>NC_084760.1:67568366-70068366 GCF_028858725.1 Colius striatus | reverse complement strand
TCAGCCGTTGTGCATGCCTCGTAGCAGAATCTGCATCCCAGGGTTGTGTGTGCATGTTTATAGCTAATGGATGATGGTTAGTATATGAAGGTGGGATTGAAAACAGATTGTCTGGAACAGATGTGCTCAAAAGTAGCCAGACAAAAAATGCTTAGAATGGCAGCATGCCTTCAGAACACTACAAGAGTGTTGGCTGTTTTATCATGTCTTTTCCCCTGAAGCTTTCCCTTCTGGCTGTCAGTTGAAGATGCTAACGTATTTAGAAAGATCTTAGTAGGGAAGGCCCAGTGTGTTTGGTGTGTTAATCTGATCAAGTAAAAACCAACTTTCCTGTCCAGATAAACCAATATGCTTTAGCTCTAAGGTGCAACTTGGGGGACTAATCTACATGGAGACATTTGGGAAACTAAATCTCCAGATGATTACAGGAATTCAAAATTTGGTGGAGTTCCCATGTACTTGAGTTTATTTTATGAATACTCACTGAAGATTTAACATGCATGTATTACGCTCAATTATATTAGTGCTGACACTTCAGTTGTGTTCTTTCTTCGTTGTCCTCACTGCCTCTATCTAGATAATTTTGGATTTCAGGATTTTTGAGGAATTCAAGTTATGCTCACGTGGAAAGTGGGCGTTATTAACTGAGACTGGTCATCAAGACAAAGTAATTCACAACTATTAATTGAAGTTCAGACTTCAGTTTGACCCTTAGTTCATTGTCTTGTCTTTCATGCTCAAAGTTTGGTCACTGATTAGCCTACCCAAGTAAAAAATACACTTTTTGAAGCACAGACGTACTCTTGAAAGATAGCGGGCTGTGTATCCAGTCACCAAGGAGAGAAGATAACAAGTAACAGCACAGATAAGTGACAGAAAGAGGACAGAGTTTTCAAAGAGCAGTAAATTGGTTAACACTATGTTCCTTTAGTTTAATGATCTTGTTACTTGTCCATGCCATAAAACAGAAATGGTTCTGGCTAGTTTTTGTCTGGAAGAATACTCATATATCAAGGCTATTCCAGAATCACTTTTAGGGTTCATTCAGCATGATTAGTCAGTACTAAGGATGAGCAATTTGAATATAGCCAGAGTCTGATACTGAATGGCATTTCAGTATCAATCTTCGTATGTGGAGGCTTTTAATCTGTCACAAGTATTGCAAAACAGGAGCACAGTACAAAGTGTATGGAGATATTAAAAGGAGAAGTATTCCTGGCAAGGAAATATCTTGAGCAGTCTTAAACGCACTTTCACAGTAGGCAGATTTATTGTATATGGGCAATGGGTGCTTGGTCAGCTCTATGCTGTTACTCAGTAAGCAGAATTTACCAACATATTACTAAATGATAGTAAATGTTCTCAAGCTGATAGAATTAAAATACAATATCAGTAGGAAGACACTGTAAGGCATAAAATAATTCCTAGATCAGATTTTGAGTCGTGATGAAATATGTCTTTCTGTATGGTTCATCCAGATAACATGATAAGCTCATTTTCATTTTTCAGTGCTTGACTTTTGCAAGTTTTACCTTCAATCAGCTAAAAGCCTGTGTGCATTCTCTCTTTTTTCCTAACAGTTGAGAAACTGAGTTGATTGAGTTAGCCCTATGTGTGAATAAAAAGGCAAAGAGTTCTGCAAAACAATTGTTTAGTATCAATTTGTCATAAGGTCCCCGGCAGCAAAACTTTTTTCTTTTAATAGAGAGAAATAACATAATTTGAAACAGACTTTCACATACTGTAATCTTTAATATGGTATGTTCCTATGCAAGATCTGTAACACTGAATCCTATCATTAACCCACTTGATCTATTTGCTTCAGTAGCTCACTTTTATTAAGGCTTTTTCAGTTTAACTGATGTGGAAAAGTTAAAACGTTAGGGATTGCTTTCTTCTAGGGAAAAATTAGAGTCCTTTAAGGCAAGCTTGGATCAATTTTTAATTGTTACTTTTATTCACTTTCTAAATTAGTTGTTGATCATGTTTGTATTAGAAAGTTGTTCTGCTTTTAGTCAACTGGGACTTCATTATACAAAGATATTTTAAAATTATATTATTTAAATATAAATATGTACATACTATAAATATATATATTTAATATATATATTTCTGTTCCTCAGAAATATTCAGGTCCTCAAAATGCCTAATGACAGAACATGGAAAAATACCTAATTTGTTTAAAACTTTGGGGTTTTTTTGTACACACATGATATGCTTTTTCTTTCAATAGAAGTATTTTGTACTTCCTTCCTACTTGTTTTTTCAAGGTGGGCCTATAACAGAGCATCCGTGATTTGTTCTGCTACAGACCATGAATGTATTTTAACTATGAGTGTAATCCAGAAGTTTAACATGCTGAAAATACATTTGTGTTAGTTCCTGTCAAGTTAAATAGTATTATACCCTAAAAGGAAAGATGTACCATACAGTTTGTCTTTAAACAAAGCTCACTTGAGGCGTTTTTTTCCACTTTCCCGTTTGACAGAATGATACTTTAATGAAACCTAGTACTTGTCCTGAAAAGTTCTCTTTATTTTGAGGTTCACACTTTAGCCTATCTGTGTGACCTTAAAAGGGACAGGGTAAAGTGAAATGATACTATTCACCATCTTTGTCAATGTAAATGTATTGTTAAATATGAAAACTAAACCCATTTTTTTCAGTAATGGTGAGTGTTCTTTCTCTAAACTAATAATCTCTTTGCTGGGTGAGAAGTTTATTTGTTTTCATTTAATGGCTTATGAGTTTTTTTTAGGTGACAGAGTACTTGCATCCAAACATTCCATTAACATTTAAAACTGGATGGACTTGTTTATGAACTACAAGCAAATGGAAACAGGATTGGCATTTTTGAATCCTCTAAATAAAATTATTTGTTGCATTTAATTTTTTTTTTTTAGCAAAATAGGAAATGAATAGTTAGAAGCATGGCCTTAATAGTTGAAGAGAGTCACATGTTAGATCATTTCTTCTAGCCTCTGCTTCGTTCTGTAGTATTAATTAGTCCTAATTGTATGTTCTCTCAATGTTATTTTAATCTCTGCCATAAATGGTGGACAATGCAGCCACAAAGTCTGCATGTACCAAATCTGATGAAGAGCATGGAATTTGTTTAAAATACTTCAAACACCAGTCATCTCTCATAAGAGGATTTGGAGTGGGAGTAGGGTGCTTGTGTACAAGAAGTGTAAGCAAGGAGAAGGAAAGGAAAAACTAATTTATGAAACTGGATTGTATCTCCTTGCTAAAGTCTTAGCAAGGAGACTGTAATGCCCTCCATCTTCCCTACTATCTTCCCATGGTATAGTATACTTGGTGGCTTTTCATTTTGAGGGTAAATTTTAGCTTTGCTTTACAGGATTACAAGGTGTTTTCCAGTGTACAGATGTTCTGGGAACCTGTCTGGACTAGATCTGTTGCATGTCTGCCTGCAATTGCAGACTCTAGACTGGGGTAACCCATGCTGCCTTTTTGGTTCTACATTCCTAAAATTCATAAATTATTAAAGGAAAAGTGATCACAATATTTAGCTACTTCTCATTTCTGACATAACTTCTCATCATTCTTGTACAGATTGTATACTGTTTATATCTCTTAGATATACTGTTCATGCATAAAGCCAACTTTCTATTTGCTACATGATCTTAAATTTTTAAGTATTTTTCACTGGGGCAACTAATGAAATTATACATCTGCAGACAATAGTCAGCATATGTCAAGCTATTTTTAAAGTAAATTCTGACATAGTGTGTGGACTAATTGCTAAGTTTAGGTAATGGTTTGTGCTAAACATTATCCAGTTACACACCAAGCTGATTGACTACTAGCCTGTGGAAACATAAAAGCCAGATTGGATACAAAGAAAAGTAGAGGAGACCTCAGGATATGAGTCACAAATCAGTGGAGTTCCATTTTAAGGGATTTTCTGGATGTTTATGTGTGTTAAGGGAAGACTTAATAGATATGTGAGCGAGATCCACTGAGGATGAATAATTGGTTAAATTACACGGAGTCCCTTGAGCTGAAAGTGGTTGGAGGCTGGTCAGAAAAGTAAGTGTATGCCCTTCTCTTGTTCTGCTGAATCTGTAACCTAGAAGTTATAGCTGGGGACAGGTTTGTGGTCTGAGTCACGGTAGCCATTCTGACCGTCTTCCAAGCATTCAAAAAGATTGTGTAATGTTGATTGGGTAATGTTGTGAATGCCTTGACAGTGTGAAAAGATCCAGCAGCAGTTTGTTACTGGACTTGCAAGAATCCTTGTGAGTTGGATAAATCTGTGGTAGATGGCAGTTTTAGTGTCATAGCTTGCAGTGCCAATTTTGGGACCTCTGTGGCAGCAGCTCTAGGGTGGTGAGTGCGTGGCTGCCTGCAGATAGTCAGATGTGTCCTGTTATCAGGTAGTCAAACACTTGGAGATAAATTTGTGTGTGCCTGATGCATACAGTGTCATACACATCTGGAGGAAAGGACTGAGAGAAGACAACTCCATGTGAGCAGTTTATGCACTCAAGGCTTCACACATGTAGTCTGTTTTGCTGCTTCTGAGCGTGTTAGCTCTGATTTGCCAAGGGAATTTGGCTGTTATATTGGCAAACGTGCCACATTTTGGCATGTACCCTGTATGTATGCATATATATGTGTACTTACTTAATTTTTAGTCAGAGGCAACTGGCTGCCAGTCATCATCTCATTGACCAGTTAAATCTCACTGGGCCTTCTGTCTTCTAGCCTTGATAACCTCTGGTATAGGAGCTGTGCTCACAGCATATTTTAACAGTAAGTAGCAGCATATTGCAGTGAGCCTTTCACAGTAGCAGAGAGGATGATTATAGTGAAGGAGGATGTTTCCACTATATAACCATCCTCCTAGGATGTTATAGTGAATTGAAAATTAGACAGAGAAATCTGTACATCTTCACAGAAGACTCACCCAAGCTATTACAATATTTAAGCATGGAACAGTTTTTTTTGGATGAACATCTATGTGCAGATGAGTTCTTTGCTCAGAAGCCTTATCTAGCTTCTGAGGCAGTGCTGTAGTAGCAGGGAAAGCTTGGCTGACCCACTTGTACCCTGACTCCCTAACCAGATTTTCTTGTGGATGACATAGCCTGTTGTGTCACCACTTTTATGGGTGTGTTGTCCAAGAAAGAGCAGTTCAGTTTTTCCTTCCCCCTCCTCCCTGCTTTTTCTTTTTTTCATTAACATCAAGCTTTCGTAGGAGTGGGCAGCTTTCTCAACAGTCCAGATTAAGTATCTTCCTCTGTCTTCATGGTAGAGGTCCAGATTCTTTGACACAGCTTCTCTATAGTCCACTCTGCTTTACAACAGGTAAGAATTTAGCTCACTGGTTGACAAAAAAGTAACCATTGCAAATACTTGCTTCATCTTTACCATCCCCAGTCATGCTGTTGTAAAACTACTCTTCAGGAGAGTAAGAGGTAAAAACAAGAAGAGCTTTTGGTCATCTGAGAGAGACTGTACACAGTTCTTGATGGGTTCACAGAGAGATTGCACTGGCTTTTTGTCCGAGAGACTTGGAAACCTGTGAAATGTGGTGGTTGTGTATGTCTTTGCCTGAAATTTAAATAGCTAAAATCTTTATCTAAGGAAAAAGATTGGTCTGTCTGTCAAGTAGACCTCTGGTTTTGGGCAACTGAAATCCCAGGACTCATGACATGGGATACAAAACAAAACCTTGAAAAAATTCAATTACTTTAGATAGAAAAGACTGATTTTTGATTCAGTTTCTTTTGGAAATACAATGAAAGTATCACAATCCAGATCATATAGGTGTGAGAGACTGTTTTATAATATCTTATATTTTATAATCTCATAACTTCCACCTTTTTATTAGGTTGCCACTAATGGGATTATTGCAGTGAATGAACCTTCAAGTGAAGAAGAATATCTTGGTCAATTCCCAGTCAGTTTTGGGGTTATTGCGCCTTTTATGGCTGACCTGGACACATCAGATGGACGTGGAAATGTCTATTACAGAGAAGATTCATCCTCAGGCATCTTGCAACTTGCGTCAGACTATATCAAAAGTGGTTTCCCTGAATCTGCTTTTGATCCCAGCAGTGTTGTCATTGTTACCTGGAAACTTGTGGCTCCTTATGAGGCACAGGGAGAAGACCATACTTTGGAAGGAAAGGTGAATGTTAATGAGAGCTTTAAAACATCTTGGAGACATGTTCAGCTGAAGTGTATTGATGTAACCTATTGCTTTGAAGCCTTGAATTTCTTTGGGTTAAAATGAATCTTACACAGTTAGGAATGTATTTGATTGTTGAAAAGGCTGTAGCAAAATAGGAGTTTCTAGAATTTTAACTTGATTTGTGTTTTTCAGTATTTTATTCATTCAGAAGAAAATTCTTGGATCCATGTAGCTGATTTCTTTGCACTTCCTGGCAATTAACTTTTAAGTGTGATGTGGTAATAAGTGAAATAGTAGGATATCTTGTCCTCCATATGTGCAATATAATCCAATTGGCTTGCATTTTTCAACAGATTGCTAAATCATCTCGACTTAAAACTCCCTAAAGTCTGATAGTTATGTGGATTAACAGGAACGTCAAACTGTGTGTCTCTTCTGAACAGAAGATATTATATTCACAAAAAGGTCATTGAATGAAGAAGTTGTTAGAGGTTAATTTTTGTATTACTTACAAACCATTTTCCATTTTTAAAACAGATGGTATCCTGCAAAGATATGTACCTTTGTGCACCATAATTATCCCTGCTGATGAACCTGCTCACAAAATCTTACTTTGTCAAAGATTAATTTTTTGTGCCTAACTTGACACAAGTGTTGTGTTCACAGTAAATAATTCTGCACTCTAGTAGCAACAAATAACTGACGGCCTTTAAAGTATGTAGGAGTGTTCCTCCGGGATACTTGCAACACTTGAGTTCTTTTTTAAATTGTCTCTTTGCAGAATTTTTCTATTTAGTCTAGCACATCACTTTTTATTTTAAGGAGATGATCTAGCATCCTATGCATATGACAGAACTTAGAATTGTTGTGTTTTAGATGATCTCTCTGAATATTTCCTAACAGATTTAACTTACCTTTGATAATATTTTCTTTTTCATATTTATGCATGCTAAAGCTAAAACTGCCTTAGCAAAGCATAAGCTTGTGTAGTATTGATTTCTCCTGTAAAGTACATGATATGTTACGTGTGATGGACATTCTGACTTTAATTTTGTGGGTTTTTTAAAGTTTTTCTGTTTTCTATCTTGACTATTTTTCCATAAGTAAATAGTTGTTATTTTTTTCCACAGAGAAACACATTCCAGGCAGTTTTAGCTTCTTCTGACTCCAGTTCCTATGCTATTTTCCTTTATCCAGAAGATAGTTTGCAGTTCTATAGCACATACTCCAAGAACAAAGATGAAAAGATTCCTGCTATGGTTGGATTTAGTCAAGCCTCTACAAACTACTACTTTTGGGAAAAGCCAGGATCCTACAATGTCATTGCTAATGATGAGGACAGCATTAGAAACCTGCACAAGTATGCTTTTTTTGTTTAAGCTACTCAAGGAAGCATCAAAGAGTTCCATATTTTTCTTAATTGTAGCATGAGACAATGTGAAATAAGAAGATGCCATTAGACAGTGCATGAGACATTGCAAAGTTTGCCACTAATAAATGCCCACCTTCTTGAGGAATAGGAGGGTTTTGGTCTAATTTGTCAAAAGTCCATGGTGTCATTGTCACTGGTAGGAACTGTTGTATACTTAGCCCTCTGAAAATAGAACACCTTAAATCTTTAACCCTTTATAGTCTATCCTGGGTTCACTATTTAAAAAAAGAAAGTGAACAACAAGGAAAAGGAATGAGTTAGAAAGTTCTAGTAAGTGTTAGTAAGGTCCTTGTGGCAAATATCTCCTGTTCCCATCACTTTGGAGACAGGAAGGCTAGAAAGTCTCAAGAAGAGAGCTCTGGATATGAAGAAAAAATGCTATCCCAAATGTCAGGGGTGGTTTATAGCTGAGTAAACTGTACCTGTAGATAAGTAAGATAATTCATCAGTTTTGTCCCGATATTTCTCAGTGAAGGATAACATTTTGTGTAGACTAGAAATACCACACAACTTGCACTTGATTGTTTTGATCTGGCATATGCTTTTCTTCTTTCAGAAGCAGCAATGCTGGGGAGCAAGGTGTCTGGGTGTTTGAGATTGGTAGCCTCTCTGACAGCATTGTGCCTGCCAAGATCAGCAATGTTTTGAAGAGCTTAGAGTCCAGTGAACAAGACCAGGAGACGACTTCAAAACCATTTACATCAGACTATGGCTCCACTGAAATAAGACAGCAGTACGTTACCAGTAGTGTAGGCAGCACAGAAGAGGATCAGCACCACGTTACATATAGTGTTCCACAGCTAGCTGCTGAAGACTTTCTGACTCCATATCTAGATATAATAGGAACACCTTCAACTGAGTCTTTTTATAGTCATCAAGATTTCCCGACAGCAAAAGCTCCACCTCGCCAGTTCCAGGTCCAGCAGTTTCCCCCACAGCAACCCCAAGTCATAGATGTAGAAGAATTTGATGAAACTGGCATAGGTAAGGTCTTTTTTTACAGCTTGGGTCTTTTTAAGATGGGTAGGCTGCAAAAAAAACAGGTACACAAGAGACTGAACTACTAGAGAAAGAATCAGTTCCCTTCTCATTACCTTCATATATGAAAATCTGGGCACATTTAATAAGTTGTGTTATTCATGAAGATATTTTGGATATTACCTCAGATTTAGGTTTTGCCACATTCCCCATTCAAGCTTAAAGGAGAGCACATTTACAATGTGTTTGCGGACCCTGAATCACTCCAAATGTATAGAGCTGACACTTCAGGAACTGATTTCCCCACATCTCTTTTGCTCAGGACTGTTGTTATAAGTATGATCTCAACTTTAATAACTACATTAAGTGGCTATTCCTAGTAAGAATTTTATAATCAGTTCTACTGAAACCTAGCTTTTTTCCTTTCATATGTAACTGAATACAGGCGATTTAATAAAGTTTGTGAATAGTAATTGTTGGCTTAGGTTACATGGCCACAAGTTTCCCAAGGACGAGATAGTGATTTGAACTCCCGAGGAGGTGTTTCTAGAAAATTAAAAACAGTTTGATTGTGTCCCAGATGTTATTTACTTCTCAAGGCAGATGTGAGAATTGCTATCTTCACAAAATAATAGGGTAAACTAATTAGGATTACAGGGTGAATCAGTTAGTTCCTAGCCCTGAGTACCATATTGATATATTTTGTTCTGAGGTTGGAAAGGTTCCTTATTGCTTTGGTTTGGAAACAAGTACAAGTTAAAATGACTGTATTTTTAGTTTCACCAAGGCAATTTAACTGATGTGTTTTAATATAGCTCCGATGAAGTCGATACACTTAAAGTTTTCTAACATCTGCAGACCTGATATTTTCTGCAAAATAGCAGACTGTAACTTGCTTATTGCAAGGTTAGCAAAAATCAATTGACATTGTGAGAAAATGAATAAACAAATTGAGTGAGTGTAGAGATATTTTTAAACTAAACCAAAGATATGTGAATACATTAGTAATTACATGAAGTATAAGTGTCTGGTCTTATTTTCTACAGTGTTTCGCTATCACACAGATGTCCAACAGACCTGTTCTAACAACCGCCACCAGTGCTCTGTTCATGCTATTTGCAAAGACTATCCCAATGGATTTTGTTGCAGCTGTATTGCTGGTTACAAAGGAAATGGCAGACAATGTGTAGCAGAAGGTAACTTTTTGGAAAATTACATCCATAAGCATGAGTTACCCACAGCATTCTTGAATGAGGTGACTTATTTTCAATACTAAAACGAAAGTGCTTAAGTACTTTTTGAAAGACTTACCACTGAGATATCTTGAAAGGTATTTAAAGAAGTGAGCTATATGTTTTTAAATAGTGTGGGTTTTTTGTATGAAGCAAATTGTTTGAAGTCATAAATTATATGCATTATGCATTTTCACATGAATTTCTAGAAAAAATAGTCTTGTCTAACTAACATAATTGTAAGATAACGTAACATGCAGTGTTTTTTTGCTAGAATTAGTCCTGAAATTCCAATGTGCTGTAGTCTGATACGGTCCTCACACCAGAAATGTCAACTCAAAGGAGATGAACAAATTAACTTTGATCATCAAACTGAAGAGCATGGCTCCCCTTTGTCTGGCTCTTAAGCTTCTTTACCAAAGGACTAATCTGCCAGATTTTTGTGAGATACCAGTTTAAACTTTGTTCCTGTGTAAAATCCATAAAGGAATTTCTTATGTATACACTTGTAATCCTCATAGTGACTTGACTCACAGTATAGATGCATTTCAACAACTAAAATAGCTGACTGCAGACTTTGTGTTTTATGAGGCAGCAAAGCAAACCCATCTACTTAAATTCAGCTTTATTAACTGAGAGCCTCTGGAGAAAGAAAAGAAGAATTTGATGATAATGAAATTGAATTCGCATGTAGGAAATTAAATACTGAAGAAAATGAGCAATCCAAACTGGCTACCTCTGTAAAACATGGACAGTCAATGGTCAATAGTTTTGAGTCAAGAAATATGATAGCTTAGAACAATAGGTCAATTACTCTTAACATCTAGTGGCGTTAGCCTTCTAATAGGAAATGAACAAATTTGCGTTCAGTCAGTATTGATGTGAAGTGTGATTTTTGGATTTTTTTTTTTCAAAAGAAGTTTCGGTGTGCTACTTACTGTCAGAGAGACTGTAACAGCTTAGTTTGTTTATGTCCTTGCAGACAAAATTGTTAGGATAAAGGGTATCTCTTCAGGCAATTTTGGCCACTTAGTCATCTGTATAATGACAACACACACATACACACAGGTACATATGTATGTAAGCCAATTAACACACTGTTTGTAGGCACTTTCCTGTCTACTGAATTCTGTGAGGATTCGTTTGCTGCAATTGATTTCAACGTTGATATCTTTGAGCATAGTGAGCACTCTGAACACATTCCTTAGACAGTATGTGAAAACTGTCATTTTGTTCTGATGTATTGCATTGATTTGCTAGGTTCTCCTCAGAGAGTCAACGGGAAAGTCAAAGGAAGAATCTTTGTAGGAAATAACCCCATTCCAGTTACATTTGAGAATACTGATCTCCACTCCTATGTTGTGATGAACCAAGGGCGTGCCTACACTGCCATCAGCACACTCCCAGAGACTTTGGGATATTCTTTACTGCCT
Organism: Colius striatus; assembly: GCF_028858725.1. Taxonomy (NCBI): domain Eukaryota; kingdom Metazoa; phylum Chordata; class Aves; order Coliiformes; family Coliidae; genus Colius; species Colius striatus. Next base: position 70,057,128 of record NC_084760.1, on the reverse strand, counting down.
CTTGCCTCTATTGGAGGCATCATAGGATGGATGTTTGCAGTGGAACAAGAAGGATATAAAAATGGATTCAGTATTACTGGTAACTTCTAAATTAACTAATGTTCAAAAAATGTACTATGTTTTCCTCTGACTTAAAAAAATGTTTCTTTAGAAGCAGTATAGGATGAAAATATATTTATTCTTAGCTGTAAATTTCTTAGTAGTCAAATATCTCACCATTTGTCTTGTTTATGATTTGTAGATATTGGGCTTTTAAATTTACTGTCAGTGCACAAGCATGCACATGCTCCTTTGGCCAGTTCCTGTGCAAGAAAGCTTATGATCTGATGATCTGATTTTTCTTGCTAGAGTGTACAGAGCTACTGACAAAAACTGCCTCTATATCTACAAGAGATCTAATGGTAATATGCCTGATTGTATCAACAGAGAAAAAAAGGAATGAAAATCTGACCTCATGAAGGTCTGAAATTCTTAACAGAAGCAATTCCTACAAGAGATGCAAACAATTCTGTTACCTTACTTGAGGAGATACCCAGTTCCCAGTTACAGCTTTCCATAAGAGGCCAAATCTCATTGTTTGTGCACATGAATTTAAGTTGTAGATCCAGTCTGTTCTAGGAGAACATGTGTTTCTTTTTAAATTTTTATCCTTTACAACCCCATATTATGAATGTAGTTGAACATAGCTTCTTAGTGTGTGGTTTTTTTTTTATTTGGTGTGCATGAAATTTGTTCTGGAATGTATAACATACATTTCACTTGGTTTTCATTTGGAAACAGATGTACTGGATTTAAATTTATATTTTTTTAACTCCCTGTGTTCCTAAGGGAGGTTTTATCTAAAATGTACTTTTCCTTTGCCATTTTAACTGTGTTTTTAATTTAAAAAACCCTACTTCTTCAGGCTTATTTGCAATTTCATGTATTCAGTGCTTAAGAAAAGATAATTTCCTTGCTATATGCAACGATATTATCAGTATACATCTGGAAGTTATTTCTGTAGAAACCCAAAAATTTAGATCAAAGCCTTCAAAAAATAGTAATTTATATCTTATCTACTAGAAGTAATGCTTTGGATAGAAGGATTCAGAAACCACTATTGGATGGTTTAACTAGTGCTATTTCTTTAGGTGGCGAGTTTACACGGCAGACTGAAGTAACTTTTCTTGGCAACAATGAGAAGCTGGTTATAAAGCAGAAATTCAGTGGAATTGATGAGCATGGTCACCTTACTATCAGCACAGAAATGGAAGGCAGAATACCTGAAATCCCATCTGGTGCATCAGTTCATATAGAACCATATACTGAACTCTATCACTATTCTAGTTCTGGTAAGTTTTGCTAAGAATGAAATTACAAGTAAGTGCATGTTCTCAGAGCAGAGAATAAGACAATCTGAAAAACGTTATTCCCTTGTTAGTGAGTGAACTTAGGACCATTCAGTTTTTAGAAAGTTGCTTTTTGCATCTTAGGAACACATCCCAAAAGAAGGTAGATTTTGAGTGGGACAGTGCAAGTATTTCTAGCCTTTTTATTTTAAAAAGTGAGTTTCATTTTCTCAGAACTGATGTTTGCAAAACACTCTAGATTTCCCTGTTAATTGGGTGTACTTGACACTGTTGATGACAGTCGTACAAGTCACAAAGCTTTTTTTGTATGGCTCTTCAATAGGAGATACACTGACATACATCTTTTTGTGGTAATGGTATTAAACGGGCTTTGGTCTTTTCTGACAAGACTATACTAACCAGTTATTTACCAGGATGTGTCATGCAAACTGCATTGCAGTGACCATGCCCTGTGGTGTTAAGATGCATTTGTCAGTATTATTTGAGCTGATTTTGAACAATTGACCATAAAATTAGGAGCCTCTTAATTCCCTTATCGATTTCCTCCATTGTTTCTTTAGTACTTTTCTCCTTCTCTCTTCCTTATCTCAGATTTGGTAAGAGAGCCATTCTTCATTTCACTGTTTACAGGAGAAACCCCCTTTTTTTGCCTTCCTCTTCCTGGATAAAATTATGAGTGTTTCAACACAGCAAAACCAAAGTGAGGTTGGAGAGTTGCTGCTAACCAGCCAACCCAGCTGCCAAAGAGCAATAAAGAGGAAGTGGCCTGTGCTGCACCCAAGTGCACAGGAATACTGGACAGAGTACATTTTACTTCAAGTGCACACTTTGATTGCTAGAGATAGCTGAAAATGGTGTAGTTATGTCATCACCGCCTTATATCCACTGATATCTGGCTTTAGTAGTGGTGATGAACCCCTCTTGCTGCTTTACTTGTTGCTATAGACTTGGAGGAGAAGGAGCTGGAAGCAGCAGGAAGCTTGTGCTTTGTGCTGGGTATCATCAGAGTTTTGGAGGAGTTATTTGGGCAGTGTGTGCTCTGTAGAATGCCTGCCTTCTTGGCAGAGATGCTCTCCCCTTGGAGGCTGGAAGGTGACATCCTTCAGGCTGGATTTGATTTACCAGTACTCAAATAGCTATTCTTCTATGCTATGCCATGGCATATCTGATAGACTGTTATTTAGCAGAAACCCAGCTTTTGCCAAATGTTGCAAGTCGATTGAGATAGGCGTGTTCTGGTGTCCAAATGAAAAATAGTGGAGTTTTGAGGATCTTTCTGTTGGTGAAAGGATCCTCTGCTTTGAGGAGTTTTGGTAAAAACTTTTCAGTATATAGAAAACTCTGGCGAAGTATACAGGAGCTCTCGCAGCCTTGCATCTTCTTCACGACTCCATTAAAACCTAAAGCCAGTAGACTACAATGAACTAAAAGTGGGTGTAGGTTACTGCTGAGTTTTCCGAGTTTAATTTTTCCTTTCTTTACCTGGAAATCCACAAAGTAAGGCCAATTTTTAAAATATGTCAAGCTAAATTATAGGACTTATTCCTCAAGACTGTGATACCTGAGAACAGAGTAAGCCTAATCAGGTGCCAGTCCCTTTGTATGGAAATGCATCCACTTTCATAGCTTCCTGCCTTTACATTTTTCATTTACAATACTCAGCCTCTATCCAAAGTCTACAGATAACATTTGGCAGAGTATTTTGCTCTCTGTTCTGATCAGTGTGATTGCTGCCATGTTGCAGTAATCACTTCGTCATCCACGAGGGAGTACACAGTGACCGAGCCAGAAAGGGATGGGATTGCTTCCACGTACACGGGTGCCTACCAGTGGCGACAGACCATCTCCTTCAATGAATGTGTTCATGACGAGTCTCATCGTGTTGCTTCTGCAACTCAGCAGCTCTCAGTGGACAGTGTGTTTGTCCTGTATAACCAAGAGGAGCAGATCCTGCGATATGCTATGAGTAACTCCATTGGCCCAGTCAGTGGTATGTATGACATTGAAGTCTTTCCCTTTCTCTTTTGTGAGTAATTAAGGGCACACTTTTACAATTTTTAGCCTTATGTCGCTGGGTATTAATGAGTTAAATTAATCTACTATGTTAGTACAAGTCCAGGTCCATGAATTAAGAGGAGAAATGGGACTGCTGAAAGTTTCTGGTTTTACCTGGTAGTATTGAGGTTATTCTCTCCTCTTGAAATTCAGTGGAGCTGGTATCTAATTCCTTGAAACACTCTGAATATACCACCTATATTGTATTGCTGCTCAGACCTATGGACTGCATCGTTCACCTAGCTTGTAGTTCCTCCGTTAATGATTTTTTTGTATTGTCAGAGCAAAGGACGAAAGCGGGGAATAAAATCTGCCATTGAAACAGCTAGTTTCTTGAAACCTGACATTTTGTCTTTGATAGGCAGCCTATGAAGTACATATTTTTTTTAGGACGAGCTGTCCAATTTTGTCTCTTTGCAAAAAGATCAGAGAAAAAACAAAGGAGCAATTTAAAAACACATACCAGATATACAACAAAAGACTGCTCACTTTTTTCTGTTACAAAATGAAGTTCTACTAATTGAAATGGATAAACCAAGCTGTTAAGAATTGCATTTTGGGTCTAGTGACAGTGACTGGAAGGTGCATTATCATTGTCAGTCTTGCTCTGTAGAGAAGGTTTTGTGCCTTCTCTTTTAGCTCAGCAGTCCTTTGCACAAATAGCAAAGAGTACAGGTGCTCTTAGCATGTCTGAAACTCATGTCCTGCATGTCACCTGCAAATTCCCTTCATCCTGATGCAAAAACCATTCCCTTTCACGTGTATTAAACCCAACCTCTTTCTGGGCCTTAGCTGAGTCCTATTGCTTGGAGTAATCATGGCTTATTATGGTCTCTCCTGTCAGATGGTTCTGCTGATATTAACCAGAATCCCTGCTACACTGGCACCCATAACTGTGATACCAACGCTATATGTCGTCCAGGAACTGGAAACCATTTCTTCTGCGAATGTTTGATTGGCTTCCATGGAGATGGAAATGTTTGTTACGGTATCAGAAAATCTCCTTACAAAATGACAGCTAATGTAGAACTTGTTTTGCTTGAAATGTATGGACCCTCAAGACTAGCCGTTCCAGCAAAATGAACCGCGTGGAGAGGCTGGGTTTGGGCAAGATAGGTTAGAGGTACCTGATTTATCTCAGTAATCAAAGTAAACAAATTTGACTGTCTTGAAGGGTCAAACTTGGATATGTTTTACTAGTCTGCCAAAGCACCTTTCCCTAGCCAGTTTGTCTGTTTATAAAGCCTGGGAGAAATTTAATGTAATGCAAGTTCTGGTTAAAACGAGTCAACTAGGTTAAAAGTTATTGAGGGAGATGAAGAGGTTCCACTTAAACTTAAGGAAAATCTTCTTTACCATAAGAGTGAGGGAGCCCTGGCACAAGCTGCCCAGGGAGGGTGTGAAGTCTCCTTCTCTGGAGGCTTTCAAAACCTTACCTGGAATTGTTCCTATGTGACCTGATCTAGGTGGACCTGCTTTAAGCAGGGGGTTGGACCTTTAGAGTTGCTTTCCAACCCCTCTGATTCTGTAAATGGTATACACACATGCATACAGAGCACAGATACGTGGAACCCGTTGAAATAATCTTGTTTCAAGATTGGCTTTGAAGTTCCCTTCTGTTCAAGGAGACTTTTATTTCTCAGCTCTGTATTCTTAATGTATTTCGGTTTTGGTTTATAATCAAATAACAGCACAAATACTTGTTTTCAAGAGGTAAAAGTGTGTATTAATGAAATATGCATAACCCCTATTAGTTAAGTGAGCTGTGTTTTTAATAAAAAACAAAACAAAATACAGCCTTCCCCTTAACTGCAGTTGTTAACTTGCAAATGACAACAACAGCATCACACTCCTCTGGTGCTGTTGCTTGAACAGTAGGGGATTAGAGATGTGTACGGATAATGAAAGGGGAAGCCTTTCCTGAAGTTAATGGTCCCCTAGTAGTCATCACTGCTTCTGATCACCTTGTAGTCTGCATTTTCTTTATCAGTGGCTCATGAATTTCCTGTCCCTTCCCTTTATGACTCCGTTATAGAACCTCATTTGTGTTTTTCTGGTGGAGGTTAGCTGAGGACACAGTTACCTGAAAACGTCCTTTCAGGTTCCTAATATCTCTTAAGAGATACGGTCTATACAAGATGTGATTTAAATACATAAGCCTGCTATTATTCAACAGTTGCACAGTTTCTGGTTTTGGTTTGGGTTTTTTTTTTTTTCTGGCATCAATATTAAATGCATCTTTGTAATAACTGGAATCCTTATAATATTCTAGATGTTGATGAATGTTCAGAGCAACCAGCTCTATGTGGCAGCAATGCAATCTGCAATAACCAGCCGGGAACCTACCACTGTGAGTGTGTTGATGGATACCAGTTTGCAGCAGATGGGCAGACTTGTGTTGGTGAGTTTCACATTTCTTAAAAACCACAGACAGCTTTTGGGCTGTGATTCATCTCACAGAGACAGAAATCAGAGCTCAAAGATCTGTGCTGACTTCTAACATGAGTTGAATTTAGGAGTTAATGTTGCAGTTAGTGATTAACAATCCATTAGGTAACTGAAGAAGGTGCCTCAAGTACTTTGTTTTTATTTCATAAAAATTCCCCATTCATAGTGCTTCAAAATAAAAAGGGGAAATTATTATTGAGTGCATTGATCCTTTGTATAATATTACCTTTAGATTTCACATGGTAGTAAAATTCAAATTTGTAAAAGAAGAATTAAAGTGAGCACTTATTAAATTGTTGGTATTTTACAACATCTCACTTGAGGTAAGGCTTTTTCTGCATTTTCTGTAGTGCTGTGCTTTGTTTTTTTGGGGTTCTGGGTTTTGTTTCTTTCTTATCTCTAAATTAGATTTAAAAGATTAGATTTTAGTTACAGATTCATCCCTTGGATAAGGAAGCTTGCAGGTTTTTAAACAAGCGTATCTTGAATACTGCAGGCTTGTTCTGAGAAGGACTTACAACTACAGATCCTTTTACTGTTCAAGTCCTTGAAATTTGGAGGAAATCTAGTTGGTTTGTTGATGGAAAATTAAAACTTCAAAATCAGTAGTTGTCACAGGATTTTTTAAGATTTAATTAAAAAACTTCTCTTTTCCTGGAGGAAGCTTGAGTTAATTTGTGCTTGGTGGACTAACTAGGGATAATTTTCTTTTTACTCTGTTTTTCACTGAAGTTGTAGAAATTCCATTTGGTGGTTGTCAGAATTACAAGATAATGGTGTGATGTGTGTATTGAAAGTGAATTTTCTCTATTAAAAAAAAATCCCATGAGGTTTACCCTCAAGAACATTCAACTGACTGTTCTGGGTGGCATTTATATTGCAAATATCAAAAGCTAAATAAAAAAAGTCTATAAATGGCAGATAACAGAGTGGTAATGACCCCACCTTTAGAGGTGCAACTGTCAGGATAGGATATAGATTAGATTTAATTTTTTTTTCAGTTAGAAATTTTTCCTTGTTTGTAACCTGACAGTAATTCTGTACTGACAAAACCTATACACACTCTTTCAGTATATTTGGATTGGCTCCTGTTTGTTTTGGAAATAACTGTTAACAGTTGAGGATTACATTTGTGTCATGACTGCTTTCTGAGGGAAGCTTAGTTACCCTTTGACCAGCTAATGTATACAGAGCTTTCCTCATTATAGCTGAGATGGTTGTTCAGCAAAGACTGAGGAGCTTTCATCTTACATCAGAAAGTTGCATTGTTTCTCTTAAGTGTGTGACTTTGCATGCTGTGTACTACATTCCATCATGAGCCCAATTTTCTGCTCCAGTAAGAATTACCAGTTGCATCTGCTTTCAGTGAACCCTAAGTCTCTCCTTTGTTGCAGAACTGTTAGAAAAAAGCAACTTCCCAGAGGACACTGGAAAGGATAGAGTTATACGTGGAAGAGCGGCTTTATGTTCTTTCTGTTATGTCCACCACTACCCTTTTGTCAGTTGGACTTGAAAGGGAGTATTCTTCTCTCCAGCCATGACTTCACTAGCTTCTCTCTACTACTATCTTAGGAAGCTGATGTTTCACACTTCTAATAAGTGCCAAGTAATGTCTTTCCCAGCTTGAAGGACTGCAGTTTGATCCCTTCTATGAAAAACAAACTTTGCATCTGTAAGACTGAACAAGAAGGAAGAACTCTAGTTTTCCAACAGATTGAAAATAAAGGTCATGGTAATACTGTTCCCTTTTCCGCAAGGGAGGATTTTATAATCTACAAACAATTTGAACCCCAGAAGGGCAACAGCTACCCTCTTTGTGCTTTTTCAGGTTGCTCTGGGATACCAGCTTTTTTTAACTTAGCTTTTCTGGATCTGCAGCTTTTCCATAGCAGCTGAGTGACTCACTGGAGATCTTTAGAAGAGTGTTGTAAATAAATCCCATTCTCCTCTTTGTAGGCTGAATAGGAGGACTTGGGGTCTCCCATTGAGCTCCAACTCCAAATCTTATGCATTTATAATGCAGTTCTGAATAGATTATTTTGTAATCTAAACTTTATTTCATCAAACAGAACATACAAGTGATTCTAACAATGATGTCATCTGCTCCAGATTGATAGGAAAAATTACGTTTTCAGATCTATCTCTGGTGGCAGATTTCTTTTATTTCCCTGACAATACTGTGGTAGTTTCCATCTTTGTATTGTTATGAGTCTCATCTTGCCTGTCAGCTCCTCATAAGAACTGTGTAAAAAGTGCCTTGATACTGTGATGAAAGAGTCTCATCTTGATGCCCTGTCAACTCCTTATAAGAACTGTGTAAAGAGTGCCTCAGTAGACTGTTACAGCAGCTGGAAGTCTGTTCCTAGATGTTCACACTGGAAACTCATCTGTTTCTGGGCCCAAACTTTTTTTTTTTTTTAATTTTGCCTCTTCCTATTTTAAAAAACATGTTTTCCTTTCCTCTTCTCTGACATAACAGGTAAGCACAGGCAGGGCTCCAGCAGCTATCTGAAACAAATTTTGTGTGAAGCAGTGCAGTGCCTTCAGAGACACTGCGGTCAACAATGAGAGTTATGAAAAGCTGCAGGACTGATCCTGGCTTCTGCTGTTGATAAAAAATCTCTCCACAAATATGTTTATCTCCTAATTGAGTGAGTCACAGCTCCTATCTGTTGCCAAGTGATGACAGCCCTGGGTCAGTGCTAGGTTAGTGTAGCAGAATATCCTAACTTCCAGTGCAGGAAAATGCAGATTTTTCATCTTTCCTGTTGTATGTCTCCCTGCAGCTGTTGAATATGTCATAAACCATTGCCAGAGAGGCACACACAATTGCGACTCTCCTCAGCGTGCTCAGTGTGTATACACTGGAGGATCCGCCTACATCTGCACATGCCTTCCTGGCTTCTCTGGAGATGGCCATGCCTGTGAAGGTGGGTAGTATTGTTTGGGGGATTTTTATACTCCTTATCACGCAGCTTGGCTGGTCATTGCAATGTCCTATACTTACTTGTGATTTAAAGAAGGAAATGTTGTATTTTAAGTCTCTCAGGCAAGCATTGCATTAAGCTTTTGTCATTTCCTCCCCTCACTTTTGAATTCACACTTCAATATTTGAAGGTCCAGAATGAAGTAAACACACAAATTGTAGTACCTGGAATCAGCAGACCAGATCTTCATCTTCTGGAACTGTTTGAACTGTATTGGTTTATATTACTAAGGTGGTGACACATGATGCTCAGACCATGTAAGACAAGTTATGTTCTGTTTCATGTCATTTGGAGTGAAGCGGGGGAGAAGCTTTACCTAACTACCTGTTGAAAACATTGCTGGCCAGATCCTACTTCTCTTTCTGTATTAAGTATTTTCCTTGAGAAATATAGACATGTATGTATAAAATACTGTACAAGTCAATAATACTAGTTACTCATTGGAATGGCAAAGTGCAGAGGCAGAACCTGAAATACATGCATGCAGGTTTTTTTCTCTTTTTCTCTTCTGTATAGATGTTCTTCCAAAGTTCTGTAAGTCTAATGAGATCCTAAAATAGGAGCCTGAAAGTAATACAGCAGATTTGTACTTCCTTTAATCTCTCTGATTTTTCCACCAGGAGGAACGGTTTTCTGATACTGATCTCTTTTACAGATGTAGATGAATGTCAACAGGGCCAATGTCATCCAGATGCTTTCTGCTACAACACTCCTGGGTCCTTCAGCTGCCAGTGTAAGGCAGGTTATCGTGGGGATGGTTTCTGGTGTGTGTTAGGAGGTAAAATTTTACAGTTCTTGAAAGTTGGACCAGAAATGTAATTTGAGAATGTTAATCTGGTTCCTCTCTGCAACTGATTGTGTATTGATCTTTATTCTTTCAAGTTTTGAAGTTCACCAAGCTTGTGTCAAAATCTGTATCTTGACTGTTATGACTTTTCCGTGATATCCTGTCCTATTTTATGTTTTGTTTGTTCTATCTTCAACAGTTCTCAGCTTCAAGGTGATACTATCTTTTGAAGTTGTCTTACGTAAAGTTTTGACCACAGATTGATTTTGTTTGCATACATAGTAGTCATGTATTGTAAAACATCTGGAACAGTTGGAAATGTAAAAGAAATGCAACAACAGGAGAAAAGTGAAGGATGAGACCAAAGTAGCTGCAGTGTTGTTTGCAGTGGGATCTATATGCCTGCATGCCACATAGAACAGCAGGAGTCCAGAAAGACTCCAGTTTCTAGCTAGCACTTAGTTGATTCTGTATTTACCTAGCTTGTTTTCTATTTAGCAGAAAGTTCTTCACCTTTTATGGTGGTTTAGCTTGATGTCCACCTAGTCATAAAATCACTCCCCCTCCTAAACTAGACAGGAGAGAGAGAGAAATACAACAAATGGCTTATGAATTGAGATAAGGACGGAGAGATCACTCTGCAATTAACATCATGGGCAAAACAGACTCAGCTTAAGGAGAAAAGGGTTTGATTTATTAAAGAAACAATAAGAGCAGGGAGATGAGAAATAAAACTGTCTTAAAAACACCTCCCCCCCACCCCTCCTCTGCCCAGGACTCCCTTTCCTTCCCCATCCCACCAGCGCAGGGGATGGGGGATGGTGGTTGCGGTCAGTTCATTACAGATGGACTTTGCAGCTGCTTCTTCTCAGGGGAGTCCTCCTCACACTTCCCACTGCTACACTGTGGGGTCCGTCCCCACGGGAGACAGTCCCTCACAAACTTCTTCAATGTGGGTCCTTCCCATGGGCTGCAGCTCAACACGAACTGCTCCAGCATGGGGCCTTCCACAGGGGCAGCTCCTCACACTCTGCCTCAGCGTTGGTCATCCACGGGGACAACAGTCCTTCAGGGACAGACTGCTCCAGTGTGAGTGCCTTACAGAATCACAAGTCCTGACAGCAAACCTGTTCCAGCATGGGCACCACCCCCACGGACTCCTAGGTCCTGCCAGGAACTTGCTCCAGGATGAACTTACAGAGTCACAGCCTCCTTCAGGCATCCACCTGCTCCAGTGTGGGATCCTCCACAGACTGCGAGTGGGTGTCTGCTTCCCGATGGTCCTCCATGGACTGCAGGGGGACAGCCTGCTTCACCATGGTCCTCACCACGTATCACAGGGGAGCCTTTTCAGTGCCTAAGCACCCTCCTCCCCCCTCCTTCTCCACTGACCTTGGTGTCTGTGGAGGTGTTTTCACATTCTCCCTCCCTGTTGCTGCTGCAGTTTTGCAACTGCGCAACAATTTCTTCTCAAATACATTATTCACAGAGACGTTACCCCCATCACTAATTGTCTAGGCCTGGGTCAGGTGCAGGGTCCAGATTAAACTTGGCTGACCTTAACCCTGTCAGCTACAGGGGAAGCTCCTGGCAACTCTTTTTGTTTAAAGAAGCCACCCCTGTAGCCCCCCTGCTACCGAAAAACCTGGCCCAGGCAAAACCACTACACCCTTCCACACTTCCATTCTTTGGAATGTTGTACTTTGGGCTTTGAAGCATAAAGCTCCTAATATTGAAGCTATGTTTGAAAAAAGAAGGAACCCTCAAGCTCAAAGTCTCATTGTTACAGTTACTTTAGTTCAAAAGCATGACAGACCTGTGGGAGAGCACTCAGGTTTTTCAGTATGATGAATGCTTTAATCCAGGAAAGAAAGCCTAACTGAGTATATTCAAACCCAGTTCTCCTGCTTCTATGATCCTTTCTATTGGGTAAAACACCACTCAACACTACATCACTCAACAAACTGAAACTCAGACTGTGCAATCAAGAGTAAGAAAGGCATAGAGCCAAAGGGAAAGAAAGCCAGAAGCAATGTAACTGAAGAGGAATGTTCTCTTTATAATTCAGCTTGTGCACTATGGTCTTAATGATGTCCAAAGTATTTAGTGATTCAAAATTGAGGGGGTTTTGTAATAACGGATGTGCTGGCTTAAAATGGCATGGTATTACTTCCTGATGCAATGTTGAAACTTAATATTTTTCTTTTGCCATTATATTTCCTAATTGTGAATTTCTGACTTTTTTGCACAATTGGATACTCCTATCTTAAAAAAAAGGCAAAGGATTGTTTATAAGAAAGGCATAAAAAAAATCAAGTGGTTGTTTCTGGTTTTAAATCTTCGTTGTGAGCTTAACAACATGTGTTGTCTCAAATCACCCAGTGCTTGTAGACTTTTCTGTCATAAATTGTAGGAGGTTTTGCAGTGCTTAATTGTGAAACTTGAGCTTTTGCCACTATGTCAATCTTTCAATATTATTTTTAACTAAGTTGCCATTCATAAATCCCATATATGTTTTTATTTTAATACCAGATAAATTAAGAACCTGCCTAATGTTTCTGACCTGTATCAAAATATTTAGGTAGCAAACCAACTGATAAAACCAGGATTCATTCCTCCTAGAGAAGAATCTCAATGTGAAAAACTTGATGCAAAATCCAGCCTTAAAGCTTACAGTTCTTGTCTGGCACATGTCTTTTATAGCTGAAACAAGTAGTTTGGTAGGCGGATGCTTAAATTCAACCAATTTTATTACCAGGATACAATTTCTTTTGAGTATATGTGATAGCATACTTAAATGTTTGTTGTTCTTACTTTTTTAAGAATGCTGTGGTTAGTGTCCCTACTAAGCTACTAAGCACAGTGTGTTATTTTGTAGTGACTTTCTGGGTTTTTTTTCTACTTATTCTATATGTTTCTTGGCTTTCCATACTCATCACAATTGTGTCTTGAATAGGAATGTTTTCATGTAATGGAAGTACCAAATAGTTTGGAGAGTTTTGTTTTATATACTGTTTTAGTGGGTGGTGATCTACCAGATTTTGTTAGTTTTCATATATCCCTCACTGGTTTTTATTTTTTTTTTTTAAATACTGTTTTGTACTACCAGTAGAAGACATACTTTAGAAACACTTGTATTGATTGGCTCGACTCATTAAATGCTCTGAGCAGAAGACATCTGTGTAGATAAGAAGTCTCACTCTTGCTGAATTCTGCCTGAAGTACAGATTATCTGTATTTCTCTGCTAGTCTCCAGCAATGGCAGTGTTTACAAGAAACTTAGCTACTCCTCCCTTCTTGGAGAGTTAATAGAACAATAGCTGCCCCTGGGTTGTCATCTGTTGCTAAAGCTTTGGTACTTTAAAAATGGATATATCCGACAGTTAGTTAATCATTGCCAGGAGACAGAATCAAAATGTGTTTTCTGAAGCCTAGCAAAAAGCAGCTTAGTTTACTTTAGCACCCAATTTGGAAAGTAAGTTGCTTCAGAATGGAGATTCCAGATGAGGCTATATTGTATTCAATTGCAATTAGAGACCCTTTCTCCCATTTTTTGCTTACAAAGGTTTTGATCTAATTATCTGCAGTCAAGTCACTGAAGTTTTTCCTGGTTGTTAGTAGCATGGAAAGCTTCCTGTATTCAGATGTTTTTGCTGTACTGTTTTCTGATCCAAGTGTACAATTGCTTGCTTGTTTGGTGTCTTCATTAGTAGATGAAGCCTTGCTGTTAAAACAAGTAGGCTAACAAGTGAAGTGGATTTGAGTCATGCACAAGAGAATGTCTGTAGGAGTTAACCAGCAGTTAATGAAAGAGTTAATGATACTGCAGTGTCCCACTGCTCACAGCTATTAAGAAAGTCTGTACTTCATTATTTCCTCACGCTTCATTTTTCCATTTCAAAAAACCAGATGTCTGAGTGTTTCAACTGCTGCAGACCCCAGACACTGTTTAGTAAACAGACACAAATCTAAATGCTTGGAACTAGGGGTCTGACTGTTAACGGCCATTTGCTGGTCCTCTGTATACAGTCAGTTTCACATGAGAAATGCACTGAACAGGGCAACACTAAGTGAAGGATTACAAAGGAAAATGAAGAGACAAAGGGAAGTGTGTTATTTTGTTTGGTTTTTTTTTTCTGGCAACGTCTGACAACAGCAATTAAAAATGTCACTATAACTATTGATATATGGGGAATAAAGTGATCCTCATAGGAAATTTTAAAGTGTTCTTTGATTACATACTGATTCCAGATACCGTTTTAAGTAATTTGTGTCTTCAACTTGCAAATTAAAACCCGTTTGAGTAGTTCAGTCTTTAAAAATTTTGAATGCTATTGTAGAACTAATTGAATTTGGTTTAGTGTATTATCAGACTAACCCTCCCTGAAAAAGAGAAGGGAAGGTGTCCCATACATCTCTGTTTCCCAGTCTGTTTTCTCAGCCTCCATCTTTTTTATAAAAGCCCATAAATAATTTTCTGTAGTACTGCTGCAAGAGCTTTCCTTTATCACCAAAAAAGACTTTGAATGCTTGTGTATGGCTTTTGGGCTTTTTTTCTCCCCATTGTTCTATTTCTTTGCTTATGTGGGAAATGTATACATATATGTTTTTCATCTGGCCCACTTTCCGTATCCATGCCATTTTCATTTCATTTTTTCAAGTTCCATGATCTATTTCAGTGACTCTTAAATTCCAGAATACTACTGCTAGTCTGTGAAACAAATGAAAAAAAGTTTAAAACGTTAAATACACATTTTTCTGAGGAAGGATAGTGATTAAACTTGAATTCAGGATGCACCCCTCTTTGTGTTTAGTCTGACTTGTATGTACCATGATCTGTGGAACTTAAATTCTTCATGAAGCATTTGACCTCAGTTCTGCACTACAGTTTCCCTCTTGGGAGCTCTTTTCTGTACGCTGGTTCAATTTTTCACTGTCCTTTCAAACTGGTTGCCAGAGCTGGACCTAATACTCCTTGAATAATACTCCCCTGATAATTCTTTGTACTTGTGCAGTGTTCCCTGTGTATTTGTCGAGCTCTTTTGCACTCTCACAATCCCTACATCACTGAGCTGAGTGCTGGCAGTCTGTCTGTTCACAGTTACCTGCTGATAGCTTTTTTTTTGGTTGTGATTTCCAAGATGAGTCTATCTTTAGAAGCTGGCCTACACATTGCATTCCAAGAAGTGTTAACTTTCCATGTGACTATATGAATCTACTAGTTGATTTTAATGTTCTCAGTTTACCTGGTGATGAAGTCTTGTCCTTCTCATAATTCATGGCCTGTTTCTCTTCGACAAGCGTTATTTGCACTTAGCTCTACCTGCTGTAGTTAATGAAAGTTTTCTTCATGCCAGTCAAGAAATCAGAGAGCTCTCCTGATGCTAATTGTTCTGTGTCTTTGAAGAGTCCTGACTGGACAAAATATTACTGTATTTAGATTAAAGGAGGAGCATTAAGAAATCTCATTTATTTAAGCTGTTGTACTGAGGGAAAGTTACTAGCCGTAAGATTTATACCTAGAACCTGGCTTACAAAGTAGCACCTAAATATGTAGCAATTCTATGTTTTGTCTAACTAGTGCTGTTAGCTCATCAAGGTGCTTTGTTTACTGTCAGCCTCATTTTCCAAACTGTCACAGCTACCCTCCTTTCAGACAATTAATTAATGCAATTGAAAACTTGCAAATCAGAGCATCTTCTCCCAAGCACACAGAGTAAAATATATGACTGCATGACTATTTATCCCAGCCAGCTGTCGTCCGTATCTGAGATGGCTGTGTCTTCATTGCTGTGTAAGTTACAACTCTGAACTGGGATTCAGCTCCCTTTTTGTTAGGTGCTTTTAAACTGTAAGCATAGTAATCCTACCTATGATTCAGAGATAAGGAGAGAATAAATACAATATGGATTCCAAGTGCCTGGTTTAGACAGTCATAATCAATTTTGGGGCTTTTTTTTGTTTGTAAATTTCAGTATCAGTTAAATTCATGTTAGTGAGTTGAAAGGAGCTGGATGTTAAAAGGTTAAAATGATCGAGTTGGCCCAGATGAAGATGATAACACTGGTTTTATTTCTTCCCCAAATATTTCTTTAACATATATTACTTACCACATTTCATAATGTTAAAAAAGTTATTATAAATCTAAGAGCCTTTTAGGTGTGACTAAGCCATAAAATACATAGTTATGCTTAAAAGTAGCAATAGGGTATTTTGTATCTTTTTATGCAACTGAAAAACCATTGTTGATGGGTTTTTTTAGGAAAAAAACATACTTTATGCCTTATAGAAGCTGAGTCTTAATTTTGAAAATGAATTTGTTTATAGCCTCTTGACTTTAGAGAGACTGACTGCATAAGCAGGCCATTTGTGCGACTGGTATTGATCATTACTGTATAAGTATTCTTCAAAAGCTCCATCAGTTTTCCTGGATAAAATCTATGGATAAATGTGAATATTGTCTTAAAATTAGAACAAACCTTAGTATTTCAAGTTACCAATTATACTAGTATATTTTGTGTGTAGCAGGTGGATCCTGTCTGGGAGAGTGTACTCTCACCTTTTGTATAATTTGTATTGGCTAACTGACTTTCATAAAGTTGATCTAGTCTATTGACTTTAAGAAATTGTAAAGTGTTGGTTATTCTCTAATTCTGGGAGTTTCAGATGGGAAGGAAAGCTGACCAGCTTCTACATGTGGTTTTAATTCCCATGGAGTAGGAGCTCATAGTATCTCTCAAAAGATGACATGAATGCAGTGAAGATTTTGCTCTGCAGTGAACAAAAGCAGTGTGGGTCGGTTTATCAATATTCTATTTTCCCTACTTTCTCTTATGAGTGGTGCTTAAAAAAAATCAAACCCCAAACCTCTGGCAAAACTATCCTGGTTACTGTAATCAATATTTCTTTTACCTGCTTACTGCATGGTGAGTTGAATACATGCAAACAAAATTTGAGATAGATAATGGAGGCTGTCCTGGTTTTGTAGGTTGATTCAAGGCTGTCTACCACCCACATGGAAGCTGATGCCAAATATTTCAGCTGCTTAGTGAGCTGTTCTCCAGACATTAATATTTCTCTAATTGTGTTCAGGTGCATGAAACTTGTCCAAAGTTTTAGATTGCATAACTAGTTTAAATAATAGTAAAAAACTATGCTTCTTTTTTGTATTTGTGTGATTTACTCCACAACAGTCTGTAGGTGCATGGGATTAGCTTTTTGCTCAGCTGGTCTGAGCCACACATAGCTAATGCTGTCCACTAAGCAATATAAAACCACAGAAGGAATAAATGTAATAAGCGTAATGTGAAAGCCTCTTCAGCAGGCAGTTCATGGTATTTCTAACTGTCTCTAAAAATCACTGACAGGCAAAAGATACTCCTCCATGATTAGAACTGATTCTTTCCCAGTGCATAGAACCCTTCAGGTGTCTCAAGTGTAAGGTAAAAATAAGCCAGATTTCTTTGCCTAGACAAGGAAAACAATTATTGTATTTTAATTTCATTATGTTTGGCATCTGGAAGGATATTTTTATCCAGGTGACATTCCCTACTGAATCACAGATCACAGTCACAGAATGGTAGGGGTTGGAAGGGACCTTTTGAGAGCATCTAGTCCAACCTCCCTGCTCAAGCAGGTCCACCTAGATCAGGTTGCACAGGAATGTATCCAGGTGTGTTTTGAAGACTTCCAGAGAAGGAGAATTCACACTCTCTTGGAGCAGCCTGTGCCAGGGCTCCCTCACCCTTACAGTACAAAAGTTTTTCCTTAAGTGGAACTTTTTGTCTTCCAGCTTTTGTCCATTACCCGTAGTCCTACCACTGGACACTACAGAAAAAAAGTGTTCCCCCATCCTCCTGACATACACCTTTTAAATACTTGTTCAGAGCACTTGTTCTATTAAACAGCAGCATCTTAAAGGTCAAAGGGTAAAACGTTGTTGCTACGTGATGGATGATAGTTGACATTACTGGCAGGCATTCAACCGTATTGTAACCCATGTTAAAGGCAGGAGTGGAAAAGCAAAGACCTTTGTGGCACTTCCTCCTTCACAAACCTGCTTCCACTATTTCAGCACAAATTCTTCTCCACACATGCAAGGCAATGTAATTTCAAATAGTAATGAAGTATTTTGATCAAGATTGTCCAAACAACCGCACTACACAGAAAAGCTCAGTATATTACATACAGCAAAAGCTAATGTTTTAAAACTATTATGAAACAGAAAACAATTTATCTGACTATAAGATTTCACGAGAACTATTAGATCCTATTGCCAATTCTGACACTAATCTGCTGTGAGACCATGTTCCTTTTGTGCCAGACACCCTACCATTAATTGGGATAATACCTATGTGGCAAGACATTAGAATATCACAATTTTAAAGAACTATGAAGTTTCACTCCCACTTATAAACACTATGGAGTACCTAACATTGTCAGATGAAAATTAACACCTGAAAAACAATACCTTGGAAAAAAGCTTCATATCTTGTGAAATAATAACTTATATCTTATTTGATAGTCACTGAATATCCAGAAACCAACCTACCTTTCTGCTTGTAGGGATTACTAATTACCAGATTGGTGTCATCTGAACCAGATAAAATATATTGTCCTGTATCATTCCAGCAAATTCTATTCACACAGCCATTGTACACAGATAATACATAAGAAGATGTATATTTTAGTCCAGGCTGTTTTGAAGTTGACACCAAAAGAACTGAGCCCCTGAATCTCTTGATAATCTAGAAACTTACCCTTTCATCTCTAGTCTCTACAGTAATACCTATGCATGGTGTAGCTATTGTGCATCATGTGTTTCTCTGAGTACGTGGTAGTATTCCTGTTTTCTTTATGGCCTTTACCAGGCACTGAACAATCTTCTGTCCCTACCATTCCTTTCTTAGGTCCGAAAGTCTCAAGTGAGTGCTCACCTTAATGTACATCTGAGCAAGAATTTGTTTCATTTCCTAGATTCTCTAGAAAGCTCTGCATCTGCCTCATGGTTTGTTTTTTTTTTTTTCTCTTGTGACTCTGAAGGGAGGCTCAACTTAAAGCCTTTCTTCTAAGGCTAAATGTGTGGCCACTGTATGACCTGGCTAATTAATCACATTTTAAGGCTCGTGGATAATTGCCAAATGAGTAGACATTGGGGGTTCACAAGTCAAACAGAGAATGTTCTTGTTAATGTGCCTCAAGGAGAAAGACAATGTTCTCCAGCTTCTGGTTTTGACCTTTCCATGTAGGAAGCTGCACAGGGCTGTTTGTTTTGTTTTAAACTGGAGAGTGAAAGATAAAATGATGTAAGTTTAAGACAAATGTGTTGCATTTACATAGACTGGACTGTTCCTGAAGGTGCACTGAAGGCATATACCTTCAAGGTTTGTAACAATGTTCCTCCAGCAATAAGAATACTTGCCTTATAAGTGGTCAGCATACATTAACTGTTGTTAGTTAAAACAAAAATATTCACTGGTCTTTATTTTTTTTCATAGAAGCAGAAAAGACCAAATGCCTGCGAGAACGAGAAGTAGCTCTTGGAAGTGGAGGCACTTTCTTCCCAAGGGGGATGAGAGTTGGTCAGTTTGTTCCCCAATGTGATGAGCATGGGAATTACCTACCCACTCAGTGCCATTCTAGCAGTGGATATTGTTGGTGCGTGGATAGGGATGGAAATGAGATTGATGGCACCAGAAGCAGCCCAGGAGTTCGACCGCCATGTAAGTGGCTGAAGCACTGTATCTTGTGTGTGTCTCTCTACCCATTGCACTTTCTCACAAATGTGGAGCTTGGTCGTGCCCCTGAGATACAGCACCAACTTGGAGCAATGCAGATCTTTGCTGTCCCAGTGACAATATGCTTTGCGCTACAGCCCTTTGGTAACTCCAGCATATGCTTTTCCTTCAGCCAGGGCATCTGGACAGCTGTGGTGAGCCTCCGAATAAGAAGATGGTTTTCTGACTTCTTCCTTGCCTTGAAACTGTGAGAGGCCTTTGGGAACTATGACAAGAGTCAGTGTGGTAACTGACTTGCCTCAGGAAGTGAAGGATATTCTTTCCTACATCTTCCTCACTTCAGCTGCAAAATAAAATAGGTTGTTATAAACATTTGAAAAAGAAGAGCAATTACAGAGCTGAACATGAAAAGACCTGTTTTGTTAATTGCTCCTTCTCTGTCAGCCAAGGGGAAAATTTCAGAAGCTTTCTGCATCTGGTTATAGTTTTTAGTGTCTGCTTTTAGGGCTGTTTCCTTCTAAGAAGTCTGACTGTAATTATCTCTCTGCAAATAACAAGGAGCCTTGTTAAGTACAAGCTAATTTTTTTCTCCATCTGTTTCTTTCTGTATTAACAAGGTCTGAGCACAGCTGCTCCTCCTGTTGTTATTGGGCCCTCTGTTCGACCAGACACAGTACCTCTGCCACCAGGAACACACTTGCTTTTTGCTCAAAGTGGTAAAATTGAACATGTTCCACTAGAGGGAAACAGCATGAAGAAAAATGGTGCAAAAGCACTCTTGCATATCCCAGTAAGTAACCTACTATACTAAGTTCATGTGTTTTAGAAGACTTGTAACAAAGATGAGAGTGTCTACATAATTAGGTAATGTAAGCTCCAAACTCAATTTTTGCTCTTAAGATTTCAACATCCCATCACTTTGTCACTGAAAATTCCTGACCTGACCAGTCAAAAAGCCTAAAACTATAAAGCTATAAAAAATTAGTTGTCTTTAAAGAATAGCTCATAAGACAAAAATCTAGTATTTGTGATCTCAATGTCTCCAGAAGCTCATGACAGAAACTCTTCTACACTCACACTTCCATTGGCTTTCTCACTCTGGTATAAAATTCTAGGAGACCCACAAGGGGCTGTTTTTTTCTCTCTTACTCCCCCAGAGTTTTTTCCCAAATCTTAATCTCTTCCTGTTTTTTCAGTCAGTTCTGTGCTCTTCTTGGCTACAGACATATACAGATCATGTTTTTTTTCCTTTTTTGTGTCCTTCTGGATGTGCAGGCCCAGCGGGTGGTAAATCTTTTTCCCACACTTCTTACTGCTATCTTGAATCTTTTTTCCTTGAAAATGAATCCCTGACGCTGATGATCTGTCTTTTCTGTCATCTATGACACACCTCAGCTCCTCTCACTTCCAATTTCATCGGATCCAATTTATTTTCCCCAAAGCCTGAGATTTCTGTTTTCATTCCAATGTTACTGTATTTGTAACAGCAATACCAGGTAGCATGCTGGCCTCTTTTTATTTTTGCATTGCATTGCTGTGAATATTTAGTAGATCAAATACTGACTAAATTGCACACATTCAGTTCAGTAAATATTACCACAAACTACTGTGATGGGAGCAAAATTAAGCTTTGTCTTGTCTAAAGTGCCACTGTAATAATATACAAATAAAATACTGTGTGCAAAATAGGGTAGTTAGGCTGATATAGACACATGATTCTGAATCCTTGTTAGCTAGTCTCTTTATTTACATATTACTATTGGTGTAGCTTAAATTAGTTAGAATGTCTTCAAGAAAGAGCTTCCATGAGATAAGATGCAAGTCTCCCTTAAATCTTTCAATTAAAAGGAGACTTTCAGGCTCTGATAATAGCTTTATGTTTGTGTTGTCTCTGTATGAGTATTTGTAAAGTGACAGTGTTCAGGAGCCTTCAGATTTTGTAACCTATATAATTCATGTAAGTGTCTGTTTCACCTGTGCATCTGCTTTAATGTGTGGTCTTTGACCATCTTTCTAAGAACTTGCAACTTAGAAAAGCAGCAAAAGTGATAGATCTAGGAACCCATGTGAAATTATGAATGGAAGTCTCATTTGCCTGGAGGAAAGAACTTCAAGCTGAAAATCTAGTCCTACTTTTTTCTCTCTGGAAAATTGTATATATATATATGTTCCTTGTCTTTGAGCACATGCTTTCCAGCAGAACCATTTATGGAGAATTTGTTTAAGCTATTGTCTTGGTTTTGCCCAGCCAGCAATGAAGCACTACAACAGTTTCTTGCTCACTGCTCCCCATCAACCCCCACCCTTGGTCCCAGAAAAATGGGAGGAAAAAGAATAACCAAGGATGTTGTGGATCAAGACAAGGGCAAGGAGGGCTCATTGCCTGTTACAGTTCTGGGCAAAACTGACTCCAGTACTCAACTTAGAGAGGAAAATAGGAAAACAGAACAACAGCAAAAAGAGAGCAGGATGATGAGAAAAGTACAACCAGCACTTTAAGATCTCCTCCCCCATCCCTCCTTTCTTCCCAGGAGCTCACTGCTCCCCATATCTCTATCTCCTTCTCTCTCAGTGGCTCAGGGGGGCAGGGAATGGGGGATGTGGTCAGTCTCTCACAGATGGACTCTGCCACTTCTATCTTCTCAGAGGACGATTACTCCTGGCATTCTTCCCCTGCTTCAGTAGAGGGTGCCTCCCACGGGACCCAGTCCTTAACAAACTTCTCTGGTGTGGGTTCTTCCCAACAGCTACAGCTTCTGCAAATACAGGGTCCCTCCCACAGGACACAGCCTCCTCTGGGCATAATTTTAATGAACTTCTGTGAATATGAGGTCCCTCACATGGGACATGGCCTCTTTTGGCCATAGTCACTGTCTCTGGCACAGGGTCTTTAACAAAGTGAGTCACTGCCCCTGATGCGGGATCTTTACAAAGAGCAAACAAATCTCAGCTTCACCAGTCCTCTCTGCAGGATGCAGGGAAGTCTCTGCTCCATCACACCTCCTCTCCTTCCTCACTGACCATGGGGTCTGCACGACTGCTTCTCTCTCTCTTCCAACTCCTTGCACCACCACCATCTGGAAAAAAAAAAAGAAAGGACAGAACCAGAAGGAAAAGGAAGAACCCTCCTTTTCTGGCTTCTTCTTAAAAATGGATTGTGGAGGTGTCTAATTGGCTCAGCCCAGAAGTGGATCTGGCTCAGAACTGGGGAGAGTTTCAAGCAACTTCTTACAGCAGCCACCACTGCAGCCCCTTCCCCATTACCAGAAATGGCTCCATGTCAAACCGTGACAGCTATTTTTTGTTTTTAAAACTTTCTTTACTAGAACTTTTTTGACACAAATGATGCTACATAGGTTGTACTGCTGAAATGCAGTCATAATGCATAAGTTGATGAATATTCAGAACACAAGTCAGATTTGAAAAAAGTCATTATTGCTTTGAGGGGAAGGAATAAGAGAAAAGCACATAAGTAAAATAACAGCCTGAACTTTCTCTAAATGGTTATTCAAGTAAAGTAGAAGTCAAAACAGTGGTTCAGTACTAATATCTACAATTTTTCTTTGAAACAAGATCATTATAAATGGTGTCTGTTAGTTAAAAGGGACTTATTTTTCTAAGCTTCTACAGTTAACTGTCACCCAATCATTTCCTCTGTTTTTTTCTCCCCATCTCCTATGTTTCCTTAAGAATTTCTTTTTTTCAGGCTTGAGACTTAGATCCATAAGCTAGTACTGCTGGCAAATTAGTTGTTGTTTAGCATAAATTGATGTAACTTGCTTGTTGGACAACAGGACAAAGTTGTTATTGGAGTTGCTTACGATTGCATGGACAAGATGGTTTATTGGACAGACATCAGTGGCCCTTCAATCAGCAGGGCTAGTCTGCATGGTGGGGAGCCAACAACCATCATCAAAACAGGTAACAGCACAAAATTCTTCACCTTGCTACTTCCTAGAAATGGCATTAGAGACTTGAATGTAGTAATATACGCTTGCCAGGTACTGCCTGAGCTGTAGCATTACATGTTGGTGTTATTTGGATAGACAATAGCTAAAAAGTCTGGATAACAAAATGGAGAAGATCTGTTCCCTATGCAATAGCCCTTCACTGCCTTTCCAGTGCTAAGATAAGCTAGAACTCAGTTCTCTTTAAGCTTTGTTTATTTACGGTCAGAAGTGGGAGTAGAATGGTAGCGAGATGTACTGTATCCGTCTAACCATTGAGTGTCTTGTGAACATCACTGGGGACATTTTAATTGAAGGCTGAGGGATTTGCAAGAAAAATCAGGCTGTTGTGGTGGTTATCTCAAGCATATCTCAAGGCACTAATGGATACAGAGTTCAGAGCCTCACAGTCTAGGCTTTGGACTGTGTCTCAGCTCCTCACAGGAATGTTTAGAGAATTTCTGTATCCAAGTACAGTCCTAGGCTGTACTTATATTCTTGCTGTGTTTAACAAAGAAAAAAACCTCTCCTTTGGATGCTTTGTCTGTTCTGGGGAGGAATCCTGGGATAGACTTGAGGCCTTTATGGCTCTCTACCTGTAGTGGCATCCTCAGGCATGCCACTTCAGTGGAGTAGCAGAGCTAGTGTCCTCAGGGCAATACATCCATACTCAAAGCACTTAAAGCACTCTCAAGACCTCCCTTACTTGTGTTAAGGACTGGCTGTACTACGGCATGCCCAGACTGAGAGCCTTTCTGTAGCACACCTCTTTTTCTAGTTACGTCTTGTCAACCATGCTGGTCTAGCATCCTTCCTGAAAAAGTCCCTGTCCATGAGGAATAGAACACATAGGTAGGTTAAGCTCAGTTAGATAGATGTTATTTATGCTTACAATGATGCAAGGGCTATAAGACATAAATATGTAAAGAACGAAGGTTATCATAAAAGCCTAGGTCGTGTGATGGGGTAGACCCAACATTTTCAATGTATGTACAATCTGAGGAGGGGATGATGTCAATTTGCTACTGAATGAATATTGAACACAATCAAATCTAAAGCTGACTGAAGAGTTGCATTTGTATGTCTACATGGAATATGATCTTTGGGTGTCAATGAATTTTTGTTCTGGCCAGCTGAGATTTGGTTATGTACAGTCTTCTTCTCTTTGAGGATCAAGCAGATGAGAGGTCATTACAAACTGTTTCAGCTATGACTTTCCATGCCTCCCACTCAAGCTGTAAAATAAAAGTCAGTAAATACACTCTGTTCAATTTTCACCCATGGAATTGCTCAAGGATTCAAGAATTTTATTAGAGGGTATTGTAGGGTTAGTGCTTTTACAGTGCTGCTCTCTCCTCCAAGACTCTGCTGCTCACTGCAGTTCATGTTCACTTTCATTAGAAGGGTAATTGTGAGCTCATGTATCCTAAATACAAAAACCTTTTTTAGAAGAAAAGATTTAAGGGGAAGGGTGGGTTTGGAGAACAAAGTAAAGTGTAGGGAGGGACATTAAAAAAACCAAAAAAAACCGCCAAAAAAATAGCCAGAGGCACTTTTTGAATACTAGTGATTCTAGAACACCTGTAAAGATATGAGAGGAGGTCACCATTGCTTTGGATCCTTTGCTATTGTAACAAAAATTTAGGAAATTATTTTAGCAAAATGATCAACCAATTTTAATTCTCTACAGTAAATTAGCTGTAGTTTTCTTTGGATCTGTTGAGAATTTCTATGTGGAGTTTGTGCTTTGGAATCAAAGAATCATAGAATCATTTCAGCTGGAAGAGACCTGTAAGGTCATTGAGTCCAGCCTTTGTCCCAGCCCTATCAACCACTAGACCATTTCCTTAAGTGCAACATCCACTCATCTCTTAAATACCTCTGGGGATGGTGACTCCACCACCTCCCTGGGCAGCCATTTCAATGCCTGACAACCCTTTCAGTAAAGAAATTCCTCTTGATTTTCCAGCCTGAACCTCCCCTGGTGCAACTTGAGGCCGTTTCCTATTGTTCTATTGCTTGTTACTACGAAGAACAGACTGACCCCTCCCTCACTACAACTTCCTTTCAGGAAGTTGTTGTAGAGTGATCAGGTCTCGCCTGAGCCTTCTTTTCTCCAGGCAACACAGCCCTAGATCCCTCAACCATTCCTCATAGGAGATGTGCTCCAAATCCATTACTAGCTTGGTAGCCCACCTCTGGATCCTGTCCAGCACCTCAATGTCCTTCTTGTAGAGAGGGACCAAAACTGGACACAGTATTTGAGGTTCAGCCTCACCAAAGCTGAGTACAGGGGAATGATCACCTCCCAATGTCCAGGATGCCATTGGCCTTCTTGGCCACCTGGGCACTCTACTGGCTCATGTTCAGCTGCTGTCAACCAACACTCCCAGGCCCCTCTCTGTCTGGCAGCTTTCCAGCCATTCCTTCCCAAGCCTGCAGCACTGCTGCGGGTTGTTGTGGCTGAAGTGGAGGACCTGGCATCTGGCCTTATTGAAACTCATGGCATTGGCCTTGGGCCAGCCATCCAGCCAATCTAGATCACTCTGTAGAGCTTGCCTAGTGCAGATCAACACTTCCACCCAGCTTGGTATCATCTGCAAATTTACTAAGGGTGCACTCTATCTTCTCATCCAGATAATTAATAAAGATGTTAAACAGGAGTGGCCCCAGTACTGAGCCCTGGGGGACACCACTCATGACTGGCCACCAACTAGATTTAACTCCATTGACCACAACTCATTGGACTCAGCCATCTCACTAGTTTTTCACCCAGGATAGTGTATGCCCATTCAAGCCAAGAACAGCCAATTTCCTTAAGAGAAGTCTGTGGGAAACAGTGTCAAATGCCTTACTAAATTCAAGGCAGATAACATCCACAGCCTTTCCTTCATCCAAGAAGCACATTACCTTGTCATAAAAGATCCTGTGTAGAAGAGGCAGGCCACAAAGCAGGACCGTGACCCTGGATTTCAGACGAGCTGACTTTGGCCTCTTCAAAGATCTACTTGGATGGATCTCATGGGATATGAGTCTATAAGATAGAAGTGCCTATGAGAGCTGGTCAATCTTCAAGCATCACTTCCTCCCAGCCCAGGATCAGTGTGTCCCAACGTGCAAGAAGGGAGGAAAAGGAGGTAGGAGGCCTCCATGGATGAGCAAGGATCTGTTGGGACAACTCAGGCAGAAAGCAGCCATCTATGAGAGGTGGAAACAGGAGCTGGCTTCTTGGGAAGAGTATAGTAACATTGCCAGGGCATGTAGGGGTGCAGCTAGGAAGGCTAGAGCCCTTCTAGAATTACATTTAGCCAGGGAAGTTAAGGACAGTAATAAGGCATTTTGCAAGTACATCAGCAGCAGAAGGATGATGAGAGGGAATGTGGGCCTGCTGCTAAACACAGACAGTGCCCTGGTGACTGAGGATGCAGAGAAGACTGAAGTACTGAATGCCGCCTTTGCTTCAGTCTTTACAGCCAAGGCTGGCCCTTGGGAAGTGCAGTCTAGCAAGGATAACAGGATGGCCAGGACAGCAGAGGACTTGCCCTGGGTGGAAGAGGAAGAGGTTAAAGACTTTTTGGCCAACATTAAGGCTCATAAATCAATGGGTCCTGATGGGATGCATCCTAGAGTGCTGAGGGAGCTGGCTGATGTGATTGCTAAGCCTCTCTCCACCATTTTTGAACAATCATGGAGGACAGGGGAGGTGCCTGAGGACTGAAGAAAGGCCAATGTCACTCCAGTCTTCAAAAGGGCAGGCAGGATGACCCAGGAAACTACAGGCCGGTCAGTCTCACCTCCATCCCTGGAAAGGTGATGGAACAACTCATCCTGAATGTTATCATTGAACATATGAAGGAAAAGATGGCTAACAGGGGGAGTCAACATGGCTTCACCAAGGGGGAATCCCGTTTGACCAATCTGATAGCCTTCTATGAGTGCATAACTGGCTGGCTAGATGAGGGTAGAGCAGCGGATGTCATCTACCTTGATTTCAGCAAGGCTTTTGACACTGTCTCCCATAACATCCTCATTAGAAAGCTCAAGTAGTGTGGCTTGGATGAGTGGACAGTGAGATGGATCGAGAGCTGGCTGAATGACAGAACGCAGAGGGTGGTGATTAACAGCACAGAATCGAGTTGTTAATGTATTTATGGAAACTTTTCCTGATACCCTTTACTTCTAAAGCCAGTTTGACTTCTTGATGGGCTTTTGACCTTCTAATTATCTCTCTACATAATCTAACAATGTTCCCATACTCACTGTGAGTAGTCTGCCCTTTCTTCCGGTCAAGTGGCTGGGGCTCCAGGCTCTTAGGGGCAGTAGAGAGACAGGGGTGACTTAGATCCTCTCATTGGCCTGTGAAGGAAAAAGGGAGAATTTAAGGCCAGCTCTAATAATTCCAACGATTATGGAGCTCCATATTTGTGTACAGCTTGATGGCTGAGATATTTTTAAAGCTCCTTTTTCATCCCAACATATTTAATCTGAAAGAGACCTGTAGTACAAGCATGTGTGTGCAACTACAAGTTCTGTGTGGAAAAAATTTCCAACTTCCACTATCAAAGTATTCTTTCAGATTCCACACTTTTTAAAGTGAAGGAAGTTACTATTACTAAAAGTTTTATATGGATGTGAATTAGTCTGTCTAATGGAGGGAGTGTAAACATTAAAAATCTTGTGGTGTGTAAAATTTTAGAAAAATATTTGTGAAGGCTTTCAACTACATTTGATTATTTTGGGTAATTCAAGGTGCTTCAATGCCATGTGGAAACCTCATGATTTTTATCTGCTACAAAGAATATGGTATGCATAAAGACATCTTATGTCTGTTCTGTTGTTGGCATAAGAAGCCAATGCTGTTCCTGAAGAGATGTTGAGCAATGCTGCACGTTACTTTTTGTATGTTAATGGGCTCAGTACAAAATAAGGTTGAACATTCAGTATTTGAATGGATGTCTTCTATGCTGGCCCAAACTGAAACTTTAAAATTTCAGGAAAAGGAAAAAAGTTTCCCTCTCAGAAGACACATGAGAATTTGTTTTGTTTTGAACTTTGCCTTTTCCTTCTGTGAGCTGCAGCTGCTTTCTTCAGTTCACATGTATTGTGGAATGCACTACTTTTTGTTTGTTAAAGCTCATCTGATCCAAGTCATATTGCTTTGCAAAAACATATTTTCTTGTAGAGCCCCGTACAGTTCTCATCCATCCCTGCAGCTATATAGCCCATGGAGAATTTCTGGGCTCTGCAGCTGTGGAAGCAGGTTGGGAACCAGAGCTTTCCTCTTTGTTGTAGGTGCTTAAGTCATATCAGCTGTACATGTCTGTTTGAGCCTATCCCTTGGAACAAAGCCTGTGACTCTAGCTGGAGCAGGAGCATATTTGTGATTCTGGAAAGAATGGTGATATATGAAGCCTGTATATTCCATTACCCCATAATCTGTGAGGGATTGATTTTTTTTTTGTTTTTTTTCTGGCTCATTGTCAACCAGACAGAAAAGACATTTACTTTAGACTTCTTTATGTCTCCTGACATAGAGCTGAAGCAAGTAAAGTAGTCAGAGAACAGAGTCTCCTGGGAATTAGTGGCAGCATACAGCCTATTACAACCTTCTGTTTCTTAAAAAGAGGCTGGGAGCTCCTCTACAGCTATTTAGTTAATGATCTTCTGATCCCAGAGACTGGGCATTGTCACCATGATCACCACAGAAGGGACCCACTCTAAGCAGTGGCTGCCATTAGCAAGAAAAGAAGTAGGAACATTTGAGAGTCTGAAGTATATGTGAGGTGGTTTCTTGCAGATGACAGATTTGGCTCCACAGAGGCACTGGAGAAATGCAAGTAGTAATGTGAAGTTAGTGTTAACTAAGTTAAAGTATACTCAAGTGTCCTTTGGAAATGTAAAGAGATAACATTCACATTTACATCCTTAGCCCTCCCCCTGTGTAGGAGCTATGAGTCAGAAGCAGTAAAATAGATCTTCTTTGTTCCTTTCCACCTCTTCAGCAAGGAATAGACATCAAAATGTCGTGTGTCCAGGTTAAATGTGGTAGATATAATCCACCTTTGTGAGAGAGCAGCAGCTGTTTAGGCTGTTGTGTGATTGTTACTCATAGCAAAGTCACAGTAGCAAATTTTAGACAGTTGTATCCAGTGTTCTGGACCAAATGCCTTTTCTCCAGAAAGATTGGTTGGGTCACATAGTGTTTACTTAATGCCTGTCAGTAAATAAACTTGGGAATGAAAAGAAGGCTAATGGGCCATGTTCTGTCATTCTTGGATATTTTCCTGATGTATGGATTTTTTTCAACAGCTGGCTGATATGAAGGATCACTTCACCTGTTTTTAGGAGTGACCATGTACAATTCTTTCTTTTTCTTTTGAAGCTGAAATTGAACTAAAATTCATTTGTACTTTCACTGCATGCCACACAGCCTGCACATACAGCCACGTACAGTGGATGTATGAACCTTGGAAAGTATTTTCATAGTGGCTGAATTAAACCTTGGAGTGCTATATATTTTTTCTGCATCCTTCATCTGATTTAGAAATTACTAATGCTAAAGCAGTAAGGTCATTATCTGCTATTTCCTGTTGCTTTTGTATCATCTAACCGTCCAAGAAAAACTGTGCACATACAGTACTAAAACGTGTTCCAAAAATGATTGCTTTGCAAAAACAAAGAACTGCATCTAAATTCCATCAGCTAGCTAATATCATTATTTGTAGTGCTTTGGACCTTGATTATCTTGAAGTATTGCATGGCTAAACTTAGCACAAGTCCAGTTTTCAAAGGGTTGCCACATATGCCAGTTCTGAACAGTGAATATTAAGGATTAGAATAATAGAATCATAGAATGGTAGGGGTTGGAAGGGACCTTTAGACATCATCTAGTCCAACCCCCCCCGAAGCAGGTCCACATAGATCAGATTGCACAGAAACATGGCCAGGTGGGTCTTGAAGACCTCCAAGGAAGGAGACTCCACACCCTTCCTGGGCAGCCTGTGCCAGTGCTTTGTCACCCTCACAGTGAAACTGTTTGTGTTCCAGCTTCATCCCATTACCCTATTACCCCAATTATAAAGTATATTCTAGATCTTGGCCTACTAAGAAGGGTTGAATAAGATTCTGATAATCTTTACTGTTTATTTCTCTGATATCAACTCTTTTTCTGTGTCCACACCATCAGGAAAACTTGTATGCATGATGAATTTGTTTCTCGTAGGATTTGCCTTTCTGTGTATTTTTGCAAGTTCTGTTTATTTAAACTTCTTAAGGCAAAATGTGCATTCCTCCTCCAAATGACATGAAGCAGCTTTTGTTGCACCACAGCCAAAAATCAGAAGAAAATCTATGCTTATGAAACTGACATTGGGAATAAACATAATGCCTAGGTGTGTTTTTCTCTGTTCTCTTGCAGACTTGGGAAGTCCTGAAGGGATAACTGTAGATCATCTAGGTCGCAACATCTTCTGGACTGACTCTCAACTGGATAGAATAGAAGTGGCTAGACTGGATGGGCGCCAGCGTCGCATCCTTTTTGACACTGGCCTGGTGAACCCCAGAGCAATTGTTGTGGATCCTGTTGGAGGGTATGGATATGTTGTTGAAAGATAGACACAAACCTTGATTATGTCTCTCTGTCTATCTTATCTGTCTTATCTGTCTGTCATGCACTCTGAGTCCATATTTTCAGACTGTCTGTAGACAATAATAGGACTAGCTTTCCCTAAAACAACTATCAAAGAGAAACAGAACAATTTACTTTTGCCCTGAGTTTGAGTGTTGTATTGGAAATAAGATTTAAAAATACCTGCTAATTAATACTGTGATTTTTGTTGGGAGCTTTGTGCCTTGTTTTCAGTTCATTGTTTGTAGGATGACAACTGTTGTTACCTAAAAAAAAAAAGATTTTTTTTTTAAGATTACTGGTCTAAAATACTAGATGAAACAATTTTATATTTTCATTTCTGTCATGACAACCCTTCTTCCTGTATGACATTTCTTCTTTGCAAACTCCCATGGTGGCTAGTCTGTCATCATTTTAATTTCTGTCATTCAGTTCCCTGGGAAAGTCCCATTAGGCTTCTGTCTGAAGATGTGGATAACTACATACTTCAAAAATTGAACCTGTAAGCTACAATCATAGAAATAGCCTGGGAAAGTGTAAATGTTTTGAAGTTAGAGTTCCAGCCTGTAAAGGTGGAAATATGTACGTACTTTTATGTAGTCTGTCATCTGTTGACAATTTTTCTCTCTGAATATTGGAAGAAATACAGGGAAAATTAAAAGTACTACAGAATCCATGGAAGTACTGCATGTCTCTCTGTTAATGTCTGAACTTACCTGGTGTTGTCCTGGTTCAACTTTCTGTAGTGTGTCCACTGCTGACGAGAGACATTTCTGTAAGAGTAGTCAGAGTGCAGAAGAAAAGAGGCTTTCTTTTGAGTCTTAATTTGCTGGGAAGCTCTACTAAATGATTGCCTAAATTATATAATAGGCATTTAGAATGCTCTTAGTTGATAATTCAGTTATGAACAGAAATATACTATATTACTCACAGAGAGTTTCTTGGAAGATGCATTCTCATTCCAGATGTTTGCAGATGAGATTTGTAGTGAGAAAAGAATGCAAGTGATCCATGAAAATTTGAGTCATACAAAATTAAATGAAAAAGTAATGTTATTGTTCTCCAGTTCCTTTAACAAACTTAAATGTAATAGTGATGAAATAGTGGGGTAAAAACATCTGTGGATGTGTGTGAAGTGGCTGCATAACAAGGAAAAAATAATGCACTTCATGATGTGAGAGAAGGGGAGAGGCTCAAGTATAATCAGACTGAGTAAAGACCTCTGTTTTATGCAGAACCTTACTGCTGGAGTAGAGCTCTGGTTTCAGGTCAAGCAGGATGGACTTCTGTCTCCTAGTAGATAGTGTGTGTTAAAAAGTAAACAACAAAATGTTTGTGTTGAGGGGACCTGTAAATTCTCAGCCACAGAATGTGTATCCAAGGAAAAAAAACCACTAAAAATTAGCCGTTAATAATAAAGCATCAGTGAATTAATGTCCCTCTCTTGGGTTCCCTGCTGACCATAAGTGACTCTGATTACATTGTATGTTGCTGATTTGGTGCACTGAAAAGAAAAATGTAGTTTTGAATGAATCCTTCAAATGTATGCCAGATGCTCCTGCTGGTTAGCCTGAACAGATGTGATGGGTAGTGAGGAGGAGAACTGTAGATGGTACATTTTAAATGGTCCTCAGAACTGTTGAAGTAGAGGTCTTTTTGCCTGTCACCTTGAACATAACCTAAACAATATCAGGAAAGCATTTCTTCTGAATGTTTTTGCTCTTTTTGTTTTTAATGACACTACACTTTTGTTATTGTTCCATCAAAGTGCAATGTGGTCCTTAATTATTAAATTATTTAGGATATGTGCATGTTGCTGTTGCATCCATAGTGTTTTCCTTAATTACAACTATCTTTTGAGATCAGTCACTATCTTAATGCTTTCCTTTTTCTTCCACTTAAGAAACTTATACTGGAGTGACTGGAACAGAGAAGCTCCTAAAATTGAAACCTCATACCTGGATGGCACAAACAGAAGAATTCTTGTTAAAGATGATCTTGGGTTACCGAATGGGCTGACGTTTGATCCTTATTCCTCAATGCTGTGCTGGGTAGATGCAGGTAAAGAGGTGTTAAAATCTTTCTTCATAGCAGTAGTAGAATAAGTGTGTCCAATCTTAAAGACAATAGCTCTTTGGGTTGCATCTTAGATTTCATGCCTTTCTTTTTGACTTTAACAAATCTTGATTTATTCGTTGCTCCTACCACTGTAGCATTCACATGAGACTATGTGCAGGCTGAAAGATTTCAATTCTGATCACAAAACTTTCTAGGAATGCAACAGGTTTATATCTGTGTGTCTTCTATGGGCTATCCCTCCAAAAAGGCCTAAGCACTACCTAGAGGTAATTGTGAATTTAAGATCAGGATAAAACACTGATTCATCTAATCTTACCCTACAGGATGTCATCCTGGAACTATTGTTCTAAGTGTAGACAAAGTCTGGCTTATATTTGACTGAAGCAAGTCTTATAAAAGCAATTCACATTAGTTTTAAAGATCAAGAGATGGTTCTGCTACGTGCCCATTGTTAGTTTTGTGCCAGTGTCTTCCCAGTGAACAAAAAGTGTGCTTTTACTTCTCATTTGAATTTTCTTTTTTTTTAAAGTCTTGCTGTGACTCTCCCTGTAGGTTCTGCCAGAAATCTCCTCCTGTGGAGGTACTTTTACACTTCAAGTCACCTTCCAAATTTTTGATGAACAAAAAAATACCAAGGTCTCTTTTTCATTGAGACACTTTCTCCAGCCTTCAGACAGATCTCCTTTTTTTTTTTTCTTTCTTCCTCTCTTGTTCTCACATTTGTCTCTTTTCCTTTTTCCCTAATTCTGAAACCCTCTACTTAAGAGAAACCTACAGGAGTTTACATTACCCAGCAACTTCCCCAATGTATATAGCAGCTTTACAGCTATTTGCGTCTAGAAGTTAGATGTTCTTCCTGCAGTCTTGCCTTCATGGCCAACCCAGCAAGCATTTTAGGAACATGCTCAACAAACTAACATTGCAAAAATGCCTTCTAGAGGCGATGGGACTGGTAACTGATCAAAGTATGCCTCCAGAGGAGAGAAGACCTTCTGTCAGCTTCCACACCAGCCTGAGTATGCTGGTATCTGTAGCAAGAATCTCGTCTTGTGAACAGTGGCCATGGCTGCATGTGACATCTGTATTTCTGTAAGTTAGGTGATACACTGATCAGCATTAGGACCAAAGTACTTTTCCATGCAGTCTTTAGCAGATACAAAGATGTGACTTGGGGAGGGCTTTGGCTAAGCAGCATACTAAAAGACTTCCAAGGAAGTTTTACCCTGGTCATGCTTGCATACTTAGTCTTGTCTTTTCCTCATGAGCGCTCTCTTGGTCTGTTTAAAAGGCTTGTTTCACTACACCCAGGTACCAAGAGGCTGGAATGCATGAACCCTACTCAGCTTGGTCGACGAAAGATAGTTGAAGGAATTCAGTATCCTTTTAGTGTTACGAGCTATGGGAAGAATTTATACTACACAGACTGGAGAAGGTATGTTATCTGCTAAAGAAATTTTGGAGTGCTTTCATCTATTCAGAGGTACACACACACTGCATTTCTCATGTTTGACCTCTCACATGTTCCTGTTTTTTTTGCTTTCCTGGCAATAGCTGATGGAGGGTAGAGTGAGTCTGTAAAGTTGACCTATTGATGTTGATAGTTAACTGAGTTTTCACTTTCAGCATAGTGATTTGTCTGTTAACACTGAAAATTTTGGGGAAAGGAGTGGTGAGCTAACATGTTTCCCTCATAGCTCTATTTACTGCATTGCAGAGGGCAGCGATTAGTCACTTGGACTTTCTATGCCCTATATTATCTGAATGTTCAATCAGAAATAAGAAAAAAATATTTTTACTGGCTTGATGATACTTTCTTTGTTGCAAATATTCTAAAATGTTGACATATGACCAAGACTTTAGAGTTTACTGAATTTGCCAAAAGTCTATCTATCCATGTATTTTAATTTTTTCTTTTCTTGACATAAATGGTTGCATGGGCTCTGTCTGCAAACTCTTACACAATCAGCTCCATCTATTGCAGCATGAAGAACTACTAATGTGTGTAAAGATTTCCAAGCTAGAGCCTAACAGCTGGGAAAAAGTATTCTAGAATAGGCTGGTATAAATCAGAAGGAATGTGTTTAAAATCTGTAAGTTGACTGTCCTTTTATTTTTAGGAAGAAAAAACAGCTTATGCCTTCTGGATATTAGGTTTCACCTGAAATACAGCATTGTCCACAAGCATTATGCCTAATGGCTGCAATTTCAGCTATGCCACAGAAAAAGTCAGAGAGGCAGAATATAGAGAATGTGTCAAAACTATTAACAGATGTGTTTCTGTAGAGGGACATTGTCCTGTGTTGGGATGGGAGTACCTTCAAAATTAGTAACATGGCTCCCTGATAAATTTCTTAGCTGTCTAGAATGAAGGTTCTGACATATTTAAGTTTTCCAGGAAAGATGAGGTCTTGGAGGATTTTGCTTCTCTCATTGCTTCGTAACTGTAAAACAAGAAGCAACTTCAGATTTATTTCCCTTTTTTAATGCTGTTTTGTTTTCACCTGTACTTCCACTTTCATCTCACTTCTATATACTCTCTTCTGCATATGGTAGGGATGCTGTTGTAGCAGTGGATCGCACAATTTCAACAGAAAAGGATAACTTCCAGCCCCAGAAGCGCTCCCGTCTCTATGGAATCACTACAGCCTTTGCTCAGTGCCCAGGAGGTAATCCAGATGATTCTCAAGTTTTTACTGCAGTGCAACACCTTAGCCTGTAAACAAACTTAGTAGCAGCTCGCATTGACAGGTTACCAACTGACCTAGGTAGTTAGTGAAGAACTAGTAGAATAGAAGAACCCTAAATTTACATTTACTAAGAAATTTAAAGCCACCTAATATTTTTTTTAATATATATAAAGGCAGTTGTAGTTGAGATATGAAACCAGAATAGGCAGGGAAGAAAGGATGTATTTGTGAAAGCACACATGTATAATCAACATGAGAATCTGACATGGCAAAAGCTGCTATGTTGTCATAATCTAAAATGAAAGCTATATTCATGACTGGGGCCTTATTTACTTATTGTTAAGTTTAAGCTACAGAAATTTCATGGTCTTCTGGAGGTCCTTAATGAGATCCAGTGTTTTTAAAAAGGGGATGTTTAGAAAAAGCAGGTAGTAGAGTGGCTGGGATGATCCTTCTGCTCTTTGGAATGTTAATTTTTTTGGGTATGTTATTGGAAAGGTCCTTGTGAAGATCAGAAGAGAGGAAGTTGATGCCCTCGGAGTTATTAATTCTGTGGGAAACAATCTCACTGTTCAATTATGTTGTTCTTAGCAAGTCACGGCTAGGAGAAGAATTCACTTCTTTATTATTACAACATGTCTGGAATTCTAGAAGTTGTGGTGGTTTTACTTTAGGCCTGAAAAAAACCCTGAGATAATTTCTTTTCAAATTATCCTACATATATACATATATATATATATATATATAGTGAAAATTAATTTATTTGAAAGCTTGGTTCGGAGCTTAGAAATGGATATAAAAGCCATAGTTAAGAAAGCAGTTACATTGTTATTACTAGCTAATTCCCAAATGCGTTTTGGTAAGCAGTGTAAAACAAAACAATATTGTGTGCTGTGAGCAAATGTTTGTTTATAATATTCAGAACTTTGTTTCTTTCTCATCATATATCTATATCAAGTGTTTTTCTCTCACAGATGCCTTTCCCTTCAGATTCATTGATCCCAGCACTCTTTCATTTTGCCCACCAACATGAATATCCTCTTCCTTGCTTGTGTGATTTTTTTGCTTTGTTTTGTTTTGTTTTGATGGATCACTCCTTCATGTTTCTATAGTTGGAGTTATATTCTTTTGGATTTTGTCCCTGCATACGTTTTCTGTGTTTTCTCACTTGCTATCTCTTCATTCTAATGTCTGTGACCACTAGGCCAATTTAGGAAAGGCATTTCTGGAACAACCCATTTATTTTATCTTGCCTATTCTGCTCTGTTCTGGTGTCTGAATTTTTCTTCAAGGTCGATATCTGAAGCTAACAAAAGGGATATATTGACTCTCATCTCTCCAAAGCAGTTTTATTTCACTCTCAGTTTTGTTATGGCCTGTCTTTCTATTATAGTAATTAAATCTGCATATTTTTTTTCTGTATGTGTGGTGTTTATTGTGGTTTTGCTTTTGTTTTTCTTGAAAATTTCCTATCTCTTCTTTTCCAGGACATAACTACTGTACAGTGAATAATGGTGGTTGTACTCACCTCTGCTTGGCTACCCCAGGAGGTCGTTCTTGCCGCTGTCCTGACAACACAGTTGGAGTGGATTGTATAGAAAGAAACTGAGCAGTAAAATAAGCTTTAGAGCAGCAGACACCTTTTGGAAATGTGCTGTAAACAAGTCACTCATATCAAGACAGTCAGGGCTTAAAGATAAGTGCTCCATGCTGCTGAAAGCAAGCCACAATCCCCAGATGCAGACACACACAGGGGCAATGAATGTTTTATAGCAGTTGGGCAAGATGGAGCCCAGGTTGGGTCCAACTGCATTTTGTTCCTTGCAGTATTATCTCCTTGCTTTTAAAAGTAAATGTGGAGGCCTTAGTCACACCCATGCTGGGACAGGAGGAAATATCTGTCAGCAAAATTCAAATAACAAATAACAAACAGAATAAAGAGGATGATGGCATGACTCAGATCCTGAGACTGGGTTATACCTCAGAGTGTGCAACAGTTACCTGTGCAGTGGCATACTTAGCCCATCATATTTGTGGCTGAGAAAAAAGCAAGGTGTCCCAAGTATAGATGTGGGTAATATGACAGATTTAATGCCTAACTGCACTCCTTCCCGTTACCAGTCCTTCCACTTCCAAAACTTGAGTCTCAACTTTTGCCTCTTGTATTACGGAAATACTTTATGTGTGTGCTGCGACGGTAGTTCTCACCCTGGGACATATGATTATTTCCCACAGCATGTGATTCTTTATAGATAACCAGCACTGTTTAGTAGATGTATTTGAAATTTTTTGTTGGATTTTAAGAGATTTATTTTTCTTATGTCTGAGGTAAGTTCCTGAGTAGTTTTCTAAAATCTGCTAAATTGACTTTACATATATATCTCAATTGCCAATAGTTCATCAAAGAAGTCGATTCATTTGGAAGTGTTTGGTTTTAAAGGGTGACACAGCCATGTTTGTTGTGTGAGAGTTTTTAGAATAGTATTTTCGTGTTTGATTCCATAAGCCTGCAGTTGGCCTTTGACTCTTACCCTAGACATCCTTCTTTAGCAAACCATGTCATGCCTTTTCGTAGACCATGAGAAACCATGGCAGTTAAATCCAGAAAGGTCATTTATGTCTTGGTGCTTAAAAGAAAAAAGGTGGTAATACCCTATTTGTGTACCAGTTACTCAGTAAAAGCAAGAAGGTGTGCTGAAAATCAAAGCAAAGTTGATGTTTTCATCATAACTAGTAAGTTTGGAGTGATGGGGGGAAATCAAAATGCATGTTCATTTGTCAGATTAACAGTACAAATCTGGGAGTGAAGTTTGGCCTGCAAGCCAGCCTGCAGCAGTAGAAAAAAAACAGGACATGTGAGCCTTCTGCCAGAACATGTTTGACAATGTCATGCTCAGAGCAGTAATCTGACATTCCTGTTTCCTCACTCCCTCTTCAGACATTACAGTAACAGTTTTAAACAGTGCCAAATCGGAATCTTAACTGTGTGACAAATTCATCTTTAATTGTATCTTTATCATAAAATAACACACCATATAAACATTTTAAAATATTTTTTACAACTTTTTGTAACTTCTAATTCATTTTATTCATACACTTAATCAGGTATATCTTACTGTAAATATAAAAATGTGTTGAAATGAAGGTGCTTGATAACTCTTTCCAGAACAGTTCACATATCTGGTGAAATATTAAAGTTTACACTCTGTACAGGTATCTACAGTACAGCCAATAAAAATATTTTGGTTTTATTTTCTATTAAAAAAGTCATGCCTGCAGAAGAAAGTGGTATGTGGTGTCTGAAATCTCTTTTCCTGTTAAGTTCTGGGTTTTAGCCAGTTCTCATGCTAATGATGGTTCTTCTAAGATGCAGCACTATACAGGAAAAACTGGTGTTGAGACCTCTGTATTTTGAAACCAGTAGGATACTCTTTATTAAAAAAAATATATGAGAGCACTTAAAGAACATACAGCTTTCTCTGTTTTGACACAGACTTCTAAGTGGTCATTAACTCCTGTTTAACTTTGTTGGGTAAGAATAATTCCGTTATACTATACTTCAGACTTTCATATTTGTGGAAATAGAGAGCAAAAACTAGATTAAATGGGA
The DNA here is from genome assembly GCF_028858725.1 of Colius striatus. NCBI lineage: Eukaryota > Metazoa > Chordata > Aves > Coliiformes > Coliidae > Colius > Colius striatus. Next base: position 70,017,815 of record NC_084760.1, on the reverse strand, counting down.
GGACAGAATTTATCCTTCTGCTCAAAAATGCCCTGGTGTTGAATTTTCAGGTGACAGAGTGCTTTGCTGCCTGGTGCCACAGCACACAGGCTGTGTGTGTGGATGCAGAGATGCTGTTGTTGCAGGACATTATAGACTAAATGAAATGTGGCCTGTTGAAGGTGGTGATACTGAGATTTAAACTCTTCAGCTTGTACAACTCCAGCGTATCAGTGTCTCAAGGGGGATGGCAAAATCCTCTGAAGTATGCTGTAGATGGACAACTGGAGAACAATGTGTCTTGTCAAGTGAGCCTTTGGAAAAGTGTACAGTGGGGCAGCAGAGAGAGCTAGTGGGATCTAGAGGGTGGTGTTTAGTTACAGAAGATTGGTGTTTGTCCATGCTGGGGGCTGCACATGGAATTGGAGGGAATTGGACCTTTAGTTTGTTCTTTACTCTCTGCTTTGTTTTATCTATTCTGATCCTTTAAAATTGATGATTGCCTGCTTTGTATTTGAACAAACTCCTCTTTGTGCATTATGACAATTACTAATTTACTAAATCCCAGTCACCTAATTCTGTGCTAAGCAATGAGCAATGACAAAGATGCCAAGGAAAATGCACCTCAGTAGAAATTCTAGTATCAATGTGTGAACTCCTGTGGAAGTCTGTAGGGCAAGTAGAGAAATGATATTACTATGGCCCAAGTTTTTAGACTGAGTGACTCTGTTTTAACTCTGGTCATTCACATCTGGCAGTAGCTAGTGCTAGATAGGGGAAACTTCAGCAGATCTGTGCTAGTAGTGTAGATGTGTCCATTTGCACAGCTTCAAAGGAACCTTCAGCATCTCAGTCCTGAAAAATGAGGAAATTTTTCAAGTGTCAAATTTTGTTTCTCAGCAAATACTTGTTGCTAGCTTCAGCAGTTGTAGCTCCCTGTCAGAGTGCAGCAAGCACAAATCCATTGCCTCAGGGAATGGAGGCCAGCTACTGAGCATGACAAGGCCAGTAGAAGCAGTGGCTTCATCAGCAAGGCATCAGTTCTACCATACCCCAAGTGAGGCACACAGAGGGTAGTCGGGTTCAGCTCAGGAACCAGACCACCAAGCAAATCTGCAGTGACAGGATAGGTCTAAAATCAAGTTCAGAAGTCAAGTCAGGATCAGAATTGGGCCTGGACACAGTGACCAAAATCAGCGATTGCCAGCCATAGTGGTGAGGCATGCCTGCAGCCAAGCTGGGAACTTGGCTGGGATCAAGATCAATGGGGTGCATGGCTGTGGCACAGCTCAGGCAAGGACCAGGATGAGGACCAGGGTACTTTAAAAGTAGCCTTGAAGGGAAAAAGAGGGTTGCCCTCACTGAGCCCTCCTAACAGAGCTCTTTGAGGACAGGCCTCTGCTGAAGTTTCTTCAAGTTTTCTCCATACCTTCTGTCAGCTGTCAGTTAAGCTGCTAGTGGCAGGAATATGCTCCACTCCTCCATGCTTCCTAACACCCTGAAGTTAAGTCCTCTACCTGTTTGCTTTCTCATTGAATCTTAACTTTAAATGATGTGTGATGTTGAGTTCCTTATTTTAACCACGACAGGCTGGGCAGGAATTTCATACATTGATAAGATTTGGCTTTAGCCACTCCAGTGTGTCTGTCTCATGCCCGTCATATGTTTTCAGTTAACTGTTCACAAGTTAATGTGAATTTTCTGTTTCCTTCTTCTACTCCCAGAGAGTTAATTTATAACTTGTTATAATTTATTTTTATAACACAGGATTTTCTCATGCTGACTTGGTTCTAGTTCATCTAACCAATCCTTTTTGTGACTGTTTCTTAGTAGTGTCTGATTGTTGTAGTCTGATCAGGACCAAGTAAATTTCAGATAACTTTTTTGCATTTTGCTTTTTATTATTATAATAGGCTGGGACTGGTAATCATGTCAGTTTCTGGTGCTGGGGTGATTGAAGAAAAGATTCATTCTAACTACACCTTGTTTTGCTGCAAAAAAATAGTAGATTCCCAGGTTTTCAAGGAAAGGAGAAATGCTTTAATAGTTAAACAAAAGACAAAATAATACTTAACATTCAGTTCACTTTTGAATAAATCTTTCTTAAATGCTTCCATTCAGATCTTCCAGCACACACAAAAATACTTAATGATAAGACCATTAGTAGTATTTGTCAGTGATGTGAAGTTTTTAAAAAAGTGAAATCTACTGAAACTACCCCTGGCTTCCTGATGACTTAATGGCATGGTTCAGCCACCTTTCTATCTGAAGGGTGTTTGAAAACCCCAACTTTACTCAATTCTGTAAAGAACACATGGTGAAAATCCGGTATGACTTTCTGAATCTCAGCGTCATAGAATCATAGAACGGTAGGGGTTGGAAGGGACCTTTAGAGATCATCTAGTCCAACTCCCCATCCTATCCCATGTTGTTCCAAGTTAGCAAACTGCTTACTCTGCAGCTTTCAAATTGCAGAGTTTTGTCACAATATATTAGATTTTTAACTTGCAGGCATATAATTAAGAATGACTAGAGGATAATGGCCCCACAATGGCAGTGTCACAATGCATCAGTTTAACCTGTGGTTAAATGCAGACTGGTTTTGTGTAGTATTTTGGAGTGTATTGCTTTAAGATCTTGCTGGGGAAAAAAAAAAAGGGAGGTTGTGAAAAATATGGCTATAGAAACTATAGTTGTGAAAAGGCCCCTGCTTGGCCTGTCTGTAAGAACTAAATATTACCTCCAGAACCCAAGTTCCCCAATTGAGGATCTGGCAGCAATTTGTTCATTAAGTGATTGCATCACCTTCTTTATTTAAATTCTACTTCACTTGAAGCCTGTCAGTTATATTATAAATAAATTGAGGGTAGTATGTAGGTAAAATAGGTTAAAACCTGCAAATGTACATTTTAATGATTCTGAAGCTTTGCTTGAGTAACAAATGGCTCAGCAGCTAGTGGAATGCAGTGAGTGGGCTTCCCTGTGCTTTGAGGCAAAGCAGATGGGGCTGCAGTATCTTAATGCTCATCTTTTGTTTCCAGAAGGATTTTGGAGTTGATGAATGGGGACATACTCCCATTCCCAGGAGTAAGCAGGATGGTATATTTCAGCCTTTGGATTCTTTGGTTTAAGTGTTCACTAGAGTCCATTCCATTTGTGGTGGTGATGCTTGCCCTGGGCAGGCAATGTTTCCTACCCGACAGGGTGTCTAGAACACACAGGAAGCTCACAGAGGAGCTGTGTAGTGCAGGGCCTTCAACATGAAGAAGTTGTATGCTGTACAGATGTTGGTGTGGCATGCCAAATGTCAGCTGTAACTTGTACAACAGCATTGGAGTTTTCAGTGGAAATCTTCCCACGAGCTGAGTGTAGGCTTATGATAAAAGGGGAATTGTGGTGGAAGGCAACTGAAGAGGAAGAAAATTGCAAAAGATGCAGAGAAGTGTGAAGTTGAGGGGGGGTGGTGGCGGTGCTTTAGGAAGGGAAGCAATTAGCATCACAGTTGTAGTACTGTGCTTTTGTTATTTCAGCTGGGGGTAGGGTGAGGGAGGCAAAGATGAATAGTTGCTGAGTTACAGTGTGGATTTTGGAAACCCTTCCAGTCCCTTTCCCCTGTAACAGTGTCCCATTGACCACCGCACTCCATATGGGCACTGTGGGATAAACTGTGGGATCTCAGATCCAATTATAAGGACAAAACCCAAGAGTATGTGGTTTTGTTCTTCCCATCCTTCTTTCCTGCTTTTTGCAGATAAGAAACCTAGGTAGATATGCAGGAAGAGAATAATAGTATAGTCCATCTAGCTTCCTAAGGGAGGAAGGGCATGGTGTTAAGCATGACTTCCCTCATTCCTTTGTCAGCCCCAGATACCCTGGTGAGCCACTGCTGGTGTTTCATGGTGTAGCTTCTTTCCCCATACAGTTTTTAATCTCCACCTGCACCACCTCTAGATTCTCTAGCTATGACATACTGTGGACATTAACTGTACACCAATTGTGTCACAGGGTTCTCTTTAATAATAAACAGTACCAAAGCACTAGTCTGCTAACAAGCTGCTAAACCTATCCAGGAGCTTAGAGCCAAAGGTCTTTGATGACCCTTTTGTAAGCATGTATTATAGGCTGTCTTATTGGTTCTTAACCTTTGACCAGATGTATCTCATGTATTTTTAAGTGATTGCACTGTAATTAATCATTTATCCCACTGGCCTGTTAGTCCTTTCAATGTGGAAATTACAAACCTCACAGCTAATTTAATTATTTTCCAGGCAGAATGTCCTTTTAGACTCTTGGCACCCAAGTGACAGTTCAACTATGACACTGACTTCATCAACACAGTAAAAGACTGATGTGCTACAGTCTGTTTGCTTATATGTGCTTGTATGCCATCTAACTCAAGTGTCAGCCTGGCATGCCACACTGACATTTTTAGCTGACCTTAACCTGCAGAACCAATGGATTTTGCTTTACAGTTGTTTGAGCCTTGTCATGGGTTTGTGTAGAACCACTTTTTGCTTGGTCATGGGGAGGGAGCTGCAGTGCTGTCGCAGTAAGAAGTTTTCAAAACATTCCCTGGCTCTGAGCTGGACCCACCTCCAGCCCAGCCAGGCCAATCTGGTGCCTCTATGATCATCATTTAAGAAGGGATATTTCCAGTGGAAGAGGAGGTGGAGAGGTGGGATGAGATGGAGAAAGGAAGGAGGAGTGCTGGACCAGAGAAACCTCTCCAACCTGTGGTGAAATTGCAGGCTGTCCTGCAACCCATGGAGGGCAATGGCAGGACTGAGAGCCACCAGCAGCTCCAGGTGAGTGCACCCTGACAGGCAGGAGACTGTGTGGGGAGGTGGCCATGGCACAGGCCGTGCCGGAGAGCCTGCAGCCTGCAGAGCAGACCCACATGAGAGGCGGAGGGGAACTGCAGCCCTCAGGATGAACGCACATCGGAGCGGTCTGTGCAGGGCTGCCAGGCCTGTGAGGGACCTGACACTGGAGCAGAGAGGACCAATGAAAGATTCCATCTGCCTTGAGGAGAGACAAGCAACAGCAGCCTTTGGTAAAGGACTAACTGTACCTCCCATTCCCTGCCCTCTGAGCTGTTCAGTGGAGGAGGAAGTAAAATCACCGGGATGAGGGCTCTGAGCCTGGGAAGAGCTGGGAAAGGGCTAGTTACACTCTTCATCATGGCACCACACTGTTGTTTTCTGTTATGTTTTTGATCAGTGGTAGATTAATTTTTGTTTTCTTCCCCAAGTTTAGTCTTGGCTTTTTTACTTGGCTTTTTTACTCGTGACTATAAGTGGCAATTGAGCCCTCCCAGTCCTTAGGGGATTCCAAAGGCCCTTGATACTTCTTGCTGATAGTGGTCCTTTGTTCCTAGATGGACCTAAACCAGGACATCCTGGTATGTCTGCTGTATCCTGTACTGTGTTACAAAGCCACTAATAAGGCAAAGCATTGTCTGATATGGCCTATGTATCAATCAGACAAAATGTATTTGGTCCTGGGCCAAAAAAATTTGTCATCTCCTGATGCATGCTCTGTTGTGGCAGAAGCAACTTTCAGCAATGATAGGTAGCTGTGGTCTTCACATGCTTTACCCTAGCTATCTGTGGCTTACACTCCCCTATCTGGTAATTTTACTAATTAATTTTATCAACTTGAGAGTCTGGACTTCACCAGTAAAGATGTTTTTAGTGTTAGACTTTGATTGAGACAGACAGGAGGAAATAATTTCTCGTGTGAGGTACTGACACAGATTTATGTGCTCAGTCTTCCTTGGATATTCCCTGGAATCCAAACTTTTCAAGTACAAGTTGGCAGTAGTCATTTCGTTGATCATTTCTTAATTTGTGTGCTAGATTGGCTGCCTCTGAGAGATGACATTAGGGTCTGAAAACCTCTGTAAATTATACATTTGTTCTGACCTGGTGTTTTATTACTAGTGGAGCAAGGAAATTTAGCTTTGTTCTTCGGTGCTGTGACAAATTTATGTTCTGCAACTATGCAATTTTTATTCATTTTCAGCTTGATTTTTACTTGAATGAAGAATTACAAAGGGAGAATAAGCATGGTCTTATGTAAAAACCAAGATGATGTTTTAATGAGAAACAAATGTACTACAGTTAAGGAACACACAATAAGAGTTTGTTCACAGAATTCTAGCAAGTATAATGTTTTTGACCCAGTTACTGGATGAGGGGGAGAGTGTAGATGTTGTCTGCCTGGATCTTAGTAAAGCCTTTGACAATTTCCCACAGCATACTTCTGGAGAAAATGCCTGCCCGTGACTTGGGTATATATACTCTGCATTGGGCTGAAATGGACCATCCAATAACCTTGACTTCAATAGGCAAATAAAAAGACCAACACACATGATAGTATTCTTTCCCAAATTTGTGTTAACTATATGCCTTCCCAGGAAATTAATACAGAAATTGAGATTGGAAGGAACCTCTGGAACATGTCAAATCCAATGCCATGCTGAAAGCTGGGACAACTTCCATGTAAGAGCTGATTGCTCAGGACCTGGTACAGTCAACTTCTGAAACCTCCAAAGATGAGGATGGTACAACCTCTCTGAACACTGTCTCAGTACTGAACCTCTTTGGTGTTGAAGTCCTCCAGTCCGATAGGAATTTCCTTTGATGTTCCATAGTGACCATTGCTTCTTGTCCTTTCCCTGTGCAACTATTTGAAGTGTTTGGTTCTAGGTCATTTCTCCAGCAGAAGATAGCAGTTGTTTCACCCCATTTCCTTATATGCCATGTATTCCAGCTCTCTAACCATCTTAGTGGCCTTTAATGGACCTTCTCCAGTTTGTGAATAACTTTCTTGCCCTGAGGGCCTCAAATGACATGGATGTACTCCAGATGTGGTCTTATGAGTTGTAAGTAGATGGATGTAATTGTCTTGCTATCTGACTGGTGCTTTGACTGTAATGCTTCAGGTGGGCAATAGTGAATGCAATTATTAAGAGGAATTAACTATAGTGACTGGTTGGTTTCTTACACTAAGCATACCTTTGGGGTCAGGTGGGGAGTGTTGGTGTTGCTTATTCTTCTGCTTATTCTGAAAGCATGTTATAGATCTTTGTATTTCTGCCCTATTGCAGCACACACACCCTGCCACGCCCAGGTGTTTATCCATTTAATGGTTCGCTGTTTCAGTTCTTAGAGAGAGTGAGGAGGCTTCATCGCTGTTCCTCTCCACTGAAAGCCCTGGGACTGATGAAAGTCCTAGCAAATGAGTTGTATTTGTTCTCCTTTTGTGAGGTGAATTGATCCACCATACTGCAACTTGAGAAGGAGTAGCATCAACACAGGAAGCTTCTTACTCTCAAAATAGAGCTGAAAGGCTTTTGGGTATGCAAGGGGATGAGTACTTCAAGGGAGCTTCACTGGCAAGGGTTATGTCAGACAGGCAACAAAATGTCTCATCTAAGGTCCTGCTGAGTTAGGCTATAGATCTAGGTATGTTCCAGCTGAAATTTGGACTTCGCAGTGACTGAGTGTGCAGGAGGGGACATGAGGGTCCTAATGCCATATCTATAAGACCTCTTCTGGGTCTACTTCTCATTGCTTTTTTGTGGTTCACTGAGTAGCAATGGTGGTGTTCAATGTCACGTCAAGGGATGTGTGGTACTAAATTGCCAGTTGCTTATAAATACTTTGTATCTAGTGTCATCAGCAACTTCAAGCTCAGTAGTGAGATGTGAAAATTGAACCTTCAGGTGGTTAAAAGCAGCATAGGAATCAGGCTAGCACCTCTGCTAGCTATCAGGTAGTCTTAAACCATGAAGTTCAGAAGCATAGCCTTCAGACTTTTCTGCAAAGGTATGTGTGCTGCAAGTGGCAGGGGGGTAGACTAAGCATTTTCTCAAAAGATCAGTAGGCCAAGAGTGACCTTCATCTAACCAATTTGTGTTACAATGAAATGACATCAGGATTGGTGCTATCACAGGAAAGAGCCTTATGAAACAAGTTAAAGATTCTAACTAACAAGATGTAATACAAACAAAATAATTATTCTAAGATAATCTAAACTATAATAATGAGTTTGGAGAACGTGGAAGTGGTCGTGTGTCATGGAAGTCTATGTCAGAAAGGACATATCTTATTTTCTGTATCTGTATTTCAGATTCTGCATTTCTTCCACTCAGTTGCCATTGGTCTCATGAAATGTTTAAAACACAGTCACTCCAGCCACAGGATATCAAAACACTCAGCTGCAAAAATACAGCTGAGTATAAAATACCTTCAGGCAAGTCACAGAATTTAATTATTGATGTCAAGGCATATCATCAAATGCCATAGTGCAAACAGTGTCTTTAAGTACTGTATTAGTGTCATTATGTTAAATAGACACCTAACTACAGAGTTTATCATCCCCAAGTTAGCCATAATGCTGTATATGGATCAAGTATCATTTTCTTAATGTAAAATTGCTTCAGTTCACTTAAGTTACAGCAGTTTCTGATTCAGTGTTTCAGGTGGCCAGGTAAATTACTAATTCTAAGAGGAGAGGCTTCAAGTACAGTTTCCCTAGGTCCTCATCAATTTTTATTATTTGAGAGTCTTCTCAGAGTTGTGCAAGAGAATAATCTTTTGTTCTTTGTATCTTGGATTGATGCACTGCCTGCAGCTCCAAGATGTATCCAGCTGCAGCTGCCTGAAGTGGAAAATAGATTAGACAGTGGGTTTTTTTAGGCTCCTTGTAATTGTCTGGATCTCACAGTCCTGTTACTTTGCTGTGCAGTCCCCTTACAGCAACTCACATGGCTGTAATTCTAGTGCTTTATAGAAGAGAAAAAAACCCCAAACAACCCAAACCCCAAGTGAAATCATGGTAATTCAGTAGAAACTGTGAGTTACTGTGAACTAATCTTCTTATCAGGCAGGTGTTGAATGGTTTTAGAGTATGCTAGCAGTTACAAGCCCAAGGTCTGCAGGAGAAAGAGTACATGTAATCTGATCGACATCAATGAGGTCTTGTGGTGGGAGCATAGACTTGTAATACTCTTACAGACTAAGAGTCTGCTTTATCCTTATATATACAGATATCACTGTGAGGAAAACATGAAAGAGAGGACTTTCTTAAATTTCAGCTAAACAGCTCTGAAGTTGTTTCATCACTGACTTGGACTTACTTCACAAATAATGTAGATAATGGGAGGTGTTTAGAGCTACCTATCAGTAGGGCTGATTAAAAGATCTCAAAAAGCTTCTTTATTTTATTCCATTTTGAATCACTCCTTTCCTCCTGTAAGGCTGGTAAGTAATTTTCCCATAATGAAATTGTGCTTTCAGAGACTTGCCATGCAAATAGTAAAACTGAGTTTGAGTCATATTTTCTAGTCATGTTACTGCAAATTTCTGCATAGATGAGCTTTAATGCTCCTTGTGCGTTGCTCCTTCCTCTCTTTCCTTGCAGACATTGCTTTTACTCCTGCTAAATGAAGACTTTGAAGTGTATTAATTCAGCAAGCGAAAAATTAATGTGCCCTGGTTTTCTTGCCATTGAACGACTGAGGCCCCCTGGTGCCTTATTTATTAGTATAGCTAGGAACAGAGCGAAGAGTTACAGTAACTGTTTTCCATTTATTCCTGGTGTTTGTATGGGTAAAAGAGTAGTAAAGGTGAAGGAGAAAACGCTTTTTCCCAGTACACTTTCCTGTCTGGATGCCACATCCCTTCAGTGTTCTTGCACCCTTTCTTGTTGCAGTTTTCCTCACAACAGTATAGCTCTAGAGTAGCTCTCAAAGGTACAAGACCACTTAACAAGCTCTCCAATACACTAGACTCATAGAATAGTAGGGGTTGGATGGGATCTTTAGAGGTCATCTAGTCCAACACCCCTGGCCGAAGCAGGTCCACCTAGATCAGGTCACACAGGAATGCATCCAGGCAGGTTTTGAAAACCTCCAAAGAAGGAGACTTCACAACCTCCCTGGGCAGCCTGTGCCAGTGCTCCATCCACCTCACAGTAAAATAGTTTTTTCTTATGTTTAAATGGAACTTTTTGTGTTGCAGCTTCATCCCATTACCCCTTGTCCTGTCACTAGATACACTAGAAAAATGAGATGCCCCAACCTCCTGACGTTCACCATTTATATACTTGTAAGTATTAATAAGATCCCCCTGCAGTCTCTTCTTCTCTAGACTGAACCGCCCCAGTTCCTGCAGGCTTTCCTCATATGGAAGATGTTCCAGTCCCCTGATCATCTTGGTGGCCCTGCGCTGGACTCTCTCCAGGAGTTCTCTGTCCCTCTTGAGCTGAGGAGCCCAGAACTGGACACAGGACTCCAGATGAGGCCTCACCAGGGCAGAGCGGAGGGAGAGGAGAATCTCCCTTGACCTGCTGGCCACACTCTTGATGCATCCCAGGATGCCATTAGACTTCTTGGCCATGAGGGCACATTGCTGGCTCATGCTTAGTTTATTTTATTATTGTCATGGTTTTGGATGGAGCTGCTTTTGCTTGGGGGAGGGGGCTGCAGTGCAGACCCAGTAAAGAGTTCTCAGATGTTCCCCTGGCTCCTGGATTCAGACCCACCTGCAGCCCAGCTAGGCCAATCTGGTGCCTCTGTCATTGCTATTTAACAATGGGAATTTGAAGTGCTTGGTAGGAGGTGCAGGAGTGGTACAAGATGGAGGAGACCATATGGTCCCCACAGTCAGAGAAGGAAGGAAGGAAGGAAGAGCGCCAGAACGGAGACCTCTCTGCAACCTGCAGCAAGAATGCAGGCTGTGCCCCTGCAACCCATAGAGGGCAATGGCAGGACTAAGAGCCACCAGCAGCTCTGGTTGAGTGCGGCTGGACGGGCAGGAGACTGTGTGTGATGGGGCGGCCATGGCACAGTCCGGGCCGGAGAGCCTGTGGGCCGCAGAAGCAGACTCACACGAGAGGTGGAGAGGAGCTGCTGCCTTTGGGATGAACAAACATACGTCGGTGCGGCCCTTGCAGGGCTGCCTTGTGTGTGAGGTACCTCGGGGAGGAGCAGGGAGAATCGGGGAGGAGCCCACGTGCCCCGAGGAGAGAAACAGCAGAAGCCATCAGGAGTAGACTGGCTGAAACCCCCATTCACTGAGCAGTGGGGGAGGAGAAGACGACACTGTGATCAGGGCTCTGAGCCTGGGAAGAAGGGAGGGGTTGGGGGGAAGGTGGTCTTAAAGGGCAGCTTGTGCTCTTCATCATTGTACCACTCTGTTGTTTTGTGCTTGTTATGTTTTGGGATTTTATGGTTACGTTTTGGCTGGTGTTGCATTAAATTATTTTCTGTTTTCTTCCCCAAGCCGAGTAGCCTGGTCTGTTTTGTCCTGGACCATAAGCAGCAATTGAGCCCTCCTGCCCTTTAGGAATTCTTAAGTCTGTGGTACTTGAGTCTAATCGTGGTCTTTTGTCCCTGGATGGGCCTAAACCACAATTATCAACCCAGGAAGGGTTTAATTTTTTCAGACTGGCTTTTATAATCTTTATTGCCTGCTAGATTTGACAGTGGTGGTGGCTTTTGTTGCCTTTGGAAAGGATATTTTGCATTACTGCGACCTTGGCTCACATTTCCTTTGTTGCAGTTAGGTGCTCTGTAGTTCATTGCTTCTGTTTATGCAAGAATCTACATCAAAGTCTTCATCATTCCCCGTTTAAAGGATCATACTGACATCAAAAGGAAGACTTGAAAGCCAAATCTCCCTGGAAAATAGCTTACCCAGCGTGTCAGCAAAAGCTGTAAGAGCCAGGAAAGGCTGTGGAACTGGGGGACTGTTTAGTCTAGAAAAGAGAAGACGGAAGGAGGATCTCATTAATGTTTACAAATATCTAAATGGTGAGTGTCAGGAGGTTGGGACATCCCTTTTTTTAATTGTATCTAGCAACAGGACAAGGGTTAATGGGATGAAGCTGGAACACAACAAGTTCCACTTAAATATAAGAAAAAACTGGTTTACTGTGAGGAGGGTGAGGAAGCCTTGGCACAGGCTGCCCAGGGAGACTGTGGAGTCTCCTGCCTTGGAGGTCTTCAAGACTCGCCTGGACATGTTCCTATATGACCTCATCTAGATTGACCTGCTTCTGCAGGGGGGTTGGACTAGATGATCTCTAAAAGTCTCTTCCAACACCTACCATTCTATGATTCTATGGATTCAGAACGTTGGGTTTTGATTACTCCAGGTGTGGTTACAGCTCATGTAACTGGACACCATCTAGTGGCAAAAGGTAAAAAATAATCTGATTACAATCATGTTTTGATCCTTTCTCTGAGGTTTTTTCAGATGCTTATGGCGGCCAATATATTGAACCTTCTTGCTGCAGTGATCACAGATGAAAAATGCAAAAACTCCTTGATTCAAAAACACAGGAAATGAAGTCAGCCTCTTGTCAAATCATCTATTAAGAGATTGTAACCATCACCATTATATTTATCATTTGAAACGATTTTTTGACAAGTATGATCACTCAGGATCTTGTTTAGGAGCAGTTGGATGCATAGAATAGAGTAATGCATTTGAAAACAGTTGCTTCCTAGGTGTGTGTGGGTTTTTTGTTTGGGTTGTGAGTGGTTTTTTTGTCTGCTCTGATTTAAAAGCATGAATTAGTGGAGTGCAGTGCAGAGAACAACTTTGCAAGGAAAGTACTGCTTAGTATTTGCAACATGTGTTTTGCCTAATATTTGCTTACAACTTCATGCATTCAGCTGTTCTGAGGTTACTGAAGAGTACAGTATCTAAAAAAACACAAAAGACAGTTCAGTGTTTGGCTTGGATGTGGTTTATGCAAACATTTGTTAAGGCTTTAGTTCAGTTTGCTCTTTTTTTTTTTCTGTAGATAAGGTGGAGGTTTTTTACTTCTCCTTTCTTGTGTGATGCAAACATGATGTTAAGTAACTCCTGTTGGTTTGCACAGCATGATGTGTTGTGGAGGCTCTCAGCTGATAGTATGGGTTCATTGTCTTGCTTCTTAGAATATAGCCAAATTTTAAAACAAAGAACAAATCTCAACCTTAACATACAGAGTTGTTACATATTGTTAGTAGGTACTAAAACTGAGAAGGTACTAAGTACTTTCTTTTTTTGAAGTCTGCAAAACCTGTCAGTCAGGAATGAGTATTTGTCAAAAGAAGCTAAAACTGAAAAATACTAAATTTGGAATTCACCCCCTTCTCTAAAATGCATATTTGTTTTAAGAGTAGGAGGCTGATACAGAGTTTACATCTTGCTCACTGGAGCCACCTCCCATGACAAATAGGTTTCACCTGTTAGCAATGCATTTCAACTCCTTTACTTCATTTATGACAATCATTCAGTCTTCAACAGCCAAATGAAAGACCAAGTCACGATTTGAACCCCGAAAGTCTTGAACTGGCATCTAATGCTAAGAAAATAATAAACAAACCAATAAATAATAAAATTAACAATAATAAAAAAGAGCTGTTTCAAAGGCCAGACCACCTGTTAATTTAGAGCATCCAAATGGCAAAGTGGAGTTTAGGAACTGTGAACTCCAGTCCAAGTTTTGAGAGAGGCTGAAAGTTGACACTTCACAACTGAGTCTCATTCTCCTTTATGAAAAGACCCTTATACTTTACCAGAGCTTTATGCTGCGCACAGAAAACTTGAGGCATGAACCTCTGTCTAGAAGTAAATGCATTAAAACAGGCAGATCATACACATAAAAGCAGAAGAAATGAAGAAATGCACCAACAGTCATATATGAGAAAACCCAGTAGATATAATCTTGCTTTATTCAATATCTCACGAAATAGATGAAAATTTGAGAAACTGAAAATGTAACTAGTGGAGCAAATTTGAAACCTTTATTTATGGGTTATTTAAAATTCTGCTATTAATCAGTCCCATTATCACTAGGAAAAAAGTACCTGAAGCATCAAGTAGCATCAATTTGATTCCAATGCTGATACTTCCCCTAGTTTTTTTCCTAAGAGACATCCATGAAAGCCCATCCTCAGACAGTCCTTGTGGGACCACCCAGTAGCCACTTCAACAAAACTTGCTGCCAGCCCTTTGAATTACCTTTTCTACCTTCTTAGGAAACGAGCATCAACATAACATCAGCTTTACACAGCCTTACATAGCCCTGACACCTGCACATTTTCACCCACCCAGCACAAAGCAGATCACTGTCCTGGCCCAACATCAGGAAGCTTGCCCTAGACCCCTTCTCACTTCATAATCTCAGTGACTGCTGCCTGGTGTTGTGCAGCTCCAGTAAGTTGTCTTTGATGCTTCCTTTGGCTGAGGAGCTCGATGAGCAGACTGAGCTGACACAGAAATGAAGTCTTTGATAGTACTGTTTGAAAAAAGTTAGATTAGTGGGAAGTTGTGATTTATTAGAGCAAATAGCTGCAGGGGAAATAGTTTTAAGGCACAGGTGTGAAATGGAAGTAGCATACTTCAACTGTGTTGGAGTATGGATTAGAAGCAGCCAGTGGGGATTTGAATGAGTATTTGGCACCTGCAAAGCAGAGGTTGTTGGAAAGGAAAAAGGTGAGAGGTTTGGTGGTTAGTGCCTGTTAGAGTGAGAGGTCAGGAGGTCACTGAGTTGGTTAAAGTTTTGTAATATTTGGTGGGGTTTGGCATAGGGGCCAGTCTGATTTCTCTGCTTTGCTCTGTATTCTTCTGTGGGTGCATAGTGTGCAGAATTGTGAGCTGCACATGGTAGAACTTTTACAGACCCAAAAAGAAATTGTCAATTTCAGAGATATTATGTGCTTAGTTCTTGTTTAAGTCATCTGGAACAGAAAACTAAGCATTTCATGTTCAAAGTCTGAATACAAGGTTTTGTGCTCAAACCTTTTCTGTGGCATTTTTGTGACAGAAAGGTAATATATGACTTGCTCAGTAATTTATTTTAAAACTGGGGAGATAATAGCTCCTCGCCTTATGGATTTGCTGTCAGGATTGACTTTTTAGACCTTGAGTTTGAGAAGGTTTACAAAATTGCCATTTGACAGAACCAGGGCAGATATAGCCTTTGTCTAATGTGGGGGAGGTAGATAAGGAGGAAAGTTGCATAGGTCTGACCACCTTTGTGACAGTAGTGGACAACAGCTCTGCTCCCCACTCAGTAAGTTTGTCTGTTCCTCACATCACAGTGCAAAATCTTTGCTCCTGTATGCTGCCTGTGAAAAAGGTTATCAAACTTAAGGCATTGAGAAGCTTTTTCTGATTTGGTTTGATCTAAATTCTACCCTGTGTGTATATGTATGTGAAAGAAAACAAATACATCAGAAAAATGGCAGCCCTATCCACGGACAATTACAATGTGAAACAAGATGTGTGATAGGTAGGTGTCACATTAAAAGGGGACATAGTGGTTTGGCAGAAAATAACCTCCCTTGCATTCTAACTCTCCTCACTGAGGTGGGAAGTTAGATGCGGCTAGGTTTAAGTTCAGAGTGATGCCCAGTCTGCCACAATCAGTCCAATCAGTCCTGGCCCAACATCAGGAAGCTTGCCCTAGACCCCTCCTCACTTCATAATCTCAATGACTGCTGCCTGATGTTGTGCAGCTCCAGTAAGTTGTCTTTGATGTTTCCTTTGGCTGAGGCGTTCACCTCCGGTGAACATCATGACTCCTGATTCACTGATAGTGGACTGCACCTTCAGTTCAGTCGTGCTCATGAACTAGCATGGCCACACTCCAGGGTTTGGTTGTGTTAAGTGAGAAACTATGATAACTGGCTACTTAAACAGTGCAGTTTTTTTCATGCAACAGATATACAGATTCTTATGAATTGCCAGCAATAGTAACTGTCTGCAGAAGAAAGCATGTGCAAAAATAGATAAACAAGCAATACAGCATGCAAAGTTACAAAATACAGCTTGGCTGTAACATATTAGAGTAATTACTCAGTTTAAGTCTCACCCAAGGAGGGGAAGAAGAGGCTCGGTCCATCGGCTGATCCTGGAAGTCAAAGGCAGTCTGTGAGGGAGCTTCCCTCACTTGTTTATGATGTTGTCTTCCTCCAACACCCTCCTTTTTTATACCTTCTTTTACCTTCAAGGTGGAGTTTGAGTGACTTTAGTTATAAATACCTTTATTATGATTGGTGTAAAATTCTCTTGCCTCACATTTAAAGGTAGAGCTTACAAAGGCCATGGGACAAAGACATAAAGAATGAGTTCAAGATAGAATTTTAAGTAATCTGACATAATCCAGTACAGGTGACAGATGAAGCTATCTGTTAGTGTATTTAGAATGCATTGCAATTTAAGGTTAGTACAGCATTTCAAATGTAAAGTGCTCTTTCTCTTCTCCCTCACTCCTATGCAACCAGTCTTTAGGAATTTGAAAAGGATTCACTTTATATAGGGTCTCATAAGTGGCAACCGTCCTACATAGTGTATGCAAAAGGCATTCTGTCAGTTCTTCAGAAAGAACTGCTAAACAATTATCATTACATACTTTGCTACTGTCCCCAAGTAGTGGGCTGTGATCCTTGGATGAAGAATGAAGAAAAATTGCCAAGTCGCAAAATCAGCTGAAACAAAATGTCAAAATCTTTTGCAAAGATTTCTCTACTTTCTTTCCAAGGAATGTTGAGGCTAGGTCTCTGCATTTTTCATGTTTCACCAAATATTTTAGCTGGTAGGAGAGTTAACACTTCTTTTTCACTTTCAATTTTAAAATCTGCTAACTAGCAAACAAAAAGCAAAGAGGGTAAATTTTACGTGAGACCATTTTATTTAAGACCAGTGCTCAGGCCTCATCTCAGTGCTCCGTCACTGTGTATTCACACTAATAAATCACTGATAAACCTGGTGAGCAGAATCTGATGTAATGTTTCGACCTACTGCAACTAATTATTTGTGGGATGTTCTTAATTTCTGTATTGGGGAGGAGCCGTTTTCATGTTCTCTGGTTTTTTAGGGCATGCAAGGCATCAGAGTAGGGCATAGCATTCTCAAATCTTCAAAAATGTGGAACTGTTAAAATGTTACAGTGTCTTTAGCTTATTATGTTTCCCACGTCTTCTGGAGCAAAGTCTGAAAAGAAGAGTAGAGGTAGAACTGCTTTTGAGAGTACTGTGTTAGGTCAGACATAAAGAGCTGAGATCCAGACAGCAGTAGTTTCTACTTAAACACTTCTGCTCAAACACAGTTTTAACCCCTCTTTTCTACAGGTCTGTAATGGAAGGACTGACTATCTGGGCAGAGTTCCCTGCAGAGTGGAAAGCCAATTTGCAAAAAAGCAATGGTGAGAATTGATGCTGCTGTTCATGGTGGGCTAGTGAAAGAGCAGTGTCGGCAAGAAAGCTGCAGCCTGAAGCTGCTGCATGAGCATGGTGGTTCAGCCACGTATCCACCAAATCATAAAGTCACTCATCCTCCTAAACTGGACAGGAGAGAGAGAGAAATATAATGAGCAGTTTGTGAGTTGAGATAAGGACACAGAGATCGCTCAGCAATTAGTATGACAGGCAAAACAGACTCAACTTGGGGAGAAAATGGTTTGATTTATTAAAGGAACAATAAGAACAGGAAGGTGAGAAATAAAACGGAACCTTAAAACACCTCCCCCTGCCCCTCCTTCCTTCCTGGGACTCTCCTTCCTTCCCCTCAAGTGATGCAGGGGGTGTTGTTTGTGGTCAGATCATTACAGATAGACTTTCCTGCTGCTTCTTCTCAGGGGCAGGCCTTATCACACTTCCCACTGCTACGGTGTGGGGACCCTCCCTACAGGAGACTCATGAACTCCAACGTGGGTCCTTCCCATGGGCTACAATTCCCTGTGAACTTCTCCAGCATGGGACCTCCCATGAGGGCTCCTCACACCCTGCCCCAACTTGGATCATCCACTGGGAGAACAGTCCTTCAGGTATGGACTGCTCCAGCCTGAGTCCCTCACAGCATCACAAGTCCTGACAGCAAACCTGCCATCTGGCATGGGCTTCTCTCTCCCTGTGGGCTCCTAGGTCCTGCCAGGAACTTGCTCTAGGGTGAGCTTCCCACAGAGTCACAGCCTCCTTCAGGCATCCGCCCACTCCGGCATGGGCTCCTCCATGGGCTGTGGGTGCATCTCTGCTTCCTGGTGGCCTCCATGGACTGCAGGGGCACAGCTGCCTCACCATGGTCTTCACCACAGGTCACAGGGAAGTCTTTCTTCCAGGGCCTAAGCACCCTCCTCCCCTTCCTTCTCCACTGACCTTGGTGTCTGTGGAGATGTTTTCACATTCTCACTCGCTGTTGCTGCTGCAGTTTTGCAACTGCGTGGCAATGTTTTCTTCTTCTCAAATACATTATTCGCAGAGGTGTTACCTCCATCACTAATTGGCCAGGCCTTGGTCAGTGGTGGGTCCATCTTAGAACTGACTGGCCTTAGCCCTATCAGTTACAGGGGCAGCTTCTGTCAGATCTTTGTTTAAAGAAGCCATCCCTGCAGCTTCCCCGCTACCAAAAAACCTGGCCCAGGCAAAACCACTGCAATGAATAATGCCTGGGAACAGCATGAGCTACGATATTTCTGAAAACTTCACCCTTAAACCTTGAGATAAAAGTTCAGGAGGCTGAGAAAGAAATTTGCTGCAGGGAATTGTTCCAGGCAGCCTGGGTAGGAGCAGTAATTACCACTAGGTGGTAGTGCATCCATACAAGTCTGGACCCCACCGCTGGGGCGGTGTTTGGACTCACAGAACTTCTCCTGCCTTGCTTAGACTACAAAGGAATGCAATTTTGCAAGCTCCCTGCAAAACCTGTCATATTTGGGGATTTGAACGGTATCATCAGGTAGTATGGAAGATTCAGAAGGTAAACAGTTAGTAGAAAATGGAACGAAAAAGATGAGCAGCCAGCTCTGGGAGTAGAGTCCTTTTCCTCCCTTTAAAAATAAAAGAGCAGAACAAACAGACATGGTCTAGCCAGACATGGTAAGGCATAACCCTTAGGATGGCATTGTGCCAAACAGACTTTCTGGATTACTACAAAATAGCTGTTCTAAAGAAGCTGCTATCATTTTATTAAATTATCTTAGAGCTCTTAGCTGTTATCATGCTACTGAGATGATCCCTCATTGAGGCATCTAGGCCGTATGCAATCTTTAGTTTATGGGTCTCTGTACAGTATTATGCTCCACAGCAAATATCCCAAAAGTCTGCACTGAAACAGAGTTAACTTCTGTTAGTAATATATATTTCATCAATTGCTGTCATTTTTCTTGAACAAAGGCATTATGAATGCAAATCTTAAGGTTCAGTTTGAGAGGCTCAAAGATTGCAGGCAGAGAGTAGCTCAGACCTGTGAACTTTTGTTCTGCTCTGCACTAGCAGCAGCCAACAGTAATACAGAAGCTAGTCAGTGATCTTCTCATTAAATAGTTTTCCATGGAAGCAAATTTCCAGCAAAGCAACCTGTTGTGAAAAATGTTAATTCCAATAAAAACATGCAACAAAGCCCAAGAGGTTGAATTTTCTTTTAGAACACTCTCGGGCCTGTCAGACCATCTGCTTGCCAGCCCACTTGGGACCAGCTGCCATGCCAGGCAGTCAGTGTCCTGGGTTACCAACATGCCCCCCCAGCCTTGATCAAGTGGGGAGTTCTTGGCCAATGGCCACCCCAGGGTACTGTGAAGCCATTGGAACTGATGATGGGAGAAGAGCAAGATCTGTGACTCATCTGACATTGAATCGTTGCAAAAGACATTTGGACATGAGGGTGATCTGGCTGTGACATCTGTGACCCCACTGATCACCAGGGTTGATTTGGATGATCTACCTGGCTAGGTGAGGTCCCCTTCCTCCCTCACTGCTCCATGTGCATCGCTCCTGAAGCTGTGCACTTGGTCGAAGAGGATGACTTTCCCCCACAGAAACGTACCATTCATCTGTCAAGGGTATACGGTAGCTGTGCTCCCCTGCTCCATACAAGCTCAAGCTCAAATTGTAGGAGAACATAGGGTAGTCAAGCTTCCAAGGCTGCAGACACATCCAAGTGAGGCGCTGTATGGGGCAGTTTGCCATTCTTTGGGTGCCAAGCCAGTGCTAGGAGTGAATCCTACACGATTGGCTTCCTTCTTGAAATGCCTGTACACCAATGCAACACAGCATGAGGAATAAATAGGAGATGTTGGAAGTCTGTGTACAGGGCAAGAGATTATGATCTGGTGGCTATTGCAGAGACATGGTGGGACAGTTCACATGACTAGAATGTGCTCATGGATGGCCACGTCCTTTTTAGGAAAGACAGGCCAGCAAGGCGAGGTGGTGGAGTTGCTCTTTGCATGAAAAACATCCTGCAATGTACTGAATTCTGTACAGGTGAAGATGAGGGGCAGGTTGGGAGTTTGTGGGTTAGAATTAAGGGGCAGGCTAGCATGTGTGACACTGTTGTGGGTGTTTAATACAGGCCACTTGATCAGGATGGGGAAGTTGGTGAGGCCTTCTACAGGCAGCTGGGAGCAACCTCAAAATCACAGGCCCTGGTTCTCATGGGGACAGAGACCAGGCATCTGCTGGAAGACCTATATGGCTAGCCACTTACAATCCAGGAGGTTCCTTCAGTGCATTGATGATAACTTCTTGATGCAAATGGTGGATGTGCCAACTAGGAGAGGAGCACTACTGGATCTTGTGCTCATGAACAGGCAGGGTCTGGTCGAAGCAGTGAAAGATGAGGGCAGCCTTGGCTGCAGCGACCATGAGATGGTGGAGTTCAGGATCTTGTGCAGTAGGAACAGAATACCAAGCAAGATTGCAACCCTGGACTTTAGCAGGGCCAACTTTAGCCTTTTCAAGCAATTGCTAGGGGACATCTTATGGGACAGGTTATTAGAGGATAAAGGGGCCCAAGATAGTTGGTCTCCATTCAATGACCACTTTTTCCATGCTCAGGATCAGAGCATCCCGGGGGTAAGAAATAAAGCAAGGGAGCCAGGACACCTGTATGTTTAAACAAGGAACTGTTGGTCAAACTCGAAAGAAGAGAGTACATAGATCATGAAAGCAAGGGATGGCCACTTGGGATGAATGTAAGACTGTTGTCAGAGGATGTAGGGAAGCAACCAGGAAAGCTAAAACCTCATTAGGGTTCTACCTTGCAAGGGAGGTCAAGCACAAGAAGGGCTTCTTCAAATACATTGAAGGCAAAACTAATGCTGGAGGCAATGTAGGCCCACTGTTGGATGAGGCGGGTGCCCTGGTGACAGAGGATACATAGAAGGTAGAGTTACTGAATGCCTTCTTTGCCTCTGTCTATACTGCTGGAGACTGTCCCCAGGAGCCCCAGACTCCAGAGAAAGTCAGGTGAAAGGAGGATTTTTGTTTTGTTGATGAGGACTGGGTTAAGGATCAGTTGAGCAATCTGGATGTACATAAATCTATGGGCCCCAATGGGATGCGCCAGCAGGTGCTGAGGGAGCTGGTGGAAGTAATTGCTAAATCCCTCTCCATCATCTTCAGTAAGTCATGGAGATCTCTGGGGACATTCAAAACCCACCTGGATGAGTTCCTGTGTGACCTACTCTAGGTGGTCCTGCTCTGGCAGGGTGGTTGGACTAGATGATCTTTCAAGTTCCCTTCTAGCCCTTGAGATTCTGTGATTCTGTGACATTGTTCACGTGCTAAACCTCCTATCTCAAATTGTTTGTTCCAGTTCTAAACAAACAAACATAAAAAAATCCAAATCTTTCTGGGGAGAGGGCTAGCTAATGTGCCTATCAGGAAGCCATTGTAATGAATACTGTTCCACTTTAGGCCACTTTGGCTTTTCAGGTCTCCCAAGACTTCCAGCTGCCTCCCTCCCTCAGGCAGGGATCTAAGGCTATTGAAGTAGCTAAGCCAACTGAATGGGAATAGAGTTAAAAACCTCATCACTGGTCCTTCGGCCAGGGGTTGAATAACACTGAGATAGCTGGCCTAGCTGGTTTGCACTCCAGCATTTTGGGGAAATGTTCCAAAATCTGAGTGTAGTACACTATCTCTAATTTAATAGACTATTTGCATGGAGTAGCTCTGAGCATTGCAGCATGCTTTATTAATTGATAAATTTATCACTTTGTAGAAGGGGTTTAAATGTTTTGTATTAAACCAATAAAATAATGGAAAATAATTCTTTTGCCCTTTGAAAAATAATAATGTGGAGATAAACTACAATAATAGGGTCATCAAGTATCTGAAAATAAGGAATAATACAAGTGAAGAAAGTCTGAGATAATTCTTCTCAACACTAATGTGCCATTCAATTTTCTCTATCCAATGTCACTTTCAAACAGCAATATTTTTAAGTCAAGACCTGAATTAAGTATACATTTTTACACCAAATACTGCACAAAGTTTAATGGTCTCAATATACTGTTTAGCAAATATTAATAGCATAGGAAACTACTGCAACATTTGTCTGAGAGCTTAGTGCTTGGAGGGATCTTCTAAAACAGTGAGTCCAGTTGTATGCTGCTACAGGCAGCTTTGCCCTATTATCCCTTTATCAGATTTATCAAGCTTCATCTTAAAACTGATTAGGCCTCTTGCAGCCACTGTTCCTGCCCAGACGTCTGTTCCAGAGCATTATTTTATTGATGGGTAGAAATAATCATCTAAATTTCTGTGCAGCTGGTTCACAGCCATGTCTTCTTGTGACAATATTATCCCATGCTTAAACTGCTCTTTTGTGTCTTTCCCATGTTTTTACAAAAAGTGATCATATGCCCTCCCTGATTTTGTTAGATGAAACAAGCTGGTTTAGTCTCCTTTTATGAGATAGTTTTACATTCCCAACATCCTTCTCTGCATTCCTTCCAACATAAATTCATTTTTGCTGAATGTGCAGGGCCATGATGCTGTGCTTTGTTGGGGAAAAGTCTCACCCAGGCTGTGCCTCACTGTAGCATTCATGCACAGGGCTTTTCTGTAAGATTGCTTCAGAGCATGCAAGCTTTTAACAGCTAGTCCAATCATCCATCATCCCAGTCACGCCTATCCAGCTCAGCTGAGTGTCCTGTGTCATTGCATCTCTTGTGCTGAAGAAGCATGCAGGAGGGAAAAAAAATAAAAAAATTAAAAAATTGGGACTAGGAGAAATTCAGCTCCAGGCATCTTTCCTTAAGCCACGTCAGACAATCCTGTGAGCGGTCTAAGTGTAGACTATAATTTCTGAATTGGTCAAGCCATAATAAGAGAGTGTCTTTTCCTTTATTAAATGTTTCCATATCCCTGACCTATAAATACAGTCACAAAATAGTAGGTGTGGCCAGTGCTATATGTTTGATAGGACCTGGAATTCTTCCAGTTTGGCCAGATAATGTCTGATGCCAGTGCTTTCCCAGGTAATCTTGAGGCATGTGGACTGGGTAAGTAGTAGCAAATATAACAAAGGGTCTCAAATCCATGCTACCCAGTGCAGAATGAAACTTTCATCATAGAATCTTTTTCAAATAAGACATTTTAAGCCATTATTTAAAGGAGAAAGTCAGATCTGAATTGTACCCAAACTTGCTCTAACCAGAGACTTTCCTGGAACTGGAAAAATGTCTTTCTGTATTTGCTGGATTCTGAGTCTATAACAAAATGGAAGTAGAGTCGAACTCTCACCCATGAACAGTGATTGGAAGGGCACAATAGGTTCCTACATGAGGTCACTTCTCAGTCTCCTTCAAGCTAAAGAGCCCCAGCTCCCTCAGCCTTTCATCATAAGGGAGATGCTCCACTCCATCATCTTGGTGGCCCTGTGCTGAACTCTCTCCAGCAGCTCCCTGTCCTTCTTGAACTGAGGAGCCCAAACCTGGACACAACCAGAACACATATTCCAGATGTGGTCTCACGAGGGCAGAGTAGAAGGGGAGGAGAACCTCTCTCGACCTACTCACCAAAGCCCTTCTGTTACACCCCAGGATGCCATTGGCCTTCTTGGCACATTGCTGGCTCATGCTCATCCTGCTGTCCACCAAGACCCCCAGGTTCCTTTCTTCTACTCTACTCTCTAACATTTCATTCCCCAGCCTGTTCTGCTACATGGAGTTTTTCCTTCCCAGATGCAAGACACTTGCCCTTGTTGGATTTCAATAGATTTCTCCTTGCCCAATGCTCCAGCCTGTCCAGGTGTCATTCAGTCTGGTGTGTCAGCCACTCTCCCCAGGAATATCAGCAAACTTGCTGACAGTGCCCTCTGTTCCCTCATCAAGATCATTAATGAATATATTGAACAACACTAGTCCCAGCACCAGCCCCTGAGGGACTATGCTAGACACAGGCCTCCAACTAGACCTTACCCCATTGATCACAACTCTCTGCCCTCTTCCCTTCAACCAGTTAACAATCCACCTCACTACCTGATCTTCCAGCCTACATTGTCTCAGCTTTGCTGCCAGGATGCTGTGAGAGATGGTGTCAAATGCTTTGCTGAAATCAAGATAAACCACATCCACTGCAATATCATCATCTATCCACCTGGTTACGTCTTCATAAAAGGCTCTCAGGTTGGTCAAACATGACTTTCCCTTGTTAAAGCCATGTTGACTGCTCCTAATGATGCTCTTGTCATTTAAATGCCTGGAGACAGCACCCAGGATGAGTTGTTCCTTTACCTTTCCAGGGATAGAGGTGAGGCTGATCAGTCTGTAGCTACCTAGCTCCTCATTCTAGACCTTTTTGAAGATTGGAGTGACCTTTGCTTTCCTCCAGTCCTCAGACACTTATCCTGTTCTCCATGACTTACAAAGATGATAGAGAGTGGTTTTCTCTTTCTAAATACTGATGTACTTATAAGAAATGAGATAATTTTTTTCCTTGTACTCTCCCAAATATTAATAAATGGCTGATTATTTAGGGAGGAAAACAGTTAATGATCTTTAATGGCTTTGGATTATTTTTACCAACTGAAATTATTTAGAGTTGGAGTTTGGAAAAAGTATCACATTTTGAAAAATTTTCTTAGGGAAAACAAATAAATGGGAAAAAAAGTTGTTTTCAAACAATACATACAACACATCTGTTTGCATATGTACAGTCAGACATAGATGTGATAATGATACAGTGAATCACATCAAGTTCTTCCCTTATTTATGTATGTCATCACAAATTTGCTCGGTATCTTATCAGAAGACTTCCTTCTTGAATGGTATTGTGTTTTGCTAGTTACTGAAGTTTTACATTTTCTCATACACTGCTTCAAATCTGGTCTGTTGCTTCTGACCTAAAAAATTCCATTTCCTATGATATTCATCTGGAACCTCAGTTTAAAAAGTGCTGTGCTTGAAAATCTACTTGCAGATAGTCAGGAGATGTCAGTGGTAGTATACACAGTTAGGGGGCAGGCAGAGGAAGAATAGAGTTACACCTTGTGAACTTACACCTCTTCATTTCAAAACTAGTCTTGGGGGATTTCTTCAGATACGCTCTTATCTCAAGGCACAGTTTGCTTTTAGTGGGTGGTAGAGGTTAGCTATATATATGTTCCCTGTTCCTGCTCTAGAGTGCAAAGCCATTTCTTCTGCTTCCTCTTGTGGCTGAACACAAGCTGGTTCACAGATAATCCAACTGTCCATTTCCATTAGCAGAGATAAAGAGTGGAAAAAAAGAGGGTTGTTATCCACTCCTTGCTGTTCAGTGACACAAAACAAGTTAATGGTTAATGTACAGATGTGCACATCATAGAAATGTTATGGCCAGAAGAAAATTACTCAATAAACTCTACTGTGCTGTTTCAGGCCTGGTGCTTACCAGCAGACCAGACCCTTGGCAGCCCTTGCGGGCAGCTCTGCTGCTGCTCTCCTCTCTGCAGGAGACACTAGGCTGCTTACCCTTTTTCTTGCTGACTTTTGACTCTGCATTTGTAGAAGAATTTCAGTCAAGAAGAATTTTAACCTCTGTTGTCAACAGATGTTATTCTTTTTCATTTTGACCAACAAATTGTTTTTTCAGTGACAAAATTTCTCACACCAATTAATGCACAGTTTGTTTAATTTGACTCCAAAGATAGCATTTTGCTTGCTTTCTTTTTCTGAAATTCCACTTGCAGAATATTATATTTCACAGATCAGGCTGGCAATTGGAAAAAAACCCCCACATTTCCAAAGCAAACCCTAAACTCTTCTGAGTTTGTAAAAGAAGCATGGTACCAACATAAGCAATTCAGAGCACGTGAAACAGATGTACCAATATTGAATTCTTCACAATAGAAAGTAACAACAGGTTATGAAGCATTTTAGATTAGTTTCTTTCATTTCCTTTTTGAATAAAATATGAATCTCCTTCCTCTCCACTAATAACAAAGAGCAATGCGACTAGAGATGAGGCAGTTGTTCTAGCCAACCTCAGGATCCAGACAGTCATCTGAAGGGAGATGGTGCATGGCTTTTCCCTGTACAGAACAAGTGTATCACTAGGTATTTGGTTTCAAGTAAATTGAAAACTTGTAATTGAAAACTTCAAGCAAATATGAGAGGCAGCAAAATCCTAACTGGCTGCTTTGTCTTTTGCAAAAACATACTTTCAGATTTCATACAGTGTCAGTGAAGACATCCAACACCATTACCTGTAAAGCAACACAAGGTAAAAGAGATCAAAGCCAGATATGTATTTGCATAGGGATGTTAAATCTGTCAGGAAGAGAATAGATAATAATGCTCACAGTTATTTCTGTTCTCTCCTTGGAAAGACACCAGATGACATACTCAGCTTTTGTACTTTCATTCCAAGAATAGGAACATTAGTGAAAATTTTTATATTAAAGACTACTACTTCAATGTTTTTCAGCCTGCAGGATGAATAATTTACAATCAAGAGTTTAAAAAACTCTCACAAATTGATGAACTCTCTAAGGCTCTGATGTTAGTATATAACAAATTAGGTAATATCAGTAAATGTCAAATGCTTTCAAAAGCTTGCTTTTAAAAGTCAGAGTTCTGAACTTTGTGGACAAAAGATTGCTCTTTTGAATGCCAAAACATAATTCTTTCTCTCACCTCCATGATGGATGAGGAATGAGTGGAGATGTCTTGGCTGTGGAAGCTGTCACAGAAGTTGGGTCAGTGGTTAGGGTTGTGATTTTGGAACTTATTTTACTTTCTAATATGTTTACTGTATTCCAACCCTGCACATTAATTGGAGATGCTTGGAGTAAGTGTGGCTCACTGGCTATATAGTCTTTCCTGAAGAGGTGGGATTTCAGAAAGTTTCAGAGATTGATCTCCAGTTTCTACTAAAAGATGACATGAAAAAGACTTCCTGGAAACTGATCATCTGAAGAGAGGGAAGATAGACATGATCTTATTATAGTCATTCATGTTCCCTCCAGAGCAGACATGAAATAATCTACGAGGAACTACATCCTGCACCAGTTATCCTTTTAATGTCATTTTGAAAGCAGTCTATTCATGCTGTACTAACATTCATATTAAAATCAGCATTGTGTGATTTACACTAGATGGCTATCATTTTTTTGGCTGAAGTTACCAATTTTCCTCAACCTCGGTGTACAAAGGAGTCAAATCAGTCAAAGGAAAATGAAGTTAATTGTCCTTCAGAGGACCTCGTGTTTGAAACCTTCTTCGTTAAAAAGTCCTCTCAATTTAGGCAGTAGCACAGGATATATAAAGGTACCTGGTTCTCTGTAGAGATAGTAGTGGATTCAAGCTGATGTCTAAAGACAAAAAGGGAAATTGCTGTCAGCAGTATCAGTGTCTGCCTTCATTGGGAGTAGGAAATAAGAAGTAGTTAAAGAGGTACTATTTTCATATATCAACTTTTGACTAAGTAGCTAAAGTCTAAGATGACATATTCTTGCGTTTGGGTATTTGTTATGGATGAAAAAAATGCTGACATGTGAATCTCCTTGAAATCAATAATTTGTCTCCCATTGTCTTCAGGGGCAACAGAGGCCAAAGCTGCAAATTCAATCAAATAATTACAAATGAAACAGAATTGCAGCATGCAGGAAAACTCCACATGGCTGTGACCCGGGAAGGCACTCAGTGTTCTTTGTCAGGGAAATAAAGCGAGTAGCAGCAGGAGATACTGGCAGAGTTATAAATGTTCCTCAGGAAAACTAAACACAATTTTGACTGTTCATATTTATGCACTCTATACCTTCATGGATTTTTTTCCATCCTTGATTTTTTTCATTTTTTTAATCACCAATAAAACCCTAAAACCAAACCAAACAAAATCAACCAACCGAACATAGAAAAAACAAAACCAAAAGGCTTGTTCATTCTTCTAATATATTTCAGTGTGCATTTCTTTCCACAGCTGATCACTGAAACCCCAAGAAGGTAACAGCTGTTGTGAATGTATAATCAGATTGCCTAGCTAATTAGCGGTTTATAATGGACTTGGGTGTTTTTTCCTCCTTTTTTTTCTTGTGATTTCAGTGTCAATGACACTTAAAAATTCTTAATGAGGAAAAATGTTACATAAATCTTGAGTAAACTAGATTTTCTTTTGTATTCAAAGTGTAGAACACGACTCAAATGTACCATGCATAGAATCATGGCTTCATTTAGCTCATCTCAACCTACCCACTCCTAGTTTTTGTTTGACGTGTCTTGTTGTGTTAGTGTACCATACTGATCTAAAAGTGGCAACTTCTGTGAGTGCCCAGAGTCGTTATCAGAGTCAGACACTGCACGCTTGCAATAGGTGCCTTCACATAGGTTCTCTAGTTAGGAGAAAAAGAAATGTGTAAAGTGATCTCATTTGTCCTTACAAAACAGCTTTCTAATCCATTTCCTTACAAAGAAGCCATTGAAAAGATAAATATTCCCATTAAAGTTGACAATCTATTAATCTTTTTTTTTTCCGGTAACAGTTCCTAGTTTGTTCGTGGTGTCATCGTAGTTAATTGGGGAATAACAATGCAATCTGTAAGATTTTTTTTTAATTAGTTGGAAAACATTACTTTTAAAAACTGTTATTCAGGACCACTGCTCAACATTAATTTTCGAAGCACATTCATTTTTTAAAGAGATTTTCCCCCCAAAGGTATGGTTTTTTCTGAGGCATATGATTTGTAAAAATAGTGTTACATTTAAGAATCACTAACCAGAGATTGAAGTCTTCTGAAAGCCTTCCTCTGATAATCTTTGCCAAGCAGTGCTAGCAAGTAGAGAAAAAAAATCCAAACAAAAAATGGAACCCCTGCAGATTTTAGAAGCACAATTAAATGTTTACCACTTAAAAGTGTAAATGAACATAATTTCTTCAGTAATGTGGAATTTGAAAGGAAACCTGTATTGATGGTAAATTCTAATTTTTTTTAAATGATCATGTGTCATCAGCTATCTTTCTGGTTGAAAAGTCCTGCTGTATTGTCTATGATGTAAACCAGACTCAGAACATAGAGAATAATTTAGGTCCTGTTTACTGCTAGAGGAGGTAGGCTACATAGGCTTTTGCTTCACAGAATCATCACAGAATCTCAAGGGCTAGAAGGAACCTCGAAAGATTGTTTAGTCCAGTCCCCCCTGCCAGAGCAGGACCACCTAGAGTAGGTCACACAGGAACTCGTCGAGGTGGGTTTTGAATGTCTCCAGAGAAGGAGACTCAACCTATCTGGGCAGCCTGTTCCAGTGCTCCATCACCCTCACAGTGAAGAAATTCTTCCATGTATTTGCTTGTCATACCAGGACCCACTACTAAACACAGAGGATGCACTGGTGACCGGGGATGCAGAGAAGGCTGAAGTACTGAATGCTTTCTTTGCTTTGGTCTTTATGGATAAGGCTGGCTCTCAGGAAGCCCAGTCCAGCAAGAATAATAGGATGGTCTAGACAGCAGAGGATTTGCCCTGGGTAGAAGAGGAAGAGGTTAAAGACTAGTTGGCCAAGCTTAACGCTCATAAATCAATGGATCCTGATGGGATGCATCCAAGAGTGCTGAGGGAACTGGCTGATGTGATTGCTAAGCCTCTCTCCACCATTTTCAGTCATGGAGGACAGGTGAGGTGCCTGAGGACTGAAGAAAGGCCAATGTCATGTCAGTCTTCAAAAAGGGCAGGAAGGACGACCCAGGAAACTACAGGCCGGTCAGCCTCACCTCCATCCCTGGAAAGGTGATGGAACAACTCATCCTGAATGTTGTTAAGAAACATATGAAGGAAAGGATGGTTATCAGGGAGAGTCAACATAGATTCACCAAGGGGAAATCCTGTTTGACGAACCTGATAGCCTTCTATGAGTGCATAGCTAGCTGGCTAGATGAGGGGAGAGCAGTGGATGTCATCTACCTTGACTTCAGCAAGGCTTTTGACACTGTCTCCCATAACATCCTCATCAGAAAGCTTAGGCAGTGTGGCTTTCTTGAATGGACAGTGAGGTGAATACTTCAAGATAATCAAGGTCCAAAGCACTACACTTTTGTTTTCTGTGCTTTCATCTGAAACTCTGAGGATATGAGTAATTTTTAAAGGAGAAGTGGAGTTTCTTTGTTGACCACATAAACGCAAGAGCTGAGCTTTTATGAAAGATCACCCAGTATTATGAAACTAGTGATGAACCCATCAGAGGAGGCTGAGAGGATCATCTTAACACATGAGAAGTACTAGATGATAATGAACAGAGTGAAGTGATGATAAATAATTATCACTTCTGGCATTGTATCCCAACAGCCAAGTTTCTGCGTCCAGAGTTCAAGTTTTTCATTGCAGGCTGTCATGTCAAACCATGATAGCCTTTTTTGGTAAGGGGCAAAGGGCTGTAAAGATGACTCCTGTAAGTAGTTGCTCACAACTCTCCCCAGCTCTGAACCAGACCCACTTCTGGGGCTGAGCCAATTAGATGCCTCCACGATCACTTTTTAAGAAGAAGCTGGAAGAGGAGGGTTCTTCCTGTTTCTTCTTCCTGTTTCTTCCTTTTTCTGCGCCTTCTTCTGTTCTGGCTGATGGTGGTTCAAGGAGTGGGAAGACTGAGAGAAACAACCATGCAGACCTCAAGGTCAGTGAGGGAAGAGAGGAGGAGATGTGCTGAAGCAGACTCCCCTGCATTCTACAGAGAGGACTGATGAAGCTGAGATTTATTTACATTTCTTTAAAGACTCTACATCAGCAGTAGAGACTCATTTTGATAATGAGCCCATATCAGGGGCAGAGACTCATTTTGCTAAAAGCTGGCCCTGGACCGGGGGCAGCGATTCACTTCATTAAAGGGCCCAAGCCAGGGACAGTGACTATGGCTGGAGGAGGCTGTATCCTGTGGGAGAGACCTAATCACTTCACTGCAGACCCTGAGCCAAGGGCAGTGATTTTCTTTACAACTATGGCTGGAAGAGGCCATGTCCCGACGGAGGGGCCCTTTATCACTACGGCCAGAACAGGCCGTGTCCCGAGGAAGGGACCCAATATCCACAGCTGTAACTGTGGGGAGGAACCCACAACAAAGCAGCTCATTAAACTTATGCCCAGAAGAGGCCTTGTCCCGAGAGAGGGACCCTATAACTGCAGAAACTGCAACTGTGGTGAAGAATCCACGCCAGAGATATTCACCAAGGACTGCATGAATGGAGTCCCCGTGTGAGGGACCCTGTATCGGCAGAAGCCACAGCTGCTGGGAACAACCCACACCAGAGAAGTTCGTTAAGGACTGTGTCCCGGGGGAAGGGACCCTTTGTTGAAGCAGGGGAAGAATGCCAGGAGTCATCCTCATCTGAGAAGAGAGAAGCGGCAGAGCCCATATGTGAGAGACTGACCACATCCCCCATTCCCTGCTCCCCCCCCACCCGAGCCATTGAGGGGGGAGGAGGTAGAAATATGGGGAGCAGTGAGTAGGGCCCAGGAAGAAAGGAGGGATGGGGGAGGGAGATCTTAAAGTGCTGGTTGTCATTTTCTCATCATCCTACTCCCTTTTTGCTTTTATTCCATTCTGTTTCTTGTAGGTAGTAGAATAAACTTTCCTACTTTCCTCTCTAAGTCGAGTACTGGAGTCTGTTTTGCCCGAAACCATAATTGGCAGCAAGCCTTCCCTGCCCTTGTCTTAATCCACAACAGTCTTGCTTATCTTTTTACTCCCATTTCACTGGGGCCTCTGCCATCCTAACAATGGGGGGTGGATGGGGGCACAAAGCGAGAGACTGTTGTGGTGCTGCTGTGCTAGCTGGGCCAAACCATGACACAGGCAATGAACAAATATTTTCCTACATGCACCCTTTCTAACAGGTTTCACGTGTATATATATTGCTGGGCAGAGATTTAGCTTATTTACCTACGGTGAGTCTATCTGATGATTTCTGTCTACTTACGACCTGTATTCTCCTCAAAAATTTGCTTTTTGTGGTCTTCTAGATAGAGATTTGGTATTTGTGCATCTCTATGGTTGGATTTTCTTTAAATATGCTCTTGGTGTGACAATGTGCTGAGTATATAGAGTAACAAAGGTACATGCACTTCTGACCTATATGTAGAGGCCAGAGTTGTGCATCAGAACAGGAAATATCTTTTCCTTTCTTTTGGAAGTGATATCCCAGCCATTGTCATTTCAAACATTGGAGCCATGCCTCTGCAACTCAGTAGGTAAGCACTGCCTACTATTATTAGCTAAGTTGTTTAGCATGGATTTTGATTAACTTTTGTTCAAGTTTTTCTCTTGGAAAACCTGGCTGTTTATTTTCTGTTGTTGCTACAGTTGTGGCTAATATCTTGAGATCTACATTATAAAAGTGAATACAGAAATGATTGTATTGATATGGATTTTTGTTTGGCATCAGCATGCTATATTCATGACTACCAACAGCTGAACCAGACAGATGTGTGTGTATGTGTGGGGTTTTTCAACCGCATAGGCTTTTGCACGATAAATCCATTAGTGCTGATTGCTTCCCTTTCTCTAAAAGGCCCTGCTTTTTCACTTCATTTTGCTATCTCTAACTCTAATCGAGCAAATAGCTTTTAGTAAAAGCCTAAAGAGTAGGACATTCGTGAATTATATAATTTAATGCATTAGTCACAAAATAGCAGATGAACTTGTTAAGGGTGAGTCACAACTTTATTGCCTGCATGTTCTAGATGTAAAATAGATCTTTGCAGCTTTTTTTTTTACCTCCAACCTTCTTTATCCTGCTCTGAATGGCAGACACCCCATCTGTTTAATAGCTAAGAAGCTATACCCTATGAAAACAGCAGCTGCTTTCTCTCTCTGGGTTTAGTCTGCGTTGTAAATTGGATTTCTCATCAGTACCTGTAAAACCTCACCCTCTTTTTTTTAATTTTTTTTTTTTTCTGAGCAAGTTGTAACTATGGCTTCAATATATATTATGTTTAACTCAAGGAGAGTCTTGGTGATTTTCACCAGGTCTCAGAGTGGCTTGCACACACCTTGCAAAGCAGGGAGAACACCCCTGGAGTCAGAGGACTCTGGCTGCTACTAGTAGTGTGTCAGAGCAGAACATGTGTGGTACAGTCCCTCAGTGGCAGAAATGTCCTGCTCTCTCAAGGCATCACTTCAGTTTCCAAATGTTAAGATATTTTATGGTGGTTTATCAGCTAGGGCTTGAAATGTGGCCCACAACTTTAAAGTCAGCCTTCTCTCACAATATTTGTGTGCCACTTTGGAGTGTGGCAACTGAAGGCAGCTAGAGGAAGAAGTGATTTCTCTGTGACCCTAACACATGTATTTCATACATTTACCAGTGTATTTGGACGTTTCTCAGCACTCAAATCTGCACATTGTGACCAAGATGTTACAACATCTGTGTGACAGCAAGAGAGTTCTTCCTTCTTCTCCATGTCCCTCTCACTGCCCAGTCCCCAGTCCCCAGCCCCCTATTCACATTTGACACATAACCTCAGTGGGCACATTGCTACTTACCAGGCCAGTCAGGGAGCAGTGGCAGTCCATGACTTAGCAACACTGGGCTGGAAGAGGAGGAAGGAAGGGAAAGGTGGAGCAGCAGGAGAGGAGATGCCATCCCCTTTTGATGTCTGAGATCAGCTTGTGCCAAAGCCATAGGGCATATTGCTTCACTCAAAGTTTCAATTTTCCCATCTCGTGGCTGGTTAATTGATGAGCTCTCACATTGCCTCACAATGCAGAAAAGTATTTTCTGAAGACTAGAGAAAGGCAACTGGATTATAATGGTATTTAAAGGTATGCCATACATTCCTCCCCAGGAAAAAGTTGCCATGATTTCTTCTCAAGATCAGAGCCTTTTTTACTGTGTCTCCAAATATAATGTATAGGAAGAGATAATTCCTCATGGAGGAGGTTAAACAGATCCCTCAAGACAAGGTCTGTGAGTCAAGCTCCTACTGATTTCCATAGACATTCCAAAGAGTCTATTTTTTAAGGCCCATACTTTCCAGGCAGTAGTGCTATCAGAAGTAATTGTAAAGACACAGCTCTCCCTTCGAAATATGCCAAAATTTCTTAGTTCATTGGACATTGTTGGCAGTGTCCATGATTAGAAGGCTCAGTCAAAATTTAGATTATGTCTACAGATGCAGGAGTAGCCATATGACAGGCTTTGCTTTTCCCAGGAAACATCTCACTGCTTTGCCTTCCTCTATGTGCCTCTTCTTGTGCCTCTTTGACTCCTCTGCTATGTTCTTTTAAAATTTTAGTTCCTTAAATTACTCCTCAGATTTTGAACCTTCTGTTAGGTCCACCATGGTGCTTTTCCCTCAAGAAAACAGCCCATTCAGCTCTTGATGGGCCACTTCATACTAGCTTGGCTTGGGTTTGCCCACATTTCATTTTCTACAGTCAAGGCTAGCAATTAACTATTTTCCCACGTTTCCCGTATTTAGCAGCACACAGGAATCTGGAGAAGCATAAACGTAGTTCATAAAAATAACACCCCAAATCCATCATTCCTCACTGAGAGATTGTGTAGGGGTACAAAAGAGCTGCCGAAGAGCTCTTGAAGTTTTGCATAAAGCAACAAGTTAAAAATGTCTAGATCACATGCGCAATGGAAACAACATTTCAGGAGCCTTAAAATGACCACCTGCATCCTCGAAGACTGAAGCCCGGTGTACTGATGGGAAGGATGTTGCCCCTTGTTCTTAAATACACTTTACAGACTTGGTGATGATTTTGTGAAAAGGGTGGTTCTGTTAATGGTTAAGCAAGTCAACAAGAAGACTGGGAAAACTGTTAATGATGTATTAATGATGCACCTGAGAGTGCAGCTGGAGTAATTTGTAAAATGAGGCGTGATATCTCCATGCATATCACAAGAAGTGGGCAGCATCACAAGAGGCATGCAAGGCTTCCTGACTCACTGCACAAGTAATACAGTCAGGGAAGTGTTCCTTGGAGTGATTCCTTTCAAAAAACAGTGTTACATAAGGATAAAATTTGTTCCAGTTGTGGTAGGTTTGATTTAATCTTTGCCTGCCAATAGTTGAGGTGAGAGCAATAACTTGTTCCAGCGAGTCTCTGACTCAGTAACATCCAGGTCACTGCATGTTGTGTTGACTGGACGTTTTTGTTATGCAAACACTAAATCATATGGAGTACAGGCAAAGAAGAGAACTGGTTTGCACAGGGATGTAGACCTACGGTGTTCAGTCATTATGACTGTTTCAACCCCATCTCTGAAGAAGATCGCTGCTTTGCTAATGGCCTTAAGTGCCAGTGGCTGCATATTAATGCCCACTTTGTCCCCTGCCTTTGCATGAGAGAGGTAGATCAAATTCTTAGAGACAGTCCCACTGTCTGTGCTGCCTTTGTGCCAGCCCTACTACAGGCTGTACACTACAGCAGTACTTCTACAGGGCACAGTTTTGAGAGATCTCTGAACCACCATGGACTTCCTCTTCTGTAGGCTGAAGGATGTCTGCCGCTCTCTGCCATCTTTCACTGCCTGTCTGTGGGCCTCATACAGTAACAGCAGCTGATGGTCTGTTCAAAGGGAGCTTCCACATCTGTCTGTAACCATAGTGACCAGCTTGGTCCCAGTGTTTTAGGTTTCCAGGAGCTAGAAATGCAAGTGCATGCAAAATGTTTCACTTCTGTGGTATCTTCTTTCTTTCCTGAAAATACCTCATACTATAGCCATGAAGTACAGCACACTTATGGAAAGTAGTTCCCCTTGTCATTTACAAAATAATGTTAGAACCTCTTTTTTATTTCCTAAGGAGAATCACTTGGCTTCCAGAGTATATTTTTAAAACAACATTGACTTCTGTGACCATCCTTCATCCACTGGAACGATATAAATAGCTTCAGTAAAAAAACCCACGTAACGTGGAAGATTATTAATACAACGCAAATCAATATCTTAAAAGGTATTTGTCTCTTCCTCCCTCTTGAATTGCAAACTGCAGGTAGGTAGGTTGCATTTGCATTAAGGAGACTCGTTATTATTAGTTGGCTTTCTACCACTTTTCATTGCTTAATTTCCTTTTGATAATTAGCAACTCTTTTGTTTATTAGGTTTGTATCAGTTTAATGAGTTATGTCCAGTGGGCACTGTTAAATCTGTCTCTGTTGAGGAGCACTCCTCATACTTGGTCCTGTCTCTGCAATTCCACTTAGTGAAATCCCAAGCATCTCAGTCTCAAGTGTAGCAGTCACTGTTGCAACATCCAATAGTGCAGAGAAGAAGAATGTCCTAGTCAGAGACCCACTGCTTCCATATGTTTGTCCAGATCTCACAGTGGCTCCTACACAGGTAAATTGCCATCCTGGGAACACTGGAGGCTTTGCATACCTCTGGGGAGCTGGGAGCACTGAGCACATGGGTGAACCCCAGCCTGGGAGAGACAGGCTGACATAAACCTTTTGAAGAGAAGCAACATGCTTCTTTGTGAATTATTTTCTTTGTAAATTATTTGCATAACAAAGAAAATGACTGAGTATCTGTCTATATGACTGTCTATATTTTATCAATATATGATTGACTAAAGGAGGTGATATGGGGCAAGGTAGCACAATCTGAAGAATTATTTTTACTTCCTCTCAGTGCTCTCTTTGGGCTGCTTAGTCTGTCATATACACAGGTGTTACAGGAGTACACATCTAAATAGTCACTAAAATAGCCATACCAGCTTTGATAAATACACCTCTTCACAATGAGCCTGGGGAGCTAGCACAAGTTAGTAAGGATTTTTTAAAGCAGAGATAATAAGCAGAAATTTCTCCTTTTAGTGCACAGTAGATGCCAGTAAACTTGTAACCTTTGCCGTAATAGTGATATCTATACCACAACAGTCTATAGGCTAACATGCTGTGGAGATGAAGAAAAGGAAGATTTTCCTCAGGTCACTTAGACTTAAAGATGAGAGTTTAATCCTTAAACAAGACAGAGATGGCCTTGGATTTATTCAGTAATGCTTCAGAGGCTAGAGTGCCTGGGACTTTCATTGACTTGCCCTAAAAGAAACAATGGGCTGTGAGAGTCACACCAGAGCCATACTTACTGAGTGTGCAGCTCTCACACAGGCAAAGCTCCCACAGTCCCAGGGCTCTGCAGCTCCTGTTCCTCCCATTTTCTAAGGCTGAGTATTACAAAACAACAGAGCAACTCTGGCCGTGCTGAAATCTCTCAGCTTCCATGGAAATTAAGTGAAGTGGAAAGTGCTAAACACTTTCCAAGAGTTACCTGACACTCTGCAAGCTGAAGCTATAGCAGTTTGTCATTTATTTATTTTTCATTTGCATGGTAGCCATCTTGCTGAATGGAGCCTGGTGCATACTTAGACTAAGGTCTCTCTGAATTGCTCCAGTTTTAGAATATGGTGATGACACATCAGCCTAAATGAAAGTGTTCCTGCGTAGTGGGCATATGATCTGCAAAGCCTAAACTACTCTATTGAAAGGCTGGGGCCAAATCATCACATGCTGCTCCCTTGCTGGGGGCTGTGAAATAAAGGTGCTCTTGAAGCAACAAGCTAGAATTTAGAGTAAAATTTGATAAACTGAGGAAGAAGACAAAAAAGAGCAGGCAAACCTTATTAATCTACATACTGTTCACTGTCATTTTTATGTTCCCTTCAGACAACTGAATCCTTTTAAAAGAATAGATGTAAGGCTTATGATATCTGATGCTCACTACAAGCTGGAAAGTTTGGAAACTGAAGCTCAGGACCTGTGCCTACTGAAGACTGACTAATGCTTTGTGTCTTTGTTACATTGACTTGATCCAAGGTTCAAATTACAGCTCAGAAACTAACCACATAATGTGATAGAAGAGAAGTTTATCTGTGTCAGACAAAGCCTTTTCAGCTCTTGTGCCTAGTCTCTCTTTGGGTGAATTGGCATAGTTTGACAGGATGTGAATGAAAAAGGAAATAAACTATTTCAAATATTTTACCCATCCAAAAGCTGTCTTTGCTCAAATTTACTCTACTTCTGTTTTGCTTTCATTTTCTACCAACCTTTGCAAAATAGGTTTCTTTTCATCCACATTTCAGGGAGCTTTTTTTCATAGACCACTTTTAGTTAACTCACTAGCAGGCAAGTAGGTAGCAGAAATAACATACATAGTTTAACTGACAAGTCACATGCAACAAATAATGAATTATGGATAGCAGAAGTCAAGAGAAAAGTCACAAGCTCAATTCAGCATTTGAATCCTGTTTATGACTTCAAATACATGTGCTCAGATTTAGTTCTTTGCATATTTGCTTACAAATTGGCAACCTTTTGAGTTTCCCTGAGACAGAAAGGAATGCCACTTTTTCCCCTTTGCTAGTTCTTGCTCTTCATACCTTGTTCTCCAGAAAAATAAAGAAAAACAGGAAGACATGAGACAAAGAATCAATAAATGTCCTTTCACTGAAAGTTTAAAAAGGGTGGCATTTGGCCAATGCACACTGCAAAAGTGCCACTAGAGCTGCCAGGAATTGCGACTTTTGCTGAAAGACTTGGCACAGGGAAGATGCGATAGATGCCTGTGAGAGACAACCTGCTGCAGCAGCTCTGCCCCTGTGCTCAGTCATCCTTGTAGCTGGGTGAGCACACTCAAGGTCCTGCTTAACACTGTATGTGTCTTGCGATTAGGTTAATCGCACAGCTTTACTTTCCAAAAGCCTCCATTTGGTATTTCTCACAAGTGTTGTGATCACACAAATGGAATTCGTATGTGGGCACGGATAGAAAAAACACAAAGCACATTTTGATTAGTTGCAGAAAGTCTGAGGCTTGGGATAAAAGTATCACTGCAGAATGAATTATACCCTCACTTTGGGACCAAGGCTGTATCTTTTAAATATGGCAATCAAACAAAATGCATAGATGTTTGCTTTGCACCTTCTGGCACAGAAATTGGTGTGATATTGATCTAATACAATCATTCTCTCCAGGGTCATACCACACAATGTCTGCTCTGCATATACCAGCCTCTCTCTGGTACCAGAGGCAGAGCTGGCTGATTCAGGGAGTCCATCTAAGCAAAAGCAGGAAGGAAAAAACAGCTGACATTTTTCTTGGCCTGTGCTGTGTCCCTGGTTACCTCTTCTGCAGATTGGTTATGAAGCCAAACTCTTTGCTATCCCTTCTTTCTAGCCCCTTCACTGCTTGCCAGCTTCTTCCACACATCCTCCAGCCATGGTTTGCCCCCTTCAGCCTTTGTTTCCCATTGCAGTTCCTTTCCTTCCCCACATAAAATGACCACAGTCTGTTGTCTCCCCTGCTTTTTACTAGTGGACCTATCTGCAGTGCAAACCCTATGGAGCAAAGACTACTTTACTTTTAGTTTGTGCAGTGACCACCACACAAACATCCCAATGCAGTCTGAGCCCCCTTGGTGTTGCTTAACTAGTTCATCCCCTGTATAGGGACAGCAGTGCCCTCCATCCCACATGGATATAACAAGGTGATTTTGACCTCTGCTGCAGACACTGTCTCTGAGGGCCCAGCTGAAATCATGGCTCATACAGGAGCTGCCTCATAATGAGCATTTTCTTCAAGCTGTAATTAATTCTATGACAACTCCTTTAAGCCTTCACCTCTCTGCTTTCCTGCAGCTCCTTGACTTTTCCACAATATATGTCCAACCAGTGGAGCCAGTGGAGCAAGGCGCTCTCTTCTTGCCCAGGCCTTCATGTGCTCAGTGCAGCCCCAGCCATAATTTCCTCACTCTCGGAGGACTGGTGATGCAGAAGTGTCATGGGAGGAGCAGGGAGAAGACACACAAGTGTCTTTCTCACAAGTGAGAAGAGCTGTCTCAGGTTGGTGGCCTCTTCTGCTCTGGCTTCTGAGGCTGTTGCCTGCTGCCTACTATTTTCTCCTGTGCCAGAAGCAAGGGAGCTGCCTGACTCCTTCAGCTGCCCAGACTGGCCCAGCCTGCCAGAGCAGTGCTGGGGGACAGGGCCAGCAGGGCCTTTGCCTGCAAGCTGTGGGGCTGGCTCTGCCTTGCCACCCAGTACTCCTTTGCAGGCTTTTGGGGCAAGACATGTGCTTGGGCAAGACTTCCCAGGCTTGCCTCAGGAGTCCTGTGTCAGCCAGTGCCAAGGAGTTTAGGAGACTACTCCAGTCATGAGGCACGCCGAGGGGAGGAGGGTCTCATTCACCAAGGTTCAGGAAGACAAAGGAAAACACTTGAAAGTCCCAGGTGTTTGGTGTCCATTAAAATCAACCAAGATATTGCTTTCCCGCTAATACTCTGGTAATGGTGCTGGGAATTGGAGGGGTCTTACAGCAAAGAAAATTGCTGGGAATTGGTCCATGATAAATGGTCCCAGAGAGCTGACACTCATGTAGGAAAAGCAGAAGGATGCCTCCTACCCCAAGGCCCTTTCCAAAGCACCTTCCAGTCCTTTGCAGGGACTTTGCACTGACTTGTCATCCAATCCCTGTAAGCAGCTGCCCAGCTCTTGCTATTACCCAGCAACTTCTGTTACCTCCCCTCTCTCAATGTGTATATCACAGGATACTGAGGGGTATTTTTGCAAAAGTGATTCCTCCTGACCTTTACCGCTCTGCTATCAGAGGTATCAAAGTTGTCTCCTTGTTGCTGTGAGAAGTAGTGTGAACCCTGTGCCAGCCTTGCACCTCTGCTGCATAGTTGTTTTTAATGATTCCATAGCTTTGTGGGGCAGAGTTGCCTGAGCTGCCTGTGCAGCTTTATTTGTAGCGTTTACTCTTGATAAGATGTCACTCCGCCTGTGGCATTATTGGATAGTTTAGGAAAATAAATATTTTTGGTCAGTAACAGCCATCTGAACCATTCATTTTTTGAGTCAGATTTCATGCTGGAAAAAATATCTGTAGTTAGCTGACAGGAAAAAAACCCAAAGTTCTTCTCTATTACAAAGAATGATCTTCTTGTTTAAAATGACAAAATTATAATGAGCCCGATTCATTAGCTCTCTTTAAAAAGTCATACACCTTCAGAGATAATGATCTTTGAATTTAAGTTCAGTTTCTAAGTGACTTGGTTTGACCTGTTTTGCTAGAAATATTAATCCTGCTCATGAATACCATCTGCCCATTCAGACTGTTCATGTACCAAATAATATCTTCAAGGCTGGAGCTTACAGCTTTAACTATCACATGATACAGAGTCCCATGCTTCTTAATCAGAGCATCAAGTGATTTATTCAATGTGCTTTTTTATTTCCTGCCTTGGCCTGCCCTCTCAGAAGTTTCCAACAGCTCGAGGCAGCCAGAATTTACTCCCAGGGCTGTCTCCTGTCTGCCTGGCAATGCCTTTAGAAGCAGTGGCTGTTTCTGTTGTGTTTGTTTCTCTCCTTACAAACTTCCCACAGTGGTGAACGTTGTCAGACAGAGCATGTAATTCCACAATGAATGTGGCAAGATCTCCCCTGCCTTCAAACACTGCGACATTTATTTGTGCCACACCTGGTATAATGAGACTTTGAAGGGGCCAGCCTTTAGGCAGTACTGGAGTGTAAATGTTAACATATTTACATGAGTAAAATTACTTGGTGTTTCCACGTCACATTGCAGTGGAAAAGCTCAGCTTGTACTATATTTGGGAACTGTCATTTTTGTATTGACATGCTATGACCTGAAAATGGCATCTCATAGGTGTCAATCAGTGTGTCACTGACTGTTTACCCCAAGCTCAATTGCAAGGTGAGGAGCCACTGTGATTTAAATACATAGAGAGCATTCATTTAGGGATTTTTTTTTTCTTCTGGAAGTGCAACTAGACCTAGTTATATCAAATTGGATCTAATCACCAGGCTTTATATCCAGCATTTTTTATATTAAAGGTGCTCCTGACCTTTTTCCGGCCATATTGAAAGAAGGATTCAAAGATCTATTCAAAGACCAATGTGGCTAACAAGGGAGGAATATTACAGAAAGTAGGAAAAAAACAGATTGTTGGGTCCCTAATTTTTACATGTTTTGTTTGTATAGGATGATGTGGAGTGACCTCTTATTTTACATCAGATATAATTAACGTTTATGAACCAGACCCATCTTTTATGTGAAGCTGCTGTTTGATAACACTGCAGGCTCACTACACATACAACAGGGATGGACAAGAGAGAAGCGACGTATGTATGTTTCTTTGTGTCTGTGAGACAGATCTTGGAGGGCAAAGGCATGTAATAAAGTTAGAGCACTAACCCAAATTCAGCTTTCTCCTAAGCATGAAGGATTGATGATGTCCGGAGAAGAGGACATGGTGCCATGTCTCCAAATGTGTTGCAGGTCTTGGCTTGACTGATGAGACTGGTAACAAGCAACAACATTGCACTATGCTGGCTTCAAAGGGCTTCTGGATATGTCCTGCATACAAAGTACATTTCCAAGGCATTGATCACAAT
This sequence comes from Colius striatus, assembly GCF_028858725.1. Taxonomy (NCBI): domain Eukaryota; kingdom Metazoa; phylum Chordata; class Aves; order Coliiformes; family Coliidae; genus Colius; species Colius striatus. The sequence goes on along the minus strand of NC_084760.1, from coordinate 69,975,222 downwards.
GTGACCCGTCTTCAGTACCTCTGACACCAATTTTGGTGGTAGAATCGCTGGTAATGTTTCCACAGGCTTTTCCTTTCCCTTGGATCACTAACATACATGTTTCCGCCTTTCATTTCTGTTTTTTAGGCCTGCCTTTTCAGAACAAAGTGGTTTGTATGGAAAAACTTTGCTTGTAAAATCAAGGGCTTTGCCACATTAAAGACTTGAAAGTATTTTTTTCATCTTAAAAGTTCTTGCAACCCTGTAAGCTAGGGAAACATGTTACTCATTCTTTCCTAGGGCAAACAGAGACAAAAGCTTTTGAGGAAAATTTTGAAAAGCCGAATGTTGATCTCCTGACTTGTAGCCTGCAACTATAATCACAAGACCATCCTTCCTCCCATTTCAGTAATAAAAAGCAGCAAAAAAACCAGAATGAAATGACACACAAATGTCTCTCATTGGAAAATGCGTAAATGTTAAGATTAGGGATGTGAATTGTTGTTTGTTTGTTTTTATTTTACCTTGGGTTGAAGTTAAGGAAGGATCTCCTTTCAAAATGAATATCTCACTGAATGTACGTGCACGATTTGGTTCTGGCCATTTTCTCAAAATGACAGCCTCCATCTGTGACTGAGTTGCATTGTGTTTCTTTTACAGTCCTAGGAGCAGAATATAGGAGCTGTTACATTGTACAGAGCACCGTGAGGGAGGCTGTTGCTGGAGCAGCGGAGCATATATCTAAGGATCCCATCCTCAGCCTTTCTTGGCTCTTAGATGACATTCTGCATTTATGTGTTTTAGGTGGAACATTACACTGGTGATGAAGAAGCGGAGCTCTCTGGGATGAGTCATTTGTGTATCCTGTGATTGTGGTTTTGTTTATCAGCCTGTCAAGACAACGATTAGCATCCTTTGAAGGATGATTAAAAATTGACATATGTTGCAGCTAAATTAGCATCAGCTGTCTACATTTGTAATCTTCCTTATCCGTCTCTTAGAGATTTTGTGTTAGAGAAACAGACATCTAGCTTTCTTAAAGAGCCTACTATTGCTATCTCTGCTTGGACAGCTTAATTGCTACTGAGGTAACACTTCTTGTGACATCCAAAGTGTTATAGCAGGATTTCCCGAGTGTGTTCAGTACAAGTAGGATGTGTTAAAGCAGCTAGTATGCAGAGCACACACCACAGGGGAGAGTCTCCCGTCTCCAGTATTGCCCTGTGAAAGATACTTACTCAAGAACTGACCTGGTAAGTCAGCGCCAGCATACGCAAATCTGACCTGAATTATGGACTGTAAAGAGGTCATTCCAAATGCAAGGGTCTTCTACTTCCATGGTGTTCATGTCAAGTCTGTCTATACTTGCGGTGACTTGAACATAAAGCCTGGCTACCTGAAGCAGTAGCTTCTAGTAAGTTTTCAAACAGGAGCCCTGGTGTACAATGGGAGAAGGTGGGGTACTATTATAATCTCTCAGTCCTCCAGTGCCAGTACCAGTTTAAAGTCCTTTTCTCAGAACACAGATGAAGGTGAATGATCAGCTTTCATTTCCTACTGTTCATGAATAGCTGAGAAATAGCTGAGTTGATTTCAGAACATGATGGAACTGTGTAGAGAGAGCCCTCAAAGATAGATCTCAAAATTCATGATGTTGTCATCAGACACCATTAAGCAGCAGTCTGATGGGATTGCTCCTCATTGCACCTGAAACAGCTCTTTGAAATCTCTTTTAAATCCAGACTCTGACCATAATCTGATGTTTCTGGGTCCTAAACGAGGAATAGCAACTGCAGAACTGCTGGGAGGGAAAATGGGTATGTCTATCTCCTTATCAGGAGCCTGGAACTACTGCATCACAGCTCTACCAGTTTGAAAGGAAGGACAGTGGTGTCCGCCTGTAAACTTTCCTCTTGGCAGTATTGCTCAGGCAGTGGCTTGTGGCTGGGAGACCTGCACTAGGGAATGCTGCAGCATTTGGAGGCAGAGGCAAGTGTTACAGCAGTGCTCCTAGCAAATTCAGGTAGATGAGCTCCCTGAGAAACCTCAACAGAAACTTAAATCACCTGTTTGACCCTGGTGAGGCCTCATCTGGAGTCCTGTGTCCAGTTCTGGGCTCCTCAGCTCAAGAGGGACGGGGAACTACTGAAGAGAGTCCAGCGCAGGGCCACCAAGATGATCAGGGGACTGGAACATCTTTCATATGAGGAAAGGCTGCAGGATCTGGGGCTGTTTAGTCTAGAGAAGAGGAGACTGAGGGGGGATCTCATTAATATTTACAAATATCTAAACGGTGGCTATCAGGAGGTTGGGACATCCCTTTTTTCTATAGTAGCTAGCAACAGGACAAGGCGTAATAGGATGAAGCTGGAACACAAAAAGTTCCGCTTAAACATAAGAAAAAACTATTTCACTGTTCAGGTGACAGAGCCCTGGCACAGGCTGCCCAGGGAGGGTGTGGAGTCTCCTTCCTTGGAGATCTTCAAGACCCGCCTGGACGTGTTCCTGTGCGACCTGATCTAGGTGACCCTGCTTCTGCAGGGGAGTTGAACCATATGGTCTCTAAAGGTCCCTTCCAACCCCTACCATTCTATGTTTCTATGATTCTATGATTCTGTGATTCTGTGAACCATAACTTAAACAGATCTGCAGCAATGCAAACATTAGAAGACTATTGTGGAAAGGACTAAGACATGCTGTTGAGGGATCTGGAGCACAAGTCTTATGACGAGTGGCTGAGGGAACTGGAGGTGTTTAGCCTGGAGAGGAAGAGGCTGAGGGGAGACATGATCACACTCTACAACTACTTGAAAGGAGGCTGTAGTGAGATTTCACTATCTTCTCTCAAGTAACAAGTGATAGAACAGGAGCAAATGGCCTCATGTTGCTCCAAGGAGGTTTAGATTGGATATTAGGAAGAAGTTTTTCCCCAAGAGGGTTGTTGGACACTGGCACAAGCTGCCCAGCAGATGGTGGAGTCACCATCTCTGGAGATATTTAAAAGCCATGTAGATGAGGTGCTGAGGGACATAGCTTAGTGGTGGGCTTGGCAGTGTCAGGTTAGTGGCTGGACTTAGTGATCTTAAAGCTCCTTTCCAACCAAACACTTCTATGAGTCTTTGAATATCACATGACTAGACACATGCATGCAATAATAGTCCATACACTCTCTTTCCACTGAACTATACTGCGGCTATTGTTAGCATCTTACTGGGCATCTGACAGAACATATAAAACAAATATCAGTGAAATTACTTTTGAATGCTTGTGTAGCCACTACTTGTGTTTTCAACTAACTCTCTGACCAAGATGGAAATTAGCAGAAAGTAATGAAGGAAATTTCTGATTAAATTTCTGTAACCAATAATTAGCATCTGATACCAAGTTTTCCCCAGGAAAAGCACTGTAATGCACGAGCTAAGAAAAAGTTATTTAGAGATATAATTACATAAAGTGTAATGCCACAGTCAGGAAATGAGTACAGAGAGAATCCATCAGCTTGTCAGGTAATGGTAATTGTATAATATGATATTTGCAATGAATGCATTTAAAGGCAAATATTAACAGACTCCTCTGATAAAAGATTGACTTTATTTTTCAGTCAAAGCCTAGACTTACAAGCGGTGTAAACTAAAACTATTTGTTACTGTAATTAATATACTTGTGGGAAAAGAAAGCATTTTCCAAAATAAAGGTAGGCATAAAAATACCTAGTGCAATAAAAATTGATGAGCTATGTGATATTTTATACCTCATTAATGTTTTGGTAGATAGTCATAGCTTCACTCAAAATGAGTAATGTGCACTTTGTTTTCTATTTATTGCCACTGTAAAATACAGTGTAAAAAAGGACCTCTCAATATTCTGGGCTGTGAGGTATGCACAGTGCTAAGCTGAGCTAGCAACAACACCCTGCAACTAAAAAAGAAAGAATAGTCCTCTACACGTCAGGAATAACAAAAGGAGTGTGATCTATGATCATTATATTAATCCAGCCACTCACTAAGTGCTAATCAATCAAGACAGATTTAGAAACAAGTGTGATTTCCAATAACAGAAGTAAGCAGAGGGCTGAAAAAATAACATAGCAACAAACCTGCTCTGCCTGGAGGAAGCCATTTCTGTCACTTGGTCTCTATAGTTGTCATCTGTGACACATGCAGACTGTGGAAATGGTACCATTTCATTGCTGACTGTGCGCAGCATTTAGGCTTTTCTGTTCCTAAATTACAAATATTTGTAACCTACTCTGAGCAGAAGTATCTGGTTAAAATTGAACTGATGGTAAGATCTGTGTCCTACCTGGACTGGAGCCAGCAAGTGACAAATTGACTTTGTACCATGTGCATATAGAGATGTAGATATATAGATCTAGAGATATAGATAGAGAGCCTGATGCTCTCACTCTCTAACAGAAGACCATTTACAGATTTTAAGGGGCTGCAGACTTCTTTGACCTTCATCAGGTAGCTGTGCTTGTCTCCCAGTATGTTGGACATACTCTTAGTGTGAGAAGAATCTAAACTCTACCCTGACTTTGAATCTCTGCACTCTTGCTCACCATTAGGTTTCTCTGCCCACAACAGTCACCTACCTGCAAAAGGAGACCCCACCCTTCTCACCCCAGTAAAATGTCACAGGCCCTGGAACTTCCCAGTGATCTGTATCTTCTTTCATGCAAGCTGCTTCTTGCACAGAAATTGTCTGAGCTACCTTTCAGACAACTATAGATTTGGAGTAAATCTGAAGTTAAGGTGGTGTAGGTCTGGTGCCTATAAATGCAGATTCAAACACAGTAAAACTATACTTAGCCAAAACCTGTGTTGTTCAGTGGGTGTGGTAAACTTTAACTTCACAGTGAGCCTTTGAGACTGATGTGCGGACTAGAATCAAAATGGATGGTGCTGTTCTTCATTTTGCAAATGCACATTCGCTTTCCACATTGTGTTGGCACAGTACTCATGATTACACCATCAAACAGGTCAGTAAGTTGATCTGGTTGAAAACTTGGCCTAGAAAAATTGCAGATTGTTTTTCAGCTGGGTCAGTGGGCTGATCCGGCTGACTGCAAGGTCAGACAAACACGAGCATTTCCTTTGCAGCACCGGGACTTAGGGAAACTGTGCTCTGAGGTGCAGCTGTGGCTATACAGAAAGTAAAGAACAAATGTACCCAGAAAATATTTGAGGCAAGTCCCAAGACCATATTGTACTGACAGAAGGATTGTTATAAAGGTAAATAGTATATTAAGATTAATAGGTATATTGACATGGTGATATGTGGCAGGGAAGCTCAAAGAAGCAGTCTAAACCATCAGTTCTTCATGAGAAACACAAATATCGCATTGACAGCTCAGCTCAGTGCTCAGGAAGGTTAGTGACTTCTCAGTTCTAGCCATGGTTTTAGCACCTGGTTGCTGCCAGTACATTCACAGTGCAAAGGCAGATCACTGCCTTAAAGGGTTCATGGCTCAGCCTCTCTTCTCACTTAGCTGAAACCGGCACACCATTGTTAACCATAAGGGAGTTGGTGATTATGCAGTTGGGATCGCTAATATTTAAATGAAGTCATTTGGCATTCTAGAGCAAATATTATTTTTTTACTATGACTAGCATAAGGGGATCCTGTCCTTGATGTCCCTGCAGATGGAAATTCAAAAGGAGATATGTAAAAATGCATTCTGAGAGATGTATGTGCACATTTTAAGTTGCATGGCTTGATCAACCTTTTCTTTTTTAGAGTTGTGTTTCAAAGGGGGGCTAGAAACTTTTTCTCTTTTTCCTTTCTTTTCCCCTTTCTTTTAAAAACTAGCTCAGATTTGCTTGTTGAAAGAGTTTGGCAAACTATTCTTCTCAGTTCATGTATGTGGCCTTAAGGCTGAAATGTTCTCTTTTTATATGCCTATATACAATACTCAAGTAAGCACAATGGAATGGCATATTGGAAGGCTTTTAGCCTCTTGCACCACTTAGCACAATCTTTTTAGCTGTCTGCATTGTTTACTCATCCTCTTGCATCACTAACAGTAAAAGCCTGCATGAGTTTCTTATTGTCTTTCTCTCTCTTCCTTTTTCTTCTTTCTCCAGCAGCACTGCAGACACAGTAGCACAAGCAACTCCAAAAAAACCCCAGGCCAAAACAACCTCCAGATGCCAAACCTCTGCAGGACAGACTGCTTGTGTCAAGCTGAAAAGGAGCCAGAGCATACCAGCAAGGAATCTGTGATTTCATCCAGTAGCCTGACAGAAACTCCAAGGCTTCACTGCATCAGTATGTGTAGATGCAGCAGCATTCCTCCGACTAGATGTCTGTCAAATACTAGCAGAGGAGTCCCAAGAAAGAGGATGTCCACGTAATTCTGTGTCACTGCCCCCTTGCTTTTTGGTTGCAACTCTCTGAGGAAACCTGTTATGCTCTAAAGGTTTTTAATTGGTTTCTAGTCCTCGTGATAATGCCTAATTTCCAAGGGAAGGGTAAGCTACATGGAAATAAGGAAGACTGATGAGAGAAAGGAAGGTCCCTGAGGAGGGGAAAGTGGTGTTAGTCAGATTTCTTATGGGGGAGTGGGCAGGAAACTTAGAGTTGAGCTAGCTGAAGCATTTGGCTGGGGTGCAGGTTGGCAGGGCGGATTATTGTGAAATCTGGGGTGAAAGCTCAGGAGTGAGTAGCAGCTGTCATACATGTCTTGGTGCTTGTCTGGGGACTGATGGGAAATGGGGGCTAAAATTTGTGGTTTGATATCTGTGGTCAGTTTGGGTGTCAGGTCAGCAGGCAGTGGAACACTGATGGCAGGTACTGGATTGAGGAAGCACCAAAGATTATAGCAAATCCGTTTGCACCAGTGTAACCCTGGGGTGACTCTACTGAAAGCAATAGAGTAATACTGAAAAAAACTGTGAACAGGACCTGGCCTTATAATGTGAAAATTATGAGATTTGGCAGGGGGCCTATAGGATTGCTGGGAGCTAGTCTCTGAGTGTATAAATATGTGTGTTTCTAAAAAAGTCTGTGCTGGCTGCTGGATAGATGTCTGAAGCCTTATGAGCAGCACAGCCCTACAACCTTTCCTAGGAAACAGAGACTTGCATTTCAGATAGTCTGCCCACTGAATTATTCAATGCAACTAAATAACTACAGAGCTCCACTAAGTTACATAAAACTGAAAAACTGGCTCCATCCCTTGCCTTGAATCAATACGATTTTCTCTTTCAGAATGCTACATTATAGCATCAAATGATTGGTTTAAAGCAATGCTCAAGACACTTGGAAGAAAGAACAGAAAACAGTAAGGCGAGCATAGAGGGGAACTAACATAACGCTGCCAGAAAGATTCAGACCGAAGAACAGACTGCTGCTGATCTTAGGGTAATGACAGCATCTGAAATAAAGCATGCTTTATGCCCAGTTGTGTCTTCAGAGCTGTCCAAAAATGCTAATCGGGAGAGAGCACCACCTAAAGAAAAGCAGCAAAGCACAAAAGTTGAGTGTTGTTACAGTGACTACTTCATGTGCTCAGTTTATTCCAAATCAGATGATGCAAATTGCTGGCTCTCTTGCACTCTTTTGCTTGCTCAGTGTCATCATTCTTGTCAAATCTCCCCACTGCATCAGAGCTGAAGCTCTTATATGTACCAACAGGGAACCAAGTGCATCTAAATGTCCTTCCTCTACAGTTGCTGGTCTGGGGGAGCAGTTTGTCTTCACTAGAGCCGCCGTAAGGAAATGTCCCGTTTGCAGTGGTGACACACCCCCTGAACACCACGACAGGTGGGGAACGGGCACTGAACCAACCCCTCAATGCCTCTTGACACCATGGCAGTACTTTCTGCAGAGAGGAGACAGACAGCCATGGGGAGCAGACCTGTCCTTGCTCTGAGTCTGGTTTCCTAAGAGCTAAGAAGCATCCCAAATGTTCCTTGGCATTCCATGCATGGAGGTGGGTTATTGCTTCAAAAGATGGAGACATTCAATGCTCTAATCAGTAAAAATAAAAACATCTGTTTGCAAATATTAGACAACTAGTATTGCTGAATTTCCTTTCCTTTTCCAGCAAAGTTAATTCACAAAGAAATTAATAACTGGATTAGAAACAAAATTATTAGATTGCTAGTCAGGAATCATACAGAAATGCAGTACTAGTTTTATGCAGGAGCAGAAATATTTTAAATAGGTTTATTTGTTGTTAACTAGAGTTAATATAGTTATAAAAATCATGGTCATTTTGCTAGAAAGTTATGATTATCTCATAACTTATTCATAGCGTTGTGATTAATAACTTTATGTTGTTGATCTGGCTTATCTATTTTTGGTTAAAAAAACCTACAAAAACTAATCCATATACATTTCTTTCAGTGAAAGAAAGTTTTGCTGCTGAATCTTTTTAATGCTACGTTGACTATAATGAAAGAAATGAAAGGTAGAAAGGCACAATTTAAAAAAAAAAAAGAATGAAAAATAGATTATCACAACAAATGACTTGAAGTGGCCATAAATAGTTGCAGAAACATTGAACTAATTGGTAGAAACTAATGTGTAATGTAATTAACAGGTACATAAACATATGTGATAGAACAAGGGAAAATGAGTACAGGTTTTGTAGAAAAAAATATCTCACATCTCTGCTACAGGGGTTTTTTTTTGTGAGAAAGGTGGAGAGGGGAGTCACTAGTGAAGTCTCAGAAGTCTGGCCCTGGGCTTGTGTTGTTCGACACAGAAGTTAGTTGTTGACATAGAAGCATAGTTTGATGTGAGTCTCCTGATGGAAAGTTACTATACATAGCAAAAATGAAAGTCAGCTGGGATTTCAATCTGTGAAGTATCGGGTTAAAAAGGTAGAAAAATAAAAAGAGATTTGTGTTAACAGCAAAGGAAGGCACCTCAGTCAAAAGTATTCCAATTTTACATGCAGAGAGAGAGAAGTGTTGAAAAGACAATTCCTAGTACTAGGACTAGATAGAAGAGATCCCTGAGTTGCAACACACAGTACGCCGAGGAGGAGAAGGAGGAAAGGGAGCATAACATTAATAATTATTAAGGAAAGAATGGAGAGGAAAACATAAACACAATATCATAGAATCATAGAATGGTAGGGGTTGTGTCATAGTTTAGCAAGGAGCAGCTTTTGTTTGGTAACAGGGGGAGCAGGTTGCAGTGAAGACCCAATAAAGAGTTTTTGGACTCTCCCCCAGCTCCTGGGTTCTGACCCACCTCCAGCCCGGCTGGGCCAATCTGGTGCCTCTGCCATCACTATTTAGGGACGGGAATTTGAAGTGCTGGCAGGAGGTGTAAGAGTGATACAAGATGGAGGCGACCACGTGGACCCCACAGTCAGAGGAGGAAGGAAGGAGGAGCACCAGACCAGAGACCCCTCTGCAACCTGTGGTGAGAATGCAGGCTGTACCCCTGCAACCCATGCAGGGCTATGGCAGGACTGAGAGCCACCAGCAGCTCCCTGTGAGTGCACCCGGACGGGCGAGAGACTGTGTGAGGAGGCGGCCATGGCCCAGGCCGTGCTGGAGAGCCTGCGCACCGCAGAGCAGCCCCACACGAGAGGCAGAGAGGAGCTGCAGCCTTTGGGATAAATGCGCGTGGGAGCAGCCCGTGCAGGGCTGCCGTGTGTGTGAGGTACCCCACAGACTTGCAGGGAGGACTGGTGTGGAGCCCACCTGCCCTGAGGAGAGGCAAATGGCAGAAGCCATCAGAAATAGAGTGACTTAAACCCCCACTCCCTGCGCCCCTGGGCCGTTAGGGGAGGAGGAGGTAAAGACACAGGGATCAGGGCTCTGAGCCCAGGAAGAGGAGAGGAGTGGGGAGGTGGTCTTAAAGAGCTGGTTGGACTCTTCATTGTTGTACCACTCTGTGTTGTTTTATTTTGGTTATGTTTTGGGGATTTATGGTTTTGCTTTAGTTGATGTTGCATTAAATTGTTTTCTGTTTTCTTCCCCAAGCTGAGTAGCCTGGACTGTTTTGTCCTGGACCTTAAGCGGCAATTAAGCTCTCCCTGCCCTTTGGCAATCCTCAGGTCTTTGGTACTTGAGGCTAATCATGGTCTTTTGTTCCTTTAGAGATCATCTGTCCAACTTCCAGTGTATGCAGAGAATTTATGGTGAACTACATCTCGAATATTGTCTGCAGCTCCAGTTCTCTCGTGCTAAAAAGGAAAAGAAAACTTTGAAATAAGGGCAAGAAAGCTGAAGAAAATAGTGCACAATGAACAATTAAATAGCCTGGAACTCTTCAGAGTGGAACAAAGGGAGCCGAAAGGAGGTTTGACAATGAGTTTTGAAACCATGTACAGCACAGAGAGAGGGACTAGAGCATAACTATTCCTTTCTTCACAAAGTAGAAAAACTAGAGGAAGCCAAGAGAAATGAGTAGGGAAAAAAAGCCTAAAAAAAAAAAAAGGAGGTGCTTTTTAGCCAGACTTGTAAATGAGCTTTGAAAAGCTGCAAGACATGGTTGGTGCCAAGCCCTAAGAGGACTCACACAGCTACTGGATAGATCAATAGAAGAAAAGTTAATCAACGTCTACAAACCATGAGGTTTATTCTTTCAATTCTTTCAGGCAAAATGAGTATTTTTTTTTCTTGCAAAAGAGAAATGGAGAGATACACCAGGAGTGGGAGGAGCAGGGTGAAAGGATTCAACATAAAAACTTGCCTAAGCTTTATCCAGACAAATATAAACTCCTGTCACCCCTAATAAGCAGTTGACAGTGTTTGAACCTGCAGTTCCCAGGTCTACCACCACTCTGATTATATGCTCCTTTAAAAGATAGCTTGTTATCCTGACAAATTCTTGAGGATAACCTTTATTATTATATGAATGGATCAGCAAATGATGACAAAAATGTACAGATGACAACAAGGTCCTTTCCAGGGGCCTCCTTAGTGCTTTTGTGAATTACCTTATTTCGAGGTTACTTTCTCATTGTCAAATATCCACCCATCCTAAACATTTCAGTACAATCTGAGTTCAATGTATTAAGAAGAGTAGTGCAAAATTAAAAAATTATGTACAAGTGCTGAAAATGAAAATCTACTAGGACTTTTCCTATGAAACAGTATTAATGAGAAATTTTCAAAATAATACTTCTTTTTATGAGTTAGCTAATTTCACGGTGTTTATCAGCAAAAGATAAAAGGGGAACTGCAGATATGCTTTTTTACAGTGAATGAGGAAGACCAGAGGTCTAATATTTTCACATGCATTGTAGATACAGTTAAAGACAATGACAGACCTAAAAAAGACGTGTGAAAACTGCAGCCTGAAATGCATTTATTGAGATTTAATCTCAGTTTCCTCTCTTCACTTCAAGAATACATCTTTTGCCTGACTATTTACTGTAGAATGGGGACAAGTGTTTAGACATCGTTACTGACACATGACAATATGTAACTGTAAAAGACTATGATCTGGTGTAATTCATACATCTGAGAGATGTGAGAAGGTGCAAATTAAAGTTCAAAGTCCTGTATGTAAATTTTTATATAATTTGCATTTCTGATTAGGCTTCTCTCATTATTTTTAGTGGGAATTATTCCAGCTTCAAGCACTTCTATAGAAGTTTATTTCAGTCAAGTTTTATTACATCATCCAAACCCACTGCACTAAAGGCAATTTCATTCTAATTCAGCATACATTGCAACTAGTAACTTACCTCAACTGTTTTCCGTAAACTTTAAACTGGATAAATTCCTTCTAAATGGGAAATCCAAGGCTGGTCGAAGTAGACTCACTGATTCTAAACTAATAAAGCAAGTCTTCTTAAATTCTTTCATCTAGATTGGACACTGGACAGATTTAGGAGTCATACAATGTGTTGCAGCCAGGCTATCTGGCTACCTGCTCTTCTGTTCTGGAAATGGGACCTAGAAAAATTAGTAAATACATCCTTATGTCACTTTTACTGCAATGAAAAATCAAGCACCACTGGGAATCCATCCTTGCTTGCAGTAGGCAAGCCTAAACAAGGATTACAAACAACTAGTGAAGGCTTCCTACAACTGTGCTTTAAGTTCCTTTTGTTTTCTACCTACTGAATGATGTTTTCCTTTTCATGGAATCATTGAATGGTAGGGGTTGGAAGGGACTTTTAGAGGTCATCTAGTCCAACCCCTCTGCAGAAACAGGTTCACCTAGATCAGGTCACATAGGAACGTGTCCAGGAGGGTTTCTCTCTGGTCTTTCTATCCCATGGTAGTCAACTAGTCAAACACAAAGAACCAGCCTGGATTTGTTTGTCCTTGGATTTATTCAACAGCTATCTCCTCTAACGATGATCTTGAAGTGCATCTACTCATAGTCTGTTTCTCCTCATGATATAGATATATTCATATCTGAAGTAGTATGTTGTTTTAATTAATCCCCCTGACCATTAATTGATTTACTGAGTACGATACTATTTTGCTATTTTATCCACACTTTCAGTTTTTTTACAGCAGCATACAAAAAAAAGTACTGTGCTTCCTTGAGAAATCAGACTTACTCATTCTCTGCTGAAAGACTGCTCATCTCAACTGACAAAACATGACCTTTCCATAAGCCTCTCTGATTTAAGATTGTGGATTCAAACCAGCTCACCTACCATATGTATTACTCTACCTTTTTTTATTATTGACTTTATTATACCATTAAATCATAGGTAAATATTCCTAGGCAGGTAAATACTCATTGTAAAGGAGAGAGAGAGAATGAGCCTATAGAAATAGCCCACAAAATCTAGGCCTTACATCATCTTTGTAATGCTTTCAGCTGAAACTTTGACGATGAGAGCAGACAGAGCCTTATGAAAAACATGTAGTGGGTACTTAAGAAGTTTGAGGAATGGACAGTGGTGCATTGACCCATAAAATTTTGGAACTAATGAGCTAAATCTGGAACGTTAATACCACATACTGAGGAATTAGAGTACTAATGTGACCTGAGCAGATCTTAGTGCTGTAGGCTTTTCCTATTGTCCAGGAGAATAGTAACCACTCATGTTCTTGTCTCTTGCGTGTTTTCCATCTTATTACTGCAGGTATGCAGAAGAGAGAGAATTATAGTAGTAATTCAGGAAAAATTCTGCTGAAAAACTTTACAGGTTTCAAGTAAGATTCAGATACTGTTTGTAGAATAGAGGAAGTTATCAGTGAACCAGTGTTGACACAAAGAACCAGCTGGATTTAAAGTTACTCTAGCATGAACTGGTGTAATTCTGCTTACTTTCATGGAGCTCCTGAAGATTTATATTGACTCACATGAATTCAGAATGCATAGTATTGTTGAAAAACTCAGATTTAAAATTGAACGGCCATGCTGTCACATCTGTAGCAGGATCTTCAATTACTGTGATTAAGGAAAATCCACATGAGCTGAAGGATAGGTTGCGCTTTGAAGCATTCAAGTGAGAACAACATTACCATTCTGATAAAATCTTTAATAACACCTACTTACCTTTCTCAAACTTTTTTTTTCCTCAAGCAGTTTATAATCTTTTTTTAGCACCCACATGACAAGTGATTCAGTACATTTAAATTTAGGCATTGGCTAACTTCACTTCCAAAGATTTTAATGGATACCTTGCAAAAATTCACTCAAACGTTTGTATGCGCTGGCCATTTCTCATAGTTGCACTAAAATTTCTGTTATCCATCTGAAATGCTCCTATTCTTAGCGCTGTAAAAGCTAACGCTCCAAGAGTCACTTGGTACACTTTGACTTTATTTTACCATTGACTTTATTTTCATTGCCTCTGTTTCAGTTCTGCCATACAACCACATAAGGAAATGTATGGTCAGCTTAGTTTCACCAATCCCCTTAAAAAAACATTTACACCAGCAACTAAATGTCAAGCACCATGTTGCCTCTGCCCTACTTGTGTTGCTGAGGAAAAGTGGGCAGCAGCAGAGATACCAGCAGAGTGTCTTGGACTTACTGGCAGGCAGAACTTTCATGGGAGAGGCCTCTGTCATCCTGCGTCTGCCAGCACTGAGTGGAGACACATACATGTATTCATTCTTTGGCTGCTGGAAGATTTGAAAGAAAGATAAAATAGCACTATCTCTTCTTTTTGGTAAACAGGAAGCCGAAGTTCAGAGGTAAAAGACACTTTTCTTCTCAGATGCAGAAACTGGAGTGGCTTCAAGAGAGCATTATTAGGGAGTTTGCTTCAGGGCAAGGAGTATCTGAACTGAGGGCTGGGAATCTTGGCTCACTTTCCTCTCTAGCAGCTGAAATGCCAGCTCGGATAGGCTGGACCAAATCCTACTGTGTTGTCCAGGAGTTCAAAATAAACTGGCTTAAAAGCAGGATTTAGTCTGTCTGAATTAGGAACTACCTGGTATCTAAACTCCAGGGCACTGAGTGAACCAGTTTTCTCAAAGCTCTCTGAGCACTGAAGACAGCTGGGTACCCCTGAAGGCCACTTGCTGATATCTGGCCTTCTCAAGGGTGATCACCTAACCAGGTGCATTGGGGTGCACCTGGGGCTCCCATACATGCAACTCTGTGGCTGTGCTGTGTAACCTTGCTCTGCAGCAGAGTGGTGTGTCAGGCTCCTTGCCCTTCCTGGTTTTAGGGGAATAACAGTGTCACTTGCCTAGGATTTTTTTTTTCAGGGATTTAAGGCATTTTCAAGCACAGAAGTGTAGTCTAGGTGCCTAACTTCCAAAGAAAGGTGCTGTCTTGGTGTCTGTACAGCTGGCCCTTGCAGGGAAGCTGCTCTCTTGGTTTGGACCAGAGGTCCATTTAGTCGGGTACCCACCTGACAGGGACAGGTTGTTTCCTGTTGATAGGGGGAGGACCAGCATGAATAACAGCCAAAAGCAGATGCTGATGAAAAAAAAAAAAAAAAGAAACCTGCCATGGGAAAGAGTAGGAGAAACAGGATGGACAGGCAGACTGAAGTTCACATTTGCTTGATCAACTGCTGTTACCTCATGTGTATCTAAACCTACTCTGGCAAGAGGGTCCTGGGATCTCACTGTCTGAAGCATTCCCAAGATCTGGCTCTGTCCATCCGTGTAACCCTTGCAGGCAGCCTGGCTGAAGTTTTACAAACCTGATATGCCATTGAGGTAGCCAGCAGGCTCTGGGATGGTAACTGAAATGAAATCACAGAGTCCTCACCAGCAAAAGTAGCAGAGGTCAGGTCATTGGAGGCCATGAGGACATCTATGTATCTGGGGTAGCTCTTTCTTATTTCAAGAATCAGGAAGGCGATGCCAAACCTAGGCATGTATGAATATCTGAAGCATGTGCTTGTTGACATCGTCTGTAACCTGTCTGTAACCATTGTCTGCCACTTCCACAAAATTAAGAAGTGCCCTGGCTGCACGAGGTGAAGTCCTCAGAGAGTGAGAGCGGTGACATGGAGTCAGGACACATTATAAATTTATTTGCACGTTAACCAGTTCTGACAGGGAACTGATGGAGCAGCACTCAGGGCAGTCCTTTCTCCAGGCATCTCAGCCAAGTGCCAAAACTTAGCTCCACAGCCGTAAATCTGCTTCAAGAATTTCCCCACAGCAAATACCAAGCAAATACCAAGCAGAGTGCAAAGTCTCCCGCAGCTGGCAAAGCTTTTCATATCCGCAGCCCTTCATCGCGGATCGAGTAAGGCTACACAGCACGACTTGGGGAGCGGGCTGTGGCACTCAGGCAGCACCGGGCAGGTGCTTCTGCAGTGCTGGTGCTCGGGCCAGTGTACATACTGGGTATAAATACGTGACGCTCGTGTCAACAGCGTTTGTAACTGCTGACGTGAAAGCGCGGTGGTGGCGGTGGTGGAGAAGCGGCGCTTGGCGGCGCCGGGAGCAGCGGAATCGGGTAGGGCGAGAGGCGGAACGGGGCGGAGCGGACGCGGCGTTGCCCGGGTGACGAGGGCGGGCGGCGCGGCGGGGCCGGGCAGCGCCGGGCCCTCCCGCCATGGGCTGTGGAGACGCTGTCAGCGGGATAAGAGAGGAGCGGGCGGCCAGCCGCGCTGGATCCAGCGGCGCGAGGAGCGGGTAAGGGCGGGGCGGGCTAGGCTCCGCCGCCTGCAGCCTTGGGGTGTGGGGTTCCCGCTCCGCGACGCGGGTCCGGGCGTGAGGTGGGCAGCTTTGCAGGCGCAGGCCCCGCTGGGGGTTTTGGCGAGGGAACGGCGAGCCGAGGACGGCGCCGGGAGCCGCGGGTGCGTGGGTCAGGGCGGACTGTCACCCGGCGTGTGCCGCCTCGCTTGTGTGAAGATGCCCGCTGATGGCTTAGGGCGGCTGTGGGAGGCGGAAGAAGCAGCCGCCGGTGACGCCCGCGGGGCCCTGCCCGCCCGGAGGCTCCCTGGCGACGGCGGGAGGGGTGGGCGCGCTCTCAGTGCCGACTTGCTCCTCCGCGGTAGGAGCGGGCTCGGCCGCACGCATGGGCCGCCTTTGTGCGAAGCGGTTTGTTGGCCGAAGCGCTTCTTCCGAAGTTGTGGCCTCTGCTTTGACGGAAAGGCGCCATGGAATACTCCGTGTGCGTGCGCAGATGATGCGTGCGGGGCTGTTCTCCGTTCCGCCTCGTATTGCCGCGGTGCTGCGGGCTCGGTGTTGCGGCCGGCCGCGCTGCGCGGAATGTCTGTATGGAACTGGAGCTCAAAGGCTGGCTGTCAACGACGCGTTTGTTGGAGATATGATAGCAATCGAAGAAAGGCAAATGTGGGCAGTTCACGGCAGCGCGATAACACTGATGGATGTGGGATACAACAGTCACAGCACTTAAGCACTTGAATTATGCTATTTTGGCTTTCAGACTGCTAAAAGGAATGGCCAGGTATTCTCTGAGCATGGGGAGGATCTGTGAAGATACCTTTCTGAGGGGAAAAAAACAATCTAAGAATTGGATATTATTTGATATCCTCAAATGAATTAGAGTTACCTTTTACTTACGTATACTGTGAGAGGGAAAGCAGGTCCATCACCAGAAATGAGGATAAAGCCTCTTGCATGAGAGAAGGCAAGACAGCTGAAGAAACTCAAAAGGAGGATCAGATGACTTAATGTGGTGGCCTAGCAGTTGGAGAAGCATCTAATGTCTTTATAAATGCAAACTGGCTAGGGAAGAAAATCTAACTGGGAGACCTTTTTTTCCTTTTTGTTTGTAGTGCCCTCTGAATCAGTAAGACTTCAGAGTAGGATTCTATAGAAACTCACATTTAGTGACACAAGCTTGAAAGAATTAGAAAGAAAAAGCAGCTTTTTTGATGGCACTTTAGTTTTACTCTTTATTCTTCCTCGTTGTGCTTTGGGCAGAGTATCTTGTAAGCTAAGAGCAAGTAGCTTTTAATGCCTTACTTCTAAACTCAATAGTAAATGAGACCTCAGGTAGTCAGTCGCAACTTGATTTGGACTGTGCAGATTTCTTAAGAGGATCTTTTTTAACATCCCTTCTTTCCTGCTTTCCCTCTCTCCTTCCCCCATTAGATTTTTTTACTATACTCAGAGAGCTTTCCATTAAAATGTTTAATTAATTGCAAGACGTTTTTCTGTTCGGTTAGTAACCATTTAATTAAGATTCTTCTTAAATACTTCTTGCGCTATCTCCTTTCTCTTAGTCTCTGGTAGGTTTTTCATGTTCCTCTGCATCAGTTTTTAGTGCAGTTTAAGACAGTAAAACGACTGTAAGGTCCTTGAACAATAGCATAGGATCTATTGTAAAGATGGACATTTAAATGGACATTAGAAAAGAGAAACTACATTCTTAAGGCTGACTAAAAGTTGCTGCTTTTGTGTAGTTTTCCTTATAGTTAAGCTCAAAGAATGTAAGCAAATATTATGAAATATGAACAAACTTCAAGCAACTGTCATTTCTCTATTTTTATAGACTATGTGTATCCTTATTAGCATACAATTGTACACCCTTGCAGCTTGTGCAAGGATCTAATCACAGAATCTCTTTTCAAAGAAGATGATGTTGCACGTATAGGCTTTCTGAAGCACAACTGGTTTTGGTATTTGTGTTTTGCAGGCGGAAGGGAGCAGAGGGGATGTAGGGTGAAATGATTATTTTCTAAGAGGATTCTGGCACACCAGCAGGCCCTTGCTGTTCAGAACATGCTTGTCCTCTGCAGGCAAATGTAAATTCTTTAAAGAGAACAGCTATCATAGACAACAACCTCACTAATATCTACTTCATTCCATTTTGAGAAGATATCAGGCTCTGTGAGCTTCCTTAGTGAAGAGCTTTAGTTGCTGTTGGCTGAGATGTCAATTCAACTTTAAAATAATCTTTTTTTGTTACATTTGTTGGAAAATGGGATTATAGTGTTAGAAAAGAATTCTAATATTCAGTGGGGAGAGAGGTCTACATGTATATATATGGAATCACTGTGAATTTTGCTTTCTTTTCTAGTTCAGAGGTGGTTTTGAAGATGTCAGTTACTGTGGCAAATTATTGCTTGATGAAGATTCATAGGCCTTTAGACAGTACCGAGTAGTTGAGCTGGTGTCATCAGAGCTATCCGCTCATGCCATAGTACTGATCTGAAGATGACATACCTGTTTTTAGACTGGGACAAGATCAGGTGAAAGATCTGTGGTTGCTTCTGTTCTGGCACCTGGATTTATTTGTCTGAGCTGGGTAAGCTGATCCAGCAGCTTGTTAATGCTGAAGGTAGAGAGCCCCCTTCTGCCTTCTCTTTGCTGGCAGTGACAGCTGCTTGATCTCTTCACATGTCAGTTCAACGCAAAAAAAAAAAAAAAAAAAACCCCAAACAAAAAAACCCAAACAAACCAGAAAAACACCGCTCAAATATAGCTGCAAAACTAGTTTCCTGCAAACCTATGGAGATGAGTCGCATCAAGAAGGAGCAAAGTGCTAGAGGAGGAAGGAAAGAGTTGGTGGGGAGAAACACCTTCTTGTTAAACTGTGTCCTAGCTGCTCCTCCGGAGGTGGGTCTAAGCTTTTTCTTGGACTCAACAGGATGTCTGCTTCAGCTGTCATGGTCACTTGAACTAACAAAGGAGCATGGTATGCACCAGATCCAGATTTTATTTTCCTTTGTTCACATTCAGGCCTTGTGTTTGAAAATATCTTTCAGTGACTTGTTGAAATTGGTGCATGGAAATGTCTTGCTTCACAGTAAAGCACTCTGTGCAGAAGTGATACTGGAATGTGTGCAGGGGAAGGGAAAGGAGAAAAAGGTCTTGCTGTAAGTGATTAGCTTTTTATTGTTCATTTGTGCAGCCTGGGGTCTGATTACTTCTCAGAAAAATGAGGCTTTTTTGGTACTTTAGAAGCATGAGTCTTGCTAATGTGATTTTTTACATAACTATGCTGTGCTCTGTGATGAGATATAGCTTAAGCCTTATACTAAGTGTGAGAGCAGGATAGAAGAAACAATTTCAGTGTACATTGAAAAAGGAATAGCTATGTAATGCTGTGATCGATGTAGCCAAGCCCTGGAATAGTGCTGTACTTCAGTGCTGAAAACTATTATTGTATCTTTGTTCTGGATATTTTACTGAAGTTCCATTAGCTTTTTTTAGTCACCACTGAATGTTTTGTCATCTTTTATATTCTGTAGCTCGCATATTTTGTGGTTTTGGTGTGTTACAGAGAGCAGGACTTCCACTTACCTGCTTCTCTGATTTTTATTTCTTGGCCCTCTTCTCCTCTGTTAATAACTCACTGCTGCCTGCTGTTACTGCTGGTGGGACTTTCCAGCAGCCACACAGTGGATAAGCACTGAAAGGATTGTTCTCTGAGCACTTCTGAGCTTGTGTAGTTTGTGGTCTCAACTGGGACTTGCCCTGTGACACTTGTTTGGGGTGTTTGAGCCATGTGGAGCTGAGAGACTGTGAGAATTAGTCTTATTTACATTGTGAAAGAACTTTTTTGCACCTTCTGGATAACTTAAAAGGTGGGAAGTGTATGACAAAAGTGATGAATGGTGATTTGGGGAGGATAGTAGAGGTTAGAGTGGATGAGCAAGCATCTAACAATCATAGCTAATCCTAATGTTTATACATTCTTTGCTCTCTTTTCCTGTAGCCAGAAAGTTCAGCTCCTTGACTTCAGATAAAAACATCACTCTGCTCTTTGGAAAAGTATAGGAGCTTGAAATCCTAATTATGAAGTGGGAGTAGAATTCCTGGTTCTTTAAACATCTGACAGTAGAGGAAAAACCCTTCTGCTTTCCCAAGAGGAAAGTGAGGAGATGAAATAGGAATTACTGTTTGGTAGTGCCAAATGCCAGGCTTCACTAAAAAGCATTAAAACCCATGTTAACTTTGTCCAGTTCTATTTCAACAAATGCCTGACTTCATGTATTCCTCCTTAGTATTGTGGAGGCATTTATTAAAGGTTTGTATTCTTGTTGGGAATACATGGCAAAAAGCATTTAACTTGATCTGTGAACCTCTGTAAGTAACGAATTTGATGAAGCTTTAATATATTAACTAAAAGGTGAGGACTGGGTAACAGAAACACCAATCTGAAAAGCAGTGAATAATTCTCTCTCTTAATTACAGAAAAAAGTAAGTAAAATATATAGGACTTCAAGAAATATTCCTGATAGTTCATAATTGTATTGCAGGAGCAGATGAAAGTCCAGCAATGTACTTTCATGATAATACTTCCAGAGTTGAAATTTGTCCAGGTTTGATTCAGTAATTCAAACAGATGCTGAAATAGTCTTAAAATTAATCAAAGAAGTGCAAGTCTTTCACCTTCTTGTTTTGTTGGGGTTTTTTTTGGAAGGCAAGAGAGTTTAACTATTCTAATCTCAAAGAATTGAGAGCAAACATTCTTATGACTTGCTGTAGAGAAAACAAAACAGAAGCCCCGAAGTGTAAAACTGAGGTGCATATTTATCTTTGTATTACTTTCATCTTTATAAGTTATAAGGGGAGATTTGAGTCACTGAAGAGTGCAGTTTCAATCTTGATTTGTATGTTTCAATTAACAAAAGATCAAAGAAAAACAGAATTTCCTTTATGTGTGTGGCTATATAGATAAGATGCTGTGCTTCTTTTCAACTGGAGAAGACACTCCTAATTCATCTAGAACTATTTTCAGAAGCCTAAACTACTTCAGTTACAAAGTCAATTTCATTATTGGACTCCTACTAAATCTTTAGCATTTGCAGAAAAAAATGATGATATTTGGTTACTGAAAATAACTACTTCACTATTTAGCCCTTATCTGGCACACTTCATTCATATCCCTATCTCTCAGCAGAGAAAAAATCTCATTTGTGTGTTTGTGTGATAGACATATATTGTTTGGGGATTTCTTAAACAAAAAGTTTGGTGTTTTTTGGTATTTTACGTTGTACATGGATTTAGGGTTTTCTGCAGTGGTTCAGGATTTTCTTAAATATGTTTTTTATGTAGTAATAGCTATACTGGGAGACATTGTATTCTTAGTCATCATTATGTGAAACTAAATATAATTATTGCTTATGCTTTCTTTGTTGGAGTCTATGCTCCTTGACTAATTTTGAGTGCTGTTTCAACTTCCAGAATAAAATAAAATTCCTAGTTGTTCTTTATTTGCATTCTCTCTGGAGGAGAGCTATCTTAAGTGAGGTGTGAGTCATTTTGTCTGTAGTTCTCTAGATTGACTGGGTTTTCTGAGGCTAGTTGGGTGCAAATGAGGTCTCAGCACAACTGGAACATATATGTCTTTGCTGGAAACTCTGGGAGAAATAAAGGGTGTTTTGTGAAGAGGCTGTTAGGCTGAGCTTAACACGAATAACAGTGTATGAAACTCGGATATTTAGGAAATTTTTTTTAAATGCCATCATCAGAATTGCTACCTGCTGTTTTATCTGCATTTCATTACTAATAGAAAATATGGATGTCACTGACCAGTTTAAGTCCCAGAAACAGAATCAATCTTTTGCCCATTAATGACCTCTTTTTTAAAAACTCTGATGACTGACTTTCCCTTCTTATTTAATTGCTCCTGGTGGGTACATTAGACAAGATGACAGAATTTTTCATGAGCACTTTACTTTCTACTTTTAATCCTCTAACTACTAAGCTTCCAGTTGCAGGAATAGCTTTTACTCATTCATATCCCTTCAGCAAGAGTGCCTCAAGAGACTACTCAACTGTTTTTGCCTCCTCTGTCTCTGAGTATTGACACAATCAAAATGTATAATCTTATAAATTACAAAAATATTTGTGTGGTCTATTGTTACAAATCATCTCCAGGTAGATGCAGTGTAGTCTGCATACTGGTAGTATGGTCACAGTGGTGCCAGCAGCCACACTGTCTTGCAGGACTGGTCTGTGTCGGCTCACAGCTGTAGAGGCCCTGAGCTTCTTAGATTCTTAGTAGAAGATAAGAACTTACCTTCTCTAGTAGACAGCCTTCCTTTCACTTTCCAAAGTCTGTGGAGCCTAGTCTTGATCTTTAAATTTAGTTATTACTGTGCAACCATGGCTGTCAAGGCTTGCTTTATAGTCTATTTGGGAGTAAGTATCAAACCTAAAGCTTGGAAGAAGATACTTAAGAGTATTAACTGTATATATTTTAATTTGGGGAAGAACTGGTTAGCACCGAGTAGTGTTAAAAACAAGGCACACTTAGGAGCTATGCCATTTCAACCTTGTCATTGCTGAATGTTTTACAGAAGATCCTCTTCCTTCAATTTTCTTTTGAATAGCTTACTGCTCTTTCATAGCTTATTTTCTACATAGGTTCTGTCTTCATGTCTAATATTGGTCGGTTCCTTTCTGTAGTACCATGCATTTATTACAGGTGGTATTCTGGAACTGATCAGTGTCTTCAAGTCTAACAAAGCTTGTAACAGCATGGTATTCTTCAGTACATTTTAGGTGGTTTGAATGATAGCAAGCATATTTGTTTTCAACACAGCTAATGTTGCTATGACTATCTTTGAAGGCTCCCAGCTTTTCCCAGACTTATTCTAAGCAAAGTTGTTTTGGTTTTTTTTTAATCTATGCCTACGTTCACCGTTCTGAAATATGTAAATTTTAAATTAATTGGAATGGATTTAATGTTGGATAACTATATTGTAGTTACTGACATCAAACAGTGTAAAACCACAAGCTAAGCCTAAACTTGAGTATAGCATATGTTCTGGATTAATGCATCACAGAATCACAGAATTTCAAGGTCTGGAAGGGACCTCGAAATCATCACTGGAGTGTAGGTGGTTGTTTGAGAGCCTGCCCTTCATTAGTGCTGGACTTTTTGTGGATGAATCATCTCATCTTTTAACTCGGTTTCAGATGCAACAAGAATGCATTCACAAGTATTTCATGCTGTTTGTCTAAATAAAACTCAATTTTCAGAAGTTGTCCCAAAGCACTTGTGTAATAAGCAGCTAACCTATGTGACTCTTTGATATTAACTCAGTCTCAATATTATTTCATCCAGACTTGAAATGATGAAACTATTGATAATCTGCGAACATGTAGAGGGGATACAGATCTTCATATATGGCTCAGGGCAGAATCTGATAACGTGCTAAATTTTAGCATGAAGAACTTTCCTAGTGTTGATCACTTAATCTCTGTTGCTTTTTTAGCATGCACTTGGTATTGCATTACTCTGTTCCATTGTGACCACTTGCATTGGTCATTATTACAGTGAACACTTCTTAAAACTTTACACGTAAGACTCATAAAAGTATTAATCTAATTTTTTTTAATACATAAAGGTCAGATATGGCAAGTAGTTATGTGGAATATTTAGGATGACATAAAACTCAAATATTAAAACATTCTATTTTGTGGCCAACAGATTTTTTTCTTTTCCTCTTTCTTACATAATGGTACATGTAGTTGAAGTTTTGGTAGTGTGGTGTATGAGTAGACAGTTGGAGTTTAATTCCAGTCCCCAAGGTAATAGTACTTTCCAAGAAGTAATTATTAAGCACAAATAGGGTTTGCTGGTGTTATGTGCATTAAGTTTAACATTCACTTTCTAAGCATGCTGAAATTACAGCAACATAATAGAATCTACTTGTAAAAGCTTTATGATGAGTTAAGCAGGTAATACAAATTGGTTTTTTGAAAGTAGACTTTAGAATGATGAAGAACAAATCAGGATGTGACTGCTTCACAATCAAGGAGGACAAGTTGTAGGTTAAGTTAAATGTTGATTAAATCTGTGTTTCAGTGCTATAAATGTTTGAGTATAGATTCACCAAAAACTGCATCAAAAGTCACTGAGATGACCTTAATGAGACATTCTTAAAAATTGCTTTCCTGACAAAGTACATCAGTAAGCTGCTATACAGAATTGTGCTAGAGTTCCCAAGTAAGACATGGAAGACATGTCTGTGTTCCAGGAAGTATTCTGTTGTGGGTATGGTGTAAGTGTGGAAACTAACACTCAAGGGGAGCTATGGTGATAGAAGTGTGATAGGTCTCTCAATCTCTGAAGCTTGCTGGATTGAAGTAGTAAGTAGTTTGGCCTCTACTTCAATACAAACTTTGCCTTGTGTTTTCTCCCTCAGTTGTGAGGCCGTGGAAGACTAGAGCTGAAGTTCTAAGTTTTGCCAGCAGCTTCATCATGACGGGTGTCAGAATATTAATTATAACCATAACAATTATGGGTTTTACCTTAGGATTTACGGACCTCTAAAACACTGTACAAACTGTGTATACTCAATTTTATTTCCAGATCTCCAGTGCACTGCTTATATGTAGAGAAATCTGCAATTTGTTTGCATGTAAGTTGGCCTCCTTTTGATGCACTCAGATTCTTCATCACTTGCTCTTTTCTTGCTGAGTTCTCTTCTGGTTTTGGTAGTCTTTGTTTGGTCAGCTTTTTTAATCCAATTTGTATCTTAATGTTGTTCTTGATTTGATTTCCATTCCCCTGTATGCTGTTACCAGTTACTTGTGCTAGTGCCTCACCACCCTCACAGGGAAGAACTTCTTCCTAATACCTACTCTAAACCTACCTTCTTTCAGTTCAAAGCCATTATCCCATGTCTTGTCCCTGGCTTTCTTGTAGCCCTCTTACAGATGCTGTAAGGTCTCCCTCTAGCCTTCTCTTCCCCAGGCTGAACAGCCCAAATCACTCAGCCTATGTTCATATGGGAGATACTCTAGCCCTCTGATCATTTTTGTGGCCCTTCTCTGGACTTTTTAAAGCAGGAGATCCTCTTCAGAGAATGTTTTCTGGTATGTCTATATTGAGAGTGAACCAAACTTGAAGTGTCTTGTTTTAGCTCTTGTTTTCTCATGTTTTCAAAAATCAGAATTGTTGGATGGTTAGCAAATGTTTGCTGCCTTTTAGAAGCAATACTTTTTGCTGATTGCCATGCACTGGTAAAACAAGGCATCAATGCATCTCAAGCTTTCATAGAATCATTATGGCTGGAAAAGACCATCGAGTCCAGTCACTCACCTCACACTGCCAAGCCCACCACTAAACCATGTCCTTCATCGCCTCATCTATGTATCTTTAAATATCTTTAGGGATGGAGACTCCATTACCTCCTTGGGGAGCCCACTCCAATGTTTAATAATGCTCCCAGTGAAAAAGTTCTTCTTAATGTCCAATCTAAACCTCCCCTGGTCCAATTTGAAGACATTTCTTCTTGTCCCATTAGTGGAGAGAGAGAGAGACTGACCTCCACCTCACTACAACCCTCTTTCAAGTACTTCTAGAGAATGATCATGTCTCTCCTCAGCCTCATTTTCTCCAGGCTAAACAATCCCACTTCCCTCAGCTGCTTCTCATCAGACTTGTTCTCCAGATCCTTCACCAGCTTCGTTGCCTGTCTTTGGACATGCTTCAGCACCTCATTTTCCCTCTTGTAGTGAGGAGCCTGGAACTGAACACAATATTTGAGGGACAGCCTCACAATTGCTTCCCTAGTTGTACTGGTCACATTATTTCAGATATAAGCCAGGGTGCCTTTGGCCTTCTTGGCCACCTGGGCACGCTACTGCCTCATATTCAGGCAGCTGTCAATTAACACCCCCAGGTCCTTTTCCTCAAGACAGCTACTCCAGCCAGTCTGCCCCAAGCCTCTAGCATTGCCTGGGGCTATTGTGTCCCAAGTACAGGACCCAGCACTTGCCCTTGTTGAACCTCATGCAGTTGGCTTCAGCCTATCACTCCAGCCTGTCCAGGTCACTCTGAAGAGCCTTGCTGTGGTCAAGCAGAACCACAGTCTCACCCAACTTTGTGTCATCTGCAAACTTACCGAGGATGCATTTGGTCCCTTCTTTCAGATCATTGATAAAGATATTAAAAAGAACAGCCCCAACACTAAGCCCTGGAGAACACCACTGGCTGTCAACTGGATTTAATTCCATTCCCTACCACTCTCAGCTCAGCCATCTGGAGAGTTTTCTGCTCAACATAGAGTAGGTCCATCTAAGCTGTGGGCAGACAGATCATTGGATCATAGGATGTAGGGGTTGGAAGGGACCTTTAGAGATCATCTAGTCCAACCCCCCTGCAGAAGCAGGGTCACCTAGATAATGTTGCATAGGAACATGTCCAGGTGGGTCTTGACCTCCAAGGAAGGAGACTCCACAACCCCTCTGGGCAGCCTGTGCCAGGGCTCCATCACCTGAACAGTGAAATAGTTTTTTCTTATATTTAAGAGGAACTTTTTGTGTTCCAGCTTCATCCCATTACCCCTTGTCCTGTTGCTAGCTGCTATAGAAAAAGGGATGTGCCAACCTCCCAACATCCACCATTTAGATATTTGTAAATGTTAATAAGATCTCCTCTCAGTCTCCTCTTCTCCAGACTAAACAGCCCCAGTTCCCGCAGCCTTTCCTCATATGAAAGATGTTCCAGTCCCCTGATCATCTTGGTGAACTCTCTCCAGAAGTTCTCTGTCCCTCTTGAGCTGAGGAGCCCAGAACTGGACACAGGACTCCAGGGCAGAGGACAGAGGGAGAAGAACCTCCCTTGACCTGCTGGACACACTCTTCTTGATGCATCCCAGGGCACAAGGGCACATTGCTGGCTCATGGTTAGTTTATTATCAATCAGGACTCCCAGGTCTCTCTCTGCAGAGCTGCTCTTCAGCAGTTTGACCCCCAGCCTGTACTGGTGCATGGAGTTGTTCCTCCCCAGATGCAGGACTCTGCTCTTGTCCTTGTTGAACCTCATGAGGTTCCTCTCTGCCCAACTCTCAAGCCGGTCGAGATCCCGCTGAATGGCAGCACAGCCTTCTGGGGAATCAGCCAGTCCTCCCAGTTTGGTGTCATCGTCCAACTTGCTGAGGGTACACTCTGTCCCCTCATCCAGGTCGTTGATGAGGATATTGAAGAAGACTGGCCCCACAACCTGTCCCTGTGGAACTCCGCTAGCCACATGCCTCCAACTCGATTCTGTGCCATTGATCACCAGCCTCTGGGCTCTGTCATTCAGCCAGCTCTTGATCCACCTCACTGTCCACTCATCCAAGCCACACTACTTCAGCTTTCTGATGAGGATGTTATGGGAGACAATGTCAAAAGCCTTGCTGAAGTCAAGGTAGATGACATCCGCTGCTCTCCCCTCATCTAGCCAGCTGGTTATGCACTCATAGGAGGCTATCAGGTTGGTCAAACAGGATTTCCCCTTGGTGAGTCCGTGTTGACTCCCCCTGATAACCATCTTATGCTTCATATGTTCAGTGATAACATTCAGGATGAGTTGTTCCATCACTTTTCCAGGGATGGAGGTGGTCATCTTGTCATAGAAAGAGATCAGATTTGTCAAGCAGGATCTCTGCTCAAAGTTGATGCTCTGCTTGAATTGTGGGTTCTCTTTTTCTTTAAGGGTTGTGCATTGCTCCTGCTGTGTAACCTATTCTGTTAAAATTTTGAATTATATTAAAAGGACAGGAAAAGAAAAATGCTGATTTTGACAGTGAGTTAGTTTGATGGTTTACTTGCATTTCACCACGAAGTACAGACCTCACGGCTGTGCTGTAGGATACATTCCCTATTTTTTTTTTCCAGGCTGTGTTAGGTATGTATTTCCCTATTGCAGTCATGTTCATTCTTTTCTGTCCCCGCTTTCCACAGAGAAACTTAAGCTGGACTATGCAGCCACATGAAGAGTTCACTCTCATGTATAGAGTACTAGCTCTAACTTTAAGGTATTGATGCATTTTCTTCCCAAAGTTGCACTGATATTAGTGATAATACTATCTAATCATTAGCACTATATAGAGTTAGTATATTCATGATTCAGTATCCAAGACTGTTAAGCTGTTCTTATCTTTAAGTTCCATCCTTTAAATTATTTAGGGAATGTTTTTGGTATTTTGTTTAAAGACTTAAAGTCTACTGAAGTAAGTACAAGTTTCCTATACTTTAAGATGCTCAGCTGATGATAAAAATGGAAAGAAGTCTAGAGAAAAGGCAAGTTTCAAGTGCAGAAAATAAATTTATATGACAACAGCAAATAGAAAGTAAGTCCCTTGGTACACAAAGGAGGCAAAGGATGCGATATGGATTAAATTGAGAGAATGATAAAAGATAGGAATGAAGAGGGCAGATGACAGATAAATGTCAGATCATTCACATTTGATTTTTTTCTTTTTAAAGCTTGTGGATTTTCTCCTTTTAGAAATATTCTCTGAGGTGGTCTTTATGAAATATGATAAGCATATTCTTCTAGAGGGTGAAATAGAATTTGAGGATGTGATTTTTTTTTTTTCTTTCCAGGGATAACTATCAAGTCATGACACATCATATGTTCCAAAACTGTAACGATCCTGTTGAGACTGTAGATTGCAGTAGGGAACTGAGATTCTTGTAGGTTTCTTTCTGCTCCCATATGGCTTAGTGTGGGATGTTTCAAGTTTGGGGTTTTTTTTTTTTTTTTTTGTGGTTAAGATGATATTGCTAAAGTTCAAAGACAAGTTAAGGCACTCTATGTCAGTAGAGGTGTTTTGTGCAGCAGCTGCTTCTGTATTTCCAGGCACCACAACAATTAAAGATATACCACTTTATGGCAGGATTTTTCTCAATTTTATTTTTTTTTAGAATGATCTCCACTGGAAGTAAATTGGTTGGGATACTTTCTTGGAGCATCCTCAGTAAGGTAACTGATAACACCAAACTAGATGGGTGTGTAGATACGCTTGATGTCAGGAAGGCTCTTCAGAGGGAACTGGATGGGCTGGAGTGATGGGCCGAGGCCAATTGTATGAGGTTCACCAAGGCCAAGTGCTGGGTCCTGGACTTGTGGCACAACAATCTCAGTCATCACTACAGGCTTGAGTCAGAGTGGCTGGATAGCTGTCTGGAGGAAAAGGAGCTGAGAGCGTTAATTGATGGATGACTGAAAATGATCCAGCAGTCTGTCAAGGTGACTAAGAAGGCCAATGGCATCGTAGCTTGTATCAGAAATAGCGTGGCCAGTATGACTAGGGAAGTGATTGTCCCCCTGTACTTGATGCTGGTGAGGCCAGCATCATACTGTGTGCAGTTCCATGCCCCTCACTACAAGAGGGACATTGGGGTGCTGGAATGTGTCCCCCAAGGAAGATAATGTCTGGGGGAGGTCTGGTGGCCAGCAAATTAAACATGAGCCAAAAATGTGCCCTCATTGGTGAGAAGGCCAATGGCATCCTGGGGTGCATTTGGTCAGCAGGTTAAGGGAAGTTATCTTCTCCCTTTACTCTGCCTTGATAAGGCCACATCTGGAGTACTCTGTCCAGTTCTGGGCTTCCTAGCTCAGAGAGAGAAGTTCTGGAGAGAATCCAGCTGAGGACCACCAAAATCCT
Source organism: Colius striatus (assembly GCF_028858725.1). NCBI lineage: Eukaryota > Metazoa > Chordata > Aves > Coliiformes > Coliidae > Colius > Colius striatus. Next base: position 69,945,575 of record NC_084760.1, on the reverse strand, counting down.
CAGGGGACTGGTACATCTCTTTTAGGAGGAAAGGCTGTGAGACCTGGGGCTGTTTAGCTTTGAGAAGAGAGGAGGAATGGGGGATCTTATCAGTGCTTATAAATACGTAAAGAGTGGGTGTCAAGAGCATGTGGCAAATTCTTTCTGTAGTGCCCAGTTACAGGACAAGGGGTAATGGGCAGAAGCTGGAACACAGGAAGTTCACTTGAACTTGAGGAAAAAACCTCGTTTCTGAGAGAGTGAGGGAGCCCTGGCACGTGCTGCTCAGGGATGGTATGGAGTCTCCTCTGGAGGTTTTGTAAACCCAGTTGGATGCATTCCCGTGTAGCCTGATTGAGGGAAACCTACTTTAGGAGAGGGATTGGACCGGATGATCTCTAGAGATCCCTTCCAACCCTGACTGTTCTGTGATTCATTTCAATCATCCTTGCCCTGAATCAGCAGGGCAAGTTGTTCAAGTTCTTTGAAATGCAATGTGCTTTAAATGCATAAATCATTTCAGGAAACAAATATAAAAGGGAAGAAGGTTGTCTGTGCTTATGCAGCTTTTTTTGGAGGCTTCTCAATTATTTCTCAGTTCTCCTTGTGTTGTTCTGTCTCTAGCTTGTGATGGGATGAATGATGAATCTGAAACTGTCTCTAAAGACATGTTTGTGATATCAGTCCGTTTTGGAATTTAATTGCAGAAAAAGAAATAGGTACAACTGAGAAGTTGGAACAAGTCCTTAAGGTGATTCATTATCTAGTGTGGTACTTTTCACAATTTTCCCTGCACTGTAGAATTAAAGTATCTTAATTCTTTACCAATTATATATTCCTGCATTAAGAAGACATCTTCCCGTCTCTTTGCATTAGCATCAACAAAGTAATACTTTGTCTTAGCACTTACGTTAAGAATTCACCCTTTTGCTAGAATATGGCAATATATGTTAAATCCATGTTCATGGCGCAAGCAGCACAGGAAAATTGAAGACTGAAGTTTCAGATGGAAGGACTAAAACATGACAGAACAGCATTTTTTACATACTCTGTAATAAAGTCTAGTACAACTGCAAAGCTACTAGCTGTTTAAGCTATTCAGTTGTAATGAGTTGTGAATGTTAGCTGTATGGGCAAGTTAGTGTTCTATGAGGCTGTGGATGAAATGTGTGGTTCCGAAGCACTCAAAGGGAGGAGTCGATTATTAGGAGCTTGTATGGGAAACCTACAGTGTTTAAGGAGGTTTTTCATGTAATGTTTGTGCTTTGCACAATTTTGAGATGAAAGTTGAAGGTTTTATTTAATTGCCACGTGAGAATACTAAAATAATGAATTTAGTATTTTCTTCTTTTCTTATCTCTCTCTTCCCCCCTCACCCCCCCCATATTTCATTGTGGGTCAGTGCTTACCTAGAGACCTTTGTGGCTGTATGAGGCCTTTCTTGGTTACTACACTTTTCATTACTATTGATTGCAAATGCATTTTTGACTCTACCATGTCTAGAGAATGAGGTTTTAACATGTAGACTAGCTTGCAACTGGAGCTCCCCAGTTTGTAGATGCTTAAATAAATGTGGATTTGGACACTTATCTTTGTATATGCCTGCTGTGTCAGTGAATGTAACTTCTGAGAATTGTAGGGCTTTGTTAGAAACTGAACTCACTTAAAATGTACTCAGTGGCACCAAGCACAAGTATTCTAATACTAGATTAAAAGATTGGACTTAACTATAAGGAAGACTGTTAAGGAATCCTGTTACAATGGCTAAATAATTAGCACTTGTTCAAGATCTGAAAATGGTAGCAAAAACCACTGAGAGACTGCAGAAATAAACATTACCTCTGCAATTATTAGTGTCACTCTTCTAGGAAACAGCAGAGAAGGTATTCAACCAGTCAGATGAAACCATACGTTAGTATTTAAAGTGTGTTTAAGAGCTCTTCAGTCTTGCTTAAGTAAATGAGAATAGTTCAGGAGGATTAAAATATTTTTTTCCTTTTCCTAGATTGAATACGTTCTAAAGATATGAGGAGTGTCATAACTAGAAACCTGAAGTTTTCAAGTGAAAGTAAGAAACCCTTTGACAGTTTAGCTTACAGCAAGTAAGATGTGAGATGCAAGGGAGATGTTAGGGCTTTATGAATGCGTACTCTCTATACCACAATTGTTTTCCTTGAGTTGTTGGAAGAATCTTTTTGTCCTTTGTGCAGGGCTCACAAAGGCTGGTGTTATGTTTTGTGGTGTTTTGACTTCTTTGCTGAAGCATGTAATAGGGGTAACTGTCCTGCTGTTTTGGTCACTTATGGAGTGAATTGGGAGCTTACTTCTCCCTGTTGTTATCTTAGTCTTTTCTTTATTACTAGTTACAGTTCAAATCAAAAGTAGTCTGAAGTATTCTTAGGGGGAAAAAAAAAAACATTGCCTGTTCTGATCCTCTGTTTGTGCTGGAGAGGGTTAAAGGGTTAATAGAGAAATAACTTGCTTTAGTGGACTGTACAGAGCAGATACTGTTCCTTTCCAATTTTTTTAATTGCAGTTTCCCCAATTTTTACGGTAATAAAACCTGATTATCTCTAAGGACAATAGAAGAACGGGTTTAAAATGCATTTACATTAGCGCCTGACTGCACAATTCTCTTCCTCACACTATCTATCACTTGTACCCAGAGCTACTAGTGCTTTAAGTATTATGTATGCAGGTAGTGATCACTAAAAATTCATAGTTTCTAGAGTGAAATATTTCAACTTGCACATATACCTAGCTTGTTTTACATTTTAAAAACTAATTAACTATTATGTTGCCTTACACACACATACTATTTTCTCTAATAGGATTTTGATTGTGCAGAATCATAAGCTAAAAGTGAAAACTAGAGCTTTAAAGCTCAAAAAACCTGTCTTAATGACTCTTCATAAACTTAAAGTAGTTATTAATTTATTTTTTTTTAAAACAAATCACATGTTAACCATGATGTTTTTTCTCTTTTAAAAACAGGTGAACTGATGGTGATATTTACAAAATACAAATTTCTTCCAAGTAGAAGATAAATGTGTTAAACTGGCAACACAATTCTGGTAAGAATCTTCTTACTCATAGTGAGAATGTCATTGTATGTGCAAGCACTTAGTCTTGCAACTAAAAGGAGTTTTTTGCGCCATTAATGCTAACAAACTTGCTCATTCTTACAAGCTCTTATTTTTTACCTAATGCTACTTGATCAAGAAATATCTACATGCAATTATTAACTCACCTGTCATTTGTGAATATTGTGACTTTGACCTTTTCTAAGACCTGCTTGGAGGGATCTCATGGGATGGGATCCTAAATGGTAGAAGTGTCCAAGAGAGCTGGTTGATCTTCAAGCGCCACTTACTCCAAGCTCAGGATCAGTGTGTCCCCACATGTAGGAAAGCAGGAAAACAAGGCAGGAGGCCTCCATGTATGAGCAAGGATCTGCTGGGACAACTCAGAGAAATGAGCCATCTAGGAGAGGTTGAAACAGGACCTGACGTCTTGGGGAGAGTATAGGAACATTGCCAGACCACGCAGGGGTGCAATCAGGAAGGCAAAAGCCCTTTTAGAATTAAACCTGGCCAGGAAAGTAAAGGAAAACAAGAAGGGTTTTTTCATGCACACCAACAGCAAAAAGATTACGGGGAATGTGGGCCCACTGCTGAACACAGAGGTTCCCTGGTGACAGAGGATGTAGAGAAGGCTGAACTACTGAATGCTTTTTTTGTTTTGGTCGATATGGCTGAGGCCAGCGCTCAGGAAGCCAGGCCAGAAAGAATAGTAGGATGGTCTGGACAGCAGAGGACTTGCCCTGGGTGGATGGGGGAGAAGTTGTAGACTTGTTAGCAAGCTTAACACTTAAAAGTCAATGGGACTTGATGGGATGCATGCAAGAGTACTGAGGGAACTGGCTGATGTCAGTAATGACACTGTCTCCCACGATATCCTCATCAGAAAGCTCAGGCAGTGTGGCTTGGATGTGTAGATGGTGAGGTGGATCAAGAGCTGGCTGAATAACAGAACCCACTGTGGCCAATGAGGTTCCACAAGTATCAGTTCTGGGACCAGTCTTATTCAATATCTTCATCAACAACCTGGACAGAGTAGACCCTCAGCAAGTTCCCTGATGACACCAAACTGGGAGAACTGGCTGATTCCCCAGAAGCCTGTGCTGCTATTCAGTGGGATCTTGACCAGCTTGAGAGTTGAGCAAAGAACCAAATCATCAGGTTCAACAAGGACAAGTGCAAGTGCAAGAACAAGATGCAGTCCTGCATCTGGGAAGGAACAATCCCATGCACCAGTACAGGCTGGGGGTTGACCTGCTGGAGAGCAGCTCTGCAGAGAGACCTGGGAGTCCTGAGCGATAATAAACTAAACATGAGCTAGCAATGTGCCCTCATGGCCAAGAAGGCCAATAGCATCCTGGGATGCATCAAAATGTGGCCAGCAGGTTGAGGGAGGTTCTGCTTCCCATCTCCTCTGCCCTGGTGAGACCTCATCTGGAGTCCTGTGTCTAGTTTTGGGCTCCCTAGCTTGAGGGACAGGGAACCTCTGGAGAGAGTCCAGCGCAGGACCACCAAGATAATCAGGGAACTGGAGCATCTTCCTCATGAGGAAAAGCTGCAGGAACTGGGGCTCTTTAGTCTAGAGAAGAGGAGACTGTGGGGGGATCTCATTAATACTTACAAGTATCTAAATGGTGGATGTTGGGAGGTTGGGGCATCCTTTTCTGTTGTATCTAGTGACAGGACAAGGGGTAATGGGATGAATCTGGAACACAAAAAATTCCATTTAAACATAAGAAAAAAACTATTTTACTGTGAGGGTGAGGGAGCCCTGGGACAGGCTGCTCTGAGAGAATGTGGGATCTCCTTCTCTGGAGGTCTTCAAAACCTACCTGGACACATTCCTATGCAACCTGATCTAGGTGGACCTGCTTCTGCAAGGGGATTGGACTAGATGATCTCTAAAGGTACTTCCAACTGTTTCTATTCTATGATTCTATGATATTAGTCTTTTTTTTGCATGTTCTATGCTTGGACATGATGACAGTGTTTTAGTTTTGAAGATTTACTTTGGCTGCTCATACAGATGTAGAGTTATCTATGCTATAGTATTCACTAAATGGGTTTTATGTAGATTAAATGTTCTTATTTCTTTAGTTGCTATGACAGATTCTTGGTTTTGTTGTCTTCAGGAATCCTCTTGATAGTTTTCTACAGTAGACTCTTGGATTTCTTTGATCTTTTTTGGTTTTGCTTCAAACTTCAACATGTACAGGTGCTGACTTTATAGTGTGTCCTGGTTTAGGCCCATCAGGGAACAGAAGACAATGATTAGCCTCAAGTACCAAAGACCTGAGGATTGCCAAAGGGCAGGGAGAGCTTAATTGCCGCTTAAGGCTCAGGACAAAACAGACCAGGCTACTCAGCTTGGGGAAGAAAACAGAAAATAATTTAATGCAACACCAACTAAAGCATAACCATAAATCCCCAAAACATAACCAAAATAAAAAACCAGAGTGGTACAACAATGAAGAGTCCGACCAGCCCTTTAAGACCACCTTCTCCCCATCCCTCCCCTCTTCGCAAGCTCAGAGCCCTGATCTCAGTGTTTTCACCTCCTCCCCCCTTGAACGACCCAGGGGGGCAGGGAGTGGGGATTTCAGTCACTCTATTTCTGATGGCTTTTGCCATTTGCCTCTCCTCAGGACAGGTGGGCTCTGCACCAGTCCTACCTGCAAGTCCGTGGGGTACCTCACACACACGGCAGCCCTGCACGGGCTGCTCCGACGTGCATTTATCCCAAAGGCTGCAGCTCCTCTTTGCCTCTCGTGTGGGGCTGCTCTGTGGCGTGCAGGCTCTCCAGCACGGCCTGGGCCATGGCCGCCTCCTCACACAGTCTCCTGCCCATCTGGGTGCACTCAAATGGAGCTGCTGGTGGCTCTCAGTCCTGCCATGGCCCTGCATGGCCCTGCATGGGTTGCAGGGGTACAGCCTGCATTCTTGCCACAGGTTGCAGAGGGGTCTCTGGTCTCGCGCTCCTCCTTCCCTCCTCCTCTGACTGTGGGGTCCACATGTTTGCCCCCATCTTGTATCACTCTTACACCTCCTGCCAGCACTTCAAATTCCCGTCCCTAAATAGTGATGGCAGAGGCACCAGATTGGCCCAGCCAGGCCGGAGGTGGGTCTGAACCCAGGAGCCAGGGGAGAGTCCAAAAACTCTTTACTGGGTCTTCACTGCAACCCCCTCCCCCTGTTACCAAGCAAAAGCTGCTCCTTGCTAAACCAGGACATCTTGTTACACTGAGGGAAAACATTAAAAGTGTTTTTATAAGACAGAATGAGTAGACAAAGTATATGAGTGCCTTGTGTGTAAAGTAAAAATAACCAGCTTGGGAATCAGCTTTTGGTGTTATTTTCTCTTGTATAGATACGGTAGAATTGTATCTTTAGTTAAGTATGCTATTAATAGTGACTGCCACCCACTCAGCTGTGCTTGAAGGAAAACACTGAGGAGTGGTAAATATAAAGGAGTATATTTGTGAAATCCCCATTTTTATCTTAATGTTTTTCTTCCCCTTGAAACCATCTGCATGCTGTTGGAATACATAACCATATAGAAGACAATGAGACAATGTCTTCAAAACCCACCTGGATATGTTCCTGTGTGACCTGGTCTAGGTGAATCTGCTTCGGCAGGGTGGTTGGACTAGATGATCTATAAAGTTCCCTTCCAACCTCTACCAGTCTATGATTCTATGAAAAGCTAAGGAACGTGTTTTTCTGTACAATGCTGTGTAAGAGCTGCTTGTTTTCCCCTAATACTTCAGGTCAAACACCTTTTAGAAGCAGATGAAGATTGAAGTTCACATCTTGGGTTACAAAGAAAAGCTTGAATTAAGTCATCAGCTTTCATTTATGCAATGGGGGTGGAATACTGTGTGTCATGGGCTTTTACTTAATAGGCTTATAAAATAAGTGTTTGGAGTAATGTGCTGTTAGATAAAGAATTAACTGAAATAAATGAAATTCCCTAAGCTCATCCTCTTTATTCCTTTCTTCCCCACATTTTAATATTGATTCCACGGTCCTACAGTCACTCCATCCTTTAGCAGGGAGGAAGAAAGGATATATGGAAGAAATGCTTTTCTCTTCCTCATCTTTTTTCCATAATGAATTAAATACCTATATGAATGGGTATCAAGAGGATGGGACAAGTCTTTTTTTCTTTTGTAGTGCCCAGTGACAGGACAAGGGGTAACAGACACAAGCTGGAACACAGGAAGTTCCGCTTGAACATGGGGAAAAACATCTTTACTGTAAGAGTGGGGCAGCCCTGGCACAGGCTGCCCAGGGATGGTGTGGAGTCTTTCTCTGGAGGTGTTCAAACCCACCTGGACACATTCCTGTGTGACCTGATGGAGGTGAATTTGCTTTAGCAGGGGGTTGGACTAGATCTCTAGAGATCCCTTCCAACCCTTATGTACTGTGATTCTGTGAATGTATTTTTTAAATGGATTTAATTTCTGTATTTTCCTCTCCCTGCAGCTCAGACATGAGCAGTGCCAGTAACTCACTGGCACGGGAATTCTTGACAGATGTCAACAGACTGTGCAATGCAGTGGTCCAGAGGGTAGAGGCCAGGGAAGATGAAGAAGAAGAAACTCATATGGCAGCACTGGGACAATACTTGATTCAAGGCCGTGGATTTATTTTACTTACCACACTAAACTCAACTATTGATCAGGTAATAGCTTTTCTTATCTGACTATAGTTTTTGTATTGAGTTTTGACTGTGTGGATTTGTCGACTCATGTTCTTTTTTTCTGGTTTTCTTGCCTTTTTTTGGTAAAATGTAAGAGTTAAATAAAAAGATTAGAGTTCAAAAAGGTATGTTGCACTTGTATTCTGTCCTTCAGCAAGAACAGAAAAGAGCTTATATATCTGTTTGCTATCTGATACTGATGGTTGCTAAACTTTTGCCTAGTCAAGGCATGTGTGAAGCTCAAGTGCAGTAGCTGGGTGGAAAGAGGCAGTAGGTTAGAGTTTTTAAGAGAAATAAATGCTTACTGAGCATGCAGTACAAACTGACAGTTTTTAATTTGAGAAAGTTCTCCTAGTTTAAGGCAAAAAAAAATATATGCCTTTTAATTTTGTTTGTAGGCTGTATTTTTTGCTTTGTATGTTAAATAACTTAATCTGGAACACAATAGAAAGTAAATATATTGTAACTTTAGCTCAAAAGAGAAAGCATTTTAGAATTGGTCAGTTTTTACTACTTTTTATAACTTCTAGCATGCATCCCAGTAGTTGCAGATATCCATTTCCTTCTCCCCTTTCTCTTCTTCATTCCTCTTAGATGTGTACTAAGCAATGGGCAGGATGAGATGTGCATTATGTCTTCGTGCACTGAAACGGCAGATGCCAGTGTTTAAAATAATGGACCAAGTGAATCAGGGCTGAGTTTATTTAGCCCTTGTCTTAAGTGAAGTCAGTTTGTGCTGAGTCCAGTTCATCTTAGAGATTTGCATTTCCTTCATGAGATGACTTGCTGGGACTGCTGGCTTTTGTTCTGGATTCCAGTAGGTGCACTGGCTAAACAGTAAACCCACAAACCTGCAATTATAGGCTAAGAAGAATCCTTGCCACTTCTAGAGCTGTGCATTTTTTTTTTTAGATGTTGTTTGAGTTCTGTGTAGTTGTTGTTAATATAGGCTTCAGGACTAGTGCTGCTGGAAAAACAACTGGTATTTGTGTAAGAAGAAAACAGGGGTTTGCATGTGCCTCCCTTCCAGTAAAACTCACTTTTGAAGTAGAAGTGGGGGGGGAAAAACTTGTGGCAGTTTTTGTGAAACATCAGCAATTATTTTCTAGGAAACTGGTTTTTAAGAAGGTGGAAGGAAGAGCTTGATTAATGAGGAAAGTAAAATTCTGGAAGTGTACCACTGAAATTTGGAAAGTTAATATTTTGCTTTTTCCATTCCCTGTGTTTTGAACGCTCATTCCCCTTCCTAATTAATTTCTCTTCTGCTACTAAAAGCATTCTCAGCAAGAATATTAGGAGAACAACTTTGAAAAAGCTTAGTTTTCAGGTCTAATTGTATTGCATCAATACTTTTAGATTTTTTTAGAACTTTTCACTTGAATCAATAGTCTCATCAGACAACTATTAATTATTTGTTAGATATCTAACTCTAACTATATAAGCAACTTGGTTTTCATCATATAACACAAATATATAGACTTATCTCCAGATATTTTGATTTTATTGCTACCTTAATATTTTGGAGAAGTATGTTCTAGCAGTTGCATATTCCTGAATGATAACTGCCTAAATGCTCCCATCAGCTTTTTGTGTTTGAGAGTGTTTGATGTTTAGGACTGAATCCACGCTGATAGTGCTGCATAACAGGGAATAAAGGCCTTGTGTTTCAATTCTGTGCCTTCTACTGCTCCTTTCTGCATTGAAGTTCTTAGCATTTAAGTCTTAAAATTCCAGTAGGAGTAAGGGTTTTTTTTTTTTAAGTGATTGCTTTTTAATTAGGAGTAACCTTCCCTCTTTCCTCCCATAAAACTTCAACTTTCTATTGTGAGTCAGTAATATCACTTGATAAATGTGAGCAAATGCAAAAGCTTAAAGGTATCATTTTGGAGAAATTAGTTTCCTATAAAGTTCTTTCAAGTTACTTTTTTTGTAACTACAGAAGTTTCAAACTTGGCTTGGGCTTCACATTGACTTTGTTTGAATTAACAAGTTACTTGCTTTTGACTCTTCTGGATTTGTTCCTTGGGTGACAGATTCTTTCAAGAAGTATTAAGAGACCCTCATATAGAAATAGTTACAGAGGTGCAATGAACATCTTAAATGCTTTCTGATTTTTGCTCTAGTTAATGTTTGTAGCATTCTGCAGTTAGATAATTTTTGCAATGTATAGAACGGAAGGACATGGAGAACTGAATGTTGAATAGCTTTGTAAAAGAGAAGGTTAATCCACTTTCTTAAAAGTACAAAAAATTTTTGTTTCTATTTTGTTTAACGTAGGAACTGACATGTCGGGAAGAACTTCTGACCCTTCTCCTGTCACTTCTGCCATTGGTGTGGAAAATCCCTGTTCAAGAAGAGAAAGCGATAGGTATGTTTTAACACAAGATCTAAAAGAGATGATTAATACATAGCCTACGATTCTCAACTAAAGGATAAGAGTGCATTGTAATACATACCCTATTACATGTTATGAAGATGTAGAATTTAAACTCAGTAGCAGCGTTCTGTTGGCATATAAGGAAAGATCAAAATTATACAGAGCAGGTAAAGGCTCTTGGTCAGTGTGAAGGGCAATGCTTACGTTACTGTGTAGCTGAACATGATGGTGTTACTCTTTCTTCTTTTGGGGTGATTTGAGGAGAAAAGAGATTTGAAAGAGCATAGGATATTTTTACTTAAATGTCTCATGATGAGAAAGTGATACATGCTGACACTAGATTGTTCAAAGACAGAATGAGACAGACTTCCTTCTGAAATGGAAGAACCTGTATTAGACAGTTTTGGGTTTTTTTTTTCTTTCTGTGCAGAAAATAACCTTTGTTTGGTGAAGCATTCCAAGTTAATTTCCTGCCTCCAAAGTAGATGATGTTTCTTCCTTAAGCATTAAAACTGTGACTGAAATGGCAAGGCATAGTTATGCTTGCACATGGAAGCATCTTTCCTTTCAGTTTAATTAATTATTGTAGCTATTGTGTTGGCTTTGGGGGTTTTGTAGGGGTGGGAACTGTTATTATTAATTATCACAATTTTCTAAAAGCTGAAGTTACTGGATGGTAGATACTTGCAGTTGTTTTATGCTAGGTATTTTACTGACAAAACATTTTGGATACAGTCTGTCACTACTGAAAATGACAATGGATTTTATCCAAGAACATACAGAGTTTTTTCTCTGTCTGCCTTTTTGACAGTTTATGGTCTGAGTTTACCAATACAAATGAACTGGTAGTACTTGCATTTTATTCTTCACAATCTTCTTGCCAGTTGATTCAGTTTTAAATTCCATATTCTCTATTTTAAGCAGTGTACTTCAAAGTTGTGTTTTTGTCTTGGTTTGGATTTTGTGGGAATGTTCAGCACCTTTAAACATTATTCCTTTCCACCTCCCCCTTGTCTCTGACTTTTTAAAAATCCACTGCTTTTATTGCTGCTTTTTATATTTGGAACAATTGAAGATGGGTCTATATACTTGAAGATCTGTACTGTTTCTAAGTAGGCACATTAGTGTTTTTTCTATTACCACTAGCAAGCTAGGAGTTGCTTCATGCATTTGAAGAGGACTGAGTTCGGTTCCTATAGCAGTTTTGTTGCACAAAGTGACAATGAGTTGTCAAAGACCATTTTTACTCCCCTTAGAGTTTTTCTTCACTTGTGGAATTAAGGCCATTTGGCAAGACTTACAGTGAAACTTTGAGCCTATCAAATGGTATACATAAACTAAATATGTCTGAGTAACTGCCTAAGTAATAGAGGAGATCCTAGAGCTGGTATCCTGCTGATTGGTGTTTTATTTCTGTATTAGTATGTCTAATGTCTGGACATCTAGTTAGTACATCTAAATTAAATGGAATATAACTATAGACTTGTGGCTGTATTGTTCCTTTATGTCCTGTCTGTAACAGGCCAAAAGGCTTTTTAGACTAAGCTTTCTTGTCTTTGCTTATCAAAAGTCATCTACTTTCATAACGTCTTTTCTTAAGAGCACAGAATAGCTGTGCCTACAAAAGTTTTAGGAAACCATCTAGCACTTTTTGTCTAACACAAGTTAAGTAATGAACCAATTTGTCTAGGCTTTGAAAATAGCCAGAATTGTTCCGAAACATGACTTGTTGCTGACTGTTTTTTATACAGAAAATGTCAAATACATGTATATGCAAAACTACAACGTATTAAGATATTAATTTGTTTCATATATTTGAGCTGGAGATACTAAACTATAACATTAGGAAAAATGCCTTGCATATTGTAATGTTCCTGAATTTTCCTTTATTGTTCCTTTATCTTTAAACAGATTTTAAGATACCCTTTACAGTAGATATATGCCTGAGCAAGGGAAATAGTTCAAGTTCTGTGAAATCTACTCAGGAAAGAGTGGGCTTAGATGGAAGCACTCTGCAGCCTTCTGTAAAACTAAATCCTCGATCTCGAAAAAACGGCCGTCTGCGCAAAACCACTCATCGTTATTCTGTGCGAGATGCAAGAAGATCTCAGCTGTCCACTTCAGATTCAGAAGGTGATTCGGATGACAAGACTACCGTAACAACGAAACACAGACGCTCTCAGTTACTGCAGCCTTCTTTAACATATCCAGTTAGGGACAGCTACCTTGTAGGTAGAACTGATGGCTTACCCGTGGAAATGGCACTAAATTCTAATCCCGATGCCCCTAATGTAGAACATGCCAGCAGTATTATTCCACAACATGAGCTAAACCCTGAGATTTTGAATGAGCCAGCGGCTGGCATTGCTGCAGGCAACATGGATAAGTCTCCTTTTGACTTATGCCACATCTTACTGTCTCTTCTAGAGAAAGTTTGCAAATTTGATATTATTTTGAATCATACTTCTGCTCTTTCAACTAGTGTTGTGCCCACATTGACTGAGTTCTTATCAGGATTTGGAGACTGTTGCAATGTAAGTAGTACAGAAAATGAAGTAGTTTCTGCAGGGTGGACAGAAGAACCTGTAGCTCTGATCCAAAGGATGCTCTTTCGAACAGTGCTACATCTTACGTCTTTAGACATCAGCAATACAGAAACAATGCCTGACAATTTACGAAGAAATTTAACAGACTTACTTAAAGCAGCATTAAAAATCAGAATGTACTTGGAAAAGCAACCTGATCCATTTGCTCCAGGATACAAGAAAACACTACAACAGCCAGTTCAGGATGACTATGTATTGTCTAGATATCATCATAGAGCAATGCTTCTACCTGAGATTATAGAAGGAGTCTTGCAGATTTTGATCTGCTGCCTACAAAGTGCAGCCTCCAATCCGTTCTACTTTAGCCAAGCTATAGATCTCGTTCATGAGTTCATACAGCATCAAGGATTTAAGCTATTTGAAGTAACAGTTCTCCAAATGGAATGTCTGTGTGTCAAGAATGAGGGAGTAACTGGGGAAGCAGCAGAACATCTGAAAGCCCTGATCAACAGCATCATGAAAATAATCAGCACTGTTAAAAAAGTGAAATCAGAGCAGCTCCATCAATCGATGTGTACAAGAAAGCGACACAGACGATGTGAGTACTCTCACTTCATGCATCACCACAGAGATCTCTCTGGACTCTCTGTATCTGCTTTTAAAAACCAAGCTTCCAAAAACCCTTTTGAAACTGTTGATGGAGAAGTTCATTATCCTGACAGATGCTGCTGCATTGCTGTTTGCGCACACCAGTGTTTGCACTTGTTGCAACAAGTTTCTTTGACAAGTACCTGTATTCAGATTCTCTCAGGTATACATAATGTAGGCATATGTTGTTGTATGGATCCAAACTCTGTGATAGTGCCATTGCTTCGTGCTTCCAAGTTACCAATATTAAAAAACTTTCAACAGCACATACTGAACATCCTTAACAAGTTTATATTGGATCAGCTGGGTGGAGCAGAAGTTTCTCCAAAAATTATACAGGCATCATGCAATATATGTACTGTTGACTGTGAACAACTTATTCAGCTGGAAGATGCCTTGCAGGACAACACTAGTGATGCTGGTCTTGCATCTAGTTCCTCTTGCAGAGATCAGGGAATTCTGCCTAGCAGTGGATCTGAAGATATGTTAGTGAGATGGGATGCATTGGAGGCTTATCAGGACATTGTGTTTGAAGAAAAACTACAGGGCGTTCAGATTGCAAGCCATATTTGCCAGTTAATTCAAAAGGGAAATGCAGTGGTCCAATGGAAATTATATAACTTTGTTTATAATCCTGTGCTTCAGAGAGGAGTTGAGCTAGCTTGCCATGCTCAACAACTTGGACTGACTACAGCTGATAAACACATGTGCAGTTACCATAGCCAGTGTTTGCCTCCTGAAGTACTCCAGATTTATTTGCAGACGCTCCCTGTATTGCTTAAATCAAGGTTGGTTGATTTTCTGCTTATTAGTAGAAAACATAGTAATTATGTATAGAGCTTTGTGTATTTATTGCTGATAAGAACATAAACTTTATTTGGACTGTAGGCAGCACTTGGCTATTGCAAGGGTGACAACAAGGTAAATGCTAACATAAGATATAATCCTAGATCCATTAACCATAGAAACTGAGGGTTCTGTACCAATAAGTTAGTCTTTAACAAGCCAAAGTGCGTAGAAACAAATAAAGTCTTTGTCCCACGTGATGTGCTCTTTGCCTCTTCATGCCTCATGATAAAGTGAGTCAGGAATGGTGAATAGATTCACATGTCACTTTGCTGTGGGAAAGAGCTTAAGTTTTCTGATGTATTTCCCTTTTCCTTCTAGAATGGTCTTCATTGACAGTATCTTTCAAAATAAGGCTAGAGAGGTTTGCTTGTCTTGAAATGTTTCCTAATTTATAAAATCTTTATCACTTAAACATTTAAAACAAACCCCAACCAAAGAAAAAAAAAAACAACCCACACACATTCTTCCAAGACATGAAACACAGACTTTCCTATTTGTTGTAGCATTGATGAAAGAGTTGTTTAATAGAATATGGGGAAGTTCATTCATAATAAGAATGTGTCCTTTCATACAGGAAAGATTCTCATCTTATTTACTGGAGTCCTGATAAACTGGAGTTTAGTGGTGTTATCTGAGAAAATTACGAAGAGAAGACTAGTGATCCAGTTTATGTATATGATTGTCAAATACATTTTTAACTTTTATTCTAACCTAAACTGTATCAGAAGCTATTGATTTTTGAAAGGGCGCTTAATGGCAAAGAGGCAAGAGAAGTAAAGTTTAGATCAGGTTAAAAATAGTTCAAGATTCCCTGTTTTCTGTTGACTTAAAGATGAGAATGTACAAGTGTATGATTAATTTGATTCTAGAGTAACTCAGGTACAGTAAAAGCTGACTATGTGGGAATGAAATGGGAGGATAAGAAAAGTGGATATCTGCAAGCAAACATAGTATGCTAAGAAGTGTATAGATCCTTATCCTAAATAATATATCAACTTGGTGTGGGAGTACAAAGAAAGGAAAAATATACCTGGAAATAAATATACTGAAAAGTATTTTAACACTTGACATCTGATGTAACAATTGCTTGAAATATTTTCCTGAATTCAATCTGAAATTCATTGTCCATGCAACTAAGACATAACTAGCAAAATGTCTTAAAATTTTATTTGAGAAGGAATCTTCTCTGAAGTCAGAAAACTGAGGAAAAGATGTTTACTAGCTCCAATCACTAATAAAAAGGAACTTAGTCATGAAGTTTATTGAACACCTTTAATGTTTTGAGTATTGTACATCTTTGTGGTCTATGTTTTAGAGGTTAATCAGTATTTCCTACATTATATTTTGCCAAAAAATATTCTGGCACCAGATGGATGATATTTACTTTAGATTCTAGAGTACTGCAAACAAGTCCCTCCTCTCTTAAATTTAAAGCTTACAGTAGTTTGTAGCAATATATAGTCCTTGGTGTTACTCAGGTGTGTAGAACAAAGGTTTTTTTGGACATGTTCTCTGAACTATGTGAATTTGTGGGTGATTTTATAAGGTAACTCTCGTATATGCTTTCTCTTGCAGGGTAATTAGAGACTTGTTTCTGAGTTGTAATGGAGTGAATCAAATGACTGAGTTAAATTACTTAGATGCTTTAAGAAACCATTCTTTGAAAGTGTTAGAAACTTTGATACTCAGCCTTGGAGATCAGCAGAAAGACCAATCAATACCAGAACTGGAAAGCCTGAACAGCAAACAAAAGGAGTCTACATCTGCCTTACCTCCTTCCCTTTGCAGCCAGCAAGTTTCAGAAGTTCCCCAAAGCCTGAGCAAGTTTTATGCTGGCTTGAAAGAGGCTTACCCAAAAAAGAAAAAGTTTGTGAGTGAAGATATTCATGTCAACACAATAAACCTATTTCTCTGCGTAGCTTTTTTATGTGTGAGTAAAGAGGCAGAATGTGATCGGGATTCAGCTAATGATTCTGAAGATACATCAGGATATGATAGTACAGCTAGTGAGCCATTAGGCCACAAATTACCATATCTGTCACTGGAAAGCCTTAGTTTGCCCTCTCTGGAACATATTCACAGGGCAGCGGATATTTGGTCCATGTGTCGTTCCATATATTTGCATAGTTCAGTTTTCCAGAGACAGTTCCATAGACTTGGAGGCTTTGAAGCATGCTATAGATTACTAATTTTGATAATTCAGAAACTTGCAAAAAATAAGGAAAAAGATCAAGAAAAGAGGGAGAGAATATTTAGTGAAAGCAGAAATCCTCATGGTGAGCTTTTCAACAAGGGTGACTCTGTTCAGTTGTCTAAAAGCAGAGAGGTGATACAATTGGAATTCGATAGTTCTGACAGCTTTGCTGGTGTAGAACAGCTCTTCTCTGAGCAGGTCTCCTGTGATAGCTCTTTGAGTAGGGAACACATTTCAGTTACCAATCTTGAAGGGATAAAGACTTCTGTAAGAGAAGAGATTGAGTGGGCACTTCAAGGTATCAGGCTTCTAGAAGCCCTGCTGACAATCTGTCTACACAGTGCAAGCACCATGCAGCAGAAGATGGAAGTGGAGATGCTTCACCAGGTACTGTGCAGCTTTCTTTAGCTTATCTTACTCATATTTCTTATATATTATTTTAACAGTAATTTAGTCAAAAGTTCTTTTAGAGGTAAAAAAGGTTATGCTTTGTTTATGTGGTACCTCTTTGGGTAGTACTGAAAGCATGCAGTTAAATGATGTGCATATTAGTCAGGG
Source organism: Colius striatus (assembly GCF_028858725.1). NCBI lineage: Eukaryota > Metazoa > Chordata > Aves > Coliiformes > Coliidae > Colius > Colius striatus. Next base: position 69,928,642 of record NC_084760.1, on the reverse strand, counting down.
GTAGTGGTCAGACGACATGAAAGAATGGGTGGGTGGATGAACAAACTGGCAGTTGCTGTTTCTGAGGAGACTTCTTCCCACATATCAACTTAGCACTTTTTGTATTTGGCAAGGTGTGGGTATGGATTCTGTACACCTTTGATACCCTAGCCAGGGAAGATTGTGATCGTGTCGGATGAAGGGTTTGTGTTTCTTTTTCTGTGTAAATTGGTCCTGACTAGAGGAAAGCAATGGCTCCCTCTGACTGCAAGGACATCAGTGGACATCAAGGAGTATGAATTGCTGGTTGACTATGCCTGGTTTTTTTCTTACCAGTTACGGACAACTCTTTCTTTTGTTTTATTTCCCATGTATATTCTGTTGGTCCAGCCTTGCATTCCCTGGAGGCTGTCTGAGCTGATGAGCCTTGAATGGTGGGATTGACTTTGTTTTGTTTTGGGATTTTTTTTTGAAAGGGTATTTTGTGAAGAATGTGTGACGGGTAGGATTGGAGAGGAGCTGTGTTAAGTTCTTCTTAATCTCCAGTTTAAACCTCCCTTGGCACAATTTTGAAGCCATTTCCTCTTCTACTATCATTCATTACTGCAGAGAAGAGAGTGACCCCTACCTCATAACCTCCTTTCAAGTAGTTGTAGAGAGTGATCAAATCTCCCTTCAACCTTCTGCAGACTAAACACCTCCAGCTCCCTTAGCTGCTCCTTAAAAGACTTGTGCTCCAGACCCTTCAATGAGTTTCTTTGCCCGTCTCTGGACATGCTCCAGCACCTCCATGTCCTTCTTGTTGTGAGGGGCTCAGAACTGAACACAGTATTTGAGATGTGGCCTCATCAGTGCCAAGTGCAGAGGAACAATCACTTCCCTGGTCCTGCTGGCCACACTAGTGCTGATGCAATCGAGGATGCCATTGGCCTTCGTGGCCAGTGGGGTACACTGTGATGATGGTTTTAGCTGAGAAGTCAGATTAAAGTAGGTGCCATGGGGAAGATCTGAAATGAAAGTACGAAAGCCAAAAGTATAACATGAATCAAAATGTTTTTCTCCCCCAAAATGCAGAATACTTGTGTGGATGATATCTTACTTCAAATAAGAGAGCAGCTTGCTCAGTCTAAAGTGATAGAGACTGACTTGGCAAAGACTCTGTTAGATTCACTGCTTCGTGTTGCATTGGGTACTTTTTCTGCTGATCTGGATCATTCTGAAGAAAAAATTGAAAAGGTACAAAGCATAAGTAGTCTAATTCTAAGTACCACAAATGTTTGCTCAATCAAGCTTATGTTTGAGTCTTTTTAAAATCTCAGTAGGACATGTTTGTATGTGTTTTATTACTGTGGCTGTTTAATTCTCTGATTCTCATATGTAAGTAAGTTGAATGCTGGTTAACATTAATATAGTCCCCACATTTACTGCTCTGAAATGAGTTATGCTCCAAAAGAAGCAAGGTGTGTTATCTTTTACGGATGTACCTGAAACCTGACATTTTCTTCAGTCTTTCATCCTGCAATAGAATTTGACACTCTCAAAAGAAATTCTGAGATGTTGACTGACTTTAGTGGCTGCAGAAGTATTTTCACCTTAGAGTGAATGTCAAAGTGCATGTTTGTAGTGATAGTGATTTTGGAAACAGTTATTCTTAATGTATTTGCCACCTGCTTACCAAAGCTTTGGTCAGGTAGTTAGTAAGAAAAATCAATTCTTGCAGCATCCATTTTTTTATGTAAGAACGAAACATTCTTAAAATATCTCAAGTTTTTTCAATGCATATTATTAATTTGTTTCTGTTGACAGTGGGCTTGGAGAAAAATAGGCATCTGAAAGGTTGTAAATTACTTGCTTTTCTGACCAAAGATGGTAAATTATCTTTGTTATACAGACCCATTATACTGAAAAGGAGCCTGTGACACAACCTGAAGATATTTCTGAAGAAATGGAAGAATCACAGTGCTGTAGTCTTAAAATTTTTGCTGAAGAGGAAGGATATGAAGCAGATAGTGAGAGTAACCCTGATGATGGTGAAACAAAACATCAAGGTAAATATTAACTTTCTGAATATACAAAGCAGCCTTTATGACATAGCAAAGCTTGCTTGTTTTTTAATGCTCACCCTATTTTTCTACATCACAAACCTTTAACAGAAATAGATGAACTTTTCGCTTCCAGGAGGATACAGTTAGTGGAGAGATGCTGAATATTCTTAAGGCGTTACAGAAACTTGACTTGGTTGTCTTGTTTTGTGATCCTTGTTCTAAAGCCATATTGCTTAAATGTATTATTGTAGTCTAGAAGCAATTTTTTCTCTAGAAATGCTTATCAATAGTTTGTTTGAAAATCAGTGCTCACTTTTTTAATATTATAACAGTCTGGTAGAAATAGTTAAATTATATCACAGAAGAGCAAGTTGGAAGGGATGTCAAGGATCATCTGGTCCAACCTTTCTGGGCAAAAGCATATTCTAGACAAGATGGCCCAGAATCCTATTCAGACAGATCTTAATGTCTAATTTTGGGAGTATTAGTTCAATGATTGATGGCTCTCATTGTGAAAAGCTTTGCAGTTGTGTCCAGTTGGAATCTCCCCAGGAGTCACTTGTACCCATTACCCCTCATCTTTTCCATGCAACTGCTTCTGAAAAGGGAGTCTCTAGCTTGTTTGTAGCCACCCTTTAAATAGTAGAACATGGTGATAAGGTCTCCCCTAAGCCTCCTTTTCTCAGGACTGAACAAACCTACTTCTCTCAGCTTTCACTCATGGCAGGCTTCCCAGATCACCTTTGTGGCCCTTCTCTGGACCCTCTCCAGCCTTTCCACATCTTTTTTTGCATAGCAGGAACCAAACCTGAACACAGTATTTCAGGTGTGGCCTGATAAGTGCTGAGTAAAGTGAAATACTGATTTATCTCTGCTGTTTATGCCTTTGATGTGACCCAAGATCCTGTTGGCTTTCTTTACTGCAACAGCATACTTGTTGATTTTAATAAGGTTCTTGTTAGCCCACTCTTCCAGCCTGTTTGGGTCTTCCCAGAGAGTGACTCCCTGTTCTGAAATGTTCCACTTCTCCACTCACTTCTGTATCATCATCAAACTTCATCAGGGTACGCTTGATCCCATCATCCAGATCATTTATGAAGATAAACAGCTTTGGGACCAGCATTGATCCCTAGGGGACCCACCTTGTGACAGTTTGCCACACAGACCATATGTCTAGAGTGTAACACGTCAGTTGCTGTAGGAGGAGGCCCTAGGAGACCATGTCAAAAGTGTTGGAGAAATCGAGATAGACAGTATCCACTGCTTAGCTCACATCAACTGAGTAGGTTACTTTGTCGTAGAAAGCGATTAGATTTGGCAAGCACAGCTTGTCCTTGGTGAGTCTGTGATGGTTTTTGCAATTATGTGCCTCATGAGACTTCTGATAGCCCTCTTATTCTAGTAGCCTTTATAGTCGTTCAAGGATCGGTGTGTACATCTCTTGCTGTGTTCTGTTTGTGTAACTAATTTTGACACATGAATTTGCTTTAATTTTTCCCTTTGTGCGGAACATCTGGATACTTACTATCTTGTATGAGGTCATCATAAGTAACAGCCTTTAATAGAACTGCATTCAGCTGTTGCTGTTGGTGTGACAAGGCTCTTTAAGAGATATAGAACACTTAAAGTTTTAAATTCAAAAGTATTTTTTAGGTTAAATATTTCTGTGAAACAACTGTATGAAATGTATAAATTTAAGTAACATGTTTTAAAGTCTCTCCAAGATGTAAGAGGAGAGGCTTAAATTCTGTTTGGATTTTTTTGATTGTCACACAGATGTTGTCACGTTCTGTCAAGTGTGCTTTCTGAGCTAAATAACTATACAACTGCTTCTCCCAACCTTTTAGCATAAAATAATTTAAATGCATTTCATTTCTCAGCAGGATCAGTTCTGTGTAGAAGCCTGAGGCCCTAAAATGATTTTATTGTCATGTTTCATAAATTGCGTAATTCATGGTTACTGTGTGTCCAGTTAATAGCAACTAAAGGCACATGGTTTAAGAGCATGAAATGAGAGAAACTGCATCCTTGCCTTTCTATTTTAGCAGGAAAATATGAACATCTCAAGCAGACTAGAAGATAATAGTAACTTCTGAATACTGCTTGTAAGCTAGTGACTATTTTTGTTTTATACCTATGAGAAGGTTGGAGGAAGTATGTTGTCCTTAAATCATGCAAATTGTATTCAGCTAAGTAAGTTTCGGTAAGATGAATGTTTTCTTTCAGGAGCGGATACAAAGGCAGAACCAGGATGTTCTGGTCCTTCAGGTTATTTTAATGACTTAGCTGAAAACATCAATCAAGGAGAATTAATTTATCCTGAAATCTGCATGTTAGAGTTAAACTTGCTCTCAGCTGGTAATGCCAGTTTAGATGTGCTTGCTCATGTATTCCAAAGCTGCCTGAAAATCATCAATCAGAAGGAGAGAAATGCCACTCTACTTATAGAACAGGTAAAAATGTTAGAGACAACAGCGTAGCAGTTTATATATCTTATTTCCTTTGGTTTTATAGTACCAGTATACCTAATAGAATGTTCTTTGGATATTATTATTTGTTATGGCATTTGATAGCATCCAAAGCAACGTAAATGACTGCTATTGCCAGCTGCATTGTATTGAAGTTACCAGAAACTGTAGTTAACTAATGTATTGAAAGATAGTTGACATGCAAAGCTTTTGAGTTCCACAGTTACTTTTATCAAGACTGTTCAATCACTAGAGCTATAGATACAGATTAAATGACCATCAGGCCATTGAAAAACACCAACCAAACAAAAAACAAACTGAAGAGCAAATATCTTGTATGTGTATACATGTAAATATTCTAAATGTATGTATTCAATATATACTTGAGAAACTTTTACCGATGTTCCTCAAGAATATTTACTGGTTTTATTCTTAAGTTTATATTATAAATTTGTTGTACATATGCTGATGTCCTTGAGATCCTTAGGAATTTCTGTTAGCACGTTTTTTTGCTTTTAATGACTAAATTGAGTATGCCTCTCCTGCAAAATAGGGAAATATCATTAAGTAATATAATCTTCAAGTGTATGTTTATTCAAACACTTTTGTGTAATCATTTGGCTAAGAAGCAAAGTTAGTGCTTTACAGCTTAAAACTGGGAAAGGAAAACTTTTTCAGTACTCCATTTCTTTCTGTGAATTATTAGATTTAAATTACTATCACACATGTATTTCTGTTTTCTGAACTTCAACACATGAAGTTAGTTACAATTCAAAAGAATCTGTTCCATGTCTTTACTCTTCAATATCATTTAGAAAGAACAATCTACCAAATGAATGAGTTTAGAGATTTTTAATATCTTTAGCTAGAGATTTTTCAAGTTATCTTAATCTAAGATGCATTTGTGAAAGATTATTTTAAGTACACAGCTTCCATTTTTTTTTTTTTTTTTTTTTATTTAGACTTTAATCTTGCATAAAAAGGTTGGGGAAGGGCTGAGTTTGCTTTCAGTATTGCATCACTCTATACCAACATGCTGTATTTTGTCATAACCTGTCAAATCCAGTAATTGTGTTTATGGGGAAGAAGAGAAAGGAACCTCTTCTGCTGAATTGATAATGGCTCAAGAGTAATCTGGATTTCTAAGTCTGAAACTGTACAGAACATGAAAGAATATTCATTAGAAAATAAACTATTAAAACTATTTCCATAATTTCAAGTAGCTATAATTCTCTTTAATTTTCAATCAATTCTTGTCTACTGTTGATGATATGAAATTATTTCTTAGTTCTTTGAGCTGGTGTATGTTCTTCAGGCATCATCTTTCCCTGTATTTTTTAACAGGGAGCTATTAAACATCTTTTGGGAGGATTTCTAAACATATTGACCCAAACAGAGTCTAGTTTTCATGGTGAGTTCAAGGTCTAAGTAAGTTAAATATTGTTTTTTATAACTGTATATATACACACAAATTTTTAGTTCATGTTGTAAATGTGAAATTGACAAAGCAAATTCATTGGTAGGTGTGAATTTATGCAACTGCTTCTTTAACTCATGACAAGTATCTAACTTATGTGTAAATACAGGATTATTTCTGAGCTAGTGGAAATCTGTTTTAACACATACTGGCAAGTCTGAAAATGGTAGCTGAAATTATAAACCCTAGGTTGACATTGTTAACAAACATTGCTCAGAAAAAAATCATTTATCTTACTGACTGAATCTAACTCCATCACATCATAAGTTTTTATTTAAAATTTATTTGTAGCACAAGTCTTAGTGATGTCTTGGTTGAGTTTTATTTCTATCTGGAAAACAGGTAGCCGATCCAAGCGTGTGGAAGCAAATTAAATGCTTGCCCTATGATAGCTTCACATATTAATGTTGCTCCACATCAGGAGATGATACAAACTCATCCCAGGACTTTGATCCATGGCTTTGTATGGAGAGCCTTTACAATGCAGATCAGAACCACAGAATCTTAAGAGTTGGAAGGGACCTGGAAAGATCATGTAGTCCAACCCTCCTGCCAGAGCAGGACCACAGATGCTAGGTTCCCAGACATGCAGAGTCCCATTTGCAAACCTAGGAGACAGACTTTGTGTAGCTGTGTAAATTCATTCAATGAAATTGAGTGATACTGTCAGGAAGTACTGTTGGATCTCCCTAGAATTCATCCCGTAATTGTAACTGCTTCCTGGTTTTGAAATGTATTTTGTGAATTGCTCTGAATTCCAAGTTAATCTTTACTTGTAGTATGGTATATGAATTTTTAAACTTCTAAAAATTACTTTCAAGACTATTGTTTTGTCTCATTTTTAGAGTGTCAGGTCGTGCTGGTAGACCTGTTAGTTTCCTTGATGAGCTCACAGACACATTCAGAAGAGCTATCTCTTCTTCTGAGGGTATTTCTGGAGAAGACTCCGTGTACGGTATGTATGGAGTAGCACATAGCAAAGTTCAAAGAAAAATGAAGGAAAAAGAAAATTCTTTCGTGTCCAGGAATTTTGGGAAATACAGACTGTAACAACAACATTCAAACTGATCAGAGTAAATAAAATTTATTTGTTGAAATAACTAATTCTCAAAACATGAAAAGGAAATAAGAAAAGAGTTTTCAAGTGTGTTAGTCCTGGGAACTCTCTTCAGTGCAAGTAAACAAGATTCTTTTGAGGGGGCTGATGTGGTTGTGGTTGATGGAACACTAGTACTGTAAAATTTGAAGTTACTCCTTTAAAAATGGCAAAGCATTTCACTGTTTCAGGAAAGCTTTAGCAGCAGGAATTTCTTTCAAAACTGCCTTAAGTTGATTTGTGTAATGCTGGAATCTAGTGCTTGTGTGGAATATACTGCTGAAGTCCTTGTTAGTTTGTGTCAGTCTATAAGAAAAAAAAAAGAGGAAGGAAATAAAATACTGTGGAGTCTGAAACAGTACCAAACCAAACAAGGAAACAAAGTCATTTTTTTCAAAGGTAGCTTGCAATAATCACCAAAGTAAATAGAGAAACTTTTTGGCTTAAGGGCTTGCTAGTTTTGTTATTGATTGTGCAGTAAGAAAATTATGGTCTGTGTGTGTTAGCCAGCCTCAAACATGGGGTAAAAGGTGGAGTCTTTTGTTAAAGATATAAATTAAGCTGATTAATTAGAAATGTGATATGATTATGCAATGACCACCTACTGTGGTTCAGCTGATTCCTAAGTGTGGTAACTTAAAGATTGATCTGCTCTGATTAAATCCCCAAAACTGTTGGGCCACACTATATTGAAGTTGCGACTTGATGCTTTGGAAATGTCTGTCGGTGGAAGTGCCCCTCTGGGAAAACACAAATGCAAACTTAAATGAAGAGTGGGGTTCTGTTTACTTAGATGGCACTTGAATACATGGTGTAAAAGTAGGATATTTTTTTCCTCATTTATTTGATTTATTTCTTCTAGGAGATACTACTCAAGGGTGTATTGAAGATTGTAGAAACTAATATTTATATGAACCCATTACAGTGCCTTGCCTTCCCTTTGCCCTGTGGCACAAATTTGAGTAGTAGTTCTTCACAAAAATCTTCTAGTGCTTCCAATGGCAAAACTGCTGGACCAGGAAAAAAAGCAAAATTTTCACAGAGTAAGAAAGAGGCAGATGGTGAAAATTTGAGTCACCAGCTGCTTTCTTCTTGGCATGTAGCCCCAATTCACTTGCCTTTAGTTGGACAAAACTGTTGGCCACACATGTCTGAAGGCTTCAGTGTCTCACTGTGGTTTCACCTGGAATGTGCTCATGGAACAGAAAATTCAGTGGAAAAGGGGAAGAAAGTCAAGAGAAGAAGTAGACTGGTAGCTGTAAGAGATAACAGTTTTGACAGCACAGGTGAGGATATAGTACTTTCTTTTTCTATTTAGGTGATGCTAAAGGGTTTGGGTTACAAATGTTCTTAATCCGTGTCTTATCCAGCCTTAGTACATAAGTTAGGTTAATACCTGCTTCCTTTGAAATTTAGTAATCTCATTGAATTTGTAGCTTCAGTAAAGGCTTCATGTCACTTCATGTTATGATGGAGAAAATATTAAACCCTGCAGCTGAAAAGTCATAGGAAGACTGCTCTCAAGTTTATTTGGTATCAGGTATTGATGAAGCAAGTAGCTTTTGTGTTCTCTCTCTTTTCTGGGGAGCTAGTAAATCTTTGTCATTTAAGATTTAAATATGAGATTTAGATGCTCTGAATCCATCAAGTCAGAGCCCGAGGCTAACTCAGTATAAATCCTCTAACTTTGTTTGTGTGCAGCACTGTAAGTGTCAATAGCTTTATACTTTTGTAGACACCCACCTGCTGCCAACCTCTCTTGAACAGAATCTTTTGGATATAATTTTTAGGAGGAAAAAAATCTGAATTTAAAATTACTCTCAATCACAAATCCTCCAGTACTTTTTACTGTACTTTTTTTTCTTTTTCACTGTGTAACTAAATGGAGGGAAAACCCAACCCTGAATCTTGGAACTCACTAGAGTTGCTTTTGTTAGAAAGTCTGTGTTTTTTCTCAAAGTAGACATTTTCTCAAAGTGAAAATATTGAATGCGAGGTCATGCTTAGAGGAGTATGATCTGTGAAGGAAAACATTAAAGGTTTCTTGGTCTACACTGAGACTGCCAGTTCAACATAGTAGTGTAATATGATACGGCATGTCAAAAGCATCACTAAATTAAAATGTGTTTAAAGTGTAGTGGATCTATGTGATTGCAGTCAAAAACACATGAAATGCTGAGTTGGTCAGGATTTTTTTCGTTTGAGACCTAGGTCTCTGAGGAGAATCATGCATATTAACTCCCATAAAAAAAAAAGAAAAAACAACCCAAAACCCCCAACTAAACAAAACCCAGTTCTTTGCAATATCTGAACTATTTCTTTTCACTCTTGATAGCTGGTAGAGCAGGCATTGTTGTTGTATTTTACAGTAATTGTGTATAAACATGTTTATTTTTAGAAGAAATGAAGTCGGTAGGAATGGAATACCTAAGCCTGGGAGATAAACTTGTTGAAGATGGCTGTATTCATATAATTTCACTGGGTTCCAAAGCACTGATGATACAAGTTTGGGCAGACTTGAACACTGGAGCATTCATATTTCGGTATGGTGTGTTAGTCCAAAAGCAGTCGTCTTACTTCCAATAGCAGCTTGCAGAGAATGCTGGTTGAGAGTAGAGAACTTCTGTAGTAAAGTCATTGCACATTGATGGTACCACCAGTAAGTTTATTGCATGGATATACTGGCTTACTTGTTTAAAATGTTAGTCTCTGGTCTTGCATGTTTCTTGTAGTCAGATATAAACTATTGCCCAAATTAAAATGCAAGATCAGTCACAAACATAATGCAGTGCAAAGCAGCAATTCAAGTCATAATGAAATGACACAATGTATGAGGATAAGCAAAAATTTTTGCAGCTGCAGATTTTCACATCTCAGGTGTGAAAATTTGTTATTACTTACCACAGCAATCATGGTTTTAATCTTCTGAACATACTTTACCCCTAATTTGGTTCCCACAAGTGATGTATCATCAAAATAGGTCTGAAGCTGCAATTTTAGAACACTTTCACAGAATTCAAAGGACCTGCAATCTTTTTTCAATAAACTGAATTTAAGATAAGGATAGTATCTGTTTTACAGAGAGTTAAATGTAAGCAGATTATGCAAACAAGTTAAATGACTAAGTTGAAACCATAATTGAGGATTCTCCAGCTTACACTGAGCACTCAACATACAGCATTGTGATTAAAAAGAATTCTGTGAAAGTTAAAGAATGCAATCTCAAAGTAACTGAGACTAAAAAATTGCAGATTTGGGGCTTAAAATGCAAATTTGAAAACAAACACACACTTGCTTTTCTTTTTCTATTATTTTCATAGTATGTGTATGGATCCAAATGATGAGATGAAAGCTGGTCTATTGGCACAGGCTGAGTCTCCAGAGAATGTTTTCCTCGTGGGCAGGTGGCAGCATTTGGCAATAACATATGTGCAGCAGCCAGAAGGCAAGAAAAATATCCATGGAAAGCTGTTGCTATGGGTTTCTGGTCAGAGGTAAAGTATATGTTAGTTGTACCTACACATTTATCTTCCTTGAAAGATATTCTCTGGTAGGAAAACATCTGCATTATTTTGATGCAAGCTGAAGTGACAGAGTTAGTCTTCTGGGTGTAGGAGAGGTTATCTTATACTGCTAGGAATTCCCTAGAAGTTAAGAATCCAAATTAAGGAGGTGTAGTTAAAGTATTGACAGTGTTGTTGAAAGCAGGAAAGAAAAGGAGATGGAGAAAAACTAGACATTTTGTTCCACTTAGAGAAGTGAGGAAGAGGTGAAAACACTTCAGATGAGATCTGAACTGGCAGTGAGAAGTACTGCTTTCACTGAAAAGGTCCATGCTCCTAAATGAGATAGCTGATGCTAGGTTGGTTAGGCCTGTGCCTACATGAAATACTGGTTAGACAAAAATCAGAAATTCTTTATTGTTCCTTGAGAATTTGGTCAGTAACAAGCCACTTTTAATCGAAAACATCCCTGAAACGATACCTAGGAAAAAGCTATTGCAGAGTTTTTCTTCCTGCAGTTAAAACTGGAATGGTAAACTATGATACTCTTTTCAATTTGATCTTGAAACTACATGAAGTGTTTAAGCAACTTGATTTCCTCTCCCATATTATTCAGTCTATGTATGCTGATATGCGATAAAGTCCAGATATGGAGATATAGGGGAAACTAAATACTGCAATGTTCTGCATATGTGCAGTTAATGCAGCCCCTCTATAGATAGAGTTAGTTGCCAATTTACTAATAGTTTGGCTCTTCCAGGAAGCTTTAGATGACCTTTACAGTACAATTGTTCTGTTTGTGTAAATGCACATAAGATTAATTGGATGCTTTCTGAAAGCATCGGGCTTACTGCCCGTGCCTGTATGTTACAGTAGCTCTGACAACATCCCTGCTATAAGAAAATCCTCAATATGATGTTTTTCCAGCATATGTGAACCACAGTCTTCATGATGTACATTAGTATATTCAAGGGGCTTTGACTTTTTAGGAATAGTATACATTCTTGAAAAATGTGTCTTTTATAAGTGTGTATAGTGTTGCATACAGGCTCTTTGAGGTTAGAGGAAAGGAGGAAGGAATTGCTGATCTATGAGTTCCTGATAGTATGGCAACCCTAGCTGTGATTCTATTCCTCTGTTCTGTGCAGTATTTGAATACATATATCATTATCTAACTGAGTTTTGAGATGCCTAGAAGTTGAAGATGGCACATAGCTTCTCATCTACTAGATACTGAAGCCTATTTTAAACTGAAGATGAATATATCAGATAGCAATTTTGATCACTGCTCAATATTTAAATATCTCTATTTTATATGTTGTTTTTTAGGAAATGTGAGATTAATTTAGATTATGCACTGCCAAGGAAATCAAGCTTATCCTCTGACAGTAATAAAACGTTTTGTATGATTGGCCATTGTACGTCATCTCAAGAAGAATTACTTCGATTGTCGGGTAGATGGGATCTTGGAAATCTGCTTCTATTTAATGGTACTTTTGTATGCTTTTTTCTTTTAAGTCTTTATTTCTTCTTCCTCTCCAAGATCAAAGGTTTTGGTTTGATTTTTTTCTTAACACAGCAAACTTTTACAGTAAGAGCAACAATATATTCTTTACCATCATAATGTATCAGGGAGAAAGGCAAATGTTTTGGTATTGAGTGCTTCCTAATGTGTCCTTCTGCCCCCATTCTCTTGCTTTCTTTGTAGTGCTGTAATTGCAAATTCCAGTTACTTCAGTATTTCCTCAAATAGTACCTTGAAGGAGGGCATGGAGAGATTGTGGTATTTGCTCTTTTTTTTTTTCCTTTTGTTTTTTTATTTCACTTACCTGCTTCTAAACTACATATTTTGGTTACTTTTTTAATATGCTTTAAGTAATTTGAAATTAGAAGTCTGAATACTAAGTTAAGCACGTCTATTTCTGAAACTACTGAAGTTATTTTGGGATTTTTTTAGCTGTATAATTCCTCCTTCTCCTCCTCCTTGGAAAGTTTTGTTCAGGACTTCTAATTGTTTGCTTAGTGCTGAAGACTGGAACCCTGATACTCATCATCTGACATTTCATGTGCAGTGGGCAGGTCAGGACTACTACACAAATGAAATCAGTTTTTCCAGGGAGTATGGTGTGTGCAACTGCTTTGTGTGTAGATACAGTGTATTTCTATGGGCCACACAAAGATGATTGTAAAAAATGTAAGCTCCATCAGGTGAATCTACATGGTCTGGTTGTCATGTGCCTACAGCCAGCATAACTGATGTATCTCAAGAGCACTGGATTTACTGCTATGCAGTTGACATACACCTGTACATCACAGACTTCGGTCCTTCTCTTGAATCTGTGTTGTCACAAACGGATGACCTGAGAAGTGCTGTCCAGAAAGGGGAGGGAGGTTCATTTGACATTCTATTTCTTATGTGGGTTTTTTTTTTCCTCCTTCTTAGTTATAATGAGCTTTTATTGTTGCATCTTTGTCGCCCTATCCAACTCTCCATGATGTAGGATGTTGTTGCTATCTGTAGTCTTGCTATGTTTTGGAAACATTGAGGAGGTTTAGACAGTTAACTTTTTCCTTTTGAAAAGGTGTAATTAGCTGTTGGTCTTCATCTAGATGACTTTCCTGACTTGGTTTCAACTGCCTTTGCTCCTGAATTGATCTAGCCTGTGATTGGTCACAAGTCACTGATCTACAGTAGCTAATAGCCAGCATTGGATTGTGCTAATTGTTTTTCCTTAGCAGGGCCTACAAAATCCAGCCAGTGATTTGCCTTGTAAACTCTCTGCAATCTACTAGCCAAAGTATTAATTTTTCTTTATAGTATACTAAAGATTGCATTGTATACAGCTGCTTTGAATCTGTGTTTCAGGTGCAAAGATTGGGCCAGAGGAAGCATTTTACTTGTACACATGTGGGCCAGACTTCACATCCCTAATGCCTTGTAAATATGGCAAAACGTTAACTGACTGCTCTAAGTATATAAGCAAAGAGATTCTACAATGTGAACAAGTTAAGGAGCTCTTCATGTCAAAAAAGGAAGTGGATATTGGACCTTTAATTGTAAGTTTCTACTTCAAAATTTTGCTTAAACTCTTAGCACTCATTAAGAAACTGGGAACATGTTTCCTGCTGTCTCCTAAAGCACTTCGCTTTCTCAAAGCAGACAGGAGCAAATCCAATTCTCATTCCAATCACTACAGGGTTCTTCACCTTAATTCGATGGGAGTTGAACTCTACACAGTGAGAATTCTGACAACTTTTAGATGTTCCAGCATCGATTATACTGCATATTTAATCTATCAGAGAAACAGACACCTCCAAGTGCCCTAAAATGAATGCGTAGTTTTTCTCTCTTTAGTAGAAAGGTAGCCAAGAAGAGCTTATTTAACATTTTAAGATAAAAACTGAGAGGAGAATGGAGGATTTATCTAGCTTTAAGAGGAAGCAAAGACTTCATCCTAATTTTTGAGGGAGTAAGCTTTCATCAAGTTTGCCTGAGAAGTAATTTTCCAGCTGGTAGATCTTAGCTTTTCTCATCTTGTTTTATGAAACAGCAGTCCCAGATGCAGATATAAACATAGTTACAGGAGAAAAAGAATAAAATAAAATGTTCTTACCAGTGGAGCCTACTGTATTTGGGGAATTGTCTTCATGCAGTGGCAATTGCTGTTGTATGAATTGTTTCCCCTGGGTAGGATTTTTCTAATCTTGTTCTACAGGGGGTCTAGCTGTAGACGAAGGGTCATTCTGTCTGAATGTGATGCTAGTAAGCAATGGTACTTCACTTGGAATAACTTAAGAAGGAAGGAATGAAGTAATTAAAAATTTAATAAATCAATCATGCACTTCCAAGCTTATTTTACCTTTACGAAACATCAAGCAACCAGAGAACTCTGTGCTCAAGTCATGAAATAATCTCTGTACTTCTTGAAATACAAGTGCCTTAAATGTAATTATTTTTCTATTTCAAATAACATCCCAAATATTACTACTTTACAGTTTCTGTGAAAATCAGTGTTACTTTCAATAGTAGCTTTGGGTTTGGTCTAAGTTTCTTCATCAGTAATGAGAATACTTTTGTTGAGATCCTCTTATGGCAAAGCTGATTAGAGGATAAACCAAAACAAAAAATCGGAGACATTTTGAAAAAATAGCAAATAGCTTTCTATTTTGGACTGGCCACTTTTGAAAGGGAAACAATTTGCCAAATACCTCTGTAAGCTTATTTTCTTTTAAATTGTCAGTAAATTTGTTTCTGTGCAGAACAATTGTAACTCTTCAGGTGATAAGAGATCCTTGGTGGAGTTTTTTAGTGCTTTAACTTTGTTCTCTAGCTGTTACATACATTTACTAAAATTTAGAAGCCCTGTTGCTTTTTAATGTGCCTACATCCACATGAAACTCAAGAGCATGCTAATGGTAAAGTAAAAATGAGCTGCCACAGTTACTGTTACTAGCTGTTAGGTGGCTTTTGTGTGTGGCTTTTTGTGTTTTGAAGGTGTGGTGGATTTTGGGTTTTTTGATATTACACTTTACTGAGAAATTTATAAATTTCTCATTTCAGGAAAGTCTTGCTGTTGTTTATAGCACATGCTGCCCTGGTCAGTACACCATATATGAGCCTGTTATTAGGCTCAAAGGTCAAGTGAAAACTGTGCCTTCTCAGAGACCTTTCAGCTCAAAGGAAGTCCAGAGCAATGTATTGGACTCTCATCATCTGAAGACACTTCAACCTGTTGAATACAAAACTCTTCAGGGTATACTACATGAAATTGGAGGAACTGGTGCATTTGTTTTCCTCTTTGCTAGGGTAAGAGGACTGGAGGAGCAAAGCATATATGTGTTCTACCATATAAAATTTTCCTTGGATCTTGAGTAGTAAATGCCATCTTCTAGCTGCCTTGCTGCTTTGTGCATGTAACTTTTTTTACTAAAAAAAATTTGTGGAAAATACCTGTGGTGTAACACGCCGTATTATTCAGATTGTCTTACTTATATTATGTATTTCTAAATAATATTACTAGTAAGACGTGATGTTGCATTCTAATTTAGAAATGGGGCTTCTAAATGTCAAAAGATATTATTTTTAGGAGTGTTATAGAACTGATCATAATTTTTGGTCTCTAATTTTTAAAGACACCTAAATTCATTGCATATTTCATATGAGGAAAGGCTGCGGGAACTGGGGCTGTTTAGTCTGGAGGAGAATGAGGGAGGATCTTATTAACATTTACAAATATCTAAATGGTGGGTTTCAGGAGGTTGGGACATCCCTATTTTCTATTGTAGCTAGCAACAGGACAAGGAATAATGGGATGAAGCTGGAACACAAAGTTCCACTTAAATAAAAGAAAAAACTCTTTCACTATGAGGGTGACAGAGCAGTGGCACAGGCTGCCCAGAGGGGTTTTGGAGTCTCCTTCCTTGGAGGTCTTCAGGACCCACCTGGACATGTTACTGTGTTCCTGGGGGCTTATGGATTTTATGACCTTGTGACTTTGTAGTATAGCAAGAATAAATTGATGCCTTCTGCTTAAATTTCGTTTAGAACAGATTTTTTCATAACAAAAAAGGATTCTTGTAGTGGGACTCTTGTTTTCTTGACATATCATTATTTGATTATCATCATCATAATAGGATGTACCACTTCATATTGCTGTATCTGAATGTACACACATAGGCAAAAATGAACATCATGTACATAACTTCAAAATCTGTAAAACGGGTTTACTACAGAAGTTATAATTTAAGACTGCAACAAAACATTTTAAGGCTTTTTTCTCAACATTTCTCACTTACACTGCTTTATATTTGCCTTTTCAGATTGTAGAGATTAGCAGCTGTGAAGACACTCAAGCTTTAGCACTAAAACTTATACTATCTTTAACAAAATATAATCAGCAAAGAATACATGAGATGGATAATTGTAATGGTTATTCTATGATTCATCGAGTGCTTATCAAACCAAAATGCATTGTTGGATTTTACATGCTAAAGGTAGAGTGCTCTTTGAACTTGATATTTTGTTCAATATTGGCAATAATTTAGAAACTTCTCTGTAATTGTAACTCTACATTTTAAGCTGTTTTCACAAAGGTAGGACAGTGACTTGGAGCAAGTTTGGTCTAGGAGTGTTCTGCCTTGAAATAGAAATTCCTGATAGGTAAGGGGAGAAACAGAAACTGGTGAAAGACCCTGATTTGGGGAGAGTGGAGGTCAAGTATCTCTGAGAGAAAAGATCTTCAAGTAAACCTAAACTCATATGCAGTGAAAAAAAAAAAAAAAAAAAAAAATTGTACTGATATTATCAGAATGAAGACTCTCTAATGCCTCCAGCTGGGGTTACTGAACTTTTTAACTGTTTTCAAAGTTGACCAGGTAGATATATGCCTTCCCTATCAAGAGTCTGACGTCTCTTTAAAGTTTGGGTTTTTAAAATAAATTAGATAAGACAACTGCTTTGTACTTACGATATTCAATTTTTATTTACCCTTTTCAAGACTCTACTTGAAGGGTGCTGCAATGATGAGATTCTCTATATAAGTGAAAATGGGCAATTCATGCTTGACACAGATTCTACTGCAATTATCCAAGATGTTCACTTGTTAGAAAAGCTGCTGCTTGACTGGAAGATATGGTCTAAAGCAAAGGTAATTTCACTTTGGGAAGTATTTAAGTCCAAAAGTCCATCTCTTTAAAATCAGCATAAATAACAGGAATAGTTAACATCTTTGAAAATTAATTTTTGTAAAATTAATCATCTTTATTTTTCTATGAATATTTTCTCTGGAGCGTCAAGCTCCCATTACATCAATGATGCAGGTACCTTTAGTGTAATATTTAAGTAGGGAAATGCGTTAAGACCTGCTTCTCTCAAATAACCATCCCCTGTTAATACAGTGAAGAGTGTTCAAAATTTGTTTTAGATAAAAAGTAATTATTTTGTAGCTTAATCATTAAAATATTTCTAATTTCATATGAGCATAATTCTTCTAATAGTTTCTATTCTGACCTGACATTTGTGGTCATTTAGTCTTTTTCTTATGTGCAAAGCTAACTTAGGAATATAACTGAAGTATTGTGGGTTTTCTTATTCTCTATGCAGATGCAAAATTGATTTTTGAAGCCATGTTCCTGTTCTTTTGTTTTTCAGCAAGGTGTTTGGGAAACTCTCTTAGCAGCTCTAGAAATCCTTATCAGAGCTAACCATCACCAACAGATGTTTAACATCAAACAGCTATTGAAAGCTCAAGTGGTACATCACTTCCTGTTAACTTGTCAGGTTCTGCAGGTACCTTCACTCTGCAGTCTTTTGTGCTTGGAAATACATAGTTTTGCTTGGGTGAGAAAAAGCTACTTCAGTAGGCGCTGTCCTCTGTGCTTTCAGGCCCCTTTGATCTTCTTAGACAGGCATTGTTGCTGTAAACTGATACCATTTCCTACTGGGTGCTTTTTCAGCTGCTGGACAAAAGGGGCGAGATTTTAACTGTCTGGTATTATTTGAATACCTAGCCACTAGGTTGCTTGCACAATTCATGCAAGAGTAGGAGCTGAAATGAACTATATCCCTTCTATAAAGACTTAATTTCCCTTACTAGTTCAAGTCTTCATTACTGAAAACCATAGCTATGGTGTAAGTAACAAAAATTGTCTATCCTGTATCTCACCAGAGTTAAAAGAGCAACTGGCCAGTAGTGCTCAGTCTGAATGCTCCTATCAAAATTTGTATCCAGTAGCAGCTTCCTCCGTGGCATGAAGACAACCATTCTAAAAAATGGACTCTGGGGAAGTGCTTCAGCCCCAGGATAGACAGTTCTTAGGAACATGATTTTGAAGTGATTTCTTCCTTATAGTACATACCTGAAAAATATGTATTCTGATTCCTTTGCCATTTTCAAATTATATAAAACTTGATCATGCAGAGATTACAAATATCATTATCAAGGAAATCTCAAATGCTTGTGTTTATAAAAATGACTATTGAAGTGGAAATACAGAAGACTTGGTGTGACACTATTCAGAAAGTTCTTGTGTTTGAAATGTTAGTACCAGTGACTATTTTAATTTATCTACAAATATGGAATAATGACAGGAAACTTCACCTGCAGTGATGTCCTAGGGCTTCAGCATTTCAAATGATTAGTAGAATATGAAGATGATGTTGATTTTCTTAAACTTGTGCAACATTGGCAATATTTTGTGCCTGAACTTTGATATCATTGAGTAGGTACGGTAGCAACTCTCAAATTCGGGATTACAGGCTTTATTACTTAAGCTTTATTCTTGCCTCTTCAGCACAATTTCTTCTAAGGACAATTTGTCAAATTAAAAATACAAATAACATACAGTTGTACTGCTCTTTCTTTTTAGGAGCATAAAGAAGGACACCTTGCATCCCTGCCTCAAGAAGTTTGCAAGTCATTTGTGAAAATAATTGAAGAAGTACTTGGATCTCCCCCAGACCTGGAATTGCTGACGCTTGTCTTCAATTTCCTCTTGGCAGTTCACCCTCCTACTAATACATATGTTTGTCACAATCCTACCAACTTCTACTTTTCCCTCCACATAGGTAGACACGTCGTATTTAACTAGAAATAAGCGATAAGATAAAAGTCTAGTCATAGATTAATATCTAAAAAAATCCTCTTTCACTCTTACAAAGTACTGTTCTATGAATATATTATTTGATTTCTGTATTTTAATAGCTATATATAGAAGTTAATGAACTATTGGGACTTAGTAAAGTAAAAGTAGTTTACAGTATTGAGACACATTGTAATGATGCTTTGCTTAGCTTACTTGGAGAGCTTTCTTCTGTCTATAGCCATAGATAATCTCTCTGATGGCTATGTCTTTAACTTAGAGTTTGATGCTGCTAAATGGAATGCATAATGTTAGTTGCCTGTATGGGCACATTTGCCTGGGGGCAAGACTCAAGAGAAAAATGTCTAACTTACCTGTCAGTGAAGCATATTCAGAAACATGTGTATGTGGTCCCTTCTCCCAATTTTTTGTTTCCTGTTACTGAATTTCTAGAAAAATAAGACTCAAAGAAGCATTTTTGGCAAATGATTGCTTGCACTGCAAGATGTCACTGACAGGTACTGTCAGATCATTGCATTGATTACTGAAAGTACCAATGTGCTTTGAGCAGTGCAGATCTAGGACAACAGCTGTGATTAATGTATCTGTACTAGATGATCACTTTGGCAAAATGAGTGATACGAGCTTTAAATTTTTTTTCTTACTCTTCTGAAAACTGAGAAACTGGTAAATTAATAGTTCATGCTTTAATAGTAGCCTTGTATAACCTTAGCCATAACTTACATAAATCCACACATTACAGATACAGAGATGTAAAATTCTGAATAATAGCAGAATGTGCTTTTTAATACTTTGAGCCTTATGAGGTGAACCTGTTTGAGAACAGTCACCTGATTTTGGCATGGCAAAAAGTTAGTTATTAGTGCCTGTATACCTGCAAGGACCATCTTTAAATGTAATTACTTTAGAAAAAATAATACTTTCTGAATTAAATCTTAGAGATATCACTAAAGCAAAAAATTGTTCTGAGGTGCTTTTTCTCAGATGCTTATGAGTCAAGCACTTCTCATTAGCCTCCAGTGATAACTTGATATGTAACCTGGCTACAATGAGAATAATTATATACAGAATTCAAATTTTAAAAGCTTTTATGTAACTTTTCCACTTTTCTTTCTAGATGACAAAATTTTTCAGGAGAAAGTTGAATCGCTTAGATACCTCAGAAATTCCAGCAGTGGTGGGAAAGCAGTAGACAGTTCTGCATTTGTGCTTACAACTCCAGCTGGATTTACAACTTCACCAGTGGAAGGTAAAACAGTTTGGAAAAACGAAGGTCATAACACACACTCTACCCTATCTGTGTGAAAAGCATTAAGCTGATACTTTATTTGTGCATAATTTTTAACATCCATCTAAATAGAATATTAAAGTATTGGCCTTTAGTTATACTGCAGGTATATATACTGTTTCTACATGCTTAGAGGATAGGGAATTATGTCGTATAAAAAACAACTTCTATACCTTGGCTATGTAAATTAAAACTGAATAGTTTTCTAGTAATGGTCTAATAATGTACTGAACAAGTCAAGGTCTATAAAGGTAACCACTTTAGTCAGTTTTTAATCCCTCAGCTATAAATGCTGAAATACGGTGAAGTTATTAGTTCAAGCTGGTAACTTCTTTCAGTTGGCATGTTGTCAGTAGGATGCTTTTGCGTCGTCATTGAAACAGATTTTTTTAATCATATTTCTTACACAGATTCGCATAGGCCATCAACAAATAGCACCGGTGAAAGAAAAGTTAAAACAAAAAATCATGCCAAAGCCTTTATTTATGCTCATTGCAAATCAGAAAAATTCTAAATAAAAAGCATAACCTAAGCAAGCTTATTAATATGTACACAGTAGTACTGAAAACACGTTAGTCAGATCTTTAACTTGGCTACTGTATATTTCAGGTCATGCATGAGTCAGCTATATTCTCTGTATTCTCATTGTAATACCTTTTACAGTTGATTTCTTGTTGCTGCTTTGCTTAGGAAAAGCAAATTGAGTCTTCAAGCACCATTTCAGTTGAAGCAGTGTTAGTTCAAGTCATTTACTGAAAGCAGCAATATGAAGAACAGACTATAGTACGGAATTGTGTATGGATTATATGTGAAATGAGTATTCTTTTATAGCAATTGTACAAAACTGTGGGTTTTGAATAAAGTTTATTCATGTATGCCAGAGGAATACTCAACAATTTTTTGTGAAAATAGGTGTTTGAGTGTTGTAGTTCTTCGTGTGAATTTCTAAATTTAGATAAAATATTTGAAATGATGTGCTGGTTACATTACTTGCTACCTGCATGTGGGTTTGCAGTTTGTTGAACTATATGATAATGTGTGCAAGCTTGCCTGTAAGATTAGTGCAGCCATATAGATCGATCATGTTGTCTGAAGGATGGCTTGATCTGGCTATGTTTGCATATATGTGCATATATATATATAAAGAAACATATAAATGTATATATATCTCAGTGAAAACTATTCCTGATGCATCATCATTGCATTAGTACCGACTGGAGTGTAGTTTTCAAGATACTTCTGAATAAACAAAGTCTCCTTTTCCTAGACTAACAGAAGCTGCTTCTACCAGTCTAGTGTGCAGACTGTATTCATTCTTTAAAATATTTTATGAAATGTAACTGTAATGAGCTCTTGTGTAAAATCAGAGCACCAAATAAAGCAACCTACTGTATTTGACCTTGCTTTGAATGAGGAGGTGGGGCTAGACAATCTCCAGGGGTGCCTTCCACCCTCAGTGATTCTATGATTCTGTACAAATTCTTGCTGAGGGTTAGTTGGGAGGATCATAATGTAAATCCAGAAACTTCAGTATTTATGCAGAAATTATTTTGTGTTTTCTGCATCTTTCATCTTGACTCGATAAATATATGGCTGCTTAATAGTGTACTACCTCTACTTGATTGACCAAGTCTGAGCTATGCGAGGTATTGAATCAGTTTTGCCACAAAATGAGCTTGGATCATTACATTAAGAGTAAAACTTCTTCTTGTGTAAAAGGAATGCTAAAGACATGCTTATTTCTCTAGGGAACGCTTTCAAGGCTAGTGTACAGGAGAAGACAAGCTTTCAGGCACCTAAAAGGCTTTGCAAAAGCTTACCAGCGTCTCCTACTTCTTCACCTCAAGTTCATAAAAAAAGACTAACTGAAAAAATAAAAAGGAGCATGGACGACCTGCAGATTATTGGCAGGCATGACTACATTGATCCCCAGGGTAGAATTAGCTTTGTAGGAAGTTCTGAAACTATAAAGGGAGTGCAAGAAGAACTCTTTCTTAGCAGTTGTGAGTCTGCAAAAACAGTTTGTGACTCAGAGTTAACATCTGCCGAAACATTTGAAGATATGGCAAAAGAAGAAGAGTTATCTGAAAATGCATTTGAGACTAAAGAAGCAGATGCAGACCTGAAATGCAGTGAAGATGGTGCTGCAGCTGAGCCATTGCTACATCGTCCAGACAATTTGAAAGGACTGCCCTCATTTCAGAAGAGTCAGAGTAATTTCACAGGGTTGGGCTTAGCATTCTCCATTCACAGAGGATCATCAGCCATTGCTCGTTGGCCAAGCATGGCAGACAAGAATGTACTTCCTGAAGACTGGGAGAGTCTTGCTTTTTCTTCAACTAATGAGAAAACTCAAAAACCATCCGAAAGCCCTGATGACAGGTAAGCAGATAAAATAATAAATTGGTGGTAGCTCAGTATATTTCAATTCTTCATCTCAATGACTATTCTACAAAATTGGAAGCCTGAAAACTAAGGGAATGTTTTCAGTGATTGTTATAAACCAATTCATTAAGCTTTTTAGTCAGTACAATTGGCATTGTTTCAATTTATGCATTATTTACATAGCAAACCTTTAAAATCAGGAGTTTTGCTGTCTACTCTATGAGTGCAAAATTGTTATACTACTTCACCAAAACTCTCAAGCAGCAGTTCTGCTCAGATTATCCTTTTTGGTATGTACTGTCCAAAACCAAGTGTTAATGCAGAATGATAATAGTTGTATTGGTAAAATATTTAGCAGACTTCTTCCTTCTGGCCCCTAAGTGTAGCAAACAATTATGTATTGTTTTGTTCTTGTTGTAGACAAAAGGTGGTAAAACATATTCTTTTGCTTTCAGATATACAGAAGACTCTCTTGTGCTTATCTGTTGTGGATTATACGACCTCTTGCGTGGAGTTCTCCTAATCTTGCCAGATGTCATGCTAGATGATGTGATGGACAAACTTATCCAACCTGATTATCTTATCGTTCTTGTGAACCACCCATCTCCTGTCATACAACAAGGCGTTGTTAAAGTAGGCATATATAAAATATTTTCTGCTAAAGTTGTGAACTAGTGTAGCAAAGGTGTTGGCAAGTTTTTTACTGTTTATTTTGCTTTCTTCAGTTTTCTGGGTTCACTTCTGAGTGTTTCCCTTCCCAGATCTAAAAAACCAAACCAAAAGCAAACAAAAACACAAAGGGGGAAAAAAAACCCCAACAAAACAAAGCCCCAAACAACACAACACAAACATAGAATCTTTCAACAGATAAATACAGTCTATGATCTAAGACAGAAGCATTAGGAGCATATGACAGCATTACTGATGAAATGAAAGCAACAATGCAGAAAGCTGTCCTTCTCTTCAACATTAAACACATGATGCAGTATGTTAAACTGGTGTACAAGCAAAGCTTTCACTTCTAACAGTAGACTTCAGTTATTCTAGGAAGTCATCCACATTTGTGGCCTGGACATGGACTCAGGGCTTCAAAATGTTTTAAGAAATGTTTGTAGTGTTGACAAGGACAGTGTTCCTGAATGGTAATGTTATGTAGATGAAAAACTTTGAGCAGATTTGTATCTTAATTTGAAGAATAAGGTTCTATGGATTTATTCATGAAATAATTTGAAAAGTTATGCTTGCAAACATTGCCAAAGGGCAGGATTTAACAACTATAAAAAGTTGGAATGTGTTTACATATGCATTCTGTAACTTAGCTGTGTGATTTCATCTCCTCCAAACTTGACAAAAACACCTAAGTGTTCAAATTAAGAGGATTCATTTAACTGTCAGGAGTTCTAAAAATTTGGATTTCAAACCATTCAAACTGCAGGCGAGAACTTAACTTCCAAGGGAGTTACTTGATATGTTTAAATCTTACATAATAATTATGCATTTATTTTTAGTTGTTGGATGCGTATTTCAACAGAGCAAGGAGAGAGCAAAAAGAGAAATTCTTAAAGAATCGTGGCTTCTCCTTGCTAGCCAACCAGCTGTACCTTCACCAGGGTACTCAGGAAGTTGTGGAATGCTTTTTGGAAATGCTCTTTGGCCGCTCTGTTGGCTTGGATGAAGAGTAAGTAATGCTTTGCTTTTGCATCCTGTAACAATAATTGAACTCCAAGTAGCATGCTCTGCTGGAGGGTGAGCATGTGATAGCTGTCTAATTCCTATTCTCTTCCTAGTAGTCAACAATGACTGAAAAAAAAACCTCCTTCAAAACTGTTGTGAAATGTTTTGCTTGTATCTTTAACATTTAAAGGTATTAAACTTCTTATGACTACTGTATGTCCCTTAAGCTGTTTGTAAGCCACTTCATCTGATGGGTGCTGTCAGCAGGGATCTTCTAAACCCTCAGCCCTTCTGATGGCCTCAGAGGCCTTTTCACTTCAAATGTTCTGTAATCAGTTTAACTCTTCCTAATCTTCCTGATCCTACATGAAGCTGATTTATATCCTTGAAAGGTTTAAGTAGTAGTCATTACACTACTGCCACTGGACTTCAAGTAGGCAGTTAAGGAAGAGCTTGATGTCACTGCTACTTCCTTGGCTTGCCCTGGAGTTAAAATCTCTATTTCCTTTAGAGAAAATTCTGCAGATAAACCATTTCCTTGAGCCAAAGAGCCACCTGATACTGCCAGAAAATGAGATTGTTTTAGCAGACAATTGTCTAAATGGTATTTCTTATAATTAGCCTGACTACTTAATGATTGTACAGAAAGAACATGCATCTATATATAGTCAGCAGTACAAAAATCTTGCAGAAAACTCCCCAGCTCCTGCTTCTGCAGGACTGTAGCCAAATTACTTCTGACTGTTGGCCTGAATTTCACCACCTAAAAAACCCCTCCTATAGCTCCCGAGCACAGAACTGTTTTGTCAGAATTGATTATGGGGCTGGAAAGGTAATTCTAATGTCTCGGGTTTTTGTCTGTAATAGTCATGTGATGGGCTGATACTTTATAGTAATCCAATTTCTTAATGCACCTGTAATATGAGGTCTGAAGCACTACCATTTGAATTCTACAGTCACAATAAGCTAAAAGTTGCCAAAATTAAATTCAGTGGTAATGGATACAGGATATCAATCCTGCTGTCAGTCAACATATTATGTTGGTGCCAAGCTGTACCTGAGTTCTTGATAGTGTCTGTGCCAGTTGTAATACTTCTTACTGGAAAGATGATGCATCATTTTTCTACACTGATTTTAAAAATTCCTGTTTTTTCATTAAATTTGTCGTAGACGGTAGGTAGCTGAAGCTTCAGGCATACTTTTTAGGCACTTCATTTCCTTGCAGCTCTTTGAAGTGTTTATTTTTGCTCGTTTCCTTTGGTAGACAGGCACTGTTACTGCAGTGAAATGTAGGAAATTAGCATCTATATCTTTGCCAAAACACTGGCATAGACTGATAGTCTATTTGCAAATACTAGTTGCATATACTAGATAGTCATTTTAAGGATGCTACTCACTTACATTTGTGTTAATAGATTTGATCTGGAAGACGTCAAGAATGTTGGACTTTTTCAGAAATGGTGTATTATTCCTGTTCTGGGTCTTATAGAGAACTCTCTATATGATAATGTCCTGCTGCATAACTGCTTCTGTCTCCTGCTGCAAATCATAAATTCCTGCTCAAAAGTTGCAGACCTACTGCTTGATAATGGTTTGCTCTATGTGTTGTGTAACACACTGGCTGCGCTCAATGGACTGGAAACAAAGTGAGTATTGTAGTAGTTGAGGCAGAGCCTTAAGTGTAGCAAAAGTTACTGTACTGTATTTGTTCTACTGTCTAAAATTACCAGAAACCATGTACAAAATGACACTAGTTTTGATGTTTTCAGCTTTAATTATACCTGTAAGTGAAAGGTAATGTTTAGATACTCAGTTAAAACAACAGAATATAAAATGTTCTTTCCATACCTTAAACTTAAAATGACTTTTTAAAATGCAAGTCAGTCACACTGTGTGCACTTTCGATGCTTTTCTTAAGAAAACTCACATAGAGAGTAAAATAAAGGTACAGGAGATAGTAGCATTCTACTGTAGCTATAGCCAATGTCAAAACTGTGGGGAAAATTCTCTCCTATGCTTCCTGTGATTTAGTATTTGATATTTTTAGTAACTTAAATGACTTCATCATTATTTACAAGCATTTGGTACTTTAAGAAGTTTTATGGAGTGAGGGAATGAGAGGTCCGGTTTTATTTCATTAATTCATATCCTGAAAAAAAGGACATATTTCCTTTTTTTCCCCCATATAGTTTTAGTTCAGCATGGTTATAAAATGTTACTCTGATTTTATTTTTGTGAAATACAGGATTTCAGGCCTATTCATCAACTTGTAAACATCTTTGTTTCTGCAATAAAATTTTGTTGCAATCTGAATGTTAGAATGTGTGAAAGATTTGCAGGCATCCAGTCAGCCAAAGTTAACACTGAAGAGATGTCTTTGATTACAATTTTCTAGCCTTCAGCAGTAACACTTTTATATCAAGTAGAAAATATTATTAGGTATAGTTGGCAGAAGGGGAATGGTTATGGGTCTTTTTATGGGTTAAAATCTACTAGAATTGTCATGTTTCTGGTAACTACAACTTTGTTTGCAGCATTCCCTTGAATGACTACAAGTTACTTGCATGTGATATACAACAGCTACTAGTAGCAGTTGCAATTCATGCCTGCAGCTCTTCAGGTTCTCAATATTTTCGTGTCATTGAAGACCTCACTGTGCTGCTGGGTCATCTTCAAAACAGTAAAAATACAAGGATGCAAAGTAAGTTATCTGCTTATTTTTGGGGTCACAGGATTGGAGAAGTAAATCCCTTCCCCGCTGATTTTTGTTTAAGTTAATATTCCTGCCAAGGGAGAAGTCATTTTCTGGTGATGTATCATCTTTCTCTTCTAAGTAGTTCTCAGAGTAGTAGTTTTGCTCAGGAGCCTGCCTTGTGGTAAGGGATTGTGTACTGCTAGTCTGAACAAACGGTGACTGTGAAAATTCACTAAGGGTGTTGAATTGGGAATATTTTATACAGTTTCATTTAGCTTATTTCAGAGTAATCTAATTCAATGACTTTTTCGTGAGAACTCAGACAGTACACAAATTTATCTATGGAATAGTGAGATGACTATGTGACTTCCATAGAATCCAGAGTTTTACAGCTCTTGACACATTTTGGGTTCATTTACATTTTACAAGCATCTGGTAAAAATTCTTGAAGACGTGTAAAGGATGTCATGTGTCCTTTGTATGTCTCTCTGTAGATATGGCAGTTGTTCTGCAGCTAAGAGTTCTTCAAGCAGCTATTGAATTAATAAAAACTACAGCAAACCAAGATGCTCAGGAGCAGGCTGGTTCAGTGCCCTCACCATCTGCACCACATCGTGCAATGTTTCAAAAACGTAAAGGCATTGCTGGTGAGTAGCAGACTTGTGGCTTGTACTTCCTCTTATATGTATTGCTTTCAAATGTCAGTAATACAATAAATGAAGCTGTTGCTTTGCTTTTTCTGTGCATTTGATTTGTAAATCAAAATACACAATTTTTGAGTAGTGTATCGTGACCTACTTTGTGAACTTTTGGGATTTTTGTATTAGGAGGAGGGAAAAATAAGTGAAACCTCGGTCACTGTATTCTCAGTGCAGTGTCTAAAACCAGTTATTACCTTCTTTGGGGATTCTATTAAATTCACAAGTTTCAAAACATCTTTACTAAAAGTAATTCATAGTGATTTTATTAGCCAGCTTCACAGTAAGGAAATAACATAAAGTTACTTGTTATTTTAACACAGCTATGGTGTGGGGGTTGTATTGTGGCAGAGCTCTTAATTACAGATCATCCTGAAGTAAATTCCTGTCACTCCAAACCTGTAGTTGGGACTGCAAGATTCTTTGTAAAACATTTGTGCAGTTCTAGCTTCAACAGTAACACTCTCTCTGTATTTCATAGCTTGTGAATAATTCTGTAAAGACTTTTAGTCTTCTGTCTGGAGATTGATTTTATGTATATCCCATAAAGGAAGCTGCATTTAAGATGTGGTAGAAGATATAATTTACAAACCTGACATGTATTTGAGTTTAAAAAACAAACAAACAAAAAAACCCCAGCCAAACACTATTATTCTTCTGGGAATGTTCTCCTGATATGGACAGCTTTCAAGGCTCTTCTCCCTCAGCCTAGTAAATACAATGAAAATATTTTTGGATGAATGAAACTGCTAAGGCACTAAAGATAAATTTAAAGGAAGAGTTATTTCCAAAAGAAGCAAGTATAATCAAGGCCTACTAGTTAATTTTAAGAAAATCAAAACTAGTGGTAATAAGTATGGTACAAAATGTGTGTTTATAAACTGTTAATGTAACTGACTTCTCATTTGTGCCAATACAGCTGCTTTCTGATTTGCAATAAGTTGTTGTATCACAGATTTTTTTAATCCTTTAACATAATTTTACAGTGAAAATGGGAATAAAAGTAACTTTTCTAGACTCCATTTTACACAAAATTACACAAGGTACACAATAAATCTGATCTTGAACACACTTCATGGTATCACTTTTTGAGTTTTATGGGTTTACTTTCAAATTGAAAAGCTTTTAAAACAGAGGCAAACACTGAAATGGTACTTATGTTCCCTTCAATATTAATGTATTTAAAGTGCTTTTGTTTCCTTAAATGATTTGAACTCTTTGGATGAATGCAGTTGCTGAGTGATTAATTCTTTTGTGCATTTGAGTAGAATGTTATTAATGCTTCCCTACTTAAAGGCTCCAGAAAGTTTTCACTTGCGCAGTCTGATGCTCTGCTGGTGAAAATGCGATCGCTAGCAAGTGAGGAATTCAACATGATGATGCAGCGGAGAATGAGCCAAGAAAATCCTGTCCAAGCCACTGAGACTGAGTTTGTCCAGAGGTTACAGAGGTTGACTGTTATAGCTGTTAACAGGCTCATTTATTTAGGTAAGATTTCTTTTTGTTCATGTATATAAGAATGGATTATTTCTTTTAGAGTATTGATGTGTTTGAGAAGAAAGTAATACCATTGACTCTAGTTTAATGGATTTAACCATAGAATATCATTCTCATGGAGGTTTGTCTCTCAGTATTATGTAGCAGACAACTTGGATACAGTTTTTATCTGAAAGAGCAAGTTATTTTAATTCTGTTAGTCCATTCATGTGTTAACTGCCTGAATTATTACCTGAAGACTTAACTCTGCCCAAGGGAGGGTCTGCTCTCTTAAAATGTGTCAGTTTGCATGTTTCTATGAAATGACCACATTTGTTAGCAAGACTTTGATAACTTTGGGAGCTAGTTCAAATTCCACAGAAGCAAGAGCAAGTGTGGTAAGTATAGCATCAAAGACAGCGTTTGATTTAGTGCCAGCTAAAGGATCATAGGATTGTTTTGCTTGAGGTGGTACTGATCAATATGTGCCTCTTAAATTTTAAGCATCTACTGAAGAGTGCCTTGATGTACTGGGTATAACAGAAAATACAAGTCAAAGCAGACTTTCAGCATCCCAGCTGGAAGTTTCTGAAGAGGAAAGCCAGCAAGAACTGCCTAGCAGAACAAATTCCTTTCTTAAAGAAATGTTCAAAATGTTGGTGGAAGGAATCAAAGTATCCATTGTAAGTAATTAGATATTGTCCACATTAAAACATATTTCAGAAGGTTCCCTTATTAGGAACTTTGCATAAAGTCTTCTGTTTATATATGCTTTTCTTACTGCCTCTCTCAGTTCAGCTGTGCATTAAAAACTCTGTTCAGTTTCCCAGTTATTCTGCAGTTATGAAGTAACTGCATCTGTGCTAATTTTTACCTTATTTAGCAAATTCTGCTGCTTGAACAGGCTCACAAAGGCTTAAATAGGCTTTTGTGTAGTCCACAAATTTGTTTCTGTTTGCTGCAGCATATAAAGCAGGGTGTGCTGTGTATCCAGAGATGATTGAGAGTTTGAGCAAATTGCATCTAATATACCTTAGAGTTGGGATAGGGAACTCTTTTCAGTTTTTACCAGGAGGGTGAGAGTTTCCTTTCCTAGCATACAAGTGTTAGCTTGTCATCCTTTCCAAGGTGATCAGGTTTTTCTTGAATAATTTGAAATTATTTTACTGGAAAGCTTAACTCGCTGCTTCTTGCTTCTTCATTTCTCTTAGTTCATCTTTATAAAAAAAGTAGCTCAACGTAATTGTCTTTCTAGCTCTGGAAAATTGTTTGCCAGGTCTGTCTTTCCATCATACCATACTTGTACTTTTAAAAAATGGCAGGTTTCTTTGTGAGCACAAGCACCTCCATCCAGTGCCTAATTTCTAATCTTTTGAGGTAATCCATTCAGAAACTAGTGATGAATGTGGAATGACTATTCATTAAAATAAGTTTAAAAAAATACTTCGATTTCTAAACCCTCTACATCACAATTTTCACTTTTCAGGTTGTTGTATAGTCCTACTAACTAAATATCCAGTGTAGCCAGGAGCTGCATTCCTAATATTGGCAGATTGAGAAAAATATGTGTATTTTATTAGAATGAACAAACTCTTCATTTTAGTATACTGCCTTTTAGCCTGTGATATCAAGTAAAATAAAGTTAAACAGTTTTTGTAGAGAAATGTGTCTTACAGTTTGATCACATTAAATGTGTTTGCTTTCTAATGTGAAAAACTTAGTAAAAGGAAGCCCTAAACCTGTAATATTTTTTTAAAATATCTCTGTAACTTAGGGCACCAGCAGAATGAACACACCAAAACAGCAGTGGAAGAGAATCCTGTTGTCGTGTAAGGACACATTCCGTACGCAGCTTGGGAGGCTTCTTGTGCACAACTTGTCTCCAGCAAGGCCGCTGCAAGTGAGAAAGCAGGCTTTGGAGATGCTACGTGAAGTAAACCATCAAGAGATTATGCGTGACTGTCTTAGCCCAACTTTGCAAGTAAGCTCAAGAGTGTTCGAGAGAAGTTTGAAAAACCTGTATTTGATATTTAGAGCTGCATGTGACTGAAGATGTTCACTGCCATTTTAGTATCTCCTGTGTAGTGCAGAAACAAAAAGTGCTTCTAGTTTTAAGGTGAAGAATTTTACTTGAGAATCCTAGAAGTTAAGGTACCTTGAAAAAGCACATTGATGGAGAAATTACTGTTACCTTGGAAGTCGTAACTGCAGACTTCCTGAAACTTGTAAAAACTGATTGCCACTAGTTTTTAAGAGGCATTCGACTCTTTTTGTTATTTAGCCTTTATTAATTTGTAAAGTCAGATTGTGTATTCTATGTTCTTAGCTCAAGTAGCTGAGCATTTTCTCCCTGCTTTTCTGGGTTTAGCAGGAAAAAGCTTTTTTGATTGTTCTTCATGTTAGTGCAAGCTTGAGAGAAAGCATTTCTTAGAGCCATGATCAAGAGTCAGATAGGAGCGTTGCTGTTTGAGATCTTCAGAAACTGCAAGAATTAAATAAATTATCTAAGATATGCCACAGTCTGAGTCACAGTACTAAAGAGAGAAAGTATTTACTAGATGAACAAATGAAACTTGTACTTGTGATCTCATGTGTTATTCATTTAAAATGACACTTTCACCAGCAAGTAAAGAGCCGATTCTAGCAATGGCTTCTTTGGGCAAGTGTAGCCCAATTTGAATGTTTGTGTCCTGTGTCTGCTTAACTTCATTATCTGTCAGCCCTACTTTGATTAATCAAACAAGGTATAGCATTCTTCACTAGCAAAACTCTGGCTCTATGTCTTGAAGTATACACAAAGCTGGAGGAGGTGAGTACAAGTAGTAGAAAGAAATCTGTTCAGGCTGACTAGATTAAAAAATTGAAGAAAAAACTTCAATGTTGTATTGTGGAAATGAGAATGACCTTTATATGTTTTCCCCTCTTTCCTTCTTTTCAACTTTTAGCATGGACCTAAATTAGTGCTCTATTTATATGAGTTAATGCACAGTCACGGTGATGAAATGACCAAAGAACAACAAAGAGCAGCAGGAGAATTTGTGAATACATTGAAAAGTTGTGGATATAAATGTATTCCCCTGAGCCCACGCCCAAAACCAGATCTAATAAAAGCTTTGAAAGAGGTTTGTGAATTAAAAAAATTACTGCAAAAACTGGGTTATATTTGAGACTATTTTCTGTTCAATGAGGTCAGAGGTTTACTGCAGACAGTGGTTTTGTGTGCTTGGAGCATAGCTTATGCTTTTGGGGATTCTTTTTGAGTTCTTAGTATTTCTGTCTCATACTCTGGGCTTCACAGCGAGCTCAAGTTAATGTTTCTTGGTTAAGTGTATTGCTTAACCCAGATAAAGGTGAAGGTTCATAACAAGCTACTAGTCTCTTTGATTGCCAGGAAAAGAAAAAGTATAATTCCTTGCAAAAAAAATGAAATTCTAAATATAAGAAAACTACAGTAACCGAAATAAAGTCTTGATGGTTTTAAGTGCTGTGAAGGTATCCGTTGAACAGTTTTTTGTCCTTCCTTTTTTAAACTGGCATATCCTTTAGCCTCTGCTTCCTTATTTTGTTGATCTAAAAGAGAATAATGTAACATAAAACCTCCATTCAGGATCAGAAGAAATATGAGATGGAAGAAGGTGTCAACAAAGCTGCTTGGGAGAAGACAATGGCTAATAATCGGCAAAAGTAAGTGCCTTCTTAAAGGGGGCTGCAAGAGCTCTGTAAGAATGTCCTCTGCTGAGCACACGCCATTGCAAAGTTACCTGTATAATTATTGTACTTGTTTTTTCAAATTAACAGCACTTCTAGCTTTCAGAGGGTTATTTTACAATTATTAGAACCTCTTGATTGTAGGTATATGCATTTTGATAAGTTATATAATAAATGGCATTATGTGAACTTCAGAATACTGAATTTTTTCACACGTCTGGCATCCCATCTTTAGTTTTACAGCTGCTGTATCTGCCCAAGCACCCTCCCTGTTGCAGTAACCTCTGCAAATAGATGTATGACAAATGTCTCTGCAACTTACCCTGACGTTAAACAAAAAGTATCATTATATTCAGCACAGTACTTGAGTGCTTTGAGAGCTACGTAGTCTACTGCTACTTGGTGTAATGCAAATTTCAGTAGCTCGTGGTAGATTAAGAGGTCCTTTCCATTAATTTCAGCCTTTTCCATAAATCAGATCTGAGATGCAAGCACAACATACTACTACATTTTCCTACACTGAAATATCTGTAAAGGTCATCATAGTCAAATCTGTCCAGATAAGCAATAAGACTTTGTGTTGCATAACTTCAGAGCAGTGGTAAATTATTACTTGTACTTCAGATTTTCATTGTAGTTAGTATATATCAATCAGAAAAGCACACTAATATATAGCTGTTGATCTTCTGATTAACATGTCTTGTCTTTGGCCATAAGTAATAGCTGCTTTGAAGGCTAAGAAACAAAGGTATTCATAAGCCTCATTAAAATTATGTAGGCTAAGTTACACAGCATCTGCTGTACCAATAACTATGGATGCCTACTGCCAAATTGATGGTATTTTATAAGGAGTTCTGATGTCTTGTCTTCCCTTTTCAGTGTGTGTGACATTTTAAAACAACTTTTTTTCCTCAGTCTCTTTCAACGTCTGGATACAAAATCCAAAGACATCTCTAAAATAGCTGGAGATATCACGCAAGCTGTGTCTCTGTCACAAGGTATAGAAAGGAAGAAAGTAATCCAGCACATAAGGGGGATGTATAAGGCAGAGCTAAGTGCCAGCAGACATTGGCAGGAACTTGTTCAGCAGCTTACTCATGATCGGTAAGTTGTTCTTTCATCTCAGTGAAAAAGCAAGAGACAGATGCATTGTGTGACATGTGCTGCTTATTCTACTTAGAGACCTGTGAAATTTGGATGATGTTAAAAATAGAATTACTTACTCTTGCTAATCATCTGATGGTTAAAGACTTGTAAAATAGGAGGAGTAGGCAAGCAGAATTTCCAGATAGGTTTTTTTAAGATACATTTTGCTGTGCCTAATAAAACTTTTGCTAATCTGCATCAGGCAAAAGATATTATGTCTTGACAAGACACTGAGCAATAGTGTTTTTAGCACTGCAGAACTAGTATTATGTCATGTTGGCAGCAGCTGAGTTTTAAAATAGAGTATTGGATGAATTGTATTGCTGTTGTCATTAGAATTAGCAACTTTAAGAGCAGTCTTACAGTAGTAGCTTATAAGTAGTCAATTAGTGGGATAGCTCATGAAAATAAACTACAAAATTCAGTCTTTTGATACCTTTTTCAGAAAGAATTGTCTGGTTTACTACTATGAAACTCCTGCCTTTCTAGTATTTAAAGGAAAACAGAATGAATAAGCATATATTCTGCTGCCAGACTCCAACATATTTTGGGTTTTTTCAGAGCACTCTGGTATGACCCAGTCTATTACCCAACTTCTTGGCAACTAGATCCGACAGAGGGCCCAAACAGAGAGAGACGTCGTTTGCAGAGGTGCTACCTAACTATCCCAAACAAATATCTTCTCCCAGACAGGCAGAAACCTGAAGGTAATTATGACGATTTCTGCAAATATATCTGAATTGTAATGACTACTAGTGCCTGATTATTTGTGTTGTTATAGGTGTGATAAAAACTCCATTATCTTATCTATTTGAAGATAAAACACATTCTTCTCACTCTTCTACAGTAAAGGACAAAGCTGCAAGTGAGCATATAAGGTAAGTTTGGGTAACAACTCAGTTTCTCCACCTCCTCATTCCAATGAAATGGTTCTCATTTTTTTGGCTAAATAAGGATTGGCAAAAAATTGAGATGAGATGAATGTTGAAAACGGTAGTTTTTTTGCTATACTCGTAAGCAAAAGATCAGAGCTGCCAAGATGTACACTTAAAACAGTCTTAAAACAGTATCTCCCTGACTTCAAAAATCAGTAAAAGCAAATACCATCTGATGTGATACGGGGATGGGACTTCTGTGGGATAACCTGGTTGGATTTCTTTACTTGTTTATCACCTAGATATCTAAGACAGGCAGTGTGATTAGATCTGATAGGTATTTCCATCAGTGTCCAAAAGCAAATTGTGCTTGTACTCAACTCTGCACTTGTGTCAATTTTACTACCTATTACAGGTGCTAATACCGCTTAAAATTAACTGCGGAGAACACACAAAGAAATTCAAATACAGTATTGTTCCAGTCTAGAAAGTTGAGATACTATTTTCTTTCCCTCCTTGTGATTTAAATCATTAGTCACCGTGTTGAAAAGACTTTTAACTGCAGCCTTTGAGGCTATTGTTTTTAGGTACATAAATCCATAAGCAATAATATGTTATGAAATATTTCAGAGTTAATCGAAGATGTGTAAGTGTAGCACCTTCTAGAGAGACTGCTGGTGAGCTGTTGCTAGGTAAGCAGAATTTTCAGTCCTCAAATATTTTGTTTTAGTGTAAGATTCTTTATATATATAAAACTTAGGTTTTTTTAATGTTGAAGTGATTGAGCTGTTGCCTGACTTGTTATGGATTGTATACTTTTATAGATAATTTTGCCTTCCTTACTTTTTGTGCGAGTGCTACTTGGACTGTAGTTAAGTTTTAGTATCAGACCGCTTGCTAAAATGTGGAATGATAAATTCTATGTCTGTAATTCTATTCTTAGTATTCTTAACTCCTTTACATTGTTCATGTAACATTAAGATACATTACATAAATAGTAATATTGTACTTTTTTGTAACTATTTTCCTGCAGGAAAATGTGGCATGTATTTTGTTGAAGACAATGCTTCAGACACAATTGAAAGTTCTGTAAGTATTAGAACACATTGTCCAACTTTAATTTTTTTTAAACCATGACCATAGTTTAGTGCTCTGGCAGTCTCAGTAGACAAAGTTTGAGATCTCTCAACAAGGCCAGCCAAACTGATCAGTTTGGGTTTAGTGTTGCTTCTGTTGCCCTTGGCTGTGGAATCAGTGGTGATAGCAACAAATGGGAAAGATGTGGGCTTGGGAGGGAATGAGGAGGATGTGAGGAGGCTTCTGCACATTGGTTTCCATAACTATAATTAATCAATGTAAGTGTGTAAAGCATGCTTTGATCTGCACCTGAGAGAACTTCCTTTACTGGAAGTTGCAGCACTAGGAGGTACAAAAGCTCACAAGTGTGTGAATTGTGCTGTATTCTACAGCACCTGATCCTTGATTTCATTATGTAGCATGCTCTAGCTTCCAACTTATCCTGTGCAAGAGAGAACTTTTTCTTAGAGGAAACTGGAACTGATGTAATCTCTGACATACAAAGGCTCTGATGTATTACTTAAGTTTATATACCCAGCAGACGCTTAAAAAAATAGTCAAGATACAGGTTGTACTGCTGAAAGTTTTAAACTTTTCAGGGAGCTCTTCCATGCATCCAGTGAGCACACAGCTCTTGTTTAAGGTGTTACCAGCCATTAGTTGCTTTGTCCTTGACAGAACTGTCAGAATTGGGATTCATGGTAAAGCTTTGCTTGCTGTGGTTGACTGTTCAATAGTTTAGCTTAAGAGGCAGTGAAAATATGGCATTGTGTGCAAGTGGGAACTGGAGCAGCTGGGAGTATGATGTTCTGCCTTTTGCCTTGAAGAGTAGAGGATCAAAAACAAAGAAAATGCCAACTGTGCTTTAAGTAGCTCAGCAAAATTGAAGTTTTGTCTTCTGACATGCTTATAAACTGACTGCACTGAAGGGTTTCTTGTTTGGAAAATCTACCGCTTAAAATAACTTTCAGTTGCAAATTCTGCAGAGTTTTCATGGAGAAACTGAACCAGCATCATTTTCTTGGACCTATGAGGAAATTAAGGAAGTTCATAAGCGCTGGTGGCAGTTAAGAGACAATGCTGTGGAAATATTTCTAACAAATGGAAGAACTTTACTCTTAGCTTTTGATAATACAAAGGTAATGACACTGACGCGTAATAATGTATCAAAGTGTTTTTCTATGTCTCCATAACATGTACATTTATACATTAGTTTTTAAGAACTGTTGCATGGACTAATTAAGCTCTGCCTAATTACATTTGAAAAAAGTTTTCTTAGCTAGACTTCTGAACAAACACAATCCTTCTGTAATGTAAAACACATCTCTGATGTATTAAGACATTAAGGCATCTTAGTAATACTATTGCATTATAGTGGATACTTGAAAATTTGTAAAATGAGAGAAACTTGGTAAGTCTTGGTTGTTTGAAACTTTTAAAGATTAAATTTATGATATTTTTTTCCTAGGTCCGTGATGATGTGTACCACAACATCTTAACTAACAATTTACCTAACCTTTTGGAATATGGAAACATTACTGCTTTGACCCACCTGTGGTGCACAGGACAGATTACTAACTTTGAATATCTGACTCATTTAAACAAACATGCGGGCCGTTCCTTCAATGATCTCATGCAATATCCAGTATTTCCTTTTATACTTTCTGACTACACCAATGAAACGCTGGACCTAAACGATCCATCAGTATATAGGTAATATAAAATGTTTGGATCTGGTTGTTTCCAAATACATGAACTGATCATCCAGTATAGCTTTTTATCTTCATTGTACTAAACTGCACACCTATGTGAATGGAACTATTGAGGGACAAGCCTCGTCCATAATAGCGTGGGCTTTTTACAATAAGTGGCTGCTTCATCTGGGGTATTTAAATAAAATGCCTGGTGTTACGAGTATGTGTATATGTTGGATGCTA
Organism: Colius striatus; assembly: GCF_028858725.1. NCBI lineage: Eukaryota > Metazoa > Chordata > Aves > Coliiformes > Coliidae > Colius > Colius striatus. The sequence goes on along the minus strand of NC_084760.1, from coordinate 69,890,514 downwards.
GGCATTGGACAGGTATACGGTCTTAATAGGATATAGAGAGCTTACAGGCCTAAAAAAAGTTGTATGTTTTAATTCATGTAATGAAAGTCTTCCAGGACAATTATTGAAAATTAAATGGAAAATGAAATAATATTATAAATTACTTTGCAATTACAAAATATTATCTTCATCCTGTGTAGATCCAAATGAGTTTTCCCACCCTAATACATTTGTTGAGCTGATTTAGCACAAAGTCTTTGCCTTTGTGATGCCTCTGATTTGACAGAAACACTTTGTGTTTGCTTGTCTGTTACTGTGCAGTGGACTAACCTGCGGATCTGAGTTTGCCTTGGACACTAACTAAAAGAGGTCTTTTTATTTTCTGAACTTTCTTTTAGAGTGCTATTGAGTTTTGCTTGTCCTTTATTATCATATAAAGCTGTTAATAGTGCAGTATTAAATGCTGCAAATCACTATCTTTATAAAAATGACAAGATATCAGTACTGCTTTTGTTACAGAAACCTGATCAAACCAATAGCTGTGCAGTCTAAGGAAAAAGAGGATCGTTACGTGGATACTTACAAGGTAATTCAGATAACTTTCACTGCATGCCTTTTTCCTATGTATAAATCATATGGAAGCATTTCATTTCTTAACATATTTTGGGAGGGGGAGAAGAAACCATAAATCTAGTATCAATCTTCAGTCTATGGAATTCTTATTTCCAGTATTCTGTGTTTCCTTGGGAATTGCATTATAACAGATTTTTTCCTGTGCCTGAAATCATAAATCAATTTTGTTTTTCCATGTGATGCCTATTTAACTTCCTCCACAGCATCTTCTTATGGGCATACATGTATTTAAAGATTCCTAAAGGTCAAGAACATAAATTAGTGTTGTTTATTTGAAATTATTTCAGTAGAACTAGGGACTACTCTCTCTGTGTGATAACAGAAAAAGTGCTTCCCCTCAACTGTAACTCAAACATAACAGCTTATGTTTCCTACTATGAGTACAGCACTCTTTGGTTTTTTTTGTTCTTCAGAGTGATTTTTAAAGGCTGTAGGAAAATTTTGTTGTTGCAATGCAGTCTAAGTAGGATGTTTGATTTCTGTTTTTGTGACAATTTTCCTAGTATCTGGAAGAAGAGTACCGTAAAGGAGCACGAGAGGACGATCCAATGCCCCCTGTACAACCATATCACTACGGATCTCATTATTCCAACAGTGGAACTGTGCTTCATTTCTTAGTTAGGCTGCCACCTTTTACTAAAATGTTTTTAGCCTATCAAGGTAAGGTTACTTTTGCTTGCACTTGCCTTTCACGTCTTGGCCTTGTCCCAGTAACCCGGGAATGCTGTATGTTATTCTACATAGCATAATCAATTCCAAATAGCTGAGTTGAGTAGAACTAAATCTGGTATACTTTCACAGTAGACTCATCCTGAAGTTTTCAATCTAGACTGTACGTCTTATAGTTACACCTTAGGTCAGCTTTTTCTCTACATACACTATTTGTGACATGCAGTCTGTGTGTAATGCGTAGTAAGATATAAGAATTCTAAATGTTCTCAGCTAACTGGAGAGCACTTAACTACTGAAGTTGCAGTTAAGCAACTGTTACCGTATCTATCATAGATGTAACGTTCACTTTGGATTTCTTTACAGATCAAAGTTTTGACATCCCAGACAGAACTTTTCACTCTACCAATACAACCTGGCGACTCTCTTCATATGAATCAATGACTGATGTAAAGGAGCTTATCCCAGAATTCTTCTACCTTCCTGACTTTCTAGTTAACAGAGAAGGTATATACTAAGAGGATAACAAAACTACATAACCAAACAGCTGTACGGTTGAGCCTGTGGGTTGAAACCGAGAACATTTATATCCCTTGACTGAATGTGTTAAGTAGCAGATGTATGGGAGAATTCTAGCATAAATTTGTGGGATATGCTATAAAAAAAGCTGTTATGTAGGACAGAAGAGAAGTTCTTTGACAATTAACATGTTGGAGGTGCAAAAGTTTCCTATTGTTTGATTTTTTTCCATTTGAATCAGTATGCACAGCTTGAATGCTTTGGGGATACTTGTTAAGGGTGTTGCTTTGTTGATCAGCAATCACTCTGCTTAATGGTTAGCTTTTGTAGAAACCTATATAGACCATGTTGAAACTACCTTCACCTAAAATGTTGGAACATTTATTCCCTCATTTGTAGGGTTTGATTTTGGAGTACGTCAAAATGGTGACAGAGTTAACCATGTCAATCTTCCACCCTGGGCTCGTAACGATCCTCGTTTGTTCATCTTGATTCATCGTCAGGCTTTGGAGTCTGATCATGTTTCTCAGACAATCTGTCACTGGATTGACTTGGTGTTTGGTTACAAGCAAAAAGGCAAGGCCTCTGTTCAGGCTATTAATGTCTTTCATCCTGCAGTAAGTATTTAAGTAGTGCATTTGTTCATTGTACTTTGTAACCTAATGGGGGAAAGTTCAGTCTGACTTGCTTAGAAAACATTCAGCAATGAAGCAAAACCTTTTGCTCTTGAAGTCTTGAAGAATAAGAAAAGGCTTTAACCACTTTAAATGCAGAACTGATAAGATCCCAGGAATGTTAGTGAATTTGTGTCTTTCTTGCCTTGAGATAGGCATGGGGGATGATCAGGTATTTGGTTTAGAGTTCTGTTTGCAGTGGTATACAGGTATTGTGTTTGTGTACCTGCTTCCATGTCATTCAAAATAAGCCTTTAATTTAGGCATATTATGCTGCAGCTTTTGGTACAATTAAAATAGTTCAATTGCTAAAGACATCCAGAGTTATTTGTAACATGGATGTCTCGCACTGTGTTCTTTAGCTCCAGTCCTCACTATCACGAGGTTTGCTTAGCCAGATAGCCCTGGGTTCAGATACATTTAAATGTGTTCCATGGGTTTAAAGTTCACTCTGTTAGCTGTAAGAGCTAACAAAACAGTAGTGTTTCGCAGTGGTGACTTTTTTCAAGAAGCTATCCAAATGCTTTCCTTCCTTTTCGTGCCTAAGTGTTGCTTTAGCTGCTACCTTAAACTTCAAATATTAAGTTCATGAGTATTCATTGTTTTTTAAAGTGAAAAGTCAAGGCCTTTGTCAGTATGACAGAGGAAAAGTATGTGGTATGTAATTAGGAAGGCATGAAAAAGACAAGTAGAGAAAGGAAAGAATTTACACTCTCCAGAAATACAAATGTTTTTCTCTCTCCCTACCCCAAACCAGAGTTTTAATAAATAGAGGTAAAGAAAACTTACCTTTTACAGATACTTTCCTGTTTATCATCAGCAACCCTTCTGGTTTTGCACAGATTAGTAAAGGTCTACTATGAAAACTTCTGACAGAAATTTCTGAAATGCATGTAGAAGTTACTCACATGATAAATTTTAGTGGTAGTTTTCTCTAAGAAAGAAGTAATGATAAGATTACTGCTCTCAATGGCTCTCTGGTCAACGCAGCCATTGTGTGATGGGTTCTAGTCTAAGTCTTAACCAAATAACTGAACAATCTGCCTTTAAATTCATGCACATGTGCTGAGAAATCCCAAAGACAAAGTAGACAAGCTCATTCTTGCCCTTCCTTTTTTTTTTTTGTCCTTTTTAGACCTATTTTGGGATGGATGTTTCTGCTGTTGAGGATCCTGTTCAGAGAAGAGCCCTTGAAACAATGATAAAAACGTATGGACAAACACCTCGCCAGCTGTTCCATGCAGCACATGTTAGCAGACCTGGATCCAGGCTTATCATGGAAGGAGAACTTCCTGCTGCCATGGGGTTACTAGTGCAGTTTGCTTTCAGAGAAACCAGAGAACACACTAAAGAAATAATATATCCAGTATGTCATTTTGATTTGCAAGAGAGTTTAACATTCATGTGTTATTATTGTACCCTCATGTTCACAGTTTCCTTCCTAAAACTGCAACTTACTATTTATATTATACTGTAATGAAAATACAGTTAGTAAAGTGATATTGTTTTTATGCATTTGTGATATATGTTGTCAAACTAAGATCTGAATTTATCTTGATTATAGCAAATAGGTATCAGAAAGTATTTCACTTAAAGCAGTTTATACTTTAAATGATGAATTCTGGGATCTCTGTGCAAACCTGTAATAGGTAAACACACGCTGTGCTTACTTCCATCCTCAACTTGTTAATTGTTTGTAGTAGTTCAACTTTCCTCACTTCAGACACTTCCCTAAAGTCCAGTGAGAAGCTGAATACTTGCATTTAAGGAGACTGATGTTTTTCACTAAACTACCTGAACTACAAGCTGTCTACCTCGGCCCTTAAAGAAGTGGGATGACTCCCTAAAGCTAAGAGTTTAGCTGATGATACTTTCTAGGATTTTCGGAATACTGAATTGGTCTTTACCATGTGATTGCTCACGGGGCTGTGGTGTAAATGATTCTTCTTTACAAATGAAATAATACTCTTTTGAAAACTTTTTACCACCTTTTAATTTGAAGCTTATTTGTGCTTGTTTTAAGAGTCCATTACCATGGATAAAAGGCTTGAAGTGGGGAGAATATGTTGGTTCCCCAAGTGCTCCAGATCCTGTTGTCTGCTTTAGCCAACCACATGGAGAAAGGTTTGGCGCTCTCCAGGCTTTACCAACTAAAGCTATCTGTGGTTTGTCCCACAAGTTTTGTCTTCTGATGATATATAGCAAGGAACAAGGTATGAAGTTGTGCATATTTTAAACATGTACAACACATGTGAAAATGAGCTGTAAAATATTTTTAATCTAACACTACTATTATTCTTCAGCAAACTTCCCAAACTTAATCACTTTTGCCAGATTGATTATTCTTGATTTTTTTTAATCCAGTAACAGTTTCCACATGTGTGGTATCTTTCCTGTGGGGTGAATTTTACTTGTAACTTTCAAGGGTACATAGAGGCATCCCGTAATTGAGTTGATACTTGTCATTAGAGACTGAAGCATGAGGATTTAACTTTAGAACTTGTCAGAAGATTCAGTCCAAGAAGAACTGAAGAATAGGTAAAAAGAACATGTGACAATAGAAAGGAGAATCAAAGGACTGGTTTTAAAGACAGAGAATGAGGAAAGTTATCAGTAAAAAGCAGAGGTGAAGGATCTTCTGCTTACAAATGAACTCAGGGGAATTGGTGTTGATGTAAAGATAGGTTCTTATAGTCTCCTGTTTTCTTTGTAAGGTAGTAATGCAGGTTTTCTAAATGACTTCATATTTAGTCAACAAAAACATTCTACTTCAAGTTACAAACAGCAATTTCTCTATCTGGGAAGTATTGTCAGCCTCTTTCCTATTTTTCCCTTTCCAATGGGTGCATCATTTTTTAAAAAAGTTTTGTCCACATTACAAACTGCCTTTGGAACACACTGTCTTTGGTTTACATCGTTTCTAAAATCTGTTACCACACTGCAGATTAAACCATAGCCTAATAGAAAATACCTTATTTTGAAACTTTGGGGGTTTTATGTACTAGCTTGTGGTAAAATATAGACTTGAGATTTTTGCTGTTGACTATTGAAGTGATCTTTGGTTGCATATGTGACAGTATTATATGCCTTCAGGTGTGAGAAGCATGCACAGTACTGATATTCAGTGGTCAGCTATCTTGAGCTGGGGATATGCCGATAACATCTTACGGCTGAAAAGCAAGCAAAATGAGCCTCCAGTAAATTTTATACAAAGTTCACAGTTCCATCAGGTAAAAAAAATTAACATCAGTCTCTTGGTCTTCAATTTAATATTGTTAGTTTAAGTGGTAGCCTGACTTGGCAGTAGGTACTCTTGCTTTCATTTTTTTCTTGGAGATGAACATTCAGACACAAACAGTTTCAATATGTTTGATTCTCCTTTGGAATGTGTGCCTCGTTGCTCCAGAGTATCTTGTTTCTGTACTAGGTAAAGATCCCTTTTAAATGCACTTGATTTTTGTAGCTTTTCCCTTCTGTGGTATATTGCTGTGAACCTAAAAAAGCTGAAGTTTTGGGCCAAGATAAAGGAATACAGGGAAAAAAAAGTGTCTCACATTAGACACAGAACCCCATTATAATTTAGGATTCCTCTGAAAAAGATTGTTAGGGAACACGGCATAATTTGTTATGTTCCAGTGGTTGGTGAGGTTCTACCAAACAGATTTTGACTGATGACGTGGCTGTAGATCTAGAAGTCTGTAGTAGTTCACAGCTCTTTAGCTGTGGATTCTGGGCTACACAGGATTTCCTTCTTTACTTTGTTTCTGAATTAATAACAGGTATGACTTTGAGCACCTATATTTTCAACTCTTGAATTTCTTTAGCTTAGGTATTTCATATGGCTTTTTTTTAGGATAACAAAAAAATAATCTATTTGACCAAATGCTTAATGAAAACAGCAATTAGAATAGTTTTGCTTCTAATATTTTTCTGGCTTTGCTTTGTCTTTCCAAGGTAACAAGTTGTGCTTGGGTGCCAGACAGTTGTCAGCTGTTCACAGGTAGTAAATCTGGTGTCATCACAGCATATATGAACAGATTCATGAGCAATACGGTAAGTTCTGTTGGATAGGACTTATATTCAAATATTTAGTTGTGTTCACTGTTACAGTCTTTTTATTAAACAGGTAAAGATGAAAAGGCAATATATTATATTCAGGACAGTTGATAAAAAGATCAAGTACTTGTTTAGTATTTATTTTTTGAAGGATTCTCTTTGATATTGTTAAACAGATTTATCTCAACATGTTTATTTGTAGGTTTTTCTTAAGCTGTTGTTCATGTACTGCTAGCCTTTAGTCAGTTCTCAACATCTGGGTGCATAACTGATTACACATACAGCTCTAACAATATTTGGGCTAGGGCTTGGAATTTAAGCTCTCTGTCACAATGAAGGTCCCTCCAATATGGAGTAACTTTTTCTGTGACAGACAGAGCCTTTCAAATCTGTGGAATGTGTTTCTCCAAAATAAACATTTCAAATGCAGAAGACACGTATACTAGAGACCCATGGTGAAATATCACAGTATATACATTAACCACTAAATCTCAGTGTATGCATCAACCATTTAACTTCTTCACTTGGTCATATTCCTCAAGTGGAAAAACTGAGGAGGGAAAGGAGAAAAGTAACTTGCATTAGTTATATATTAGTGGAAGATACTGAGATAGAAGAAATAGTCCTGATACTATGTGGTAATAAGCATGGTATGGGAGCATAAATAGAACTGAAAATTTATCTGGTTCAGACTGCTTCTGAGCTTCTGTCTGACTTCATCCAGTGTTATGTTTCTTTGTAGTTTTAACAAAGAGTTGCCAGCTTCTTAATGGGTCATTTTAGGTATGACTACAGAGCTATCTGTAGCAACAAATAAACTAAACTGATTTCTCAAATTTAACTTGGTGCAGATACGGGTACTGGCAAACACACCTGTAGTACTGTACTTCTTGGTGCTCTTGAATCACTGTTAGCATGGGCTAGAGGGAACCTTGGTATAATCTGCTATGCCTACACAGTTTCCTGTTTTCAAGTGGCGAACAACAGATACTTCGACTGGGAAGAGCACAAGCAGGCAGTGATTTCTTCTTTGGCTTGCTTCCAGTTTCTGGTGATCTGCTACTTGGACTTCCTGAGCTTAGTAGCACTTTGAGCTTAAAAATATGAATCAGAGCTTGAAGCCTACAAGCTTCAGTCAGGTGGATCTTAAGTCAGACACTTAACTGCACACCAGAATAGTGAACTTGCAAATAACCTGTACTAAGATTTTTTTACTCCAGTAAACATATTTTGAAGTACTAAAATAAAAATTCCATGTACTTGCTTTCTGTAATATTAAAGGGAAACTCTAGTAGTGGGGTTATGATCCTTAAGTTTTCTGCATTTCCCAGAAACAAGTGATTTTTGCTCAGCTGCACAGATGTTGTCTCTGAGAGCATCTTTGCTGAATTTCTCAACACTGATCTTGTGCCAGTTTGTAGCTCCTGCTGTTGGAGTTGGTTACCCAAGTTAAAGCTGCAGGGAATAAAAATGTACCTCTCAGCATCTGTTCTGTATGCTTGTCAGCTATTTGGTGATAAAGTTAACAGTCTGTTATAATGCAGTACTTGAAACACGAATATATTGCCCTGTTTCACATGCATAGAAATTCAGTGCATAGGCATAAAACAGATATAATTTTGTTAATTGGATATGGGAATTAAAGGGCATGCTGTCAGAATTCACAAATACTTCCATGTTGTGCTTAAGATACTCTGTATTTGCTAGCCTTTAAGATGGTCAAAAAGATGAAGTACTGCTTTGAAACCATGATCTGTCTTGTCAATGTCATATCTTTGTGAAAACCTTACCTGAAGGTTTCTCATTGTACAAATTACTCCAGATTACTCCAGCCTTCACTTGCTGACTATTAGAGTTGTCGTGCAAACAGAAAGAGAGGACTTTAATGATCTGAGTGAAACTGGGCAGTAGTCATTTAGATACTCCACTCAAGTGGCATAGGCAATAATTTGGGGTTAACCAACAGAAAGGAGCTGCTGTTTCAAGGTAGATATATACCTGCATGTTTTTCCACATCTAGATACTGATTTACTAGCTGACATTTAAAAGCAAGTGGGAAGTAAAAAGGGGATAGTATTTCAGGTATGAGGTAATTATTTAATAACTGATTAGACCGTAATTCAGTTGGTTCTGAAATTCCAGCCTGTCTCATCACAATATTACAATAACCCAATGAAGAATCAATAAGCTATAGTTATTAGTGCTGTAGACAGAAGCTGCTAAAGATGAATCCTGCTTTCAGTTAAAATGTTGAAATGCCACTCAACGGCAAGCACAGGAGAAGCACAGTAAAAGGATTATCAAAATCAGGTGTTGTTCATAAAATCACAAGTCTTGATTCTTGCTGTTCTGGAAAAAAGTGTTGGTGTTTTTCTTAAAACTGAGCAAGGATTAAAGAACTGCATATGTGAGATACCGCAGTGTTCTGAAAATGACGACCTAATACTCAGATGAGATGCGCAGTAGCAAGAGCAAAATTGCAGGTCAAAAAGTATACTGACACAGATTATACTGTCTCTTTTAGTGCAGAAAGATGTGTGAGTTTTCTGCAAATGAGTTGAGCTCAAATGAGTAGAGATTTTTCTACTTTTTTGTTTCTACTTTCAAGCTTTTTGTAGACCTGCACCTTGTACCTTCATACAAAAATGCAGACAATGTGCCATAGCACAAATGAGGAAACAAACGGAAAAACGTTCCCTCTATACATCACATTGTGCTAATTAAAGCATTAGTATTCTGATTAAGCAGCTCCTTCAGCTTAGCCAGTTTTCAAGAAGTCTAAATCATTTCAAATGATGTAACTTGAATAACATATGTTACTTGATGTTAAATTTGCTGCTTTGATTTTTGTCTAGCAGTTTCTCTATTTAAACTTGATTTCCTGCATACTTTTCCAACTTGGTATCACAGAAGGACTTGGCACCAACTTGAGGAATTTGCAGTAATTTGCTGTATGCAGAGTGATAACTGCTGAGCTGCGTTTTCCTTCTGTGTTTCCAAGTGCTGCCTCTAGATGCTAAAATATTGAGGACTCTCATTTTGCTGTCATGTGGAAATAGCAGTCTTGTGGAAAACAAATGAGCAGATTAAGGTGTGTAACAGACAGAAGAACAATAGTTCTTCATTTGATTCATTAGACCACATCAAAATGCTTGCTCAGACTAAAGAAGTGTGAGCAGAAAGTTGACCATTAATGGTACGTATGGCTTATCATATATAGCATCAACAGTGTTGCTGAACTAATGACATTGAAAGCAATGGGAAACACTGGCATGTAAAGGCTAAGTTTATCCCTAGTCTTACCCTTTTTAGAAAAAAAGACATCAATATAATTTTTGTGAGACTTCATGTTTTATCTTGCTGTTTTTCAGCCTTCAGAGATAGAAATGGAGTCACAGGTCCATCTGTATGGTCACACAGCAGAAATAACAAGCTTGTTTGTATGCAAACCATACAGTATAATGATAAGTGTTAGCAAAGATGGAACCTGCATCATATGGGATTTGAACAGGTAACTTTTTCCAATGGCTTTACTTTAACTATGTTCCAACTTTTGTTCTGTGCATACTGTTCTGTTGGAATTTTGTTCTGTGCATATATTAATGTGAAGTCAAACCCTTACTGTTTTTTCTCAGTGAAGAGTGCTGAAATTCTAGAATGAATATGAAAAATACTGTAATCAAGCAAAATGTTGATTGAAATGAATATAACTCTCAAATATTTTCCTTAAAGAACCTTTATTTGTGTTTGAGCCTGAACTTTAGGCTTGTTCTCTTTTTCTTCAGGTTGTGCTATGTCCAGAGTCTGTCTGGGCACAAGAGTCCTGTGACTGCGGTTTCAGCTAGCGAAACAACTGGTGATATTGCAACAGTTTGTGATTCAGGTATATTTGGCAGTCGAGAGAGCTATTTTGACTTTCAGACCAAACAAATCATGAGACTTGCTGTTAAACTAATTACTCTCTGTGTGTTAATCATCTGAGGATGCATTCGGTCAAATAAGAGCACGCACATAGTAACATAAACATTTCTCCAGAAATGGGTAGGCAGGTATTTGAGTAAAATGTAGATATATAAAAGCTAACAGCTTGATCTCTTTATGAAAACACTTGAAATTTCCACAAGTTCCTGGGAGACCTAAATTCTGTCAAACTGTGTGCTTTCATTTTAAGACATTTGTTGTCAAAGGTACAGTTCTTCAGGGGAAGACACCATATTAGAGAGAAACAGAATTTTTGTTATTCACTCAGTCACTTCAAATTTTTCCATGTACTCAGAAGCAAATATAGATTGTCCCTCATCTTACTTTAAAGCAGGTTTTTGTGCTATCTTGTTTTCCATGTAGTACTATTTCTGGTCAAGAACATGAAGACCTATTTGAGCAGTGGGGCTTTGTGTGTCTCAAACTGGGATGCTCATTGACTTGAAGACTGATTATGTGCTATAAGATTGTCTGAGTAAAGCAAAGCCAAATGAGAGTCCTCACACCATTTTGCTGTCTATAAGGATGCCCTTGTGTTCTTTAATTTGAGACCAGGGGAATAGGCACCATCTAAATGGCAGAATATTGTTGCATGGTTTCAAAGAAATGTGGGATAAAAGGGAAGAGAACTTAACTTTGTTTATCCATGTTGTTAGAAGACAGTTATTGACCTAGTTCTTGATTTGGGACAATTTTCTTTCTTTTTTGCCTTAAGTAAGATAGGCGTCTCATTGAAGTATCTTTTAGCCACCTTTTCTTACTGTAGTTCTCCATAGACTGAACTGAAACTAATACTGTTCCAAATCTAGTGGGAGAGAAGAAAGCAAAATACCACAGCCTATAATATTAAATGACAAGGGGAAATTATAAAGGTAGTTTCAGAAATGTAATGTTTAGGTTTTAAACTGTCGTGATTTTGCCCAGCCAGCAATGAAGCACCACAACAGTCTCTCACTTGGTGTCCCCTATTCATCCCCACCCTCGTTAGGATGGCAGAGGCCTGAGCGAAGTGGGAGAAAAAAAGATAACCAAGGATGTTGTGGATTGAGACAAGGGCAGGGAGGGCTCGCTGCCAATTATGGTTCCAGGTAAAACAGACTCCGGTACTTGACTTAGAGGAAAGTAGGAAAGTTTATTCTACTACCTGCAAGAAACAGAACAAAAGCAAAAAGGGAGTAGGATGATGAGAAGATTACACCCAGCACTTCAAGATCTCCCTCCTTTATCCCTCCTTTCTTCCCAGGCCCAGCTCACTGCTCCCCGTATCTCTGCCTCCTCCCTTCTCAACAGCTCAGGGGAGCAGGGAATGGGGGATGTGGTCAGTCTCTCACAGATGGGCTCTGCCACTTCTTTCTTCTCAGAGGACAACTCCTGGCGTTCTTCCCCTGCTCCAAAGCAGGGTCTCTCCCACGGGACACAGTCCTTAATGATCTTCTCTGGTGTGAGTTCTTTCCAGCAGCTGCGGCTTCTGCTGATACAGGGTCCCTCACACAGGACACAGTCCTTAGTGAATATCTCTGGCCATGGATTCTTCCCCACAGTTGCAGCTTCTGCAGATACAGGGTCCCTCCCATAGGACAGGGCCTCTTCTGGCCATAATTTTAATGAGCTGCTTTGGCATGGGTTCCTCCCCACAGTTACAGCTTCTGTGAATATGGGATCCCTCACACAGGACACAGCCTCCTCTGGCCATAGTCACTGCTACTGGCACAGGGTCTTTAATGAAATGCAAACAAATCTCAGCTTCCCCAGTCCTCTCCATAGGATGCAGGGAAGTCTCTTCTCCAGCACACCAGGTAAGGTAACTGTGCTTGTTTAAAATGAAAGCCAGGGTACAAGAACTAGCTTTTTAAAGTAGATAATATGACTGTTTCCCTGATAGTACACAAAAATTGGCCATTAAAAGTAAATGTAGTGTTTTTTAAGTACAATAGTCTATAAGTTTGAAGTGGTGTCTTCTGAATAACTGCAATGTCTTGGTGTTTTGCATTTTCCCTGTCACAAAAGGAGGGAAGAGATGATTGTTTTATGCAGCAAATATCACTTGGAGTCAGTTAAATCTTCTGATCCTTCAAGAAGTTGAATTCTTTACCATTAAAGATTCTGTTGCATAAATGTATCTGCAGTCTAGATGTATTTTTTTTTTTTAATACTCTCACGCTATGTTCTGTTGCAGTTGGAGGGGGTAGTGATTTGAGACTTTGGACAGTTAATGGCGATCTCGTGGGACATGTACACTGCAGGGAAAGTATTTGCTCTGTTGCTTTCTCGAATCAGCCTGAAGGAGTGTCTGTCAATGTGATTGCAGGGGGGCTTGAAAATGGAGTTGTAAGGTAAGCATTTGAAATTTATGCATTATGAATTAGTCTCACAGATTGAGGGCATGTAGGCAAACATTCTGATATTTGGTTTTGGAGAAGGTAGACAAGCTATTATGAGCTTCCAATCTTAGCAGTTGCTAAATAGGTTATGTTTTATCAATGAAATATTTGTTACATTGAATGCAAAGAAAACTGACTCTTTCTTTCAGACTCTGGAGTACGTGGGACTTGAAGCCGGTTAGAGAAATAACTTTTTCAAAGTCAGCCAAACCTATTGTAAGGTAAAAAGATCTTAAGTATACAATAAGTGGATAATTCTTTGGGGAGGGATGGGGGACTGGGAACCACAGCAAAATATCTTTGAGAGGTGAATGTGGATTTTACATGAGATCAGAAGGTAAGCCCCCATGTCTAGAAAGAGCAATGCAATCCTACTAATTATTCAGCAAAGCAATATGAGCACAAGTGTACTGTATTTGTAGTGACAATAACAACTAAATTCTGCTGATGGCACAGAAATTACCAGGATTCCCTTGAGAACTGAACAATAACTAGTCATCTTATTTCTAAGTTTAGTATTTTCCCCCAGATTCTGTTTAAAATAAACAACACAAACAAAAAAAAATCCTAACCAACTAAAACCTTAACTTTGTTAGACTCAGCTTTTCCCTCAGAAATAAATGGAAACACTGCATTTTTCCCTGACCATTTTTTTTCCTAATACTGGAGGGAAGCGATGGAAAAAAGAATAAAGGAACCTCAGAGGACCCTAAAAGCTGCCACTTTGGAGTGCTTCTGTAATTCTCTGGAGTCCTTTTGATTTATATAAGCAGAATTATTCTCGTGCCAAAGTGTTTTCAGAACACAGTGAAAGGATTGAGGTTTTGATATTCCCAGTGGCAACAAACCAGTCTTAAAAATTGTTTTGACTATTGTAGAAATACGATTTTTAACCCAAACTACTAATCAACATTTTTTTACAAATGGAAAACATTGTCTGATTGCAGTTGTCTTTGTTACCAACTTTAAGCGTATTTCTCAAAGCTTGTTGATCGTGATTTAGTAGCTGTCAAATAATTTCAAGTTTCCTGATTAAATGAGACAGAAAATGGATGCTGACCTTCATGATCTCTAATATTACCTGTGGCATGACTGAAGAGCTTTACTACTGTCATAGGTCAAGCAATGCCTGGCTGAACAGAAGTTCTGGGCTGTGCCATGAAATCTGACGGATTTAGTTTCTGCCATTGTCAGCAAGCAAGTTCAGAGGCCACTGAGTTCTATTGCTGAAAAGTTTCCCTTTCACAAGTAGAAGGGGCAGCATAAGGAGAGTGTAAGGTGCTGCAGCTGACACTGCAAAGTAGTACTAAACTGTGTGGCATGTTGAATTGCTGGCCAAAACTGTAGTTCAGTCTGTTTTGTTACAGCAATGAATAAGCAGGTATATGCAAATACATTCCTATGCTATTGTACTCACTGGGTCTCCCCTGAGAGCTGATCTTTGTTGGCTCTACTCCTGTGGGATTTTAATGTTTTCTGGCATCTTAAATGGCTGAATCTGATATAAAAACAGATTGTTGTCTTGTTTTTCAGCCTTACATTTTCCTGTGATGGTCATCACTTGTTCACAGCTAATAGTGATGGAAACGTTATAGCTTGGTGTCGCAAGGACCAGCAACGCTTGAAGTTACCGATGTTCTATTCATTCCTTAGCAGCTACGCAGCTGGGTGATAACTATTTTTGCTGCTAACTCATGTCTCTGATGCACTTTAAATCAAAAATAGATTACAGAATCTCTTATTTAACTATATTTTGTAGTTTGAATGTCTCTAGAATGACTGAATAGATTTCTGAAAAGCAGTCTAAGGTGGTTGTAAAATTGTGTACGTGCATGCACAAACTTGAAGCATCTCTAGATCACCAGGAAGCTCTCGTCACACATTCCAGTATCAGCCAAGTGACTCAGAAATGCTCCTAACATACAAGTCAAAATGCTGCAATTGAAAACATGGTAGTATTTCTTTTTAAGTCACTTATTGGGAAGAAGTATTTGAAATTGATTGATAATGTTTATGCCGCTCCTATGTTGTAAAGTAGCAGTGTAAAGATCTGTGGATATCTATTGAAATGTCAGCATATGTATATCTGGTTCATTAAGTGTGGAATAGTTAGCTCTGGGAGAAGCAACCCAAAACTTAAAAATCCAAAACCACTTAAAATTGCTTTATTGAGAAGCAAAGAACTTAGTAGGTGCTTTTTGCACCATCTTATGGTATTGTAATGCTAAAAATTGAATTTCTGGTATCTTTGTTTGTAATTTTTGCCATATTTTCTGTTAGTGTAATAGTTTCTAGAACAGGCAAAAATAAAATATTTGTCTTTAGTGATCAAGAAACACCTCATGATATCATGAAACAACAGTTAGATCGTGTTTTGGTTTTGTTTCTTAATGTAGTCTTAACTCTTTAACTTTGTAACAGATAGCTATTGACAATTCCATGGCAGAATACACATATACACACACAGCTTATCTTCCAGAGCTCTACAAAAAGATGCTAAAGAAAGCACAGATGTGCTCCTATTCTAGTGTGTCACTGAAGTTAAATAAACTGTAAAATGTTTGATTATTCAGGCAGTTAGATTCAATGTTCATAGGCATCAGATGATTTGGAGGAGTTTACGCAGGTACACTGTGCAAATATGTTATTTATTCCTAGGTGCTATTTTTTGAGGGAGGAAGAAATAAGCCTCTTTTATGAAAGGCTACTTCTTAGGCCAGATAAAAAATTAACATTTCAGTTGATGGATTTGAAGACCTCTAAACCTGACACCATGAATGAGTACCTATTAGTCATGTGAATGGTAAACCAAGAATGCTACGCAAGTCTGATACAGTTACATTTTTCTTTTAAATTGCTTTGCTTTTTCATTGTTGACATGTTTCTCTATTGCCATACAGATGAACTGCTGTATCTTCTCATGTTTAAGGTTCATCTACCTTCAAAGCACTGTATAGGTAATTATGAAGTTGCGGGAAAGATGACATACACACAAGAAATCTTTCTCTTCCTTTTAAAAGTTCCCGACAGCCTTCATAAAGTCTTGCAATTTGACGATTGAAAAACTTTTCAAACAAAAGGAATATTCTCATGACCTGTGATACAAAGGCTGATCTTGGATTCAGTTAAGAAGGTGGCTACACACTGTATGAATTGAATTTTAAGCTGTGTCTATTGTAGCAGCGTTGTATGGGATGGCTTTAGTCATGTTTTTCACTGTTTAAATGTTAATGTAAGGTCCAAATACAAACTGAGAAGCTTCCTGGCTCCTGTCAAAGTGATGTGCTTTATTTAAGAGAAAAATACAAATATTGTGGGTTTGGGGTGCTTTTGTGCTCCCTGGGCTGGGGTGTTGTTCATAAAGGCTTATTTTTATAAAGTAGAATTCTACTTGTTACCAATCAATATGCAAAATTGCTGGCCTTGTAAAGAGTGCAATATTATATATATTTTTATGTAAAAGTAAAAACGATTTTTTGAAGCAAAGAATATTTATTCAGCTTAACATTCTGGAACTATTAAAATAACATTGCAATAGTATCTGTGCATGATATACTGAAATTTCCTGTAGATGTCCCATTCCACACTGTCTTTGTATATACATTGTCACATTGCTAGGTAAATAAACAGATCTTTGTACCAAATCTTTTGAGATTGTATTAGAAACATGATTTTGGCTTCGTTTTGCCTTTTAGAGATCTTATGCACACCTTGCTCCAGATCAGTTTCCTCTGGTTCTTGTGTCTTTTGTGGTTTGAAAAAAAAAAAAAGAAAAAGCATGGAATGGGGAAGTTCTGTTTATGGACTACATCTGTACAGGTCTGTCAGACTGTATGGGAGAGGTGAAGCAGGTGCAAGCCTAGCAGTGGGAACTCTGAGGCATCAGTTTGCACATGGGTACACATGCCTTTCCTTCCCATAGGATGTGTGACTGCAATGATGGTTCTCAAAGCAGAGACATTCCAGAAAGCTAGAAAAGCAATTGCTCTGTGGGTTCCCTGAGGGAAGGAGGAAAGGGGCTGGGTAGAAACTGGGAGACTGAGATCTCAGGGAGACATGTGGCAGAGGATGCAAGGCTTTTCCTGTTGGAAGCCAGGATTTGGGAGAGGTTCATATGGCAAGGCCTGACTCTCTTATCACTTGCAGGGTTCTGTGTTAAACCCAGATCGTGGTATTCTGACTGTGGAGATAGGTGATGAGAGAAGGAAGGGGAGGCAAATGCCAGACACTTGGTCATGGTGGGGAGAAGACAAGGACTCTCCAATCTATTGCTAAAAAAGAGTACCTTGATCTCAGGTTTAGAGATCCATTTTGGGCAAACCCATGACAATGAACAGGAGAAACAAAAGAAAAGCAGCAGAGAACTGTTATCTGTGAACTTAATTAAACATGATAAAACAAATTTTCTGCAGGGGAAAAATGAGGTTCTGTTAGGAAATAAAAACACCTTTCGGCTTTTACTCTGAAACATCAGTTTTAAGCGTCATCTTTGCATTTAGACCACACTTGTCATTGGAGAAAGTTGAAAGAGTTCCTTCACACTGAGCAAGAGCCTGCTGCCTTCCAGGATTTCTTGATTTACTGTGATTGCAGGATTTACTATGCATTGTATGGTGAGAACACGAGAGAGCAGTGGAGGGAAATATGACCTGTTTTGATGCCAATAGCCTTTTTATTTTCTTCGTGCTTTGTTTTTTTTAAAGCTGTATTGGATTATTTTATTTCTTGTTGCATATGCAAACAGAAGTCATTCCCCTATGCAACTGCTCTCTTCCAAAAAGCATAAAACAAATACTCTTTGTGGCTCTGCCTGCCTTGACAAATATCCACTGGAATATTAGTTAAACTTCTAGAGGTACATACAACACCTTTCTCCCACTGTAGCAAGTTAAAAACTACTGACCATTGGCCTCTCTATAGAGATTTACTTGCCATTGCTGCACTGGTTTTGCATCTGGATTTCTGTAATAAGATGTATAGTATTGTACAATTTGGATAGGTTGCTTTTATGTGACTAATCTGATTAGACTCTTTAACTGTCCTGGGCTACTCAGCAGCAAGTAGTTGAGTGCAAACATGAGCCTGCTCACTGTTTACAGCTTTGAGCTCATGCTCCCAGGAAAAAAAATAAAAGTACAGATTCTCTGGATTATGGATATAGGCAATCGAATAAAGCCCATATAAGCCTCATTAGAGGCTAGTTTATGTAGATTTAAGGAACAAAAATTCATGCTAGCTGTTACAGGTATTGCAGTCAAAGCCTGCAGGCCAGCTTTAGTCGGAAACTTCTGGTTGCAGGAGATCATAGAAGTTTTCAGATCAAAAAGCAATCATGTCTATATAATAGATGATTAAAATGTATTTTAAAAGAGACATTTTTCCCATCATAGTTTAGATTTTAAACTAAAATTGATAGAATCCAGTTGTAAAAGTATTATGTAAATCAGTGACCACTATCTGATTATTTGAACCGCCTGGCAGGTGCTCTAAGAGCATGTAACTCCTTTCTCTGGTAAACAGAGCCTTTTGTTAGAACAATAATGCAATTAAATGGTAATGAAACAGCAGCAGCATGGGCCAGTTAAGTTTCAAATCATTTTCTGGAACTCAAGGTAAGCTTATGAATTTACCTATATTCACTGACGTTTACCTTCTTCCTGCTGTGTTTCCTTTTCCCAAGCCCCCCCCACCCTTAAAGCTATTGTCTCAGTCTGTGAAGAGGCTTTAAAAATGGGTCTTTTTGTATAGAAAACAAATGTGACCTGGAAATGCCTCTACTCTCTTAAGAGGAAACGAGAAAAAAAGGCTGATTGCAGGGTAGAAGGGTGGCAAATGCACATCTCCCCCGTGGGACCAGCCACCTTGGCAGAGAACAAAATAAATGAAGTTTTGCATACCGTCACCCTCCTCAATGAGAGTGGGATGACGGTAGTCTTGCCAGGGAGTTAATTATTGGAGCAGACAGCTTTTTTAGTTGAAAATACTGGTTGGCACTTTCACTGCCCCGACTGTCAAATTTTTAATGGAAAAGTATACAAAAATCTATGAAGCTAAATTGTCTTACTCTGATGTACTAGCCATGTCCAGGTGAGTGTTGGCAGTCCCTCTCCCACAGCGGTGTCTCATTTTTTACACTGAGCTGCTTTTATTTTCCACTTCATCCTCCCTTTCTTCGCCGCGAGCAAGGGACAGGCACTCGGGGGCTGTTACACTCCCGTGTCATCCAGGCTTTGCTGCTTCGTGCCGGCGGCCGGCGGGGGCGGGCCTGCGCCTCCAGGTCTCCTGCGGGCCCGCTGTGCCCGCCGCTCCGCGTGCTGCCGCCGCGGGCGGGGGCCGTGCCGCCGGGGGCGCGAGGGCGGTGGCAGCCGTTGGCCTCGGCAGCCGTTGGCCGCGGCCGCCTCGCCCCGCCCCACCCCGCCCGTCAGCGCCCGCCGCGCCATGTGCCGCCGCCGGGCGCCGAGCCGGGCTGCCAGCAGCCTCCCGCGGCCCTTGCTTGCTGCCGCCCTGAACGGTGCGTGACCCGGCGGCGCCGGGAGAGACCTCGCCGCCGCGCGGGAGGTGGGGAAAGGTGCCGGGGGGGGGGGGGCGAGGCGCGATGAGGGTGGTTGAAGCGGCGGCAGGGGGAGGCGCAGGGGCAGCCAGGACAGGGTGGCTGGGAGCGGCCCCGGCAGGGGTTTAGGCTGGTGAGCGGGGGTAGCGGTATTGCTGTCCGGGCTTTTCTCCGTCCCTGCGAAGGCTCCGATCTGGGGAAACCGGCGGCCGTTACTGCCCAGCGGTAGCCCGGCCGGTCGCGCCAGCGGTCGGTAAGCGACGCCACTGTCAGGCGCCGGTGGCCGCGCCTGGCGGGGTTACCCGGTTGTCCGCTGAAGTCAGTTCTGGCCTGCGGGGTCTCGTTGTGGCATTTGTCTTCGCGGAGAACCGCCCTGGTCCGGAAAACCGCCGCGACCGCGGGCAGCTCTTACCACGGGCGGCGCTCTGGGGTCTGACCCTTCCTTCGGCCGCTGGTGCGGTGGCTTTTACTGCTGGCTGCTCCGCGCTGATGAGGCAATAAATGTTACTGCCCACTTGCTGCTGGTCGTAGTTACTAATGTGCACAGCAAAACGGTTAAGGTAGCTCAGCAAGACAGAAAACTCGCAATAAAGACTTGGAAAATGTTTTTGTCCTGCAGGTAATAAGGCGTCACGCTTTTCGGAGGCATCTTCTCTAGTTTGTTAATTATAGTTGGATTAAAATACATTTTAATCGGGATTTGAGTGGAATAATCAAACTTCCCCATATATTTATTTTAAAAGTCACAGCTATCTTAAAGTTACCTGAAGGGGTAAAATAGCAGGTCTCTACTTTTTTTCACAGGCTGAGTCTCTGATGGTTGGCTGGACGGTGCACATAACTTATGCACGTAACATGGATGTTGATGGCATCTGTTGTACAGAAAGACTGTCCTTGTGAAATGTCACACACTGGGTTAGACATAGGTTTCTTTAGATTTTTAAATGTTGATTAGTGAGGTGATTTTTTTTTTGTAAAAGATTTGAGCAGGGTAGCAAGAATTTTTGTAATTCAACAGTTGGACAGGGCATAGGACCTTGGTTAGATGAAAACTGAGCTGTTGAAGTTTGGCTGGTTTGCAGTTACATGATCAGTTTTTTTTGAAGGTATTTTTGAAGTTACCATGTTTATGGAGAGAAAATTATATTCTCCCCTTATTGTGAACAGGAGTCTTGCCTTTCATGTGATCCTTTCTGCTAATACTATTAAGCTTTTACTTAGTGGAGGAAGTATAAAATTGTAGTAGTTTTCTATTATTTCTTTGTGGAGCTGTGGGATAGAGAAAGCAAAAGGATTCCTTCACCTCCCTCCCTCTCCAGAGCTATGTCAGGTGTGGTATGTCAACTATGTCATCTTAGAGTAAGAGCAGAGATAGCCGGGGCAGTTGTTTCTGTCCCCTTTGTGCCCTGCAGATGAAGGGGAATGTTGTGTGGACAGTGATGTCAGCTCAGATAGCTAGTGCAGGGGTGTTTCTAAAGTTTCTCTTACCTAAACAGCAACTGTAGAGCTTTCTTTTTACTTTTTTTTTTTTTCAGTCCCCTTCCTTGAAATTCGTTTGATACATCAGTTTGCCATTGATAGGCTGTGTGGCTGTACATTTTGCTGTTTATATCCCTGTTATGTTGACAAGTGTATAATGAAAAGTAGGACTCCTTCTGCAATTTAGAATGTGATTTGCAGGTCATTATTTTGGGATGATTCCTTGCTAGTCACTGGGACTTATCTTGGTGATTGGGTTAACTTTTCTGTTGTACTGCACGTTCCAAGAAGCACAGAGCTTTATGTGGAAGGTGTTCTTCAGAGTCATGAACCCCAGATTCTCTATTTTAATGATTTCAGGTCCATCATTTTAGATTGCTGAAATAAAATAAAAGGCAACAGTTGGGTTTAGGGCTTTTTAGAATGAATTCTCTGGGTCACTCATGTTTGATAAGGAGTTTTGAGGTCATACTTGGAGAGGTAAAAACTGTAGTGCAGCTTTTAATCTATATTGCTTGTAGAAGCCTGTACTGAAGAGCTTAAAAATTAAATTTTGCTTCAACGTTACTCACATTTTCAGACTTCTTCTGCACTTTACTAACAAGTATTTGTAAAGTTCAGTAAATGTATAGGAGTAAGGAATACAACCTACGAGGTCAAGCTGTACCTGCAAATGTTTATTCAGCTAAGTGCTGTTCGGTACAATATAATCTATTCTGAAAACAAATAAAGGAAAGTTACTCTTCGAAAGCATTTTCATGAGCCCTGGGGATGAAGATCTTTGGCACAAATAACTTAAATGCACCCAGAAAAAGGATGAAGTTCATGTGTGGTAAAGAAACCTCAAACCCCAGAAAATGCAATTGGCTGGGATGCAGTTGCTGTGCGGCTTTCAGGAGCAGCGCTTTGGGAAGCGGCTGGCTGGCGTCGTGTGCTGGTCAGCAGAAACTGCTTGGCTGAAAAAGGCCATGTAGCTGCTGTCACTATTCTTTGTTAACGTGATTAGAGTTCCCCTTAAAGAGTCACAGGGGCTAGATTAATGAGCTCACTGTGTTGCATAAAATACAGTGAATAAATGAGCTCCTATGTAGTCTAGGTCTAGCACTGGCATGCATCAGTAATGTGTAGACTGCACGTAGTCTGATTGCTAACATAGTTACTGTAACTACGGTGATTATCAGGACTTCTGTATGTCTGTCGATCTAACTTAATAGGGAGCCACTGGAAAAACAACCGCAAATGAATATTAGTGAACCCAGCTGAGTAATTTCTGGTTCAGGGCTTTTTTAGGTAATGTGAAAGATGGGAGAATTTATTCCTTTTGAGCATGACAAGAAGCATGGCCAGCAGGCTGAGGGAGGTGATTCTGCCCCTCCACTGTGCTCTGGTGAGAGCTCCGCCTGCGGTGGTGTGTCCAGCTCTGGAGTTCTCAGCACAGGAAAGACAAGGACCTGTTGGAGCAAGTCCAGAGGAAGGACACAAAAATGATCAGAGGGATGGAATACCTTTCCTATGAGAAAAGCCTGAGGGACTTGGGATTGTTCAGCCTGGAGAAGTCTTCAGGGAGACCTTCTTGCAGCCTTTCAGTATTTAAAGGGGCCTATAAGAAAGATGGGGACAAACTTTTTACCAAGGCCTATTGCAAGAGGACAAGGAGTAATGGATTTGAACAAAGAGGGTAGATTTAGACTAGATATAAGGAAGAAACTTTTATGATGAAGGGGGAGTGAGGCACTGGCGCAGGCTGCCCAGAGAGGCTGTGGATGCCCCAGACTTGGCGACATTCAATAGTCAGGCTGGACGGGGCTCTGAGCAACCTGATGTACTTGAAGATGTCCTTGCTTATTGCAGAAGTTTGGACTAGATAACCTTTAAAGGCCCCTTCCAACCCAAACCATTCAGTGATACAATACAAAGCGAATTGTGCTTTCCCAGGAGTCTAAAGGCCTGGAGAATACTTGGCTATTTAAAAGGAGCTGTCTTAGGAGATAGGGTCTGAGCTGTGTTTGTCAGGCTGCAGCCTCAAAGGAAACACCAAAAGAGATCCCAGGAGAGGGTGCTTGAAGGAGGAAGCCTCCTCACATTCCAAAGGATGGTTATTCAGCGACAGACTATGTAATAGCCTCTCTTGTGATTAAAAATTCTTCTCTCTCCAGAGCTTTATTTCTAAGTAACAATATTATTTCATTAAAGAACATCACAGGTCATAAGGAGAGCAGAACCCAGTCTCATCCAAAGCTTTGCCTGCAGAGAAGACCAGTTCTTCACAGCTTGGTTTGAAAATGAGTGCAATTCTCATTGTCAGCATGACCCCCCATGCAACAGCCTTTATTGATGCTCAAATAGGTACTATATTTGCAGAGTAAGAGAAGGCTGAGATATATGCAGTTTGGTAAGTGAAACGTGAAACAGGAAAAATCCGTCTCATAAAGTTCTGAAACCAGAACTGTCTGTATGAAAAAAAGAGATTAGATACTTAAGAGAATACTAAGCACTTCCAGAAATATGGTAGTTAAATATTTAAGTGCGTGTAAAGGCCAGAGTAGGAGCAGGATATGGAACAGAACAAATGTTTGTGCTTTAGAGTATAAACAAACCTCTTACTTGGGGTAAGTGGAAATTGTCTCCAGTGGCTGAAACATCTAGTACCAGACATTTTTCTTTTTTAAATCTCTTCTCATGAAGCCTCTTATTCTGATTGTATATTTTCTATTTTAATTTTTTCCCTATTTGCTGTTTCAGAACACAGGTAAGGACATATTACATTTGTGGCATAGTTTTGGAACCATGTTTTGGATTTTTTAAAGCATTTTTGAGTCTAATAACCTTTTCAAAAGTCTTTTGATTTTAATCTCTTACCCAGTAGATACTTAAAAACTAGCTGGAAGTACTAGAAACAGTGCTGTTGCCAACTTTGATGCAGCCAATGACGGTTCCTATTGTCTAGTTAGAGTGTTTATAACTTTTACAGTTTGATTGAATAAATTACCAGAAAAGCTTCGGAGATCTGGGATTCTCTGGACTGTTCATGGTGCTTCAGTTGCTTAATTCAGTTTTGTTTAAATGTATTACTCAAAATTAAATTTCTAATTTGCCTCTGAGCTTGGGCTGCACCAAATGTAGAAATGGTTTTGTGACTTCATTTAGCTTTAGCTTTTTTGTCTCCGTGGTCATTAGTACTCTAGCTAATCTAGTGAAGATGCTAACAAAATTTAGATGATTCATAGTTGTGGGAGTGTCATTTTGTAAACAAAGATAAATGTGTTTATTCTTATCCTTATGGATAGGTCAAGACTTAAAAGCTAGGGGGCTAAGTTGAACAAAAAGTCCACAGATGAGCTGTAATTCAGAACCTTCTGCCCTTGTGAATGTCTTGTGTCCTTTCTGCTTATCCATTGCAAGTCAAAGCAGATCTGAAAATTGTTTGAAGGAAAATTGTAGTTGGTTGTGGGTTTTTGTTCCTTACATGGCATTTTATGCAAAGCCAGTTCCTCCACATGTATTCAGTTCTCTGCCTTGTGAGGAATATGAGTTAGAAGATTATAAACAAAGACAGAAAAAACCAAAACAAAGCTACAATGTTCTGACACGATTTTAGTTTGTCAGTGCACGCAAGGGGAAAACTTGTGTTCCGTTCAAATGACACACACTTGTACAGAATCCTGTTGTTTGTCTTGGCATATGTTAAAGCTCTTGTTTTGTTTGGCACAATTATTATATATTAAGGTAGTGTTTCCCCTGCCTAGACATCTACAAGTGCTGCAAAAGATTTTGTTTCTTCAAATTAGTGTTGAGTATGGCTCAGCATTACGTTTGTATTCCATCATCCCACTTTACAGCCCAGGCTACTGATTGTAGAAATGAGAAGAAACAGCCATCTTTGTCTTGTCTTTGAACATCTGTCTTTTGCAAAATCAAAGCAGATAAAAAATTATTCATTCTTTTTGTGCTTTCAGTTGCATACTTCTGTTGAACATGCTTAAGACATATATACTTTTTTTTATGAAAGCATCTCCTGTCTCCTACTGAATTTCCTATGTATATCTTATCTCCCAGTGACTGGATCAGGTAAGCTGTTGGGGTGCAAGAGGGGAAAGTTGTGTAGTTCTAAGTGTTCACTTCTTGTCCAGAAGTAAGCTACAAGTATTTGTTTCAAAAGGCTTAAGCCTAAAACTCTTTGGCAGCAATGCCAAATACCCCCTTTTGTGTGTTTTCTCCTGTGTCCCATCCCCTGTGTGCTTGCATTGCCTAACTCCATATTGGTGCTAGCACTCGGTGCTAGATTAGTCTTGCTTCAGGTGGCACTTGTGGCATACCATATATACAGGATGATAAGTGAATGTTTTGGCTGATTGAAACCTCAGCACCTAGTCTTACTAGGTAGTCTAAGTACTCCAGGACATGTCTAGCTCATCTGTATCATATCTTTCTTTCCATGCGGGCTTAGCTCAATTTCTAATGATTTCAAAACATTAACTGTTAATTGGCTAGACCAGTGCTGCATAATGGTGCCAGCACCAGGTCTCCTAACAATAGAGACCACCTGGGTCATGTGCACTGTAAGTTATTCGAGGCTCAAAATGTAGTCATCTTAACTAATCTGGTAACAATGCTGAGGACTGTATGATATGGGATAGACTTAGACTCAAGACCTCAAGGAGTAGAAATGCAAGAAAACCAAACACTGGCATACCTTAATTAGATGTCCTTTCCCAAGATCTGCAGATCTCTTTAGAAGTTATGTGTTCCTGTACTGTATAGTGTACTCTACTGGTTTTCAGTCATTTGTAGCCTTCACTGGGAATGTGTAAACAAAAACTTGGAAACCACTGCATGGTTTCTTCTTGTCATGTTACTTCGTGTCTTAACTCCTTAAATCTATGGTCAGAATTTTTACTCATTCTCTGTCTTATAATTTCTCTCTTTCTGATACTTGTTGAGTGCAGTTTGGCATTTGTTTCCATTGCACACATTCCTGAACTTGTTCTCATATTATTGTATGTAACTGTGGTATGGAGCCAAACTGCTTAATGGCTGCAAAGTCTGTGTGGGAGCAGCTGTTCTGCATTGGCAATCTGAACCAAGGCAACCATTTCTGCACTGAAACAGTGGCCAGGTACTCTGCATTTGTATGCTGTTTGCGGAATTCAGATTGAATATGGGCAGTGGAGGATGCAAATATGTAGTGCACTAAAGTGTTATTGAACAAAAGAACAGAAATAACTGGTGTCCAGTTTCTACTTGTGACCCACAGCCTGGCAGTGTCATTGTGGAGGGTGAGGACTGGTTAGAGTTCAGGTAATTGTCCTCTCACTAATTGCTGTATTTGCTACTTGTACTATTAAGTTGTCTCAACTTTGTCTCTTCTAGAAAAAACAAAATGAAGGAACTAGTGTCAAACAACACAACCAATATATCTCAAGCCAGGAAAGCCGTGGAACAATTAAAAATGGAAGCATACATGGATAGAATGAAGGTAAACTTGGATTTATTATTGATGTTTTGAATTAACTCACTAATTTATAGGGCAGCCTCCCTTAATTGATCAGCTGAAATTAAAAAAACCTGTGTTCAGTTACAAAACAATATTCAGTACTGTGAATTAGTTACGTACAAACTGCTTGATTCTAGTGAAGTGATTTCCAAAGACTGGATTCTAGACCACATCTATATGAGTGCCTTTTATATCCGTCAAAAGTGATATTTTGTGAAATATTTAAAATCAGCTGGCAGATGCCAGCTTTTGTCACCTGTAGCTGAGTATACATGCAACTCAGGTTTCTATGTTGCTCTCCTTTAACAACTGGAATAAGTCTTTAAGGTATTACAGTACTTTTGAATAATGATGAGCTGAACTGAATTTGATTTGTTTTGTTTTTGCACAGACATTATTGCATAAAAAATAAATATGATCACAATGTTCAGTTATAATTCTTTACACTTGAGAGCCTATTCTATGTGAAGATTTGGTTTTATCGTGTCTCTAAATGTATATGGATTAAATATTTTAACTAAAGGTACTGTTAAACAGAGGTTCTCAATGTTTTTAACTAGAAAAGCCTGTGGATTAGTCTTTCCTGTGGGTCTGCCTTTCACTCAGCTAAAATTTTGTGAACAAATCAAACACCTAAAAACTAAAGACATCATAGTAAGTTTTAAGAAATAAAAGCTCATCTCTTTTACTCTCTCCATCTCTGAAAATAGGGAATTAATAATCCAGCCTCTGCAAGTAAGGAGAGTTTAGCAATAGAAAGACTAGAAAAAGGAACACATTTAAATAATCAATAACCAAAGCTGTTTCTCTGCAAATAGCTTTAAGTTGTTACAAACGATAACTGTTTGTAACTGAGGTTACAAACTCAGTAGGACAGTTTAGAAATGTTGTACATTAAATTCTTCATGTCTTAATCTATTTGTTCATTCATCCTGTGTGCTGAAATTCTACATATAGTCATCATGGGTACAGTAGTATATAATTATGGCTTTTAAACAGTATTGGATCATAAATTCACTAACTGGAAAGAGAGTGCTTGCAATTCAGAAACATTAATGCAATTCATGTGAGCAGACAATCTTGCTTATATGAAAACAGAAATTTCAGTTGCTCTATTTTGTTGCAGTTTTCAGCAGTGTCTTGTAGGACCACTGAATTTGCAAAACTAGTTTCTGTGTTATATAGTGTCTCAACAAATTCATCATGTAATAGATGTCTGTTCATAGGGACAGGTATTTCTGTTTCCTTCAGTAAGGGAATGTTCAGTGAGGTCATATTGCAGCTGCATGAGCAACAGAGCTGACAAAAAGGAACAGTGTGTGAGTGGCAGAGGAAAGCCTCGGGAAAATATGTCCCCATTTGTTGGTGTTTGAAATTGTTGAGACTTAGTAGATTGTCTTAAACTTACATAATCAGTATTAACTTTCACATACCACATCATTAGCTCAGTTATGCTGATAGTTTCATTAGTTAGACGTATAATGTTCTTAATTACATATGGAAGAAAGACATAGGTTATTTTTATAGTTAGTTTAATTAACACAGTTATTAGCAAGTGTGGCAGACCTAAAAACCAGATAGCTTGAGAGTGCAATTATCTCAGCTCTCAAAACAGCATGTGACCAAAAAGGCACCAAAAAAATCTGATGTGTTTCAGTATTCTGATAGTTCCTATACTAACATAAACCAAATACAATTTGCAAAGTGTTTGATTTTTAGAATTTCTTCGAACAGAGGGATTGTGAAAAGAGCTTGCTTGACTTTTTATTCTCTCAAGATCTGCTTTGCTTTTAATCTTGAAACAGTTGAGTGTATGATGCAGGATAGCCAAATTTGACCAAGAGACTTTGCAGTGGTTTCAACAGAAGTTTTGGGGTTCTTGGATCATAACTGTAAAAGCAGAGAAATTAACGTAGTTAACTTTCTGCTTAAACTAGATAGGCATTTAACAGAAGATTCAGGCTTTCCAAGTAATTTCATTAAATTCTGTGTTTGCAAGTAGGTGTACCCAAGTGGTTATTCCCATAATAGACCACATTGTTAATGTTAAAAAAGTGCCTGTGTTATTAACTAGAGAATCAGAAGTTCCAGATCATTCTTCTACTACAGAGGCACTTTGTTTTCCATACACAATAGCTGCTGTGACCAGCAAGAGTTGGGTCTGCTCAATTAAAATCCTGTAGGTAGAAGTATGTTGACAGCTGCCCATTCCCTGCTGTGTTCTGGATTTTTCATCTGATTTTAAAATCATGTCCTATAACCAGTCAGAGCAGCAAACAGTGCAGTGTTTTGAGGTTCCACAAAGACAACTTGCCATTGAGGTTTGAGAGAAAGAGGACAGCTTAAAAGAGGAGGACAAAGTTTTTGGTGTATTGATTGATAGCTTGCAAAGGGTATTACTGTGATGAGTTTTTGTAAACCCTAAGAATCCCAGAAGGGTCATAAATTGAATCTGCCTTACTTCCCCACAGGAGGAAAAGCTAGAATTATAATGAAGTAAGTAGAAAACAGGAGATGCAGATTCCAATCTAGGGAACATCAAATGAAGATGAACAGTGGCCTTGTGACTAGTAGAATAATACATTTTCCAATGATGCTAGCAGTAAAATTGAGAAAGCAAAGATAATATTGATGCTTTATCAGAGTCATCCCTAGAATAAAGCACTATTTAATCTTCTCTTTGCAAGCAGAAAAGCAAGGAGTGCTCTGACATTTAAGAATCTTAATGTATCAGTTATTATTGTGTTTCCTTTTTTCTTAAGAAGATAGAAAATATTCCTAACTGATTCTGAATAGTGTTGGGAGATAAGCAGTGAGATTGCCAATAAACGTGTGTGAATCTTTTTGTTTTAGATGTAAAGGATAAGCAGAGTGGGTGTCACAGCAAGGATGGTAATTAGTCACAATCCATGACAAGACAGGTGACATAGTAATTGCAGCATTTTGCCCTGTCATTGAAACTTATAATTATTAGTGCAGCTAACAGGATTACGTTCTAACTTTGGCTGTTTTTATCACTTCTGTTATTCTGAAATGTAATGGTAAAATTCCACAGTCTTCCTGAGACTAATTGTTTAAAGCATCAGGGTCGAGTGTTTTGTTTTCTGTTTTTTTTTCTTTTGATAATTTGGCAACCAGATGTATTTTTCACTACATGGACTAAAAATAATTGTATAAAATGTGGGATCAGCACGATACTGATATACTCCATCCTCTCTATCTGTGCACTTTAGAAGATTAATAAAAATGAAATGTTAACTTTGTTAGAGTTCATCAGTCAAAATAGAGTCTGATTTTTTTTTTCTTTAGCCAGTTCTGCAGTATATATAAATTACTTGGTATCTGTAGACCAAGCAGTATTATGTAGGAGAGATGAAATGATAAATGTGTTAGCTTAATTTGAATATTCAAATTACACGTTTTGTTTAATTCTTGATCAAAGCTATTCTGAAACTGTCCAGCAACATTCAGCTATAAATAAACCTAAAGGTGAGTGAAAACTACGATGTTTCCAGTAGTGCTCAGTGACAGGACAAGGGGTAATGGACAAAGGCTGGAACACAGGTAGTTCCACTTCCTGTGAACATGAGGAAAAACCCCTCTTTCCTGTTCGGGTGAGGGAGCCCTGGCACAGGCTGCCCAGGGAGGGTGTGCAGTCTCCTTCTCTGGAGATTTTCAAACCTGCCTGGATATGTTCCTGTGTGACCTGATCTAGGTCATCCTGCTTTAGCAGTGGGGTTGGACTTAGATGAGATCCCTTCCAACACCTACCATTCTGGGACACAGTGGCCTTTATTTAACTGCCTCCCTGACACACAGAGGATGATCAGCACATGATTTTGCACAGTAACAAACCACAATATTGGCCACTAGGCAACCTCCGCGTGCTGACGTATGACAAACAGCTGTCACTGCTGTAGCCTTAGTGTGATGCTCCATACATAGCTCTTCTGCCACTGTTGTTCTGAATAATAACAGTGAGCAAGAAACTTGCTGGAGGCCACACTGTGTTTTACTCTTTTTTTTGGCCACCGTTCTGACTGTGCAGCCAAGGCTTCTCACAGCCACAAAAAATGTTTTCATTGCTCCAGGAATGTGATCAGTTCATTTGCAAGCTTGAGCTGCATCACTTTCAGCAAAGAGGTGTCCATAATTCACTTTTGTAAGCCCAGTGGGAAGATTTTTTCCTCCCCAACCCTTTTATTTTTTTAAAGGATGAAAATACATGACCTAGTGCAGGTTTATCTTATGACAATGTGCTGAAATGTGATCATGTTCCTCAGTTGCTTGTTGCAGGTTTGTTTTGTACTAAATCATTCTATAGTTTGTCTAAAACTAATTTGTGATTTAAACACTGTGATGCTGAACAAAGTGATTTGCTCTGCTTCATGGCATTCTTACCAGCATTAAAGGACCAGTTAGATACAAAAACTTTCATTGTGCTTTTGCTAGTAAAAATCCTTTTTATTGGTATATGATGTCAAAGCATAGTAATAGGTAAAGAAACATTTGGAAAATGATATTACTGGGTTTATACCTTCTAAGAATGATAATTCAAATTGTACTTCTCTTCCATCATACAAAATGCAATATACTCAGGCTGTGTTGTTTATCCATACGTGGAACAAACAAGATAGATATTGGAAGGTCTGTTGAAGTCCAGTGTTGTTTCTCTGCTTCTGTAGGGTCAGTCTACTTAAAAACTTATTAAAACTTATTGGTTATCTTAATAATTGAAGGTGAAATATGCTGGGCATCTTTAATAAAGCCTATCTCTGGGACTCAGTGAATTAGACCAGGTTTCAATTAGGGTTTATGCCAGTAACGTTTATTATGACATAGCATTGAAAATGTCATTGAGCTTTTTCTGAGCACCTATGGCTCCAAGTTTGGCTTCATTTGTTTGAATGCATGAGTTCAGGACTGGATAACTAAGTTGGAGCATAGATCTGCCTTAATTTGAGACGGATAGCTGAGAGAATGTGGGGAAATTAGTATGTTAAATAATTCTGACTGTTCTGGTGACTTTCATTACTTGAAATACTTCTCCAAAATGCTGTGGCAGTGCATTCCTCCTAACATTACTGGAAATGTGCTAACCTCCTCTTCAGTGGATACATTCTGTGCTAATTTATACTTTGCTGAGGTACAGCAGAGGTCATTAGCAAAGAAAATAATGTTCTCTGTCTTTTGATCTTTTTTGGGCTTGATAGGAATTTCATAGTCTGTCTACATTGTGCCTTTCTTGGGATAATCTGCTTTTTAAAAATTCAGAAGTAAATTAAAAGGAAAATTTGCAATATGATAGCTTTCCTGGTTTCTTTTTATGACAGCTGTACCTCTATTCTAGACAGTGCCCTCACACCCTGAGGCTCATTCTTAGCAAGGAACTAACTGAAATATGTCTGAAAATAATTAGAATCCTTTCTTTGGACTTGGAAGTCTGTCATTTTCCACATGTTTTTGTTTGACATGCTTCTCTTTTGAGCAGTATTGGAATCTCTCTGCTTATTTGGTCAGTTGCATGCTCGGTCTTCTTTGCTTTGTCCCAGCAACTTTTTATTCATATGTAGTGTCTGTCTCTGCCCACCCTTTTGTCTTACAAGCCAGTTCAAAGGCAAATTAAGTAACTCAACACCTTTGCTTCCTCTGCTAGGAGGCAGTCTATAACTAGAATGCCAAGCATAGGTAATTTATGGATTTAAGCATTCTGCAAAGGCATGTTTTAGTGGATATTTAAAAAATAAAAAGCCAATCGTTTTCTTCCAGAAGTTTATTTAAATTTCATGTGAATCCTGATCCAACACCCATTGACTTCATAGGTCTAATCTGAAGCCTACTGTGAAGTGGACTCAAGCCAAAGTAAGAAGGGTGTGGGGAAGCTAAAGCTGACAGTGATTACACACATGCTAGAAAAATAACAGAAATCTGATTTGTTTTCCCTCTTCACTATAGTTGTGCAAACATGTTGACCTGAGCATTTTACTGGGGAGAAGCTGTCATAATGTTCAGAGAAAAGACATTTTTGTAAGGACTTCCTATCTCTCTCAGCTATCATAATAATGAAAATACAGTAATTCTGTGAGAAACAAATCAAGCTTTCTCGCAAAAGACTCAGGTCAGACTCTGCAGTGAAGCACTTTTATTAAGCTTTCTTGCAAGAGCGGGTGTCCTAGCTAGTAGGCACACCTGACAGGTACAATATTCGGCCTTTTATTCCCTATCCCTGCCGCAAGGCCCCTCCCTTGTTTCCCCCTTGATTAGGTACTCCAAGGTTTACAACTTCTTAAGGCGCCTACAATCCCCTCAGGGGATGTCTGATTTTTGTATATTATCACCCATTCCCCACAGTCCTGAGATTTAAAACTCTAGTTAACATTACAAACAAACATAACAGTCTTATGGTCAGTCCACTGATTTACATTACACAGAGGCAGATAGTCGAAATTCCTTGTCTTCATTTCCTTCTAATTCTGCAAAAGCAACATCAATATTTCTCACAATTCCACAAAGTGAAGAGATGCAGATAGTTGTATGTATCTGGCTAACTGTCTTGCTGAGCAGAACAAAAATATCTCTTATATACATTCTAAGTGTTGAAAAAATAAGTCACAGCAGCCTAATCGTAGAATGATTTGTGTTAGAATGGACCTTAAATATCATCTAGTTCCAACCTGCCTGCCATGGGCAGGGACACCTTCCACTAGACCAGGTTGCCCAAGGTGCCATCCAGCCTGGCCTTGAACACTTCCAGGGATGGAGCAGCCACAGCTCCTCTGGACAACCTGTGCCAGTGCCTCACCACCCTCACAGGGAAGAACTTCTTCCTAATACCTATTCTAAACCTACCCTCATTCAGTTCAAAGCCATTATCCTTTGTCCTATCACTGCATGCCCTTGCAAAAAGTCCCTCTTCAGCTTTCACATAGGCTCTTTTAGGTACTGGAACGCTGCCTAAGGTCTCCCCTGGGCTTTCTTTTCTCCAGGCTGAAAAACTCCAACTCTCTCAGCCTGTTTTCACAGCAGGGGTGCTCCATCCTTTTGGTCATCTTTGTGACCCTCCTCTGGACTCACTACAAGAGATCCATGTCCTTCTTATCTTGGGAGCTGAACGCCTATGTCCCCAATATTATGGCACAAAGCTGCAGAGGTTACAAGGTTTCAGCTGCAGCTGAAATGGTTGAGTATTTCAGTTTTCATTTTACATCTTGTATGCCAACACACTGTTATATTTCTTTTTTTTATAGTAGCTAGTAACAGGACAAGGGGTAATGGGATGAAGCTGGAACACGAAAAGTTGCACTTAAATATAAGGAAAAAACTATTTCACTGTGAGGGTGATGGAGCCCTGGCACAGGCTGCCCAGAGGGGTTGTGGAGTCTCCTTCCTTGGAGGTCTTCAGGACCCGCCTGGACATGTTCCAGTGCAACCTGATCTAGGTGACCCTGCCTCTGTAGGGGGGTTGGACTAGATGATCTCTAAAGGTCCCTTCCAACCCCTACCATTCTATGATTCTATGAATTTTCAGTAAACAGAAACCAACATTCTGGATCTGAAAACTTTAGAATTGTTCATTTTAGAAGCATAAAAGTATTAAGATAAAAAATGTTAAGATAGTATCAAGTTTAATGCTATTATTGAAATACTACTTATAATAACTTGCTTGGTAGAATATATTAGGCTGACTTCATTGAAAAGAACAAAATTTAGCTTAAATGAGAGCTATGACACATGATGATCAAGTGTTGCTCCTGATGTACCGTTTCTTTTTTATCACATGGTCATGTGCCCGAAGAACTTTTTGTTTGTTTTGCATCCAGAAGAGCAAAGGGTAGAGAGAGCATTTGTGGAAAATCCTAAAACCAACGATTGAGAATAAGAGCTGAAGCAGACAGCCTCTACAGAAACATTCTTCAGGGAGAATCCCTATTACTCAAGAGCTGTTAGCATATAAATGTTTTAATGAGTATATGCTTCTGACCTCTCTTCTGTTAAGAGATGAACAGCTGAACATGAGTCATATGAATTGATACCATCTCATGTTAAATAAAAGATGCATAAGAATTACTAATCATGATCTCTAGTAATTTAAAGAATAAGCCAATCAGCTTCAATTTTATGGTAGCCTCCATTATCATGTTTTATATGAAGTATACTTGTGCAATGCTGGTTGGTTCAGAATTAACTGTTACAGTAGTTCTCTTTTTTTTTTTTTCCTTTTTATTAGGTATCCAAGGCTGCAGCAGATCTGTTGGCATATTGTGATGCTCATATTGCAGAAGATCCCCTCATTATTCCAGTGCCTGCATCTGAAAATCCCTTTAGGGAGAAGAAACTCTTTTGTACTATCCTTTGAGTTAGTTTTCAATTGAAAATGTAATCAGCTAAAATTTGCTATCAGTGTTGCATGCATTTATTTTTAGCATTTTTTTCTGGAGATGTCAATACTTAACCTTTAAGTACAATATTTTTAGACAATAGTGCATTTTCTGGTTAAAAAAAAAATAAACCCCAGAAATTGTAAAAAGTTCAAGGTAACTCTTGTCTTTCAGACCAGTGTACAAGTTTAATTCTAGTTCCTCATAAAGATTCCTTTGGTCTTAATGAAAGTATTGAGTACAGTATCAAATTGTAGATATATTTGCCAGTCATAGATTCTTCTGAAACCCAAATGAGTTATACCAATTCTGAAGCAATTTGTATAATTCTTATTTTTTTAGGAAGGTGTATTTAATTCATTTGCCTTTACAAATTTGTATCTAAAAAGAGTAGTGTGACCTTTCCTAAAGGAGCACTGTGTAGGAGGAAGTGTCAATGATTTTGGAAGAATCAGTCTTATACAGTAAGTGGTGTTTATAAATATGTTTTGTGAAGACTGTAATAAACTAGATTACAAAAACAATCTTAGTAAAGCAACGTTGTAACTACAAGCAAAATTAAGATGTATAGTTACACACCAGGACTGCATCAATAAAACTGTAGAAAAAATGCATCAGTATCTTATATTGAATTATAATGATTCAAATTATTTCAGAAAGTAAACTGAACTGTAATATATCAGCTGTTCCTGAGGGTCTTGGGGAGGGTGATGAATTCTGCCCTGATAAGTAGGGGGAGGGAAATTACATTTCCTAAGTAGCTCTTTACGTGCTTTCACCCATGAGAGTAAGAGCTTATGGGGGTGGGGAGTAGTGGTAAAAATAAATGTTGTTCTAGAATATGCAGCCAGCCGACTATGCCATTGGCAGCCACTAAGTTTGCATTTTTTGAAGCCACAGGTTAGTAATAAGGTGAGTTACCAACAAGTAATTTGTGGAGGTTCTGTGAGGTTTTTTGTTTTGACTTTGTTTAAAGTGCAGTGGGAGGAAGAGGATGAGATATGGAATATGACTGACCTGTATTCTTCCTTAAGTAAAATAAAGCCCAATCAAAGCATATGATGGAAACAAGTGTTACGTTATGGACTTTGGTTGGGTTTTCTTGAAAATTCTCCTTAAAAAAAAGTGAAAATTCCTCTGGTGTAGTGAGTTCTCTCACTACAGTATTGTCTATGTGCAGTGTGTCACTATACTGGAAATGTCACTCCTCAGAAATGCCTGTGAAGTCAGCCCCACACATAAGGTGGGAGACAAGTTTTTTGGAGTCCCAACTAAGTTGAGGCTCTGAACAGGGGCTTATAATGGAATATGGTTCCTCCCCAGAAATTTATATTCTATGAGCATCTTAAATGCAAGGCAAAGACTACTTGAGGAACTGAGGGCCTTGGGGTATACTGAAATGCTAGCTTCAGATGCTAAAAAAAGGGCCATTTTGTGAAATAGCTCAAAGTGCACTTACCTTCTCCACCTTATTTTTAACAGCATCCATCACTGTTTGTTGTAGTGTTTTGTGCAAGGGCAATACAAGATGTTTTGCATTGTAGAGGTGGTGTTTTCTTTGCTAGCCAATGTGGCTAATGTGCTGTTCCCAGCTGCATTCAGCTACTGGCCTAGTCCCACCAGACAGGTGGCTTTGTACCGTAGTTCTGCTTTGCGCCAGCTCATTCAGTACATCTGCCAAACACAGGCCCTCTGTGTTAATTTACCTCTTGTAAAGCCCCAATATTCCTTTTAATCAGTGGGGAATTTTGGCATGTCATTCATTTAAAGATTTGGGGTTTAATTTGACAGCTGAAGACAACAGTAATCTAGTAGGCACGGAGGTGCTTCACAGTACCTGTTCTGAAAAACATTCCAATATCTTGACCAGGTCTTGGCTAGGTTCACCTTTCATTCCTATTTCAAAATTTTCAGCTTAAGATTCCCATTCCTAACTTTTAACAATACCTCTTAATGCCTGGTGTCTTCAGCTTTGTTTTTGGAGGTAGGGAAATAGTCTTTCGCCACTTGAGTAGCTATTTTTTTGTTGGTGAAATAAAAATGGCTTTCTGAAAATATTTGTTAAAATGGAACAACAAAATGCTTAATAAGGTTCTTTAGGGAATCCTTCCTACTCTGTACGTAATTTGGTAACTGCTCAGATCACCATGGCAACATTTTCATTCGTCCTTCTGCATGTATGGCTTTAGCTGGAACAGCACAGGAGGGGAATATAGGGCATACAGCTTTATTCTCAAAGGCTTTCTAACAACTTGCATTTGTGGCTCATCATTAACATTCCCGTCTAAAATAACAACATTTCCACAGCTTAGTACGGTATTGCAAACAGCTTGCTGTCTGTTTCCAATTAGCGTCTGAGGTTCTGAGATTGAAATATTTCACAGTAGTTTGGAGCATTGCTAGTTAGAAGAGCTGTGTTTACAAAAATCCAGAGTTAGTTTTCACAAGAGGTGAATGTTACAGGTTTGGACTTCAGGGGTTTTGTTCAGATTTTTTCCAGAAGAGGTGGTGAAGGTGTTGGATATTTCACGCTTGTAATAGCTGGCTTTCATCAGTTTGTAACTTTAAGGAAAAAGATTTTTATCAAGATGGTTTCTTGCTTCTAATGTTAAAAAAGGCAGCTCATGGAATATTGTAAATTGCATATTTATTCTAGTAGATGTCAATAGTGCATCTGAAGAGGTATAAGCATAACTCCTTACTGGAAAACTAGATAGCTTTCTCTAGTATCAGTAGTCTTACTTACTAGTAAGTTCCTTGAATGAATATATGCTACTGCAAATTTGAAGAGGAAAAAAAAGAGGGAGATCTTGCAGATCAGTTACAAATAATTGTAACAGCTTTGGATCATATAATAATGTATGTCTTATTCATGAACACTATCAAAATATTGACTCTCTGAAGACAAAGGCATCCTCTGGGTTTTTTTTAATGCCAGCTGGATCCACAGATGAACATTTAAAAGACTGTCCTTTCCTCCATTCCCTCCAAACCATAAAATGGGTTTGTTATTACTGCTTTTGGAGCATCTGTCTTATGAGGAAAGGCTGTGGGACCTGGGACTATTCAGCCTGGAGGAGACTGAGGGAGGACCTCATTAATACTTTTTTTTTTGCTGCTTTGACTTTTCAGCTCAAAATTTATAGTTATTTATAGTTGAGTTTCATGCTCAGACAGCTTGCCTCAAACTCTACACAAAAAAAGCTGAAAATTCTTGGACATCTTTCTGAAGATAAGTGCATATTATATTGTGAAGTATAGCGTGATGTTAAAAAAAACCAAACAAACCCAACACGTCCAAAATCTGGCTTTGTCTCACAGTAAGTTTCCTGTGGGCTGAAGCAAGAGTTTTTATTTTCATCAAACTGCCTGATTTGATTCCCACTAACTTCAATGAGAGCAAGACCAGGCCTGTTACTGTCCTAGCATCCTACTCTCTCACAGTTTTATTTAATATGCAATTAAGCTTGTCACTTCGTGTTCTGGGCATTGCTCGCAGCACATCTCACAGGATGAGAACCTCGGAGCAAAAGTTGGATACAAGGAGTTTTTGACATGTAATTAACAGTCCTTTCTTCATATCCTGATGCTCTGATGAAATGAGACTTCCCAGTGGTGGATTAAATGTACTGGTAGGCTTCTGGGGCCATCTGTTTTGCATTCCTCCTTGGTTTACTTTGAATTTCAAATGTCATCATTTCAATACTAAAAACTGCTTCTCTTCTCTCTATTATGTAACAAATTTCTTTTCTTTGCTTCCAATACCATGTATTAAATTGGTAGCAGGATGCTTGGCTCATGCTGATAAAGAACCTTTACAAAATTATGGTTGGAGGGGAAAAATGGAGGGAAGTTTAAATTAAGCTATTCTAGGTCACACCATAGATTAAACTAAATGCAAACTTTGCTGTCAGTGACACAAGGGAAAATACAAGATTCAGAAGGACATTGTAACAAAACAGTTTTGCAGTGACTTAAAATAGGGTTAGCTCCACCTGAAGGAAAGAATGCTTCAAGAATATTCTGTAGGGGCCCATATGAAAGCCTGGAACTTTTAATATAGCAGTCATTTATCCAGTTGGATTTCTGATATTGAATGAGTAATAAAAAATGTTCTTTGGGAGCACCTAATTACATAGTTTTTCCTATCTCTTCATTGTATATGGGTAAAAATCTGTATACATAATTTTCCTAGCAAATGACGTAGTTCTGTCTCTCCTTTGTGTCTGCATTGGAATCTAGATATTTTTCTTCAAGGAGTTTTTGGCAATGAGTGGTTCCTAAGAAACAGGCTTCTTATATTGAAAACTAGTCATATTTCAAGTCATTAGTCTGACTTAAATATTACTGTAATGTGTGAAAAATAGTGAGCAAGATTAAAAGCACTATATAAAATGTTACAGCTGCCTGCATATTTAATCTTTAGGGAGAATGGTATTTGGAATAAATATTGTACATTTGCAGCAGCTTTATATCATTAAATTATGTACAGCCATAAATACCACAACTGGTAGGTGAACAACTTTTCAGTCTGTTAGAGCAAGATGTACATCTGAGTTTGACAAGTACGTTTACACTACGATACTTATGAACAAAATCAGGAGCTTTATCCTAAAATACGGTCTTTTCTTTCACCAATTCCCTTTACAAGTTGCACAGGATCGTCTATTACTGCCACCTACCGATAAAGTGATAAACAGCTGCCTGAAACTGAACACCAACGTCAACTAGAAATGACCTCAAAGGACGATTTTAAATTAATACACACACTCTCAGAAGCAGTGTCCCAGCACTTCT
The DNA here is from genome assembly GCF_028858725.1 of Colius striatus. Lineage (NCBI taxonomy): Eukaryota > Metazoa > Chordata > Aves > Coliiformes > Coliidae > Colius > Colius striatus. Next base: position 69,850,924 of record NC_084760.1, on the reverse strand, counting down.
GTTTTCATGGTCTGCATGCAGTAAGGCATTGCCTGATACTGTGGTCACAGCTGGGGTGTGGTTCAACCTCATGCTTCAGTTCCGGACTTCTCAGTTTAGGAAAAGATGGAAGTCAAGTAGATGGTTTGGTGAAAGAGGTCAGGTGTCTAGCTAAAACACAGTTGAAAAAGCAGTGGAAATCTTTGGATGTATCAGTTAGAATTGCTGTCTACTCTCTCCTTGAATTTCATTTTCTAGTTTCATTTGTAAGTGTGATGCCTGTTCCTCCTTGCCACCCTGCCACCAGTTATGTCACCACTTAAACTTTAGCAGTTTCCTCACTTGAGGAGGTGATGTGACCACAAGTAAGGCCTGGGGCAGAGTGGGCCCCCAGCACAGTCACCCCCTAATACTGTTTCCCTATTGCCTTCCTCTCTGCAGAACTGTGCAAGAGCTTTCAGGTGACTGAGAGCTGTGCTATTCCTTCATGCTCAAACTTTGCTCCTGGTTACTGGAGGTTTTTTTTCCCAGGGTGGGTTTGGAGTCCAGGCCAAATACTTCCTTGTATGCCAGAGCTTAAGTGTACAGCCTGAACAGAGCTTAGGCCACTGCTTATGCTTAGAATATCATTTTACAGCAAAAATGCACTAGGCAGCGGCATAAAGGTGTGTTTCAAAAGACCAACCAGTCCATAATATCTATTTGTTGCGTAGCCTCTTACCGTACCCTGTTGTGCCCATGAACTTTAGGCTGCATATTTGAGCCTTTCACTCTTTCTGTAGCATGCTCTAAAGAGATGCACATTTTTTTCAGTAAAAGAAAGGAATAAGCCAAGCTTTATAGAAAAGAACCTTTATGACTTTTTAAAAACCTTCCAAGTATCAGTGACTTTAAAGGTCTTTATAATGTAATAACCTCTTTTTGGCAAGGGTCGCCCACATGACTTTTGGCTGTAAAATTTTTTGTTGCAAAACTGTTCACTACCATGATTCTTGTACTGATTCTTGTCTGTGATGTTGCCCCCTGGAGAGCATACCAGCTTTTATCCTACTCATCACAACATACAGATTTCCAATACATATATATCTGCAGTGCTGATATGAGTATGTTAGTCATATCATTAAAAGACCACATGAAAAAAACTTCAGATGCTAAGATTTTTATGAAAAAAATACTTGAACAGAAACTTTGAGAATATAATGATTGTTATATATAATAGGCTCTCTTAAGATATTTTCTTCTTCTTCAGACGGCACATGCATGGGGTTTTTTCTGGGAGTTTGCTTCAGACTCTGGAAAATAGGGAGCAATTATGAAATACCTATTCAGGAGAAATGAGAAGGCTGTAAAAGTGATTATATTTCTTTACAGTTCTGCCCATACCAACTAAACAAATAATTGTAACAAGGGTGTGAATGAATTTGAAGATTTTTAAACAGAATCTGAATAAATTTAAAAAAATGCATTAAAAGATCATTAAAGAAGCCAAGTTATGCACTCATTTAAGAAATGTCACAGTTAAGTTTGCTTATGCATCTTTCATTTGCCTCTCTCATTTGTATGCGCTACTATTGCAGAGGGCCACTGCAGGAACTCCCACAAGGCACAGTTAATGAGCAGTTACTCAATACTGTTTTGGTTTCTTTACTCATTGTGTAGCCCTGGGCCTGATTTACTCACAAGTTCAGCTTTCAATTTAGAACCTTTCCCTGATGAGCTTCTCTGTGGTGCTCATCATGGATTGCTTCACAAAGTATCTCCACAGTATCCAGGAGGAATGCGAGGGTGGAAATATTCCCATCTTACAGTGCTAAGCTGACGCAGAGCCTGAACAGAATGGATGGGATTGTCAGTGTCTGCCTCTCCAGAGTAGTTAGCATTTCCAGCATCTCTAACAATGTTTCCATTTGCTCAAGCTTCAGCTATGAATCCTCAGCTCTACAAACTGGAGTGACTTTTGCAAGTCAGATGCCCAGAAACTAAGGGAAAAAAAGGAACATTAAGTGTTTTATTTTGTGATGCTCCTGGTATCACACAGAAGCAATTTCAGACTCCAGTTCTGCCAAGCAACAATGACCTTTAGTCTTGCAACACTATTTTGTGGTCCCATCTCCTTCAACAAATAATGGAACCATTTGGTGCATTCTCCAGCAGAGCATGGCCATCCTGAAGCAGGACAAGTGCCAGGACAGGAAAATAGCACCCATCATGTAATTTTTTTCAGTGAAATACAGCCTGAATATTATCTATCTATTTATAGATCTATAATAATGAAATTATAAATAATATGTGGCCAATCTGCTTTGTAAACCCAACAACAGCTTAACATTTTACCAGGCGTGTCATTAAAAAGCATATTTGCTGTTGTAGGTCTCATTGGTGCTTCCTATAAAAGTTTTTTTCTGTACCCACATCCTGAAGTCTTTATGCAACTTTCAAAAATAGCTGTGTACAATCTTCACATGAAGTAGCTAATCCCAACAGCTATAGCCCAACTATTAGTTATTTGGGGTTGAACCACATCTCTGCAAGACATTTCCCTGTTTACTCTCACAGATGTGCCTTTCAAGATTTAGCTGCTACCACATACAGTCGGTTTTGAGTCCATTCCTATTTTTGATTGTTGTGAATGTGACAAGGAGTCAACTAAGGCTGTGAAATGTAATATTGCTATATTGGTATGTTTGGATAACTGTGACACAGAATGATAGAATTATAGAATGGTAGTGGTTGGAAGGGACCTTTACAGATCGTCTCGTCCAACCCTGCTGCCAAAGCTAGATCAGGTCACACAGGAACATGTCCAGGTGGGTTTTAGAAGGAGACTACACAACCCTTCTGGGCAGCCTGTTCCAGAGCTCTGTCCCCCTCACAGTAAGAGTTTTTTTCTTATGTTTAAGTGAATTTCTTTGTGTTCAAGCTTCATCTCATTACCCCTTGTCCTGTTGCTAAATACAACAGAGATAAGTGATGCCCCAAACTCCTGACATTAACTATTTAGGTATTTGTTAATATTAATGAGATTCTCCCTCAGTCTTCTCCAGACTAAACAGCCCCAGTTCCCGCAGCCTTTCCTCATATGAAAGATGTTCCAGTCCCCTGATCATCTTGGTGGCCCTGTGCTGGACTCTCTCTGGAAGTTCCCTGTCCCTCTTGAGCTGGGGAGCCCAGAACTGGACACAAGACTCCAGATGAGGCCTCACCAAGGCAAAGTATAGGGTGAGCAGAACCTCCCTTGACCTGCTGGCCACACTCTTCTTGATGCATCCCAGGATGCCATTGGCCTTCTTGGCCACGAGGGCACTTTGCTGGCTCATGTTTAGTTTATTGTCAACCAGAACTCCCAGGTCTCTCTCTGCAGAGCTGCTCTCCAGCAGGTCAATCCCCAGCCTGTAGTGGTGTGTGGGGTTGTTCCTTCCCAGGTGCAGGACTCTGCACTTGTCCTTGTTGAACCTCAGGAGGTTCCTCTCTGCCCAATTCTCAAGCCGGTCGAGATCCCGCTGAATGGCAGCACAGCCTTCTGGGGAATCAGACAGTCCTTCCAGTTTGGTGTCATCAGCCAACTTGCTGAGGGTACACTCTGTCCCCTCATCCAGGTCATTGATGAAGATATTGACATCCTGCAAGACAGTTTTTCCAACTCTTGTGCATGTTGGGATGGGTCTGTTTAAAGAAATATTCCAACTGAACGGGACCTTTCCAGAACGTAACAAGGATAATCTGATTTACCCCTCTCTAGAATAAGAGACTGAGTTGGTCATCCACTCACCTTACATTTGTAAGAGGACATGAAACTTGGAGCTCCAGCTTTCTGTAAAGGAAAGGGACTTGAGGGAAGTTGGGTTATCTTTGTCTGAATACAATGTTGGAGGTGTTTGGTTGCTAAGTTATTGCAGTGTCAGTGACAGCAAAACCCTACAGAATATTCTTGGACCTAAGACAATTCAGTGCAAACTATGGCTGCTGCCCCAAATCAGACACCTGGGCTCCCTGCCAGGAGCCTTTTCGTCTTCAGATTAAACAACCACAAGTCTCTCAGGTGCTTTTCATAGGAGAGGTGTTCCATCCCTCAGATCATTTCTGTGTCCTTCCTCTGGACTCACTCCAGCAGGTCCTTGTGTTTCCTGTACTGAGGACTCTAGAGCTGGACACGGCATTGCAGGTGAGGTCTCATCAGAACACAGTGGAGAGGCAATATCACCTCTCTCAGCCTGCTGGCCACACTTCTTGTGATGCAGCCCTTGATGCAGTTGGCTTTCTCAGCTGCAACTGCACTTTGATGACATATCTGTTTTGTCACCTACCAATATGTCCAAGTCCTTCTTTGCAGGGCTGCTCTTGCACCACCACCAGCCGGAAAAGAAGAAGAGACAGAAGAAAGAAGAAGCAGGAAGAACCCTCCTCTTCCGGCTTCTTCTTAAAAAGTGATCATGGAGGTGTCTAGTTGGCTCAGCCCCAGAAGTGGGTCTGGCTCAGAGCTGAGGAGAGTTTCAAGCAACTTCTTACAGGAGCCATCTTACAGCCCCTTCCCCCTTACCAGAAAAGGCTGTCATGTCAAACCATGACAAAGGTTTAGTTGCATTGCAGCCATGCTGTGAAGGATTTAACCAACATGATGGAAAGAGTGGTTTCTGTGAAGTAAATACTGCCTCCTTGACCTTTTTAGTTTCTTAAGTCTTTTAATAAAGGAGAACATAGAGCAGAATTGGTAGTCATACTGTATCTTGATTTTTTTTTTTAAGGGAGACTAATAAATCTCCCTTAAGAGACTATTAAGGAAGATAGCCATGGGCAAAATTTTGTTAGCTTCTTGCCTTCATTCAAATTTACAAATGAGCACAGGCCTTGAACCACAATGGCTGCAGCTATGTGCTGCCCAAAGCTTTCTAAGCTGCCCAAGGCTTTCTGTTAGCGTTTCTCTTCATGCCTGTCCATCAGGTCCTTACAGCTTGCAGGTCACATACCATTGACTTTTCTTTGCTGCTACTAATGATATGAGCTGGCAGGCCCATCAGCAAGGCTGCCTGTTTTCTAGAGATTAGTTTTTGCAGGATTACTTTGTCCTCAGGAGACCCCAGCAACTCCAGCAGCAATAATAGCTCAAGCCAAGGAGTCTGGAAACTCCTCTGCATCTGCACTTCATCATATCAGAAAGGTGAAAGGGGAGGCAGGGAGACTCCTTTTTCTGTTTGGGAAAATAAGCAAAATCTCTTTCTTCAAAAGATCCTAAGAGGAACGTACAGAAAGAACTGAAAATTCCTCAATGCAGACAGTGAATCTGTTTAGGTTACGAACATTAGGGGGAAAAAATTACTCTTGGGATGAAAATTTACAACTCTTTAAACTCCAGTAAAACCCTTCATACCCTGATCTGTAATATCTTTCAATATTTTTTCTTTAAATAACTGAAGACACAATGATTTTGTGAAATGTCCTACATCAATGTGACTGCAAAGGTTGGAGAAAGTTAAGCCTCAAATCCCTAAAATGGAATCACTTGACAGTCCCCTTGACAGTCCCCTTTCAGATGGAGCACACAGAGACCAATAAAACACACGGCTCCCTTGGGGATGAACTCTGCTGAAACACATGCAGCTCTACCCTGCTTCTTGCTCTTGTCATTTGCTCCAGTGTCCTAAAAAAATCCCAGTCACCCACTCAGGGCACTAATGAGGCCAAAAAATGGTAAAAAAATATGAATGCTATGGACTACAGCTCTGGTATCCATCAGTTCTCTGTGTCAGACAAGAGATGTTTATCCAGAGACGTCGTGCAAATTTAACAGAAGCATCTTAAGTTTAAAAGCAGTCTGGGGACTAAAATTTCTATCTCTCCTATCTCCAGCTCTTGCGTCCCACATCTTGTGCCTGATCTTATGCCTGTACTATACTGTGTGCCAAAGGCACCACCTGAGTCTGTAATGTCAGAGGAGTAAATCTGTTCAAAAAGCACAGGATGAAAATGGTGTGTTTTTAAATAAATCACACCTAGAATTACCATAAAACAAATCCAAATTTGCAGTCTTCCAGGAAAATAATTTGACATTATCTCAAAGTTATATTCCATATCCACTCTTCTTTTCATAGTGTATATGGATATCTTCATGATTCTTAAAACTCAGGAAAAAATCTGATTTTTATACAGCACAAGACTTAGCAAAAAGTGTGTCTAAAACTCAGTACCTTGGATCCATGTTTAGACACTCTGATATCAGCTTGCTTGTCCAAAATATCGGGCCTCATAAAAGCCCTCAAGAGGCAAACTGAATCCACTTTGCTAAGGGAGACTTCTGAAAACCAGGTTAATGGTTGGGTCTGATCATCTCACAATTTATACAGAGGTGCACACTTGCAGTGTCATATACAACATGAGAAGTACCACTGCTTGCATCTCCTACAGATGATGAAGTTGGGAGGCTTAGGTTAAATCTTTGGCTTGAAAAATCTTGCAGAGAATGGGAGAGAAAATGGAATAGGAAGACAATCCTCTGAAACTAAACTCTCTTTTTAACCATTTCCTACATTACTAACAAAAATGCATATATCTCATCCTTTTTACCAGAATGCCCTGTTTCTGTGATGTGAAGAAACAGATTTCTCCTGGTCTGTACAGTATATAGTCCTTCCTTGAGCATGGTAGGTAACAACATGTAGAAAGCAAGATATTAAGGATCTGGGTCCTCTGTTTCGTCTACAAAGAAGTAATCGCTCCCAGACATGTTTATAAGATCAATCTCCATCATTTGTCCTGGCCTGGGGTAAGGCCTGGGGAGAGGACTGTAACTACAAGGAATGCAGGCAAATGTAGAGTAATATTAGCTGTTGGACCACTTTTTACTTCTGCAGCTGAACCTGCTTAAAAGCAAGTCAAATGTAAGTAGTGATTAATAACAAGAGCATTTTTTGTGTAAATGTTTTCCCTAGTACTACTATTTGCTGATGTGTACACACTCAACTGCATATTAATTATGTGTAAGTATGCAAACAAACTAAAGTTGAGGTATTACCAACACATTTTCTTTTTGCTGTTTAAACAAAGGTTAAAGTCACTGGTTTTCCTTCTAATATCTCACTCCAGCTGATGAGAAATGAATCTTAATACAGCTGTTTGAAGGGACTCTAAGCTTTTCCAAACACTTTTAACAGCTTGGTGATTTTAAAAAACAGATTTTAGTATTTTCATAAAAACTCAATCCATAGAATAGCATCAGCAAGCAATCATTTAAGCCTTGTGGCTATTACACATGAAGTTCTAGTTTATACATTAACTCCTGGGAAGCCTCGGCTCATTTATCCACATCACTTTTTCAGGTAGATTCACCCTGCAGGAGTCCAAGGAATCATTTCTCTGTGTTCAGACAGACCAGAGACAAGTAACTTCTCAAAGTGCTGGTAATCACTCTCCTCCATCCAATCCTATTTAAAACTCTTTAGTCAGCATGATGTTGCGCAGGCAGCTGCCCTCCCGGTGGGTCAATCCCAGCTTCCCAAAGCGGTGCTTGTAGTCAAGGTTTGAAGCTGTGCTTGGATTATTAACTTCTCATAGCATACTTCTGTAAGAACAACAATGTTACCGTGGATTCTTGGCTGTGATCCAGTCGCACTTAAGGATAGTTTGTTTAAAATCCCCGCCCTGGAATTTCAGTCAAATAGTACGTCCCTTGCTGGAATAAATACTCCAGAACAGTTTACGTTGCAGCTCTTTGCCAAAGCAAAACACTCTCTTGTCTTTATTGGGTTAATAAAGGATTGTTCTGGAAAGCATTTTTGTTACTGGACAGTGACTTTTTAGAAGGGACGTTCAGTAGACAGGGAAGGTGTTGCACAAAGAAAGTGCTCACCGCAGCCCTCGGCTCCGGCCGCGCCCGCCTTGGGCACGTCAGCCAGACCGGGGCCGGCCCAGCGGCGAGGGCAGCGGGCCGCCCGGGCGGTCACAGGAGAAGCGCAGCGGTTCCTCACAAGGCAACAATCCTTAAGGGGCGACTGCCTTCCCCAGCCTCCACGCTCTCCCGCCCCGTGAAACGTGAGTTAAAGCCGCCCTCCCGCGGCCTTTCCCCGAGGGGCAGGGCGCCCGTGAGACTCGTTCCGCCGCCGCCGCGCCCCTAGACCCGGCCTCGCTCGCCTCAGCCTCCCGGGGCCGCCCCGCAGCATTCTGGGGACTGTAGGCAGCCGCCGCCGCTGCCCGCGCCGCCGCTGCCCGCCGGGGCCGGGGCGGGACTGCAGCTCCCGGCGGCCGCCGAGCGGTGGAGCCGAACCCGGCCCGGCCCGGGCGAGCGGCGGCGGCGCGGGGAGGAGCCACGGGTGGCCGAGTCGGCGCCGCGCCGCTGGCAGAGCCGGCGCAGAGGGGAAGGGGCTGGCTGCGGCAGCGGCCAATGCGAAACTGGCTGGTGCTGCTTTGCCCCTGTGCGGTCGGGGTCACGCTGCACCTCTGGCTGCTGCTCAGCTGCCCCGGCGGGCCCGGGAGACACCCGGCAGGTAAGGAAGGGGCGGGCGGCGGGGGCTGCCCCGAGCGCAGGCAGCGCGGGCGGGCAGGGCTCCCCTGCTCCGGGAGCTTGCTGAGGGGGGGTCAGGGGCCGCAAGACTGTGGGAAGGGGGTGCATGGGGCCGCGGGCGGCTGGTGCAGGTCCCGGGGCCGGGAGGCGATGAGCCGCTCGGTCAAGGGCTGTGGCTGTTAAATGGTCGGGGCCGTCCCCGGCTGCGTAATGCTGCGGCGGTACCGGCGGCTCCGGCGTTTCTGTGGCTGCGGGCAGCGCTTCTCTTGGCGGGTCTGGTTACAGGGCTTGGAGGGTTCGGGAAGAGCGGGGAGAAGGTCTCGGAGTTCCTGCGCGGGTTCTTGAGGAGCCTGCGACTCGTTAGGTCGAGCTGTGGAGAGCAGCCCTGGTTCCGTGATTTAAGCTGGAGGTACCAGCCGCCGTAGGTGGCTGTCGAGAGTGCTCTCCGTGGGGCAGCAGCCCCTTCTGAACACCTTCTACGACACGGATGTCCTGTAGCTCCCGCTGAGCTGCTTGGGGAAGAAATTCCCACAGGTTACATTCGTATCACGTCGTTCCCGGTCCTAGGAGTAGCTCTCTGCGCTGGGCAGTGTTTGCCGTGTTTGTCTTTAAAACTCCTGTGGCGCAAAAAGCTATTAATAGGATCAGGTATGATATAACAGGAGTGCAATTGGATCCCCAAAGGCTTATACTGTGCTCCTCATAAAACGAGTTGTAGTTACCAAGCCACAAATCTGTCTGTCGGGACAGAAACTTCTGTCAGCTACGGATAGGTGCTGTTTGAGAACATTAAGAAGTGCTCTACAGTACGTCTGAAAAAATGATGAGGAAGAAATTGTGGTGTTTTACTTGACAAATTCTTAGAATTCTGTTTAGCAACCCTGGAAGCCTGTTAACTAACAAAGCCACACATTGGGACAGATGCCTGTTCCCTGCACAGACTGTATATATCTGTGAGGAGAGTGCTGATTTCCCGTGGTAGTTAGTAATATGTGTGTGAAACGAGCAAGGCTGGTGCATTAGTGTAGCCTGAAAGCCACAGAGTTGTATGGTTGTCTCTGTATGCTGGTCATTGCCTATCAAATGAGCAGTGGTCACACCTGAATTATAAAAGAATGGGAACTATAAGTGCATTTGAATTGCCTAGTTGGCACTCTCAGCTTTCATGGTGCTCCTTTGTAACTTCAGTGCATTGATTTGGAGTTGGAAGTGACAACTTCGTGAATTTCGTGATGGAATTTCGTGATGACCTTTCCTGCAGAAATGTGTTTTTTGCTGAAAAACGTTTCTAAAGAAAATCCAGAAGTTTCTTAGGTGGAGAGGGAAGGAAGAAGCTTTGCTTTTCAGAGATGCACTGTTTGAAACAGTGAAGCAGTTATGGGAGTTACTGTGAAACTATGTTGCATCAGATAACATCAGAATAACTAGGATTAAAATAAACCAGTGCTTTTGTTTTAGTATTGAAAGATTATAAGTGTGAATTTTGTTTCTATGCAGGTTGTTTACTTGTAATGTATTCAGTGATGTATTCACCCTGAGGAGAGAAAAAGTGGTCCCTCTTACAAAAAGATGAGAGCTTCCATCATCCATAGGAAAATGTGCAATACATATGCCTGGAACAACTTTCTTATGGGGAAAGGCTGCAGGACCTGGGGTGGTTTAGCTTAGTAAAGACTGAAAGGGGACCTCTCAACACTTTTAAGTACTTAAAAGGTGGATGTCAGGAGGATGGGGAGACACTTTTTTCTTTTGTCTCCAGTGACAGGATAAAGGGTAATGGGCATAAGCTGGAACACAAAAAGTTCCACTCTTTGTGGAAAAACTTCTTTGTTGTGAGGGTGAGGGAGCACTGGCACAGGTTGCCCGGGGAGGCTGTGGAGTCTCCTCTGGAGGTTTCCAAATCTACCTGGATGAGTTCCTCTGCCCCCGATGGAGATGAACATGCTTTATCAGGGGGTTGGACTGGATGCTCTCTAGAGGTCCCTTCCAGTCCTTATCATTCTGTGATTCTATGCTGTCTCTTTGCTGCCTCGTTTTTGGAGTCTGCCTTGTAGCCTTCAAAGTACCAAGAAATGTAGGTATGGCTGCCTTGGCTGAGGAAAGAAGGATGTGCTGAGGGACCTCTTTTACCTCTGCTGTCTTTTGTGTTATATTCTGAATAAGGAGAGTGTTTTAGGAACTTTAAACCATTTTTGTACAAGAGTAAGACACATCCCTATTTATTAGAACACTTCTTCAATCTGAAAGTATTTAAGAGGATCTAGTACAGCCTGATTAAACTAGTCATGTTTAATTTGATTATTGAGAAATCTGGTTGGGTTATTTTACTTGTTTTTTGCTCTACCTGCTCTTTATTGCCTACTGCCTGGAATCACTGAATATGAATAAAAATTAATCTGATAATGGAACAGTGCTTTACAATAGCTGCGACATAAAAATTCATTATTTGTATATTCTTTGGTATTTCTGAGTAGTGTCTGTAGAGTTGTGTAGTGTCTCAACAGTTGCAAAATTAGTTGCCAGTGGAGGTCGAAGGCAGAGTGAACAGAATTCCATTTTTTGAGAAGTCCAATATCTTTCTCAATAGTCACTGCACACAAACGGAAATCTGTTAAAAAGTCAATAACCTGTTTCAGTGATTATTGACATTATTGACTCGCAAACACAACATTGAAATAGACATCTTCTGCAATCAATTCTGCTTACTGTTGATCTCTGTCAAGCTGGCCAGCCTACATTTGTTTAGTTAAGGACTGTATCTTCATTTGGATTCCTAGTAGTCCTCATTGTCTTGATTAGAAATGTTTTCTCATTTCTGGCCTAAACTTACTTGCAACTGGTTTATGCCCTTCTGTTCTTAAGCCTTTCAGTTAAAAGGGTCTTTCTCCTCCTTCAAGTACACCTCCATCATGTAACATAGAGACCAAAGGTACCTGTTTTAAATCTCTGTTTCCTTAAGCTGAACAGTTCATTTCTTTCTACTGTCTCCCCCTTTGCAGTATTCTGATTTTCTCTGTCACCCCTGTGTCACAGAAGATGTAGTTCTTGAAGGGAGTACTCATTAATTGGACAAAAATACATAGGATCAGTTCTGAGACCAAAGACCTTTGTTTCAGTGTCTTGATTTTGGTGGCTCCCTGGATTCTTTCTGTTCATCAGTTAATGGGACTAATTCACACTTCTGAGCAAGACTTAGGCAAGAACATGTTTTTAGGTTTAATTGAAGTCTGTGTCTGTCTAACCAATTATAAACAAGTGCTATCCAAAGGAAGTTTGTGGGTTGGAAGCTGTAGTTAATCTTTGTAAAAATCTTAGATAAATGCTAATTATAAAATGACCTCAGAAACTTGAGAAAGAACAGACAGACCTGCTTTTAGCACTCCAGGTGGATTCATTGCTAATTGTGTGTTTTAATTGATGGCACAAGTCTTCTTGAGTAGGAAATTACTCACTGTAGGGCTTCAGTTGCAGTGCCTAATCAGAAAGCCCCACACAGTCAATGTAACGTGCTGCCACTTTGATGACAGTGCTCTTCAAGATGTTATTCCTGTACATTTCTGGGGGTGTGTGGCAGTGAAGAATTGGCCCTTTTGGTTTTGTTAGAGTCAGTCTTTTACTAGGAAATAATTATGCAACAGATTAAAATCCACCATTTTCTAGAAGCTGTTTGTGTGCCATCTGCTGTCCTGTGCTTCAGCACGTACTTGTACTGCAGGCACTGGTCTAACAGAACCATATACAGAGTTGGCTAGACTGATGTTTAGTGAGTGATTAGCCTTGCAGAATTAGGGCTGTCCCCCTCACAGACCAGCCTGTGTACATGATGGGTAAGAGAGGAGGGAGACCTTAACTTGGTCTTGACTTTTCAGTACTGAAATCACAAAATATAGAAACTACCTCTGAGGTTATGAGTGATGCCATGCTCTGTAACAAGAAATTCTGCCTAAATGTGACACTTCTTAAACAACAGATGTTGCCTGAAATCTGCTAAGCCTGTCTGTCAGGATGTGATATGCTTGGTCACAGAGTTATTTCATCTTTTGTAGGTATGTAAAGACTAATAGGCTGGTGGCATTGGCCGTAGCTGTGCCATTCTGCCTAAAACGCCAGTTCTTCCCCAGCCTTCACCTGTGACATCTTACTGTAACAATGTTTTCCAGGGATGGGCCATCTCCAGCGAAAGCAATCCCTCCACCTTTGGTGAGCATGAAATAATGGACAAAGAATCCACAACAAAGCTGACAGTATTTTCCAACTGAATTGTGGGGTTTTTGTTGTTGTTGGTTTTGGGTTTTTTTAAATTTTTTTAGAGCTTTCAGTTATTCTGTGGACTGATGTCTCAGACATTGCCAACTACTAACAAGCAGCACAGAAATTTCATTTTGTGTTTTGGCAATGGAATAAGGGGCTAAAAGTTCCGATTCTGCAGAGCTGGAGATCAAGGTTTGAGGCTGAAGGAAGCTCTTCATCAGTTGGCTTCTAAATTGCCCAGAGTAAAACAGCCAAAAGGGAGCAAGTAGCCTTCTCTGGGAGCAAGCTTTTGTTAGGTAGCATCAAGCATTGGTAACTACTTTTCAAAGGACAGAGGTGCTGTGCTTCCCCAGCTGCTCCCCTAGACCTCAAAAAAAGTTTCAGTTGCAAAAAGAATTTGCTTTATTCCTTTTGTGTCTACACTTCTAATACCATTGCTCCTAGACAAATGTCTAGAAATGTGGAAGTGATGTATCATTAATGGTGTTTAGATCATCATTGTCCCACTGGCATTGCTACTGTCTTTTTGCAAATCGTAAGAATCTTGGTCACCTGTTTCTTTAAGGGAATGCTGCTGATGTATCAAAAAAACCCAACCAAAGAACAACAAAATACTCTGCTTACAGAGGTTTTCCTCTTTGAACTGGTAAAGGTGTTTAAAAGCTTGTCTAAAGGCTTGTCTGGAGTAATGTACTTCTGCAGAAACCAGGGGTGTTCATCTTGGCAATTTGTAGCCCTGATATAAAGTAGATACTGCGGGGGGTCATGTAGTTCTGCTTGTGGAGAAACATGTAATGCAGATAAGCTACAGCAGATGACTTTAAGTGAAGAAGATTAGGGAGGGTGGGAAACAGCTGCCTTTGCTCTTTGGTTTATTCTTTTTCTGTGTATGTCAGCATTCTGTAAATACAAACCTTTATATTAAGTTAATTTCTTTGTTCTTGTTCATTTGCATCTTTAACAAAGCAGCACAGAAGAAAAAGGCATTAAAACCACAGAATATGGTTGTGAAGTTGTGAGAACAGGCAGAGATAGCAACATAAAATGTGTGGTTTGTTTTGGGGGTTTTTTTTTGGAGAGGTGTTGTTCCTTTTTAGTCTTATGTATGAAGTGGAGTTATTGAGAATATTCTAAATAACTTCTGCCTGGCCTACTTAGTTCCATTCATTTTTTTAGAAAAAATTTTCTTGAAAGAAAGGTATCTGCATGGGTAGCAGAAGATAGAAAGTCCAGCCTTCTGGGGAACCTATTTACTCTAGCAGTCTTCAGTGGAGGTTCTCTGGTGCCTGATAGTGCAGGTAAGCCTACACTGCTATTTCTCAGCACAGGCACCAACAATGAGTCTTTTCTCTGTCCAGTCCAGTTCTGTGAAATATTGGGACTTGATCACTTTGGGGACTGCAAGGTATGTCAAACTTAACTGAAAGTGATTGGCAAGTTTAGTAGTTGCTAGGGCACTCACCAGCAGAGATATGTGCGGCAAGACTGTCTTTACCTTGTTTGTTGACAAAATCAAGCCAAATAATCTCAATTTTTTCATCTCCTTATAATGACAGTAAATATAATTAACAGCTTAACTTGACCTTTTACTTGAAAATCTGTCTCATAGGAAGAGGAGATACAGGCTAGTGTTTGTATTTGACGATTTTGAAAAACTTCAAGAGCTGTTGGCTGCTAGTGAGACAGTCAAAATCTGACTAGGGCCAGTAAATGGCAGTGACCTCTTGCTGTGGCCAGCTCAGCAAGAGGCACATCTCTGCATCTTTAGCTTTGTCTTCTAAGGGAACTGACTTGTGCTCTATATATGCACTTATATTTTCCTGCATTTCTCCCTAACTTTGATCTGTTGGTAGTTCTCATTTGGCAGGCAGGTGGATGTCCAAAAAAACCAGCATTTTCACCAAGTTTCATGAAAATTCGTGACTGAGAATCCTGTGAAAGCTTACTGCAGCTCGTATTGAGGTTAAAAACTGTAATAATAGAAACATGTATGGTCAGACATCAGAGAATTGTGTGTGAGACTGTCCTTACAAATACCAGAGGCCAAGAAAGCTTCAGTAGGAGCTTGTTATTAACCATGTGATGCAAGCCTCTGGCAGACTGGACTTCAGTAGCCTTAGAGCTGACAGAAGTACTCCTTACTGTACAGAATACTCATTGCTGTAAAGAATTAAATAGATCTCAGCAGCTCGGAGAGGGCTGCTTCCTTTCATGTTTTTATAGCTTTTGCTGGGGATTAACAGCCTCAAGCAAAACAGTCAAGTGAAAGCAATTTTGTTCCTGATGCTGAAAGAGACTAGCGTAGGGCATTGCACATGTGCACATTTGCGTACTTATGTTCCACTGAGAAGTCTTGGTCCGTGTAATACAACTGAGATGCAGCTTTAAGGCAGTAAGAGTTCAAAGCAAGGCAACTAGTGATAGCGTGGCCTTTGAATTGGAAAGGCTTCCTCTACTGCGTCTATTAGGTTAGCAACACAACGGGGTTTATTGTGGAGTATATGTAGCTTTTTTATTTTTCTTTTCCCCTTCACAAACCACAAAATTTACAGGGTGGTTGAGTTTGTTTTTTTGTCTTTGTGATAAGGCTTAATTATCTTGCACAACCAGTTCAAGGTAAGAGTGATACAGTGTTAATTTTTTAAGCTTATTACCAACACTTAAAATTTAAGCCTAAGAATGCACACAGTAGAACATAAGTAAGTTTGATCCCCAGTGACAAGTATCCATTGCTTGTATGAATTGTTATTATTAACTTAGAGGTCAGTAATGTTTTTTCATAAACTACAGAATCATTTAGATGAGAAAGGTCATCAAGTCTAACTGTCATTTTAAGGTCATCTGGTCTAACCATCAACCCAACACTGCCACATCCACCATGTTCTTAAGGGCCACATCTACTTGTCTTCAGGAATGGTAACACCCAACACCCCCCTATTCCAATGCTTGATAACACTTTTGTTGAAATTTTTTTCCCCGGTATCCAATCTAAACCTCCACTGGCGGAACTTGAAGCCTTTTCCTCTTTCTGTTGCTTGTAGCTTGTGAGAAGAGTCCAACACTCACCCTGCCACAACCTCCTTTCGGGCAGTTGTGATCAGATCTCCCCTCAGCCTTCTCCAGGCTAAACAATCCCACGTCCCTCAGCTGCTCCTTGTGGGTCTTGTGCTCCAGACCCTTCACCAGCCTTATTGCCTGTCTCTGGACACGTGCCAGCACTTCAGTGTCTCAGCTGTAGTGAGGGGCCCAAAACTGAACACAGTATTCCGGGTGTGGCGTCACCAGTGCCAATTACAGGGGGGCAATCACTTCCCTGGTCCCGCTGGTCACACTGTTCACACTGTTTCTGATACAAACCGAGGATGCCATTGGCCTTCAATGTGCATCAGAGCATATATATGCACATCTGAATTATCCTTATAAATGAATAATGGCTTTAGTCTTTTTTCCCCTCTGTACCTCTTTCTCTCTTTTTTTTTTTTTTTGTGTATTAACAGTGCTGGTTCAGAGAGAGACATATGAATCTCTTTTCCTGAAAGTTTAGCAAATGTTATTCCTGCTTTCTATAAGAAGTAGAAACCTTTTCTGACAAGAAAAGAGCTTATTCATTAGCTTTTGTCAAATAAGCTTGTTTTTTTAAAGTAAAACGGCATGACCCTTAGGACAGAGAAGACAATGTTCTGAATATAGACCACTGTAATGCTACCATACTAAGCCTGAAGATGGCCTAAAATGAGAAGGAATGTTTTCTAAAAGCAGTAGGATATTCATTCTGAAGCATCTGTTATGTTAACATTGTTTGCATGTGAATGGTTCATAAGGAAAAGTTTAACTCATTTAAAAATACAAATTAATTAAAAGTATGCATATTTCATTTGAGTAGCTTATTTTTACATTGTTGGTTTTTTAAATTAAAGACAACTTGTGCTATTCTGAGTCAAGTCACCTCTTAGACTTCTTAATCTTTATGTAATTAAATGGTCTGCTTCTAATTTAAAGTGATATCTTAAAAGCCAAATCTGTGTAAACAATATCTGATGTACAGTCTACAAACGTGTTAGTCATCCTATGAAATTTATACTGCAAGACTTGTGGTTAACGCAACAGAACGTGTTTAAAGAATAATCATAGGACGAGAGAAGAACAAGGAAAGAGAAGGGATGTATGGGACTACAGAGGAATTTGCTATAGTACAGCCTTATAAATGTGTAGCTCTCATGTACCTCTGCTGTCCTGGAAACTCCTGGTTCTTGGCTGTATAATGACCTCTGAAGACATACAGAATCTCTGAGTATTTGGTATTTACCAGCATAAAGGAAAAATAAAATTGTATTTGGATTGAGCAATGTGTTTGATTTACAAGTTTCTTCACTTATATAAGGCAATAGGTTTGTTGTTTTGTCAGCAAACAAACAATACTCCTGAATGTTACCACAAATTCAATATCTGGTTGTTTCACAGTTGACTTCAGTGAAAAATCGAGGAATGGAACTAGTGGCTTACTGCTTGGATTTCTAAGTCATTCTAAGTGTAAACTGATGTAAACTTCTCTTAATAGGTTAATGTTGAGCCTACGTTATTGCTAAGCTGGTAGCTGTTGTCAGTACAGATTCATTTAATTAACTATGGAACTTTACAGTTTTCTAGAAAATCAGTGTTTGCATGCTTAGAACAAAAATAGTGGGAAATAGACTGGGAAAGGTTTGCTTATGGAACCATCAATCCATCCTTTCTCTGAGAATCAATTGCAGAACACTGTTTTATTTGGCTTTGGGACTAGGGAGTCAGGCACAAGCCACTGTCAATATCCTCTAAAGCAAAAAAAAAAAAAAATCTCTTCATGTTTCTCCACTACATGCTGCACACTGATGATGGAATATAAGACTAGATGGGTACCTGGTGTACACAGCAAGCCTTGTGGTGGGTGCTGTGAGATCCTAGGTTAGTGAGCAGCTGTAACTAAGACCCATCTGTCATCTCAGTTTCAAAGTGGAGAAAGGGGATGCTGGTACAGAAGGTACAGTGGATTATAGTACAACTCTTTCTACACACAATAAAGACCTGGTGATATTTTCGGTCTCTTTAAAATTTTGATTTAAAAAAATCATGTCTATACAGTAGTTTTGAGAGCCTTCACATTTATATTTGTTTTCTTTACCTGTAGCCTGAAGGGGAAAAAAAACCAAACAAACAAAAAAAAAACAAACCAAAAAACCAGATGAGAGGAAAGCTATCCTTTGCTAAAGCTAAATGCCTATCTCTCTAGAATGTATAATAAATTATTAGGCTAAGCAAATTCACTTTAGCTACTTGCCTTACTCTTTACAAGCTGTAAGTCAGAGCTGCTCACATCTCTATCTGGTCGTAACCTTGCTTGAAATCCGGTGCCACTTTCATGATCTCTAAATTAAAACAGCACAAGTTAAATCATGTATTACAAGTATTGGCAGTGACATCCAGCTATGAATAAAGCCAGAGCATTCCACCGTGCAGGGATATTGAATACCCCGTGTGAAAGGCAGAGTGGTGTTCAAAAGCTTAGAAATGATAGGCCTTGACATACTAGACAGAAAGGTGGTCTAGCAGTTTTAAAAAGAAGGAAGGAGGTGAACATATTTCTGAATTGACAGGGCTTGTTTAAATATTTGTTTTTTTCTAAGTAGAATAATGGTGAATTCTAATAGTGAAGGCCTGGTACCAGTGAGACAAGCCCCCAGGCTTTAGGATAAGTCGTGGTGGAGGAGGTATCAATGAGAAGCAGAAGGCCCAGACTGCCTCAGAGTTTTGTGGAGGGAACAACAGGATCTTGCCCACAACACTTCTGATGGATGATAAGAGAGAGAGCCCAGCAAGAGCATGTTCTCAATGGGCAATTTGCTCATAAGACAGGCAGATGTTAAGAATGGAAAAAGCTGTCAGTCAAAATGAAAGCTTATGTTCTTACCTGCTTTGAGTCACAGTTTGTTTTTGTTTACCTGTTGTGACTTGCTTAGTTCCTTGAAGTAAAGTTTTCCTAGATTACCGGGGAAGGTTTTGTCACATTGAAAATGTTTCCTCTGTTCTGAACCAAGAATGCAATAGTAATTCTGCTACTTGTTTTCAGTGTTTAAAGTTCCCAGTACTCTTGCTTTTGAAATGCATTTTAATTATTGCTTGCAACTCAGGCATGTGGTGATATGTACATATAATAAATCTTTGTCGCTTTCTATTTCTAGGTCCACTGGCTTTCTTTCCTCAGTGGAAGCTGAAACATTATGATGTTATTGTAGGTGTTTTGTCTGCTCGACACAACCATGAACTGCGCAGTGTTATAAGGAACACTTGGTTCAAGCACCTAAAACAACATCCTGCACTGAGCCAACGGTAATCTCTAGTGTTTTGAAATCTGGGGGCTTTGGGAGAGGGAGAGAAGACTGTAAGGCTTATGTCTCTTGATTTAATAATTTCCTTTTTTCTTCTTTCTTTTTTTATTTTATTTTCTTTATTTGTGAGCATCTTGTACTCTGATTTTTTTTATTTTTATGTTTTTTTTTAATCTGCCAAGTAATACATAAGAATACTTTTGGTTCTGGTCTATAACTATTTTTTATACTAGGAATAAAATGTAATTGTTCGGCTGTTCACTGCTGTTTGGTTTTGCAATTAGTTACCACTGTTCATTATTGATGTACAAGACTCCATTTTTTTTTGTGTAGCAATGTATGCTTTATATGGTATGCAACTTGAAGTGCTTAGTACTCTGAGATACTTGAAAGCAGGCAGGATTGCATTTGGTGAGAGAACCACAAAAAACCCCTCCAATAGCTTCAACTGTAAAGTTCTGGTTTATTGCCCACTGAATCAGATGCACCAAACCACTGCAGTGTGGATGACCAGCAGGACCCTTCCTGTTTGTTTGCATGGACCTAACAGTCTACAGATAGCTCTTGCTGAGAAAATTTTGCTGCAGTTCATTCCTGGAAACATTGTTATCTTTTGACAGGCCTCACATTTACTACACACAAATTAGCTACTTCAGTCCTCTAAAATGTGACCTTTCATACCTTATGTGGAGTCCCAGGAAGATACTTGGCTGCTAGGTGAAAGATACTAGGCTAAGGTGGATTCCCTTGCTCTTTGTACTGCTTGCTGTCTTCTGTCTGTGACACAACTACAATTGGGAATGGAAAGAGCAACCGATTGTTTTGCTACAACTCCAAATTGAGCTGTTTCATTGTAATGGCTAGTCTGGAGTCCTTGTTCCTCCTTCAATTCTGTGTGTCTTTTTTTTCTTATTATTTTCGTTGCCTTTTGAATGGAGAATATTTAAACAGTGTTGAATTAAGTAACAAAGCCAGACAGGGAAAGGCAAGTCTTCAGAATTGTTCGGTATTGCCTTAGGTCTTTTTCTGTTTAGTGTATGGTTGCCTTGAATCCCATTCCTCATTGCCAATCTTCCTGCATCCTTGTTACGAAATGTGAAATGCTAGTGCAGGTTTGGAATTGAGCCCCTGTGAAGGGATTTGTGTGGTTGCTCAACATACAAACTCCCATTGCTGATTTTTAAGGGATTCAAAATATTACTCCTGTGAAAGATAGGCTTTTGTGATGAAATAAATTTGTTGAAGATGGAAGGAGGAGGGAAGAGAACTGGTGTTAATAAAACAAAATTATTTTAGTGTCCTTGTGAAGTTTATAATAGGTGCACATGGCTGTACTGTGCCAGTGGAAGACAGAGAAGACCCGTACTCCTGCAAACTTCTGAACATCAGTAACCCAGGTATAGAAGTTAACTTTTAAAAATTCTGTGATCTGAACTAGAATTAATCATCTTTTCTGGGAGTAATTTGGGGTGCTTAACTGAGATAACTGTCTTGAAAATAAATAGAACTTGCTGTCTTAACAGTGGAATAATCTTCCTGAAAACACCGTGTGGAGCCTTGAGAGAGATCTTTGAGGATGTGAAGGGAAGGCCATTGACTTCTAATGGATTTGTATTGGGTTATGGTCCATCCATATAACAGACCTTTTTTACTTCTTCTCTGGGCCCAGTCTAGCATCATACGTGGAGGAAGTAGCAAGATGCCAGAATTTTCAATGTCAGGTGGATTTCTCTGGTGACAAACTGAATTCTAAGCAAGACTGGGTGATAGGTTTTTCAAATTCCCCTCTGGAGACAGAATAATCAAGAAATGTACCATGAGGAAAAAATGAAATGCTGCCATACAAAAATTCCTAACTAAAGCTTCAAATTTTTCCCATCACCTTTTTTTTTTTTCTCTGTTTAATTTTTGCTCTTTAATTGCAAGGTAACTGAGGTCTGCTTGGCACTTAAGCAGTGATTCACTATAAAATGAAGCTTCTGTTACTTTGTCTTTGAATGGCAATGTCTGCTGCTTAACCTGTCTCCCAAGAATAAATGATACCTCAGGGCATAGGGAGGTGATAATGCCAAAAAGCAGGCAGACTAATTAAGTGGAGGTGTATGCTGTTTTGACACATTAGTAATTATTTTAAGAATTTTTGTCTTCACTGTGGTTTTATTGTATTTATAGTCTTTTTTCCTGTGGATAAGTAGGCATCTACTTGCAATTGCTGGTAGCCCACAGATTGCTGTATCACTCCTTTTCTACTTGCTGCAGCCTGCAGCCAGTTGTATTTTCTTCTCCAGATTCTCATTATCCTTGTATATTTGAGAGACATACTAATTAATCAGAATTCTTTACATGTGTCCAGTTCAAGAACTATGAAATCTTCTTGTGTTACCTCTGTCCTTTTTCTTACAGTTTTGAATCAGGAAATTGAAGCATTCAGTCTCCCTGAGGATGTACCTTCTGTACTGACTGAAGACAGAATTGTCAGTGTGAACTTTCGTGTACTTTACCCCATTGTCATTACCAGTCTTGGGGTATTTTATGAGGCTGATGGGGTGGGATTCCAGAGGAACATCACTGTAAAACTGTACCAGGCAGAACATGAGGTAGAGTATTGTAGTTATCCTTTCAAAGTAGACCGAAGCATATTGTCTCTCATAAAGAAAGTGGTGTGCTGTGTTGATGATTTAAGTGAAGTACTTAATTGACAAGCATATGATTTCTTATTTTTTACTCTTGTGTTGTAAATTCTTATTTCACAGATACACACAGATATCCTGGATAAGGAAAAGATGCAATCCACAAAGTGCTATGAGTTAATTTAAATGTCCTTTTGAAAGAGCACTTATATCTAATTTCAAGACATGCTTTTGATTGCATTTGAGGTGCTAAAGTATTAACAGGTATTAGGTAATAAAAAATAAACTACTGAATACGTGTGCAGAAAGACACATTTAGTGCCTTAAGTAGAGAGATGCAGGAGAGCTGTAATTTTTTTCTTGTCTGTCTTCTGGCAAGACATTTTGAGATTTTTAGAAATTCGTATTATTTACAGGTAATAATGAAACTTCAGTGTTAATTCCCACCCCTCCAGAGTTTGACAAAATAGCTTAATGCTGACCTGCTGGAAAAAAATCGTTGAGCATGATTGCTGCATTCGGTGTATTGCATTTTCTTTACCAATAAGTTGGTAGGCCAATTTCAAGACTTCTGTTTATGCTACAGTAGAAATAATTGTAAATTTAAGCTAAAAATTAAGTACAGAAAGTATGCTGAAGTATGGCTTTTATGATGAACTTTTATGAGATTAGGTTTATAATAGCAAAAAAAAAAAGTATACTCTAATCAACTTTATGCTTGCTAAATAGTAGAATTCTAAATGTTGAGAGCCTAAAAACTTGATCTGCGTTAGCTCTTCCAGTAATGGAGAAAAATTAGTATCATAGGAGTGCTTGGAGACTGTTCTCTGAAGATTAGGAATCTGGCAATGCAGCATCTTTATGTTATTATCTAGGAGCCATTTGGTGCCTTACATAATGTAGTAGCAATTAAGTTTCAAGGGTCAGCATCCTCCTTTGCAATTAATAGTAGTCAGTTATTTAAGCAAAAGATAGTCTGTAAACTGGGAGGTGAGTCTGAGTCTTCCAGATGATATACTCTGTTGGTTGGATTCTTGTTGAACTTGTTGCATTGCTGCTTCCACCACATCAATCTAACGCTGGACTTCTGTGGAGTCTGAGACTATCAGGAGAATAAAACCTTCACTAAGTTGTATACAATCAATGAGCCTCTTTTCATTGTAACTAACTGAGATGAACAAATATTGCCTAATCTCACAGCCTTTTTAATGTGTGTTTTATGTGTATGTGTGGCTTCTTTTCTGTTATTCACAGGAAGCTCTCTTCAGTGCTCGCTTTAGTCCGCCAAGCTGTGGAGTGCAAGTGAACAGATTGTGGTACAAGCCAGTAGAGCAGTTCATTTTGCCAGAGGTATGTACAGTATCAGAACTGCCTGCAGTTCTAAGTCAGTTGGACAGACTGATAAAACTGGCTTTTGCTTGAGGCAGAAAAGGGCAAGCGAAAACCTCTAGAATGTTAGTTTGATGGGATATGCTGAAATCCAGACATTTTTCAATCTTATTGTCACCAGTAGTAAAGAAAAAACCTGAAAAATACAAATTCAATTAAAAATTACATTGTCCAATAGCAATTTCAGAAACCTTTTCAGTTTCTGAGTGAAAATTCTACCTGCTTCAATTCTGCGGGAGAGTTTATCAAAGAACGAGACACTTCTCTTAGATTCCATCCTGCTTCTTTAGACGTTAGAACACAAAATAGGAAGGGGAGGATAACACAGATTTCTAGGAAACTGATGAAAAAGAGGTTTCTACTTCTAGTGTCTTGGATATAACAGTAAGATATTGTGTGTTATGTTTGCAGTGACAGTATTAGTTAAATAGTTATAATTGAGAAGCTACTGAAATTTTGGTTATTCTTTTTCTGGCAGCACTAGTGGGGAATTTTTCATTCATTGAACCATGGAAGGAAACAGGAATTAGAATGTCAAAATCTTTAGCAGGGTCTATCTGTAATACACTAGATGGAGTATGGGGCACACAGAAGACTGACACTTGGGTTTAGGTTTTTAAAACCTATCAACATCCTATGGCAGAAGTGGTGTTTTGGCTTTTCTCTTTTTTTTTTAATTAAATGGGCACCTGTCAGAAATTTGGGATAAGACTGCTTTTTGAACAATGAGTGTTTTTCTTGCTTGTCCTGAGGTGCTGTTAGCTAAGCTAACGTGGCAGAGTCTAAAGTCTTCCTTTGTGAGTTTTGTTTTGTTTATTTGGTTTTTAATCCTCTTTGGGATTGGAGGTACAGTCCAAGAGTATCGTTTTGGTAGAGAGATATAGAACCTACTTGTAGATGCTTAGGTAAGAAGGTGATTAAACACAGAAGGAGCAAAATATAGGGAGGAAAAAAACTGATAATATTTCAGTGAAAGTGTAGTGAATATAAATTGACTTGGAATGAGAATTCTAGTTCAGCAGACCCTCTCAGGTACAAGGAATTGTTCCCAGCTGATAATGATGTCTTGCTAGAAATGTTAGCTGCTCTTTTGAATGTTTCCCTTCATTTAGATACTCTCCTAGATGACTGGAACCTTGCTACTATTTCTGTAAGTTGTTTTTGAGTCTGTGTTGTTTTGTTATGCAAGAAATCAAGTGTTTTGTGAAAGAATGTAGCAAGTGAAGACTAAAAGGGGAGAAGAGGACATTTAGGGACAGTTTAATCCCCGATTTCTTCCTCTGGCTCTATAAGAATGAATACCTTTGGAAACCTACTCTTTTTAAGGGGAATCTGAAGCTGAGTAGTTGATTTATCATCTGAAACAGTCTTTATTGAATAGCATGCAACTTGTTATGCTGGCAGGAGCCCTTTTGGGTGAGCAAACCTCTTGCAGTATTTTGTGCATGTTTTTATCAATTTTAATTTGGTATCAAAATGATTCAGGGTTTTTTCTTTTTTTAGAAAGGACATGGGTTACCTTGTAATTCATTAGTGTAATCTGTAAGCCTTTTCCCTATAGGACTGTGTTCTGAGGTACTAAAATTCTAGGCAGTTGTAATTTTGCTATAAATGATTGCATTTTTCCTGAGAGGCAGATGGTAAGTATTTCATTTAGAAAGGGGATATTAGTATTCATATATTTCTTTGTGCAGGCTTCCTTAATCTGATACATGTCGTGCACTGAATGCTTACAGGATAACATGATGTTTCTAATGTAGATTAATAAGGCTTATGCACAGCATGTAGTCTCCTGTGATACCTAGGATGTTGAACCATACAAGATGATTCAGAGGAGATAGAACACCCATGTGTTCCTGTCTGCTTGTTTGAGAGCAGTAAATTTAGTGAACTGTTTAATTGGCACAAGATGGTTCCTGAGACAATATCCATTCTCTGCCTTTCCACCTTAAAGAAGTAATGGATTGTACAAACTGCTGAAGAGCTTCATTCATCTTCCAGCTGTGAAGCGCTGCTCTTTTTGCTTGTCTTGGGGAAAGGGAGGGAAATGCAGCATTAGAATAAGCACCTGGCAGGCCAAATTATCAAAGATGGAATCAATCATTCAGCTTTGGAACGACTGAAAGCACAGAAGAGCAGAACCACTGGCAAATAACTAAAACTCGTACAGGGGGTTTTACAGCCAAGTCTTACCAATGCACTTATTTTGTCAAAACGCCACGGGCCGCTTGCTTGAAAGTGGCCTTGGTGCTATGCATGCTCTGTGTTACTAATGGAGAGCTGTTGGAGAGACAAAAAGCACAGCAGTGTTTAACATTGGGAAGGGATTTTGGCAGCCCTGCATTATGTCAGTACACCTGTTCGGTATTCACTGTAAATGCCACTGCGCTCTAGCAGCAACGAGGCTGGAATTTAAATGGGGAAAAATAGATCATGTGGTCTCAGGTGTGCCACTAATGTTTTGCTTTAAGCATTTTCCAGCCTCAGTTTTCATTAAGTGTCTCAGAGTAAGAATAGCTTGAAGGCTAAAGTCATTACAAAATTTGCTTACAAGTCTCTGATCCTGGAAAACAATGATCGTTTGCAGCTTTAGGACACCTTGCACTGAGGTTCACTGGTAATAACTGATTAAGACTCTTGGTACATGTTTGAAGTCAATATCAGTAATAGTGGTGAGAATTTTAATGTTTGTGGTTGTTGAGGAATGAAAGGCCTCTCAGGCACACTGAACAATTTACCAAAGGTTGTGTCTGTAAACAAGACGCCAAAGTGGGATTAGAGCCCAGTCCCTACAGCAAGAAACATTGGAATGGGAGATGATAGCCACAGCAAAGAGAAATTGAGCGTGTAGGTTTTACTGTGCAGGGTGTTTGGGAGTCATTCCACTTAAAAAAAAAATCTTGGTAGTGCTCCATTTGTTTTGATAAACGTTAGGTAATTGAGCATGCAAGTCAGGCTTGAATAAACACTGAGTCACCCCATTGTTAGATTACAAAGCTGGCATTATAAATAATAGATGAGAGACTTCTGAAATGTGCAGCTGTCATTAGATACCAAGACTGCTGCAGATGTTAAGACCTACTTCTAAAGGAAAGCAAAGAATCAAGCTGAACTCAAAGCTGGACTTAATGGTGTGTCAGTAAACTGGAGAGTTTCTGGAGTACAGGAAAAGTGGGAAGAGATGAGAGGTTAGTACTAGAGAACAGACCTTCTACAGGTACAGAGATGCATCCACATAGAGTTGAAATAAGTTGTTTCTGAGTTCCAAGGTTTCTACTAGCTATCAGTGGTTTTCCTATGAACTGGGAGAAACAAAATGTAATGTAGCCATCTAGCAGTCAGGAGTATAGTAACCCTACAGCTACTGTACTACCTTGTCCTGCAGCTGAAATTGCTTTAAAAAGGCAATTTTAAATTATAGTGCTACCAGAACTAACCTATACTTGTGCCTTTGTGTGTTCTCAGAGCTCTTCAGTAAAGTGTTATGTGAAATGGATAGTAGTTGGACTGTTAAGTGGATTAGTTTGAAGTTGAGATGAAATGCTTTTAAATGCAAGAATTTACACACACACATAGAAAAAAAACCCCATGGAGTGACATAACTTAAACTGACAGTTAAAACCAAAAGATTTTAAAGATACTTGGCTTTCTTCTCCTTTCCCTACCAGCCAAGATACGAGGTCACAATTCTGACTCTCCTACAGTACCTTGTGACAGCTTTGCCAGAATAAAGGTGGTTGTATTTTCCTTTGAGTTTTGCTGGTGTCAGGATTGAGTCTCTGATCTCTGCTTTTGGCAGATAACTAAAAAGCAGCACGTATTTCCAAGTCGATTTTAACACATTCTCTTTGCAATGCAGGATTTTATAGTTCAGGTCACCTTTCAATGCCATCTTGATGTTAGAAAGCCAAAGCATTTTACACTAGACTTCTGTTAAAAGTTTAATGTTCCTTCCATAGAGATTGACAATTAGTCTCAAAAGCATGATTGCACGTTACAAAATTTTGCAGATGTATTTCTTTCATGTGTAACTTATTGCATTGAAGTGTAACTAAAACATCCCTCATGCATTGCAGCTATGTTGCACAAAGTTGACTATTTTAAACCAAAACAGTCCAAAGTGTTTGATTTTCAACCTTTAAAGTCTTTCAATACCTGCATAACAGTGTCTTGCTCTCTTACCAGGGTTTTGAAGGCACTATTGTGTGGGAAAGCCAGGATCATCAGGGACTTGTTTCAAGAAACCTTCAGAAAGTAACAGTGAATGATGGAGGGGGTGTTTTCAGAGTCATTACGGTCAGTCACCTCACCTTCCCTTCCACCATGTTTCTAGTTCTCCTCTGTCTTGGGTATTAAGCTTTCCCTTGTTTCTCTGGAAGTTGTTAATTCAGTTGGGCTTCTCCCGTTGTCTCAGAGGGGAAGTTGCTTTGCCTGGGAAAAGGACAAGGGCATGGTAAAAAATGACGTCAGTAAGTTTTCTTGTATTTGGAAGGTCATAAAGCTCACCTGTTGCTTTGTTAGGTGTGAAGTGGCATCAGTGTATCAGAGATAGTAAAACATGGGTCAAAAGCCCTGTGCTAAAATTCCAATCAATAGGATTAAGCTTGTTTTTTGCTTTTTGTGAGTGTGTCTCTTTTCCTGTCAAAATGGTTCTTGCTTAAACATGCTGCATTGTTGTAATTTAGCCAGAATAACTTTGTCTTACTCTTAACTTCAAAACTAGTTTTCCAGAAATGTCAGTGCTACAACTAGTTTTAGGCAAAATCTTAAAAAATGCCATAGAACTTTACAGTTAAAAACCCTTGGTCTTTATCTTTCTTTATACAGGTACCTAAACCAGAATAGCTTTAAATTAATTTTCTTCCCAGTTGCCAGCAAACTTCACACCTTAAAATTGTAGGGAAAAACACATTAGTAAGGAGAGATGAACTAATTTATTTATTTCCATCAACTTGTCTGTGTCAGGCAGGGGAAGGGTCACTGCCACATGAACTCACAGAAGGTGTGGAGGGAATAGCAGGTGGTTTTATCTACACTATTCAAGGTAAGTCTGCAAAACGTAGCATCACATCTGATGTTATGATAAAACAGGAACTTTAAATTACATTTCTGAGGTAAAATTCTTGCTGTGTCTATGAACTTGATCACCTTAAGTTTTATCTTAGTAGAAACAATTTCTTTCTGGTTTTTTTATGCCTAATGTCAGTACCCTGATGTAGTTTCTCTGCTTGCCCTTTGTCAGTCACTCCACTGACTTGCATCCTTTTGACTTTTTATTAATGAAAGTACTTTTTTTAAATCTAGACTCTTTTTGCTGACCTTGCTTTTTTATTACCCAAACCCAAGTTAAAACATATTGCTCAGGCCTCAGCACTTCAATGTTGTGCAATGAAATCTTACCCAGGTAATTTTCACCTTTTTTCTAGTCCTGCTACTGTTAGAAGTACTGTGTCATGGTGTTTAATGTTAACTACTGACAAACAATGACTATCTAATGTAGCCTGCTTTTCCATCCCTATTGTTGCTGCCTTATACCTATTTCAGCAGAATGTCCAGATTCTATAGGAGCCCTTTCCAATGACCAGTACTTCAGCCACAATCCACTAGAGTTAATGTATTCTTATCAGCACATCACAGCAAATATAAGCAGAGATTTTGGAGAAGTATATGATTTTGTAGCTAGGCCTTGAAAATATAATTGGGTAGTCCTGTTGTTGTCATCTATGCAAGAGCCTAAACTGAGGTGTGCTTCCATTCTGTTTGTCAAGTGCCACAAACTGTCTTTACCAAGAAGTTCAGTATTTTTGCAGTATTTCCTTAGCTTTTACCTGCAGTCAGTTTTGTGATGTGATTCAGCAGGGAGCACCTGTGTGAAATCAAAGTAATGCCGATTTGATTGTGTTTAGCATCAGATCTTTTGTTTGATTTGGGGTTTGTTTTTTAGTGCTAGGTATGGATTCTTAGGAGTAATTGATATAACAGTAGCCTTTTTATTCTACTGGCAAGAGTAACAGTGAAGTCCCAGACAGCTCTTTAATATAAAGAACCTTAAAAACTTGAATCCTTTTATTACTGAAAAAGAATACTTTTTAACTTTAAACTTTGTGTCAGACCTTATGCAAAAAGATATTTTTTTATTGTTCTGCAACTTTTAATATTTCATAGAATTTTTTGTAAGTAACTGTAGATTTTTATAACCTCATTGAGTTGTACACTTGTTTAATTTTGTCAGCATGGCATGTATGATCCAAGGGAGACGTGTGAAATAGTATGCAACTGTGCATCTTTGTTTAATGATGGGTGTTGTTTCTTTCAGAAGGTGATGCTCTTTTAAAAACCCTCCATACTCGCCCAGAAAGGTTTACAAGTCACATAAAAAATCTTGAAAAAGAAGATACTTTATTGAAGGAAGAAAGCAGTATCTATGATGACATTATTTTTGTGGATGTTATTGACACTTACAGAAATGTTCCAGCTAAACTGTTGAACTTCTACCAATGGTAAGTTGCAAAGAAAGTATTGTTTCTAGGAGTACTGTCATTTGTAATGCAAGATGATCCAGCATGTTATGTTATCTGACAAGTTCCATGAAATACATACCTTACGTGCTTTACTTCATTAACTTGATTTCACAATTTGGGAGCATGTATTAAGCAAAATAACAGGATGTGTATTTCTTGAATGCTGACCTTTGGTGCCTCAAATAAGCACGAGCTGGCCAGATAGGCTTCTGCTCTAAGAGTCCAGGTGTGAAAATGTTCATGTCTCCTTGTAATTTCTTTTAATTTACTTCTGAATGAAAACTAGAAGGTTTAGCTTTCAAAAGGATGGCTTTTGGCCAGCTTGTGTACTTAGTGTTTCGATTTGCAGCCATTGACTTGTCCTGTCACTGGTTACCACTGCAAATAGCCTGACTCTATCTCTTTACAACCTCCCTTCAGGTATTTACAGATATTGATGAAGTCCTTGTTGAGCTGCACTTCTCTGGGCTCAACAGTCCCAGCCCTCTCAGCCTTTCTTCACAGGAGAGATGCTCCAATCCCTCCATCACCTTGGTGGCCCTATTCTGGGCTCTCCGTCCTGTGTGTCTGTGTCTCACTGTCCTGAGGAGTGAAGGACTGTGCACTGCACTCAAGCTGTGGCCTTGCCAGCATGCAGTTGAGGGCAAGGAGAGGAAGCTCTCTGTACAGGGAGGGTGGAAGGTTGAGAGGAAGAATTTATTTCATAGTGTATTATACTGTGGTGAATCTAATGAGTTATTACCTTGAAGTTACAATTCTTTCCATTACTCTGTTTCATAGAATTATAGAATCACAGACTGGTAGGGTTGGAAGGGACCTTTAGAGATCATCTAGTCCAACCTCCCTGCAGAAGTAGGTCAACCTAGATCAGGTCGCACAGGAACGTGTCCAGGCTGATTTTGAAAACCTCCAGAGAAGGAGTCTCCACAACCCCTCTGGGCAGCCTGTGCCAGGGTTCCCTCAACCTCACAGTAAAATAGTTTTTCTTTATGCTTGAATGGATTTTTTTGTGTTGTCATGTCATTAGATACAAAAGAAAAAAGGGATGCCCCAACCTCCTGACACCCACCATTTAGATATTTGTAAATATTAATGAGATTCCCCCTCAGTCTCCTCATCTTCAGGCTAGACAGCCCCAGTTCCCACAGCCTCTCCTCATAAGAAAGATGCTTCAGTCTCCTGAATTAATGAAGTTAATAAGTTTCAATTAATTGATGCTGAACTTGACCAACCGGATAGCCTTTCATGACAATATAACTGGCTGTCTAGATGAGGAGAGAGCAGTGGATGTCATCTGCCTTGACTTCAGCAAGGCTTTTGACATGGTCTCCCACTTCACCTTCATAGAATAGCTCAAGCAGTGTGGACTGGATGAGTGGACAGTGAGGTGAATCGAGAGCTGGCTGAATGACAGAGCCCAGAAGGTGATGATCAATGGAGCCAAGTCAAGCTGGAAGCTTGTAGCCAGTGGAATTCCACAGGGATGGGTTCTGGGGCCAGTCTTCTTCAACATCTTCATCAACGACCTGGATGAGGGGACAGAGTGTACCCTCAGCAAGTTGGCTGATGACACCAAACTGGGAGGACTGGCTGATTCCCCAGAAGGCTGTGCTGCCATTCAGCGGGATCTCGACCGGCTTGAGAGTTGGGCAGAGAGGAACCTCATGAGGTTCAACAAGGAGAAGTGCAGAGTCCTGCATCTGGGAAGGAACAACCCCATGCACCAGTACAGGCTGGAGGTCGAACTGCTGAAGAGCAGCTCTGCAGAGAGACACTTGGGAGTTTTGGTTGACAGTAAACTAACCATGAGCCAGCAAAGTGCCCTCGTGGTCAAGAAGACCAATGGCATCCTGGGATGCATCAAGAAGTGTATGTCTAGCAGGTTGAGGGATGTTCTGCTCCCCCTTTACTCTGCCTTGGTGAGGCCTCATCTGGAGTCCTGTGTCCAGTTCTTGGCTCCCCAGCTTAAGATGGACAGGGAACTTCTGGAGAGAGTCCAGTGCAGGGCCACCAAGTTGATCAGGGGACTGGAGCATCTTACTTCCTACTTAAAAGGGGCAAATCAAGAGGATGGGGCAGCACTTTTTTCTGTAGTGTCCAGTGATGGGACAAGGAGTAATGGGATGAAGCTGGAAAACAAAAAGTTCTACTTAAGGAGAAACTTCTTTACTGTGAGGTGAGGGAGCCCTGGCACAGGCTGCCCAGGGAGGGTATGGAGTCTCCTTCTCTGGAGGTTTTCCAAACCCACTTGGACACGTTCCTGTGTGACCTGATCTAGGCAGACCTGCTTTGGCAGGGGTTTGGACTAGATGACCTCTAAAAGTCTCTTCCAACCCCTACCATTCTGTGATTCTATGACTTTTTCAGGAGTGCTTTACTGAGGAAGGGTAATTACTAAGTTATTTCCACAAATGTTTCTTACAACCTTCTACAGTTGTATTGCTCTTGAGACGGACTGTCTAATCCTGAAGAGTAGGCTGCTGGTGGTGTGGCTACAGGCTCTTAACAGCTGCGCTGCCATGGTCAGCGGGGACTCACACACTTCTGAAGTCAAAGCTGTTTAATATAGATTCATTAGTAAATCCACCATTTTTCTGGGAGAACAAAACTTCAGGTTTGTTTCCTTCAGCTCAGACGCAAATCCGTGTTGTAAGATCATCATGGGATGCAGCTGCATCTCCTGTAGGACAAGCAGTCAGCCTTGGTCGGTATGGAAAACATTTAAAAGTCAAGGGTAGGAAAGACATTTCTTCCCTCTTCTCCCTCTACTTCCCAAAAACCCCTTGTTGAAGCGTTCTGTTGCATAACACTAGTTTTTGGGCTGCAGCTCAGCATCTCATCACTTTTTCTTTTTTGGCTACAGGACAGTTGAATCAACAACTTTTGATTTGTTGCTGAAGACAGATGATGACTGTTACATTGATTTGGAGGCTGTTTTTGACAGGATAATGCAGAAAAAATTGGACAGGCCAAATATTTGGTGGGGAAAGTGAGTTGTATTTTTCTTTTTAACTTGTCTTTAAGAATACCATGTCTTTAGTGAACACTTCACTCCTTCAAGTGTTTTCATGTGAGTTCCCCTTTTCTGCCTATGGAAGCTAGTTATAAAAAGCAAGACTTTTGTATGTGTAGAACTTTGATTTCTGTTTTCTGAGATTCGGTCCTTTACAATATCTTTCCAGGCTGTGCCTTTACAATGAATTGAACTTGCTGAATATCTTACTTAGTTCTAATGTATGTTATGTATGTATTTGTTGTGGTACTTAAGTAAATAAAACTATTTCAGCAGTAAAGTCAAAAGACGAGCACATACTAGAACTGTTAAACGTTACTTTTTTTTGAAGCTGCTCTGATTTTTCTGGTGAGCTCGAGGAAATGGGGTAAACAGGAGAAACAGAATTGCATTTATAGTCTACAATTTAGTTCAAAGTCTGTGGATGACAGGCATTGCTGCCCAGTTTGCTACTGTCTGAAATGGTAGATCTCATTCACAAATTCATGAATGTAGTTCCTCAGCCCATATTACACTTCTGATAACTAGAAGGATCAAAATAGCCCATCTGTTCCTTCCACCCATGGCATTGCTACGCTGCTGTAACATCCAGTATAGCTCAGTGGCACGATATGTTGTCCCATTGCCATCTGCTTACTGAGAAGAGCTGTCCTGTGCTGCTGAAGATGTCTTGCTTCACAAATCTGCTACTGTTGCTTACTCCTTAGGAGATTTCACAAGGTGTGTGGAAGTGTCTCTGTGTGTGTGTATCAGTGTGGAATGTGGGCGGAGAGGAACCTCATGAGATTCAACAAGGACAAGTGCAGAGTCCTGCACCTGGGGAGGAACAACCCCACACACCAGTACAGGCTGGGGGTCAAACTGCTGAAGAGCAGCTCTGCAGAGAGAGACCTGGGAGTCCTGATTGATAATAAGCTAAATATGAGCCAGCAATGTGCCCTCATGTTCAAGAAGGCCAATGGCATCCTGGGATGCATCAAGAAGAGTGTGGCCAGCAGGTCAAGGGAGGTTGTACTCCTCCTCTACTCATCTGGAGTCCTGTGGTCAGTTCTGGGCTGCCCAGATCAAGAGGGACAGAGAACTTCTGAAGAGAGTCCAGCACAGGCACCCAAGATGATCAGGGGACTAGAGCATCTTCCTTATGAGGAAAGGCTGCAGGAACTGGAGCTGTTTAGTCTAGAGAAGAGGAGACTGAGGGGGGATCTTGTTAATATTTGTAAGTAACTAGGTTGATGTCAGGAGGTTGGGGCATCCTTTTTTTCTGTTGTATCTAGTGACAGGACAAGGGGTAATGGGATGAAGCTGGAACACAAAAAGTTCCATTTAAACATTAGAAGAAACTTCTTTCCTGTGAGGGTGAGGGAGCCCTGGCACAGGCTGCCCAGGGACCATGTGGAGTCTCCTTGCTTGGAGCTCTTCAAGACCTACCTGGATGTATTCCTGTGTGACCCGATCCAGGTGAACCTGCTTCAGCATGGGATTGGACTAGATGATCTCTAAAGGTCCCTTCCAAACCCTACCATTCTATGATTTTAAGGTAAGATAGGCTCATTCTAGCAATATAAAAGGCCACAAACTTAATAACGAAGTAGAAAGCAACCTGCAAATAGAAAAAATAGCACTGTGTGTATGCTGTCTGGGCTCTTCTGGAGCACGTTCTTGGCTGTAAGAGCTGACGATGTGATATCAAAAGATACTGCTCTCCTCCTCCCTGGTGTCCCTACCTATGCAAAGCCTTTGTTGTTGCTGCCTACTTTGGGCCTGCTTCTTGGCCAATTTTCTGGTTATGTATTCAGCTTTGGGGATAACTGTGCCCAGGAGTCTGCTGAGTGGTTTGGGGTGATCCTTTCTAGCTCTCTTAACTTTCAACTCAGTGACATCTTGCATATTTAGACCTGAACATTGGTGAAAGTGCAACTGAAATGCCATTAGGTTTCTCTGAACTTGAAGGAGGCTGTGACTCTGTGGGAAGCTCACCCTGGAGCAAGTTCCTGGCAGGACTTGGGAGTCTGTGGACAGAGGAGCTCATTGCAGAGCAGGTTTGCTGTCAGGACTTGTGATCCTGTGAGGGACTCAGGCTGGAGCAGTCGGTACCTGAAGGACTGTTCTTCCAACTCACGTTGGGGCAGGGTGTGAGGAGCTGCCCCCGTGGGAGGCCCCATGCTGGAGCAGTTAATAAAGAACTGTAGTCCACGGGAAGGACCCACCCTGGAGAAGTTTGTGAAGGACTGTCTCCTGTGGGAGGGACCCCACACTGTAGTGTAAAGTGTGATGAGGCCTTCCCCTAAGAAGCAGCGGCAAAATCCATGTGGAATGCTCCGTCCCCTGTGCTGCTGGCAGGGGTAAGGAAGGAGAGTCTTAGGAAGAAGGAAGGGTGGAGGGAGGTGTTTTAAATATAAGAAAAAACTATTTCAGTGTGAGGGTGACGGAGCCCTGGCACAGGCTGCCCAGAGGGGTTGTGGAGTCTCCTTCCTTGGAGATCTTCAAGACCCACCTGGACATGTTCCTATGTGACCTGATCTAGGTGAACCTGCTTCTGCAGGGGAGTTGGACTAGATGATCTCTAAACGTCCCTTCCAACCCCTACCATTCTATGATGCTCATTTTCCCTGCTCTGTTTTGATTTTTAATAAATCCAGCCTTTTTTCCCCAGCTGGAATTTGGTTTGCCTGTGATTCTAATTGCTGAGTGATCTCCTTGTCCTTATCTCGACTCACAAATCTCTTGTTATGTTTCTCCCTCCCTTGTCCAGTTATGCTTGGTGGGCATCTGGCACCCAGCCAGGGCTAAACCATTGCAGTATGTAACACCCATGTTGCCTGGGGAGGGGTTGAAGGGGCAGCAACTACTGCTTCCCACTGACCTCTGCCACTGAGTACAGTCCTCAGAGAAGACGCCTGCCAGGAACATGCACTTTGTTGAGTTTCATTTGGAAAAAGTGTAGAAGAAGTAAATTTAAAAAAAAAAAGCAGTGCTTTGCCTTGCTGCTTGGTTTTTAAGCAGGCACAAGTTTTATCAGGAACTGGGTTGTGTCAGGTGGCTGTAACTGCATTCCTGCTGGGGCCACCCACTTTGGGTTGTGTTGATTAACCCAAGGGGGTTGGAAGCAGATGAGCCCATTCCAGAACACAGTAAGGACACTTGTGCTTATCTGTATCAGAATCCAGCAGTGGGTGCAGACATGCTGAAGACCTGTCAGTGTTGTGTCAATATTACACAAGGTTGAGACCAAGCAATAGTTAACACTTTCAGCTATTGTGTTTGATGAGATGAGA
Source organism: Colius striatus (assembly GCF_028858725.1). Classification (NCBI taxonomy): domain Eukaryota; kingdom Metazoa; phylum Chordata; class Aves; order Coliiformes; family Coliidae; genus Colius; species Colius striatus. The sequence continues at coordinate 69,815,013 of NC_084760.1, read as the reverse complement.
TATGTGCCCTAGAGAAATAAGACTGAGAACTATAACTGGCAGAAGGGCTCACCTTCTGCTTATTCCTTTAAATATTATTATGGGTGTTGCTTGACTTGTTAGCAGTGTTCCCAGGCTTCACAGGGTGCTCGTATAAACATTTCATGTCTCATATTATATCCAGTTTCAGACTAAATTGGGCAGTTGACCGAACCGGGAAATGGCAAGAGCTGGAGTACCCCAGTCCTGCCTATCCAGCCTTTGCTTGTGGGTCTGGCTACGTCATCTCCAAAGACATTGTTCAGTGGCTGGCAACAAACTCACAACGACTGAAGACGTACCAGGTAGTAAAGTGCTGTCTCAGCTTCTGCCTTAAACTGGTCTGGGGAGCAGCATGTGTACTGGATGAACTGGAAAGAGCATTTTGCTGGCTTTTTGCAGTGCTTTTGGTCACTGTGCTTGGTGTCTGTTCTAGCCTGTTTTACACCTCTGGAACTGTAATCTTGGGTTTGATACTTTCTTCTTTTCTGAATAATGTATTATCACAGGAAAGCTGGGAGGATTGATTTAACACCTCTAAAACAGGCAGATGTGGGTTCTCAGTTACTATTTTTTGCTGGTGGTGAATGATGCAACTTGTTCTAGCTCACAAATTATGCTTTCCTGGTGCTAATATCTGAATCTTTTATGTGTTGTCTCAGGGTGAAGATGTGAGTATGGGCATCTGGATGGCAGCCATAGGACCCAAGCGGTATCAAGTAAGTCTGAAGAAATTCTCTGTTCTTAGGGACAGGCAATGTGTCTGTTGCTCCGAGTTGCATAAAACGGGGGAAGTCTTTTCTCATTAAAAAAGAATTAAAGCAGCCATTGGGTTAAAATCCAGAGAGGAAAAAATAGATGTATTTAAAAGAGAAAAACTACCCCCCCACAAACAAGCAGCCTTTCAGCCTCACCCCTCAGGGTCTCTGAAGACGTCTAGCAGATCAGCCAGGGACACACACCTTCAGCTGGTGACCTTTGTGTGCCAAGACTGTTGCTACAATGAAAACCTGCTTTGTGGAAATGAAGAATGTTGAAGACTGAGTTTTTTGTAAGAAAAACTGAAATGGTTCTCTCTCTAACAGGATAGTCTCTGGCTGTGTGAGAAGACGTGTGAGAGTGGCATGCTATCTTCCCCCCAGTATTCTCCACAGGAACTGGGAGAGCTCTGGAGATTAAAGGAACTGTGTGGAGATCCTTGTAGATGTGAGGAAAGATGATGGACTTGCCTTGGAAGACAGGGTAATATATAATGATCATGGAAAAGTGTACACTGGGATTCATTCTTGGAACAATAAGGAATATTAAGATGTCTTTTAATGTTGGGTTTCAACTACAGTATAAGGATTTGCACATCCCTTTTGATAATTACAAGTGGACTGACACTATTCATTTTCTATAGCATAGATGTTGATCTGACAAAAACCAAAATGTTAAAAAAATTCCTTTTTATATGAAGTCAAAGACCTACTTGTAATTAATAAATGCACATAAGAATGCCAACTAGCCTGTCTTTTGTAAATTAAAGTACTACTGATTTAACTCAGTATAGACCTGGACTAAGATGCAGGGGAGAGCTGTGCTCAGCACCAGGGTAAATCTTGGTAGAGCAGGTTCTGCTGTCTGAGGGGCTGCCCCCACCTGGGCAGGGGCTGGGCCAGCCAGGGAGTAGCAGTCGGGGTCTAATTGGTTTATGCCATTGTCATTTTGGGTAAAAACAATACCAAATCTTGAAGTGCTGCAAACGTGGAGGGAGTGATGATAGGTGAATGTGTTACTAGATATGAACGTGAGGGTATGCAAGTGACAGTACAATAAGATGGAGGAGCAGTGGCCTGAAGAACATAAAATAAATAGCGATGCCTTGCAGTATGCTGAGAACTTTTTTATATGGTGGTCTGTTAATGCTGTAGGATAGAATAAAGGTCTTCAGAGCTTTTGACCTTAACTAGTCTACAATTACTGCTGTTTTACCTTTGCTTGCTTTAGTGTCTTTGGAGGTCGGTGAAAACAGAAAGAGCAAGTCATCTCTTTCTGTGTAGCACTAATTCTGTTCTATTGTAAGCAAAGTGATCACAACTACATTGTGTACTCACAGTTGAGTAAAACAAATTCTCACCTCTGCAGTGGGAAGGCAGTATAAAAATCTTGGCAAAAGTTTACCTTGAATTTTATTTAATTGAAGCATTTAAGTACTATATTTGTTATCTCTCAAGTAAGAGAATTTGGCCAAAAGCAAATGCTTCATGGAGACTGATGCGTATGTTTAGGAGCTGAAAGTATCATTGCATAGCTCTCTGCTGCCACGTATAAATTCCTGTACTTAGGCACAGGCTGTCCACGCTGTCTGCAAGCAGGCTGTAGCTTCTGCACTTCCAGTGTTGACTTCTCTTTCAGTCTACCATGGGAGTCCCTTTTTACCATCGCACTAACACACAGTCTCCATTTTCTACTGAGTAAAACTGCAAAGTCTTCAAGTCGTTGTCTAGTTCAACTTCTCTTCCTTCCAGCTAGAAGAAGAAAGGAAAAAAATATGATCAGACTTAAACTGAAATCTGCTCCTATACAGCAAATATAGATCAGGCAGTGTCATATTACAGCAATGAAATCAGGTCCTAAGTCACAGCACAGCAGACTGCCGTCCTTCAGTGAAATCAATTTGGGTAGGGAGTATTTTAGAACATGCTCTTGACCTTCAGCAGCATGCAGTATTTTATTGTTGAATTGCCCATTTTAAACTCACTTTAGAACTTTCGTAGGACAGTTTCAGTTCTGAACCAGGAATTTTAAGTAGGCGATACAGCAATCCTTTGACCCTCTGAATAGTCATAGAGTCTGGCAAGGGGAAAGAAAAAAAAAAGTTAGTAGACAAACACTGCTACCACTGAGCTGTAGCAAAGTACTAGTGTTTCAACTGCACTTGCTTGTAGCAACAGGGAAAGGCTGTATTGCTGTTTCAATTCTAACACTGCAATAACGTCTTTTGTACCTGAAACCGTAACTGCTAATGGTGACTGGGAAATGGTTCAATCTCTGTGGACAGGACATGTTCCTGCGGCTCCCGCGCTTCGTTCCCACGTACCAAACTCAAGTGTTACTGCTTCATAATTTCCCTTTTTGAGTTGGAAACTGCTACATGCGAAATTAAGTGGCCTTTGGGACACAGAGCAGGCAGGTTCTGACTGCTTGTACCTGGAGACTGTTCCTTGAACCTTTCGTTTCCAGAAACTGGCACAAATGAATGTCACTATAGAACTAGTGCCATTCTCAGAAATGGTATTACGTTACTTAGTCCCAAACAGATTGCCAGCGGAGTTACAGAGTGGTTTATATTATGAAGTCAGTTACAGGAAGGGATATTTTTTTTTTGTAATGGATCTGGAATGAGTAATTGAGTTTGTTCCAGAGGTGATACCTGTGTTTGCAATAGATACACTCAGTATTTTCGTTGAACTATCACTTCTTTTGAAGCTTTATCTAAAGGCACAGCAATAGTGAGTTATTCCTTTAATACCACACATTGTACTTAGACAAATATTTTTCTACCAAACATTTTTGTAAACGCTGTATCTATCTGATTTTATGCAACTTGTGATAATAAATGTGATCTTTATTTTACAATAAAGCTTGAGTAAGTCTTTTCTCTCAAGACTCTCTTCTGACCCACCCTTCCAAAACAGAGCTATTCAGAACATTTGTTCTAAGTCTCCCTACAGGCATTACAGCTTCAAAGGAGAAATTTGATACAAGTCAGTTTCAAGTGGAATGTATTAGATATTAGACCTGCATATCTAAAACTGCAGGCTATGTGGTTGGGTCTTAAAACCTCATGTGCTTGTTATTTGGTTAACAGATATCATACCTGTTAATTAGCCTTTGATTGCCTCACATTAAATTGTGAAACCAGCAAGTTGAAATTGTAAGACAAACATCAACTTTCAGTCTTCAAGCTGAACTGAAAGTATGCAGGACCTTCCCAAACAATTTCTACCTTTGTCATTTCTTTATGTGACAGTCTTCAGGGGAGAAGCTTCAGGCACTAACAAAACCAAGAGGCAGCTGCCATCTTTGAGTTACTAGAAAAGGAGCTGCAAATCAAGTGCCAAAGCCAAAGCTTCTTACCTGGTAGCTTTTTCTCTACTGGCTTCTGTTCAGGTTTCTCAGGACATTTAATTGTCAAAGCTTAAGGAAGAACAGTGAGGCATTAGTGAATGAACATTGAAGTCCTGTTCTGTCAGGAGCTCTTCTTATTACAAATTGTTTCCCCTAGCTCAGTCTGATCTAAAAAAAATAGGATGTAGCCTGTATCCGAGCAGTACGATAGATAGCACTTAGTTGTTCTCTGAGAAGTTACAAGTAATTTTACTCAGTTTTTATTCATCATTAATAGTTTTTATTCATCAGTTGATGAATAAACTCATCTAAATAGAACTCAAACACAATGCTTTAAAATACTACTTTGCCCATGGAGCAAAAAAAGGTTCAGTTGTTTCAACTGGCAAACCAAGCTCAGTGAATTTGTAAGTCAGGGCTATAACCTAGTTTAAATACGCAGACAGCCTCAAATATCAAAGCTACCTGTTTTTCTTGACTGTCCTAAAGTTAAGAGGCTATAAAAAAAATAAATCAGAAAACAGTACAGCTATTGAGGTTAAAATCTGAAATATCTTCTGTAGGGAAGCCATTTACACCACTGGAATGGAGTATTGATTACCTCAACTATCCTTTTCTTAATTAAGACTTGAGGAGGAAATGAGAGAGTATACACAGCAGTCAAACTCATTGATACACAGAGTTCAGAGACACAGAATTATGTGCTGGAACTCTGTGGCATCTCAAAGGCTTTTGCACCTGTTGCTCTCCATATACACCTAGGAAACACTAAGCTTGTGAAATATTCAAAAAGCAGAAGGAACAATTTTGACCATTTCTGGCCCCTTACTCAGAAGCTGATTTTTCAGAGTCGAAGGCTGTTGTCTCTTCAGTTCTCCTTCCTCGGGGGCACCATATTCTGTGTGAAGGAAAGTGCCTTTCAAGGACCGAAACTCCACAGGAGCCCCAAGAACCATGTGGTGGTGGGTCAGGCCCAAGCCTCCTGCCCCTCTCCCCTCAGCAGCTAGGATGCTGAGCACAGGAAGGGGTAGGCTCCTGCAACGTGAAGCGCTGCAGAGGTGAGCCTTGATCAACTGCTGGAGCATTCTGGGGCTGCCAGGGCCTGTGGGATGAGGTGGAGCAGGTGCCAGGCACATGGAGGTTCTGCTTAAATTCCCACTTTTAGAAAGCCCCAAGTGGAGCCAGCTGTTGCCTGCTCAGGAGCAGCTATGGGGCAGATGCTGACAGGTGCCATTGTTGAGGCAGCAGTGTCCAGAGACAAGCCCCTGCCCCACAGGAGCAAAAGCCATTTTACACAGGCCTGCCAAGGAGTGGGCTTTCCTAAGGCAGCAGAAGCACATGGAAAAAGCATCAGGGGAAGGGAAATTGAAGAGCAGCCAAACCAGAGGTGAAGAAATGCTCCTTTTACTTGTACTTACTAAGACAAAGCGATGGGTATCTGGGATGGGCAGCAAGAAATTCTTCACTCGGTTTGTTTTTCTCTGGGTTCCAATTCCCACCAGCTGCTAACCAGTCATTTCCAAATATTTTGCGATAATCAAGCTCTGCTCCTCTTCTTTCAGCAGGAAGGATCTGTACTGGCACAGGAATAGCACATCATATAATTACCCAACTTTCCAGAGAGCAAAATCTAATTAATGACACTGACTCCTTGCTCTTACTTAGTAGAATGTCTGAATGCTAACAAGAATCTTACAAACCCTACGTCCAAGTACTGACTTATCCATGTATTCAGTACATTCTAAAGCTATTAAGAACCTTACAACCCCCCACCGTGTACTGACTGATCCATCAGTGAATATCTAAGCAAAGAATCATAGAGTAGTGTCAGCTGGAAGACACTTTTAAGATCTTTTGAGTCCTGCCTTTGTCCTAGTCCTATCAACCACTAGACCGTTTCCCCAAGTACAACATCCAACCGTCCCCTAAACACCTCCAGGGACAGTGACTCTGGAGGTGTTTAAGATGTTACTGCATATGGTGACGTGAGGATGGGTTTTGTAGCTATGGAACAGATGCTGCTTCTGCTCTCTCCAGGGATAAACATTTTCACAGAGAGTTTGATTTGGTTTAGATAACGCTATTTTCCTGTTACAGAAGGCAAATGCTTGTATTCCTGTCACTGAAACAGATTCAATGATGCTGCTTTTGCCTTTTTTATTGTTTTCCTTCTGGCTAGAGTATGTTTTTTGTTAACAAACCTGCAACTTCAACACAACTTGGGCACTTGTTAAAAAAAACCACCATTCCTCCATCTTGTCCTATTCCCACTGAGTGTCAAAACAGGGCTGGGACTTGAGTGTCCCAATGACGAGGTGATGGAATAGTTGGCACTTCACTTTTCCTCCACCTAAACAAACACTATTCTTCAACTGAAAATGATTCATCAGGGAACAATTTAATCTTTTCCCACAGACTCACTGAATCTGTTGAAATATCATGTACCTCAGACTTGTTCAAAACTTCCAGTTGACTTATCTTGGCAATAATGAGCTGTCTCAGGGTCTCTGGGTTCTTCTCTGTGTCCGCAAAGGGGTTATTGTGACACTGCAGTGACCGCAAACTTGGCAATTTATCAAGCTCATTGATAGATGACCACTGAAATGGAAGGGAACAGTTTTTTGAGGAAGCAAAAACCACACTTCAGCATAATACACAGTAACACTGACTTCCTGTACAATGACCATAACAAACTATTCTTTTGGTCAGCAGAACCAAGTACTTTCATCCTGTTAATTTAGCCAAGGAAAAAAAGTGGCATTAAACTAAAAAGAAAACAAAAAGAACCCAAAGAACAACTAGTCATTTTAGATAATTTAGAATTCTGCAAGAGGAATTATGAGGTTTAACTGAGATATTAAGAAATATTTTTAAATGCTTAAATTATGCCTCTATATGAACTAAAAGTATTCAATAATTCCCTCAGATCTCACACCTACGATCCAAGAAATTTTGAAGAAGCAAATTGCAAGTTAATGTTAAACAAAGATACACATATTTACAAAATGTGAAACCATCCCAATCTAACCTACCTGTGAAATGTGATTGTCACTTACTGCAAGGTGTTTTAGCGAAGGGAACATTTTAGTCTTGCATCCTAGGGAAAAGGAGTAAATTTACAAGGCAATACTGAAAACCTGAAATAAACAAGAACTGTAAAGCTATAAACAAATGAGATCTTTTACATACCAAATCCAGCATCAGGAAAGTGTATAGAAGATATTCCAGTGTTTCTAAGTATTAGCTGTTCTAACCTGAAATTTAACAGGCGCACTGATTACTGTACACAGCACGGGAAGTTTTTATAGAGAAATACTCCTTCAATTTTTTTAAAACAAAGATGTAACAAACATTTGACATGATGCATAGCCACTCACAAGTGAACAGTAGCTTCACAGACAGCACCCAGACCTCAGCAGAGTGTTCAGGGGGTAAATTTTTCAGAGAATATGGGCAATACTTTCAAGCTTTCAAAATGGCTCCTGGATTTCAACAGTGTGATTGCCAAAGAATCACAGAACGGTAGGGGTTGGAAGGGACCTCTAAAGATCACCTTGTCCAACTCCCTTGCAAAGGATTTTTTTTTAATTGCTTGTGGCTATTTAAAATCATGGCTGCTATTTTGGTGTACTGTGCAAGAGAGTGATTCTCCAATTTAGCAAAACTACTGTATTAGTCCCATAATTTTCCAGTCATCGTAACTGAAGTGCTTGAGGGACAACAACCCTGCTTCCCCTGGATGTCAAAAACAAAGCAAGGAATTGTAGTTCAAGCCTCAAACTACCACAAAAACACTGCTATTGAGAGAGCACAGTAAACCAGAAGAATCTGTGTAAAGGCTACTACCACAGGAGTTCTTTTGAGAAAGTGGAAATACCTTTACCCAATGTCTGGGAATTCTGTCTGGGTTGGGGTATTTTTGTTTGTTTTGGTTTTCTTTTTAGTTTTAAAGCACATCTCTTTCAAAGCCTTTAAGCTACCCCAAAATACCACCAAAACTTCCAAAAGCGTGCCTGTGTAGAGGATGTGCTACGCATTTCTAGTAGAGTAAGCACAGCAATCTTCCCGTAGTTAATAATCAAGAGCAGATAACAGAGAGTGGGAAGAATTATCATCACACTTTTTTACCTACCTCCAACCCCTTTGTTTCGTTTTCTTTACAAAGGATAAATAAGGAGGCACCATGGGTGTGAGGTGCTCATGGCAGGCATCCCCCATCAAGGGTCCTAAGTGTGTCTGTTTCAGAACTGACACCTTCTGACATACTGCCCAACGGCTTTCTGCAGGCTCACAGGATCCTGACTTGGGTGTGCAGCTACTGATGAACCTGCATTACACTGCCATGAGCAGAAAATTGTCCTTAAAAGAACTTGCACAGTTCCTTTGCTTTGTCACTCCACACAACCTCCACAGTCTGGTCATCTTTCATAAAACACTGTGCATACTAATAAAGAACTTAGTAAAATGATAAGTCACTTTCATTTCATAAGTCTATAATGAAAACCTAATCACATACAGCTTAAGCATGTGTCAGTATACAACAAAAAACAGATTATATTAAAATAGTGCAATTAAATAATTTGGTTACTCTCCTCAAGAGGGTAAAATGAGATTCCATAAATCTTCCATGTAACATCAATACCATAATATTTCAGTCAACAAAGACTATAGAGGTGAACATACAGGACAAGGAATTTCCAGCAAATTTGTTTAACAGCTACCTGGGGAGATGTGCTATTAGATGCAGCTGATTTCCATCCAGTAACTGGTTGTTTGAAAGGTCTAACAACTTCAGGGTCTGCAAGACATTATTGGGCCTGCCACATTGGAAAAAAACAAACACAGAACATTCAGAGTTATTTGTTAATGAAAACACCAGTTTTTTAAGTATAAACCTGCATGCAAATAATTGTGTACCTTTATAAATGCATCATTTGTTTAACAATTTGCATCATTTATTTAACAATGAGGTAATGGTTACATTCCCATTACAGGAATGTATCTGCTGTGTGACTTTGCAGTATCCCAGACAGACAAGACTGACTGACGTTACTCATCTTACCTTTCCAAAACTGTAATATTATTAGAAGAAAGGTACAACTCTTCAAGTGCTGGCCATCCTGGAGCACAAAGGAGAACCTAAGAGCAAAACTTAATTTAATATAACAAAAGTTGGGAAAAGTTATTCGAGAAGTTACTCTTTCTACAGATTTCCTCAGAACACATTCAGAGCAAGCCACAGCTCCTCAAAACAAAGGAACAAGTATTACAGATTGCTCAGCCCTCCCTGCCTTCTAGATGGCTCTTTGCCCTCTCTGGATCTACCAGCACAGATGACATCAAAGGAGTTTTGCTCAGTCACAGGACCTACAGTTCTAGGCTTGAGGCTAGTAGCTGCCCACCTCTATCACCTTGAAACTGAGTTTATTGTATTCAGTAGGGTTGGAGTGATCAGATTTTCCTGGTGATGCAGTGAGCAAATGGCAGTATATATTCAACAGGCTAGCAGTTCTGGAACTTCTGCACATCTTGTCAGATCTGACAGACTTTTAAAATGTCTTAATTTATTTAAATGTCTTAATTTATCAGAGCTGTCACAGGACTGTGCCAGCATAAAAAAACCTTGAAAACCAAGAACTGCATTGTCAGCACATATCTTGTAGTTTTCAAACGCTAACTAGATCTAAAAGGCTACAAATCAAAGAAACATGCATCTCTGCTTTAAATCTTATGTCCTCAAATTACATAGATTATTTTTTTAATATTATAAACATTTAGTTTTTGCAAACATCTACAGCAGGTAATGCAGCTTTAAAAAATAATAGACATAGAAATTGCTGGCAGAAACCCCAGTTTTGTATGCAACTGTGACAGTATCAGAAATTTTGCAGTTTTAGCAAGTTTCCTAAGCACTGGAACTGTCTGATTTTCTATAGATTGTGTCTAAGAGTCACAAATTATTTTTTTCACTGAAGTTTTTTTTGTGTGTATTCTCCAGAGTCAAATCAAATGTGAGCTCATTCTGCTACTCTTTCCTTGTTAGGAAACTTAAAGGGGCTCTTTCCTCCATCTACATTCCTATTTTCTTGGAACTTGTAGGTAACAAATCATTTTTAAGAACTCATCTCATTTCAAAACATGTCTGAAAATGGCTAGCAGAGTCAAAGGTTTTGAGATGCCACAACACAGACATACACATGCATAGCACAATGGCCTAAACCTTGTTTTTAAAAGAGGTTGCAAAGTTTACAAAGCAGTGAAGTTCAGAGACCGGGCCAAGCAAATTCCACCTGTTCTCTATATAGCTAACTGTCTCCCCTATAAATGTCCACTAACCAAGACACCAAGAAGCAAGCCTGATTTCATCAACTATCCTTCATTCACTATGTTACAGCTGTATGAAGTCATACAGCTGGATGTATATATAATTGTCTCACTAGTTATACAATGCAAAATATTACCACTGAATTTTTTTCAAGTGGCAGCATATGATTTGGGTCTCAGCTGCTTCACTCCCAAAAATATGAAATATCATCCTCCTGTCCTATTTGCAACACATAGAAGCTTATAAAGTCAGATAGAACACCTTTGCAACAGCAGGAAGCACCAATATTTTCTCTTTCCTTTGGATAGTGTTTCCCTATGTCAGCAAGACAGACCAAACCAGTTCACCTATCAGTGATGAGGAAGTGTGAAGAGAAGCCTGCAGGGTCAAGAGAAATTAGGTGCAAGTTCACAACAGAGGACCTTTGGGGGATTCCCCTGCAAAAGCCCTGCATTGTGATGGATGGAAGGGAAAAATTGCACAAAACTGAGGTATCAAAAGACTTTTCAATAGACTGAGCAAATGTGCCAAAACCAAATGACAGTAACATCACAATTCTAAGAAATTAAATTGCCAAGTTTTCAACTATTGCTTAAAATAACTTCTCTACAGAAACAAAAGTTCACAGATGTGACACTGAAATAAGACTCCAGAAAGATGCAGGGCTTGATGTGGGTGGCTAGTGAGGAGCCTGGGATGAATAGCTAGGGGAGTAGCCACTGCTAATCCCCAAAAAAAAAGCAGAAAAAGACAAAGGAAGTCTAATAGTTATTACCTCTATCCATGTTATGTCAGTTTGATTAAGTGCTAGAATCCTCAACTTTGAAAATACATTGGATACAGAAGTTGATGTAGATGGAAATTTCATTTTGTTTTCACTGTGTAAAAAAAAATTATTAGCATAATTAATGATTGCATTTCTTTAAGTCACTAACTTGGAACAACATATTGAAGACCAAAACAATTTATACTAAAAAATGTAGAAAGTCACTGTCAAGGTGTTACCTATTTTGAAATATTATAAAGATATTCTTCTAGTTATATTCAAATATACTCTTCCCTAATTTACTTTCCTACATGAACACACATTTATTTGTTTGCAGCCTCCTCATGCCCTTCTCCTCCACTAAATTTTTAGTTTCATTAATATTAAAAAGAAACAGTTTAAAACGTTGGGCTTAAACCCCTTAGCACTGATTGAAAATAAAGAGCCTATGTGACTACCCAGACCCCGCTAAAACAACAGGATGTAAAATCCAACCTCAAGAGCAAAATATCACTATAAAATAGAAGATTCTCAAATCTGCAGTCTTCAAATTAGGTTTCATTACTGATCTCCCCCCAAAAAAAGTTTTTCTTTCCTAAGATCTGATCTACCTTTTTATTATGATAAAAGTCCCTCAGTGAAGTTATACTTACATAGTTTTACGGGTTAAACTTCCCTATTTAAATACGCTCTTAGAGAGCTGGTGGATGCTATTTGCTTTTATTTTTCTTCCAACATTCCTTGTACAGAATATTCAGTAACAAACTACCTGCTATTTTTTTTAAAGTAAACAAGTCTAAACAATAAAATCCAAATTAACGCTTTTTCATTTTGCAGTAATAAGCATCAGAATTCCATCATCAATCCCATTTTGTTTTCTATCACAAATAACTTCTGAAAATCCCTCAGTCTAGACTACACTACTCAATGAACAATGGAAAAAGATATTACAGATTAATTAAAACAAATTCTCTGTATTCTCATGCATGCTGACAATAATAAATCATGGCAACATGAGCTCTAGGCAAAGTTAGATTTACAAATAGCACCCAGGTTGCAAACAGTTGTTCAGTGCTAGACATTGAAGAAAACGGAATATCTCCAACTATTTAAAAATACCTTTATATTGCATTAACTATGAGAGGAAATACAAACAACTGGGGTCACCTTTTATTAAACAATGTAGCTTACATCACTTGCAATTGTTTTAGCCACATTGTGTGAACAACAAAGGCTTTGGAAGCTGCAAATCTCAACACATCTCCAAGGCCCTAAAAAAAGTTGTATTTTGGGTTTCTGCCTTATTGCCCTTTTGCAGTCTTCAGTGACTACTATGACCTTCAAAAAACCGAACCACTCTACTTAAAGAGCCAGCAGTCAAGGTGTTAACTTCGATAATAAAACAAACTTCTTAAACTTGCAGCTATAACATTAACTTCTCAAAATTAGTGGTTTAGGCTGCTACCTATATACAAACTTTAATCCACTGTGTTAGTTCACACTAGAAAATTATTCTGGCATGTGCCAGCTACAGTAGATGGGTTGACAATAGAAATATTTTTTATTTTGAAATTACTTTGTGAATTCCTTCTTATTACGATGGAATTACAGCTTCATTTAACAACATCCTCTCTCCTTTTCCAACATCATCACCGTACAAGAGATTTTCTCTTAGTTCTGCCACTATGATGCACAGTTCTTATCATTTCAGCAATGCATTAGACTTAGTCTCTGGATACTTAAGGTTTGGATAAAGCCATATGGGTATTTTAGTTTGGTTCAAAACACTGATTGTAAATCGTCATCCTTAAACAAAAGTTGACTCCTAAACAAAGATTTGCCTGGGCAGTGAGACTATATCCACAATAATAAAAACAGAGATCCAGTCTTAAGATAATTGGAATTACTGTAAAAGAAAATGAAAATATATTTACCTTACAGTTTTTCTACATAGAAAAAACAAATTCTCATGAAAAAAAACAACCCAAATAAGTTTGCAAACCCAGAAGGCAAACAGATAGCTACTGCTAAACCTAACTAAAAAAAAATGCTAAGTGAGATTTTTTAAGTGATAAAGATGTGTTACTAGTGCTTTCACAGGCAGGCTGCAGACTCCTGCAGCAGTGCCACCTCCTGGTCTTGGCATCTTGTAAGTGCCACATCTGCCAGCACAGTCCCCACACCCTGACAGTGCCAGGGAGACCTTATACACAAGTATCCAGAGTCTGATCTGCAGCACAGGCACATGGCAAATTTGGCTACGGGTGCTGTGAAGTTGCTCTCCTTGTTGCAAACTAGACTCTCTGAACACATGCAATGTGGATGCAGACACAAGTCATTTCAGCCTTGGGGCAAACTAAGCTTTAAAAATCAAGAGAATTCATTGTCTTAGATGTCACAGAAGTGTGTAAAGGCATCTTATGACACTGTAAACCTCCGTTTCTAAACTCCCTCTATATGTATATGAAGTATATCCCTATACTTCATATCTACAGAAGTACTCTTTTTTTTCAGACAACTGTGACTTTTCTAATTCTACAAAACTCCAGTCAGCATCCATCTCAAGCATTTCTCCAGAATTAAGTTTTAACACAGATGCTAAACTCCTAAGGTGCCAGTCTTTTCTTGAAAAAAGGATGTCTGAAAAATATAGCACACAAACGAGTTGTTTAAGGACAAGATTTAAAAAAAAAGTATTTAAAAACATCTCCCATTAAAATGAGTACTGAGGTATCTAGTTATCTTTAGAAAGCTGACTCTTATCTAAAACAGCCTCTTCTTTTTGTCCTTGCCCCAAAGGATGAATATAAATGTGAATATTTATACCTGATATTAAACGTTTCCAAATTCTGAATTTCAGAAGCAATAGCTGTTACTGTGTCCCAAGATGAGATCAGATTTTTTGACAGATTTATATGCCTGATATCTGAAGTTTCACATTAGGAAAAAAAGCTCTCAAATCTGAACTTCCTTTTTCAGACACTAGAATTAAGAGTTTGGTTTTGAGTCAAATATAGAAACAGATTATACTTGTTGGGACTAAGAGCTACTACTGCTCAGTTACAGCAAATTTAGTTCCATTTGTGGTACGGAAATGGCTTATAGATTTATAAAAGAGCTTAACTTTACAAATCCTAAAATGGATTCATTTCTGTATTGACAGGAACCCTGACCAATCTATATAAATGAACAAATAATACTTGCTTTGTATTTCTGTAACATTGCTACAACATACAGTACATTGAACACATTCTTTATTATATATTGGAATGCTCTGGTGCCTACAGAACGTACCAGTTGTGTTTTTATGCAGTTATCTATTCTAAATTCCAAAACACCATGGCTAGAGCCTTCTGATATTTCAGTCACAACAACAATCTATGAATATATTTCTATTTTATCCACAATGTGTATTAAAAAAACGTAGACCTCTTCTTTTTAACTCTGTAAACATTACATTAAGATTTTAAATACAAATTGAAGTTTGAAAGATTTTTTTAAATAAAAGGATACAAATGTCACTCATTGCAGTGAACACTTCAATATTGAAAAGTTGTACTTTATTTGTTGTATTATGCAACAGAGCAAAAAAGGATACTAGCACATGTTCTGCTGATTTCCTCTTTCTGACCAGCATGGCTCACTGCACACTCACACACTGAGACATCTACCAGTTGGTTCAGTTTGCTAAATGAGAGAGAACATTCTGTTAAGCAATCTTCAAACAGAAATAGATATGTTACATAAATATCTGATTGTTACAACTAAATAATATCTTTTCCATACATACCATACCTTTAGAATTAGCAATGTACAGATTGCTACATTGCAATGACTTTCTTACTAGAAAGCTGACATATCTTCTCTTTTTTTTCCCCTTGACATTGTCACTACAAAACAGGTCTGGTTAAACCACAACTCACTTCCCCCCAAAGAAACCCAACCAACCCTCATCCAGCTGAAAATGAGTGACAAACCAGACAAAATATAGCTATGCAAACTGGAATTTAATTACAGCTTCAAAGTTAAATGGAGTTCTTTCTAATGCTTTTCACAAGATGTTCTAAGTCATTTGGGCATTATTTGTATCACTTATCAAAAAAGACCAACAAAAGAGTATTTTTGACTGCTTAGGATGTTCTGGAAGACAAAATGGTAATAGTCGTGGAAGATCGGTGCAGAAGGAGATTGCCACCTACTGAACTAACACCTCTACACTGCAGGGGGTCATTAAAACTGCAGTGTTACTTCCTGTCTTACTCTTCCAGATAAAAGAACATGAACTAGCTGAAAGACTTCTTCACTAGCAGTACAGTGACTTTCTGCCTTTCTTCTCTTAGCTGAAGTGTCACTATTGGTATGAATAAACAAGATGAAATAATACAGTATAATATTAAGAAAATACTAAAATACATTCTTTTTAAAGTCTACGCAGGTATATGATGATTACCAATATCACAATGATTTATCTCACACATCCTCCCCAAATATCATCACTTCCTATTTTATGAAATGCAAATAAGGATTCTGAGCACTTAAATATTACATAATCCCAGTTCCTATCTATAAATCAGGTAAATTATGAAGTCACAATAGGAAGATTTCTCATCCACCATAGTGCTGTTTGGCTTACTTTTAGAGATGCAAGGCAGTCAGCTTACATTACATGCAAGGCAGCAAGCTTCTTTTCCTTACAGCTGAACTACTACTTGACTAATCAATTGCTAAGATTGTATCTTAGATTTTAATATATTATACTTGCCTTTGTTGTTCTGCAATAGAATCCATGCCAACAAATTCTACAGTCTTATTTCCAAACACTAACATATCCTCTGTCCCGTGCTGAGCATCACTCAATCCGTACCGATCCTTTACCGCAGTAAGAAAGTCTACGCCGAAGTTTGCCTTGTTTGGTCGGATAAATGATCCTCCTCTAGGATGCCTAGAACAGAGCAGCCAGGAAAAGGTGAAACATGAAAAACTGAAACAGGTCATTCCTATGATAGAAGTACCAATTATTAGTTTTTTAGAATATTGGGAATTAAAGCAGTCAAAAGGCTAATTTTAGACATCACTGTCCCCACTCAGTGTGACCAGGTAAGACTTGCAAAGTATCTTTCGTTGTGTTTGATCCAACAAGTTCATATTGTGAGTTGCCACGAGAACTGAAGTACCAGATCTCCAAATGTACTTACACATCAAAGTTACAATGTGAGTGCCATTATTAGAAATAACTTCTCTGTTATTTCCAATTTACATTACAAACTCTTTTTTTTCCCTGAAAATAAAGTTTCTGCTTACTGATAGACACAAAGTTACCCAAATCATGCAACAAATGTGTCCGGAGTTTTTCAGCCCAAGGCCTATAGGAATACTCAGAATAGTCATTGACTAATTTTTTATTTGAATAATTCAGTTCTAATTCTAAGAGAATGCAGCCTTGTCCTTTCATCCACATGAATGACCCAGATGCAAACTGTACTACTTGGAACTCTTATACAAATTTAAACTTTACAAATTCTGATATTAACTTAGTAACAATTTTGAAACTCAATAACCAACAGAATTATCCAGTTAGTGTATGTTCCTATGTACATGGTCCTACAAAGTTTCTTAAGTTTTTCTTGGGAACTGAAAAATTACTGCAAGACAATTTCTTGCCATTAAACTGCATTGACAATTTGTATCAAAGTTAGCAAGGAAACACACAATATTGAGGAAGAACTGGCAGAGACAAGTTGTGAGAATAGTTTCACAGAGCAGATGGAATATCTGATAGGAGGATCAGGCAGAAAACAGCAGGAAGAAAATTGGTAGTTATGATTATCTGTCTGCCTTCCAGCTGAGAAGAGTATAGACTTTGATTGGAAAGTACCCAAGAGGAAGAAATCACTCATGTAAATAAAACTTCTCTTTTCAAAACAGCATGTAAACTTCAAGTGGCTAATTAGCAAATCATAGTATAAACTACCAACACTACAGAGTTCAAAAGTTTCTCTATAAAACAGTAACTCAAGACCCTGAATCCTATGGACTTATTACAAGTAGTTGGAACAGCTCGGGCACCTTATAATCACTTCTTGAATCAAAACAATCAGTACTGAAAATTATCTATGCCAGTTTCATTCATTAACATTTCTAATACGTAAATAAGTACTCTCATACCCTGAAGAAGGATCTGAGTAGAAAGCTATTATTTACCTCAAAATTATTTTCAATCTAGTTTTGTAGTGACCTAGTTTAGACCATGATGATTACAAAACAAGCAGAAAGGCATACTCTTAGAGAAGGTAAATCCACCAGTAAATATAATATATATAAAAAAAAAAACCCTGCTTATAAAAATAAGCAATAAATAAGCATTTTCAATTGTTTTAAATTTAGCAACCTC
The DNA here is from genome assembly GCF_028858725.1 of Colius striatus. Classification (NCBI taxonomy): domain Eukaryota; kingdom Metazoa; phylum Chordata; class Aves; order Coliiformes; family Coliidae; genus Colius; species Colius striatus. The sequence goes on along the minus strand of NC_084760.1, from coordinate 69,797,400 downwards.
CTCTTCAGTATTTTCTTCCATTGCTTTGAACTTCTTCATAGATTGTAAAGATTTAGCTAGTTTATGTGTTACATTTCCTCAAATGTAAAATCGTGACTCATTCTTAACACTTCTTAAAACAGTAAATCATATTTTCACCATCGTAGCATCTTTTACCTGCAAAGTACATCACTTTTGCATTTAAGTCAAACAGCCTCATAGATGGCAGATAGTGAAGGATTCTGCTTGAGGGTCTGGCAAAAAAAATTGTACTCTGTCCTATCTGTAATTGACCCTAGGGCCTGCTGCATGTTTATTCTGATACCTCCTGTCCTTATTCCTAGCAACTTGATTCTCTGATTTTGTCATTGCCATCCCTCTGCACTCAACAGTTACACTTTTCAACCTCTGGTCTCTTCAACGGTCTCACTAATGCTTATCGAAACCCTCATATCTGCATCCCTCCTCATGTCACTTATACCTGGTACCTTTTGGGTCTCTCCGTCACCATACCTATTCCCAAGTCCACTTATATCTTCTCAGGTCACCATTTTTATTAGCATGCTCTTCCTCACTGTCTTTGCAAGAGCCAGATATACCTCTAGGGAAAAAGACAATGGAAACTAGCTACGCTGTCCCTTGTCATTTGAAGCTACAGGAAAATATGATGCCTTTCTCTCTCAAGACCCTCCTATTTTTTTGTTTTGATCATAGCAAGATCATAGAGTTTCTCTCCTGTTCCTATAATTTCCAAGCACTAGGTGTGTTATCGTATCTAATGTATACCCAACTCCATTCCACAACCTAAGTTTCCTTTTTAGTTCCATTCTATTAATCTGATCTACTTTTTCAAGAACTATCACAGAGAAGGACAGAAAAGGAGACTGCAATAGGAATCTGTTTCCAGGAAAAATGATTGTGTATTCAAAGAGACAAGTCACTTACCTGTAACTTGTTTTCCCTGAAATACACTACCTGTATTAGTTTTCATTAGGTACATGCCACATGTATATATCAGAATGTATAAGCCATATGTACATATTGGACAACTAATATACAGCACCTGGAGTCATCAAAAAGCACACCTATTAGCCATTGACCTCCATAACTGGGAACTAAACAGATAAAACCTAATCCAAAGAGTCATCCAGTCTGTATCATGAGATGGAAGAACCTGCAGACTACTCATCAACCTGACCTAAGCTGAACATTCAGAAGCCTGAGAACAGGGATTTTGCTCCCATGTGTGCAAAATGGCCTGCAGCCAGGAAAACACACCATGTGGAAATCAAGTGGCGGAAGATATGCCCCAATTTCCTTAAGCAGAAAATCTGGAATACACCCAAGTGAGGCTCTGACAACCAACTCACTCTGGTTGATACCAACACTTCTTACTGACTTTCAAAATAGACAGGTTGACCCCAATCTCAGAAGTCTCCTTGTAGGACGATTCCTAATCATGTTTGAGCAGCCTGAAGCAATACAGCCCATCTGCTAGCAAGGCCAAGGCCTTTGAAAGATATTCATCAAAATTTTTATTAGCTATCAACTTCCATTTGTTAACCATTTCCCTGTATGAAGAGAAAATTTTACATCGTTCCTCTTTGCCAATGTACAACATGGTGCTCATCATTACAGGTACACAATGGTTCTTCACGTGCTAAAGAAATGTCACACACATACACTTTTCAGTACCTGTAGAGTAATGCAGTAGTATATAAAATGCTAAGTTACACACTTAAGCTGTCCAACTGCAGAAGCAAGCTTCTAAGCCACAGAGAGAGGCCTCAGCTTTATCAGCCTTAATAGTAACGATGGATGAGTGGATGGATTTCTTTGTCCAGTACTGACTGTTTGCAACAATTATCTCAAGGCAATTATCATCATGACTGGGGCACACACACTACAATGCTCATAAGCTGTCACACAATACATCCAGCTGAACCCATACATGTGTTTTCTAGTTAAGTGTCTGGACAGATCTCTTACTTTTAGGGAGACATGCTCGACAGACCAGACTTCTTTTAGAAGATTCTACACACTGCAGTAAAGAAAACCCTTCAAGTTTTAGAACAGTCTGTGGCAGTTGTGACATCAAAAAACACTGTAAGTGACACTTGTCACTAATCTGCTATGGTATCCAATTCCTGACTGCACAACAGAAGCTTTGCAAACATCAGCAAGTACTTGAAGTTCTTGCAAGTTTACCTTAGTCAAACAAGACATGAAAGCTGAGTCTGAAAGTGAGATAGACATCTACCACTCCAGATGTTATTTTAGGGTTCTGTTGACGCACAGGACATATCTGAATAGTGGTTAGGGCCAACAGTTTTTGTTTGAACACTGTTCTACTGACAGCAGAAAGCAGAAGTCTCTGCTGGGTACAGTCACTCAGAGTGAAACAACGAAAACTTCCTAACTGAGACCTTCTGGGACTATAAGGAATCTTGATAACACATTCTCCCCTTGCTAAATGGCAATTGCTTTTTCTTCATAGACACTGCAATGATATCGACCTGTGACAGGACTCCCTCATTCTCACTATGAAATAGTTTTTCCTCATGTTTAAATATACAAAAGTCAAAGTTTCCACCAGAAGAAAACTTAATATCACCAAGAAGGGAAAAGAAGCAACAAAGATCTGAGACATCATTGCAATTCTGACACATTAAAAACTTCCCAAAAACAAGCTTTACTATACTTTCCTCTGTTTCTCTTCTTTGGAAAGTCAAACCTGGGAGAACAGATTACAATTTAATATGGTCAATACTTCTAGTAACAGTATTTGCTTAAGTATCAGGATTCCTCTGGAAAGGTATCTAGGAAGACGAAAATGTTTACCAGGGTCGACATATTCCTTTCAATTATGACTCAAAGTAGTCTAAATGTGTGATAAAGCAGAATGTTATTTGCATCGTGTGAGGTAAGTGGAGAAGTATGTCATCTACTGCTGGGAAATCCACACATTTAAAATAGCAATGCCTGTGTAAACACTGTGTGAATGGAATTCCCAGGTGTTACTGAGAGAAGGGCTAGGGAGGAAGATGAGCTTGAGAGGAGAGGATTCCGTTTGACGGGAGGCATAAATGAAGCTCTAACTGTGAGGAAAAGGAGAGGGTACCAGAGCAGCAGTGAAACCCTGGTTTGATGCCATCAGAAGTCAAGCCACCAGCAGTACACTTCTATCTAGGTGAGAACTGTCTCCTGGGCAGATGCCAAGGTGAGCTCACGTCCAGGAAAGACAGACATTGTGAGGAGCAACACATACACCCCTTGTCTCTTTGTGCACACGTGACTGCAAGGTGCTTTTGGCCAGTGTGCCGAAAAACAGTGTGGGCAGCAGCAGAGAGATGCAGAAGACAGAGCACCCATGTCTCCCACAGGAGGGGTGTGCTGCAAGGGCATTCGCATGCCCAGAGCAGGGGCACCTGCTTGTGACCTGCATCTCATCAGGTAGCACATGCATATGCCTGTGTGAATGCATCTGTGGGACAAGAACTTACTTGAAAGCATACTCATGCTTCGAAAGCTGTAAATAAATTGTAACACTATTTTAAGGTTTGATTGCTCCTCATTTATCTCAAATGACTGTAGAACACAGCTTATTTTGATCGTGTGGCACACTACTGCAACTGGCAGCTAAAATAATAGCCTCCTCAGGTATTAGGAAAAAAGACTTTACCAGCAGGGAAAATTTCACATGCATTGTCATTTCCAGCTAATCCAGAGTTAATGAACATACTCATGATGTCAACATAATTTGAAGTACAGCTGTTCTGTTCTTTGGTTCTCACATTCTTAAGAATTTTAATTAGCACCAGATAATAGATGACCCAGGTAAGTGTAATGCCATGAAACATAAAAGTTTTGGTTATATTTCCAAATAACTTACTACAAAGACCACATATAGCCGTAAGCAGACCTACTGATTTACCCAAATAAGGACTACAAAGAAGATCCTCTGGTAATAAGAATTTCAAATTCAGTTTTATTTTCCTCTTATGATCTCATTTCAAAATATCAGTGAATATTTTTTGGGTTTTTTTTAAAGTATTGTTTTAAAAATTACCTTAAAAAGAATAACAAGTCTTTTCATTGCATTTGTTTACAGTACAAGCTACTTCATCAGCTGCTTCTGCTTATCAGAATTCAAGGAGTGAACGAAGTAGTTTTGTAAGTAAAGAATACTACTGATAAGGTTTGAGGGAAAAAAAAGCCAAACAGAAATTTGATTTATTTTTATGTATATACACGTTATATAAAGAAACATAATTCTCACCCCCTGAACAGTAGTAGTAAAGAGGTGACATTTTAGGTTGTGGTCTAAGTATTTCTAGTGTCTTTTTGATAAAATAAGGTAACTATTTTTTACTTAAGTATTAACTATAAATTACTTAATTATCTTTTACTTTTTACTTAAGTTTGCCTACATCTTCACATTGGTACAAGAACTACAAACTGCATGCAGAAAATTATGTCTGTGAGCCATAGCTGACTGCTAGAACTATTATTTATTCTCTTAGACTCCACAAGGACTTTCTCTCATTTGAGCAAAGCAGAGAACAAAGAAAGGTATTGTAAGAACATGATTAAAAATCATTACATTTAAATTTTCTATGGGTATATGCAACTTCACTCAAAAAGTTGACTCTCACAAGAACCATTCAAAAGACATGGTTGCTCTAAGACCATAATTTCCAATTCTTTAGCTAAGAAAAAAACAGTAATGTTGAATTATTTTCTTGCATTAAGTGTGCTTACCCTCCTTAAACCTTGCTTTATTATTGTTATTACTATTATTATATACAAGGGAAAAATATCCAGTTCCCACAGGTGATTTTTTTTCTTCATTTCTTTTTCTTAAAGATTTTGGTTTATCATCTCATTTTCTGATAATGAGGTCTCTAAGGCTTCCACCTTGCACAAATGTAGGAGTTAAGAAGACACAGACTAAGAATTCTGATTTGCAACTGAACATAATCTATCCCTTCCTTGTTTATGCCTCTTTGGCTACAGGTAGGAGACAGTATTCCCAGAAAGGATTTTAAAATATCTAGTTTTAAATGTTGAATTACTTAAATTCTTCTGGTGATTCAGTCTGAAAGTAAACAACTCTGCATGCCGGCTTGAGAACTACTTTCATCTGAAATGATAACGAAGTATATTCTTTAACAAGCCCTGAAGTACTGTCAGGTCTCAGTACATGTTCAGCAGCCTCCTTCACTACCTGAGGGAATCTTGTCTCCAGAAGACCTTTTGGCAGATACAAAACTAGACCTACTTTCCCCACAATACAGAAATAATCATTTCAAGCTTTTTTTTTTTTAATTCTCTGTGACATTTTACAGCAGCAGAGCAGCAGTCCTAAGATACTTTCATATCCTGCTCCTACATTCAGACAGGAGAAAGTAACAAGATCAATCTACTCATAAAAATCAAAATGAGCACAATTTTCACAATCCGGACACACATACTCATAGGTTAGCAAGGGCATGCACTGTTACTACATGCTTGTAATCATTCTTTTGGAGGAAATCCTCATAACAAAATTTTGGCTGTTGAATCATCCAACAAGAGGAAAATGAGATACATACACAAATGCACTACCGCTAGCTCTGGAAAAATCTCTGAATGGTGACTAGTCAAAGCTAGTCAGACAGTAGAAAACTATCACTGTGTACTTCCCTTGTTCTTCCACACTTCTTCAGTTACCTTCTATTAGATAATGTTTTGACATTTGGCAGAACACTCAGCAAGACAAATCTTTGGACTGACTTCATCCAGCTACTCTTAAAAATTTCATTTACATGCAAGTTGAAAAAAACTCGAATTATTTGCTTGTCCTTTCATGGATGGTTTTATCTTTTTCAAGATTATTAACATGATGAATTAATTTCAGAGAAAAGTCTTTTTACACTTTCCAATGAACCAAAGCAAAAATGCAACCAAAAGCAAGGCCATAGGAAACTTCTCATTTATTTTCTTGGGTTGAAATTTTCTTTCATATATTCAAAAGCCCATTAATTCACAATATTATTAATTCTGAGTGTTCACTATTACAGAATTTGATTTACATTAGAGTCATTTCACTTGAATGAGCACATGAACAGTTAGGAACAAACTGTAATCAAATCACGGTTTTAGAGTCATTACCAGCCTTGAATAGTAGGAGGTAGAAAAAGACATAGAAATCTCTACATTTGAATAGTAGGAGGTAGAAAAAGACATAGAAATCTCTACATTTCACCTCATTAACATAAGACTGACTGTGATTCAATGGTCAGAACAAACATACGTCACATCCTTTCTCCAAAAGCTGTCAATAGAAAATGGCTGGGCAAAATACAACAAGGCAAGTGCTTTAATGATACAGCCTCAGAATATTCTCTCATCCTTCACCATTTCAAGGCTCAGGAACTTACTGAGCTAGCATATATAGCCATTGATGACTTCTACAAATTGGTCTAGTTATTTTTTTCACTCATAAACTTTTAGCCGTTGCAGTGTTCTCAGCATGGAAATCAACAGTTTGAAGCTGTTAGTGTTAACCATAGAGTGATATATTCCCCAATTTCAAACATTTGAGACTGAACTTAAATGTAATGCATGTAGATTAAAAAACCCCACACAGCTACACTGTGTTTTGCATGTATTAAATGTAAGTGAACATACCTAATGATTACACAGTGATACACATACAATCTGAATCATTATCAGCAACTTGGTATTTTCCCTTAACAAGTTAAATGCAAGTCATCTTAAGTCCAAATCTGAGCTATATTTGAGACCAATATTTCACTTCAGAATTAACTAAGGTAGGTAAGTGGGACATACCAAGACAGGAGGTCTAAACCTACTAAAGGTAATACTAACAACATCCAAAAGTCCCATTTTATTACACAACTTGTATTTTCTAAGTATTTACTATAGTCTAATCCCTATAATGGGATTAATAACAATGAAACAGCCTTTGTGCCATAGCTAATCACGGCATTCAGATTTATAACATTTTTAGTGTCATAGAATCATAGAATGGTAGAGGTTGGAAGGGACCTTTAGAGATCATCTAGTCCAACCCCCCTGCCAAAGCAGATCCACCTAGATCAGGTCGCATAGGAACATGTCCAGGCGGGTCCTGAAGATCTCCAAGGAAGGAGACTCCACAATCCCTCTGGGCAGCCTGTGCCAGGGCTCCCTCACCCTCACAGTAATGTTTTTTTCTTATGTTTAAGTGGAACTTTTTGTTTTCCAGCTTCATCCCATTACCCCTTGTCCTGTTGCTAGCTACTATAGAAAAAAAGGATGCCCCAACTTCCTGACACCCACCTTTTAGATATTTATAAATGTTAATAAGATCTCCCCTCAGTCTCCTCTTCTCCAGGCTGAACAGCCCCAGTTCCCGCAGCCCTTCCTCGTATGAAAGATGTTCCAGATCATCTTTGTGGCCCTGCGCTGGACTCTCTCCAGAAGTTCCCTATCCCTCTTGAGCTGAGGAGCCCAGAACTGGACACAGGACTCCAGATGAGGCCTCACCAGGGCAGAGGACAGAGGGAGAAGAACCTCCCTTGACCTGCTGGCCACACTCTTCTTGATGCATCCCAGGATGCCATTGGCCTTCTTGGCCATGAGGGCACATTGCTGGCTCATGGTTAGTTTACTATCAACCAGGACTCCCAGGTCTCTCTCTGCAGAGCTGCTCTTCAGCAGTTCGAACCCCAGCCTGTACTGGTGCATGGGGTTGTTCCTTCCCAGATGCAGGACTCTGCACTTCTCCTTGTTGAACCTCATGAGGTTCCTCTCTGCCCAGTGTCAGCCGAGTGATAAATGGTTTGCCCTAAAAATTGCAAAAGGGCATTTTCCCACAATTATCTTGCCAATATTAATGTCATGTCAACACTGTAAATCAACTCACCTGCACTTAAAATACTGTGTTCCTTCATAGGCACCATTATGTTTTCCTCTCTGGGGATCATCCCATTCCACACCAAGCCAAATTCCTGGAAAATATGATAGATACATTTTCAAATTTGTGGGGTCATAGCCATAGAAATCATGGTTGGAAGGAACCTCTGGAGTTCATCTAGCCTAACCTTCTTTATTGAAGCACAGAATTATCACCAGCACTAAAACAGGTCAGCCAGGTTAGTCTTTACCTAGTCAGCACTTGAAAATCTTCAAGGAGAAAAAGATTCCAACTTATCTGAGGAGCCTATTCCAGTGCTGTATTACTTCCATAGTGAAAAAGATTTTCCTGATGTCCAGTTTGAACCTTTCCAGCTACTATTTGTGGCCACTGTTCATGATTGTATCATCTAATACTAGCAAGAAGAATGTGGCTCTGTTATCTTTGTAATCATCTGTGAAATAGCTGCAGTCAGCTATTAGATGTCACTTAATCTTCTCTTCACAACACTAACCAGCTCAGTCTCCTCAACCTCTCTTCACAACACATGTATGTGACCTATGCCCCTGACCACTCTGGCAACCCTCCACTGGATTCTCTCAAGTTTATCCCCATCCCTCTTGAACTGAGATGGTCCCAAGGCCAGATACATCATTCCAAGTGCAATCTTATAAAGAACCTCTGTTCTCATGGGGTGGTAATAGCTTCCTTTCATTTGCTGTCCATGTTCATCGTTCGAAGGCAAGCCAAAAACACGATGCCTCTTGCTTGTGACAAGAGCTTACTGTTGCCTTATATTCGTGACAGTATCCACCTTAACCCTCAAGTCCTTTACAACAGATCCTATGGGTTGATGGTTCTTCCTGCTGTGTACTGATACACAACACATTTAAATTTATCCTTCTTGAATCTCTTAGGCCCAAACCTAAAGCTCATAAAGCTTGCTGTGGATTGCAATCCTACCTTTTGTCACATTAGCCCATTGGGAGTGAATACTGTCCATTATGTGAGATGCTAATTAATATGTTAAACAATGCAGACCCCAGCATTTATTTCAGTAGTACTCATGCATTACCACATATCAAGTCACTGATCACCTTGAAACATCTGCAGACTTTCAACCCACTTAACAGTCTATTCATCAAGCTTTTATTTCTCCAACTTCCAAATAAGATTCTTTACGGAGATACTGTTAAACTCAAGGAGTGTTACATCCCCTGTTCTCCCTTTGCCCACATTCCCTGTCACATCATCACAGAAGGTAATTAGGTTTGCCAAGCACAACTTGTTCCTCTTTAGAGTTATTAAGTATTCCCAACTACCATCACAGGCTTGGAAATGGACTCCAAGGAAATATGCTACATGATTTTCCCAAGAACTGAAGTGAAGCTGATGAGTCTACAGTTCCCTAGTTATCCTTTTTGTATCTTCAAAAACTGTACGCAAGGCTAGTCTCCTTCCAAGCGTTAGCAATCTCCCCACTCTGTCACCACAATTCTTCAAAGCTGACATACAGTGCTTTCACAAGCACACTGGTAAGACGTTTCAGCCAGCTGGGATTAGTCTTATTTGTCCCAATGGATATGAATATGTTATCAAAGGAGCACCTAGTCTGTTGATTGGCTGCTGCCTATCTTCCCAAACTATGGCAGTTCATAGAGATCTGGAAACTGACAACAAAAAAAAACAATGTAAAAAGGAAGACACTATGATCTTTCTGCCATAAGAAAAAAATTAACCGATTTCAACCAAAAGTACTTCTTACACTCCTTTTGACAATTCTAACTTGCAAAAAACAATCAACAATGAGGAAAAAACAATTTGTAAATTGACACATTGTACTCGATTTTTTTTTTAAGAACATAATTAGAACGTCGAAAACAACCATTAAATGCAAAAGTTATTCACTACTGTGACGTTTACCTGCTGTAGGAGGAACACTGCCGACATAGCGCACAGTCCCATACTCTGTGCCACACAAGATTCTTCGACCCAGTGCATCAGAGGGAATCTGGGCAGTCATCCCGGAAAAAACGAACCCTGAGCTACCCACAGACCTGCAGAGACAGTAACAACGCCCTTAACAGATGCAACTCACTGCTTTCATAAGCCCCCTACCTCGAGTTGCTGCTTTACTGCTCAGTAGCACTCAGGGCTCCCGAGCCCAGGCCTGCCCTTTAGGGCCGCTGCCTTACAGCTCTACCCTGCCCCCAGCGCCCCCGTTGCGAGGCTCTCCTTTGGGGCCCTTTTCAAACCAGCGCCCGCAAACCGCCCGCTACCCTGCTGCACTCGCAGCCGGGGTGACGGCGGGCCCGCCCCGGCACAGCACTGCCAGCCAGAGCCCAGCCACCCACCGCACACTCCGCCACGCGAAACATCGCCACTGCGCGCGGCGGGTACGGCCCTCACGGTCAGTCGCGGCCTCTGGGCCAGGGGCGGGGCAGCGGCTGAACGCACCGGGCGTGATGAGCAGCCCAGGCCGGGCCCACGCGCCGCCTCCCTGTCTTCGCACCGCGCCTGAGAACGAACTGCCGACTCCAGCGGCGCTAGGCACAGCCGAACCCCAACCACACATGCACCCTGCGCGGGCCGGCAGTTACCACCCCACCCCAACCAGCCTGTCACCATGCTCCCATTGGCCCCAAGCCCCGAGTGCCGCCCTAGCTTGGCCACTATTGGTCTACCCGCTTGTTCGGCCCCTCAGCCTCACGAGCGCTCTGCATGGAGCATTCTGGGTAACGGAGTTCTCGAAACCGCTAGGCCGCCAGGGCTTGCCGCCTCTGGACTACACCTCCCAGCATGCCGTGAGGCGAGAAGGACGCGCTCTGATTGGCCGCGCCCAGTCCAAATGCCGCCCGGTGCGGGCCAGGTGTTGCGCGGTGGAGCCTCTTCTGCCGGGAGGGGGTTCTGCCTGCCGCGGTCCGCGGGGCTGAGGGAGCCGCGGCCGGCGAGAAGCCGTTGTAGGGATGTTAGAGGGATACAGGGAAGTTCCTTCAGGCAGCTCCTGCCGCCTGAATGTTTTAAAGCGGCGTGTGGTAGACAAACCATCCAACTGCCAGTCTGATACCGTGCAGGACGTTATCACCGACGCAGCACGTCGGCGGCAGCACAGAGCAACACAGGCTCACAGGACCTGATCGTGCCAGGCCACACTGACTTCTGTGGGGTCAAACCACCGCATTGTTTAACCTGTATCTGTGAAATGCAACTTAGCGCATTTAGAAGCAAGCAACACGCGATTTGGATTTTGTGAGCCGTAACAACGAGGGGACATCGCTTGTAAAAAAAAGGAAAAAAAGGAAATTGATGCATTCAATGTGTGCAGATTAACAGCAAAAACTGAAAGACTCTTTTCTTCAACTAGCCCTTGCTGGGGAACAGAAATTTACTAAGTCCTCTTCAGCGTCACATAGAGGTATAACAAGATCTAACAGCTTCCCCACAGGTCTGTGGTTGTAAAAATCAAAGTATCCTAGTTGACATTCCTCGTATTTGCTCATCAGTAATGCGCTTCATATTTTAAAGTCTTGTAACAACTTAATACAAACAATTTCATTTGAACAGTGGGACCAAAGACTGAAACAAGCATGACAGTATTTCTATTTCAGTGCTGTGCCTCTGCTTCTATTACATTAGATGATTCTGCACACTCTTTTAGCAGGCAGCATGCTAGTAGTCTTTGTTCTGTGATATTGACAACAGAAATCAAGTACAGGTATTTAGTGATAATAGCATCTTCCACTCACAGTAATCTGGATAATACATAAATTCTTCAGCAAACTGATGGCTTGCATCTACAAGCAACAGGCTTTGAGGGCATGTTTTGTTGTCTGGCATAAAGCAGCCGCTCCCCCAGTGGGGCATTTAAGTGAAGATATCTGTGCCTTCACCCTAGAGTCTTCCTTTGTCAAAGCTAGGTCTTAGGCAATCTTAGGCAAACTAATGGCTTTGGAAAAAATATCTACCCTCGTCCTCCTTCCACATCTGTGGTGATGTTGCTGTCTCTTTTGAGTTCTCCAGCCCATTCACCTCCCACACGGGACACCCTCCAAACACCGTTCCTGGGCTGAATGAAGCTACACAAACAATGGTAAAAGCATGACACCAGGAACAATAGCTCTTTTCTGATGCATGTGCTGTTCCTGAGTACAAACCTGAAAGCACATTCCACTTTTGTTTGACTGCATATAAGGAAAGGTGTTAAAGACAAGAAAATACACTATCTTTCTCACTCCCAGAAACATGTTTGAGAGGTAATTCACAGAATGGTAGGGGTTGGAAGGGATTGCTAGAGATCATCTAGTCCAACCCCCTGCCAAAACAGGTTTGTCTAGATGAGGTCAGGGATAGATCCAGGGGGGTTTTGAAAACCTCCAGTGAAGGAGACTCCACAATCTCCCTGGGGAGCCTGTGCCAGGGCTCCCTCACCCTCACAGTAAAATTTTTCCTCATGTTTAAGTGAAACTTTTTGTGTTCCAGCTTTTGCCTGTTAGCCCTTGTCCCATCACTGGACACTACAGGAAGAAAAGTGCTGGCCCATCCTCTTGACATGCACCTTTTAAATACTTCAAATAAGGGAGAGATGCTCCAGTACCCTGATCATCTTGGTGGCCCTTGTGCTGGACTCTCTCCAGAAGGTCCCTGTCCCTCTTGAGCTAAGGAGGCCAGAACTGGACACAGGACTCCAGAGGAGGCCTCAACAGGGCAGAGGTGAGGAAAAAAGCTCCCTGGACCTGCAGGACATTTTTCTTGATGCATCCCAAGATGCCACTGGTCTTCTTGGCCAGGAGGGCACATTGCTGGCTCATGGGTAGTTTATTATCAGCCTGAACTCCCAGGTCAGAGCTGCTCTTCAGCAGGTCAACCCCAGCCTGTACTGGTGCATGGGGTTGTTCCTCCTGAGGTTAGATTCATCCATTTTCAGCATCTAACACACATGTTGTTGAATGAATACTTTCAGTCTTTATAAAATAAGGAGAGTAGTGTAAACTTATTTTCAGTCTACTTCTTTGCATTTCTTGTTTCTTCTGTTTTAGTATTGCAATCAACAAATCATCCCCTGTACTTCAAAAGAAACAGGACAGTCCCAATGCCAATACAACTAGATCAATTTAACATTTTAACTTCATTACCTAGAACTGCAACTTCTGCATGTTATAAACATCTAAGTAAAAAAAAATTCAGAATTTATTGAACATTCAATTTGGTTGGTGTAAAATACAGCAGAGTAGGTTGACAGCAGGTTTTACACTTCTGGGAGTTGCAATTACAATTCCCCTGAACTTTTATTTTTTACTTTGACCTATCCACCCTATCCCTCCTCTCAAAAGAAGAGTGCGTAAGTAGCAACAGATCCTTTGGTTATAGCCACAGAAAAGCTGTAGCAGTTAGTTCCACATTTTATGTACTAACTGCAATTATCTGAAATTCTATTTTTAAAGGACTTCATGCTTTTTCCTCACAAACACTTTTTCGTTTTAATTTGTTCACATGGCCATGTTGTCAGCCAAGTTAAGTTTAATAACTTAAGAAGTTGGTGAAAACTTACATCTCCGTTGACTAACATGAGTTTTGCTGCAGAATACATACTAGACCACAGCAAGAGTTCAGGCCAGTTTTTATGTGTATTTCAAAACAGTGCAACCAAAGCTGTATGCATTTGCCTTTTTTTTTTAAACAGACTTCAATAATTACTGAGTGATTAAGTCATTTATACCATATGCTCCGTAAACTGAAACATTCTGAAGAGAGCAGAAATAATCTACAGTGATCAAGAAAAGATGCAACTGCTCACTGTAATTCATGGTAGCATGTAATTCTTGTACTGACAGAACAAGGAACATTTTCATGAAATTCAAGAGCAGACAGTTACCTTTTCCTTTCGCTGAGTTCGCTTTGACACAAATTTATGACAGATGTTGCAGTGCTCTCACTGAAGTGTCACGTTAGGCCTTCTTGGGCTATCTCCTGCAGTTCTTTATGCCATAGTAAATCTAGACACTCAGTAAATACCTCTTCAATGAGTTAAGTGAAAACTTATTTGTTCCACTGAGCAGAGAGGTGAGGAATACTATCACAATTCATGGGGTTTAACCTGCATCTTTACTATAAATGTTCCAGCTAATATGCTTGAATGAAAGGGCATTAATGAGTCATGGATTATTCTTAGCTACAGCTAACAAAAGCGTCTTTTACAGTAATTTTATAAAAAGATCTGCAGAAAAGGTGAACATCAATAGTCAGCTATGACAGAAGTTATTCAGGAAGAATGTTAATGTGAGGTAACAATCGAGTCAAGTTAGGTACATAACAGATCACATTTCCCTGGCCTCAAGAAAAAATGTTAAAGAAAATACAGCAATGAAACTATATACTTGGTTTTATCTGTACCTTTATTAAAAAGTTTAATATTGTATATGCAAGTTATATAAGTAACTATCAAATATTTTTTTTTTAGCTTGAATATCTTTACATTCTATTTGGAAAGCAAGGAAGGAAGCTCAGGGAAATGCTCTTTTGCTTTTCCCAGCTAAGTGAAGGGGATGCTGTAAAATAAGGTTAAATTACACAAGGCAGCCTCAGGAGCCTAAAATGTTTTTCCTTACTCTCTCATATCCTTTCCCTGGCTCTCTTCTTGCCTCTGTCCATCTGGCAGTTCAGACATTTATCATGTTCTTGCTAAATGGGATAATTCATTAACCCAGACAAAAGTTAAGTTCTCTTCCCTAGTGAGTAAAGTTTTCAAAAAAGGCCTAAAGAGCATTACCACCAAAGCAAAATAGGTGTTGAAAACAAGTGGATAGGAGAGGGAAACTATATGTGGATAGGAGCTCAAACTATATGGGACAAAAAATAATCCATGGTAATTTTAAGTGTTAGAGGCTTCAGCATACTGGGAAAAAAAGTTTCAGGCATTTCAGGACTACAGAAAATCTTGGGATGACTTTTGTGAAGGCATACAACAAGCCAATATGTAATGTTTCAAAAGCAGATCCAGACTACTTTGTCTAGAATCAAAACTGAGCTTGATAGTATTGTGTGTGCTATGGTATTAGCAGCAGAACAGAAATAAAACCGAGAGAAGAACAGAAATACTGAGCAAATAATACAAAGAACATAGTAAATATCAAACCTGAAACACAAAGTGTTTAAGATTTAAGACAGAACTAAGAAGAGCAACAGATGCCTATATAGCTTTTGCACACAAATAAAAGCCTGGCCAAATTCAGTGCTAAACACATATTAGAGTTCAAACTAGTTTCACATAAGGTGGTGCAAAAAAACCCAAAATCCCAAGAAAACCCAAAACACAAATCTCAAGGTTTTATAACGTGTCAGCATTCTAACAATAATTGGGGAAATAAGCCATTAACAGAGAAAATTTCCATAGCACATGGAAGCATTTAGATATTTAGTAATCAGGAAAACCAATCATAAATTTGAAAGCACAAAGAAATATCAACAGTTATTTTCCTGCTGCCACTAACATCTTTAGGCTGTTTGTATCAACAACTGGCGGATACATGAAGTTGTTATAGTGGGTACCTGAACAGTGTGAGCTCAAAGGGAGATGTGGAAACCAAGCTATCTCCTCAGGAAGGTCCTGAAATGATGCACTTTTAACTATAATTAATGGGGATAACATCAGCCTGGAAAGAAGCAGAGACAGATGTCTCATCCAATGACTGGCCACTTGCAGACAAATGACAGCATTCACTCACATCCAAACACATACACACATTCAGAAAACAGACTGAAGTAGAAGGAAATGCTGGAGACTGAGGAATATTTGAATTTTTCTTTAGACACATTACAAGAGCTAAACTTCCAAGAAATGCACTGGTAACCAGACTAGAGTAGAACTTATTTGCAATGCTAGGAAAATAAGGGAACAGTTCTGGCTCTGAAGCACTGATGCGATCCCCTTTGTTTCCCTATGGGCATTACCACTTGCAACTGAGATTTCCATTCCATACATCTCTTGCTAAGATCAGGAAAAAAAAAAAAAACACCTACTCCATGTTGTGGAAGACACAGCAACAGAGAGCAGCACTAAACTAATTCTGCAGACATTAACTCTCATGCTGCTTTAAGGAAGTGTTTTTTTGCTAATATGGCTTAACACTAGGAGCTTGTACCAGAATCAGTATTGAAGAATATTGATGAGGATGTACAGACTCATGGCACTGAATATAAAAACCTACCTGGACTATGGAGCATCGTCACTGCTGATGCTTAATACTTTAAGGTGCGCTACCTGCCTAGCACATGACGGAAAAATCCCAGCCTCTTCCAACTCCTAAATACATAAATAAAAATGCTTAAAGGCCTCAATTAATCCTAACCAAAGTGAAGAGCAACAGTACTCTGCTTCTGGGCCTTTTAAGATCCATCTTCAGGGTATACGTTGAATACTGATATCAAAAGCCTTGAAGGTTATAGTTAGAGCAGTGTATGGTTTCTTGTTGGTCCAGCTTTTTCCAGTTCAAAGTGCCTGCAGCTGGAAAGCTTCCAATGTACTTCCAATGTAACTCCTAAGTTAATGGAGGCATGTTTTATAAAATATGGTATTAGAATAAATACTGGGATGAATTGCCAGAATGAATTAAAGACATTATGATGGCAAAAGTCTTGGATGATAGAGAAGTTTTACAGAAAAAATAAGAAAAGCTACCTCATTAGGAAAGTTTGATTGCACAAAACTGTTTAGCAACTGAGTAGACATGAAACAGAACTAAGTGCACTCTGAATTGGATATATAAGTTACAATATCCTCATAGGCACAAGGAGGTATTTTTCAGTAAGACTAGAAGATTCTCATGACAATAGCTTTTCCAGTCCTGTCTCCCATTGAATATAATCTGCAACACTGCTTTGAAAGTCCCAAGACATGGCATAAAAGTTCACTTTCCTTAAAATAGTGTTTTATCATAAAACATTACAGATTTACAGGCTTACTACTAAGCACTGCAAGTTAAGAAGAATGAACTACAATTCCCAATAACATTAAAGACACCTCTCATCAATTTCAAGCTACTCAGTCCTGATGACCAGGTCCACTCAGTGAAAAGGCCTCATCACTGAGCAAAGATTCCTCCTCAGCACACAGATAAAAGGGATAGGCCATCATCCATAACCACATAATGCCTCTGACTGAAAAAGCAAATCACTCACTATTTTTTCGTGCTTTATCACTTTCAGAAGAATCCTAAGGCTTCCCAGGGAAGACATTACCACACTCAGTTAAGAACACGACTCTCCCTGCTTTCCAGGTACAGTACATGAACACTTGCATAAAACTGTCCTTTATCTGTCAGAAGCCAAGTATCTCTGGACATGTCCTTTGAGAGTATGCTTGAACTAAAACTGTTGCTGATAGCACCAGTCCTGTCTTTGATCCATATCATTACTTCTCTACACAAAAGCAAAGCTTTATGTGGCTGTGAAGACTATGGGAACTGAACCTGATAAAAGCCAGCCCAGCCAAGAAGAAACAAATACATCTACTTACATTTTGTTCACCATATATATATTTTTTTTTTTTTTTTTTTTCAGATATAGATGAGCAGAGAGTTGTCACTTATCACCCTCCTCCCTCAATCTTGCTCTCAGTTCCAGTTCTATTTCGGTATGTCTGAGTATTTCAGCAATTCACAAAACTAAACTGGTATTATAAACTGCAGAACAACATGCTGTACTTTGTTATAGAAGAAAATTACAGAACTTGTCTCTTTGGAAAGAGACATGCCTCCAGACAGCAATTCAGCACTGAAACGCAGTATTAATTATGAATAGACTCCTGGAAAACCCCCTCTCAATTATAAGCAGAGATTAGAGACCTGCACCAATTACAGTGTCCTAAAGTTACCTGGTGTGAATCCCATTCCATTTCTAGTAGCAGCATACTATATTGCTACTTAGAGTTACATATATGAGCTCTAACCATAGATTTAAATCCCTTGCTACAAAATATTTGATAGCTTAAAAATCTAAAACCAGGTGATCAAAGTTATTCACTGCAGCAGCAAACTTATGCTTTGCTAATGGAATCTTCTCTCTAAGGTTCTTAGAAATCTTTATAATGCTAGAATGTCAGACTAAACATTAGTCTTATTTGCATCTAAAATATTATCCTTCATAATTCACATTCCCCTGAAGATAACCCCAGAAGATGGATAGGATATTCACTTCAGAACTTAGTAAACTGATCCATTTCATCTTCACAAGCCTAATTTAGAATATCACACGACAGTATGTGCATTGTGGTGCAAGTCTTTTGTTATTTAACAAAGTACATTTTGGTTTATTGGAGCATTGTTTGAAAATGCACCATACACTCAGGTCATACACTCTGATTTAACACGGAACTTTATCCACCAATCTACAGTAGCCTGACTAAAGATATAAGAGTTTCAAGATTGAAATAGTGCTCATGACTGTGTAAAGACGATCATATTTAGATTCAAAACTTGTCTCAGTTTTGGTACATCTGCTTTAACAAAAACATCTATAGGCAGTTACAGTTAATACTGTATAGATAATAGTATATATTTCAAAAACAATTTATCACTGAGTATGAACAGTAGTTTCTGCAACATGTTTACAACAGAAAGTTTTAAGCAAGATTATCATATCTCTCAGTCTGGTTTAATTCAGACCCAGGAGTTAAAACTTTTAATTTTCAGTTTCTTTGAACATTTTGCTCAGCTGTTCAACTAGTGCTACAAGCTCAGGGTTTCCCCCAAGTGATTCAATTTGTTTATAGGCTTCACATTCAAGCTCTTTCAATGTATTCCGTGTGTACTCAAAGGAACCCACATTTTCAAGGTAATGTACACAGTATTTTTTTATATCTATGTTCTCTGTCCTTTGACGTAAAATATTTTGCACCTGAGTACTTTCAGGTTTTGACCAAATTGCATGAATGGTTGGAAAGGAGAATTTGCCCTCAGTTAAGTCTTCACAAAAACTCTTGTTTTCACTATATTCTTTGGAGTGCAAGTTGGCATAGTCATCTCTTATTTGGAAGAAGAGGCCAAGTGTATTAAGAAGTGGCTTTAAGTCTTTTTTATAATTTGAGAACAGCTGCATGAGGCCTACAGCTAATCCAAAGAGCCCACCTGTCTTTTGCAGTACCATAGCTTTATATTCAGTTTCCGTGGGACAGGTATAAGTATCCCTCCAGTAAATATCCAAGCCTTGACCTTTATGAAGTTCCAGAAGTTGATGGGTAAAAACTTCAACAGCATCTGGATGATTAAGGGTTAAAACCTTCTCTAAGCCAAGGAAATACACATAATTAGCACAGTTGATTACAGATGGAATTCCGTAGATACTGTGTGCCACTGGAAAGCCCCGTCGTAGCTTTGAATTGTCTTCAATATCATCCACAAGTAGGCTTGCATTGTGCAACATCTCTGTCACTTCAATGATGACCTATTCCAAGAAGAGAAAAATTATTAAGTCTCCCAGTGTAATTTAATCTCCAGTTTTGCAAGACCTTATTCAAAATGAATTAAGGTTTTAAAGAATTATATTCTCCTTCATTGAGGTTCTCCTTTAGACCACTTTTTTTTACTATTGGTACAGATTTATGATTCTCTTCAGCCAGTTGGCTGTTAAGTCCTATACTACATGGTCTGTCTTTTGTTTAAGGTTTTCAAATTCAAAGCAAACTTAATCTTACTTACTGAAGTGTTTCCACTTACATGCTCCTTTTCATTGTTGCTACAGTTCTAAAATACAGCACTGTCTAGAAGTCATGCAGTAATTGTTATTGGAAACATGAATAGAGGAGAAAAGCAACACAATGTTGTGACAAGTTTAGATTCACTAACCTGAGATCTCCCACAGTCAGCTTTTGACAGTGTCAGATATCATCCATTAACACATTAAAAAGGTTTACAAGACAAGTAAGTGGAGAGAATTAATCTTTCCTCATACTTTCTGTAGTTTTCTTCAGTACTGAGCTCTTGAAGGACAGACTATTCTCTCTGAAACATTGCAAGACAACATGACTGTATAACTACCTGAAAGGAGGTTGAAGTGAGGTGTGGGTTGGTCTCTTCTCCCAAGTCCCAAGTGACAGGACTAGACAAAACAGCTTCAAGTTGCACCAGGGGAGCCTTAGATTGGAGATTAGGAAGAACTTTTTCACTGAGAGTGTTGTTAGATGCTGGCATAGGCTGTCCAGGGAGGTGGCAGAGTCACCATCCCCGAGATAATGAAAAGCTGTGTAGCTGAGGTGCTCAGACACAGGGGTTAGTAGTGGGCTTGGCAGTGTTAAGTGAGTGGTTGGACTCAAGTGATCTTAAAAGGTCTCTTCCAACCAAAACAATTCTTTGATCATTTGGAAAATTCTTGACAGAAAGGGAACAGCTAACACTTCTTCTATGCAGCTTTACATACTTAACCACTTGTTACTAGGTAGATCAGTATCATACACCACCTGAGGTATTCAATAAACAGCTTGTAGCTGACTACATTGGGCTAAATGTGAACCTTAACAATTCCAAAGCAGGACAATTCACCAAGAAATCAAGAGTTTCAATACTATATACTGTTTTTACTGCACAGCTGCTATGCAAGGTACAGGTATATCCAGAACCTGCTTAAATGGATACAAGTTTAAGCATGTAAAACTGCATATTGTTTAATCTCACTGCAAAGTACATCTAATTAAGATATGATTTTAAAGCTAATGAACCAATTACACTTGTTAGCTACAAACATTGCACTTGATCAACATTAATCAGAACAGCTGCCTCCAAAAAAGGCCACCATTAAATAGTGGCAAGTATCTAGTATGGTCCTCTTTGGTAGGTGCTATAGAGAGAGGTAAGGACTTCATTGCAAGTATTTTCTGGAGCAGCAAGCCACCTAGTGCTCAGTGACCACTGCTCCAAATATCAGCAATTTCATTATTTGTCCAAGATATGGCTGCAAGAACAACCTATTTAAAAGAAGCAATAATGACTCATCTATCAGTTAGAAACAAGCCCTAATTTTACCTGTAAAGATATGTTGCTGCCTATTAACTTTAAATCAGAAGATAGAATACTTAGCAAAAGCAGCTTCACATATTTATTTGGCCAAATATTCTTTTAGTCCATTATGACATTTTCAGTACTATCAGGAATTCTACGAATTCCTTGGGTAAGCCTATCCCTGCACTTTTCTTGCTAACTTATTTCATGAACTTTTGCAGCTTCTGGACATTTAAGGTTTAATTGAAACAGTGTTTCATGACTATGTGTTTAAGTTATCTTGTGAACTTAAAAGATAGCATAAAAAATGCTTCAAGGATGAAAGTAAGGAATGACAAAGTTCAGACGGCAGAAAAAGCTTATTTTAAAAGACACCTGGAAGTAGCCTAAGGAAATGAAAAGACTGTTCCTCATAATGAAAGCTGAAGAATGAGTACAGAGTGTTACACTTTCTTATAATCTAAGCCCATCTAATCAGTAGCTGCTGCACTATCATTCCAACACATAGATTTCTACCTCCTTAACTGCAATAGATTTAAAATTTGCTTGGTCCTGCACTAGATCATTTCAGTGCCTTTTTAGAAGAAAGCTTGTCTAACAAACTCAGTGTTCCTTAACTCTTAAATTAACAGACCTGTTAACTTCAGTTGAAATGTCTCAGTGCAGCATCAGATGGTTACTAGAGATGCAGTAAATTGGGGGAAAAAAAAAAGAAACCACTTGTGTGGGGAAAACAAGTGAAAAGGTGGCAGCCAATAGTAAAATAAGCTAGCAAGGAACAGTGGCCTCAACAGTATCACCTAAATGAAGTACATGATGACAAATGATCTAAGGTTAAAAAGAGTCCTATAACAAGTGACCAAATTCAGACTTTTAATAAAAGAAATACAAATAGCTGGAAGGGAATCAGACTGCTAGACACTTGGGACATGTTAAGAAGATTACAAGGGATGTAAAAAAGACAACAGGAGATGGTTTTGCAGACTTTAACAACCTTAAGTTATTAAAGTTAGTACAAGTATGCACAAAAGCAGTAATAATTGTGTCAGGATGCAGACTAAAAGATGACAAGGTCTTGCTTTTGTCCTCAGATGACTTGAATAAAAATATTAAGTTACATCATAAACACCTTAAGTTGTAAAGGAAATGTTAGAGCATCAGTTTTCTTCATAAGGATAACCAAAACAAGTGATGTGAGTTTCCAATAATGTCTGTATTATTTAAGTTTAAAAGTGACAGGTTATACAGAGGCAGGGCAGCTTTAGTTTACTGCATTGCATGGGAGAAGATAAACCCATACTGTCACAGGTGCTCAACAGAAGAGGAATAAGCAACAGTCTGACTGCAGCATAAGAAATCCCAGTTGGACAGAATGGAAGAGTTAGGTATCATTCAAGGGGTTCAGGGGCAGATAAGTGCTGAGATGCTGCAGAATCTGTCCTTTTTAAAAAAATCAGCGAGGCCCCTAGAAGCCTACAGTAACCAGAGCAAATCCTGCTTTAAGCAGGGCATTGTCCCAGATAACTTCAAGGCTGCTTTCAGTTTGAATTCTGATCTGTGATAATACACTAAACCCATGCATACAATTTTATATTCACAGAATCCTAACGGTTGCAGAATACATTTTATTTGGACACGTAGTTGAGTACAAAGGGTAAGATGTTGCTAGCTCAAACCCAGAATAAATTTGGCTAAAAAGTTGTATTTTTCAACCTGTCTATATAAGAGTTACTAGATGAATGCAGCCTCTTTCTTGTTTAAATCACTTAAGCCATTTTGCTACTTGTATGAAGTGTCACTCTTAAGCCATCATTAAGAAGACTCCTTCACAAACTCTAAAGATACTTCTGCCAACAATTAATAATATTAACCAGAGACCAGCTGGGAAAGTGTCAAAAAAATCCCTAATTGTTTATTTTAATTCCATGCTTGCAATCCCTGTATGTAGTTTAGCAAAAGTGTCGTCTCAGCGAGAGGATAATTTAGCTGATTTTTTTCATTTGTTTAAATACAGACGTGCATCTTGCACAGATTTGTCGAACAAAAACAAAATGGAAGGAAATTTCCTACTTTAATGTTTCTTATTAGAGAGTAAGGCCTCTAAGAGTGTATGATAAGAAATCCCCAATTTCAGGTCCAGAACGAGAATTGGTTTGTAAATTTGACTGCTGTCTTTCATATTCTTGTATAAAAATATTTTCAAATATCATGTGTAGATTACAAGGTAACTGTCCGATTTCTTTCATCTTTGAAAGCTGTGTGTTACTGAGTTATGTTAAGTGGGTTAACAATGGTAGCTGCTTATCTACAACTTAAGAGGTTGCACACACTTGAAATAAATACATAACTTATGGAAGTAATGTCCTTAATATTACACCACAATCAAAGCTTTGCACTAAAGTTACCTTCAAAGTTTAATATACAAGAAATCAGCACATTTAAGATTTCTGATCATTTATGCTATGTAGGAGAACCATCTGTTATCAGTATTTGTTATCAAGATAACAGCCCTTGAAAAACAATTAGCCAGTACCTGTATTTTATCTTCTGGAACATTCAGCCAGTGATTAAATGCTTGTGACAGTTTGGTTCTCACTTGCTTACCTACAATAAAAATATTACAGGAGGTTATTTAAAAAAAAAAACACACACATAAAATTCATAGTTAGGAACAAGAGTTTGTCTTTAACAACTACAGACAATTTGAGACCAGTACACAGATCAGTGTGATGACCCAAAAGCAGAAGAATATATCAGAGTGCATAGCTTGTTTCCTCATTGTATAAACATCAATTATTAGCAGCTTCAGTTTTACACATTTCATAGTAACATGCAAAGCATAAATTTACAGGTTACTGTTATTTAGTTTTGACCATTTAATTAAGTTGATCCTGAGAATGTTGCAGCCTGTACAGATCAACTTACTACTTCTGAAAATAAGCCCTAGTTTGCCAGGCATGCTCTTTTTGTGTGTGAAACAGATAAAAAATTTTCAACTATGATTCGTTAGTAATTGAAGATACAGATATTTGCCGAATACCTACTTAATTCCATTTCTAAGTCCTTCTCCTGTAATATTCTTCACCTGCTGACAATTTGTATAATGGGAACATTACGGTTGATAAACTCAATAACTTTACAAGAACTCAGAGGTATCTTGTACCAAGAAGTCCACCTATAAATTCTAGGATTTGTTCTGCTTTGGCTAAATCTAGTTTGGTGGAGTCAAGAAGTTACTCTGTTTCATAAGAATGAAAGTTAAGATCAAAATTCCAAGTTTAGACTTAAAATAAATATTATTATTCAATCCAGACAGCTTTTATAAAGACAGAAATAGTTTTAATAGAAGTTAACCTTTGAGCCTGTAAGTTATCTATGCCAGCTTTGTTTAATAAATTGCTAGGAATCACATACAAATTGTCTATTGATGATCACGAAATAAAGTAATTCCCTACACACACTGAGCCAATGCTTCTCTGGACCTTGAGAAGCTATCTTCAAATAACAGCAAGTCAGGTTTGGACAAACAGCTCTACATATGTAGCTCACATCAACAAAGCCTTTGGAAAAAGTTTTAAATAAACTTCAAAGCAGTGCAACCTAGACAGTAGGTTCCATATTACTTGCCACAAGATCTACTGAGACATAACTTCATGATTCTGTAATATTAGTCCTCATGTTGATGATGCCATCTTGCCCAGAGCACTGAAGAAATTTCAACATTTGAATGTCTCCCTAAGGTTTCTCTATTGCTGTGTGACCAGCACATACAGGAAAGAAAAATAAAAACAAGTAGAATGATTTGCACTGATATTCCCTGGAGAAACTGAACTGAAGATTTTTCCTTTTCTAATTTAGTCACTACCAAGTAAGCAACAGCTTTGTAGTTTGGGCTCTGTAGCTAAGGGATAACCTTCCTCCCTCTCTGAGGGCTTCAATTTTTGTCTCAGTTCACAAAGATGTCCACTGTTTCCCATCACCACCTCTTTTTAGCTTTTCATTAAAAGAGACTAATAAAAAGGTGCTTCTTTTTTCTCCTGAAGAGTTTTATCCTGGGGCTCTGTCCTGTGTGAAAGGGTACTCTTGGACATATGCTATCATTGGCTTGTGATTTCCATGCTCAGTTTTAAACCCTAATAGCTTTCTGCAGGAGGAATGGACTGTTTTGTGTCTCAAACAGTGGAACATATGTTTTAAGCTCCCCATGTCAGACTGACTTTCAATCAGAAAAGTACATAGCTGGTTATAAATTAGTTTTTTAAACCATGTTTATTTATACCAATAATTTGTTGGCTGAGAAGTTCACTATTTTAACACAAATAACCAGAGATCAAATTTAAATACAGTATAAATTTAAACATAGAGTAGTACCTAAGACTTTAAAAACCTCTTAGATTAACTAAGCACCACCACTAATTCAAGTTAGACCTGCTTCTGACATTCCCTGTTGATACCAAGGATGTGAAACATTTCAAACACTCAGACTTCTCCCCTTTCATCACATGGTTAGGTCAGATATTGGCCAGATCAGTTGCCTGATCTGATTCACCACATGCTTGAGACCACCAGTACTGTGCAAGGGAGGGTCAAAATGCCCTGCATCAGAGGTTTAGTATTTTATTTCAAAATAATTGCATAAGTTAACTGAGGGGAAAAAAAAAAAAAAAAAAAAAAAAAAAAAAATCGCTCAAAAATATTGAAAACAACTGTTACAAGCATCTGCCAAACTGTATGGCTTGCCACTTCAGTATTAACAAATATTTCAGTACATCCATAAAGAAAACTACTCAGAGATAGTATCACATTAAGGAACTGTACCTTATCTACAGCTGTTTATTCACTCCTAGATTACATTGTCACAGACAAACACCTGCTTTTTTACATTAGGCAGCTAATTCTATTTTTATGAATGTATGCCTTAGAAAATATGCTTAGACAATGCTGGATGATCAGCAACAAGTGTTACTTCATCATGAGGAACATAATTACTAGCACACACTCTAAATGGATTAACATGAACAATGGATTTAGCCACTCCAGTTCCTTAGCACAGACAGCATTTGAACTGATAGACTTGTCCACCTCAACTAGCAAAGCTGTCTAGACATTGACTGTTCAAGGAAAAATCTCTATCTGTATATTGAAATATTCATCTTTCCTTTTAGAGATACAGATTTGCTTTTGTGAGCCCCTTTAAAGGAACATTATTGCTACATAAATTCTATTCTGTCTTGTTCTGAAGTTAATCCTACCCAGCCTATGTGATATTAGAGCAACTTTCTGTATGCATGTTTTATGTCTACAGCCATGCTATGATGGGAAAAAAATAAACCTAATTCTGGTCTCAGAAGCCTAGATGTAGAAGTCTCCCTCTCCTCAAACTAGACAAGACAACAATCCAGAGACACTACACAACTAAGTTAAATGGAGTCAAACTTAACACTGGCAGAATTATTCAGTTTGTTAATGGTCACATGTCACTGCTCTGGTAATTATTCTAAGTAAGTTACTGTAAAACTGAAGATTATAGAGGTCTAACTTCCAAAACTAGAAGCCCTACCTACTGTATAGAGCTATAATAATAGACATTACTGCACCAAGTTTTTTTATCAGAGTTATGCCAAATTATTTTGGTTTAATCTGCTTAAGATCCCAATATTACCCAAATCAAACAGCAACTGTGGAAATGTAACGCTGGGTGGAAAAGGTAAGAAAAAAAAATTAAAAGATAATAAGATTCACTCTGATGAAATTCCATCTACATGTAAGAATGTAAAGCTAGTTTGAAGATGATGTACTGAAGACAATCTCTCCCACTTTTCCCTGAGAGATTAGATGCTTAAGAGAAAAAACCAGCTTGACTCAATTTCTGTATACACAACTGTTCTTGTGAACAGGGTACAGAGTCAAACCTGATAGATCTCCAGCTCTGGACAGGTTCCTGATGAGTATTTCTTCACTCTTGCAGCATTAAAAAGACCACAAATTATGCCCTTAGGGCAGAACCCCACTTATAGTGAGGGTACATAAAAGGCTAGAACACCATGGGAAAGAGCAGAGAGACTATTAACCTAGCCCCCATTAAGGCCTCACTAAGCTAATTCAACTAATTACCCCAGTAGAAAACTGTCCTTTTCTTGCTGGGTTAGCTTTCTGCCAGCTTTATGTACTGAGTCAGCTTATGAAGTGGATCTGTCAGTTAGTACAGGGTAAGCAGCAGATACTGAGAGCCAGGGGAAGGGGGCACTGCCCTCCTGAAGGAAGTAAAATGCTATATTACCTCAGCTATATTGTATACTTTCATGTTTAGCTCTGTCCTTTAAAGGATTAGAGCTAAGTGTATGAACTCCCCAAGGAGGCTTCCTCACACAGCTACAAGAACACTATAGTCAGCATAAGTGAACTGCAGGAAGATAAGCAAAGAGAGCAGGCATAAATGCTTTTAAACCTGGGCAGCCACTTGTGACAGATTAGGGTCACTGTCGAAATGTCTAGCTTAACTCCCTTGTTCAAAATAGTGTTAACTAGTCCAGGGTTGAAATTCTGATTTTTGCCTTATTCCTTCTTCTCAGAATCCTGCATGCCACCATCTCACGGTCATTGTAGTCAAAATTGCCTCCAGTCTTCATGTCTTAATCAATTCTTCCTTGTTTCTAAGTGTGAGGTCCAGAACAACACCTTCCTTCATCACCTTCTTGATCACTTACATTAGAAAGTATCACCAATGCAGTCCAGAAACCTCCTCAATTGCCTGTGCCCATCTATGTTGCTGCTTCTACCAGACTGAGGCACCCAAAAGTCTCTCATGAGAACCAGGGCCTGTAAATGACACATCTTCCAGGTGTCTGAAGATCTCATCTACTTCTTCCTACTAAGACTGTCTGTAACAAAGACCCACAATAGTGTCACTCCTATAGATTTGCACTCTAATCTTCACTCATAAGCTCTCAACAGGCTTACCTGACTGGAGGCAAAACTCCATGCAGTTCAGTTGCTCTTTTAAATGAAAAGCAACTCCAACTCCTTGCTATCTCCGACTACCTTCCTAGGGAGTCTATATCCATCCATGCTCTCCTGCATCACAAACCCCAATACAACTGCAGCCCTGTAACTGCACGGAGACCTCCAGCTCCTCCTGTTTATTCCCCATGCTGCATGCATTTGTATAGAAGCCCTTCAGAGAGGCAACCAGTCTTGCAGATTCCCCAGAAAAAGTGAGAGCTTCCCCCATTATATTGTTCTATTTATACTTTGCATACATCTGGAATGGGCTGCCTTCAGCTCTCCTGTGTTGATTATGAGGTATCTATTGTCCACATTGGCCTACACTCCTTGTTTGAAAGTTCATAATTTCCTGACTTGATTGTGTACAGTCATTTCCCTCTGTCCTTCTCACCAGGTTGCTCAGCCTGTTGGCAGGAGACACTTTTGCTCTGAATTGGGTAGGTAGATGCTACCTCCTTCTGGTAGCCCTTAATCAACAAAGGAAGTTCACTAGTCATAAAAACCTCAAATCTCAGACATCAATATCAGCTGTGCAAGAAACTTCTTGTTGATAGGCAGGATCTGTCTCTTTCTCTTGATGGTGAGGGGAAAGGGGTTGAGCATCATGGAAAAAAGCTAAATGGCTTCTAGTGTCCCTCAGCCCTCATTCCAAAAGCTACATAGTCATGCTTCATAAGCTCCAAGCATCCACTCGCTATATCTGTTTATTAGTGCTCAAGAAGAGCTGCAGGGTTAATTAATCTGAGGGTGAAACACCTTGGCAGTCCCTCCATAACATCTCTGATCAGAGCTACCCAGAAGTAGCAAACCTCCTTAAGACAGAAGCTCAGATGAAGGCCTCTGTTCCCTGCAGTCAGTCTCCCCACTACTATCATTTGCTGCTACCACTGTGTGCCAGTCTGATGCTTTGCTCTCCACAGAACTTCCAGACATTTGTCATCTTCCAGTGCACTGAACCTATTTGGCAATTGCACATCTGCTCAACGAACAGGAACCTGGTGCCAGAAGCCATCATCTCCCAGCCTTCACCACTGTGGGAATATCCATTTCCCACCCTGATATGCACAGATTGTTCCTGCCCCTCCTTCACCATACCTGGAGGTTTCAGGCTCTTGAACATGCAAGGTCTTGCTCTGTTATTTCTGATGTTGTGCAGCCCGCTGACTCCCTTCCACTGCTCCTTCACTTGGTGGCACACATTTTTCCACCACTTCACAGCTCTTAGGGGCTGAAACATCACTTCCTTCTGGCCCAGTAGGTGCCCCTAGGCAGCCCTGCAGTTCAGAGCCTGGAGATCTGCAGCCTCCCTCAGGAACTTGGCCTGTGTTAAGGCCTCTGATGTACAAAGTGGAGTTGTGACAGTGGTAGAGATCATACTCTGTGGTGCTTAACTCCTTCACCAAGCTGATCAAGTTCAATAACCCAGCAGAAAAAAACCCCAAACCTGGTTTCTGTTTTTCAGTCTTGTTTAGCTTGCTGAACAAGCCCAAGAGACTGTAGCCAAGACCAGAGGGAAATGAAAGGGAAGACATATAGCCATGAATAGTATCAGAATGTATCCCTTTCAACAGAAAGTTGTTGACCACATCAACTGCAACTGAAACTCCATACACTCCTCACTGCTGCAAAAACAGCTACTGCTTGCTGTTGACTCAGCTACAAGACTAAAGGATGGAATAGTAGATTAAATAGAACACCACTATAAACTACTACGAGAATGTTCTATAATGAGATTTTACAAGAAAAGTTACTCTGGGAGAATATATGTTCTCCCAAGCACTAAATTTTGATACTGAAAAAAAAAATTAATTATGATACTAACAGCTAAAACAGAAACATAATAAAACCCCCAAACTTAAGCCTAGCAGCTTCCCTATTCTAGTGCTGTTGTAATCAAAGAAATAGGCACACTTATCTTAAATATCACTCACAAACAGTTACCATTAAAAGTGTTATTCAATGGGAAACAGACTAATTAACTGCTTGTATTAAGGAATTAATCCTTAGAAGTTATAAAAATGTGTTCTCACACTACACACACACTACACACTATCAGTAGGCAGGGATCTTTTCTCCAAACAACCTTAATACTATTACATAATCCCTTTTCATGTAAACAAAGTTTTATGTGCATCTAAATTTATTCGAGTTCTCAGAGGTTACTAAACAGTTTGGAAAGATTGTTTTTAACTAGTCTTAAACAATCAGACTATCATAGAGCCGTAAGTGTACATAGTTGACACTGAGACAAGTTTTCTGCAAAAGCTCCTCAGAGATCAAGCTGATCCAATAACAGAAACCATTCCTTGTCCCCGTCTTCATGCCAGCTCACTAACAACATAGGATTATCCAGGCAGATTTTTAATAGGCTAGGTGATTGGTATTACCTAATAATTTGGTTAGCAAGATGAGAACTGGCACACATTAAAAAGCAGGAGAATACTGCTAGAAGTATAGAGGTGGAATGAAGTTCTCTATTTCAGCAAGAGCTTTTTAGATTAGCCCAGACATCTCATTTGGACTCCACCAAAATCACAAAGTTCAAATTATGCCAAATTTTTCCCCTTCACCAAGTATTAGTGCTCATACTGATTCCAAAGTTCATGCAAGTAACTGGCTCCTACTGATCTGTACATTCAATAGCTGATGGAAAGCTAAAGACCGTGATCATCCAGCTATACAATTGTGAACCCTCACTGCCTCATCTGTTACTCAGGGCAAGGTTTCCACTGGTGTATCACTTTTACCTGGCTAGTTTCAGAAAAGCCTTCCCTTTCAAATGCCACCACCATAGAGAGAAGTCTATCTTGTCTCTCACCTTCTCCAGAACATAAACTAAATTAACAAGAGACCACCATATTAGAGTGGACAATCAGATTTATGATATTTCAGCAGGATAAGATATAAAATGGTTGTACTCTAACACTATATAAGTCATCACTATAGAGTGATCAGGGTAGAACTCAAAGTACGGTAATTTAGCCACAGGAGTCAAGGTGAGAAGGATAACGGTATATCCTAGATGCATAATTTAAAGTGAAAGCTAACCAGGGAGCTATTAGTCAACCACTTTTGCCTATGGAAGCTCTTTTTGGCACTTGTCATGTATTTCCTACTAGGAAGTCAAGGGTTTTTTGCTGCTACCTACAATAACTTAAAAAATAATTAGGTAATGATGCAGAGGTGTTAGAATATACCTTGGTTATACAAAATAATATAACCAAACAAGTACACTGAAAGATGTTGTTGAAGGAAAGCAAATTTCTTCAGGACTAGCTCTCAGAAAGCTCTCTCAAAGATCAGACTCATTCTCAAGATAGTTCACTAGCAAAATCATCACCCAGTTCAACATACCCAGATGGAATATACTGTGAAAAAATGGGAAACAAGCTTTTTGGCATTAGAAAGGCACATGACAAATTATTTCCTTTTCCCATCTTTCAACTAAAGTAGTGCTAACTGCTAAGCCAAATGAAATCACTAACGTAGACAAGACAATCCTGCATATTTGTAGATAATGAAATAGGATCCATCTTGATGTCTTGTTACAGATGTGCAAAAGCTACTCAGTACTGTGTCTCCATGCATAGCCATACAATAGCTCCCTATGAAACGGTCTCCTGAATTCTGCTAGAATAGGTACTGTTCAAGACTGAAAACTTAACTGGAATATGTTACTAGTGACCTGATACTACACAAAGACTGGCTGATTCTCCTGCAAGTGAAGCAATCCAGAGACAGACAAACTTGACCACAAGAATGCCTGGCTTTACACATAGCAGGGAGAAGCAGCTATGCAAAAGAAATTAGAAAACCCTCACAACCCATTGCATCCAGTACAACAAGCAAATAAAGAACAAGATATGGCCAGCTAAGAGTTCAAGAACTTGATCAAGTCTTCAGTACTCACCCTTATCAGTTTCAAAAAGTAGCAAGTCAGCTACACTGAACAGAAAACAGAGTAACTGAAACTTACATTATTGTAACAATATCACAAAAAAATGGAAGAAAGCAAACATTGAAAAACTGATCCTTTTATTTACCTTAAATCCACAAGTTAAGAATGTATAAACTTCTTGGCTTATACTTATTAAGATAACAGTTGCTATAAAAACAAGTTTGACATTTAAAAGCAACACAGTACAAAGAAGCTTGCCTGGTAGTTGAAGTAAATACTGGTATGGCTCTAGGATTCTTTTAGATGTTTCATCCATCCCATCCATTTTTTTTTGTTTGTTTCATAAGAGGTAGTTCCCTGTAAAAGAAGTGTTATTAACATTATTTTGATCAAAAATCAGGGAAGTAAAACAATAGATGCATACAATACAAAAACAAATACATACATACAAAAAAATCATCTGGCTTCCAATTTCAAACATGACACCTTCAGCTAATGCTACCTTCACTACATAACAAGCATATTTACTAAATAGTTTTATTTAATTATTCAGTAATAGTTTAAACCAACTCCTAGACTTTCTTTGCTCTTTTATATGTATTAGAGGGGTTAGATGACAAAGTATTTAAAATATTAGCATTCACAACAATGAAGCTCCACTGTAAGTATTTAACCAAAAACACTCAGCGCATACAAAACCTCATGTGACTAATCTGATCAGATCCCACTAAATGCTTTCCTAATACAGAAGTGGAGATGCTTATGTGCACACCTCACACCGAGACAACCTAAACAACAACTTCAGCCTTCTGATAGAATTCTTCAGTTGTTGTAGAAGGCAGAACAGGAATACACCATATTCTTGGTTAAGAAGATGTTTAAGCATATAGACATCTTTACACACTTTCCCATACACTGTATACCATAGACTCCTATGATAAATCTTTTCAGTTGCAATGCCTACATAGCTCAACAATTTTCTATTCATTATGTTTCAGTTCATATACCTTCGGTCATCTACATCTGCATTTTTTTCAGACCATTTTAAGTAGTGGATTTTCCATCCTTTCACCTCTACCCTTCCTTGCTGCACTGCAGATGCAGCAGCTCAAAACAATTCTTCTAATGTCATTTTAAGACAGGAACTGCAGCAGTAAAGTCTCATGCTATTTCAGCATCCTTTCTCAGCTATTTAGCTAACACCCTGGAGCAAGTGAATACTTATAGATTATACACAGAAATACAATAATGATTAAAAACCAATAAAGTGATATTTTAAGTATGCACTGATGCATTTTCCATGTAGGTACACGAAGGAGAGAGGTTAAATGAGTGAAATAAACTGTATTCCACACTTGCTCAAAATACTCTAGCAATGTTCCCGTCAAAATCAAAACAGATCATTGCTCTCTTTGAAGCTACCTGGACAAACTGATATTCCTCAACATTCACAACCATTTCTGTACAGCTCAATCAGTTCCTGCCTACTTCCATTACCACCCTCCACATCCATAAGTATTTGTAGCAGTCCATACTTGGGACTTGATCTGCATTATTAACTATTTTTCAAACTTGCATTTGGATCAATTCCTTTATTTGCTTCACTGTATATGTTAATCAAATGTATCAGCACTTCAGGGGCAAGAAAGGCTATTTAAGCAAACACAGCTGCCAACAAAATGCCTGTAAGACTGCACTTTTGGGAAAAGCTTTGCATAGTTTCTCAACAATAATGCCACAATAACCAGTACAGCCTTTCTATCCTACCCCAACGTGGACCAGCAGAACGTCAGGTCACACAGCAATTCAAACCAGATTTGACACCCTCAACTCCCTATTTTGGTTTCAGCTTGTGGTATAACTGAAAGGAACAGAACTGCTTTTAAGCCAGTACTGCCACCGAGTCATCTGTCAAACTGTGTACGTTTACATATTGAAGATGCGTCTCAAAGGACTTCAGTGAGGAAGTGAAATCAAAAAGATGATCACAGTTCACCCCCAGGTGTTTAGAGCAGAAAGAAGCTGGTAGAAGCGGATATAAGGACACACTATGAACTTAACAACTCTCCTGTGACTATTACTTGTGGATACGAATAGGACTTGGACCAGTCAGATACTTCCTCAGTTTGAATAAAGTTGGTACGGACAAGTTAATGCAGCTGGCAAGCTGCTTCCACTTATCAGAAACAGGTGCTGCAGGTTAATCAATTGAGCCCTGGGTGCTCACATGGGCAGAAGCAGCGTATCAGGAAGTAGCTAGCAAAGGAAGGGTGGCTTCCAGTCAACCTTGCTGGTTGCACTACATTGCCCGTGTGCATCTTCATACGTACATTTCCCAGCTTTTCTACATCTTTGAATGAGCATCACTTGCATTCATCACAAGAAGTGGTGACCCCGACATGATATGCCAAACCTGTTAGATCAAGCCTTTTGGAAGAAACGCTCGCATCACTGTGACAGAAACATCTGAAAAGGCGAGTGAGTGACTAAGGAAAAAATGGGAATGACTTTAAGCAAAGAAGAAATGTCTCCCATGGACATCCCACAGTGTATCTTCTCTGAGAGAAGATTAAATTACAACAAAGAGACACTACAGAGGCCTGTAAAATGGAGGCAGGATATAGGCTTTGTCTTCTCCCCATAAAATATACTTGAAATAGAATATTGAGAAAGATTAGGGAGTACTTTGTGGGACTCCATTGAATTATGTAAACTGATACTAACTATCTTGAAGCAACTACAAGATGAACAGGCCATGACCATACATGCAATGGCTGACATGAATGCAGAAAATGCTAAGCCATCTACATTCCCAGTAGATGCTAAAAGATATTTTTGGAGGTGGTAATTACATAGTACCATCAGCTCCACCTTTGGAAGAGGAAAACATGGATGTGAGCCCACCTCCCCCAGAACCCCCTAAGCCACCAGTACTTCCACCAGAAACACCAATGAAGGTACCGGTACGGGTATCTGAGCCACTGATAAGAGAACCAAACATGCATACTGTTTCTCCTCCCCTCCAACTCACCCTTCCCTGTCCTGCCCCATCCCATCCTGCCATTGTGCCTGAGGGAGTGCCTGGCAGCAAACAAAAAGTACGCTTTGCCCATGACGCTACGGATCTGCCATTGCCCCTGAGATCATCAATCCCTAAGTATACTCCTCTTCCATCATCACCTCCAACATCTAGTGAAGAACAACAAAGAAAGTTGCTACAGGAAGAATTAATAAGGCATGGAGAAGATATGAAACGGACTTTGGCCCACTTGGAGGAACCGCTAGAAAAGCCAAAAGCAACAGCTAACCAACTACTCAATCGGCTTCACAAATTAATTGAACCTGATGTTAAGGTTTCAGCTCCACCCATAGTCAGAGACCCCCCCAGCCAGGCGACTATGATCTCCCAAGGCCTTATTCGCAACATGGTAATAGAAGGTGATTTTATTCCACAAGCCTTCCCAGTTGTACCAGTAGCTGACAACCCTGCACATTGACAGTGCGTGTCTCAAGATTAGAAGTTGCTCAGGGAAGGGCAAACGGCGGTGATGCAATATGGTCTGCTCAACCCATATGTTCAGATATTATTAGACCATATCTTTACCAGTGGATTAATGACCCCACTTGACTGCCAGAAGCTAGCAGAAACTTTCTTGAAGCCCACTCAGGTATTACTATGGGAATCTGAATGGGAAAAAAGAGTGAACAAAGTAGTAGTAGAAAAAAAATCTAGAATTACAGCAGGGGGATCCATGATGGGTTGTCACAGCTGACATCATGTTGAGCAAAGGACAATTTGCTGACCCCTAAGTTCAGGCTTGTCTACATGAAGTCATTTTAAGACCAACACAAACATTGGCTCGCCAGGCGTTTAAGGCTGTCCCTGACATAGGTGTGCCAGTTCCTCTGTATACTACCATCACACAAAAGTCCGATGAATCTTTTATGATGTTCTTGGACCATTTAAGAACAGCACTGGATCGCGTACCAGGTATGTCAGCCAAAGTCAAATCTGAATTGGGACTGCACCTAGGAGTTGCTAATCCTAACCCTGATTGTAAAAAGACCCTGCAGATTCTCCTGCGCACCACAACCTTAGTAGATAATGATAGAGGCCTGCTGTTGAGTAGGATCATCAGAATACAAAGCAGCACATCTGGCTGAAGCTGTGGCAACAGCATTGAAACCATTAGTTCAACAAGGCAGAGGATATTGGGGGCAAAAATGCTTCAATTGCAGAAAAATGGGACATGTGAAAAAAACAATGTTGATCCAGACCATTGGTACGGACAAACAGCTCCATCAGACCATCGGGGTCCAACAGCAGATTTAATGGCAATTGTTACAAATGTGGTAAATTTGGACATAGAGCCACTGAGTGCTGCTCTCAAGTGGCCATACACATAACACCTAAGGGAAATGGATTAATGAGCGCAAAAAGGGTGAGCGTGATGACACAGAAACAGCCTACAAAAACACCCTTCCTCGCCAGCGGCTGCCTGGATAGCCTTGGCTCAGCCAATATAGAAGTGCAGGAGTGGATTTGGAAACAACAATAGATGTAGCTATCAACAAGAGACATAATGGTTATCCCATCCAATGCTCATGGACCTCTAGGTTACAGCTTAAGTGCTCTGCTTTTAGGACGGTCATCGGCCTCTCGACAAGGTATCTTCGTGCTCCCTGGGTGTAACTGACACTGATTATCAAGGAAAAATTGGAATAATAGCTAAAGTATGGCATCTACCAGTTTATATAACTAAAGGAACTAGAATAGCACAGTTCCCTTCATGGCTAAAGTTCCACTCACAGGCGTTTGAGAGCATTGAGATGGTGGGTTTGGAACCACCAGTGTACCTAAGGTAAGACTTGTAATGCCACTTTTGCAGGCAAAGCCCACTCAGACAGTTGTATTCCAACATTCAATTGGTGAACAAATAGTTGGGTATAATGCTTTACTGGATACAGGAGCAGATGTAACCATTGTTCTGTTATCCTATTGGCTGTAAAGCTGGCCTTTAGAGAGTTTAGAGACTCCTACTGTCCGAGGAGGAGACACACAGATGACAAAAATTAGCAGAGACCTAATTTTGGTATAGATACAGGGTGAAGAAAATAGGTGTATGCAAATTAGACCCTATGTGATGAACACTTCAGTTTGGCTTTTAGGTAGAGATGCTTTAAGCCAAATGGGCTATCGCTTGTCAAATGAAAATTTTTAGTGGCGGCCAATGATGCGCAGCCAATCCTGAAGTTAACCTGGCTCACAGATAAACCAGTTTGGATTGATCAATGGCTGCTAAGTAAAGAAAAGCTCGCCCAGATTCATGAATTAGTAAATAAACAGAAAAAAGACATACTAAGCCAACTACTAGTCCTTGGAACACACCAATTTTCACTGTCCCTAAAAAAAAAATCAGGGAAATGGCATCTCTTACATGATTTAAAGAGCTGTTAATGCAGCAATGCAGGATATGGGTGTTTTGCAACCAGGATTACCCTCTCCTGCTATGATTCTGAAAGAATGGCCTCTGTTAGTTAAAGGATGGGATTTTTGCCATTCCTCTACATGAGGACGATAGTGTTGCAAATTCCTCCAGCAACCTGTATCTTAAGAAGAACTGAAGGACTGCCAATGGAAACATGGAAGCAAAAGTAGCGTGTTTACATAGATGAAGATGATATCTCCGACGGCCTAATAAGCATGCTAAAAAAGAATGTGAAACTGAAATTGGAAAGCGAAAAACATCAATTGAGGCACAGGAAATTCATCCTTTCTTGCCAGTATGAGTTCCTTCCGGCAATACATATTAGATTGTTTATTTTGAATTCAC
This sequence comes from Colius striatus, assembly GCF_028858725.1. Lineage (NCBI taxonomy): Eukaryota > Metazoa > Chordata > Aves > Coliiformes > Coliidae > Colius > Colius striatus. The sequence goes on along the minus strand of NC_084760.1, from coordinate 69,759,795 downwards.
AAAAATGGACTTTTACGTTATATTATTCAGTGATGTAGCTGTTATTGATCTTTCATTTTAAACTCATGGCCATGGGTAAAAACACTTATGTTTTCCTGAGGTACCTTTGATTTTGAAATGTGTTGCTGAAGGCTGACTAGTCCAAAAAGAAAAAGAGGGTGATTGTGGATATGAATATGACTTGGACCAGCCAGATACTTCCTCAGTTTAAACAAATATGGTACGGACAAGTTAATGCAGCTGGCAAGCTGCTTCCAATTATCAGAAACAGGTGCTGCAGGTTAATCAATTGAACCCTGGATGATCACATAGGCAGAAGCAGCATATAACAAAGTAGCTAGCAAACAGAAGGAGGCTTTGAGTTGACCTTGATGGTTGCACTACATTGCCCATGTGTGTCTTCATACATACATTTCTTAGCTTTTCTACATCTTTGAATGAGCATCACTCGCATTCATCACAATAATTATTTGTCAAAAAGCAACACAGATGGTTTAGAACCTAAAGTTCCTAGCTAGCCAACAGAGCTGAGAGAGATGTTAGGATTGAAATCGTTTATCTGTAAAATTTTCCGCTTAGAAGTACATATAAGAACAATTCCTTTCCCCTCAGAGAATTCAGATGTTTCTTGCCTGTCTATAGGACACTAAGACAATATTCAGAATCCTCAACTAACTCAAAATTCACTAGTATCAGCATCAAACTAAATATTTGCATCTTTTAGCACATAACTAATAGGAGTCCACCTGACATACTGATTATCAGCATAAAATTAGTCAGGGACTTCTACCACAAGCACCAAGGTTTTTCTTTAAGGGACACAAAACAGCTCTAACAGACAAAGAGTGGATGGCAACTTAGTTTAAACCAGTCTAGTTAAACTTTTATATCAGAGAAGTGACAGGTAACTTCCATCAAGGAGAAAAAAAAAAAATAGTCTGGTTATTCAGACAGCTACATATCTAACACAGCCACTGGAACAAGAACAGTGAGCAGAACCTCCCCCAAACTTATACAAAGGCACACTTGGCAAAGAAATATGTAAATGAAATTACTTATAAAGGTTTGTGAGCCAGAACACCATGATATGAGACTTGTAATATTACTGCTTTTTGCACAAAGTTACTGCATTTGACACACTTGGTAAATGCTTCATCTTAAAGGTTTTCTTCCTAGGTGACTGATCAGTTTACTATGGAAGTTACACTGTTGCAGAAAGTCTTCTCAGTGAAGACATTTAGAGACAAGATCTCAGTCAGCACCTTCTAATAAAAAGTAAAACTACCAGGAGTTAAAATGCTAAAAGAAAGAGAAGGCAAAGCCTTTTGTTAGTGGAAGTGCAAGAATTGATTACACATGCTTATTCAAAGGATTAAGGTAGTTAAGGCATTTTATTTTCCTTTTAAATGAGTACACAGACTTGATGAATTTCCATTCATGCATCACCAAGTTATTTTTCCAGATATTTTTCAGTATCTCCACCTAAGCATGCAGAGCAGCTGTTACGGGCACAGGCCACGCAATCTCAACAGAGCCTATAGAACTGTCTTTAGAACTGCAACAAACCTCTCCAGTGATCTCTCTGGGAGCATACAGGACATCACAATAAGATAGAGACATGGGCTTCCATAAGTTAAAACTCTCCTCTAAAACTATACTTGAAGCTGTGGTTTGTGTCAAGGACCTTTCTAGAAAGGATGTAAGCAATGTTAATTCTAGGTTAAATGTCAAGAAAAATCTTCACTTTGAAACTTCATAAAACAGCTTCTCCATCCATCTCATCCTGCAGAATATTCTCCCCCTCCTCCAAATTAGCGGAACATGATCATTTAAATGCCCCAGGTTAGTTATATACATAGTATTTTAAAAGCACCATCATCTCAGTGGCTGCATTTACAATAGTTACGCAGAAAGTAAAAGGGAAACACGAAACGAGCTGTGCAAAAGCAATCCTCCAGAAGGTTCTTAAATCAGCTCCATCACAGAATTTACTGGGTCAAGACATGGGTTTCATTGTAATCAGTGGGGGAAAAAACCCAAAACCGAACTACAAGCACCAACACCCAAACAGGGGGATTTAAGAGCAAGAAGCTCCGTTTCAGAAGGAACATACCAAAATCTCAGTGAACGTGTATTGTTTCAAAAGGCTATCAAAGCTTTTAATCCAAATGCAATTTGGACAGGGTATCTCTGACCCTGGTCTGCATTCTCATTCTAATTAGCAGAGTCCTCTTTACAACTCCTTGCAGGCTGATACCGGAAAAAAAACCCCCTCGTATTCAGTTTAAGGGTAGGCAACTTCACACAGGTGAAAGGATAGTCATCCACTTTCCCTGAAGACGCAGTTAAGTAAACAAGCAACTTCCCATAGCTGCAATTTCAACACTAACGCCGGAAAAGCAAGACCATACTGTTGCTGAGATTGTAATTCGATTTTAATAGGATTTCTAGATAAAAATGAACACGGATGCTACAGAAGCTACATTGCAACACCCGTGTTGTCAAAAACATGGCACCATGCTGTGACACCACATAGATAGGAAGGGTTTTTAAGCTGCAGGCTAACCCGAAGACATAAAACGAGTCAGCAGAAACTGTGCCTGTTTCTGAATCGGTTTCCAGATCACAATTCCCATTTCACGAAGAGCATGAAATCGCTACCCTGCTTGCAGATACCTAACTCCTGCTCAAAACACAACGGTCAAAACAAAGAGGGTTCATTTTTCGGAGTTCAATGCAAGAGCTGTAAACGCGACAGAGCCTCTCTAGCTGCTTCCACCACTGCAAGCAGTTCAGCGCCATTTTAGACGAAGTGAAACCGAGACCCGAGGAGTCCTCGCCCTCCCCCCCGCCGCTGTCCACCCCCATTTTCTGATCTGCGCTCCCAGCAGACAGGCTCAGCCGCCGGGGAGGGAAGCGCCTCCCGCCGCAGCCTCGGCCACCGAGCGCTCCGGCAGCCCGCCTCTGAAACGGTGCCGCTGCCTGCCGGCGCCGCCCAGCTCCGGCCCCTCTTCGCCTCAGCCCCTTCCCGGCCCCCTTCCGGGCAGCCCGCCAGCTCCTCCTGGGCGGGGCAGTCGCGGGACCCGCTCTCCCGGCAGCCGCGCTCGTCTGCGCCGCCCGACCCGACGCTGAGGTGAGGGACCGGCGCCGCTGAGGAGCGCGCCGCCCCTCCTGCAACGCCCGGACCGCGCCGGGCGGCGCCATCGCCTCCCAGCAGCGCCAGCCAGCTAACGGGCAGCTCGGCGCGGAGCAGTCCCAGCAGCCGCTGCTCACCTCCTCCACCCGCAGCCGGAGCCGCACCCCGCTCCCGCGAGCGGCCTTCACTCCACGAGAGGCAGCAGCACTGCCGGCGGCAGCGCGCAGCAGGAGGAGGAGCACCGCCCCCTTCCGCTCTGCTGGGCGCCACCTTCTCCTCTTGGGGGAAAATGCGCCACCAGCGCTGAACCGCGCAGACGCCGGCCTTACCCCTTCAGCTCATTAGCATTCGGCGAGGGCCTCGAACCCTCGCGGCGGGGGCGCGCGGTGCACCCTAGGAGATGTAGTCCTCTCGCCTCTCCGAGACGCTTCTCCTGCCTGTACAAGCGCCAAGTGAGAACAACGTCACCCATAAACACCCGCGACACCGAGCCTCAGTTTCCATAGACGTGAAGAAAAATGATGTCAGTATTTCCGATGCGGCGGCCAATGGGACTGAGGGAAGGGCGGGCTCTGCAGACCCGGGCCCAATGGAAGAGGCGGGGAGAGGGGCGTGCCTTCGCCTGTCCCTCAGTCAGTCAGTCAGTCGGTGTGGGAGGGGGAGCGAGAGGCTCCGAGCCGAGCAGTCACCGCCGCCACCGACGGGTCCGCACAGGACGGATCGACCCCCCCCCCCCCCCGCACGCCGCCTGGAGTCGCCGCGCGCACAGCCATTGCTGGAGCGTTGAACGGGGTCAGAGGCCCGCTGAGGGAGCCCGGAGCTGAAAGGAGCCTTCGCCCCGTTCCCTTCCCTCCCCCTCGCTTCGGGTCGGGGGAGTCGCGGGCGGGCGGCAAGGAACAAAGGTAACGGCGCCGAGTCGGAGAAGGAGACCCTCAGCCCCGCTGCTAGCGGGTGGGGAGGCGGCGCGGGGCCTCAGGGGGAAGCAGGGCCGGGCGGCGGCGACGGGGCGTGCGTGTGGGGGGGAGGGGGGCGGTTGTTTTTCTCCTCGTAGCAAGACTGCGGCGGGACTCGCCGATCCTCCTTCTCCCCCTCTCCGCCCCAACACTGAGCGGCGGGGGGGTGGGGGGGATCAGGTGCCGCCTGCGTGCGAGAGAGACTGGTGGCTTCTCCAGCCCCCTTCGCCGGGAGGAGACGGAGCCCCCTTCTTCCCACACACACACGCTCCATGTCCCTGCCGAGCAGGTCGGGCCCCTTTCTCCCCGCCCCCCTCCCTCCCTGTCCCCGCTCCCTTCTTTTCTTCTTCCTTTTCTTCCCCTCCGCCGCCTCCTTCCCTCTCGCCCGCCCTCCCTCCCCCCACCCGGACCCGCTGCGCCGAGCCGGGGAGTTGCGGCTGTTGCTGCTGAAACTCCTGCCGCGGAGTCAGCGCTTTCCTTTATTTGGGGGGGGGGGGGGGGGGCGGGGGGGCGAGGAGGAGGAGCCGCCGTGATCCAGAGCTGCAGCCCTTACAAAAGCGCGTGTGTGTGTCGAGGGGGATGAGGGGGGCTGCTACCGACACCCCGCTCTCCCGCCGCTCACGCAGGCACTCGTCCTCGTACAATGAAGGAAGAGCCTCCCTTCCTCTTTCCTCTTCTCTCTTCGGCTCCCCGCGGTAAAGTGGGGAGGGGGTTTCTTCCACGGGTCTCCTCTCGTCGCTTTGTGCCTGAGGAGGGGGGACAGCACCCGGGGAGGCAGCTGGGGACGCCTTTCCCCCCGCCCCTCTTAGGCAGGCGGGGGGGCTGGGGGTGGGTTGTTGTTGTGGCAAGTTTCTCCTCCTCTGACAGAAATGGCGTCAATGGCAGCGAATGTAGGGGAAGCCGCGGTGTCTGGGAGCTGGAGGGGAAGCAGCGGCCGAAGAAAGTGGGGAGGGGGTTAACTAGGGATAAAGGAGAGATCTGGGGAAGGAAAGGGATAGTTTCGGGAGGAACCCAGCGCCCCCACCCCGATCCCTACCTCCCCTCCCCCCGCTCGGTGAAATCGGCTGGTGCGGTGCCTTAGCGCTTTGTTTTAAATTCCAGGTCCAGCCTCGTCCACTCAGCCCTCGTCGAGGCTTTTACCGCAGCCTGAGCTCATCATGAAGGTAAAACACTCGCTTGTGTGTCCGGGAAGGGAGAGAAGGGAGGGTTGCATGAAGAAATGCTGTCCTATCTGTCAGTCCATGTGTCCTGACCCCGGTGCGAGCTCTGTGCTGGTACAGATCCAGACTGCAGGCTGCTTTGCCCCTGCTGCTGTGTTTCGGTGCTTGGCTCGTGTGCTAGCGGTGGGGCAGGCTTTGCTCTACTGCCTTATGCTGGGGGAAACTGCAAGTTCGCTGAGCAGGGGTTATTCTTCAGAAACATTGTTTATAAGGAGAATAAGGACATGGCTGCCTGGGCTGAGCTTGCTTCACGGAGGAGCAGGGAACAGTCATCCTGCTTGAGAAAGTAATATTGCAGGGGAAATGCTGGCTATACAACTGTGTTTACTTGAATCGAGGATAAATGGTAGATTTTCTTACTTTCTATTTGTTAATAGGAGTTTTGTTGAATGAATAACCTTGATATGATCAGGGAAGTTGCATGTGAGAGATTCTCTGCAGTGAAATGATTGCTGTAAGGTGCAGAAAGATTTTAAAACAGGTTCTAATTTTCTTCTCAGTGCTGAATAGTATTCACATATCTCATTGTCACTCATTTTTCTTCTCTTAGGCTTTTCTATTTTCAAAATATTAAGCAAGTTGTCTTAAAAAAATGTTAGTGTAATAGAATGATTTCTTCTATGTGTGGCAAAGACCTGTGTACCTAAAAGTTTGGTAGGGTTTTTGATCATTTCAATCATGGTATGTCTTGCTTAAGCAGCTGTTGATGTTACCATGACCCCCATGCAATTCATCTCCCAGTCCTGCTGGGCTACAGTAAATCTCATTTCAAAACACTGTAAATCTTATAAAAAATAATTGTTACAAACCTGGGGCACATGTCAATGGAATCTTGAACTATCAGAGTTGTGCCTACTGTCTGTTTATGTAAAATAAGTACCTAGTACTATATTCACTGCTGGAAATGGTAAATGATACAGACTGGTTTAATTTCTCGACTGATCTGAGTTGCTGAGCAGCAAACTAAGTTTGTATAGCTTTTAAAAGATTTAGCATGTTTTATTTTACTTTGTTGACTTAATGATAGTATGTGTTAAAATGCTCATATTTTAATTGATTTTTTTTAGCGAGTGTAAAGATCTACAATACTGTATGTCTTTCTCATTAAAAGTAAACTATTTATGAATTTACAACAACAGGCTGTTGAAGTAGTATGATATGAAGCTTTCCAGATGTGACTCATTGCCTGATGGGGATGCAGGAGATGGAAACTAGAGAAATAGGAGGGAGAATAGGGATCTTTTTTTCCCACAGAAGGAAAAACACTTATTTAAATTACAGCTAAATTTACATACATTTCTAATATTCTTTTTCCATGTAAACAAATCTTACAGTTACCATAGAGATTAGGTTCAGATACTGTGGTTATAGAGCCATATAAATACACAGACAGACAGTTGGGAGGACAAGGTCAGATCACAAGTGAAATGCACGTGTTCTATGAAACAGTGACAGAGACTCACTTTAAGCTGATCTGAATGCTTAACAAGTGCTTAAATTTAAAGTAGCAAACACAGAAACTTGTTAATAGAGACATTTTTTTTTTCAAAAATATCCCTAATTTTTTATTGATCAATAAAGTTTGTGCTAGTATTGCTTTTTTACTTACTGGTCTGGGTTAATTTTGCCAGAGGTTTCAAATGCTAAGTTTAATTCTGCAGTTTTTGCAATTTATGTGTGTGTGATGTTAAACCTGCATATGCTTGAGATAACTCCCCCCTACTTCATTTACTGTGCCCTGTAATGTTAAGTGAGGTTAATCTGAAAGTCATTAAATCAAAGCTTTAGTTATTATAGTGAAACTTCTAACAGAATTGTAGCTCAACAGAAATTTCTAAGATTCAACAGTTTAACCAAGACTTTTTAAGATTAAGATTTTAGAAGTAACAATGCATCAGCCTTTCTGCCTGGCTTAAATTTGTAATTTACTTTCTAAGCTTATAGGAATACAAGTTAGTCTAATAAGAAGCAGTAAGGGAGCATACTTAAGGGAATTATTAGCTTTCTGTTCTTTCACCACAAGGTAACATTGACTATACTAGGTCCAGATACTGTTTAAGTATGATTGTATATTTATATGCATTTGTTTTGTAAGTTACTGAAAGAGTATGCCTCAAGGACACTTCAGCGTGTAGAGGATTTACTGCTTTAAGGCCTAGTCTTACTTTGAGTCTGCTGACTGCATGATTAAGGTCTGTGTTTTGATGTATGCCTTGGTCATTGTTTCAGGTGCAGAGGGTTGTGTATTCTGATCCATAAGGCATTGGAACTGAATTCCTTGTTGGTATCTTTGACGCTTTGGGTGAACTTGAACAACTCATTTTGCTTTTACTGACTTATTTTTCCTATCTTTATAGTATGACTAGAATGTTTTTCATTCTTTGTAAAACACTGTGATGTATGTTTAGGAAGAGTGCCAGGCTGTATTGATAGAATGCTAAGTTTCAGAACCCTTTGAGACAAGAGGTGTGCTGCTGGCTAAGAGATTACCATCTCAAAAGCTGTTGGCATAATTTTCTTTCCTCAATAACCCACCTTAATCTAAGTAAAGTGCCTTGTATAAACTAGTAACTTTAGCCTATTAAGTAGTCCTCCCATGGGCTGCGAAGACCACTTGAAGGCAGTCTTGAAATATGTCTTACAAGAAGTCTTGATAAAACTGTGCTCATTATTGTGGTGTTCTACTAAGTCAGGCTTTTTCCTGCGTTGAATGACCTGTGATAGTAGTTAATATAGTTGTGTAAATAATAGCTGGGATGATTTGAATGCTGTAATGGAGTTGTTTTTTTGTTTTTTTAACTTAGGCACCTTCTGCATAAGGTCTTTTTGTGTTAAATATGCTTTGGAAGCATATAGAATATGTTTGACTATTTAAAAAACTATTTGTAAGCCATGAATTTATTACCTATTAAGTAGGCAGCAATATATATTAAAACATTATTGTAGTTTGGTTTTGTTTTTTTTCCTCAAAGTGAGGAAATAAACTCCTGGAAAACAGAGTCTCTGCTTTTAAAGAAGGAAAAAACCACAAGCTTGGTTTCACCAATGATTTGTACTACTAACTATTGTAAATGCTCCTGAGATGTTTAATATGTACTGCGGCATTTGCTTGATATTTAAATAAGTGAATGAGTGTAATGTACCCTCTGTAGTTAAAAAGTTCACTGCTGACTGGAGATAAAAATTTTGGATGTCCCAAAAGCTAGAGCAATACACTATAAATTAAGTGATCAGAAATGATTGTTTCAAAGTTTTGATACTAATTTCATGTTAATGACTTCCAGTCTGTAAATTATGAAATATTTAATGGTTGTAGATATTTGTATTTGGTAGCCCTAGATATTCCTGAGTGTTTGCTCAAAGCTGCCACACTAGCAAATTAAGGAAGCTATGGCTACAGTTCATGGTGGATTTGTATTTTTATTTTGTTTTCAACTCATCCTGAATTTACATTTTGGTTTCAGTAGTCTTTCCTTGTGACCTCTGTACCTATCCACAGAGATCACTGGTGCACACTAATGCTGTAACCACTTTCCCTTTAAGGCAGGCAGTCTGTTGCTTAATATGAGCAACCCTCTGCCAATATGGCAGAGGGCAAAAGTAAAATATCTAGTAAACTTTTCAGTCATTAATTTCCAACTTTATGCACAAGTCAGCTGAAAGTCCTATTGCTTTCATGCAGACTGTAAACCAGTCCTGGAATATAGTGACCTTTCACTTTCTGGTTCACTATTTGAACCGCAGCAGAAATGGAGATTTTGAAAGGAAGAGTACCATTAGAGTGTTTTTGTGCTGGAGGTAGGAGGACAGGTAAGTCTTAACAAGTGGTTTTCCCCTGTCATTTGCTTCTGCATTATGAAAAATTATTTTCTTTAATTCTGTCCTGATATTCCGGTTTGAACAAGTGATCGAAGGCAGTTGCTGACTTCCTCATGCTTGCATAATTATGTAGAAAGGAAAGTAAACACCACTTGCACCAAGCAATTACAAGCGTGTTGGAAAAATCTATGTTATTTTGAAATTGGTTATTTGCACTTTTGAAATTCCAATCTTAGTTTATTTTACAATGGCTAATAAAAATGGAAGTCTTTGAAGTGAAATGTACGTGTTTAGTATGTGACTATGCAGCAGTTGAATGTGTTGATAAAGACTCAAAGTTAATTAAACCACCTAGTGGAAAAAAAGCTGTGTTAGACGAAAAAGACTAAAGTACTATGAGCATTGGAAAAGTTAAGTCACTTGTGTCATTATCTTCAAAGTTGGTGAAGGATTTTTTGATCAATACTCTCACAACAGCATGGCTATTGTATAGCGTACACTCTAAGAAAAATGTTAGTAGGCAGAATAATGAATATGCATATCTTCACTGGAACACTTTGAGATGAGATGGTGATTCAGTTTATTTTGTAACCTGAAACAAGTACTGTACTCATGTAGTGCAGAAGCATGCTGTGATGCATGTTGTGTGTCTGTTTTCAAAGAAATTCTCATTGTAGTTAAGTCTTTTGAAACAAAATGCAACGGTTTTGAGGTATTAAGCTTTGCTGTTGTTGTTAAATACTTAATCTAGATGCATCATTGGTCATATAAACTGAAAAAAAAGGGCAAACATGGAGAAAGGTAAAATGACACTGTTATTGCAAATTGGTTTCAAATGTTTTAAAAGTGTTACAGATAGACACTTTTTTTTTAGAAATATATGCTTTTAGAATAGGCTGAAGAATAAAAATAAAGTGAGTTTGAGATTTCTTTATTTGAAAAAAAGAATAAAACTTTATAGAAAAACCTAAAGCTTAAATTTGTTTGGCACCCAAACATGACAGAGGGACATCCAAATGCTAGGTTTATCAGCTTGTACTTGAAATTTGTTAACCTATTGTGAAATGCAATAGTAGGTTCTCTGCAGTTCTGCTTATTATAATAGGCACTTCAGCTGTTTTTACAGAAATCTACAAATCTGAATAAACATAGATCTTGAACTGTTTTTACCTTAAATATGATTCAGGTCACTGCTGAGAATTGCTGGTAAGCTGGGGCTTGTATGGCTGCTTGATTTTTACTTGATGTGCTTTACTAACAAATACATCTTTTCTGTCCTACCTGTTTAGCATTTCCAGTATTGTCCAGTTACCGTGCTTACTACCACTCACTGGATATTTGCTTGTGTGTACGTGGAATGGATTTTATAAGATTTTAAAAAATCTCCAGAGAACTAAGGAAAAATTGTTTAGCCATATGCATAAACTACATGTTGATGGTTTAATAAGTGTTAGAATAATTATTTTAAAATATTCTGATGGAAAGTTATAAATCTGGATGGCTGTTTTTGGGGGGGGGGGGGTGGGTTTGGTTGTTTTTTTTTTTTTTCTTATAGGGTGACCAGATGAGAAGATATTTGACAGAATTCAAGTATGGAAAAGACAGAAAGCCACTTTGATATTTTATACTTGATAAGACATGAGTTTTCCTTCTGGAGAGTAGTTTGAACCGGGGAAGAAATTCACTAAAGCACTACTGTGTGGCTTTTTTCTTTTTTTTTTTTGGCTTGGAAGGCAGCATATAAAGTAGTTATGACCTGTTTAGCAAGAAATATTTGTAAGCAAGCTCTGGAAAGGCAGCTGTGAGACTGACAGAACAGGGTGTTGGAAGGTGTTCCTGAGTTACCTCTGGAAAACTAGGACTGAGGTGCATTACGTGTTATCAGTGTGTGACAGTGATTTCCTGAGGAAGTGTATATTAATTAACTGAATGTGGAGTACTATTTTGGGGTTTCCTAAACCTGTGAGGAGCACTATGAAGAACATTTTTCTTGTAAGTTGAGCAGAAATATCGTAGTATTTAACTATGAGAAGTCATTTCTCTTACAGTGAACAAAAGCACTAAGTAGTTCTCTCCAGTTAACTTGGAGTTACTGTTGTCTCTAAGCCTGTATGTACTCTGGAGTGAAGAGGGTATTCAGTATGCCAAAGGAAAGATCTTTAAGCACCTGGAACTCCTAAATTACATAGTCTTTGATGGTGACTTCTACAGACCACTTTCAGGAGTATTCTATGTAGAGACAGCATTCATCAGGTAGAATTTAGGCTAAGTGTGAATGCAAACATCTCTAGAGCTATGTTGCAGACCAGATCATCCAGATTTGACTAAATGGTGAATGACACTCTTTGTAGGCAGAAGAGTCAGTTTGCTGCTCTTCTCATTGATTAGCCTGTTAGTTTGCCCTCAACAACCTACAGCCAAGCATTTTGTTTCTTAAGTAGTTTGTCAAATTAAGCTTGCATGGTCATGGAAGAATGCAGTCTTTTCTCCTTCTTCCACTCCTTGTTGTTTATTCTTGTTGTCTTTTGTGCCAGCAATCCATTTGTGTGTTCCCAAAGTAGGATGAATCAAACTGAAATTAACATCAATCAGATACATATACTCTCCGGTTGCAGCCAGTCCTTGACCTGGCTGATCCCTACCACTGGGGTGGAAAGAAGGAGAGGAAAGCAGAAATTCACTGAGACTGATTTGGATTGATTTAAACTGCTTGTGAATACACATTTTTTTCCACCCCTCTGCCAAGCTAGCAGTTTGCAGTCAGTAGTCTAAACATTTTGTAAACTGTCTACAACATGAAATTTCTATAGAGGTTTTTCTGCACTTGATTGCTAGCTAGAACACTGTACTTTTCTATGGATTTGAAGTCCAGCTATTCTAGAATGTGAAAAGATTAAATGAAATTGATGCTGTGCCTTGAAAGTGATAAATAAATTTAATTTTTGATATGATAAACATTGATTTCAAGTTCCAAAGATGGAGAAGTTTTAAGGAAGAGATGGTATTAGACAGAAAACCTCAGGTATTTTAGGTATTTTTTAAGGAGAACATAAGCTTTGCTTTCCTGCGTCTCAAGTTCTTACTCAATATTTGTAAAGAATACCATTAATAATGTCTTTTTCCCCCAAAACAAGACAAACTGTTGGTACTATAGTTTTCTGAAAAAAAAAAAAAAACACCTTAAAACTATCAGATGTGAATCTTCATGTAACTAGTACTTACATTAATACATTCTGGCAATAGGTATTTTCACCAATGGATAGACAAATTAAGCAATTGTACTACCTTCATTCCAAATTAAAACAGTCAAAAATGGTAACTTGGAGAGAAACTACATCACTCTTACTTTGATAAGGAAATCAAAGGGAATAGAAGTCAAACTTTTGATTCTTTGTATGTTATGAAGGCCCATATATTTGTGAGTAGACTGGCAGAGACCTGGTGAATCAGGAGTTAGCACCGGTTGGAGATGTAAAGTCTACACTTTTGGCTTATTACCAGAAGCGTAATGCAAAATTTAAGATTACATTTGTTATCTTCCTTTGCAAGAACAGAGGGTCTGATTGAGCTTTTCTCTGGGATATTTTACTTTTCCCTCTTAGATACCCTTCTAACTTAATTATTGTTTGTTGCTTACACTGTCCTTGTAAGGGCAGGGAAACAGGATTTGACTTCAGCAAAATTCAGGACCAAGTGTATTTGATGCAAGGTTTAGCTGGCAATAAATGTAATAGGGAGTAATTTTTTGTTTGTTTTTTTCACATTCTCTTCTGATCTGAAAAAAGGTATTTCAGTTTGAGGCAGAGCAACCTGATCTGTTGTGGTAATTTGTTTCCTTCAGATTTTTAATTATATCAACAGCAGATTGTAAGTAGTTGATCTCTTATTTGTACATTTTAAATAGTCCACTTCATATTTTCTTAAAGATAAAAGTAGAATGTTTTTTCAAGATCAGAAATAATGCTTTAAATTAATTTATACTGGTGAAAGGTGGCTTTCCAATATCCCGTATGAGTGTTTAAGTTAGAGAGTTAGCATAATCTTTTTCCCAATGCTGTGACACTTAGGTTAATGTAACTTCTTTTCCTGGGAGAAATAATAAGGAGTACGTGTTACACCAGCATTTTAGAATCCACACCTGTCTAACGGAATATGTATTTTTACTTTTAATTTGTTTTACTGCACTGCTTATTGAAGGATAGATGTTGCAGTAATATTAATGTTACTTTAAATTACATCACTAAACTTTGAAATAAAATATAAATAATTCTTAATATTTGTGTTTCCATAAGTATAAAACCATTTTTGAAGATATTAAAAACACAGCAAAAATTTTATGAATTTCCATTTTAATTTCTTTAGAAAGGCTGTCATGGTAGTTGTGCATCAACAGAGACAGTGAAGTTCTTCAGAATAAGTAAGACTCTGCTATAGTTTCAAAATTAGAGTATTATGTGTTCCAATAACCTTGCTGTTTGGAACAGAGGGAAAGATGGAGACGATAATTAAACCTTAACTAATTTCCATTTTGTGAATGCAGATTTAATCTGAGGTGCTCTTCCAGAACTTTATAGTGTTAACTCATAGAACATGATTTGAGTAACCGTGCAGTGTCTGTCTTCTTTGCAGATTTGTGTGCCTATTTGCTTGCAGTGTTGGACAACTGGAAAGACATGAAAGCTTGGATTCTTTCTTTTACTTTCAGAGTACTAGTGCAGCTTTTACATCCCTAAAAATAAAATAGTACAAAAGGTGATGTCACCTGGTGATGGACGGTATTGGATACATGGGCTGGAATCTGCAAAGAGTCACACTTCAAATATGTTCTATTATACTTAGTCCATTTTAGAACTGAGCTGCTGAGGCTATTGTGTTCCCTGGAATAATTTAAGTTCCAGAAAGTATTAGGAGGTATATAAAAGTTTTCTATTTGCAGTAATTTGTGGGTTTTTTTGGTACTGATAATTCTTCTGGTGTTGAGTTTATATTCTGATTTCACTTTGATATTAGTAAAGTTAATGTTCTTGGATAAGACAGAGTACATATTTATATGTACACTTACTAGTGTAGGGTGATTTGGGTATTTAGAGACAAGTGAATGAGTTACTTTTGTTACATTCTGTATAGTAGGAGAAATTATCTTTTGATGACAGCATCTTAATAGTATATCAATGACAGAGAGATAGGTCCTGCTGTAGACTTTTTTTCACTGGTAATGTCATCAGTAATGTCTAGATGGTAATGCATGTGGTAGTAGGTCTGCTTTAAGCAAGTGGAATGTTTTTATTTATATCTCTTCAGTAGCACTAGTTTCTGGTCAGTAAAATTATACTTACTCTGTTTTGCATTAAAATAGAGAACAATCCTGCCTGTTTCTGACTGGAATAACTTGTTGTGCAACAGCACTTAATTGAACATTTGAAGTGGTGTAATAAAATCTTAATTATAGTTTGACAATAAATATAAAACATAGCACGTATTATATGGAATAAAAATCATGTATGATACTTAGGCTGGCCTGATCTAGCTTCTCTAATTGTTATATTGCATTTACTTAGTTGGAATTTTGAGGAAGCAAATCAGCTTTTATGTCACAGAATCATAGAATGGTAGGGATTGGAAGAGACCTTCAGAGATCATCTAGTCCAACCCCCCTGCTGAAGCATGTCTACCTAGATCAGGTCACACAGGAATGCATCCAGGTGGGTTTCTGAGGATCTCCAGAGAAGGAGATTCCATAACCTCCCTGGGCAGCTTGTTTCAGCGCTCCATCACCCTCGCAATAAATAGTTTTTTCTTATGTTTAAATGGAACTTTTTGTGTTCCAGCTTCATCCTATTACCCCTTGTCCTTTCACTAGATAAAACAGAAAAAAGGGATGCCCCAACCTCCTGACATCCACCATTTATGTACCTCTAAATATATATATATATATATATATATATATATAAAATTAGATATACTTGTATATATATACATATATTTTTAAAAAAAGTAAACTTTAAGAGTTCAATTCCAGACATATCCAGATACAGTTCCAGAACTTTGCTATCATTTTGACTTTACTCTCTTATTGCCATAGTTGGATATCCTTACTATGCTTGCTCAGAATTAAACTTAGGCAGAAAAAAAGTAATGCAACACTTGAATAGCATCTGCAAATGAGACTGTCGTGTGTCTACAAGAAAATTCCTCAGTCTTAAAGCAACTCTTAACATCTTTTCTTATATGTGACAGCTTCTCTTAATACAGTTTCTATGCACACTGAAACAATGTTCTAGGCAAGTATACAAATATGCACATATCAATTGTGTAGAAGGGACGGTGAAACCTCTTTAGCTGGGTGTTCTGCTTCTCACAGTGGTGATGCACAATATTTCTGTGGAAGCAAATATTACAGTGGGCTGATTAGGCATACAGTAGTATTGAGAGATTAGATTTCTTTCTTCAGCTATGTATTTCAGAAATTCTCTTCAATTATCTTCTTAGGCTTAGTGAAAAAAATGCTGATCATAGAAATATAATCGATTATAATTTCATTGACATACATACTTGATACTGTAACCTGCTGATTTGAGAGGGACACTGCTATTTTGTTGCTGAGCATTGTCAGAATACTGCATTGTCTTGGGTACCAAAGATGTCTTGGGATGTCTCTTGTTGAACCTCTGAGAGCAGAATGAGGTTTCATATGGAAAGTGGAATTGTTGACATACAGAACACTGTAAAGTAAACTTTAATAGACTTTTTTCTTTTCTACTTTAGTAATCCTCAATGTTATTTTTTGAAAAGAAGCTAAAAAAAAAGGGGGTTTAGTATAAGAGGCTTAAAGACTTAAAAAAACCCCACAAATGGAGCTTTACAGAATAGCTTCAGCATACTTGAAAGCAGTGAATAGAGTCTTATATCACCTACACAACCTCAAAAAAATGATTCCCTGTTCTACAATATGTTTAAGAGTTTTGTGGAATTAGAGCAAGGATTGTTCCTTAAATAGCCACTCCCTGGAAATGGCTGCCATTAGTCACAGGCTAAGCCAGACGAGGATGTTTTGGAAACAGGTGCAGCAGTGAATAGGCAAAGAAACTGAAGCATTCTGGGTAGCTAAATTGTGTGAAAGGTATGAAACAAGTAGTTTAGGTACTTTAATTCCTTAACTTTTGAGGAGTTGTCTAGCTAAATGCTAGCTTCTTATATATTGTTCTCATTCCCTGTAGTACTACAGTGGCATCTTCTGTGTAGCACACATCTAATATGTGTTAAAACTATTCATAATTATGCAACATTTGACAAATCTCTTAAACTTATCTTCAACTGGCTATTTCTCTTAATATCTGTGGTACTTTTAATGCATGGGTATTTTCTGATTGAAAGTTCTTGAAAGGGTTTTCAAATAGTAGAACTTAATTGAATAGGAAAAGTTTGCATCTCTGCTTTGGATAACTGTCATATTGGTTAACTTTTTCCTAACACCTCCTTTCACAAGCCTAAAGCTTAAATACTGAACTACATTTAGGTAGAGAAGAACTCTGGAAGATGAATGCTGTTATGGAGAGGAATAGAAAAGATAAATGATTAATTTATTTGTAATATCCATGCTACTGACTATGTGGCAATATTTAGTCAGCAGTAATCTTGGAAACGTGTTAAGGTGAGAGAGGAGTTTATGTGCTAGTAGTTGTTAGATTTCTGCAAGTTAAGAATTATGTTACTGTAATTTAGGAAACTTGTAAAACTAGCTCACAGAGGAATATTCTTAAAGGAACATGGTAGTTTTTATGAGGGGGGAAAAAAAAATTGAAAAAGGATTTCAGTGATAACTTTTTAAATCCAGGTAAAGATATACAGACTTATGTATATCTTCCTTCAGAAAAGATAGTCCTGGCATTTCTTTTTATTAATCTAGGGAAACTGGTATATACAAAGAAGTTGCTAGCTTTTCACAACTTGGGGACTGGGAGGAGCAGTTACAATTTTGTTATCAGTTTGAGGAACTGACCATCTGAAAAAAAAGTGCACTGTGAAAAATAATTGTCTGTATTTTTCTGTCAGAAGACTGTATTAGACAAAACAAAGTTTATTCAGTACACTATTCTGCCACAGCAAGGCTCCTGAAATTTAGTATCACCCATAGTAGCTCAACCAGAAGTTGATTTGAGGTAGAAGTTGCCTCATGCTACAATTTGGGAAAGCTACATTGCAGTTTTTGTGAGGATAACTTCAAGTTCACTTACTGCTTCTCTTTGGAAGATACCTGTGCCAACATGGAAGTAGTCAGCTTGTCAGAGTACAAAGCTCAGCATGAGTTATAGTTTATGGTAGTTTTTTCAGGTAAATTACTCACTGTACTAATTTCTATGCTGCCCTAGCTATCCAGTATTCAGCTTAGTTAAGGTATCTATATTTTCCAAGGATGTAGATGTATTGTATGTCAACAGTGGCCTAGTAGGTGCTGGTAAGAAAATACCAGTACATTTGACATAAAATCATGGGTTTTTTTCTTTTCTAGACTCAGATAATTGGTTATGTGAATTATATAGCTACAGTCTTAACCTATCTACTATCTGTTATTCTAGACTGGGAGCCTTCTATAGTCTTGACCAACCACTTAATGGTAGCAGCAAACTAAACTTAATTTGAATCTGTTTTCAGTGCTGCTTGGATGCTTCTCCATAGTGCAAGTATGTGTATAGTCATGCTAATACTTCTCTTTAATTAACAAGAAGTTAGTACTTCTTGTGTCTGACTCAAAAAGCTGTCTTTTGAGTGTCTTTAAAGTGGTAGTTTTCAATCAGTGATCTGATTGGTGGGTTTTGTAGCCTTCTTCTAAGGAGATCCAAAGATATAATTAAGAAAAGCAAGCTTATGGTTGGTAGGCCTGTTCATTATTCAGGGCCACTAGAATTTTTGGGGAAAATCAGTATGCTGAAATATTTGAAAAAAAACCTTTACCTAATGCAACTGCCCTTTTGTAATTATATTTACTTGCATATATATATTTCCCACTTTGCGCACATAACAGTAGTAAGTGCCTTAAATTCCTGGGTTTTTTTCCTTCCCCTTTTTTTACTGTGAGAGGAGGCTGAAGAATTGACTATTTTCAAAGATGTAGTATCTTTCTGTGAAGATCCATATTTATGTATGTGAAGAAAGATATTATGCAAATGTATATTTATATTGTAGTAGGACTTACAGGCAGTTTAAGGATGTTAAGACTGTGCTCCAGATGTCATAAAAAGATAACCTCTGCTGGACTTAGCCTGAGGTACTACTGATGTTTTGCATGTGTATAGTTACTGTATGCTATTTATATCTTAACAAATGTAATGTTAAATAATTGTTTATTAGGAAGAAGAATCCTCTTCACAGGAAACCGGGAGAGAAAAAGGAATATTTGTTAAATTTGAAAGGGGAAAAATATAAGAAAGGATAATCTGTGGGACACTGAAAAGTAGATCTAGCATGTATCATGACAAATACACTGCAAAGAGACCAGTATAGATTTACATATAAAGTATAATACTTTTAATCTCTAATTTCCAAAGTTTATGCTGCAAAAGTGATAGTGGTCAAGGTGACATTTATTTATATACATCCTTGCTCACCAGATATGTAGGTATTTTAATATCTAAACATTATTTGCAGTTCTTTAAAAGATCCAGTGTTGGCTACCTTACCTTTGAATTTCATTACAGTTTTATTCTGTTATATTAGCTGTTTCAATTGGATAATTATGGCATGTAGTAATCCAGGAAAGACAAACATAAGGGCTAAGTATTTTGAAGACAAAATATTGCACTCATAGTGTATTAGTTGTTTTATCCGAATGAGATGTGTTTTGTTGGCTCTTGTGTAAAGTTTTCCCTGGAGGCTAAAGAATAGCAGGTTACCGACTAGGAATATAAGGCTAGTTTAGATGAGGAGTGAGGATCTGCCAAAACATTCTAAGTAAGAGTTTGCTTACACTAAAACTTCAAGAAAGTTCTAGGGTTTAAGTGTATATCTAGTTGAATTCAAAGATTGTCCAAAACTCAGAATAAATGAAAAATGTTTGCGTTTGGCTGGTTTGCAAAATGAGAATTGTAAAAGTTATTGCTGGCACTAAGGTAGAAAGGAAGAAAGCCTGTTGGTCTGTGTATGCTAAATCTGCTGAAACCAGCAGAGAAATTTGCAGACAGTTCTGCAGTGCAAGTCACTGGAAAGTGAAGGAAGTTTGGTTTGACTGTTCTGAAGTGCATCTTTAGGTTCTGTTAGTTGTGTTTGGATTATAGTCAACCTGAGCCTTACATATTGTCTGAGATGAAGACAACCTGTTGGGAAAAGCAGGAGAAAAGTGAAAGGAAAGTTGGTGCAGAGAACAGAACTTTGTCCTGAATATCTGATATCTAAAGATATCTTTGTGCTACATGTTTTTAACATAGTCTGAAATGGGGACCTAGATAGTTGTATATGACTAGAAATGACTTAACCAATTCTGGATTTTGCAGAAGAAACTAAACATCAGAGATGTAATTGACTGACATTGTGGTAATAATTAACATTCTTTACTTTAATAGCTATGTTAAGCTCTGTTCAGAGGGGAGAAAGTCTACATAGTCATATTCTTGTAACTGTAGTATGTCTTTGAGTGCATGTGATGTGTCCATGGTGCTAATGGGCTCCTCACCTGAAATTCACGCAAGACCATGATACTACTGAAAGAATGTTCTCTCTTGTTTTGATGTCTTTGCTATAATGGTTGTAACCCAAAAGTCAGATTTTCTGGATCGAGTGCAGTTCAGTATCTGCTGTGGCTGTTAAACTTACTGGAGTTAAAATTTATCCTTCCCTGCGCAAGGCAAGTGACTTGTTCTGAGAAATTTTTCTTGTCCAACTCTATAGTTCAGGGAGAATTTTCTTGTTCTGCTGTAGATCCTTGTTCTTTGAAGGCCTTTTAAAATTATTTTAACACTCAGTAATTGTCTTCATACAAGTCCTTTGCAGTCCAAACATTAAATGTAAAGCTTTCTGGAATGTCAAACCAAACATAGTGATATTTTTCACAGGACTGACCCCATTAATAAATAGAATTAAGCCTAATTTTTATTTTGTGGCAAATTCTTAAATTTTTGAAGTTCATATTGAAATTAGTTCACAGTTTAAGATCAGATTTCTTATTTTAGAAAAACAGATTAATAAAACCCCCTATTTTTTTTTTTAGTTCTGTGATATAGTGATAATGTGCTTTGCTAAAATCAATATTCAAGTCTGTTCCTACAGAATGTTCAGTTGAATCAATATGTTTTCATCTGAAAAATAAAATGTTTCATTGGAAAAGTTGGTACCCACTTTGTTTGCAAATAATGTGCAGTGGATATAAAACTTAAGATAAACTGGTGGTTTTTTTGAGTGTTATCCAAATAGATTAGACTTTGACTACAAACTTGAATTTGACCTTGCATATACTCAAGTACTGAAGTGCTTTCAGCTCATTTAAAGCCACTTCAGGGATTTAGTGGAGATGTTGGACTACAAGCTGTTTATTAGATGCTCTGACTTGCATTGAGGGATGAAACCCAGTTTAGAAGACCATTTGAAGGAGACAGCTTGATTATTTAGCTATCTGACAACTGTTTAAAAAACCAAAACCAAGTAGTGTGGTGAATTTCATCTTCCTCATCTACCTATATGGGCTTCATACATTCAATTTATAGAATTTGGTGGAACAGGCTACCCAGAGGGGTTGTGAAGTCTCCTTCCTTGGAGGTCTTCAAGACCTGCCCGGACATAATCCTATGCGACCTGATATAGCTGAACCTGCTTCTGCAGGGGAGTTGGACTAGATGATCTCTAAAGGTCCCTTCCAACCCCTGCCATTCTATGATACCACTCTATAAAATCATCAAGAGTATGCAATTAAAGGTAAATACAGTAAATGCTATGACATACACACACATGAAATGATGAGGAAGAGAAAATTATTATCTGTTTTTTGAAATTTCTGCATTTTTTGCAAGAACCTTACAAATTCTAAACAACGATTATCGAGTGCTATTTCATCTTGTAGATTGAGGCAGACTGCCAGTTTACTCATTGATTTCTCCTCCTCTACTTTGTAGTGTCAAACACCAGAGTTAACAGTAAAATTATTCAACTTACTAAGGTGGAAGAAAAGCAGTTCAGCAAAAGTAACAGAAACAAATGGCTAGTGAGTTGAATCACTTTAATCAAAGGTTTACTACAACTGATGCAAAAGGGAGGACAGACAGGGAGAGGCATCATTCATGTAGACTTGAGTTAGGAGGGCCAAGGCCTTCCCCTTTTCCACTTGTGAGTTGCATTTTTCCTTCGTGAGTTGAATTAACAAGAACACACTATCTCTTTCTGTGGTGCTGATCCTGTAACAGCACACACCTACCTCTAATAGTCTCAGCTCCAGTTTCAGACATTTAAAAACTACTGTTGGCAGTAGGTAGTGTCTGTCACCAAGTTTGATTGTTTAAACCGATGTTACTTGGTGGTTGGTTTTGTTGGTTTGTGGTGTTTGTGGTTTTTTTTTTTTTTTAATGGCTATGCTTTGTTTTCTGCAGGTAGGCAGAGATACAAGAATTTAGCCAGGAATGCTAGAATAAATAAAGGGCTGAATTGGTTCAGCACTTTTTACTAGACTGGTTTTCCAATTTTACATAGTGATCAAAACTCAAAGTTACCAGGAAAAAACAAGTAAATGAATGTGACTTGCATTCAGAATAGTTCTGTTGGATTAGATTACTAGTAAAAAGAAGTTGTATTCTTATTTTTGTTCCAGTTAGATCTTAAATCACTTAAGTTTTTAGAAGTTTACTGTTGGTTTTGTAGCAAATACAGCAGAAATGGTGTATGTTAGTAATTTTTCACTTAAAGTCAGACTCCTATATCTTTAAATACCCTCTATTTTTCTTCTTCTCCTCCCAAATTTAACTAGAGGGCCTATTCCGTCTGTTCTTTTTAGCAGATAAATCATTATGAATTTTGCCATTTCAGAAATCTAATAAGCAAATGCATTAACTACAAGCTATGTTACCAGATTTTTTGTGAGTACTAAGAAAAATGCATTATGAAATTCTAATCCATTATAATGGGATGTCTTTGAGGCTAAAAAGCCACAGCTGTAATAGCCACAAGATTGCAGGATTTCAGAGCAATGAATATGAGGACAAGGCAGCCAGCTTTGGCCTAGGTAATTTGTTGAGAGGAAGTGGGGACTGACTGCAACAGTTGAGCTTTTTAAACTAGAGAAGTGAACAGATTGTACTAAGCAGAGTTGTGTACAGAGTATTTTTAAAATTAGTATTATGATAAGTAATTTGAGCTCTAAACAGAGATGAAAACATGTGCATACTTCCTTATCTGTCTGAGACATCACACAAGTGCCTGGGGATGGAAGAATGAGTTTTGACACACATCAGCACATCTCAGAAGTGGTAAAGCTGGCATTTCTTTTGCTGAAAAAGGATACAGTGGTGTTCCTTCATCACTTTGATTGGCTATTTATTTAGTATATAGAGTAATTCACAGAATCCTGAAAATCACAGATAACTCTTAAGAAGTCTTTCCTGTTCTGTAGCTGCCATTATCACAATATTTTAACTGTCTGAGATCCTTGTTTATTCAGAATTTGAACATGAATACCTATAGCCAGATTAGTTTTAGCTGAGGGGCCATCAGCAGTCAGCACACTTGCTAGAGTTTCACAGTGTGGTATGTGCCACATTAACAGTTCACTGCTATTGAAAATGGAATGTGCTGCATGCTATTTCTTCCTCCTATAAGGGGCAGTTCTTAGGGAAAAGTAGGCAAAAAATAAATGGAACATGAGACAATGTCATACTTATGCCAAAAAGGCAAATGTCATTCTGGAATGTTAAAAGTATTATTTGAAAAGTGTGCAAAATAATCAGTTTGTTTCTCTTGCCATCAGTTTGTCCATACATGTGTCCATTTTTGGGTACCAACTTGAATAAATATGGTGAGGTAATTAAATCAGATTCTAGAGGAAAGCAATTAGAAATACAGGATGTCTTAAAAAAATCAGCCTATAAACTTTACCTAAAATTTACATAATGCCCTGTTTGGGGTTTTGTATGGTGGTTTTATTTTTTGGTTTTTTTTAGAGATGCAATTACTCTAACAAGCTGCATCTCCTGAAAGCTGCAAAGGAAGCAAGAAATATTTAAATGACATATTATAGAAAACTCTATAAGCACTGGAGTATGTTGCATGCAGGGTGTGAAATATTCACTCCTGAATTTAAGAACAGATATGACAGACATCTGTTATTAATAATACACCTAAAATGATCCTACCAAGAGAAATGGCCTTGATAACCTTTATGTGTAATTAAGGTTTTGTTTGTTTTTCCCAGGAATCTCATTTATCCTAATTGAACCTTCAATAAAGTGGCTAGATTAAATTGTTTCAGTCTCCTCATAGGTATTTCCTAAACTCATTTTCATACCAATTTTACACTGACTGCCTAGGCATTAGTTGAGGGACCATGGCAGAGTTAAAAATCACATCTCCCGTCTAAAATTTATGTTGCTATGTGGTGTTAGCCATTTTATGCTACCATGCTTTCCAAAGACTCTTGTTTTATATAGCTATCTGCTACAAATACATTTTGTCTGTAGAATCACAGTGTACATATTCGTAGCTCCTGTGTGCATAGCTTTGATGTGTAGATTGGTTGTGCTTAATTTACTAACTGTCTTTAAGCGGAATTGGTTCTTAATAAGGTGAAAATGCTGAATTTTCACTTTAATTTGTATTTAGGTTTTTTTGTTTCATATTGGTTGACAGTTGCATGTAGCTTTGACATTACTTTTGGTACTCCTTTACCATTCTCCTATGTAGCTGCAGTGGCAAAAATCAAATCCAAAAGCTACATATGATTTTTTTTACTAGAGTAATGATGTAATTTAATGTATTACTCTGTTACAGTATTGGGTTGTGGGTTTTTCTTGTTATTTTTTAAAAAAATCTTTTATATTAATTTACAGGTCATCTACAGGCATGATTTCACACAAATATACAAAATAACATCTTAAAACAAATGCTTTGAATTTCAGAATATGATTTT
Source organism: Colius striatus (assembly GCF_028858725.1). Lineage (NCBI taxonomy): Eukaryota > Metazoa > Chordata > Aves > Coliiformes > Coliidae > Colius > Colius striatus. The sequence continues at coordinate 69,735,570 of NC_084760.1, read as the reverse complement.
ATCAATACATAGGTAAACATTTTAAGACTTAAGAAAATCATAGCTGTAGTTAGTGAATTGACTTGGGTCGAATTTTGAGAAATCTCATTTTGCTGGAAGATGTTGAATTAGTACGCCATCTCTTCAGCTTTCTATTTCTGTTCTAATCTAGGAATAAAAATAAACCCTCCCCCTTTTCCTTCCCCAGTAATTAGTTTAGAAAGTGTTATATTAAATATGGAAATAAACCAAGGCAAGTAATTTTCTTTTGTATTTGCAGAAAAAGCAGTCATAGTTTATGCATGATGGGGTTTTGTTTGTTTGGTTTGGTTTTTAAGGTTCTGTTTTTCAACTTGGTATGGATTTGCTTCTGAAGTTTTACACAATAGAAAATAGTTTTAAAACTAGATGATAATAAAAAGATGCCTAATATGCAACAATTTCAGTGAAAAAACCCCAGCATTGTTAGATAATGATCTGATTTTAATTTCTTTTCACTATTCCTCTTCTTGCTATCATATATTATATCTGAAAATATTGTTACCTTTTTCTGTCAACTAAAATGTCAACATTTCTATTAGTTATCTAGAATATATTTGCTGGAGAATTCCAACAGTTCTTTTCATATATCTAGATTTTCCTATTCTGTATACTGTTAGACTGAATTTTTTTACAACTCACTTATTAAAGAGAAAACAATCACTGAATTATCTTTAACTGGAACTACAAATCATGGAATCACGGGATGGTAGGTGTTGGAAAGGACCTCTAAAGATCATCTTGTATGCTCAAGCAGGTCCTTCTAGATCAGGTCACCCAGGAACATGTCCAGGCAGGTTTTGCAAATCTCCAGAGCAGGAGGAGAAATATTGATGAAAAACTATCAAATTGTTTTACAAATAATGTTTTTTTCTCTTGAGATGTCATTGACTGTTGATTTCTTTAGACTTTAGATAGTCCTATATTAGTTTCTTCGCTGTTTTGCTCAGGAACAGCCCAGACTTGTTTGTTTGATTAAACTATCAAATTATCTTTGTTCCAATCCATTTAGAACACAAGCATATCATTACCATATCATTTGAAACATCCCAAGTTTTTCACACCATAAACAGCATCTTTAGACAGAATTGTGGCACATTTTTAAACCCAAGGTAAATATCCAGACATTTAAACAATGGTCCTAAACATTATCTGAGGCTTTTAGTTGATAAAGAGTGTTTGTCAAGGGAAAGATTTAATATAACTTAATTTTCAATTGCAAAACAGGTATTAAGACATCCTTTTCATTAAATAATTTTACCGTCTACTAAAAAAACCATCATTTATTCCTTTTTTGACTCATAATTTTTCATGTGAGAATGCATTTGGTTCTTCAACTAAACATAAAATCTGAAAGAAGTGTCACAAAATCTGTGACTAAAAGAGAAGTCTTCATTGAGAAAGCTCCTTGTTACTTTTTTTTAATCTGTATATATATAGAAACCTAAGTGTTTAGACTTTGCTTTGAACATACAGAAAAGGCCTGACCAAAATAAATGAAATGGTATTATTTGCAGTACTAACTACAGAGCTAAATAGTTTGAATATTTGTTTAAACCTTACAGAAAAATTGCAATCTGGTAGCTATGGCAATGATTGACTTAAAAACATATTTTGCATTCAGGAAGATAAACAGTAGACCAGGCAATCAAAATATCTTTTGTTCATGTCGTCTTTCAGCAATACAGAACAGGGAAGACACCTATAGAAGGAATTGTAAGGAACTGGCATTTTTAGAGAGACTGATCAGCAATTCTGGAGTGTCTTAAATTAAATATTTTATAGCATGATAGGCTATACTGATAGAAAGAATACAGATTTCCATTCTTAGGTTTCAGAGTAGTAGAGAAACATCAAATGGCTACTCACTTTTGAGTAACTTGAAAGTTGGTACATACCTCCTGGGTTGCATCGTGCAGGAAGTCTGTAACCAGATTAGGAACAGAATCAGAACTCTGTGAATATTATTCAATATGGTAGCAGAAAAAAGAAATGTAAATACTGTATTTTTGAAGCATAATCACCTTTTGGGATTTGCTGTTTCAAATGGGAAATGAAGTAATTACAGTTTGAATGTTTGTAAATGACACTGCTCAGTAAACCTCTAGATGAAGAATCAAATATTTTCTCATTTTCTGAGTAGAGTTAAAATATTTTAAGTAATTCTGTATCCATCAACTTAGAGTAGTTCCTAAAAAAAGGAAAAAAAAAAAAGTATTGGGATTACTAGTTCCATACAAATTGAACTTCACACAGATAAGTAAAAATAATGAAAAACCATTTTGCATTTAAAACTGATACATTAAATAAAGGAAGTATTACTTGTGGTTACTGAATTGAACCACTTGTTTTGGGTCACTTGGTCCTTCATCATCTTAGAACCTGTAAATCTTTTCCAGATTTTTTATCCAGAGTGGGAAGTCAACTTTTGCACCTTTTCAAGTCTTAAGAACTTTAAATTAGCTAGTTATTGAACTTATCTAACTGAATAATTTAAAATAAAGAAAAGGTCCCATCTGCACCTGTAAAGATGTGCTAAAGCTTTCAGGAGTTGGTTTCCTACTTCCTAACATCTGTCCACTAAGTTCTGGTAACTTAAAACACTTTTGGCCACAATTATATGCTATATAATGCCTGCTTACAAAACAGGTGAGCTGTTACTTGAAACTTCCTGTAGGTTTTTCAATGGAAACTCAAAACAGGTTTCATTACCAGAAGCTCCTCCCTTTTAAATTTAGAAATATTCAGTTTGATCATAATGTTTCTCCCATAGTTTTGATTTGTGGACAAAATGTTGATAACATTGAACTAATTTCCTTCAGAAATTTCAAAATTATTAGTTTTGCCTTTCCCTGAAATTTATAACAGTAACTAAAGAAAAAAAATCAAGCCAGAATCAGACAGAAGAAAAATTGCCCAAACACACACTCTTGGGCTTTTACGTTAATAGCCTTTTCATAGAAAAAAGTCGATGCACTTCATTCTATGTTGCAGTTTACAAATTTCCAGAAAAAGTCTTTCTGTTTCCTGTTGCAGTGTTCTTGTTTCTGAGAGGTGGAAAGTGGGCCAATGGATTTACTTTTTTTAAAGGATTTTTTTATCTTCTGAGCTTCAGTCTTTGTTTCAGATATTGCATTTGGCTCTGAAGAGTAATGTGCCCCAATTTGAAATCAACTCTAAATATATTATCTGCCAAATTGAGTATGTTAAATGTTATAGGTTGTTTGGTTTTTTTTTTTCCCTGAAGATACGTGCTATTACTGTAAAGCTGAGTGTCTTCCTAACCCCACACCAGGTTGAGCTGTAAGCAAATTTTTGCACTCATACATTCTGTAATTTTGTTTATTAAGAGATTGCTTCTGCTGTGTGTGGGCATATTTTTGCTATTGGGTGGAACTTAACTACCATTTGAAAATATTTAAGGTAATAATCTTTATTTAAGTTAATATCTTAGTAATTGGTGATAAAGGGGTTTTTTAATGGTTTGTGTTTTTTTTTCACGTGTTTTAATGAAAGCAGTTCCTTAGAACTTGTATAGATGTTGGATTTGCCCTAATTTTTTTTTTTAAAATATCCTGTTTTTCAAAATTTAGTCTTTTCAAGCCCCCATTGCCCCAAAAGTTTCAGAAACTTTGTTGGATGACTTTTGAATGGCTGTTAATTCTGCAGGATAGAATGAGAGTTTCAAATGACCAGCTGTGTGAAACTTTTGCCCTTCATTAGAAGACTTATGGATATGTCTGGGTTCTGGGTTGAAGTAGTGAGGTATTATTGGTGGCTTTTCCCACTAATTTGAAGAACTGAGAATGACTGTAACTGAAACAGTCAAGTATATGTGTGATTGTTCTGCTTGGAAATTGGGTGCTTCCATCTTAAATTATGGAAAATGTGCAAAGCATGAGAGAACACTTCCTTTGGAAAGATAAGTTCAAAATACAAACACATTCTAATAATAAAAAAGAGAAATTAGTTCTTCTTGCTTAATGCAAATTATTAAAAAAATCAGATGTTGAGGCTTATGATGTTTGTTTTATAAACTCGTGAATTAATTTTGATATCTGGTGAGGGTGGGGGGGAGAGGGTCTTGAATCATCAACAGGCTTTTTCTGAACCACGTTTAGTGAAAATAAATATTAAATTTCCATTTAAAAACGAAACCCATTTCTTTTCAGCAGTTGAGGGATTGTTGGTTGGTTAATTTTTTTCTTTTTGAAAATGTTCCACTAATTTCATGACTCAGGAGTAGACAAACTCTGAATTTTGAATGTTTAATACAAACCAAAATCCTGGCTCTCCAAACTTTGTTTATGTGAAAGACAAAAGGAAGGTACAGACCCACTTTTCTCTTTGCATATTAATCTGAAAGTAGTCTTGCAGGCTTTCTTGCTAAGCATGTCTGCTATGTTTCTAGACTGAACACTTAAATCTTGTTTCATGTGGTTTACTTGGAACATCCTGTGTGTGGTGCAGAGGAATACAGATTAGGAGATAGAAATAATATATTCACACACAGTGTATTACACATGCTTATAGGCAAAGGACAACGTAAAGCAATTTTATCAGCTGCTATACAGCATCACAGACTTTACAAAGGAATTTGAATATTTAGTAATGCAGCATAGTTGAAAGAGGAGGTGTGAGGAGGATTTCATCCCACATAGATGGAAAATATCTGTCTAGAAAAATGGGAAGCCGAGCTCTTTAACAGCCTTCAATGGTATATAAAAGCATGGTGCTACCATTTTAGATTGTAGTGTTAAAATTGTTTATTCTGAAGTGCTCTAGAGGGATCTGTGTGTTTTGTCCCTCAAACTGGGAAGGCCAGAACTATTAATACTGATATAAATGTCCAAATTCAGAAGATGTGCAGGTTGTTTTTTTGATACGGGCATCTAGCCATTTATCTGTCTTTCCAAGTGTAATCAGCTCTAAGGCTGGAGCGGAATCTTTCCAGCAGCCTGCTTTGCCTGCCAAAGAAAATTCAGCCACTGAATTCATGGAAATTGCTGACTGGTCACCTAGAGACTGCTTCTGATTTAAGTGGTAAACCAGCTTTTGAGCTGCGGCCGCATGTGCAGCTTATAGAAAATCCCGGCTGTCCACAGCAGTTGTGAATAGAGATAGCCAAGAAACTATTCATACCACTTCCATTAATAAAATTAAACAGTAGTAGTGTGGCAGTTGCCCATTAGTTTGGATTTTCTAACGGAAAGTGCAGAATTGCAGGAAGTCCTTTTCATTTTCATCCCTTGCTCACCCAAGAGAAGATCCGGAATTATTAAAAGCTGCGCTTTGACAGTCGGTTTATGACCTACAGCGTACTGGAACACCGCTCCGCACGAGCTACCTCGGCAGCGGCAGTACGCAGGCTGTGCGTTCTCTGCAGCAGCCCCGGCCCGCAGCAGCCCCGGCCCGCAGCCTCCCCTCCACCTGAGGCGGGGCCCGCCCGGTGCCGCTCGGGCTACTATGCTCCGAGCTGCAAGGTAGGAAGCGGTAGCTGACCCGGGGACCTGCCCCTGCGGGGACTCGGCGCCTGGTAGCGGCGGGGCAGGGCTCTAGCAGCTGCCAGCTCCCGGGAAGCCCTACGTGCAGCTTTACCCGGCAATCGCCTTAAGGGGACAAATTTACTTTAACGGCAATCCGCGTTTAATCTGCCGGAGCCCCGAGCGCCTTCGGGAGCGCGGGCGGCAGCGGTCGGCATTGGGTCGGTCAGCGAGAAACTTCTGGCAGCTTCCCGGCGCGGGCCCCTCCTCTTAAAGCGGCAGGACCCGCCGCGGCCCTGCACCGCAGCCCTGCGGCTCGGGGGCAAGTATCCAGAGAAATGCTGGTGCCCATCTGATCGTCCGCTGCTACTAATGATTCAAAGTTGGAGCTTCCAAACCCTCTTGCTTTCTAACATCCATTACTGAGAGTGTGAAGTTAGGTGCAACTGGGTAAGGATTCCAAAATAAAGACTCAATAACGATTGAGTTGTTATTGAGCAGGTATTTGTTAATGCAGCACTGCATGCATGGGGGATCTTTCACCAAATATGCATGCCACAAGAGGGAAGTGCACTCATACATTAAAACATAAATATTCAATCCCTTTCATGGGGTCGTTTACCATACACACACTTATTCCAAGAAACAATTACCCAATTTTACAGTTACTTCCTTTGGTGGTGTTCGTTGTTTGTCTTCTAGATTTCCTTAAGTGATTTGCTATCACTGGTTTGGCTATACTCTGTGAACTCAGTTAACTTAGATTTTGAACATCTCTTGATCTTGACTTGGGCATTCTCTTTCTAGACAGTACTTTATTTGACAGAGTTGTAAAGCGTTGAGAAACATTAACAGTCTTAAACCTTAACCATACGAAGGTCCTGAGGCCTGTAGAAACATTAAGAATCTTAAGAAATTACATATAAAAATTCAGTAGTATCAAATCTTAAGAAACTAAATTGAAATATTTAAATAATTCAATGGCTTCATTTCACTACTGAGCTTAACAAAATAACTGTTGTCCTCCAGCAGCAGTATCAAAGCTAGAGCATGGAAATGGCAGTCTGCAGCTCACTGGAGAGCTACACAACAGCTGGAAATGTTCAGCTTTCAGTAGTTAGCACTCCAGCAGATCCTGGAGAAGGTCTCACCCAGACACTTTCTGAAACAGCTCTTCCATGCCCCAGCTTGGCTGCAGCCCCGCAGTACCCAAGGAAGCAAGGCTTCAGTTTGGAGAAGGATATCCATCTCCCATAGTTGCTAATCAGAGCCTGCTCTCCTTCTGGTAGCCTGGAGTTGGTTGTTAATATAAACAGAGTAGTGATCCCTTGTGTATGCACCTGGTGAGTGGGTGGCTTTGACGAGGATCTTAAATAGCAGTCTTCTGCCAATAGTTTAAAAAAAAAAAAAAAAAGGCAAACCTAGAGATTACCATCAGCTTCAAGTTTCCCTTTCTTCTTCCTGTGTGATCTAAAAGGTGTTCTGAGAAAGAAATGGAGAGTGTATATTGAAGCTGCTCTGAATGAAAGAAGTTCATGATCTCATTAGAGATAAATGATGGCATGTGCTGGGCATACTTTTCATTTTGCCAGTTGAGCAAAAGTTTATTGGTGATTTTCTGATACAATTCCTATCTATAAAGTGCAAAATATTATGTTCAGATATAAAATGTAAATGCAAATTAATATTACCTTTTTTTTCAATAAAATGAAGGCTGAGACTGCAGTCTAGAGACATGGAGACGCAACACTAGTAAGAGTTGTCTTGAAATACAGTCTTTAATAATTTTAAGAAGCTCAGAACATTTATGTATCACAGCTTGCTAGTTGTTTCAGCTTACCGGTTTCAGCTGATATTAGCGGTGAAAATGAGGAAAGTATTTTGAAAACTTCAGTTGAGGTTATTTGGAAAAAAAGCCCAAATAATTTATTTTTCCATGGAATAAAAAAAAATAAATGCAGTCTTATATGCATCCACAGAAGATTTCACATGATTATTTTTCAATGTGTAGTGGTTCATGGTGGTAGTGAAATAAATGTATTTCATTGATATAAATTGTCCTCCCAGAAGCCACTCTAGTACTATATTTTTAGTAAACATACCTACAGTGGTAAGCAAATAGTTTATATGTTTGCTGTTCTATGTCATTGTGAATGGAGGAATTTTAAATACTAACAGTGAAAGGGATCAGCTATTGTAAAAGTAACTTAGAGATTTAGGCTAGGGATTAAAATTAACTTGTGTGTTAGTAAAAGAAAACGGTTCTTATAGGTATTCATCCTTCAAATAAATTGTTTTAGAAGAACCTTTAAAAATAAATCAGAGTAGAGATAAAGTAGTTACTAATATTGGTGATTATACTTTTACTAAGAATTGAAAATTCTGTTTTAAAGTAATGTTGTTGACTTGCCTGTTCCTCTGCCATAAACTTCCAAACAGTCAAAGACCAGAGCTTCTGATTGTCTTGGTTTCTGGTACTGTTGACCTTTTTTCTTAGGTAATGTTGAAAAAAAAAATATTTGTTTTTTGTAGGTTAACATTATGAGTTGGTATTTGAGATAATTTGTTTGACTGTATAGCAAGGTATAGACTGATGTTGACATAACCAGCTCTTGAAGTACTTGTTTATAGAATTCTAGCTGTGAGCATCTGTGTGAACCCACCTGGGATCTGTCTGTCCTCTTACCCTCAATACTCCATGCGTTCTTTAAGTTTGGAAGTTCAGCTGGATTGAAAGACTTATCAGCATTGTAGTGCTGAAAGTTTCTTCACTAAAGAATGAAGGAAAGGAGGAGGGATGCTTCTCTCAGAGCTTTACTGACTTTGTAAGTGAATAAATTGGCTGCTTTCCCCTCTTAGATTTATATTGTGTGAAATACACTCTACTGAGAGTACTATGCAAAAGCATGTTTATTGCCATCTTGAGTCACTGTTTCAAGATCCTTCCAAGTGGAGTAAGAAAAAAACATTGCAGCCTGCCTTGAAAGCAAGTAGATTTATTCTGTTAGACAAGTAGGGGAAGAATTCCACAATCTCAACACTGTTAACAGATTCCTTGTTAATCTCAATTGAGTTTTATTGTTATTCAATCTGGAATAGGAACAAATACCTGCTTGTTAGATATACTGCTACCACAGTTGTGTATCTTGCCATTCTGCCTGCAGTCATGCACCATGCAATGTCCACAGGAAGATTGGTATAGTTGGCAGGATATTATCCTGTCCATGATGCCATTTTCATGTAAAGTCCTGACTCACAGGAAGGGGTTAATGTTCCTTTTACCCTATGCTGGATTAATACACAAACAAAGTTCTCAATGTAAAGTTTTGCAAAACTTAAATTTTTGAAAAATCCTACATTAAAACATTCAGGTACATATTTGCATGCCTTTACTTCTGAGGTACTGGAGGTGGAAACAGCCTGTGGGAAGTACAAGGACCTCAGTATCAAATAGGAGCTCTGAGACTTGAAGGAGATTATCTCTATGTTCTTCCTACAGAGAGCCTGGATGTTAGAGTTGCCTATTGTAAACTGTGTTTGTAAGGTTGTGGAAATATCATGTGGGCTTAGGCCTCTCTTCCCAGCGCTTTGAGGCTGCATGAAGGCTTCCAGCTCTTGGAAACATACCTCACTCCTCCTGCTTGTTACTTTCTACCTTCTCCTTACCCACACTGTATAAAATGATAGTGATATGGTTTTGTTATCTAGAGTCTCCTCCCCCAGATTACATTAGGGGAGGTTGTATGAGAGAAGATGGACCTTCTTTGAAGGAAGAGAGCCTTCACAAGCTCGGTGTGCATAGTAATTGGACCCATGTTCTCTCCTTCCCCCAAACCCACTTATTTCCCTCCTCTTCTATTTCTTGTTTCCCTGTTTGAGTGTCACTTGCTCTTCTTTTGCTTGAACCGTGTCTTTTGTCTGTGCCCTTCACTATGATTGTGCGTTTATCCTGCTGTTATTCTCCTACTATACCCCTCTGGTTGCTCTCCTGTTGAGCACATACCTATACAAATTACTCAAAAGTGAAAAAGCAGAGCCTCTTTAGAGTTGTTTTACTTGCTAATTGTCGTGATTTGAGCTAGGATAGAGTTAATTCCTGTTGGGAACCAGGAAGGGGTACAGCCTGAACAGCTGACCCAGGCTGGCCATCAGGTATTTGATACCATCCTAATGTCATGCCCAGTCTATAGGTGGGCGCTGGCCGGAAGGAACTCTCTTCCAGGGCTGCGGTTTTTCGGTCGCCGGTCCAGAGTGGTTGCTTGGGTCGGGTCCCGGGTGGTGAGCAGCTGTTTCATTCACCAGTTTGTAATGTCCCCTTATTTTTGTTACAGTTGTTCCTCCTCAACTTTCTCCTAGTAGATTGTTCTTATTTCAACTTACCTGTCCTCTTTTACTTCTTTTTTCCTGATCCTCTGTGCATTCCACCGGAAGGGGGAGGAGTCGCGGGGTTTTGTTCCCCTTTGCTCCAGCTGGGCAAAACCATGACACTAATGAAAAATAAACTGTAATTATTTAAGAGTAATGAACAGCAGTGTCTTCATGAGATTCATCAGATCTTGAGGTTTGGTTAGCCTTAACCATTGTAGCAGAATTACCCATCTACTTCAGGTGGTTCAGAGGTTGGAGGCTTAATGTGGTGCTTGTTGCAGACAACTGTGATATCAGTTTATTATATTTATGATAGTAACTGTCTGAGCTTAGTGTTGTGTGTTTCTACTGCAGAGATATACATATGCCATCAGGTTAAGTTTTATTAGCTTGTTTTGTACTGCCCTGTCCACAAAAGCTAGTGGGACCATGATAGCTGTATTGCTAGTGTCCAAGTAATTAAAACCCAGTTGTTTTCCTTTCTCTTGCAGGCCATTGATGAGCCTCCCTATCTCACAGTGGGCACTGATGTGAGTGCAAAGTACAGAGGAGCCTTCTGTGAAGCCAAGATCAAGACAGCAAAAAGACTTGTCAAGGTCAAGGTATGTGGTTTTCCTGCAAAGAGTTTTTTTAGGAAAACTAAAGTCATCAGTGTTGAAAATGGCACAATGTGAAACTTCTTTCTAGTCTCATGACAGCTAAGATGCTTTCCTTTCCTTGGAGGCTGGCAGTGCAGTCTTTGAAATAACAGTAAGGTTATTTTTGTTGGGTGGAGAGGAGTTCCCCTTGCCCTCCCCTTTAATTAAATGCATTGTGTTTCTTCCACTGCTTTGTTGTCTGCTTGCATCCAGTATTTGTAACCTTCAGTGCCATAGGCTGACCTTAAAGTAACTGATGAAAATATGACAGATACAGGTTTATGTATTGGAGAATGTTATCACAAAATAGCTAAAAACTCTCAAAGTAGATTTAATGTGATTTCTTTTACCTCAAGAGTACAGGTCAATGTCATTTAGCAGTGGCAACTAGATAACGTTTCAAAAATAAAATGAACTATTTTATTGTGAGAGTGATACAGCCTTGGCACAGGCTGTCCAGGGAGGTTGTGGACTCTCCTTCTCTGGATGTCTTGAAAACCCACCTGGACATATTCCTGTGTGACCTGATCTAGGTGGACCTGCTTTAACAGGCAGTTGGACTAGATGTTCTCTAGAGGTCCCTTCCAGCCTCTTCCATTCTATGATTCTAGGAAACCCTTCTGCCTGCCAACAAAGACTTTGTATATTGAGTCCTACAGAATAGCAAGCAGGGAATCTCACCTAATCTTTATGATGATTAGTTAATGACCGAATAAAACAGTATAAGCCATGTGTGATACAAATAAAAATTGTGGCGAGGGAATACAAGAGATCTATTTTAACATCCCTTGGAAATTTAAAGTATCATTTCTAGAAATAAAGAGAAAACTGTTCCGTCTTGTTTTTATTATATAGCCAGTCTATACTACAATATGGCTTTATATTGCTGTTTGGATAATGTTGCCATAAACGCTTCTAATCAGGGAGCAGGTACTATTTTTCTGCTGTTCCTCTTAATCTCACACAGAAATGTAACCGAGCAAGGATCCAAAGCACTTCTGAAAAATAAATTAGATTGTTACTCTGCGACAGAGTTATAGTGGCAAAATATTTTTCTTATATCTGCTGTAAACATAAGTGAAAATTTGGGAATTGTGAGTGATGATAACCTGTTACAGAAGAGCCTCCATTATAAACTGCCATGCATTGCTTGAATTTGCCCTCATACTATGGCCTATTTTTATCTCTGGTATATAAGAAGCAGAGAGCAGGTTCTCTCTAAAAAAACATGTTGGGAAGGACTATTCTCATCTATTTGATGATGTTAACCATAATGAGAAGATGATAGTCTTAAATCTGACATCTTTAAAAAGCCTTTGTAGCAAATTAGTGGTCTTTTAATTTCAGTAGTCATAAACTCTTAACAGTATCAGCTGGTCTATACTTTACAGCACTTACAGAGTAAATACTGATATTTAAGATGCTAAGTATCAGTATTGAAGTACAGGAGTTGTGCTGTGCTTAGATCAGTGAAATCTTAACTCCTTCCATCTCTTTAGAGAGCTTTCAGCTCACCTTCTTAGATGCCCACTTGCACTTATGTATTGCTATTTCCGTACAGATTTATTACTTGCAGTTTGATCGCTGTAATGTTTTGCAGAAAGATCTTGAAATGGAATAGAATTTTGAATCTTAAGTTGTTTATGAAAGCTGTACCTAAAACTCTGTAGATTCAAGTTTGTGTGTATATGTGTGTGTGCGTCTTCACTGTTACTGTATAGCTTAAGGCAGTTAAGCCTCAGTACTGTTACTCCTTTGTAGAGTAACATTATTTGTGATTGGGATTTTTTGTGTGTGTGTGTGGTAACAGTCTTTCACCAAGAAAGCATATTCCCTACCACTTTGTCTCAAAATCTCCTCTCTTTCTGGCATGTGCAGACCTTCTCCAGTATTAGCTCTAACCAAGGTGTACTTTGTCTCAAATTTTGATAGTTTATTTGCTGCATTTATTTTTTCACTTGTTAAAGAGTTTTTTCTGGCCCCAGTGTATTTTATGCCTTAGTCTCCTAGAACTACTAGAGGAAAATGGAAGTCAGATAACTTCATAACACAAATTTCAGTTTGAAGCTTTTATGTAAATTTTACAACTAGAAAGGAAGATGCAACCAAATCTTTTCAGTGTGGAGTATGTTATCTTTAGGCAAATGAAATACACTTAATTACAACTCCTCCTACTTTCTGTTGAATTCTACTTTCTAGAATATTTCAAGGGATACCATCATTGTAACTTTTCCATCATCAGTATAATTTAATAATTTTATTCAGTTGAATGCAAATACTATGTACTAAACATTTCAATGTTGGTAGGTACTGTATTTCACAGTTTATTAGTCTTTGTCAAGTTCTGTACATGGTACAGCATTTGACGGTGTTACACACTGTCGTAGAAAGTAGTAAAACTGAAGATTTGCCTGGACTTGTGAATGTGATTAAAGGGCAACACTTTTGGTGTTAGAAGAGTAGTAGTCTCATCTTCATAGGATTTGTTGTAGCTTATCTTAAAGAGCTATTTAAACCAGTTTATTTCTCATGAAACAATTAGCACCATTATCCTCACCCACTTGTATTTGAGCACCCTCCACAGGAATTTCAGATGAAGCAGGTTTTGATATAGGTCTTCATAAACTAGTGAAGCAACTTTTGTACAGAGCCTACCAGGACTGTCTTTTCAGGATGGTGAAGAAAAGGGAAAGTCCAACTGAATCTGAACAGATGAACCATGTGCTGAATGTCTTAATCTTTTGCCTGAGACAGAAAGGATCCATGGTGACAAATACTATGGGAATTAAAACCCACTTGAACAAATACTGACATCACTTTTCTCAGCTTCAAGAAAGGCCGGTGGTATCACACTGAGTTTGGAGTTTGAGTTAATAAGCAGGGGTGTTTTTGTGTGTGTATGTATATCTCAACAAGCAAAAACTGTTGGTATCAAAAGTCTTCTCCCCCCAAAAAATCAAAGCCCCAAGGCACCTTTAAAAAGAAGAAACAAAAACTTTTAGTATCAAAAGTCTTCCTTGTAAAAAAGTCAAAAGCCCCAAGGCATCTTTAAAAAAGAGAAAACATTGTGGAATGCAAAGTAGCAATTTGCTTTGTTTACCTTTCATCGTAGTACATTGTGGTTGGCACATGGTTTTTGATAGAATTCCTTTTTGCTGTAAAATACATTTAAGATAATTACAGAAAGTCAATGGAATCAGATGTCTCTAAATCAGAATTGCTATACTGGATATTTTATGTGAGCCAATAGTGACCACAGGTTTCACATTACTTTGCATCTGAACTGAACTTTTGATTTCTAAATAAGTCCCCCCAAAAAAGAATGGAATAAAAAACCTGTATCTGTCAGGCTAAAGTTCTGAAGGGTAGTCTTTGCTCAATTAATTCCTAGCCTGAATCTTTTGTCTGGCAATTTGGGTTACAAAGTATGATTTTATCTGTCCAGTGGATAGAAAGTATTTGCTATCAATAGTGGGATAATGTAGCTCAAAAAGAATGTGCTCTTATGACAATATGTATTACTGTGTTTCTAATAGAAAATGGACAAGATGAGTACTTCATGAAGTAGCATCTGGAAGGCAGTAAAGCATTTTAGTGCATGTTTTCTAATCAGATAGTCAAGGTAGGCCTGGTTGTAGGTGCTATTATCAACTGTTTGCTCCTTTCAGGGTTTACAAAACCCCTTAAACTCTCCTCCTGGGGAAATTAAGTAGGATAATTGGTGTTAGAGAACAGTGTTGTTCTGTAGGAAATTTTGCTGTTGCTGTGTGCTGCAGAGAAACTCTCAGTAATAGTGAGACTATACCCTTGGGTACACTTGTGAACTGAGTCCTCAGTAGGATTGCTATAGCTGAGAGTTGCTATTACATGGCTGAATCTCATGTACATGCTTACTTATTGTGAATATTAAATAAAACATAGATGAAGCAAGTGTCTTCTGGTAAACATTACATCATCATTTGTGTGTGCTAATAAAATATACATATGTATATAAAGTACAATGCCAGAACTATTCAGTTCTTCTGAATATCAAAACCAGAGTGGAAATAAAACTGGCAAGGGGGATTCCTTTGACTTTCACTGTGTCCAAGTTAAATTTGAGTGAAAAGAATGTTCAATATCTGTAGCATCTGATACAGATAACTTAATGATTACTTTTTTTTTTTTTTTCCTAGACCTTTGTTTTTTTCTGAGGACAGCACATGTAGGATTAAAGACACAGTCAGTGACATGGGAAGTTACCTTGGAAATACTTATGGGATTTACTTATTCTAGTTTTGAAAGAATGAAAAGTTAGGCATCTATGCATTTTACTTCCAGTTATCTAGAAGCCTGTAGGCTAGGCTGACATGAACAGAATTAATTTTCTTTAATTGACAGCACAATTCTGTACTTTTTTTTTGTCTTTCAACAGTGAATGAGGGCGATATACTTTAATCAATAACAGCAAAAAAACCTTCATGGTACAGTCTTAGATATAGGTGCTAAAACTGTTTGAATCCAAAGCACTACAATATAAGTATTTCTCAAATATTATTTATGCTCAGAACTCTTGGAACTGTCTCCTTTCTTGTTTATTATAGCAGTAATCATTGGACTACTGGTTCTATTCTGAAAGGTAGTATTCTAGAATTTTTTCTGACTAAGTAATCATCTTCTCGTGCTTCTAAAATATATGAATGAAACACAGATTTCATCAAATGGAATGATTATAGTGACTAGCTGTAAAAAGACAGCGAGAAAAAAGGTATTGATATCTGCATGTGCTTATGCTGCTCAATTGTATCAAGTGATTGTCAGTTGAATTTTTTTTTTCTTTAGGTAACTTTTAGACATGATTCCTCAACAGTGGAAGTGCAGGATGACCACATAAAGGGTCCCTTAAAGGTAATATATTTGTTTTATATTTTGCTAAAACTCTGAAAATCGTTATTTTTCAGTATTTGGCATAAATGTTTATATGCAGTATGGAATGAAAGTTGAAGGTTCAGTTTGTTACACAGGCCAGATAGGATCATGAAGCATAAAAGGTAATGCTGCAAGGTTAGAGTTAATATACTCTTCTTGTTAGCTTTTTCCTTTGTAGTGACATGGGATGCAGCATAGAGACTGATGTAAGCCTCTTTGTTTTTGGCCTTAAAGCTAAGTAGTTTGGCAGGCTCTGATTTTTAGTCACCGTTGCTTTGGAAAATTTAGCTGGGGGATTTGATGGGCAAGGTCTTACACAAGAGAATGACATCACTCAAATTGGTTCTTGTTCCCCACCTGCTGGCAGGAAATCATCATCTCTGCTTATTTTAAAGCAGTGAAAGAAAAGTTTTGAGGGATAAAAATATTCAAGAGAAACTGGAAAAGTCTGATATATTTAACATATAATTAGTTTAGAAATTAACTCTCCTTACTAAATACAAATGTGTTAATTTCATTGCTTGTTTTATAAGCTCTCCAGTGCTAAGTGGCTTTTATATTTTAGGTGGGAACTGTTGTGGAAGTGAAGAATCCAGATGGAACATACCAGGAAGCAGTTATCAACAAATTAACAGATGCAAGTTGGTACACTGTAGGTAAGAGAAATAGTTATGTATTTGAGTAAAATCCATGACTTAAAAATAAGCCTGTGACCTGGATGTATCTTAAGCATGGTGAGAGAGATTTTTTTGGAGATACTTAGGTATTAAAATTTGCATTAAAAAATGAAAAAGATAAAGTTTATATTTGGGGGTTTTATAAGAAACTATGCTACTCACAGTGTGGCATTGGGACCCCAAATAAAGACCTAGTGAATTTCTCTATAATTGGTAACTACTTCTTCGATATTTAATATAGTATTGTTAAGTAAAAGTTTTGCTCTGAAGCAAAGCATGCTGTTATACTTCCTTAAGAAAGAAGTGCTTTTAAAATACAAGTTGAAATACTTATTTTCCCTACTCTCAGACTTAGCTCTGATAACAGTTACTGTAAAAAGATACAGCTTATTTTTTAAGAAGGTCTTATCCTGTTTGTTTTCCTTGTTTTCTAATGTGACATTTCAGACTTTAGATAGTGTATCCATGTGTTTACAAGCAAATACAGTTTGATTTTTAATTTTCTTTTAAATATTTTTTTAAGACTTCGTATACATGGGTTTACTCTTTGATGCTGTGTAACAGCATATCTGTCTTGCGTGAAACTGTTCAGCTGTAGAATTAAAACATATATTCCATCTGTGCACTAGTGTTTTGAAACGTACTATGGGAAATGTATTGATTCTTGAGAAACTACATGCTCTTCTACTTGGCAGATAAAAAGGACATGGGAAGATGAAGACCAAGTCTGGCAAGAACCTTAGCAAGACGTAGTTGCTTTGAAATACTAAGTGTTGGTGTTAATCAAGTGGTGTTTGAACAGCTAGGGAAAGGCTAGCTTTCAGTTGTCACAGTCCTTTTAGAAGGGAATAGAGCTGTAAGTTTGGAAAAGATTTTACAGTTAAGTGTTGCAGAAAATGTATCTTCTTTCTTCTTGGAGAAGCAGAATTTATAAGTAAAGGAGATGCAGGTTAGGATGGGTTGAAACATGAGATATAGAGGCAAGAATTAACATTATAGATAGTGTTTTGGTAACTAATACAGAAGTGAATCAGATGTGAGAGCTTTTAATAACAAAATGGTATAACTGGCCTTAGATCTCTATTATATGTGTATGTTTATGCTTCTGAGAAAGCATGAGGTTAGCGGTTCAGCAGGAACAAGATTGGAGTTCATGCAGATAAAATTTTGAAGGTAGATGTCATGGAGTTGCAGTGTGTAAGTCAAAGTAGATGTCTGTCAAAAATCTTGAAGCATAGATAGGAAGAGGAGATGTAAGGGCTGAGACTAAAAACCATTTTTTGTAGATAAAAGTAGACAAAAGCATGCTGACCTTGCAGAATCAGTAAAAGTAGCACAGCTGCTGGCTGTGTAATGTACTTTCAGAGAGAAGTGGCTCTAGCAGTGAACGATTAGAATAATCTTTGTCAGGAGAGTGAGTGGAATGAGATTGAAACTGTCTTTACAGACAGCGATAACTTTGCAGATCTGAGTGAAAGTCCTACTTCAAGGGATAGTTGCCATTTATCAGATTTCAGAATCATCACACATCTTAACCAGCAGAGTTCTCTAATGTTGTCTTAGACCTTTCTGAGAAGTATCCAATTACTTGTATTGTTAATTGATTTTGTGAATAGAGTTAACTATGATTTTTGTCAAAAACTTAGTGAAGGAACAAATAGATCTGAAGTAGAACGTTTCCTGAAGTCGTTACTTGACACTGTTTATGCCTCTACAGCAGCAGCATGTAGAATTTAGAGGTGTATCCATTTTGGGATTGCTTGAAAATGCTTTTAACACTAATGTATGGGTAAGGTTGGTTTAAGAGCATCCCAGCATCCCCATCTGTCTTTATATTCAGACAAAATCTTATAAATTGTACATCAGTTTGTTTATTTTTTTTTTGTGATATTACTTTCCTACCAAAGGAAGCAAGGAGCTAAAGTTTTAAAAAACACCCTAATAGCCTTTTAAAATTAGTGTAGACAGTTATATAAAACCATGAAGTTTTCTTAGTTTATTTGCCTGTTATATGAAAATGCCTCAAAAAGCTGTAGGTGTTTCAATGCTAGTAACTAGATACTGTTTCGGCATTCATGTAAAAGTGTCTTTAGAAAACTTGAAGTAATATTCTTAAAATTTAACTCAGTGTATACTGTGAGGGGGAAAAAAAAAATCATAGGATTGTTTGCTTTACTAAAAATGCAGAATTGTGCATGTTAAAAAGCAGTCTGGTCCCCTTCTGCACTTTTTTGACACTATGCTGATTTTTCTCAGATTTCAAAGGGTTATTTGCATGAAGTTGCCTCTTTTTTTTTCCTCTTTTCCTTGCATTTTCAGAAAAGGTGTTTTAAAATGCATTACACTCCTGGATGTCTGCTCAGTAGATTGTTTTGAGGATGTTTCATTAGATTACAATGTCATATGTGATACAGCCATATGTGCCCTGGTGGCCACACAAGTCTTTCAGAAGGTGAAGCTTTGCCTTTGAATGTACTCATGTCATGGAACAAGATTAAGAATCCCTCTGACAGGGAAAAGGCCACAAGCAGATTACCACATAGAATACATAATGAGTCTACCTGCCTAGCTCTGAATAGGTTTACCTCTGTTGTAGTCAGCTTATCCTTTAAAGCAGATAGGTTGGGGTTTTTTTTTGGTTTTTTTTAATCTCTCATTATGTAAGGAGACTGTTATGTTAATTAACGCCAACTGAATTAGGAAGCTGCTGCCTTCTACCACTTAACCAAGGGGAGGCCTAATGATGTGTTGACAATTTGAGATGCAGCTTCAATGTATGTGGTTTGTTGAGCAGTTTTTGCTATTGATACTTTTCAATAAATTTGGAAGTGGCAAATGTCCATCTATAACTAATATGTAATTTTTATCACTAAATAGTACTCAAAAAATAATGCAGTATAAAACATAGACTGGGGAACATTAGTGACAAGGGGAAGTTTATTTGTCAACAGTACTGAATTTCATATAGAGATGAAAAATACTCAGGACTAGATAAAATTTACTTTCATATCAAATAAATATTAGTCAAGAATTTTTATGTACTTTGTTTTTTGTATATTATAATTTAAATCAGTAAACGTTGAAAATACTGTATAGCACCCACTGTCTGAAAACCACACATGGATGAAAATCTCTCTAATCTTGACAGACATCCTTTACAGATTGACAACCATTCTTTTAATACTGTTATTTTGACTCTTGTTCGTTAAACTGTTTACATATTTTTAGTTTTCTCCCACATGGTTGAATTCAAATGAGACTGACAGCATCAGGTTTGATAATACTGTTGATGGACAGAAGAAAAGATTTGGGTAAAGAGGAAAGAAAGAGTGTCAAGCAATTGCTGAAACTTTGAATTTTTAAATGTAATATTTTAACCTAATCAATTGGAGTTGTTTCCAATCCCAAAAGGCTTACAAGGTCACAGCAGTGTGGGGACAAGAACATAATTGTTACCACTGTTGGGAAGGGGAGAGGAGGTCAGTTCTTGTCTCACTGAACAGTGCAAGCATAGCCCCAGAGTTAAAACTTGTCAGTAAGTTTTCATCTGTTAAGTACCTGTAGAAGACAAAAACTTACTTTCTATATACAGTTTATTAGCTTCTGAAGATACCACCTTGAATGTGTGCAGTGCATTTCATGATTTAAAAGGATGAAGTATATAGCTGAAGCCAACTGTATCATGGACTTGTTTCCAGTTGACCTAGTGATAGCAGAGGTAGCAGAAAATCTAGAAACCAGAAGCTCCACAGTTCTTGCACTACAGCCAGTTTTGATTGTCTGTATTTTGACGTTTGTCATCTTAGGCTGATGTCACAGTTGCTTTGTAGCATATTGGAATGAAGTCCATAGAGAATGTTGAACTTCCATATAATATTAAACTGAAGCTTTTTTTTGTCCACCAAAATAACACAGAATGGTAGGGGCTGGAAGGGACCTCTAGAGAACATCTAGTCCAACTCCCTGCTAAAGCAGGTCCACCTAGATCAGGTCACACAGGAACGCGTCCAAGCAGGTTTTGAAAACCTTCAGAGAAAGACTCCACATCCTCCCTGGGCAGCCTGTGCCAGGGCTCCCTCACCCTCACAGTAAAATAGTTTTTCCTTAAGTGGAACGTTTTGTATTCCAGCTTTTTTCCATTACCCCTTATTCTATCACTGGATACTGCAGAAAAAAGTGTTGCTCCATCATCTTGACATGCACCTTTTAAGTACTTGGAAGTATTAATGAGGTCCCCCCTCAGTCTCCTCCAGGCTGAACAGTCACAGGTCCCAGCCTTTCCTCATAAGGAAGATACTCCAGTCCCCTGATCATCTTGATGGCCCTGCTCTGGATTCTCTCCAGAAGTTCCCCGTCCCTCTGGGAGTCCAGAACTGGACACAGGACCAGATGAGGCCTCACCAGGGCAGAGTAGAGGGTGGGAGGAGAACCTCCCTTGACCTACTGGCCACACTCTTCTTGATGCATCCCGTGATACCATTGGCCTTTGTCCTGATTTGGATTAGGATAGGGTTAACTTTGATGAGGAAGTAGGAACAGGTACAGCATGGGCAGCTGACCCAGGCTAGCCAACAGATATTCGATACCATACTGACGTCATGCCCAGTACATATAGGCAGGGAGCTAGTCAGGGACTGAACTGTGGGTTCAGCTGCTGGTCGGGAGTGGTTGTATCAGCTGCGGCACACACCATTCCTTTTGTATATCCCCTCATTTACTGTTATAACTGTTTTTCTGGAACTTGTTTCCTCGTATTGTTTTTCTATTAAACTGTTCTTATTTCAGCCTACGCGGGTTTTCCCCCTTTTTCTCTGATTCCTCTCCCTGTTCTGCTGGGAGGGGGAGGAGTGAGCGAGCACCCTTGTGGCTCTTTGTCCCTGACTGGACAAAACCATGACAGCCTTCTTGGCCACAAGGGCAAGAAGGCCAGTATGTTTCTCCATAGTAAGCATTGCTTACATTTGAATGTTGAAGCAGTTCTGGTTATGTAACAAACTTCTGGAAAAATCGATTTTTCAGTTTTAGCTTGTATTGATTTTTAATTTTGTGGCCTGATCCGTGGATTATCTACTCAACTACTGATTACTTAACATTCCATTTAGTATACGCAAAGATGGAGTAGCTATGATGAGACAGCAGTTTATGTATTTGGTCAATCTGTACAAATGCCTTACTGGATATGCAGCAGTATCCAGGTATGGCTTTGTTTTAAGAACTGGCTAAAGGAATATATATCTCCACTTCTTTCTGACGCTTAAATCAATCACTTATTGGTATCCTGATTTACAAAAAAAAAAATGTTTTTTCTTTTTACCTGATGACAGTATTTGATGATGGTGATGAGAAGACTCTTAGACGCTCTTCCCTGTGTTTAAAAGGAGAAAGACATTTTGCTGAAAGTGAGGTAATTGAAGAACTTCTTTTTTGTATTTACAAAAAATTAAAAATGGTATTTTTAGTACCTCAGTCTTCAGTATGTTATGTACATCCATGCTACTAAAAATGGGGGTTATTTAAAATATAGTCTACAGGGTATGGCTTATTGTTTTTTAAAATCAAGAAATACAATTACATTTCATCAAACTCTATCAATAAACAAAATCAGCATTTCCTATATATTCCTATATATTTCCTATATATTTATGGTTCATAGATTGAAGATCAGACAAAAACAGTGATCGCACAAACTACTTTCCTTTATAAAAAATAATCTGTTTAGTATTAATTGGAAATAATTAGAAATGTGATACATGGGAAAATTAAGGTACATTTTTGGACATAATGAAGTTCTGGTGGATTTTCATAAGATGATCAAGTCTAACCTGTGACAGCTGATAAACTTGAAGATCAGTACTTTTCTTTTAAAAGGCAAGTTAGAAGTTACTGTTACCTGTTATTTGGAAGACAATTTTCAGTATTTTGAAGCCAATTCATGTCAAAATTGATTGCATATTGAAGTATGCAGACATTCGTAGCAAGTTTCAAATACTTGAAATTTCAGGATGAGAGTAATTCCTTCGTATTATATAAGACAATCCGTACTGATGGATAGATTTATGTAAACATGCTAGCTTATATGAAATCTACTGAAGACTAAATTTTTTGCTTTACATAAATATGCTTTATTACTGTAGTCAGCTGAACTCATTACCTGTTTACTCCATTCTTATGAAGGTTCAGATAACTCCTAGAATCCTAAGACAGGATTAAGCACATAGAAGAGGATTAATTAGATGTCTAAATCTGGATTCAGATATAAATGCCATAATTTTAAAGATTGTGCTGTTCCTTTGATTAGCACTTTGTTATTAATGATCAGCACTCCTGAAAATTAGGTTACTTCTGTTCTATAAATACTGTTTTAATATGGTTTCAGGACACATTGAAAGTTCTAGTCAATGTATATATTGCTTTGTGATCTGTTTGAACAGGAGTAACTTTAGTTTATTTTATCAGATTCAAAGAAACTTTACATTCAGGCGACTCCTACTTTTTATTTTATCATCATTCTTAACTGTCTTGCCTTTTGATATATTGCCAAAAGTCACCGATACGCAATTCATTGTCATCAGCTCTCAATGAAAAGCATGTTGTGCATTTCTAATAATTACTCATGATTGCCCAGGTACTCAGCAGGGAAAATTACGTACCCAGTTTCTTTTATAATTAGACCAGCACCACGTAATTGTCTTGTTCTGATGTTGCAGAGTTTCATCTCTACCTTTCCAAGTGTATGGGATATTTTGGGGTGTTCACCACCCTCAGAAGTGGTCATGCGAATTAAAAAGCCGGTTTTACTGTCTCTTTGTCCTGTTCTGTCTGAGAGAATACTTTTGAGATTCTTGTTGGTGTTTCACATTTGAAAATTCATACACGACTCAGAAGTGTTATTTGGAGGACCGTGTTTACTTTGGAAGGCTTTATGCCTTTTTTAAAAGAAAAAGTGCCTATTCAAAGAACTCTCTGTACTGGGAGCCTTCAAATCTGCAATGATTATTGTTTAAACAGATAACATCAGTCTTAGGGAAAGAGGATACTGCATGTCAATGAAGACCTTCTGTTGATGCTTTAGCATTCTCTCTGAACAGAGAAAGTTTGTTTTTTCTGTCCCTTTCTTTTTGTTTTGATGCTAATATAGTATCAATTAGCTCCCTCTCAATTATCAGCATAGCAACCTCTACAAAATTGTTTTAGAATCTTTCATTCATTCATAAGTAGATGATTTGGTGTTTAGTTTGATTATAGGACAAGCAGAAAATTCATCCTCTGGAGATGGAGTATTGCAGATTAGCATAATACCTGATACTTAGTTCTCTGCCTTTAAATGGTCCAAAGACAGGACTTCTGGAAAGAATTGTCTCTGTGTGTTGAACAAAAGTTAATTATTCAGAGGTGGGGAGAAAGTGATAAACACCCCATACACACACAAAAAAAAAAAAAACAACCCAAAAAACCAAGACATGTTACTTTTTAGAATTATGGCAGTGACATCTCTGCTGTAATTCTGTCTGTCTTTTATAATAAGCAAGTCCCTCTACTGCTGAAAATTGCTTTAACCAAATCAGATAAACTTATGGAGAATAACATGCTAGGATTTTAATATGTACATTTATTATTTCATTTCAACAGACATTAGATCAGCTTCCACTCACAAATCCTGAACACTTTGGAACTCCTGTTATAGGAAAGAAAACAAACAGGGGAAGGAGATCTAATCATATGTAAGTTTAACATCTTTATATCTGGGATGTCTGTATTATGTGATGCAGTTTTATGAGTTGTATGTTCAGACTTTTATTGAAAAAAGAAGAAGGTATATGAAAACTGTTGTTTAGCACTTAGACTGAAAGTCAGTTTTACATGAATTGTTGCATGCAAGAGTCTTCATGTAATCAGTATTTAAAACAATATTTGATATAGGCAAGATATTTTTTTCTTGCTTTTGTTGTTGAAGTAAAAAAACCAAGTAGTATACCAAGTAGAAACATATTGTTAAGGTGTATTTAGAAGCATCTCTGTAGTATAATATTAGTATGATAAATGTGTTGGACTCAAACTAAAACAATTACAATGGAGTCTTTGTCGAACTGATAGGAAGTCTTTGTGGAAGGTATTTGAGTGCTCATGTAGACCTTCTGTTTCTCATTAAAAGGTCTTTGAAGGGCTTTTAAAAGTAGGTGAACATTATTATACGGTTTGCAGCAAAGGGTATTGATGGAAAAATAAAGTTAGAGTAGTAACTTGATTTCCTAGGTGCCAAAATTATTAGCAGCCGTGATCTTGAAAAAACAATGTTAAATACTCTACTAACTGTTCTTTGTAGGTGGTTTTGTTTCCCTTTTTTCTTGTTGTTTTTTGTTTTGTGGTTTGGGTGTGTGTATGTTAAGTTTTGGTTTTGTTTTAGTTTTAAGGTGGTAGTGGCTGGGGTGGAAGGGGAATTTTAATGCTTGGATTGCCCTTGGTAGCTTGAAGTAAATATGTCCTGTATACGTAGAGGTACTATGGAATTTACTCAGTTACTGATTTGCCAATTTTTTGTCTATTGAAGGAAAAAGATGGAAAAAGCTGGCAGTATACCACAGAGAAAGTGATTGCAGCACACTTGGTGTCTCTTGACTGAGTTGTTGTCTTTTCTATTTCCTTGAGTGTATAGGACATTATTATGCAGAAAACACATGTATCTTTTTGTTTACTACTGACTGAACTGAGTAAAAAGACAAATTGCAGAGATGCTGGTATAACTGAGCTAAGTTGTAGTTTCTCTACAATAGTCCCATCTTTCTCTGTAACCTTTGACTTCCTTCTTTTCCCACAAGAGATTTTCAAACCCCAGAAGGCAGCCTGAAAGACTTTCATATGTTTTAAAAGAAATAACTTCTTGATTAAGGATTTTTGTGGGGAAAAACCCCAGTGCTTTATCAGCACCGCAAATGATGAGATAAAATTAGGATGGAGAAAATGAGACATAATAATTCACATTAGACTGAAATGAGTTGTCTTCTGTAACACAACTGCTAAATGTGAATATTCTGTTAATGTTGAACATTTTACTCCAAGGTATTTATGTAAAAAATGGAATATAGCTTTTAAAATTATGTTCATTGAACACACTTTGTATTTTTTTTAAATTAACCTTCAAAGTGTCTAATAAAAAATACATCTAGAGAGAATGAGGAGTACTGAATTTTTCTAAGCAGTGGGTTTTTTGTTGTATGTGGGTTTTTTGGGTTTGTTGGGTTTTTTTTACAATTGCAGGTAATTTTTGTTGGAGTGGTTTTGTACACTTAGACTCCCCACATGGTGAAAAGCAGGTGCAGTTTGATCCTAGAACAGTTACAACAGTGAGCCAGAACCATTTTTAATAAAAATTTATTTGTACCTTTGCCCATCTGCTTAAATTCCAGCACTTCATTCAATTTGAATTTGAAGCAGTCATTGAAAGACTTCTCTGCACATCTCCAAATAACTGTTTCAAGATAAAGCGACTTCTTCTCTTTGCTGTTCATCTTACCAACTGATGTTTCTTCTTCAAGGAGATGTTAAGAGGAAAACCTAGTTTAAATTAATATTCCAAAACTACAACTGCAGTAACATTTTTAAGCAGAGATTCACTAGGGCAAAATTATTATTTCTCATTTTATCCTGATAGTGCATTTCTGTTCCTCCATGTGGATGCATGGTGGTGGTTTTTTTGGTTTTTTTTTTTTGCATATATGAGATATGGATGTGCATTTCATAGAATCATAGAATCGCAGGGGTTGGCAGGGACCTCTAGAGATCATCTACTCCCTGGTAAAGCAGGTCCAACTAGGTCAGGTCGCACAGGATTTCTGAGGTTGTAATGTTTCATTTGTTATTATAATATGCTTATAAACACTTCTATTAATTTTGGTCCTAAAACACTTAACAGGCAATTTAAGTCACTATTATTTATGCCTTCTTGACAGTTAGCTTTGGATCTCCTGTACTCACAGTAGACAAGCATTGAATAGTTGAATTTTAAGTCTTTTTCTGTTGTTTAGTCCTGAAGAAGAATCTTCATCGTCTTCCAGTGATGAAGATGAAGATGATCGGAAACAAAGTGATGAGTTATTAGGAAAAGTTGTGTGTGTGGACTGCTTCAGTGTCGATAAAAAGAAAGCTCTGTGGTTTCCAGCCTTGGTAAGAGTTTAATCTTTATTTTAATTTTGTAAAGTTCCCTTCATTTTCTAGGCACCAAAGAAAGGTGGATTTTTTCATTTTTGATGAATTAATCTTTGTTTTCATTAGAACTTAATATATTTATTCAAGTTGGAGTGTATCATAAAAGTCAAAGGAAATACTATTTATGTAAATACGTTATTTCACAAAAAGTGATTGCAAACATGGCTTCAGTTTTTCCAACAGCCAGAGCTTGTTGCCCTACGTTCAGTACAACAGTGTATTTAGTACTATTGAACTAAAATTTCAGGGCTTTTTTCCTAGGCTGTTGCGTGTCATTTTCCTGAAATAACAAATTTTGTCAAACAAGAAAATAAGAAGTGTAAAGAGAGGGGAAGTTTAGTGATTACCTATAGATACTGTTTTTCTAGTTTCAGTATAAACATATTTGATAATGAAATGTCTTTACTTTGTTGCTATGGTAGGTAGTAGAAAATTGCCAATAAATTTCCTTTAAAATATATATATTTGCTATATTTTATTCTGATTTAATTACACTTTTTTACAAACAAACTTCTGACAATTGTCACTGTTAGTCTAGAGATTGCATATAGACTGATACATTTGGAAATGAACGTATTTCTGTATGCAGTACCTTCTAGTACCATGCTTTTCAGTTTTTATTACTAATTGTAAATTTGAATAATTTCTCCTTGTCAATGAGAGATGAAGCTGTTTATGTCATTTCAGAAAGACTTGTGCTCTGCTTTTGAAAAGATGCTGTACAATAACATTTAACTTTTCTTAGCGTGTGCAATAGCTCTCAGTTGCTTCATTCTACTTGTCACCTCCCATGTATTGTAATCCAGTCCACAGGCTTTCCAACATGACTTGCTTTGGAAAAGTTGGTGGGAAGAGAATGAATCATTGAAGCCTTTTTTACAGCAAGGGAGAGGGCAAAATATACAGCAAGGAGATATCATGTTAATGACAGATAACTTTAAGAGAGATTTTCAGTAACAGACAATAAAATCAAGCTGTTTCTTTGCTGAAGGCTGTCATCAAGATCACTGACCTCACAGCTGGACTCTGAAAGGTGGTCAGTTAGACTAGCTTGAGCTGGTTTATATCCCTCTCCTGGGTTAGCCCTTCTGGTCAGGCACATGATAGCAGTTTCCATGGCAGCCTCTTAGGTAGGTACTGGAATTGCATGTGACTACTGTAGTGTAACTCAGGATAGCTGTGGATCAGACCTTAAGGGTTGCTTATGCTCCGAAGGTATACTAAAGATACACACTGTTATTTCTTTGGATTTGTATTTAGAAATTGGAATAGCTCAATCTGCATGGAAAGCTTCTTGCAATGAATGAGAAACAGTAGAAGGATAGAGTTTGAGGGTGGAGCTCGTTAACTCTGAAATAGATTATCCTAGATTAACTGTTATTTTAGTAATTAGTTGTACAGCTCTGCAAATAAACATCATGTTAAATTTCAGGTTCAATGCAATCTGAAAGGTTGTGCCAAAGGATAGATTTATGCCCCAAATAGCTATGTGTTTTTTTTTTTTTAACCCCTCCCCTGTAGCTGTGCTTTGCCATTATTTAACCTTGTAAGAAGGTTCTCTCTACTGTATAAACCTAAAGTTACTCTCAGGACCCAGTGTATGAATACATTGTTTTCACTTTGCAAGCATGGGTTTTTTTTGATTTTGTGTTAGGAGCTGTTTTGGTTTGGGTTTTTTTTTGAGAGAGTGGGGTATGTTTGTTTTGTTTTGTGGTGGTGATGTTTGGGAGGTTGGGTTGAAAGCAATGGCTAGTTGTTAAAACCAGGCCTGGCAGTTGGTTGTTACATCGAAGAGTGTGATTTAGTAAGCCTTACGGCATTGATTAGTTTCAGTGTGTACTTAAAGGCTTTTGGGAGGTACAGCAGGGAGATCTGCTTGTAGCATTTTCAGAAAATTGAGTTTATGTAGTATCATCTCTCTCATCCTGCTATATTTGAAGCACCGGATAGATAACTTATGAATCCTCCGTTATAAAATTGCATTTAATAAATCCCGTATGCCTTTGTTTTTGAAACTCGGTGATTATGTCCTTGAAATTTTTGGAAGTTTTTCAGATACCTGACTCGAATGTCAGCACTTGATGGAATTTTGTCCTTTCAGGATAAGAAGTAGAATAAACTGTAATGGCATGACAGGTACTTAACTTCCATCAGAATGGTGTTTCAACTTATATTTCTGGCAGCAGCCATCAATTCCCTCCAGGAAGAAGCATAAACTCATGCATTCAGTAACTTTGGCAGGTTGACACTCCTGTGTTTAGAGGGATCTCAGTTGCCGTCATCTCGGTGTTGCTAAAGAGAAATGAGCCAAAAAATTCTTTGATAAACACTGCTGTATATTATTATTATTATTATTATTATTATTATTATTGTTGTTGTTTTTCCTTTTCCTCTCAAACTTTGCATTTGTTATATCTTTGCAGGTGGTTTGTCCAGATTGTAGTGATGATATTGCTGTGAAAAAAGACAATATTCTCGTTCGCTCTTTCAAGGATGGCAAATTGTAAGTAGAAATGTAGAGGTTGATAATTGAATACAATGTATACCAGTTGAATAAATGTAGTATGAGATGGTTTGGGTAAAGTCTTAATATCAGTAAACCTCTGCCAAGATTTTTCTAATGTTTAGAAAAGTGTTAGCAGCCTACACTGTGATGTAGTTAGTCTTAAACTCTATCATTAGTAATAATGGGATGCATAAATCTATCTCTCATAGTTTTAATGTAACTGTTACAGTTTTGACGAACAAAGCAATATTTATTTCATGACTTTGAGAATGGCCTGAGACTCTTTCCTGCTGTGATTGAAATAGAGCAATGCTTTTCAGAGATATGGCCATAAGCTTATCAAGCTACAGAAGGAGTGTGTGAGGGTGTGTGCGTCCATGCACATACACCACATGCACACATGGATAGTCTCTTTTTTTAAGGTAGTAATGTTTATCTCTAGACTACAACTGCACTTTATCATGTTATTTGAGAAGAGCTGTAATACTACTCAAAGTAGGAAAGAGAGAAACCTAGAAAATCAAACTGTATGATATTTGCAATAGAATAGAGCTTTGTGTTCTTAAAATTATGTTGGTCAGAAAGATAGGTTAATGAATGACAGTACAATTCTTTTTTTCTACATTTTAGTGTGTATTTTAAAAGTTGCAGCTGTTTTTTTTGTGCATGGTTCAATTGAACAGAATGCTTTTGCAGAAAGGATACTGAAATACTTAACAATTTCACTGTGACTTAACTACTTTCTAATGTCTAGGCTATTGCTTTACCATTTGATAGTTATTCAGGCATACATGTCACTGGAGAAACACATAAGCTTGTGCACACACAAGGACATATGCTCTACCTCCCAAAGCTGCAGTTCAGATTTGCTTCCTTGGATAGAGAATGATTTTGGTTGGAAAAGACTGTTAAGATCATTGCGTACAACCACTCACCTCTCACTGCTAAGCCCACCACTAAACCATATCCCTCAGCACTTCATCTATGCATCTTTTAGGGATGCATCTTCTAGGGCTGGTGACTCCACCACCTCCCTGGGCAACCCATTCCAATGCTTAATAACCCTCTCAGTGAAAAAAATTCTTCCTAATGTTCGATCTAGCCTCTTCATTTGTCTCCTGTGATGGCAACAGGACCACAGATAAAGAGCTTCTGTCTTTGGACTCTTATACATCAAATGCAGAACAGCTAAAGTATCCTCAGCCTTTTGGATGAAATTAGTCCTCTACTAGAAGTCTATAAAAGGCATTAGATTTGCTCACTGTATGAATATAATCTATTGACAATGTTATGTTATTTTAAATATGGTGTTAATCTTCCTGACACTTTGGTGAGATAGCGAAAAGTTAACATATTAAAGATGGGAACTGAAGACTGAGACAGTCTTTACCTAACTTTAAATCATTTAGAAAAACAATGGTGAAGTAACAGATGTCCTGGGATGTCTGGGATGTATAGCCACAAGAGAAATTAAAAAGTGCTTTGCTCTTTCAATTTGGAAGTCTTTTATTTCATACCAAGAATTTATACTGATGCATTTATGTTTTAAGTAAAGTAGGATTTTGTTGTTTCTGGGTGAGTAGTTACTTGCTAAATTAACATGAGGCTTTTGTTAAGTAATATGTATTTGGGAGAGTCCAGAAATTACCTGTTAGTGGAAGAATGTTTTCAGTGGATACTTATAGATGGTCTAACCAAATTTATATAGAAGTTTATTTTTTAATCAACTGACTAATACCCTGCCAGACTAACACTATAGAATTGTCAAGATCTACTTCGTGCTTCTGTATGTTGTGTATGTTACAGTCACAGTGATAGCTCTGCTTTATACTGTTAATTTAGCCCGAATTATTGAGATTTAATTTTTTTAACACTTTCTAAATTATCTAGTGTTTCTGTGCCAAGAAAAGATGTTCGGGAGATTAGTGAAACTTCACCAAAGCCTGATGCTTTGTTAAAACAAGGTAAAAATATCTTTTTATGAGAAAATACATGCATATATATTTGTTATATAAATTGTACCAAATTTATCATAGATTGGTTCATATCTTAAAAATGCTAAAATATGTAAACTTTTCCTCTAGCGTGATATATTGAAGGAGAACACTTCTGAAAATATAGAGATATTTCTTTTGTTAAAGAAACAAACAAAAGCAACCAACCCCAAAAAACCCTCACAAAACCAAAAGCTTCTCTCCACTGCACTGTTTTTAAATGTAGACATGCCAAAGGATATAATCATACAGCACACGCTGGCTTTAGAGTTTGTTTAGTATTCAGCTTTTTGCATTAGACCTTCATAGAGTTATTCTCATTACAGTACCCCTAATAATTATAAGTAAGTTGCATTTATGTACTCTCAGTAAAGTAGAGTTCATTTGAAAGTTTAACTTTGTGTCATCAATCTCCTGGAATTAACTTGTCCTTATTTATTTCTTCTACCAGTTCAGTGTATGTAAATCTCAGTATAAACCTGTTAGAATAGGAATTTTCTCAATTAAATTTTCATATATGTCTTAATACAGAAGATCCTTATTTATGTGTATAGACACTGACATAGTAATAATCCTGATATTGGCTCTGAATAATTTGATGTGCAGAGAACACTAGGACAGTTTGACTGGGTAACGTAAATAAGGATGGGCAACACGGGGTTGTTGAAGTTTTCTGAATTTGGAGGTGGAACTGTTTATTAGGAATCTTTCCTTCTTCTCTCTTTCCAGCTCCTCCCATCTCTGACTAATTCTTTTGATTAAAACATTCGATCAAGCTGATAATTCCTGCAGTGCTAACAAATGCTGGTCCTTTTACAGCTTTTGACCAAGCCCTTGAATTCCGTAAAAACAGAACTGTTCCTAGTAACTGGAAAACAGAATTAAAAGAAGACAGCTCCAGCAGTGAAGCTGAAGAAGAGGAAGAAGATGAAAAGGAAAAAGAGGACAACAGCAGTGAGGAAGAGGCAAGTTACTTTACTAAAGGGCATAGATACACAGCTGATAAATTAGAAAGACTCTAATATTTAAGTAGGTATTTTTAACACTTGAGAACATCTATGGTTTTTGCCCCTCAGCTTTCAAAATCTTTACTCAACAAAGATGAGTTTATGTAAAAATATCAACTTGAAAAATCTATGAAATATCTTTTGAGTCACTGATCAAAAAACAAAGACTGACTCACTAGGGAGTAATGAAAAGTAGAAATGAAAACCCAAAGGAAGGTTTTGTTTTAGTTTCATTCTCATGCTGACCTTAATGCAGTGGCAGAAGAGTTGAAGTACCTATTATGGACTGAGCAGGATGAAGAGGGGTGGACATTGGTGGTTGCTGTCACATGCATATTGTTTATTTAAAAAAAAAAAACCAACTTCTTTTTACTAGTATTCTTTGCATTTCTAAATGGAACTTACTTGCTGTTAAGGGTCTGGCTGTCTTGTTACTGAAAAGATCTGTGTAGCTAAAAATATACGTTATTTCTGATAAAGGACAGGTGGTGCCCAAATTATTTTTGATAACTTTAAAAAAAAAAAGATTCTTTTCTGTTTTCTTTGAAAACATCAACAGTTGTGTCTTGCAACTGTACGTGAATCCAGACTAGCCTTTTCCTTGCACATAGTGTTTCACTGATGTAGAACTTTGGGTTTCATGGGGTGCTATTAATTCCTGGACTCCAATGTCATTCATGGCCTAGAGGAGTTTCCAGTTTGTAGTTCACTCTCCCTTCAAATAAAAATTGTTTTTTCTTCTATAATTATGCAGTATGTTGTAGTGTGCAACTATATTTTGTAATTTGTCTTATCGGCTTTATTGTATATTGTAACAGTGTTGATTTATTTTCCCCTTTGCAACTTGAGTTCTCTGCATGCTACAATCATGCTACTCTAAATAGCTTCTTGCATAAATAATGATAAACTTTTCTCCCAGCTATAGAGCTGTTACACCAGTATGTATGATGATGTGCTACAGGGAAATTTGTTCCCTTTTATACAGGAGCTCTGTTTGCGGAGGCAGCTCCAAGACTTGCATTCTTGACACATTTGAAAAATAAACCAAACTAGGCGGCTGGCATAGCCCTGTTATTGCCTTCTCCTCATTTATGTCTCTGTCACCCTATCCTCCTTCTGTGTTACCCTTTCCTACATCTGAATTGCTATGCTAGAGCTACAGCTGTAGGTCCTCTTGTAAAGCAGATATTGCAAGTATTTTGCACTTTTCTTTCCCTGCTTCTAGATGTCCAGGTCCCTCTGAAGAGCCTTCCTGTCCTCAAGCAAATCCACACACCCACTC
This sequence comes from Colius striatus, assembly GCF_028858725.1. NCBI lineage: Eukaryota > Metazoa > Chordata > Aves > Coliiformes > Coliidae > Colius > Colius striatus. Next base: position 69,702,486 of record NC_084760.1, on the reverse strand, counting down.
AGCTTGGTGTCATCAGCAAACTTCCTGAAATTGCACCCAATTCCCTCAGGCAGATAATTGATAAAGATATTATACAGACGGGCCCCAACACTGGGCACTGGGGAACACCACTGGTGCCTGGCCGCCAACTGGATTTAACTCCATTCCCCACCACTCTCTGGACCTGGCCATCGTGGTCAGTTTTCCACCCAACACAGAGTATGTCCATCCAAGCCATGTGCAGGCAGTTTCTCCAGGAGGATAATGAATGTACATAGGTTTGAACCTATGCAGCTTGATGCAAGATCTATATGTAGTGATCATTCTCTCAGTACTTTTAGGTGAAAAATTCAGTCTAGTTACAGTATTTGTAAGCATTTGACCTTGTATCCCTTGTATACCTTCTCTCTGGCTTCTCAGTTGCATGTAATGTTGATGAGCTAGTTTTTCCATGTGCTAGACATGAAGATCTCATCTGAGGCAAATATTTGGGGATTCATTGTGACATCTATTGTGATTGTTTCTTCTTCAGTATACAATGTCTCAGTCACCTGCTGAACTAGGAGGTTTCTAAAACAGAGGCAAAGCAAATTATGCTGTGCTATGAAATAAGCTATAGTGCTTTGTTATGAATCTTCACTGTTTACTAATCTAGATAAGTCCAATAGAAAGGTTATTAGTGCAATGAATTGAACATCCAAAATATCCATTGTTATCACAGTTTTGGAATTGATCGTGCTCACCACACATTCAGCTGATATTCCATGGCAGTACGTATGCAGTGCCATTGATTGCAGATTGCCAGTAATATGGATAAGAACTCCTAAGAAAGTGCATGCACCATTTTCTTTTTCACTTTATCCCTGAAAGTGACATAGTGTATCCAGGGTCAAGGAGTCACTTAATTGCAGTAGAAATAGACCTGAGATTTGTAATCTAATCACCTGGTCATTAATGGTGGTGTATATCAGACTTCCTGCATAAAGGGACAAAATGGAGACTACATCTTGATTTATGAAATCATGATACTTCAGTAATCATTAACAATTATATTTCAATATGTCTTTACAGCTATTGTTTCATATATTTTTAAAAACTATGATTTATTGAACTTCCATGTAGCATAGCATTGAAAGTGTGTGTCTCTCTATATTATCCTGTTGCTGACTATAGGAAAACAAACCTGAACATTTGAACCTAAATAATTGCTGCCAAATGTTTTGTAAGGAAGGATTGATTCACAATGGTGATACTTTGTTTGTGTGTATTACTTTAAACAGGAGGAAATAGAGCCATTTCCTGAAGAACGAGAGAACTTTCTTCAGCAACTATACAAGTTCATGGAAGACAGAGGTAGGCGTTTTAGTCTTTGACTTGTAGAAGATGAAGATAGATGTGTTGCTTAGCAGTACTTTAAATAATTGAATCTGTAAAGTAATAATGTTTTGCAGTTCAATTTTGGAAACAGTGAGACTGTGTTTCTCACTTCTGACTTCCCCACTCTTTAGAAGTCTGTCACTTGACTCTTCTGCTAAAATCCTGCTTTCAAAAATAAATGGCTAGTATCTCATATATCCTCATATATTTTCTACTGTGTGCTTACACTGTGCATGTAATGAAATGTTTAATATTCTCAATCATACTAATGTATATACTTGGTGTAATAACTTCAAAGTTTAAACTCACACACATCCCCTTTTTAGGATTATGGAAAAATACATTTTCTTGTGTGAATCCTGAGCCCTTAAATGCATGAGTATTATCAGTAAGGTAGACAGATATGTTTTTGAAAGCAAATGCAATTAATTACATTAAATCTTTACCATGTATTTATATACTGCAAGAAAAGTGCCTGTGAAGGCAGGGGTGAAGGTGTTTGTATTGAAATTAGTTTTGTAACTAGTTAAATTAATATAACTTTTCAATTATATGTGTAGAGGAGTTGAACTGTTTACAAGACGTAACTGTGGGAGCTACTGTTTGTGCAGTAGCATGGGAAGTTTCAGCTCTTTGAAGCATTGTGGTATTTGTTCCTGCTGAGGTTTTGGTTTGGTGTTTTTTTAATTATAGTAAAAGAACTGCACTGGTATTTTTAGATGTAGTTGTTTCAGGAGGTGGAATAAATGATATGTATAATGCAGGTGGCATTTGTGCATGTTCAGGAATATACAGAAAAATGCATATGTATAAGTTAAATTACATTACTGAATCACAGGGAAAATGAGTTATTAAGCTCTCGAATTTGTTAGTTTCATGAAGAGAAGTTAAAAGTGCATGAGGTGAGGGGTTTACAGTACTGTATTTAACAGTGCAGTGGTGCATGTAATGTGATTTTCATGTTATTCCGAATAAATACTTCAAAACAGTGTAATAACTGTCTTTGTTCCCAGGCACTCCTATTAACAAACGACCTGTATTAGGGTATAGAAATTTGAATCTCTTCAAATTATTCAGACTTGTACACAAGCTTGGAGGATTTGATAATGTGAGTATTATAATGAATATTCCAGAGCTGTAAAATCTGAGGTTGCTGTCTATTTTTAAGTAGTCATAAGGAAGAATCATACACAGAAGCTTTAGAAATAGGAAAATTGAATGCTACAGCCACGTAAGATATCCTGTAGCTCTGAAAAACATGCTTTAACAGGAACCAGAAACTAATCATGTTCCAAATACATTACACATGTACTCAGCTTGTTTAGTTACTGCTGCATAAAATCAGCCAGCATGGATGTTTTTCCTTATATTTCAAAATGTATTTATTTGATAAAGTTGTTACCTCAGAAAGGGAAAAGAACCACTGCTCAATAAAATCTCAAAAACAGGTTAACTAGTTTAAGATCTGATGGGAGGCTCTTACTTTCTGTTCTGGGCAGTATATAGAAGAATGTGCTAAGTGGGATTAATGGAATTGGTCTTGGAGCAGTAACTGAAGCATATGAAATTCATGGCCAAGCAAATTCTGTTACTGCTTTGGACTGCTTCCCATAAATTTATCCTGTCAGTTGAGAAGGTATGTTTGTGCAGTGACACCTTTCTGATACACAGTAGAGAATCTTGTACTTGGATGTTGGAATACACCTGCTTTACCTGCACAGATGGTTAGAAATGAGCATATCACACTGTCACAGAACTTTGATGCCAAAGAGTAAATTTAGACATAAAGAAAGACTGGTACTCACTGTATTTGGTGCAGTACTGCCAGGACTGAGTATTGTTAATGCTTTGAATGATTTTTTTTCTTTCCAATTTAATTAAAATTCTAACTCTGATAGTTAAGAACTACTTTAATTATAAGATAAAAATGATGTACCTGTTTTTCTGATCTTTATGTTTTCTGTCCTTTGTTTATTACCACCTGGAGAGGAAAGCCTGCTGTGACTTACTGAAATGCAGAAATGCTAAATTACTTAAAGTACTTACATTAGACTCCAGTTTGCATTATAATAAAATATTTTGTGTGATAAATAGTAATTTTATAGTTAGCAGGAAATTCCTTAAAATTATTTTCCAAAGTTGTAAACTTTCTCAACTTAGTCCTTCTTGTGTCAGTGAAATAATTTAAAAACTATTACGTCATTTTCTTCAACAGATTGAAAGTGGAGCGGTGTGGAAGCAAGTTTATCAAGATCTTGGAATCCCTGTGTTAAATTCAGCTGCAGGATATAATGTTAAATGTGCATACAAAAAGTAAGTAATAAAGCTATGAAGTTTGTGATGAAACAGCACTAGGACAAACTGAAGTCATCCTGTGTTACTGGTAATATACATAAAGCTCATAACTTTTTGGTTATACATTATTAGGATTTAAACATCCTGTTCATGTTTAGCTTCTGCTAAGTAGAATGTTCTTTCTTGAAACAAACTTGCTTATCGCAAGCAATTTTTTTCTTTTAGATATCTCTATGGCTTTGAAGAGTATTGTACATCAGCTAACATTGAATTTCAAATGGCGTTGCCAGAGAAAGTGACAAGCAAACCTTGTAAAGACTGTGAAAAAGAAAAAGAATCGAAGATGCGTGAAGAACCAGAGCAGGACGTAAAAGAAATAAAAGTGGATAAGGAGGAGCGCAAGCAGGAGGAACTAGCAGTAGTACAACAAGAAGAAAAAAAGTTAGCTGAGAATGATAATGAAAGTAAAGAAAATGATAAGCCCTCTGTCCTGGTAAAATATTTTAATGTTCATGTTATATCCTGTTTATAAAGTCAGATTGTGTGTTAATAACCATGAATTCATGTCAAGATCGAAATCTCCATAATGGATTTTTAGCAAGATATAAACATGTTGTAAACCTAATTCAGAACGACACATTTGAACCGTATTTGTCCCTAGGTGCCTGCTTTAGGGGATCACGATATCAAAATATCTGACTTTTTAGGAAGCAGTTGTAACCTGCCACTTGTTTGGGGGCCTCTCAGGTCAAATGAAAACTAATTAATTTGCAACTTTATCCTGATATGGGTAACGCGTTCTCACAGCTAACTATAGTGCTGATACTTCTATTTTGCATTTAGCCATGCCGTTAAGCCCTCATAAATCTTACTTTTACTTCCCTGCACCAGTGAAGCTCTAGAAAGACCTGGGCCATATGATATAAACACTGGTCTTGTGTAGTTCAGTGGTCCAGAGAGACAAATGTTTCTAGCTTTTCAAAATCCAGTGTTGATTCAGTGGTTTTAGGAAAGAAAGTCCAAGGTAGTAACATGAAGTGCTGCTCTATGCAGGTGTAGAAGTTTGCCCTGGAAGCAGTGAAACTCCTCAACATGCAACACAACTGTAATGTTTTTGAATCTTAAGTGGCAGCCAACCCTTGTCTGTCAACTGATACTAACTCTGGGGCAAATACCAAGTGGGCCAGTACTGATATCTCTGCATCCTGGGTGAAAATATACCTTGTGAAGTGTTCATCTTGGGGATTACTTTGTAATTCAGGTCTAAAAGTGGCATCCCTATGTTCTTGCGACAAAACTAGCTAGTTTTGAAGTTTTAAGTCTCATTCAGTTTGAGATTATCAGAAAAAAACAACAACAAAATACGGTAGAGGTGCTATAGTTTTAGAACAAGCCCTAGACTGTATGAGATTTTTGCTCATACAACTTCAGTGTGTTTTGTCTGCCTTTTCTTAAATCTTCAGTATTTTTATTTCACCTTGTAAATTAACTAAAGGGTTTTTTTATCCTAGGGAAACAAAAAAAATTTGCCAGAACCTGTGTATACTCAGCCTGAACAAGAAAAGGAATTAAATGTAATCAAAGCTGAAGATGAAACCAAACTAGAAGATAAAGAGGAGGAGAAGATTAAAGAAATAGAAAATCCTCCCTTAAATGCCGACGCAGAAGAAAAAGAAAAATCAGGGTAAGTTACACTGTTTCTAATCAGATAAGGCAACTGATTTGTGTTCATTAAATGTTACTCTTGCAATTTGAACTTCCATTGAGGCATCCCTGTAGTGAATTAGACTTGTATCTTCCAGAGGGCTATGTATTCGCAACTTTGTCATGGTTAAGGCCATTGACATTTGTGGATCTAATTTAAGAAAAAAAAGTGGGGAGTGGGATGAGTTGCAGCTTTAAGTTTTTGCAAGGTCCTAGTGTCAATAAGCAATGTGGGAAGAGAATGCGTAAAGTGTAGGTGACTATTTGACTTAAGACAAAATTACTGCAGCTTGTAGTATTTATCTACTTAACTTTGGTACAAGTGTATCACAAACTTGAAATTTCCAACTTTTGCTATTGGACAGTGGTGTGTTATAGGTAATAGGGGAAAAGATAGAAGTACCTTGCACTGTTCAGTAAGAGCTTTGCCATTGAGTAGGCATGATATTGGCAGCAGTCTTGTGCACTTCTTCAGACAGTTTTGGAAGTGGGACATAGAATTAATAGGGATGCTCAGGGCCAAATAGTCAATGCATGTGTGCTGGTGATTAATCATTTTCTTTATGGAAGTGGCGGGTTTTTCTGTCAAAAAAACCCCAAGAATGAACCACAAACATTTTTCTGTAGCCGCACACAAAAATATGATTTTTTTTAAAAGGAATATAATTTTCATTAATTCCCAGAGTGTTAGTAAATTATATTCTTGCAGTTAGGACTCTCATACAGTATGATTCCAAGTGATAACACAAATGACCATTACAGGTCAGAGCAAAGGTCTTTTTAAATGCAGCATTTGTCTTCAACAAAAAAAACCCAACCAATAACAGGTGCTTAAGGGAGTAGCTATTACAAGAGGGAAAGCAGATAATGACACGTCTCCATATACTTTCACAGCCATCTGGATATCAGGGATGAGATTTTTCTCTACCAGCTGTTGCCTGACCATTATTTCTCTTGTTCATTCCAGTGATCTTTGCTATTTAGTAGAGCAACTACCTTTATCTTCTGTCTAAACGTCATTAACTCTTAATTCTTTCTGATGTATTAAGAGTTGTGATAGAATGATGTAGTTCGGTATATTAATTTCTGATTCACTCATAGTAGTGGTGGTTTGGGGTTTTTTTTCTTTTTTAAGAATTTTGATTTCCAAGTAGCAAATTCTGGAAGAATCCTTCTGTAAAATGTTTTTGACTTCGTAAGTATTTTCAGTGAGGTTTCATGGACAACTTCTATAACTCAATAATGTGGAACAGAGAAAAATCAAGTTTACTTGAACTCAAGAGTCTTTTCTCTATGAATGTAATTTCATTTGTGTCCTATGTGAATTTTTCTGTTTTAAAAGTCCAGTTGCTTGAGTTTCTTAAATTTGCCATTTTGAAGTTAAACTAGAGGAGCTGTACTGTAATGGATTTGTTAGATTTTCATAATTAATGAAAGATAGACTGTACGATGCTATTTGTCAAAACATATAACTAGATAGATCAAAAACTTTGCACTGTTAAGAAAACTGCAGATTTTAAATTTTCCTAATTGTACATTTGAATATGTGTATGATTGTGGTGTGACTTTGTTTATTTGTATACTTAGAAAGTACTGTATCTAATACTTATAATACTGCTATAGTAAATGGGACATAAAATTATAGTCTGCATTTGGTTTTCTGTAATCCTTTATTGCTTGGGTTTAGTTTTGGTTTGGTGGGGTTTTTTTGTTACTTGGTTTTAGGTGGGGTGTTTTTAGTCTTTGTTTCTGTCCATTTGGTTTATTTATAACATTAAAAATGTTAAGAGTTTTCTTTGGTTTTTATTTACAATAAAAACAGAAAACTGTGGAAAATAGTATTTCCCCTTAATTTTCCCTGATTCATCTAGTTTTAACTGAGTGTATTGTTCTCTCTCTGCTTCTCTTTACTCATCCAGTAAAAACTCTTCTAGTTAGTATTTTACTATCGTGTTTCATGAAAGATTGTAGTAAGTTACTTAGAATAGAAAGGATAGCTCTAAGAATAGATGTAGGTGATGATGTGGTCATTACTGGGGCTATGTTTCGAGGAATAATTTTAAACTTATAAAACTTAAAGGTTAATAGCAGTTAAAGGTCTGTAAGAAGTAGTACTGTAGTAGTGCTCTTAGCGTAATAACTTTGCCTTTCTTCCCTCAGAGATTGGTAGGAAGTACAGGCTGCACTTGAGTTGGCTTTCAAGACTTTTTAAAATGTCACTGTCATCCTAAATGCTAAACTGTTCGTACCATAAAGGCATAAAGGGATTTTGTGGGCCTAGTGTAGTGTTGGGGACGTTGTACTAGATGAAGTGTACTCCTCCCTGTCCCCAGCTTTATGAGTAAGAAGTGGCAAAAGTTATACAGAAGGGGAAATGTTGTGATTTAAGTTATTTGTTGAACTGGAATACAAAATGAAAAATGCATTTTTGTAAATGGAAAACAAATCACACAAAAAATACCCAGACTGTAATCAAATAGATCACTGTCAGCGTATTTGTCAGCATATTTAAAATGTATTCCTGGAACTCCTTTTTAAGGTATGGGCCATTTTTCTTTCACGGTCCTAACCAAATAGCCAAACAAATGAAATCTAATATAAGGCAAACTAGTAAAGTTTGCTTGTTTGAATTCATGTCTGTAGGACTTAAAATTCATGTCTGTGGGCGTCTTTACGTAGCTTTATGTAACTGGCTGAATGATAGAACCCAGAGGGTGGTGATCAATGGCACAGAATCAAGTTGGAGGCCTGTGGCCAGTGGAATTCCACAGATTGGTTCTGGGGCCAGTGTAGCCAGCAGGTCAAGGCAGGTTCTTCTCCCCCTCTACTCTGCCCTGGTGACGCCTCATCTGGAGTACTATGTCCAGTTCTGGGCTCCTCAGCTCAAGAGGGACAGAGAACTTCTGGAGAGAGTCCAGCACAGGGTCACCAAGATGATCAAGGGAGTGGAACATCTTTCATACGAGGAAAGGCTGCGGGAGCTGGGACTGTTTAGAGAAGAGGAGATTGAGGGGGAATCTCATTAATACTTACAAATATCTAAATAGTGGGTGTCAGGAGGTTGGGGCATCCCTTTTTTCTATTGTATCTAGCAACAGGACGAGGGGTAATGGGATGAAGCTGCAACACAAAAGTGTTCCACTTAAGAAAACTATTTCAGGTGAGGGAGCCCTGACACAGGCTGCCCAGGGAGGGTGTGGAGTCTCCTTTCTTGGAGGTCTTCAAGATCTGCCTGGACATGTTCCTATATGACCTGATCTAGGTTGACCTGCTTCTGCAGGGGGATTGGACTAGATGATCTCTAAAGGTCCCTTCCAACCCTACTGTTCTATGATTCTGCACAGACTTCAACAATATGATGAAGAGAAAGAAAAGCTTGAATGTGGTTCTCTTCCTTTCTTCCCCAGAGTTCCTGTTTCTTACCTGTTTGTGTATTGTGAACACTGAGAACAGAGATTCAAGAGCAGCTTGCCTCTTATTCTGTATATGCTTTTTTCTTCTCTGTGGCTAGTGGAAAGTGTATCTGCTAGATACATTTTTGTACAACTTCAGTCATAAAAACAGTAAATAAAAGAGACCAGTAATGTGTTCACAGAATGGATTACATAATAATGTGTTATTTCTCTATTGGTCTGTCCCAGACGGGGACATGGCTTTATAAACTCATCCTTTCCCTAACATGCAGAAAGTTATTCATTCTTAATCAATGAATAAACAAGAAAAGTTTTAAATCCTTGTTATTTTGAAGTTCCTCCTGTCTTCATGTTGTGGAAGTAATGGTCTCCAAATGTAGCATTGCATAGTTGGTACAATTTTCCTTTGTAGCATCTGACATTTAAGTCAAGGCCAACAAACGAAGAACTGAGAGATTTTTCTACACAATGAACAATTGAGTAGACAGTTCAGCATGTTCCCAAGAGACTGAGGTCAGGAGCTTGTGGAATTTTAAAAATATGTGGGGTTTTTAATATAAGCTTTTTAATAAAAAAAGTAAGTCTTCAAAAATTTCGTAGTCGATATAGTTTGTGAATTAAAGTGTAGGTGAATCACTAGTTAACTAGTATTAGTAAGATTTTTTGTTTCATCCAACTATTAATTCATGAATTTTTTTTGTTGTTGCTGTTTCGTGAGTGTGCGGGTGGTTGGTTTGTTTGGGTTTTTTTAAACAACTCTGTTCTGAAGCGCTTATGACATGCCACTCTAAGGAACTTTATACTGAACTGAAAGAGTAGGTGCTCAGAATCTAGATAATTAATTTTGCTCTCCAACAAAAATTTGCACTGCGCTTGTATATTATTACTTGGATTTTTGAGAGGAGCGGGCAAAATTCTTTGAAGTAGTCCCAACGACAGTATGGAAAAATTACAAGAGGCTTTGTTCTTTGGTTTTCTTTCTTTTGGCTGAGGTACTACCTAATCGAGACATGAGAAGGGGCTGCCATCTCTGAATCTTTGCCCTGCCCTTTCTTACCAGCCTGTCATTTTCAGTACTCACCAATAGTTTTTACTTGGTCTTATGAAGCTTCTTGGATTTTTTTTTTTTTTGGTCTGTGCTTTTTTTTATTTTCTCCAAGGAATACATGAACAAATGATCTTAAAGAATACTTTCAAAATGTAAACACTTTTGGTTTTCTCATACTGATGGTTTAGGTCTTTGTGATGTGGTTTTCTGGGAATTGGTAGTGTCATATTTTGACAGTATCAAAGAGAAAATGAAAAACCTCTCTAGATAATAATCTTGAATGGAATTCAAACATTCATATGCAAGGGAAAAAAAAATCTTAGAGCTCTTACATACATTGTTACAAGCAGTAATAACATTTCCCGTCCTATAAGCAGCAGGAGGAAGCTAGGAATGATAAAGCAGTAGTTGAGAACTAGGTTAAGATGGTCATTGTTTCACGTGAAGGGTTTTATTAGGGTTTATTACCCTTGTAGGGTAGGGTGACTACCTGCTATGCCTGTGCTGGTGATGGCTTCTATTTGTACAAGTGTTAAATTTTCTGGAAGGACTTGATGGGGATTTTCTGAAAGCAATTTGCAACAGGATTATATAATAGTAAGAAGCCCAGTTTCACATATGGGAGATAGCAAATAGAGGCAATGTTTTCTGCAGCTCGTTATCTGTTAAAATGGCATATCAAAGCTTTATGGTTGTGAATGTAAAATGATAGCAGAAAGGTTAAAATGTTTTGGAGTGAGAGAGGTTTGATACAGAAGGCATATCTTCTAGCTTTTGGATTAGTGTTGAGAACTATATTTTGAGATAGCTTTCTCAAACCTGATTTGGGTTTATATGGAATTGATTAGCTTGGGAGAAGGGAGAGAAATGTGTTGTGTTCATTGCACCGTTGGTGTGAACATCTGCTCTGAATTTTAGACTGTTGGTGTGTATGCAAAAAAAAATATATTTATTTAAGAAGCGTACTTAGGTAGTTTATAGGAATATATTTCTGTGCTATGAGATGTGTGTTTTATTTATGTATACTAGCTTGTAATAGGAAGGAAGTTCTTGCACACTCATGTTTTCAGAAGCAGTCTAATAAGATTTTTTTTTCTTGATACAGAATATGCAGATATGTACCTATACATTAAGGATTGTTTTTGATACAGCAATAAGCTGCTAATGACAGAGTAATAAAGTGTAGAGTGGAAGTGTAAATGTACAAGTCCTGTGTATGCATCATGTTGAATGGAAAGGAGGTGTCTTTGGTGTGGAAGAAGTGTTTCTGATATCCCATTTTACATAGCTTTTGGTCACTGTAGAGGTTATTAACCGTGTTAGCTGTCACTGAGACTTATGTGTGTGGGTAAGCCCTTAAACATTCATCAAATACTAGATGTTTGCAAGCTGAGTGTGAACCAGTGCCATAAAAATGGAAAGTGCTGTACTGTCCAGCCAAACTTCTGAGCCATTCATTATTCTTTTGAAGAATATTTCAGCTCCTTAGCTGAATGTTAAGAAGCAATAACATGAGGTCCTTTCATTTGTCTTCTCTGTAGCAGCAGAGGAAAACAGTTTGTAGAGCACATGCTTGCATGGTTGAAAGGTACTGTACTACTCTCAAATGTGATTCAGGTTAAGTGCCTTTCCCTTTCCCTCAGAATGATAGACTCTAGCTGTGCATTTATTCAGATTTTCTGTGCATGTACACAGAAGCCCTTGGAGCTTTTATGTTTCAATTTTCTTTGCAGTTTCAGAGAGGAAACTAGTACTGGTGAACTTTTCGAGTTTTGTTATTTTGTTTAATTAAAGATGAGATTCTAGTGTTGTGGCGTAAGTACAGGTCTTAATGGCCTCTCTGACTTAAAACTAAAGGGCATTTTAATACAGCTGTGATTGAGAAAGAGTACAAAGGAGACTCAACATCTTCTAGCTCAGTATTATGTGAAGTAGAGGGAAAATAATGCTCTAGGGTGAGAAAAAGGAGGGAAACAAAAATAGAAGCTAATTGCAAAACCTGAAGTGTCAATTACACTGGAGTTTATTTCTGCTAGTGGTTCAATTAACTTTAATGACTAAATTGAACCAATAATTGAAATAATCTTGCTTCCTCAGGTTTTAGAATAACCTCTGAAAAAAAAAAAATCTTGCATTTGCCATCTCACCTGCTGTGTGTGACAGCATGGAGTGTCAGGGTAAGTGGCATAGGGTTAGGTTTACTGCAAAACAGGGATCCTAGGAGACAGATCTGCTGCTCCAAATCACACCCTGTCTCATGGGTTTCACCTGGGCTTTGTGATGGGGCTGTGTTTTGTGCCAGAGATCTGGGTTGAAAGACCTTTGCATGATACTGCAGTTCCTTTAATGAAGTAATGGCATGTGCTATTTCATCTATTAACAACTATTTGTTGATAGTAGTTACCCTTTTTATGGACCTGTTGGTGTTAAGGCCTTACATTGACTGAGCATTGCTGCTATGTGTGGTTTGAACATCTGCAATGTTTTTAGCCTTTTAATGATTTCACAATTTCCTTTGGAACTAACAAAACATTGTAATGGTTTTACTTTATTAACAAGTTTGCATTTTAATTATTAATTTCCTCCTTCTGAAAGTTTATATTCCCATTCTGTAGGAGGTGGGGTGAGAGTGTTCGTTAATCTGCAGTTGTAATTGAAAATGATTTTGAGTCTTCCTCAGCTTTCTGGTGGTACTTTGGTGTCTGGAACACAGTTTCACTTATATTGCTGTGTTTCATGTACAGAGTTCATGCACATCTGCTGCTGCCTTGTTTCATCAGCCGCTGTTTGAAGTGTTCAACTTATTGCAGCTTTGCAGCAAATATTGCTTGGTTCTGTTTTTGACAACTATGGTCTGCGGTCGAGAGGCTTGTCCGGTTCTTTCTCCACCACCACCCCTTGTGTGTGGAAACCTGATGTTCTCATGCATATATACCTAGACAAATGAAGTTATGACTGTGAATACTGAATGGCTATAGTCACAATTTTCTCTTACAAACTTCTCTTTCAATGCCTGTGATGGTAGCTTCTTCATCTGCACTGACAGGTTTGAGCTTTTTTATGGCTCTGTAAAACATTATCTTTTCTTCCTTGCAACCACTGGACTATATTTTGAGGTTTTCTTGTTACAGGAGGTATATGAGTATGCTGTTTTATCTGCTCCAAAGTGATGAATGTCTTTGCTTAGATTTGGTTTCCTAAAATTCCCAGCTTGTGATTGCTAACCAAATCACTCCTTAGAACATTTTGTAACTTTGCAGCCATCCCTGTTTTCATTTTGCTTTTGCTTCCTGACATGCCTTTCACATACACACAGTGTGCTTTTTGCATCTTACTTGACCATCCAAGTTACTCAGCTTCAAGATGAGGGTTTCACACATCTCTTCCAGAGAAGTTCTGATATTGTCATAGAGTCTTTGTAGAACATCTGTTGGGACACCAAGAAAGTCGTAAGGTGATTTAAGGTGGGAGAGACTCCAAACTTGCTCAGCTTCCAAAGAGCCACTGGCACCGTAATTACCAGCACCTGGAAAATCCTGCATCTCTCTCACAGGCATGCTTTTCTTTGTAGATTGCATTCAAGGATTGTACCATTAGTTCTTTGGGAGGAATAAAAAAATCTGGCAAAATTTGATTCATTACAATTTTGAAAAGTCTTGTTAGTAATGAGAAATCTTAAGCTAGTCACATTGTTGGGGCAGTAGTGGCTCTGCTCCTGATGTCAACGTATTTTTTTAGCTTTTGTAGGATGATAACTGTTAAGATGAAAATTATCTAGGAGTTTTGTTTTACTGCAGCAGAGAGTATAATAAAAAAGCATTTAAATTACAGATTGGTGCTTTCTGTTGCTAGCTGTGGAATTCTGTTCAGGAATTTTTCATCTGAGTCTTTGAGACCTTTTTCTTGATTTCTTTGGGAAGTGAATTTTACTATGTGATGTGTAGTGGAGATGCAATAAGCTTTCAGAGCTTGTTCATTTATGTTTAATTTTTAACTCTGGTGCTTTTAACTTCACTAGCAAAGCAGCCCACTTTAAGTTTATAATATATTGAAAATCTTGGCATTCCAGAACAAAGGTTTCTGGTCCATGCCATGTATACCTAAATAGATCTGTCTTCTTTGTTTTGATTTAGACAACAGAGGGAATTTTTAGCATTTGTCTGGTAATGTATGCACATACATATGTATTTATATATTTATGTTTACGTGTATTTATATATATATTTATGTGGCAACATGAATTTCTGATGTACAGGGTGGTTATGCAACAATTGCATTTAGCTTATTATTCTGAATTCTCATTTGCCAGCTAATTAGGTAATAATGCTGGAATTTTACTTCTACAGAGAAGTATTTGGATAATTTAAATGCTATTTGATCCTTTTGCAGGGAGAAAATAGCTGGGTTTATCTGAATGTTTTCTAACTGAAACTTTCATATAAAGGTTTAGATTCTTGGTACGTATTGTGTTTGTGAGGTTGGTGTGACTTAGACGTGGAGCAGCACTTCATTTTTTTAATCTAGTCAACCCTAATCTGTTCTGTATTGCACAATGTGGGATTAGAGTTGATGTGAGGGCCAATAGTATAATTTTGTAAAGCTGTTTAAGAATAAAAGAACTTTTCTCCATTTTCTGTTGGAATGTAATCTACCTCTTTAAGCTGGTTGGAAGTAATGTTCAAAACATTGACTGAGACTTGCAAGATTTGGGGGAGGTGTTCTAAAAATTAGTCCAAAATCTGTGTTCAAAATTAGCTTACTTCTGAAAACAGTGAACACCTGCTTGTATATTTATATAATAATTAAATGCAAGTTTGACATATATTTAGAAGAGTAAGTGTAATTGACAAGGAGTGACAAGGTCATAAATGAGCACAGGTTGCTTAATTTGCTAACTAATCTCACAGGAGTTTTTTTGTCTAACGTCTGATTTTGGTTGCAGTCACTTCGAGGTGTTGAGATAAGAGATTATTTATTATAATAAAGCAGAGATCTTTTAGGGAGGCAAATTTCAAGAAGCACTTGTAAAACTTGTAGGTTGGAAAATGGAGTTTAGGAAACTTTATATTGAGAAGGATGAGTTAGAACTGAAAACACGCTCCTTAAACAAAGGGACTGCATGAAAGAATTGTGTAAAGATGAGTTGGAGTAACTTCTGCTTATACAGATTTTGATGGATTGTTTTGGTTTTTTTTTTTTCTTTTTTTGAGTTGAGTCATTTTTGCACCTTGCAGTCACTGGATTTTGTGTGTATTGCTGTATCTTATTTTGCTGATATTACTCAGCCATAGTGCAATTTCACATATTTGGAGCCTGCTGATTCCCAGTCCCTAATGCATCCACAATATTTATCAATATATGTGGTTTGGAACTGAAAAGCTTATGAAGTATCTCATATTAACTCTACAATTTTTTAAACCTTTCAAGAGATGACACGAATAAGGAAGAAGATGAAGATGAAGAAGAAGGAGAGGAGGAGGAAGAAGATGAGGAGGAGGAGGAAGAAGACAACAATAACAATGAGGAAGAAGAGTTTGAATGCTATCCACCAGGCATGAAAGTCCAAGTGCGGTATGGAAGAGGGAAAAATCAAAAAATGTATGAAGCTAGTATTAAAGATTCTGACATCGAAGGTGGCGAAGTCCTTTACTTGGTGCACTACTGTGGATGGAACGTGAGGTAACTTGAGTTTTAGTTAGTGATTACTTCTTGAATTACTTCTGAAATACACTTGTGTGTTTAAAAGGAAATGAATAGACATCTGCAGTCCTAAACTTTCAGTATTGGTGTTCTGTGAAGGTCGTTGTACTGTATCAAACTATAGGATTTTTAAGACTGTATAAATGCAGTGTTTTACTTACTTAGAACATCATCTTAAAATTACTTATTTAAAGAACACTTCCTTTACTCCCCATCTTATTTTCAGATTTCTCCATACACCAGTGACAAATCAGTCTTTCACAAATTCTTCCTCTAGCTCTCTTTAAGTCAATTTTATCTCATACACTATTTGTGTAGTGCACTTAGCAGAGTCTATATGCATACTCTTCTCAGCAAAGCAGAAGGTACACAAGGAGTATGGTATTTAACAAATGAAGTACAAGAGTCTTAGTGGCAAATAATTGCATTTCATTCAGATCTGATTTCCACCACTCTTTCCCCTGTGGCTGCCTGTAGCTTCCAAACAAGACTATTCTTAGCCTAGTGGCTTCTTATACTTTTCTTAACACACACAGGAGTATATGCTTTTATCATTTATACAGTATTAGTAGAGAAAACTCAAGCATCTGTGTGGCTTTTAAGCCAATATATCAAGTCTCCTGCTTTTTCACTCAGTTTCAACATAGCTGCTCATTGTCCTTTTCTGTTATCTTTTAAACTTTAATACTATGTTTTACAGATCTTTAAAAAAAACCCAAATCTGAGGCAAATCCCCTGTACTTTTTATTTCTTTATTTTCCTCTTCTGGAAAATCTGATGGTCTTGTGACCTTCATCGGTTGTCTTTACTTTGATAACCATCCTACCTCTGACCAAGAGGGCAGGACAAATCTCATTTATTTGGTGCGAGCAAGATCTGCTAGCAATGGTCACAGTTACAGAAGCATGATACTTCTCTCCCTCCTTTTGAGTATAACTCTTTACATCTAGGCCTGGTGATTTCCAGGGCTACCTAAGCCAGTGATGAGGAGGAACATCTTGATATTGTAGGGTTTGATATTGATTGTTTGCAGAATTTTGATCTAGATAAATATTGATCTGCAAGAATATGATTTTTCACATAAACTCTGTCTTCAGGCAATCTTTGTAAGCATATTGGGCTATGAAGTCAAGATACTAGGGGAGGTGCAGCCTGTTTAAGGGGTGATTTGGAATGTGACTACTGTTTCAAGCATCGTGGGGAGAGCTGCCTTAGTTGCTGAAATTTGCATCCTACTCACTGAAGATTACTGTGCACCATTCCAAGAGATAACTTACTTTTAAACTCTTGTTTTTAAATTCATGGGTAAATATGGAAGATATTTTTCTTTTTGAGTAAATATTACGCTATTATATGTGGTGAGATGAGATTATCAGAGTTCTATTTGAGCAATGCCACTTTAAATCTGAAGAAATGAGAAGTCAAAAGTGAGCCTTCACCTTGGAGATCCCAACAGCCTGGTTCCTAAAGGAGAAATCAAGATTCTGTTTTTCAAACTCTGCATTTTAAACAAACATGTGAATTGATATCAGAAGCATTATTTCTGTAACTATGATATATTTGATAAGAAAAACGTTTTTAGTAAGATTGCACTCATTTGAGAGATGAGGGGAGCCATTTGGTCTTTCTAACAGCAGGACTTGCATTCATATTGTTACATGGTATTTCAAAAGAGCCCTCTGAAAAGGGCTGGGAGAGTAGTGTTCTTCACTGAAAAAGATATAAGTGATTGAGATTTAGCTATGCAACTGTGTGTGTACTCTGCTAAATATGGCTAATTTTTAAAATTCCAGTGAAGTTACTTAAATTTGTGGATATGACAGCTGATATTTTAGTGTTGTGAAGACAAGCCTTGTGTGATGTATGAACTTAATTTAGCTTTTAGTCACAGCCTGGATAAATAACTGCTGCATTTGGATAGGTAGCAATTCCCTCCTATCTATATTCTTTGGGGCTGACTTTCAGGGTTTAGCAGGGGCAAGTACTGTAACATCAGGTCATAGGATAAGGTAAACTAGGATTTTCTAATCATCCAAGATTTTTTTTTTAATTCTGTCATTCTCCTGCCCCTTAAAGCTGACTTTACTGTTTCTGCTTCTGGACAGTATGCCGTTTAAAGGCTTGTGTTTTAAACCCATCTAAGCAGGAATCCAGAACAACTGTTAATATTTCTTATCACAAGGTAATTTCAGTTTTGGTCTGGGATTTAGAATAATAGTGTGTGCTCATGTGCACAGTACTTGGAATGGAATTTGATAAGCTTGTTGTTGGTGTTTTTTAGGTTTATTTTAAATGGTCTGGAACCAGGGACACTAAACGCTGTGGAACTTTTAATCTTAAAAGTAGTAAATAGAAAATGCAGAAATAGTGTATAGCTTAACAGCACTGCTCTGCTAAATGATCTTGAGCTCCTGAGATTCAAGTGGTATGTGTTTCTGGTAAAGGTAAAGAATTGTGGTATTTAGTGGAGCCTGACTTGTAGTGAAAGAGAATGGTAAAAATTGCAACCCCATTAGAGAGAACTGTTTGTGTTCCCACATATTGTCCAGAAAAAAGTTATCAGAGAAAGAATTTATTCTGACAGGCCAGTTATGTTCTTAATTATGTATGCATTATGTGGAACTAAAACATCCTCAAGGCCTACAATTCAGTTCTTTTTGCCATAATCTTAATTTTCATCTGCCAGTGCAAAAGAAAATCCATTGTTTAAGCAAGGTGATCTTCTGCAGTATGTTCCTGGATTAAACACAGAGGGTGCATATTCAAGAAAGTTTAGATTGTTTTAACTCTGTATGGTACAGTATTACATGTTATTCTTGAATGTTTTAAGTATTAAATACTTTCCTTTGGAAATTGGAATGTGAAAGTGCTCATTTTTGTCTCCATATGTTGAAACTTTAACAATATACAAATGTTGTACTTAACAGTCGACTACTGAAAGTAAAGGAATGTGTGTAGTCAAATTTCAGGTTCTTCAAAGCAGTGTATGTTGTGGTAGACGGAATTAAAAAATACATACAATTTAAAAAGAACAGTGTCCTCATCTAATATTCCAATATTTGATTATAAGACTAAGTCTCCTCCTTTATTTGATCACAGCCAAAGAAAACATTTGATTCTTCCTTGTTAGCAAATAAAGACAGTATACTGGAACTTTTTGGTGAATTTGACAAGGCTTGCTGATTCCTTTAGGTCAGTTGTCTTCCTGGGAAAATGGTACCTTTGCTAGTATAGAGGTTGGATGCTTTCTTCCTTGTTTCTCCTCTAGTACTTCTGCAGAGGATCAGCTATGTGATCTATATATGAGAATATGTTGTAGTTTATTTTAGCTTGCAATCATTACATATGGGGTGTAATAGAATCAGTACGTACTCAGGCAAAATACCTTTTTTTTTCCTGAGGTATAGTTATTCATTTAATTCTTCTTTTTTTCCTTTCTTCCCATTGAAAACCACCTTTCTGGCAGGCATTCATTTTAACCAGTAAGGCAGAAAAGGCTTCTCTCCTTATTGGCTCATCTTTCGTCTTCATTTTAGGATGGCAAAGGGCATTCCAGGTTTTAATATGAGACATTATTTTAAAAATAAGTAAATAATTCCTTACTAAATCTGTCTTCTTGGTTCTCAAACAAGACCGTGAAACTCTTTTAAGAACACTTCCTCATCTTACCTCCTTCCCCTCCCCACTCAGCTGCTTGCTTTAGAGAGTTGAGGTAAGCAACTGTGGAAGATGGCACCACATTAAAGCAAACCAGATCTTCTGGATGCACATACTTGTAATGAGAGGTGAAGAACCCTTTTCATAATGTTTTTTTATTTTCTTTGGTCTAATGAACAGGCCTTCGTCTAATGAACAGGCTTTCTAAAGGAAGGCTAGCAATTTTCCTATTTTAATCAGGTGCAGTTCTATAAAGAAAACTCTAGCGTGAGTCACAGTGTTCAGATGCAGCTTGGCATCTGGTGCTCTGGACAGCTTTCAAGGTGCTTCTCTGTCATGCAATAGAGGAGAATGTAATTTAGGGTCAGGTTGTGAGCTGTGGCTTGGGAAATATCCCTTTTGTAGGATCTGTTTTGGCCTGGAGTCTAATTGTCAAAGTTTAGGCAAGACATATGTATCTGATGGGTGAATAGTGAAAGAATTTGTGCCATGCAAAGGTGTGAAGTGTGGATAACTGATTCTCTGGAGATGATTCAAGATGTCTATGATGCTGGGCCTCCTTGCAGGGTCTGACTGGTGTTCCAGGTGCAGTCAGCAGTAGAGCAGGGTATGCTCCAGTGAAGAACTGTGATTGTGACACATTGGTTTTCATTTTGCACTGCTTGAGTTGAGGAGTTTTGACCATTGCATCTAATATATAATGTTTAAGGCTCTATGATATCTACAGATGTTCTCTTAAGATTCTGCACTTCCTCTCTCCTTTACTTCAGTGTGCTCCCTTGTCTACTAGCTGCTGCCCTAACCGGCACTACAGTTGAGTCCCAAACATTAAATGCAGTGCACACACTTTGAAGAGGTGGGAGATTCTTTTCTTGTTGGAAATGCATAGAATGAGCAAGTACAAATACTGTATTATAGCAGCATAGTTGAGGCAGAAAGGGCACTGTCAGAATAATTGATTTTCACCATGTGTTTGTCCAGTCCTAGTGCTGTTTTCCTGCATGGATTTAGACCTAATGAAATACTAATGTGTTTATGTGAATTGCAAAGTCCTTTTGGCAGCCTGCTGACTAGTATTTCTTCTGGAAAGCATGTCTTCAGTTTGAAGGAAGATTACTTCAAATAAGATGTCCCCCAATTTCACGGAATATGGATTTTTTTCCATACTAGAAAGTACTCTGCAGAGTTGTATTTCAGTTTTGGAGGGAAATCTGAGCCTGTTCCATTTACATGTCACCTGGTAATAGTGCGATTACAGCTGTATGTCTACAGCTGTGTATACATAGCTGTATCTGCAGCAGCATGAGTAAATTTGGTATGTTGTAGTCTGCACATTCTGCTGCTAGATTTATTTATTTGTTTATTTATTTTTTAATTATCACATGAAGGGGAGAAAAACCCCAAGAAATTGTTTTGGAAAACTACCTTCCAGGGACTACTACTACTTCATTTTAAACTGTGTTATTATATGAAATTTAAGTTAATAAAATATAGTAATTATCTTCTGCAATCTCTTGCATGGATCTTAAGCAAGCAAGTTGTAAATTCGCGTATTTTTCTCTAATGCTTTTAAATGTATATGCAATATTGTAGATCTGATTGGCAACCGTTGCAAAGAAGCTGAATTGGGATTGATCAGTTGTGTGTATCAAAATGGTGGTCAAGTACACACAGCTGGAAAGTGCATTACACTTTTATACTAGTTAAGTACTCTCGTACCATCTTATACTAGTCCTCTATGTGTGTGTTTTGGGGTGTTTTGTTGGGTTTCTTTTAAGTTGATTTCTTCCTCTCTGCTTTCATGTTTACATAGGGGGATCAGAATTTGTATGGCTGTACCTTGAGGCAAAAGTTAATACGTACTAATTTTTCATTGGCGTATTTAATATTGAGACAGTTCTTGAATTCACAGGAGAAGTAGGCCAGCAGATTATGCTTATTGGGAGGGAAAAAAAGTTTTAATTTACTCTTGAGGTTTTTTAGAAACATACAATGATACTGGCAAGTACAGTACCATAGATACAGTGTATTCTTACTAACAATGTACGTCTCTGGTCTTGGATTTTTATTTAACAGGTCCAGCCTTAGATAATAAGACACCTGTTGTTAACAGATTGGTGCTATTTCATATGTTTTTGTCAGGTATCATTCTGATATGCAATGGAAATCTTTAACTGAAAACAAATAGAAAAATGTTAGTGTGTGACTTCTAAGTGTTAGTTGCTCCAAGTACCACTTTGCAAATATTCATGTTTTGAAAGAGTTATTTTTTGTTAGCTGGTCATGTTTCATGTAGTTGTAAGAATTTATTTTATTGTTAAGGTTTTACAGTATATAGATGAAGTATACCTCTTGGAGATCCATACAGAATTATCATTCTAGTAGTTTGTTTTGTCTGTATATATATATTTCCTGCTTGTTGCAGTGCAGACTGGAAAATACCAGCTTTTACTCTTACCCATCAGAGTAAAAAAACTTTGTCCTCTATGTCCCAGAATATAAAGAATTGAACCTTAGCTGAAATTTACATACTGTAAAGTACACAGCTAACTTACTTATTCAAATTCAATTCATTTTTATGTGGCTAATAATTTCTGTTAATTTCTCTTGTGATGTTGTGATTATCTGCTTAAACTCATAAATATGTCTTTGTGGTTTTTTTTCTTTCTTGCTTTTAGGTATGATGAATGGATAAAAGCAGACAAGATAGTGAGACCAGCTGATAAAAATGTACCAAAAATTAAGCATCGAAAGAAAATAAAGGTAATTTCCCTCCCATTATCATCTCCTCTTCAGCCCAGCTTTGGTTTTGTATCTTCTTAAATACTCCTCCCACTTCTAACCTTTTGATTGGCCTACAGATGCTTCACAGTAAAAGCAACTTTTAGCCTTTTAAAAACTAAAACTTTTTTCATCATGGTTTTGCTTTTTCAAAATGGAGAGGGGAAGCTTCTCTTTCCTTCTTACCTATATTTCAAAATGAAATCAATGTATGCATTTATAATAAGAAAACAAATGAGAAGGATCCATTTTATCCTAAGTGGAGGATGCCAACTCTAGGAGGTAAAATTCAGGAGCAAACCTATGAGTAGTCCGTGTGTGTGACTGTCATTCCATAGCATTAGTTTCAAAATTGATTCTTTAGAACTGATGTTTAGGCTTAGGTTACAACATATTCATTAGGCAGGGGGATGCAAAGAAACTTCTTTCTGCTGCAGATGTCCGCGGTGCTCCTGGCAACATACACCCCACCCTACCCCCAGCACTATGTCATAGCAGGGTATCATATCCTGCCCCTGGCATCCTGTGGTGCCATTGCTCCTAGAGTACTGGCTGTGTTTGTTTTCCCATTTGTTTTAGTGCTGACAGATTTCCTGTCTTTGGTATAAGTATCTTGGCATGGACCACAGAAAAGGTATTTGTAACTTTTTAAACAGAGGAAAGCTTCCCTTTACAAGTTGAATGTTTAAGATAATTGTAGATAATTTAAGATAATTGTAAGCATTGGTTAATTGTAATCTATGTTAAGATGTATGTTAAAATGAGAAGAGTTTCTAATCTTTTTTTTTCCATATAGAATAAAACTGACAAAGAGAAGGAAGAGAAGTATTCTCCTAAAAACTGTAAATTGCGACGTTTGGCAAAACCACCCTTTCACACCAGCACATCACCAGAGACTGGGTCCAAACTTGACAGCACTGAAACCAAAAGTACTGAACAAGCTCCAGTTAAATCAATAGAAATTACTTCTATTATTAATGGGCTACAAGGTATTGTACTTATTTTTTTTCCAGTTCTGTAGTTAGTAGTTACATTAAATAGTAACAAATGACAATGTAGAACAACTGATGCAGCTGTACACAAGTCTGGTTGATTATAACGTCATCTTCAGAAATAACTCTTGAACAAAAGCAATATTTGCAGTTTCTGAAAACAGGTGATGTGAATGCAGCATATGTTAAGTCTTATGAATTACATCCTTTGTTTTGCCATCCTTTTTTGTTTGTTTGTTTGATACATAGCAAAGCATTTTTGCTTCCCGTATTACTTTTGAATTTTCAGTTTTTTATTTCTGTAACTTTTAGGACCTGGGATTGGGGGTTTTTTCCCTTGAAAAATGGAATTGATAAAGCTAAATTTCCTATCAGCACATCTGTTGTTCTTAACACTGCTTTCCTCTTCTCACATGTTCACAGCAGGATTGTAATAACTAGTTGATTCTCTTCATCCTTAGTTTAGTGTGTGCCTCCAGAACAAGAAATCACATATGGTATAGGTACTTTGGGTAGCCAAAAATTTTTGTGAAAGTGGTATGAATTTAATAATCTTTCAGACTTAATTCGAACTTGGATGACGTTGGCTGCAGAGTTCCAAATTTGTGAGTAACAGTCAACATAATCTATTAAGTCTTGTTTCCTTAGGAAATGAGAAACAAAAAAGCAATTAATGGTGATGATAATGACACTATTATTAGTGCTATATTTAATCTGTAATTAACTTCTGATTACAAAGCACAATTTGATGTACACCCTCTAATATTTTGGAAAGCTAAATGTTTTGCGTATTACATAATTAATTTCCAGATATGCTTGTAATTTTATGCAATTCTTTTAAGTCCACATAGATTTCATGCTGGAGCTTTTTTTTTTTAATTGGCAGGGATTTTTCTGGGTATGAAAGACAAAATGGGGTTTTTTTCTTCCATTTTAGAGTTGTTTGCTCAAAACTTTTTGCAGGTTTTTTTTTTTTCCTAAACTGGAAGGATTAATACTCTGGTATTCCAACTTCAAAGGGCATAACAAAGTAAAGAGGTTGAGAGGAAAAGTAGATACACCTGCTTTTTGGTGGGGTTTTTTTATTATTTATTTCCAATGGCAAATTTTGATACCTCTTACATTATAATAGTAGTGTAGTTTTGATCCTCTAAGGTATGAGAGGCAAGTGTTAAAAGTCCGTTTTAAGTGATAGTGTTCTTGGAATTTTAGGCCAAAACGTCTGCCAAAATGTTTAATGAGGAAAAAAAAGCCAACAACACTGAAAGGGTTGTGTAAAACTTGCTTTCAGAATGAGTCTTAGAGCAGAATTTAAGATCCTCTCTGTCCTAAAATAAATAAACCAGGAAAAATATCTGAGGTGACATATTTTTCAAGGCGTTATGGTCCTGTACACCTCTTCTCTCTGGTAGTGTGCTCTTCTCCAAATTGATCGTATTTCAGTAAACCTTTTGAAAAAAAGATAATTCAACTTTGATAATTTCAGTGAATTTCATTGACAGGATCACTTTTCTGTCACTGATTACATTATCATCTTTAAAGAAGTGGTGAGTTTTAGTAAGGAATTGAGAATGGGAGATGGGAAGTAGGATGAGAAGGTTTTAAACTCTGCTAACAAAAATAGATGGGTTGCAAATCAAGGAGTTACCCATTTAATCGAGTCAATTATCATTGTTTCTCCTTGTATCCGTGGTTTTTCCCATTGAATGGGCTTGTTGATTCCTTCTCCATTTTATCTTTGTTCTTCTTTTCTCAGTTTCTTTATTCCTGACCCTGCAATTTCTTACTGTTACACTTCTATTGTTTGTAAATTTCTCCCAAGTGCATTTTGTTATTTCTTCCACTTCCTTTTTCCAGACTGGTCATCAGATTCATTTGTTAGAGAATATCCAGTGTCTTTATTGTCATTCTGTCCTTTTAGACTGGATTGTCCATGGAAAATACCATCTCCATTCTGGACTTTGGAAAAAAAGCAGATAGTGGTAGTTTTTATAAACTGTAAGAAATATTTTGAGGTTTTTATGTTGACCACATCTTTCAATTTCTGTTTTGGTTAATTTATGTGGAAGTTTGTATTTTATGGATTGATGCACTGTTGTGCTTCTTCCACTTCTTCAGAAATTCCTGGAGATATATTGAATAATATGGAATTTTCCGAATTCTTAATGTAGCCATTACAGCTTCTAATAGAACTGGAAATTAACATTAAAATATATATACAATGGAGGTCCTTGTAGCATATGTTCATATATGTATGGTTTTCTGTAGTTGGGTTTTTTTTTTGAGTGCTTTGTAACCAGAATCAAGACAAACTTTTCTTGTTTTGTTTTGTTTTGGATTTATTTTTAATTAGCTTCTGAAAGTTCTGATGATAGTGAGCAGGAAGATGACCAAAGTGCCCCGAATGTACATGCTGATGGCAAAGAGGAATCTCAACATGAAGCTGTAGGCCAAGATAAAAGTGAACTCTGTCTCAAAGAAGACCAGAGTGGTTCATCTCTCCCAGAAGAAACTAAAGCCCTGACAGATGCAGTAGTGCCCAAGTCAGGAACCAAGTCTCCTGAAAGATTGCGGAAAGAGATAGAAGAGTTATCTGAAGATAGTGATTCCGATGGAGAAGATGAAGCCATGAAAAAGAGAAAAGATGTAAAAAAGGAGGTAGTGGATAAAACAGCAAAACCACAGGTAAAACGTGGTAAACGAAGATTCTGTGTTGCAGAGGAATCTTTAAAGACTGTGTTACCTAATAGAAAGGATGAGAAGTCCAAAAACAAAGATTCCCTTAGTTTAGAAAACAGCAGTAACAGCTCCTCAGATGAAGATGATGAAGACAAATCTAAACTGAAAATCACTCCGACTAAAAAGTACAATGGACTAGAGGAGAAAAGGAAGTCTTTACGGACAAGTACTTTCTACTCAGGATTTTCTGAAGTGGGAGAGAAAAGAATAAAGCTTTTAAATAACTCTGATGAAAGACTGCAGAACACCAGAGCAAAGGATCGGAAAGATGTCTGGTCAAGTATTCAGGGACAATGGCCGAAGAAAACACTGAAGGAGCTGTTCTCAGACTCTGACACTGAAGCTGCTGCCTCCCCTCCGCATGCTGCTTCTGAGGATGCTGCATCAGAGGAGCAGCTTCAGACTCTTGCAGAAGAAGATATTTCTTTGCCTAGCTCTGAACTTGAAAAATCTTTGCCAGCTAATGTTGACGTTAAACCTGTTGAGGAGAAACCGACTGAAGTGGGTGAAAAGAAAGTTGAATTTCCAAGTAGTGGCAGTAATTCAGTGCTAAATACTCCTCCTACAACTCCTGAATCACCTTCATCTGTAACTGTAACGGAGTCCAGTAGACATCAGTCCAGTGTCACTGTCTCAGAGATGCTGCCACCAAATCAAGAAGAGATACGAAGCATCAAAAGTGAAACAGATAGCACAATAGAGGTGGACAGTGTTGCGGGGGAGCTGCAAGACCTCCAGTCTGAGGGAAATATTTCTCCAACGGGTTTTGATGCCAGCATCAGCTCCAGTAGTAGTAATCAACCAGAGCCAGAACATACTGAAAAAGGTAAAGGGTAAACAGAGTGAACTTGAACCTAACCAGCTCTCATTTTACCATTGCTGATGTATTTTCATTGTTACTGTTACACTGGTGGCAAGTTGGTAGTTGGAGGAAGTAGTAGCCTTCTCTCTACTTCAGATGTGTGGAAATGGTGTAAATGTCTAGTGAATAAAATATAATCTGCTAGGAAGTTTCTTGGCCTTTCATTAGGAATTGTGATGGTTTCAATGAAGAATAAAGTATGTAAGACTAAAGTTCATACCAGACCTGTCAAGAAAAGCCCAGAGCAAACTGTAAATATGTTTTAAGTACTTGCTTGCAAGAGCAGATACTGTTTTCTTGCATGACATTTAGATTCTCTCTAAGCTGTTTATTTTGGGGTAGAAAATGCCTGTTACTGCATGATTAGACAACCATTTCAAACTTGCATCTTAAGAAATTGTTGTTTTAAAAAAAATACAAGTCAAGCTAATAACAAACATTGACCTTATTAGCTATGTTTCACTTTCAGAGGTGATTTTGCAAATTGAAGTTCCTATCCTGAGACCATCAGAGAATAGGGGATATTAAAGGCTCACAGCACTTGTGCATGTGATGTCAGTGTACTGCTGCCTGCTTTTTAACTTTTGCAAGGCTGGATCCAAAAGTTTTTTTGTGACAGTCGTTTACTCCTTCGCAGTTCCATCCATAGGACAGCTAATTTCACTGTGTTTGAAGTACCTAAAAAAATATTATTACAAAGGAAAAGAATACATGCCTGAATATAATCCTGAGATGACAGGACTGATTTCTTTGTCTCAGCAGATTTCGGTTAATAATTAAGGGCATTTTTAGAAAATTCAGTTAAGGCATGTTAGCTTTCATCATTTGTTTGAATTGTTCTTTCAAAAGAATGCAGCAAAATGTGTTTCCTTAACGAAGAGAATTTGGAGGTGAATATGTATCCCTTTGTTAATTACAGATGTTTATGTTTACAACTTCGATTTTTTTTTATGTAAAAATAAATCATTTTCACATAAAAAAAGTTTTACACTACTGCACAATGTTAGTTTTGCATGCACTAGACTTTAACTGCCTCTCTGATTTTGTCAGCATGCTGCCTGTTCTAGAAAATTTGGTTTCTTATTTTAAATGGTTCTTTTACAGGAGTAGATTTTAATCTGTAGGTCAGGTGGTTGTGGAACAATGTTTGAACAACTGGTAAATTCTGCTCTTTTAACAGGTGTACTAGAATTGTTTTCTCTTCCTTTTCTACTTTTTCCTCTTGTAGTGATAAGTACCAGTGTTTTTTTTCCTTTGTTTGCCTTCTTTTTGTTGCCTTGAACATTATCTAAGATTTTTTAAATACTTTCAATGAATGTAATTACTCATCACAAGTGATAGTTTCAGCTTTTTCTTACAGCTTCCAAGTGACAGGCTTTTTTGAACATTTTTCATTTCCAGTATTCTTGATAAGTCTTTCAAATAAATGTGTTCTTATTTAATTTACAATATTTAAAAAAAATAATCTATGTGGTTTGAGAGAAACTCTGATGATGCATATGAGAAAGTTTCTTGCAATCGTCTTACGTGTGCGCTCTAACCAACAAACTTTGCCTGCTTTCCATCCCCCTTCACCTGCTCTTGTCAGTATTAGTAGAAGACTAAGCAGTAGTCAGGACAGGCAGGAACAGCCACATTGCTGTTTACAAAACTAAGCTCCGAAGTAGGGATTTTTTTGAAACTTTGAGAAAAAAACCACACAAGTGCAAATATTTATTTAATTTCTGTTTCTTTCTTTTTCTTTCTTCTTTCTCCGATTGTAGCCTGCACAGGCCAAAAAAGACTTAAAGATGCTCAGGGAGGAGGCAGTTCCTCAAAAAAGCAGAAAAGAAGCCACAAAACATCTGTGAACAACAAAAAGAAGAGTAAAACTAGTAAGTACAGCAGCTCTGTCTGAGACAAAATATGTGAAAGGACTGTCATTTGTCTAATGATAATAGGATATGAGATCTAGAGACAAAAACGTGTTAGGACAAAATGTTTTCATCAGGGAACTCTTAATACTGTTTAGATGAAGAAACTCCTCTTGCTGAATGCCAAAATGTTTTTACGTGTCTTAAGTTTTTTTCTGGGCCTATTTCTATGAGGTCTGTAACATCATGTCATTCAGGAAGACTAAAAAGAGCAAGTATTTCACACTTTATAGAATTGGGATGGGAATCTCTGTATCATGATGGCTGCATGTTTTAGAGGGAAGATGGGAGACCTGGATGAAATTATACTTAGTATTTTCTGCAATATGAGTTTTTAGAAGTTAAAATCTCTTCCAGTATTAAATGTGAGAATACCAGAAAAATACAGGTTCTGTTCTCTTTCTCTGTCATCTAGTACATCTTCAGTAATAATGCAGCTTTTTTGTAGAAGCTGTTTGAAATAGAAACCACAGTACTGGAGAAGAGATGCTTAACAAAAGCAGAGGTGTATTGGAGAGACCTATGCACATGTGTTCAGGAGACAGCAAGATCAAGTACTACCTCATCTCACTGTTAATCAAAAATATCGTGCAACAATCAGCTAGAGAGTGAGGCTGGGAGGTTACCTGTAAAAAAATACAGTTAAAGCAAGCACAGAAAGCATATGCTATGCCTTTTTTTTCCTTCCTTTCTTTTTCTCTCTCTCTCCTCCTTTTTTCTTTCTTTTAACAGCTTTTAGAAAAAGTCTATACTTTCTGGTCTGGTATTTGCTTTCACCCTATCTCTCCTTCATATTCATTGATACCCTCTTAACATTCTCTTACTGTTTTTCATTCCATTTCACTAATCTCTCCCTTCCGTAATCCTTATTCCTCCTGTCATTTTGGGAATTAAAGTAACAAAACTGAATTTGCAGAACTATTATACCATTTTTAGCCTTGCCATTGTTTACTTTGATTTGGTGAATTTATTCCTTTTTCTAAATCTGTGTTTTCATCAGAATGCAAGAGTTTCAAAGCTGGAATAGTTTCTTGTACTGTGCGTGGTCCTTGGTACAAATGTGCTCTTTTTGTTAGACCTCAGGCACTGCTGTATGTAATGAAGGCAACAAATAGACAAAATATGGATTCAGTTCTGAGCAAAAGATGCCTTTTGTGAAATGGAGGTATA
Source organism: Colius striatus (assembly GCF_028858725.1). Lineage (NCBI taxonomy): Eukaryota > Metazoa > Chordata > Aves > Coliiformes > Coliidae > Colius > Colius striatus. The sequence goes on along the minus strand of NC_084760.1, from coordinate 69,672,856 downwards.
CTAGTTAAAGCTGCTTTTGTGGCAGCTTCATCTCTTGCTGTTGCGTTAAAGCCAGCAAAAAACAGCAACTCTGCAGCCAGCCAAGCTCTTTCCCATCATGTGTGTCTTGGTGTTTTGTTTCTCCAGTGCAGACAAGCAGATCAGATAGACCAGAACCAAAAGAGACTTTCAGGGTTAATGTTGGCAACACCTAGATTGGATACCACTGAGGCATAAGCTTTTCATGATAAATATTAATTGAACGTGATTTAAAGACCAGAGTGCTGTTGGAGGTTCTGCAGCTTCCCTAGACATTTTATTCCAGTGCTTCATTAGACTTCTGTTGAATTACAATCTCTTGCCCTGCTTCCACTTCGGTTTTATTTTTGTAATGCTAAACAAGCTTCATCCCTTTCGATCATTACTTAAAAATTATGTCTTTCAGACAGGTTGTTTTGTTCCTCTCCTTTGGCCAGTTTGATTTTAGAAAGCTATTCAGTTCAGCCTGTTACTTAATAGTTTTTTTTCAGTGTGAAGTTCTTCTGTTTTGCGTCAGCTGTAGATGTTTTTCTGCAATTAAGGAATTTGATCATCATGTCTGAGGATTTTTGTAGATGATGTCATGCAAATTAAGATTATTGCAAGTCATTATGGCACTGAAAACCTAAAAAAAAAAAAAAAGGTGATAAAAGGTCAATTGTATACTTTCATTTCTGCTACTTATGTCCTAGGAGTTCAGTGAATAGTTCCTCTGTAACCGTTAGCTCTAAAATGGGATAAAGGTTTGTATATATCAAATTCTGTATTAGAAGTTAATATTAAAGAAAGATGAACAGGAGGTAAGACAACAATCAGACTTACTGTTTAAGAGAAAGTATAGCCCCATAAGCAGAAATCTGTGCTTTTTTGTACTTGCATTGACATATTGGACTACCTGTTTGCCTTCCTTTCTAACGTTGTCATTTTATTTCTGGGTATGGTTCTAAAGCAACAAGTGTGAAGCATTCAGAAAGTAGAGCGCACTTTCTCTATGCGGACCTTGAGTAGTTGGAATATATTGAAGAACCTCCTAAGAATTGTGTCCCCACACCCAACAGTATTAAGGATGGGTTGTGGAGCCGCAGTCTGGTGCTTTTATCTACCCTCTAGTTCTGTAGGATTTTGTTTTGCATAGGCTTGCATAATAACAATGAATATACCTGCACAACAACTAACTGGGCAGTGTTTCCAGTGCAAGGTTTTTCTTTGACAGCATGCCATAATTAGAGAGGTCTCATTATCTACCTGTTTTGGGGTCCTGTATTTACCCATTAGTGATGCAAAGAGCTGTGTTCCAAGCTTCTATACCAGGATGGATTTTATCATTTTAAAGTTGATGGAATTTGGTCAAATAAATCGTGTTATCTGAAGTCGGCACAGGGATAGCTTCTGAGAAGTTTTGGTGTGGGCAGAAGGGTTGCTTTGTTTTTTAACAATATATCTTCTTGTTTCTTCAGCAAACAGCAGTGACAGTGAAGAGCTATCTGCTGGTGAAAGTGTGTCCAAGTCTCAGTCAGCAAAATCTGTTTCTACTGGCATGAAATCTCACCAAACCAAATCACCTGCAAGAATGCAATCTCCGGGAAAATGTGGGAAAAATGGAGAGAAGGAGTCTGATCTCAAAGAACAGAATAATCGCTTGCCCAAAGTTTACAAATGGAGTTTTCAAATGTGTAAGTATTTTCTTGAAAACACACCAAGTAAGGCCTTGTAGTGTAGTATAAGAAGGCTTTTTAAATTTTGTGGGTTTTGGGTTTTTTTTTCTAGAATCACTCCATTCTCAGTTGGCTTAATGTTGTGATAAATCCTTTTTTACATATATATATATATATATATATATATATATATATATATTTGTTGTTGCAGTGCAGGAAACTGCCTGTGTTGCACTCTGCCAATACTGTTTTTGGATATCGTTTTTGTGCTGACTTTCTGTTCTTGCCATCCTGTGCAGACTTGTCATTCTGGCATAAATGTTATCTGCTATATGTGCTTGTTGTGTTGCTGTTTTCTTGCTGTTTTGCTCCTTATTCTGTAGTTAGTGTTCAGACACTTACACAAATGATTTTGTATCTTTTCCCCCTCCTGTTTTGCCTTAGGGAACCAGGACATTTTTACTGTTTTTAGTAATGAGAACTTCCAGTGTGTTTATGTTAGCCACAGATACATCTTATAGCTAGAGGTGAGCAGTGCTGAAAGGATCACCTATTTACTTATCAAAAAAACCCAGTTCAGTAGTTTATTAATGCCTTGAATAGAGTGTCTCCAGTGTGGCTCACTTGTGGCTGGAAGGCACTGAACAGAGGGGGTTCCTCCTGCCAGAGCTCCCCAGAGCTGTGGAGAGCTCCAGACTGAAAGCAGCCCCAGGGGCAGCTCCTGTGCTGATTGGCCCCATCAACATCCTCATGTGGGATGCCAGTGAGGAGGCCCTATGTAGTTACAACTCATGGCCCATATCCCATGGATTCGATTAGAACCACAAAATTGCAGAATGGTAGGGTTAGAAGGGATCTTTAGAGATCATCTAGTCCAACCCCACTGCTAAAGCAGGTACACATAGATCAGGTCACACAGGAACGCATCCAGGCAGTTTTGAAGACCTCCAGAGAAGGAGACTCCACACCCTCACCTGAACAGTGAAATGGTTTATGTTTAAATGGAACTTTTTGTGTTCCAGCTTCATTCCATTACCCCTTGTCCTGTCACTGGATACAACAGAAAACAGGGATGCCCCAACCTCCTGACACCCCCCATTTAGATATTTCTAAATATTAATGAAATCTGCACACTCCTCCCCCCCCTCCCCACAGTCTCCTCCAGACTAATCAGGCCCAGGTCCTGCAGCCTTTCCTCATTAGGAAGATGTTCCAGTCCCCTGATCATTTTGGTATCTGTCCACTGGATTCTCTCCAGCAGTTCCCTGTCCCACTGGAGCTGTGGAGCTGAGAACTGGACACAGTACTCCAGATGAGGCCTCCCCAGGGTACAGTAGAAGGGAATACATGCTTTTTCTTGCTTTCTGACTTCCTTTAAGAAAAAAACAAGGCAATCGCAGTATCTTTTAAAACATAAAATATGAACAATGATAATAAACAGCTGCTGTTTTGTTTCTTGGCTTTGCTGCCTGCTACCTCAAGGCACATCACTAAGATTTGAAAATTCCTCACTTCACTGAAATTCAGAAGTTTTTGGAAGTGCTTCAATACAGTAATTAACAGAGATTATTTAACTTTCAGCTGACTTGGAAAATTTAACAAGTGCCGAGCGCATAACAATTCTCCAAGAAAAATTGCAGGAAATCAGGAAACATTACCTGTCCTTGAAATCTGAGGTGGCTTCCATTGACCGAAGAAGAAAGCGCTTAAAGAAAAAAGAGCGGGAAAGTAAGTGCTGGGAACAAAGTTCTGCTTTCAGAGGGCTAAATTGCATGTGATATTATTAAGGTGTTAAGAAAACTTGGAAAATTTAGGGAGATGTGTACCATTAAGAGTCTGGTTTGGGGGATTTTTTGTTTGTTTTTTTTTTTTAAAACCCACTGTATACATGTTCTTTTTTGCCATCTTTAGAAAGTGTGGTTCAGATATCCAGCGACTACATAAGGGGAAAAACGTGAATACAATCTATATGTTTAGGCAGAAGTATTTTATACAGAAAATTGTACAGAAAAATAAACTTTTATAAGCAGTGAACAAAGTATCTAAGGTTATTAATGATTTCGAACTTTTCTTCGAGTTACACAATAGCTTACTCTAGTATTGCTTGTGTGTCTGGTTAATGTATTCCCTTTAGGATAAGTGATTTATTTTATGAGTTTAAGAGAGACTGTTAATTAAGTCTCTCATTTCCCTAAAGCTGCTTTACTCATTGCTGTAGGAAATGTTCTGATGTGCCTGCTTCTAGAGCATTAACAGGATTATTTTCCCCAGAACTTGTGTATGTGCACATTTAAGAGTTGGCTATTAGAAGAAAGACTGGAATGCAACATATAGTAAAACTATGGCTGCAGCCGTTACACAGGAACTGTAGTTGCTTCCTGGTTGCTGGAGCAAGGTTTGTGTGTAGATTCAGTGCTGGAACAAAGCCCTACCTGTGCTGATTCCCACAGTGAAGAAAGGGTACGGTTGACTCTGGTTTCAGGTGGGGAATGAGCACTGATGTCCTTGGGCTGGGCCCTGGATCTGGGCAGCGAAGCAGGACCACAGGGGGCAATGCTGTCCTGCCTTGCACAGGCTGAAAAACTGTCTCTGAGTATCTCCCACAAACACTAGGAATGGAGGCTTTTTATCTTTTTAGATACTAGGCCTAAGTTGCTGGAGTTGGCATATACAATGTACTTCTTGTACAATGAGAAAACATTTTTTTATTGCTTAATTTGTAAATTTTTGTAACTTGTGTTTTCCTTTTCCTGCGCAGGTGCTGCTACTACATCTTCTTCCTCCTCATCACCTTCCTCTAGTTCCATTACAGCTGCAGTTATGTTAACTTTAGCAGAACCATCTATGTCAAGTTCATCACAGAATGGAATGTCAGTTGAGTGCAGGTGACAGCAGGACTTGCCAAAGCACTTTGCACTTAATGGCTGCTAAGGGCCACTCTTTTTTTTTTTTCCCTTTTTTTTTTTTATACTGCACAGTGGCACAAAATTCAGACAAGCACTATTTTGTATTTAAAGTTGTTTCTTGACAAGCTAACTTTGCACTTAAGTGCACTTTTATGAAGAAAAAGTACAACAAACTGCTTTTCCTCAAGCAATAATTGTTTCCAACTTGTCTGGGAATTGTAAGTCTAGTGACTCAAGGGCCTTCCACTGTGGCAAATGGAGGCTGTTCACTGCCGGTAGAGACAGTACAATGAGCATATAGTTGTTGGGTTGATCTAAACAAATGTGGTAAGGCTTACTGTATTCCTTGGTATTTTGTTAAAGCTGAAACATTTGATATTTTTCCATTTATTTATGACAAATATTGAACCTATTTTCATTTGTACAAGCTAATTGTTTTTTAACTGCTAAGTCACCTTCTAGTGGCTTTAATTGTATACGTTAAGCACATGTATTCAAATTCAAAACCTGCAGTTAGTATGAGGTTTCACATCAGTCCAGATAACCAAATATGAGGATTCCTTCAAAAAAAAAAAAAAAAGAAAAGACTGACTAATGTTTACAGGTTTGAATTAGGCTTAAATAGGTTACTCTGGGTTTTAGGAACCCATTAATTGGAATGAAACTACTGTACTTTGCCATTTTTCTATAGAACAGTATTTTTTTTTTAATTTTGATAAAATACATTATGAAAAAAGAAAGAAAATGGCTAACAAACTGTATTAAATCTTACTGTATAAAGATTGTATTTAGCCAGTTTAAAGTGTATATTTATTCATAATGGATTATAACAGTTATATTTTTGTGTTTTCCTGTAAATGTTTCTTTTCCCTTAAAGCAACAAATATTTCATTTTTAATGCTTATTTTATTACAAGCTTCAGAGAGAGGACTTCAAGATAGAGTAAGGCGTGAGGTTATAATTTGTGGTTGTTGATATGAACACTGCCACAAAAGGGTAGTTGTTTTTCAACTAAATAGCTAGATGAGTGGTAGACATTTAATTTTTTTAAGGCCTTGTACAAATCCCAAAGCCAACTTCAAACTGTTTTCACTTGTATTGATTTTATGTTGTATGGATCCCAAGCTCTCTCCTGTTAATTATATACCTTTGTAAGACATTTGTATATTGCAGAAGTGTTCATTCAAGCTATTTAATACCTGGCACTGTTAATACACAGTACTTTATTGTACAGATTGTTTTACTGTTTTAATTGTAGTTCTGTGTACTTCTTTTGCCTGGGGAAATAGGGGCTGGCATGTTTTTCTTTGTTTTCTGGCAGTACAACATGTAAGAATTCAAAGCATTTTGTTTGTAGATGCTAGAGTGTCAGAATCCTTTACATTTGACTTTTCTAAGAAAAGCATTTTCAGTCTTCGTAGTGTGTGCTTAAGGTTAACTGATTTTATTGAAAATGGTTTCACAGTATTCAGAATTGTACAGACTGTAAAAATTTGTTGAGAAACATTGAAGGAAAAGCTTATAGAAAAAAGCTATAAAATATATATTAGGTTCTGCAGAAAATGGAGAATTATGTAATATATTGTACAAATGTAAGCAAAGGCCTCTGAAATAAAATGCCATAGTTTGTGAATCCCTGATTTTGTTTCTAACATTTTAATTAAACAGCCACAATGTGTTTATTAAAGTGATGTCAAGCTGCAGAATCAGTTTAGCAAATTTTAGGTGAATTTTTGATTTATGTTAATTCAGGTAGTTTGCAAATGTGAGAGCACGCTCCCAAAGATATTTGCTGACTTCCAGTATTGACTGCCTCAAGCCAGATTCAGTGGAAGTGAAACTGGAATAAAGATTTTAATCATTTTAAAGATTTTAAGCTTACATCATATCTGACTGTAGTTCAGTTGACCGATATACACCTGCAAAAAGATTGATTACTGATGAGACTGATAATTAACAAACAGCAGTAAGCTTTGGAAACTTCGACTGTGTTGTTAATTACCAGTGATCTGAGACTGATAGGAGTGACCTTAATAGTTCCTGTGGGGCTGCTCAGAGGATATTTACTTACATGTAAGTTACATAGAATCAGGGTCATAATAGTTCAGTTCTGCCTTTCACTCTCAATGAGTGTAACTGGTACTGATTTAACTGGGAACTACATCTGGGCAAGGAAGATGAAATTCAGCTCTTCACTTGCTACCAGATCATAGAATCATAGAATGGTAGGGATTGGAAGGGACCCTTAGAAATCATCTAGACTAGCTCCCTGTTGAAGCAGGTCCGCCTCGATCAGGTCACACAGGAATGCATCCAAGTGGGTCTTGAAGACCTCCAAGGAAGGAGACTCCACAACCTCCCAGCGCAGCCTGTGCCAGGGCTCCATCACCCTCACAGTTAAATAGTTTTTTCTTTTGTTTAAATAGAACTTTTTGTGTTCCAGCTTCATCCCATTACCCCTTGTCCTGTTGCTAGATACAATAAAAAAGAGGGATGCCCCAACCTCCTGACACCCACTGTTTTGTAATTATTAATAAGATCTCCCCTCAGTCTCCTCTTCTCCAAACTAAACAGCTCCAGTTCCCGCAGCCTTTCCTCATATGAAAGATGTTCCATTCCCCTGATCGTCTTGGTGGCCCTGCACTGGACTCTCTCCAGAAGTTCTCTGTCCCTGTTGAGCTGAGGAGCCCAGAACTGGACACAGGACTCCAGATGAGGCCTCAGTAGGGCAGAGGAGAGGGGGAGAAGAACCTCCCTCGACCTGCTGGCCACACTCTGCTTGATGCATCCCAGGATGCCACTGGCCTTCTTGGCCACGAGGGCACATTGCTGGCTCATGGTTAGTTTATTGTCAACCAGAACTCCCAGGTCTCTCTCTGCAGAGCTGCTCTTCAGCAGTTTGACCCCCAGCCTGTACTGGTGCATGGGGTTGTTCCTTCCCAGATGCAGGACTCTGCACTTGTCCTTGTTGAACCTCAGGAGGTTCCTCTCTGCCCAACTCTCAAGCTGGTCGAGATCCCACTGAATGGCAGCACAGCCTTCTGGGGAATCAGCCAGTCCTCCCAGTTTGGTGTCATCAGGGAACATGCTGAGGGTACACTCTGTCCCCTCATCCAGGTCATTGATGAAGATGTTGATAAGACTGGCCCCAAAACTGATCCCTGTGGAACTCCACTGGCCACAGGCCTCCAACTCGATTCTGTGCCATTGATCACCACCCTCTGGGCTCTGTCATTCAGCCAGCTCTCAATCCACCTCACTGTCCACTCATCCAAGCCACACTGCTTGAGCTTTCTGATGAGGATGTTATGGGAGACAGTGTCAAAAGCCTTGCTGAAGTCAAGGTAGATGACATCCTCTGCTCTCCCATCATCTAGCCAGCTGCTTATGCACTCATAGAAGGCTATCAGGTTGGTCAAACAGGATTTCCCCTTGGTGAGTCCATGTTGACTCCCTCTGACAACCATCTTTTCCTTCATATGTTCAGTGACTTGATCAGCTCTTCGTTTTAGTGCCAACTTTTTTGCTTTGGTGTGGCAGTTGTTGACTCTCGTGTTCTATGAGAGGAATTGTTTCCTTGGGGATCATTAGTCACCTCCCCACTCCAAAATCAAGTTTTTGCATAAATAGGATCTTTGCTGTTCTTTAATACCGAGATTATTTTAAAAATTGCACCTCTTCTGTGAAGTACAGCTTTAAAGGGTACTCCGCAGGTTCCTGTTACTTGTGTCCCTGGTGGTTACACAAAAAGGAGTACCTTGGGCAAACTGTTAACCAGGCAATATTACCCCATGGTCCACTCAATCTGAGCTTCGGTCCACTCAGTCTGAGCTTCTTAGGTTATACATTGAAATGCAGCTTTAAAGGTGCGTGTGCTCCCTGCTTGACATGCACACTGTGCTTACAACCTAGAGTTCTCCACTAGCAGCCATTGCTGTGCTGTGCCTGTACTCTTAAGTGCCTGCTCAGATCATGACCTGAAAGGCAGAGAGACAAACTACTTCTCCTTTATCCTTTATGCCTTGGCTGTGCAATAGAATGAGTTTTGTGTGCCTCATGTTTGTTCAGGCTGAGGCCAGCTGCTAGTGTAGGCTACCAGCATGTTCCAAGGAGGCATGCCTTGCTTAAAGGCTCTCGGCATTGCTCCCCTCTCCCTCTACATCCAGTCTCCACTGATGCTGGTACATAATTGTTACTGTCTACTTTCTGTCATGCCCTGACATTTTCCTGTCACCACGGGACTCAAACTGACTCTCAGAGTTCCTGGAGGAACTGCCCGTTCTTGAGCTCCAGCAGTGATGAGTCTCTGAAGTCAGCCATCTGAGTGCTTGTCAAACATATTCAATATATTTTGATGGTTCAGTCTGTTCTGCCCCACCTGTATCACCTACAAAACCGCTTTATTCTGTGCAAGTAGACTGGAAAAGCCAACACAAGTAGTGCAGCAGCCACCTGACAGTTTTTAAGAATTTATGTCTTCTGTTGGGCTGGCGCCATCAGTGGTGAGTCCCTACCTTCCCCAGCATCCACAAGGCCAGACAAGGGACGCTTGGTGCATGTGTTGAGGCTTAACGCTTTACCTTTGTTCCATAGCTGGATTACATGCTTTGCCTTCATCTTGATGTGAGCACTAACAAAACTGTTAGCACCGGCAGTTCAAAAAGAGTGTAAAATGTTACAACAGAAGAGCTGATTGTGTTTGCTTCAGTCTTGAAGTTCCTAGTAATTGTCTACGCCTTTCCAATTATTGTCATATGATGTAGCTATTTAAAATTACATTCTGGACAGGCAGATCTAAAAGGAGATCCCAGTTAGGTCTCTGATTTCAGAGTTAGTAACAATCAAACTTAAATATGTATCAGCTCCACTATGTCCTGAGTTGGAAAACAATCTGGTTGAGTATTAGAAGAGTCCTTTACAGCTGAACGAGTTATCCAGTCCTATCCATGTAGCCGCAGCAGCAAGACGATTCAGAGCATTTACCTCTACTAGCTATAGGGCAAAGCTAGGGGGAAGAGGTATGACTGGTTTCTCTTTTTCCCACCCCCTGCCCCCGCTACAGTCCTCTAATCCCTTGAGAAGTACTGAGTTTGGGGGATTTTGAATCAGAAAAATGCTTGCATACTCGAAACACACGCTCTGGATCCCAGGTACAGATGAAACTATCCAGAAGGATAGTTTCTGTCCAAATGATGTTTTGGGATGATCTCTCTAGTGCTCTAAGAACTTAAGGTGGCAGAAGGAGTATCGGCTTTGCTGCTGACTCTGTGTGCTGTGTGCTTTCTATAACCCATATTTGTCACGTGAGACCAACAAGTTAAGGAAACCCTTCAAGTTCGGGTCCTCTTTACACCCCTCCCCACTTTGCGTTTCCTGATCCTTTTCAAGATTGTCTCAAAGTGGGCTGGTTTAAAAGGGGCTGCATGAGCACTAGAAGGATACTTTCTGCCTCAGACCTTCAGCGCGAGGTCCCCTCCCCCGGTGGCCGTGCCGCTGAAGGAAAGGGTTTGAGTATGCCCTTCTCCACGGCCATCCGTTCAGTGCCAGCGGCCAGAGCGAACGTCCTGAGGATTCCCACGTCATCTGCGCTCAGGGACAGGAGAACACCTTGCACGGGCTTTCCCGGGTGGTTCTATCGGTTCGATGCTTTAAAACTTCCCTGTGGACACGGGCTGGACAACACCCGCCAGGGAGCGGCCCCGCTGGGCGCTGAGGAGCCTCGCGCGGCCCGCACGACCCTTCCCGCCGCGCCGGCCCCGCCTCCCCCCGCGGGCCGCCGCGTGTCGGAAGTGACGTGCGCGGGTGTGCGCCGGCCGCCACCTCGCTCGCAGCCATGGGGGCCCGGCGGCGGGCCGCGGCGGCGGGCGCGCCGCAGTACGCGGTGGGGCAGGTGGCCGCCAGCCTCTGCCCGCGTGGGCCGCCCGCCGCGCCGCTCGCGCGCCTCTTCAGCGCCGCCGCCGCGCCGCCGCTGCTGCTGCCCGCGCCCGCGGTGAGTGCGCCCGCGGCCCGGGCGCCGGGCCGCAGGGTAGGCGGGCCACGAGGGATGCCGTTAGCGGGGAAGGCTGCCTTGGAGGAGCCGAGTCGCAAACCGCTGGAGCGGGAGGCCGCCGGTGGCGTTGGGCGACGTGCTGACCCCGCGGCCATCCGCTCGGGGCGAGGCGGGGGGGCGGGTGAACGGGCGGCGCTGGGTGCCAGGAGCCCCGCTTTTTGCCGTCTTGGCTTTCCTTAGCGACGCTCCAGGTAAATCGGGGTATAAAGTAACCGTGAGGCCTTTCTGAAGTCTTTTTGAAGTGAATTTTTATTTAAAGGAAAGTAAGAAAAGAAAGCACACAGAAGAAGCAGAGAAGGTGTCAGAAAGCCAGAACTCACCTCTTGTACAAGAACCTCCCATAAAAGCAAAGAAAGCCAGGAAGAAGGCAGTTGCAAATGCAGAGAAAGAATTGTCAAGCAGGTGAGTAGGTGATACCCTTTTATAGTACGATTAAAAAACCCAACATCTAGGTTAATTGTAGGTTCTTGTGAAACAACAGTTTTGTTCTACCAGTGAGCCTTGTATTTAAGAAGACTATTTTTAAGAAGAATGGTGAAAATCTTCTGTAGTTTGCTGCAAAAGGTAGTAAATACTTCTGACTGCTTGAAGTTTTACGTCTGTGAGGTGCAAATCTCCTGTTAGAGGACAAACAGCTCCAGAGGTTGCAGTATTGGACAAAAAATTTCTTGTCTGGCATGGGGTGATGCTTTCTAACTGCAGTTGGCTTAATCCAGCAGTTCTTCAAGATAAAGGAGAAGCAGAGGTGATTTCAGTGGGAGATAGGTGCCAGAGTTAGTTGTGCTTCTCACATTGTCTCTCTGCCATGACAGGGATGACTGTCACACTGTGCACCCTGGCAAATGCACGAAGCTAGGCTGCAGCACCGAGGTGTGGACGGGAAGCTGGGCTCTGCACAGGGGATGTTGTGGCATCTTCCGTGACCGTGAAATATTTGTGTGTTAGTTTGGTGTCTGTAGCCTTCCAGCGGCATCCGTTGTGCTGGCAAGTTTGGATAGATAGAGATTTTTAGTACGTGGATGGATCCCAAAGGATTGTTTGTTTTGAGTGCCCTAGATACTGGGAAGATACTGGAATCTCCTTAGTTCTAATGTGGAAAGGTGACTTTTTTTTTTTTGCATCAATTTTAGAGAATATGAAATTATTTCATTCAGAATTCTTTCTTTACTACTGCTACTAAATAGCAAAATGCAATGTCCTGGGGACAGCAAATGGCTTTTCATGTTACAGAATAGTCAGATATGTTTGTTAATAGTAAGCAAAACAATGTTTGAAATTTTATATTGAACATAATAAAATGTACATTGAAGTTCTTGACTTGGAGGCTTCAGTTCTTTGACCTCAAATTTCTGGGTTTTTCCCATTGATTATAACTTGCTTGTTTTTTTTCTGATAAGAGAGAGTGCTTTGGAGCGGGCAGATGAAGAAGAAGAGCAAAAACTGTTCCAAAACAAAGCGAAGCGAAAAAAGGGGGCTTCTCGTGCCATCAGCAAAAGTGGTGTTAATTCAGATACAGGCACTACTGTAAAACAAAAGGAGAAAAAAGTGGCTGATGAGACGGTGAACAGAAGAACAGTGTTTGTTGGAAACTTGCCCGTCAGCTGTACTGTTCAGGTAAGTGAGGAGATTCCGTTAGCTAAAGGAATGAAAAGAACTACAGCAGTCCTTAGTTTAAGGGGATGTTTCCAGCTGAGAAGTCTTCACATATTTGTGACTTAAAATCGCTTTTGTGGAAAGCAAGAAATATTACTCGTTGTCAGAAACTATTAGAGGCAATCTCTTCTGTTTGACTGGAGTCAGGTTTTTTACAGCAGCGGATGAAGTCGCTCTTTCTCTGGTAGAATTGGTTAGTTTCTGTTGCAGGGGCAAATGACTTAATGAGAACTGCAATTGCAAGGTTAGTCTGCTTCTCATTTTGAATGCAAGAGAGTCCAGCGCAGGGCCACCAAGATGATCATGGGAATGGAACATCTTTCATATGAGGAAAGGCTGCGGGAACTGGGGCTGTTTAGTCGGGAGGAGATTGAGGGGAGATCTTATTTATAAATATCTAAAGGGTGGGTGTCAGAAGGTTGGGACATCCCTTTTTTCTATAGTAGCTACAGGACAAGGGGTAATGGGATGAAGCTGCAACACAAAAAGTTCCACTTAAACATAAGAAAAAACTATTTTACTGTTCAGGTGAGGGAGCCCTGGCACAGGCTGCCCAGAGGGGTTGTGGAGTCTCCTTCCTTGGAGGCCTTCAAGACGCACCTATGCGACCTGATCTAGGTGAACCTTCTTCTGCAGGGGGGTTGGACTAGATGATCTCTAAAGGTCCCTTCCAACCCCTACCATTCTATAATTCTATGATTGTTGAAGAAAATACGTGGAATTTATACTTTCTTCCACAGTAAGGTTCAGTTTTGGCAGCCTGTAGAACAAGAAACTGCCACAGAATCACAGGTAGCCCTTTAATGGACCTTGTATAAAAAGGAAATAGTGTAAAAAATAGCCTTAACAAGTAATATTGAGTATTTACTAGTATTGCCAGAATGAAAAAAAAAAAATGACTATTTGTAATATCTTCTGTTTAGGAGCTGAAATCTCTTTTTAAAAAGTATGGACAAATACAATCCATTCGATTCCGGTCTTTGGTAGGTTATTTCCTCTACTATTATGTAACAAAATGATGTTTCTGATCTTAAGGGTACTGTTCATTAGTTCAGACGCAGGTTTGGGTGTGTATTTTTTGCCATTGGAAGGATTGTTGGAGATGGTGTCAATGTCTTGTTCCTTTCATCATGTGTTACTCTTCCTGTAACAGCAGTTGAAGCTGTCACAGCTATATTTTCTCTATGAGAAGAATGCCTTTAATTATTACTTATGTAGCTTAAGTATTGCTTATTTGTTTTTAAATCATAGCACCAAAGACACCATTGACTGTAACAATCTTGACACTCAAGAAACACAACAGATGAAGTCAAAGCAAGCTGTCTAATTCTCAGATCTTTCTAGATCATCTCTAGAAGTAGCCAGTTAGAACATTTGCTCACTGTACTGGTTACCTTGCTTTGGGTGGAAATGGTGCCAGTTTGGATTTCTCTTTCTCTTCAAGAAAAATTGAGATAAATGGACACTAAGGCCCACTTAACTAAAGCTTTTTTTTTTCTTAAAGGTTCCATCAGAAGACACTTTATCCAAAAAGTTAGCAGCAATAAAGTAGGTTCCTCTTGTGAATTTCATGCTTTATTTTTCAAGGCACAGTACTTTTGAAGTTGTGGATTGTTACATGTTTGGTTATCTTAATTGTTTAATTTTGTGTTTCTTGGACTTTTGTAGTTATGTTTGCGTGAATGGAAGTTTTCTTGACAAGTGAAAGAGAATTACATTATATTAGTTGCGTAGTATTTATTTTGGGAAGGAGGAAGATGCTAATAGTCTTTAAAATCCCTTTGGATTAATTTAGGAGCTGAGGAAGTTTGATCAGGGTGTATATACAGGCCCTGTAAGATGTACAGTGAGACTCCCTTGGACATAAGGGGCTAGCTTGACCTTTAAAAGAAACAAAATTGTTTCTGTGTGCAAAAAAAGAGGAGGCATAAATGTGTTTAACAAGAAGTGCTCGTGCACTGCACACCATCAGAATTAATTAAACAAGATGTGTCTCTTTCATGTTCCAGGCATAAAGTGCACCCTAATGCAAAGTTTGTTAATGCCTATGTGGTGTTTAAGGAAGAATGTGATGCCGTCAAGGCTCTAAACGAGTAAGTCTCAGTTTTGTTCGTCATTCCCTGTTGAGGAGGTAGGCTTGCAGTGTTGAAAGATAAATTTAAACTGCCTCCTCTCTTTTTTCTTTTAATCAGAACAATATTTTTTTCCAAACATAAAAATAAATTTGTGATTGGAATAATGCTCTGCATTGTAAATTAAGTAACACTTTTAAAACTTTTTGCTTTTGACTACAAAAGAAATGGGACAGAAATTACTAGTGGATTTCACATCAGAGTTGACATTGCATCAAAAGCTAATTCAGTAAGTAATTAAGTTTGCTGACTAGAAAACCCCTTTTGTGGGTTTCGACTTCTTTTTCTGTGGCAAATAACTTATTGTCTACATGTCTCGTTTTCTTTAGCATGACAATAAACGGTCAGTGTTCTTGGGAAATCTCTCCTATGGTAAGTCTCAAATGGATTGTTACACAGCATTATGTAACGATTATGGGACATGTTGACATTGGAGGGTTTTTATTAATATCTGGAGTAGCATGTTTAGACAGCTCAACCTCTTTGGCTGGAATTACTGGGTTTTAAATAGCAGTTTTATTGTTTTAACTGAAACACCTAAATGGGTTGTAAGTTTCTGGCAAGTTCTACAGGTTGTTTTCTTTACTGTAGGTAGAACTACAAGCCTTTTTAGTTCTTGTTGTTAGTTGGTATCTTTTAAACAACTATGACTAAACTGCATAGCCCATCCCTTTCTACACTGTTAAATGTGTACTGGCACCTGTTTGTGAAATACTTGCAAGTGATGCACAGTGATGGCTTCTCAGTTTGATGCTGCCTGTGAGCCACAGGATGAGTGACTCCAGGCAGCTGTGGACATTTGGCTCTTACTCGTTGTGGAGGTGCTCTAACTGCATCGTTGAGGTCAGTGCTTGATGAATCTTCAGCTGCTTCTAAGTAGATGGGAGAGTGGATGAAGGGATAGCTGTCAAGTACGGTCTTTCTGAGGGTATTAGTGGAGTTGAGATGCTTGGGACGAGTGGGGTGGTGTGGCTGCACAAACACAGGATGAAGGCATGTCCTGTGCCCGTGGCCTGATGCAGAGCCGTTGCCACATACTGACTGAAACAGGCTTTAGACTTCAGCCTTGAAACTTGACCTGTCTGAGAGTGGATAGGTGACAAATGTGACATTACTAAAAAACCAGTTTGGACATTTTGCAGTGCTCTGAAAATGACTTCAGTGGCTTGAACCTTTCTTGGGACATCTAAGTCCTGTTGCTGTAATTAGATCTGTACTATTGAATTCAGCCCCTCCTCAAGCCCAAATACATCTGTGTAAAGGAGTTCACTACAGTGTGAAGTGTACCTGTACAGGAAAGAGAATAACCTGTATTTTTGTGTTGGTATGTCACACTTGTCTGTCCCTATAGGCATGAGACTCAGAAAGCCTCAATCTTCCTGTTGTTGGATTAATTGTGTAGCAAATGTGGTTGGAAACTGTAAATCCCTTCTTTACCCTTCAGCTACAAGTCAATGAGTATTACACTTCAGGAACTGCCAGCTCAAACTTGTGATCAGCAAGAGATCTTAGAGATTCTGGTATAAGAAGGAGCTACAAAAATGTAGCTTGAATCATAATTTCTACTATGTTCAAACCACAAATGAAATTATTTCAAAAATTCATTTTGGTCTTTGTCTTTATTCTCCATTATGACTTACATTATCCTCTTGAAAAGCTTGGGAATCAGTAACTGTCCAAGTAAATGGCCCTTTGTAAAACCCACATCATTAACACGCTAGGAATTTTTCTGAGCTACTTATATTTGTGCACCTGTACATATATTTATATATATATTTACTTGTATACATTTGAGTTCCTGAATTGATATATATAGAATATGTGGATTTGGAGAAGGCTTTTAAGACTGTGTGTTGGGCTGAGGAGGCCTCAGAGTCCCTGTGCTTGCCTGCAGACATCAGCGATGAGGTGGTGCGGCAACACTTCACCGTCTGTGGAGACGTGGTGGCAGTGCGAGTCGTGAGAGACAGACAGACTGGTGTGGGGAAGGGCTTCGGCTACGTCCTCTTCGAGGTATGTGTGAGTAGCAGCCTTCAAGCTGTTAAACAAGGGGCTGAAAGAACTCAGCTCTAAGGGAAGGACTTGAGGGACAAACAAGATTGCTTGGTGCTGCTACAATGTTCTCCCTTGCTTATGTGTCAAAGGAGTGGAGTTCTTCCCTGCAGTCAAAGCTCAAAGCTTTGGATTCAGTGCAGCTTGCTGTCTCATGCCAGCCTCATCTTCTTCAGTTTGTTTCCTGCAGACAATACCATTTTTTCCCCTCAGTTCCTCCTTCATCTCTGCCTGTGTCTCTCATATCTTACATAAGGTGGTTTATAGCCTGTTTTCAAGAGCTACAGTGGTGTGTTGTTGTGTTTGAGCAGAGTAGGGATGTTAAGTCATTCAGTGAATAGAGTAGTTTGGGCACTCTTTGTTGCCACATGTTGCTTACAAAAATTAAAGGTAAGTATTTATTTGAAAGAAGTTGATGAAAAGTAATGCTGCTTTTGAACTGAATGTCTGTTCTTGTAGAACACAGATGCTGTACATCTCGCTCTGAAACTCAACGAGTCCGTTCTGATGGGAAGAAAGATACGAGTGAAACGCTGTGGAGAGAAGTCGAAAACAGCTCAGAAAGGTCCAGATCAGTTTGGCGCTCCTCAGCGCTTTGGAGAGAAGTGGAAAACAGCTCAGAAAGTTTCAGATCAGTTTGGTGCTCCTCAGCGCTTTGGAGAGAAGTGGAAAACAGCTCAGAAAGTTTCAGATCAGTTTGGTGCTCCTCAGCGCTTTGGAGAGAAGTGGAAAACAGCTCAGAAAGGTCCAGATCAGTCTTGTGCTCCTAAGGAGAGAGTTGGTACTGCATTACAAGCCATGAGGTGCTCTACAGATCTGTTTGTTGGCGAAAAAGCAAAGCCCTTTAAGAAGAGCACTAAACCAAAAAGACTGAAATCTACTAATAGAAATAAATTGGGGAAAAAACAGACAGCATTTTGATATGAATCAATCATATAAAAGCACTGGTTATTTTTACAAAAATTGATGTATACAGGAGTGTTGTGTTATAAATTTTGTTTGCTAACACCACTGTGGTCTTTCTTGATATTCCCTCTGGAGTTTTTGGCCTCTACCCAAAGGCAGCAGGAAGTGGGTGCATGTTACCTTCCCCCCCTGCAGAGTCATCTGATTTTTGTACTGTGTCCAAGAGTGAACCTTTGTCCAGCAGAGGCTTTGCCACAGAGGTGACTTCAGTTCTGTCATCTGGGTTATGTAGAACTGAATCATAGAATCATTTTGATTGGAAAAGACCTGTAAGATCAAGTCCAACCACACACTGCCCAGCCCATGGCTAAACTATGCCTCTAAGCAACTCAACTACACCTCTTTTCAGTATCTCCAGGGACCACCTCTCTGCACAACCCCTGCCAGTATCTAACAACCCTCTGGAAAAAGTTCTTCCAGATCTCCACTCCAAACCTTCCCTGGTGCAACCTGTGGCCACTTCCTCTTGTCATGTCACTCGTTTCTTGCGAGAAGAGACCGACCCCCCTGCCACCTCACTGTAGCCTCCTGGCACGTAGCTGTAGAGAGTGATCAAGTCTCCTCTCAGCCTCCTCTTGGCGCTAGTTCCTTAGCTGCACCTCAACAGACTTGTGCTCCAGACCCCTCACCAGCTTCATTGCTCCAGCAACTCCGTGTCTTCTTTGTACCGCGGGCCCTGAGCTGCACGCGTTGCTTTAACGTACCCCTGAGGAAGCGGCTCAGGTGCAGACGCAGCATGTGCTGCGCGGCAAAGCGTTACCTACAAACGTCTGGGTGTCTCACAGACGGTTACGCCTCAGCGTACCGGACGCCGGTCCGTGGGGCGCGGAGCGGCCGGGGCGCGGGCGGCGGGCGGCAGGAGGCAGACAGCCGGCCTCTGCGCAGGCACTGCACGAGGCGCACTCCGCCGCCGGCTGATGACGTTAGCGGAAAGGAGGTGGGGTCCTTTCTGTCCTCCCGCTCGCCCCAAGGTGCCTGCGGAGCTCGGCGCCGGCCGCGCGCGGGAGAGGGGGCGGCACAAACGGAGCGTCCCCTCGGCGCCGCCACCATGATGGGGGGCAAGACCAGCGCCATCGCGGCGGGGCTCTGCGGGGCTCTTTTCATCGGCTACTGCATCTACTTTGATCGCAAGAGACGGAGCGACCCCAATTTCAAGAACCGACTGCGGGAGCGTGAGTGTCTGGGGCGCCCCCCCGCCCCTTCCCGGTGCCTGTCCTGGCGGCCTTCAGCGGCCGCCGCTGCCCGCCCCCTCCGCCCCCCCACCGGCCGGACCGCGCGGGTGCCGAGCGCGGCACGTGGCGCCTCCGTAGCGCCCTCCCGCTCCCCGGCCCGGCCCAGACTCGGCCGCCGCCCCCCTCCCCCAGCCGCGTCGGAGGCGGAGGGGGCAGCCTCCCAACCCCCTCCCAGCGGCCGTGAGCCCTCGTTACCCGGCCGCCCGCTCTCTGCTTCAGCCCACGTTGCCGCGGTTACTGGGCGGGAAGGGGAGAGAGGGGCCTCGGAGGCCGAGGCAGGGCCCGCATGGCGGGAGCTGGAGGGCGGCATTCGCCCAGCACCATTTGCGTGAGGCAAACCCCTTTGCCTGAAACAAGGGAGTCTTGTCGGAGCCTGATTTCTGCAATTCATGTAACTGGTGGTTTCTGCACCAGAAGTTTGACTTAGAAATAATTCACCTTGCCCTTTAAAAAAAAATCTTGTTATCCATCCTGTGCACTCAGCCACGTTGTTGTCACCTTTGCATTTACGTGCTGATTTTTTTTTATTTTGTTTTGGAAGATAATCAGATAAACCGGTGTGATCTATTGAAGTTGTTACTGTGGTAAGGCAAGAGCCCTTACCAGCCCTCAGGTATTTAACCTGCATTCTTAACCCTCCTGACAGCTCTCTTATTAGCTTTCAGGATAAGACTGAATGCCAGAGAAAACTGTGGATTCATCCAAAATGCAGAGCTCCTCTCCTGTGGCTCTCCATTATTTCACATCTTCAACACTTATTTAAATGTTTTAGTAAGTAGTGAAGGTTTTAAATACAACTTGTAAGTGCGAGTACTCAAGGTACCCAAAGTCATCCAGGGTGCTCAGGTAAATCAGGAGAAGTAAGCTGTGCTGAGTCGTTTCTATCATGGGAATATACACAGTGTTCCTCTGATAACTAATCTGAAAATAAAAAGTTACCATTAACATAAACTTTCCCAGCAAGTAAATATAACATCATCATCAGTTTTATGGATGGAATAGTCAATAACTAGATGGGTTAAAAACAAGTATTTACCTGATGATGAACTTAAACACTTTGATTTTGCTTAATGGATTGAATTTGTTGAATGAACAGTGTTGGTGCTTAACAATTGTATTCATTTCACTTTCTGTAAGGTCTTCCACAGCAATTTCTGTCTTTTGACTACTTTATCTTCAAGGCCTTGCTCATGTGTGTAGGATCTTAGACACATGCTTCATACGTGTCCTTCAAGTACTTTTTGCCCTGCACTGCAAGTCAATTCATTGGGAATTTTTAGTATAGCAAACTCATATTTGCTCATCTTGCACAAGCAAACTCAATTTTTGGGAATATAATCAGCCATGTTCTTCTAATGATATTAAATATCTAGTAGAGGACATACTGGATTACATAAGATTTTTGCAGGAGCACTGACAATTATTTCTGCATCCCGTTATTTTCATTATCTGAGCTTCTACCTATCTAACCTTAGAGTGGCTCTGATTAGGAATTTAACATTAATGTGGAAAAAAATCCATTGTGATTTGATAGGGGATGGCTGTTGTCACTTGGAGGATGTTACTGTGTGATTTACCATCCTTGGACGAGATACACTGGGCTGCTTTTAGTTGTAAGGTTTTATATAATATTAAGGAATTTGGTTCCTAATGTTTAGTAGCATAAATGATCCATTAGCATGGATGCTTCTATAGTGCTGCCAGCGTTTTTACTGTTGGAGAGTAAGGCTTGGGCCGTAAAGTATGACTAAAAAAAGGTTCAATGCAGCAGCCAGTTGCAGTTCTTTAGATGAAGGTATACTGTTTCTTGGGCAATGGTAGGGGTATTTGATGGAAAACCCACCTTTACAGTGGATCTTTTCTACTGGTGTTCTTGGGATCATATTGTTTATCAGCCTCCGTAATGCAGCCTTAACAAAATTTGGGAAGGACAAATTTGTGGAAGCCCATCGTAAAAATGAGGTGGCTAGATTCAGGTTTCAGGGGGAAAAGTGTAATTTCCTTGGAGGCTTGAAGGGCTACTGGACTTTGGTGTTCTGCATGTATTAATCCTACTTATTTAGCAATTTTTAGTGTTGCTGGTTTGGGACCACATCCATCTTTAATCTTGGAATCAAAGGATAGCAAAGCCATAAACATCTGGAGCTGCTTAGTTTCCACAGCGATATTTTAAGACTATAAGATTTTAGATGTGTTTACAGTTGGTGTTCTAGAATGTATAAACCAGAACTGTTCTGTCTGCAAGTACAGACACCAGTCTCTCTGCCCAGAGACAGTTAGAGTTGGCCTCAGTGCACCTTCTGCCTGCTGAGTGAGAGGAAAGCACTTGGCAGATGTCACAGGTGGGAAATGAAGATGCAAATGGCTTTTTGGTACTTAGCTCCTTTGTGGGGCTGATGATGAAGCTGCAGGGGCAGCTCAGAGATTTTTGTAACCTACTCCCTGGGCATAAGAGCTGTGCATGAAAGACCTGCAAGTAATGTGCAGTTTGAGAGCTGCAGTTTAGCTTTTTCTTTTTAGTAGATTCATGTGGGCTAAGATTCCCTCAATCAGAGACTGCCTTTCCCCTTTTTAAGATGTAATAATGTTAGAAAAGAGTGATGTTTTTCATTTTCTTGAAGGCCCGTGAGAGAACACATGAAAGAATTTTTTTTCTTTTACCCAAAGCCATTGCTTTTTGCTTGTGGTGTTACAAATGTAACTTTTGGCTGTTGTTGCAAAGACATTTTAAAACTAGTGTTACCAACCAGTAGGGGAAGAATTCCCAAATAGCCTTTAGAGAGACTTGGATTTTTTTTTAGCTAGTGGACTTTTTTTTTAAGAGACCTTACAGGTCTTAAGAAGAAGAATTTTTTTGTTTTTTTAAATTTATCTCTCAATGCTTAACCTGGTGAGTGATACCTGTTGTAATATTTGTAATATTAGATGATGTCATAGTCATGCCAAGAAAACACCATTTTCTCCAGAAAATGATGTACAAATGTTGCGCTGTTACTCGTACTTTTCATTGATGTTTTTATTGATGATTTTATGTTGCATTACAGTTGCAGCTTGGCTTGCTTTGATAGTGAAACATTTCTGGTACTGTGTCCTTTTTTTTTTTTTTTTTTTTTTTTTTTTTCATTTTTATCATACAATCACGGAATGATAGGGGTTGGAAGGGACCTCTAGAGATCATCTAGTCCAATCCCCTGCTAAAGCAGGTCCAATTAGAACAGGAACGCATCCAGGTGGGTTTTGAAGACCTCCAGAGAAGGAGACTCTGCACCCTCCCTGTGCAGCCTGTTCCACTTCTCCATCACCCTCACAGTGAAATAGTTTTTTCTTGTATTTAAATGGAACTTTTTGTGTTCCAGCTTCATCCTATTACCCCTTGTCCTGTTGATAGGTGCAACAGAAAAAAGGGATGTCCCAACCTCCTGACACCCATCCTTTAGATATTTGTAAATATTAATGAGATGCCCCCTCAGTCTCCTTTTCTCCAGACTAAACAGCCCCAGTTCTCTCAACTTTTCCTCATATGAAAGATGTTCCAGTCCCCTGACCATCTTGGTGGCCCTGCACTGGACTCTCTCCAGCAACTCCCTGTCTGATCTGGGGAGCACAGAACTGGACAGAGTACTCCAGATGAAGCCTCACCAGGGCAGAGTAGAGGGGGAGGAGAAACTCCCTTGACCTGTCGGCCACGTTCTTCTTGATGCATCCCAGGATGCCACTGGCCTTCTTGGCGAATTTTTATTTTGCCTTTTAGATCATATGTCTTAGCAGAACTGGTTTACATAGCAGTGCAGTTTAAAATTTTGTGCAAGTTAATGCTTCAGAAAAGTTGGAGTGAGCTACTTGAGGGTACCAGCTTTCAAGAGATAAAGTCTTCTTTAATGTTGAAAACATCTATAAGAATAATTGTAGTATGCTACGATTCTTTATGACACATTTTTCTGTATACAATACTGTAAAATAACACAGGTCAGTAAGTTATAGAAATGTGAGTACTAAGGGTTATTACGGTACTGTAGAGGATAAAAGTGATCTGTGTAGTTAGAATGTGAACTCCCTTTATATAAAAAGAGCACTTCATCTTGTCCACACATTTCATGTTAATTCACCACTGCTTGGAAATCATGTTCCTGAATATCTTCATCATGTGGAGAATTGTAAGTTTTTAACTCATTGTCATTAGAACTGCTAAGTCAAATTTGGAAATAAATTCTAGCTTGAAAAATTGCCTCAAAATTAGAGTCAGGGCTGTGTGTCAGCTGTTCCTTGTCAATCTAAGTGTTCACTGAGCAGACACTGGGGACAAACAGTAAGAGTACAGTTAAACACCATAGTCTTTATTTGAAAGTTACATTGGTGTAAATATTTCAGTTGATGAACTGGTGACTTAGAAAAATGATTATTCTGAGGAAGTCACTGGTCTTATTATAAATATTCTTTCTAGTATGAACAGCTGCTACTGTAAAACATATTTATTATACCTGTCTAATTACTTTAAAAGCAAGCTATATATAATTTTAATTACACGAGACCAACTTTGTGCCTTTAGGTTGAGCAAGTAAATTGGTAAATGTTTGTTCCATCTGTAAATGTTTGCTTTCCTCAAATTTCAGAAATGTACGTGTTAGTATTGCTCTTGCTGTGGGATGGTGAGATACTGCCACCTCTTTTGATAGTTTCCATGTCCCTGCTGTAGAGCAGATGGTTAAGTTTCCTCATGTACTGTATGACCTGCTTAAGTTCACACTGGTGATCCACCCACCGTACAGTTAGAAACTAGATAGCCCTGTCTTGTGGGCAGTTCTTCTGTAGCTTATCATTGTCAGAAATCCTGTGTTACTCTAATTCTCTTTCCTTCTTTGTGCCTGTAGTGCATGGGGTATGCTCTGTTGCAGGCCCTGCACAGTTGGTGTTTACCATAGCCAGCAGGAGAGGGATTGCCATTTTGCTTTCCCATGCTTCTGCCAGCCCTCATTAGACCTTTAAATGATACTCTGTTGCAGAGAGTGGGCTGCAGTCTTGTGTTCAGTATTTGGAATATATTACCATGTCTTACTTAGAAAATAACTTTGATTTGTTCCTTTTTTCAAACTATAATCTGAAGGCTTTTTTGATCAGATCAAAAATGTAAGATGTTTTTATTCTTACAGGAAGGAGGAAACAGAAGCTTGCCAAAGAGAGAGCAGGGCTTTCCAAGGTAATACTGTGTTTAATGAAGTGCCGTTTGGAAAGATGTTTCATTTGTGTTATTTATCAGATTTGGTTAAAGGTCTGTTTTGATTCCAACATTACAAACGCTTCTGCAAATATGCAGTCTTTAGCTTTTTTTAGTGCTTATAGATTACCATGCAAAATGGTTGTTCCTTTTTGGTGTCGGATAGATACCATATAGTAGAAAATATAAGATTTACTGTGTGATTTGATGGTGTTTTCCTCTTTCTAGCATCTACGAGGACTTTTCAAAATTGAGAAAACATTGGTGGGATATACCTATAAATGAACTTGATAGTTTTTTGCTATGAGTATTTGGTTTCTTTTTCCTTATTGTCAATAGATCCTGGAAGAAAAGGTGGATTTATTTTGCATTTGCTACAGGATTATTTTCTCTGTAAACAAAATAGATATGCTTCAGGCTCTATCTTTATAAATTTGTGGTGTGGTAGTAGGAGACCTGAGCCTGATTTTCAGAAACAATCTCTGTACTTAATGGTGAGACTTTAAATACTTTTTTTGCCAGTTCTGGTATAACAGTATGGTAGTGTATGTGTGATGATTTCACTTGAGAATTTTTTCTGCTAACTTGTTTATTAACTGATTTAGGGCCAACTTCAATTTTACTGTATGTGTTGTAGTTGCCTGATCTGAAAGATGCTGAAGCAGTTCAGAAGTTTTTCCTTGAGGAGATTCAGCTTGGCGAGGAACTACTAGCTCAAGGTAATAGCATAGATTTTTTTGAAGGGTAAGTTGTGTAACAATTTTTCTTTACCTTTGCTAGCAGATGATTTTTATATACTTGGATCTTTTAGAGAGTCAAATTAATCTAGGAAAACTTGTTTCTAACCTTCTGTGCTCAGCAAAGGAGGAGGAAGGAAAAGTATGGATTGATTCTTCACTAATTTAATCCACTGGTGAGGGATCTTTTATGTAAATACATTATGATGCAGAAGAAGGTTGATTTCAAAACATTGTGATTTGTTATACAGGTGAATATGAGAAAGGTGTTGATCACTTGACCAATGCCATTGCTGTGTGTGGGCAGCCACAGCAGCTACTACAAGTTCTACAGCAGACTCTTCCACCACCAGTGTTTCAAATGCTTCTAACTAAGCTCCCTACAATAAGCCAGGTATGTTGAAACATTCCCTGTTGTTTTCATTTGAAAATAGTTCAACTACTTCTCTTAACCACTACATCAGTCTTATTGTTTTTTGTAATATGTTTTATGTGTATGTTGTTAGATTAAAAGAAGCTTTTTTCACCCAAAACATTAAAAAATGTATGTGAAAAATATTGTGTAGCATTAATAGCAAACAAGGTAAAATAGAAGTACAAAACTTCTCTCATACTTAGGGTATGCTAAGTTGTTCTAACATAGAGACATCTGACCACAGCTCTGATACTATAAGCAGATCCACCCTTTCCCAAGTACAAGCTGAGGGATCAGAAAAGCGGTAACTTTCTTGCGCTGGGTCTGGTCTTGAGTTTTGGGCTTTTTAAAAAAACTTATTTAAGTGTCTGTAAGTGCTCTAAATGTCCATTAGAACAAATCCTCTGCTTTTGCTAGATTTGCTTCTGGGCCAGCTTTAAAGACAAAATGGTAACTAGGACCAGAACACACAACAGTCTTGGAAACTTGGGGGTTTCCTGGATAATGAAAGCGTTTGTAGCTCTGTGTACAAAATGCCCTCCTTTTTTTAGCCCGAGCACTGTGCAGGTAACATTGGTGATACACGAGCAGATGAGTCTGTTGTAAAATAGATAATACTTTTTACGTTCTTGGAAATGCAAGGATACTCCCTAATGGTGTTACCTCACAAAGCAGAGACTCAGTGCTGTGCATCAGTCATCTCTCTTTACATCTCAGGCCTGGTTACGTTTCAGTTTAAGGTCCATACAATTAGTAATGCCTCTGAAAAGTGGCAGGTACACCATATTTAAAGGTCTGGGGAAACAATGCAGCAAAAATGTTTCCTTAGAGAAAGGTGCCAAAAAACACACAGGGGTCATCACTTGAGGCTGACAGGATGTTATTTATCTGACTCTGGCTTTGTTAGGCATTGCACAGCATGTAATTTCTGTGAAACTGATTTTAAAAACTTATGTCAAATCACCATTTGTAACATTAATCAGTTTGCTCAGTAATTACACTGCTTAATGTTCAGTGTAAAATTACATTGCTTGATAATCAGCTACCTACTGTCAATTTTATGTAATTGTGAATGAGCTTTTCTCCTTCTTACAGAGAATTGTAAGTGCACAGTGCTTGGCTGAAGATGATGTTGAATGAGGTCACACCACAACAGGGGGGAAAACTGTTTTCTTACCCCAGAAGATGAGCATCAGTAGGGGGATAAAGGGGCAAACATAGTAGTTAATGGACTGTACCACATCGGGTTCTACCAGAGTTAAAATTAACTTTGTGTAGGTGGGTTTCACAGGATTTTATTTATTATCCCAGTGAAAAGTGTATTTTGATAAGAATTCATTTTATAAATACACTGTGTTGAGTTATCAAAGTATCACAAACATCATTATTATTAAAATACACAGTTGTAATGTTGTACATATAAAGACATAAAGCTACGACCTATTAAAAACCCAATGCTCATTTTTGAAGAAACAAAGTTATGGCAATAAAGATTTATCTGCACTTGTGTGTCCCTATAGTACTACTTTAAATTTCAGAACATTTAGGTGTCAGAGCAAATGATTTTAAAGTGACTTAACATGAAAATTTATTTTTAATGTTATGGCTGGTCTTCCAATGCTTATAGTTAAGTTTAAAACCTTCTGTCATATCCTGAGAAAACACACATGTGATCATCCAAACTGATCACTTAGAAAGAGATGCAAGTCAAAATGGTAATAGATACCTGGCTGCAGGAAGATTGACGATTCAATTTCTGTCAGAACATTGACATCTAAAGTGTTGCAAGTCAAAACTGTAACTGGCAAACGTGAAAGTTCTGTTAATAGAAGTGTCTGAAATAAAGCTGTTTGAGTAGAATCTGGGGTAGAGTGTAAGAGCACGAAGGTGGGTTTTTTTGAAAGACGGTTAACATTTTGGTCTCTAGTCTTCATGACCATAGAAAATGGTTATCTTTGGCATTTGCCTTAAAAGAATTTACACTGACAAGGTAAGACAATGATATCTCCAGGCTAAATTAGCTAAAGCTAATTTAGCTAATTAGAAAGATGCCTTAAAGTTTTGGTGTGGTAAATTTGAATTTAGGTAAATTTTCCTTCGGAAAGTTAGGTGAATGATATAAAGGCTGCAGTAAGCAGCAGAAGTGTACTTCTAAAAGCAAGTTTTCAATGTTTCTGAATATCTAAACAGATTGGCTTCTGTTGTTCTCTGGTTGCTTTTGCTATCATCATTCAGGTGGCAGAAGAAACAATCGAAAATGTAGCTTTATATTTTTGGCATGGTGATTTGTTTTAACTGAAGGAGAAGAAAGGAGGAGAATGCTTCGAGGTGTCTTTCAGACCAGTTTATAGTTTGTGCTGATAACGCTAATACTTTAATCCTAAGGAACTGGATGGCATAGTCCAAGTAGAAGTGAGGTACTTGGAGCACTTTAGCCAACAGAACCAGCCTGGTGTAAGTTTCTGTAAAGGCAGATTCTTCCAAACCATAGGCCTCAACATTTCAGAAATTGCCTCACACAGAATTTTTGAGAGGTTAAGCGGACAGTTTGTGGTCACCTAGCAGTCAAAAAGCTGAGTTTGGGAGTAGAAATGTCTCTTACTGGATCAGTCTGCTTAGATGGTTTACCGTGGAAGAGATATTTCTCCCTTAACCTCTTGAAAACACAGTTTATAAAATTTGAGGTACTATTGCATCTTTCTGTAATGCATCAACTTAATGGCTGGTATGAAACGTTTCTTTAGCAGCTGCTGCAAGTATGGTCTTGTGCTTGAATTGTTTGGGTAGCGTAAGGTAAAACTTACTCGCTTTTACTCTTCAGGTGACAACGACTGGTTTGCGCTTCTCCTTTTGATTTATTTGAGAAGGACAAAGTTACTCTGCACCTAGAATACTTAGCAAAAATACCATTTTTAATGAGTGTGGTGAGATGTTTTGGAGTTTTTATTTTCTAACCCTTAAAAGTAATGAATTTCCAAGTTATGAAGACAGAACTGCTAGCATATTTACCTGCTGTCCTTGCTGGTGATGTTTTGTCTTTTATCATCATCTTATTGTAAACGATACTCTTCCACCCTGCCTTGAAAAACAAACTCAAACAGCGTAAGATAAGAGTTGCACCCGTCCTTCAAACATGAACCATTTCCTACACCTTTTGGTATAATGATGACAATTTGAATTCACAATTTAGCTTACAGCAAAGCTCTCGTGAACTAAGTATGTTTTAGCAAACTATGTGTCGATTGAAGACTTGATGATAATCTGATCATGTCTACAAATGGTTACTGCATTAGTAAACATCATAGATATGTGTATTACTCAAACACTTTTTAGGTTTTTTGATCCTGCCAAATTAGATGCAAACAAAATTTTAGATAGCATAGGTTTAAATGAAGCCTTAAGTACAAATTTGTTCTCCTATTTGGTAGCCCAGAAGTAGCTGGTTAGTATGTTAGAGCAAGCTCTGGTGCCTGTTTTGAATGCTGTGACTAATGGAATAGGAATGGTGAATCCTTTTAACAAGGCTAAAGATGATTTCCCCCTCCCCCAGTCTCCTGATGAAGCCAATACCTTACAAACTGTGAGGACTTGAAGATACTGTCTGGAATGGGTATTTGCTGTTGCTCCAACAGTGGCAGGCTGACACTGGTGTAGCTGGCATGCACAGCTGATGGATGTAGAAGGCTGCAATTGAGAACTGGTTTTGGACGTAAGCAAAGCGCAAGCCATCGGAAGTGTGGGGATGTGTTTCATCAGGAGCAGTAATGCCATTGCATTAGCTGTACTGATTTCACTTGTGCAAATTAAAAAAGGTCGAAGTGAGCCATTTGAGTTGTAGAATTCCTGCTGCTGAGCTCACAGCTGCTGCTGAGTAAGAGCTGTAAGCTTTTATTTTACTACAGGTAAAGCTTCTAATCTTTCTCCCAGAAACAGCCATCTTCCCTTCGGTGGGAAGTCAGGACTACCTTTAATGTCTTATGGTTAGGTTTTCTAGATAATGGAATCTAACCCAGATCCAGAGTGATCAGGCACACACTGAATCATTTGCCACTAATTTCTTTACCCTGGGGTATGACAGAATATTCTCGTTGCCTTTAGCTGGAAAAATGGTGAAGTCCCAGCCCTACTGTGTAGGAGTCCAGCCAGCTGTCATCAAAGTAAGGCTCCAGCTCTTTATGCATTCAGAAGAATCTTCCTAAAGTTCCATTTGTACATCTGTTGATGGTGTGTTTGACGTCCTGAAGGCTGAACAGTAGCCCTACGTGATTGTGTTAACATGAACTAAACTTCAAGGGAATCTTTGAAGTGGTCACTCAGTGCTTTTAGTGAGCGTTTCAAAGGAGTGTTGTACCATACACCCATGATTCTGCATTTTTAAACATAAGGATATGAAAGGAGCTGATGTGAAAAAAAAGCCCAATTTCTTCAAAGCATCTGTTGTACCCAAGTCTTGGGTTTGGCTTTTAATGTTTACACAAACCAATGTAGCTTATGGTCTCCTTTATGACCAAAAACTTGTTGGCATAGCAGTCAAATCTGACCAAAAGCCTATTGCAAAGAGCTGAAACTTCTGTGTAATTCCAAGGACTGAGGTAGCTTTCATCAGAGGTGCTCTGGAAACAGCTTCTGGTGCAGGGGACAGCACTTGTTTTCTACATTCATAACAAAACAGAGCTTCCCAAAGAAGATGTGGACATCGGATGCTGTTCTTGGAGGGCATAACTTGCCATGTCCTGTGTATGAATATGTGAGTGAAACCACAGAAAACAGCTAGTCCTTCATGATATTTCTGTACCCGCCTGTCCAGCAGTCCAGCTCTAGATAATGGGAGGCTTTTTCAAAGTGCAATGGTTTCCATATGTTCTTGAAAAGAAAACCCCAATTCTCACTTCTTTCCCTGCAGTGTGAGCTTACAGGTCCTAGTTTTACAGAATATTTAGTAGACATCTTTTGATATAGTCACTACACTGTTTTCCCATCACTACTGTAAGCTAATAACCATGTGCTCTTCAAGGCCTCTGTCCTACAGGCTTTTGACTTCAGACATATAATTCCAGTTCCTGTTTTGTGAAGGTCAGGCCTCGATGCAACAGGTTGATAGATGCATGTCCTCCTGTAGCACTCACCTCCCGAAAACCCTGAGGATGTTCTGTAGGGTGAGAAACTTTGCATGGATGCTCACTCAGTGCATTGGTAGTTGCTGAAGGGAGCGTTAGTCCTGTAAGTTATCATAATGAAGACTAGCAGCTCCTAGAATTTAAGAAGGTGGAAGTTTCTGCTTATATAAGGAAGTGAAGCCCCATCTGGCCCCAGGTTGCAGCTAGAACAATGTGGCCGCAGCCTCCCAGTTTGTCTGGGTGTGAGACAGGAGTGTGTTTCATGTATAAAATTTCTGCTGTGTGTGGAGGCAGAAGATGGCTGAATTCAGATGGTTTTGCCTCTTTTCAACTTGGACCCTTAAAGCTGTCAACTCATTTTGTCTCGCTGTCATTCATTTGAGCAGGTCTGATTCTAAACAGCAGAGGGCAGTTCTGCACACGAGTTCTGTGCAAGCTCATCCTGCAAAATCCTAGCTGTTACATTTTCCTCTCTGGTGAGGTGATGCAATGCAGCATTTTGTCCAGACAAGTATGGTACTGTGTATGAGACAAGGTCAGTAGTGTGTGTTTCTACTGATACCTAATTTTAGCTTTCCTATGTGTTTGGTTGGTTGTGATGACGTGATTAGAAGGATTTCCCTTTTCTTTCTCTCCATCCCTCAACACAAATCAAGTATATAGATAAGCCAGCTGCATTGTATAGCTTAAGCTCTGCAACAGAATGCAACTGAATCTCATTCCTGGGCATTTAAGAGAAGAGTTTTGCCCTGCTCAGCTGTGATTTTTCTGGATGAGCTTGGCTATGGGGTGAAAGGAGAGCACCTGTTAACTGCAGTAGGGCTGGAAGAGAAGTCTACATCTTGAGACTACTGAGAGCCGGATTCTGGCTGTGATGGCCCATGGGAGGAGGGCCAGAAAACAAAAAAAAAAAAACCAAGGGGAAAAGATGTTACAGGTTGGTCACAGGATACTATTTAATTGGTGGTTGAATTTCAGCTTAAGGTGGAAAAATCTACTCGCCCTGTTGCAGTCCTTTAGCTGATGTGAAGTGAGCTGATGGGGGTCTCTTGTGCCTTGGAGGCAGCTGTTGGTATGGTAGTGGTACCCTGGCTTGTGACCAGATCTCAGCTACTCCTGCACTTCAGAAGTGTTTTTTCTCTGCTTCCCAGGCTGTGTTTGTGAGGGAAAATGTGTTTACAAAGCCATACAAGTAATTGGATGTTTTCAGCCCTTATATCTGTCGATTGGTGTTTTTTCGAGCATTGAACTTGTTAGTAAGAGATTCTTCAAAGTCTGCTTGAAACATGGCAAGTATGTAGAGAAAGTGAGCTGTTTAATAAAATATACTGTCTCTGCAAACCATGATTCTCCTCCTTCCTTAGGTCGATCTGGATATCTTACACCTTGTAAGATAGCCTGGAAGATACAGAAATTTGCTATTAATGAACCAATCTTTACCTGTTTCGGGGTGTATGTAAAAGAGCATTTCCTGGAGCTCTGAAGCAGCCTGGTTACCATCTTTTATTGTATTTAATAGCAGTTAATGAGTAGGAATGTACATTCAGCTTTGATGATTAAAATGACAATGATTATTGCATGAATTTGTTAATTATAATGCAGTGACTAATTAAATGGTGAAATGGAGAAAAGGGATTCTTGATCAAGCATGTTCTTTGAGAAACTGTCCTGTGGTGTTTTTAATTGATAGTACAAGCCTAATCAATTCTTAGCAGTATCTCATTATTGGTGGGAACAGTCTGGTTTGGATGGAAATTTGCTTTCACCACACATTGACCCAGTATAACATAATTGCTTGGTCCTGTAAGTTATCACAATGAAGACTAGCAACTCCTAGAATTAAGGAGGTGAAAGTTTCTGCCTATATAAGGAAGAGAAGCCCCATCTGGCCCCAGGTTGCAGTCTCCATGTTAATTGAGTTCTCCTTTGGGTGTTTGCTATAATGACAGTCAGCTGAATTTGTATAACCATGAGGGGTTGCTATTGATTTACATTTCATTTGCCTTAATCTCTCCATCTAAAGTTTTGAGCTTTAACTTCAGGCCCTTTGGCTTATGTTAGAAGTATGTCTGACAGAACTAAGGGCCCTTTTTTACTTCTCTGTAGGGATGTTATCTACTGGCCATTGGCACTGGCAGAATTCTTAGCATGAAATTATTATTACTTCTGTATCAGCAGAGATGTGTGTGGCACTCTGAAGAATCTGTCAAGATGAAGTCTCTGCTTCTGCAAGCTCACAGCCTGCGGCCCTGATCCTGTAATTTACACTCCATGGTCCTTTCCTCATGGAAACTCCTAAGCAGTCAAGAGCAGGACATTGGGACAGTGACACAGGAAGGGAGAAGGTAAGGTTTAGGATAGTATGATTTTTCAGAAGTTATTGGCTCGGTGGTTTGTCTATCTGCATTATGAATGAAGCTCTAAAGCTTACTTCTTTTCTACATCCCATTATTTTCAGACTGGTTGGTGGATCTCAACCAACCATCATAAATCAGGAAACCTGCCAAAAGAAAAAAAAATACTGCTAAAGGCACTCTGTAATTGAGAAGATTTGAGGCAAACCTCCCCTCAACCAAACCAAAATTAAATAGCATGAACTGTCGAGCACTGGGTTAATTACTCTGTTGGCAGTCCTGCAGCTCATAAGTGGCTTCTGCATCGTAAATGTAAGAAACAATCTTTCAGAAATCTGGCTTGCTGTTTGATAGCAACTTTAAAAGGAGTTCTAACTGTTTTGTCTAAACTTAGTAATCAGCCTACACTATAGTGCCTGTAATTTGGTGATGCCATCACACAAGTAGGAGAGCTGGGACACAGGTGTTAAGCAGGCATAAATACGGCAAACAGGTTAGAAAGCAATGCAGCAAGCCAGTGTCCATCCTAGATGTTGGATTGCAAACTGAGTACATGACAACTTGATAAAGTGATTAAAAACTGGAGAGGTACTTTACTGAGAGAAAATTGTAGCCCAATTTTGGACAGTTGACCCATCCTTAAGAAGAATGCACCCTTCTAAAGCTTGCTTCTGATGCTCAAAGTCCTTGTAGTTAGAGCAGATGTTATCTGTTGACAGCTGTTATCTGTCAGGACTGCTCTGTCCCCCTTTTTCTGCTTTGGAACCAGTATCTGGAAAGGAGAGGAGGATGTGCCTGGAAGGAGCTGGCTACATGGTAGTCATATATCCAGAAAGTCAGATATCAGACTGGTGTATTCTGCTACCCATAAGAACCAACAGACCATCTTCTTAGTGGGAGCTAGAGGTAACCACTTGGGCGCCTTGGCTTCTCTGGGCAGTCATGGAAGTAAGTGTTGATAAGCTGAATTGGTTTTTTTAAAGGACACAGAGACCCCAGGATGGAATGTATTGATACTGGGCAGTGGTCTTCCCATGCTTTTTCTCATAAAATATGAAGCAGGGAAAACAATTTGCTCCTGTGTAGAACTCCTCCCTCCATTTTCATTGTTTCCAGGATGTTTATTGTGAGACTCTGCTAAGGTTGGGAACAGTGTTTTCTCTGCTGTATTGCCCTCAACATTTTTCACAGGCCTAATAATGTTTGCCATTAGACTGTAGATCATTTCACAAATGGATGTCTCCTACCTTGGTCAGCACATTTTCAATAAAAACAGTGATCTCACCCTGATTTTAATGAAAAACAAAATTAAGAAATGGATTGCATTCTGACAACCAGCAATGGCTTAGGCTCAGGATTCTTCATGGCTTTTCCTCTTTTTTTAATCTTACTGTTCAAATTCTGCCTCCCCAACTCCTGGTGACATCACAGGTGTTCCATGCTTGGTCTGAGGGGATGGCAACACAAGTGGTAGTGATGTTGGTTAATGCAGTAGGGATTCTGTAAAAAGTATTCATAGATCATCATAGTATTTGTAGTCACCAAAGTGTTTGTAGAGATTGTCACTCTGGGCTTTTGAAGAAGTGCTGCTGTAAAACTGATTCCCTGGAGCAGCATAGATTATCTTCTTTTTTGGGAACT
Organism: Colius striatus; assembly: GCF_028858725.1. NCBI lineage: Eukaryota > Metazoa > Chordata > Aves > Coliiformes > Coliidae > Colius > Colius striatus. The sequence goes on along the minus strand of NC_084760.1, from coordinate 69,638,717 downwards.
TAACTACATTTTCATTTCTTCTTGGAAGACCATATTATTTTGGCTAATATCAAAGAATATCACCCTTGTTGACATGGCTGTTTAGGACACATGCACTACAGCTGTGCTGTTGTGAAGCTTAAGAGGACTCCGGGACCAAAGACAGGGCTAATGATTAGCTAGACATACTGTCCATTGCACCAGGGCCAAATGCAGTCAGGTGCTAATCACCTTTCATTGCCCATAAAGTGTGAGAGTGGGCATTTATTTCCAGTGGGAAGTGCAAGAATGGAAAGCACTTTGCCATGAGGCAGAGCTTTGTCGGCAGTCTTGGCTTCTTCCATTGCTTACCAAAATGATGGTCTCTTCTGGCAGGGTTCAGGTACTGGGAGTGGTTTTTTTTTTCTGGCTAAATGGAAATCTGCAGCCAGGACATCCCAATTTATCATCTTTCAATGAACACCAGAATTCGTATACACCAAAGCTCTTTTTTCTCTTTAACTCACTGTGTGAAGGTCATACAAAGTAATTCATTTGCTGTCCTTTGCTAGGTGTCTTCCAAAGGTGGAGTGCCTGCCTTTTGCTAAGATGCTTAGCATTTTGGCTTTTCTTTTTTTCAGCGTTGAAAGGTTAACATTTGTATTCTTTTCAGAATCCAAAGGAAATGTGTCATCACAGAGGCACATTACAGAGTTGAATTTTAAGGGGTGACACTGCAGCTGGGCACTCAGGGACTGAGGTGTTTGGTCTGACAGGATTGGGAACAGAGCATCAGCTGTAGATTCAGACCTGTATCCTCAAGACAAGGCAGTGCTCGCAGTTCCTGCCAGCCTGTCGTTTGGCTATAGACATCCATGTGACAGTCGTCAGATATGCCAAGGCTGCGGTGGCTTTGCGTGCAGACGGGAATCCGCAGGCCTCAGTGTAAGCACCAGCTTTTCCCAGCAAAGCCAACTTTGCCTTAAACTTCCTTTTAGTAGAATTTTTCCCTTCTCCCCTTGCCATCCTACATGTATCTCTTATAGACCAGGCAGCTCTGCAGTTGTCAGGCTTGGCTGAGCCTGGCCCAGTGCTCAGGTAGATGCCGTGAGACCTGTACCAGTGAGGGGAGGCATGGAGAGCCTGCGGAGCCCCGTTTCCCAGAGCCAGTGCCACTAGATGGCAATGTGGTACTCCTGCAGCTGGGGCTCCCTTTTCTTTCCTGTAAAATGTCTTGCTTTTTCTGTATTTATCTCTGCCAAACTGATGATTGCACCCACCACCCCAGCAAGAGAACAGAACAAAATCATTTCATACAACATTACAGCTGTTGTGCCTTTCTCTTTTCTTTCTTTTTTCCTTTCCCCCTTCTCAATTCTTTTTCCCACAGCGGGGTGCAGAGGTTTAAAAACCTTCTTTCTTGATCGCTCTCCTTCTAAAAACAGAGAAAACACAGCCTCTTGGGAGCAATTAGCTGTGAGAAAAGCATTTCTCAAACAATTGCCAGGAAATATTGTCTTGACCGATATTCCTGATGTAATACTGTCGTTCTCAGATTCTAAGATACTCAACTGCAAAAACAGCAGGGTGCAGATCTGTAATGTACAATCTGCAGCTTACCACCTACCTTACCTTTTTATATCCATTTACTTTCAGTTTGTGTCCTTCCCACACCCCCTGTAGCTATTCTGTTTAGGAGAGTGAAGAATTATTTGTGACTCTTGTCTTGTGACTAGTGTATCAGGCCAAGGCTGTGACAAGACATGGATGAAAATTAAGGTTATGTCTTTGCTGCCCAGGTTCCTCATTGAAATTCAGTGGCAGTGTGCTGCAGAGGACGTCAGGCTGCACACTTCCTGCAATCCCTTCTAGCCTTAAAGCCTGGCAGCCGGAGAGTACGTGAGGTTGGTGAAGTCTGAATTTCAGTGGGGGAAGCTGGAGAGCAGGTATATGTGAAGCAGGGAGCAGGAGTACACTGAGACCCTGAAAGTCCTCTCCCCATTGTTGTATTTATGGAAGATGGACTGGGCTGTAAGGTGGGAAGAGATTGGAGGAATGGTGGATAAACTTTGAATGCTAAAAGTCAGTGTTAGCAGTGGCTACAAACTGCTGCTAGCTAGCTATCTAGCTGGACGTACAAGCATGCATGTCCATTTGCATGCACAGGCATAGCTGTTTGTATTGTGTAGTTCAAATTTTGTCCCTCTTTACATAAATTCGTGGAGATTTGAGAAACAAGCTTTGCTCTATGGGACAGGGTGTGAACTGAAGCACCTTCTGGAAGACAGACAGCAGTGTAATCCTTTCATTCAACCCTGTCTGCAGCTGCTTTTTATAAACTTGGCATAAATACATACTCAGTGAGGCCAGGCCTGTGTAGCTGGAAAATATTTTCCACCATCCAAAAACCCAGAAGATTGGAAAAAGAGCCCAGAAATTGTGCATAACATGGAATGGCCTTGCTTGTGGTTTTTTTCCATGACTTCCTCAGCTCATTTTTCTGCTGCCAATTTTAGAAGCCCATAAGTCATACTTGTTAAACTTTCTCAGTTAAAATGTAACTCTAAGAACAAAGTCATATGATATGTTGCAGCCAAATAATCCTTCCAGAGCCTCTGACTGGAGAAAACCTACCTTAATCTGGCCAGTTTGTAAACCTGCATGGGCTCCTGTCCCAGGAGAGGCAGGGCTGAAGGGGCAGGTTCACAGTGTGAGGCCAAGTCACACCACCCTCCCCCGGGGAAAAGCTGCCCTGTGGACTTCAGCAAGCATTTCTCCCTGCTTTTGCTAAGGGTAGTCAGGCCTGTGATGGGTTGTATTTCAGGATGGTGATGGCAGAAATTTTAGATACTGCTCTAGAAGGACTTTCAGCAGGAGATGAAGCAGAGAAGGGAGTGAGAGGACACAGTGAAGGGCTGAGATGTGATTATAGGAAGGTGCTGCTGCTGTCAAGGTGAAGGAGCTGAGGGATGAGGAAATGGCAGGTTGCCAAGAGTGAAAGTGAATTTGCTAGAGGGTTTGAAGAAAGGGCATACTCATTTCTGTGTGTTTTTAAATGTTGTATGAATATGGAAGTACTCATGTGCCAGGAGAAATATTTTTGTTTGCCAGTTTTCCTTTCTTTTATAAGGTGATTGTATTTACACTGGGCCTCAGGTGGTTGTCTTGAAGTGTCATCCTCTGTCTGGGGTTTGCTCTGTCCACTCAGACAGAACACATCCTTGGTCACTGCTGCAGGGAGATTGCACTAAATTTGATGCTGGGTCAACAGCCAGGAGCAGGACCTGTCTGTGGGCCATGTGGGCAGCATTGCCCCAGCCTGCCTCCTCTCAGGCCCTGGTCTGGGGGCTTGGAAGGGCAGGAGGACTGGCCTCCTACCAGCACTACCCTGGGCAGCCTCTGCCAGGGGTGTGAGAGTCTGACAGGGCGTGAGGGACACTGCAGGTGGAAGAGAAGCAAATGAGAAGAGCTGTGAGGGGCTTCTCTGTCTGCTCACCCTTCCAGCCCTTGTGCTAGGGGTGGAGCAGTATGGAAGTTCTCCCTCTGGAAAGAAAACATAAAAATAAACAGATACTTATGGAGGGGTTTTTTTCCTCCTAAATGTCACCTTTTTGAGTTTGGTTCTGGCCCTCAGTGTACACTGGGAGAGCTTCTGGAGGAAGCTGGGGGATCATGCTGCTGCGGAGGGACTGCCAGGAGTGACAGGCCCCAGAGACCGCCTTCCTGTGGCAGGGTGAAACACCCTCGCAAAGCCTGTGTGGTCTTCACGGGAAGGGAGGAACTGAGCAAACCCACTGGAAACCAGTGAGGGTGTTGTAATGTCTTCTGGACAGCTGGTTTCAAAAAACAGCCACTGCCCCTCTCTCTCTCTCTCTTTCTTTCCCTCTCTCCGTGTCTCTCTTCCCCCCTGGCAGCCACTTCCCTTGCCATGACATTGAGGGAGGTGGTGGTGACTGATGTAACCGCAGCCAGGGAGAGTCACTTGCCCAATGTGCAGAGTCTGGCCGACAGCCAGAGAAATTTGCTAGGGATGGATTTTCTCACAACAGGCTCCCTGTCCCTGTGTGCATACCTGTAACTGGGCCAGGTGCTTGGCATGGCAGCCTCCCCAGCCAAGTACATGAGGAGGTGGAGCTACCCAAGCTGGGAGAGGGAGAAGGAAAAAAAAACAGAGAAAAGGAAGAAAATTTTGTTTTTGTCCTTTGTGAATGCAGACCCAATAACATGCTTAAGCACATGTTGTTTGTGTCACTGTATTGTGATTAATAAAGATGCCTGTTTGCTGAAGCCAGCTGTTCTTCATGCTAATGGTGGTGGGCGTGGGGGAGAGGGTGAGGAGAGGCGTACTAGTGTTTTTGCTGAATCACCACCTTTACGTTATTTTGACAGACCTTTAGAAGGATCTCTTTGTATGAACTAGAATATAACGCTCTGCTGGCCTCTTAAATTCTGGCTCTGTTGAGAAGAGAGATCCTTTCATATCGATTGTCATTTCACATGCAGTTCAGGCACTGACTTGTAGAAAATCTGGGCCAGGAGGGATATCATTAGGTATTTATGGGGGTTTGGTTGGCTCAGCAGTCAGTTTTTCCATTGTCATGCCGTGACAGTAGTGCATTACATACACCCTCAGGAGACATCCTTCTGCTTCCACAACAATAAAGGACTTTTTTCATTTTCTGAGTCATCTTCAGCTTGGAAAAATACCCAACCAACCACCACCAGTAAATATAATTAGCAACAGGCATATATACTGTATGTAGGTCTTGGAGACCATTGGGACAGTCCCTGTTAAAATGTATGCTTGTGGTTGCTCACCCTGTGCTTAGACCTCCAGCTGTGTCCCTGATTACATTTAGCTGTTTTACCATATCCTGGTGATACAGGATGAGGCGCCATTTCTAGTTTGGATAAAGAGGAGGAATATAGTTAATGCTGGGATTGTCTTTCATGCATACACAGGAACTTTGGCCAGACTCTCAGCTTACAAGGCAGGGGAGTACAAATGGCTGCGCTGCGCCGGATGCGAGGTCTACTTAGCTCTTTATCCTGCCTCTGACAGGGGCCAGCAGCAGATGCTGTGGGAAGCAGGACAAGAAACAGAGCAAGTTTAGGCTTGGCTCCCAGCACAGCTATTCTCGCTCACCAAAGGATGGGGGAAGAGGCACCTACTGCTTCAATCCTTCTGCTCCCCAGCCTGCTTAGGACTCAGCTGTGCAGTGGCCCCTGTTTGCTTTGCTTCCCAGATGTTGCTCTGCATGGAATGGAAAGCAGACCCAGGTCTCTTCTGCTTTGCTTCTTATCCACGTGATCATGTGAGGATTTCTGGGTTAAATGTGTCCTGGCCCCCTCAATGTTTCCCTTACGCAAGCGTGGTGGAGCAGGGAGCAGGTGGCGTGCAGCTGGGCTCTGCTGCCTGCCAGGTGGATGCTCCCTTACACTGTGGGCCTGAGCTGTCCCAGTTAGGGGCTGCTTCCTGTCCTGCCTGTGCCACTGCAGCACCATGAAGCCGGGACCTGCCTGTGCGTCCATCTTTCACCTCAGGGTGAAGGCTGATGCCAGTCACGTGGCTGTGAGCAGGCCAACTAGGAGATTGGTACAACTTTATTTATTTATTTTAACCTGTGACTAAGATGGGGGAATATTTGGATGGGAGCCGCTCCTCCCAGAAAAGTACTGTTTATATTTTGGTCTCCTGGGCAGAGTCAGTCGAATCTGAAGTACTCATAAGCCAGCAGTGGTATGTGGGCTCTGCTGGCATGTCCTCACGTAACCTGGCATTCAACACTGCTGGACAGAGTGTGGGCTGGTTGTTTGCTCATCGTGAGCTCAAATGGCCAGAAGATTTCCTTTGTATTCCTGATTGCTGAGCTCAGAGGGGTGGAGGGAGAGGAAGGACAAGCTTTCCTCTGAAAGTGGCTGGGTGTTGCATAGGACCGTACCTGGGGTTATGCTGAGAAAAATGGGATGGTGTGGGTGGGGTGATGTCTCTGTAGCCACAGACAGTGTTGCAGGGCTCACCCGTGCGGCAGCACGGTCACTGGTAACACTGCTCTGTGTGTGTAAGCAAGTCAATGCCTGCTGCCACGTGATCAGAAGGGGAGATGCTTTTAGAAACATGTGAGGGTGGCATGAAAAAACAAGTCAGCTGAAGTATCCTTAGCTTGTAGGGCAGCTGCAGACTAGTAAACACAAGTGAAATGGTGCACCAAATCTCCTCAAGTATCGAACTGGCATTTATTTTCATTACCTCTACCTAATTCCCCCTGTGTAAGCTACTTATTTTTTTAAGATCTTGTCAGCTGAAGACTCTAATCTCTGGGGGATGGCCAGAGCCAGCTCAGCCAACTTTGATGGGAAATTATTTCCCAAAGTGAGGGTCTTGTTCCCTGTGGCAGAACAGAGGGCAGTGCAGAGAACTAGCTAAGAAGTGTTTAAATAGCACTTGACAAAGTTACGATATAGGGGGAAATAGGATTTCATATTGAGCTAAGGGAAGTTTGGAGAATCTTGTCCCCATATGTCATCAGTTGCTAAAATAAGTCTCTTGGAAATGTAAAAAGTCTGTCTCTCTCCCCTCCTTGCCCTATAGCAATATAAGTAGCAAAATTTCATCTGAGTTTTGTGATAAATAAATGAGTAATCCTGCCTCCAAGGCTGTCTGGAACTTCTGCACCACATCCTTGCTCCAGCATGTACCACAGTACAGTATTTTACAATGTCTGGAATGGAGAAGATTTCTTCTGTGTAGCATGATGTGGTATGTGCACTGGTCTCAGCATTGTCTGTGGAGTGAGAAACAGGGCAAGGCTCCTCTGAAGCCATCAATTTTGGCATTTTCTGTTTTAGCACTCCCTAATTCTTCAGCAAATTGCCAGGACAGCTAATGACTGGGGTCAGACCTGTTAGCTTTTGGTCAGTAAACTAAAACCTGTTTTATTTTTCCAAGCCAAGTTTACTAACAAGGCATAGGCCAAATCTTCCTTTCAGCTGTCATGGCAAAGGCTAGAAAATAGGAAGAAACCAATGGCAGCTCAAGTACAGTGTATGCTGAGAGTGATGGAAACTCTGTTCTGCAGCAGAGAGGACTTTGACATCCTGAACCAGCAGCTCAGCCATGGCAGTGCATCAAAACTCTCCAGAAAAAACGGACTGTGGAAAATTTCCCTTGTGTTAGTGGTACCTCCTGGTCAGGGCTCAGCAGCTATGGGACTTCAGGGAAAGTTTGCTGCTGTGTTTAGTGAAGGGTCCGTGAGCACCAAGCTGCCTGCACCCTCTTGTTCGTGAGCTTGTTAAACTCTGTCCTCAGTGGAATGTAGCTGGGGGAGAAAAGCAGCTTTCTAACGATGTTGAGGTTGGCCTTTTGTCAATGAAGAAAGACCTAGAAGTTAGTGGTGCTCAGAGGCACTGGCTGAGCCAGGTTTGATCTTGGAAGTATCTATGTAAAGATGGAATATTTCCCAAGGAGGGAACTGTACAAAACTGATGTAAATGAAGTCAGGCTCATAGGGTTCTATCCTCCAAATACGAGTTTTGTATTGAGGTCAGTGGGAGGCTAAGGTGTGAAAATCTTTGGGTGGATGATTTTTTTGCTGCAACTCAAGCACAACAGGGAACCTTGGGAAGCCTTCCTAAATGAGTTGGCCACCTGTACCATGTCTGACTTACATCCCCCTGGCTTGTGCTGACACACAGCCTGGCATTGACAAACTTTCTTGGTTTCTAGATCGCTGCTTCCATTTGGTTAAAACCACATGCAAAGTGCCTTTCAGAGACAAGGAACAGAGTTAGGAAGAGGAAGCTGTGTGAGGCTTGGTTAGCATTACTGAATCATGCTGGATATGGGTCGGTAAACTCTATAGGCCCAGACTTTCAGAGGTTTCATGTTTCAGTGCAGCACAGCATCAATAAGTCCATTCTTCCAGGAAGGTCAGGCTTACTTTCACTCCATCCCTCCCCATCTCCCTGGGCGACTAAGGCTGTTTAACAGCAACAAAGGTTCAGGGTGCAGTCCGAGCAGGAGGAAGCACCTTTGCTGTTTCATGTCCTCTGCCAGCAGGCAGGGACATGTAACCACCTGCCCAACTGTCCCTAGGAGGGTTCAGCTGCCTGTACCTTGAACGGAGGCCAAGGCCAGTTGCAAGGGCTTGGGACCTCTCAGGACCAGTCCTCAGCTTAGTTTTTCCTCTGGCCCCACCAGCTCAGGAGGAGCCTCATACAGTTGCCATAGATTTCAAGGACATGCTTTTAGTGACAATGCCTAAGGAAAATTTGCGGTGTCTGATGACAGCATATTTGTGTCTTAAAGCTGCTCTGTGGTGCTGAAGGACAGTTATTGAAATGAATAAATAAATGGACCAAAATAACACTGAGGAAAGAAAACAACTCATCAAGAAAGTTATGAATGTAGCTGTCAGCCTGGTTTTGTTCATTTTGGGCTGGGTGACAGTTGCAGGCTCAGAATTCAATGACATTCAAACCTTTCTCTACAGGTGAAGGGACACAAAATGGGATCTAATCTGTTCTTCATGGGACATCACTTTCTGGCTTTTTCTTTTTGGCAAGAAACTACAGGTAATTTATGTCAATGTCACTAAAGACACATTCTTGTTACTCTCACAAGTGTGACCTTGTATCCAGCTAAAAGAGTTATAGCAGGCAACCAGTGAGGTGCTCAGCTTACATCCACCGGGCAGATTTTCCAAGCAGCAGCTATGCTGGCAGGGCTACCTGCCATGCTGCCCAGCCACATCAGTGCCAGGCGCTTCTGGGAAGGTGCGGGCAGTGACATCACAGAGCAGCAATGATGGAGATGAATTCCTGGAAGAGGCCTACTGAGAGCAGCATACAGTCCATGGTGCAGCACACTGTGAGATGCATTGCTGTAGGGACAACGGAAATGTATGGAGAGAGGGCTCACACCAGTCACGCCATCATGTTACAGTGTCCTGTCCGCACAGTAGGCAGCAACCTCGCCGAACCAATCACAGAAAATTGTCTGCCTTGGCCAGGGGGAAATGACTTAGCTGTCACAGCTTTCACTCAGAATTAGCTATGAGCTGGCCAAGCATAAATTGCTTTTAGAGTCAGTCCTGCCAGCTGCTTTACCAACGAAGCACAAATTGTGAGGAACAGGGCTCAGGTTCACGTGCTTAAACCTTATGTGTCATAAGGTTGCTAAACTTTTCCCTAGGGCCGGTACTACAATATGTACTGTATTGGCATGCTATCTTTTCTGTTCAGCCTCTGCGTGATCATATTATAGCATGTCCTGTTGACAAGGGCTCAACTCAGATCAAACTGCGTGAAGAGATAACTGTGGCCTTGATCGCTCCGTGGTGAAGCCAGAGTAAATTACTTTATGCCAAATGAGTTGTTGCCTGTTTATTTCAGATTAAACAGCTTAGGACCTGGCCTCCAGATCATGTCATTTCTCTAATTCAACTGGATGGTATTTATAAGTTCATAGTGGTCAAAATGATCCAATAAATGCCAGCGCACAACCCCAGCACTTGCAAAACATCGAATGTATGTATTGGCACTTTTCCTATTTGCTGACTGCAGGACAAATAGGTTTCGTATTGGGACATCAAAGTCTGTTTCAGCAACTGGATGCATGACAAAGCTGTGTTATAATCTGGGTACTGATTACGGCATTGAAACATGTTGGCTCAGCATGTGGTAGGTTTGGATGCGTAGCTAGATCAACTTTTTAGTGGCCTATGGCTTGATTTCAATGGAGAATGTTGTCAGCATATTTGTGCTAATTAAGGAAACGGCATGGGAAACTCCTTTCCACTGCAGATACAGGCAGAGCTCAGGAAATGTCATTGCCTCTCGATGATTTTTGTAACAGACAGTTTGTCTTGAAGTGGAGAAGCAGCTTTGTGTCTTAACTATATTTCTAAACTGCACTGAAGCTTGTTTTGGTCTTGTCCAATTCATGTGTTTTCGCCATATTTTTGGAGGAGGGATGGAATGGTTAGGTCACGAACATGTCAGAAGGGCTATTATGAGTTATTTAGCTGTATTTGGGGCTTCTCTGCCTTGATTGGGTTTATTTGTAACATTGACAGGACCTGAACAAGAAATAAATACAGGTTTGTGCTCATGCTTTGCTAGGAGAACTTCCTTGCTGCTGAAAGTAAGACTTTTGCCCAACAGTAACCTTTTTTTCCTTTTTCATTCAGGCAGTGTTTTGGATATGTTATGCTACTCTTAACATATTCCCATGTCCAAGTTTCCACCAAGGCAGGCTGAAACCTTGCCAACTCCATTAAGATCCTTCTATTACACTGAGTCAGCTGCTGTGATTTTACCTTTGCTTGTGGTCAAAGTACTAAACTCTATTATCTTTTTGTTCTTTTTTTTTCAACATAAGAAATTGCAATACAAGTGTTCATTCTGTGTGCCTACATTTCCTCCTACTTCAGTGACAAAACCAGCATGCTGCTTTTATTATTAATGAGCACACCTAGAAGCTTTTGATGTTTTCCCAAGGGATCCGCAGCCCAAACATAAAGGACAAAAAAAATAATATAAATAAAGGGGAGAAATTAAGAGCCTTTATTTGCATTTATGGACAGAGAACTGAGGTAACCACAATTAAAGGGGCACTTAATGCCTTATTATTGAAAGGCCAAACGAAGTCTTGAGCGAGGCTAAAAACAGATCCTGGACCAGCAGGTCTGTGTTCTACAGATGGCTCTGGACACAGTTCTGCTCGCCAGCCCCAGCAGTGCCCAGTGCTGCACAACTATGCACCCCTGTGTCCCTGTGCCTGAGTTAAGGTCAGCAGCCCCAGTCTTTGGCAGCACCTTCACTAGGTCAGCGCAGTTCTCCTGTTCCCAGTGCAGGGTGCTCCCAGAGCTGCTGGCCTTCTGCCCTCAGCTTGAATCAGAATTGGTGCTGAATTGTCATCTGCTACAAGGGAGGGCTGCTTGTATCGACTATTGGAGGCCTCCAGAATGGCAACTGCTGAGAAATGGCTGCTGTGTGTAGGAGATCATGGCAGACTTTTCCCAAATGCCAGTCCATGGGAAGAGTTTAGCAGCTCTTACAAGCTGAAGGTGGAGTCAGCTGTAACCTGACTTACCTTCCTTGGCATTTTGAAGTCTGGTGGAACAACAATGTGTAATGACACTTATTCTGCCTTTGCAAGTAGGAGACTGTCTTTATGCCAAAGTGTCTCATTGGTGAACCTCACCTCAATGCAGAGTGCTTATTCAGATGTAACCATGAAAATGAAGGCTGGCTAAATAATGCCTCCAACTGAAAGGATCCACTGAAGCTCATTATAATGATCTTAATGACTTCCAATTCAGCTGTGTCTGTGATACCAGAGTGCAGAGGTAATTACAGAAGTGCTAAGTACTATTATTACTTGATATTAGTGGCAGGGTGGGGGTGAGACCTGGTGAGTCCTTCCCCCATCTGGCCTAGAGAGGAATGAGGGTCACCCCCTTCCCTCCACCCCTCTCAAGGCCTGGGAAGGAAAGACTGTGCAGGCAGGGTGGAGCCAGGACTCTGCTCCTCTTCTAACCTTTGCCTCTGAGGTGTCAGGAGGTGGCTCTTTTGCACAGCAGGAACTTTGGTGCAAACAAACTAGGAGAAAGGAGAAATGCCTCTATAGCACCCTTTCTGCCTCCACCTTAGCAGCAGAGGAAGCAAACATGCTGTCTCTTCCTGTCCCCTTCCTGGTTTTGCTGGTCTTTCAGTTTACTCTGTCTCTCCTGTGGCCCTCTTGTGCTACCCGATGTTGCTGGATTTTCCCTTTGTGCTCTCTTCTTACCTGATCTCAACTGGGCCCTACCAGCCCAAGTGCTCCTTGGCTTGTGCAGGATTTCCTTTTCCTCTGTGCCGGTGGCTCACACTCTGAGGATGAGGAGGGGTTGCCTTTTAGGGGTTTTGCACAAGATGACCTTCCAAGGTCCTTTCCAGCCTCAATTACTCTGTGATTTGGAGGCTGTGGCTCATTACTGACCTTGTTCTAGCCCGGGAAAGTGCTAACCCTTTGACCCTTTGAGGAGTTTTTAAGGAAATGGTTAACAATTTGCTGCCTGGCTTTTCTGTAGGATCCCACAGACTACACAATCTATGGGAACCCTCAGCACTGGCAGGGTCTGTAGGGCAAAGCTGCAAGCACTGGCCTTGCAGGCCCTCCTGGATCACGGCTGGAACGGTGAGAACACATTCAATTAGCTCTGCTCACTGCCCATGCCAGCCTGTGTGAGGAGAAACTTGGGCAACAATGATTCAGACTCAAATAATTACTTGACCCAGAGGAAGGCTTGATGATACACTGGCTGGGACACACCAGCAGTGATTATAAGATGATTCACTGCCTGGGCTCTGCCATTCAAAACATCCTCTGTATTGCATAGGCAAGGTCATTCATGGAGGCTGCAATGAGGAAGTGATCCTTGCACCTTGAGCTGCTACTGACCCTTTGAGCTGCTGCCCCTGTGGTGCTCATCTACCTTTGGCCATGCTGACGCTTGAGAGGTTTGCTGGCAGCAGGAAGCAGCCTGGCAGTGCTGTGTGCCTGCAGCCAGGCATTATGCTCATCCTGAGAGGGCCTGGCCAAAGGGGTAGTGCAGCCAGGCTTCCCAGCATCCGCCCAGAGCCATCCTGTGCCATGGAGAAGCACCTTGTTGGACTTTAATGCTATACTGAGGGGGCAGGTGGGAACTCAAAGTGCTCCAGCCCATAATTTGCACATCATTCTTCAAAACTCTGATAAAAGTCTTTGCACTGCTGTTCTCACTTCCATTTTTTCCAACTGTCAGAAGTGTGGAGCTCACATTGCTTCTGTGTTTCTTTTATAGAGGCACATAGCCTACTGCCTCTTTTCCTTTCTCATGCTGCTGTGTGTGCTTTTCTTCTTCCTGTTCCACTCATCTTTCTGCCCTTCACTCTTCATCTCCTCTCCTCCCCTCCAGATTTTCTCTTGCCAGACACATGCGCTTCTTTTGTTTCACCAAAATGGTCTGAGGGCACTGACTACATCTATCTGGTCCTGCTAAATGCTTCCCAAAACACTGATATTGCTTCATGCAGAGCAGGGAAATCCTCAGCACCTGGGAAGCACCATTTTTCCTGACCCAGGAACTGATACTGCTTGTGGCAGTTTGCTGGAGGCACTGGTGAGATCTGAGGCCTGGAAAGTTTACTCACGTTGGCTGGGACTCCCAAACGTGTTGGGGCTAATAATGCATATGGATTGTATTGTGCTTTCCCTGGAGCTAAATTGAGAAACATGTTAGTTAACACACTAGGGGTTACTCAGAGTTCCCAAACCTTGTGTTTTGCCAGTGACAAAGTTGCAAACTTGTAGTACAACACTCCTGACATTTTCTGTGTGGTGCAATGACCAAGCTCCAGCAGAGTTGTGCTTCATCCTCTTTGTCTTGCAGTTCTGCCTGGACTTTTTTCGGATTTAAGTCTTCAGCTGTCATGCATTCTTGCCAGCTATTCTATACATCTAAATAACTAGGTGAACTCTCTCTGGAAAATAAACTATCCAATGAATTTAGCCCTTCCTTTTGGTGAGTGAACTGCCTTCAGACTGTGTTTCGAATGTATTTTATGTGCAGGAGTATTATTTGTGCTTTGCCTAAATGTTTGCTAGCTATAGATTCTCTGTGTGCTCTTGGATATAGCTGTGGTTTTAAGTACCCACTGCTGGTTATTCATAGTGCGCATTTAGTCATTTAACAAACATGGTATTAGTTCTGCTCTCTAAGTGGATGACTAATACTCTTATAAATAGGAGGAATGTGATCTGAAAGGTCACGTGAATGTTCCTAGTGTGAACATATCCTCAAACTATGAGATTTCTCATTCCAGGAGCACGCTTGCAAAAAAGAAAATACTCATTATTAGGAAGAAGAAAAGGGGTTCAAAACCCATTCAGGCAATTTATCGGCTTTAACTCAAACAACTTGCAAATGTTTGTTAAGTTTTGCATTGCAAAAGGTTTTTGCAATATTTGCCTTTCTCTGCAATCTCTCCTGACCTGCTTGGGAGCATGGGAATTACCCTGTTGGAACAGTCTTAATCTCTCTGCTGTGCCAGTGCCCTCCTTTGGAACTTAACAGGACCTGAATGTTTCTTAAGTAGGTATAAGAAGCATGCTTCAACTTTCTTCCTAACCTCTTTCATAACCTCTAACTCTGGATTCCAAAGGAAATGAGAAGAGTGTACAGTACAGGTTTTGGCACCGCCTGTAAGCTGGCAGCTTTCCTCAGCTTGGTACCATGGAGAAGACGATGCTGTGCTGCCCAGGTGGTGGAGAAGGAATGGGAGGATGCTGCCTCTGAAGTGGGATGCAGCCTTCTGAGAGGCTGGCTTTCTCTGTTGGAGAATGCTGAAGGTAAAATGCATCAGATCAGCTGAACAAGCACCCTCCTCTTTTCATTTTTACCAAATGAAAACAAAGTAACAGAATGCTGCTGATCTCCTGCCATTGTAAGGTTTGATTTACATTCAAAGGAATACAAGGAATGGAGGAGCCATGGCCTCAGGACATCCAGCTTCATTTCATGGCTGTGCTTCAGGCTTGCTGAGGGGGTGTGTGTAGCACACACTGAGCCCAGGTTCAAGTCCAGCCTGTGTTCATACACTGACTGTTTTGACAATTGAAGTCCTGGGCTGGCCTGCAGCAGCCCCTTGGCCAAGGCTGAGGCCCTCGTTGGCTGGAGCAGTGAGGGGAGAGCCATTATGCTGGAGGTGTGGCAGGAGAGTCCTGCAGAGGCCACATGCCAGGGGTTGGACTGCTGCTGCTGCCACTCTGATGCCAGTCCAGTGAGGCACTTTGTCTGCTTGCTGTGGTGTGAAGTCAAAATGAAGCCCTTCCAGTGGAGAAACAGGCAAGCACAGCACCGTCTTCCCTCCTGTCCGCAACACAGGTACACCCAGGCGCTCACCTGGTGGGCTTTGGGCTGGTGGAGCAAAGCAAAGTGAAATGCTCCTGGGAATAGGTTCAGCTTCCAGCTGAGAAGTGGCACTGGCTGCATCAACACTTCTCTGCTCAGTCTCTCCATAGTCAGATGTAACTTGTAGCTGAAGTTAGTTTGGCTTTTCACTGGAACAAAGTGGAGGATAAGACTTGCATAGCTGGCTCAGAGATGTATCCTCATCAAAACAGAGGCAGATACATTTGGTCACCAGCCAAAGCTTGAGGCACATGCCTGGGTGGCATGTGGCTACGTCTGTGCTAATAAACTGGGCAGCTGCAGGAGCTACGCTCTGCTTTGTGGCTGAGTAACGCTGTCTGGACATGGCATGACAGATAAAGACAGATGAACCCTCTTGCCCTTCAAAACCATGTGGCAATATACAGACTACCTATTGGAAACAGTCCTCGCCCATGCTAACTCCTGGGCTGTGCTTGGGAAAGGTCTGGGAGAGTGCTGGTTGGCCTGGGCCAAAACCGTACGTGGTACTGCACTAGGAGCCTGAGGGGTGGGTGGTTGGGCATCCCTACTCGTGCCCCAATCGATTTTCTGCTCTAAATGCTGCCACTCTGGCTGGTGTCGGGCAAGTTACCTAATCGGTGATACAAGAAAGAGAAGACTCTCCCAGCTTAACTCCTAGTCTTTGTCCCTTCGTGCCCTCTCTCACACAGGTGTAACCTTACCTACTGACTGGCAGGACTGCCAGGATCTGATATGTTGGGAAAGTGGGATGTAGTATAGGTGAAAGTCCAAACTGACTGCAGTGGTTTATACAAGAAGTGTGCCTGTGGCAGACATGCTATAAAGATGGTATTCCCATTTCACACACCTATTGTAATTTCATCCACGCTTGTCATACAGTTACAGAAATGCATTAGCATTAAAATACATGGGCTAAAA
Source organism: Colius striatus (assembly GCF_028858725.1). NCBI lineage: Eukaryota > Metazoa > Chordata > Aves > Coliiformes > Coliidae > Colius > Colius striatus. Next base: position 69,622,902 of record NC_084760.1, on the reverse strand, counting down.
GCATTTGGTTGTGTCCTGTGTTCTCCTCCTGCCAGCCTTTGTCATGACAATAGGTCGCAGATTAGAAAGAACAGCTTGGGTCTCCCCAAGCAGTCTATATGCAGACAACAAGTCCCAGAGGTTTGACGACCATACATGGTGTTTCTTTCTGCACACATGATATGTCTCCTAATTTCAGCAGTCTCAGGTTTGATTTCAGTGGAAGACAGTACATATAAATGATACTCAACTGAGAAGAGCACATGCAGGGCTTATGAAACTGTGTATGTGTCTGCATGTGTGTGCATTAAAATAACAGGACAAGGGTGCAATATATTATTTAATAGCTGGCTCAGATTTCTCTGCTTGCCTTAGGAGCTCTTGGCTCTCAGATTTTGTTCTGTTGTGTGAAGAGCTGTATTTCAGGGTGCTCTCCTACAGCTAGTGTTGGGGGGCTCAGCAGTACATTTAAACTGAAATCAGATGTACCACCCAGGTTATTTTGAGTGTGCTGATATTTCATAGAATCATAGAATGGTAGGGGTTGGAAGGGACCTTTAGAGATCATCTAGTCCAACACCCCTGCAGAAGCAGAGTCACCTAGATCAGGTCGCATAGGAACATGTCCAGGCGGGTCTTGAAGACCTCCCAGGGAAGGAGACTCCACCCCCCTCTGGGCAGCCTGTGCCAGGGCTCCATCACCTGAACAGTGAAATAGTTTTTTCTTATGTTTAAGCGGAACTTTTTGTGTTCCAGCTTCATCCCATTACCCCTTGTCCTGTTGCTAGCTGCTATAGAAAAAAGGGATGTCCCAACCTCCTGACACCCACCATTTAGATATTTGTAAATATTAATGAGATCCCCCCTCAATCTTCTCTTTTCTAGACTAAACAGCCCCAGTTCCCGCAGCCTTTCCTCATATGAAAGATGTTGCAGTCCCCTGATCATCTTGGTGGCCCTGCGCTGGACTCTCTCCAGAAGTTCTCTGTCCCTCTTGAGCTGAGGAGCCCAGAACTGGACACAGGACTCCAGATGAGGCCTCACCAGGGCAGAGTAGAGGGGGAGAAGAACCTCCCTTGACCTGCTGGCCACACTCTTCTTGATGCATCCCAGGATGCCATTGGCTTATCGGTGCCTTTGGATTTCTCATCTTTCTTGGTCAGTTGCAGATATATTTTTCTCATTGATGGCAAGTAGGTGGTAGTGGTGGGAGCAGGTCTTGTTTGTGGCTACTGGCCAGCTGACAATGGGCAGTGATAAAAACATAGAAAAAGATGGGCAGAAAGGAACAGATAGTGTAATTACATGTGACAAGGACCAGCACGACACTGCATTTGCTATACACATACTCGAAACCTACACACAGGAATACATAAAACATTCAAGACATGGAATCAGGTTCTTCCACAGAGCAGCCAATTACATAAAGAAACAAAAAGAGATTTTTTTTTTTCCCCATTGCAGTGCTGCAGTCAGAGCTTTCCAGCCTCTGGCTGTGCCTGGGAGAAGAGTGTGTTAAGTGTGAGCAGAATAAATGATCAGTTTGTAACCAGCATGGCAGACACCTGTGCAGTGCCTCACTGCAGCCCCTTCCTGTGCCGGCCAGGCCTCAGCGGCAGGCGGCAGGAGCAAGCAAAAGCAAACCTAGTTACAGCAGATCGTGAGCAAAGACCCTCAGGCATGACTGCTGCAAAGATGCACCTACGTGTTCCAGACAGATCCTTTCTTGGTGCTGCTCAAACCTTGCTCTCTGTACTTGGACAAAAGCAGACCCGGTTTTTCACGTTGCGGCACAGTTGCACTTCTGAACAGGAGCCATTTTGCAAGGGAGGGAAGAGCAGCACCTAACTACTCCTGAGCTGCCATCTCCCTCCTGGGGTTGGAGAAAACCAGGAAGCAAGCCCTCAAAGCTTTTCCATGGTGACACAACAGAACAAAACAGGATTTCCTTCAAAGCAGTAACAGAACAGACTTTGCAGCATTTTTACAGGAGTGAATTGAGACGCTAAAGAGTGGAATTTCCAAATGCTTTTCCCTTCCTACACCTTTTTAATCTTCATAAATCTGTGTCAGTTTTTAAAGAACCTATTTTGGGGGAAGAGAAAGGGGACAGGACAGGTGATGAGCTATTCAGAGCTAAAAGAAGAGATTCATGCTGCCAGAGGTTAGACTGTAGAAAAATGTGTCAGCGCAGGAGATGATGGTTCTCTCTTAATGTCTCTCCCGAAGCATCAAGGTGTACATGTTTCTCAAAGGGGCTGTACATCTCAGAGATAGTCTATGAACTGCATGTTGAAATGGTTGCCATGGCAGTGCCTGAGTATAACTTAGAAAGCATGATTAGCCAGAGCTGGCCTAAATAGCTGAAGGGAAGGAAAAAAGAAAGGAAGGAATAAAAAGGCCAAGGACTTTCTGTTATTTCTGATATAATTCCAACTGCGTTAGACTTTGCCAGGAAGAGGAAGGTGATAGTGGCGAGAAGCTGCAGGATCCTGCTCACGTCCCAGCTCCGGGTGGGTACCACCAGCAGCACATGCTGTGAGGGCACTTTTGCCCCCTTACAATATGCCAGCACATCCGGCAAGAGTCTGTTAGTACAGACCAGTCCCGTCAGTGTTGGTTAGGTGAAACAGTACTTCACCAGAGGCAAGGCTAGGGCACTGCTTGCCCTTCAGCAACCTGGAGCACAGTCACAGCACTCACCTGACTGATGCAAGGCATAGTCACATTATAAAGAGGGAGACTGGCCTGCAGAGAGGTTGCAAGGGTTGCCCCAGGGGCCTCAGAGAACTGCTAGCCTGGGTAGGCTGTTTATGGTGAGTTCCCTATCCCTACGGTAATTTCAATTCTTCCAGCTCACTAACCTACATCTGCTTGAAGCATGCCTCTGGAAGGTATCTCATCTTCATCCAGAGTCTGAGCACTGAAGAACACAGCCCCTTTTGTTAATTCATTGCAGTGGTTAATCATGCTTGCTCATTTAAAAGCACACAATCACACCTTCTATCTGATTTGGTTGTGTAGGTATTAGTGCTCAGCCTCCGGTGCATGCTGTGTTCTTTTCTGCTGAGTTTGATTTGGGTTTTTTTTTCTTAAAAAAAATAACTTCTTGACATCCTGTGGGTTTTTGCTGTGAAGGTTTCTTATGTGCTAGAGTCACTTTTGAGCTTGTTTTTGAAGTGAAGGTGCAGAGTTCATTCTCTCAAAGGGTTTTATTTTAGCTCTCCTTAGGGGAAACGTGAAAGACCGAGAGACTAATGTGAAGATGTCTCAATACCAGGTGTGGATGGCAAAATGTCCTCTCTAAGAGTGCCACATTATGGGGACAAATGCCCAGTGTAGAATCAACAGATGAGATTTATGCAAGCTGAGAGTATGCAGGTAGGTGTTTGCAGGAGCAGAACCCACTAGCTTGATTCTCTTCTCTCACAGCTTTCTAAAATAGAGGAATTTAATTTACGTTAGCCTGCTTCTTAGTCCTTTGAGTGAGATGATATGAATCTGCTTAGGCCACTACTTAAGATTAGCAAGGGTATCTTCCTCCCCTCCTGTGCTAAGGGACCTGTAAGTTGCTTCTTTAAGAGGAGGACAAACCTGCAGTACTTACTGTGGTTAATGAGTATCTGTTTTGGCTGGCAGAACTGGAGTGAGAGAAATCATACATCTTGCACTTTAGGAGGAAGAAAAGAAAAGTCCACAAGACACCTATTTGCCCTGCTTTTGCAGGTTGGCTTTTGCAATTATTTGCAGAAGTCTCTTCCACTTCTTGCACCTCCTAAATCCTTGTCATCCGGGTTTGAGAGCTGGGACAATCTTCTTTGGCACCAAGTCAATGATACATTTCCTAGCACCAGCAGCCATTCATATTTTACATCAGTGCTCCTCTCTGTTGCTTTCAAGCAATAACCATAAATATCAGCTTTCATTCCTCGAGCGCCTTTCATCCCAGGGGTTCCCAAAGCACTTTCCAAGCTTAACAAGTTTATTGTAAAGTACTCCTTTAGAAAGGGAGAAACTTACTTCCCATTAAAGCCTGATTTTAGGAAGAAAACCCCCAAATTATAATGTCTTCAATACACATGAGAGCCTTTACAGCTGTTATGTACTGTACATGTTCCCTTACCAAAAAAGACTGCTTCTTGCTCCTCCATCCCCTGTCTCCTCCAGTTTAATCCAGCAGTGCTCAGTTACCTGAGGGAGAGAAGTGCAAGTAAGGAGAGATGGTTGTCTCCTGTGATCTGAGGAAGTGCTTTTTTTCAGGAATCTTACTGTTGCCATCAACAGTTTCTTCTGGCAACTCCATTTCCATCCAGTCTATTTTCTTTTTGTCTGGGCAAATGTCCTAGGGCAGAGTTGAATGTCCTGTGGCTTTAGCGAGAGAGGTCACCATCTGTGGTTGGACTGTGCTAAGTATCATGTGAGAAACTGTAGTCCTTTTCAGGACAAGCCCAGCTGGTCTGATTTAAGTCACATTCCCCTCCAGTCACAGCAGAGACAGTTGCTCTGCACTGAAACGAATCAGAACCTTTCAAATAGTCCTTTATTTGGCTCTTCTGTGGGAGCAGTAAGCCCAGAAGAGAAGACCATTGCTGGTATTTCGTAACTGAAGAATTTCTTTCCTAAGGAATCGTATGATTAATTTTAGGGCAGCTTGAATCCAACCCATGTCAATCTGTTTTCTCTGGTTTCAAGAGGGTTCAGTATGGTGAAACCTGTCCATTTCATGATGCACAGACCTTTCTTCCACGTTGGCTGTGTTGGAAAGTAGTCTCTCCTCTGCTTGGCTGAGAGAGGCCCAGGTAAGGCACACAAAATCCTTTGGCTTCACCAAGGACACACCAAGAGCCTGTGGTAGAACAAAAGCTCTATCTCTGGTTCAGTACTTCAACTACACAAACATATTTTTTTTTGATATAGATAGCTTTAGATGAAAGATACATCAAAGCATATTTTTGGCTGCTGCCTTCAGAGGTAATACTGGATCTCCCGGGGGAGTGCAAGGAGTGAGATATAATCCAAGGATCAAAATCCTAATCTTCCCTCTCTTAACGCTGGTTGGGATCACAGGGAAGTACTTTCTTGAGGTTGTTACGTTTTGGTTCAGAATTGCATTTTCATTCTTTTCCAACAAAATGCTGCATATTTCAACACTAGCTCTGAAGATCTGTAAATTGGCAAAGGATCCAAAAAGAATAATGAACCAGCAGTTACTGTTTACATTGGCCACCTTGTATAAGTGCTTATATTAGCATTTCTGAAAGGATTCATTCATCACTGAAATAAGGTTTGTCCCTGTGAAAAAGAGTTTGCTTGGGAGGGCCTGTGTACCTCCTTTCCTCTATCAACAAAGATTACAGACATCAAGAGATGGTTTTGCAATGGATGTTAATGTATACCTATTATTTCAGGATAAGAATAAGCCACTGAAAATATTACTTGCCTATTTCTGGCAGCATAATCGAAGTAGCAGTAAATTTAAAGAAAAATCTCATTTATTTTCATGTGTCTTATTCATATTTATTTAGAGACTATATGTAGAGACTCACTCGCTCTCTCTCTATATATATATAAATATAAATATATATATATATAAAGTTTGTTTTTTAGACTAAAATCCTGTCATACAACCTCAAGCCCAATGACGAGTTCTCATGTCATGTAAAATCAAGTAGACCTGCACTAGAAAGAACAATGATTGTTGAAAATATTTTGCCCTTTTCATGCTGTGACTCCTTCTGGGGGTGTCAGCAAAGCAGACATACTTTTATGAAGTACACTTAAGTCTTCCCTTTTTCTTGTTATTTGTCACAGTTGTTGCAATTTGCCTTAAATTGGCTGTCTTTACACCAAGGTATGTGATGCTGTTTTTCTTACAAAAAAAGGTTTGTATGTGCTGCACTGGCCCAACTGGATCTGAGGTGGAACAGGTCCTCTGCAGGGCCAGCAGCCAGCGTCTGTTCCATCCTTATGCTGCTGCTGGTTAGGGGTCTCTCAGCAGTGGAGAACACGTAACAGTGCTTGTGTAGGAGACAGAAATGTTAAGTCCCTGTGTGATGCCTACATTTTTCAGGTGCATTATTATGTCATAGCCTCTAATATACCATTTTTCTTTTAACTTTTTGAGTGCTTCACTTCAAGGCTGGAAGCAGTTGAAGGCTAGGGCTCTCTGTGGGCATTCACACAGCTCCTGGCATGGTACAGCTTCAGCTCTGATGGGAGACTTAGGCCGCAATTTGAATGCTCATTTAAACAGAAATCTTGACTATCTGTAAGCTATCCTGTTGACAAGTGTCCCTTTCATGTGAAAGATGATGCTTTGCGAGCACTGTTTATAAAGCAGAGGAAGAAAGCAAATGTGAATGAAATGAGAGACCAAGAGCCAGGCCACTGCCTTCTGTGGGCAGTCCTCATGGAGTTTCTGAGATTTCCCTGGTGGAGTTTCTTCTCAACCCTTTAAATTCTCATGCAGGGGAAGCTAAGCCAATGGCTGATGAGGAAACGTGGGGGTCAGCCCCTCACCTATAGAGTTAACACTCTGCCTGCAGCGCTGGTGCACAGAGTGAGCAGAAATAACTCACCCTCTCTAAAGGGGTGAATGGATATGTAAAAAAGGCCCAGCGGTGCACATAAAGGATTTCATCGTGAGTGTCTGGAGAAGAGATCCCTGCTCTGAAACAGGCAAACACTTCTCTGCATAGACTCAGGCTAATTTCCCTTCAATCTAGAGTCAGATTGCTGCAAGTCTCAAATAGAATCCTTACAGTATTGCTTCCAAAGATGAAACAAGGATATTATGGGCACCACCACTGAGGCAGGTAATCTGTAAATATAGCTGCAAAGTGCCTGGTTTAATGCTAACAAACTCTAATGGTGAGGAAGATGAGACAGGTAACAGCACTGATACAGTATAATATAATGCGATGGCTGCTATCAATGTGACTTATTCTAGTCAGAGGCTTTAGTATAGGAAGTTGGATAAAAGATACAAAACCAAATCGGGGGGGGGGGGGGGGGGTGGTTCCTTCCTGGTGAAGGTCATCACCAGGAATAGCATGGGAAGTAATTAATGGAGAAGAAATGTTCCCCTTCAAATCAGAAGCATTATTTTGCTTCACAGTTTGGTTCTCCTCTTTAAGCTCCCGTAACAAACACCAGGAAACATGCAGGGCCTTTCTCCCAGAAGCCATTGAGAGATACCCCACCCAGTGGGCAAGGAGTGCAGGAGCTGGATGTTCACACACAGGAATGCCATCTTGCAGCTTAATTCCCTCTCCTCGGAGTGCTCTTTGAGTGGGGATGGGCAAGCAGAGGGGTGAGTGCCTCTGCTTCATGTCCCCACCCTGCAGGCTGGAAACCCAGTGGCTGCAGGGCCAAGGTGCTGCTGCTCCCTGGGGCACTTGGTTGTTTCCTTCCAAGCAGCCATAGCAGGGACGAGTGCTGAGGGGAAGCTCTGAGTTTCACATTCCTGAATAAAATCTCTTGCATGTGACTCTATCACTTCTGCCACAGAAGACCGATCAGGTTTTCCATTCTTGGCTCCATGTGGCTACTCTGAACATCCCAGGTTTTCTGTGCACAAACCAGATGCCTTTTTCCACTGCTCACAAGGCCTTCAGCCCTGCATACTAAAATCATTATGACACTTTGCACAGTGTAAAGGTTAATTATAAAGGTTAACTTTTGGAAGGCTTTTCTTTTGTGAGCCCAGAAGGTGAGAGTTCAGATTCTCCGTCCTTCAGTAGGTTCTTGACCCTGCAGTGGACTTTCAGAGGTAGGAGCACTGCAGAAGTTGTGAGTACCTTGGAGCTCCCATATAGCACAGGAAAATCCTATTTTGGGAAAACTGCTAATAGCAGAGGTAAATTCTTACTCGCATTTTTTGTGTTACAGACTCTGGAAATTCAGCTTGTTCCAGCCTGGTTCCCAAACTACTTTTTGGTGTTTATCCAAAATAAGCCTGTGCATTGAGGCTCCCTATCCCCAAAATTGTCTAATCAAATGAAAAGAATTACCTCAGTTGCACAGATGCTTCTCCATCTGGTCCTACAACTAGAGTGGGGCCAGGACACAACCCCAGCTCAACTCTCCTCTTCTTCTCCTCCTACTAGGAGCTGTTTGAAGATGCTGGGTCTCAGTCCAGATCTGACTTTCTCATCTGACCCCACTCTGTGTATCAAGTAAAATCCTAGTGCAGATAGCTTTAAGGCAGTTCAGAAATGTGATTGTGCATAAATATTGGGCATTTGGCTGGTGGTGCTTATAATCCTGTTCAGTCTGGAGTATTTGAAGAACAAAGATCAATCCCATAAGGACAATCTGTCAGTTTCATGTCTTCACATTGACTTGAAGTTTAGCTCTTTCATTCTGCTTGCTTTCTCGCATTCCAAGGCACGTGTGTTGTTCTTCTAGCCTTCTCCTTATGGTCCTGAGATTTGAAGACACATATTGTTTTATGTGGGGTTTTCACAGCTGCTGCTCCTTGAAATGGTTGCAAGGGATGCTGAGTTGGGCGCTGTTGTGCTCAGGTTTATTTCTTTATAACATTTCTATCAAGAAAGTCAGCAAGACGCATAATTCAAATACTTCTAGATCATCATAGTCTTGTCAAGCTCAAATGTTTAAACTCCCTTTGAATATGGGCTCTGTGAACTGTTTAACCACAGCTTCTCTTCTCTTTTTGGTGAAAAGAGAAGTTACATCATTCAAGCTTTTCCTTCTTTCTTCTCTTTTTTTCTTCCCCCCCCCTCCAAATTTACCATATTTGCAAACAGACTCTGCCTATGTTAGCAAATGAGAGATTTGCTTTATAAGCTCACTGTGATGCAAACACACACTGGCACATCAAAAGACCTGTCAAGAGTCCAAGGTTAAGAGGCCAAGCCCAGAGATGTCACTACCCTGAGGTCCCACATAGTTTGAATGTGTGGCAAATAGGTCAGTTATTTGGCTAGTGAAACAGCTGTTCGGCTTGGCTGAGCACCTTTCTTATTCTTTCTTGAATATAACTGCTAATCTATTCTTCTTTCCTCATACACTTCCCCAACCTCACCCTTTTCCAAACCTTCACTAAGCATATACATATATATATATATATATATATATATATATATGTAAATAATACGTATGTGTGTGTGTGTGTGTAGGCAGTTGTGTCTGCTGCTGGGATTTCCTCCCAAACAATACCTGTTGTGCTGGCCACAGTGGTTCTCTTGGTTCCCATGCTCAGAGCAGTTTGAGTTTCCTGCTGGCTCAGCAGCAAGACTTTCAGGGCTTTTTATACTTATCCTTCTTTGGGAGCCAAGCAGAGGAGCACAGTTTGCAAGCTGGCTGGGCAGGCGGCAGGAAGCTTGCATATTAAACCGTGTGAACTTTGAGGAGGGGGGGAAGGGGGCAGGGGGCCACTGGCTGGGCCTCAGGAGGCATTTGCTGAAGCCCTCTGCCTTGTAAACTCATCATCTCAGCATAGGGATGCTCACTGCCAAAGGAACAAAAATGGCTGTAAATTCAAGTGGAAAGAAGCGAGAGAGCCAAAGATGGAATTAGAGAGGAAACATGGGGATGGCTTTGAGGGTGGAGTGAGAAGGCTTGGGTTTTAATTATTCATGTGAAAACTTATGCACGGGGTTCCCTGTACAGAGTGATGCCACAGCACCTGGTGCTGCACTGCTGGAATTGTGGGCTGGCATGCTCACCCTATCCCTGCCCCAGCAGTGGTTGCACTGTCTTCTCTGGGTAAAGGCGGCTTTTCTGAACTGCCCAGGTGCAATCAAAAGCACAGAAATGAAAGCACTCTTCTCTCTTCCCTCCTGCACTCTCCCCTTCTGTTGCTGTCAGCAATAAGCAGGTTCCCATTTGCAAGGACCACGCACTGAGGTGTGGCTGTGGAAGAGGGGTTTGCTGAGCAGCACTGTGAATGGCAGTGCCTGCTTGTCGGTCCCAGGCAAAGCCATCCCTGGAGCTGGGAGAGAGGCGTTTCGGCAGGAGCCGTGGCTTGCTGTAAGTGCAAGTGTGGGGAGCAATTACGGAAAAGTGCATCAGGCCAGAAGAAGGGAGAAAAGATGGGCTGAACCTGTCTGCCCTCAGAGCAGCTCCTTGCCTCCTGCTTGTGTCTGCGCAAACGAACAAGGAAAATGAGGCAGTAGGGGAAGATGCGTGCTGTGCAGATGCTTCCGGAGCAAGAGTGGCCTGATGTGGGCATGGTGCTATGGCATGTGTTCATGGCATGGCCCTGCACAGGGAGAGCTGTTGCACTGGCCTGGTATGCACTGCCAGAGAGGTGGCCAGGGCTGCAGGGCAGCAGGTATGAGTACTATGTGTGTGTAGGATCTATTTTTAGCGTGATGGCATGATGGAGAGAGCCAGCAGAGGGTGAAAATGCTCAGCAGCATGACAGACCAGGAGATGGGGTAAGGCTTGGCTCCGTTAGCCATGCCATAGCATCAGTGTGAAGTGATGCGACCTTGCTGGCCTCATCTGAGATAACAACAATGCACAGTTTTCCATCTGCTTGACAGCACCATTCTCTGAGGGTTTTCTAGGTGCCCATTGCTCCAGGCTCTAAGTAATCCACAAACATACACAATACAAATATACAAAATCCACAGTCTGAGAAGACAGGGCTTTTGCTCCCCTGCCCAGCCCAGTGGCATTCTGTGTCTGGCTCCCAACTGAGCGCTGAGTAAGGCAACAAATCTGCTTGGTACCTGCACCTCCTTCACGTCCCCCAGGAAGAGAGGTGCTCGAGCCTTGAGATATGGCTCTGAGTGACAGAGTGGCTCATGGGAAGCTGGTGAAGGTCCTGGTGAGAGCCACCCATCGAGCTCCTCTAGATCTCAAACAGTCTCTGCCTAGGCAGCTTGTGGTGCCTCTATCTGTTTTTAAGGCTATCCAACATTTCTTACAAGACCAGCTGTTTAATAGCCATTAAGCCTCTGAAAACTTTGTTTGCCACTTAGGTGTTTTCTCCTGTGCTGGGTGTCTGTCTCAGGCTGTATGCATCTGGGAAGCTTCATCAAAATGTTTTTGCCTGCTTTCATGAAAGAGGTGAGAGAAACTGTGGGGTTTTTTCTTCATATTCAAACATGTTCTTAAAGTGATCGATTGAGAAACTGCAGTACTTTATACCTTTGGAGGAGAAGCTTGAAAATTGGCAGGTATCAGGCACACACCATTGGTTGTTCTTCATGGGGGAAGAAAGTTGAACTTACAGGAAAAAAAGGCCTCAGATCTCAGACACTCAACAGAACCTTCTTAAGAGTTAGAAGCTGAATTCTCTGAAGGCACTTGCTCAGTGGAGACTTGTTGAAGTCTGGCGGCTAAATCTCAGATGAGAGTGTGTCAGGCACACTGCAGCCTCCTACTGCAGGTGCAGACCAGCGGCTCTTTGAAATTGTTTTTCTGTGCTGACAGAGTTGCTGGTGCTGGAGACAAGAGCCTGGAGGTGCTCTCGGGTGTGTTCCTTTGCTGACGCTCAGGGGAACACATGTGAAGGCTGATGTTGTCTAGGACTGGGACCTGGCCAAGGGAGGAAGGGGGAGAGGCCTGCTGCAGCGCAAAAGCTGAGAAGCCCCTGCCTGGAGAGAGAGACTGATGTCAGATGTAGACCAGGATGTGTGAGCAGGACCAAGGCAGAAGACAGGCTGTAAGGACCAGGAGGAGCAGGAGGAGTCAGGTATGGGAGCATCTTTTCCCTCAGATCAAACCTCCAGCAGATACAGCAGACCCAGTGATTTCTGCTGTGTTGTAGTTGTCTGTTGTCAGCAAATACTTGGGGAAGCCGTTGGCACAGGCTGTGACTCATTCCTGCATGCTCCCTCAGCAGAAGCTGATGGGCTATCAGTATTCTGAGTTATTCTGCTTTTTGAGCACGATGGAATTAACATCTGGGAGTAAGAGTCAGTTGTGCCGGTGAGTCACGTGGTATCTGGTGTGATGCCACATGATGGGATTTTTGTTTCAGTTTGCTAGCTGCAAATCAAGAAAATGACACAAACCTCACATGGATTGAAAGTCAAATTAGGAAGCCCATAGGCCCAAGCAGTTGGCAGGCAGAAATGCCTGATTTAATGCTGCCCTTGCCATCTGAGTGCAGCTGCCACCTGCACAGACAGGCAGTGTTGCTTTCAGCTGCAGGATCAAATATATATAGGTCCATCTTTTTTTCCCCACAACTCTACCTGTCTTAATGGCCTGGGCAGATGGTCCCCAGCAGGTGAGTGGAGGCTCTGTAGGGAAAGGTCCTTGTCCTACCTCTTTGCAGCTGTACAGGACAAAAGGATTCCCACTCTGCCTTCATGCCACAGTGGACTCCAGCCCTTGGCAGTTGTGATGGCAGCCAGCATCTGTGTTCCTAGATGATAAGGGACTACAAGACCAAATCAGATGGAGTCCTCAGATAAATTTTCTGCCAAACTCAAACAAGCTCCCATCAGGCACACGCCAAATGAAATTTTGCATAACTTGTAGCTTTACCACAGGTGGGGAAATTAGGACCCTTACAAAGGCACATCCCACTTCCCTAGCTGAGTATCTGAGCATCCCCTGGTGCCAGCTTCTGAAGACAGAGATGCTTAATTTTGTGATTTGAAGAGAACAAGCTAACATACATCTTGCTCATCTTTTTTGGGGAGACAAATTATTTTAGCTAAAAATTACCAAAAGAGTCTGCCTGAGGCAGACATCCAGCATAGAGTATTTGAGCTTGAGCAGCTGAGCTTTGGCAAAGCTGTGCATAGCGGAAAGCATTCATTATTGGGAAGTGTTAAGCAACTTTAACTCCAGGCAGCACTCACAGTGGGAAATGAGAAGCTTTGGCTCTGTGGATTGCCCCGCCATCACTGCTGGATGTGTATGTGTGAATCCTGCCACCATGCTCTCAGCTGGTTGCCACAGGCCAACACTGACCTGCATTTGTAACTCGGCCTTTGCAGGCTCTGGGGTGGACCTGCTGTTTCGCAGACTTACCAGTTTACTGTTGAGTCAAATACTGAGGAGAAATGGTATTTTAGTGATGGTGAAGCATGAAGAAAACACATCAGATTTCTCTTTCCCTGTGGGAAGAGGAGGTGGAAGGGGATTTGGATGTTGGCCCCGACCCCACTAGTGCGTGGCAAGTTGCTTTGCAGGAAGATCTTGTCATTGTGGCTGTGAGTGGTCCTGGGGACTCCTCCCTGCTCACCTGACAGCCTCCACACCGACAGAGGTTTTGGTAGGGGATTGAGAAGGCTGTGAAGGTTAGTGGTGGGGAGATAGCAGCTCTTATTGCCAGTCTGGTTTTTTGTTTTCTGCAGGAAGAGGTATTTTCCTTTCTTGTAACATTTCATCTAGAGCTGTGTAAACAGCACTCTCTCCTTGATATCGACACCTTCAAATGATTTCCTCTCCCTCTCAGGGATTTATTTACGCAAACTGTACTATTTAGTTCTTTAATCTTCCCTTTAGTGATTTGATTATTATTCATTACCAAATTCTTTCCAGCATGCCAACATCGCTTTGGCACACGAGTGCCTGCAGTTGCTTTCTCTGCTTAGAGGACAGCTCAGTCCCAGCAGCATGCTGCAGAGAAACACCATCTTCCTTTTTCTCTATTATTTGATGCTTTTCACTTCTTTGCAAGCCAAAATCAGACCCTCTTAGTTTATAAACCAGCATCTAGTTTGCTACTCACGCTTATCCCTATGTTAGACCCTTTTCAGCAGCTGCTACAGACATATTTTTCCAAATATGTTTCCTTGCATTGCCCTTGACCCAGGCAGGAGCTACTAGATGCTATTTTCTATCCCATTCCCCCATCTCAGAAACATTTATTTCTGAGCTTGAAATCATAATGAGAACTCCAAGCTCACACACTCTTCCTAATGCTAAATACAAAATGATCCTTTAAAATAAATAATTAAATAATTAAATAAATAAAGCCCAGCAAAAACTTTACAGATTCATAATTCTGTGGCCTGGTAAACAATTCCTTCCCATTCACAGCCTCACTGTTCACTCCCTGGGGACTGGGCAGGCTGACAGGGGCAGTTTGGTTACATGGAGTGTTAAAATGATGAGCAAAGCTCTTCTGGAGAAAGACAGGCCTGAGCTGTCTCAGTGCAGCCTTTGTTTATTCTGGGCACTCATGCTCACTGCCAAAACTCAGGCAGAGGTTTTTAAGCCCTGATTGTTTGGACAGGTAAAAGCTTTAGAATGATACATGTACTTTGTATGTGTAGGCGACGCTTCAAAGTGCATTAGGACATGCAAGGAGCCAATTTCAACCCAGTCTGTAAATGATGACTGAGTCCAGCTCGTGGAATACATGCTAAATACATCTAGCCCATGAAATATGCACTACCTGGAGAGCATTTCCTGGGATGTCTGTGCAGATTTCATTTTTATTAAGAAACCTTTTTGACTATTTCTTCCCTGCAGGCACTAGGGGTGGAAATAGGGTAGGTTTGCACATAAGCAAATTACAGAATCACACAGAATCGCAGAATCTTAAAGGTTGAAAGAGACCCTGTCCAAGACCCCTGCCAGAGCAGGGCTACCTAGAGTAGGTCACACAGGAACTCGTCCAGGTGAGTTTTGAATGTCTCCAGAGAAGGAGACTCAACAGCCCATCTGGGTAGCCCATTGTTGCATGTATATTTACATTGTTGTCAGTATGTTTAGCTTCCTAACATGTATTGCTTTTATCATCAGTGTCTTGATTTCTACCACTCTCTTTAGAAATATTACAGTCACAACTTGTAACCTTTGTAGGCTCATCCAAGGAGCATGGCCTTTCAGACATTCCTTTTGCAGGGTATTTGTTGTGCTCCAGGAAAGGGTGCCTTATGTTTCAGGAGACTTCTGGGCATGAGAAATAAAAATCAAAATGGAGGTGGTGGCCAGCACAAAGAACCAACCGAAGTAACTTTAATGAATTTCTTTCCGTACCTTCCAATCCACCCTCCCCTGTAGGAAAACCAACTCTCAGGCGAATAAAGCATATGGCACAGGAGATGGAGCGCTGATGCCAAGTTTGCCTTTGCCTTAGCAGAACTCGCTGGAAAATGCTGAATCTGCAGATCTTCTGGAACATGCTCTTCGAGAGAAAGAGGAAGGCATATTCCCACAGCCTTTTTAGCTGAGCTTCTGTGCTCTCACTGTTTAAATCCTCAATGGGGAGGACACTATTTTGGCTGCAATGCTGGGCAGACACACAGTACTACGTTCAAACTAGCTGCTGTCGATAGCAGTGCATGTGGCAGCAGCAAAGAAAACCCATCAATGAAGTGGGTTAAATATTTGAGAAGGATCTGAAGCCCACATTGCCGTGCCTTCTGCATGCATATATGTGGGCTAACTAGCTGCGACAACTGCCATTTTGGTAAGCAGGCATGCCTGCTGCCATGGGGTTAGAAGCCTCGTTCCTGGCCTTGGTTTGTTATGTTGCTGAGAGTATTTGAGGACACAATTGTATTTGAGCTGTCCTGAAGTGAGATGTTGTGTGCAAGTCACTCCATCATGACTTACTTTGTGCTCATTGTAGAGCAGAGAGACAGCCATCCCCACAGGTCATTTATCCTAAAGTAGGCATGGAGTGCTATGAGAGGGTGCCTCTCTCTTTCTATAAGGCTGGCAAATTCCCTCAATGACTGTTCAGCCTGTGGTCAGCTAGTCTGCCTGCTTCAAGCTGGTCTGTCTGCTCCAAGCTCAGCCCCATCAGCTGAGGCTCTGGGAGGACACGTTGCTGATGGGTGCCAATGTGGCACAGGTAAATAGGACTTCTCCACCATCCTGCTCAGTTCTCTTCCGAAGGATGTAGGATGCTGTCAGAACTTTAGGTGCCTCTCAGCAGTACACCTCTCTACAGTTGGCTGACAGCTGAAGAGGAGATTTGAGTGTCTAAATTAGGAAGTTAGGCATCTAAGGCCATTAGTGGACCTATCTCTGTGGTTTCCGAAGCTGAGCAGACTTAGATGAAAGAAAAAAAATCCCCTGCTGAGTTACTTTAATCTTCCAGACAGCTATGGAAATGTTTGTGTTGTGTACTCTTACAGATGTGTTTCTTCTATAGGCACTCACAGACGGGAGAAATGAGACCATCATTTTAACTGAACATGTGCCACAGGGATACACCATGGGCTGGGTGAGGGGTGATGCTCTGCCAGGACTTCTTGCAGCACTTGGGCTTGGAGATGTTTTGTAAGGTGGGAGGTGAAGTCCCCACCTTTGGACCCCTGTGTTAGGAAAGCCTCCCAATGTGAGTAAGCAACGCCTCTTTCCAGAATGTAGAAAATACATGGCAGGGTGATGAAATTAATGGGCTGGGGAGCTCCTTTGTTTAAAAGAATGCTGGGAGGGGTGAAGGCAAGCTTGTTTTTTCACATGGTTTATGTTCCCAATCCTCTTTTAGTCCTCTCATGGCAACCTGTGTACTTTGCAGTTCAAAATCACATGAATCTCTGCTCAGCAGAAATGTAAATGTTTTGATGAAATTGTTTTTAACAAGTTTGATTCATTTTATCAGCTTGATTAAATGCAGAGCTTTATGGTCTTTAATTGGAAGGATTTCCTATAAATTACCATTTTTTGGTAATTTGTGGAGAGTGTGGTGGTGTGCAGGGTGTTGCTGCCTTGGCGGTGGCGTGGGAGGTGCCTGTCTCTGACACCCACCTGTTTTCCCTGCAGCTTCATATGGTTCAGAGCCCTGAAGACCTTCAGGAGCTGAGCCTGCTCTCACGGCCAGGCAGGCGCTGGGCGAGGGGCAGGAAGAACACGCAACTGGAAGCCTTTCACTAGACCTTATGTCTTTTCTCTTGTGTTTTCCATCTCCTAGATGATTAATCTCTCCTTCCAGTAAAAAATACAGCGTGCCTCTTCTTCTGACAAGTCTCACAAGAAAGGAAGCACAGTTGTCTACAACAGCCCGCTCCTTGTTTTGGTTCATAAGCAGCCTCAGCCTGCACTGGATTTTCAAAGGCTGGCTGAACAAAATCCCTGGGTTTACCAGCAGAAAGAAAAAAGAGTTGATTGGAAAAATCTCAGTTTGGGTACATTTCACAACTGGTCTTTCCACTCTTCCATTTAACATGGCAGACTGACAGGCTGTAAAATACATCTAGCTGTAAAGAAGAAAATGTTGTTTCTCTCTGCCCAGCCTCATTTTTCAAAGCTGAGCGTCCAGTTGCATACCTGTGTGAAACCTCCAGGGCCCTAGAGGCTTAATGCAGCAATAGGAATTCTTTTTTTTTATTGTCCACATTACATTTTTCAGTGCCTTTTGGTCAATATCCCAGACTAGAGAAAGTAAGGACAGACTGAAAACAAATGAACTCTCCTCTTAAATTTAGAGTCTGCCCAAAGCAGTGGAGTAACTGAGGCGTTGACACAGTCTCTGCACCAGCGGCTTTGCAAGAACCTTCTCCTTTGCCCTGACGTGTGGTAGAGCCGCTGCTCAGGGAGGCTCAGGAGTCTTGTCATCAAAACACACAGGCTGAGCAACAGGGTTTTGCAGCTCTCTTCAGATGGGTTTGCACTTTTACTCCCGCCTGACTCGGAAGTGGAATGGCCCCTGAGAAAACGGTGCATTTCATAAGAAAGGAATGTTTTCCATCCTTTCCTAGCACTCCCATTGCCCTTCTGTGTGTCCAGCCCTCTCAGGCCAGTGTGATGTGGGAGGAGACGTTTCTAGCAGCAAACAACTCCGTTTCTCTTTCACCTATGACATTCCTACACAACACAAAAAGCCCTGCAACAAAAGTTAGTATTTGATGGTTTTTTTCCTTTTTTCTTTCTTTTTCTTAAACACTCACATGTCATATCCTGTACAGGCAGTTGCTTTAATGGTTGTGTTGCCAACAAAGACGCTTGTGTTTAAGTGCCTGCTCCTTTACAACCATAGTGGCTTTTAATGAAAGATTTTGTCTTCATAAGGCCAAAATGTTCTTTATCCAGCTTTGGCTTTTGAAAGAAACACTGTGAGTGTTTCTGGATTGGATGTGAAATGTGTAAATTCTGTATTACCAAAGTGGAAAATCTGTCCTTTCCTGATTAATAGACCATATCAAAAGAGGTGAGTGGTTCAAGCCTAAATGGCCTTACACACTATGAATTCATGAGTTTTACATCCCCAGGACGGGGAATATTTAAAAACAGAAGAAATGTATAAAAATAAATTACATATGAAGCTGAAGAAATATTTGTGTGTGGCAGTGGTTTTATTTTTTTAAACTAGATTTAGCTTTTCTTTTCAACTCCTCTTCCTTGAAGTTGCTTACAGTTTGGGGCTGTGGATCCTGATCCCTGGAAGCCTCTGGCAGGAGCAGGCAGGGACATGGGAGCTCTGAATGACTCCTCGCAAAGGCAGAGATTGAGAGCCCTCCTGCAAAATGATTTCAGTCCATGCTGCAGCATGTGTTTGAGGCTGAGGAGGCCACTGCTTACTGTAGCAGGCAGAGGAAATGGCAAAAAGCTCCATCGGTGTTGAGGATGCAACGTGGTTCGGGCAGCTTGGAAAAAGAAAGTCTTAGTATCACCAGTTAACTGGATCCAAGGAGAGAGCAGCTACGTGTTGCTGTTTACCTCCTGGGAGAAGCAGCAGATGACTGACAACTTTTAAATTGCTCTTTCATTGTGCCGTGTGAACTACACGTGGGGACTGGAGCTGCACCACAGCTGCTGTTGCATCACAGATCATGCTTTCAGCAGAGCTCTGCAGAAAAAAAAAAAAAAAGAAAGTAAACGGTGTTATTTTCAGCCTGAACAGTGAGCAAATTCTCAGTATCTAAATGAGAGCCCTTGAAGTAAACTCCAGGTGTTGCAGGAAGTGGTGGAGGTGACTCAGTAAATGTCACACTTCCCTCCAAGTCAGTTCTGAAATGGTGTCCAAAAATAACATTTCATGGGCATCTGGCTGTTTGAGCTGGCTCTGCTTTTTAACGAAACTCAAAACTAGTGCTGCCTGGCACCTTCCCGATTTTACACCACCTTTCTTGTCAGAGATGTTTCCCTTTATTGCCCTGTCTTTGTTCTTCCCTATAAAGCCAAAGATATGACAAGTTAAGTTCTATAGGTCTCTAAAAATAAGCATTAACCCCTTCTATCCCCATTCCATTGTTTTGATGCATTTTCTTAAATATTTATGCCCCTTGACTGACTGATATTTCCTCCACTGTTTTAGTCCAACATATTTTTCTTTGCAACTGCCTTATTCAAGCGTTGATAGGGACGACTAAACAGCTGCTGGGTTCAAGCAGCCAGAGAGTGGTGCAATGAAAAAGAAAAACCTTTTGTGTCTAACAGCATGGACTTTCACATTCCACTGTGAGTTATATGCAGACAGTGGGAGAGGGCAACTGAATCCCACAGCCTCTGAGATAGGGCAGCCAGCTCACCTCAGCGCATGTCCTCAGTGGTGCACAAGTGGCTGGTTACCGTCATGCTAGGCTCTGATCTTTGCAGCTTTCCATGTGCCCACAGGCATGCTGGTGGGGAGATGCTTCATGCTCAGTCCATGGCTTGGTGATGTGGGAATTTCATCAGCAATGCCATCGTGGGATCTTGTTAATCCATGGCCCAAGAGCTGACCCCTTCCCTGGGGGAAAAGGAACACGTCTTGTCCCACAGCATGAGAGGGTCAGCTTGGGTAAGAAAATCTGCCTCTTTACTGGTTACACTGGAGACTAAGTTGTCCCAGGAAGAAAGGAGGTTGGAGTACAAAGAAGTCCTCAAAGTTGTGTTAGGATAGAAGAGAAAGTGTGGGCATGCCATCCTAAATCCTCTCTCCCTGAACGCAGCCAGAGAAGCTGTGGGTGCCAGGCAGGCAGAGGCATCAGGATCTTTCCTATCCTTCATGGACAACTTCCATAAACTTATGTAACTGCTATCTAGTTTAGATAGCAGTTTTGGTTTTATCTGAGTCTCATCTGAGATAATCTGCAGACACTTGTCTAACCCCAGGGTGTCTGGTGCAGGACCAGGGTGTCTGGTCCTGCAGCTACAGCAATGCTTTAGACCAGGCATTGGTACCTTCTTAAAGTAAACCCTAATGCACTACTAAAAGGAAGAATCTCGTCCCCAAACCACAGCAGCTCTGAAGCAGTTGTCTTGCAGCAGTGTTAGGTGCTGGGTCCTGGAGATGGCCTTGGTCATGCTTTTGGCTATCGTGGCTGGTAAAGATGGATGATCCTCTTGGAGGCTTGCCATAGCTGCTGTGCTAGGAGGAGAGCTCTGTGGAGGTGCAGTGGGGCAGGCAGGCTGCCTGCCCAAACCCCAGCACTCCTAGCAGCATGCAGCAAACTGTATCTCATGCTGGCAGTGAAATCACCCTTGCCTGAGCATGAACTGTCACCTCCTGCTTTCACAATCAGGAGGTTTCACATCCTTCTTACAGCAGCATTTTTCTGGAGCTGCTGGGGCTGCAGCCCAGCCTGCCCAACCGCCTTGTCTTGGTGGAGGCTGGGGCTGAGCTGAATGCCTGTGCCACACTGCACCCACCCAGGTGGCCAAGCCTCCACATGGCCGTGGGGCTAGTGCTGGGCTTTGAGAAGCACCTCTGTCCTCCATCAACACAGCCTCTGGGAGCACAGGTGGAGACAGGACAGTAGGGAAAACCCTGTCCTGTGGGATCCCAGTGTGCACAGGCAGGGACTGTCCCTCTGTGTCCATCCTCCTCTGCAGCACTGGCAAGCATATTATCCTGAACACGTTTGACTCTCCTTCACCTCCTCAGCAGTGCCCCCCATGTTTGGTGCCTTGTGTCAGGGTGCCTGGATCCACGTGGGCTGCTCATACAAGTCAGTTTATATCTGATGAGTGATGGTGCTGGGACTCTTCCACTTCTGTGCCTGGTTGTGAGTGAGCTGGAAGTGCATGCATTACTGGCTCAGTTCAGGCTGGGGATGCCCTGTGGAGCAAACCCCTTGATTCCTCACACACACTCTGCTTCTGCTCACCTTGTGGGATAGCCTCAAGTGCATGGGCTGGCTTCCTTCTAGAGGAAACTAAACTGAAATATACTCTCCAGGAGCATCTTGGCTGCTTCCCACCTCAGTCTGTAAGGCCAGACTGCAGCTAGTCTGACATAACCCCTAAAATGTGTTACATGGATGTCATATCCTTAGCCTCAACTGCTTTGCCCTATGGACCTTGCTCGTATTGGGCCGCATGACTTGCTCTTACAGCCCTTGTGACTGCTGCTGGCAAAAGTGAGCAAACCTGAGCTCTCTTGGTAGTAGCCACGGTCCAGCCTTCTGAGACGTTAGGGTATGCTGAAATTGGGATCAGACAACTTTGACACACCAAAGCATGAATTGTAGCAGCTCAGCAGTGCTGGCAGAAAGGCATGAAGCCTAGGCAAGGCAGATCGAGTGGAATGGGAACCAATGCAGTTGTCTCAAAGTGAGCCCTTGGAGTCTTTGTCTTCAGTTCTCTGCTGCAAATGGAGAATCCCAACATTTCTGTACCTGACAGGGGTGTGATGGCGGTCAGAGAGATCTTACAGTCCCTGAAAGACTCAGGGGCACTACAGTGAGGGGCACTGCAGAAGCATTGGGTGGCAGCACCCCCTCAGCCATGTCCCTGTGGCATGTCTGCAGTCCCCAAACAAAATGCAGGAGGGCAGGCAGAAGGTACACAGGCCAAGGGACAGATTTTATTTCTGGATATTTGTGCAACACAGGCAGTGTAGTTTTTTTCTGTGAGTCATTTTAACCCTGTAAGTATAGAAAAAATGGGAGCAGTTTTGCTTCTCACGCTGAGGGGACTCTGTGTGTGTGTATGTCTGTCCATTATGTACCGTGTTTCCCAGTGCACAGAGCAAATTTTCAGGGCTTCTGTTGTTGTTCTGCTTCAAAAATTTCAACCTTTTTGTTGATTTAGATGAAAGAACCCTTTGGAGAATGATGTCACCTGTGCCTTAGATACTCAGAAGTTTTTGATCATGAGTTTTGGATGGCTTCAGGGTCAGGCTTGCTAATTTACAAAGTGTATACATCTGCTCTTCAAAACTTGTAAAATACTGAAGCAATTTGTGTATGGTTGGAATAGGTGCTCACATGCTTTTTTGGGGTTTTTTTTCCTGTCCTTATAATTTCTGAGTCCCTGGGGCTTTTTACTGTTTCTTTCAAGCAGACCCAAGTAGCTTATGAAAAACACAAGGCTTTGGCCCTTTGAGTGTGAGAGTAGGTAGCTCCAAGAAGTGATCATCCCTAAAAGCAGCTTCTTGTGCAGACTCTTCTCTGGGAAGGAGCCAACACAGAGCACCCTGACTGTCCCTGCAACCCCCCACAGCCTTATGATCTCCAAACTGTTATATTAACAGGATCACATTTGTACCGTTTCCAAGCAGCCATTGTCCTGGGCAGACGACAGCTGAGTTTGCAGGCCCAGCAGCCGCCTGAGTGGCAGGGCAGGCTGAGCCTCTCTGACCTTTACAGTGGGGCTCAGCTCTGAGGAGCCAGCCAGCCCAGCTCCCTCTCTGCTGAGGCTGCGAGGGGGGCAGAGCCAAAACGTCCAGGCAGATTTTGCTGAAAAGGTCAAAGTGGTGCAGCTCGGTGTTGCTGGTAAGGAAATCGGAACGGGAGATGTCAGGCTCATTCCTGGGACAAGAGCTGTGGGGTGAGAGCTCACCCAGGCCCCGGTGCTGGCAGTGGGGGATCTCAGTTGCTGCCCACCCTGTCAGTGGCGTCTGAGGGTCCAGAGAGGCACCCTGACCACCACACAGCTCGCTTGGGATCTGGCAGCCACAGCTTCCTGCACCGGGCCACGGTCTGGCACGAAGGCACACTGGGGCACCAGTTAGGCAGATGCTCGGCACAATTCCTGACAAGTGCCACGGGCAGCGGTGCGGGGTGAGTTCTCCTCATGCTAGTTTGGGGTTTACATCAATCCCCCCAAAACCCAGGGTTGCTCTGGCTCTCACCAGCTGGCTATGGACCATCCCCAAGCATTTCTGCCAGGTGTGAGCAGGCTGTGGGCAAAATGGCTGTGCCTGCTGCCCTCCTTATAGATACAGTGCTACTTAGCAGGACTTTGCATAATTTCTCAGAGGGAAGGATTTGGCAAGATGGAAAAGAGGAAATGCACATTTTTTTCTTTTTTTTTTTTTTGGTTTTCTGGGGAGTCACAACTTTAAGAAGTCACCATTCATTTTAGCAGCGGAGGCAGCGGCACACAGCAGGTTTGGTGACTGGACACTGAGGTCCAGTTGTGTGTGTCATCGATGCAAAGCTTGAAAAATAATACACGAGCTTCCCCAAGCAGGGCACGTCCGTTATTGTGTGTACACTGTAATTCAGGAACTAGCAGATGTCTGAGCTTCATGCCCAGCCTGACAGAGATACAAGACGGGAAATGGTTCAGTTTGTGCACAGCTGCACCAGTCAGATGACTCTGTCAGCTGAACCTGCCCACAAACCAGCCCTGATTTATCAAGCAGGGACTCTGACCTTTGTTTGGTCACAAAAATACTATCTTGGAAAACTCACTGAAGACTTTGTAAAGGAGAATGGTGGCAATAATAGTTCAGAGGCATCCCTGTAAAGGACCCTGTGCCTGCTGGCTGAGATGCACAGCCCTCTCCCTCCACATGCCACTCACCAGGATTGGTCAGAGGCAATCACAAGCAATGACAAAAGACATTTTCAAGGGGCCTGACTCGTGGGATGGTTAAGGTTTTTATGTTGCATTTGTGGGGGAGTGACAGGGCATTGCTCTGCCTAGTGGTCTTGTTCCTGTCTTCAGGAAAGTGGTGCAGCCTTGTGGCTCAGACACACAACCAGACCATGGCTGGTTTGGTGGCCGAGGTGGCAGGAGTTGAG
Organism: Colius striatus; assembly: GCF_028858725.1. Taxonomy (NCBI): domain Eukaryota; kingdom Metazoa; phylum Chordata; class Aves; order Coliiformes; family Coliidae; genus Colius; species Colius striatus. The sequence goes on along the minus strand of NC_084760.1, from coordinate 69,599,134 downwards.
AGCTGCCATTGGATCCTGTGCTTCCATGAAACCAGTGTACCTGGCAACCTCAGCCCAAACTGAGCAAACCAAGCTATATTTCTCACCATCAGGGCTTGGAACTTGAAACCTGGGCTGAAGCTTTGCACTCACGTGGTGGGGTAGCCAAGGATGCCTGAAGATAACTCCACAAATTGGTGTGTCCAGGACTTGACCACATCTCCATAGCTGAAAAAGAGAACTGGTGAAGCCTGTGAATTTCCTTTCAACCTCATCTGCTGTGGCTGGGCACAGCATGCTACAGATCATTGTGGCCACAGCCAAGGTGTTAAAATGCTCAGCTGGAGAGCAAGAAGCCATGTAGTTCTGGGGTGCCTTTCCAGTGATTTGGTGGGACCATGGAAGAAAGCAGGCTGCCGCCTGGGCTACCACTATTGAATGTGAAAATGGGAGAGTGGGTTGTTTGTTTGTTTGTTTTTTTTTTAATGAAACTCTGCTGTTTAGCAGAGTTGTATATTCACCAGTACTCCTTTTCTCTCAAAGTCCAGAGGGTAATCATCTCTGCCTACTGTGTAAAGTGATAGGAACTTTCCATTTGCAGGAAGAATAGTAATTTGGTGGCTAAAAGTCAGGAGTGGCAACTTGAAGATAGGAGCTCCATTAACCCACGGGCACTGCCACACTCATTTTTAATTACACAGAGCTACTAGTTCCTTCTAGTTGGTTTTTTTTTTTTCCCTCCAAAACACACTGATGAGCATTTCAAATGAATCCTGAAAGGCACTGTTGTCAAAGAGAAGTCAGTGTGCAATGCTTATCTGTAAAAATCTGTGACTCGTTCCCTGAAGGCTAGTGCGGGAGGAGTAGTAGCAGTGTTTACAGCAAAGCCCAGTCTGTAGCTGTGGTCCCGAGGGAATCTTAGCTACCCCTGCCAAACATGGCTTGGTTCAACACCTCTTCCTCAACCTTTACAGCAGCATGTTAAGTTTCGTAGCTTTAAACCAGTAGCACAAAATGCGCCTCAGAACAGCAGGGTAGAATGACACCAAGTTGTGTGGGTGATCAGAAGGAAATCAGGAGACTACGATATAGAAGGATAAGGGAGAATATGTCAGCGTCAGTGATCGCATAATTTGTTTGCAGTGAGTCACGGTCTTCCACTTTCATACACGCCCCTCAGCCTCCTTGCACAAGGATGTACTGTCTGCCATTTTTGTGTGTGTGTGTGAAATGACTGTGTGTCTGAGCTTTCCTGGACAGTCCTCTTTACCTCTGCCTGCTCTGGTGATCCTGCAACTTGACAATGCCTGCAGTATCTTTTCATTAACACACCTGATTTTTAATGCTTTGGTGACATTTCCTTAAGTCCTGTGGCCATACTGAAGAAAAAAAATGCTCCTTTCAGCAAGAGGAGTCTAATGGAAAGGGTGTTTCATGAAAGGAACAACAGTTTGGGAAGAGAGGAAAGGTCAAATGAGTGCAAACACCCATCAAAGCTGTTCTCTTGCTCAAAACGAATATGAAGAAAACTTGCTCAGAGGGTCACGATGAGCTCATTCAGTCCACTTGATTACTGGAAAAATCTTTCACTTTAAGAAGTATACATGTGTCTTTGTTGAGTCAGAACCTGGTGTAGCAGCTTCAGTACACATTTTTTGTTGTAAGAAAGTCCCCTTTGTCTTTTGCAATCCTGAAAAAATGCAGGCCCAAACACTTTCTGCATTTCATGGGTTTTTTTACATAGAAAATATGGGCACTGTAGTGTTATGTATCTCCTGGAAGGCGATGCCTTCAGGCCTAGGGTGGGTCCATTTTGCTACCTGCAATGTTTTGGTGTTGTACATCCTTTTATTTCCTGTTAAACTGCCTTTTATTTAGTATACAAATAACAGTGTATGACAAGGTTGCAAGTGTACACCTGTACATGCTCGTACGCAAAAACTGCATTTTGAAGTTTGCTGAAAGCATATAAAAAATTCTCTGCTGAACTTCTTGGTGTGTTTTCAATGCAAAGCTGGCAGCTACTGTATAATGCCTCCAGCCTACAGTACGGGGGCCTCAGAGGAAAATGGTGTGTTTAGTGAGACTGAGAAAACACAGTCACAGACACCACAGAGCTATGCTGGGGTGGGTACAGCAGTTGTGTGGAGAGGTCATGGTCAAATATGCTATTTCAAGAAAATCTGAGATGAGGATGTGTTCTTAGCCACAGGAAGAGCATTGTCTTAGTCAGAATGGTTAATCATGCACTTTGAAGAGAAATACATGCTGTAAATCCTCACAATCCAACAGGTTTTTTTCTCCTCTGAAATGACTTGCATGTATGTTGGTGCTGCTCATTCACAGTAGGGTAGCATCTGCACTCTGGCTTTGTTTATGGAAAGCTGGAGGTTTTCTCAGTGATGAGAGCTATGCTCCTGTTACACAGTTAACCTCCATGTGCCTCTTTTTGGGAGGCAGGCAGGCAGAGAGAAAGAGAGGGGGAAAAAAATGTCCTGCTGACGTCAATGAAGACCACACTGTACTGGATAATATTACTGTGTACCTCCACCGCCCACTCCCTTTAATTTACTAGAGAATAAGCGAGCTGGTTTGAAACCCATCGCTCCCAGCATGTTTGCACTGTTCTCTCTTGACCAAAGGCTATTAATTGTCAGGAGCTTGAAAGCTACCTGATTCCTTGTTCAAAGCACTGAGATGGAGGGGATTTCCATGAGTAATAATTTCAGTCTGTGCCTGTGCAGCGCACTGTAGGATAGAGTAAATTGATCCAGCTGCTTGCAAGACTAGATGGAAAAGTGCCCGGAGGGGACTGGGAGCACATCACCAGATGGAGCTGGATGCTGTTGTCATCACGTGGGGCTCCCCAGCTGCTGGGCATGCTCGGGCTTGACTTCCACCGTGAGTAGGAAGGTTCAGCCTTCCCGTCTGCGCTGACTAGCAATGTGAGGCAAATTCACCAGTGCGTGTTGCAACCTCTTCTCTTGTAATAAAAGGGGTAATTTTAGATTAGCCAGAACTGTTGTTTTTCGGGGGATTTTTCCACTCTCTCTTCCCCTCTGCTCATTGTCCTCACCATGCTGGCCCCAGTGTTTCACGCGTGTGATTTGCTTGGCAGCAGTCTTCTCTGTGACAGAGACCATAAAAGCTTCCCAGAGGCCAGCTACCTCTACAAATAATAAAAATTGGCAAGATTAACCTGTAACCCGAGGCGACGAAAATACAGATTCCACTAGCCAGATGGCAGAGTTCAAAGATCCACTCACTTCCTGGCGGAGGTTGCACAAGTTAATTTTTATCCTTGTTAAAAAGAAATAAGAAGTGAAAACACCGCAATAAAATGTGTGCTGCTTGCTATCTCTGGTTTTAATCACATTTATTTTATTCCTTTGTGGTTTGTTATTAGAGATGTTAGGAAAATACATTCTTTCTCTCTTCTGGAGATGTTTAAATCCTGCTTGGTTTTTTTTTTTTTTGTTATTTTGCTGGTGTGTTTGTATGATCAATTCCATTTAGTTTATTGGAAGAAGAGCACTATGTAGGAGGAACTAATTAACATGGCAGGAATGCAATTCACTTATTTTTTTAAAATTAACAATTCCATTCAAGTTGCAAGGAAAAGAGATGGCACCTTGGACTCAGTGGTCGCTTCCTTGTGGGAAAGGTGACTGCCCAGTGCTACCTATGCTAGAACTAGATGTGCTCAGAGGGTCTGCGGACTGCCTGAGCCTCAGCTTTCCAGTGAGTTCATGGAGGGAGAGATCCCCATTGCAAATGTGGTGCAAAGCCACTACTGAGGTCCCTGGAGCATGAGCTGTGCAGTGGTGGGGCTGGAGTGGTGGGGAAAAGCATCTCCTGAGTGCAGGCACTGTGTGCTGGGGATAAAAAATAGAGCACAGTGGCTTTGCCTCCCAGCTGCAGAGCAGCTTGCTTGGCAGGAGAAAATCGTTTTACAGAGCGGACATTGGAGCAGGGAAGCAAGACATGGTTTATCTAGGGAGTGGCAGGAATGTGACAAGTGCTGGGATGTCCCACTCAGTGCACTATGCTCCCGTGGCAGAGCTCCCAGACAGCACTTTCCAGAAACAACAAATCCACTCTGTCTGTTTACCTTTCCTCTTAATCAATGCATGTGGTCAGCATTTGAAGCAAGGGGACCTACTGTACTCCTACTGAATCAGCAGCAGCAAATGCACTGGAGAGAGAGGATCGGGGTATGTTAACCTGAGAGCAGCTCTCAGTTCTTCTTTCTCTGGGCCTGACCGTATGACTTTCTTCACAAGCTAAGTGTTAACTGTGAGAAGAAAGGCTGCAAAGTGTGAGGTTTAGATAAGTGTCTGTGTGCCTTGCTATCATGTGGCTGTCATGAAGTGTACACAAAGGTAAATGGCTCAGCCAGAAGATTGCAGAAGCAGGAGTGGAAGAATAAAGTTCATGGGTTGTTTTTGTGACAGTTTGTCCTCCCTCGCTGGCTAGGCCATTAATGGAAACAGAAGTTGAGCTGCTGGCAGCCTTTCTGAGCAGGCTGCAGGTACCCTTCAGGAGAGCAGCACTGGGAGTTCCAGGCAGGGAGTTTATGATTAATTTTGCAGGCATTATTGTGCAATGTGAGATGGCCACTGGCCAGCTCAGAAGTTAAGCCAGAAGATGACTGTCAAATGAAACTGTTACGTTTGGCAGATCTTTCCAAAGCTGCTGTGCAAAACAGGCATCCTGAAGCTGAATTCTGGATTTTCCAGACCCACTGTATGGCATAGTCTTGTTCTTCATTCTTCTTCATTTTTTCCCTTTTCGGCAGAAGAATCAGGTTTGACTTGCAGGCCACATGGATTTTAGGCCAGAATTTGCAGTACAGGCAGCCCTCTCCATGCCTTACATTTACCAGCAAACCTCTCCTTCTGGTAATTTCTCCTTTAATGATCTTACCAGGAAACAGCTCTACTTGACTTGACTTTCTGAAAACAAAACTGTGTTTTCTTTGAAAAGCCTGTTTAGCCCAGATGAAGGTGAGGAGGAGATGAAAAGGCTGGTGGTGCGAAACGAGCCCTGCCCGTGCAAGCAGATTGCGATAGAAATTTCCCTCTTGTGTGGCTTACCCCAAGCTAAGGTCAGTCAGTTAACTCTGTTTGGACACCGTCTGGCATGAATACTTCAACAATAAAGCTTAATGTGTAACTGAGGGCTTTTTTTTTTCTTCTATGTCAGCAGTTGGCAAGAAGATACTGTAAATAAGGCTCCCTGTGAGTAAATAGATATGTGTGGAGAGGGGAGGGGAGCACCGCAGTAAGCAGTTTTGAAATTCATGCCAGCGTTGCTTTGAGTGATAAGGTTATTTGAGTAACCTGCGAACCATACGGATGCACAGGTTTCAAAAACAGGAAAGCATCTTGTTTAAAAACCTGAGGCCACCCGAGGGCTTAGAAAAGAAACTGGCTTTGTGGTTAAGTGATTGTACTTCCTTATTGATATCAGGCCTGAGGCCGTGCAAGGCCTGACGGGACTGCAGTGTGGCAGGCGGTGAGGGGGGCTGGCTGTGATGACCACATTTGCACCCAGCAAAGGGGCTTTCTGGAGGGATGAGAAATCTCAAAGTTTCCCTTTTCGTTTCCTCTTTGGGCGAGTAGGGAGGGGTTTTTTCCCCCACTCTCTTTTTCAGTAACGTAGTAAGAAATAAGTAAACAAGCTGGCTGGCATCCTCAGCGGATGCTCTGTTTTCTGAGCTTGCCCTGTCCATAGACACGGCCCTGCCGTGAGCCATGCTGGGCTGCCTGGTGCTGTGCCCCAGGGATGGTCATGGCACTTTTCTGAGGGGTTTCTACACAGATGTGCAGAATTTGCTGATGTTTTTGGAAAGGCTGCTGGCTAATGTTTCTCCATAAATAAACGAAAGACACATACTTTGCTGTTTGACCTTTGTTTTGGGTTGAGAAAATCAGCCCACAAGATCTGAAGTCAAGTTTCCATGGGAGAGAGAAATGTGTATGCCGGGGTGCACGTGACTCTTGATGTGCACATGCCATGCTGAACACAGCGTGACCCCTGCTTGCCTCGGCAGCACCCTCCTCAGGGATTTACAAAGCTGGTACCTAGAAAACACTAGTCTTCCTTACCTCGATTGACATAGCTGACACTGTTCCAACACACTGTTGTTATTTATTAAACAAGAGTCAAGGCACAAAGGTGGGACGCAGGCTTGATCTTTCCCAGTGTGCATGGTTTCCAGCGGAGGTCATGCTCGTTCCTGTTGGGTTTGGGTACATCTGTTCTTGGAGCACTCAGGGTCAGACAGGGACCCATGTGGGGTCCCTTCCCAAAGGGACGGCCCTTCTCATGGAAACGGAGGGGATATTTCAGTCCCTACCTGGCTTCTCCTCCCTACCCACCTTACCTTCCAGCATGTCCACCTCATCGGTGGCAGTTGCGGTGACAGTTAGAGCAGCGTTGGCTTTGGCCCCTCAGGCCCTGTATTTTGATTGCTCTTGGACTGAAATGTCAATGGTTTCTCAGTCAGCTTACAGCAAAGAAAATATCTGAAAAGCTTCAGGAAATTAAGTACATTCGGAGCAAAGTTTTTTGGTGAGAAATTCAGGCTGCAGTCAACATAGCAGTCTTTTGCCAACTCATTGCCTTGGTCCTGGAAGCCAGCAATGAAAAGAGAGAAAAAAAAGAAAAAAAAACCCCTCCATTTCCCCTTAGATTTAATTGTGCTTTTTTGTAAGCCTCATAAATCCTGCCCAAATCACGTCATCAAGCCACAGGGAAACTGAAACCTTGCCCAAGGCAGGAGCCAGCAGGGCTGTTCAAGCTAGAAGGGTTACATTCAGGGACAAGTTCAGTGCACTGCAGTCGTGTTTTGAATGGGAATGTGCTCGTCTGTGTGTGGATGTGTGAGAGGCACCTGGGTACAGGAGACAGTCCTGCCTTTTTCCTCTTTGGTTGTCAGAAAATCTGCAAGAGGAAGAGTGGCAGGAGTGGAGGCAAAGCAGACATCCTTGCTGCCGTGCTTTTCCTCTTGAGCTGCAGTGAGCGGGAGCAGGAAGGGAGGGACTGGGACTCGCACTGAACAGGCCCATCCAAGCACTTCAGTTTTTCCTTTGGGCATCAGACAGATGGAGGGAGGAGGATTAAAAATAACGATGTCTAAACCGAACTTCTGAGGGTTTTCTTCCCCTTCTCTCTTGTGGTGCTTTGTTGTAATTTTTTTTCAAGTCACTCACAGACAGGAAGAGAAAAGGGAGTTTCAGCTTAGGGGTAGAGCCTTCTAGTTGCCTCTGGTGTGGTGCCACAGACACAGCTCTCTGAAACACAGCAGGGCAAGTGATGCTCAGCTGCAAGATCGGGGCATCTCCCGGGGGAAACCAGGGCCTCCCCAGCCCCTTCCCAGCCTGCCAAAATGGGGCTGTGCATGAAAGGGGCTGTAAGGTTTCAGCAAGCTCATTTTTTGACTTTTCAGCAGTAGGGCCGGGAGCAGGGTTTGGCGTGAAGTAGCAGCTGGCACTGAGCACAGACACGGTTACTGACCCTTGAAATGGGGACATCACGTCATGCGTGCTGCATACCTCCCTTTGCCCCACAGCCCTAAAGTGCTCTCACAGCCCCTTGTCCCTCCGTAATGGGGACAGCTAATAGCAGCAGGCTTTGATGGAGGGCTGAGCTATCACCAGCCACGTTTAGTCACCCAGCTACAGGCTGTAGCAGAAGCTGAAAATGTTTGCTTATTTTCATTTGGCTTCCCCCTCCCCATGCAGTAAAATACATGTAAAAGCAAAAGGGGATAACGCTCTCTCCTGTCAAGTGTCGAGCTGAGCCCCCTCAGCTATGCAAAGTCCTGACCTTTGCCTTCGGACAGGCTTTCTTCAGACTCATCATTATTTTGGCTGCATTTGTGCTGCAGAGGAATGCAGGTGTTTCCTCTGTTCCCACTAGCGTGCCCATTCTCTGACTTCTGAAAGCAGAATGAGCAGCTGGGGAGGCTGCTCATGCGTGTCCTGTCAGGCTCAAGGAGGCATTTGAGGAAAATGTGGATGCAGTTTAGGCAAATGACCAGGGAAATGACGCATTTGCATGCACTTGCATGTAAGCATAATTTAGGCAGGCTACATGCCGAGCTTGCTTGAAAATCTGGCCCATGTTTTTCCATTTGTGGGTTGGGGTTTTTTTTAAGTTAAGAAAAGGCAAACAACTTGTTCCTCCATTTGATCTTTAATAACCTGAGCTGATTCCCTTGGAAAGCTTATTTATTCTCCTTGGCTGCTGAAGTGGATGGTGAGTTTTGACCATCCTGAGAAGAGATGGTGTGCATATGGGGTTCTTTGTTGCTGAAGCTTTTGTTGGATGATTATGAGACTCATTTATATAGCTGTTTATGTATGAAAATTGTTGGGTTGCCTGGAGCTACGGATAAGCGCTCCTTGTTTGACATATCTCTAAATAAATATAGAGGCACATTATTAATGGATACCACTTTAAAAGCAAACACCCAGAGATGCACTTACAATGAGGGGAGGCAAAACCAAGGTTACATCATGTTGCTAGAAGCCAATTGCTTTGTTTTCTAAAATGTTTCTCTGTAGGACACAGATGATTTTTTTGACTCATTCAGTGTTTAAGCATCCAAAAAGTCTCACGGTTGTTCCAAAATTCTTTCAACAGCATTTCAAATGGCATTAACAGACGGTGACAGTATTTTACTGTCCAGCATATCCTTTTTACCCGATGGACTTGTGTTTGATAGGGAGGTTTTGGAAGGAATATTTTTGTATTTCTGGACAACTGTGTCCCTGCTGAGGGAGGAACCGGGATTCTGGGGCTTCTCAAACCACATCGTTTTGCAGCTTGAAGAATGGCTGCCCTTGGGCTTGTCCACATGTGTGAGTTCAAGAGAACGTATGGGTGAGCAGTGTGGTTTGTCAGGAGAAGATGGAAGCCTGCTGCTCCCACTGTCACGCTGCTTATCCTTTAGGTGCATAGCTATGGCTGGCACAAGGAAACAAGGTTCCGTAACCAGCAACGATGAACTGGCTTCTGCACTCTCTGCCACCCCTGCAGCACACTTCTCTGGAGAGCAGTGTTCCTGTTGCTGTGCTGCCTCCTCCTACTCTGCAGCAGCCTGCTCAGGCTTGGAGCCAGAAGCTCCCACCCCAGCTCTTGCTCACGGTCCTACTCTTTGTGCCTCAGCCCCACCAGGAACTGGTTGTTGTTTGTTTTGGACATGAAGGGTGCAGATTCAAGCAGGGCTGTGACCTAGGACAGGTTGTCCTGCCTTTGTATGGGGATCTGAACCAGGGGGTTCAGGACTGCAGGTTAGGTCGAGAGCTGACAGCTGGTATCCTTCTGCTTTCGCTGCAGAAGGGTTGATGCTTTTGCTGCCATTTGCTCCCTGAGCCAACAACCTGCAGTTTGGATAGAGGAACCGCTGCCAGATGCCTCTTCCACGGGCCAGTCATCTCTCTGCTCAGACCCGTGTAATGACATTTGGGACATGGGACTGAAGAGTGCCTGCCCATCTTCCTCATGGAGCTGCAGCAAAGCTCCCAGAGTTGTAGGTGTATCCTGCCTTGGTGAGTTTGATGGCTCATCCCTGCACATACCTCAGTGATGCTGTTGTGCCAGCATAAGCCTGCAGCACAAAGCTGGCTGTGGGCTGTAGTTTCTGTGGGCATGAGCTAGCTTCCCACGGCATGTCTGCTGCCTGCCCTCCCACGGCACCCAGGGCTGGACCACAGCTGGGTGCAGGGATGCTAATGCTGGCCCAAGGAGGGCATATGGCTGGATGAGACTTCTTCTTCTCACCAGCTTTGGTCTTGGTTGTTATGGCTCACCCAATTAAAAAATAAAATACACTGTGCTTGGAAAAACATTGAAAGAGCAGCTTGGCCACAGCGAGACCCCTAGGTGTGGGCATGTGGGAGGCCTACCAGTTAGTTAAGCCCTCAGAGAGGGCGTTGAGGGTGCTTGCAGCTTTTGTGGCTCCTTCCTGGGACACACAAGCCCCCAGGCTGAGGGCTAGCAGCTCTCCAGAGGATGGAAACGAGGCAGGCCTCATTATTGCCTGCTTAACTGGCCCCTTCAAGTGGCTAGCCCCTTTCCTATGTGGTTGTTTTTGTAGCTAATCTCATCTGCAGGTGGGTTAATTGTCTTCCTCACCTGGTGCTGCGGAATAGGAGGCTTTTGGCTGGGGCATGCCTCTGTTTTCTCTAGGGAAGTGCTGTTCGGTCACCTGCCTTGGGGAGGGTGCGGGAATGGCAGCCAGCATGCCTCTGACCCTGCAGCGCGCACTTCTGCAGTCAGCTCCTGCCCACTTCTGGAAATGTGTCCCTCAGCATCACCAGGGCTGCTGCCACAAGCCCCCTGCTAGCCTGAGCATTTGCTCTGTGAGTAGCTTCAAGAGGCACAACTTGGCAGCTGGGTGGCTGCAGGAGAGTCAGCCACCAGCCAGGGGAGGGCATTCCCCTGCCAGCAGCCCTGGCTGTGGCAGCTCTACTTTGCTGGGTGAAAGTCGCCGTCCTTGCTCCCACCACCCTCAAAGCAGTGACGTAGTGTTGGAGCAGCAGCTTCTCTCTACAGGGCTTGGGGTCCTGGAGGATGGGGACCATGCACAGAGGTGCAACATATGTCAGAAAGGAGAGAAGAGTGAATGACAAGTGGTTTAAGAAAAAGCGCAGCCCAGTTGTGGTGCTGAATGTGCCAGTGCTGCCGCAAATCTCTAACTCTTTTCACTTGCCTGTGTTTTTGGGATGTGGTGAGATGGAAAAGTGGCACTAACCTGGGCACTGGTCAGGAAGTGTATGTGTGAGAGTTGGCCTCTGCTCAGATGCTGCTCAGATTCTGAAAAACTGCGAGACTGGTAGGAGGGCTTGACAGCTCAGTCAGCACTCTGCCATCAGAATGAGAGCTCCAGTGGCATCTCTAACCCAGCTCAGGGAAGCATTATCACCAGTGTCCTGGCCAGGCTGGGGGTTTTTTCCTAATCCACTGCCTCCAACCAGCTAGAATTTGGTTGTCCTAAATGACTCCTGTTCTCTCCTGTGAACAGCCCTCTGTCAACCCATGGAATGACTCTCCAAGGAGAAGGAACAGAGGTGGCTTTCATCTGCATGCTGTTAAACATTGGCAGCTTCCCTCTCGGCAGAGAACCACTTTCCACCTCTTTGCTGCACAGTTGGCCACATGTGCTGGGGTGCCTGTGGTACAAGGTGCTCGCTCCTAACATTCCTCAAACAGAAAAGCTGAATATCTTTAACTTTTGGCTAACTTGCAGGCTTCCACTGCATGGAGAAGCTTTGGGAAGCGATGAAGGAGACAGAAGTGTTGGAAAATATGGGGAGAGAGAATAAAAGTGCAGACTGGGCTCATCAAACTCTAGCCAAAAATCTCCAAAGCAGCAAACCAGAGATGAATAAAGAATTACCAATGAGTCAGGGGGAAGGAATGGCAGCATTGTCTCTTGTTTAAGCAAAGAATCTGTAATGGAAGAAAATGAAGTGCCAGGGAACTAATATCCCTCTACAATGGTTTGATCCCTCCCTTCCCTTCCAAAAAACCAAGTTGCTGCTGGCTAGCTAACAAGTAAAAAAAACCCAGTCCAAAACCTAATCCAGTCTCTTGTGCCAATAAGCGCATCTGTCGGTGTGTCAGTGTTGATCCTCCTTCAGTACATGCCACATGCTCGATTCTTTACACAAGATGGGCTGGAAGGGCCATTAACTAGATTAGAAATTCTAAGGCACAATTAAAAAACATGCTGCTTCTTTGCTTTAATCTTCTCTCCTTTAGCTTCCAGGCTTGTTTTCTCCCTGGCCTGACATGGTCCCAAGTTGTTTGGCGGTGGTAGAGTATCATTACACAACCAGGGCTGGCTTCTAAACTCTGTAACATCATGCATTACCTTGGCAGCAACACATTCATCCATGAGGCTCTCCTAAAAAGGAGTAACCCCCACCAACTGGCAAGACAATAACTGCATTTACCACCTATGAGGCAGAAGATTTGAGCATTGAAGCTGTGCAACCAAGGAGCACAATAGCTGCATTTACCACCTGTGGGGCAGAAGATTTTGGCATTGTAGCTGTGCAACCAAGGAGCAAAATGATGACTCTTGAAATCCTTTCCTGTGCAGTTTACTCCCCAGAGTTATGCAGGGGAAAAAAAAAAAGAAAAGAAAAAGGATAGGAACTGTTTGGTATATTTGCTGAGAATGCAGCTACATGTCAGTAGACCAGTGGCAGCTGAAGGTATATGTGAAGGAGGGCAACTGAAAGGTTACTGACTCTCATTCCCATGCAGGCCATTCTTCTGGAGAAAGCAGCAGTGACGCTGTGCAGGTAACACTGTTGTGAGAGGTGGTACTTCTGCTCCCCCTACTCTCTTCCCACATCCTGGGAAGGGATGTGGACTCTCCCCATCCCACTGGGAGCAAGAGAAGCTGGAGCAGTCCCTGCCCTGCAGCTACAAGGCAGAAAGGGTGGTTCTCACCCACCTGGCTGGCACCTGCACCCCAAGGGCAAGGAGAGCCAGGGAGCAGTAGTACCATTTGGAGCACTCCTGATGTCCTGAGCAACATCTGATAAGCGGGTGGATTGCAGCTTGTTGTCAGAGATGAGGAATTGCTGCTTAGTTGCTACTGCATTGAACAAATGCACTGGGAATTTTGCAGAGGACATAACATATTCTGAAATGACTTTTTAAATTCCTTGGCTAGGTGTTTTCCTCATGCAGAACTATGTTTATTACTATTATTAATGGCCTGCCCAGTCCTTGTGCTAGTTCTGAATCTTTATAGTTAGTGTCATTATAAAATTCTGGATCCTGGCCTACTTGCATTAAAACCAGTAGAATTTAGGGACTTGATTTTTCACAGGTCTGGGCATCAGGATATTTTTGCATTCTCTCCTGTGCTTATTGTGCTGAAAAGCTCTCATCATTACTGCCTGTAAAATATAACAGGAAAACAGTTCCCTGCTGCAGAAAATTAAAGACCCTATTAATCCCTTTGGGATTTTAGAAATGAATGCTATAGTGTCCTAGTATTTCTGTAGGACCCTATTTGCTTATCTTTTTTTAACTGCTGCAAGTTTTTCCCATATGGTTATGTTTAGGATGCATTATGGAGGCCTTTCATCTTCCTCTGAAGCACAGGATGAAATACAGGTCACTGCTAGAATAAAGCAGTAAGGCTTTGTGACCTGGTAGTGTGCTGCATCTCATATGGCAAGCCCTGTGCTGCTAGGAAAGCCATTGTCCTTTTGGGAGCTAAATGGCTTGGCAGCGTTGCTTTAAAATTGGAGCTACACCTATTTGGTACTTTTTTAGATGAAAGAAAAAGACCTTTCAGTCTCCTTTCTGTGGAGTGCCAGCCAGGTTTAAAATTAATATCAACCGACGCTGAAGAGGGAAGGAAATGAAAGAAACATTTCTTCCCCAGAAACAGCCCTGCTCTCCTGCCTTTTCCATAAGCACATGGACGTCTGTCAATTTTGGCACCAGAAAACATTAAAAATAAGAAGTTTCTTAAATACCAGGAATTCTTCTGCGTCTTTAAATGTCACCCAACAGGAATGCAGAGGCTGTAAAACCGACAAAAGAGAATTGAGCCAGTCAAACAGTTAATATGCTTCTGCAGAGAGTGCTTCACGAAACATCTGAAACATCCCATGTGTTTTTGGAGATGGTTAGAACAAGGTGAAAGGCACTGCCTCTTGCCTCCTGGAGCCTGGAAACTGGAGAGAAGCCCGGAGCCGAGGAACAGGGGTTGAGTTTCCTGCTGTCCCAAATTCACTCCAGCTCCCCAGCATATCCCAGGAGTCTGGGATAGCTGATTCAAGATGCCTGCAGTCTTTTTCGCTCAAAATACTGACTACCTATCCTAGTCACTGATTTGGAGCACAGTAAACTGGTAAATCAGGCTCTTGGCACTTGGAATACAGAGGTTTGAAATGAGCAGAGGTTCTCTCAAGAGATATTTTTCCTGCTATAAAAAGGGGGAATAGCTACATTACAAGAGGGAAAGTTAAATCATGGAGTGTTGTTTTTTTGTAAACTGCCATTGAAGCTTTGGAGTGGAAGCCATTATAGGAGTACAAATTGTTCTTTATTTTTCATTTTATTTATTACCTCATTTTCAAATAATGAAATTCTGAACGTACCTCCTCGCTAGCTCCTGAAAAATACGAGAATACAGGAGGATTCTTAATGACACTAATAAACCCAGCTAAACACTTTGCCAAAGAATATTTTTTTTATTGCAAAAATTACCATTTTATTAATACAAATGGTCTTTATAGGATTGCATTGCTTTCCACACAGTTTTGTTTAGAAAAACATACAGACCACATATTTTGTTCAAAATGTTCTCTTTTAATCTGGTTGGAACGGAACATTTCATCCCAGAATTGCATTTTGTAATGGCTTTTTGGTTTGGACAGTCTAATTTATATTTCATAATAAAATATAAAGAATTAAAGGGAGTGATTTTAATGAAAATACAATGTATTCATGTAGGATATAGTTCTATGTGAGTGGAAACTTCAGTTAGTGGGAAAAATGCAAATACACTGGTGGTCCACTCTGCAGCCTCGCTGCCCCTTTTCTACTAGGGGAGCGATGGAAAGCTTGCTGGGGTATCCAGATTAGCCCTCTTTATTCTTATGTTCAGTCCTCCTTGTTCTTAACACCCTCCTTGGCTAGAAAGTAGCATGATTTCAACCACAGCTTATTTTCTTCAGGCTGCAGTACATAGATTTTTTTTTTCCTCTTCTCTCCTCTGTGGAGCTTGTGGCTGTGGGTGCTGGGAGCATCATTTGCTCATTCAGCCAGCAGTGACATGGGGGTGAAAATCTATCCCTTCTGGTCCTCCCTGCCACTGGCCTCCCTCTGTCCTGCTGTGCTCAGCTTGATGGTGCTCTGCATTTTTATCTCCACGGGCCATTCAGTCTGGTGGGTGGGGTGTGTGCCCAGTGGTCATTTTCTTCCTGCCATCTCCTTTGGTAGTATGACACTGGCCAGATGAAATTAATTGCTGTGCTTTTTGGGGGGCTTTGCCTGCTGATGGGGTGTTGTTATTTGGGTTTGACTGGTCTCTGTCCTATTGCTGAAAGATGCAAATTGTAGAGAGACTCCTGAAAAGCACAAGGAATGCTCCTGACTTATTTTGGGGAAGAGGGATATGGAAACATGCACCCTTGGCAGCCACCAAGAACAGAGCAGGAAAAGAGATGAGAAAGGTGGGACCAAAGTTCCATTAGAGGTGATGGGATACTCTGAGCGGTCAGAGCACAGGCAGCACCCTGTGCAGTGTGCACGATACGTGGTGGACTCACTGCTGAAACAACCGCTGCTCTCTGCTTTTCCAGGAAAAGTGGAACATGTCAGTCTCCACAAAATGTGTACTCTATTAGGCATTGTCTGGAGAGGCTTTTGGGGGAATGAGGGAGCTCTTTGTGCATTAGCTGGAACAACTCCTCCACTGAGCGTACACTCAGCTCCCTTGCTCCCCTGGACCACTCCCTGCTGTCTGGCTCGTAGCGCTTCCAGCCTTCAAAATGTTCAAATAACTCGGTTTAGCCTCACAAGACCTCTGTGGGAGGGATGGGTAAATACTTAGTTCACCATTTGGGAAACTGAAAAATAATCCCTCATCCCTAATCTGCAGTGAGACTTCAGTGTGCCAGGCAGTGCTCAGACCACATTGCAAGCATGTGTCTGTGTATACAGGAGCAAATGCACACTTCTGGGCATCTGTGTACTGATATGTCTGTGTATTTATGGCCTGGTCAAGCTATGTGGATATTGCCAGTTCAAATATACCTTGCTGTTGATTTCCCTCACATTACGCTCATCTGGTATAACGGAGCCTAGTGCAAACTGTCCGGAAGAGATTTATCTCCCTGTTGGGATTAGTCAGCAAGAAGGAGGGACACAGGACATGCAGTGATGCCTGTCATAGTGTGTACATGGACAAAGTAAACTGTAACTTTCCACTGTCAGAAAGAGTCAGAGGCACTGGGATGTGCAGTAACACCACAGGGCACGAGGAGCCAACAGAACCACTGTCTTGGGGAGCTCTGGGGTGCATCTGCTGCAGCTGAGCTGCTGAGCTGCTTTTCCTGGAATAGAACCAGAACCCTCAAAGGATGTTGTATGAAATGTAAACCAAAGTCAGGCTGCTTTGTCTTGTGATGCTTGTTTTAATTTTACTGGGGGCTGTCAGCAAAATAATTTGTGATTAAAACTGAAAGCTGCCTTCAAGCAGCTGCCAGACTGGGGAGTGTTGGTGGGGGCTCCGAGGGGGTTAGTTAACTCCAAGTCCTCAGTGCCTTGTTTTTTCCCAACTCAGAGCCACATGGAGGATCTATTCCCAGATCTAATCAGGATTTGGACTTGAAAATGGGGTGAATGCTAAAGCTGTGATTGGAATCAGGGAGGAGAAGGCAGCCCTTGTGTGATTTACCTTCATGCTGCTGGGAGCTGCTGAAAACCCTTTGTAAGAAAGGGGTGAGTCTGATTTAACAAAGTTCCCAAAGCTCACGGGTTTGCAGTGAAAAGTCTGTACAACAGGTCTTTGTGAGCTGTGGATTTACGGCATGTAAATAAGTTAGTGTGCTAATTGTGGCCAGTGTTACAGGTAGCAGGCTGTTTCAAAAAATCTCGCTGAATGATTTATGTGGGTTATTTCGCACACACTTGTGTGAAATGTGTTTATAGATCCTCTGCCTCCCTTCCCTGCAGCCGCAAGGGTAGGAGCAAGGAGCAGTGTTCAGGGTAGGCTTACCCACGCTTCCTCGCTGGGGTGGTGAGCTCTTGGCTGTGATTGAGCCCTCCCTTCACTGTTGCCCTGCAATCTCTGCTGAATGGAAACGGTTTCCTCTCCCCCAGCCCTGAGCTTACAGACCGGGTTTCCTGCCTTCCTGTTAGTGCCTCCACCTACCCAGACAGCTCTGACACTTCAGAGTTACTGATCAGCTATTTTCTACCAACAGCTCTTTTAGCAGAGCTTTTACGCGGCGGTGTAACAGCTGACTAAGCAGTGAGCGACACGAATGTAGGGCTTGGGTTTTTATTTGGTGACCTGATGAGGCTCCATCTCAAAATGCTGAGGCATTTCTTCATGCAGGCAGCCTGTTCAGTGGATGGGCTGATGCTGGACCCTGCTCTAGGAGCTGGTAGGCAAGCCCTGCAGGGGCCGCCAGCCAGGTAAAAGGGCAGGAGGATGTTTCAAACACACTACCTAGAAGTGAGAAGCACAGACAATTTGCATAGTGAAACAGCAAGAAGATATGCTGAATATGCATCTCAGCTTTGAAAACAGTTATCACATGCAAAAGTGATTAATACAGAGGAGAAGTGCTGGGGAGAGAGAGAGAAACTCTGTGGACTGGAAATATGAAAGTACAAAGCAAGTTTTGTATCAAAGAGCCTGTCATTTCAGAATGGGGCATTTTGGGGCACCGCAGCCAAGCTGGAACCAACCAGTTAGCTCTGAACTGAATTAGTATTTATATTTTTTTTCCTCCCCTGTGCTGAATTCCCTCCATAGCCAGGGTACTGCAGCCATACAGAGAATATTTCCATGGTGCTCTTAGTTTTCGTGCTCACTTTTGCAAATTACTTCCAATATAAGTCAAGAAACTAATGAACACTGTCTTCAGTTAGTGATGGACGTGCCTTAAAACATGCAAAACACTTGAAGAATTTTGATATCTTTGGTCTGACCCTTAGCAAAACTGTGCCTAGCCATGTTGGAGCCTGTTTTTTTCAGACTCCAGTGGCAAAATCATCTGCAGACTTCCATTTTAACACTGTTAATCAACTG
Organism: Colius striatus; assembly: GCF_028858725.1. Taxonomy (NCBI): domain Eukaryota; kingdom Metazoa; phylum Chordata; class Aves; order Coliiformes; family Coliidae; genus Colius; species Colius striatus. The sequence continues at coordinate 69,581,346 of NC_084760.1, read as the reverse complement.
TTACCTGTCCTCATGCCCCATGCTGGGCAGGTAGGGAAAAAAACTTGGGCATACTCTTTTGCAGATTTCAGTTACTGCTGTGGGACCTTGTTTCTGCTGTGAGATTGTCTTATTAAACACCCTCCTGCTCTGTGGCTGGTGTTTGAGTACAAAGGGGTCAGGACACTGGCAGGACATTAACACTTATCCATTGATGAGATATGTTCCTGGACAGGGGCTGGGAGGGTACATTCCCTCCTCCTCCCTGGAGAAAAGGGAGAAAGAGGAGAGGAATGGACAATTATTAATGAGGCAAACCAGCAAAGGTGCTAAATGTCATAAGGACTTAAAGGAAAACAGAGGAGATGCATGCACAGGGAAGCATTGGTGTTGGGAGGAGATGAGGTAGATGGACTTCATGGGAGATGAAGGCTGGTTCAGTGGCAGGATGGGACAAGGTTTGAAAGAAAGCCTGGGACTGGTCTGCAGGCCTGAAGACAAGAGGATCTGGAGGGAAAGGTGACTTCACTGAGGGTGCTTATTCAGGGAGTTGGTAATTTCTTGTGCTTGGCTTTATAAGAACAGCAGTGGTACATTTCTCCATGTATCTGCTCCTGTCTCTGTGCTTACTGGTACCTCATTGGTGCTGAACAGCTAACCTGCAGAACAAAAAGGCTGAAATATCCCTTGATATTGGGAAGAAGTGGCATTGCTGTCATTCAGGAGGGACTTCAGGTGAATTTCTTTCCTACAAAAAGTGTTGGGAAGGCAAGTTTTGCAAAATTGAAACCTTTATACTCAGTATCATGCACATAGAAGGTGTGCTTTTGGAATGTGGGGAACTGAGAAGGATGCTCAGTATCAGAGTTTCTACTGAACAGGTCAATAAGCCCACTGATATGATAGTGTCTTTCACGGCATGCCTGGAAACCACTGCTGAATGTAATGCAGCACTGACACTTCAGTGAATTGATTTCTCTGAATGCCACGCCAAGCAGATGAGAAGCCTTTGTCAGCCAGTTTGGGTCAAGTCCGTCATCTGATCCCTGACCTATAGCTTGCGAAAGTGGAGTTATGAAGGATGAAGTCATGAGAGAAGTGCAAAGGTCTCGTGCCCTTGCGGGGGAGAGGTGGATGTGCAAGAGGAGCAATGTATTAAAAAAAAAACCCCAAAACAATAACTCAAAGATGCCAGTGGTGGACAGATGTGTTTCTGTGCTGATTCTGGTGCAGAGGTGCAGCAGAGCGAGGTGTGCCTGGGTGCCTGGAGGGAGTTTCATGCCACAGGTTTAAAATGTACAGTCACTGCTGGAGCACCAGAGGCGAATTAGCATGCAGTGCTGTGTGCCTTTGCTCCTCTGACCTGGAGGACAAAAGCCTGCAGAGTGGGAAGGATTTTTCAAAGTGGTGTGGCAGGCAAGCAGAAAAAAACCCAAGGGGATTGTGGTGTTACAGCTATTTGTTGTATGTAAATATCCCTTTGTTGTGTTCAGATTCCATTTTCCCTACACCTTGCTCTGATTTCTTCATCTCAGCGGATGTGGGTCAGGCTCATCACTATGTTCAAGAGGGAGATCTCAACTACTGCGTCTGGATAAGATGCTCTCAGTCAAATGTCACAGCTTGCCCACTCCATTAAGGGGCATCATAGCTTCTACAAGCATGAGGAGGTCCCAGATCCTAATGCCAGCGTTGCTGGACAGCATTTTGGTTTTTTCCTTTCCTCCTCTGTGTCTTCATATTGATTGCAGGATTTGGGAGACATTGGAGAGGCTGAATGTTCTTGTCTCTGTGGCTTGGACAAGAGAAGGAACGGGACTTGCCTGGCTCGGAAACTTGGGATATTTATTACACATTGGTAGGCTCTCCAGCAGGGCATGCTGACCACTGCATGTACCAAAACAACCTCGGTTGCTTTTTCTGGCATGGCACTTCAGTTCTGTGCCTTAACATGTTTACGTGAGACGGGGGCAGCATTTTGAAAAGTGAGAATGCAGAGAGATGCAGAGACCATTAGTGGAAGAGTTTGCTTGAAGAGCTGGAAAATTGAATGAGAGACTAAGAAGAGTGATTTAAGAGTGTAGGGGCAGCAAGATGCCAAACTATGGACAGATAAATGGAACATCAATTTGAAGTAAATTGCAGTGTAACAGCTCTGTGCACACACATATTATGGGATTTTAAAAGCCAGGCAAGTTTAACCCTTATACCTCAGGGCTAGGTGTGTCACTGTTGTGGCTGGACTGGGTAGCTCTTACAGGTTGCAGCATGTTGTGGCTTTTTAAGGGTAGGATGGATTTAAATTTTGCCACAAGTTGAGCCATTTATGGCTCCTGGGTCCTTGTGTGGGAACAGAAGAAATGAAGTGAGGAGCCAAGAAAAGTCTGGAGAGTGAAAGCCGAGAGACAGGCAAGCAGGAGGTGGAAAGTGTTTGGGTATCTGTGGTGGTGGATAGCAATTTGGGGCATTGGAAGAGAAGCCACAAGGCTGTGGCAATATGACATTGTCAAATTGATGAGACCATGTCCAGGTCAGGAATAGAGAAGCTATGACTGAGCCCAGTATCTGTCCCAGCATCAGCACACTAAGCCAGCCCCGGGCTGCTTCGTGCTGCTGGTGCCAGCAGTGCTGTGATGCAGCATGCCAGTGGCCTGGCTAACCAGCCCTCCCACCCCTATTTCATGGGGCTTGTCTGGCCTGTGCCAGTTCTTCATGGGCCACTGTCCTTGTAGGCTAGGGTCACAGCCAGATGAGGATGCTTGGCCACTGTAGAATCCTAGAGTGGTTTGGGTCAGAAGGGACCTTTAAAGGTCCTCTAGTCTAACCCCCCTGCAATGAGCAGGGACATCTTCAACTACATCAGGTTACTCAGAGCCCCATCCAGTCTGACCTTGTTCCTATCCCTGCCCCCAGTGTGCCTTAGCATAGCTGCTAGGAGCAAAGCCTCTCAGGCACAGAGGTGAGGCTGATAGGTCAGTAGTTCCCAGATCCTCTTTTCTACCATATTTAAAAATGGATGTACTGTTTCTGGTTTTCTAGTCACTGGGGACTTCACCTGACTGCCATGACTTTTCAAATCTCACGGAGAGTGGCTTGGCAACTACATCAACCATTTACCTCAGGACTCTGGGATGTATCATCAGGTCCCATAGACTAATATATGTTCAGATTCCTCAGTGGTTATGAACCTGATCTACTCTTACAGTGGGAGGGGCTTTGCTTCCCCAGTCCCCATGCAGTCCATTCACTGGAGAGGTGTGGGAAGAGAAGTTATCCGTGAAGACTGAGGCAAAAAATGTTATCTTCTCTTTGTTGTTACCAGTTTGCCAGTCTTACTCATCGAGGGGGTTATGCTTTCTTTAACTGTCCTTTTCTGGCTGACATACGTGTAGATGCCCTTTTTATTATTCTTTGCACCCAAGTTCTGCTCCATTTGTACCTTGGCTTTCCCGATCACTTCCCTACAAAACTCGGCAATGTCCCTGTAGTCTTCCCAGGACACCTGTCCCTGCTTCCCCTGCACGTGCATTTCCTTCTCACCTTTTAGTTGGATAAGCAGGTCTCAACTCAGCCGTGTTGCTCTCTCTCCTTTCCTGATTTCTTTCACCTGAGAATCTTCTCCTTCATAGAATCATAGAATGGTAGGGGTTGGAAGGGACCTTTAGAGACCTAGTCCAACCCCCCCTGCAGAAGCAGGTTCACCTAGATCAAGTCGCATAGGAACACGTCCAGGCGGGTCTTGAAGACCTCCAAGGAAGGAGACTCCACAACCCCTCTGGGCAGCCTGTGCCAGGGCTCCATCACCCTCACAGTGAAATAGTTTTTTCCTATATTTAAATGGAACTTTTTGTGTTCCAGCTTCACCCCATTACGTACGCCTTGTCCTGTTGCTAGCTGCTATAGAAAACAGGGATGCCCCAACCTCCTGACACCCACCCTTTAGATATTTGTAAATATTAATGAGATCCCCCTCAGTTTCTTCTTCTCTACGCTAAACAGCCCCAGTTCCCACAGCCTTTCCTCATATGAAAGATGTTCCAGTCCCCTGATCATCTTGGTGGCCCTGCGCTGGACTCTCTCCAGAAGTTCTCTGTCCCTCTTGAGCTGAGGAGCCCAGAACTGGACACAGTACTCCAGCAGAAAATGTTCAGTGTGGGTCCTGCATCCACACATTCCCACCCTGTGGGCTGTTGTTAGGCACTCCCTGCCTCCTTCAGGGCTTCCTTGATCCACTTACCTCCTGCAAGCTTGTAGTGAGACCCAGGCAACCATCTAGAGAGAGCAGAGCCATGCATGCTCTGACAGCTCTCAGGGAGCAAGAGCTCTCCTTGGAGAGGAATTTAGAGGAAACCAGCACAGTGAGCTGCTGAACCAGGAAAACATGCAGGTGGAAATTGCATCTATGAGCTTCAGCTGGACCAAATTTATTTTCTCAACTGACTTGGCAGAATCACAGAATGATGGGAGTTGGAAGGGACCTTTAGAGATCATCTAGTCCAACCTCCTGCTAAAGCAGGTCCACCCAGATCAGGTCGCACAGGAGCATGTCTGGGTGGGTTTTGAAAATCCCCAGAGAAGGAGACTCCACACCCTCTCTGGGCAACCTGTGCCAGGACTCCATCACCTGAACAGCAAAGAAGTTTCTCCTTGTATTCAAATGGAACTTTCTGTGTTCCAGTTTCATCCCGTTACCCCTTGTCCTGTCACTGGGCACTACAGAAAAAAAACTGACCTCATCCTCTCAACACCTGCCCTTTGGGTATTTTTAAGTGTTGATAAGTCTCTTTTCAGTTTTTTCTTCAGATCAGTCATGAGATCGGATCCACCTGGAGCCCTTTGTATAGAGGAGGAGCTGCTGATCTGGGACTCATCCCCTGATGGCCTCCAGCAGCCTCTCTGGTCATGCCCTACAGCCCAGCTTCCCTCTGGGGGAGTTCGTCTGAGGCACTGGCTGAAGAGGGAGTTTCTCAATTTATTGGAAGTTTCAGGTTTTTTTGGGAGCATTGTGGGAGAAAAGGGGTTGTGGAGGGATGAGCTGTTGCTTTTTCTCTCTGTTAATACCAGGGACATTGTAATTTTCTTGTCTGTAAATGTGCCTGGAGCAGAGGGCAGACCCCCTTGGAATTAGAGGCAATTATTTTTTTCTCGTACTGAAGGGAACAAATAGTCTTTCCAGCAAGCAGCCTTCGCTTCTGTTGCCATGGTCTGTCCTCCTCCCAGGAAAAGCACTTGCTTCAGAAAGACTCAACAGCCCTGTAGAGTGTGAAGGGTTGCACACAAAAAAAGATACATACGCACCCCCCACCCCCCTGCCCCCACTCCCAGCTCGAAGTAAAAGGCAGCAGCTGGAAGTAAGAGCTAGGCTAATGTGGAGATGAAAGCGTTTATGCAGAGCAGTGGTGGAGAATATTGGTGCTGCGGAGTGGACAGAAGTGTCCTCATGAATGAGCAGCACGATGCGGCTCTGCCTCAAACAACAAAGAAGGAAGCAGGGCGTTAGTTAGGGTGTGATAGTACAGACCTCGGGAAAAATGAGAAGCTGAGGAGGAAATCGTGGCTAATTTAAAGCTGCCTTGGAGGAGCAGGTGGGAGGAAGACCTTGAACATTTGCTACACTGTGACTTGAAAGTAAGGAAATGGGAAAACAAGGTTTGGAAGGCGGAGCAAGGGAGGGCTTGTCTCCTGCTCAATCTTTAAAATGAACAATACTGACTCTTACAGAGAACGTTAGGGATTTTCTGAGAAAATGCAGAACTCCTGGAGTAAACTATCCTTCCTTAAGAAAGGGCTGAGGAAAGAAGATGAAGACAGTGGCTCCCAGAAAAATGATGATGATACGATGAGTCACAGACACTTTCAGTTGCACTGTAATATTTGCTCTTTGCTTTCATCCTCAAAGCTCACATCTAGAAATGAGGGCAACCCTTCTTTGACAGATTGGTTACGCTATCAGGTGGTGTGCTAAGGGGAGAAATAACAGCAGCCAAAGAAGCTTTATCAGCTCTTCCTGCTGTTACTTGCTTTGGACCAAATTCTTATTGACTTGGTTGGGTGTGCGCTGGTGTGACTGAGCACAGAGCTGGGACACCTCTCCCCAGTGTGCCTGCATTTCCTTTTTCTACATGCTTCATTTGACAGAGGTGACAACTCCAAGGTGCATGTGGCAGTGGCACCGTGCCTCTCTTGAAAAGTTGCCCAGGTCTGTATCTCACATTTTATACAAAGAAAGGGAAGGTCACCCAGAAAAAACACACACAAGCAGCCAATACAATCACTTTCAATATATTCTCTTCTTCACAAAAAAACACAACCAACCCTGACCATCTCTCCAAAATAATCAGAACTGTTAAATAACACTTACTCTGTGTGGAGGAAGTATGGCATGATAGGACCGCTGGTCCATGCCAAGGAAAACACTTGGACTTGCTTGGCCTGTAACAATGGCCCAAAACAAAGGAAACTGGAGGCTGTGGTACGCATGGGCTGTGCTGGGGCAAGCGAGGGGAAGCAGGACCCCATGGTGGTCCCATGGGAGGGCTGTGCTGTGCTGTGCATTTGGAGCCCTCCCCAGGACAATATCTGCCAGCAGCCAAGCCCAGCTCAGGGCAGACAAGTAGCGCACCCTTACCATGCTGCAGGTTTATGGTCATTTCACTGAGGGATTTTATTTGCAAGAGTAAACACATCCCTTTTAAAAATTATTTCTTTCCCATCTGCTACACCAAATATTAGTTGCTTATATTTGACAAGTAGTCTTTCTGAAACACTGCAACCGATTAAGGCTGTAGCACTATGTATGTAAAGGCTTTAAAGCTTAGAGTACAAGGGTGAACTTTAAAGAGTGTATTTGAGCAATCCCATATTCTGCCTCCACCTTTCCCATGCAGTATTAATAACCTTGTTTCTAACCAAGCTATCTCTGTCCCACTTGGCCATGTCCTGCTCTCATAGGTGTATAGATCTTCAGGCATCTATCCTTAGATATCTGTATTAATATTTTGCTGCCCAAAGTTGATGCTAACTTGGCCCAGGGTGAGAAGGCAGGGAGGTAAGCAGCCTGCTCACCACAGGCTGCTGGGTGGAGAGTGCTGGCATTGTAGGGCCAGATTATATTATCTGCTGCAACAACACAACATCGTGGTACTCATGCAGAGACCCATCACAAATACGTCATGTGTCATGCAGAGAGACATCACATGACAAATATGCCACTTGCATGCGTAAGTGTCAGTTTAAAAAACAAGAGTAATATTTGGGCTGTATACTTTATATTAGCTGTGCATGCCCAGTGATGGGAGGAAAGGGCTTCAATTGTCAGAGATTTTATATGTGGAAAGGAATTTAATGAAGCTCTGTAAGATCACTGTTGTTTTCCTGTTCTTTTTGTGGAGCAGGGGGTGAAAAAGATAGATTTGATTAGCATTGCTGGATCTGTTCTGACAAAAGACGTGTTTGCTGTGTCTTCTCATCTACACACAAGGAGATATTTTAGCTCCTGTGTTCCTTTTCCTCTGCATATGAAACAGATCTTTCCCTCCTATAGGTCTGTCTGTAAAGTTATTTATCCTTAATCTTCAGGTGCCCTCAGTCATCATCAGTCTCCAGCGCTGTTTTCCTGTCTATGGCTGTGCTTGGGGGCAGCCTCGCTCTCCCACAGCCAGCCCCTTATGCAGTGGGAAGCAGCTGCAGCAGGGCTTCCAGCTGCTCTCCTGGGCTGCGTGAGATCCCCATGGAGTGGCCTCCAAGACGTATCACAGAGATTAGCTGGAAAGGGGGGACACTTATAGCAACTGATACAGGGATGAGGTGGTCTCCTCCTGATTGCCCCTGCTTGCAATGAGCAGGGTGAGGATGCAGTGCTGGAAGGACAAACATCATGTCAGAGCTGGGCTTCTCATGTCCCAGACCTGCTGCATGGGGCAAGTCCCTGATGTCCTGGAGGCAGGAGCAGGATGGGAAAAATGGCTGAAACACCAACTGCTGACAGCCTTATTTTGGTCATCATCCCGCTGAAGTCAACGGGATATTGCTCCAGGAAAAAATGGATAAGGATCTGGAGATTTGGCAGTGGGAGAGGTTCTGTCTCCTCGCTGTTTATGCTCCAAGTGGAGCCCCAACCCGCTGTTTGTGACTTCATGATCATTTCCAGAGCCTGCACTAATGATGTCATACCCAGGGGATTCTGGCTTCAGGTGGGAAATAACAGCAGGAGCAGATGAACTCTTTAATAAACAAAGTTCCTGTTTTCATGCAAATGTCTTTAGAAATAAGAAATAAGGGGAGTGAGAAATACAGGAATTTATGGTATAGAAGCGACGCTGTTTGGAAACAGACTTTTTATGAGTTTTCCAAGAGGTGCCAGCTGCTCTTTAGTGTTTTCATTTAAGAGTTTTATGTATGAAAGCTCTAGCTTGTGTAAAACAGCAAGGCTGAGAAAGTTGCAGGGATTGTTGTTAATGGTGAAGCTAACAGACTGGGGATTTGGCTCAAAAAAGATGAATGTTGATGTTTATTCAGAGTGGAGGTTTTAACACAGCTGGATGATGCCTCTGACATGCCTGTTGTTCTCTGAGCTTTGCAGCCCATATCCACTGCTCTGTGACTACTCCCAAAGCCTCCTATTTCCCTCCTCCCTCCTGAGATCTTGGAGTAGGTGGCACAAGTGCATGAGAAACACTCTAGCTGAGGTGGCCCCTTCTCCACTGTGCTGCAGCTTCTCATCCTTGGGGCAGAGTGGCTGGAAAGCTGTCTGGTGGAGGAGGACCTGGGGATGTTAATCAGTGCAGCTGAACATGAGCCAGCAGTATGCGCAGGTGGCCAAGGCCAATGGCATCCTGGCCTGTATCAGAAATAGTATGACCAGCAGGACCAGGGTTATACCCCTGTACTTGGCACTAATGAGTCTGCACCTCAAATACTATGTTTAGTTTTGAGCCCCTCACTACAAGAGGGGCATTGAGGTGCTGGATCGTGTCCAGAGACAGACAACAAAGCTGGTGAAGGGTCTGAAGAACAGGAGTGGCAGGAGGGAGCTGGAGTTATTTAGCCTAGAGAAGAGGAAACTGAGGGGAGATATAATCAGCCTCTACAACTACTTGAAAGGGGGTTGTGGAGAGGTAGGGATCAATCTCTTCTCTCCAGTAATGAATGACAGAACAAGAGAAAATTGGCTTAAGTTGTGTTAGGGGAGGTTTAGATTGGAGATTAAGAAGAATTTTTTCACTGAGAGGGTTAAGTGTTGGAATGGGCTGCCCAGGGAGGTGGTAGAGTCACCGTGCCTGAAGATGTTTAAAAGACACATAGATGAGGTGCTGAGGCACACGGTTTAGTGCTGGGCTTGGCAGTGTTAGGGTGGTGGTTGAACTTGATCATCTCAAAGGCCTTTTCCAACCAAAACAATTCTATGATTCTATGATCTCTCTAGAAGGCTGGATCTCTTACTCCCTGAGGAGCAAGCCTCAGGTTAGGAGGTGGCCATGTTGCCCCCCTGTCCCATCCCGTCCCATCCCTGGCTGTGGAGGCAGAGCTGGGCAGGCTGCTCCTGCATAGCAGCAAGCCAGCCCTCCCATCACCCTCTCCACCATACACCCTGGTACTCCCTTCCCTCACCAACAGCCATCGCTGATCCACATCTATTAATCTGCTATTTTGAGGAGTGCCTGTTGTTTGCTCCAGTTAATGTAATTGCTTAGTTTTGCTAGAGAGAGTGCTGGAGCCTGTGCCACAAATAGCTTTGTGTACATTCTTGTGGTGGGCTCCCTTTTTTTGGCAATTAGCTCTCCAGGGGTGAAATGTGTGACACCATATTAGAAAAAAATGAATGCAGTCCCTTCAGCAAGGCCAACAGGCGTGAAGCAGGCAGTTGCATACCCAGCACTTCCCAAGGAGGACCTGAGCAGTGAGCCTTGGTGCTTGCTGCTCTCCATTTTGCTCTCATGTTTTTCTGCAGCAGCTTTTTGTTTGCTCATCTACAGGAATACTCTGCATCTAGCCTGTTTTTGAAAAGGTGACTGCTGATGACAGCTAAGATAACAAGAGGGTGTTGAGTTGGGTTTTTTTTTTCTTTTTTTCCTTCATGAGAACGCCTCCGTTTCTATTAATAAAATCCTGAATCTGACTTGTCCTTTTGAGAACTCCTGGCCCCTCTTCACCCATCCAAATCTGTATTTTTAAGCTGCTGTAGGTGGATTGTCGACAATGGTTGTTATGCAAACTCTGAGTGCTGGCTTTGGGAACTTCTTGGAAACCTGCAATGAGTAATCTTTATGTTTCTGACAGGTCTACGAGGAGGGAGGGGGTGTAGTTTTGCTGAAGAGAAGTTGACAAAATAAGTGTCAATTCATGACAAACTGACTGCCAAAAATATTCACGCCAAACACTGGAAACAATTAGTGAACATTTCTGAGGCTGGAGAGCGCACCGAGGATGGAGCCCCTCACTAGTAAACTGATATTTTAACCTTTTTATGTTGTAATTTGGGTCAGGAGAAACGATCAAATCCTTTTTTCCTCCAGTGTTAGCTGTAGGTTCGGTGTGTTTTTTTTTCTTTAACTCATGAGCAGGAGCTGAGCTTGAAAGATGAGATAGGTATGTTTATTTCTCCAGCTTGTTTTGTGAGGAGAGTGCCAGTCGCTTGAAACCTGGTTAATGCTGTGAGGTTGTAGGTGTGTTAGGTGGCCATCAAAATTTGAGGAACTCTGTCAGTACAATCCCTGAACTGTGGAGGGTTCTGAACTCAGAGCTGAAGCAGCAGTCCTGTGGCATAGTGGTCTGCCAGCAGGCTGGTAGTTTTGGAAAACCTTTTGCTGAAGAACAGAGAATAGAGAATTAGCTGTTGATAGCTCTTTTTGTACCTGGCCCATACCAGAAGTCCAAAGTGCAAGCCGTCAGACACCAAGCTGAGAAAACTGGGGAGAGAAGGGCTTCTTGGGGAAGGGGACTTGCAGGAACTTGGGTACTCTCCTTGGGTTGCAGTGCATTTGGGTGGATTGCCAGGGGATGCATTTTGCAATTTGACTCAAAGCTGTCAGATCCTTTGCTGGATGGAATTAGGAGGTTTGGCTTTGTGGTACCTGTTTCATGACTGTGATGAGCAGCTCCTCTGTTGGAAGAGCACGCCAATAACAGATGGGATATAGGAGCCAGGGCAGCGCCGTTTTGGCCCTTGGGCTTGGGGCTGCTCCTGCCTCTGACACTCGGGGGAAGTCACCTAGGATTTTGTAGCAGTGTCAACCAAAGTGGCACATGTTCATCTCAGTTGACTTTCCAAGGTGTCAAGCTCCTCTTAATGATAGCTCACGCTGCTATCATACTCCCAGCCCTTCCCAAACCAGACTTGCAATTGGCAAAGATCTTTAGGTGTCTGTCTGTAGTATAATGGCACAGATGTGACCCTGGGGTCAGCAGCCTCTGAAAGGCACAGTGCCAGATGCACATATTACCTTATATTGCTGTTCTCTGTAAAACATCCTGTGTTACTGTCAGCTGTCACACTCAAGTATCCATAACAAGCCACATCTCTGCATCACGTTGGTAGTCACAAGGAGGCAATACCCAGGAGTCCACCAGCTGGAAAGCCCCATCTCTGTGCACAAACATTGCTTACCACTACATCGTAGCTCACAGACCTTCAGAAGTTGATCCACTCTGTGAACTACTGTTTTCTAATGCTGAGAGTCCCCATGCTACTGCCGGTCTGCTCCCCCCTCTCAAGTGAGTCAGCAGCCATCTATGCATGCTGAAAATCAAATAACTTCTGCTTTAAGAGGGACTTTTGTCATTTAAAATGAATCCCTCTGCATCACCCTATGTGGTACCAAGCAATGTCCAAGATGAAATCAGGAGGAAAAAGTATCATCTGAAGCCACCCACAGCAGCCTAGTATCACCTTTCCATCTCAGCTGTGCTTCAGCAAGCCAGCTGGGATGAGGCAGTTTTCTCTGTGCTTGGTGCCAAACACTATTCTCACTGAAGCAGAGGGAAGTTCTGTTTTTCCCTAAATAGGAATGATTTGTCCTTTGGTGGTGCTCAACTGGAAAAAATCCAGCACTTTTCTGATCTTGTCAGAGTGGCTGAGATGGTCATAAATGAGAAGGGCTGCTCCAGAAATATTTTCCCGGAGTTTGATGCTCTGTCTCACCATGCTGGTATAATGAACAGGAAAAATTGGGCCCACCACTGGTTTAATTTTACAGATAACTGCTCTCTTTCCAGGGAATCTTTGTGATTAATTTTTCTCACAGCCTGTCTTTTTTGGTTTGTTTTTTTCTGTGGGTTTGTTTCATAGGGCCGTTCATTTTTTTTTTTTTACCCTCCTCTCCCCTTTCCAAATGAGGAAGAATAAATTGAAGAAATGACATTTTCAGAGAAGAAAGACTTGGAAAGAGTTACTGTTTTCTGGGAGTCTGCTACAGCTGTTAATTTGTGGAAAACCTCAGTGGAAAGTAAGCAATATGGCAGCATCGCTTTACATGAGAATCCAGCAATGGCCTCATTCCAAACCATGGCTGATTTAGGTACTTGGCTTGCACAGACAAAGCTTCATGTAGTGTCATGCTTTTTTTTTATAGATAATGTTGATGCAGCTGTGGAAGGCTCTGATGTTCATTTTTTTTAACGTGGAATTGTCGTCATTCAATAAAGCTTAAGCATTATGGAGCTGTGATGTTGTTTGTCTTTGCTTGTTAGATGTTGGCGGGTGAGCCTGAGTCGGGCTGGGATGTTATTTGGAAAAGAAGAAAAGGCTCCCTCCCCTCTTCCTTGCTTCCTTCACAAGAAATGCACAGAGACTCAAACTCGCATCCAAAAAAGCAGTGACGCTGAGAAAAATTGGAGCTGGGCTTAATCATTGCGGGCTGGGTCCCTTCTGCCTGTCCAGAGCGCACACACTCCTCTCTTCTCTTCCCGTAGACTTTGTTCCTCTCCAGCATTTGTCATGCATAGTTGGTGGCATATCAAGACTTTGAGGACTGTACTGAGTGCAATAACCTCTTTTTCTTGGATGGACATTTTGTTTGTGGAGAATATAGCATGATGCTCGGTCATTTGGGTAGAAGTGAGCTTTAAGGAAAATCTCAGCTATGTGACATCTATTAGATCAGGGACTAGTTTTCCAGTAGAAATGTCCAATTATTCAAGCCTCTCCAGTAGATGAAAGAGCTTTCAACAATTTGTTTTGCTGAAAAAAACTGCAATTCCTTTGGCATGGATCTATTAGAGATTAGAAAAGGCAAAAAGGGTTTCTAATTAATGTCAACCCAGCTGTTAACGTGGGTAGTATCAGTGAGTGGTAGCACAAGGCAACTCTTTCAGACATTTCTGTGACTAGGGTTCACATATATATTGCAACCTGGAGCTGTAGCCTTCTGCAGAGATTGTTGCATGAGTTCCAGAAATTGGTGCGCACCGGACCTGCTGCTTCTTGGCTCTGTTTCCTTTTTCAAGGCAGGCTTTTATGAATGGGTAAGCCCCTTTTTGTTGTGTTGTTTGTTTTTTTTTTTCCCCAGCACTATCCTGTCACATAATGACTGATTCACTCACCTCCTTATCTCTGGGCCATATGACTGACTTTGATTGCATCTTCCTTGCCAACTTGGCTACACGTCTTGTTTCTTTCCTTGAGGGTGAATTAGGGCAGAATCCTTGAATACTTAGATGTTTCCCTGCAACATCTGGATAGAAGAGGAAAATCAGAGATGGGCCAGAATGAGACAGGCAGAGAAAGATGAAAGAATTTGAAGGCGGGAAGTATTCACTCTTGGAATGAAGCTTCTTTCTGGCTGGCCTAAGGCAGAGCGGTTTACTCTTTTCTGCAACATGGGAATGGACCAGGCCCTGCTCTTAAGAGTAAACATTTCAACAGTGCCTGAGAGGCATTCTATTTATATTTTTTATAAACTACTTGGGCTCCTTTGAGTCTCAGGCTATATCTCCATTGCCAATAACATAGCAGTGCTAACTTGAAGTGAGGTAGTGTCTTGTGGAGATACCTAATCCAGGCTGAAGAAGTTTAGCTGCTAGAAGTAGTTAACAACAGTGCACGTGACAGAGCATTATACCTGCTTGCTGCCATACCTTACTCTGTGCCAAGTCTTGTTTGAAGCTTTCTCTAGCTCACACATGGTACTGTGTTCAGCAAAGTCTTCTGCTGCAATCCTGCAGGCATTGAGGCTCAAAGACTTAAATGCCAGAGTCAGGGTAGAGCATGGGGTTTGGGAGCTGGAGTCACGTCTGTGCTTTTGAAAACTTCTTGCAGGGCTGAACCCACATTCACTATTAGTACCGTTAAATGCTTTCCTGTTTTTCTCTGTCCCCTTGAACTCACATTGCAGCCCTAACCAACTATCGTGTTTTGTTTTTAATTACAGAGCAAAGGTGCCAAAATATTTCAGTAGCTCCCCTAGGAACATCTGCAACTTCTTTAGCTAGTATTTTCACAGCTGGTCATATTTTTGAATGCTAATAGTAGCGAATCTGGGATCCTGAAGGAGAACAATGGCTAATTTCCCTTGTATCAGGATTTAGAAGTTACAAAAAGCTACTCTAGTGCCTTTGAATAAATGCCCAGGAACAGAGCTAAGGGGGAGTTTGTTGTTTGAAAGACAAAGTTGCTGAACTTCAGGCAGAGCTTAGACCGCCTTCAGATTTAGGTTGAAGTTTTTGTTTGGAGGCACCAGGATCAAAATGACAGAGCTCCTGATGCTGCTGAAGATCACGCTGCTCTGTGGCAGGAGAGCCATCTGATCACTGCCTCCAGTACCATTCCTGTCACCTTTGATGAAAATGGTATCACATCTGTAATGTGATAGCAAGATCTAGGAACGGGAATTAGGTCTGGGGATATGATCTTCTGCCCAGCAAAAATGCTGCAGACCTTTAATTGCAGCTCAGATTTATTGCTTGCTATCTGTGCTTAGCTGGTCTAAAATTGAAAATAAGCCAAAGATATTTAATCACTTTATCAGCTTCTAATCTTTCTGCTGCACCTCTTCACTCCCTGTACTGAGACAACAAAGTATTAAAAAATACAAAAAGCGTGCTGCAAAGCTCCCAATATTACTTAACCACTAACAGATATATTAAAACAAAGAATGTTTTAGACTGAGCTCTTTACATTTTTTTTCTCCTAAAGTGGCACAGTCTTCATCTCGTGCTGGTATGGAGCCTATACCTTACCTCATGTTCACAGCTGCAGCACCAGGTACCACTATGAGCATGGCCCTCACACACCCATGACAGCTGTACACTGACCCAGGCAGCAGCTGTAGCAGGCTGCACCCTTTTTCTTGATGACAAAATGCTGGGGGAAGGCAGGTCTGCAGCCATGATTCGAACAAGTGTAGGGGTGGCACTTGCAGGCTGAGAAGCCACAGGTTTCCTCAGAATGTCCCCATCTCACCAGTGGTGTCTTCTGCTGGTGACACAGTCAGGCTGCTCTTGGAGAAGTCCTTGGTGGTCTACCTTTTTGGGGGAACCAGAGCTGCCAGGTGAAGGATGCAGGTTGTAGAGGACGGTGCGACGTGTCGCTTCCTGAAAGCGGAAGACATGGTTTCCCAGAGACATTGCTTCCCAAATGCTGCATCTGTAGGTGGAGCCATGCCAGCATGCTCAAGCACTAATTAGATTGGACCATGAGATTTCCCACAGCACAGGGGAAATTATGAGGTGGAGTAGGGTTTGGGGTTCCTGTTGGAGCGCATTCTTGACATGAGCGGGTATCTCTGGTGGGTTGTGACGGTGCTTCCCTACGGGCAGAAGGCCCAATACCCCTCTCACATGCAATGGCACCGCAAGCTCCCAATTCCCTCCGATGCAGCGGGGTTTCTTTTAGATGTACCTCTAAGCAGGGTGGGAATATGGCTTGTCACTTTTTTCACATTCCCATAGACCTGCCCTGTCAAACTCAGCAGGAGCTTTACTGTTAATTGCAAGTCAAACAGACACGCTGCTGAGTGTGACAAAACTCAACGGAAATGTTTAAAACTCCCCAGATGACCTCCATTGCAGCAGTTAATTTTTTTTGTCTATGAAACCAGATACACCTAAAACATGCAATCCAAGAAGGCTTAGTCCCTTGACCTAAGTGCTAAAGTATTGCACAAGCTGCCTGCCAGATATCACAGCCCCTGGTTGCAGACAGGTAATTAGGTCACCACTTGCGAACTTTTGACACACACAGACTTATGGTCTGATAGCATGGATGCCCTCAAGCAAGTAAAGCCAATTCACCTATCATCGTGAATCTAACGAGCACTGAACTCTAAACAGTCATTTAGAATAAGATGGCTTCAGCCCTCTCTATTTTAATCCTACCTGAAGGCACAGAGCTTGTCTGCCCAAGTGTCTTGCTGGAGATGCCTGAGGGAGCTGAAGGATCTGCTGTGCTTGTGCAGTACCATACAGGGACACTGGCTGGGGTTCTGTGCAGATATGCATGCAGTGTCCTCTTTGCGACCTTCCACAGGGGTGAATGGTGTGCTTTAGCATTTTAACACCATAGCAGGAGGTGTATGTATCTCTGTGCCACAGCAAGCCCTCAGAAGGAATACCGGATCATGATATTGAAGCCTGACAGGGCTGTGGTTCCAAGTCTGTGGGAGACAGGAGGTGTTCTAAAAATGTCTCATATCATCTTTTGAAAGTAAAAATTGCAGGGCTGGTCAATTCACCTCCCTCTCCCCTTGCTATATCTATGTATTTTGCGTATTGTTTTCTTCCTCATACTCCATCTCAAGACACTTTCCCATCAGCTCACGCTGTTATGTCACTCTCCAGTGGGTGAACTCAGTACAACCAAGAAACATTGAAGGAAAATGAGATGCAGATGTGGTAACTGCATTAATATTTCCTTTCCATGCAGTTGCTGTTGGAGAGCTTGGACTGTTATTTTGACTTTGCTCCTCTGCTGAGCATGCTTACATCAAAGTGTCAATCTCATCTGCTTTTAGGTTCAGCCTGCCTGCCCCTTTGGAACAGCTTGTTCAATGCACTTGCATCCTCCCTGGTCGCCCTTCATGGGGATGACTCAGTCTGTAATGCAGCACATCTGGTGGGGACCACAGAGGACACTGGAAATTAAGAGGGGCTTGGATCTGCCGTTCAGTTATGTCATGTCTGAAGTGCTACTTGTTTGTGTGTTTTCAGAAAACACAGATGAAAGAATATGAGAAGAGAGGAGTAAAAAAGGTTTTTCTCTATAAATTAATAGTGGCCTCAAAGCTCCCATGGTAGAAAAATGGCTATATGATGCAATGCCAGTAAAATAGAAGCAAGCATAACTTCACAGGAAAAGCAGTGATATTCTGATTAATCACTGTGTTTTCTGAGGTTTCAGTAAAAATGTCGACTGATCATTTCTGAAACTTATAATGACTGTCTTTCAGTGCATAACCCCTTCTTAATATTGATTTGGCAAACAGAAAAGGAAATATATCATACAATATTCCACTTGTAGGGCCAACTTCTGTCATCTATCTGCTTGAAAAGCCTCTATTGACTGCCTTGGGATTTCTTCTTGCAGAATGATGGCAGGACGTGATCCAGACCAAATATAAATGAAACATATGAACCAGTATATCTTCAGATGGAGAAAACGTGTGTGGAATTTCCCTGCACTATCATGTGCATACTTTATAGGCAACTGCATCCACAGTTATTGAAAAGAAGCACAGACGTCTGTGGTTAGACATCAGTGACTATTGTGGGAGGGAAAAGAGGGAAACTGGAAAGCTTAGAATTTGTGCTTGATTGGTTTACTGAGAAATACAAGGCGAAAGAAATGAAAACAGTTTAGGGTAGAACTGTAAGGAGGGGAAACTGGCATTGCTGGCAACACTGATGAAATACAGTGTCCTTGCCAGAAGAGTATAAATAATGGGTTTCCTGATAGAAAATGTTGATGAGGCCAGTAGAGGGGAGAGGCTGAGGAAAATGTATGCATGTGGAAACTGAGTTTTATTTTGGTGGTGACTGAAAATAACCATGAAGCCTGCAGCTTGTAAACCTGGGAATCCTGAAATTAATAATTTTCAGAGTTAACTCTTGGAGAGTGACAGCCCCATGAGGACCATTTGCTTTTCAGGTCTTGCATATCCTTGCCTATTTTAAGTCTACAGACTCATTGCTGGCTGTATAACATCTTGTGAGGCAGTGGTTAGCCAAGATAGCAGCCTTCATTTAAACAGCAGTCACAGAGGCTGCAGGAAGTCCTGGTGGCAATGGGATGTTTGGTTACTGGCTCTGCTTTGGCTAGGTCTTACATTGAACACATCTCTGCACTACCTGATTGATGCCTTCATTAGGTGTGTTACGTTCCACCACTGTCCTATCCTTTTTTTTTTCCCTATTCCCTTCTCTATGAGGAGGAATCAGTACCATATAGTACTAAGTTTCAGTAGTTTCTTGCTTACATCTACGCTATGGGACACACTGAAGCTATGGAAGTCTCTTGTCCAAACCTCTGCTCAGATCAAGTCTGGCTTCACAGGGAGATCAGGTTTTTCAAGGCCTTGCTCAAACATATTCTGCATATCTCCAAGGATGGAGATTTCACAGCTTCCCTGGGCTGTAGGGCCTGCTTCATCAAGTAGAATGATCCTTCTTTATAAATTTAAACGATTGGTTTTGGGCCTTTACAACAGAGGATACTATTCATCGCCTTTGGGGCAGGTTTGGACTGCTTAAGTAGAAGCAGATGAAGGAAGATTTTCTTGGCCTGACAGCAAACCTCAGTATCAGCTCCAAGAAAGTTGATCTAAAGAGGTTTCCACAAAGGCAAGCCTTAGGCTACCTGGCAGAAAGAGGCTCCTGCGGGGAATTGTTCAGAGCACCTCTGTGACGCTTTTCTTTTGAAATGCCCTCAAGAAGTACTGGTCAATCTTCACTGATAATGGCAGGCACGTAGGAAGACCAGCTTCCCTCCTGCTTCCTATGTGCATCCTCTGTGTGTAAGCCTGTCTACCATTAAGCCTGACAGTGGCATCTTTTTTTCTTCATCTGGACAGAAAACTAAGGAGATCTGGAAAGGCAACACAGAGAAATGTGCTGCTGAAGGGCAGTCATTCAACAGCCTGAATTGTAGATGGCAATGTTAATGCTGATGATTCACCACCCCTCAGCTATGATTCTATGATTCTTCTCTGGAGACAAAACCCACCTGGCTGAGTTCCTGTGTGACCTACTCTAGGAGGTCCTGCTCTGGCAGTGGGGTCATACTAGATGATCTTTTGAGATGCCTTCCAACCCTTAACATTCTGTGATTCTGTGCATAGGTTGTGACCATTCTCCAGCAGATTTGGGCATTTTTTGAGACAGAGCAGTGTTTGTGATCAATCACTGTTTTTCATCTCCTGGGAGCTGAAAGTCTCGGTCTTGTAAGGAAACTCCTGGCCCAAATTCTGAACCAAATCTGCTTCCTTTACACCTGGTGGCTCTCCTCTACAAATAAAAGCATGTTAGTGGTTAAGATCTCAAAACAGTTCATCAAATATGTCAAGTTCGTCCATATGTGTCAAAGGAAAAGCAGACTGTTCATCAGTAAAAAGACTTGCGACACTGTGCCCCTGATCCCCACATCATCAGACCTTGGTAGGTAGTAGAAGAGAAGACTTCTACATGGGAAGGCACCTAAAACCCCTTCCTCAGTGCCAGGAGCTCTAGTCTTTACAGTCTAGCAGCAATGACAATACACAGGGAAAGGCAAAAAATTAGCAATTGTCCAGACCAAGCACAACTCCATCACTTCTTTGCCACACCATAAAAAATCCCACAGGAATCTTACCCAGCATTTTCCTTTCACAAGTAAGCATGATGCTCTGCCTGGGGACTATCCCTGGCTGAGGAGCTCCACAGCCCAGTGGTGTGGTGCCCAGCTGTGGCTCAGGCCCCTCCATCCTGGGCAAGATCCAGGCTGAGAGAGTATTGCAGAATTATTTGCAACATCCTCTTTAAACTTCAGCTGTGCATAGTTTTCCTGCCAGAAAGGGCTGAATCTCCTAACCATTCATCTTGGAAGAAAGAAAAAAATGCTTGCAATGGCAAGATGCTGCCAAAGGATGTTTCATTTTGCATTTGTTTTGGTCCTTTGCTCCATGCTGGGATCCAATGGTGCAAAGAAAAAACCTGAGATGCTGCCACTTTATTGGAAAATATTGCAAATCACATGAAGCCAGTGGGATTCAGGTCACTCCTAAAAATCTGTGCATGCCTACAGATTACAGGGTGACTGGTGAGCCTCTCTCAGACTGCCAATGCAGCAGTGTGTCTTTCAGTGCAGTGCTTCCCTTTCTGCTGCACTTGTAGCCCAACTTCCCCAGAAAGCAAGACTTGTGGGGCCTTGCTTCGCACGTGTGTGAAGAAGTCCCTGACAAACATCTTTCAACATTTGGCAGATTTCAGTCAAATTTGTCAGTGGGGTGGAGAACTCAGCAATTTTATGTTCCTACAAGTTTTATGAAAATAAACATCCAGGTAAAGAGGAGACAAATACTTGCTGGTATTCTTGCTGCGGGAAAGGCTGAAGTTGGAGCTTGTATCTGATTACAGCATCTGGATGGGAGACACAAAGCTCCAGGCTTTTTCCCGGCTATGGTACTGTTTGTTTATTTCCCCATTCCATGCCAAGGCGAAGCACTGTGTAGTGAGAGGTGGAGCTGGGGCTGGTTCTCCAGCTGCAGTAAAGATGGCAGTGCTGTCAGTGCCATGCTTAGAACTCAGTCCAAAGGCGTCCTCTTTCCTGGTCCCCCTGGATCTCTGTCTGCTGTGACAAAGACTGGTTCATAAAGTGTGTGCATGTCTCCCCTTTGGGTGCTGGCAAAAGAGGACTTTGTATAATTTTTTTTTAAACCAGAGCAAAAATGCTTATCCAGACTCAGCTGTCTGTGGCCTCTTGTCTGCAGAATCTCTTTTATGAAGTAAATGTTTATGCTTTCAGACTCCCTCTAGGCCTGTATAATCATTCAGCACATGGCTGCAGGATAAATCTGTTCTTGCACTTAGCAAAGGAGTAAATACATTCTCCAAAATCCTCAACGAAACTACGAGAATTGGAGGGACACCAAACCAAAATATTCTTCTCATTTGGGCTGTTAGAGCTCCTGGGAAACTGGATATTTTGCAAAGGAACTGACTTTTTTCCCCCTTCACTGCTTTTGCTTTTTTTCCTTGAAGTCTGCAGCAGTGGAATGAGTGAATTATTTCCTGGGGCAGCTGCAGTGTAACATCCAATACTTTATTCTTTGAGCTCATAAAAAGAAGTGCATCGAGAAGAGTAAAGTGGCAAGTTGCTTAGTGTTCCAGAGGATGGGGCAGCTCCAGAGATTTCACGTTTGTTTTCTTGACATGTGCTAGATATGTCTATCTTTTTTTTTTCTTTCAGCTTCTGCAGGCACCACCTGCCCCTTGTTCTTTTTCAAAAATAGATGAAGTAAATCTGAGACATGAGGCCTCAAGGGAGTGCCTAGGGAAGGAGCTGAATAGAAAACAGTAGGAAGACAGAGAGACTTGTATCTCTCTTCAAGGGGTGGAGATGATAGATTTTTAAAAGCCTTAAATGTCTGAACAGTTGGTGAAAACTGTCAGCCATTGCACCTCACTTGTAACACATGCTTCTACAGGCAGATTTCCATCCTGTAGGATGGAAAGGAGCAGACATTACATAAATGTGTGGTTTCAGTCCCTCTTACAGTCCCATTCCTCTCCAAATCATGCAAGGTGTCGTGGTCCCACAGCAATGGCCAAAGCTTAGGGCAACCAACTGCATCTTTGCTCATCTTACAGGATCCCTGATGCAAGCTTGTTGGGGTGGAAAATACAGTTTCTGCTTCTTGGAAATGGAGATCAAGAAGGCATTAGCTGGGGCTCTTTGCTGCAGGATCTGAGATGTACAGGCTCACCATGAAGGAGAAATCTCATTCTCACTTCTGCTAGCGAGGCAGGATGGAGGGAAGAGGAAGGTTGCAATCAGCAAACTGGGGAGATCAGTTAAGACACATAGAAAAGGAAACTGAAGGCTGTGTGAATTGTGCCTCCCCATCTCCACAGCACATCAAAGTCAGCATGACATAAACTAGAGCTTCTTTCTGCATAAGGCATGCTTCACCACAGGTCTCCTATCATAAATGTCATCACAACATGCCTATCCTAATAAACAGCAGAGGAGAGAACAAAGCTGTGCTTTGGGTTGGAGGGTCACTTTTCAGAGGCTTACACCTAAGAGGCACTCACCTGCAGTAGGCTGCCTGAGAGCCAGAGCCAGAGGGCCATGATGGTGTTGGGAAGTGTTGTGGGCAGGGGCTCGCACCCTCACCCAGGGCAGCATCCCTCACTTCCTCCCTTCCCTCTTTGCAAGCAGCCACAGCATCAGCTGAGACAAAGCTGTGCAACTTGTGAAAGTCCATGTGGCTATGCTGACTCACACTCTCCAAGGCTGTGGCCTGTCCTCACTGTCTTTGTATCTAGTCTCCAGATCAATGTTCTCTTAGGGATTTTTGGTCACATGTGCCCAGGAAGTAGTTATGTGCTACAGCTGATTGCACTTCAGAGAAGCACTTGCAGTCCATATTTCTACACTTCTTGAAATATTCAAGCAGTCTCCACTATTGATGCATTTAATGCAAAAAACTTGTTCACTCCTGCTTCATCTTAGAGGCATATGTGACAGAAAACATACTTGGGATCTTCTTTTGACAGCTGAGGAGGGAGCAAAATATCCATGGATCTCTTTCATCTATCCTGGGCTGGTTTAAAGGCCCCTGACATACCCTGATGTCCCTGGAACTTTGGTATTCTTGAGTATAGAGAAAGATGAGTGTGATACCTCATCAATGTGTGGGGCAGCAGCACTGTATGATTTGAAACCCCTACATTTAATCTCTCTGCTTCTCATCTTCTCATCTATGAAATGAGATGCCTCTTTGCCTTTGGAGAACATCCTGAGGTATGTGAAGGAGCAGTGTTTTCTTCATTGCTAAATATTGCAGTTTCTGGCTGACTTCTGGGTTTACTGGTGGCAAATGGTATTTAGTATTGTCCTAGTTATCTGTGGAGGCTGGGAAGAGTGAGAAGGATATTACCTGAGTTGAAAGTGACCCAGTCTATGGCTGCCTAAGGTTATGTCTCTGAGCACATTAAGAAAATGTATGGACAGAAACTTCCTGGCCAGAATATTTGCTTCCTTGTAACAATATATGTGAAGTGATTGAAGAAGGAAAACACAGAAATGACAAAAGTGATGAGATAAATAAATTAGTATCATAGTAATAAAAAAATCACTTCATTCACAGAAGGAAGGTTTAGACAAACGTGAAATAGGAAAGGGAGGTGCCCAGGAGGAAATCAGTTTTGGAATTAACTGTAACCAGATGAAGAGTACCATTATTTTTCTGAACAATGCTCTTATATCTCCAGTAATAGTCCAAAATGCTACCACTTAGTGTAATACTAGCACAATTGTTTTATTAGCACAAATGTATTACTTCCATTGTAATACTAGCACTCTGCTTTGACAAGCTGTGGGCTTTTTAAATTATAAAAAGGCAAAATCTTATATTATGGGAGGACTGAGCAAAGGGACATACACATTTTTTAAATTAAGAAGTTCTTTTTTTTCCTTATGTGGGAGGAACTCAAAAAGACAAACATGGAAACTTTCTGTTTCTTTGAAAAGTCCTGAGAAGCCATATGGAGGAATCCAAAATATCCTCACCACAGGTCTGCCCTGTTTTTACTGCACAATCTTGGACAAGTTACTTACCATCACTGTCATTTTTTGTGCCCTGCAAAAGGAACAAACTATCCTGAAGCAGACGTTAGATAGTACATTAAGAGCAGGAGCCAGAATTGACTGCAACAAGGAAAGTACCACATTATTACAAACAGATGACCTCCTCCAGGAAAGAAGCTGTACAATGATGATCCTTGTGATGAAGAGGGGGTGAAATAATAAAAAGGGTGAGATCAAAGCCTTAGCAAGAACACTGTCAGTGAATTGGTATGGGCAGTTGTCAATGAGGGCTGCTTTGCGGATAGAGTCCGCTGGTTCTGATGGGCTTCCTAACCACAATTTGAGTTTCTCTCAGCTGCGCTCCACAAGTAGTCCCATGGACACTGCTACTGCTCCTGGAGCACAGCACCTCTCCAGATGTGCTGGGAGGTAAGACTCTCATCCTAAATCAATCTTCAAAACAGGGATAATATGCCAGAGACCTTTAGTGCATTCACTAAAAGTAATCGTTTTCAAATGCTTCCATAAAGTGGCACAGCTGGAGTTCGAAAAGGCATTTTACAGCTTTGTGTTTTGCTTTCTAAGTAAAGAGCAGAAAGGAGTACACACTATGTATGGCTGTGTTTATAAGCATGGCGAGATCTGGGTGTGTAGATTGAAATCCGGTGTGGAAGTGTATGAAGCAAACCAAGTATGTCCTTGGGAATTAAAATAAAAATAACCCGTGACCTTTCCCTAATGAGCTGTGTGAAAGGTTGCTAGTGATGGCCAATAGACTGCACTTGTCATAACAGCATCTCATATGCTGTTTCACAGCGGGATTCACAGCAAGAGCTCTCTAGTCCCGATTTCTCCATCTATTTCCAGCATAGCATCCATTCTGCGCCGAGTCCTTTAATCACACCCATCCTCACAGCTACAAATTGCTTTATGTGATATACAAGCGCTCCTCATGGTATCCCCAGACTTGTTTGTAATTTCCTTTCAGTATCTAGTGGTTTCTATTTGGTTTCCTCCCTACCTTCCACATTTCACATGATACCTTGAGATTTACAGTCCCAGGGCCACATACAGGGATGCGTGTATATGACCCAATCTTGGTGGACCTGCTTCTGCAGGGGGATTGGACTGGATGATCTCTAAAGGTCCCCTTCAGCCCCTACCATTCTATAATTCTGTGTGCCATCACAAGCATTCTATGCATACAGCAGTTAGATGTGATCTTCCAGAAGGTCTGAGGGCTGGAGCTTTAAGAAATGGTGTTTGTCTGTCCACTAGCTCACAACAGTAAGGGATTGCTGCAAGCCCTCTCCTTGTGCATCTAATATAGGTTAGAGATGAGTATTTGACCCATTTCTACATGTCAAGCTTTCAATATTTCAGGCCAGTGTAAGTGAAGGAAATCCGTGCAGTCCTTATGAGGCTAATATGCTGGCACAGCAACATTGATAACAGACTTTCTACCTAAACTGCCGTCACGTACTTGATTTTTGTTCTTGGCAATCATTTTTTCCTCTCCTCTCCTCTCCTCTCCTCTCCTCTCCTCTCCTCTCCTCTCCTCTCCTCTCCTCTCCTCTCCGGTAGTATTTCATAACCATGAGAACAGCAATAACTGTTGGGCCTCTGGACTTAAAGTAAATGCTTTCCTCAGTGGGGAAATGCCCTCTGGTTCCACAAAGAGAACACATACCATACTGAAAAGCAAAACAAACACTCATCAGAGCTTTCTACAGAAATTTGGGAACTTGAGTTCTCTTTTTTTTGTGTTTGTGTATTTCTTTTTAAAGACTGATGAGGTTTAGTAGGGAGGAAAATGTCCAGTGTGAGGGTTTTTTGCTGTTTGCTCAGCATGCCTGCAGGAGGGTGTGAGAAGAGGAAGAAAGAGCTGCAGGGCATGAGTGCCAAGTGTGAATTCAACCCATTGGAGGTGGATGGTGAGCTTGTGGTGGGAGGAGAGCGGGATGGCCTGTGCAGGTGTTGCCGGTGGGACAGTAGGTCTGCTTGTAGCAGCAATAATCAGCGGGCTTTAAGTGAACTGGGCAACTGAAGAAAGGCATCTCTTTTGATACCTAAGGGTCTGTGGTCCATCCTTGTGTCTCTTTGTCATGCTTCTGAATGCTTATTAAGTATGTTTGCACTGGTGGCACCTGAAAATCCACAATTCAGAGGGCAGTTTTGTCTTCTGTCAAGCTCGATCAGGTGAGCCAGAGGCATAGTAGTGCCCTGTGCAAGCTGTACACTCAGCCTTGGGCTGTGGCACTTCCTCAGCCCCCCTTAACACTCAAATCCAGATTATCTTCTCTCTCCTGGGGCCCTGGAGGTGGTGAAGAAGGAGCCTGTGCCCAGATAGCCTGACTGGGACTAGCTCTTCAGATGCTTGAGGCCATCTGCCTCTCTGCTGGTGGGACCACAGTGTGCTGTGGCAAACACAAGATGTTATCTAATAAAGCGGAGCTTATTAGACAATCAAAGTGAATCTATATAGAAAATGTAGCTTGCCCTAAGCTATCTGAATCCCAGCCTTTGATGTGGGATTCTCTCTGGTGCCGTTGGAAGAGTCTTGGGCCTTGGGTTTTGCAGCCTGGTGTTGACAGTTTGGTCCCTGGTGCCATCACCCACCTCCTTCGTGACTCTGCATTCTCCCATCTGTCCTCTTGGAGCTCCCTCTGTGAACTACCTGTGTTTAGTCAACATGGCCCTGTTATTGCTGCTCACACAAATTGTATGATTTCAGTGTTTGAGAAGGGGTTGTGTCTAGACAGTCAATTACTATCTGCTCTCCTGTCTCTTAGGAAACTTCAGTATGAATGACTTTTTTGACCTTGCATGTATAATTATTTGTCTTCCCTATAAATAATGGATTTCTTTGTTGCTACTTGGTGCCGATTCATTAATATTTTGTTACCTCCTTAAGTTTCAAACACACTTAACATCTTTCTAATCTACTCTTTCATCAAAGCCTTGCTTCTTTTGCATGCTTCCTAGCTCTTCTGTCAGCTGATGTTTCCAAGTTTTCCATAATTCCATTCACTTTAACGATAGATCCTCTGCTGACAGTATTTGTGCTGTCACATCATCCCAGTTTAGCTTTCATTCATGGAGAATAAGATGATTTGCAGAATTTCCTGCTGCTCATGTATTCAGACTCTGAGAATCTCCCCTTCATCCCCATATCAAACCAAGGAATCTCATTTTTGCCAGTTCAAGAAGGAAAAACATTGCAGAGACTTGCAAAATGAGACCAAACCTTAGCGATATGCACTTCATGTAATGTATTTTCCCAAGCTGTTCAGTAGGAAAGCTCCATGGAGGCGAAACACAGAATGAATCCAATGAACATGTGGAGGGTAATTTCCTAGAAGGATTGCAAATAACACTGGCTCTGCTTCCCAGGTGGTAGCTGACAGTCATGGTTCTTTAGTTTTCCTCTTTGGAAACCAACCTTAGTCAGATTAGCACTGTGGGTCTCAGGTAACCCCTGGAAGCACATGTGGGCTTCTAGGGGCAGGAGCAGCACCTCAGAAAGCTGGGTGCAACAGAACTCCAGCTTTGCTTAAGGCCCCCTCAGGCACTCCTATAATTGAGACACTTACTACGTGTAATTAGTAAGGGTGTTAATTGTCCATATGCTAATTGTCTGGAGTGAAGAAAAGGCACAGGAATCATTAGTATCTCTCTGCAGATAGCTTGCTGCACTTAAAAAAATAGTTTCTGAGAAATGTAATAAATTTACTGTAATCTACCCAAAGGCACTATAGTGAGGCCATCATGTTGTGAAAGTGATAGCAACCAGTACTCTTTTCTCAAGAAGGACAGGAATTCCTAGTGTGCTTATAGAATCATAGAATTGTTTTGGTTGGAAAAGACCTTTAAGATCATCAAGTCCAACCACTCACCTAATGCTGTCAAGCCCATCACTAAACCATGTACCTCAGCACACCATCTATGTGGCTTTTAAATATCTCCAGGGGTGGAGACTCCATGCCTTCCCTGGGCAGCCTGTGCCAGTGTCTAACAACCCTCTCAGTGGAAAAGTTTTTTCTAATATCCATTCTAAACCTCTCCTGACGCAGCTTGAGACTATTTCTTCTTAAGGGGAGCTACAAACCTGACAAGGGCTGTACCTCTCAGATGGGATCAAAAGGACATGGGAAGGGCTGCCTAGAAAGAGGGACGGCAAGTGAGGCACCACAGTCTTAGATCCCTGCTTTAAGAGCTTGTAAAGAACCCCAAATCTGTAATATTACAATGCACCTCACTAGTGCAGGGAGGGAGGTCCTAACTCCACATCTGCCTTGAGCCTGCTGCTCCATCCCTCTCCCTGCATTTGGAAGAGTTAAGTGACCTGCTGGAAGGTTGCAGTAAAGGCACCTGGGTGCTGGGGCTGCCTTTCCAGGGTGAAGGACCCAAGTGTGGTGCATGCCAAGAGCTACAGTCTGTGTAGCTACTGTGCCCAGTGGACACTGTTCAGGATGGCCCAGGCTCCCCATGCTCTCTGTTCCAGATGTCTCACCCTCGGCAATGGGCAATCCATCCCTGCCTGCCCTGCGGGTACATTGGCAGCATCGGGCAAAGAAGCCAGAGTTGAGTTAAAGTGTTTGAAGCAGAGATCTTACTGGCCTTGCATGCTGTGGAGCTGTTTACCACAGTGTGTATGATGCACCCCAATGCCTGCAGCAGTTCACACCTGCTCACACCCTCCTCACAATGCAGAAACCAGGAAATTGGCTCTTTGTGGCGGTTTGAGGCAGTGCCAAGGTGTTTCTCCCATTGATGGAGTATTGCAAAACCATACAGCACTCTGCTGCTCCCCTGGGATTTAAAAGATAATTTTTTTTCTTGGCTTCACTATGATCAGCAGGAGGCAAACACACAGCACCAGGGATGTCTACCCTACAGTGCCAATGAGCTCAGGCAGATCTTGAGCTGCTCCTCCTGGTGGGTTTTCCAGCAGCAGGCATTCCTCAGCTTCACCCCACATGCAACCTTGTCCTCTGCAGAGCCTGACTCTGCTGTTGGCAGCTGTCTGTCCCAACAGCTCATGCCTTGACTGGGGAACAAAGTATGCTGAATGAGCTATTCAAATCCACTTAGTCCTTAATCAGAAATGCTAGGACAAAAAGTTTATTTTCAAACATTTAATTTAAAACCTGTTAAATTTTTATCCTCTCCTTTGACCACCCACTTGCATACATCCTAAAATCCATCCTCCTGCACATCCTGCCTACCTTTTTTATATCAGTACTAAAATTTCTGCAACCTCTCCCTCTTTTTGCACCACCCCTGTTTCTGTGCAGCAAGAGAAAGACAAGGCCGAGATGGAGTGGAGATTTCAGTGTGTGTACCACCCTGCCAGAGAGCTGTGAGCTATCTGAGGCCGTGCAGTGGTATGGGTCTGCCCTGGTAGGGATTCCTTTAGCTGAACATCCTCATGCCTTGGGTAACCATAAGTTTGATTGCCAGCAGCAACTACTAATCAGAAGTATCTCCATCAAGACACTGGATTTCCTCACTCCTGGGTCTTGCTGCTCACTCAGGCTCTCCATGGCTCTTGCTGTCTCCCACAGTGTGTGCAGCTCCAATCCCATAAACTGTTCATCTTGGAAATGCCCAAACTGACAACTGTGGAAGTGATGAATACTTGTTACTTAATATAATTCACTGAGCCCACTGAGCCCTGTGCAGGCTGCTGAAGGACAGCTGGTGACTGCTTCCCATCGCCTCCAGGGTTGATGGGTACTGATAATTTACTCTTGCTTCTTATGTTGAGGTGGACTAATCTGGAATGAGCAGTGCAATGCTCTCGGTTTGCGATGGGCTGTGTGAGACTGGTACTGTACACGTAGCCCATTGCCAGATAAGGAGCCTCATGTCTTGGGAAATCATCTTCATTCGGTGTCTGCAGCTGTCTGGCTGAAATGCTGATGTTTGCATTGTTTACAGGATGCCTCAGCTGTGGATTTCAGTTTCCCCAGATTTAGGGTATTTTGGATCTGTGGCTTTGGTTTGGCCTCCTGTTCAGAGGCAGGGATCAGTTGTTTTAAGTGGAGAGCTGAGTTCTCATGATAAATTCACTTTCCAAAGTGTTGCACAGTAGCTGAATTTGTCTAGTGTGTTTGTGTACAAAATGCCTGGATTTCAAAAGCCATTTGTTCCATGAGCTGTGGAATTTAAAAAGCCCTATTCATTACAAATTTGTATCCTTTATCTCATGCAACCTCACTGAAACAATCCTAGTTTCTCCATCATATCCCCTATGGCTTCCTCCATCATTTAGTATCTTTCCAGGTTCCAATGCTGCACCACTGCAGCTGGGGCAGAGCATCCTCTGCCATAACTCCAGTGCCAGGCTGCCATGAAGTCCACCTAAAACCATGCTGCCATCACCAGAGAGTGTTCCTTCACTTTCCCTGGTTCATGTGCCCCAAAGTGTTGTGTGATTAGTCCTGTGGCCATACTGTGTTGGAGCAGCTTGCTGGTCCAGTTGGACATGAATGACTTAGTGGGCCAGGGCTCAGTCTCTGAAGGGTTGATGAGCAGAGGCAATTCACTCCACAGCTTCAGAAGCCCTCAGTCTGACACCAGGGAGGTGGCAGGAAGATATGAGCAGATGTGAGAGGCAGGACAAGACTGTGGCTTTCAGCAGTGATGCCGTCTTAGGTCAGTATTGTGCTGACTGTGACACCATCTCCTAACACACTCTTCATGCCAGAAAATGTGGGAATGACAAGAGCTGTGTGCAGTAGGCTAACATGGATTTCATGTTTGAGAGGAGGGGGAGAAGGAGGAGGGGAGGTCCACTTCTTTTGGGGCCAGCACAGGGGTGATGTTCGGGCAGCAAAAACTCCCTCCCAGAGCAAGGGAGGGCACCGCACTGTAAATAAGCTACTGCATCCTATCAGACCCACGCAGTGCCAGGAGACATCAGCTCTTCTCTGTTAATGCTCTGTTTGTTCCAGAGCAGATTTCATCAGTGCCTCTGCATACCTCTTTCAACAGAAGACACCCAAGTTAACCCAGATCCCCACAATTTCCATTAAGCAATGCCATCCTATTAAAAGAAAACAAACTAGGTGGAAAAAAAAGTCCCAGTTCTGGCAGTTTGCATCAAGATATAAAGACAGATTTTCAGACAGTTGTGTGCACAGGGGATGAAGAGTGATTTGGCATGCAAGCCAGTGCTGTCTAAGTGGGAGGCAACAGTGTCAAAACTATTGACAATGGGAGCTGTGCTCACACAAGGGATCAAAACCTTCCTGGTGCAAGTCCAGGTGCCTCAGAAAAGTTCTCGGCCTGTATCTCTTTCGCTCGACTTTAGACCAACTTAGTTTTTTCCTTTCTGCTTCTACAAACCACATCAGACTTATCCAAAAACCTGTCATCCTTTTCAACAAAAGGGTGAAATAAACATCCCAGCATCATCCTCGGCACCTTGCCACATAGAAATGCTGCAAGATACGACAAGACTAAAACTGCTTTTAAACGTGATACAGAGAGGAAATGAATGACACCCATTTGGAAGAAGCGGTGTTAGGGCCCGGCAGAGCTGATCTGCTGGTGGCAGGATGGGGCGCCAGCATCACAGCAGGAAGGATAGGGCTGGGAAGGTCACCTCCCTGGTGCATCTTGGCAGCTCTCCCTGGCAAAGAGCGTGTGCTCCTTTGTAACCCAAAGTGTGCATTGGCCACATCCCTACCAAAACCAGGACGAATTGCTGTTGACCTGGGCAGGTAGCACCAGGAAGGCTCTCCCAGATGATGTGGAGAAAACATCAAGGCAGCTGCACCTTGACTTTTTATAGGGCAATGCCCAAGGCAAGCTGACTTTGACTTCAAAATAAGGTAACACTACTGGATGCAGGCTGAGGCAAGAGGAAAAGGTTGATTTTAAACTTGCTAAAGAAAACTGGTAAGAGAAAGAAGGTCTATGGGGAAATAATTGCACTAGCAGAAGAAAGCATGGTGTGTAAAGAGGTTGTTCTGGAGGCTTTTGAGCCTCTTAAAGGCTGTCCATGTGCCCTGTGCCTAGCTGCTTGGCCTACAGGAGTTTGGTACAGAGCTGTATCCAGGTATCATCAGCGCTTGACTTTGGTTCCTAGCGATGGGGTTTAGAGAGTTATCTGCCTGCTGAGCTCTTCAACCACATTACCCTGCTTGGGACTGATCTGTCTTGTGCAGCTACTTCTAAGGCAATGGCACAGCACATGAAATGCACTGAAATGTTGCCATTTAAAAGTGATCTATAGTTTGTTCTCCTAGTTCTTTACTTGTAAAGCTTCTCACTGTCAGGGACCCACCATAAAACACAAAAACATAGCACGCTCTTCTTGGAAAGACTTGAGTTATTTCAAATCAACGTCTCTAATCTGAAAAGCACATCAGAGAAATGTATAAAGGATGTAGTTTTTGCTGCAGAGGTATGATCTAAACACAGATAAAGCATAACTAAAAAGATGACAAAACAGGAGACTAGAGGGAAAGGCACTGAGGTGTTATATTGATGGAGTACTGCAGCCTTTGCTGAGTTTATGAAGACTAGCTTAGGCAATTCTGTGTGTAAGTGCTTATGCATGTATGCACACACATACATATGTGTGTATACAACCATTACTTTAGCTCTCATGGTTAAAATTCATTCCATAAATAATTCAAAGTGAAAAAACCCTTGGTCATTCTTGATGGTCAGAAGAGATGAAGAGGAAAAGAGGATGAAAAAGTAAGAGTTTTCTATGGCCACCTTGTTTCCACTCTGAGCCCTCCAAATGCTGCTCAGCTCTGTGTACTAAAAAGGCAGCTCACACATACTCTTACACATCTTCCATGAGCTTGAGACCCTGTCCTTACCGATTCATCAGAGGACATTAGCTGCACTGATGGTGAAAGTGCTGCCTGGGACACGTGAATCTTTGCTTTCATCATACTTTTTCTTATGCTCACTAGCTCAGAGCAAACCTTGGGCAACTTTTATAACTGTGACTCATTCAAAAAATATTCTTCTTGTCTGGAGAAGGGGGATAATACTTGGTTACCTTTCTGCCAATAATTCTGATAATTAATTATTTAATCTTTATAGAGCATTTAGATACTTGGATACCTTGTGATAGAATCACATATCCTCTTAGCTGTCAAACCACAATAGCACCTTTTCAGCCCTACTGGTGATGCAGCAAGAGATAGTAAAACATCCCTACTACCTGAACATACTGAGTGACTGGCTCTACCTTTATCAAAGTAAACCACAACAGGTTTCACAACTTGAATGAAATAAAGCCTGAAAGGAGATATGAAAAAGAGACAGTGAGGAGGTTAATGCTAGGCTTGATGGAAGACTTTGTCTAGCTGCTCTTGCCCAGGAAGTCCCTTAGATAAGAGAATTACTGAGTTTTATCTGCACATTGGCAGCATTTCTTTACCTAATGCCATCCATTTTCTATGTGCTCTCTTCCTCTCTCATAGGTTTGAACACTTCATATTGGTGATTAAGTAGCCCAGATCATCCTTTCTCTTATGGCTGTGTGGATGGGCTTCTCTGCAGTATACTGCAGCGGTAGGGGAAGCAGACAACACTCAAATGTCACCACCTGTCTGGATGGGTGTCTGGCTATGGGAAGGCCTATAGGCTGGATGTGAATCTGCAGTGCTTGGAAATGCAGTTTGGTGGCACCAAGGGACATCCCCAAGGGCACTGCTGCCATGTGCACCCGGGCAGCTCATTTCAGTCAGGAGGTCAGGTCTTGTTCTGAGTCACTTGTTCAATAATCTCTAGTCTCTACTAGCAAATGATGATGATGCAATGCTCCTCGCTCCTGGCTGTAAGCCATGGCAATATGGTGTCACCACAAGAGACCTCCACTTTGTGCTGCCACGAGGTACTTGGAGCAAGGCAGGTTGTTTTCTCTCTTAGAGCAGGCACAAAATGGCAGATCAGTATTTTGAAATGAAGTTGGATTTCAGTGTGAGTTAAAATTTTGTGAACTTCAGCAGATCTGAGACTGATTTAGTATCTTAAATTCAGGGATCGATCTGTTCTGAACCTTATGGTAGTTTCTGTTCCCTGTTTACTCTTTGGATGGATTAGATAAACTGAAATCATCCTGATTTTACCACTATAAAGAAGTACAAAATCTGAAGATTTTCATCCAGAACGTGCAGAACAGACTTTGATAACTTCAGATATATTGAAACCCAGCTTTAATCTGTTGCTGGTTTTGCAGAATTACAGGCTAACTGATCTTGCATAAACCCAATACCCAAACCCTTCATCTTGTCTTGGTTTCCATTACCTATCTTAAAAGTGGGATTTTTTTAAAGTCACATTAAAGTACAGCTTCAATTACATCCTGTTAATAGCTAATCATTTAATTATGTCTTAATGCAAGATCCCACCCCACCAAAGATTGGCATTTAAAGGATTATGCCTGCAGGGGTGAGGACGGTTTGGTTTCAGAGCTCTATCTCCTTAATGTGACTGTTCATGACTGATTGTGAACAAAATTGTATTGTGAAATACGTGTCCTTATTGGAATTGCTGTTAACTTCATAATTGCTCTGTAATTACTAAAGAGAGAGTATCTAACACTTCTGACAGCCAGGTGCATGTATTGCTTCATCTGTCTCCATTATTGACTTGGCTCAGTTCCTGCGGGTGCTTTCCTATTCTCTTTCAGTTGTGCAATACCAAAACTGACTAAACGGCATGTCTGCTGTTTTGTTCCTGCTTCAGAGCTAACAACAGGAGCAAACAGAGGTGAACTTTGGAAAAGCTGAAGAGGCTGTCTGGCCATGAGCTGGGAGTGGGCCACGCCGCTCCTGCCATGAGCTGCTTCCCTGGCCAAAGGCCGTGCTGCCTGCCCTGTGGCATAGTCCACACAGGGCAGTGACATGGGAACAGAAACTGGCCATCCCTCCTTCTGCCCTGCAAGCATGAAACAGTATTGCAGTGTCTCAATCAGTGGCACTGTAAGGAGCTGAGAAGGCTATCAGGAGAGAGGGTCAAGGGTCTTTCTTCGGCACATCTTCAGGATGGAATTTGGGTTACAAAAAAAAACCAAAAAAGTTTAATCTCAAGATGTGATTAAGAATGGGACAGCGATGAGATAAACAGTGAGTTGTCAGCAGCTTCAGAAGTGATTCCTGCCCTGAGGGAAGTGCCATTCTTCTGTTTTGCTGTATACTAGGTCAGAGCTTACTTATACTAAAATATATCAGATTGGCAGCTTTGTCTGTGGCTTTGGGAATATTTCAGTGGTCCTCACTGCATGCACTGGCATTCTAATAGAGCTTCATGAAAGGGCTTTTTTTGGTGTAATCCATCAACAGATAAGCCTGGGGAGAAAGAGTTGGAGAAAGCAGCACCTCTCCCAAGAGAGGCAGCAATGAAGATGCATGCATTAAGCATTCTCCTCTCCCTTCGGTACACTCAGTATAGCAAGGCCTTTAAGGATCATGTTAAGCACAGTGCTAGCTGAATAGCTCTTCTGCCTGAGAAAAGCTTTTCTTAATGTTTTCACTTACATGTAGAGAACAAACTTCTTGTCTTGTCCCTTCCTATATATATTTTTTTTTACCAGAGAAATAAATATTTCTTGAATATGTGACCAAGAAACAACAATGGGGGCATTGTCAATTTTTATTGACTTTCTAGTAGAGCAGAAATCAGTGAAACAGGTTATTACAGATATAACTTGCTCTTATGCATGTGACAACCATGCAAAGCTCTGACCAGGCAATAATTTCTCCCAGGACCAATGTCACACCTCCAAAGCCATGGGCGGTGTTTGGACCCCATGCAGTGGGAGTCCACGGTGGGCTGCAGAGCACTTCAGTCCACCCATTAGCTCTCTCCTTTCTCTTCTAACCAGCTCCCATGCCTGCTTCCATCCCTGAGTGGCTGCATGTGCCCAACATCTTTGTTCCTCACAGCCCAGGCTGCCTGCAGCCTGCTTTCCGGGCTCTTTAATGGAAACTCTTGCATCTCAGCCTGACAAACTGGCTTTGCTCTTCCCCACCAGGGAGATGGTGTCCCCCTTGGGCTGCAGAGACAAAAATCACCTCTTTTTGAAGATGGTTCTGTGTCATTTTTCTCTCAGTTACTGTTTCAAGGTCAGACAGTGCGAACATTGCTCCCTTGTCCTCAGTGGGCTGAAAACCTACAAAGTATCTGGCCTCCCCTACCTTTTTCTCAGTTGTCTGTTTACCTAGATAGAGTAGAAATTGTATCTGCAAGAGCAAAGAGCATACTTTGTCTTACAATAGGTGAACTTTTCAGCTGCCACAGCTCCCTTTTTCCCATTTCCCTCCTTATTAGTACCCATTTTCTGCTGAGAAACATTTTAGACACAAGAGACACGGCAAAATACTGACGTGTTTGAGGAGGCACTACAAAAGACCAAAAGGGGGGATTTTTAATTTCAGAACACAGTTGTATCTTCGAGGCCCCACAGTTGGCGCAGTTCTAGGAAACTCTTTGAACTGGAAAAGGATATGAGATTTTTTTTGAGTGACTCATGCTTTTTATAGATTACCAGTTTCCCAGTCTTGGAGGCTGATAAGTCAGTCTGCAGAGCAGGTGCAGCAAGCTCTCTGTGTAGGCCTTGCTGTGCACGCAGGTAGTCTGCTTCAGTGTTACTGCAGGGAGACATAGCCGTGTGGATGCCTTTGACTTCTCAACCCTGCTGTTGTGCTAGCTATACAGAGGCTCCCAGGGCTGTAGGCTGGACACCTATCTATATGAGGGAGAGGAGAAGATGGTTGCATGCCTCTTGATGTAAAATTACACTCTTATAGTGAGATGGGAAGTGAAAGCTGATGTGGAGAGGCTGTAGGAGAGACCTGTGCAGAAGCAGCTGTGTGCTCACCATAGCATGGGAAATCAATTCCATGTGCCCACAGATACGCTGTGACAGGTGTCCAGGGAGGGCACTGAGCTCTGCCCCTCAGCACACCAAGGTCTGGAGGGAAGCCTGAATGGGCTTATATACAGCCCACTTTGTGCAGTGTGTTGTTATTGCTGTTGTACCTTCCTTGACACCAAATTGACAGCTTCTCGTAAGACTTGCCAGTAAATAGAAGTGGAAAGGGTGGGAAATCGAGGAGAGATGCAAATGCAACATGAGTGTGCTTTATTGGATACAATTACTAGATAGTTATTGGTTCAGCTTGGGGTTTAATGCCTGAATCTAAGTATGATTTTGCAATAATTCACAACACACTGGAGCTGCAACTCTGTCTTCTTTTTCTCTGTTTGTGGCATGCTACTAATAATCTTCCCTTCAAACACCATATCCAGGTGTTTTCTACACATATGCAGAGCAAATGTGAGGCCTGTTTTTTCTCCAGGAAAGCATCTTGGACATTTGGTTCCAACATAAGTAGGATGAGAGTTGTCTCCGCTATACTGGCTCCTGTTCCCAGTCTCCTCTGGGGCGCGCTTTCTCACAGATGCTTGGTTCTTGATGGAAACAAATATCACAGAGGAACTTTTTTTTTTTCCTTTTTTTACAGAGTCCTGCCAAAATTTCATCCTGCAGCTGGGCTAAGTGGTGGCATGAGGTCTCCCTCTCCCCAGGTGCTGTGCCCCATGCCATGTGGCTCTTTTGGGCATTGCTGGCTCAGCATCACCCAGCAGTGACACACCTCCTGGTATCAGGATGCACCTTGGCCTCAAAAAATAGAAAAGGTCTCATCCTGCAGACCTTTGCAGGCAACTCTTACTTTACAATGTTTGGAGGCAGGGCCTTGTATGAAGGCGGGAGGATGGCACCCATTTGCTCCTGCCTGTTGATTACCTTGAGGCAAGTTAGCCAGGTTGTATATTAACTATGCACTAAAGCCCAGCAATTACAGAGCCATTATAGATATGCCATTATGTATACCCTTATGTTTATGACTTCATTCTTTCTTAACCCCATGTCTCAAAAACAAATACACTGAACATGCAGTGTTCTTGAAGTCCAGGCTGATGCAGGCTTTGTGTGACCAGCCTTCCTAACTGAAGGCCCTGTACTCAGCACTGGTGAGGCTGTACCTCAAATACTGTATTCAGTTCTTGGGCTCCTCACTACAAGAAGGACATTGAGGTGCTGGAGCATCAGGGGTCCAGAGATGGGCAACGAAGCTGATGAAGGATCTGGAGCACAAGACTGATGAGGAGCAGCTGAAGGAAATGAGTGTGTTTAGCCTGGAGAAGAGGTGCTGAGGGACACAGCTTTGTGGTGGGCTTGGCAGTGTTAGGTGGATTGTTTGGGTTGATGATCTTGAAGGTCTTTTCCAACCAAAACAATTTTGTAATTCTACAAATGAAACGTGCCCTTCTGCCTGCCTTGCCTGCTGGACAAGGGCTGTGGTGTCAGCTCGCTTGTGCTGCCTGCAAGCACCACGTGCTCTCCTCAAGCTCAGCTGGGTTGCAGTGGTGTGTGGGGTCATGCTGCTTGGCTGTCAGGGGAATCAGGGCAAGTCAGCCTGCAGAGCTGGTCTCGGTGTTTTCTCATCAGCTGGCGCGTTTCTCGCTTAACCAACACATTCTATTGGCACAGCTGTTGGATGAATGCAGAAAGCAATGGGAAACGCATGTTGGCTTAAAGACAGCTGTAGATTTAGTGTGGTTCACAGAAACACTCATAGCTGAGAAAGTATTCATAAAAACAACCAGCCACTAGCACTAGTTTAACGCTTGCACTTCTGACTCGGACAAGGAAGTGTCAATTGCTGAGAAAAGAAGTCAGGCTCACTCAGGTGTATATGAACCGTAGGAGGAATTTGGCTTCAAAATATTTCTGATTCAGCTTGAGGAACCCATTCCCTGTGCACTTTTGCTGGCTATGAGTGGCCCAGTTCAAAAGACCCAGTGACATCAGGCAAGGGACTTTTGACAGGCTTGGGGGAGTGGGATGGAAAAAAGGGGAAAGATAAATCCAGACACAGATTTTGCAATGCTTTTCAAAACCCTCACCAAACCCCAAATCTAAACATTGCTGAACTGAGGGACACAATGACTACAAAATTTGCTTCTCAAGCCTGTTTCTCATGCTCTTATTATTCTCTGAAGGTTTGCCACTGAGCTTGCAAGCAGAAAACAAACTCAATGGCATCGACCTCAGCAAGTCTCTGTGTACATGGCAATGGCCTTGTATGTATCAGCAGAACTGCAGTGGTTGGGAAAACCAGTTGTGGGAGAGGCTGAGGCTGGGAGGTACTGGCAAGCCCTGGGCAGGGGAACTGCACTGTCTGTCTTTAGTGCCAAGCTCAAACTACAGCTGCAGCTAGAGGTGTAGCCAGGGCAAGGCAAGAGGGGCTTCAGAGAGGCACAGCTCGCTGGGAAGTCCTCCATCCTTCTCCCTGGAGCTGTGGACTGCAGCGGGTGCAGGATATCAGATGTTTCACTGATGGTAGCCTTCTTTTGCGGCTTCAAACTGACAAGTTCTGCCCTTCTTTCTCCTTCCTCCCCTTCACAACTGAAAAAAAAATCCATTCACCCAGTAATGTTTGAGGATTTTGAGAGGTGCAGAGTTAAGAAGGTGCATTTTGAAACAGAGTGTATTTTGAGCTTGAAAAAAAGCAGAAAATACAGGACTGAACATTGAGTGCAGCCTTCCTGTGGCACATCCTCACCTGCATCAGGGCAGCCCACTGGCAGAAGGAAACACTCCTGCCCAAAGCATACAGTGACACTCTCTCTCTTTGCAAGCAGAATTAATCATACTTACGTGCCGTATTCCATTTTAATTTTTATTGCACAGCCCAAGATTAATGGTTAATGCAGTACATCTCCCCGTCTCCACTCCCATTACAATGGAGTGCTTTGAATAACTATTAACTTCGCAGTTAACTGCGAATCATCTACAAGCTTATGTTGCATAAAACTCATTCTGTGTAACCTTCTTCTGACTGTGGGAGAGCCCTTTCCTCAGCGCTGACCTTCAACAACACCTGGTACCTGCAGCCTGCAAAACACAGATCATACTACATGGGCTTATCTGCAAGCCAAGGTCACAAACTACGTGAACTGGTGGAGCTCAACCTATGTGTCTTGGTGTTGATGTTGATCCCACATCTAGCTCTCCTGCCAGCAGAGATACAGTTCTCTGGGTTCTCAGAAAGTACTTAAAAGTGGTTTTGTGTTGTGTTTGGGGTTATTTTAGCAAGTTCAGGCTAATCTGTGGGGCACTGGGCTTTGCTGGGACACATGCTGTGGCAGTACAGCTTGTCCTTCGCCCTGCACATCTAAGATGTGTGCAGCTGGCACATGTGTGCAGACCACGGTTCAGCGGTGGGGTTGAGGCTGCCCACCCTGGGACCAGCTCTTGTCCAGGCATCGAGGATGCAGGTTGCGGGGGGAAGCCCATTATGAATTAGGCATCCTCCTGCGCAGAAGAGCCTGCTTGGCATTGCAGGAGCAGGATGGCAGCTTTTGCTGCTTTCTGCCTCCCTGTGCAGCCGCTGCAAGCGGCCGAGTTTGGCTGCAGAGGTGCAGCCTCCCTGTTGAGCGATTACACGCAGGAGGCTTGCATCCAGCCATTCAGGAAATAAATCACCCACTGTTTGTGAAGTGGGAGGGAAGCACTTGGGACCATGAAAGATTAGACTGTAAGCCTCACAAAACTCCCCTTCTGGCTGTAAAGATGGGCTGCGGATGTTGTGTTTTTTAGCTCTTTAAATGATTATTTCTCTGCCAGACTTATTAGGCAAGGTATTGTTGTGATCTTGGCAAGGAGATAAATATGACTGCAGGCTTCCCAGTCGTTCCTCTCCCGCATCTGGTCACTGTCAGCCCTTCAGCTAATAGGCTGAGGACTGTGTGCTACAGTAAACAGCCTCTGCAGCTGCTAGGGGCTAAATGTAACTATATATTGCTCCAAATACAAACATTTCCACATTAGGCATTGCGTGTCCTCCCCCAGCACAGAGCTGCCTAGCCATTGACCTCAGGAGCCTGCACTGCATCAGCTCACCATGGCTTCTCCTTGGCCAGCAAATCCTGTCTCTTTTTATGGCTACGGCTCTCAAAAGTGAGAGGAGCAACCCCAGCTCAAATTGAATGTGGCCAAGCATTGTGCAACCTCCTGCAGATGGTCTCAGCACCAAATGGCCAGGAGTCATGGGGTGGCTGAGGCAGGAGCCTGGTGAGGGGGGACTTGCTGGGGATGGGGGGTAGTAAGCAAGGTGGGGAGAAATGGGTGGTCCCCGGTGGCAGAGAGTTATGGAGGGAGGGGTTTTGGACGAAGGCACAAACAGTTGTAAGATGTCCTAGGACTTTTCTAGACATCTCTCTTTAATCCCACCACAAAGCCCTGCAGGGAGGCAGGTGAGGGCTAGGAGCTGCTCCCGACTCTTGTTTGGGCTTCACACAAGTTGCTTTGCAAGCAAACATGAAGCCCCATGCAGGTGTCCAAGTACAGTGCCCAGCTCCCCTGAGCAGTGTGCTTCCCCTCCTCCTATTCTTCCTCCCCTGCTTTGTGCTTCTGTCTGCTGTAATTGTTAGATTGTTTTCAACAAGGTGTTTGCTAAATTTGTCTCATGAGAAAGACAAACATCAGCTTGGCTACCCCTACAATAAAAATAAAATCAACTTCCATCCAGTATTTGTAGGAGTGCTCATTTGCGCCTAAGAGAAATCCATGAGTGGAATGAGTTTGACTGTTTTCTGGTCTAGCCTGTTCCCATATCACTGCAGAGGGCCATCCTCCGGTGTCTGTTCAGGTTAACTGGGTAGATGACTGGGTGTGAGGGGCTTTTCCCCGGTGCAGTAGCCCAGCATCTAAAAGCAATCTCTCCAGAACAAGCCTTTCCCAAGAGCCAGCATCCAGTCCAGCAGGTGCATCCCAGGCATCAGCCCCCAGCTTCGAATTTGGTGTGCCATGCTGACCCAGCCCTACTTAAATACATTCCAATGGATTGTTAGCCTGTTTACATCAGCCTTCCAGCCTGCTTGTCCCCTCTGAAGCATCCCTTGATGCTGTGGGAAAGAAAGTCTCCTTTTGCTGTTTGGCTGACACCAGGCTGGATCCGTTGGCCAGGTGCACGGCCAATTTCCATCGCTGCTTTGAAGAAGAGAAGTGTTTTGAAAAGAATAGAGCCTTTAGCCCTGTAAGTAAAAGCCATTTATCTTAGGATGAAAAAGTGCTGGCATGGAAAAATTCCAATGCTATGAAAGTCTCTTTTCCTGAATGTCTTGGATACTTGCTGGATTAGGTTCACTGGTAAGGAGCTCGGAGTTATGAATGTCTCTTTTACAGAAAGGAGCTGCAGAAGGAAAAAGGCAAGCACTGGCATGCTAATAAGTGGGACAGAGTGAGATTCCCTGTGGACTAGACGTTTCTGAGATTGCTTTTAGAGGTAAGGTCAGTATTGCTGCAGCGAGCCGAGGTGGTAGTAAATACCCCATCGTAACCATAGCCGTTACCGTTTCCCAGGGGCATAGTATCAGCAGAATACCTTACATAAACACAAGCGAAGCACTATTGGCTCTGCTCTGCATGGCTGTTTAATAACACTTTGTGCTGCATACAGAGAGTGTCAGAGTGTTTTATAGACGCTAACAAAATTAGCCTCATGATGCTCCTGTGAGGTGAGGATGTGTCATTGGCTTTTTCCCTGGACTAAGCGTGCACATGGTGTAAGACTCTCAGCTGTGTGGGGTGTGTGTGCCTGCCTTTCCCTCAGGAAAAGTGGGATGGGACCTCCAGCAGCCTCCAGACTGCTCCAGCACCACCACTTCCCCAGCTGATTTCGGCCCCTGGTGCCAAAGGTCAGTGTGGGAGGAGGTGGTGGCAAGTACACTGCTGTCACTCCCCTGCAAAGCACAGGCTTTCTCGTGAGTCACAGCAATCTTCTAGGGTCAGAGCGATCTTCTACTACTCAGGGTCTCAGGAGCAGAGATAGAAAGCTCAGATTATCCTCTCGGGTCCCTCAGGATGTCTCTGCTGCACTTAAAGACCTTATGTCAGCTGCAGTGGTTGAGCTCCATGACTTTTCCTACAGGGCCAGTGACTCCAAACAGCAGCCTGGAGAGGGGGGATGCAGCAGAGCTCTCTCACATGCACTCTGTGTGGCTATGACCTCTTCGGGTGAAAGACAGGATGTTTGCTGCAGTTTTGCAATGATCATGCCCCTCTCATACATAGTAGCCCTGGTTTTGTCACAAACATCGGCACTGGCCCCAGAGCTGTTACTGAAGCTACCACTGATGCTTTGCTTTAAATAGATCCTAAGCAAACCTCTGTTTGTTTTTCTTGACATGGTACTGACTGGTGCTTTCCAAGAAACAAGGAAAAAAAAGCTGTATTCACAGTGGTGACTTTGACTCCATCTGGCAAAAGCAAACTCATCTCCTAAATGGGAAAGGCACAGCCATGAAGAGGAAAAGTAAATGGATCACTGCAAGAAGCAGCCTGTTCCTTCTGACCCAGTGTCTGCAAGTGACAAAATCTCACTGGTGCTTGGTCAGAGGAGCCATCCATTTTGCCTTTTGCTCTGTCACGAGAGTACCAAAGGGCTTTCCAGGTCCATGAAATCTGCATATGGAGTTTCATAATGGATAAGTTTGCTTCACTTTACCCCACTCTGCTATGTAAATGTTTTGCTTCCAAATCATTTGCCTTTCTGGGTCACAGGGCCTGTGAAGCTGGTAGACTCATGCCTGTTGCAGGGGTGAATTCCTGACAGAGTGGACTGGGGAACAGGAGTGCTGTGGAACGGCAAGGAGGCAAGCTGAGTGCCCTCCCCACACCCCTCCCCAGAATGTGCTGCATTGCACCTATTCCCCCTGTGCAGGGTTGTGGTGGCCTGGCAGCTCAGAGGAAAGACAGAGATCTTCCCCCAAGCTGAGCAGTGGTGAGGGCATTTGTTTTGGAGCTCTCTGGTGAGAGGTGTAGATGTAGGAGTGGCTTACAGTGGTACCCTGGAGGTCTGCACCTCTTAGACTGGAAGGGGATCTACGGTGCATCCTAGGGGAAGAAACTCTTGGAAGCCCCTCAGAGCCTTTCCCATCTTCTTCTTTGCTGTGTTACTGTCTTCTGGCTGGACGTTCAGCCAGGAAGA
The DNA here is from genome assembly GCF_028858725.1 of Colius striatus. Classification (NCBI taxonomy): domain Eukaryota; kingdom Metazoa; phylum Chordata; class Aves; order Coliiformes; family Coliidae; genus Colius; species Colius striatus. The sequence goes on along the minus strand of NC_084760.1, from coordinate 69,537,612 downwards.
GCTGAGAAATTGCTCTGTCTGTACAGTACTAACACATGGGCCATTGAAAGGAGGTAAATATTTTCACGATGGGCAGAGCCAAACATGATATTGCAATACAGGCTGAAACATGGATGTACTTGAAGGCTTCCTCAGGTCTGGATCTAAATGTTGTGACTGGCTCTGTCTTAATGACTAGCTGGATTGTGTGCTCCTGAAATCCAAACCATCCACCTCCTAAACTTCTACCTGTGGAGAGATGTTGCCGACAGCATTACCAATACACAGCACATTGGGTGGGCTTTTCCTTGTGGAGGTAGAAATGGTTTAGGTTTATTTTAGGGCTAGGCACACAAGTATTGCCAGGGAGAGCTTGGGCCAGGTTTCATTGTCCATGCCAAGTCAGGGAGCTTGAGCCCCCCAGACAGGCTCTGCCCTCTCTTTCCCTGCCTGCTGATGATTAGAGATTGGCTTAACCTGTGAAACTTGAGTTTGAGGTCCACTTCTCCAAACTCTGTTACCATGATTGGCAACAGTAGGTGGTCTTGATGTGTAGATAGAAAACCCATCCTAGTCTGAGTTTACCACTGTCCTTTTGTAATGCTGCTTAGAATCTGGGCTTTTTATAATCTGAACAATCAATTTCTGGTACTTCCTGCTTGAATTTTTTCTGCAGCCTATAGTACCTCTAATATGTGTTAAAAGTCTATTGATGGAAATGATAATTAAGGGATTTGTCATGAGAAATGCGCATTAACTTTTCAAGCTGTCATTCAATAAAAGGGTTTTTTTTTACAGTCAGCTCTCGATTATCCGTGGGTGCATTACCTGAGCTGTAGATTAGACGTGCCGTGTTTAAAAAACCCAGAACTCGTTCAGAGACATTATAAAGTATAATGCTCAATGTGTTTTCCTTTTTATTTATAATCACATACTGCATCTTAAACTTTCTTTCAAAAGTATTAAACCACCAAATTCCTGGAGACTTATTTACGTGTATTTTGCATTGTTTGTTTTTCTTCTTTTTTTTTTTCTCTCTCATTACCCCGGATACTGAGAGCTGAACTTATCAGATTATAGCATCTGTGGAGGAGGGCATGTGACACAGTAACCTTTCCCCAGATGTTTTCTTTTCTTCTAGTGCTGCTTAAGAGTTTCTGCAGTGTGGTGCTGCACAGCCAGATGGGCTGGAGAGGAAGAGGGAGTGCTCTGCTGGGGAAAAAAAAATATGTGTCTATACCTGAAGGAGCATGAGGGAGTGACAAACGGCTGAAAGAGAAGGGAAGTCTCAGAAACCATTTGTCAGGCTGGAGAAGTGATGGCTTGTTAAAAATGAGCCTCTTCAGTTAAAAGGATGAATTGACAGACAAAGGCTCGGTGCAAATTCAGCTGGCATCACTTCAAAAGCCCTCACAGCTGAATCAGCAAATTTCTGTTTCCATACATAATGGATGCAGTCAGCATGCCATTAAAATGCCCACAACAGGACTGGTGTTAAGCTCCCTAAATTAGCTGTTTAAGACAGTCACACTCCATAGCCATAGCTTGTTTTCTTCCTGGGCCACCTCCTCTTCTCATACCTTTTGTTTTTGCAGCCCTGAGAACAGCTGCCTGAGCAAAGATTTTGGGAAGGGAGTGGTGCTGCTTCCCTGCTACTCCCTGCCATGCCTTTTGCACTCTCCTGCCTGTGAGTCCCCCTGGTATGCCAGGCTGGTGCTGCCTGCCCCACAGGGCCTCAGAACCAGGGTGCTGGGCGCTTTCTCCCAGCACTTGCCCTTGTACCTTGCTTGCTGTCTCCTTGCTGCCTCTGCTGCCAGAAACAACTTTCCTTTGTCACTGTTGCTTCTCAAGGGTACCCATATCTTCCTAGCTCAGAGCTGCTGCCCTGTTCTCCTCCTGGCATGCTGTGGCTTAGGGCAAGTACTCCTCCTGCGTGCCTTAATTCCATATCAGTGTTGAGTACAGCTAGTGCTAGAGAGGAACACAAATCAACCCCATCGAGACCTTGGCAACTTTTGGGTCCAGATCCCTGATTTGATTAAAATGCTCTCTAAGAAGTGACACTTGGGGGTTTTTTAGTGTTGCTTGAAGACTTTGAAAATAGCTTGGGATTTTCACAAAAACAAGTCATGCTGAGTAAAATATTATTGAATGATTATCAATACTAATCCAAAACCTACTGCCCTATAATAGTTTTAATCTTTTTTTGGGTTTTTTTTTCCTTTTGAGCTGAGGGAAAGAAGGACTAAGATACAGTAAAAAAAAATTTAAAAAGTCCTTTTTCTGTGAAAATGGGAAAAACAGATAAAGTTGGCACATTTTTACTCCAACCAGAAGGTTTCTGAAAGCAACTTTTGGCTGATTTAAAAAAAAAAAACAAAAACACAAAACAAAACAAAAAACCCTGTTGGCTAAGAAGTGTCAACTAGCTCTAACATCTTATGAAAGATGTTGCACTTAATAAAACTGCAGGCAGGCAGGAAGGCAGAAACAATACAGCCATTCATCTCTGTTTAGCCCCATGCTCCCTTTCCCTGTCACCCCTCTCACTTCCAGAGGCACAAGCCCTATCTGGTGATGTGAGCCCTTCCACTGGCTTCAGTGGGATTTTGAGGATAAGAATTTATGTTGTGAGTCACAGCTGCAGGGCTACACAGGGTGTGGGGACACAGTGTCTCTGCCACAGGGTGGTAAGAGCTGTGGCACAGCTAGCAGATGTGCTATGGTGGAGGCCAGAGCACAGCAAGCAGTAGTGCCAGATAATCCCCATTTCCTCAAACAGACTTTTTTTTTTTGGCTCTCTTGACCTCAGAGACAGGTGAAATGTGGCCCCAGAGAGCTGGAGGAGGAAGAAGGAAGCTGCCAGGTCTTTGCTGGGGGTACTGTGCCAGTTCAGTCCCTTCTGCAGGGAGGCAGTGGGGCAGGGCTGCCCTGCTCCAGAGGTGAGACCATGGGGATGGCGAAGTGCTTTACAGGCCCTGGAGGCACGAGCAACGTTTCTGTTTGCTGTTTGCTCTGCTATTTTGAGATGGTTTTATAAGGTAAACAAGGGCCCCATCTTGATTCATTGAAGTCATTAGTAAACTGTAGGATGGTATTTACATTGCTAAGATATTCGCACAAGCTCTCTCCCAGACAAGTTCACCGGGGAGAAGGCGACCTTCAGCGTTTCTCGTTTCACCCTCTTGTATATGGGGGGGCCTGCCTGTTTGACTGGAGTGTCTGGATACTGTAATCAAAATCAATCATCCTTATCATCACCACTGGTGATACTGCAGTGGAAACAGAAACAGGCACCTACTTTGCAAAAATGACATCATTGAGAGGAGTGGGATAGGAGGTCAGAGAATGAACTCAAGGTCCCTCAGCAGGGCTCCCCTATCTGGGATTGGCCTCCCAGCCAGGAACAGGCACAAACAAACCACTGTGGGTGACTGGGGAGTTGATCTGCTGTCCAAATTAAAGCAATACCAGTTCGGAAGTATTTCTGCTGAGAGAAATGGAGAGAGCATTGTGATGTTCCAGTTCAGCCTATCTCAGTTTTTGTAGCAACACTGACAAAGCAATCCCCTCGCCCCCAACACCTCTGTCTCTTCCTTCCTTGGGCAAACCACAAAACACAACTTTTCTTTTTGGTTGCCTGGTCTGTTTTGGAGAGAAAAAAAGTGTTCAGTGAGTAGTGTATACTATTTAAGACTGGGTCTTTTCCCATCAACTTACACAGTTTTCACGGTGTTCAGGGCTGACTTTGATGGAATTCTCATAATACTGGAGAAAATGAGCATTTGGAGACCATCTACTCACACTAGCACTATGGATACTTTATACTATTACAGATACTTTATGGTGTGCATGCTTTAAAACCGAGCAACTCCATATAAGAGCAGGCCATGGGCTGAAGACTGAATTCTCTGATGCCAAATAAGGTGTAATAATTCTTTCCCTTTGAAGGGGGATTTGTAAAGACCATGTCCAGATGCATATTTTCATAAAGCAAGGAGCAAAAACTTCCTACCTCACATGCTAAAATATTTCAAAGAGGATTTTCCAATTGGTGTCATGGAAAATAGATATTGGAAAGGTGAGGAAACGTGCAGGGAAAAAAGGGCTTGTGCTTGAAGAAAAGCCAAGTGAGGCAGGTCCTGCCTCAGACCATGTGCAAGGCACACTGCCTATGCCTCTGCTGCCTGGCCATAATGCACAAATGATGTTTGTGCTCAGGCTTTTGAGCACTTTAATTTCCTCATGTAGACGTTGCTTACTTTCTTTAGGCCCTTCAAACTGACTTCCTTGGTCCCGTCTCTTTCCTCTCTGAGAGAGGATAGTCATAAAGGTCCCAGGTGCAGAGTTGGACAGTGAAGGCTTCCCCCGATAAACTAGCCCATGCTCCTCAGTGATGATCAGCACCCTGGCAGGACTAGGCAAAGGGCTGTAGGATGGATTGCTTTATCGCTTCTGCACTCCTTTTCTTCCTCCCTCAAAGAGACAAACCTTAGCTTTGAAGCTTTTGAAATGACATCAAAGGATGAGATTTCCAGAGGAGCTTAAGGGAGTTGGATCCTGTTGATGGTCAACAGAAGATGGGTGCTTAATCCCTGGAGGTGCTTTGAAAAATATCCTCCTACTTATACGTCCTTACTGGGGAAGAAGTGAGAAGCAGTTGGCAGCTCCTTGGGTTTGTAAAGGCAGATGCTGCCTTTTTTCTGAAGATAAAACTTGACGGATTTGAAGATCATGTCCAAACCTCAGGTTTTCTGTGAAAAGCACAAACTACTTCCTAAAGAAGCACTTAAAAACAGCCTTTGATTTTGCCTCATCCAAAAGATGATAACTCATCCAATGGTGACTCAGGTACTGCCACTTACTCTCCTCTTGGCATTACTGCTGGTAAGCGTAACCTTGCTGGAAACCTGAAAGCTGCTCATCACGTGTGGAGGCAGTTTCTCAGTCTCTTTTTGTGTTGCCTTTCAGCACTACCCCAAGGTGCAAATAGGGCTTGCATGGATCTGTAAGTACTGTTTCATCTGAGCCTGCTCAGAGTGATGTGCTGCCAGGCGTAGAGCCACTGCTGCTGCCTATCCTTGGGGCTGCCCCAGGCTGAAATGGATGTGAGGGGAGGTGGGGAGAGAGGGCTACAACTGCAAGCAGTCTGGCAAAGTGATGGCTGAGAGCTTGTGTCCATGGGCTCTCACAGAAAGGCAAAGGAAACTTGGCTGCAGCCTTGCTGTTGTGCTATTTTTGTTCAAGGTAATAACAGGAACTCCACTGTAAATAACAATAGACAAGTGAAGAATTTCCCAAGTCTGTCTCCGCTCATTTCTTTCCTGGTGAGGAATTATCCCACTCCAGAAGAGTAAATCCTTCTTGTCTGTTCCTTGGAAACGGAGACAATAACACTGAAAGGGAAAGAAGAGATTATGGAGTTGTTACGAGGGTGCAGAAACACACTGTACATTGAGTGCCAAAAATATATCCTCTAAAGCAAATAATAGCTGTGCTCTGCAAGGCTCGATATGAGAATGTAAGAGTAGACAGGGCCAGCACCTCACCTTCAGCTGCATCTATGGGTACTGAGCAGTCCTGCTCAGTCAACAACCAAACAAAGCACAGGGAGTGGGAGTTTCTTTCCCTGATGATATCTAGAGTCATTCACAAAGAGGCTTCAAGTTTTGTCCTTTTGCTGCAAAGCCTGAGTTTTCTTTCCCATACAAGCCAGCGAGATGGGACTCCCTCACTCTTACTGAATGTGTCTTTTGCTTAATAAATATTGCTGCTTTCAGAAAAGTGCATTAATTGCATTGTTCCCATGGAGCCATGGGGCTTGGCCAAGCACTGGATTAATGGACCATAACATCTTATCACAGTCTCCCTGCCCCTTCAATGGTGCTAAAGGGTGCTTGCTTGCCCCCTTTGAAGTGCTCTTAGTTTTCAAGGAAATCCCAAGTCACCAAGAAATGCAACCACATTTTGCCAAGAGCCTCAGCAGATGCTTTGAGGAACCTGCAGATGTGCTGCAGACTTCAGTGAGGATGGGATGAGGCAGAGGCAGTGCTACACAAGCCCAGCTGAAAACTTCTACCTGCCATAGGGCTTTGTGTACAACGCATACTAACTGCTTCCCACTCTCTCGGGGGATTTGCAGGGATAGCTAGTGACTCACGAGTGAGAGTCTTGTTAAAGCTGTCATTCAGAGGTAGCATCAAAAGCTCACCCAGCTTCAGATGTAGATTTTTCCATTCTTGGCTATTCATGGCTACAACAATGAAGTGGCTAAACGTACTATTATTGTCTGGGCAGAAAGTGAAGGACAAGTGATGGCTACTCTCAGAAGCAAATGCAGGAGCATTGGGTTTGTTTTGTTTTTTTTCCACATTGTAAGCATCCAGATAGTATTCCAAATGCTAACTTCCAAATGAAGTTTAATTATGCTTTAACTAAAACCAAAATGTCGAAACACAGAAGGGCTCCCCAGCTCAAGAGGGATAGGGAACTGCTGGAGAGAGTCCAGCGCAGGGCCGTCAAGGTGATCGGGGGATTGGAGCATCTTTCTTAAGAGGAAAGACTGCAGGATCTGGGGCTGTTCAGTCTGGAGAAGAGTAGGGGGGAGATCTTATTAACACAAGTATTTAAAAGATGCATGTCAAGAGGATGGGACAACACTTTTTTTTTGCTGTCTCCAGTGACAGGACAAAGAGTAATGAATATAAGCTTGGAACACAAAAAGTTAACATAAGTAAACACTTAAACATAAGGGAAAGCCTCTTTACTGTGAGGGTGAGAGTGTCCTGGCACGGGCTGTCAAGGGAGAGTGTGGAATCTCCTTCTCTGGAGGTTTCCAAACCCACTTGGTTTGTGCCCCTTGATGGAAATGAACCTGCTTTAGCAGTGGGTGGGACTTGATCTCGAGAGGTCCCTTCCAACCCTTACCATTCTGTGGTTCTGTGATTCTTTTATTTTTTATTTTAAACAAGTTTGTTCTTTGGACACAAGCTTTTTCAGATCTGTGAAGTTAATAAAGTTAGCCCATGTCAAGCTGAATTCTATTCAAAATAATTTTCTTAGAGAGCCGTGGTGTCCATCACCTTTGGAAAAATCTGTGTGACCTGATGGAGTTGAACTTGCTTTAGCATGGGGTTGAACTGGATGATTTCTAGAGATCCCTTCCAACTCCTACCATTCTGTGATTCTATGATTCTAAGGCAATATATCTTCTCTGAAAGTCTGTTCCCTGTTTTTTTTTAATTAATAAAAAGCAGTCAATTGCTATTGGATGATAGTTGCTTTGAAGAAAGAAGGGAAGGTAAGTTCTTGTTTCTGCCCCCAAATCCTCACTCCTCTGTAATCAAACTTCTGTACTTACATATGAATACATCTTTTGTCAATGGCTGTGGATGTTTGAAGGATAATGTGTATGGATGGTCTCACTCCCTTTCCACCTCTTGCTTCCTGCATAACTGACAGAACAAGCTCTAGTGTTAAAGTCATCTAAGCAAACGTGAAGCTCCTCCATGCCTCTTACCCAAATTGCCTTACTGAGGAGCAGGAGATGACTGAGACAGACAGTAACAACTGCAGGAGGAAAAGAGAGTGGTGCTTCTAATTTAGGCATGATCCCTGATTTTATGCATGTTCTATAATTTTACCCTCTATCTCTCTAGTTTAGGAATTCAGTGCACATTGGTTGGCTAAAGTTTAATACAGACAATCCAGAAAGGTGCTGTATTCACTCACTGCCTTGCTGAAGCCTGGATTTTCATGGCAGCCTGCTACTACCACCAATCAGGATCTTTACTGCGAATATTACTCCTAAGCTCACCAAACATTTCCAGAAGAAATTCTTTGTATTTAAAGGTATTTTTTCTGAAGTTTATGACCAAAAATATTCTCAGTTAAAAGCTTTACCCTCTGAGGTACTAGCCTTTTAGTCATCATGGCATTAGTCTAGTCAAGCACTTAGATCCATGCTTAAGTTTAAGTCCACGTCTAATAGTCAAAAACAGCTTCAGGAGTGTCCCTTGCTGCTTTACTGAACGGGCACAGGCAAAGTGTAAATGTAGTTGTCTTGGTGAATCAGAGCTAAGTGATAATATGCTCCCACTAGCTGAGAAGGAGCAGTGAACTGCATGTGTTAACAAGGTGAGATTTCAGAGTGGAGGTCACATTAGAGAGCAGGAAAAGTGGTTTTTAATAGCATTCACTGCCCCTTGACATAGCTGCAAGACAAGAATCTGAGCTGAAACTGCAGGATTTTGAGACACAACTTGAAAGTGGTCTGGGCCTTTTGCATCTCTCTTGGCTTTCTGTGCAGGCATACAGTGGGAAGAGCTGCTTCTGCTCTCGTGTGCAGTTACACACCTTCCTTTCTCACAGTAGAACAAATAGGCCATCAAGAACAGAAAGTAGGACATTTGGTCTCTTTCCTCTATGAGAGGTGCAGCGTAGATTGGCTTCTGAGAACTAGGACGGTACCTCCAGAAGTAGAACAGCTAGTCACCCCATTTGTGTGTGTTGCCTTAAAATGTATCCTCTAAAGCTCAAGATGGAAGAGACATTTTTGGCCTACTTAGGGAACTGTTTTCTGAAAATAGGGGCAGGTTCACTGGAAGAAACCAAACCTCTGCTTTCCTTCTAGAGCACTGAGCAGAGCTAGCAATCAAAGGAGATGCACGCTGGGCAAATAAACCCGACACATGCTCTGAATCACTTCTTGCATATTGAGCAACACCATGGTGACAAATCTGCCCTCCTCAGCCAGGAGTCATTCAAGTAAAGTACATAGAAAGCATCCACGGAGGGCTTCATTGCCCTGCATTATGGTCCTCCTTTAAGTGTAACTCGGTCCATAGTGTCTATAATGCTTTTTGAGTAGTAAAGATGCTAGTGAGACAGTAGCATTTTGTCCTGGTTAGTAAAACATGTCTGGGGAGAGGGCAGCATCATGTGCAAGAAAATAGGAACACAGAGTACAAACCAGATCAGCTAGCATGCTTCTTGGAAAACACTGTTGTCGTCACTGGTCAAGAAAAAGCCCTCCATGGTTCCCTTAATGATGACCATTATTGTTTCCACCTGGTTGCAGCTTGGACTAACCCCACGCGGGCTTCTCACCTTGAGCCAGAGGTTACTCAAAATGCCTGTGGTGCTCTGAAGTCTGCATTTGCTCTCTGGGGGTTCATCATTAGTCAAGTCAGGTATGAGGGGGAATCTTAATAGTTACAGAGGGAGGCTAATAGAAAGGTAAATCTTTCCTTTTTTTTTTTTTTTTTAAACTAGTAAGTGTGCCTTGGTAATGAATTTGGAGCCTAGTGGCTCCAGTTGTAGTGGGAAGCTCACTGCCTTTAAAATAGGTCTTTAATCCACATGACAAGGTGGATTAAAGCCATATGTGATTCCCCGCTTTAAATATTAATACCCAAAATGCTTGTTCAGCTCACAGCCATTTCATGGAAGTGCTGTGTCTCTGTGAGGCCAGACTGAACCCTTGGGTGCTCTGGTGTTGTGTTTTGTTTTGTTTTTTCAAAGACAGGTTTGGGTTGTTCTGTGCTCTTAATTCAAAATTTTTATTCAGCTTAGAGTCTCTGACACCACTGCATTTATATTACATAATAATAACTGATTTAAGATTCAATGAAAGCGTGAAGGACATTGTAGGACAGCATGCTTGGTCTACTTAGCCAAGTGACCTGTTAGTTATATACTTCATGAAGTTACTTAAACTTCTACAGAGCTGCCCCTTCTAAAACAAACTAACATACAGAGGCAGCAAATGTTCTGCTGAGTGCTCCTGATTTTATAGGCCTTCAGCAAAAGCTGGGGAACGAGTGTTCAGTGTGAACCAAGATGTGTTCTAGCTGTGTGAGCTGTGGAGCTTTTATTTTTTTTACATTTATGTCTGTGGGTAGAGCTGGGGTAACTGCAGCAACGGAGCCTCTGATTTAGCACTTGCTCCCACCGAACACCATTCATTCAGAGCTGAGGACACTGCATCTATGGCAGTGGCAGGCTCACAGTGAGGCAGAGGCCTTAGAAGTGGATGTGGGCAACACTGATTATTTTTAATGTTAGAATATATCTGTGATAATGCCTGGGAAAGATGCTTTGAGCTGCTAATGCTGGGCCTTGTTCACACTCTAACCCAAGCAATCGGGAGCCAAGCCCTCATGGGGGATCCTTCCCACAAAGTCAGGCACTGAGCAATGAGTGAACTATTACTTCTGCCTGGTGATTGTTGCAACCATTCTGCTCTCCTGGTGCTGGAAAGGGATGGAGCAGGTATTGCTTTTCCCTCTGGGTACTCACTGCGTTTTCATGTGCTTTCCATTAAAAAGGAGCATTGTTATTTGCTGGTGAACGAGGACAGTGAAGCACTCTTGTCTCTGGTGACACTTGTAATGCAAGAATCCCACTCTGCAGAGGTAAAGCAAGGTTTGATGCGCACATAGCAGGGGCAGTTAATTTGTGTCATACACAGGTGCCTAGTGTTTGTATTCTAAGTACTTGTCTCTGCATGTGTTTCTGCTTTTTTCCTATCTCAGGGGAGCGGTTGGACAGAGATGTTACTCTGGATCTCAGCTTCTGGTGTATATAAACTCCTGTCTGGTATAAAAGTTAGAAGATGGCTGAGTCCAGTGGCTCTTTCTTGATACGAATGTCTCTGGGAGGCTTAAGAGGTAGAAAGGTGCATTAATATCCTTGAGACACGGCTCTGAGTCCTCCAGTGTGATAAAACAGGCAGGCAAGTTGAAACCGTTGTCTACTATGCAGTGAGTTTCTGATTTACTGTTTTGTTCTGCCACTGTCCACCCTTGTCTGGTCAGTCTTATGTTGCACCTTACTCTTAGACTGTAACTCCTCTTCAGGGAATGTTTTATCATGCTGGTACTAGGCTTGCGCCAGCAAGGACCTTGAGCTAAGGTTAACTTGCACATACCTAAAGACGTTTTGGCCTCTTACCCTCCGTGAAATCAATGGCAATTGGGTGCCTGTGGATCCTTGTCACAATTTAAACTTCTCAATCTGGGCAAATGTGTGCCTCAAAATCCTGGTGCCCTGCATTTCTCTTCCAGGCTCCCGCAGCTTGGGGAACTTGTAAGACAGCAGCTCCCTTCTGGCCAAGACAGTAGGGAAGTCCCACTGTGGGACCAGAGCACGCCTCTAGCTTGCATAATCTAATCTTAGTCTTTGGATTGATTAAGAAAACGGTAGGAAATTTTTATGAAAGGGAACACTTGTTCCCTTCCAGGTGGCTGTGGAGGGCATGGCCACACCAGCAGTCCAAAGGACTTCAGTCTGAGTGGGTAGGAAGTCCTTGCAGACACAGAGGCCAGGAGCTCCTGTGTGAGTAACCACTGCATTACTCTGATGAGAAGAAGCCCCTGCAGTGAGGCAAAGACAACAAGACAAATATTATAAGAAGAGATAGGCAAGTAACCTCCATGTGCTTCTGGGAGCACACTGTGGTGAGGAGCTGTGCTGGGCTGCACATGCCTCCTAAGCAAGAGCAAGGTGCAAAGGCCTATGTGAGGTGAGAAACCAGAAAATAAATATATGAAACCATCTACTAACCCCATAACTGTCTGCTCATAAATTCAAGAAGCATCCTAAGTTCTGATGGCAAGAAATTAAAACATCAGATGTGCTGCAGGTGGGGGTAGTTGCAATGCCTCCACTCCGCTACCCACAAGCAGAGTGGATGCTGTGTGTCATTAGCCTTTGGAAGACTCTCTCCCCTACCTGCCACTGCCTTGAGTGCAGGCCTGCTTCCCTGCCCTGGCAAGCCCTTTCTCCTGACATTGTGGGTGCACTTCATTTCTTTGGTGCTCAAGCTCTTCTGGGAGGACAGAGATGCTCTTGGGAGGTGAGAAGACTGTACAGAGACAAAAAGAGGCAGCAGGGATGCGAGGGAGATGGGATGGTTGTCAGAAAGCGCTGAAAGGCTAGCAACCCCCTCAGATGGTGGCTCTGACCTCCAGAGGCTGAGGACTGCTGGAAGCTGAACAGCTGTGTCCTTTCTCCCTCTTTGTGTGCTATCAGCTTGTGAAAATAGCCAGCATTGTTTGTCTTATGAGTGTCCTTCATCTGGACGTGCAGGGGAAGCTGTATTTGGCGAAATAGAAATGCTGTCCTCCCTCCTGATAACACCCTGTGTGTGCAGTGAGGTCAGCGCCCTCGTGGTTTTGCAGCACCATGTGGCAGCTAGAAGCTGAGCCTGGAGAGGCTGCAGCATGAGCAGGGTGGCTTCTCTTCTCTCTCACACCAGACATGCAAAATCTGTTCCCCTTTCCAGATCTCAGGTGCTATCTATCTCTGTGAGCTTCTTCTAAGCTTCAGAGGGTTTGTTCAGTTCTACGCACACAGGTACTAGTAAGAGATTGCTGAAGAGGCTGCTACTGTTGAGGAATAAGAGAGAGTGAAGTGGTGGAGAGAACAGCAAGCAAGTAGCTTGAGCTGTGTACACCAACAGGTCTAGGATGGAGGAATGATCCCCTCCTGGGGTAAAGCAGGATTTGTGGCTTGGGACCTTATTTAGAGGGGTTTGGGCTGGGGGCAGCATGTCAGCAACACTGGCCCTGTCACTGGAGAGGAGAACTTAGGTCTTTTTCTCTTTGCTGCTGCCATGGGGAGTGTGCCACAGGTAGGGTAGGACTGGAAGTGGGAGCACTGGGCAGGGGAGAGCATGGCTTTCTCAGTGATTTGCCTCTGCCTTTGTGAACACAGTGATGAAGCTGCCAGGAAGGCAGAGGCTGTGCTCGTATTGGCTCAGTGGCGAACCAGGAAGTGGCAGGAGCTCATGAGAAGCAACAGATCTGAGGAGATGGATTCAGTTTTCAGCCCAAAAGTAGGCACAGATAGCTGCACAAGGGCAATTTACATACTCAAGCAGGGTTTTGGCATTTGTGCCCAGCTTTGTGGTTCCTTTCTTCATTCACTGAAACATAAAGAGTGAACAAATGTTTGGTAAACAGGAACCCAAGGTTTAAGCCATGACAAGCTTTAACAGAGCAGCTTGCAGAATTGGCTTGGAAGTGGTTTTCAGAAGACAGTGATTCGCCTCCTCCCTGATCTCATGCCTGAGGTGGATCCGGCCATTCCCCTGGCAGGGAGCACCCCTTGTGCCAGGGCCTGGCCAGCAGCCCCCGTGCTGCCCAGGCTTTGAGTGAGTGAGGAGAGCGTGCAGCAAGCTGGGGCCCTCAGGTCTGCCCCAACCAGCACTGGCAAGAGCCAAGCTGGGAAACATGCACAGCTGTTCCCGGGGGTTAACTTGGTCTGTGAATAACTAGAGAGCTTTCCATCACTAGAGCTGTCGATCCAGGTATTTGTAAGTGCTTTATTTAGTGGTTTCTTTTTAGTGTAGTTGCTGGACAGGGAGGACAGGATAGAGAGAGGAACCTTTCATGCCTCAGCCTTCTGCAGCATCCGGCGTTTTCATGAAACCACAAAGGACGTTAAAGAAAAAAGAACAAGTGCTCTGTTTATAGTGATTTAGACTGTCAAAACAAAGAGGAGGCTGTGTTGTTCAGTGATCATTTGGAGTCAAGGAGCCTGGAGACACAGAGATGGGGTTCCAGGCTGAAGCCTAACCTGCCTTCCCACCCGTCCTGGGCCAGTGTGCTGCCTCTTGTGCTGGTACAAAGGCTGGCAGAGCTGGCTGGCACTCTCTATCCAGGGTGCTGCCCAGCATTGCTGTGCATATTAAAAAGTCTCACAGGAAGATGACTCTGGCCTTCTGCAGCTGCCTGGGAATGCCTTGTGCAGGGATTTTCTAGTTGGAGCCCCTTGCAGGACTTGTTGTACACAAAGGAGAAGCATGCAGCACACCAAGTGAGAACTGCATGGGAGATTGCAGTCAATCTGTAATCCACACAACATCAGTGGCTGCTGCACCAATTGAGAGCAAGTGTTCCTTTCCACCTCTTGTGTTGAGTGGAGATTTCTATGCAAGCATGATAGTAAGAGGTAGCACAGAAAAAGGTCTGATGGCAGTAGCAAAAAGGCTGCTGCTCACAAAGGTAGTCCTGAAGCTTTTTTAGGAGCATTACACCAGAACAATGGTAGTGGGAAGGAAAGGGTGATGACAGCCTATGATTCTTAATCGCTTGCACTCATCTCTCCTCAGTGTCCGAGCTGACTGAAACACAATACAAATGTATAATTCCACAGCATAAATCAGAAGCTAGAGGTCCTTTTCATGGTCTGAAACCTTTGTCCCTGACCACAGCTCCCAAGCTCTGTGCTGAGGAGGACAGCAGGGTGTGAAGCTGCCCTTGCCCACCCACTACACTTCAACACTCAGGGGGAACAGGCTGCAAGACAAGGAAAAGCCTGTAAACATCCAGAGCGACCCAGTACTCCTTGGCAGGTGTTTGTGGAGGAAGGCATTTTGGAAGAGTGCAACAGTGCTGCAGCAGCATTACAGATTGAAGGTCTGTCCAGTTGGTGCTGGGCTGTGGTGGTGGCTGTGGGGGCCTTCCATCTCCCTGCTCCCACACCCCGGCACCTGGCACAATTTCCAGAAAGGCAGGGTAACGTGTGGGGAGAAGGTGGCAGAGGCACCACTCCATATGGCCCTGGGTGCCCTGTGCCAAGGAGCAACTGACCCACAACACCCACATTCTGCCTCCAGCTCAGTCCATCAAAACTTTTCCATCTGATTAAAAGCTGCTCTGTTTTCCTAGATAAAACTGCTCTCGAGCGCTGCCAAAATTCCTGGCTTCTCCTCACTGCTGGAGTGCTGGTATCTTTTAGGAGGAAGAGCTGGAGGAAGCAGAATAAATAAATAAGTTCTCACTCGTATTTTCCAAGTCACCCAGAGGCCACTGGACACCTCATTGAAGTGTATTATTAGCAACCCAGACATTCCAAACACAAAGAGCCAGCAGAGTGGTACGTGTGCGCTGCTGCCAGACACTGCTGGGGCGTGTTCCTGCCATGTGGGCTCCATGGGTCCTGACAGCAGCTCTCCCAAGCCCACCATCGTTGGGGGCAGGGAGGATGCCAGGAGAGAGCCCTCCTTTGCTTTGCAGGGAGGGCAAGCACCCATTTTTGGACTTCAGCAGAACTCAGCCCCCTGCCAGGGTTCAGACCCCCCTCAGTTAAAAGTATTGGTGACATGCAGTGCTGTGTCTGAATGGAACTGTGTCCAAATTGTCTCTTGTTAAGCTGTGAGGAAAATATTGGGCTAAGAATATTTTAGAAGCCTTTGAAAGGGTGAGGATTGAATTCAGGGCTAATTTTTTATTATCCAGCTCTCCTTAACAAGGTCTCCATTCACAGAGCACCAGTAAAATTTTGAAGTCATATGTTGAGTGTGGAAGAGACCTTGTAAATTCTTGTACTTATGGTGTCTGTGAAAATTATTTTCTCATTGGGTTTACATGAAAACATTCCCAGAGACAAGCACTTGGGGATTTTCCAGGGAAAGGTGTGGAGAGACAGTCTAAGTAGTCTCAACGCCTTTCGTCAGCTTGGAGAAAAAGTCACATTTTACAAGGGTATTTTTTTCCACAAATTGCTTGATTAGGAGCCTCCACATTATGTTAGTCACTTAAAGCTTAAGATTCAAGCTAATAAAACACATCTTTGGTGTGCCATGCTGCCCACGCAGATGGCTATTAATCTAGATCAGTGCTGTTAATCTAGATTTTGTGGCCCCCATCTAGAGTCGGGTATTCTTGCCAGCTGATTTTAGCTGATTACATGTGAATTGTCTTCAGCATTGATTCTATGAAAAGTTTAAACTTGCACCTAGAGGTTTGTATTGCCTCTTATGGATGGCCACACTGTTCTATTCACAGTATTTCTACAGAATTAACACAAGGTGCTTGTGCAAGTGAGTTTTGAATGTGAATCCTACGTAATTGTATCATCTAAGTGCAAAACCTGGAAAACAAACAAATGCAGAATCCTTACTTGATGTTCCTTTCTAGTTAAATGCCTGCAGTAAATGGCAGGTGTTCCTGTCCACCAGCATGTACCAAATCATCAGCCAAAGGAACTCCCGAATGGCTATGGGATTGATCATGAGGTGGCCAGAAGGTCAGTGCGATCTCCCATGTTAACAGCAGCATGGGAGAGGTAACTCCAAGGTCGGTAGCGTCATCCTAGACTTACATGCTGGTGAGTCCAATCTAGCTGTCCAATGCTTCCTATCTCCTGTCCAGCATGCACTGAGCTTTGTGTAGGCTTTGAGACTGACTGTTTTAGAACTCCTGCCTGTCTGAAAGCCCTGGTCAGACAGTAGATTAGTTTTCCAGACCTTCCAGTCAATATTTTTCAATAGCTGAGTTTCTGTGGATCACAGAAACCTTGAAATATATTTTGGTGTCATTTTAAGTGTGTTATCAGTCAGAGACAACACAAAGTGCTTCCAAACACTAGGCAGAGAGCCAAAACCTGCCCTTGGATGAATATTTGCTATTCTTCTTGACTCCCTGGTATCTGAAGGTCAAGTTGGACCCAGAGACTCCTGCAAAGCTGAAATGTTAAGTGTGCCAAAGAAGTTTTAGGAGGGCAGAGGTAGTTATCGCCAGTTTCCAGTCGCTTTATTCTGGTGACAGGTAAAATTCTAAGTGGCAGCTTTGCCACAAAATAGATGCATCTTGTAGGATTGTATGATCCCTTGGTTTCTAGCTATTTAAGTGTAAGGTATTTTTCTGTCTTAGGTTGTAAGTCCCTCTGAGCTCTTCTGTAGCCTTTTGTTGTTTTTTTTTTTTTTTTCCCTAACACTGAGAACAGCTCTGTCTTTGAGTTCTGTTCAGGACCTTCCCCCGTGAACCCCTTTGCAAACCTGTTCCTGCTACTAAGATCACTGAGCTTACACTACTCTCTGCGCTTGTGCTTCCATGAAACCTCCCACAACCTGGAAGTTAGTCTGGTATTCTCCTCTTTGTTGCTGTGCCTTTGTAATCTCTAGCCTGCAGATCTGGAAAGGCTTGTGTCAGGTCAGAACAGGCTGTCAAGTACAAGTGACTGGCAGTGAGCATGCACAGCCCTCCTGGTGCTGCTGTTCCTGCTCCATCAGGGTCACCACCTCTAACAGTTACCAATTCTCTCTAAAATAAAAAAAAAAAAAAAGGTTGAGTGTTCACAAACTGATCTGCAGATCCCACCCTCCAGACTCTTGTTCTGCCGCAGACAGCTGCTTCTGCATCAGGCAGAGTTCAGTGCAACCTGCAGCACAGGGGTGAAGATGTGCAGCCTGAAGCAACAGACACCAGCCCCTGCCAAAGAGTGGAGAGTGGTTTGGTCTGAGACCAAATTTTGGAATGTTGTGCCTTGGAAAAGGGGCAGACTTGCAGCCCCATTCTGGGAGAAGCTTCCCTTGGATTTCAGCAACAGAGGAAACAACACTCAACACAAATTAGTAGAAAGCCTACATATTTAATAAAAGCAAGATCCCTTTTTTTCTTTTTTTGTAGGATTTTTAGGCTAGCAATCATTTCTTATCAAATTGGATGGAGTGATGTAAAATATCTGTAGGAGAGCTTATCTTTCTCTGTTGAACTTCTGAAGGTTTCCCTGCAAGGACAGAGGCTGAAGTCATTGCAGAAACACCACAGAGCTCTGAAGCAGCTGCGCCTGGGGTAAGGGCTGCTCATGGTTCCCATTGGCACAAGCCTCAGCAATGTGCCTCTGCCCGGGGCTCTCACACCAGGCTCTGCTGGCTCCCACCACCCCATACCATGCTGGCTGGGGAGGGCTTTCCTCACCATGAAAATATCTCCCGACTGGCTGCTGGCCTGGGGCCACCAGCTTGTTCCCCACACTGATCCCCAAGCTGCATCCAAATGGCAATGACTCCTCTCAAGTCTCCGTGGAAGAAATTTGATCTTTACAGGCAACTGGTTTACTTTGAGTGCCAGAATATTGCCTTGTGGTTGCTAATAACCTGGGCCAGAACTGAGCTGATGATTTATAGGGGAAAGGCTTTGTATCTGCCTTCTTAAGTGCCTGCCTTGCTGCTTTGCCTCTCTTCCTGATCTTTCTTCCAATCCCCTTGCTGCTCACATTCTGTTGTTTCCAGCTACCTCTGAATGAGGCATTAATGTAGATAAATATTACTGCAAGGAAGTAATGGCCAAATACTCTCTGCATCATCTATATGCATTGGTTGGGGAGCAATTTTTCATTTCATACATCATTTACTATTTCAGCATGTGGCAATTCTGCAAAATGAGGAAGGAGAATAGAGAGTTGAAGAGCCTATCCCTTGTTCATGCTGTTCCCAGCGCTGGCAAGCACGGACACAGGGTGATTGTTGAGCAGTTATCAGCCTAAGACACATTTGGATGAGTTCACCTGAATCTTGTCCTGACCCTGAGTTAGCCACCCTGCATACCTTTTTTCTTCCCATCTTTCTGCTATCTGTCATCTTTACTCAGCTTTAACGCACCTGTGTAGGTTTAATCTCCTTCTCCACCTACCCCTAAACCTCCACCTCACTTTATTCTGAATTTTTTTAGTGTAATTGGTTCCAGCATAAAACACATAACTATCAGCCCCTTCCCCTAACTCAAATAAAAGCTCATACACCAGCAAAGGAATCTTTCCCAGCTGGGCTGCTCCCGTGGCTTTATATCACTTAATCCTCCTCTGTGAGCTAAGGACAAGTTTAAGGTAACATCTGCTTGGCTTTATGTTGGTTGTGTCTGTACTGGGGGTCTCACGATTCCCATTGTCAAGCAAGCAAGAGGAATGGATTTGCCTAAGTCCCACATTTTCAGGGAGGTAACTGACTCGGCTGAGCTCATGTTGCTATTAGAGGCACAATTAAAATCAGGGATGTAGGTTCAATACGTTTATTCTTCTGGACTGCTGTGCTTATTCTGCCTGCCTAATTTCCCCTTGAGTTTCTTTGTGAATGCATTTCCCCTTCTCCATCGCTGGTGCTGGCAGCTCCTACCTTGGGCTACAAGGTAGGCACAGGTCAGGCACTCCCATATCTTGCTGTGGTCCAGCAGCTGACATGTCAGCCACACTGCTGAGCCTCATTTGAAGCCTTCTGCTAGGAAGAGCTACCAAATTTGCTTTGCAGTGACCACTTCTCAAAGGCAAGGTGCACTCTCACCCAGCACCTGCCAGCAGCACCCACCCACAGCCCCTGCGAAAGCTGTGGACAACAACAATCTCGTGCAAAACGCTTCAGGTGCCTGCTGGTCCTGGGAATGCATGTGAAGGTCATCTCCTCCATCATACTGCAAGTGCAGGGGGAGTTAAAGCATCCTTTTCTGAAGATCTTTCCTCCTCACAGCCCCACACACCATGCAGAGCTCATTCATCTCCGCAGTATGCTGCTGCACTTCTTGTATTTCATTTTCGGTTGCTTCCTAATGTGTTTGTTCCTTTCCACACACCACGCCTCCCTCACTCCCCCACCCCAAACAACACAGTCACTGCTGCATTTGGCAAAAGAACAAAGCCTTATTGTTCAAAGGCTGTGTGTTCCAGTATCAGCTGGGACAAACACACCATTGCACTCCTAGACCTCAATCTCAAAAGCCATCTGGACAAAGAGTGAAAAGGCTCAAGATCACAAGTTAGAAAAAAAACCTTTACCTTTATCTTGTCTCTAAAGGGCTCTGTCAAGTACAGTTTTACATCTATGCTTTCTTTTTTATGTCAGTAATATCTCTTCAGAAACTTGAAAATAACATCTCTCTCTGTATTGATTCGTCCCCCCCTAAGAAGCACCGATTTCTCCCTCTGCAATCGACATGGCTTATTGTGTCGAATTGCTTATGCAACTCTGTTATCAGTGAATGTCAACGTGGCTCTGGTCACACAAAGTGAACCTGCTATCTATGTCCTTGCAACTGCGTGGCAGCAACAGCACTCCCCAGGAGTCTCCTCTGCAGGTTTTACTTCCTGAGGCAGGTGCTGGAGTGAAGCTTCAGTTCTCACACAGCTCCATTTTAGCACGGACCCCAGCAGCCAGCAATGGACGAGGCCCAGGAAGCCAGTGTATCAGTTTGAAACTTCTTTGTAGCTGATCAAAACATGCAATCCTAGTATAAAATACCTTACAGCAATGCAACGCTCATTTTTGCCCATTGTAATTATGCCTGGAAGAAATGGCACCTTTTCTAATGCGTTTCTACATTCAGAACCTTGTATCTGGTGTTACTTTACCACATAATAGCTTTATAATTCTTACTCTATAAGCCAGTCTTCTCAGATTTCAATTATTTTTGCTGCTTCCCCCTGCTCCTCCTCCAGCCTGGTGGCCACGCTGGCAAGGAGGCCTCCAGAAGAAAAGATTGCGTAACAGCGATGAGACAGTTGCTTATCTCTCTGCTCTGGGATATGTCATGCAGCCCAAAATCGTCCTCAGACTTTTTCTGTTGATGTGACAAATTGCAAACTCCTGTCCAATTTCCTGTATGCTAACCCTGCAGAGTCTTTTGCTGCATTTGGGTCTCCTCCTCCCATAGGGTGTCTTAATTTTGGACTGTTTCCTCCCTAGACATACCAGTCTGCATGTCCTTTGAGCTAGGTCGTTTTCTCCCCATGTTCCATATATTTTCTTTTTTTGGTTCTTTTGTCTTATATTCCACTCCTGGCTAGTGATTGCATCCCCTCCTCAACACAGTATCCATTGCAGTTTTAATAAACACGCTGTCTTATGCTTTTTCTAGATCATTAATGAAGATGGTAAATAAAACTGGAGCTAAGACCAGTTTCTAGTAATAACCCTACTGGATGCCTCCCCGCAAGCTGACAGTTTTGTCGTTTATCACTATTCATCACTGAGCCTGAACGTCAGTGTCCCCATGTGAGGTAATTTATATTCATTTAACACCATTCATCACAGAATCAGAGAAAACCAGGGCTGGAAAGGACCTCAAGAGGCTGATTTCAGAAATATTCCTGAAGTTTCCAGCCTACTCTTGAACACTGGCAAGGATAGAGGATTCACATCCTTGCCAGGTAGGTGGGTTTAATGCTCATTAGCCTCCCCCTTTTCCAAGCCTCTAACTTTAACCTTTTTTGCTGCAATTCAGGCCCTTTATTTTTTGGCACGCTCACAATTGATATAGAGGACTGCCTGAAGAACAGGTTATTCACTCCTTCTCTGTAGACACCTTCCACATATTTTGTCTTCTCTAGTCTCCTCATTGCAGGACTAAACAATGCCCTTTGAACAAGTGCTTCTTTGCAAGTCCTGGTTTCTAGAACTTTCATCCCACTTCCTTTCAGACTCTTATGAGCTGGATAAAGATCATAGAAACATTGGGTAAAGCAGAAGGATCAGCCATGTATTTAACAGGCAGAGATCTTCTTTGAATGCCCTAATATGGTGACTGCCTTGCATGTGACAAAATGACATTCATTTCAGGTTGACGAATTGCTGCACTGCTCCACATCTGCCTAACCATGTGTCTCATTTTATCTCTATGCAGCTGATTATACCTACCTCTGTGCCTGTTCTTCTCTCCATGTTGAATTACATCCTGCTTTTCAGACTTTAACATGTCTGGATGACTTCTGATTCTAGTCCTCTTCTCTCCTCTCCATGGCAGCTCATCTCAGCTTGTGTCATCTGCATGTTTGATAAGGATGCTTGCTATTTGGTCATCCAGTGGCTGGACCTCTGTCAAGCCCTACCCCTTCCTTCCTTGTGTTTTCACAAAGACCCCCTTTCTGAGAACAGTTTTACAACTGGTTTTGTACCCCTTCCTTAACAGAATTTGTCTAGGATGTGTTTCCTTCATGTGCATTTTGTAACGTGAAGCAAGACGGTACCAAAAGCCTTACCAATGTCAGGATACATCTCCTGCTTTGTCTCTGTCCAAAAGCCCTGACACAGGGTAAAATCAGATCATTTGGACATGATTTGCTCCTGGCAAATCAGCGCTGGCTGTTCCTTTTCTCATGGTTGTTTCCTAGGTGCTGATGATTAGTTTGTTTAATTATTTGTTCCACTGCATTTCCAGGAACTGAAGTGGAGCTGACTGGCCGTAGCTGCTGTGCTCCTCGTGTTTCCCCCAGCCAGGCAGGGTGCTGCTCTTTGAGGAGCCCCACACCACCTCCGAGGGCTCCCGGAGGGTTGCAGCCCTGGCCAGCCCTGCATGGACACCATTGCCGTGCTGGAGGAGTGGTGCTTGCCTCAGCCTTCCTCTGACCACTGGTCTATAGCCAGAACACTCCCCTGCTTGCCTTCCTGCCTTGTGGTAGTTACATTTCCTTTTCATGTCCCTATCCTTTGTTATATGTGCTGTCCTTTGGTCCTCATCCTGAGGGGTTTTTTTATTTGCATGTATCTCAGTTTTCTGTTTGCTTCTTGAGCAAACAGAACCCTTGCGGCTTCTAATGATTGATTTAGCCAGTTGATCTTTCCCTGTGTTTCTTAATCTTCATTTTTGCATTGGCATGACTTAGGTTGGTGCCTTTGCAATTCTTTCTGTAGACAAAGTCTTTGTCCTTGACCTGTTTTCCTGAGTGCTTGCTTACCAGTGTGCTGGGTTGGCTGTGACTATAAGTGGTGTTCAACAAAGCCATTCAGTGGGGAAATGCAGAAACTCAGCCTTTCAATGAAACTGTGGACTTTGCCCACTTCCAACTGGACTTTCTTGACCTGCACAAGGCTTCTTGTTTTCAGCAATCTCTTTGTCTCTTAGCAGAAGTAAGCACAGTGAGCCAAATTCTGACCTCATTTACACCAGTAACATCTGGATTGGTGCCAGGAAACTGCTGAAGTTGTTTGGGGTTTACAGTGATGAGAATGAGAGTAGCATCTGCCTCATTAATTCCCCCAATCCACAGAAACTAAATGATTCCAAGAGGAAATAGCTCCACAGAAGGGAGCCCTGAAAAGAATTAGCGAATGACTTAATAGGATTAAGGGAAAAAAATGCTTTAGCAAATCTAAATCAATCCTCTCTTCAAAGCATTCAAGGTGCCAAAATAAATGCAAACACTGTTTTGGGAAGGAAAAAGTTAAAAAGCTATGAAAACAACATATCTCAAATTCTTCTAATGATGTCCCATCACAGAATGAGCACAACCCAGAAAAGATTGTTGAATTAGCAATACCATACCTGATGCTTACTGTTTATCTGTGGGGCTCTATGGAACTCTTTCTAAGGAAACTCAAGTTTCCCACTTTATCCATGGGGCTCTTCCTGCATTTACAGGTTTGATAAAAGACTCATGGAAACCAGGCAGCATTACAAGTAGGGGTGGGTGAACAGGGCTGGTGAATGGAAAATCCTCTCTCAGATGCCCGACCAATCTGACATCCAGCCCTTAGAGCCATTCCTCCAGTCTCGCTTTGGCTTTTTGTTCTGTGGTTAATTACCATCTTTGCATATTTCTTCACCCACTCCACTCTGTGCATGGCACTAGGATCAGATGTGCCAAAAGGAAATAAATATGTACAAAGAACCTGCTCCTGAGGTGTTGCCAGATGTCCTAGGAGCTATGTGCAGACTGGAGGGGGAAATATTTTGAGCAACTGGCCAGAGCCAGCACCTTTCAGACAAGCAGGTGGGCCCACATGCAGGCAAGGAGGAGACCAAGAAAGAGCACAAGGCTCACACTGTGCCTATTAGTAATAGTTGGAGACAAGCAGGAACTATCACCCATACGTGCAAACTGCCTTCTGCCATATCGCACCTGTGAGGTGGCTGTTCCCATTCAACCAGCCACCCTGCTCAACTCACCAGAACAGCTGGGGCAAAAGAATTAGATGGCCAGACCTTTGAGTGGTATGGATGTTTCTTCTCTGTTCATGAACAAGAGCACACCATTGCCAAGGGCAGTCAAGTACTAAGGACACTGACTGTCTGCTCTAATGGTCTGATGACTTTTGAGGAAGAACAGGCCTTTAAGCAAAAAGCCCCCCACTCCAAGGTAAGTTTGGCTAAATGAAAGCATTCAGAGGGGAAGTGTGAGAATGTACAAGGGCCACAAAGCATTTCTTGCGATGGGAGACTACAGGGCACTGATCGATTTCACATAATTAGGAATTATAAGGCAGCTTGATAACAGCATGGAAGTGCTGCACTAGGAAAGAGATTTCTGACTGGTGACTTCCATTTTAGGGAAAAAAAGAAACCCCACCATAGTGTGATCCAGTGGTTAGGAGTAGAGACAAGCCAGATGCAGAGGAGTAAAAAAAGATGCACTTGTTATATGAGGGTAACTAACCAAAGAAAAGGGTTTTCCAGCATCCTGGTAGACTCTACAAACATTGTAGTCTTTAAAAGTAAAAAAGTCTATACGACTTACTAACAGATGGATGGCAGCTCAAAAAGAAGTTAATGGCCAGCATCAGAAATGACTGGGGGAGGTACCCTGGATCTCTTATACAATAGGTTACACTTGATGATTGTAATGATCTCTTCTGACCTCAAACAATGAATCCCTGACATTCAGCTGTGCTTACGTGTGGCACTTGATTGTAGAACAGTTTGGGTTCAAAAATAGCTGTTTTCAGTGAATTAAACAGGAAAATTAACAACATGGTTGCTCCAACACCCCTTGTGCTCCTTAATTTGATATTTCTTTATTTTATGTTGTCCTTAAATTTTTAGTGTGCTGCAGAACTGTGCATTGGATATGCAGAAGCACATTACAGAGGTAATTAGGAGGCAGCTGGAGGGTTTTGGCAGCTGGGAAGGGGACAACAAGCATTCTTGGCTCTTTGAGAGGCAGTGTGGATTTGTGGGAGAGGGACATTAGCTGAATACTAAGATTGTCAGCAGGGAGAGGCAAAGGGACTGACAATAGCATTTGCATCATCTTAAAGTTAACCACTTCCAGAAGCGAACAGCAATGTGCAGTAAAATAGGAGCTATTGTTTAGCCTGCAAGCTGGTAATCTCTTGAATCTTGCAGCAAAGGTTTTTTTCTCAATGCAGCTTGACTGGTTGAAACCCAAAGTATAGCTCCCATTTGCACTGATGGCATTTACACAGGCTTAAGTTGAAACACTTGAGGAAAGCCCTACTGCCACAAGACACAGTTCTTGGTGCTGTGTGTGCTGTAGGATTTTACACCGGTCAGAACCAGGGTCCCCATCGACAGCAGTGCACAGCTGACATAGGCTTTGCTTCATTTGCTTCACTGCCATAGTGACTCTGGCTTGGGGTGTTTGGTCTCTGCAAACAGTTGAAGCTGATGCTGTGCTCTCTCATTGCCTATGAGGGCTTAAACTTTGTAGCCGGAGAAGGTTGGTCAACACAGGGACCTGACTTTAGTAGGGATAGAAGTAAAGCTGGGCCTGAGGAGGACTGGACACATAAAATGCCTTTCACTGGCATTTTAGTTTGGATGAAACAAACGATCTCCTGGTCATGCCACATAATTGAGGTCTGATGATTCACAGCATGGAAGATGATTGGGGCATGCAAGCTCAGCTCTCCTCAGGTAATTCTGTTCTGGGAGAGGAGATGAAGATGTCTACCTGAGGTGCTCCAGACCATGACTGCTCAGGCCCTGGCTCCAGGCAGGAGCCAGTCACAGTAAAACTGACTGACAGCACACCATAGCTGCTCTTGTGCTGGTCTGCTTGCTGAGACAGATATAGCCTTTACCCTCTGTGACTTTGTCGGTCAAAACTCTCTAAGGTCTCATGTCCCAAGGTCAGAAGTGGTTAATTTGTATTTCAGAAGGATCAATCAAAGTGTCTTGGTCATGAGGTGATTATCAGGAAGGCCAGAAGGTTTAGTCTTGACCTTGTGACTTACTGAGGATGTGAGGTTGCCTTTCCACTAAGAACCAACTTGTTCCTGATATCTGAAGTTTTCCTGCCTAATACCCCTGTCCATTAGCTGTGCTAATTTTTTGCTGATGTCCAAGGATTAATATAGGGGAAATATAAAGCAGTGAGGTTACACCCACGCTGGATTGTCAGATGCCACCCTTCACTCTGCCCAGCTGACACAGGCACAGATGTGATTTCCAAGGTAAGCCATGAACTTCCAGGAGATCTGAAGCCTTGGTAGTAAAGAAAAAGATCTGCACCTCTTTGATTCTGCAGTTCCTATGTATTGTGGTGCATTTCCTGTAATTATTTAGATTAATTTTGTTGAATTGCACTTTGGTTCCCCATTAGTTTTAAATCCCTTTTCCACCTTTCTTTGCCTCTTTCTTGTAGAGGGAACTCAGAGAGGGCTTCCAATTAGGAGGCCCAAGGTCTTACAGGCACTGTCCTTACTTCCTCTGCTGGCATGTCCTTGGTGGGAACCATGCTGCAGGTCACTCTGGATGTCAAACGTGGGGCAGGTGGTCCAGTCTGGGTTAGCACACTGTTCCCCTTGGTGCGTACCGATGCTCTCTGATGCTGGAGGTACTGTCCTTATAGCTGTGCCTGCAGTGATGTCCTAGCTACACAGCATTATTTAAGATCCTAAATCACTTTTCACATTATCAGGACCATTAGCTTCACTATTTTAGCAAAATCCTCTCCAAGATGATCATACATTTCCTTCTCCAAACATAAAATTTGCCTTTGATTTATGTGGATGAGCTTTTAGTTGTTGACTGTTATCAGGAGACTGACCCTCCCAATCCACACCAATGATTGGCAAATTGAATTCTGTTTTAGATGTAATTTCTCAATCAGAGAACAAAGTGCTTTGGCAATCGGGATCAAAGGCACTATGTAAAGTCATGATTATTATTCTTACAGTGAAATGAGCTCCTGGAAAAATCCCATTGACTCCTCCTTTGTAGGTTGTCTATACTGTGGAGCCTTTGATGTCTAATGACCTGGCACTGTATCTTGTGTTGGTATAGCCTATAAACAGAAATTTATCATGAATAAATAAATTATTATTTATTGTTTTTAGGACCTCAGAACACAATCTTATGTACTTGATACAATGCCTATACAGGGCTAAAACCTGTTAGAAAGAAACTAATACGTTGGGCCTTTTGTTTGATCCAACATGAGCATTTTTCACGTGCCTTCCATCCTATGTTAGATGGATGTTCAGTCAGTAAGGTGAGGTCTTAGTTCTGACTATCTTCAAATTTTATGTTGCTGGCAAACCAAAGTGAACAAAAAGGATGTTCTGTGTGAGCTCCACAAACAGGCTAGGAATGATGGGGGAGAAAGAGACAGGGGTCCATAAAATTCATCCAGCTCTTGACATTATTTTTCCAGGCCAGGAGAAATCACGTGTGCTGTGAACTTTTCTTACTTATATTCCTGAATCCTCGTCCATCTCTAAAAGACTTGTAAAGAACTCCCAATTTAAAGATGGGTTGCTGTGTACAGTCCTTCCTCTGTGCAAGGTCTCCGGAATGGTGTTTGTGCCTCACAGTGGCTGAGCAGCCACCACTGGTTTGGAGGCTGGTTCAGAGGCCATGGTGACCTGCTGCTGAAAGCCACAATGTGGCTGTCTGGCTGTGGCTCCTAGAGAGGCAGTACTAAAAACCTCCAAAACCTGCTTCACCTCCTGGGTTAGCCAGGCTCCTTGCCTCATGATTGTCACAGTGTCCTATGTCTCCAAGTTTCTCTGCATTTTTTTCCTGAACCTCTGTGCCCCCCAAAACTCCTCTATCAGGGATGAGCGTATTCCCATGGCACCTAAAACATGGAAACTGGGCAGTGTTTGTGCTTTTGGCTGTCTCCAGTCTGTGTCTGTGACAGCATCTCTGGCACTGGCACAGGTAGTGGCTCAGGAAGGAGATCCTCTTGTGGCTATTTCTTACTAGGAAGTGGAATGAGCAGTCCTAATAAAGCATCTGTCCTTAACTCTCTGTCTTCTCCAGGCTGTAAAATAGATGGGAGGGTGGAGAGAAGGCTTCTGCCTTTTCATCCATACATGGGCCAGGGTGGCAGAGGTACTATATGTAGGATACAGAGGCTAGGGCCAGCCTCATGCCTGTCAGCAATGCTGAGGCACTGGCAGAACACACATGAAGGAGAAAGCCAGCACTGTCATGAAGTGCCAGGAGGGAAAGCAAGTGCCCCTGCAGGGAAAGCTCCCCAGCCAGGATTGACAGGACATCTGAGACTTACAAAATCAGTGGTAGACTCTCAGAAGCTTGCTAGAAGGTTGATATGTCCACAAGGGATGTCTGGAGCAACACTCACCTCCACTCCAGGCCTTGCTGCCACCATGTCTATGCCCACCAAGAGGAGGGAAGTTAGCAGGAAAACATTGGAAAACTTCTGAAGGTGCTAATTAAGCAACTTTAAGTTCTAAACATTTTTAATTGAACTAATTTTTGGTGTTACATATGACCTCTGATGAGATGAGTCTTGAAACTAGACCAGTTTTAATCTCTGTCTCTGCTTTTCCTCTCTACCCTGTTTGTCTTTCTGGTTACAAAATAAAAAAGAAATCACTGAGGCTTCTTGGGCTTTGCTGAAGACTGCTATTTTTAAGGTGTTAGATTTGATTTACTTTAAATCTGACCAAAAATTCTACCTTGGGACCAGACTTCCTTTATCAACATTGCAGATAACTTTCTGCTTTTGCATATAGATTTTTAAGGAGGAAAGATAAAAATTGGGCTTATAAGAGATAGTAGCTCACCACCTTAACAATAGCAGCATCCTTTGCCCAGGGATATTGCAGCATATCACTGTCTCCTTGTGATAAATGCTACATCATCATCTCTTATTTTCCTTCTTTTCTTTTCATTAAACGTTTCTTAAATGACAGAAAAGGTTTTGTATTGAATTACGAGATTCAAACACCACCAGATTTTCCTGTGTGCTCTTTTGTCAGTGTCATGGGCCAACCAAAATTCTCCAGGCTTTAAGGGAATGGAGATTGTGTTCCAGACTGTGCATGTCATGCCCCGTTCTGCCCTGGAAATAGCTAAAGATGGCAGATTTCAGCCTTCCTCTTATGAGCATATTACTACTTCCCATGTGCCTGCCTTCATATCTGTTGTGCAAGAATCATAGAAGCACAGAATCACAGACCAATTTTAAACTCAGGGCCTTGAAATTAATGACTCTGATGCCACAGAACTTCCTCCAGGGGCTGAGGAGGGGGAGAACAGAGATGGAGGGGGACACGGGTTTCACTCCCAATCTCACCTTCTCTTCCGTTGTCCTGAAAGTGCTCCTTAACATGGCACTGCCTGCCAGCTTGGCCAACGGGTGTGTATAGAGTTATCTGGGCACCTACAGGAGCTGCCAGCCATGGTTGCACAAGGAATAAAGGACCTGCACTTGGAAGGGTACTTGAATTTGCCCATTGGTAGTAGCTGGTGCTGGTTGAATGTTGTGCTCTCTGACAGGCAGCCCTCTCTTTTTGGGAGAGAGGGGAGGAAGGGGTAGAAGTCTCCAGGACTGCAGTGTGCTCAGGCTTCAGCCTAGCAACTTCAGGAGCTGGCTGGCTGGGCTTTGCTCCTTTATTTTGCTGCTGCTGGGGTCTGTACATTCAGCTTCAGGAGATTTATAACCTGCCCTGCCAAGAGGAGACAGTTACTTTTGGAAGCAGTAAGATGTGGTGCTGGCAGTTTCCTCAACTCAGCACTGAGGCTGGATATTTCACAGTTTGCATAACCTTAATTTGCTGCGGGATTTTTGCTAAGGGTCTATGATGCCAAGGGCTGCACTGTAGATGCTTTATTTCACTTCCAGGAG
The DNA here is from genome assembly GCF_028858725.1 of Colius striatus. Classification (NCBI taxonomy): domain Eukaryota; kingdom Metazoa; phylum Chordata; class Aves; order Coliiformes; family Coliidae; genus Colius; species Colius striatus. The sequence goes on along the minus strand of NC_084760.1, from coordinate 69,508,080 downwards.
GCTGCTTGCCATTTTTATATTATCTCACATGGTCATGAAGCACTGCAGGTAATAGAAATCTTTACTTTTCATTGATTATTCATGGCACAGTTTGCTTTGCTAGGCATCCTCACAGGCCGCAGTGCCTGCTGCCTCCCAACATGCCTAAGCGGACACATTTCCTTGCCACAGACAGTTTGGCTTGAAAATTTCCTTGAAGCATTCCAGCTCTGCAGGTAATGAACATTTGGGTGGCTTTGACTTGGGCTCACTCCTCACCAATTGCTTATGCTGCCTCTGGGGCCCCTGGAAGCCCTCGGCCCAGCTGCAGTCCTTGGATGGGTTTGGTAGCTCCTTTTTGCCAGGACACTGCTGCAAGACACCCTCCCACCTCACATCCATGTACTCTGTGTGCTAACCCTGATCTCTGCCCTGTGGGGAGATGATTTGTGTCCCTGCCAGCATGAGCTGGGACCTAGCAAGGCCTGAAAAGAAATGTTGAAAGTCACTTTAAATTTTGGGGAGAAATCCTAAAAAGCTTTATAGAGATTGTATTTTTGCAGCAGCTTGTTTCCTCTTTCCCTCTCCTTTCCTTTCTCCACCTCTTTGTCTGCTAAATAAAACAACCTACATTTTTGACCTGAATTATTTTACATATCGCTGAAGGCAGGTGCAGCTCCTAGGACTGTAGGAGGGTTTTCTTCTTTGCTTCAGTTAGATACCATCATTAGAGATGACAACCAAGCTGGATCCCTCCAGCCTGAACACTGTTTTCGTATTTTGCCACACAAACAATAACCCCATGCATATCTGTAGTGCTAGCCATCGGGGAGAAGCTTGGGCTGCTTTGCAAACAGGCAGGCATCAATCCTGTGGACAAAATACCTCCCCATTTCTGAAAACGAGATGCAGCGAAGTTAAATAATTGCCAGTGTCACTCAGCAAGGGCCTCAATCTGCTTGCATCTGTAGTCACCTTAATCACCAGTAACTCAAATGCTTTTAGCAGAGGAACCAGCAGTAGGTTAAAACCAGGACCCCAGTCCAAAGGTGGCTTCCCTGGCCCTTGCATCATCTGCCCCCAATGGCATCTCCTCCCATCTCTTCCTACCAGAGAACCATCAAGCTTTCCCCAGGCTCCCTGGAGGGCATCCCTTGGAGTGCAGCAGCAGGATGGGGTGAAATGTCCTCTCCTCTGCCCTCTCCTCTCTGCACAACTCCTCCAGAACGGCTGTGTGTTGGGCCTTAGCAAAGCCCTGCTCCAATTTCATGTTCCAAGTAGTAGGTTTTTTCAAAGAACAATGAAATTGCTCATTCTGGCCCACTTTAACACTCTCTCCTCTAACATGCATGGCAGACCTGGCTGAGTTAAACCAGCTGTGCTAATTTCTCTTGTTATAGCAGCCCTGTGTAACACACAAAATGCTTGGCTCTGGAAGATGATATTATAAAGAAGGCCACTGTAATTTAGTGGCTCATTTAATGTGAACCAAGAGAAATATGAGGCATGCCAATGCTGCACTGGGGCTCTATTTATATCCTTTTTGGTGTATGGTATGATTTATAATAAAGGCTCATTTTTATATGGTATTAGCACAGTAATGGAGCTTACTGGGTTACCATGTCTAAAGTAAGGAAATATTGCATTAGAAGAAGTGCTCTCTGCAAATGTTGTGTAGGAACAGCCCTTTCTCCAGCATTAAATCATGACTCCGAGCTTCCTAAAATAGATATTAATACACTCTATTTACCTAGGAATTTGGGCTTTTATTAGTGCAGCAGGAGGATCTCCACCTCTGAGCTCAGAAGCTGTTGTGTACAGCCTCACAGAGTTTGTTTTGTGGATGCCAACCCCACTGCTCAGCACCCTCTAGCACCAGGGGCATTCTTCTCTGCAGAGCCTGGGAGGAGGGTGAAAGGCAGAGGAAGCGTAAGAGCCATGTTTTGCTGGGGAGCGTGGTATCACAGCCTGGAGAAACGTTTCCTTCTTCTGTCCAGTGCAAACAGCCCTGTGGCCCCCACACCTCTTCCCTGCTCTGGAGCTGTTGGTGGGAGGGAGGAAAGACCGGGACTTATCCCCTCGGAGTTTATCTGAAGGCCACACAGCAAGCGAGCATTGGAGCCAGGATGAGAGCAGAGCTGCCCCTGGCACCTCGCCCTCTGCATGATTCAGAGCTTGTTTCTGAAGTGAGAGGACTGGATGAAGTTTCATTTGTCTATCTAGAAAGCAGCTCATTCTGCTTCCCATTTAAAGCTCAGGAGCCTCATGATGATTCAGAGTGCATGCAGGAATGCTCCTGCACACTGCTGTTTAGTGCCAGGCAGTATAATGCCTGCCAATGATTAGTTCTGCCATGCAGGTGGGTAAAGAAATTAAGTTGGGTTTAGAAATGAGGAGGGAAAAGAATCAGCTGGAGGATGCCAGGAAGAAGGAGAGCTTGCACAGGCGTGGCAACGCCTCTGCAAATGTCACTGCCACCGAAGCTGGAGTGAGAGGTGGCAAGATGCAGAGGGTTTTCTTTCCAGCAGCTGGCTGCTCAGGGCACAGCCCAACAGGGAGCCTTGTTGTTGATCTGCCGTTGAGGAAAGCTGCTTGGCCCTTCCCCTGCTCCCCACAGGGCAGGGAGGAGCTCCCTGCAGGAGGCTGCAGCACCCCTGCTCCCCATGCCCCAGTACTGCTGTTGCCATGCCCCAGTGGCCAGAAAGCCTCTAACTCCCTTCCCCAGCTGGGGCTTGGCTTCCGGGGCACAAAGTGACAGTTTGATGCTTTCCAATGCTGGGGGGGCTGGTGGTTACCCCAGCCATTCTAGAACATCTTGCAGGAATGGCAGCCACAAGGAGACCACCTTAGGTGCCATCCATTGCATCTCATGCAACTGGCAGCCTGCGCAAGCACGTGCCCCCAGCCTAGGTTGCCTCCTGGTCTGTGCTGAGACTTATGTCACCTCGCAGCCTCCAGCACGTGATGGTGTGCTGGTGGGGAGTACCCTGCTCCCCAATACCCTGGCCCCGCAGGGATACAGCCACTGTCGCCAGCTGGGAAGGTGACATGCAGGAGCAGACAAAGCCGGAGCAGACTCTGCTTCCCGCTGAGCCAACCTCAGGGAAATTACCCAGCCATTTTGAATAGAAATGAATGAAGTAGCCTGACAGTAATTCAGACCATATTTTATTAACTTTGCCAGAATCAAGTAATATTAATCCCCCTCCCTGAAATTTCTTTTCTTTTACAGACAGGCTCTAATATATGAAAATCTGCTGGCCAAGTTTTAGGAAGATTACAACCCTCTGGTTAGAAAGAAACACGCAGCAGAGGGTTATCTCCTGGATAGGGGCTGAGCCACAGCGTGGAGCCCTACATAGCCCACCAGAACATCAGGGCAACAGGTGACAGATTTCCCCAACATTTATCACCTTGGGAAAATGCCCAGCAGCTCTTTACTTTTACAGTGAGGAATGCCCAGATGCCTGAAGTGCCTCAGTGCTCACTGGGCAGGGGTAGGGACCAGTCCACGGGGGTTGAATCTCTTTGCAGAGGTGCCTCTTGCCCTCTCTCCCATGTGGGTAGGAAAACGGCTCCTCAGTGCCATGTCTCAGTTTCTCTACCAAATTGGGAGTCTGCTGAGACTGATAGGTATGATGCCTTAATGTCTGCCCCTGCTTTAAACATTGTGATGCATCCCAAGGAGGAGTCTGGTATCTAAAGAAAGGCAAAAATCCCCTTCTGTGCAATTTTCTCTCACTCTGGGCCTCCTGCTAAACATGGTGGAGGCCAGGAAGATGCTACAGAGTGGGAGTCTGCCTGCCAGGGGCCTAGAGCAGCCCTGTGCAATCTGTCAGGGGGGCAGAGAGGTCTCCAGTGAGCTACTGAGCCACCAGGACCCTGGGGGACTTCTCGTTATGTTTCACAGATGCTGCCTTTGAGCTTAGTGCCAGCAAGGGGATCACCTTTGCAAGTCCATGAAGAAGGTGTGGGGCAAATTAGCATTTTCTCCACCTTCTGCATTCTAGTGCTCCACATAAACCCTAGCAAGAAATAAAACTGCCCTGCCTTCCTTGTTTATTAGCAGTAATAATCCTAATAATACTTCACACATCAGTAAGAGCTTCCATCTGAGGAAACAAAAGCACTTTACAGACATTAATGATTGAAGATGCTTAGCCCATCTCTGCAATATATAAGGAAAGCCATCGTCTCATTTACAAATGGGAAGCTGAAGTAAATAGTAGGTAGATGACTTATGGCCACGCAGAAAGGCAGCAGCAAGGCAGGGCGAGAGTCCCGTCCCCTTTACTACTATCTGTGACAGCAGCTCCCCTTTGCTGTTTTTCAGACAAATTCTTCTCTGTGCCCACGATGCTCCAGTAGAGCAGTCAGAGGACATGCTATGGGCTCTCAGGAGCCAAACCCAACTTGCTCACCGTGCGGTGCTGGGGCTGTTTGCCCTCCCACCACCCACTTGCTCAAGGCAGACTGGTCCTTGGGTGACTGCAGCTGCTTACTACTGTTTGTGGGGTGTGGGACCATAAATGACCCTGTCCTTGGGGCTGTTTACCCTCCCAGCACCCACTTGCTCAAGGCAGACTGGTCCTTGGGTGGCTGCAGCTGCTTACTACTGTTTGTGGGGTGCGGGACCATAAATGACCCTGTCCTTGGGGCAGACGGGGGAGCCCACTGGGGATTTGAAAAGAAGGGTCCCTTGGGGATGGCTTGGGCATTGCACCGTATCCTGGGAAGCCTTATCTGTTGTTTTACTGCATCCTTGCCTGCAAACATGCTGCAGCTGTATGGGCTGCCAGGCTGGCTTGTGAACATGGCTGCCATGCCACAGCCCAGCATCCATCCCACTGCCTGCAGGGTGGGTGTGGGGAGAAGGATCCCCATCAAAAATAGTCGTATGAACTCCAGTTCACTAGGCAGTGAACTCTTTGTATATAGCTGCTTTGTAAAATGAAACTAGTCCATACCTCTCCATCTGGAAAAAGAAAGTGAGCGGGGACCACACCTCTTCTATTATGTGTGTAGGTCTGCCCATGGGGTCTGGCAGTGCTTGCCTACTTAAATGAAATACTCATTATAAACATGGGACTACCGGGTGGTTGGTTGTTAACTGTTTAGGGCACAATGTGAAATAATACGATTTGGCCTGGATTGCAGGCCAAAATGGGACTTTCCACCTTGAGACATAACCAGATCTGGACTGCCTGATTCCCTCTGCTACGCAGAGCTTATAAATAACACCCTTCTCATCCTCAGAACAGCTTCTTCCTTTTTTTTTTTTTTTCTGCAACATGAGAAAGAAAAAAAAAACCAGACAGACAGGCAAGCAATAGTGAAAGTGCCACCATGTTGTTTCTATTTTAAATCCATCATGCAATTTTGCATGCAGGCAGGGGAGGAGACCACTGGGTCAGCCCACCACCGCCTGCCTGGCCACTGTGGGGGGTGTGTGTGTGCGCCTGTGTGCACTTATTGTTTTATCCTCACGTCACCTTTCAGCCTGTGCCACTTGCCTTCCCTCCATCCCCCAAAATCTTTGATTAATAGGTTTGCTCGCTTTTTATATCCACACATGTGGCACATCTGGAAGGAGGCATGCCTCTGCTTTCTTCTTCTTGTTTTTTTTTTATTCCCTTTCTAGCTATATGTACACGTTCTTTTTTATTATTATTATTATTCTTTTTTTTTTTCCCCTTGCTTTACTTGCCACTGCCATGGCAACTGTTACATGTTTGGCAAAAAGCTTATAGAGAAGAAAAGGGGCTCAGAGCGCTCAGCTGGCAGATGTCCAGTGTAATCATGCCGCAGCGCCGAAATGAGGCCTTTGGCCGGCTGCCGAGCTGAGGAGAACAAAGATGTCAGTTCCCCATGTTGGCGGCAGCGCTTGTTTGGCACCCTTATATGGTTTCCCAGAACTCCTCGCCTTGGCGGCTTTCCATTCCCTTTAGGGCAGCAAACAGGATTAGCACACACAGACTTGTTTTTCTCTTTTCTCCTCCAACTGTTCCAATGACATCATCCCTGCTGCATTCAGCTGCCAGCAGGGTGACTTTGGGGGTGAGGTGGTTTTTTTTTTCTTTTCACTTTAAAAAACCACCACCACGCACACACCAACAAGCATAATGGTTTAGGTAACACTTGCACACCTTTTGTGTCAAATTCAAGCCCCTCAAGTGCAGCAAGCTCAGGCACACCAAGCCAGACGAGCTGCTTGCCTTTTTTCTTTTCTTTTTTTTTTTTGCTTCTCATAATTGAATTCCTGCAAGATAAAAATCTCCTTTTCCTCAGTAGGCTATAATCAGCACTCACAGAGCTGTGGTTTCCAACTGCCCTCGTCATGTGCTTCCTTATGAAACTCCACGGAGAAATCGCCTTGGCACGGGCACTGATTTAAAGGGCCCAGGAGGGGGGAACAGCCCCTGCTGGCCCCCCGAAGCGGCGGGGCTGGGACCACCCTGCATGAGGGCTCGTGGGGCTGCTGTGGGGCGGCACAGGAGGGAAGTCCTCTCTGTTAAGGAAAAGCTTTGTTTAGGAGAGTTTTTAGTTGCGGCTGGCTGTAGCGGGTGGGAAAAAAATGTGCAGGAGAAACCGATGGGTTTTCTGCCTTTTCCCTCAAAGCCCAGACAACTTTTCCTTTTCTGAACATCTTCTCCCCTTGGTGTTTTTCTCTTTTCACGCGGTCTCTTTGCCAGCCAAAGAACATGCCACTGAGGGGTACCAGCACCAGGAGGTGGGCAGCCTTTGTCAGGGCCAGCCAGGGCAGCAAAGCTGCCCCCCATGCCTGCTTCCCTCGCTGCAGCTCTCCTGTTTTCCTTGAGCAAGGGCTATACGATATGATGCTCCCTTTCTCCTGTGGCTGCATACCTAGGGAAGGAGCCCAAAGAGAATAGTGGGCTTTGCCTGAAGGGTTGTGCAGTGATGGAAAAGCTCCCCAGCTCAGGGATGGCCACAGACAGCTGGATGTTTGTCAGCTGGGAAGAGCTGGCCTGTCCAGTTCCTCATTGGGTTGCTCAGTTTTTCCATAGGCAGGCGATGGACAGACATAGATGACAAAGCGGGGTTGCTAGGAAAGCTTTATGTAAGCAGCACTTGGCCGGTGGCTGACAGTGCAGCAAGTGTTCAGCTCCCAGAGCGCCACATCAAACCTGGCAGCACATCAAAACCTCTGTTTCATAACCCACTAGAAATAGGATTTTCTAACAGCGCCAAGAGGACTCGCCTTGTTGTGCAGCGACCTGGGATTTTACCACTTGTTAATGATTAACTAGGCAATAGCCTAAAAAATTCGATAGCACTCTTCCTCATGATGGGGTACATGATCTTACCAGGCGCTGTGCCTCACAGCAGCCATACCACCTTGGTTCACCTGTTAATAACATAATTCGGAAATTAATTAGCAATTAACAGCAACCAAATAATTATAGAATCAGCTGTCAGGAAAGAGACTGTGATGCCCTGAGCAGTTTTCCCAGTATGGGGACTGCCCTCCACTGGGAAGAGTGTGCTGGAAGTAAGCAAATGTGACGTGCATCTATAAGAAGGTCTGGAAGGAGGATACAGGGAACTACAGGCCTGTCAGTCTGACCTTGGTGCTGGGGAGAGTTATGGAGCAGATTGTCTCACATGCCATCATAGGACATGTATAGGGCAACCAGCTGATCAGGCCCAGCCAGCATGGCTGTAGGAAAGGCAGTACCTGCTTGACTAACCTGATCTCCTACAACAAGGTGATGCACTTAATGAGTGAGGGAAAGACTGGAAAAGCTGAAGTCTACCTGGACTTCAGTAAAGACTTTCACACCATCTTCTGCAGGATTCTTCTGGAGAAAGTGTCTGCTTATGGTTGCATGGGTGTATTCTTCACTAGGTAAAAGACCGTCTGGATGGCGAGGTCCAGAGGGTGGTGGTGAATGAAGTTAAATCCAGTTGGTGGTCAGGCACCAGGACTCAGTGCTGGGGCCTGTATTGTTTAATATCTTCATCAATGATCTGGATGAGGAGACTGTGTGAACCATCAGTCAGTTTGTCAATGACACCAAGCTGGATGGGTGTGTGGATCTGGTTGAGGACTGTAAGACTTTTCAGAGGGGCCTGTACAGGCTGAAGTGATGGGCTGAGGCCAATTGTATGAGGTTCAACAAAGCCAAGTGCTGGGTTCTGCACCTGGGCTACAACAACCCCAGGCAATGCTACAGTCTTGAGGATGTGTGGCTGGAGAGCTGTGCTGCAGAAAAGGACCTGGGGCTGTTAATCAACAGCTGGATGAACATGAGCCAGCAGTGTGCCCACGGGGCCAAGAAGGCCAATGGCATCCTGGCCTGTATCAGTAACGGTGTGACCAACAGGACCAGGGAACTGATTGTCCCCCTGTACTTGGCACTGGTGAGGCTGCACCTTGAATACAGTGTCCAGTTCTGGGCCCCTCACTACAAGAGGGACATTGAGGTGCTGGAGCATGTCCATAAACGGGCAACAAAGCTGATGAAGGGTCTGGAGCATAAGTCTGATGAGAACTGGCTGAGAGAAGGAGGGTTCTTCAGCCTGGAGAAGAGGAGGCTGAGGGGAGGTTGTAGTGACATGGGAGTCAGTCTCTTCTCCCCAGCTACAAGCGACAGGACAAGAAGAAATGGCCTCAAACTGTGCCAGAGGAGATTTAGATTAGATATTAGGAAAACATTTTTCACCAAAATAGCTGTCAAGCATTCTAATGGAGCGCCCAGGGAAGTGGTTGAGTCACCATCCCTCAAGATATTTAAAAGACATGTAGATGTGGTGCTTAGTGAGTGTGGTTTAGTGTTGGACGTGGCAGTCCTGGGTTAACAGTTGGACTCAATGACATTCAAGGTCTTTTCCAGCCTAAATGATTCTGTGCTTCTGTGAGCTCCAGGGAGGGAGTGAGGCTGGAGAGGAAGCTTTGCTGGGGAAGCATAGATTTCCAGAGGTGCTGAGATTTCACATCAAGGAGGTAGCACCAGTAAGTAAAATTTGTGTACTCCATTGGCTTCAACCCCCTGCAGTGGCAACCCTCACCCACTTGCCCCAGCTGATACTCTGTGAGGCTGGGCTGGTGCTTGAGCTGCTCCAACTGTGCCAAGGGAGCAAGGTGAGCCTCAGCCATACCCTGAGCTTTAGAATGCATGTAAGACATAGCTTTGTAGAGTGCTTTGCAGAGCAAAGTGGTGACTATGGTTGACCTTGTCTGAGGGGAGGGGCTTGCAGCAGTGCTGAAGGGCAGAGAAACAAGATGCTGCTCCCACACTCCACCTGCTTGTAGGGCTGCCCCTCCGCAAGAGAAAGGCAAGAGAAAGGCAAGAGCTGCTCACCTCCTCTGCTCCTGGGCACCAAGGGTAACAGCAACGTGCTCCCACTTTGCCAATCCCAACTCCATGCTGAGATGTGTTGATGGCACAGGAAAGGCACATTTTTTTCAGGTGTTGAAAAAAAGAGTGCATTAGACAGATAGATTTGCAGAGGTGGAAAAAGCCCAGGTATTCATCTTATTCATTGCTCTCTCCTTGCTGATGAAGAGTTAACTCCTCTTGGACATGATTTCAGTATTTTGTCCAGCCTCGTTTCCAGAAATTCAAGTGATGGGGCTTCCTTTGGGAAACTCTCACTGCCTAATGCACTTTGCTTTTAGGAAGTGCATCTCATTCTGCATTTGGCTTCAACAGTTCATATTTAGGCTCTAGACTTCTTTCCCAATGTGCCAGCTACTTGTGATCTCCTTTCTCCTTCAGGCAAACTAAATATCTTGAGCTCTTTTCACTTTCTACATTGGTCATTTACTGCTTTCCTCCTCTCTGCTTCTATCTGCCCCATATCAGCCTGGTTCTACCAGACATGGCCAAAGTAGCTCTGGAGAGAGCCTCCCAGGTGTGGGACTGAGGCCTTGTGGGCTGTGGCAGCTGTGGCTCCCCGACAGCGCTGCTCTTCTCCAACATGGAGCCAGGGAGCGTGACCTCAATGTCTGGCACAGGAGAGTGCAGCTGCAGGGATGCTCTGTTTTACACTAACTGCTAATGGCCTGGAGGGGCTGTTCTGGCCAAGTAGGACTGCTCGGGCATAGAAAAAACCCTGGCTACACAGAGTCTTTCCCTTGGCCATGCTCCCTTCAGAGGAGCAGGCAAGAAGTTTCGGTGGAGGAACTTCTTGGTGCAACACCAAAAGGGTGAACTGCCAACTGCCAGACTGGAATGAGCAGAGCAGTCTTGGTCCCATCCCCTCCAGAAGCATCACCAGTGCAGTTGTAGGGTTCCTTGTATCTGAGTGCCTGAGCTGGATGAAGCAAATACTTCCTTTGCAGTCAAAATAACTGGACTGGCCAAAGTTACATTCCTGAGGGCACATCATGTACAGCAGTTTCCTTCCCTCTGTCACCTTCACAAAAATGGTGTGAGCACCTCTCGTCCTGAATGAAAGTTACCATCTGCACCTGATTCTCATGTGTGTGTCCTCCTTTGTTTGGAGGTAAAGCGGTGTCCCTGTTCCTCACTCCCCAGCTTGAATCGTCTGCAGAGGAATCCAATTCTATGGTCATACTCCAAGTCATAGAATCGTAGAATCATAGAACGGTAAGGGTTGGAAGGGACCTTTAGAGATCATCTAGTCCAACACCCCTGCAGCAGCAGGTCAACCTGGATCAGGTCACACAGGAACGTGTCCAGATGAGTCTTGAAGACCTCCAGAGAAGGAGACTCCACAACCTCCCTGGGCAGCCTGTGCCAGGGCTCCATCACCCTCAGTAAAATAGATTTTTCTTATGTTTAAATGGAGCTTTTTGTGTTCCAGCTTCATCCCATTACCTTTTGTCCTGTTGCTAGATACAATAGAAAAAAGGGATGCCCCAACCCCCTGACATCCACCCTTTAGATATTTGTAAATATTAATGAGATTCCCCCCTTAGTCTCCTCTTCTCTAGACTAAAAAGCTCCAGTTCCTGCAGCCTTTCCTCATAAGGAAGGTGCTCCAGTCTCCTGATCATCTTGATAGCCCTGTGCTGGACTCTCTCCAGAAGTTCTCTGTCCCTCTTGACCTGGGAGTCCTAGGACACAGGACTCCAGATGAGGCCTCACCAGGGCAGAGTAGAGAGGGAGCAGAACCTCCCTTGACCTGCTGGCCACACTCTTCTTGATGCATCCCAGGATGTCATTGGTCTTCTTGGCCACGAGGGCATTTGCTGGCTCATTGTTAGTTTATTGTAAATCAGGACTCCCAGGTCTCTCTCTGCAGAGCTACCGTCCAGCAGGTCAATCCCCAGCCTGTATTGCTGCATGGGGATGCTCCTCCTTTCTTGTCCCCTCAGCACATTTCCATTCTTCACCTCCTTGGTATGGAGATGACATGGTCATAAGTCCCTCTGCCCAGTACTTCCACCCATGACAGAGAGGTCCCAGCCCCTGGTCCTCCACTGGTTTGTGCCTTCGTACACCATGTCCCCTCTGCCTCCGGGTATTCGTCACAGCACTCAGCATGGCTTGGCCTGGGTCAGATGCCTGTGTTCCTCCTCTCGGTGGGACCAAACGCTCTCCCTCTCTTTTTGTTTCCTTTTGTTTATGGTACTCGATCCAGTTTTCAGGCCATGCGCAAATGCTCTGCTCCCAGCCAACTTGAATTCATTTCAAGGAAGATTGCACAATAGTTCAGGACTGGTGCTCAGAGCCAGGCCTGCTGGGCTGGCTGCTTTGTCCTTTTGGGCCCCAGTCCTGCTGGAGGACCTGCTGGCACAAACTCCTGCCAAAGTGGAGTCAGCAGGATGCCACACAGGCTGCCCGCCTAGGAGGAGCCAGACCAGCATAGTCCAACAGAGGTCAGGGACAGGCTTTGCAAATTCAGTAAAAAAAAAAAAAAAAGAGAGAGCAATAAAAAAGAGAGAGCAATAGAAGTTTCTCTGGGATGCTTTACTCTCTGATAAAGCCAAGTGGATTGATGGTAACCCCAGCTACCTCCAAATATAAATAGCTTTCCTCCCAGTCTTACACTGGGACTGAGCAGTAAAAGCTCTGCTGCTGATAGCCAGGGTAGAGGAGCAAAGATATGGGTGGTAAGGGAGGAGCTGGCAAGTATAAATAACTTTCCTGAAGTCAAAGTGTAAGAGGCAGAGGGATCCTGACAGCTTAGACAGCTGCAGATGTGTCCGGAAGCCTGAATCACCCTCCCTTGGTGGCACGGCTGAGATACCCTGCAGAGGCAGCTTGCTAGGTTGACGTTTGCAGTCTGACTGTCCTTTGGTGAGAGACAGCCCTTACTACCCCTCATCTCATAAGCACAGTTTGTATTTCAAGTGAGGTGCAAACTTTGCTTCCCATACATGGATTTAAAAATGCTGCAGGTGAGTGAAAAAAAAAAAAAACAACAAACACCATTATATGTTTTAAATGGTTCCTAACTTTTTTTTTTTCCAAAGTCAGGTCATATTTGGTTGATTGGTCTGTCTTTTCAGTGACCTTGTCAACAAAGATATCAGCGAAGAGCTGATAACAGAATACTTGGAAAAATCAACCCTATCTGCAGGAGCAGTCTGCGGTAGGGCAGGCCCTGGGAGAGTTAGCTGACCCTCTGAGCCTCTGTCAATTAGTTCTGAAAAATCACAGGGAAAGCAAAGCTTCAGGGCACAGGAGATTCCTCAGCATCCTGTGGCTGAGATGTTGAAGTGCCTCGTGACACCCATTGCCTTCAAAACTAAGAGATTTGTTTACTTTCCTGACACGGGAGCCTCCCCACTTTGAATGAATTTGGAATAAATTAAAATCCCTTGGGAAAGCTCTGTCTTAGAGGTGGGATTCATCTCTGCTGACAAATGGCTTGCTGGGAATGCCCACCTCTTCCATGGAGGCTAGGAGCCTGGGAGGTTTCATTAGCCATAGCTGCCTACTCTAGAGAAGATGAGCACTGAATGGTATAACCCACCCTAGAGAATGGACTCATTTTTGGTCCTTTGGAGTCACAGAGAAGGTGCCTGGTGGCCTATGGTGAATATGCAATGACATATAAACTCTGTCTCCTGGGCTCTAGTACAACTTCTTGGCTGTTGACAATCTCATTAAAAACCCTGATGAATGCAGTGAAGCAGCCTCTGAATTATTATCACTTCTACCAATTTCTTTTGAGTACATGCTAATATTCTCCCCATACTTCCCAGTTTAACATAATGCTGATAAATGATATGACAGCGATAAATTTTCATTTTATTTAAAGCTGTTTATCATCCGTATCTATTATGGAAAGTCATCAATTATGCAAAAAGTGTGAATGTTTAAAGAGCCTCTAAAGTGTCTCTATTTATGGATTGCATGTTGTGTCTTCTTTACTTCTTGCCTGTGCACACACTAGAGAAGCTCCTCCATTAAGTGTTGGTTTTGCACAAAGAGCCTGAAAAATTGAACTTGACAGGGGAACCTTAGACAAGCTGGAGGCTTGTCACACAATGTGACCGAGCCATAAAAATTTCACTTCATGGGAGTGACTCCTCGAAGCTGAGTCTAAATCAAAGGTGGAGTAAACTAGACGGATGTAGTGTGCCAGGGGTCAAAAAGCCAGGCTCTACTGCTCACCTGAAGTCACCTTCCATAGCTTAGCCAGGGCCTCCCAGTGAAGGGGAAATAAATGGGTCCTTCATGAGATCTCATTAACAGAGGGGTCCATGCTGCCGTAGTCTGGTGATTTCTGCAGTCTATGGTCCTTTGTAAAAGCCACAGGAGCCACATCCACACAAGTCGGGCAGGTGTGAACTGCTCTGCAGAGACTTGTGGCTTGCAGTGGGCTGCTTCTGCTCTGGAGTGAGGAAGCAAGATGCTTGAAATGGCTGAGATGTTGTTAAGTCAGGCAGATGTTTCTTGTGTCTGTGCTTGCACAGCAAGCTTTTTGCTACGGAGGGACAGATTTTGCTCACCGGGCAGTGTCTTTGGAGCCACCTTGCATTGTAATGGGCAGCTTGTTTTGCCATGTGCATTAAATCACAGTAACGGGGAGATTTTACAGCAGGTTAGGGAGCGAACACCAAACAGAGACCTTTTAAGGGAGCTGGGAATGTTGGCATCTTGGATCACTTCTTTCTTTCTTTCAAGAAGCTGAGGGGACAAAAAAGTTAAATTAAGGAAATTAGATCACAAAAAGCAAATTAACTAAACAGCAGTGTCCTGACTGGCTGAAGGTTTCATGCATGGTGTGCCAGTAACTCCCAAGTAACCCGGCGCACATCTGGGTTTTCCTGGGGCAGCTCTGTCTATTCAGGCCTGCTAGGGTGCCAGAGGAGGTCCGCAGCTGCCACGGCTCTCCGGCAGCGTGCGACAGGAAAGGGAGAGCTTTCTCACACATCCGACACAAGAGGTTGATTGTGGGGATTGCTGAAGGGTGACCTCCCTGGGCTGCCAGAGCTGAGGCTGCTGGCTCCTCTGGCACCGGCACCCACTGGGACACTTTCTGGTCTTGCATTACAATGCCTGCAGCATTGGTAAATGCCCTGAAGCTGCTGAAGACTTAGGTACTTAAACATCTCCCCAGAGTAATTAGTTGTGTTTTGAAATTACTTACAATTTATGTAGTGATGTAGTGCTGTAGGCGATGATGTGTCGGGTGATGACAAAGAAAGGAGCATGAAGCCTGCAGAGCAGGAAGCATAGTGGCATCTACACTTTTTAAATGTGCCATGCAAGGTCACCTCTGCACTCTCCCTGCAGCCAGTACCAGTGTCTCTTGCTCACCAGCCCTTCACAGCATTCAGTGGTCTTTGCCATGAAATCTTTTCTTTTGCTCTTTCTTTCCCCTGTGGCCATCAGGAGATGTCCTTGAGAGTGCCATGCACCTTTAACCTAAATAAGCACTAACACAAGAGAGGATTTGCAGCCATCGTGCCTTTTATTGAGCGCATTAAAGGCCTGGGATCAAAGGCTGACTACTTCCAGCATGAGAAGAGTTGCACTGGCACATTACTAGGCTTTTTTTCCCCCTACCAGTTCAAATAGCTACACAAATTTTCCATTCAGCTTCTGCTTTTTCCTAGGCTCGTGGGATAAGGAGAAATATCCTCCAAATCCTGGCTTCTCCCATGGCAGACACTGCTCTTGCCCTAATCTGATCTGACTGTCACAAAGCTTACAAGTGGATCAGTGCTCTAATGGTTAGGCTGGTCCAGAACATCACTGCTCTACTGGAGACAAACTTTTGCTTTAAAGCCATGAACAAATCCAGTTTCTCTTATGCCATACAGAGAAATGTTACTCTGCTTTGGTAGCTTTCTCCCATAAACAGTGATGAAGGGAGAGAGTTCCCCTTGTGAGACTCCTTATGGCCCTCGGTATCCTCTTAATCTGAGTGCATTGGCATCTCTGTGTTCCACCTCCTCTGCTGGACCCACTCTTTGGTGTATCCTGGGATTGCTCTGTCTTTCCATAACTGCGTCCCGTTGGTGTCCAAACTCATTAACTACCAACATGCCCTCTTCACTGTCAGCCAGTTCCAGATGATTTCCCAGTTCACAGCATCAGTTCTTGCTGTTAATTCATAAACTGTAACTTTTGCATGGGGTACAGGTCAACATAATTAGATTTCTATTACTTGATGTTCCTTCCTGCGGTTAAACAAGACTTGCTTTCCTTAAACAGCCCACCCCAGGTGAGCTTTAATTGTAACCTTGTTGTTAAAGCTCTGTGCTTGCACACCATTCTCTCTGGTCCACCACACCATCGCCTGTACTTATCTTGACATGACACGTTAGCAATCATCTTCGTTCTCTGGCAGTGAGACCCAGCCTTGTCCTGCAGGACACCAGCCCTCTCTCAAGGACTCAGTCTTTCCATGAAGAGAAGAATAAAACCAGGATGGGTACAAGTCAGGTCACCCTGACTGCAATGTAAAGATGCTACCTGCTCTGGTGCAAGCTGAGTGGAAAACAAAGGCACAATAGACCAAACAAGGTCATTACACACAATTTGGTCCAATTATACATCTAAAACCAGGGCTCTTTGTGAAAGGATTTTTATTTTATGCCGAGAAGAAGGGAAAGCAGTCTTGCACATACTGGAGCAGTGCTGGGTACTGAAACACGTCTCCCCTTCACATAAAGCAGTACTAGTGCCTCCTAATATCCACTCATATCTCAGCCACACGTTCATTTACCCCCACTCTCACTTCTGCCATTCCCTGTGGTTAAAAAAATGTTGGTATGCAGGAAAAGTTTCCTGAGGCAGCATGAAGGCTGTGGCGTGGCCACCCCCCTCCTTGAGCCCAGTGGCTGCTTTGATGCCTACAAGAGCATGACAGTAAGAGAAATGCCTGGGGAAGTGAATCAATAGCGGCAGGCCAGCCAGCTGCAGGGTGAGGATGGGGTAAATCACTGGAAGAAACTTTCCCAGCCACTGAAGGAATTGGGAGAACAATGCGGAGCAGAGGATGTGAGGCACTTCCGGCTGCTGGCCAGCCCCGCTCCACGGAGCGCCGCAGTCTCCAGCGCTATCTTTGTGTCCCTCTCATCATCTGGAGGCCACTTTTGCCGTTTGCTGTGGGTTTCTATACTTGGCATTTCTTTTAGCTCCCTCTCAGAGATCTAATTGTCACTGCAAAAAAAGAAAAAAAGAGGATTTATTGTTTGTTCTGCCTTCCCGTAACCTCTGTCTGTTACCAGCCACTTCAAACTCTCTGTCTAGATCCTGCAGAGCTGCTTCTCTCTGTGATATTCAAGTGCCTTTTGCAAGTAAAACCCTCCACACCAAACAGCCCAGCCCTGTGATTTTCCTCCCTGCTATCAGGAAACAGGTTTGTTTGGTTTTTAATGAATGCAAAAGAATGCAGATAGCGGCGAGGAAAAGCTTGGGCAATGAGTTCAGCACTTCTTTATTTAGGCTCCCCCATGTATATCAGCTGAGCCCAGCAGGCGGCAAAGCAAGAGCTGGATGTTATTTCAGGAAAAGCCTGGTCTTTCATGCTGGAGACAGAGGAGTGTCCCTGGAGGGAAATTCCCATCCTGCATGGGCAGAAAGAGGATAAGGAATTCCAGCAATGCCGTTTCTCTGTCTTCCAGGCTTTGCATAGCAAGTGTCCCCAGGACTAACCCACTGCCACCAATTTGTCAGAGGGGGCTCACACCTACAGCTCTACCTAGCCTGCCATTTCCCACTTCTCCCTTGCTGGGTGCTCATAGATGCACAGGGACAGAGACGGACATCCACGGGATGATGTGGTAGATGGACGGGATGTGGTGGTGCTGGAGACTCTGACACCCTACGTGGGCAAGGCAGCTGTGCTAGGTGGCAAGGGCTCAACACTAGTAAGAGGTTCATTCCAGCTGTGTGCTTGCTGGAAACAATGGGCTGAAACCACAGTCACATTGATGTCAACACCAAAAAGGAAAAAATAAAACAAACCTAAAGTAATGTAGCAGATTATGCACAATTGACTTACTGCTTGGCATTTCATATGAGTTTTAGGTGTTTCTACCTTACTGGAAGTCAAATTTTGGTCTTGAATCATCACTTCAGCATGAAAAGTAGAAGTGCATCACAGAGAGCAAGCTGCTTAGACTTACAATTTTATTCAAACAACACATACATATTTTAGCCATGGCTCTTGGCTGAATCAGCACCGATTTAGGCCTGGACAGACTGAAATTGCATTTTATAGTGAGTTAAATATGCATTGCATTTTTTTACCTGGCTCTAGCCACAACACAGTGTGAACCGCATCTTTGCGATACCTCAGTAGTTAAGGGCATGTCTGTTCTTTGGGATCCAAGCAGCAATGAGATAGGTCACCTCTAACTCCAAAACAAACCTTCATTTGCCAATGGTGAGAGTATTTCAGTCACACAGCATTCCTGCTTCTTTCAAAGTAAGTCTTTTGTAGCAGATTTTTATGCAGATTTTTATGCAAGAACTTATTACTAGGTTGTTTTCTATTGATACATGAGAAATCTTTCATGCAATTTGCATCCCATTAACAGCTTCATAAGAAATTATCCTGATTCTAATGTCTCTGCACAATAAGCCAATAAAGCCAAATATGGAAGGGATTATGGAGTGCGTTGCTGTTATACCCATTAAATGTGTTGTATGTTCAAAAGAGAGGCATCAACTCCTCTGACATCTAAGGTTAGTCCTAAGAGTTACTACTACTGATGTTTTTCAGCAATGCTTTGACTGTCTTTTCTCTCCCATTGGTTTCCCTTTCCATTTTCTTGTGTTGACAGCAGAAACTGAAGAGGAGCCTCAGCCTGCAGGGACTCACTGCCCTGTGTGGTAATGCTGCTGGATTCCAGCATTGCAACAACACCTCTGCTGTTACACCATTTCTGTAGAGCTGGAATAACACCAGAGGTTGCCCTGGGGCAGGTATAGGTGCTAGCCAGTGTTCCTGCCACTGACACCCTCCTGTAGGCACATTTACACCCCATGCTTTCCCTGTAGGAAAGGCCTGATGTCTGCACTGAGCCTTGCAGATCTGCTGCTTGTCTCTGATGCTGCTAGTGTGATGTAGATTAGTGGGCAGACTTACCAGCAAGGGAGGATAAAAAATTCTCTCTCCTGGTCTCAGAGATTCAATCCTTAGCTTTGGGGGTTTTTTAATCAGGTTTGGTAAACAGGGGATTGGAAGTGAAGGGCAGATGTTAACCAGCCTCCCACTGCCAGAGACCCTACAGCTCTGCAGCGGAATGCATAGGGATGCCCGTGAAGGGAAGTGGCCAAAATTAGGCACCAACACCTTGTTGGTTTTGGTTTTTAGGTTTTTTTTGTAGCAACGTTTTCACTCATGGCATACTCACACAGGATCTGTTTTCCTTTAACTTCATTAACTAGTTTCTTACTAGGGGTTAGAAAACTACTGCTGTGATGAATGAGGTGGCAGAGGAATGGAGCTGGTGGGAATCCAGATTGGAGGACAGAGGGAGTGTGGTGGGAGAGGGAAAAGTGACAGGTCAGAGCGTGGTGGGACCTGCTACAGCTGACTTTTCCCTCCCTCCACCAGATCTCTCCTTGTGTGCTCCTGCTTCATCTGGGAACAGCAGTCATGGGTCAGCTCAGCCATCTGGCTCCCTTGTGCCCTCTTTTCCTGCAGGATGCAGACTGAAGTTCTCAGACAAATTCAAGTAATTGTCCAGGCTCCTGGGAATACATGAAAGGGCACTTTCTTGAACTGTGGCAATGCCCAGACCACACTCCCTCCCAGCACACATGTAATGCTCTGTGTGATGTTAACTAGCTCAAGGTTTTCACATGCTCTATTGCCTAATAGAGACAGTTTCTTCCGTCTGCAACAAACAGCACTCAAAAAAGTTTTTTGCCTTCTTTGGTTACGTTTGTACATGCTCTTCTTCTGTTTCAATTGCTTGGACATTATGATGCTTCAGCATATTTTGTATGCATATTGTGGCCTGCATTTTCAGCTGCGCGGTTGTCTTTATGCCTCTCTTTGATTTAGAGGTGGCTGGTAAATGCCAGTGGAGCCAATCACACAAACAGCTGATGAGAACACAGTGGGAGGCATTCAGAAATGCAACAATGATGAGATAGACATAGTTCCAAACAAGCTCAGTGTAACCTTCCCCAGGGGAGGGTCCCCTGCCCACCCCCCTCAGCCAGCTTGTGATGTGCCACCTCTGCCTGTCCCTTGGCATGGTGGGTTGGGGGTGCTCAGGCATGTGTGTACAGTAGGCTCATTCTCTGGGGCTGCTGTGGATGCAGCACATCTAGTGTTGCCAGGCCATGACCAGCTGTGGCACTGTAAGACTCATGAAGTTCATACAGGATGAGTGACTTGCCTGGCCTTCTGCAACCATGTGCTGCATGGAAGGTCAGATGCCTTGCAACCCTTTCTGGTAGCAGGAGGTCAGCAAGAATCACTTAGAACTCCCTCTGCACACATCCATATGTGCACATGCACCTGTTAAAGGCTTTTTGAGCCAAAATTGTGCATCAACACCTTTTTTTTTTGTGGCAATGTTTTCAGTCATGGCATATTCACACAAAGCCTGCTTTCCTTTAACTTCATTAAGCAGTTGCTGTTGCTACTACCAGCTTTTGAGACAACAGCACCATAAGCAGATGACCTGAGGATCTTTCCATTTGTTTCAAAGCACTGAACAGTCATAATTCCCCTTGCTGAGATCCACAGGGTGCACTGACTGGGCTTGTCAGTGGCAGGTTCTGGATCCCAGCTTCAGACCTGCATTAGAGGCTGAATCAGCCCAGCTGTGATGTCTTCTGATTCATGGTCTGACGTCATCTAGCCTGATGTCTCCACATGGCATGGCTTTGAGCTAAATGCACGTCCCTCACTGGATGCCTTCGTGCAGGCCAGGCCTTGGGAGGATGCTCAGCTGTGGATCAGCCTGAAGATACAGTCTCAGTGACCTCCCAGGGTGTAGGATGTCTGGGAACCACATCTACTCCCCTCAAAATGCAATTTTCATTGCCACAGGATTTTGCACTAGCGTAAGCTTTTGTGCTTCTTAAATTTCTATCATCTGTAGGGTGTAACTTTATAAAACACTGAAAAAGGCAGTTCAGCCAGCTTCCATGTTTTCTTTTCCCTTTCTCTCAGACTTTGAATATTCCTTTCCTCTGCACTCTATATCTTTTTTACCCTTTGCTTTTTTTTTTTCTACAGCTCTATTATGGTGATGCCTGTGAAAGACCAGGACCCTATTAGGCAAAGCAAACAAATAGCCTGCCTATAAAGTGTCTTTTTTGGAAGTTTCTGCTTTCAGCTACTACTTACAGTACTTCAACCTCCATCCTTTTACTGAGTATCTTTTCTTCCTCTCTTCTCTTGTTTTTTCTCTTGTTCTCTGGAGCTTTTTGCTCCTTGTCTTCTCCCCATCCCTCATTCCTTCATTCCATTTCCTTATTTTTCCACTTGCTATCTTCCCAGCATCCCCTAAAACCATCTCTTATCTATTGGTTTCTGCATCTGATATTTGTACTCTCTTGCTGGCTTTGTTGGCATCAAAATGCCCCAGCAACAAGCAGAGACGGGGAGCAAAGCTCAGTGGTCCCTTCTCCTTCAGTCTCACAGCAGAGGTAAAGTATCTTTCCTTTCTTCCCCACAGGCAGAGGTACAAAAGCCCACTGGGGTTTCCTGCCTCTACACACTGGAGCAGATGCCTGCAGGAATTGCTTCCAACTTCCTTTGCAGGCTGGTGAGCAGCATGTTGAGGTTTCCTCCATCCCAGCATTGTGGGACTAAGGATTGAGCAGCATCACTGAAACGTTTCTTTATATCTTCATCTGCTCCTCTGTTAGCAACCAGACAAATCCCAGAATCACAGAAACACAGAGTCATTTAGATTGGAAAAGACCTTTAAGATCATCAAGTCCAATCATTAAAAAAAATACAAAAGCCTGTCCTGAAAAGGTTTTGGTGGAGCAGCCAGTGAGCTGAAGGGCTGGCTGATCTTGCTTTCTGGTGGGGAACAGTGTTGCCCAAGCCATGCTGCACTGCAGCAAGCAACCCAAATGGAGGCCTTTACATTTCTCATGGCCCAAGACCTCTTCCACCAAAACTGTCCCAGCTGTTGCCCCTGCAAGGACAGTGTGGAGAACAGGCACTCATATGGCTGTATGGTGGCCGTGCTTTGCTTGACAGGGTTAGCCACCTCAAATATCCATTTGGTGGGCAAAGTCAGCATTCATCCTTAAAAGCTCTTCCAGTGCTGGACCAGTATCCATGGATTTTGTCTTAACACATGTCTTTTCTAAACACATGCAGTTTTCCAAACACTCTGTACTGTTTGT
The DNA here is from genome assembly GCF_028858725.1 of Colius striatus. Taxonomy (NCBI): domain Eukaryota; kingdom Metazoa; phylum Chordata; class Aves; order Coliiformes; family Coliidae; genus Colius; species Colius striatus. The sequence continues at coordinate 69,486,376 of NC_084760.1, read as the reverse complement.
GTATATGCTTCAGACCGTAACAAAAGTCAAATGCTGTGCTCCTCAGTACAACTTTCTTTAGCTATGATTTTATTTATTTGAGGGCTTCTGATAATCCTCTCTAACACCTTCCACCATGACATTGCAGTGAAGGTTTTTAGATCTACTGGCTGCAATTAAGGTTGACATGCACACTTAGGGTCAGAGACTTTGGGGTAGGTTTCTCGGGTGTCTTCAGGCAGGTTGTGCAGATTTCATCATTGAGGATATCGGTTGTGTGCAGATGCCTTCAAACTTTGAGGAGAAGAGAGCTGTGGGACTGCTCTTGGTTGAAAGACAAACTGATGGGCCTAAGCACATAGCTGTGGCCTTGACAGGTTATGTTTCTGTTGCAACGTCACTTCCTCTCACTCTTGGAAAACTGTTTGCATTGTCATAACATTTCTTGTGCTGGCACTTCCTGTCCAGGGAGCTGCAGCAGTTACTAAAGGGCACGTGGCCCCACTCCCCAGGCACCGGCTAGAGTCTGACCCATGGGCACTGCCCTTCTGCTTCCAGCCCTGGCACTACATACAGTGCTGGCTGAGAGGCTGCAGCCTGCTGTGCCCATGGAGCTGCTCCCTGTGAACTGCCCTGGCTCTCCTGTCTGAGCTCCTCCCTGAGAAACTACGGCCCACTGTGCCCATGGAACTGCTCCCTGGGGCCTGCCCTGGCTCTCCTGCCTGAGCTGTTCACCTCTTGGTGCTCAAGGGACTGCCAGCTCTGGAGGTGGCTGTCATAAAATCACAGAATCATAATGGTTGGAAAAGACCTCTAAGATCATTGAGTCCGATCACTAACTTAACACTGCCAAGCCCATCACTAAATCATGTCCCTCAGCACCTCACCTATGCGTCTCCTAAACATCTCTAGGGATGGTGACTCCACCACCTCTCTGTGCAGCCCATTCCAACGCCTGCTCTCGGTGAAAAAGCTCTTCCTAATCTCGAATCTAAATCTCCCCTGGCACAACTTGAGCCCACTTCCTCTTGTCCTCATCACCACAGACCTTCCCAAAATTGCCTGAGGCAGGACAATGAACAGGACCAAACCCAGTTCTTTCTGGAAAGTCCTGGAAATGTATGAAAGCTAAAAGGAATTATAATTGTCAATAAAATCAAAAGTCATGCCTTATTTTAGATTTAAAAATTAAGCTGTGAGAAAAGAATAAAAGATCTGGCTGGATGGCGCCCCTCAAGATAGTAAAAAAAAGCAAGACAGATGCTGGTGAGCCACATGTCACTCTAATATGCTGCCCAAAATTCACAGGGGCAATAATTGGTATTACTGGTTTCTTTCATTAAACCTGGAAAGAAAACATGAGCATTTCCTGGTTACAATATAATAACAATGTTCTGCTCACCTGTGTGATCTGTAGCTAGTATCCATCTGTGCTATCTCTGCAGCTATTTCACTGCTTTGTCATCTCCCTCTTAATACTTGCAGAATTCAGTGATGTGTGTGTTGCTTGCAAGATCATCTCAGTCAGGGCCAGTTTGAAATATTTATTCTGTGATCTCACGTTTGCTTGTGAGATTTCCCCAACCATGGTACTCTCTAGTGGCTCCTCTTCTTGGGTTTTTAAGTTCTTTTTGGGAGAGGAAGTGGGAGAGGTGGAAGGAAAAGTGAAAGGTCCTTTGTGTGTGGTTAAAGTGCCACTCACACCACACAGTGATCAGATCAGCCCTCACCTTACCTGCTCTGAGCTGTAACTTGCACCCACCTCTGCCTCCACAAACACAGAGGTCCAGAGGAGATTCCAGTTGCCACAGAATAAATTGGGTCCTAATTTCCTTCTGGAGTTGAGCCTCAAGAGAGGTTCCTTGCCCATCCATGCACACATTTCTCATTCATGTCCTTGCATACCTGATGAGCCAGTCCGGTCTCTCACTGACACAAGCAAACGCAGCCCCAGGGAAGGCTGAGCCTGCTTGTTGCACTTGCCTCTGGCCACGCAAACAAGTAGAGGGGATGTGAAATGTCATCTAAAAAAAGTATAGCTAGACAATCTCTTATATATATGACATATATAACAATGCATATTGCATAGAATCATATAATGGCAGAGTTAGAAGGGACCTTTAGAGATCATCTAGTCCAACCCCCTGCTCAAGTAGGTCCACCTGGATCAGGTCACACAGGAACGTGTCCAGGCAGGTCTTGAAGACCTCCAGAGAAGGAGACTCCACACCCTCCCTGGGCAGCCTGTGCCAGGGCTCCATCACCCTCACAGTGAAATAGTTTTTTCTTATGTCTAAATGGAACTTTTTGTGTTCCAGCTTCATCCCATTACCCCTTGTGCTGTTGCTAGATACCATAGAAAAAAGGGATGCCCCAACCTCCTGACACCCATTGCATTGATGATCTCAGTGTTAAATCAGTACATAGAGTGAACAAGACTGTGGCCAAAACTGCCCAGATGACATCATAGACAATAGGGGAAGAATGGTTTCCTGTTTGTCACAGACTGCACTTCTGTTTGTACACCTCGTTAGAGCACTTTCATTTTTTATTGCAGCATGACTATGCTCATTCATGTTGAGCTGTCATCCCTAGATCTTCTTCTGCAGAACTGCTGCTACGTTGCTTGTTCCCCAGTTAGACTTGTAGTCCCTGATGACACCTACACAAAAGAAGAGCTCCACGTTGTCCCTATTGAATGGTGCTTCTCAGTTCCTTCTCCCCCATTTGTCAAGATTGTTTTGCATTCTCCTGCTTTGCAAAGTGCTTGTTCTTCATGATGTCCTGTGATAATTTAATAAGTGTTCCCTGCTCTTGGGGTTTTTCAAAGATATTAATGAAAATACTGTATGCTGCCAGACATAAAACAGATGGCTTCAGACTTCATTTGATATGTACTGCTAGTTTGACAGTGAAGCATTTATAATCACTCTTAGTCTGGTTTTCCAACCAGCTGTACACTCCTCTAATGGCAGTTTCTTCTAAGCTGTGTTTCTTTACTTGGTTTATGAAAGTGTCAGGTGAGACAATGGCAAAAGCCTTATTGAAATCAAGATCTAAGACCTCCTGTAGAAGGAAATTAGATTGATTCAATGTGACTTCTTCTTGTCATATCAGTGCTCACTGTTCTTTATCTGCTTGTTGTTGTCTAGGCACTGTTAAAAAAAGTTTATCCAATTACCACTTCCAGTACTTTTTCATTAATCTGCACAGTTTCTGATTCCTGGCTCCTCATGTCCCCCCTGCTTCATGGTAGGTGCTAGTTTTGCCCTTCCCAGTGTGCAGAAACACATCCCCGCACCTCTGACTTCCATACTGGCACTGAGTGGGCTTCATCTACTTTCTCCAGTGTGGCAAAAGGCTTCTAGGGCTTGTCAGTTGGAATATATCTGAGCTGTTTAGACACTGTCTGACCTCCTCATTCTTTCTTGCAGGTGATACACTCCGAGTGTTCATGCTAGTTGTGTTAAACCAGTTACCCTTGAGCAAAGACTGAAGGAAAAAAGTATCAAGCACTTTTGCATGTTTAGCATCATCACTCAGCATCTCTTTCTCCTCGTGAAACCCAGCTCTTTCTTTGGCCTTCCCGTTGCTACTAGTGCATACACTTCATGCCCACTGCTTGTTGCATCACTTAAATCTTTTTCATGTTGTTCATCCATGCTTATGCTGTTCTTTTATACTTAGTAACATGACCTGGTTCCACTTTCTGTGTGCTTTGTCTGCACTTCTGAAACTAATGAAGAGCTTCTAACTTCAGCAATTGATGCCTTACAAGATTCCCTCAGTAGCTGTGCAAAGTTGCCCCAGTACTGAGCAGCTCACAAGTACTTCTGTACCGTATCTTTTGTGATTATGCCTTTCATAGAATATCCTTAGAGTACTGACGACTCTCCAAATGTCCTTTCTGCCTTGGACTTATTCCTGTGGGCTTCTATGTACTAACACTCAGCTAAAGTTTGTATTCTCAAAGTCTACTGATTTGGTCTTTTTTCCCTCTGCCTCCTTTTCTAGAAGTCATGACTGCAACCACTTCAAGGTCATTCTCACTCTAGCTGCTTTTCATCTTTACCTGCACAACCAGTTCCTATATATTAGAATAAAATTTGGCTGAACAGATAGCCAGGAAGAAGCTACACTAATGGCAACTGTAGTCAGTTCAGAGAAGGGCACAGAGTACCAGAAAAGAGCTAGACAGAGAAACTTTCAGACATTTAGCATTTAGTTGTTTCAGGAGAAATTAGTATTACCTTTCACAGTTATCCTCCCCTGCCTATGAACTTGTCATTAGTTTCTACAAGATGTGGCTCGTGGTGGTGGAAATATTTGTGTTATCTGTGTAAAACATGAACAGTACAAGCATGTTATTAAAACATCTGTCAGTTCTGTCTGTCTGTCTGAGGACTTTTTTATGTTCTTTGTGCAATGAGAAGGCTTAGACCTTACAAACATTTTGAAATTTCATATATGGTAAGAATATAGTTAAGAGTCTTCTTTATTCAGTTATGAACTGCCATTAAAGTGTGCTTCAAAGCATGGAGACTCAGGCCAAATAGAGCTCTTTTGTCAGCATTGCAGCATCAAGGAGTCCTCGTGATGAGCCACAGCCTCCAGCTTCTCAACAGCCAACCAAGACACAACTTTTCCAGCCAGCTTTTTCCAGTGCACACTGTGCAATTCCTGGTAACATCTCGCTCCAGCTGCATAAATACTAGAGGAGCTTTCTTGTGCAAAAACTTCCAAGCCAAAAACTTCCTTTTAGGAGCTGTTTGTCCTCTCTTCTTTGCTGCCATTCCACCTGAGTTGACCCTCTTCCAGTCTGGAGCTGTGTGCGGGTGCTTGCCTCTGTGCTGTTCTGGAAAGGCTCACCTGAGCAGGGTAAAGGCAAGTTAGCTGTGGCTCCTGCAGGCATCCCTTTAGGTGATATTTGCCTGTGAGTGTTGTTAGCAGGATGACTGGTAACTCTGCTGCAAATTATTCTGATAATATTGATTTCATTACTTCGTTACTGTAGTTTTGCTTCATTACATCAAGTCTTGGCACTAGGGGAAAGCAGCAGCTAATTAATTCAGTGTAAGTGTTGTTTCTTTATGTGGCACCCAGAACCAAACAGAGTTCCTAAAGCTCCAATGGATGTCTGCCCAGAGGCTGAGGTGGCTACTAAAGCAGGTGTTGACTGTAGCACTACAAACAACCATATTCGTACAACTTTATGAATGATACTTGTCTTGTGTAACTTTATAAAAAGAAAACACTCTGGTGCTGTTACAGAAGACCTGTGATGCTACATCAATGGCTGGTCTCCTTGCAGGCAGTCTGATTTCTGTTCTTTCTCTAGTAATTGCTGATCTGATTCATCAAGCAATGCTTGCTCCTTGAATCATAGAAAACTCTTTGGGAAAGTGTAGACACCTTCAGATCTCAAGGAGAAAAAATTAATCATGTGTGGTTGACTGGGTGAGCCAAGGTACTAACTGCTGCATATTCTTCTACTCAGATGGGCCTCAGAAAGCCAGTTTCTCATTAAAAAGAAAAAAGTATCTTAACAAATTGCTGTCACAGTGCATCCTTCTTTTGTGATCTAATTCAGAATCAATGGCCATCACTTGCAGAACAAGTCATGCTCTTGGACTTTGGACCAGGCTTTACAATGATCCAGAAAAGCTGTGGAAAAAAAAGGTGGGAAGATTTGAAAGGCTTCCCCCTAAAGACATTGATAGGTAATGTATTTATTTTCTAAATGCATACCTAGAGGCTTAGACAACTGGCACATTTACATTAACCAAACAGTATTCTGGTTCAAAGAAGTCACACTGCTGGCAAGCAGAGAACCCCCTGAACCTATAGCTCAACTTCCCTGGAGTAAAATCGAAAGTAGCACTGCCAGCTCATCTTTTCAAGCTTCCTAAAACAAAACATCTATTAAAAGCAACTCACCTCAGGCAAAAGCATGTTGTAACAAATAGGCTTTCCACTGCTCCTCTGAGAATACCTAGTTGCCCAAAACCCTGCGCCTAGCCCCCACTGCTCAGATCTCCCGCTGACTCTGCCAGGAGAGGACTGATAGCCACATGTTGGTCCCAGCACTCAGCATGCTATTAGCAGAAGCAGCTGGAAGGACAGTTTAGCCTAACTCTTCCCTACTGATTTTTTTTATTCCAATAACTCAGTTCTTGTCCATGCTGAAGAAGTAGTTCACCATAGAGCTGACCTTGTAGGAAACTGAAGCATCCTGGAGAGAAAATAATTCCTAGTTAATAGACATCTAAACAAACAAACAGTTCCTGCTCCTCAGTAGGATACGTGATACAAGTTCCAAATTTACATCTAAAACCTTCCAAAACTAAACCATGAAGGGAAGGCCTGACTTTACTAACACTGTTTAGAGTGAAAAGCCAGCATGGAAAAACCTAACTGAAAATGCATTTGAAAATGCTTTCTTAAAAACAAGAATCAGAAAAAGCAAACTGGAAAATAAAGCAAATTTTTCAGCAATACCTTGCAAATTGTCTTGATTTTGGAAGGACACAGAGTACATGGTAAGAGCAGCTGCCTGCATAGACTGTTTTATAATAAATAGCATGGTGTTTTTCATCCCCAGCATGATCCCCAGCCATACAGCACTTATATTTATTGCCAGTGTTCAGCAGTGACGAGAGCTGGAGTGAGGAAGGGAACGGCTTCGAGAACATGGCAAGAATCCAATAAGGTTAAAGGAGTGGAATGAGGAAAGGTACTTTAAAAGTACAGGTGGTTGGTGTAAATTATTGAACATTTGAAATGTTTTCCCTTGGTAATTTTAACCACATTGTGAAATCAGTCACTCGGGCTTTCGTGAAACACTTGATTTCTTGGAATCTTTACACTGTTTGTTACAGCTCAGCAGCCATCCCTGCAGTGAGCGCTGTGGGCAGGGCACACCAGCCAAACACAGGCAGCAAGCACTCCAAATGAGCCCAGAAGCATTGATGTTGACCCATGAATCCTATGTGGACACCGAAGAGCACCCTCAAAGCCACTCCTGCCTCTAACGGGGGTATGCCCACCTGCAGAGCCATGCTGGGCTGAAGGCTGTGGGTTTCTTGTTGAGTCTCCTTTGCTTCATGTTGGAAATGAACTCAGTATGTCTCACATGAAGTGCCTGTGACTGAGATGCCTGTCAGGGCCTAGCCACCTTCTGGGTACACTGCTCCAGAGCCATGGAGGTGCTTCCTCAGTTTCCAAGGGCACATGCACTTCAGGGAGATGGCCCGGGAATGAAGCTGGTTTTGAAGTATCCCAGGGCAGTTGTGTCTACAGAGAGCTTCACCAATTTGGTTACATTTCCCTCCACACTGATTTCACCTCTTGCTGTTCTCCAAGCATTGACTTATTTTTCCACTGTATTAGGATATTTGTCTAAGAGTAATGCATTATTTTATTTAATGCCTTTCCTTACCAAAACAAGAGTCATTGCTCCAACTGTTACATGGTTAGCAAATGCTACCAAATTTCCCCCATGGCATATCACAGTGAATGCAAAGGCGATTTAGACAAATGAGGGTTAACAGAAGCAGGTGGTATTTCTGTGTCTTTAATGTATGAACATATCTAATGCACATCAAATGACCGGACCTCATTTCAGATAAGTCAGCTTTTAGTAAGTTTTGACTGCAGAGACGTGAGAATGTCATTGTAAGGACTTTGGGCAGAGTGACACCATCTCTGTGGCTGTATAGCGCTTTGCACAAAAGGGTGTTGGATATGATAGCAAAGGATGACAAGGTTTTGTGTCTACCTAAAGCAAGGGAGTGCTGGATCTTTGTCCTACCTGAGTGACCTCACTCCTGCTAGCTCCCATGGCTGGTGGCAAAACTTTCCTCATCCATTTATCTTTTTTTTTTTCTTTTTCCTCTTAATTAACTTAGTTTGACTTCCAGAAACTAAAGGTCAGATCTTTCACTGTGCGTTTTGTCTTTGGCATTAATGAAGTAAGACCTGGTCTTTAATGTTCAGTATTTGAACTACTCGGATTGCCTGAATCCTAATTAAGCTGTTAACAAGGATTTGTAGCAGGCATAAGCATGGTAGGCTTGTTGGGGCAGCTTTTTGCCTTTTTCCTGAAACAGATTTGGCAGGTCTCTAGACTAAAGGATTTCCCCTTTTCCCTGTCATCACCCTCTGTACAGGGAAATTCTGCCCTTCCCTTGGACTGCCCAGTGAGGGCCATGCTCTCCTTTCAAGTCCCTGAGGGATGGGGATGACAGTGAGATGATGAGAAACATGAGCCAGCAAAGTGCCCTTGTGGCCAAGAAAGCCAATGGCATTCTGGAGTGTATGAAGAAGAGTGTTTCCAGCAGGTTGAGGGAGGTTCTGCTCCTCCTCTACTCTGCCCTGGTGAGGCCTCATCTGGAGTCCTGTGTCTAGTTTTGGGCTCCTTAGCTCAGACAGGGAGCTGCTGGAGAGAGTCCAGCACAGGGCCACCAAGAAGATCAGGGGACTTGAACATTTTCCTTATGAGGAAAGATTGTGGGATCTGGGGCTGTTCAGCCTGGAGAAGAGGAGACTGAGGGGGTATCTCATTAACACAAGTATTTAAAAGGTGGATATCAAGAGGATGGGGCAGCACTTTTTTCTGTTAGCTTGAGTGACAGGACAAGGGGTAATGGACATAAGCTGTAACACAAAAAGTTGCACTTAAACAGAAGAAAAAACTTTTTCCCTGTTCAGATGAGGGAGCCTTGGCACAGGCTGCCCAGGGAGGGTGTGGAGTCTCCTTCTCTGGCAGATTCCAAACCCACTTGGACGTGTTCCTGTGCCCCCGGATGGAGATGAACCTGCTTTAGCAGGAGGTTGGACTGGATGATCTCTAGAGGTCCCTTCCAAACCCTACCATTCTGTGATTCTGTGAGAAAGGCAGCACGGCTCGGCACACCTCTTGCCCAATCTACCTCCTCCTCACGCACCAAATTCCCCTTGTTGGCAGCCAGTGCAATTTGCCATAACACAAAGAGTGTCCCGAACACCATTGCAAATTCAAAAGCTGCTTGTTGAGCCTGAAGAGTGGAGAATAGCCAGTTCCTTTGCAGCCCACTTCCTCCTGGCCCCAGCACATGTGGTGCAGATGATGCGGTTGTGAGCTTTCAAAGTCGCATCTACTCTTTCCAGTCTTAGCAGGGTAGCTGCAGACTTAAAACATAACAGACATTTAGAAACTGTATGACTTTCCCTAACTGTCTGCAACAGTTTCAAGATAAGTAATTTTGAAAAGAATTACTTTAAACGGAGACTGCTTTAAACCAGACCTTTGTACTTCTTGTTTATGCTTTTATCTCGGCACAGACGCTTACCCTCTCTCTCTAGCTCCTTTGTAGAGTTCATTATGCAAAGGCAAAGAAGCTACACTAACGTTGTAATTTTGTTTGGCAAGGTGAGCCACAAAACATATGCTGTGTCATGCCTTTTTATTACTGTGCAAGAATTGCCAAAGCAGACTAAAGGAGGAATCAAGGACACTATCATTGCAAGGAAAAGAGGAAACGGTCCAGTTTTACAACACTTGGGCTTGTAACCACTTGTGGTAGATAGTTTCAGAACTGGTTTAGTTTTAAATTATTTTCTTACCAACCGACAGCGGTTTTGAAGTGACTTGTGTTTAATAGCACCGCTTTCTGATCCACATTGAGCCATTTTTCCATGCCCTGGCCATCAAAGCCCTACCTGTGCAGCAGGCCCTGCACGGGAAGCCCTGTCCGCTCTCTGCACTGGGAGATGGCAGAGGAAGAGCCATCCCAAGCCATAGGAGGAAGCCTCCTTGGGCAGGATCTCACATCCCTTCTCCTCTACACAGAGGATGACATGTCACACCTTATTCTGCTCATGCTCCAAGAGCAAAACCTGTACTTCTCAGTCTAGACAACCTGTAATCAGTTGAGGCAAGAGACGGCTGAAGGGAAGAATTAATGAGTGTGATCTCAGCCTCCCATAGCCAGCCCTAATAACCTCTGAGGACTGGCTTTCTGCGTGGGCATCTGTAGGAGCAGAGACGAGCCCTCCCAGACCTATGCCTCCTCCGGGGCCACCCATGCTGTGGGTGCCCCACTTCTACTCCCTCCTCTCCCTGAACTTTGAAGGAGATCAATGAAACAATTTGGCTTAATCCAAAAGATAAATTCTTTTTCACTTGGTCCCAGATGTAGGCTGCCACAGAGCCCTATGGCAGGGGTGGACACAAGAAGTTCAAGAGGGGCAGAAGAAAGGCAGTTTTCAACTATATAACAAAACACCCTGTTGCAACATGTCATGGGCGCTTTTGTTGCAAAGCCTCTGAGTCTGCCTGAAACTTCAGAAATCTCTCGAGAGAGGTGGCTGTGTGGAAGGAGGCCCAGCCACACCAGGGGAAGCAAACCTCAAGCATGGCTGGGGGCTGCCCACCCAACAGCTGCTGCCTGCACCCACCAAGTCCAGAGAGGGGTGATGGAGAGGAAGAAGGGGCTGCATGGCTGCAGTGAAGGACACAACTCCCTTCACTGTTTGCTCCTAGAACTAGCAAACCTTTGGATGGGGGAAGGAGAAGAAGAGGAAGGGACCTTCATCTTACAGTGTAGAAAAGAGGTAACGGAAGTGTGGTGATGCCCATGGCTCGCTGTCTGTGGTAGGAAGGCAGGGGCAGCGTCACCCCATTGTTAGCTACAGCCAGGGTGTTTGCTGCTCCATGCTGAGCACAGCGGGGCCACCTCAGCAAGGCAACCAGCCCCAATCCCTGCCACAGCCACCTCTCCTCCCCACAGGCTGGAGGTGGGGGGGATTGCCAGGGGGCACATGCAATGTGGGACGTTATTGATCTGTCTGAGTGTCGTTATTGATCTGTCCTCACAAGCTGTCCCAGGCACAAAAAGGCACTTCTATAAGCTGGGAAAAACCAAACACCCAAAAAGGAGAAGCAGCAATGTTTCCCGTCCGTTTGCTTGCCGTTAGCGTTTCCCTCTCCCTGTTCATTCTAAGTAAACACACTTTCTGTATGTCAGACTTCAAAGAAAAGATAACCAGCTTGGGGCAAACATCGGTGAGAAATGAACAAGGCAAGGACTCCTTGAGAAATGCCCCAGTCCTAGGCTTGCTCCCTCACCCCTCAAGGCACAGCCCGGGAAGGAATAGGCTGCTGAAGGTAAGGATGCTTGTGAAGCACAGAGATACAAGGAGCGATGGAGAGGTTTGCAAGTCGGGGCTCTGAGAGGTAGAGAACAGCAACTTCAGTAAGCTGGGAATGAGAGCCAGGTGTCCTCAAAGACAAAAACTCAACCTGCTGTCCCACTTAGCATCTGCTTGCAAGTAAGGCAGTGACACTAAACATATCCTTTCAAAAGGACAAAACAAAGAATAACTATTCCAATAATCACCTTTTTGTAATGAAGAAAAGGTGCCAGAGGAGCTGCTTCCAGGGGCCTGCCCACCTCCTCCCAGGGGAGGATGCAGAGGGAATGTGGGTCTGTGGGACAAGGGAGTGGGAAGGAGATGGGCTGCATGGAGCACCCGCTCTCAGCACCGCTGCTCTGGCAGCCTCTGTGGTCTCCACAGGTTTGGGAAAAAAGCGACCACTGCAGTAGCCTGTCAATATCCTGTTGTCTGTGACGATTCAGTCCTTTTGAGAAATTCAAAAGAGGGTTAAAAATAAAGCAGCAGTGTGGAAACAGTGAGACAAACAGCTCTGCCCCCGTGCATCAAAGCTGGCATGCCTGGAGTCCTTAAAATCCAGTTGCACTCAGCTGAGATCAACTCCATTCCTCACGGGAAAGCTGTGCTGGAAACTACTTGTAAGCATGTCCCAGAACATTATCATCTGCAGTTTTTATCTGTGGTTGATGTGGAGTCACAATGACGTAAGACTTTCCTATGGCTGCACCAGACTTTTAAAAAATTCAAGACAGGCACAAGACATGAGGCAGTACATATTGTTCACAAAGGGAAACACCTTTATTAATATTCCTGCCTTGAGACTGACCTAAGGTAGAGAGTTTTTTTGCAGCATACAACACATACAAATACTTAAAGGGTGGGTGTCAGGAGGATGGAGGCAGGCTGTTCTCAGCGATGTCCAATGATAGGACAAGGGACAACAAGTACAAGCTGGAACATAAGAGGTTCCAAAGAAATAGAAGGAAGAATTTCTTCACTATGAGGGTGATGTGGCACTGGAACAGGCTGCCCAGATAGGCTGTGGAGTCTCCTTCTCTGGGGATATTCAAAACCCCCCTGGATGAGTTCCTGTGTGACCTACTGTAGGTGGTCCTGCTCTGGGGAGTTGGACTAGATGATCTCTTGAGGTCCCTTCCAACCCTTAAGGTTCTGTGATTCTGTGTGATCCAGAATGCAGATAAATGCCTGAAATGTTGCTGCACCTAAAATTATTGGTGCACCTAAAATCAAGCCTTCACAGGAACCTCATTTCCTCTGAGCACCAGCAGACCTGCCTTGTATGGATGGAAGTGTTCTTGATCTCCAGTCATCAAAGGCAAATCTCTCTCGGAGAGAAAGAAAAAGCAAAAGCTCAAGAAAATGCTTAATTTTTACTATTTAAACAGTTGCTTGAACCAACACAGTGGTCCTCCTTTTGCCTTGCAAACATAGTTCAGAGGATTTAGAGAATATGTGGGTCTCAGTTCCACATTTTGAGCAATTCATATGGGGTTAAGCCCTAGAACGGCTAAACCCATGTGCCCTGTGGGCTTTGTCATTCCCAGAGCTGCTGGCAGTGGCTGGAGGGCTGTGGTAGCCCCAGACAGCAGCAGCTTGCCCATTCACAAGTGCCACTTGGGTTGCCACAGGATGTGACAGCAGTGCCACGTATGTTCAGCCTTCACACCAGGTTGTTTCTGCCTATGAGTCACAGCCCTGATGCATGAGCTGCCTGCCATGGATTAAGCTGTAATTTGAAGATGCTGCCGCCTACACCTGTCCACGCTGCTCCTCTCCTGGAGGTGGCAGACTCTGTCATCTCAGATACTTCGCCAGACACACGGGTTCAAACCCCAGGTGAGGGTAGGTTAGGGTGAGTGTGCAGGCAAGCACACACCTTTCAGTAATAAACCTAAGGGAGGAGGTTTCCACACCAACTGCGGCTCCCGTCTGCCGCACCTGCGTCACCCGCGCCTGCTCGAATCCCTCGCCTGGGCCCAGCACCCTAGGCAAGGTCCCTCAGCTCACCCCACGCACCAGGGGGGCCTCTGGCACCTAAGGCACGGGCAGGTGTTTGCCAAGCGAATGTGTCACTGCCCTAAGGGTCATAAGCACCACTTCTCTTGGCATTTGCATTGCCCTGGAAAATTAGTTATATTGGGGCTAAAGAGCTAGAAACATTTGCACTGACTTATATTTAGCTGAAATAGCCAATTAAACTAAAATGGCTTTAATTTAAGTGAAAATTAGACAAGTGGCAGCACCCAGGATAAGATTAATCAGGATTATTTGTGAACTTCCAGTCACATTACTGTTGGAAGAGTCTAAACTATGTACCATGTGCTTATTCTGGCTCTAGATTTTTTTTTAGGTTTTTTTTGTTGTTGCTGGCATTAAACCACCTGTTGGAAGACAGACTCTGCCTTATCCAGCACAAAGGCAGCCAGCCCAGCAATTTCTGAACAAATGGGAGCCTGCGTTTGTATAGCATCAGCACCAGGAAGCCACTGTGTTTATGATACTTCACTGGAAGCCATAAAGCCAGATTTTTTTCTCTCTTCTATCAGCAGCCCATGTGTGCAATGCTTTAGCTCAAATGGTTTCACCTCGGCCTTTTGATTACAGCAGAACAACTCCTTCCCACAGGCCAGACCTTAGCTCTGGGTTAGTCATTGCTTTTCATTTACACTTAGGAATTTTATTTGATGCTGGAGCAGATAAGCCATGCATCTGCTCCCTTGTATTTCCCCAGCGCCTCTCCCTTTGTTCTTTGTGCCTTTTATCTGTAGGGTTCTCTCTGCAGACTTCCCTGTCCTTGCCGGGCCACTTTCCCCTACCTTTCTGAGCCTGCCTCTGCCCACCTCTGATTCTGCAAGAAGTGACCAGCTGCTAGCATTTAGCAATGCCCTTACTGTTTACTGAAGTTAATTCACTTGCTCAGAATTAATTTCCCTTTTGATTGCGTGGGCTAGAAAGGTCTGTCACATTTGCAATGGTTTCTTCCAAAATGAGAAAAGGGAAGGAAGAGAAACCCTGCAGCCGAGCATGTGGCAGGCCTGGCCATCCATTCCACCTCGCTCCCCTCCTCTCCCGAGTTCAAAGCAGGGATGTGCATGCTGAGTCACTGCCCGAGGTTAACTCGCTCCAGCCTTGCAACAGTAAACACCCATTAGTGGAAGAGAAGCGATATTGACTGTTAGCAGAGCATAGCTAACTCTGATTCAAGGCCAGTTCGTGTCTTGGAGGAATGGAGAAAGCAGAATTCAGTGCTCAAGGGAGCCCCAGTGCTCTTCTGGAAGTCTCAGCCAGCGCTGCCACCGCAGGTGCTGAGGGGCAAGCCCCTGCCCTGCCCACCCCCTGGCCAGGGACAGTGTGTACCCTGCAGCTCCCCAACCCCTGTAGTACTCCCACCGCATGTAGGGCTGGTGCCTGCAGGAACAGCCTCGGGCTGGGGCCGAGCTGGGCAGGATGAGGCAGGCAGGGCAAGAGATACTCCTGCCCACGCCGCACACAGCAAATCTCCCTGCTGGGACACTCGCTGGGGCAGCATGCTTGCAGAAGAAACTGCCTGAATAGTCACATTTCCTTCCATTGGACATCGAAGCCAAATCCCACGTCTCAGTGCCAGGGTGAATCAGGGTCCCAGAGTCAATGAATGGTAGGGGTTGGAAGGGACCCCTAGAGATCATCTAGTCCAACTACACTGGTTCAGAGAGGACATATATGGAGGTAAGGCCAAACACTAATGCCTTCCTCCAGAGGGGACAGAGTGCCTGGATGCTTTGCAACCATGCTGCCTTTCTAGCAATTAATTCGGCAGAAAGGGAGGAAGGAATCACAGCCCTGCAGGCTACTGGCTATTTTTTTTTATCCTTGCTTGGAGGTCTCACCTGGCAAAGCTGTTCCCTGAAGTCAGCAATTCCAGAGAATGGTGCCTGGCAAACAGGCACCCTATGACTCCTTTGCAAAGTTCCTCTGCTGGAGGAACATGACTTCCTGTGAAATATTGCTGTTCTCCTGGGAAGAACGTGCTTCGAGCATGGGGCAGGAAGGTAAGAGGCAGCTAGACCTTCACAGCTCTGGCATCTGCTTAAAAAAGGGCAGGGAGATGTGTTGAAATTCCCTTTTCTTTTTCTCATAGTTGGCCAGACTTTTCCTGGGCCCTAGCTGGATGACACCAGCCAGGCTGTACACCTGGATAGTGCATCTTAGGCTAAGGGTCATTATATCCCAGTGTGGTCCTCCAGCATTGCCCAACACCTCCCTCCTGACAAGTGGACTCCTGCAGCCAATCTGTTACGGTACATTAGCACCAATGCTGCCTTTCCAGAGCAGCCTGCCCCACACAGCAGTTTTGTGATGGTTCAAAAAAGGTGCAAGCTGGGCAGCCCCTGCAGCAGGCAGCAGAAGCCTGAAGTGCAGCCAGGGTGCAACAAGCCGTCCCCGACATTGAATCTGATGCCTGGGGAAAAGTGTTGTAACCCTGCCAGGTTTGCTCCTTACTGGCACCCCTGTGAGCTAAGCCTTCCCGGTGCAGATCCAACCCGCCCTTTTCCTTCCCTGGGAAAGCTGTCAGCCACCTCACCCAACAGTACCGTCACCAGGCAGCTGAGCTGGCACCCATGGGGAGACTGGGGTGGTCAGCGCTGCCCTGAGCTGGGATTCTGGGCTGCATCGGGGGCTGCCCTTGCTTGCACCTCGGGGGCTTCCTCTGCAGACCGAACAGGCACTGGCAGCAACAAAACAGAAACCTAACCAGAAACATGAGGTGGCTGTGGGAAAGCACGTTGGTGGACTAGTCTTAGGGCCTGCTGGGTCTGCTGGGGCTCCCGCTCCTGTTGGGATGTGCCTCTGCTGCTGTCTGCAGCATCCTTGGGCCAGGCAGCCTCCTTGGGCCGGGCCACCTCTCCAGCAGGAACCCACTGGGGATATTACTGCACGACAGGAAAAGCACCTAAAATAGCAGCTGGGTGTGACGATGAAGAAGGACACCTCTTCCTACGGTGTCCTTAACACAAATACTCTTATGGAAAATTAATCAGCCCTCTTCAGGCTTTTTTCCAGAGGCCCCTCTGACTAATTCTACCCAAAACAACCAGGCTGACCCTGCGCAACAGCGTGACAGTGGCAGACAGGACTTGCTCACGTTTGGGTGGAGGCAGGGAAAAACTGTTTTGCAGGCCTGCCCCAAAAAAAATCCTCAGGCTGGCTCTGCCAAAAACCACACCAAGCATATGGTAAATGAAATCGCTGGCAGAGAGCTGGCTTGGACGGCAGGAGTGTTTCAGCACTGTGGACTGCTTGTTAGCTGGCCTGAATTTTATTTACACTGCTTTTAAGTATCTCCACATTTAAGGAAGAGAAGACAAAAGAGAGGGCAATACCAATTTTTTTCATGTGCTGTTGATGCTTCTCCATGCACATTATTTTTCTGACTGTTAGGATGGTCCCAGTGCTTGTCCCATCCCATGGTTAGGAACAGCAACAGCCTCGCAGAAGGTTTCACCTCCTCTTGTATGGCAACAGACTCCCATGGAAAAGCAGACAGAAGGGTTTTCTCTCTCGGAACAGGAGCTCTGCCTATTTCACCATATGAATGTCCTGTACATTTTGTGGAGCTGATGAAATCATGTACAGATGGGATCCATCTTAACAAGGGTTTTATTCACGAGGCAGGTTTCTCTGCCATGTATCTTGTGCCACATTCCAGCTTGCACAGCTATATCAATCAAATACATTCACAGAGCCAGACAAATTTGTGAGCAGATACCAGATATGGAGATGCTTTGCCTGTGCTGCCATGAGCAGCGTGACTCCCTCGTGTAGCACCACATTTCCTCCTGGAAATACGAGACTTGGAGTCATGGCAATAAACATGCTTTTCCTTACATTGTACCGTTTGTGAGGACTCAAGTACCCAATACCATTCCCAAGGCGCTGCCAGGTGCTGTGGACAAAGCATGGTAGAGAAGAAAGATCCTAAGAAAGAGCATCCAGGGATACTTCAGTGATATGGGAGGCAGCCATAGAAGTAGAAAATAACACAGTCAAACAGTGCCTTTTCTTGAGTTTGGGATGTCATTTTTCCTCCTGGAGCTGCAGCAGCGGAGTGCCACAGGGAGACCTCACCTCCACATCCACAGGCAGCTTTCATTTGCCTCCTGCAGACTGGAGCTCAACCCTTCTCCAGCCCTACCCCATCTCCTGGCTTCTCCCATTTGTCTGCAGGCCGTGGCATCCTGACCATGCATTGCATGGGTGAGAGGCTTTTGTAAAAGGAAGCAGTTAGCTCAGAGCTACTGCCCTGCTCTTACCACAGCCTCTGACTCTCTGCACACACCTTCCCACAGCTGAGCAATTGTGTAAACCACCAGGATGACCAAACCCCAGATAATCTGTTTGTTTAACAACTTGCTCTGGACAAAAAAAAATGGAAGACTGATTGAAGTTGTAGAGCAAACTTTTGGGCTCAGTCTAGCAATGTGCAGTAATAGACTCTTCTCCCTGCTTTTCTTTTTTGTTACATGTTCAGCGCTCAGTCAGTAGTGCCTTAGAAACATCTCCCTAGCTGCCCACGCTTAAAACGAGAACAGCAACAACAACAAAAGGAAATATATAGAGAGATGACTGAAGTGAGTTTGGAAATCACTTCTCATATGAAATACTCCTTTAGTCACAGGCATAAAAAGGCATCAAAATTCCCTGCCTCTGATGTAAACAGCAGAAAGAAAAAGTCATCTGGAAGGACAGGATGATTCATGCTAAGGACCTGACTCGTAATATTCATTGGTGTTGAAATTGCCTCTGCAAGATGACTACATGTGAAAGCAGCACCAGCGAAATCCCAGCTTCTGCCACCTGAAGTATCATTAACGGCAAAGTGGTGTGGTGAGACTCCAGCGCCACAACCCTTGCTCAGGTGAGTAATCCTAAGTCATCCAACCAGTCCCAGCTAAAACAGCAATGTCATTCAGGTAAGACTGCTTTACTTAAGGGCAGCAGCAGCAGACTGGAGCATGCTCATGCTTTGCAGTCTCCTTCAATTGCAAAATAGAAGGTTTTTTCCCTACCTTGCATAAACTCCTTCTGCGGGCTTCCTAACAAAGATGCTGTTCGAGTTGGGCACTTGGAGATGACTGGAAAATTTGGGCAGTCTTTCCCTTTATGTTTATCACCCTGACCCAAGTGGTAACAGGGCCACAAAAGGCCATGCTGACTTTATGCATTGTTAGGAGATACTTTCCTCTGCATATTTGAATCTGTTTACTTAATCTTCTGGGCCTTTACCCATGAATATGAAATTCCTTGATCACTATGCATTAGGAGTCATCTTTGCACCATCTGTTTGTATTTGTCATCTAACCTTTGTAAATAATAAAATGTACTTTGTTCTCAAGTTCATGGATCCTAGCAGGAGAGCAATTATCATGGAGGAATAGTACTGTGTGAAACTATTGGCAGTGTCAGGACTCTGCTTTAGTCACAATACAGTATTTAAGGGAAAGCCAGGACCTCCTCTGAAGAGCAATGCTTGGATTCCTTGGAGGCTGAGAAGAGATGATGGAGGGGTCTATGTCCTTGAAAGTGACGCAGATGCCCTTGCCCATGCCTCTAAAAGAAAGTAATGGCAGAAGAAAAGACAGACTGCACTTCTGGGAGCAGCTTTGCTGAACACTGGGTGTGCCAATGAGAGCCCTGCTCAGGCAAAAATTTAACCAGGCTCCTCTGGAATGGCTGTGGCTGTTTAATGGGGTGGTCTGGGCAGCTGGCCTGGGCAAACTCTCTCTGCGGTAATGGCGGGGAAGAAAAAACTGAGGAAAAAATGGCTAAATGAGCAGATACGCAAAGTTGCTGTCACATCTGCGACTGCCATTTAAAAAGTGAAACAGTCACCCATCAGCTAAGAGGTAAAGTTCAGGGCAGGCTAGGCAAATATCAAGGGAAACATCGATAAAGTGCAGCTGTTATGATATAAAAATAATCCTTAGAGGGAGCTGTGCCTGAAAGTTTTATTAGATCATGCCACGTGGCCATCCCTGCCACATATTACTGAGGTTCAATTTCAACTTTATCATAGCAGATAAATGTGTTTCCTTGGGAGAGTGGTCCCATGAGCAAGAAGAAATACAGACCATGGCTGCAAACCTCTGCAGACAACAAAAGCTGTCTGGTGAGCACACCTCACAGGCATGGTACATGGACAGAGCTGGTCTGAGACATACCTTGTGGCAAACTCAAGATGATTTACATTGCCCGAGGATTTGCCTCTCTGTGCTCTTATAAATTGACCTCTGTGCACTTACAAATTAATCTATATGCCAGGCAACCATCAATGAGTGCTCAAATTGTTGATGGCCTGTTAAAACTTAATGTAGTTGGTTAAAGAAGGGATCATTTGAGGAGATTAAATGGAATCATGTTATTTCTATCCAACGTGTTGGTAGCAGCAGCAAATTTAGGCAAGTAAATGGTTTCCAACTGTTTGTTTAACTGGAAGAATTGTCAGGGTTTGGACAAGATGCCACTTGCCACTCTGCTCAGTCTTGCAAGCATCCCCCACAAGGAGGTTACCTATTAAGTGACAGACAATATTTCTTGTTAGTTGTTAGAGCATGGTGACCTTAGACTTTGCCCAGGTATTTAATAACACCATCTGCTGTCTAGATCTGCAATACTATTATTTTTACATGAGGATTACTCTTCTTGCTTCACAAACAAGGCTGTAATAACAGCACTAAAGGAGAGCAGAGCAGCATGGTATTTAAACCTGACTATCCAAGTAAAACAAACAGGAGGTGCAGCTCACCCCAAAAATCCCAGACATGTTGTCTTGAACCTGGAAACCCTGATGTGCTGAAGGCTGAGCAGCTGTGAACCAGCTTTGTGCGCTGTGCTAGGACAAAATTCTTGTGTCTCACCTCAGAGAGGACCAGGAGTGAAATCTATCCATGTGCAGGCTGCCCACCACTTTGCTCTTTCTGTTGCCATTGCTGTTTCCTTCACCAAAACAGCAGCAACGGTCCAAAGGCCACCATTTAGGAATCACCATGCATTCAGATCTTTGTCTTATTGGTAATGTGCTTTTAAAGCACATTTATCTGGCTTTGTATCTGAATCTATAAAGGGTCCAATCTTGTTCTTGCTGACAGCACTGTGATTTTTGGCTTTGGCTTCTTAGAGAATTTAGGGGAGGGAAAAGAAAATCCAGTGAATTTATCTGTGCAGCTGGTGTCTTCTGATCACTGTTCCCCCCATCTTGAGCAGCCAAGGGTTTTGTGTAGAGTCATTCAGCTAGGGACCTGAGCCTACTGCATTCAGTGATAAAAGTCCTCCCAACTGAGATAAGTCAGTTTCTCACTCTGAACGATGCACTTTTTGTGCAAATACTCTTTTCTTCCTAATAAAGAGAAGCTGAAATCTGGTAGCTGGTGGGCTGCCAGATTATGGAGGAATCATTAGAGGTGTGAACACCGAGTGCACCAAAAAACAAGGCAAAGAGAAAGAGCCCAGACTGCACTTTAAATAACAAAGTGCACAATTGCACTGGGGATTTTAAAAATGTTTTTATTTTGTTGTACTGCTCACTGGTGCATGTGACTCTAGTGTGCATATGAGGGATACAACCATCACAAACCCCACATAGTCTCCAGTTTCACTCCCGCATCAGACCTAAGAGGAGGAGTGCTTTACTTGGCACTCCATTGCAACAGGGAGGTCAAATATGAAACCAAACATATGAATGCAATTAGGAGGGTATGTAAAATATGGGGGCTGGATGTCTTAGCAGTGTCCGAAGCAGGCATGTCTTGACATGCCGTTGGTTAAAGAGGATTTTAAGTATTCCAGTCTGTCGGATGGTGTATCTGGTTACATCTGAAATGAGTTTCTTAGTCTTTTGCTCATACGATTTTTCTCATATTTCAGGTGTAGTTGTTTGGATCTGAAAGCCTAGTGTGCAAAAACCACTTTCTGAAGTACATGAAACAATATCTTTTTGTTACCAATGCTCATTTTGGAAGAAGATGTGAAAAACTTGCTACACTTGCCCTGAGGTGCATATAGCAGGTTGTGATGGTTTTCTTTACCATTTGTAAACAGAGAAAGTGGTATTTTCACATGGAATACAGTCAAGTAGGGGTTCTTTCTGTTGTTTCACAAGTGACAAGGGAATGGCTAAAATCTGTGCCAAAAGTATGTACAAAAACCTACCTCTGCCCTTTCCCTACAATTTGCATTTTCTTTTAAAACTTTCCAAGTGAAGTAGTAGACAAAACCCCCAGCAACTAGAAGCATGTGCAAGGATGCAGAAAGCTTTAGAATACATTTCCACACCCTGCTGACCTATTCATCAAAAAGTCTGCCAAAACATGTACCTCGGTATGAAACAAAATTCAGAAGAACCTTGGTTGCATTAACCTACTTCTTTCCAAGCTGCGTGCCACCACAGGCTCTCCAAGTGGAAGAAGAGCTGAGGCCATTGTGTGACTTTTCTGCCATCCCTAGGAGTCAACCCTCCTTCAGTGCCAGAGGAGGGTCAGCAACTCAACTGAGAGGAGTTGAGCAGACATGACAGTCCTTGGGACAAGGCAGTGGTGACCTGTCAGCTGCACAGACTCCTGACCTCACGTTAACTGGTGCTTTGCATGACCACCTTGGGCCAAATGCTGCCCTGCTGCAAAGTCAGTGACCTAGTGAAGCTGCCTCTAGTGGGAATGGTGTCCACTGTGTTCATGAGTTTCCTGAGGTTGGTGGTGGTAAGCACTGTTAGGTTTAGTTGTGCCTGACTCATTCTTTTCCCATCTCTCCCTCCATTTGAAACACCATCCTGGTTCAGGAGCACTGTATAAACTCAGGCTGAGGTTCTCATGATCCCAGAGAACGTTTGTGGACCTTTGAAAGCAATGGGTTCACATGAAACATAGTCCTCCAAAGAGAAGACATGGGAGTATCTTCCTCACCTCATGCCTGCATCCCATGTGCTAGTTTTCCAGATTTGAATACAAACCTCCATTTTATGTTCTGTGGGCATGCTCACAAATGCACACACACATGCATACACTCAGAGTATATTTTGTACCAGCTGCAAGCTAGGCCCAATAAGAACAACAAAGAAACAATCATGCTGGTAGTTAAATGCTTTTATAGCACTGCTGAGCCATAAGAACATTCCTCTGCAGTGAAAAGTAGGGGCTCTGTGCAAAGCTTTACCCACAGGATTGTTCCTGGTGATGGACGCAGGGTTGCCATCCCACTCTGCAGGAAATGGAGCCTAGCTCTCAATCTCCCCAGGCCCTGGTAGGAAATCAGACCCATCTCTAGAGCAGCCCTGTGTCCCTAGGCTGCAATGGAATGGCTGTGGGTACAGCACGAAGGGCTCCTGCAGCAGCTGCAAACTGATGCCATCACTGAGGTCACTCCCCAGACATCCATCCCAGCCTGCTCCCTTTTGCCCCAGGAGAAGCCCCAGAGCGGCAGGATGGGGGCACTGGGGCAGGTCTATCTGCACAGACACAGGCAGAGCCAAGAAGGCTTCTGGGGACAGGGAGAAGCAGGACTGCTTTCTGGTGGCAGCACCAGCTCAGTGTGCCCACCAAGGCAGAGTTGCAGGTGTACTGCCTGCTTTCCTCTGGTAGCTCACCCATGCCCAAGGCCACCTGGAGCAAAGACAAGATGAGATGGTAGCCAGGAGACCCTGGCCAAGCTTGTCTCTTCAGCGTGACATTCTGGGGCAGTGATTTGGCCTGCTATTATGTAAGACTTAACAAAAGCTGTAAAACAAAGCTATTTTAAGTAAGAATGTTAATTGAAGACTGAGTCAGGCTGCAGCTAGCACAGAGATGTTTTTCAGAGGCTTGTACCCTTTTTCATTTGGTCTGTATTTTTTCCACTTAATTACAAGAAGTGTGGAACAGCACTTAGCAATAATAGCAAGTGGCAGAGGTAAAATGGATGATGGAGCTGATCCTCCTCTTGCCTCTGGATCAGCCACTGAGAACTATCCCAGATCTGTGATATCCAGAAGTTATTCACCCCTGAGGCTGCACAGGGCATATGGGAAGTGAACCCGAGGACTTTCATCTGGTTCTTGAGCAACACCTCCACCGTGGCCAAGGAAACAACCAGAGGGGCCCTGGTTAGCACTGAGTCTTCGCTGAAGTCTACACTGGTGTGGTTTTTCCCCTGTCATTGCTTGGGGCGGGGGGGTGGAGAGGTGCTTAAAGGAGGTTTGGACATGTCTGTCCATGCTTTTGCAAGCTGCCATGGGGTGCCCTGAGGTTCAACACAAACAGACAGCAGTACCCTCCATGCCGTCTGTCATTGTCACAGGCTCCAAAGGAGTCTCTGAGCAGACCATGGGGCTGCTTGGTGCTCCTGGTCATCTAGGACTGCATGTTGAAACTGTGGTGAGACGTGTTGGGGAGACGGTTATTGAGGGATGCCCATGAGGCACCTCCCAAGTGCACACGTGGGACCCCTGCAGCACAGTGAGTGCAAGCAGCCTGTGAGCCGCCTCTGTGAGCTCACCAGCACGGCCATCCTCGGGCAGCATGCCACAACCTCGGTGGGGCCCATTACGGAGATGATTGCTCCTCAGTCCCTCATCCATTCCCATTTGGGAGACTAATTGATATGCAAGTCCCAGCCTTTGGCAAGTTCCTTTAATGACTGAAATTTGGAGGAGGAGACTGAGTATAATTGCCAGTGCCAGCACAGTCTACCGGTTATTAATGTTGCTGGTGTTCTCTTTATCAAATATGAACTCAACTGTGCTTCCTAGCAGGCACTTCTTTCTGAAGCTCTGCATGAGCAGGAGGGATGTAGATGCCTGGAAAAAGGATGTGTGTCATTTTTTTTTGGCCTGAAAGTGTAAGTGGACAGGATGAGGTAATGCAATACAGCTCTGCTGTTTAAGTTGACAAATGCATCATTAATACCTAAACTAATTGCCCCTCGGCATTGCTACATAGTAGTATACTACACATATGACAGAATGTACAAGAAGATAAAAATACTCTCTTTGACTTGCTTTTTACTTAGCATCTTAGCAGTGAACAAAAAGGTAAGGCTAGTGTCTGAAGCACAGAGAAGAGCATCTCCTCCCTACTCTGACAGCCTAGCATGCTGCCTGAGGGGCTCCTTGCAGAGGAAGGGCACTGCCTAGGCATCAGGAGGACAGAAATGGAGAGGAATGAGGCATTGCCAAGGGAGCCAGAAACGACTTTCGTCTGCATTTTGTGTTTTCTCAGATTTGGTCACACTTATGTCAACTCTCATTACGTTGCAAAAATGAAATAATATAGCTGCAATGACTAGCAGAAATGTGGGCAACCCAGCCATATCTCAACACAGCTGGAACAAGCCAAGGCTGCAGCATAACACACCGACTTGCAGCCTCTGCATGCCGGTGCCCAAAATTCCTTCTGAGGGAACAGTGGGCTCTTCAAAAGACTCTGCTGTTGCAGCTGCACACTGTAGGGTTCTCCCTGAAGAGCAGCCCCCTGAGGTGGGGAGCATGAGCAGTGCCAGCACACGGTAACTAGCAATTGCTGGGTAACCAGAGAGGGAACCCATCTCCCCTTTCTTCTCCCTCTTCAAGTCTCTTTGAACTAGCCCATTTGCAAAGAGGCCAAACCCATCTGCACCTGCCAAACCACTCCCCACTCCCTGGAGTCCCTCCAGGCATCTGCATGCCGTGGGGAGGATGAGGCAACCCTTTTGCCAACAGAGAAGTGGGATTGCAAAACTTCTGGAGCTGTCAGGAAACCTTGAGGTCAACAGCAGCAAAGACTACCTACCACTGCCAGCAGTGGTCCTGTCCTGCCTCAAATTGGGAGGCTGGAGGCTGCTGAGACAGGGAGGCCTTAAGTGACAGCCAGCTCTTCTGGCAGGACTGGGAAGTGATTTGCCAGCTGGAGCTATCACCGAGCACCAGTTTACTGCTTATTGGTAATATGGGAACTCCCACACTGGAAACAGCTTTAATAACTCTGGCCCAGGCTTTGAGAAGATCTGTGCCTTGGTTTTGACTTTTATTTCATGTGAGGACCTCCCTGCCACCTCCCTCAAACAGGGAAAAATGTTTCCAAGCCTGAATTCCCCAGCCAAAACAAGAAACCCTTGACGCACCCTCCCTGGGACTCATCTTCCTTCTTTGCTCAGGCACACCAGCCTTTCAACACATGCAGAAAGGGAAGCTTTGCCCCATTTTGCAGATAGTCAGTGCTATGCACACTGCATGGATAAAAGCTCAGGAAGATGAAGCCCAGACAAGGAATTTTACTATCTGGGGGCTTAAATAGAAGGCGTTTTAAAGCCCTCTATAATTTTTCTTTTTCAGCAGATGATCTGTTTCTGCTCTTATTTTGTAATGTTTCCTGTGAAGTCCCCACCCCTGTCCAATTTTTGGAGGGTACTTGGAAGCCTGTCGGCTCTCTCTCAGCAGGCAGGGAGCACAGCGGTGCAGTGTCGTGCAGAGGTTACGGCTTCCAGGGCTTCCTGTTTATTTTGGGAAGGGGTCACCGCTCTGCCTTCGCCCCAGGAAGCCCCCTTGGCCACCGCATTCCTACCTCCCTCGCCCCTGGCCACAGACAATTGCCGACTGTAGCTTGCAATGCAGAGCACCGAGGCGGAGTGTAAATGGGATAACCCGACATGCCTATTTACCCAGCCTGGGGATAAGGGGCGGAAGCTTTTCCACATCAAATGCCCTTTCTTCTGGCATCTGGAAGTATCTCTCTGAAGTTTTTATTTCTCTTCAGAGAGTAGTAACCTCTGAATTTCTTAAGTATTTCCATGATCCTAGCTGCTTTTTTTTTTTCTGTTACTACTTGAAAAGAGGGCGTAAAGTCAACTGCTCAGTTAAAAACAGAATTGTTTACTTTTTTAAAGAAAGTGTGCAATTTTGACTCCAAACCGCCTAGAGTAGAGCCCACCAAGGGAGCACAAGCTGTAGCACCAAGGCTCTTGCTCCCACTGAGACTCCTTGAAAACTAGTCCTGCCCAAACCTTCCAGAGCAAAAAAATCCTAGCAGAGTAGCACCATACATAGCATCTTCATGTTTCAGGAGATATCCACAAACTAACGTCGCACCAGTGTCCTGCTGCTGCTTCTCTTGCCAGGCAGGAGCTGCTCGGGTGCCTCACGGCTCTGTGAAAGTGGCCACCGAACAGCAGCATTCAGCAGAGCTATCTTCAAGGAGTTAATAAAAGCCTCCCAGGTACAGCAAAAGCCAAACGCTGAGTAGCTGCTCGAGTCCCTCTCTATCCTTTGGCGCTTTGCAGGGAGATTGTGTGCTGACCTCTTCCTAGCCTGGGTGGAATATTTTCCTGCCAGTGCCTCTGCCAGCCAGGACCAGCAGCAGCTCCAGCCTGCAGGGCCAGGCAGCTGCCTGCATGTCACTGGTGAGTGGCTCCCAGGGAAGCCTACGTGGCTTTACATCCATAGTGATGTGCCTGTGAATAAAGGTATAAGTGCTTGTAAACATCTGCAGGATTCAGAGGGCTTACCGTGGGCCTGTCCAAAACCTACTTATGTCAACAGCCTATGCCTGATGATACTCTCATTTGCATCAGTATCTTTTGGGTTTTCTCTTCCTTTTTCTTATGGCACTAAACAGAACACTGTTGGATGGGGGTTTTTTCTCCTACTTTAAGGTTTTCCTCCTTTCAGCGTGCCTTGAGGCTGGCTTTGGCACCAGCATCAACATGAAAGCCAGAACATCACCTGAACTGCTGTTTGAATCACACATCTTAAAATCCATACATAAAAGGGTAGTGGTGGGGATTTACTTTCAAAATGATGGATTGTTCTGAATGAAAATAAAAACTTTCAGTGTTTCTAAAATGGCTACCAGTAGCTCACTTACAGGCAAACATGAGCAGCTGTCTACAAGCAAGATCTGGCAGTTGCATTAGGGGCTTTTGAACTGGCAGCAAAAAAAAAAATTACACAGTCCTCACATAGGCAAGAAGCTGGGTTCATTGAGCTTTCTGGAAAATGCTCTGCAGAAACCTGCCATCTCCTGTAGGAATGAGAACAGCAGAGGTGCCATAAAATCAGGAGGCATCTCAGAGTGGAGGCAAAGCTCCTCTGTTCCTGCCTGAACTCTCCTCAGCAGAGGAGAGTAACAAGCATTGTAACAAATACATAATGACCAGACTCCCAGCCATGTACTTTTAGGAGTCTGTAATCTGCCGTCAAGTCTCTACAGGTTGAACTGACAGGTTTTGCTTTCACTCATAGTGGCACTGCTTCAGGAGGCTCCTTGGCCCGAAACCACCCGCATCTGAACAAATCCAAAACGTCAGCCTCTCCCCTCTCACTTCTGGGAGAGCAGCCTCCATAATTCAGTATGAATCAAAGAAAGTGAGGAGATAGCACCCTGCAGCATCATCACCCCTCCCGTTTTGGCTTTGGTCATTTTGCTACTACGTTGCAGGACTTCTGCCCCAATAGAAGGATGGAAATAAGACCCATAGAGGAAGCGGTGTGTATCTGCAGCAGAGCAAAGATGTGGGGCAGCCCTTGACTGGGAGGGAAAGCAGAATGCTGAGGGCATGGGGAGCACCACTTCAGAAAGTCAGGCCTCATGGAGCACAGGTGCATGGGTGAAGGGCAGGCTGAGGGCACAGCTCTGGGGCAAGGGGTGCTGTGGAAGAAAGATGGGAAAGGAAACAGGACCCTGGAGGGTGAGAAGAGCAGAGCAAGATCTCAGTGTGGCCCAGGGAAAGATGGGGTGGAAACATGGGGTGGGAAGGGGCTCACCATGGCACTAAAGTGGAGGTGGCAGGCATGAGTTCATATTGCAGAGCTGCCCTGCTCCAACTCTCTCTTTCTCCAACCCTTTCTTCCCTCAACCATGACACTGGGCACAACCATGATAAGTCAAAGGCCTCCTGCACTGTGCCGAGCCCCCACCCATGCCACCATGGTGGTCCTTGGCCAGGCACTGCCCTGGCCCTGACCAGCCCCATCAGGTGTCCCCCAGCACTATCTGCTCCTATCTACAACCTTGGTGTGTCACAGCAAGGGGTGTTTCATAGAGATCGGGCAGAAGAGAACGGTTTCTGTTTCAACCAACAACAAAAAAGGAACAAGTGCATTATCTGTTTGATTCCTGTGCAGTTACTGCTGTAACAGTCAGCAGTTTTGAGAATATTTTTGTGTGTGTGTGATTCAATACATACACTACATTTCCTATGTAGGACTGCCACTAGAGTTTTTTATCTGCTTTTTTACATTGAGCTTAGTAACGGGGGTGGGGTGGGGGGGTTGCCTTTTCCACGAGAATAAATTCAAATGCAGCAAATGGGGTAACACCAGAATACTGCTCATCTCGACTTTTCCAAGCAGCTAGTTTTCATTAGAAATAAAGGAAAATAAATACACGTTTTCTGTCCTGCAGTTAAAAGCCAGACACAGCTGAAAGCTTTGCTTTCTTCCCCTGCAGCTTCACTCAGCGAGCACTCCAGCTCTGCTCATGATCAGAAATGCGCACAGTTTCTTGGCTTTCCACCAGTATACATAAATATATGTGATTTTTTCCTTCGGAGAACCTGAAGGCTAAAGCAAGAGGGCAAAGGAGTACGTGACTAAAACATCCAAACTTCCTCTTTCATAAGCCATCACATGATGAAGTGCAATTACAATTCCAGCCTTGTCCCTGCCAATTCCAGGCGCATTGCCTCACCCGAGAAACCCAGCTTCTTTCCCTCGTGTGTGTGCGAGTGTGTGTGTGTGTGTGTGTGTGTGTGTGGTGTATGTAAGCAGCAATCGCTGCAGCCGGCTTGGCGAGCTTCCAGCTTCGGGCTGGAGAAAGAGGGCAGTGGGTGGAAGACGAAAACAAAGATCTGTTTACTTAGCATGCATGGATAAAGCGCCTTTCCAGCCGCGGAAGGGAGGAGGGAAGAGAAACAGCTTTAAAGGACTTTGATGCAATGTGAAAGGAGGGCTGCTCAAGGAAAACGAGCTGATGTTAACCCTTGACTCTCCGGGGCCACGTCGAGGCCGCGCCGCGGACGTGCTATCTCCTTTCCCTTCCCTCGGCCGGTGGCTGAGGGCCGTGCAGGAGCCACGAGGGCTCCGGGGGTACTTCCTGGGGCAGCAGGCGTGGCCGCCGCCCCCACATGCGGGGCCGATTCGAGGGCCGGGGCGGGTTTTTGTTTTGCTTCAGAGCCGGGCGCGCAGTTGCAAAGTCACCCAACCTGGCACGGGAGCCGGCGCTGGCAGCCAGCGCCAGGACGCGGCGGAGGGCGGAGGCCGGCCCCCCCCTCTCCCGTCCTCCCCTGGGCACTCGAGCGGCCGCGTCAGCCGGCCCCGGTGGGAGCAGAGAGGAGCGGAGGGCGGCCGGTGGCCCCCCTCCTCGGCTGATCCCCCGCGCTGCGCCGCGCCGCGCCAGGGCCGGCAGCGCCCCGCACGGGGCTCGAGCGGCTGCCAGCCGCAGGGAGGCACCTCCCGCCGGCGGCAGCGGACGTCAGAGCTTCCCCGGCCCCGGCCGGCCCCTGCCTCCCGCCCTCCTTCCCTCCCTCCCCCGTAACCTACATAACGCCGTGGGAAGGGCGGCCCGCGCACGGGCGTCGCGGGGGAGCTGCCGTCGCCGCTGTGTTTACGCTGGCGACTGCACACGCGTGCGGCCGGCCCTACGTGCCGAGGTGCGCCCGGTCAGGGGCTGTTTCATCTCCCGTAGCAAGCGGGAAAAGCAGACACCCTGTTTCACTCTGTCCTTTGCCCCCGCCATGTGTTTTGGTGTGGACACAGGCGGCGGTTGAACGACTGGTAGTGTGGCAGGGGGACGGGAAAACGTGTCTCCAGATTCTCTTTTTTTTTAGCGGCGGGGGACACGACACGGCGTTTTCTCTGTGTGAATTTTGCTAATCTGTATTAGAGAGCCGCTGGTTTGTGGTTGAAAATGACAGGAAATCTAGAACGTCCTATTTCCTCTGCACAATGACAACAGTTTTAAAAAAAAAAAAAGTAAAAGACGGGTAATGGTTGTATTTATTTGTAATGGTGCCTCCTGCCCCGGCGGGGAGAACAAAGCCGAGCAGCGGGAGGGAGCCGGGGCCGGTCCTGGCCTCGGCCCGGAGGCGGCGCTGACCGGCCCGGACGGGGGGGGCCGCGGCCGCGGGGCGCACCCGGGGCAGAGCGCCGTGCCCAAGGTCACCGGCCGGGCGGGGCGGCTGGTGGGGGGAACCTCGAGCCTCTGCGCCCACGGGTAACGGGTTTCGGCAAAGCCCCTCGGCGGCGCGAGAAACAGTAACGAACCCAATAATAATAAATATAATAAACATAATAAAATTAACAACAGAAGAGGAGGGAGCTGCAGCGCGCCCCCGCCCCTCGTCCCGTCCCTCTCCGCTCCCACAGCCCTCCCCGCGGGTGAGACGGGGCGGGGGCGCGGCGGCCCCCCGGCGGCAGGAGGAACCCCCAGTGCCGGTGGCGGGGGCTCGGGCAGGGGCCAGGGCCGGGATCGCGGCGGCGGCGGCGGGGCGGGGGCGCCCATCGCGCAGGCGCGGCCAGCACTGTCGAAGAATCGAGGCGGCGGCGCGCAGAGGTGGCGGTGGCGGCTGGAGCCCGGCACGGCGCCGCCGCCAGCCCCGGCCCCGGCCCCGGCCCCCGCGGCAGTCCCCGCCCCGCCGTGCCGCGCCGGCCCCCGCCGCCCCGCGCCGCCCCGTAGTA
Source organism: Colius striatus (assembly GCF_028858725.1). Lineage (NCBI taxonomy): Eukaryota > Metazoa > Chordata > Aves > Coliiformes > Coliidae > Colius > Colius striatus. The sequence goes on along the minus strand of NC_084760.1, from coordinate 69,455,565 downwards.
GCCAGCGAGCGGGGGAACCGTGCGGGCGGCAGCGGCCGCAGCCCTGCGCCAGCCGCGCCGCGGAGATGCGCGTTCCCGCCGCCCTGTGAGCGCCGCCGGCGGAGACGGCGACGGGAGCGACGTCCCCCGCAGCGGCTTTGACTGCCGGGGCGCTCGCCGCGCCCTGCTCCAGCGCACGGAAGAGGAAGGCGAGGGGGAGAGGGCCCGGCGGACGGTCCCGCTGCGGCCGCGGCGCCCGAGCCTCCCCGTCGGGACTCCAGTGGCGAGAGGCGGAGGAGGCGGCGGCCGGAGCCGGACCGGGGGGCGCTCGCCGCTGCCCCGGGGCCGGGACATGTCGTCGGCGGCGGTGGCGGCTGCTTCCCGCAGGCAGTCGTGCTACCTGTGCGACCTGCCCCGCATGCCCTGGGCCATGATCTGGGACTTCACCGAGCCCGTCTGCCGAGGCTGCGTCAACTACGAGGGCGCCGACCGCGTGGAGTTCGTCATCGACACGGCGCGGCAGCTGAAGCGGGCGCACGGCTGCTTCCCCGAAGGCCGGGCCCCGCCGCCGCCCCACGCCAAGCAGCCGCCGCTCTCCGCCAAGGAGCTCCTGGCGCAGCAGCAGCAGCTCGGCCACCCCGCGGCGGCGGAGGCGGCGGCGCGGCCCCCGCCGCAGCCCCTGGAGCGCTACCCGCTGGCGGCCGAGCGGCCGCCGCCCCGCTTGGGCGCCGAGTACGGCGGCGGCCGGCAGGTCAACGGCATCTTGGTGCCCAACGGCTTCCCAAAGCCCGAGGAGCCGCCCGAGCTCAACCGGCAGAGCCCCAACCCGCGGCGGACGCACGCCGTACCCCCCACCCTAGTGCCCCTGGTTAACGGCGCCGGGCTCCCCGCCGCCATCGGCGGCCTCGGCAGTCGCGCCGCCGCTGCCGCCGCCGCCTCCCTGGCCGCCATCTCCGCCGCGCCCGCCACGATGGCCGTGCCCGTATCCCAGCAGCCGGCGGCGCAAGCGGCGGGGCAGGCGGCGGGGCAGCCCGGCGAGCTGGGGCACAAACGCCCCGGCTCCGTCTCGTCCTCCTCCTCCTCCTCGGGCGGCGGCGCGTCGGGGGAGCACGACGGCGGCGCCAAGGAGAAGCGGGGCTCGGCCGAGAGCCTGCCAGCGGCGGCGGCAGAGCTGGCCGCCGAGGGCAAGAGCCGGCCCGGCAGCGAGCAGGAGTGGCTGACCAAGCCCAAGACTGTGCGGGACACGTTGCTGGCCCTGCACCAGCACGGCGCCCACGGCGTGCCCTCCTTCGACAGCAAGTTCAAGAAGGAGCCGGGCATGGCGGGCGGCAGGCTGCTGGGCTACGAGACCAACGGCGCGGTGGCCAAGCCAGGTGAGGCGGCCGGGGACAGCGGGCAGGGAGCCGTGGGGTGGTGGCAGGGGAGACTTTCCCGGCATGTGGGGCGGAGGATCCCGCGCGGCTTAGCGCGGCCGAGGTGTGGCGGCTCCACGGCCTGGGTGGCCGGGTGTCCGGGGGTGGGGGGCGGCCGCGGCCACCTGTTCCTATGGTTGCACGGAGGTGACCTCCCGCGCTCAGCGGTGCGTTGCGACTGCGTCGCCTGCGCACCCTCCTCATCCTCCTCCACTCTGCCTCCGCAGGGGCCCGGGCCGCCCGGAAGAGGAAGCCTTCGCCCGAGCCGGAGGGCGAGGCGGGACCCCCGAAGATCAACGGGGAGGTGCAGCCATGGCTGCCCACCTCGTCGGAAGGGATGAAGCTGCCGCTGACGGCCACCCCCTTCATGTCACCCCCGCCGCCCACCGCCTCGCCCCACTCCAACTCCAACCGGACCACGCCGCCCGAAGCGGCCCAGAACGGCCAGTCTCCCATGGCCGCCCTCATTTTGGTGGCGGACAATGCCGGGGGCAACCACGCCTCCAAAGACGCCAACCAGGTCCACTCCACCACGCGGAGGAACAGCAGCAGCCCCCCCTCGCCCTCCGCCATGAACCAAAGAAGGCTGGGCCCCGGCAGGGAGGTGCCAGGCCAGGGGGCCAACACGGCGGGCGGGCTGGAGCCCGTCCACCCCGCCAGCCTGCCGGACTCGTCCCTCGCCGCCAGCGTCCCGTTGTGTTGTACCCTCTGCCACGAGCGCCTGGAAGACACCCACTTCGTGCAGTGCCCCTCCGTCCCCTCCCACAAGTTCTGCTTCCCCTGCTCCCGGCAGAGCATCAAGCAGCAGGGAGCCAGCGGGGAGGTCTACTGTCCCAGTGGGGAGAAGTGTCCCCTGGTCGGCTCCAACGTCCCTTGGGCTTTCATGCAGGGGGAGATCGCCACAATCCTGGCTGGAGATGTGAAAGTGAAAAAGGAGAGGGACTCGTGACTTGCCCACTCTCGCTGCCCAACGTCACCTTGAACTCGAACTGCTCGAATTGTGTATATATCTATAAATATATATATATAAATATATATATATCTCCAAGACAAGGGAAATGTAGACTTCATAAACATGGCTGTATAATTTTGATTTTTTTGAATACATTGTGTTTCTATATTTTTTGAAGACAAAAGGTATGTACTTATTATAAAGGCATTTCTTCTAATTCTTCTCCTTTTTTGGTTTTTCTGTTGGGTTTTGGTTTTTTTTGGTTGATTTTTGTTTCTTTTCTCCCTTTTGTTATAGCAACTATTTGTTGTGCTTCCCTGGTGACAGTTACTGTTCAGTGTAGGCTGTGACTTGCGCTGCTTTTTTTAGAGAGCACTTGGCAAAACAGAAATGCTTCTAGCTGTATTTGTATGCACTTGTTTCTTTTTTTTTTTTGCTGTTTGTTTGTGTTTCCTTTTTTCTTTTTTTTTTTTTAATGCCAAATACACTTTCTGACATTGTAAAGATTGCCTTACCGTCTGTGATTCCTTATTCCTGGCCCCTGTCCTGTAGAGCTGGTCGCATGCAGGCTTGGTCTGAGGCGGTTGGGGAGAAGAGTGGCTAGCCAAGGTGGGGGTGCCCCTTGTCATCCCTGGAGCTTAGGGAGCATGAGGGCTTTCTCCCAGAAACACGTGGCTTGGGTTGCAACAGCAGATCCACCAGATCCAGTCCCAAATTCCCCCGTGTTTCTTACGGGAAGTTGCCTCCAGAGTAGTATGTGGAGAGGTGCCCGAGAGGCGCTGTTGAGTTAGGGTTTTCTGGGTTTGGTTTTGGTTTGATGGTTTGTTGTTTGTTGATTTTCTAATTTCTTTTAAGGCAAAGTTGTCTGCAGTTCACGTGATCAGTTGTAAGATTACAAAACTGCATTTATTCACCAATTACGTACCGTAACGTGGAATTTTGATAACGAACTTAATTACACGATTGGCGAAGGTGCCAACATAGCACTGCCATCTCCAAAGGTCTTGAGCATCACCTTTTGTGTCTTTTGGTGGGGGAGAGACTGATTTTCTTTTTAAATTTTACTTTGATTTTCAGATAGCGCAGGTGGACTTTGAGTTTGCTTATCAGTCACCTCTACTGCTGTTGCTATTGTTACTATCGCTGACCCGGTCTTACCAAGTAGTGGCAGGTACGGTGTGGTACAGTGACAGCAGTGACTGAGTTTCTGCCAGATTGCCCCGGGGGCATATCAGTGACAGCCCAGATGTGGGTGGAGGAAACCTGTAATTTCCTTGTTACGTGTGCTTGAAACAAACCTACTGCTATTCTTTGAAAATGGAAATATAAACTGGTTGAAATGAAAGCAATTAGGGCTGCACATACTGGCCCTGGCCCTGCCTTTTAAGCTATTTTGGAGAACTCTTTTGTAAAGCCACTTCTTATGATCACGCTTCTGCATCACCAAGCAGACTTCTAAAATCAATAAATCATTGGTTACTAGAAATAGTTCGAGTCTTATAGTGATGTTTTTGTGCTGTTTATAGTTTGTTGGCAACACCGCAGCTGTACGAGCCCTTCTGTTGAGGTGTTTATAACTTGGTTATAAGCGGTTGTTTCTGAGCAAAAGGGTGGTGAGGTCGTCCCTTCCCAGGGACGGGCTCTAATAAATACTTTCAGTATCGGAAGAGGAGGGAAAAAAATCTGTTCAGCCAACTATAATTTGAAGAATTTTGGGTGCTTTTACGTCTGCTGTTCTCATTGTGATAATGTTCAGACTGCAGTTTCATGCAGAGTAGATCTCTTTCAGAAGACTATTTTTTCTTTTTTTTTCCAAAAGAAATGGTCATTATTAGTATTTGAAGATCAGAACTGCACATGCACAGTAATTTTTTATGAAGTGTTTAATGAGCACACCCACTACATTGTGTTCCATATTACAGGTCAATGTAATATTAGGTAAGACTTGCATGATAAACAAATTCATTGAGTCAATATTACGCTTTAAAACTTATAGTGAAGATTGGTGTCTTATGTAAACACATTTAGCCAATTTGAAGAAAACGCACATTATATATATACCTATATATATATATACCTATATATAAAAAAAAAACTGTAAAGGATTCTTTGGAACCACTATGATCTGTATAAATGTGTATTTAGGCACTTTATTAAAAAAAAATGGATTTTGAGCTGATAGATGGTAACAAGTTCTTCAAAGCTGCTTGGCATAATTCCTCACGTGAGCTGAAGCTCATGTTTTTGATTAAGGTGGTATCCCTACTCTAAAAAAAGAAGCAAAACTGAAACTCCAAAACCACCCTTAAAAGGTCCCCCCCCTTTTGTGTTATCAGGTGGTCCAGCTCTGAGCCTGCCGAGGGCAAGACCTGCTCCCAACAAAGCATACCCTTGTTTTGGGGCTGAGGGACGTTGGTGTGACTGGGAGGAGAGGCCTGTATGGAAGTGCACCTTCCTCCTCCTCTCTGCTGGCCGTCTGGCTCCCGCAGCTCTGTGACTCCTGGAGAGGATGGAAATTCCCTGGCTGGTGATGCTAGGTGGTGGCCCGGGAATATACGTAGCTGGAAAAGAAGTGGCTTGCAGTGGCTGCACTCGCTCAGCTGACGTTCAGCCCCCAGACTCCATCCAAGTCTAATCTGCACCATAAAACTTCAGAACTGCAAAAGGAAAAAAACAAACAAGCAAAACCTGAGGGTGTTCATACATAGCTCATTTTGCTCACATTCACATTTTGCTTTTTTCCGTTTGGTTGCTTCCCTGAGTTAAAACAATGCTGTGGTGGATTCTCCCTTTATATCAGTTTACTACTTCCTGGGCTACAAGCTTTTGCTTTTTTTTTGCTTTTTTTTTTCATTATTATTTTGAAATGCTTTAGCTGCAACAGTGCTACTGTTAATATTCCTTTTTAAACTTTTTAAAAGGTGATACTGTAATTTGTGTAGTATTAAAAGTCTTTTAACGAAGAATGTGTGATTTTAATGTTTTTATTTTTTTCCCAGACCCACTTCCATCATTTTTTTTTCAGAGGTTTGGTTTGTTTTTTTCCTAGCAGATCACCTGCACGGTGCTTTTGTTGACAGCTGCAGAACTAACCTGTTGCCATCTTTACATTTTGATTTGTTACTCCTGGCACTAGGTACAAGGAAACAAGAAGCTTTAAGTACTTCTTGCACTTTTTTTGTATATATAAAAAGAAAACTGAAGGAAGCTACAGTTGCCCAAATGCAATTTTTAATGTTTTTTAAACTGTTTATGACACTTATTTGTGAACGGGGAGCAGTGTGGGGCAGAAGAGGTGTGTGGCTGGTGGGTGCTGCCCTACATCCAGGTCCCGGGGTGGTGGAGGAAGTGCCACACAAGACCAGCTTTGAGCACATTTGCTGTGGCCTCAGAAAACCTGGTATGTTTGAGAGCTCTCTTTTTAGATGTGCTGTAAACCAGGCCATGACAACTGCGTGTTTTTATGAACTAGCACTTTGGCAAGGGGTATAAATATATTTGAGAGTGCTCTCTAGTGGCTTGTTATGTCAACAGAGCCCCTGGATCCTTTCTCTCTGCTCCTGGGCCAAGCCCTGCTCCTCCAGCCCACTGGCAGGGTGGGATGGGATGCTGCTCTGAGGACACATGGCCCCCACTCACCTTTCCAGGCCAGTGGTTCACACCCGCTTCCCTGTGTCTAATTTACTGCCAGAGTGGCACGGGACACCCGGTGTGGGGTGCAGGGTGTTGTGGCACAGCTGCAGTCCCTGCCACAACTGCGGCTTCTCCTCAGGCAGGAGGAGAAAACGTTGGACCATGCAGAAATTAATGGCATCAGAAGTAGCTGAGCTTGTCGTAAATGGAGGTATTTGTAGCCCTTGACTCCTACTGTTTCAGCGTGCTTCATCCTGACAGGGCTACAGGTAGCAGGTTTCCAATAATTACGCTTGGAAAAGCTCAGACCTCAGCATTTCATGTTTCTTCTCAAGCATTTGCATTTGCGTAGCTCCAGCTCCTTTCCCCAAGTGGACTTTTGTTTGTTCATATACCACAGTCCAAACAGTATAGACTACACCTTCAAGTCTGTGCTTCCAGAGATAATGAGGCAAGTAAAAAACAAACAAAAAAAACCAACAAGAAAACTTTTTTCCCCTGTTAAAACAGAAGGTGGGCCTGAGCACAGTATGGCTTCACTCTGTGTAGAGGGTTGTGTGGCAATGGGGGGCCTTTGCCGCTGCCAAGCAGGCCCTCCCAGGGATCCCACGTAGGCCAGCAGGACTCCTGAGTCACCCCTCCTTCCTTGCCCTTTGTTCGCAGGAGCAGGGAGCCTTTCCTCTGCCAGGGCCCAAGGTCAGGCAGTGCTCACAGCAGATGAATGAACTGACTGCTTATCCATTTCATCACCCCAGACTTCTGCTCCGGAAGTAACTCTTTAACTGCCTTTGGGCAGCCTCTGGAGCAAACCATAAGGCTTGGAGTACTAAGTCCAGCATTCAAATTTGAATCTCTGAACTCTCTGAAGGGCTGAACCTTCTTGGAGAATCCCTTCTGGGAAAGAGAGACACTGATGTCTCCTGTACAGATCTGCTATGTGCATGTTAGTGTCCATATGGCTGTGTTTCTTGGATGGCATGGGTGCACTGGAAGAAGGGGTGACAATTCTGAAGTTATTTTATACACACTTCATCTAACTTTGTGCTTCTTTCTGCCACTCAAGAACCAGTTCTGTAGAGTCTGGTAAAGCAGAGTACATGCTAAAATGATGCATCAAGTGGATGTCCCCTATAAAATAAACTCAAGGGGAAGCCAGGAAAAGTTGATGAAACCTTCCTGCTCTAGTAGGTGTTTCTTCCTCCATCACTTCTTGCAAACAGTGCAGGAAGCATCCCAACCAACAGCTCCCACTGCCATGCAGCGCCAGGGAAGACATGAGAACACACTGTGCTCTGCACAGCATCCAGCCATGTCCCTACCTCGGGATCTCTTTCTCTGTCCCCCCGACCTCTTTCCCTGGTGGTCCCCAGCCCCAGATTTCCCCCATTCTGTCCTGGGGACTTGTCCCATGGCAGGGCAGTGGGGTGCCCTCCTTGGCAAAGGGCTGTGGCTTCCCTGAGGAGCCTCTGATTTTCAGGGAGATCTCAGCTACTGCCTCTGGGAAGAAGGGCATTCACTCTTCACTGCAAAAATGCCAAGTATGCATTTTCTTTTACCCCTTTTTGACTACAAAACACTCTCTCCTGCCCCCACCCCAGAGATCCAGAGATGGTTCACCAGGTTGCTTCCTTGCAGTGGGAGACAACTCCTCCCCACTCCCTCAGTGCTGGCTGGCGGCTGGGAAGTGGGCAGGTGGTGGGCTGCTCACCCTGCTATCCACTCAGCCAGGAGCACAAGACACCAAGATGGACCTTCCCCCTCTCTCTCTGGTGTTTTGGGACTTTTTTTCTTCTTTTTGTATCTGCATGAGCAGAAGGAGGCCCTATTTTTTTTTTTCTGTCCTACCCTTTTTTTATAGGAGCATCATATTGTCCAACTGTCCAGTAGTAGGATGACTTAGAGATATTAGGCAACAACTGCATAACAGAATAAGGCATTTAATTTGTCCAGACTATTTACAACTCTTGCACTAGGAACAAATTGTTGTCTCTTTTAAAATATTTAATTCCCTCAGTTGATATTTAGGAAGCTCAAAAATTAGGGTACTTTGTGATACTTCATACTTCAATGGGATATTAATAATACCCATTATTATATATATTAAAAATAAAATAATAATCCAATCTTTAAAAAAATATAAGCTCCTATCTAGGTGGAACTGCTTCTGCAGGGGGGTTGGACTAGATGATCTCTAAAGGTCTCTTCCAACCCTGCCATTCTATGATTCTATGATATTTCAGTGGGAGCAAGGGAAGATGATGCTCAACATCACCTTTCTTTAACTTCACAAGAATCAGGAAGTAAATCAGCTCCTGGATGCTGACTCATGCCTTTGCACATCCTACTTCATGCATTGCAATGAAGCCAAACCAGCATAAGCACCATTTTTTTCATTGCACTTTCAGACCTATTAGGACTGTAACAATTGAAAAAAATGCACACTAAATTCCCTGTGATTTTGTGGTGGTGATTAAACTGGGCTCAGTCCACTTTCCCTATGAGAACAGAGTTCGGGCAACCTCCCCTTCAGAAATCACAGAAGGAAGGCATTTTTATCCTTGCAGAAAAGTACTGTGCTGTCTTTATTAACTCTGGGCAACCAAACAATTGCTGCAGTAGTGGTGCTGGGTATTGGCTTCCCTGCACCTAGGAAGAAGGGGGCTGGATGGGCCCTGCTGGGGCTTTAACTTGTCCTTTCAGGGACTCTAATTAGTTCAAAATTTCTGTGTAGACATCTAAGCTGTGACTTCTGGCTTTCCAGGAGGAAACAAATGATGATAAACAGCATGAAGCAAACATTTTTAGCTGCACTTCCTACTGGCTATTTTGATGATTACTTTCATATTGTGAGAGCCCTTCTATCCATGTAAGCCCTCTGCTCTTATTTGGACAGGTCCTGTGCGTGTAACTGAATTGACTACTTCATACTGACATGCTTTTCTAATCCAGATGGTTATGCCACCACACTGGTTCTTCTGCTCCAGGTTACCCCGTCTCTTTGCTTTGATCTCTTTGTCTGAGTGTGTTAAAATTAACTTGCAAAGGTGCAGGTCTGACTTCTGCTCCTCTCCTCCATGATTCATTTGTTTCCTGAAATCCATCTCTTAACAGTGAGGCTTTCCAGGTACTAAGAATTTCTGGTGATGGCGGTTGGTGCTGGGAGATTAATCATTTGGCCCCTGGCCACGCCTTGGAGAGGACTCGCAGCAAGGGCTCTGCAGGTTTTGTGTGGTCCTGGCACTGGTGGAAGTTGCGGCCCGGCAGCCCAGCCCAGTCTCACTGCCTCCTGCCTATCTTCCCAGCAGGAACATCTTGAACTGCAGTGGCAGCGTGTGTTTCTTCATCCTGTGTCACAAAAGCTTCCTGACATTTAGTGTTTTGGGGTGGATCCCTTCCTTTTCGGCAAAGAGTGCCAATTTCTGTACTGCTTTTGATGGATAACAGTCCTCAAAGCACTAGAGCAACACCCATAAGTCTGGTTTGCGTAGGCAAGCTTCCAGGCTCCCTCTTCAGCTGCTCCCTGACTGCAGAGGGATGGAGTTACCTGCATGGCCAACCTCCCCTAGTCCTTTCCCCCACATCCCAGCAGGCAGCAGCGCTTTCCTTGGGGGACCACCTTCAGAGTTGCCTGCAGGGGAAGGGGCTGTATGAGACAGTTGAATTTTGGCCATATTCACTCTTCTCCCTGAGTGTGACTTCAGGGCTCCTTCAAGCACTTCCTGAGCTGCTCCAAAGATATGCTGTGGCACTGCCTGTTTCATCTTGATGGTGACCAAGAGAATTCAGCCAGCAGCTCATGGGCTATAAATTCAAGGCTATGCATATGGCTATATGGCAATGCATACATGGTTACTTTTGTTGGTGAAGGGCTTCCTCTTCCTTTACTGATAATAATTTCATTACAAGTTTTCAGCTCCTGCTTGAGAACTACATACAAGCCTCTCCAAAAGCTTAAGCAGTGCTTAAGCCATAGGGAGAGGTACCAGTGATACTCCAGCACAGGCTTCTTTTGGATGAGAAAAGGAAAAGGCAAAAAGGGGTACTGAGTGCATTTGAGGTTGTTGCAGGTGGAGCCATCCTGAGCCTCTGAGTGAAATATGTGTTTTCCAGCTTGCCTCTCCTAAGCAAAACTCTGACTTAGGTCAGTGAAAGCAGGGCTGCAAGATCTATTCCTCTTTCATTTTGTCCCATTTTCAAAGTGACGGTAATGAAGCATCCTTTCTGTTTACTGCTTACAGTCAAAACCCACTATTGCTTCTGTGAAGCAGTTTGCACCTGACTAGAGTTAAAAACCAGCTTGATTTTAAAGCAGAGACAAAGGACTGCAGTGAGACTATCCACTTAAAAAACAGAAAAAAGGGCTAAATTAGGTGTCATCCATCCCTGGTTCTGCCTGCTGAGTGTGGGAGCTGGAAGCTGGCTGTTCTAATTTGCTCATCATTCCCCTGAGCTAAGGCGCAGGCTAGCACCAGGGACAGGCTGGTGACAGCAGTCTGAATTTAATCTCATTTGCTCAGATGGTGCATGACACAGTTCTTCAGGTGCCCATCCTCCCATCATGTGTCAGGAATCAAACTTTGGATTTTGTCATGGTATCCTCAAGTGTATAAGTTAGGGTCCACATTGCCAGGAGTCAGGCAAAAGTGATTTAGGCAAATGGTAAGCAATACTTACGGAACAGAGTTAGTGTCATCTGGGTTTCATTTCCTTCTAAAATGGGGTTAAGAAAGGTAAAATAAGGTAAATTCAACACTCTGGACAAAAAGTAAAGTCCATCTTTTAGAGACTGAATTGCTGACCCTTAGTTGGTTTAAAAAACAAACTAGAAAGAGTGACCTTTTTCTTTTGCAGTCTGTTCCCCTTCTAATCCTAAAATGGATCCCATCCTGCCAACAGATCTGTCATTGACTTCCTTGGCTCCATGGGAGCATCCCTGTAGGAAAAGTTACACCAGGAAGAATCAGGCCCTGAATATAAATGGTGACTTACAACACACAATTTTGCTCTAATTATTCATAATAAATCATTTCATTATAAATAGGTTTTTCAGTTAAATGTATTGCTAGCATTACCTTATTACTTATTCATCATTAATTAAATCATAGCAGATTTCTATGTTCTTATCATTTCCATATGCTATAAATAATTCAGAATAAACGTTGGTTCTTTCGGTATATTTTGTATGTGCAGATAGGGCGAAGGAGCAACCTGGATCTAAGCAGAGCAAAGTTGCTTTATCCTCAGCTTTTTCACCAGCATGTCTTTTGAAAAACTGGGAAGGAAAGAGGCAGGGGGTGGCCAATGAGTGAAAGAAAATGCTAGTTCCTGTCGTCAGCATTGCAGGGCTTCTGGCTCCACGCAGGGCATCTCCTGGCTGCTTTTCAGAATAACTAGAAGAAAGTGCAGAGCTGTAGGGGTGAAGGACTTGAAGCTGTTACTGATCCACTTGTCTATCTTTTCTCCACAGTGGTTTCTTCCCTTGAAGTAACAGCAAGGGGGTGTTTTCTTGGTCACTTCAACCTTGATCGGCCTTCTGAAAAATGAACAAGAAATGTTGCTGGAAAAATTCACGTTTAAACTAACTTCAGAAATGTGTTCTAAGTTAACTTACCTGGGAAATACAATCCTTATTCATGAATAACAAGAGAAAAACATCAAATTTCCAAGCAGAATCTCACATATATTTTAAGACTTTGCTCATTGGTACTGGCATCTCATTGGTTTATAATAAATATGAAGGTCTGGGAGAATTTTTTGAAGCCATTTTTTACTGTTGCTGTCTCCTTATCAGTACCCTAACAGGAAAGAGCTTTGTGAGTCCTGGGATGCAAACCATGTTGGGATGGTGGGAGGGGTGGCTGGACTCTGGCAGTGGGGCTGCATCACCCCCAAGCTCGCTGAGAAGCTGGCAGAGGTAGGAATCGGGATGATTGTAACTGGGTAAGGAATGTGGAAGGTATGATAGAGTCAGGAATTGATTGCTTCAAAGATCAGGAAATGAAATGAGTAAGCCTGAGAACTCAGCTGAAGCAGCGAGTTTCATTTGAATCACTGGATATACTCCGGTCTGCCAGCGTCTCTATGCTGCACGTGTGCATTTGCACCTCAGGAAACAGCATAGCAGCACCGTGGGTAAGCCACTCTGGAATAAGGCTGGCCACCAAGATGTGGGCTTGAGCTATGCTGAATGAAGAGGCCTTGTGGCTGATCATCCTCATCTCATTTCCCCACTGAGTAGAGATGGGAAAGTCCCTAACAGCTGTGCAGGGCCAAGGCAGGGCATTTTGGCATGAACCAGGCTGGGGAGAAGTGCAATGAGCTGGTGCTGGTTCCATCAAGACAGCAGTAGAAGGCACCTCATCGTCCCTGCAAAGGACCTGAGCAATGTCCTACCTGCACCTCGGGAAGCACTGGGTCTTGCCTGCACTCCCATCCTCCCTCACTCCAAATTGGTGGAGATGATGCCAACAGAGAAAAGAGTGCATGATTGGAGTCCCTCATGCAACCCATGTTGTAGGAAAGGGTTACGGTGCCTCTGCATTTGTTTGGCCACAGAATATGTGCAGTTATGGGCTGCATATCTGGAATGCAGCTGTCTGACTTTCCTTTGGCTATAGTCACCTGCCAGTAGGTAGGTTTCTTACCGATACACATTTAAGAGAGCTACCTTCAGTTATTGCCAACATAGGGAGGCTTGTGATCCTCTGCAGAAGGCTGTTGGATGCTGGAGACAGCTCATCTCTTTCCTGATGCTCACCCAGGGCCAGGTTTACTCCCCATCCCTGGTGCACAACTGAGCATGGCCTCCCCTCAGGACAACCTGTGGGATGAGCAGCAGCTCATGGGACCAACTCTACCTTCCTTCCCCTGGGCAAATTCTGCCTGTGACTGAGCCATTGCAGGCTTATGGCAGCACATCATGGACAAGGAGCTGTCTCTGCAAGTTTGGAAGAGCTCTGCTCAGTCACACAGGAGGAAGCAGGGGGCCTCCTGATGAAAGAGCATGGTTGGGTTTCTCTGTCTGGCAGACAGCACTGAAACTGTGTTGTTCTTGTTCTGGAGAGTTCCCCAACCATGCCAGAAAATGGCACAAGCAAAGGAGCTGCAACATGATGCCTCAAACTGAGTGCAGCCAGGAGGGTGAAGCTTACAGCAGCAGCTGGGGCCATTAACTCTCTTATCTCCCTCTTTTCATTAGTCTCTTCATATGAGTCTCTGAGCTTTGTGTTACACCAGTTGCCTGTGGCAGTTCCCTGAAGGGATTAGACTTCACTGAGGTCAAAAAAAAGGGAAATGGTTTGTTTGAAAATGAGTAGTGTGGACATACAGATTTTTGTGTAGAGGCACATCACTGCCCTCTGTGATGGCCACTGGAGCTGCAGTGAAACCCAGGGCTGCCACAGACCTTTGTGTGGTCCCACAGATCCAGGCTCCAGGGCACACTAGAGTCACTTCTGCCCTCTCACTGTGTTCATACAGCTCTAGCTTACCCTGGGGAAAGTGAGCTCCACCTCTGACTTTCCAGAATAGCCATGACCTGACATGGGTTGGGCTTTTTTTTGGCTGCTATTTGCTATCAAGTTGTACAGGTAGCTACTTGCTGTGAGAGGGCTGCCTTGCATGGGGCAGCCTCTCCCACAGAGGCCTCTCCCTCCTGCATGGACAGAGGCTGCAGACCCATGGGCAGGGGCTTTGAGCTGCTGCGGTGTCTCAGACAACTCTGGCTCTTCACTCCTTTTTGTTAAAATAAAGGATGCTCTCCATCTAGCAGGCAAGGTCTCAGCTGGTGTGTGAGGCCCCTTTACCTGCACTTCCCTTTCTCAGCTCAAAATGGCTTAGTAGCTGCCTTGCAGTGTCCCAGCCCCAACAGCACCCCATGCATGGTCCATGAGCTGTCCACAGCCACTCCAGGCTAAGCAAACCCCCAAAGATGGGACTTCCCCATGTTTCTCCTCCAACCATGGTCCCATCATTAGAGAGAACCTGATGCAGAGGTGTGGACTCAGCATGTCCATTGTCTGCTGGAGCTCAGAGGGGCTCCCCGGCGGAGCTGGCTTTGCTTTCCCTTCACCACCCTTCTGTGTGAACTTTTATCTCATATTTTTTGCTTTTTAAAACAGATGGGAAAAAAACTGGGCCTAAAGGTCAATAACCCAGCTGTGTCCATGGAGAGGCTGGCCAGTGAGGTGGGTGGAAGCAGTCTCTTCCCCCGCCGGCCCCAGGGAGCCCTGGCTCCCCTCCGGGTATAGCATCGCAGGCAGGAGCAAGCAAACGAGAAGAAATTGCCTTGACTTAACAAGAGGTCATGCAGAAAGATCTATGCTGGCAGACGAGACAGTGTGCTAAAGATAACTGTTTGACAAACTATATTTACTCTCCCTTTCTGGGAGGACTTACAGGGGATTTGGAACATTGTGCTAATATAAGCCATCCAGTGCCTGCGGTGGAGGAAGCGCCTACTCCAGGCTTCTTTGCGCTTGTGTGTTTGCAAGCCATCAGAGGGGACACCGCTGAAAATAGCCTGGTCTCCTAATTGTATTCTTGGGAATGCTAATCAGCAGGCTTGCTCTTCCCACCAGCAGCAACCAGGCAGCAACGCTGTGTGATCATATGCAGCTGCTTCCCTCCTCACCACCACCATTTCTCTCACCAGCAGCACAGTTATCTCTGCCTGTGTTCCTCCCTAAGCTGCAGGGGAGGTGACCCGTTTTGGAGGCTCTCAGAGACAGGGGAAAGCCCATTGTCTGGGTTTTCTGGGAAACCTGTTTGCTGGAGCTGCCTTTCTGACCCCAGCTCTCCCCACCTAAACAAAGGCAACGGGGTGGGGGTTAGGGCCAGACAAAGGGGCAAAATAGAGAATCCTAAACAGTCGTGATTTTTCAGCCGATACTTGATGAGCTTTCTGCCATACAGGAAAAGAGGCACTTGAGATTCTGAGTATTTTAACCATGACAAATACAGAAGTACAAAAACAGCTCTAGGCAGCTAGAAGGAACAATACTGAACTAACAAATTAGCCATCTGTACCATCTCTAGCTCCTAAAAGCAAACACAAACACAGACCCACACTGGAAAGGACTGTACTCATAATAAATCAATTAGCTCCACCAGCCCTCAGAGGCAGCAGGGGGTGAGGGGCAGAGACCAGAGAACTGGATTTCTCCCTGCCCCCCTTCAAGTTGGCTTTCTGGGATCCCAAAAAGCTCTTCTGTGGGCTGGGGAGTGAAGATGGGTGCACTAGAGCACTCCCCCTGTGAGTGACAGTGGGAGTGACACCGTGGAAAATCTTGACCCCGGGAAGGGGCAGGGAGGCAGGTCCAGTGTTCACATTTCAGAGACTTCCTTTCCCAAGACCCAGCCAGTGAGGGTCTTGTGATCCTTCCTCTCTCCTCTGCTTTGGGCGCAGCAGGGTGTTGGGAAGGTTATAAATACAGACAACTGTTTGCTCTAATCCATTTCTGTCCATGGGGATCAGTCTCCTGGTCAAGCTCCTCTCCCCTGTCAGGCTCCTCTTTCCTCACTCCCAATTTATCCCTGATTGACTTGCCCATCCCATGTCCACCATTTACAACTCTCAGCTTCCCGCATTTCCTACTGATGTCTCCTTATATGCCAAACACCCTTAGAGAAAAAAAGTCATTGGCCTTAAAAAAAACATCCTCCTGAGATGGCAAGGTACCAGAGTGGTGGCAGGGGAGCACCAGGGCAGGCCTTCTGGGAGCTTCGTTCCCCTCCATTCTGCATGATGAGGTGTTTTACTCCAGAGAAATGCAAGGGAGATGGCCAGATTTGGGAATAATCTCAGGGGGTTGCTGGCTAGTTTCCCTTTTCGAGTCCCTTAGGCTGTTCCCAGCCTCCTGTGACAGGCATAAGGACTATGGGTGAACTGCTCCACTCAAGACCAGAGGCAGGACACACTTGCACGGTCACATTGCCATCTCATTGCTGGTAAAGTCTGCAGGCAGGACTGAGTTTGCTGTTACTGTAAAGATCTGCCCTAGCTGTACCTAACTGCATCCCTTCAAGGAGGGCACAAGTGAGTGAAACCTGAGTTGGGGGCGAGGATTAGGAGAGCAATGCAGACTTGAGGAGAAAACAAACACACCCATGAAAGGGTGGTATGCTAAGCCTAAAATCTATCACTGTCAGAGAAAGAGCAACAGCAGCATCTGCTAATAGCACATACCAATGGGGTAGGAACTCGTTGGTGTGTGACCTTCAAGTCACTGCCAGGAATAGATCTTGGCTCCAATTTCAACCCTATGTAAAGCACCTTCTCCTGTCATGATTTGGAAGCTGAGGTATTTGAGTTTCCAGAAACAAGCAGAGCTTGCAGGAGGCAACCCTGGCTGTGGCAGACCAGAGTCCCACGTGGCAGTGGCTCCAGCAGCGGCTGGGCTCTGAGCTCTGGAGATGACCTGGGGTGAAGGGACTCGATGGGCCTCATCCCCCTTGCCATCACAGTGTCCCCCATGCCCTGTTTGGCCTGACCTGATAATGCAGCTGCAGTTTTCCCCCTAGTCTGTAAGAAAAATGTTTTCAGTTCATTCAAAGGACTGAGTATTTAACAGCATGATTCAGTTGTTGTCCCAGACTCTTGCTGCCAGTTTCCAAACCAGAACCCTGATCCCAAAGCCCAACAGCTGAAAGGAATCACAGTTTCTGAACAGAGGAAGACTTCCCCTTCAAGTTAGCAGATGCAAGGTGGTACCCAGGGGCCAAACAGCCATCTATTCTGCTTGGCAGCTGTTACCTTCAAATCATATGAATCAAGCCTCCCGCTTGGACACTCTCTCCCCAGACTATGTGACGCTGGTGGCTAAGGAACACAGAGCGCTCTTGCCCTTAATGGAAAGCAGCAGCCCAGTGAATGGTAGGGATGGCATGGGGGTTCAGGAGACATAGACTCCCTTCCAGGAGCCGTTGCCCAGCCCTGACAGTTTTCCAAAATGGTGGTGTTGGAAGGAAAGCAAGCACAGCCTGTTCTGAAGTACAAAGGGCCCCCATCCTCAGCAGGGGTTTCAACAACAAGTAGAAATGGGGTCCTGGGTCTGCTGCCTCTGCAAACTGAGACCTGGATTTGCTTCTTCAGACTAGCAGCCCACAGCAGGCTGCAATGAAAAGGTCATGGTCATGCACAGCCTGTGCTTCTTCAGTGGTCTCAATGGGTGGAGGCAGCATGAGTGTGCATGTTCCAGAGAGAGAAGGGGTGAAAACAGCACATGCAGGTCTCTGCATGTTCCGCCTGTCCTCTCATGGCCCAAAAGTTCTTGAACCACCCTCAGGAAGAAAATGTTGTGCTAAACATCACCACAATGAGAGGCTTCAGTTCAGTAGAAAGCCACATCTAATACACCTCTGGAGACTGGAGAACTGAAATGAGAATCAGGGTGAGCTCGTGAGAGCAGGCACTGGTGGTGCAGGGGGAAGGCAGCTGCTTTTCTCTCTGGTACTTAAATCCCTATACCTTCATGAACATCTTCTCTGCTTTTTTGAAATGTCATCTCAGCAGCCATGGAAGAGAATACAAGCTTTTTGTTGCTGGCTGTGTCTGCTTGCCCTGCCTAGTAAACTCTGCATCGCAGTAGAGAGATATTATCCACCACAGAGGTAGGATGGCTGGCTGGCAGTGTTTCACAAACAGAGGAGCAGACTTGGAGCAGAGAATATTTACAATAACTGTTTATCTTCCTAAAGTCCAGCATCATTTGTTGGCTTCACACAGGTGAGGAGCACACTGCTGCTTTACTAGCCCACTGTTCCAACCATTTGCCTTGGCTAGCTGTCAGGACAGATGGAGGAGGCTTTGTATGTATTTGCTTTGCACCACTTCGAGCACAAAATATGTGTCAGAAGTACACCATGTCTCATAAAAGTCTAGCAAAGCTGGAAATAGGCACACTTCTTCCAAGTGGCTAACAGGATGCTGGCCTGCCTGTGCCCTGTTGCCTTGAGGGAGCCGGGCCCATCAGTTTCCAGCAGAAGGAGTGGAGGTGGGGATGGGTGCTGTTCTGCAGCCTCATGTTGTCTTTGGGACGTTTAGCAAACCCTGGGATTTGTTTTAATTCCTGCAGGCAAGTGTGAGCCTGCTAGTGAAATCCAACATTACTGTAGCTGGGAGGAAGATGCTCTGTGTACACGGCCTGTGTCTGGCAGGAGATACGTTTTTTTTCTACTAGGAAAAAAAGTCAAAAAGGGATCAATAAAACCCCTCCCCAATGCTCCTTCTGCTCTCTGACAACCCACAGGGAATCAAACAATCCCCTGCAATATTTACAGATAGATGAAAACCCCCACAGTTATTACTGTGCATGTGTAGGATGTTGGTCCCAAAACAGCGCTTCTCTGTAGTATCGCAGAAAAAAATGCCTGTAGCACTTGACATTGCCTGAGCTACCAGAGCAGAAAACCTAAGGCAAATTCTGATGCCGGTGAGAAGTATGCTCCTCCTGGGCCTCTTTGGAGCCTGGAACCCACTGCAGCAGGGTGCTGGCTGCAGCCACCCTCTGTAATGGCCACAGGGAGATTTTCTGTGAGAGGTAACTGTCAAACACACACAGGGTTTGGTTTATTACCATTTATTACCATATGTGCCCTCGTGGCCAAGAAGGCCAATGGCATCCTGAGATTCATCAAGAAGCGTATGGCCAGCAGGTCAAGGGAGGTTCTTCTCGCCCTCTACTCTGCCCTGGCGAGGCCTCATCTGGAGTCCTGTGTCCAGTTCTGGGCTCCTCAGCTCAGAAGGGACAGGGAACTTATGGAGAGAGTCCAGCACAGGGCCACCAAGATGATCAGGGGACTGGAACATCTTTCATACGAGGAAAGGCTGCGGGAACTGGGGCTGTTTAGTCTGGAGAAGAGGAGACTGAGGGGGGATCTCATTAATATATACAAATATCTAAAGGGTGGGTGTCAGGAGGTTGGGGCATCTCTCTTTTCTATTGTAGCTAGCAACAGGACAAGGGGTAATGGGATGAAGCTAGAACACAAAACGTTCCATTTAAATATAAGAAAAAAATATTTCACTGTGAGGGTGATGGAGCCCTGGCACAGGCTGCCCAGAGGGGTTGTGGAGTCTCCTTCCTTCAAGGTCTTCAAAAGACCCGCCTGGACATGTTCCTGTGCGACCTGATCTAGGTGAACCTGCTTCTGCAGGAGGGTTGGACTAGATGATCTCTAAGGGTCCCTTCCAACCCTACCATTCTATGATTCTATGATCCAACAGGCATGAAAGATACCTTACAGACCTGTGACATGATTTCTGGTAGTCAATGTTTTCTTCAATTCCTGCCCAGCCCTGGTCCAGACCTGTACAGTTGGGTGGGCAGGAGCTGTGTTGTTAGGATTTTCAAAGCTTATAACTCCTATGCTCTTGCCTTTTATGAGATACACTCTTCCATGCATGCATATGGAGCAGGTTTGTCTCTCCTTCAGGTCCGCTTTCTTCAGGATAAAAGAGGTGGGAGCAGGAGGACCAAGAGGGTTCATGTGGCATGGCAAGGAAATCTCTCTGGTTTATGGATTGTTACAAAGCTCCTGAAAATTAAACTATTTTTCATATGTAATGAACTGTGCGTCTCCTGTGCAGCAATAAAAATATCAAAAGTAGTACTAAGAACTAATGTGGGCCATAAATACCAACTCATATTCATAATAATATTTTTGTAGGGCCATTATAACTAAAATATAAATGGAGATTTTATTTTAAACATTTAATATTAATCAAATGGTTATGAAAGTACATAACAAACAACTGCAACATACTCATGGCCTAAATAATAAAAATGAAATGGGTGATGAATTCCTGTGAAAATTTAATTTGCAAAAGAAAGAACATTGCATTAATAAGGCATAATTACATCATCAAATATTTACCATTATTTGCTGGAATCCATTTTATTTTAATTTTATATAATAAAACAGTGGGTGCATAAAGCAGCAGGCTAAGCTCTATCCAAACTCTTTTCGTGCCCCCAGGTCTCGCAGACAATACCTTTACTGCTTTGTTTTGCTGTTTTTCTCTAAAGGCTCTAATGCTGCATTTAGAATTCTGACATATCTCTTTTTTAGTTAGTACTCACTCGAACAATTATTTTATTCCACATCTCTAGGGAGAATAAATAAAGTGACCCAGTGTCCTTTGCAGATCCATGTGAATGGATGAGTAACGTTTCACATGGGCCATTTTCTGGGTGCTATCATGCAGCAGCCACTGTCACTTCTCCAAGGAGCACTGGTGCTTCCCACCACAGAAGCAGAGAGAAGACAAAACCACACCAAAGCTGTCAATCATAGAATCATAGAATTGTGTTAAGATCAAATCTAAACACTAATCCAACACTGCCAAGTCCATCACTACACAGCTTTGCCTTCCAGGGATGGTGACTCCAACACCTCCCTGGGCAGCCTATGTCAGTGTCTAACAACCCCCTCAGTGAAAAAGTTCTCCCAACATCCAAACTAAACCTCCCTCGGCACAAACTGGGACCATTTCCTCTTGTCCTGTCCTTCACTACTTGTGAGAAGAGATTGACCTCCACATCAATACATCGTCCTTTCAGGCAGCTGTAGATAATTATTACTTGTCCCCTCTGCCTCCAC
Organism: Colius striatus; assembly: GCF_028858725.1. Lineage (NCBI taxonomy): Eukaryota > Metazoa > Chordata > Aves > Coliiformes > Coliidae > Colius > Colius striatus. The sequence goes on along the minus strand of NC_084760.1, from coordinate 69,434,988 downwards.
TTCTCCAGATTAAACAGCCCCGTTTCCCCAGATGCTGCTTCTTATACTTATGCTAATCTGATCAACAGCCAGACTGATGCTGCCAGCGAGGATGCCTACAGCAGAGGGTGACACCAACTCATAGCCCTACCTTTACCCTCCATGTTTTATTCACAGCCGTGTGCTGAGGTTTATTTTCTTCCTACAGGTCTGCCTGCCAAAGGGACTGGGACCTTTCCTGAGGTGATCTGGCACCTGCTGAGGAGTAGGATCCTGATGGGATTTTCATGCAAATGAGTGCTTGAAGGCATCTGGGCTGGGTCAGTGAGAAAAGACTGGCCCCAGGAGGCCCATTGTCACCTTGAATCAAAGCCCTTTCTTCAGGATGGTTGTTTTTCCACCAGCTTTCACAAGGCTTGGTTGCTCCTGCTCAACTTTGGGTTGCACTTCTTTTAGACAGCCTTTGCTTCAGCTCAGCTGATGCTGAGAGACTCACTGGCGGTTTTTTAGGTTAATTTGGAAAACTTCCATGATTATACATCTGCCAGTGTAATTTACACCTTGGAGGATTAGGTTGATTAAAGAATCAGTGAGAGCGATTAATTTTATTCATTGAAGGCAGGGCTATGAGTGTGCTGAACTGATATTTCCTTTAATTGTTCAGCTGGGTCCCTGGCAAGCCTGAGCTGAAGCTGCACAAACTTTCTCAGTAAACATTTCTGGTAGCCCGAGCTTCAGTGGTCCTACTGAGACAAACCAAACCCAGAGTATCTTCTGGCTACAGGTTTGAGGTTCAACCTCCCTATGCATGCACACACACATAGGAGCAGCTTTTTGACTTTGGATGGAGGCATGCCTACATCAGACACTGCTTGATGCCAGCAGCAGCAAGCTGCTGAGTGAGGACAGTGTTCTTTACCCTCTGTCTTCAGGGGGCTGTCATCACCAGTGGCAAGTCCCAGTCCCTCATGGGCAAGAGTGCTGGGAGAGGTCAGAGGGAAAGAAGAGCAGCAAACAAGCAGGCAGCGCTGGACCATGCTGCTGTTATTTATATCATTCAGGAGGAGGGTAGTGGGATAGAAAGCACAGTTTAAAATCTATGGGTACCTCCAGGTGGGGAAGCACACTTTGCAAGCACTTCAAAGGGCTAGAAATCAAAGCAGTCTTGGCAAATGGGAGAGATGGCCTGAGATCAATAAAATGAAATTCAATACAAGGGAGCTTGCAGCACACACTTAGAAGGAGGACACAAGCTGGTGAGGGTGCCGTGGGGAAGGGCCAGGCTGGCAGCAGCAGAACAGAGGAGATCTGGGCAAGTGGCAGGGCAGTAGACCATGGGAAAACAGGCCAAATGGGAGATGACAGTGGTCTCACCAGATGTGGGGCTGGGGAAATCCCGGTGCCTCCCTTCTCACGGCTGAATTGGGCAGAGGACAGCGTCCTGCTACTCTGAGGGCGATGCAGGCAAGCTTGGAAGAGAGCTGAGCACAGTAGTAGCCTGGAAGACGTGGCTTGTAGGGAAAGGTTGAAAGAACTGGTTTGTCCAGGCTGTAAGAGTGGAGGATGAGGGCAGACATGGCAACGTGTCAAATATTCAAGGATTGCCATTAGACCAACAAGTCTTTAGGTAGACAGAGAAGAAGGTGACCTGGTTCTCAGTAAGAGTGAGCTGAGTTAGAGCCAGAGGAAAAACATGCTGTAATCAGCAGGAGAGGTTAGCCCTGGTGGAGGGCTCTCTCTGCCACCAAAGATATTTTAAAAAGGTTAAGCAAATATCAGTCAGAGATATCAGACAGGAAGAGAGGGAAGGGGAGGGGAAGAGGAGCTGGATAATCTCTGGAGGTCCCTTGAGCCATAAATGTCCATGACTGCTGTGATTCAGGTTGGACCAGTGCCCAAAATGCGTCTGGTGAATTCCACACATGTTCAGAGTGACTCCTCCTCCCAAGTTGTATCTTGTCCTAAAAAGGTCTTTGATTTTTAGAGAGGTCATACCTCTCAAAATGTGATGTTTAGGGCATCAACTTCACCTGTATCCCCCAAAACACAGGCCAGATATTTAGCATTTGAAATTTTTTTTTGCAACCCTGCTTCAAGACTGGGTGAATTTTATGCTCCTTCAGATCAAAGTTTCTCTACTGGCACGACTACAATGCCTGCACTGCCAAAGCTAACATATAATACAAATTAAATGATAAGTCGTATGGAATACTGTTTAATCTATATCCAACTCTAATATTGTAAGGTGTAGAACTCTAATCTCCTTCCTCAAAAATAAGGGAAAATGAAATAAGAAGTGACAAAAAAGCTGCTAGGAAGTAAGCAAAAGTTATTCAGCATTGTGATCTAGGGAAGGGGAGTGAGGTTGAATGAAGCTGATGTGCAGAATAGGTCAAATTAAGCAATGATATCATAAAAAAGGCTGTCGTTTCAAGCACGGTCTAGTTAAGTCGGGAGATTTAAGTGGAATAGACTCAGGGATGTTAAAGCTAGAAGGCTACATTTAGAGTAGGAAAGAAAATGTCTTCAGGTGTTGTTATTTCCAGCTCAGCTAAATTCGCTCACCTTTTCTGGTCCTGGTCTGCAGGTATGCCCTATGAGACCCCTGGCATTTGCCCTATGCTGTGCTGGATAACATTCATCTTCTGCCCCTGAAGATGGATCAGAAGTAGCATACATACATCAGCATGTTTTACTATTCAGTCTATATTTAAAGAGTCAGGTCTTCTGTCAGGAAGGAGATTTTAAACAGACAGAAGACTTGTGCAGTGAAAAAAAAAAAACCAAATCAGGTTTTGCTACCTGTTATCTTTGCTTTAAGCAACCTCTGCCTACAGCCAGGCAGTAACTCCCTGGCTCTTTTGTCTTTCTGCTCATCTGCCATCATCTCTGCTCTTTCTCGCTCTGTTTCCCCACCTGGCTGGGCTGCCCACCAGTGCCTGGTGCAGTGGAGCTGCAGGTGCTCACCCCTAGTTCCCCGTTGTCCTTGGGCCCTTGGGTGGAGAGGAGAAAAAAAGGGGGACAGGCCAGGGACAGTATCTTTAGCTCACCTAGGAGGAGAGCTGTGGCATGACATCAGCCCAGCTACTCCTCACAGGCGGGCCACGCTCCACTGCCCGCCCCATGCCCATTCCCCTGCACGGGCTGGGCTTGCTCTGGTTACCCACCACCTGTTCTCCCCCCGTTGAGGCAGGGGTCAGTCCTAAGTGCGAAAGCAAATGGCTGAAGAGCCTCACACTTGGCTTCACCCCGGGCAAAAGCCAGGGCAAGCCCTGTCACTCACCCAGCAGCATTTTGGCAGTGTCAGTGGCTATCAACTGTGAACTGCAGCCACTGCCCATCTCCAGTGACAGGCCCCAAGTGTGGCATTTACCCATGGTTATTCCAGGGCAGAGAGCAGGCTCCAAGTTTTGCAGTCACAAGAAACACATTCCTCTGGGTTTATCCTCTTGACTTCACTGCCAACAGTGTGACAGGAATAGCAATTGCAGCCTCTCCAGTGTGGCATGGCGGGCTCCGGGCACCCGTGGCCTGGCACAAGGCAGACAAGACCCAGCCTGTTTCACCTCTCCAGGCTGGAGTCTTTCCCCACTGTTTGTCTGCTGGGAACAGTGTCTGAGAGTGGGAATATTTTTTCCCCCTGAACCAGGGCAGTATTCAGAAGATGCCATGGATGTCTAGTGGGTCCTTAACTGTGAAAGGGGTCTGGTCCTACCCGAGGAGCTGAACACACATTGTATTTTCAAGATTAATGAGGCTTCTTTCTCATGTGACACAGATGGCTGGATTTTTGGCAGTGCTGAGCACTTTACAACTACTACCACATTCACTCAGAGCACATTGGCACACAGCGCTCTGGAAAATTAGGCCATGTTTCTCCAGTGCAAAAGGCTTGTTGATGTGTGGGATATCAAATGTGTAAAATTATTTGCACTCTGCTTCTTAATAACAATACAAGGATGACTCATAATTACTTTCTGAGAATATTAAAATCCTAGACACAATGCTTCTTGCACCGTACCGCGAATCTGTACAGCATAGTGTATTAAATGCTCTCCTTTATTACAGAATAGTGATGTCTAATAACTCCCCAGCTCAAGTTTCACCACAGTATTTATAATTCACATCCATAATAATGTTTTACCATTTAACAGCCTGGGGCAGACGCCACAATGTGTTACAGAGCATGGGTGCAAATAATGAGATAGGATGATGTCATTGTGCAGCGTTCCTCCTAAGCAATCTAAAAATACTCTCTCTCACTTTCCCACCTTTCATCATTGCTGATCCCTCCCGCGTGATGCTTTTGCACAGGTTCCCATGGCAACAGCTTCCATTGTCGCCCAGACCCTCATGCAGATGCTGTCATCGATCCAACACCTTGCGGCAGCTTTGATGGTGCATTGTCTTGTTTCCTACTCTCAGGTCTCCAGTTCTCCTGTTGTAAGGGTGGGTTGAGACGCTTCCCCCTGCTCAGTACCTTTGACCTGAAGGAGGAGAAGGGGAAAAGTATTGATGGGGTTTTATTATCAGTTCTAATCCTTCTTGGGGTACTTCCCGAGAGACAGAACAACACACCGTGCAGCCAGCTACAGATTTGCTTGGGCAGTTGTTAAAATGGGTGCCTTGAATAAAATTGAGAGAGAGAGAGACTATTGGGAGACCATTTAAAAGCGCTGTCTGTCAGGGCATGGAAAACTGCTGTTTCATAGGGCGATGCTGCTGCTTTACTGCCTGCACAGTCTGATCAGAGCCTTTTCCCCTCACACTACTTTTTCTTTCTTCTGTTTTTTTCCCCCTGCTAAGAGCCATGGGAAGTTTCCACATTTTTGGCCGTGTTCATTGTTCAAGCTCTCCCCACCCACCCAGGCTTGTCGCTCCAGCCTGCCTTGAAGGGAAAGGGAGGGAGGCGGCAGAGCTGCGCTGGAAAAGCTGCTCAGTGGATTTCTGCCGAAATGAAATGTTTCTGCAAGAAAAAAAGCAGAGAACAAGGAAATTCTGCTTAATCACCTATTGTCTGCAGCTGTTTTGCATTCTTCACCTGTCAATCCTTGCCGGAGTAGTACATTGTTCTCCTGATGTTGAGAACCTGACAGAAAATCTGTGCTTTTGCATCTGCATTATTTATTCACCTAAAGTAGGAGCTGCTCTATATTTAGTGTATGATGTCAGTGGCTTGTTTGCATCCTTAGAAATTGGCAGGGAGCCACATCTCATATGATATATGAAATCTCTGATAAATGCTTCTTTTCACCAAAAGAAAAACAGCTTAATAAATGCGTCTCTTTTTTGCTTTCATCTCTTCCCTCCCCACCACGCTCCCTTCCCCTTCTGGGATTTGTTTCTCAGTGGCAGAGCTCAGCAGCATCTGTGAAGTGGAAATGAGCAGGCAGTGCTGCAGATCAAAATGAGGCCGTGGGTATGCTCGGGAAGTCGCTGCCCTTCCGAGCTCCTCTTTGCTCCCCCCTCCAAAGTCCTGGGGCTCTGCCAAAGACTCAGCCAAGCAGGGCAGAAGGAAAAAAAAAAAGGGAGAGAGAGAGGGAGAGCCTCCTCCATGTAGTGCAGCACAGGCTTTGCGGGATGCTGGTATTCCTGGTATGTAATGAGTTTCAGTTGGGTTTTAGCAGGCAGGGAGCAGGGGGGACAGGAAGGGCTCCCACACACTTTGCTTGGCACAGAAATGGCACTGTGACAGATACTAGCAGTTATCTGGTTTGAGCATATCTCTGATGCAAATGGCCAACAAGAAAAATCTTATATTCATGCTTTTGTAGGGGAAATGCAGCCAGGGCGTTTTTTTCTGGCATTGCTGCGAAACAAAAGGCCATGCAAAAATAGCAAGTTTTATGTCTAAAGAACAGATTTGAGTGCCAGATCTTCAGCTGCCGTTACCTGGCAGGGCTCCACTGAATTTCTGTGCACGCCAGCTGAGGGTCTGATCCGTAATTCAAACGAGGAGTGAGTCAGCGGGGGTAAAGAAGCCCAGTGCAGCTCACAAGGACATGCCCATCCTGAGAGCTTAGGGCTGGTTTTCTAAAGCCAGCAGGTGCCTTGATCTCATGGCATATCTCAATTCTCCATGGCAGCGATGTTAAGACACATAGGGAGCTGCAAAGGTATCTTTGACAAATCCCAAGGCTTCAGTTTGGGGCCTGAGTGCATTGCTACTTCGGCCATCACTCTCTCAGATAAAGAACACAGCCTGCCATGGGGCCAGTGTCCTCAGCAGTGCCAAATGAGATGTTGGAAATCAATTTAAAATAGGCGATTGACCCATGGAAACAATAAGACCATTTGTTTCAGCAAGGATTTCTTGCAGCAGGCAAAAGCAGTTAGCATGAAGCCAAAGATTTATCCTCCCTAGCATTTCCCTACCAGGGTTTAACATAACTGCTGCCGACACAGACCCAGAAAGAAGCAGGAGGGGGAAGATGTAGTTTTGCTGCAGAGCTGCTGTGCTGCAGATGAATGACTTCTCCTGTTTATTAAACAAGCTCATTCAGGCTTCCGCTCCATGACCATTTGCTTGATGGGTTTGAACAATAATGAACTAGGATTAAAAAAAAAAACCTGCCCCTGAGAAATTCAGGCTGATCCAGCAAATGGGATCAAATAAAGTTGGTAGTATCATGTGGCCTGCTAATGTTCAGAAATGACATCCATGTATCCTGAGCTTATTCAAACCAGCATTTTGCTTTGTTTTTGGTGAATAGGGCGACCTGCAGGTTAAGCATCAGAGAGACATTTGGGAGGAATTAAACAGAGAAAGGTAGGGATGGAGCACAAAAGGAAATTATTTCAAGAGCTTTAGCATAAAACATCCTTCTATAAAGGAATACATGAGACAAGGTTTTAGATGAGACAGTTGTCCTCCCAGGAAAAACATCATGAAGTTGTTACACAGAAACTCGTTAAAGAAAAAAAGTCAGCCGATGCCACAAGATGATATCTCAGTAGTCCCAGATGTTGGCTGTTCTGGGAAAAAGGAGGAAAGATTACTCTCAGAAATTCACTCTGCATCAGTGGGGTACTCAAGGAAACTTGGAGTCAGTTTATGAAATAAAGATGCTGCTCCTTGGAGTAACATAGAAAGCAGACATAAATAGCTAGCTGCCATTTCAAAATGCTGAATGGATGCTGATGGCCTGTACTGGGCAGGGACCAGTATGATGGCTGCTGTGGGACTCAGAATTACAAAGCCTGAGTTCATTCCTGATCACGTAATGTTGTTTCTGTGTGGTACTGAGAGATCCTGATAGCTGTATGTCTCCATTTCTCTGAGTGATACCGGAAAAAAATCACTTCTTTCTTTCTCCCAAGGTCATGATCTTTTGCATGTTAAACACTGAGGCTTGGAGTGGTCTCTCGCCACGCTTCCACCAGGTGCTCTGCCCTCTGTTTGTCCTTCAGCCATAGCCATGTGGCTACTAAGGATGACCACTTACGTCTGGGCCAAATCTTACAGAATTGCCCCTCACTGTTACTTTGCTGATGAGCCACCAGACACTTCATCTTGCTGATGGCTAGACACTATTTTTTGCAGCAGTGTTATAGCTGAGAGACCATGGCATAGACGTGGGGAAGGGAGGGGCAGCCCCACTGATGGGACAAAAGGATGAAGTTCCTGAGCCCTCCCAGAAGGATGCTGAAGGGACATGACTGGGTGAGGACTTGTGCCCATTGGCCCCCTGGCACTAGCAGCCATCCCAGGGACAGTCTAGCTGTGGCCAGGGCAGGTGACAAAGGGAGCGAAGCCTCAAGAGAGCCTGTGAAGCAGCTTTTTAATGTGTCATCTCCAAACTCCCCACCATGACATGCTCAGCTGCCATGAGCATAGGATGACGTGTGTGGCTGAGCGGTGGGGCCAAGAGGTAAGAGCAGCAGCTGCAGGCTCTCCCACCTTGCTCCTGGCTGTCTGAAAGGTTATGCATACAAGAGAGTGCCTGGTGTGCAGGCAGGGGTGCAGTGCTTCAGCCAGCACCTTTAGTGGTGGGACTTGTCAGGAGGGGATGTGGGCCTGATCCAGCCTAGCTTGCCCTGGCAGATTTCCTACCACTGGCTGCAAGCCAGTGCCATGGCTACGTCACACGCAGGCACAGTGCTCAGACACCTGAACCAGTGTCATTTCACACTTTTCATTATTCCTAGAGATGTTTCCATGGAGGTCTCTGACTGTGACTTCAGTATCATTTAACAGCCAAGGAAATGAAGTGAGAGAAAGCTGGGCAGGTGGGGACATGGGCAAGTGGCCCTAGGCAGCAGAAAGTTCACCAAGGGGAGACTGAATCAGGAAGGCTGCGGTTACTTTTTTTTTTTTCTCCTCCAGTGAAACCTAAGAGGTAACCTGCAAAGGTTTGCTTGAGAGGAGAGGTGATGGAGAGAGTGTCCAGTGACTGCATCTTCTCAGCAGTTCCCTGGAGCGTGAAACTGCTCTCTCTGGACTGAAGCTGGCAGGAAGGGCATCTTACACTTGCCATTTTTGACCAGAGGATTTAAGGGCCGTCCAGCAGAGTATCAAACTCCAAAACCACAAACAATTAGTTTTAGTGTTCTCAAATTGCAAGAGAGATAGATAAAACAATAGGATGTCAATGACAGAGCTAGGGGGTTAATCCTGACATGCTGGATCTCCTTCCAGGGCATAACCACAGCACATACTTTCATCTTTGATCCACAGCACCTTAAGACATGTTAATTTGGATCAATGACAGAGCTATTCTCTTCTAGAGGGTCAAATGCACTTTTCACATATTTTCTCAACTCGGTAATAACCTGTGTCTTTATTACTCAAGCAAAATGCAAGTTGCTCTGGTTATTTATCTTCATCTAGTATTTTGCTTCCTGTGATGCTGAAAATGAAAAAAAAAAAAACAACAAAACCCAACCCTGCATATCCTCAAAGTCCCTAAACCCAGAGAATTTAATAAGAAATAAGCTATTAGTGACCTACCATTCCCTCACATCCAGAACAATTTCCAGCTGAAACCCTGACAACAATGGAGTGATTCAAAGCTTGCAGATGTTTCATGAAGATTTTCTCAGAACAACTAGTCAGATGGATTTCACAAGTGGGCTCTGTTTGCCATCAGAGAAATGTGATATATAATAGATTCACCTTTACCCATAAACCACTTGAATGGGGCTTCATCAAAGAAAGTATGCTTTTCATCATGCTTTTTACTGGCAACAGAGCTGTGCCCAGAAGCACTCTGTGCTAAGCCTTTTTCTTGTAAATACTTTCAGGCTCATTGCTCATCGTCCCCCATTTAGGAGGTTGTGGGGACTCAGGAGGGGAAAGGACACTTCCACACAGTTGTTGGCATGGCCAGTGGGGAGCCTTTCTTATGCTAGGCTGGGGAAGAGAATCAACTTAATTATCCCATACTTTTGGAACTCAGATTTAATTGCAAATGTAATGTCCTTCAGTGTAATCAGTTATTCACTTGTTCTAAGTTCTCCTAAGTACCTGAGGGAAGGTCACTGTCCCTCTAGCTCTTTGTCCCTCCTGGCAACAGATAAGAAAAAACCTGTCAATGTGATGGAGAGCTCTAGCAGATCTTTCCTCTGTGCATTTGGTTTCAGTGGTTCCCTGACATTGTGTTGCCCACTTGGCCAACTTTGGCTCTGATTGATGGAAGCTAGGAGAAGTTGAGCAGTTACGGCAGCCCTGTGACATCAGAAAAGACAGCATTGGCTTAGGATTGCCAGTGTAAGAAATTAAGTGATTAGGCAGTCACTCCCTGCATCTTTACTGTACATGTAAGGAACTGTTTTGTGCCCTTTCTCCTATCTCACTGCTGATGAGGAAGAGAAAAATGTAGAGTGGGACCTGTCAGCGTTGTCTTCCCTTTCCCCTTGTCTTTCCTCTATGCCTCATTTCATGTGCCCTCCCTGCTGCTCTTTTCTGTCTTTGCCCTTCTCATGCCTCTCTCTCAGCTTTTTCCTAATGAAGACCTTAAACCTCATCTCAATTCACATTGATCATGGCACTATGGGTGTATTTACAAATTCGTTTTATATCTCCTCTGCTTCTTTGTTCTATCCCTTTTATTTCCTTGTCTCTCCCCAGACAGCTTTTCAGGTTAAGGACTGCCCCATGGTTCAGACCTGTATGATGCCTTGCCAAGTGCAGATCCAGCTCTGCCTGTTGCCTGCACACAGCCACAGCAGAATTGAACATCCCCAAGTGCATCCCAATCCACTCTAAAGCAAAAGAAGAGCAAGTTCTGTATTAAATTTGCCTTTCTACCAAGTGGGCTGGGCTTGCCACACGGGCCAGCCCCTTGGGCTCACGGGACCTCGTGTCTCCAGAGTGACATGAAGGGACGTGAAGCATAGCAAAGAAGAGGTCACAGCAGCAGTCAACAATATAGGTTAAAAAGACTTGCCTTTCAGAAAATAAAGGCTCTACATCCAAGAAAGAAGACCTTCACCAAAATCTTGAGCAGCAGGGCTTGGTCTTTTATGTGTCTGACCTGAGGGAACTGGAGCCAGGGCAAACATCTTCACTTTGTGGACTGAATTCTCCTAATGGCAATGGACTTTGTGCCTTGGTGGGGAGGTGAAGCAAGCTGTTGGTAGTGTGCCTTTACACTGCTTGGCAGGAGTCTCTCCTTCCTGCTGCCAACTAGGGATGGGGTTAGGCATTCATTTGCAGGGCCACCTGATGGGTTCCCCTTCACAACACAACAAACAAACCAAACGTCAAAGAGCAGTAGAGTTGCTGGATTCCTGGAAGCAGCTGTAAGAAAACACCTAATTGTTGGCTCACCTATAAAGTGAAGTGAATGTCATCTGAAAACTGCAGCGCAGTGAGGAAGGGGCAGGTGTGTTGGGCTGTGTCTAGGTGCCTGCATCTTTGCAGTCAACAAGCCTTGCTTGAATATCCTCGTGGCCTCCCAGGAGGAGGCCAAGAGGGAGGCAGCTGATCAAAGGTGTCTGTCGTGGTGGGGCAGGAAGGAGGGCAGGAGTTTTGGGCAGCAGTGATGGGAAAGGAGTGCCTTTATCATAGAATTATAGGATCATAGAATCATAGAATCATAGAATGGTAGGGGTTGGAAGCGACCTTTAGAGATCATATAGTCCAACTCCCCTGCACAAGCAGGTTCACCTAGATTAGATGATTATCTGTCACTGCTGTTTCCTGACTCTTTTAGAAGATCCTTGAAGCCTGAAGTGAAAAGACTGATGCAGTGTTGGGCAACAGCTACCTAATTTTCTTCTGATGCTCTCACACACTGCCCACAGATGGTGGGGTGAGGCTTCCCCTAACCAGCACTTCGACTGATAGCCAATTTTCTGACTGACAGGCAGTGAGCTGCTGGCTACTCCACTGCTGTGCTAAGTTTTTAGTTTGGGAAAGATGGTCACTCCGTGTCTGTGCTGTAGGTGGAGGTTTCTTGTTTTCTGCTCTGACTGCCAGGACACACACTGTGACTCCCTCCAGGAGTGCCCAGGTGGCAGATAGGAAAGGTGCCAGCAACAAAATTAGCACACAGGACATTTAGACACTCCCCGAGACTTCTTATTAGCACAAGCAAAATCGAGTCTTGATAGATGAAGGCTGAGCAGCCAGGGCTGCTCTAGCTGTGAGTCAGGGGGAGGAATGGAGCTGGAAGGGGGAAATGTGGGGCAGGACCCGAGTGACCTGGAGATTCTCTCCCCAACAGGCTAATTACATCCTTCTCAACCTGACCTCTAAGCAGTGGCAGCAGCAAGCCCAGCTCTCCAGTAGTGTGGTGCTGGCAGAATAGGTGGTAGGGACATGGCTGTTTCGGTGCCCTGAGCTGCCTGCTGCCCTAAGCCCATGGCGATGGGCCAGCCTGGCAATACTTACATCAGGCAAAAGCCTGTCCCAAGCAGGACCAGCTGCTCCATCACACCCACTGTGCAGCCATCTCCTGTGCTGAGAGCGCAGGATTGTGCCGCTTGGTTGGCCTTGGGGCAGCACAGACAGCAGTGCTACTTGCTGACACTTTGCACAGCCTTTAAGAGCAGCATTGCTGAATTTGTAGAGTGAAATGGAGTCTGGGCCCAACCATGAACTGCAATGAATGGGGCCAAGTAGAAAGGGCACGAACAGAGGGCTTGCAGCATCAAGGCCACTGTACTTCCCTGGTCTGCTGGCTCTTCTTGCAGTTGACCTTTGGAGAACACTGGTGTTCAGTTAAATTGGAAGCCATGCAAGAACTGGGCAGTGACTGCCTTGCTGCTTCTGAGCTGTGGCAGACTGACACCCACTGTGACCTCCTCACCCTGTGCCCTTGGCACAGCTCCTGGCATCAGATATCCCAGCTTTGTGTAGCTGGGTCAGTTTTGCTTCAGGGACTAGAACAATGGCACCATGATGAGGGTGACTCACTGCTCCCCGCCTTCATGTACCTGATAGGTAAGGCCTGGACTTGTCCTTGCACCCATCCCTTTGCCTTGGTTTCAGCCAAACCAGAGCAAGCAGACCGGCATGGGATGGTCCTTCCCGGGAGGATCTGATCAATGCCAGTTTGCCTGGTTTCTCTTCCATCTGGGTAGCAGCAGACACTAAAATAAAGAAAAAACATCTTTTTCTAGTCATTTAACTCCATTCCTCCATGTCAACCACAGAAAAAACTGTGGGAGGAACCATCTTTTTCACCCGTCTCATTTTGGGGAGGTTTGCCCCTCCATGCACCCGAGTAGCTCAGAGCTCTGCTGGGCTCTGGGCTGAGCTGCACCAGACCTCAGCTGTGAGGGGCACACAGGGGCTGCAAATGTCACAGTACATCTGTCTGCCTCCTCTTACCAGCCTGTCACAGCAGAATTCACTCGCTGTTGCCGTGACTTTGTTATTTCCCTCAAGGGTCTGGTCAGCATCAGATATGCACATGTGCAACATCCATTTAAATCCATAATAAATGTGCGCACGCATTTTGTGCGGTGACAGGCCCCTTGACTCACACAAAAATGTGTTTTAAATGGGCTTGGAGGATTCGGGCCATCATTAAATTTCAAGGAACAAGGCCCACTCCCGCATTTCCGTGCACCAGGGACCTGGAGCTGTGCACGTCGTGAAGGACCAAGCTCACGTCACCCTCGCCACATCCCCCCTCCCCGGCCACCTCCCCAGGATAAAGAAACACAACTCCAGCACTTTCTTGGTGGCGTAGACTTCCTGCTGCAATCCTCCCCTCCCTCTCCAGCGCAGGGGAAATCTGCTTAGCCTTTACTTTCTCACACATGTTTCAGATGTGCAGGGGTGTGATTGTAAACAATGTCATCGGCCGTGCCAGAGCTGTCTGCTCCTGCCGCGCTCCCTTCCCAGCACCCCAGGGGTTCCCGTAACAGGGCGTAAAGCAAACAAAGCAAAACAGTAATCTGCTGTTCCAATGGCAATTTTTTGTTTTGTTTTTAGAAAATGTTAATGATAGGTTATGTGATTACCCTAGGTTTGGCTCCACTTACTCTTTATTAAGCACATGTGGTATTTAGTAACAGTGTAAGTAGCAGGAGTGTTTCTGGCGCGCAAATGAGATTATCCAATGTTGCCATGCAGCATGGAAACTCCTCAGGGAAGCCAGTGAACTGCGTGGAGATACAAGACTTTCTTGTCGGCCGGGCATCCGGCCAGAATAGCTAAAAAATGTGGATTGGCACAGAGCTGTTGCCACGCAAACACTTCTGGAAATTTCTGTGATGGGGCCTGCCAGATCCTTCATATGTAACATGAGTTTCTGTCTTCCCCAGCAGCCTGTCTGAAGCCTGAGCTCTCCTGTACACTTTAAAAAGGAAAAATAAAAAAACCCAACCCAAACCCAAGGCAGTTTTTCAGTCCTGTTTCCAGTGCGCCAGTGCCAAGCTAACAATTTCACCGAATTAGGGGGAGTTTCCTAAAACATTTGTTTGAGCTACACTGAGTGCAACATGTGGGAGACAACTGTGTTTCCTGGAGAAGAAAGGAGAGCTGTCTTGCTCAGTGGAGACTGCCTAACGTCTAGCAGGAGAAAAACAACCAGCATGACAAGAAAATGTTTTTTAAAACTTGGCGCGAGGAGCGGATTTTATTTATTTTGAATGCCTTTTTGCAGTCTGGTCAATGTAGTGTACGAAGAGAGAGATGGTGGAGGGAAGCGGCTGTTTTTGTTAGGGCCCAGGGCTTGGAGTCAGGAGGTCTGGGCTCTATTTCTGGCTCCGCTGTAGCCTTCCTGTGGGACTTGGGTGAAGCTCTTGGAAGCAAGTTGTTCCAGTGTCTGAGCTTCTCCGTGCGTTTAATGGGTGTAGTGTTTGCCGGTTTGTGTGAACTCAGGCTCTGCGTCTAAAACTATTAATCCTCTGCATTTCTTAAGGAAAGGACTGGGAAGGATATGAAGCAGAAAAGAAAATGTTTGCATGTTGCTTGACCGTGCTTGGCTCCTGCTGTTGCAAGGCACTGGTCTTTGGACCTTTAAATTTAGTTGCTCTGTGTCTAGGGATCTTTGTGGGTGTTCCTGATGAACCCTCATCAGTCTTGGCTCTCCCACCCCTAACAATGGGACACAACTGTGTCCCAGTTTATACCACAACTGTGCTGACTTAGTGATGGTGCCCTTGGGAAGGATTTAGTCTGGGTAGTTTCTAGACTTTTTCACTGTGAAGAGAGCATTCGGTATGGAGGCTGTCTGTGAGCAAAGAGATTCATCATAGCAACTTCAAAGCACATTATGCACAATTTCTGTGTGCCCAGTGACCAGCTCCAGTGCTGGGGTTGCACATGGATGGCCTTTCTGGGGGTCAGCTCACAGCACAGTAGGGAACTACCTGGGTAAAGCCCATGAAAGAAGAGCAAAAGCACCCTGCCAGGCACTGGCTGGCTGCTGCTTGGTGGCTCAGCTGTCCTCTGTGGTGATCTTCTGATGCAACTTCCAGCCACAGGAAAGAGCATCTCAGCCAAAGAGCTGACTTGGCTCCAAGCTGCATACCAGCATAAGTGGAAGAGGGAATCTAGGTCTGCTGCTGCATGCTTTTGACCACAGCAACCATTTCCACTTCCAGCAGGGCCCAGGGAAGGGGCAACCAGCAGCCCTTCATTTGTGTAGCGCCAGCACTCTGGGTGAGCAAGAGAGGATTAGTAACAGTGGCAAAACAGGCAGTGGTAAAACAGGCATAGCTGTCCAAAGGAGAAACAGATAAGCTTGGGATTTGCCTGCCTGCTGAACCACCCTTTGATAAGCCCAACTAATAACCTCCCCATGAGTTAACTTGTGCACAAGCAGAGCTTCTTTTCAGCCCCATCTTGTCTGTGTAACATCACTCCCATGACTGTGGCTCCTGTGGCTGGCTGTAGTGAAATCCACAGCTGTGAAAGACATTTTGCGACGTAGCTAATGGGTAAAGATACAGAAAGTTTGCAGGGCAGGGTGGTGCGAGGAAGTGAGAATAATCCAGTGTAAGTAAGAAAGGGAAGGACTTCAAAAAATGGAGACTAAGAAGGTGTAAGACATGGGGTGAGAGGACTTTATTTCCTCAGGGAGGCAAAGGGTACAAGAAGAGAAAATATAGAAGAGGGTGAACTAGGGTGGAGAGAAGAGTAATGGAGAAATGACCAGCCAGCATAAAGAAACTGAGGAGGATAGTGGCCAGGAATGAATGGGAATCACCAGGGCAAAAAGAGAAAAGGAGGTAAAACCACTGTGAAAAGAAGCAACATAATGAGCAAGAGAACTCTTTCTGGAAGAGAGATTGCAAACCAAGATAGGAGAGAACGGCACAGAGAAGACAGAAAAGAAGGAAAATTAAGAGAGACGTGTTAGAAAGCAGGTGAAAAGAAGAGACTCATGCTGTTCTTAGGTTAATGAAGTTTCTTTTTACTGGTTCAGTATCATGTTGCAATGTCCCAAGAGGCATTTTGTTTCTGTGTCTCTTTTGACCACTTATGGCTCATTATTCTGTGTTCCATGACTAAGTAATTAGAAGAAAAGGAAAAGAGGCTAAAAACCACCCGGATGTGTCACAAGACTTTGTCTGAAGGACTGCTCCCTTTAGAGGAAATTGTTTCTAGAAAACAGCTGAGATGCTGACATCCTCAGTGTACATGTGACCGACCTCTGTGTTGCCCAGGCAATGTGTTGGGGCTCAACGATTTCTAAATGTTCCCCACCCACTTTGCTGCAAATGACTCTTTTCTGCTTGGGAGGGATGATGAGGAAGGGAGGAACCCAGCAGAATCTATCTCAAAATGCCAAAGCTGGCTCTGATCCTGCAGGATTTGACCAGTATTTGTTGAAAGTGAAGCGACTCAGAGCGCAAGGTGGCTTTGTTCTGTGCCGCACTCGGCGGGAAGTCAGAAAAGCAGGAGCAGATATTGGATTTCCTTTCTGATCTGACACTCCTTTCCGTGCTTTGCTCATATTAACTCACGTTAACTTATTTATTTATTGAAGTGAGATGTAAACATTTTACCTTAAGGACCCAGGTGGACCTGGCAATTACTGCATCACTAAGAAACCTGAAGCCCTGGAGTAAACATCAAAGGAGAGCCCTTTCTCTGGAATTATATAATCCCTGTGATGCATATGAGAGTTAAACAACACCTCACAGTGGAGGGGAAGGGCAGCTTAGTTCATATAAGTATCTGCACTGTATAACTTAAGTAATTTAAACCAAGGTCCTATGGGATATAAAATCTGGCATTAAAAATGTCCTGTGCTGGACCAGGACATCAGAGCCATGTGTTGCTGGGCATCGAACAAGCGCAAACCTACTCTGCTGGTTCAGATGAGTTTGACAAATTCTGGCAGACGCCGTACCAAATCAGGTAATGTCTGTCCTTCAGTCAGCATAAAACTGGCATGAACACCACATCATCTGCTCTGACTAATTCAACAGAAACCTAATTGTGAGCTTATGCCAGATCCAAATCCAGTACACACAAGGAGGTGCTCCTGCAGGGCCAAAATCTCATATTAATGAGGCTGGAAGCAGAGCCAGGGGCATTAGCTGCATTCTCGGAATTCTTAGGTGTGGCAGCAGTTCATGACAGGGGGCTTTTTTAGAACAATCATAAAAGGCCATATGTATCTTTTTCCGGGGTGACAAAATGATTTCCTTAGTTTCCAATAATCTCAGCATTTGCAAATACCAAATTGTCCCATTTGTTTGTTGCATTGGCTTATTGCAGACTCTAACCTCAGTGCAGCTCACGTTAGGATGACCGGTTCCCCTGCCCTCCATCCCTGTCACAGTGTCCAACACGGTTATACTGGTCTGTTTAAAGATGCTGACCAAGCAGGATTTCAACTGCATTGCCATGAAAGGAGTTTGCCATACTGGAACTGTCACTTGAAATTAAACATTTAACTCATTTGAGGTTGAAGGAAATTATTTGGGCTATCAAAACATTCTCCTTGGTTTGTCTTACCGTACATATATCCCAGCAATGTGCCAGAGCAGCCTTTGGTATTTTCTTAGTAAAGTTTGGTGACCAAATTGAAGAAAAGCTTGGAATGATTTCTCTACCTCTGGGGAATATCACAGACTCTCAGCGTTATGCTTAACCATCCCTGCTAGAGATGATTTATTCCTGGGGCTCATAAAATATTCTTGAAATATTCTTGCACCAAGTGTCGGGCATTTTCTAAACAATTTCCTGAGAGGATGTGAAAGGTAGATTGAGATCTAAGGGGACACATTTTTCTCTTTCTCTCATACTCCCAAGGCTCCTTCCCACATCTGTAGGAAGTGCAGTGCAGAACATTAATCTTGGTTGACTAAAAGGAATACTTTTCCTCATTTCAAAGAGGAAAGCAAGCCTCAAAAATTGAAGCTGTACCTGGGTAACTGTAATAACACTTGGCACTTACATGTAGGTTTTCATCTTCTAGCCACTTTACATTAAGTAATGAATCTCAGGACTCCCCTGTGGAGTAGGTGGCTGAGTCTTACTAGCCCCCTTCTGCAAATGGGAAAACCAAGGCAGAGATGTTAAGTACCTTGCCTAAAGCCACTGAGGGATCCTGTTGTAGAGACAAGATCAGAGGTTAGGAGGTTCTGTGCTTTCAATTCCCTTATCTGTCGTGTCACTTAAGTAGGGGTCCAGAATTGAATATTTTAATGGCCTAGGGGTGGAGCGATTCCAGCTACCAAGATCCAAGCACAGCTCCTCTGACCGTCAGAGACTCAGCAGCACAGTCACACGCAGACAGGCAGAGCACAATTGTCTAATGGGTAGGATAAAGAAGTGTAGTTCTCTTTGGCTTCCTCAAGCACACCGTTGGACAATGTTCACCAGGTCAGGTCTCAGATCAGCTCTCCAGCAAGCTGTGTCCTCATTTTATGGCATAAGGCCAAATGCTTGCCTTGGTGTTTTCACAGTAAGGAATACACCTTCAGAAGTAGGTGCTGCCATTAAGACTAAGGTTAGTGTTCTACTTCTGTGTGAAGCTTGTTGTAACAGAACAAGCAGGTCCCTTTATAGATAATTCATGCTTGTGCAGGAGTGCGAAAATAAACCAAACCAAACCCAGACCGCAGTGTTCCAGGTTAAAGCAGATTCTTCACTAGCTTCAGGAATAGGACTTTTGTGTTCTGTAGTCACTACATTATACATTTGGAGGAGCCTGCAGAAACATGCCATTCAGCAGAAACATGGGGATGGATACAGCCATACTCTGAAAGACATGAGCTGAAGGAGTAGGCAGCCTTCACAGGTGGTGATCACAACACCTGGCTGGGAGCACAGGTCCTGCTAGGATGCTAGGAGGATTCACAGATCCCTCAGCCTTGGCTTCTGATCAGTGTGTGTCTGGAATAAGGAAGCATATATCAAAAAAGAGAGTATGACATGAAAACCATGAGGAAAACTATTATCAATTGCCACACAGTTGCTATCATAAATAAGAGGAAATATATTTCCATGAATTTGGGAAAGAATGCTCCCATTTCAGCATTCCTCAGGCAAATAAATGCTTGTTTTAATTTGCTGAATGCTTATTTCCATCAGCAGTATTTCCTGCAGGTTGTTCAACCATGTTGTTGTCACATTGAGACACCATCAGGCATTAAAGCATAAGAACTGGCCTATATCTCTCACCAGCTGACTGTATATTGATGTGGTGTAGGATGATGCATCGTAAAGGGAAGGTCTGTAAAATGCTCTTGATCGTGAGTGTTTTTTTCTTTCTGACCCTTCCACTAATATGGAATCATCTCAAATCCACCCATCTACCCACCGTCTCTGTCTCTGCACGTAGCACACATATCATTGCAGTTGGGAAGTGGAGTCTGTTTTGCACCTGACGTGGCCACTATTTTGGAAAGGAATCAGAGGGTTTGGAAACAGAGACCAATCCACATCCCAGGTTTATTTTGTTTACGCATAGGAAAAATGTGGAAATCCCCAGCTGCTGCATGAAAAAGCCTGGTAAGGATGATTCTTGCACTGAAAACACGGGGTTGTGTTTGCTCTGAGAATGAAAAGCTGACATTTTCTCAGTCCTGTGAATTTTGTCTAAGGACTTCGCTCTGAAAACCACCCAGCTTTACTAATTGGTTGCTAGCGATTATGAATATCAGCCTTGCACAAACATTTTAAAATAGGATACTACAACAGTCTTCTTGGAGCTCATTCTAGGAGTACCACAATGAAGTAGGGTGATTAGACTAAGAAAGATTCTGTGATAACACCCGAGTCACGTTAAATGGATTGTCAGAGACTGTTGTTCCACATCATAAGTGTGAGAGAGGCTGGGAAGGCGATGAACCTTGCAGGGCACTGATGCTAACTGATATGTATCTTGTATTTTAAAATGCAAGAACATAAACTCCACTTAGGCTAGAGTATTAACTTGCCTGGAGTCTTCTCACTTGGGTTTGTGTCCTCTGAAGAGGACAGCCCTCCACTCAGCAGCTGAGGAGCCCAGCTAAGCTGCACGCAGATGCAGAATAGATCCCTTTAGCCAGGCCCTTCACACACAAGACCTCTGGTGATCACTTCCCACGATCAGAGAGCAGACCATTTGGTGCAAAGGAGGTTATCTCCATTCCATTCAATGGCGATTGGATTTTTGCTAATCATGAACATTTCCGAATGTGTGAAGTGTTTGTAAAGCACACAACACATCTCTGACTGAGCACAACATGTTTTTAATATAATGCAGTATGAGTATGTGCAAAAAAAAAATGGAGGATGTTCTTCATTCAGAATTCAAGCACGACAATCTGTAATTACATCAATGTTTTTAGAAGACTTTTTTCTTAAGCGGTTCATTAAATATTAAGGAAATACAAGCACATATGTTGAAAATCGTGCAAACTTCCTATGGATTGCATAGGAAGCACTTGGATCTTCCTTTCACATTGAGATTGCATTGTAATTCCATGAGGTCATCTTTGAGTGCAGGTGAGGAGGACTGGGCTTACAGTTCCCTCCCTTTTACTTGTGTATGTGCTGCAAAGTGGGGACATGTCTGGAGCACTGACATGTATATGATGTGCTAAAATGTATCTTTACTTAAGCTGTTGCCTCTTCCATACTTATTTTTGAAATGGAAATATGCTCTCTCCTCCATTAACTTTCATGTGAGCAAACCCAGTTAAATCCTCTGTTGGAGAAGGGAGGCTCTTTGGTCATCAAACATTTTACCTTTCTGCAAATCAGACAGAGAGTAATATAATTAATGCACTCATCTGGTCTGTTTTATGAGGCTGTTGTAACAAGACCATCTAGAAGTGTATTATTTTTGAACACTAAAGGCAGAGGAGATGATGTTGGGCCAGGCAGCAGTGTGTACATGAGGGGAGTGGGTGGATGCAAAGGGGACATGGCTTCTGGACATGGAAGGTGTACAAATCCAGGAATTAATTATGAGTCAAATGTTGTCCTCTCTGTGCTTTCATCTCCTCACACCTGCTCTGCCCTTTTTGGTATCTCCTGCCCCATTCTTGCATTCCTTTTTTTTGTTTCTTGAGCCTTTCTGCCTGCTGAAGGACTTGGAAAACCCTCCCTGCAGATCACAGCCCCCACATTGCTCCTACAGGCAGCCCTGCCTGCAGCTAGTACTGCTCTGGCCGGGACCCAACTGGCAGGGAATGAAGAGCAGAGGAGGGAGGGCTGGCCAGAAACAGCATCATGCTATGGCACCTCCTGGCAAAAAGGATGCAGAAACACAAGGAAACGCCCAATTGATGCATGAGGCTGCAGCTGGGTGCTGGTGAACATCTCCGAGGAGTTTTACACCATGTGGCTGCTTGAGCAGGTATGAGATAATGTGGGCAGACACAGATTTCCTTCATGGTGTCAGTGAAAGGTAGGGGCAGTTACTCAGTCTAATCAGCACCAGCTGCTGTGGAAAGGCTGCCTTGAGCTTGGGAAAAGATCTGTCTGAGAGTGTAGCCTTTTAAATCTCTGCATGCCGTGTAACTGGATTTTCCCAAAGAAGTCAACCCAGCTCTCAGTATGTTCTGTGAAGCTGACTCCCTCTGTAAACCCTGAATGACGTAGTTAATATTCTTCTCACATCTGCCAGGAGTTAATCCAAGGACTAATATTACTGGAATATCAGCTTTTATTTTAAAGTACTGGTTTTTGGGTTTTTTTTTTAATCTGATAAAGAAGGAACAGAATGAAACAATGTCTTGGCCTGTTTAGGCCCTTGTCACACTAGGTGTTAGGTACAAGATAGAATTAATCTACTTTGTTACCCACAAAGTTTACCTCAAAATTTTACTCAGGGCAAGAACACACTTAAAAACTTCTGCAGTTACACCACCAGCATCCTGTGAAACAAACTGAGCAGAGGGGAAATGTTGCTGTGTACAGGAGGTAGGGTGATGATCCAGGAAGCCAGTATTGGTGTCTGCTACAAACATGCTGATGGGTTTTGACTGCTAGGGACTCACTGTGAGTCCCTCACTCTCCCTCAGCTCTGTCTACCCTGCAGAGCTCCTGTGAGGTTTTGTTAATCCCTACATGGTACTCATAGAAGTACAAAATGCCATTGTTATTACATAAAACCCAATTTTATTTCATGCTATAACTGACGGCGTGTTTCAGTTTCCAGTCCCAGTTTGCCTTTTTTCCTTCTGCTGGTACGCCACTTAATGAAGGAATTGGAAGGCTCTTCTTGTACGTTACATTCAAAACCCACCTGGACGAGTTCCTGTGTGACCTACTCTAGGTGGCCTGCTCTGGCAGGGGAACTGGACTAGGTGATCTCTTGAGGTCCCTTTCAGCCCTTAAGATTCTACGATTCTGCGATGAGCAGCCAGCCCTTTCTCAATGGGTGGCCTTCGCCTGGACTTGCCATTATTTGAGGTGTAGATGAGTTTGTGTATGAGCCTGTGCACACATGTGCACACTTGCAAAAGCACAGGCTGCGTGAGCTCCAGGCTGGCCATTAGATTTCACCTGTGATTACTGTACGTATTCCTAGTAGATTAGAGCAGATTTTTTTTTACACGCTCTTCTATAAAAAGTATGCTATACTGATTGCAGCAGAGTGAGCTGCTGTGGTTGATATCTGAGCACTAACCCAGATAGGGATTAGCATTACATCAGCCACCAGGCGAGGGAACCTGGCGAGCTGCCAGCCTGTAAAAATGGAAGACATTTGCGTCACTGTTCCCTTGGTAATGCTTCTTGGAGCCGTGTCAGCTGTCCCCCGAGGTTGTTTCCTTAATATGTCAACAGACATTCCTGAATCTTTAATGCTGAATAGCTCTTTTTCCTCTTCCAAAAACACTTAGGTGACAGAGCAGCTAGTGTCTCCTGCTACCCTATGCATTAAAAAATTATACACTCATGTAGATCAGGCTCGGTAGCTTTTGGAGGAGTGTCACAGCAGTCACAGGCAGTTCTGGGTGAAGCAAAAAGCCAATTTGCAGCATGATTGCTGTTTGTATGCACTGAGGAAGCAGCAGCCCCACTCAAAACCACTCCTCCTTCCCCTCCAAATTATCCCACTGGAGGGAATGAAAGCGTCTGTGTTAGATTAGTTGTTGGAATTTGCTAACATTCGGGATAAACTATCTGACCTTGCTTGAGGAATTCCAGTTACATACAATAACCTCAGGTTAATGCCTGAAAGCTGTGGGACTGTGTGTGCAGTGACCTCTAGCTTCCGGAAATCATTTGTTAGTGCCAGTTGTGAGAAATAGTCAGAGGTTTTATCCAATGACATTTTCACCTTTCCGCTTCTCCAAGCAGCCAGCTGCTATTTTCAACTTGGAGAATTAACATGCAAGTAAGGTACACTTGACCAAATTTGAGCATGTGCCCTTTCAGCTGAAAGTAAACATCCCCTATCTAAAAGACCTTTTGTTCTTAGGTGACAGTTTTAAGTTTGCTGTGCAGTTGCTGTAGTAATTAATCACAGACATGTAATTTAATAGGTTGGGAAGAGCAAGCGAAGAAGTCATTCTAAGAAATTGCTTTGTGAGTAACTTAATGTTGGTCAAGCAGCGTTACTAAGCGTTCGTGATAACTCATCACCAACGTGCGCGTTTCACGCAGATGCTGACCGCAGCTGCCAGCACAGAAAGCAGCTCTGCTGCTAAAAACTCACTTCTGCTCCAACGATTGCCAGCTCTGTTACTGCAGTCTTTACCCAGCATTGAACGACTTACAGATTCGTTACTTGAGGAATTTGACCCCAGTTGTGGAATTTGCCTCGGGCGCAGCATCCTGCGGAGACCCATTTCCTTGGGCTGCAGGAGGCATCTATATGTCTGAAATGGGCAGGCAGGCAGCACTGTGCTCACTGGAGTCCGAGCTGGGTAGGAGGTCCCTGCCTCCAGCTTCCTTCCCCAGCACCCTGACCTGTGTGTTTGCATGTGCCCACCTACATACACTTGCAAAGGGGACCACTGCCTGCCTAAGCCCTATGTCTGTTTGTCCTCGTGGTTGCCACCTGGCTGGTTTCCAGCTGTCACGGCTAGCTGTGCCCAGACAGGCAACTGGTGACTCAGTTCAGTGGGAGAACATGGGGCACCCATTACAGGGCTAAGGCCAGAGCAGGCAGCCCTAGGGAGGAGTAACCTTGCCCTCCACTGTCTCTGGGTGCCGGGAGAATTGGGTTTCCCCTGAGCCCCATGACTCCCACATAGAGATAACCAGCCACCTGGTTTGCACCTCGGCTTCCCCAGAGCCTGCTGCTCATCAGGGTCGGAGGCAGATAGTGATGGGTGTTTGTTCTACCCTTGTCCTTGTGCTGCTGCTCTGCTGGGTAGGCTGGAAAAGGGACATAGGAAACATGTGACTCCCAAGGGTAATCCAAAACTAGGACATGTCATGTGCTGCAGGCAGGTGGAGAGTACCAAATTCCAAATCAAGGGACATTTGGCTATAGGTTACCAGCCTGGCACACGGGAGGAGCAAGGCCTCAGCTGAGCAGCTGGGCTTGACACAGATACCAAAAGTAGGGCTGGCCCCAGCTGTAGCTGCTTTTGCCTCTTGGCTGCTGCAGAGGCCAGCAATAAGCTGTGGTTGCACTGCCTCTGTCCTGTAAGTCTCGCTGAAGGAGAGGATGACCCCACAGCAGGGCCAGCAATGTGAGGAGGGCAAGAGGTATAAAAGTTTGTCTCTGAGGCAGAGCTTGTAACTCACCTATCCCAGCCTCACCTCCTTCCCTCCATTCACCCTCAGATTTCTCATTGAGATGAGCCCCAAATTCTCCTTCAAAGCCCAGAACCTTCCCTATAGTCGTCCCAGTGGCTCCTCTCTGTCTATTGCTATCATGCATTTCTATATATAACACAAGTCCTGCCTGCCGCAAAGGGCGTTTTCTGAGGTAAGGTTAAATACGTGGCAAACCCTTCAGAAACTGAGCCTTGAAAATACAATTGCTCTATCTGACTGCTTGTGTCATTATTCAAATAGTCAAATGAAGGTCAGCTCTTGAACAGGTTTGATTTTTATAGTGCTGTGAATGAACTGTCTCCTAGTCCCAGAAAGCTGCAAGTTGAGGTCTTTTGTACTGCTGAGAGCTAGGCTTTGAAAATCCCAGTGATACCTGAATTCCTGAAACTTCTGTCACACAAGAGTACTGCTTACAGTCACTGTGTAGCTGCAGCTGTAAGAGGTAGATGGCAGCTTGCCCTTGAGCTCTGCACATCCTATCAGCTTTCCAAGTGTGCTTCCTCCCTGTCTCTGGGTGCAGTTCAACACTCCCTGCCCATGCACTCAGGGAAGGCAGCGAGACGTAGGAGTGACCTCAGTGGATGCAGGAATATCCTCACAACACTGACAGCAATCTACAAAGCCACATATAAGTTGCACTTTTAATGTCCTTTTTCCATGCATGATGCCAGGATGAAAGGCTTCAGGGGCTAATGCTGACCAGCCTTTAAATCTGTCTATCTGAAGCAAGCGGTCCTCAGAGACTTGCACAGATTTGTCACATCTTGTTCCTTCACCTGATCTAAGCATGCCAACTTAACTGGAGCAGTTTTGATTTAGGATGTTCTGAAATAGCTCACAGAAACACTAGGCAAACCCCTGCCTCTATCTGTGCTGCAGCAATACTCCATTAAATTAGCCCTGGATGCAAGTCTGGCAAGCTAATGTACATCCATACCAATTTGCTAGGCTGTCTGCAGGTACTCCCCTGGGGACTGGATTCCACAGTGATTTACTGTTAGTCATCGTTTCCCCATGACTTTGTGCTTTTTAAGCCAAATACTCAATATTCTGGGCAGGTGTCATATGGTGCAACTTCCTGCTGCTGTAAGCAGAGAAAGTCAGCAGCAGCCCAAGGAAATACCGAGTTAGGAAGGTGTGGCTTTCTGATGGTTAGCACAGGTCCTTAGGTTGCAATCTGAAGGACATCATTGCCTTGGCTTCGTTTGCCTCCCTCTCTCACAGAAGAGAAAGCAATAACACTGGCAGTAGCTAGCACATCTAGAGACCCTGCACTGAGCAGACTGCTTTTTGTTTTCAGAGTATACTTTGAAACAAGTCATCTGCAGGTTAAGTCAGCTCACAGATTGCAGAGAGAGGTTGACAGGTGCTTTGGTAGCATAGAAGGAGCTTATGCCAGGCTCATGAAGAAGGATATCACACATCATTTTGTGATGCCAAAGTATTTAGAAACTCAGGCCTGTTTTCTGGGATGACTGCTCAAATGTTCACATTAAAAAATAGCTCACCAGCAAACTGTATTTGTCCATGCAAAGCAGCTCTGTGTCCAGCTGTTTCTCCTAACACAGGAACAAAGCCTGGTTCACCTCAGCCAGTCAGTTCCACCCAGAGTGAAATGCAGGGGAAATTCCACGAATATTAGGGAACTTGGATTAAAACAGTGTGTACAGAGACTTGAGATTCCAGATGTTTTGATTTGTCTTTGTAAAACTAAACCAATCTTTTAATACTTCATCAACATTATAAAAATCTTTAGTTTCAACCAAAACTCATGTTTATCTTGGGTGTTTTATAACGAATATCAACAGTGCTGTGACTCTGTCAGTCACAGAAACCCAGCTTGTCCTCCCGTGCCCCAACTTAGGAAATCTCTTGCTGGAGACTTGGGCAAGGAGCAAATGAATGTGCCCTTGCGTAGCTGCAGAATGTGGGTATAGTGAATGCTTGGAAGACCAAAGGGTAGATAGCCATGCCAAATGGAAACACTAGTTATTTCTGGCTAGTACATGCCTCATGTGAGAAGTGTATGCTGTATTTTTGGAGAACTCTGACGGCAAGTGAGTGCTCTTGAGGACATGGATGGGAACAGGAGGCAGGGAGATTTCTGAACTTTAAGGACATCCATAAAAGATATCTATGAACGTGCCCTGACAGTTCAAGGGAACAGTGTTGTGAGTACCAAATGTATTCCAAGCAAGGTAACGTCTCTGATTTCACTGGAAAATCCTCAGCATGTGCTGGGTATCACACTCATGAGGTGAACTGTTCCTCAATGACATCTTTCAACAAGCTTGCCCGTGATAAAAATAAGCAGCACATGGCTGATGATACTATCAAAAGCAGGAAAACAGGAGTACCATACAAATGTAGGGTGGATATAAGTGAACCATGGTTAGACTTCAACAGAATACACAGGCTGCTGAGGGCTATGGGCTGAAATGAGTGTCTGCTGCAGGAAAACAGGCCAGTTCATAGATTACTGGTTGACATGGCTGTCCTCGTGGAGGTGGGAGGCTGTAACAGAGCACTGTACCAAAAGGCAATCTGCCACTGCCACTTCACTGCAGTCTTTGCACATCAGGTCTCCTGCATTGAGAATGCAGCAGAAATCAGCCTTACCAGTAACTGCCTTCACAGACCCCTGTGCTCATGAATGCAGGAGTTCTCCAAATGGACACTTTGTTTTTCTGCTTTCTTGGATTTTGTGAAAAATTAAAGAGCTGCTGATAGTCAATTATTCTTCCTTTTCTATGGTCCTTGCTATTACTGTAGACAATGGAAATAATGATGTTCCCAGTCCCCAATCTGAAATGAGTGTTTTTAGTGGGATCTCGTCTTCTATGCCAATAATGATAATTCCTTTGACACGTTTTACTCCAATTCTACCTTTTAATTCTGAGATTTCCTTCAATATAGTAATACATCTTTCTCCCATTAATCTCTGTAGATTCTTCTAGCAAAGACTAGTGTTCAGGTCTTTGTGCTGGCTTTGGATATGTAGTCTCACATGGGGTGAGACCATGAGTGAGCAACTGTCTTGATTTTAGTCTGTGTCATGAATGAGTAACAAACAGAAGCAGGGTAGTGACTGCCTGTGCAGAGGATGCTACCTGAAATTGTTTCTCAGCAGGTGCAGGGGAAGAGTCATCTGGCCAAATGTAGATGCATCTGAGTATTCATCTTGATTCCCTTTATAGTCAATGAAGAAAAATAAGCAGTGCTTGGGTATGATTCATCTAAGTCTAAAGGAGATGTATAAAGTAAATGAGATGATTCACACCCCAGACATGCTTATTTCTCTTCATTGAATATGAAAGGTGACTAGCTGAGATGTCGATATCTAAATCAGGGTGAGACAAATCCCACTCAAAGCACCATATCTGAAATGGCAACTTAAGAAAATATGCAGAAATTATGTCATCCCAGCTAGGCAGTGTGCAGAGAGTACCTCATCCCCCCTTCTACAGTCTTTCTCTATACCTGCCATGATGAGAAGCTTTTGTATTATGGAAGACATAATACAAAGTTTTTTTATTTGTTAACTTCTTGAGCAGGGAGATTAGGAGATTGCTGTGGGGTTGTAATATGGAAGGGAGGAGAGACAGTCTGTGAGTCTATCCTGCTCAAGTAGCATGGTACAAAGGTGGTCAGTTGTTGAAGATTCAATACTGTAGGAAAGGAGTATGTTGAAGCTTGATGTTGCTATGCTGCACGTCTCCTCCATCCCACAGAGCGTGTCAGGAAACACCAGTCAGGCTGAAACAGCCTCCAATTCATGCCCAGAATGACAGAAAGGTTGTAACTAGGAAAGGGAGTTTAAATTGTATTTTGCACAAGAGCTTCCCCCTGCAGCCATTTTGGGCTGAATGCCTGTGACACTCTCCTCCTTACTGACTTCTATCCATCTGTCCTTGAGGAGTTCTTAAGCTCGGACTGTGCTGAGTCAGTCCATGCTTGGCTGCCCTGATATATCCTCCTGTTGACAGTGGTAAGCTATTGCAGTAAGAACAACAGGAATAACAAAGCCTGAAGTCAAATTAGTGCAGAGGCAGGCTTTAGAAGTAAAAACAGACTCCTCTTCTTGTTTTTGCCCAGTAATGTCCTGTGGATACATGCATTTTGGAGAGTTTTCTCCAAGTGGGAATTTCCATCTGGACGCAGCATTTTCAAGAGGGCAATCAAGCCAGGGCCCTGCTGGTGCTGGATGGGGAAACACGATGGCTCATCAGTTTTGACTGTTGGACAAGTGCCACCATGGCTGCTCACCAGCCGCTGGATGGAAGGTGACATCCTCTCAAGGTGATCACTAAGCAGGGAAGGGCATGCAGAATGCAGACACAGGCGGATCAGATGTGAAGTGACACGGTTTGTGATAGAAGTGGGACAGCAGTGTTGTAACCACATGAACTTTAAAGGGACCGTGGTCGCTGTGACACAGTTGCTCTTGTTCCAAGACCAGAAGAACATTTCCTGTGGTTAAAAACATCAAATAATTAGAGGAAAAAAGTGGTGCATGGAAGCAAGACACTCTAAGATGCATTTTTACAAGTCTTTGTAATACTACACTTCCAAGACTGCCAGGCATCAGTGGGGGGGTCCCTCATTTGCTTCCAAATATGCTGCCTATCAGAGCACAATGCCAGGCTCTGTGTTAGCTCAGGCTGGAAAGATGACTTTGGAGGTGTTGTACAGTTTTAACTCTGCAGTGAGATGACTTGACTGTCTGCAGTTCTTTGCTGGCATGTTTTATTGATTACTGTAAGAGGCCAGGGATGTTGTGATGGGACGTTTATAAACATCTACGGAGAAAATGTTTGCATTTCACTTTGAGGTCTGATGCTTAATAGCCAAGGATCACACTGCAGAGCTTCAAGGTGAGAAACTGTGGGGCTCTGGAGGTCAATAGGGTGTTGGGACATGAGGCCAGCAGCCTGGTTACACGCAGGACGAACACAGTGGCTCTTGCCTCAGCACCAAGTCCCCAAGAGGCCGAGAGCTGGAATTCTGGAAAAACTGGACAGTTGCCTTCTATTTCCCAATCAATCCTGTTGTAGCAATCAAAGGGAAAGATTGGCATGTGACTCAACTGCTGGCCTAAGCTCCTGCAATAGTGTCCTGGGAAGGTACATCTAGTGGTGTTGCAAGGCCTGTGCCTCTCCCCAGAAAGAGACAATAACCCCATTGATTTACACTGCCTATGGGATATGGAAGAAAAAGACCAAATTTTGGTGCATATTTGCCATCTTGTGGGTTCCAGTTGTGAGACAAGACTTTGTGCTTCTCCTGCTGAACTCAGAGAATATGACCCCATGATCTTTTAGAGTTTAGATGCGGCAGATCTCCAGAAAGACCTGCTGCTTTGTTGAGCAGGTTAATTTCAACTTTTTTCCCCCATCAACAAAGTATGGCAGATTAAGCAGAGAATAATGTCAGAATGACTTGAGTTATGCAACTAGTAAAGTACATGAGATTGAGATCATGTGGTATGAGGGAACTTTCAAAGGTTTCCATTAGTCTGGATCAAGAAGTTCCTCCTCAGCCCCTCTCTCAGAACAAAATAAGACAAAAATACCACATGAGACTTTAAGTACAAAGAACAAATCAGTTTTACAAAGTTCAGTTCAAACTTTGAAAAAAAAACACCAAAACAAAACCAAAAGCAAAGAAAGAACAAATAATATAGATCGATACTGATATTTTTAATATAGTTGGTTTGATTTTCACAAAAAGAACAACAACAACAAAAGACAGAGAAGAGTACAAACGAGTTAATCTGAGGTGTAGATCAATGCCAGGGATTTCAACACTTTAAACACATGCCTTTTTAACCTCTCTCTCCAGCTTTTTCTTGGGCCTTTCAGAGCAGAACCGTTGCTCTTCCTGCTGCATTCCTTGTGGTATGGGCATGTGGATCTGCGAGCAATCAGTGGGCAGTGAATGTAATGCAGGTAAATCAAATGGCTCCTGTAGCCTGGGTAGAGCCAGTGTGTGGAAGAATAATTTGTTACACAAAATCCAGGCTTGTGCCTTTTTTTTTCCCTAGAAATGATTACTTCATGTGATCAAGGCTTGTGCAAATGGAGGTTGACTGTATATTTACTCAACAAAATGAACACTGAGATTACATTTTGGAACATCTTTCTAACCTCTTGAGTAATGTTGACTTGTACCCACTCCCTACTCTTTGCCTATTATATGCTGTTTAAATTCTCTTGTTTAATCTGACTGGCTAATAGGTCATCTTTTAGTGTTACCTGATGCAGTAACATGGTTAAAATCCCGCAGAATATGTCAATACAAGCAGGATAAAAAATAGTGGCTGTCAGGATTGATTGGTTACAGAGACAGTCAGGTTCATCAGATATCAAACTGCCCAGTTGCCTTCTAGTTCTCCTGTAAGGGATGTTTTATTTGTTTATTTTGATTAATTTTTAAGTTGTGCCCATAAAATCCCATTGCTTTAGTCAGAAGGGGTTTGTTAAAGCTGGATCAGATACAGATTATTCACATTACTTGGGTGAAGGACTAAGTATTTTCAGAAGTATGGAATGATTGGAAGTGCCTCCATTTTTGAATGTTGTGCTTAAGCCAGTTTCAGAAAACTGTCCCCTAACTGGTTCCCATAGTATTCGGTAAGAAGAGTGGTTATTTTGTTCTCTGTGATTGCACTGTAACATGGCAAAACTGGATCCTTGACTTCACTGTCATCCTGGCTTTTTCCATCTGTAGTGGTATATTTGCCCCCTTCTGATGAAGGCAAGAAGATTTATTTGGTAATGATCAGAGTACTAGGGAACCCAAACCAAAAATCAGCACTAAACTGAAAAGTGTTAGCTGTCTTCAAATCCCACTATTTTGTTTGCCAGTGAACAGCTTTAGAAAAATCTCTCTGATTTTCAGCTGGAATTAAAATTCCATATGCACCATATTAAGTGGCTAATTATGTCATTCATTTAACAGCCTTCCTCTGAATTACTTGATTGAATTGAATGGATTTTTAATCCCAGGGGGTATATGTGAGGGTGTGTATGGTGGGGGAGAGGCAGAAAGAATAAATGTTTAAAGGTTTGCTCTGCTTCAGCACTTGGATTTTTGAACATAAGTTAGGTGTTTAAAACAAATACAGAATGTCTTTCCTGGAATTATAAACTGACTACTTTTGCAGTTTGACAATCCCTGCCAGGATGTGGTAATTGCATGAGTGACTGACAGGTAGTTTAAGGGGGCAATTCTCTGGGTCAAGGAAGGCAGTTGGGGCTACAGGAAGAGAGGAAAGTGTGAAGGAAAGTTTTCTAACTTGAGATCTTCCTAGTTTGGCTGTTAAAATGTATGCAGTCATTCAGCAAAGCTTATTCATAAAATTCATTATTCATTTTGGGGAGTAGGGGGGAAGAGCTGAACTACAACAGTCATTATTTACACTAGCAGTTTCATCATGGAATTAGATCATGGGGCCAGATTTGCCTCGGCATTTTGGCAGCTCAGTTTCACTGACATAATGGAATAACCACCAATTTAGACTCATCTGTGGCAGAACAGAACTCAGCCCATGCTGCTTCTTTAAGAGGATGCCTTGGGCCATTTCTTTGCTGTTTTATTGCTGGCTAGGTTTTGGAATGCTTTACAAATGGATAAAAAATTAAAGAAGTATGACAAATGTATCTTCTCACTGTGCAATGTTCAACTGAATCATTCCATTGAGATGGTTAGTAAGAGATGGATGGGAAAAGCACTCTCATTAATAATTAGTAGCTCATTTTTAAGAGTTTTTCCCCTGATAATTTTAAAACAAACAGTTTAGATTTTCAGCCCTCAAATAAAAGGTTCAGGATGACAAAAAGGGACAGGAAGGGATCACATCAAAGCTCTTATTTTGTTAATATGATATACAGTTCATAAGATCACAGTAGTCAGTAATGGGAAAGAACTAGTATATCATTGAATTTATGCCTTTGTGAGGAGAGATATGTTAGGTAATGATCATTCCTCTTCATAGCAGCACCAAAATTCTTCTTCCTTACTGTGATTTTTAGCTGAATCTCACTGATGGAGCAGCTCACATGAGGCTGAATGGGTGACTTAAAACCTATTAACTGATGCATAGAACTGTCTGCAGGCTCTCTGCCTGGGGGTAAATGTCACACTTTGGGAATTTCAAACAGAATTTCTAAAACTCATTTCCATCGGCATTGCTCATCCTAGGAATTCTACCTGTTATTTTATGATTTGTATTCTCACTGTAAGACTGAGATACAAGACACTCCTTTCTACAGTAACAAACAGCAGCTCAGGAGACAGCAGTAAGAGAAACAGATGCTTTTAAGGCATTCTTTATCGGTACCTTGATCCTATGAGTATTGCATCACAGATGGAGTGGGACTGGCTAGAAGGAAAGACATAGCACAGCTGCTCTGTGGATCCTTGATTCTTCTCATTGCTGGCCTGAGTTGAAGGACTCGGCACTGAGATCTGGCACCAGTCATGTGGCACTCGAGGGTGTGAGAAGATATTAATTCACAAGTCTACTAAATCAAGTGATATTATGGAGGCTTTTGAGCTTTTGAAGGGGGTCTTTTGCTCTGCTTCCTTAAAAATCCTCTCATGCTGGGACCTTGGACTCTCTTTGTTGTGCAGTGTGATGATGCAAGCCCATAAGGAAACAGCCATGTGGAAAATGTGCAGCTCACATGGGGCAAGGTTCTCTGATAACAGAGTGCAGTAGTTCCCCTGGAGTTAGTGGACTTATTGTAGCTGACAGTCTGACCTATTGAATTTCCAGTTCTTTTTGTGGAAACAACTGAGTACATGATTTGATCTGAATTTCTGGGTCAGGGCAAGCCAGGAAGATTTCGGACTTAGAATGTCTTTAGAAATTCAGCCTTTGCCAATTTGTCTTCTGATCATCTTTCAGGTGGCACAGCTGTCTCTTGCTTCGACTCTTGTGCAAAATCCACGGTCTCCATTACAGCAGTCCAGGTTTTGGTAACATTTCCCTGGTTGACTGTTTAGAGCCTGCCCTAGCATCACAAAGGAAGAGCTGGCAACTTCCTTTCGGGATGGTCTGTGGGACCTCCAGAAGAGGAGGTAGCTGTACCTGAAAGCAGGGTAGCCTCTTACTGCTGTAGCACTCCCAGAGCAGGAAGGAATAGGGGCAGGGTAGGGACTAGCAACTGGTTCCCTGGTTCACTGTGTCAGTTTAATATTCTGTGCCACTATGGACATTGAATATGGTGGCAAAAGAGATTAGGTGAGCATATGTCATAGGCAGCTGTGAAGACTGGGAAAAAAGAGAAAACCTCACACTTCCCCAAAATACAGAGGTACAAAGAAATCATCATATGTTCATACCAGGTTCCTGTCCCAAGGGTGCAGAAAATGAAAGAGGAAGCGTCAGCAGTAGCTGTTAGCCATTCCTCAGTGACATAGGCAATGTAACTCATTGCCGTGGGGCTGGGTAAACAGGAAGCCAAAATAAACCCATTTGCTGTGCTGGCTGTACAGAGCAAAGACTCACACGTGTTTCTGCAGCAGTATGTCAACTGCAGACTGCAAGAACCCTGTGCAAAATCCTAGAAATGTATCAGAAGCATTTGCAGTCCTCAGGAAAAAAAAATAAAGACACACAGTAAAGGTATCTGCCCCACAGTTGTGTAATCAAGAAGCTGGAGAAACAATAGATTGGTATGCTGCCAAACTGTGCAGAAAATGGCTGACTCATGTGAGTATGCGATTTAAAACCTGAAGTAATTAGTGGGAGATTCAGAAGTCAGGGAAAAGTGCAATGTGGCTGCTGAAACAAAACTGTCCTCCCTGCTAGTGAACTGCAGGAGTGTCCAAAGCTGCTGCCAAAGCACCTAGCCAGAAGCGGAGCATAGGTGGGGTGGGCGCAGCTCCAAATGCGGAACCGAGAAGTTAAATAGCATCAAAATCAAATACATAAAATATGAAGCAGAAAACATCAGGGAAGACCTTTGATGCTGTGAGAAAAATGTACGCAGGCTAGGAAAGTTTGCACAGCGATGACGTTAATATGGTGCAAAAGGGCAAAAATAAAACTCTATGTGCCAAGAGCTATGTGCCAAGAGACAGCAACAGCACTTAGTCAGGAGAATGAATGCTAGGGAGACAGTAGGACACTACTAAATGTGTTAGGTTGCAAAGGCTTCCTCAGAGCTATGCCAAGGAGGCAAAGGAATTATGACCATGCAAAGCTGAATTAAAGCAATATAATGACCCTATACCATTAGGCAGAGTAAACGGCAAGTCGAATCAGTGCTGCTGGCAACACCAGATCCTCTGCTTTTAGCTACATCCAGTGAATTTGTCACCACAGAAGGGGTGCAAGTTTGCAGCAAGCAATTCATGCAGGCAACACAAGCAGAACAAATTAAACAAAAATATTAAATGTGCTGAGCTGGCAATATTTGCTAGCATCCCTGCAATGAAGCTGTTAGGAGGCATATCAAGAAGTGTTTGAAGGGGAGGATGTCTTCCAGGCATAAAATTGCCTTCATCTATTTCCATCTTTACAACTCGTGCCTCCAGGAGTGACTATAGCATAAAAGGAAAAAAATAATTGGAGCAGTGGAGAGAATGGAAAAGGAAAACATCTCTAACTAATATCAGGGGCAAGTCACATAAGGAGTATGAATGCTGAGAA
Source organism: Colius striatus (assembly GCF_028858725.1). Classification (NCBI taxonomy): domain Eukaryota; kingdom Metazoa; phylum Chordata; class Aves; order Coliiformes; family Coliidae; genus Colius; species Colius striatus. Next base: position 69,399,766 of record NC_084760.1, on the reverse strand, counting down.
GACAGAAACCCCTTTCTGAAGACTGAAGTACTAGCACTAAGCAAGCACTAAAAGGCCATTCAACTGAACGGCTACAAGCGAGAAAACACCCAGCTTGGTGGGAACAAACATACTCACGGTACATGGGGTACTGACAAGAACTGTTGGATAAGGAAAGAAACTGCCTCACCACATCCAGGAAAAGAGCAGATGTAAATGGTTGAGAGCTCCACGGGGATCAGATGTGAGGTGGGAGAGCATCAGCACTGTCAGCAAGATGTATTAAAAGGACTCTGAGGGATCAGTGTAATGGCTGCTGATGGTCTGGGGATGGAGACAGAAATCGTGTGGCAGAAGCTGTGATACATCACGATCCCATCTTTATCTGTCAGTTAAAGTGAGTCAGGGAATAGATCTAGAGCTGAATAAAACCATAATGGTGTTAGGATTGTTTGCAGTACCTTATATGAGACATCTGTTGATCTCCCAAGGGCTCAGACCGACATCAGCAATCTACAGCAATGCAGCAGCTTCCTACTCTCCAATGCATTGACTCCATCCAGAATCTGCTGGGATTTGTAACCTGTCTGACAACATTTTTCACATATGTGCAAGTCATTGATGCAGCTCCTGAATAAAGATGCAATTATAGACAACTGTTTTCATCACAGGAGGTAACCATCAAAAGTGTGAAAGAGCAGACATTTATCTCACCTTTAATAAAGAGGCAAAAATTACATATTGCTAATGAGTGCTACCCCTTAGAAAAAGACATGTTCCACTTGCTAACCTATAGCTCAATTTTAGTACCTCCAGCAGAACAGAGACACATCCAAACAGAAAATCCAAATCTTTCAATAATATCTGCAAGTGGAAGATGTAGTCAGTGTGGGAAACCACTTGAGCAGAGATCCATCATAAACTATTGGCAAGCATTTTAGACTGCTGCTAGCAGCCCTACATCACCTTCAGCATATGCCTCTGAAGTGTTAATGCTAAGTTTTAGGTATCCAAAATGAAGAAAAAGGTTGATATGGTTATAGCTGCCACTACACACAGGCCAAAATATGTCAGCTTAATAGGAATCTGACAGAAACAATGTAAAGACACAGAAAGCCTCAGTCAAGCCAAGTTCCTCACTTAAAGGATCTGGAAGAGATCCAAGACGAAATCATGTGGTGACCCCCACTTTTTCTATTGGAAAGGACCAGAAATCAGGGGAAAGTGTCCTCATTTTCAAGAGTACCGGATCTACAGAGACAGGTTGAATGTACAAGAAATCACAATACCCAGATTGTGAGGAGTGGACAACTTCTTTGGGAATTGCCCAGCTCTTCTCTAGAGCCATATTCTGTGCAGAGGAAGCCAGTAATACTCTATCTTGGACAAATATGACAGAGGCTAGCCAACATCTGATGGTTGTTACGGCATGTTATAGGACAAGCAGCAAAGAAACAGTGGAAACACACTGCTCTTTGTGCCATCTCTGAGAAAAGGAATGCACGTCCCCACCTCAAATCTGACTATTTGGGTTGCTACTCAGACTTGTGGTCAGTGGAGGAGTTTAAGGCAAAGAAGTACTTTAGCAGGCAGAAAAGTACATGCAGTGGAAATACAGCTCAGTTTGCTCGCAACCCATCCTCGAATTTATTCACTTTGATCATCACCACAGCACTGCCACCACATGGCAAAGACAAATTAGCACCTAAAATGCCTGAAATTTTATTAATGCTGAAGAACACAAAGAAATTACATAGCATCTCTGTTCTTAAGTGGAGAAACCATCTCACAGAAAGCCTGGCGCAATCTACTTCCATCTTCTGATGCTTGAGCAGTGGCATCACTAATGTGACTAACAGTGATGAAAGGAATCATAGAGAAACAGAAGAAACATGTGAAAGCCAAAGCCTCTCATGAGTGATGAAGTAAAGACCTCCCAGAACTACCAGCAGGAGAAGTATTCCTACCAGATTGTTTCCTCTGGACATATCACATTTTGTGATGTAAACTATTTTCTTGAGCAGCTAAGTTCTTGCTCATGTAATATAGCATCTGTAAGCACATATTTCTATGAAACCTCAAATACACGAACCTGCTGTGCACAAAAGACACAGAGATAACAGTGAATCACAAACTCTGTAGACCTGATGGGCAGGGCACAGATGGAAGCAAAAGAAAAAGAGCAGTGACTGTGGGAACATACACAATACCCCAGAAAAATGTTGCTGAAGAACTCGAGCAAAATGTAGTCTGTGATCACAAGTGAACAATAACTCCAACATCAAGCACTGTTGCAGGTTTACACATAAGGTAGTACAGTACTCTGGTGTGAAAGAACAACTCCTTCAGACACAGAGGAAAATAACTTTGCTCCCTAAAGAAGTGAACAGAAAAAAATTAAAAAAAAAAAATAAAAAAAAAAGTGGTACATTATAAAATGAGACAGATGTTGAGTATGTACAATAGTACACTAAAGGTTCATGCAGGTTGTGCTATTCATGTTTAATGCCATGGTCTCAAATGTGACCAAAGCTACAAGAGTGCACAACTGGGACTTGTCACAGATCTGGGTATTCAGGGAGAGGATAATGTCGCCTTAGCAAGCATTGGATGAGAAGCACACAAGGCACAGAGAAAAGGATAAACCCACAGCACAGAAATGCTAAGCTGCAGGTAGCAGACAGCCAGCAGTTTGGGTAGGAGGCAGAAAGAAGGCAGAGAAAAGACAAGGAGCAGCAGGGCCCCAGTACATCAGGGAGTGCAGCCATGGCTGGGCAGGCTTTCGCTGCCACTTGTGACAGGAAGCTCTGCAGGGTCTTGTCACTCACTGAGCAAAAACGGTCTGAAAAGTGTAATGCATTTTTCTTCTTGTTATATCTTTGGGTAATGCAGATATGATCTTCAGCTTCCAGCTGAACAATAAATGAAAATGCTTACAAAACAAAAACACCTCCTCCCAGAAAATAAAGGCAAAGCACACTCCATCCACAATGACAATTAGACACAAAATAAAGGCAGCCATCAGCATTTTTATTAAGTGATTCTTTTTTTACTGTCATTGATGTCATTTAGCTTTAAAACAAAGCCTGATCTTCACATTTAAACAGAATACATTTGCCACGTTAGTCGAAATCAGTCTTAAACGATCTCAACTAAATTTTTGGACAAAGTTGAAACAATTCTGGTCCTATTTTTATTTTAAATACATACATTGTATATGAAGAATAAGACACTAACTTCTTTTTTCAAGGCTAATGTCCGAAATTGGAACAAAACAAGAGCACTCCTTTAGCACTGTGGTCTCCTTCCACCATCTGCTGGGTTTCCTTTGTTATTGCAGGAGTTAAAAGCCAGGCTCTTTTTAAAGAATGTGATTTACTTATTTTAATCTTCTCCCTTTCCCTCATCTCTCAGGTATGTTTTGTCACTTATGACGTCCTGAATGAAAAATTATTGTTAATTCTTACTGAAATGTCATATCTTACCAAATTTATTGCCAGATATGAGGATGTTTTTTAAGAGAAAGGAAAGGTGCATATTTTTTGGTGAGTACAAAAAACTCATTTTTGGTTTTTTTCTCTCTAAAGTGAAAGAATATTTTGTTGAAAAAAGCAGGTTGCTTCCCGTCTCTGACTCACTTTTAACTCTGCATTACTCCATACCATTAAGAATAGGATTTTGTCTTGGACTTCATAAGCCATGACTATTTAAGGATCTCTTGCAATATTTTCTTAACAATGATCCACAAATTAGAAGCTCCACAAATGTGTCTTTTCTTAAGAGTCCAGGATGAATCTTCCTCAGTGTTGTTTAGGAGGGGGAAGTATTTATACAATATAAACTGAGTATATTTACGTCGGATTATCAAGAGATGAGAAATGCTGAATTCCCTTTCGACAGAAAAAGTCAAACACACACACACTTCAAGGCTATATTTAGACTTGTTTTTCTTAGTAGCAGCCCATTTTAGGATGCCTTACAGTCCAGAATATGGAACTAGTTATCATTTACATATTTAGTGTCTAGGGCCACCAAGATAATCAGGGGACCGAAGCATCTTTCTTATGATGAAGGGCTGTGGGAACTGGGGCTGTTTAGTCTGAAGGAGAGGAGACTGTGTGGAGATCTCATTAAAATTTACAAATGTCTAAATGGTGGATGTCAAGAGGTTGGGGCATCCCTTTTTTTCTGTTATATCCAGTGACATGACAAGTGGTAATGGAAAGAAGTTGGAACACAAAAAGTTCCATTTGAACATAAGAAAAAACTATTTCACTGTGAGAGTTAGGGAGCCCTGGCACAGGCTGCCCAGGGAGACTGTGCAGTCTCCTCTGGAGGTTTTCAAGAGCCACCTGGATGTGTTCCTGTGCGACCTAATCTAGGTGAACCTGCTTTACCAGGGGGATTGAACTAGATGACCTCTAAAGCTCCCTTCCAGTCTCGATCATTCCATGATTCTGTGAAAACCATGCAGCAATACGGATGTTTAGGACCCTTTTGGTTTGTGAGAGGATCTCATCAGACAGATGAACGTGAATTTTGGCCTTGGATGCTGAGTCTAGAACAGGCTTTTAGGATAGTTTGTCTGACAACTTCACTGCAGAGCTAGCCAAAAGTTGGGAGTTTTCTCTTTGACTTCTGTTTTCCAAATGTTTTCATGAGGAAAAACGTGCATCATGATTGCTAAACACCATTTACTTTTTTAAAGCACAGATGCTCAGAGATCTCCAGAGTGGGCCCATAAATATAACTCCAATATGAATGTGTATTATAAAACCATTTTTCCCACGAAAAAGATTGCAAGACCTCCAAAGGAACAGCTTTGCTCAGCATTCATATATACAGTAATTTCAATGGCGACCAGAAGGGGTCTAGGCTAAGGTCAAAATGTTTTTTGAAAACAACACCTTTTTTTTAATTAAAAAAAAAAAAAAAGGGAAAGTTTTTTTGGGGTTTTTTTGGTTTTTTTTTGTTTTTTACAACACAGTGTTATGTCTCTACAGTGGGAAGTTTCAAGATTTATGCAACACTGAACAAAAAAAGAGAACTCATTAGATGCAGTGACAGGAGGTGGAATGTCAAGATTCTTAAAGATGCAGAGTTATTTTGGATTACTCCATTTCTGGGCAGCTAGCAGAGGAGAGCCATATTTTGAGAAAATGATTCAGCTTCTGAATGCTGGGTTCCATTAAACTGTTTCTATTGCCCAAAACCCAGTGACTAGTTATTGTGGTCTTCGAGTTATGTGATTATTGTGGTACATTTTCTTGATTGCAAAAACACAGTAATAAATACCTCAGTAGTGTGTTTATGTTATTATCTATAAAATGCTTTCAATGGACTTTAATGGAAGACCTTAAAAATGTGTAAAAGACTACTATTACCATTTTTTATGAGACTGAGATTTAAGGAGTGAAGCAAAAAATATATGTTCTGACCATATGATAAATGCCTCTTTTTTTATTATTCCTTTATGGACAACAGGAAGAAAACCCAAAGTAGACTTACAAGGCCAAGATGAGTTAAGTAAGTAATAATTGAAAAAATATTTTTGAAAAACCACCCACTGTCTTATAATGAAATGGTAAAAGTGAGGTATTTCTAAAAATGAGCTGATCTGAGGGTCTGTCCTTTGATCTCACTATCTTTAAAGTACACTACAAAAACTGAAGCAATTGTAACCTCTTGGAAAACCTTTTAGAGCCTCAAACAAGAGCCCTCCTCTGACTTTGAAGACATGCTGCAATTAATTAAGAAGGGCCTAAATGATGTTGGAGTGAGTCAGGACTTTTGCTGAATAATTGGCAGACTTCCACTTAGAGAGAATATGAGAAAACACAGAAGATTAGCCATCCCCATTAAAGAAAACAGCATTAGGAGCTGTTTCCAAAACACTAGAGCTTCTTCTTGTCTAATGCTTTCAAAGCTGTTATTCTCAGCTAAACTGATGAGTTGTTCTGTGCCTTTATTTCTAGTAAGGGAAATTCAAAATAAACTTTGAAGAAGTTCTTTGAAGTAAAATGAACAAGTCAAAATGTGAAAATTACATCTTCAGACAACCAACTCCTGCTTTTTTGCTTGTGAGGTTAGTTAAACCAGAGTAACCAGTGCTATGGAAGGTGAAGGAGAATATTTTAAACCTGTTTTCCCTTGTTTTACATTCATGTGAAAAACTGAGAGAGATGGAAAGCGGCAGTAGTCTGGGCCTTTCATGTCCAGGACTTCCTACTGAGGAAACAACTTTACTCTCAACCAATGCCTGACCAATTCCTCCACTGCTCTGAAAACCTTCTCTATACCTCCTTCCTTCTTTCCTCTCTCCACAAAATGAAGTAGCATTTTGCTCTATTCCCATGGAAGTAAGTGAAAACTGGATTGGTCTTTGTGGTTTGCTTTGGTTATATTTGGTATTTTTTTAATCTGCCTTCCTGTAGTATTACTCCCAGTAATAACACCACGGCTTTAAAAAGACTAAAGGCTCCCAGGGTTCCAGATGGTAAATTTTCAGGCAGAAGCTACAGAGTATTTCTCCACTATAGTAGATCCTCTTATCTGGTTCGTTATCAGTAGAATCCCCTGTACACTAAAATCCAGAGGCAGCAAAGTAACTCAGGCATGTGCTTAGAGATAAGCTCCTGTTTACATGATTTGCTAGATGAAGACCTCTAGACAAAAGCCGTTATGGAGAAACTGCGACACCATATGGACTTTCTGTCAATTGTCACATTTCTTCCAGACCCATATATGCTTTTCAGGTTGGAAGTAGGAGAAGCATGGCTTACCTACATTTTAACAGCTCTTCTGCTTCCCCGTAGAGCCAATGGGAAAATCTTTTTAAGCTTTACCACCTAGCTCTGAATCCCAGCGAGGGAGAGAGGTAAAAAATGAACAGTGAAGCCTGTGGCTGAATGGGAAGTCCTATTTTTTATTTATTTTTTTTTTAACAAAGGGAAAGTTAATGGAGTTAATAAATAGGAAAGCTGACAGTCAATGGGAAGCATTTTAATTCCAGTCTGTACAGCAAATGCTCTTCAGCTCTATGAAGCAGATAAAAAAAGACTGCAGATTTCAGTGGTGTCCTGTCAAAATAAAGACAGATGGCAAAGGATTATATCTAATTCTTTTTCCTAATTTATCTTTTCCCGACCATTCCGCTGCACTCAGTTTAACTAGAGATTTATCAGCTTAACTTCCCCTCTGTAGCTCACAGTGACAAACCACACAGTATAGCTTTACAAATTCCCATCATTAGGAATGTTTAATTGGACACAACCACTTTTCATCAGCTGCCTTTAAATGCTGCTTCCGAACGAAGGATGTTTACAGTGTTACAACAGAAGAACTCTGGCTTCATTTTTAAAGCAAACATCCTAAAAGCCCAGGAATACCAGTGTTTCTGGTGTATGTAGCTGTCCTGCCCACTCAAAGAAGAATTTCAAGCTGGAATCTCTTAGATGTGGATAATTTCACAGCACAATACTAACAGTACAGTACTATCCTGAAGATACCTCCCTGTTTCTTTCCTGTGCAGAAAAGAAAGGAAGTAATGTAGCACAGCCCTGATAAATGCAGGAAGCGTGCAGTCTGTGATTCGGTGCGAAAGGGTCTGTTGTGCAGTCATAGCTTCTCATTGACTCCCTGATTTTGCTCTTCCTCCTTCCCCAGTCAATTATTAAAGCTACATTATGAAAATCCTCACTGGCTTCTACTGTCTCTGTTTTCAAATGCCTGGCTTGAGACATGCCGGGGCTGCTCTTCCTGGGTGTTGATGATTATTAATAGCTCCTTACAGAGTCATTGAGAAACTGGCAGTATTCAGCACCTTTCTAAGCCTACTTTATAGTATCTGCATGGAAATAGGGAAGAGTACATTGAGTATACAGTCTGGGCTGCCTCTCTGCTTCTCCTAATTGCTTTTACACCTCCCTCTGTTACTAATATCTCTTGAAAATTCCAGATCTGGGCTCTCTTTTAGATAGTCCATTTGGGTTTCTGTGCATTTATCATTCTTCTCTTTGAGTTTCTAAATTTCTTTAGTAAAAAAAATCCGGGAAATTAGCTTTCTTCCTATACCTTTCCTTTTACTTTCCACTCCTCTGTCTTTTTTTTCTCCTATCATTTGCTTTATTTTCACCTGAAAAAAAATTGGAAGGCACATATCAGTGACAACAGCGCCATCTTCTGTTCTGCAGAGACTATGAAGGCTTTGTTTTCGAGTCCTTCAGAGATGGGTCTGATTGAAAAAATTTGGGCCTAGAGCTGGATCTGAACTAACACTTCATGATTTTCAATGTCTGAACAAGTCTGAATGCCTATGGGGAAGTATGGACATATGAAAGGCTACAAAAACTTCAGCTGTCACAGCACTTATCTCTGAAATCCACTTTCACATTTCTCTTTATTCTTCTCTTCATAAAAGCTCAGTTGCAAAACTTAACGCTACTTTTGCTTTCCTTCCCTGTGCCTTGACACATTGCCAGTTTCTGATTTTATTTATTTATTTGTTTATTTATCACAATTAATGCTATCCTTATTCTCTACCAATAGTACTGCACTGATTGTCACCAGGGGAAATCTGCAGCCCGAGCAGATGACAAGATACGCACATACTGAGGATCTGCCCACTCAGAAGGCCATAGATCACAGATGATTATAGATCGTGTGCTGCCTAAAATTTGTCTCAGGGTGACAACAAAGGGATGTTTGGGATGTAAAAGAGGAAAATGAGGTGGGAGTTAGTACAAGAAAAATCATAAGGCCTGAACTCTCACTTCAATTTTTATTATATGGACAACCAAGACTGGCAGCATGGGTAGGTCAGTGTGGAAATTAACGTCTTGGTATTAGATAAGAGGATGGGGAAGGACAGACTAATGGGTCTGGAAAGGGAAAAAGGTGCAGCATGCATTTAATGTAGTACAGAAGAGGGAGAGAGCAGAAGGACATAAAGGGAGAGGTGGCAAGGTCAAAACAGCAGGCTAAGAAACAGATCTTTGCAACAGCGAGATCTAATTAGGGGAAGATTGCTTTTGTTAAGCAAGGGAAGGGGATGAGGATGTGGCAAGATGACAGCCCAGACACTAATTTTGTGTATCTGAGTAGATAGTAATGGGCCTGGTTTGGGGGATTTGTGCAGATAAAATTTGCAATTGCTTGTTTTTCACAATGGAGTTTGTGGATGGAAACATGGAGCTAGCTACTCAACAGGTAACTTGTGGACAGTGATAGCTGACATAATATCGTAACAGTAGATATCCTGTTAAACTGGAATAAAAAATCAGGCAAGTGTGGAAATTAACACTGAGATGGAAATGGAGAGGACAAACTCTAGGCTCACTCTAAGTAGGTAGTTAAGTTCAGAAATGAAAGGGAGAAGGCAATAGCTGGGGGTACAAGCTGAATCTCATTTTTAGTGGTTTTGGCTGGGCCAGGTTTTTGGTAGCAGGGGGCTAAAGGGGTGGCCTCTTTAAACAAAGAGTTGCCGGAAGCTTCCCATGTAGCTCACAGGGTTAGGGCCAGTCAATTCTAAGCTGGACCCTGCACCTGACCCAGGCCTAGACAATTAGTGGCAGAGGTAATGCCTCTGTGAATAACATATTGGAGAAAGAGAAGTTGTTGCGCAGTTGCAAAACTGCAGAAGCAACAGGGGGTGAGAACGTCAAAACATCTCCGTAGACACCAAGGTCAGTGGAGAAGGAGGAGGAGGAGGGTGCTTAGGCCCTGGAAAAAAGACTCCCCTGTGACCTGTGGTGAGGACCACGGTGAAGCAGGTTGTCCCCCTGCAGTCCACGGAGGCCACCAGGAAGCAGAGATCCACTTGCAGCCCGTGCAGGAGCCCACATCGGAGCAGGTGGATGCCTGAAGGAAGCTGTGACTCTGTAAGAAGTTCATCCTGGAGCAAGTTCCTGGCAGGACCTGGGAGCCTGAAGGGAGAGAGGAGCCCATGCCAGAGCAAGTTTGCTGTCAGGACTTGTGATCCTGTGAGGGACCTAGGCCGGAGCAGTTGGTACCTGAAGGACTGTTGTCCCCATGGATGACCCACGTTGGGGCAGGGTGTGAGGAGCTGCCCCCATGGGAGGCCCCATGCCAGAGCAGTTCGTGAGGAGCTGCAGCCCATGGGAAGGACCCATGCTGGAGAAATTCATGAGGCACTGTCTCCCACGGGGAGGGACCCCACAGTGTAACAGTGGGAAGTGTGAGGAGGCCTCCCCCTGAGAAGAAGCAGCGGCAAAGTCCACCTGTAACGAGCTGACCACAACTCCCATCCCCTGCATCGCTTGGGGGAAGGAAGGGGAGTCCTGGGAAGAGGAGGAGTGGGGGAGGGGTTTTTAAGATGGTTTTATTTCTCATCTCCCTGCTCTTTTTGTTCCTTTAATAAATCAAACCTTTTTCTCCCTAAGTTGAGTTTGTTTTGTCTGTGACGCTAATTGCCAAGTGATCTTTCTGTCCTTACCTCAACTCACAAGCCGTTTGTTATATTTCTCTCTCTCTCCTGCCCAGTTTGGGAGGGGGAGTGATGTTATGACTTGGTGGACATCCAGCTAAACCACCACATCATTTTAAAACTGTAAAGATTAAGATGTACTTATATTGTGATGTGAAAGACCCAGAAGAAAGGTTTGGAAGCAATGTAGGCAATACAAATGTGTGAGAAGACTAGGAGGTAACAGCACAGCAACCTTGTGGGTGTAGCTTTCCTGGCTGCATATAATTTTCCTCTTTCAATTTGAATACTTCTGCGTCTATCCCTCCTAGCAAGGGAGTTCAAGGATTTTGGAGAAAATTGACAAAAATGAGGCAACTTTCTTTTCCCCTTTCTTACTTCTCATAACTCTTCTTCCTCATCCTCTCACAGAAAGCATGAGTTTCTTGTCAACCATTCCTTTCTAGTCCTACCCTTTCCACCCATCTTGTCCAGCTTCACCTAAACTTAGAAGATACATATATGCCTGTACTTGGCTATGAACCTTTACCATAGTATCTGGTCCCCTTTTCCCATCTATGCTCCTCACTGCAAGTACTATCTTGGAGTGAAATTCATGTACGAGCTATGTGCACTGCTGGGTTTTTGCACAATAGAACCGAGGAAACCTAGAAGGAGATGCACATACCCAACTATCTGGTAAGGTTTATTGTATGGAGCATATGCTTTTCATTTCATTCTCTTGTTCTATTGTGTGATAAGGATGTGCTGCGAAATTCTCTGTATGACTCTTTTTCAAAAATCTCTCATCTACTTCTGTATGCAGTGGGAGAGGAGAGAAAAGGCTGTGTTACATTCCCAGTCTTCCTAGACATCTCATACTACAAAGACACACTGCCATGGACTCCATCAAGGAAAGAAAAGTCATGCTGCAGGATCAGCTAAGCCCTCCTCCTTATAAACTGTGCAGAATTACCTATAAATGTGCAGGTGGTAGTATGGGACTGTACAAGTTTTCACGAGGAGAAAGGTATTTTGCATCATCCAAAACCACCATCAAGGTAAAACCTTAAACACACATACTTGGCCTGGGGTCTATACAATCTAGAGTAGTGCCTCAGCTTAGCAGTGGCTTAAGGGTGATGGTGTAACACATGCTTCTGAAACTGTGGGGATTTTCGAGACTTAAAACTAATTATCTGTGGTTTATACTGCAGTTTTGTCCATGATCCTTTTCCAACAGAACCAACCACTGGAAGGATCATCCACTATTTCTAGTACAGAACTGCCTGATTTACATCTGAACAACAGTACATTTATCTAAAAGAGTATGTAATTAATGAAGGCACTGATATTTTTAACAACACGTGTGAGGAAGGAATCGCAGTCTTGTTGTATTGCTGAACTGGTGTAGCGTTAGTGGTCCTGATGAAAACCAATAAACTATTACTGTCAGGTATCTCAAGTTGTAAAATCAGCCCCAACTTGATTAGCTAGTTATTGCGTGCTGGAAATCCAAATAATCAGCAAAGGTGCTGTTAGAAAGTTCATGTAAGAATCAAATATAATATGTGTTTCTCATCCTTGTCCTGCCTCCCATAGGCTCGGGAATAGTATTAAATGGCACAGAAAGCCTTTGGTTAAGGGAGAGGAGAGTACATGTAGTAAGCCCTACACATAAGCTACAGGGAATTCAGAAGTATGTTGTGGCCTATAGGTAGCAGTGGTCTGTGAAGAGGACATGTCCAGACTGGACATTTATTTAAGGGCTTTCTGCTGCCATGGTGAACTGGTTTTGGTGTTTCAGGTAATTCCTCTTAGTCTTAGGTTTCTAAAACAGAGAAATCTGATTGAAGGATAACATCTCATATGGTAGAAATAAAGCAAGCATCTACAAGCTGCCCTCTTTAAAAAACCTCAAGCTATTTCAATCTCTGATCTAGCCTATAATGCTGAAGTTGGAGGTGACTGGATAGGACAGGGAATATAGGATATCTTCTAAATAGGAGTGCAGACTAAATGAGAGATTGTCAGGTGAAGGATGCTGTGGGTACTGAGGCTGGGGCAGTGAGCCTAAGCTGGAAGGGCTGTGGGATTCTAGAGGTGGCTGCAGCTGGCAGGCTGGGAGCCTGCAAGCAGAGTTGGCTTGGCAAAAAGGCAAGAAAAGCCTGGAATATGCTTGGGAAGTGGAGAAAACAGAAAAGGAGATGGTCTTTGGTGAGGCAGGGGTATGTGTCAGAAGTTTAGAGCTGGAAAGCACAAATCCAGGTTCCTAGCATAGAAGACACTGAGTACAGAGGGTATGAATGCTGTGGCTCTTGCCATTTGAAAATTACAAAATGCTACTCCTTGCTCCTTTCCCCTTTCATTACTCCATATCCCCCTTTCTTGGGTTTTTTGTTTGTTTTGTTGTTGTTTATCTTTCCTCACCATGTTCCACTCAGAAACTTCCCAGCCTGATCTCCCATGGGTTTAAATACCATACCTCCTTTTGTCTCATAAGATGATTTGCAGTGAAACTGTTCAAATTTCAATGCTGATGTTTAATTTGATGTAAAGAGACTTTGGATTTGGTGCCGCACTATGGTAACGGTAAAGGCAAGGCAGAATTCAGACAATAATGTAGAAACAGCAGAGCACTTAGTACTTTATTCAGTTTTGGCTTCTACTTGTTCTGCAGAGCTTTAATGCTTCAGTTAGTTAAGTCTTACAGGTGCCTGCAAGGGAAGAGTAAGATTGCACTAAAGAATGGACACCCTGCTTGGCAGTTTTTAAATCCTGATAAAAGAAACACACACACAATTAATCACGCTGTGAGTAAGAAACAGAAGAATCACTCAAGACAGCAGAGCAACCGAAAAGCAAACAATATTCGCACCGCTGTGCACCTGCAGCCCATTTCACCCACAGTCTTCCAGGCGCTTTCACCACAGCGACTACAGGACGGCCGCAAAGCTCCCGTGGCTTCTCCCACGCCCGCCCCGCAGGCCCAGCACCCCGCCCCTCAGGCGCTCCGCGCAGCCGGCCGGGCGGCGTGGCCGCGCATGAGGCGCCCCGCCCCGGCCCCTGCGCAGGCGCGGCGCGCCTCCTGTCGCGCTCCCCCCCGCAGAATGGAGGTGGTGCTGGCCGACGCGCTGCTAGCCCGCGGCGGGGACCCCTGCGCGCTGCTGCGGGCCGTCTGCGCGCCGCTGTCCGCCGAGCGCGCGGAGGCGCTGCGCCTCCTGCTCCAGCGCCTGGCCGAGGGCGGGTCGCCGGCGGGCGAGGCCGAGGCGCTGCGGCGGGCCGCCTGGGAGGTGGCGCTGGACCGGTGCCGCCCGCTGCTGCGCGGCGGGGAAGCGGCGGCGGGGTGCGGGGAGCGGCTGCGGTTGGCGCGGGCGGCGCGCGGGGCGCTGCGGCACTGTGTGCAGCTGTGCGGGGCGCCGCTGGCCGCGCGGCTGGCCCGCGACGCCCTGGCGGAGCTGGCGGCGGGCGGCGGCGGCGCGGGCGCGGAGGCAGCGGTGGAGGCGCTGGTGGCGGCGGCGCCGTGGCTGGAGGAGCCGGGGCTGGTGGCGCGGTGCGTGGCGGCGGCGCTGGAGCTGGTGCGAGAGGAGGGCGACGGCGAGGCCGCGGCGGCGCTGGTGGCCGGGCGGCTGCTGCCGGCGCTGGGCGGCAACGGGGCGGCCCTCCGGGGTGTCTGGGAGGGGCTGCTGGGCGGCGAGGAGCCGCCGCGGGCCGGGCGGGCGCTGCTGGCGCTGAGCGCACTGTCCGACGCGCTGCTGCCGCGGGACCCGCAGGAGCCGGGCGCGGGTCTGGACGCACGGCTGTGCCCGCGGTTCTGGCGGGTGGTGCAGGAGGGTCTGACGGAGCGGGACGGGCTGTGCCGGAAGCGGGCCCGCTACCTGCTGAAGCGAGCTCTGGATCTTAGCAGCGGACAGCGCGCCGAGCTGCGCTGCCCCACGGACGGCGGAGACGGTACGCCGGGGCGCGGGCGGGAGCGCGGCGGGGCCAGCGGCGGGCGGGCAGACACACTCTCCGCCTGTTTTTTGTTAGAATCGAGTCTCTTTTGGTGGTCTGCTGAGAAGAATGAGAAGCTGCTGCAGTTTTGGGAAACTTACATTTTGATAATGGAAACTTTGGAAGGAAACCAGGTAGGAGTGCCGTAGAAGTTATCGCCTGTGGGAGTTAGGTGTGATATGTTACACCTGTCCAGTGCACCGCCAGTGTTCTAATTGGGTAAAATACGTACAGGTTCGGTGATGAAGGGTAGCGATGTAAATATTGACCAGAGTATTTTTATCTGGACTTTTAAATGCTGAAAGCTCAACACGTGTAACTTATTTGGAGTAAGTTTAGAGCTCTGAAATAATTCTGGGTAGTGGACTGAGCTGAGAAAGAAAAGTCTTGATTGCAGTTAATTGCAAGACCTCGGCAAACTCATTTCTTAGTGACAGTCAGGCTGCTGCATTTAGCCCCTGCTAGTGAAAAGAGGTTGTATCAGTATAGCAAAACAGTTGTGGCTTTGGTGGAAAAAGGTTTTTGAGTTTGACTTAGTGTCCATGGTACTTGACAAAGGCTTCTGTTGACTTGAGGCTTCCCTAATTGTATGGTATTGCGGTGTTAAGTCTTGGCTGCTTGGCTACCTTTTTGTAGTCATTTTGTTTGTACATAACTGTGCTTTAGCTGAGATAAATAGCATTTACCAAAACGTTTTGGAGACTTTTTTCTATTTTATGATGATATTGATGGCTAGAATGGTTATTAAGAGATATTGTTCTACTGATACAGTAGCGTGGAAGCATCAGTTTTTCCTCAGTGCTAAATTGTTACACGCCAGAATCAGTTGCACAGGCCTTTCAGGCTTATTGAAATGCAGTTATATTGTCGATTATTATAGTAACGTGATTGATAATAAATTCTAGCTCATGAGTAAGTGCCAGTGACTAGGTTTGAGATGTAAACTGACTACTTAGACTACATCTGATTTGCATTTCAGATCCATGTCATAAAGCCAGTATTACCAAAGCTGAACAGTTTATATGAGCATGCTATATCAGGGGAAAAAGGTAAGATAAGACATTACTTTTTCTGCAATATTTCCCAAATATGAAACAGTTACATCACACTTCTTTTTCTCCCCATTTCAGTAGCAGCTTTTATTATGTTTTCTTTCTCAAATTAGCTGTTTTCTGGCTGTTCAGTTTTTGTGGGTTCTGCTGTACGCATAGGTTGCTTGTATACACACATACATAGGCAATGCCCCTCTGCTCTAAGAAGAAATCAAAGCATATGCTTATCACTCAGTGTATTATACTTTTCTGTCAGCAAGTCCAGGTAAATGTTCCTTTTCAACTATGTTTTTGCTAATGTGAGAACAAAACAAAGCCAGAAATTCTTGGGGTGGGTCCTGTGAGCCAAGTCACCTGCACAGCTCTGTAAAAGATGAGGGATGGGGGGAACCCCATCTCATTGAAAGCAGGGAAAGAAGGAAAATGAGTGCTGAGACAGCATCTTGAAGGATGTTGTGCCATATGTAGGGCAAAATGGAACACATCTAATGAGGTAGTGAAGATTTTAGATATTTGCAAAGTGGGAAGACTGTTAATGTGAAAGTGATACAGGTGAATACAGTGCTGGAATGAGTTTGGAATTGTTTGCATATGTTAGTCATTTTGGTTTGTAACGACTAAAATTTAGAGGCTGAGTTTTGAAAGCCATGTTAATAATGTCGGGTTTTTTTATTGGAGATTTAGCAGGGTATTGTTATAAATCTGACAGCTATAATCATCTTTATTGCATTTTGTGGATTGACTCTGTTGTCCAGAATGTAAATATGTTGTGGTGTTGCTATGTTAATGTATCACTGTCGTTTTTGTATCAGTTTAGAAGAATTTGCTTTTTTTACAGGTTGTTGGTTGTTTCACCCATCATGGCACATGTGCATTTATAAACGAATGTTTGAGAGTGAGAATAAAACATTGATGAAGGAAGGCATTCTTCATTTTCTGGAACTTTATGAAACAAAGCATCTTCCAAATTCACTTGGTTTTTCAGAGGTAAGGGTGTTACTGTTACTTTCCAGAAGGAACAGATGTTCTAGTTTGTAATATATCTTAACACTAATTACCTCACTAGCATTGGAATTTTATGTGTTCTGTAAAAGTAGCCCCTTATTTTAGCTGTGCAAGTGATAGCAATATCTGTAAGTGGTGTCAAATACATAGTTACTTGAAAAATAGCCAGGCTAGAAGGAATGCATTTTTGAGTACAGGCTTTCATTCCCATTTTTCAAGCTAATACTCTGTAATTAAAATGAGCTCCCAGTTTATTGAGACACCAGAAGTGAAATTCTCAGAGGGGTGATTGATGCTTCAGATTTTCAGAGCCCCTTGAGCCTTTCAGAAATTATTAATGTTGATTGCTTTAACAATGTCTTGTATAAACCTGATCAACAGACTGTAAGTCTGTGCGTAGTGTCTCTTACTCGATGATGGATTTTGAAGATCCATTGCTAGGTAACCCTGTGACAAGGGGGATGTCTCTTGAGTATAATCAGTATATTACTGAATCCCATTAAAACCTCCACATTACAGTATTCCATATGTGGAAATATTGTAATTTTGAAGCATTTTTTTTTTTTCTTAGTATCGTATGGGCGATGACTCCCCAACCACCCTACAGTGACCTATGTTACACTGTTATTTCTTCCTTTTCTCCTTCCTAGAAGGGAGTACCTTAGAGGTAGGAGTTATGCTTAGAGGTAACATTTCTGATTTATACAAATGGTCAGCCTCTTTGTGACTTATTTGAAATCCAGTCAATAAACAGACCTTAAATCTTTCTACTTGTGTAGGTCCCTAGTCTTTCTTTTTTCCATCAGTTTCCTAGAAGAATTTCTTACTTACCTGCACCTTTCACAGTACTTTGTGAAATGTACCCAGCAAAAAAGTTGCTTTGCTTCTTTGTTCTTCTACTCCCCTTTTTCTTCAGTTTCCTTCTCTTTTTGTTCCTACTCTTTACTACTAGCAAAAGTATTCTGTAATTTCTGACTGTCCTTTTAAAGTCTGATGAAATAAGTCTAGTTATACATTATGTGGCAGTGCCACGCAAGTGTATATTCAGCCATTGTTTTTGTTTCTTTTTATCAGTTTGTTATTGGGCCACTAATGGATGCCCTCTCAGAAAGTTCCCTCTATAGCAGGTAAGACTTTAAGAAATGTGTTCTAAGAATACTGGTTTGAGTGTATTTGTAAAATTCTGGATAAAGGAAAACATACAAGCAAACCAGTGGTTTTGCTGAACTCACTGATAGGTAAAGAGTTTTTTGGGAAAGGTGAGTGACTGTGAGCAAAATGTAGCAGGCTAAATTTTATCCTAGTAATAGCAACATAGGGATGCCTCAAGGTCTTATTTTACACCTGATGTTGAAATATTAATTTAGAAGTGAGGTACGATACGATAAATTAATAACTGGGTGAAGTATTGTTTTATCTTCTCACTTTCTTGCAACATAGAAAAAAGGGCCTCCTCTAATTGTTGCTGATTCATAACTGAGTTTTTTTGATAGTGCCTGATTATCTTTTGGGAGAAATTTTCACATGACGCTACTTACGAGTGACAGATGACAGTAGCCTCGCTTAGTGTAAATGCCTAGAGAACAAATAGAAGTTTGAGGAGTTGTAAGTTGCTGTACATTCAGTGTACTGAGAGCTCTCAGTCGTTTGTGCTAGTTGCATGAATAGTTCTGAGAATGGGGAGTAAAGAAACAAGAATTTATACCAAATATGACTTGGGTGATTCGGCTAGCAATCTGAAATTCTTCAGAACAATGTTGGAGGCCTGACTGGCCTTGTTGGGCAGCTAAAAAAGTTGACACTTTGTGCACTTTTGTTTGGAGAAAAATATATGACTTGCTTATTAAACTGATGATCAGTTTGGATTGGATGATTCTAGATAAACTGTAGTCAAAATGTGTTCTATCTAAACATCTCAGGACAAATGTGACCCCTTTGGGCTCTTGCAGCAATTACCCCTGTCTCACCAAGTTGGCTAGCTGCAGTAGGCTTTCAATGGACATATACAGATGGGAAGTCAGAAGCTGAAGCAAGTGCTGAGTGTTTTGGTGTGAGATATATTGATCAGAGATACATTGGATCAATGCTTCACAACCTTCTCTCTTGGCTTCTATACTTCTAGTGAACTGTGCTGGCCTGTGTAGAGGAGGTTTCATTTTTGAGCATTACTGAGAATACACAAAGTTGTTGTGATTAATGTCGAACTGTACGAGAGAAAACTATAAAATCTCATGACTGTCTTATGCCAGTCCTTGATAGTCAGGATCTTGAGACTTCTGCTAGGACACAGGTTGTCTATTTTGGCTTCATGTGTCTTTGTTAGAAACCTTTTGTGCTGGTAGTTTTGTTTATACTGACTTTATAACGTGTTGCAGGAGAAGTCCCAACTCCATAGCACACTTGTGTAAGTGATCTGTATTCACTGTTCTCTTGTCTTGTGGGCCTTGGCATCCTGTTCCCAAAGGCCTCTGTCATTCTGTGAGTGCAGGCACAGGGTTGAACCGATGGTGCTGATGCTCTCCATCTGTATCCCATTCAGGCAGTTTCTGTAGTGAATTAACCACTAAACTCAGTGCATCGCTGCACTTTGCTTTTGTTTAGGGTCAATCCTACTTGTAGCTGTTAACATGCCACTTGTGTGTTTGTTTTAAAACCAACCAGGACACCAGGTCAGTTAGTGGGAGCCTGTCCTCCTTTGGGAATGAGGCTGCAGAAGTTTTTGGCTACTTATCTCACACTTCTTCCGGAGGAAGAAAAAGGTATGTTTAAATTTCATTATTATCTTTTTTAAAATAAAGAAATCAAATAAAAACTGTGGGTTTGTTTCCTGTATTTCATATAAACATTTACCACTATTTTTCTGCATTACTTCAGAGAAAAAATGAGTACTTCTCCTTGTGGCAGTGGAGTTTCCAGGGAAGACAGAGGTCTTCAGAGGCTTTGAGGGGTGCTGTAGTATTAAGCTACATACAAAATTTCAATCTGAAGCAGATTTATTAAAAAACAATTAATGAGATCTGAAAGTGATCAGCGTTTGCAGATTCTTTTTCTTAATTTGACAGTGTAGAGCAAAATCTTTTAGAACTTGTCTAGTAGTTGAAATGAGTTAAAATTCCGTTGTTGAATATGATGATCAATGCAGATCACCAAAACCAAAATTAGGGTTTTTTCTGTTTATCTCCTTATTGTATTACCTTACTGTCAGACTACTTTGGAATGTACTTTTTTGATTTAAGCAGCTATGAAATAATAGTGTTACCTTTCATGTAATTTTCAGAAATGATTATAACACTCTCCTGCCAGGGTCTTTGTCACTTAAATGCACTGGAGAACAAGTAGTCACTCTGGACTGTCTGTTTTGTTTACTTTTATTTTAAGGTAGTTTCCTGTTAAAGTTTATTCAGAAGATGACGAGTAGGCATTGGTGTGCTGTTCCCATTTTGTTTCTTTCTATGGCTCTGGCATATATTCCTGCATGTAAAGTACTTGGTGCTGAAGGACTTCATGCTTTAAGGTAAAATGTACACTGCATTGTGTTCTTATAGACTTCTAAAGAAATATGCTGAACTTCTGAAGAGCTGGGATGTGATTAATATTTATTATTTCTGGGAGGATGTGATGGTTATACATGGGAATGGAAAGGTCTTTCTGCTTTGTCTAATTCACAGTGGAAAGCAGTTTAAGAACCAGTGTATTGATACCTGTTCATTTCAGACCTTCATTATTACCTTTTTTTTTCTGTCATATTTTTTTCCTGATTTGCCATATTTCCCAACTGATAAATGTCACATTTTCCCCTGTTTTTTTTCTAAATACATTAAAACCTTGTTTAATAGCAGTTGAGGCTTTGGAGGATTGCCCTCAAAAGCTGAAACTGAAAGACTTGTAAATAAAAGGCTAGATAAAAGTTCTTGGCATGTGTATGGTCCTTAATCACGCTGGTGTTTCTTAAGTGTCTACTTTCACTTCCTAGATATGCTAAGAATCAGTCATTTTTCCACTTTAGTCAAATTTGAGCTTTGAAATAAAATCTTACTGGTGAATCTTACTTACAGTACTATCGTGCTTACAGTACTATTCAATATATTCATTAATGATCTTGATGAGGGAACAGAGGCCACTGTCAGCAAGTTTGCTGATGATACTAAAAGGGGGGTAGTGGCTGACAGCAGAAGACTGTACTGCTGTTCAACGAGACCTGGACAGGCTGGAGAGTTGGGCGGGGGGGAGATTTAATGAAATCCAACAAGGACAAATGTAGAGTCTTATATCTGGGAAGGAATAACCCCTTGTACCAGTACACATTGGGAAATGAAGTGTTAGAGAGTAGTGTAGGTGAAAAGGACCTGGGGGTCTTGGTGGGCAGCAGGATGAGCATGAGCCAGCAATGTGCCCTGATGGCCAAGAAGGCCAATGGCATTCTGGGGTGTATTAGAAGAGGTGTGGGCAGTAGGTCAAGAGAGGTTCTCCTCCCCCTCTGCTCTGCCATTGTGAGACCACATCTGGAATATTGTGTCCAGTTCTGGACCCCTTGGTTCAAGAAGGACAGGGAGCTGCTGGACATAGTTCAGCACAAGGCCACAAAGATAACGGAGTGAAGCATCTCCCTTATGATGAAAGACTGAGGGACCTGGGGCTCTTTAGCTTGGAGGAGACTGAGGGGTGACCTCATTAATGTTTACAAATACATAAAAGGTAAGTGTCAAGAGGTTGGAGCCAGGCTCTTCTCAATGATGTCCAATGATAGGACAAGGGGCAATGGGTATAAACTGGAACATAAGAGGTTCCAAAGAAAACCAAGGAAGAATTTCTTCAGTGTGAGAGTGATGGAGCACTGGAACAGGCTGCCCAGATAGGTTGTTGAGTCTCCTCTGTAGACATTCAAAACCTGCCGGTTTGACTTCCTGTGTGACCTACTCTGGGTGGTCCTGCCCTGGCAAGGAGGTTGGACTAGATGATCTTTTGGGGTCCCTTCCAACCCTTGAGATTCTGTGATTAAAGGAATAGCAGTTTATAGAAAAAAAAAAAGACATGCCTGGTTTCTTTAAATTTTGTACTGGAGTGAGAATTTGATGGCAAACATTTTATTTCTATATTTATTACAGAAAGAAATATGAGTATTAATGTTAATATATTAAATATAGTGTGAACTGATATTATCATGTTCATTCTTCAGTTTTGGGTTCGTTTTGCCCCTCCGCCCCCCCGCCAAGTGCATACAGTAGCAGTCATGGTTCTGGATTGTATGCTGTCTGATCAGGCAATGATTGTGTTATACTTCGTAAAATATATGTGTTAAATACAATCTCGTATATTGAAAATGGTTAATAATTAGTAAATACATGAAAATGTTTAAACTTCCAAAGTGTGTATTGTCTAGAATGGCTGTTTTTTCTTGTTTCCAGAGATGTGCTCCAGTGTACTATGATCACACATCAGGTTTTGTTGCGTGGGGCTGCTCAGTGCTATCTTCTTCAAACAGCTATGCATTTGACAGAGGTGGTGAGTTTGATTTTGTTGGTTTCTTTTTTACTTTCTAGTGTAATAGAAATACACCAACACTTTTACAGGGTAAACAGTATTAAAAAACTTGCTAAGTACAACACGGAACAACTGATTTTGCTATGTAAGTATGGATATGCTTCTGTTACCTTTGTTTTTCATAAGGTGTACTTTTTTGTTACTTTTTGTTAGTGAATGTGAACTGTAGAAAAACAAAAAACCCAAACAAAATGTTGAAATAGCTAGACCTTAATTATTCAGTAGTCAAAGTAATTTTTTGTTGTCTTATAATATACTTGCTTTTTACATGAGTAGACAGTTTTCCATGTTGTGTTATGACTGTAAACTTGTCTGAGCAGGATTTCCTCTTGAAAACACAGAAACAGTGCTCATCGGTGAACTCACGAACATGAATTCAAATGATGTTATCGGTGAAAAGCACTGTTCTACTAAGCATTCGTTAGAGATTTTGATATTTGAGAAAATTAAAGTCGCTTGGTAAAGATAAGTTCGTCCTACAGCGTGACCAACTCTTTCTGAAACTTTTTCAGACAACAGCAAACTTCTTGAGTTGTTATAGAAATGTTATCTGTTGGATATTGTGTTGGCAACTATTGTATCCTCATTCATTTCTTCAGGAGAAAGTGTCCCTCCCAGAAGTTTCAAGCTTTCTTCTGTCCCTTAGACCAGAGGAGTCCCTAAGGAGAGACACTATGTTATGGACAGAGGTGAGAAGTGAAGCTGATTTTATGTTCGTCAAACACTTTCTAATACCTGTACAAATGCATGTTTCATTATTGTGATTTTGATATATAAATAGTTAGCTACTTCTGCATTGATATGTTCTGCAATTTCTATATGTGGAGTGCTAATGGAGTTATAGAATCATGTAATTGTTACAGTTGGAAAAGACCTTTAAGATCACCAAGTCCAAGCACTCATATTTCACTTGAATGCTGAGATTTTTAATTTTTTTTTAATGCTATAGTGGTGTTAATGTTATCCCTAAATAAATTACTCAGCAGATTGAAAGTGGGGGGATTCTAAGGTGGCTGAAGGGAAGGTAAGGTGGGGGACAGGACAAGAAGATTTTTTTCTTTGTGCAGAAATTTTCAGTTCTACAGAAGAGAAAGTTCTTTCTTGAGACAGAGGCTTTTTTTTGAATCCTTCAGGGCTTATCCACCCCAGTTCTTTGTGTTTATCCTGGAGTTCATCTTGGTATTGCAGCTGTTAGGTGTAACTATATTTAAATGCACATCAGAATCACGTCTTACTCGGACTTTTGGTTGCTCACTACTGGTCCTTTAAGAGACTTCTGTGTGTTCATCAGAGTCCTAGTCTTCCTAATCATCGTCATAGGAACTAAAATTGCTATTGGTAACTTTATACTGGTATCTGTAATCTCTCCCATCAGGGGTCTATGCTCACTTCTCTACATGGTTGCTAACTTCATGGAGAAAATGCAAAGCAGAGTGCCTTATGGAAGCCACAGAGCCATGACTTAGGCTTATTCTCTCCTCTTTTATTCGGGATACCAAGTGAATGTAACATTCTCAGCTGGAGCTACTCTTGCTCACTGGATTCGTCAGGCATTTGTTTTTGTATATTAGGTATTCTCTTTTAATGGCAACTTCCCTCTCATTTCCTCTCAACTGTCCATTGTAAAATTTCATTTGATGGAAAAGAATGCTTTTTCTACATTTGTTCTATCTTTAAAGGGCTAGTCTGCTAGCATGGTGCATACTTTCCCTTTCTTTCAGTTTTGAAAATAATGTCGAAGATAACGTGAATCCTGAGATTCTCTGAATGGACCAGTATATGACCTCCAAAAGATTATATGAGACGTGTCTTTTTCCACAGGATATGTGTTTCCTGCCTTTGCAAGATACAAAATGCTGTGGAAAAATAAAATAAATAAAAATCTCTAGATATAGGATCTACTGGAGCCAACTGAATATATATATATAACCATAGTTTTTGCTTAGTTGTACAGCAATATAATTCTGTGGGTTTTTAGCGTAGTATCCTCTTAGGTATACTGTACATTGCACCATACTCCTTTGATTTTTGGCACAAAGGGTAGATTTCACTAGATAACACTTGGCTGTGGGAAGTCCTTTTGAAATAAAGGGATTTTTGTCAGTTTTACAGCTCTTGAAGCATTTTTTCTTGTGTTGGTACCAATGATCTTTTTTTGGGTCCTCTGACTTACCCTCTGGAAGAACCTTCTTCTGTGTTAGAAGGGAATAGAAGCCTCAAGGTAGCTCCAGCGTGGATTTGCTGATGTAACAGCTCGTATCTAACAGTGGTTCAGCATGCTGCTGTTATGTTGGTAATGTCAGTACACTGCTGGCAGATGTGGCTAAGTACTAACACAGTGGGTTTAATTTAGCTTTGCAGTTGGTTACAAGTGAATGACAGATGCTTCAGGAAGTCTGTAGCCTCTGATTATGAACATCAAAAGACATCATCGTTATGTCAATATGTACAGAGTCTTGTGGGAGAGTACCTGAAGACACCAGCATCTGAAGGTAAGTTAAATACTTATTAATAAAAAAAGGTTTGAAGATAATAAAAAATTACAACAATCCATTAGATTTTAGAAGAGTTTTTTTGTATTGTACCTGATAAAATTGTATCTAATTTATAGTAGCTATGAGTCTTAAGTTTGACCTTTATTTTCTTAATTCCAGATTTCCTTCATAAAATACAGTCCCACAGTATGGACTTAAAGTTTTGCTTTAACATCTAACTTGAATGCTGTGCTGATGCTTGTCTGTTAGATTTGTTACTTTTTTTGTGGTGTCTGAAGATGCTGGAGTATGGTGGTAGAGGAGAGCACAAGGGAATGTGAATAGATACAGCTTCTGTAGCCTTTTTCAGCTGAGCTTTGTAGAATGAACTGATGTTTTTATGGAGAGACGTGCCATATAGTTAGGCAGCTTATAGTTAGGCACTTCCCTGCATAGTGATGTTCTCTTGATCTTGGTCTGCTTGCAGCAGATGAGCTGCCACATGTTGTAACCAAGGAAGGCACTTTCTATCTTGAATAAATAAACAGATAAATTCTGAAGGGACTTATTTGTTCACTGTTCATTTGCTGATGTTAGGTAGCTTCAGAAGCTTCCT
This sequence comes from Colius striatus, assembly GCF_028858725.1. NCBI lineage: Eukaryota > Metazoa > Chordata > Aves > Coliiformes > Coliidae > Colius > Colius striatus. The sequence continues at coordinate 69,374,683 of NC_084760.1, read as the reverse complement.
CCAGCCCAGGAAACTTGACTTGATTGTATTATTGTTAGAGCAATTGCAGGCTGAGTTTGTATGTGGATATTACAAGGTAAATGGTTTGCTAAAAATTTTGACAGATCTTTACTTCCTGAAGTGTTAGTTTAGTCCTTGGTCTATATTATCTGTAATTCTATGGCAAATTTTAATGTTTCACTTCTAAAAAGTAATGTTTGTAATTTCCTAGTTTGATACGAGTTACAACTTATAAACAGTTCTGTGGAGGCAGAAAGAAAGAGTTGTAACTGGATTCTTGAATTGGACCTCCAAATTGTGTTTTGCTTTCAAAATTCCCAAAGCAAAAAACATACCAGTCAAAACCCCCCTAAAACCAACTTATGTACTACTGTTTAAGAAACAATTTTATAGCTATGATGGTGATGTCCTGCATAAAGATTGATGAAAAGAGAAATTTCAGTTAGTTTCTCTTTTTTATTTTCTATTGACGGCATAGTTTCTGTTTTTCATGTAACTTATAACTGGTCAAAGTCACATCTGAGATTTCTGACAAAGTGTAGTGGAATAATGTTCTTAACTTCATTCAAGTATGGTAGTGTATTTTAAAAAAAATTCAAAAGAAAAGTCTGCCGGGATCTATCACATAATATATGCTACTAGATAATGACCTAAAATGGATTTCAGCATAGAGGCCAATGTGATTAGCCTCTTTGAGTTGTAGAGGAAAAGCAATTGTGTTTGAGTTCATTTTTTATCTACATGAAAGAGTGATAAAATAAAACAGTGGTAACATTCTTGTTAGGATTAGTTGTTATACTATTTCAATAAACTATAAACCTACAAGTTCTAAAAATTATTGTAAAGATTTTTTTTAAATACTGTGGAAACCTTAAAATATCTTTAAGCAGGAGACAGTTGCTTAATGCCTGACTGGTTTGAAGCTAAGCTTGTTGCAACAATGATTGTATTGGCTGCAGACGTGGAGCGGATGAGGAATAAACACAGGTAAGTATGAAATGCTTCATTTTACATTTCTCTCTTTTTCAACCCCCTCACTCCTGAAGGATCCAGTAGGAGCCAGATCAAGTCAGCAAGTTCTCCATTCTTTGTAGACTTCCAGTCAGCCTGATCATTCCTTAGACCTTGTCCAACTGTGGCTGCAAACATAGCGGGTAACATTTCTAAAGATACTTCAGTGACTTGGGAGCCTGTCCTGTTCATTTCCATAAGTGACTTCAGCATTTAAGGCAGAAGAAGACTGTCTTCTTAATTTTTGTTTTTGTGTAGTGGAAAAGGCAACATAGAATGGATTGAACCAGAGACTTTCTTGAACCCTCTTCTGGATGTCTTGATGAAACTTGGCAGTAATGCTTACATACCAACACTGAAAACAGATAAAAGCCTACAGCTTCTCTTGAAGTTATTGCAGACCTGTTCGTTAAAATGTTCCAATACACAAGATGGTTAGTGATGTCTTCAGTATACTGTGTCTTATATTCATTTATAAAACTAAGGTACTTAAGTGTTTTGAAGCTGTATTATCAAATTAATACTAGCCTAGAAGCGGTAAATGTCAAAGTTGCCAATCCGGCATACGTGTTACGAAGTTGAGCTGTGAGTCCAGTCCTCCACAGACTCTCCGAAGTGTCCCAAGGGCTGGGAATTCAGAATGTGGAATCCCTCTGAGAAAACAGTTGTTATCCATTAAGTTTAGATTAGCAGTTTGTTAAAATTTGAAGACTGTGACCATATTACAAATATTTATAGTCCTATTCTTTGCCAATCGGTGGATTCTATAAATCATTTAGATGATTGAAGTAGTAGTACAGAAACCCAGCCTAACCTGCTTAGCTGCCCAAGGTTTAGCCAGAGCCTTCCCTGAGGGCATAAAGTGATCCTACTAGATATAGTCACTTCTGAAATGACTGGTAGATAGTTTGTTTTGGGTTTTTTTTCTCCCCTAATGCTGTTTAGACTGGGAAAGACAGGGTAACATCTCATTATTGTATTAGGTGTGATTTTTAGTGGATATGCTTAACTGACTTTCTTGAATTTGTTAAAAAGCAAGGCAGTTAAGAGGTGCCCACATAAGCACAAAGCCTCATGGTCTGACTGGGAGTTTCACCCCTCTCTCCCCAAGACTGAGCATTTGAACTTGTAGGCAAAAGCTGTGGAGTCCTTACTACTTTGATTAGAACTTAGTCAGTTTGTAACCAGAATAGATTTCTTCTCTTTTCCATTCTCCTTCCCTTTTCCCCTGAGAGCAAGAGAAAATTTGCATTATTTTCATGAATTAGAATGCTGAACTGGAACATGATGGATATTGACATTTGGTTTCTGCTTCTACAGATGATACAGAGATTTGAGGATTTTTGGGGTTTTTTTTTGTAGTATTTTTAGAACATGAAATACAAGATTAGTTTTGGAGCATGTGCCACAGATCTGGGCTCTTAAATGAAAAAACAACAACAAAAAAATTCAGGTTCTGCATCCAGGTTTCATGTATCTAGCCAAGTGTGGTCCTGAAGTAAATGCTTAAATTAGTTTTTTAAAAATCCTCCTCTTGAATTTTCTCTGTTTGACTGAAATACTGAGCACTAATTATACAGATTGTTAATGTTCATATTGTAGGGTGATCACTGACTGATGGAATAGTTTCCTTCAGGTGAAACTAAACTGTCCCCTAGCCGCCAGTGTGTGTTCAATCCACAGCATGAAGCTAGAGCAAACTTGGAGCATAGCCTCCAAAACACATGCTAGTGCTTATGAAGTTTTTAGTATCAAGTATTTAACTCTAACGTAGATGCTTGAGAATTTTAATACCCAACTTAACACTTGAAGTTCTGCTAACAGAGCTGTTGAGGCATGGCAAGGCTGTGCATCACAGTGTCCTGTAGAACACTCTCACAGGTACTCCAGCACAGCTCATTGTCAGTAGAGTCTTTCAAGAGGCTTTCAGAATCGGACTTCTAATATTATGTCTTTTTGTGTTAAGTCAAACAAGAAATACTTTTCTGATTTCCTATGATGTTTTTGTGCTTCCTTGTGCACAGGAGAAGCAAGCAATAAAACTTGTTTCTGCAGCTGGGAATTTGACTGTGTTGAGAGGTGGGAAGAGTAGTGTTGTAAAATACAAAAGCTTTGATTTTGTGTTAATTAAACAGGAGATGTAAATTGATGTCTATCAAATGATAAAATGGGAGGGGAGAGAAGGAATTTAAGCTTGTAAACAAAAAATAATAACAATTGGGAAGTATTTATTTAGGAGTAATGGGGATAGACATGTCTGAAATGCATGCTGAAATCAGTAGCATTTTCTGCAGGTCTTGTTAGTGCTGTTATTAAACTTCACAGTTTTAAACAGTAAGTTTTTCATACTTATTTTTTAATAATGTTATGGAGCCACTGATAGTGAATTGGATTTTATGTCCTATGTGTTTGTCTGAAGAATTTATTAATTTTAATTTCAGAGGATATTTTAGTAATTTAAGACTTAGGATGAAATGTAGTAATAATCCGATGTTTAGAACAAAATGTTTAATTACATGTTAAACTTTAGAAGTGCAGTCCAGTGAGCCATTTAATAGAGGATATTAAAGGTCTGGAAATATATCCCTTTTTAATCCACCTTTTGAAGGTCTTCTACTTCATACTGATTTTTGCTACATGAAGTGTAAATTGGGGTCTACTCCTTAAAAAAAAAAAAAAAAACAAAAAAACCAAAACAAAACCCCAAACAAAACAGCAGATGAAAACCACTGAGTAACTCTCCTAAATACTTAAACAAGATGGTCTTGCAGAGTTTTTAATTCCTTTGTCGTATTGATACATTATTTCTTTGTCTTTCAGCTAACCCTTACCCTTGAAGCACAGACTGAATTCTTTGTGGTTAAATATGTTTTACCACAGTGACCTGCCTCCATTTATGTTTATGAAATGCTATGCACATGTGATATACTTTGTTGCCTAGGGTTTTGTAACAGAAACTAATGCATTTTGTGTTATAACCTTGCATTTTTGTTTACAATGTTAAGCCAGGAAGCTACTTGACTGAAATCTTGTGAGATTACTCATGCCCAAAGCTCATTTATTTCTAAACAGAAAAAAACCCCAAACCTACCAGAAAAATGGTTTTCACTTCTGTAGATATTAGAAATGGGTAACTTCATTTTTCTCACATACTTATAATTGCTGGATATGGAAACTTTTATCCTCTATTGAAGAGTAACTTCATTAGTAAGCTGTTTGTGCTGAGGGTTGGAAATAGGAAAAATGTGTGCGTTTGAAGTTGGAAAATTATACTTTAGTCTTCTGGGGTTTTTGATTCACTAGTACTTGATAAATCTCAGGAAAGAATGACATCTGATTTGATTCTTTCAGCCCTATGGCTTACACTGCTAAAGAGTATAGAGGTGTTTTAAGGTATTCTTAGGTATTTGAATACTTGCTATTTTATAACTTTGACTCTAACTTAATTAAATCTGCATTATGTAAGAAGTGTCTTAATGAAATTTTATTTCTATATGTTAATATGGGGGTTTTTTTCTCTTCAAGCAGATGAGGTATTGTTTTTTGTCTGGAAATCTCTCATGACACCTGTAGAGAGTATTCTTGAATTTGTTCTCCGACGGCTTACTGCAAATGAGTTAAGCACTGTAAGTAATTATTGTGAAACATACTTTGGTGTGGTTTTGCTTGTTAATTTGATTACCAATGTGGCTACTTTTCATATCAAGTCTTTGAACACCTGGGAAGTCAATTTGCATAGAAACACTTCTGTGAACTTTTTTTGAATGAGAAGAGTAAGAATATAGGGGAAAAAAAGGTGTCTTGACAAATGTTTAGTGTCTGTAGCCCATATTACGTGTTTCTTCTGATTGCTTATTGTACAACTTCTTTTGATTTGAGGAGTGTCATATACTGTGTAGTATGTACTAGTACAGTTGTGGACATAGCAGGTTTAGAGTTTCGAGACCTCTAGTACTCAGCCTGGTTATCTTCTTTATTGACTATCTCCCACTGTTTGCTTGTTGCTGTGGCCAGTGTTTAAGTTTATACCCCCAAAGAAACCTCTACGAGTTCTTTTAGCAAAATGACTTGATGGAAGAGGAATTTGTCTTCTTTGAAAAAAGACTGTTGAATATATCAAAACTACAGTGCTTTTTAGAGAGAGTGGAATATTGTGATTCACTCTCTAAAGAGCTTTCAAGTCATGTAAATAAAAAGACATGTAAAGCAAAACATCTACAATCTACAGACGTTTTGGAATGTAGTGCTGATGATGAAGAGAATGGCTGGAAGAAAACAATTGAAAAAGAGGAACTGTTGGAAGTTTAAAAGGAGGCTAATGGTCAAACCTTGAAAGCTTTATGAAATGGAAAGTAGTAATGTTCAAAGCGAGGTACAAAATGATTAAGAATTCCAGGGGAGGGATAAGGAATAAGAGAAGATGCAGAGCTGTAAATTCCTCAGTTTGTTCAGTTGTGACCTTTACTTGTGTCACTTCTAATTTTGTATTGTAAAAAGGCAGAAAACCAAAATAGAGGTATTAAGAGAAGACATAAATTTAAAGATTAATTTAGGAGACTGTATTTGGATAGACTATTGAGATGAAGAGAGAAGACCAGAGAAATTGAAAAGGAAGGGACAATAAGATGGACAAAAAAGTGGCATTTTGAAAACTGTTTAATGAACAGTGGATCTAGAAAAGAAAACTGATTTAGGCTTTATGGAGAAACTTAAATGGATGAGTGTGAAGAAATTATACTGAGCAGAAGTCAAATTTGCTTTTTTATGTTTGGGAAAGCGAAAAAAGTCTGAGTTGGAAGGGAAAGGAAAGCATATGTTTCTGCAAGCATGGAAACTTGGAGAGGAGTATGGGGCTCTGGGGCACTTTCTCAGAAACAGTATGAAAAGTAAAAACTGAAGGGGAAATCATAGAATCATAGAATGGTAGGGGTTGGAAGGGACCTTTAGAGATCATCTAGTCCAACTCCCCTGCAGAAGCAGGTTCACCTAGATCAGGTCATACACAGGAACGTGTCCAGGCAGGTCTTGAAGACCTCCAAGGAAGGAGACTCCACACCCTCCCTGGGCAGCCTGTTCTACTGCTCTGTCACCCTCATAGTAAAGTAGTTTTTTCTTATGTTTAAATGGAACTTTTTGTGTTCCAGCTTCATCCCATTACCCCTTGTCCTGTTGCTAGCTACTATAGAAAAAAGAGGTGTCCCGACTTCCTGACACCCACCCTTTAGATATTTGCAAATATTAATGAGATCCCCCCTCAGACTCCTCTTCTCTAGACTAAACAGCCCCAGTTCCATAATGAAGATGCTCCAGTGCCCTGATCATCTCAGTGTCCCTGTTCTGGACTCTGTCCAGAAGTTCTCTGTCCCTGTTGAGCTGGGGAGCCCAGAACTGGACACAGGACTCCAGATGAGACCTCACCAGGGCAGAGTAGAGGGGGAATAGAACCTCCCTCGACCTGCTGGCCACACTCTTCTTGATGTATCCCAGGATGCCATTGGCCTTCTTGGCCATGAGGGCACTTTGCTGGCTCATGGTTAGTTTATTATCAATGAGGACTCCCAGGTCTCTCTCTGCAGAGCTGCTCTCCAGCAGGTCAATCCCCAGCCTGTACTGGTGTGTGGGGTTGTTCCTTCCCAGGTGCAGGACTCTGCACTTGTCCTTGTTGAACCTCATGAGGTTCCTCTCTGCCCAATTCTCAAGCTGTTCGAGATCCCGCTGAATGGCAGCACAGCCTTCTGGGGAATCAGCCAGTCCTCCCAGTTTGGTGTCATCAGCTAACTTGCTGATGGTACATGCCATCCCTTCAGGTCATTGATGGAGGTACTGAACGAGACTGGCCCCAGAACTCCACTGGCCACAGGCCTCCAACTCGATTCTGTGCCATTTATCACCAGCCTCTGGGCTCTGTCATTCAGCCAGCTCTCAATCCACCTCACTGTCCACTCATCCAAGCCACACTTGGATCCACCTCACTGTCCACTCATCCAAGCCTGAACTTTCTGATGAGGATGTTATGGGAGACAGTGTCAAAAGCTTTGCTGAAGTCAAGGCAGATGACATCCGCTGCTCTCCCCTCATCTAGCCAGCCAGTCTTGTGATGCAAAGGAAGAAAATAAATTTGAGAGTGGACAGTCTCCAAAATGTGAGTGTGGTGGAAGATTGATGCGAAAAATGATCTCGTGTCAAAGCAAAAGTTAGAGTTGAATCAAGAGAATGGCATTTGAAAGTCGGTGGAAATTCAAAGGAGTATTTTCTCTCAAAACTATAATGTTAATTCTTCTCTGGTTCCTTGAGTGCATGGGGTGGTTTTAAGGTATGTGAATAAAAGTTGCAAATACAGCTTTTTAGTTTCCTCTTCCTCTGTATAATACAGAAGATAAAGCCATGAGATAAAACTTACCTGGTGAAGAAGTGCAAGGCTTGCTGTTGTGTACATACAAGAGTGCAGTGCTGATTACTGAGTGAGTTGGCTTTGAACACCACTTCTGATACTCGGGCTAGCTCAGGTGTTTTTATATGGCATTGCTTTTAGCTCGGTAAGGGAAGTTAAGTAAACTTACCAATTAGAAGAAGGGGAGATTTCCTTCAGGTTTTCACACTGTCTCTTCTAGGACATACTTCAGAGCCCTAAAACTGAAAGAACCTGTAAGATGAAAATGTTTTTTAAAAAAACCTTAAACCTCAAACAAACAAACCCAAAATTAAAGGTTGTTCAACTGCAGTGACTGCTGTTGTTTTCCTTCTGCTATCACTGTTTACTAATTTTCTTTCTTTTCATGTTTCCTTCTCTTAATGCTTCAGTTTACCTTTGTTTCCTCATTTTTAGATTGACGATTTGGATCGTTGTGATCTATACTTAGCTTTAATTCCAGAGATAGTGAATTTATGCTTGCAAGTCAGCTGGAAGAAAGTAGCATCTATCAAGAATTTCATTTTGTCCCTGACAAATGCATCTATTCGTAATCTTCAGGACAGAAGTTGTGAAGAGGTAACTTGACATTGTTTACAACCGTATTCCGATCATGCGTCTTGGCAATGCAACGTTAATGTATAAATATCTGTAGCTAAGATTTTTAGTACTTTTGTTTTCTTATATTACATTTTTTTAGCTAAAGGAAGACTTCAGTTGTCATAACGGACATTGTATACTCAAAAGATTTTCCTCAAATATGAACCAGTCTTACTGAGGAAGTTATTGTTAAATGCATTTAGTATTAACAATCTCTTGAATTTCCAAACTGAATTATACAGAGAAAAAAAATTCCAGAACCCAGCATTGCTTTGGCTTTTATGTTTATTGTCATGTAGTTCTATGTCTTAGGCCAGTAGATGTGAAATAGATATGTTTTCATAAAGATCTTTCAAAAGATGAAGAAACGTTAATAACCTTGAAAAAAGGAGAAGATTTAAATTAAGATTTGTTGGGCGCTATGGTCTTTAGTACTTTCTGGGTTGAGTTATTGATCAAGAACAGTTAATAACACCTTAAAAGATTTGAAATATTTGACTTATTAGACTTATATTTCTAAGGAAACAAAGAGCAAGATTTTTATTTTCTTTTCTTCCTTTGGTTATGTGAATGAAACTTATTCCAGTAGTTTCAGAGTAAGCATTTTCTGGTCCAAACTTAGTGTTCACTGAGCGTCCCTACCAACTTACTTTGGATTCAGTAGAATTATATTGTCATGATGATTTCCTCAGTTGCATATCCTGGACATCTCCAGTTTAAGAAGAAGAAAAAAAAAAAAGCTCATTTCAGATGAGGAAAATCTTTTCTACCAAAACCTGGCTCAGGCAAAGCCGCTACATTATCACATATAATAATCATAGTAGGTGTTGTGACCTTTTGTTTTAGCCTCTTGGAGTGGTTAGCATGTAGTGTTCCTAATTTCATCTGTCCTGCTGCATTGGATTTCTGACTATATAGACCTTCATGTTTTTTCCATTACCCAGCAATATATGTAAACTGCTTTCTGGCAAGATAGAAATGTTCCATCATAGTAGAGCTAGGTGACTGCACTTAAATGAATAAGTGACTCATTTGTGAGACTTATACTTTTTTCAGTACTCATAACTTGTGACTGATTGCTGTGACCCAGTCAAGCAAAGCTGTGTTAGGCTTAGGGTAAGAAAATAAGGAAGAAGAATGCAAAGTTGCTACCTTAAAATATCTGAGGTGATACAAATAGGAGAATTATCAAAAGTATCAATGGATTGTTTGTATCAGAAGAAATCAGTGCATGTTTGTTCATCTATGATTTGTTTTTAATTAGGAGCTGAAGCTTAAAGAACAAATCAAAAAAGTAGCTAGCATGGCTTCACTTAGAGCAGTTTGTGAGACAATGGATCAGAAACCTGAAGCGTGCCTTGGATCTCTGCCTTCTATGGATGCTCTGAAGAGATTCATTTCCTTTTCTCAGTTCAATGAAGTATTAAAGAAGCCATCATACATTGAAGAAAAAAGTAGGTACGTCTGTGCTACAGCTTTAGAAGTTACAGAGTAAGGTTACTTAGTGTGGTGATTAACATTCTGTTTTTTTCTTCTCTTTGATAGCTTTTTGCCGAGATAAAGATGAAAAATTCTACACACAAACTACTTTTTTTTTCTATTTTGTCTTAACATTGAGGTTTTAGAACATCAGAACAGCTATAATTGATCAGACCAAAGATTGTTTTGCTCATTTCTGTAGTGCTATTAAGCCAGAGCTAGCTTTGAACACTGAGTACCATGATGCCAACTTAAAAATATATATTACAGTGGACAGAGCCATAGTACGTGTGCAAGTGAGTTTAAGTGGAAATTGCTTACTGTTGGGGAAGGGAAGCCAAGAGCAAGCCTGGTGGCCAAAACCCAAATGCTTGGGTAACAAAAAAGGATGGCCAATGTATAGTGATGTTTCCACAGAATACTGTCCCAGGTGTTTGACTAGTGAGACTTCCTGAGCCTGGAAGTGATTGTGGATTTGTCTTCCATGAACTTGTCCAGTGTCACCATGAATCTGTGTAAATTTTAGCACCTTGATGAGGTGTAGTGACTCTGTACAGTTCAATTGTTCCTAGTGGAATAGAAATGTGCAAGATAAATTAATACAAGATGTATTTAAGAATAATATTTGTCTTACAGCTTATGCGAAGAAACAACGTCTCAAGGTTGGGGAAAAATTGTTGCACGCTATGTTCATGACCAGTGGATTTGCCTTCGTTTCATTTTGAATTCCTTTCCAATACCGGCTCAAGAATATGAAGAGACTTCAGAAATGTCATTATCTACAGCTGAAAAGTCAAGGAAAATTCTTCAGTCTGCATTAGAAGCCCTAGCTATTCTTCCTTCAGACCAAGTTTTACCAGTGTTCGACTGCATGAAAGTCCTTGTTCCCAAGGTGAAACATAAAGCTGCATGATACTAATATTTCTGTGGGCAGGGTTTTTTTTTTTCAAATGTAACACTTTGTTCTTCTCTGTATTTGCAGCTTCTGGACACATCGGAGTCCCTCTGCATAGAAGCATTTGATTTATCTTGGAAAATTGTATCTTCTTTGAGCAACACACAGCTAATATTTTGGTCCAATCTAAAAGCTTTTGTTCAGTTCATCTTTGATACTGAGGTTCTAGCTGTTGCTGCAAGTGCAAAGGGTCAAGCGTATACCAAAATAAAAGAGGTCAGTCTTAAGCATTCTTTTTTGGGAACAGAATGTAAATGTTATCTGGATCTAAAATGTATTTTACTGTTTATTTTCCCTTCAGCTATTGTGAATTTTTTAATTTCCAAAAAGGTAGTAGTTTCAGTGGTAAGACAAAAGATATGAGAATTAGATTAAGGATAAATAAATACATTGTTTTTGTTAAATGGAAAATGGAAAGTACTATTTCATTGACTGTTTAGTATCTTCTACATTCAACAAAATGGGAGTTGTTTTTGTATTAAATTTTTACATTATCCACTTCCTCTTGAAAATTCTCTTCAGGATTTACCATGTAAACTGCCACCAACTATTAAAATTGTGGGAAAATGATGCTTTTTTTTAGTAGTTTAGTCATTCTGAAAATACATTGTTAAATGAAAAGTTAGGACTATTCAAGACTTTTTCATTAGATGCCATTGAATAAGCCAACTTTAACTGCTTCTTTAAAGTTGGGTTTTTTTTCTCTGAGGGTTCAAGTTTAAAAAAAAAAGAGTCACCTTAAAGGTGAATCAACTTTAGAGTTCATTGTATTACTGCATGATAGCACTGCCTCTGTAATTGAGGAAAAAAAAAAAAACATACTTTTTTTTGGTTAAGATGTAAGTTTCCTGTACTCCGAAAGTTCTTGCATGTGTCATCAAGTTCTTGCATATGTTTGTTCACTTTAAGTCACTAAAGCTGTATTTGGTACTGGGATGTTGGTTCATCTTGGCTTTATACACTGGAAACTTGTTCACTATTTCTTTTCTAAATAATTTTTCTTGGATTTTTTTTTTTTTTTTTTTGCTTTTTCCCCTCTCAGACCATAAATTAAATGTTTGTGCAGAACCAGAGCAGGAATATATGATATATTAGTTACCAGTATATAAGTGTGCTTAGGACATACTGTCTCATGTGTTGCTTTGTACTCAGCACAGAAATTGTACCTGGAGTGGCTGCAGTTGTGCTTTGAAGGCACTATAAGTAGCTTTATCCTGGTATCACATTGATAACTGTAAATAATAGCAAATGTCTGAGCTTTATTTTCATCTCAGAAATGCCAAAATGTTTCTTATTTAAATATAGAAAAGATTGTCGCTTTGTAGCTACTGAACATTGCTGTGATAGCTCCATATTAACCTTAAGCATCTTAAGATATAGCCTCATTTATTTTCTCTTTTGTTCTTATTAAAAACTTGCTTCAAATGAATGTTACTCTATTTCAAACAGTAGATAACACTTGGAGTTTGCAATCTTCATAGTGTGCAAGGACGGTAAAATATCTCTTCAGTTCTAAGAAGCAGTTAATGTTTTAATGAATAACTGTAAGGGATAATTGTGTGCTCAGTGTTCTAGTAATTGATGAGCTGCAGTTTTTAATTTTTTTTCTATGTTAAGATTTGTTTAAATTTTTAGAATTACTGTCCTAACTTCAGCATTAGTATTTGAAGCACTATGTAAGGTGTGTTTTGCCAACGTGGACAATCTTGAGTCTGTGTGACAGCTATCCCATTGTCTGCAGTGGGACATACCATGACAGCAGGCATCAAGGAGCTAATGAAGGTGTCTTACACTCAACAAAGGGCATCTGGTCGAGCCACCTTCTGCCCCTTCATAAGAAAATGAAGATAAAGTCCCCAAGCAAGTGCCTACTTCTGTGTATTCTTATCCCACTCCTTGGCAGTCTGTTGCCATTGACCCCTCGTGCAATGGATATATAGTTTTAGCTATAGAGAAGAAATGGTGGAACTGCTTGATGCTGATTTATTACAGAAGCATGATTTAATTTTGTCTACCACAGTGCACTCTATCTTTTTAATAATAGTTGGAAGGGATGGAACAAAGGGATATTTGAACCAAAAAAAGAATATTGCTATGGTAAAATCCACAAGAGCTCCTGCAGAAATGCCTAGAGCACTGTGTTCTTAGGCTTCATTTTTTCTGCTGCACTTTTCCCTTGTCATTCCTTATTCAGATATTAGTTGGGCAGGAACTTAAATTTCCTCTGTATGTGCTGGACTTAATTGGAAAACATTCTAGCATTGAGAAATGCTTAGTAAATGTCATGTTACTTCCCTACAGGTAAAACAAGACAGTCGAATATTGGAATTATTGGGAAAGTTACAGTGCCTGTCTTTGCATTAAAAGAAAAGTTTGAGTTCTTTGTAAAAAGACAAAATGTTTCTAGCATAGGATTTCGTTTTTCCTTGGAAAGCGTTTCTTCAGAGTGCATCCCAGTATTTCATTTTAAGCTCTTCATGACCTTCTTGGTGCTTTAATCCGTAGCAGTTCGGAACAACTTTGTGTATTTAAGTGGAATTACTGCCAAAAAATTATCACAATATCAAAACTATCATTTTGGAGCATGGAAGAGAAGAAACTTTGTTGTGTAGGAGCTATCACATCTTCTGGAAAGCCATTCTCATGGACAACTGTAACTGATGTTTTCTAAAAACCCACATGTTCATTCTGAAACCCCTTGTCCTCTCCCAAATGCTTGCAACTTCTTGTAAAAAATTTACTTTGTAGCTGAAGTTTACTCTTGCTCTTAGCCTAATGAAGGGAGTAGGAAAGACAAAATTTGGGGCTGTTTTTTCTTCTTTTTGGAGAAGTTCTAGTTTCATGTATCTTAAATATACCCTAAAAAAACCCCAAAAAGTTAATGATACAAAGACATTTTGCCTCAACATTATTGTAATCCTCAATAAAGAAGAGAATTAGTGATATGGCTACCTATGGAAGAGATTTTATTCAGTTTATTTTCTTTTTCTGAATTGGTATGGATTGATTTAAAACACCAGGTGTGTATTCATGAAGTAAGCCCAAGTTCATTTGTTCAGATTATCAGGAGATTTGTGTAAAGCATCTGATGTGTTTTAAGCAAAGTTCAGTTCTATCTTTTATTAACATAAGTGTGTACTGAGAATTGTAGATAGATTGAAGACAGCATTAACCTGGGCAAAGATAGGATTGCAAAAGATGGTCAGACCTGCTAAAACAGGTATCGCTACACTATTAGTCTGATAAATCCAGTACTTCTGAAAATTAGATTTAGAATCTTTCATTTCTGCTTCTTTTCAGATAATTTTCAAGCTTATAGATATGTCCACTACAAAGACTGGAGTCTTCAATGTAGTCCTTAGTCATTGTTGTCGATCTTGGATATTTCCCGCTGTCGATGAGAGAAGTGCCTTGGCAAATGCTTTCTTAAATGCTGGAAATTACTGGGAACTTATCACTGAGGCTTGTGTCTTTGGAACTGTATTTAGGAGGGATCAAAGGTATAAAGAAAGCCTTTGTGGTTATATTTGTTACAATTTTGTGTGCTTTGTTTGCTTTTAAACTTTGAGATAACTATTGAAAACAGGTTTTTATATACCGTTCTGCTAATTTTGTTGCTTTATCTTCTTTCATATGTGAAGACTTACTCAGGATGTGCATGCCTTCGTAGAAAATCTTGGAGAAAAATGTGCAGCAAATGTTGTTACAGAAAGGTAATGATTTTGAATGTGCACCTTATAATACTTGATGTGAATATGTCTCCATTGTGATTGATGCTATAACAGGAAAAAAGTTGGTTTTGAAATCAGATTCTTATAATAGAATTTCTCAAGTTAGAGAAGACCTATAAGGAGTATATTCATAATCTTTTGAAATACTGGTAAAAGGGATATACATCACATTATATTCATAATTGAAATATAAAATGTTAATAGTTAGAAGTGTTAATAGTTGACTAAACTTGAACTTTAAAAAAAATCTGCTGCCAAAGTTCACTACTGCTGTGTTTTCTTCCAAGAACTTCTGGTTTTTCAAATACCTGGATGTGACAGTCTGCAGCTGTGTGATGCTTTCTTACCTATAATGTCATTAATTCTGCTCTTGACATTAATTATTCTAGATGTCCCCAAGTACCTAATAGGAATCAAGTGTTGTTTTGGACTAGAATATTTGACCAAAACTGTAAGCGTAAATTAGTTGTTTTAAGATTACAGTTTACAAGCAAAGAACTTTGAAAACATTTTATGATACAGCTCTTTGTGTAGAAGTTATTTTAAGCACTCAGATGCCATTAAAGACTTGCCTAGAAGCAACATCAGTTTATCTGGCACTCACTGTTTTTCTTCATGAGCAATGATGAACAGACTTCACAATTCTGGCTCTGTGTGTTTGCATATTGTCTCACTACAGACAACTTGATGGCTGCATGTTAAAGATGCTAGGTGCTTTTTTATAATTTAGGAATTATTTTTATATCTGAACAAGTAGATTCTAATTTCTTTTCAATCGATATTTTACAGTAGAAACCGAGATGACCACTACGTTCGGGTTTGTGCTATTAAATTCCTGTGTTTGTTGGATGGATCAAATATATTGCATAGGACATTTATGGAAGACATTTTCATCAAACTACTTGATAAAGTAAAGTTCAGTTCTCTTGGTATATAAATGTAGTGTCAATATGGTTACTAAAATGCAAAGTATTTACAGTTGATGGGATGTTAATTATAGTTGTTTGTATAGCTTGTCTAGATTTGCCCAGTAATGCACTTCTTTTTTTTGTTATGAGACAGAAATGAGCCAAACCAAAATAGTTGGCATCATCTTTCAGGTTTATTTCTCTGTTCTTAGTGGTTTTTCCGACTTCATAGAACACTATCCAAATTCTAACCATTGTTCCGTAGTGAATCTCCCTTTAGGAGGCTGCATTTTAGTTCAACAATTGCAGTCTACTTGTCTCCTTAAAAGACCTTTATAAGTAGAATTAATGGAGAGGGTTAAATCTGATTTTTGTTTACGTCGTAGCTGCTTATGCACTGGCAGTAGGGTAAAGTCAGTGATTACTGCAGCTATTAGAACATAACTCATGCATTCTGGTACTTCAGAATTCTGCTTTTGTTGGAAGAACAAGCAGTAGGTGGTCCTTCATTCCTGTCAATTAACTACTGGGGGAAAATGGATAATATTTGTGTTGTAAGATGGATCCCAAGGGCGGGAAAAAAGAGCTTTAAAAATAATTTCTATACTTGCTTAAATGTGACTCTTAAACACATAAAGTGATTGTGTTTAATAGTAATATAGGGCTTGGACCACCAAGTGTTTTTCTTTTTAAAAAGTTAAGGAAATAATTTTGCATGGAATCTGTTTTGAAGGCCAAACCAGACTATGTAGGTAAAGAATCTAAGCTGTAGAAGAACATGAGTTTCAGACCTTTTAAAGCTCCATTTATCTCATCAGTTTTCCCTAATGTAAAAAATCTCATTGCAAAAGGTCGATTTCTGTTTCAAAGCTAAAACTGTAGTTAGAAGCTGATCTAATTGACAGTATGACTAAACTATTTTTCTAAAATGTAGACTTTAAAGCAGAAATGTTTTGGTTTATATACCAATCTCTTTGGATCTTTAGTTCTTACATAACTAAATGACAGCTTGAGTCTTCATGCTCCGTTTAATGTAGTACTATTTTAATCCTTCATATACAGCAGATGCTGAAGAGTCTTAACTTTCTGTTAGTTGAAGAATAGCAAATAATTTTTTGTGCTCTGAAGTAAAAATACTAAGTGGAATTGTATGTTTTCCCAATTTTCTGAACTTCTCATGGACAAGCTTCAAAATCTAATTCTAAATAAATTAAGTTAAAGTATCTTTCCTAACTTTATATTTAATGCTGATACCGGCTGTGTAGTAGATACTGCCTTCCCATAAAGAAAGAATAAAGTAATAAGCATTTTAATTTGCTTTTAGGATGAACTGGTTTCCAGATCTAGAACACGCTATTATGCAAACTCTTTACAGCACAGAATTAAAAACCGAGTATGGCAGACACTCTTAGTACTTCTTCCGAAGCTTGACCAGGTATTCCTCCTTGCTCTGAATTCTTAAACAGATATCTACTTTCAAGACTATGTTGTTGTCATGCAAACTGCATTTGTGAAATTACAGTGAGGTATAAAGGTGTGTAATCTCTGTCGCTGGCGTAGAAGTCTTATGTAGTTTCAATCTTTCAGTCTGAAGTAATGGATCTATGATGCGTTGTTAGGTGTCATTGGAAACTTGTTCTTGGATCTATGGACTGTAGGAAACTAGATTGTTCTTGCTAAAGCTAGCTAAATCAGTACAGAGTTTTAAAGCTTTTAATTTAGTAAAAATGGTGCTATTTTATGAACAGTCAGAAAATTGAGAAATTTTAGTTTTCTCTAGTTGTTCTTCATAATAAAGTATGTTAAAAGTATAGGAAAGAAGTTAGATGGTCCAAAAAAACAATGCAAGAATTTAAGATATTTCTAATACAATGAAATTGAGAATGTTCTTTACTGTTTTTTGGGTTTTTTTAACCTCCTGGAAATAACTCTTAACAATATATTATTATCTGACTTTGTTTTCTCAGAATTTTCTGTGTGGAACTCTTGACAGAGTTTTTCAGGCTGGATTTGGTAACAATCAGGCATCTGTGAAGTACTGCATAGAATGGATTGTTATATTGAGTCTACACAAATATCCCCAATTCCTTAATAAATTCTGGGATTGCTTTTCCTATGTAAGTAAGAACTTGGGCATTCATGTGAAGAGTAATTTGAACAAAGAGGGTCCAGTTTCTCTTCCTGTACCTTATTTTCTGTATTTTGGTGTATTCTGATGGTTGATCAGATCAAATTAGCATGGAAGTGAGTCTGAACTATAGTCTTGAGACCGTGAGAAGTTTGTGACATAGAATTCCACTGAAGACATGGGAATTCCTCCAGTTGAGATATTTACTCTAATAATATATTACTTGGGGCAAAGTAGAGCTGTCAGGAGAGAGTCACAGTATGCTTTGCAGTTGCTGATAAAAGGGCCATCACCAGGAACATGTGGGATGCCTTAGATTCTGAGTTTGGGAAGGTACCAGAAGGTCAGCTGTGATTTCCACACCCAGTTTTTGTCTTCAGCATCTAGTTAGTGAGAATGTGACTTGCATGACACACATTCAGTTTGCAGATTTTAATATGGACTTCTCTCATGGAGCTCTGTAATGTGATCCCAAAACTGGAGACAGGTTTTGAATTACAATATCCGAAAGTTGTGGAATGGTTGACTGAGGAGAACTGCCTTATTAGCTTTTTGGTTTTGTGTCTTGGATTCTTCTTTAAGTCAAAAGATTTGACTGGTAGAAGTCTGTTTTGATGTCCTTCAATTTGTTAGCAATACATTGCGCTGAGTAGAAAATGTATGTATTTGGATCTCCTCCAGTGTATAGGAAGAAGTTACTTACAGTGGTGCCTCTGCTGAAGCTCACCACTCATAGTAGTTAAACCAAGATGACACCTACATTTATTAAATAGCCTAGTAGCTACTGTAGTTTTTTTAAAGAAATAGACAGTAGAATTAAGAAGCTGGAAAACTATGTGTGTACTTTTTTTTGCCCCAAACCTGGTAGGTTTTAAGACTGCTCTGAAAAAAATTTTGCTTGGTAGTGATGCATGCTATGGGTTTGGGTTGTTTTCTTTTTTTGATTGGTTGGGCTTTTTTTCTGTACAGAGGACAAAATTCACTTTTACAATATATACTAGGCATAAAGATGCCTTGTCACGCTTCTCTGAACTGATGAAAAGTATTGTAAGGGATATAATGTTTTCCTACATCAGAGTCCCTTGCAAGAGCTCAGGAATTGATACCATTTTAGTAGATTGTAATCTGTGAAATCAAAGTGATTTCATGCTGACAACAAATGTACTAAATCACAGTGGGCCCATCCAAACAAAGCACACAGAAAACATATAGATTTACGAAAAAGGAATAGAGATTGTATTTTCAGAGACTATCCTGGAAAAGAGTGCCTCTGAAAAGTATTTTCAGGATCATATTGAAAAATAAGCTGAAGCTGAGCATCCAGTGCAATGCTGCAGCAAAATGGATGACTTGGATCTCTATCTGTAAACAGATGAATTAAAAAAAAAAAACAAGCGAAATAAAAGTGTGGAAACTCCTTTCTTCCAGTGCAGATTGTGAGTGAGGGTGATGTTGGGCCATGTGTTCTGTGTCAGATACGCATGTTTGTGATTGTGTGGAAAATTTCAAGCACTGAAAAGAACCCTCAATGTTTCTTTTTTTAATTTAATTTAGGGTTCAGTCTGGGGGGGGCAGGGAAGTTACAGTGAATTTGGATTGAATTTTAGCTTATTTACACTACGGTATCATTCCATTTGATGTGTTAGTAAAAATGAAATCTTAATAATATGAACTTTGTGTATTAGAACTGTGGTTCCACAGGAAAAAAAAAATCACTATTAAGTGTAAATTGCATCTGCAGAACATGCTGTGAAAACTTGCAGGACATAAAACTCTGTGTATGCATATTTCTTACTACATTCTCTCCTGTTTTAGGATGAGGAAAAGCTTAAAACAAGTATCTGCACATTTTTGTCAGTGTTATCACACTTTGACATTGTTCTTCAAAATACCTCAGAGAAGGTAAGTTTGATTAAAATTGCTTACTCTTTATTCAGTTGCACTGTATATGGATTTCTGAAATAAAAACTGTTTTTGCAGTCTAAATTTCCAAACCTTTTTAATGCCTACTTCTTACAAAGGTACCATTGATAGGGAAAACACAAACTCTTCAAGTCACATCTGTAATATATTTGACTTAGGAAAATTAGCTAAATGGCAGATGTTCCAGATACATAGGACCTGATTATCTGTGAGGTTTTCTGGAATAGTAACTCTATTTTTAACTCAACGTGAGGATCCACCTGGATTTGTTTTTCTTGCTGCTTTTGTTTTAATCTCCATGAAGCTGGCCAGAAGGTAACCTGGAAGAAGGTAGTCTTTGTATAGAATAATAACACTTCAGTATGGAGTTCTTTGGCAACAGCTAGTGCATATTACATTTAGAATTCTTTATTTGGAATTCTCTGTTTTTTTTAATAGAACTTTAAAATAGAGGATGAAATACAGCCAGATGTTAACAGTAGATCATCAGCTTTGCATTTCTAGCAATCTGGGCATTTCTGTTCTTTTTTTAGTGTTTGCATACATTTGCAAGATCAGTTTTCTAAGTTCTAGAAAAGCAGAAGTAAAATAGAGAATTCCATGTATACAGAATAATATTTTTTTAAAGCAAATTATGTTTTCAAAACACAAGTGAGACTGTAGGTCTCTGCCTCGGTGAGAAGGAAGAGTTCTGAAGCCTGCACACGTGTACTGTGAAAGCTTTGGGCTCTCTGAAAGGCTGCTCTTTGAGGAAGCCACTGTTTCTTGGGCCCCTCTTCTACTTCTGAACGCTATGGTAAGAATTAATATAAATGAAAGAAATTTCTTTATCTTTGGGTTTGTGGTTTTTTTAGAAGCCAGCATTGAAGAAAGCGCTCATAGTTGTTCTACAGTGGTGTTTCAACCATAACTTCAGCGTTCGACTTTATGCGTTGGTTGCCCTTAAAAAAATTTGGGGTATGTGCAGAATATTGCACATGGAAGAATTTGAAGCTCTGACACCAGTTATTGAATCTAGCCTTCAACAAGTGGAAAACATGCATGGCACAGGGTTAGTAGCATTCTTCTAACTTAACAGCTTACCATTGTTCTTCTGAGCCGTTTGCAGCAAGTGTAGTTTTCTGAAGTAGCATTTGATAATTTCTGTGGGGTTGAATGTATTTTTTACACTCATGTAAGAAGAGAATAAAACCCGGAAGTCTAATTGTCAGCAAGGAAGGTAACTGTACTGTTACAGTGTAAAAGCACAAGGGATAAAACTCGAGGCACATTTGTGCTCCTCATAGTTTCGGGGTGTGGGGTAGAAGATGACAGTTGGGAGTGCTTAATTTTCTGACCGGATGGATTTTGAAGCAGTGGATTTTTTTAGACTTTGTAATACCAGTATCCTCAAATATAAAAATCCAAAATAGATTTACTGTTAATATTTGAAAAAACTCCTGTGAAGAAGGAATAGGGAATTAATTTTGGACCTTTACAGAAACGCTTTTCTGCTTACTAGTTTGAAACATAACAATTCAGTTAAACTTCCTGCTGTGTGTTTGTAGTATTTTTAACTTTGTTTATAGAAGTTAATTTTTTTTCAGAGTTTGGCAGTGTTGTCAGTCAACATAAATTTGTGACTGGCTGACAGTCTGCTGGAACGTTTTTTGGGAGAACACTGGGATGAAGCTGGAACACAAAAAGTTCCACTTAAACATAAGAAAAAACTATTTCACTGTGAGGGTGAGGGAGCCCTGGCACAGGCTGCCCAGAGGGGTTGTGGAGTCTCCTTCCTTGGATATCTTCAAGACCCACCTGGACATGTTCCTATGTGACCTGATCTAGGTGAACCTGCTTCTGCAGGGGGGTTGGACTAGATGATCTCTAAAGTTCCCTTCCAACCCTGCCATTCTATGATTCTATTTCTTTGAGCAGTATCACTGTTAAATCAACCAAATTGGGATATCAAGACATGGGATAGAAAAAAGCGGCAGAGGCAGGAGTCTGCTGCTTTTCCTTTTTTTTTTGTTTGTTTGTTTTTGACAGCTAAAAGTTGTCACTGAACCCTAGGCCGTTATTCAGTTTTCTTTGGAAGCCTTGATACTCTTTCTTGCTAAACTTGCTTCATTCAGTAGTAGAATTTTGAGATATATTATGGACCTTTCTTAAAACATAACTAAAACTTATTTCCTGGATGCTGCTTTGTTTTTTTAAAACAAGTCCTTAATTGTTAAAGTATTTTCTTTCCCATAGGGTATATAGTAAATACAATCAGGTTGCCTTATTCCAATTCAATGATTTAGAAAAAAGAAATCCAGTATGTTGCCATTTTATGCATCTGACATTTCTTTCTGCAATTGTAGGAATGCTAGAAGGAACTGGCAGCGAATCCAAGACCACTTCTTCTTTGCAACATTTCATCCACTTGAGGATTACAGTCTAGAGGCAAGTCTGAGACTTGGGGAGGGAAGGGGGGGGGGTGGGGGTGTTATCTCTATTGGTAGTGCTGAGTTGGATTTTACTACTAGGTTTTTAAGGCTTTTGACGATATTCCTTTTGACATCAAATCAATCCACGTTGTTTACCAGAAGTTAGTAAGAACATCTGAAAACTCTTATTCATAAAACCTTTGTGCTGAGAAGGATGGTCTTAATTCTTTGGTATTCTAGAGTTTCAGAAGAGTAATCAGTGCAGATCTTTAAAAAAAGTATAATCAGTGAGAAAAGGAGACTAGATTTATGGAAGTTTGGGATAGCACTATATGTTAGGGGATGAATGTTGAGAGATATGTTATTAAGTTCCATCAAGTACCAAGAAAAACAAGTGTTAAAATCATAGAATGTTAGATAAGACGTACATGATAAAATTATCAGAGATTAATTTGTTACCTGCTTTTCTTGCTTTACTGGTGGTCTACTAATAACACTATGTTACACTGCAGACAATATTTTACACTCTTCCTCGCCTTTCGGAACTTGCTGAGGATGAATGGATCCCACTTCCCAAGTTTGACAGGTTCACTGATGTTCCTTTGCCACCGGCATTTCAGTGGTATCGTTCTCGAACAGAGCTTCGTGATCTGAAACCTAGCGACTGGTCTCAGCAAGACATGGGTAAAATACAGCTCACTTGTGTTAAATGCAATTATTTGTGGAGTAGCTGTATACACCTGTATTCAATCTGATCTCAGCTGAAGAAGATTTGCATCTATGTGAGCAGAGCATGTATCATAAAATAATAGTAGATGACTAATAGAGACTACACTGTTACATTTAATTAAGCTTCTTTACTGAAGCAGTGGTTTCACTACTGTTTGTGTGTCCGTATCATAGAATCATAGAATGGTAGGGGTTGGAAGGGACTTTAGAGATCATCTAGTCCAACCACCCTGCAGAAGCAGGTTCACCTAGATCAGGTCACATAGGAACATGTCCAGGCAGGTCTTGAAGAGACTCCACAACCCCTCTGGGCAGCCTGTGCCAGGGCTCCGTCATCCTCACAGTGAAATAGTTTTTTCTTATATTTAAGTGGAACTTTTTGTGTTCCAGCTTCATCCCATTACCCGTTGTCCTGTTACTATCTGCTATAGAAAAGAGGGATGTCCCAACCTCCTGACACCCACTCTTTAGATATTTATAAATGTTGATAAGATCACCCCTCAGTCTCCTCTTCTCCAGACTAAACAGCCCCAGTTCCCACAGCCTTTCCTTGTATGAAGGATGTTCCAGTCCCCTGATCACCTTGGTGGCCCTGTTCTGGACTCTCTCCAGCACTTCCCTGCCCCTCTTGAGCTGAGGAGCCCAGAACTGGACACAGGACTACAGATGAGGCCTCATCAGGGCAGAGTAGAGGGGGAGAAGAACCTCCCTTGACCTCCTGGCCACACTCTTCTTGATGCATCCCAGGATGCCATTGGCCTTGGCCACAAGGGCACATTGCTGGCTCATGCTTAGTTTATTATCAATCCGGACTCCCAGGTCTCTCTCTGCAGAGCTGCTCTTCAGCAGGTCAATCCCCAGCCTGTACTGGTGCATGGGGTTGTTCCTTCCCAGATGCAGGACTCTGCACTTGTCCTTGTTGAACCTCATAAGGTTCCTCTCTGCCCAACTCTCAAGCTGGTCAAGATCCCGCTGAGTGGTAGCTCAGCCTTCTGGGGAATCAGCCAGTCCTCCTAGTTTGGTGTCATGAGCCAACTTGCTGAGGATACACTCTGTCCCGTCATCCCGGTCGTTGATGAAGATTTTGACTCCTACTTGTTTTGTATAGGTTCAAATTCACCTGATGCAGATAGCCGGATGGAATGGACTGATGTTCAGAAAAAGATTATACCCTGGAAAAACAGTACTCCTAGTTTGGACCTAGAAATGGTATTTCAGGATCGTGCTGCTAAACTCGGTAAATCAAACAGCAGACTGATTGTGGTGGCTTCACTTATTGATAAACCTACCAATTTAGGAGGTAAGGTTGAGTGCATGTTTTAAAACTTTTATTTTAGACATTAGAGAGCACTTGGATAATAGGAACTAATTTCATCTTATGTTGATAATTAGGAAAGTATTCAAGTACTGCTCAGAGAAGTAGGCCATTGTCCTGGGGGAAAAAAAAGATCACCAAAAGAAATACTGCCTGCTTTAGAAGGCTTCTTCTATAGTTACATTTTCGGGGGGGGGGGGGGGGCGGGGAGGGGCGAGTTATTACATATAGCATGATTAACTAAATAGAGCTCTACTGTAAATCCTGTTCAGTTTATTACTGTTTCTGTATTCTTTGTTGCAGTTGAGTTTTTTAATTGTATATGCAGTTAAAAGAAATAATTTGCTTTTATTTTTTTTCCTATAGCAATTAAACTAAGTCTTGTAGACCCTACTAGTTTCTCATGACTGTTTGGACAGGAAATGTGCCTGTTCCTGATTAAATACTCCTTCACAATGTCTTCCAAGCTGTGATATAATAAATCCTGCAAATACTTTATTGCATTGTACTTGCTGTTGTCAGCAGGTGAAATAACTGCAGTGAGACTTTTAATGAAAAATAAGCCCACAAGCTGGTGCTATCTGCACTGTGATGCTGTGATGTGTCATTCTCTCAAACCTTTCATTTAACACGAACTGGATTTAGAGCTTAAGCACATGTGTGTGAATGTCCATCTATCCCTGCCAAGACTTGTCCACTGGCCCATTACTCTGTGTAATTAGCATTGTAGCAGCATGTTGTTGGACTTAGTGCTTTTCTAATTTTTATCTTTCTCGTGAGTTACAAAGCTTTTTTTTTTCTGGTAAATTGTTTGGCAGAAGGTGTGGCTTGGAACAGACGTCAGAAGCCCCTGAAACTGGTTAAAAATGGAGGACTAAAATAAGCATTTATCTTTTGGATTCTTTGTTCTTTTGCTCTTCCTAAATATTCTATCTTGATGTTTGTTTTCTATACAGAAATAACTTTAACTCTTCTGTTTGAAGGTTTATGTCGCACAAGTGAAATATTTGGGGCATCTGCACTAGTGGTCGGCAGTCTTCATTATATACACGACAAGCAGTTTCAGCATCTTAGTGTTTCTGCAGAGCAGTGGCTCCCCCTTGTTGAGGTGAATGGAAACATTTTAATAGCTAAAAAGCGTACTGTGCATCTTTTTTCTTTTAGCAACTTCATGGGAATAATCTTTGACTTTGCCTGAAACTATCTTATGTCAAGTTTATAGAACATGTTGTCTAGCTTATAGAAGTGAGGGTTTCAACCTCTGTCTTTAGTACTTTGTATAAAATGTTTGTGTGATTTTCTATTAATCAGTTTTTCAAGATCAGCTTTGTCATCTGAGAAATTAAGTGAAAATTTTTGTTTCCTCCCCTAATGTTTGTTTTCAGCTTGTTGAGATTTTTTTTCCCTTAACATGATAGCTGTAGTGTGTTTTGCCTAAAACAGAATTAAAATGGTCACGTGTTTTCATGCCTAATCTCTATACAGCAATGTACTGATGATAGAGCTGTTGCTTGAAGAAATTGGCTTTTAATACAAATAGCTTGGAGTGTAGGATGAAAGCAACTAAGGCATTCTTCACTGCAAACTGGCGCAAACTGTACTGCAGGCACCTAAGGCAACTCGGCTTCAATACTGGCTGTTTGTATTGTTCTGGGAAGGAATTCTAGGTTAAATAACAACTATGTACCCTGTCGTTGTGCAAGAGTGATTCTTTTACATTCAGATGTAAGGCTTGTAGCTGTCAGAAGCACAGAAAAGCCTTTGTTAATTGTATTCATGGAGCTGTGTTTGTGGCATTACTTAATCTTTTGTGCTAATGCTGAAGAGCTTTTAAAATATTACTCTATGTATATAGACAGAGTCTTTGGGGATAAGTCATTAATTCTAAAAACTATCCAAATAAACTGATTTTTACAGTAACTTCAGAAGTTTACAAATGGTCATGTTTCAATATTTGTATATTTATGTCTACTTTTGATGGACAGGTGAAACCATCTCAGCTTGTTGACTATTTACAGCAGAAAAAAACTGAAGGCTACACTATTATTGGTGTGGAACAAACAGCTAAAAGTTTTGATCTTACAGAATATTGCTTCCCAGAGAAGTCACTTTTACTGCTGGGGTAAGAATACTCACTTTATAAAAAGCTACCTCTTGCAGTCCATCTGTTCTACTAGTCAGAGATTGGTCATATGAAACCCAACTGATGACATCAGTAAAGTTGGATTTAGAATGGGAAGTGATTGTGGAAACAGTAGAGCGTGGCTTCATGTGCTAAGGAGTGGGAGGCAGTGGTATCTATTTCTGAACCATCCTTCTCCTCATACTTAACCTATCCATACACTGTAACTGCTTTTTGTGTGCAGGTCACATCAGCATGGATTCTAGTTTTCCAGGTGATAGATATCATCTGTTACTTTCAGTAATGAGGCCCTGTATGTGTAGGCTCCAGTGAGCTCAGCAAGAATGAGGGCTGTTTCTTTAACCCTACTTGACTTGATGAGGAATATTAGAGGGGAGTTAGGAGCATGCATAGCTGGGAGGTTCTTGAAGGATGAAGCACAGGATGTTTTTGTGGTACAAGCAGAGGCTGAGATGACTTTAGAGAGAAGCAATCATTAGTGGCCAGCCTCAGATGTGATGAAAAGAAAGAGGCTGCTTCAGGAATCTAGAGGAAATTGCTGACGAGTCAAAGCTACTGGAATTGCAGAGCCACTGGGCTCGACAAGGAGGAAGGACCTGCCTATCCCTTTAGGACAAAGTGAGCAGAAGTACCTGTGTTTTTAAAACCTTTTTATACATAGCTTGTCTTTGGAATTAAGTTCCCATAGTAACTTTGTTCTTTTCTACTTAACAACATAGTTTTAATTACTGATAGCCTTTGATATCTTCTGGGGTGCTCATTCTGAAGAGGTGAAATGTTTCCAGTTCAGGGCTTCTATGACATTCCTCATACCACAACCTCATGGAATGTAAAGTGGGCAGCTGAGATTCCCTGCTGTGTCAGCAGGTTCATACCTGGGTCATTTCACCTGTAGCTGTTTATTTTGCTAAATATGAGTAATTTCAAAACAAAGGCATAGAGGGAGTCCTTATGCTGAGTGTTCAGCTTTTGCTGACCAGTCAACTGAAGATTAAGTGCCCTACCAGGTCTCCTACATCAAAGCTTAGTCAGGTCTCCCATGTTCTATCTGTAATGTGTTACTACTTTTTAAAAATAGAATTTCTTGTTCGCTTCAGTTCTTGTTGAGGGCGGATGCACCGTTTGTCCAATTGTGTCTGGATGCTGTTGTGACTTTCACATCTTCTGCTTTCAGAACACCTGCCTTTCCTCTGATAATGGTTAACTGTTTCTTCTTTACTAGAAATGAGCATGAAGGAATCCCAGCAAATCTGATTCACCACCTGGATGTCTGTGTGGAAATTCCTCAGCAGGGTATTATTCGATCACTCAATGTTCATGTAAGTGGAGCCCTGCTGATCTGGGAGTACACCAGGCAACAAGTGATCAAGCACAACCAACAAAAGTAACTGCCAAGAGTTTTGTGCCTTAGGTAGAGCTGGTGGGTGATTTCCTATGGTGCTACAACATGAAATTCTGAATGGATGAGATGAAACTCAGGGTGAAGGAGAATTGCTAAGTTTTGCATGTTTTGTTCTCTGCAGTGTTCAGATTGACTTTTAAATGCCTTAATACTTTTACCTCCTTAAAACTGTTGCAGTGAAAATAAATACTATTTATATTTCATGTGCTGTGTGTCATTTTTGTACTCTGACATCAGCGTAGAGCCATGAACAATTCCAAACTCAAACCATAGGATTACTTGAATTGTGATGATCACGCTTGAAATAGAAGCGGTGCCTTCCTTATAACCACAATCAAAACTTAATGTAGCCAAAGTACATAATGCCTCCAAGCACCTGCATCAGCTAGATTATATAACAAAGGTTGATTTCACTTATGTTACTCTGTTAAATGCTGCCCCTTGTTTAAATGCCTTCCAGAGCCAAGTTTACTAGTCCCACTATGAACAGTCTGTATTTTTAAGTTGAATTGCATCAGTAAGGCAATCAAAACCAATTGATTATACAGAAGGCCATAACATGAGAAGTGGGGTAACTGCCATACTTCTAGCAAAGACACAGATTGAAAACTGACTCTCATTGTTCCCGTTGCCTGCAAAAAAAATGAACGTGCTCAAAACATGTACATAACATACACAGAGGATGCATTAGGTCTTCTGGTGGCCGTTTTATAAACTGATGTCTGACTTCAAAATCTACTGAAAGGGGTGGTGAATGTCAAAAACAAGTGGTGGTTTTTGTTAAGAGCCAATTCATTTACTAAAAAACCATTTTTATTGTTCTCTTTAGAATATTTAGCAGTGTATTGTACAGATAATCATTTATTCCTGTGATACATCCAAAACCTTAGACTTGTGAACAGCCCTGCACCATATTTCTTTGACAGACTCATGAAGAAGCTGTCCACGACCGTCTATTTTCAGCATACACATGAGGCCTTGCAACAAGAAGAGCTGCAGCCTGTGTTTCAGGGAATTCTTGAGCTCAAGCAGCTTTTGTTGCTTTCCCATGCTTCTTCCTTTCATAGTTTTTCTCACTAGGTTTCTTTTGCAAGCAGTGTCCTAAGACTTCCCAGCAGCTTCTGTAGGCTGATACCCTTCTGTTTCAAGCTTTTTTTTGTATTTTAGAAAGTCTCTTCTTCTGTCAAAATGCTTAACCTGTTTAAAAAGAGAAAAGATGTTCAGCAGAAGAAACCAGGGGAGGATGGGAACTTTATGCATCACAAACAGATGAAGGAATAAACAGTCTTTGATCACTGAACTTAAGGAGGATATTCACTCCATACAGCCACGGGGAATGTACTTGGTTTTTCAAACTGACTTCCATCTACTAGCTCCCACTGGAACTGTTCAGACATTACTGTTACCAAAGAGCAAAGCCTATTAGAAGAGTTAAGAATTGCAGCTTGAACTGGAGAAAATAAAAAGCACAAGATAAATTGCATGTAAGCAGATGCTTTACTGTGAAATTACACTGCATGAAGAGTATTTTTCTGCACAAGAAGGCATCCCATGCCAGTCTTAAGATTCCATGCAACTGCAAGCCCTGCACACCATCTTCCTTACTAACGTTTTTTTCTTTAGTAACAGTAATTTCTGTGCACTTCTAAAAGCTTCTGAGTATCTTTCAGATTTTTTTTTTCTTAAATTAAGCCTGTATGCTTTGTGTAGTTGCATATTTATCTGCAAGTCTGAGACTAATGTTTTTCCCCTTCACATTTTACCCCACTGTCGATAGTTCCTGGGTCGGTCAGTGGCCTGCTCAAGGCTTTTACTTTCCCTGCCAGGCCAAAAGCGTGCAAGCCGCGTTACGCTTGAGAAGGCTGCAGGGTTATCAGTGACTGCGTCCCGGGCGGAGGGAGCTGCCACCATTCACCAGGTAAAGGTCATCAGCCCTCGGTGAGGCGCGGGGCAGCGCTCCGGGCCGGCGGCTGCTCACCCATAGCGCCGGGCACAGGGACTCGAAGGCCGCCCGCAGCTTCTCGCACTTGCCAGCGTTGTCGTCGTGCCTGTCCAAGCACTGCCAGAACTCGTCCCGTGCTCCCCAGCAGGCCTTCCGCTCCTCCATCGTCGGCGCCGACATCTCCACCGCCGACCTGCACACAAAGAGTGGTTGTCCGAGCGCGCCTCGCCCCCGCCGCCGCCCCGAGCCCGCCCGCGAGCCCTCATCGCGCCCCGCCGCTCCCGCCGGGGCAGGTGGCGCCTCAGCGGCAGGGGAGAGGAAGCCCCGGCCCGGCCCCGCACTCACTCAGCCGGCCGCAGCGGCGAAGGTGACGGCCCCGGAAGCGGTACGACGGCACGGCTCGTCTCCTGGCGCGCAGGCGCAGCGCGGCGGAGGCGGTTGCGGCGGTGGGCCGGTGGCCCGGCCCGTGTGACTGCCCCGGGGCGGTACGGCGAGGGGGCTGGCGGTGGCAGCCGCGGTCTTCACATCATCCCCCAGTCCTTCTGGGGTCTTTCTGGCCGCGATGGCCCCGCAGTCGGGGGAGGGGGAGCGCTGGGTTTGGGAAAGGCGTATATGGTTTCTGGTTTTCAGTTGTGAGCACCTTATGAAAACCTCCCTGGAAAGGCTTCTGGTAGTGGACTGGTGTTGTTCAGACAAGCAGATCATAAAAAGAAGGAAGACTAAGTGGTTTACTCTAGTGGAAGATGAAAATACCCATAGTAAGGGCGATAAAATCATTCCAGCAGTCTGTGGGCAGTCCAGGTGGGCACCGGGTGAGCCGAGTCCCCAGCAGAACCACGCACCGAGCCTTTCACTGATGGCAAGTAGCATCCAGGAGCAAACTGGGAGGAAAGGCTGCAGGAGCTGGGGCTGTTCAGGCTGGAGAAGAGAAGACTAAAGGGTGATCCGGTGATCCCCTTAAGTACCCGAAGGGTGGAAGTCAGGAGGATGGGGCAGTGATTTTTTTCTGTGGTGCCCAGGGACAGGGCAAGTGGTAATGGGATGAAGCTGGAGCACAAAAAGTTCTACTTAATCACAAATTAAAAATTCTTTAAGGGTGAGGGAGCCCTGGCACAGGCTGCCCAGGGAGGATGTGAAGTCTGCTTCTCTGGAGGTTTTCCAAATTCACCTGGGCATGTTCCTGTGCAACCTGATTGAGGGGAACCTGCTTTAGCAGGGGAGTGGACTGGATGATCTTTAGCGGTCCCTTCCAATCTCTACCATTCTGTGATCCTCTGACCCTTTGGCAGCTGGGAATGTTACCGAAAACTACTTCAGAAGGGACTCTTCAACACTGTGTTTACTGTTAGAAAACAGACATTCCATTATTGCAGCACCAGGTGCATGAGGAATCGTTCATCCTAACACATGCAGACCCAGAAACAAAGGAACACACCTTACCTAGATTTCAGGAAACAGACTACCTGCCCGTTCCCACAGGTAGTGACCTTTAACTTGTTTTGGGTGGAGAGCTGAGGAACATAGTCATAGATGCGGTGCAACCTCATGTTGGTAGACCTGCTTTAACAGGAGGTTGGACTAGATGATCTTTAGAGGTCCTTTCCAATCACTGCCATTCTGTGATTCTGTGATGTTTCGCATGTTTTCTTTATAGCTCATTACCATGGAAGATGCCAGTGCTGTTCTTGCAGAATGTAGCTGTGTGGAGCTGGATAGAGCTGTCAGTGTATGGCTGTATGTGTGAGATAGTGGCCGAAGATAGAGATCTATATTTTTTATCCATTTACACTATAAAGCAGATGTGACAAGGATTAGGACAAAAGGGCCTTGATAAAATAAATCATGTACCAATGATCAGGATGTTCTATTGAAAATATTATAGGAAGGACCTAATAAATCCAAGAGGGGTGCAGGAGATCTAAAATAGCTCACAGTAAGTTGTACATCTTGGAGTACTCAGCCAGTGGGGAAACAAGGGAAGAACCTGGTGGACAAGAATAGGGAATAAAAGCCAACCTTTGTATCCATCAGGTGTGCCTGCTAGCTAGGACACCCACTATTGCAAGAATACTTAATAAAAGTGCTTCACTGCAGAGTCTGACCCAAGTCCTTCACAAGAAAACTTGTTTGTTTCTTACATTATCATACTTAGGGGTGGGTGTCAAAGACGTGTTAACTCTAATATTAATTTCTCTGTTAATGAAGCAAATGTCTCACTCTGGACACTGTGGCTTTGCTAAAATTCTTTTGAAGTTGTTTATCTGCTCTGTCCCACGATTTATAAGCAACACCTAACTGTCCAGCTGCTGTAAGGCTCCCTCCCTCAGCTGCTTCTCATGCTGATTTTGCAGCCTCCCACTCAAGAGTGTCTGCACAACAGATAAGTGGCACTAGCACTTTGGATACTTTAAACCCTTTGCTTGCAATTTTCTCACCATTCACCACTCTACTCGAAGTCCAAATCGTGCTTGTAAATGAGGAGGGGTCTATAGCAGTCTTAAATCTTTGGAGTCTGATATTATCTAAGCAAAGAAGAATAAAAGACACATTTTCAGTAATCTGGTAACAAGATGAGCCTTCACTCTGAGAGTTACTGAGGCCCATCACCTACCAGGCCAGAGGTTTTGGTGATAGTTTGCCAATAGCTGAGGCTCCTTTGTGTGTGAGGCTGCTCAGCAGCTGGGTTGAGGTGCAGGGGAGCTCTCAGCCCACCTTGAGCTGGTTTTCTTCCTCAGCATGTGATAATGCTTCTGGCCTGTGGTGCTAGGCATGCTTTCCTGGTTCTCCTTGCAGGTGGCTCGCTCGTCTCAACACAAGGAAAGGTATTTTAAAAGAAGATCAAGGATTTGCACTTCTTCAACAGAGACCCCTGTAAGCCAGACAGATCTGGAGGAGATTTTTTTTGTCAAAACACCTAACCAACCCTTCAGAAGGGATGCTTCTTAGGAGCAGGGTGAATGCAACTGCTTCTGTACACTGTATGGTATATAACAGTCCACGTACTCGTCCCTGCCTATTCACTTTACCACCTTCTGTTTGTTATACTATGATAGGTAAGAGACAGAAATGCAGTCATTTCATTTCTAATAGAACATGGGTTTTGAGGTGAGTGGAAGTCACTACAAAAGTAGAATTTCAATTATATTTTTCTATTGAAAAGAATTAATAAAGAAGTCAATTTATATTACAGCTTACTTATGACCTTTTTGCACTCAGGCTTTTGCAAGGCAAGCTTTTACAAGCATGAATACTGAAAAGAAAATTAATATTGTCTCAAGATTGAAACGTGGGTTAATAGGAAATGCCAGTTGTGGTTTAGGTTTCAAAATTTACGGTGTGTGTAATGCTGTTTAGTTCCTGCACTCACAAAACAGAGGGAATAATGTGATTATGCATAATTAATCACAAAGCCCAAATAGCACGTCTGGGATATTGGTGATAAACAGTTGATTCTTTAATGACCTGTAGCCCAAGAAATACTCAGTGGGGACAGTTGTAAATAAGTCTGTGTAATGGATATTACGGAAATGTGGTAATCTGGTTTTAGAAAGTGCTTGAATAGAAAAGACAGATTTGTCTAATACATTTTTAATGGCAGTATTTCCATTTGGTTAAACTGCTACCATAAGGAGGTGGAAATTTTTGTTGTTGTTGTTTTTAGTTAACCAGTCCTAAGCATCTATCTTTTACTTTTGGCAAATGTGCCCAGTAATTAATAAAGGGGGTATTTATAACAAACAGGCAGAAGCAAATGCTTCAGAAAGATGAGAGGCTGAAAAAATTGCAGCTTCATTAGTGTGCTGGTGCCACGGCCGAGGCTTGTGAATGACATTTCGATGTAGTGGTTGGTGAGATGGATGTTCAGGATGCAGACGCCCATCTGCCACAGAAACTCTCGCCAGCAATGTGCTGAAGTGATTCGCGTGGAGTTCATACAGCAGTTCAGCACTCAGACCCTTTTGTGCCTGTTCTCACTAATTGGGCTGCAGCATCGTGTGTGCTTTCCCTTCCAGCTAATGTCACAGAGTCACCAAATCACAGAATCTCAAGGTCTGGAGGGGTCTCTGCTCACCTGAAGCTTTAGTTACCCTGTATTTAGGGGAAACATATCCCACAGATTCAATTGGTAAGCAATTACCATGTTACAGGTGTCCCTAGGGCTAGCGGTTCAAGCACTCCTTGATGTCCTGTGGCTCTGTTCAGCTTTGTGCTTATACCAGGAGCTCAATTAATTTGTTTTTCTTAAACGGAAACATTCTGATATATGATCCTTATCCATAATAGATATTGAGGGAACTGAATCTAAAACAGAGTTCTTTAAGCAATGTAGTACTGTGTCCAACTATTTATTTTGCTGGCTGAGGTAGCCCGGGGCATTCTCTTCCATTACTGAGCACCCAGCAGTCTTCAAAACAAAACATAATAAAAACAGGTAGTGCAAGAGAGCTATGTGTTAAGATTTTCTTGCTTCTCAGATGTCTATTAAAGACATAACTGACTCCTTTGGTCTTACAGTGTTCTTTGCTGTGCCTGGTAAAGGAAAAGAATTTTTAAAAAGCAAAAGAATCACATTGATTAGTTGTGCCTGGTTTTATTGTTTAAAAAAAAAGGAATAAATTAAGCAAAGATATACCACAAACTGCAAACAGTAATCATCTCTTTCAGCTCCTGTTTGAAAATGTTTTGACAGAGATTACTTAAATGGCTGTACATCAAGCATCTCTGTGAGTGGATTTCCTGGGATCCCGTGTGACCAGATTTCAGATTCTACTTCCATCCTTTTGCTGGCTAAAGACTTACATGGATCACTCTTGGCGGCAGCACCAGCTTTGAAGGTGCAATTCTGCAAAGGCAAGTGTAGAAACACACTGTTCTTGTGGAGGGGACATGTTTATACAACTTTATTGTTGAAAGTCTTCCTTACACTGCTTTCTGAGGTTATTTTTGTGGTTCAATGAGACTTAAGTTCTCTTTCAAATAGTTCCTTTGGTTTTTTCTCTTTCTTTTTTTTTCCTTTAAAAAAGGTAATTTTTATCTTTAAAATAGCTTTTAAGAACTTCTAAAAACTAAATAACCCTCTTGAAGAATGAGGCTTCAGAGAAGACCACTTATTTTTGAGCAATAATTTTCCAAGCTTTGTAAGAGAATTGCATAAGAAGCAGTAGACAGTAAATTAATTTCTTAGTTAATAATTAACAAGTTAATTGTTGAGTAGCCACTGATAATACTAAATGGTCTGTGTTTATAAAGAAAACTTCATTCTCTTTACATAACCTTGCACTCAATACCAAACATTTACAAGTAAAGATCTGAAAGAGGCATTTTAGGTTCCTAAAAGAAATGTATACTGTACTTTGTGTGACCATATGCAAAGCACACATCTTCTTTATTATTTCATAAGGACTTCATGTTGAGTTTTACTTCTGTGAATTTCCTAGTAACAACATGCTTAAAAGTCTTTGGATGAGTTAGTAAAAATGCAGGGGTTTGAATGAATAAAGAAGGACTATATGAGGAGAAGGAAGACTGTAGCTTTTGTTTGTCAGCCTTAGCAAATCAGTGTTCTGAATCCCTAAGAAAATGTGCGTCATCGTGTTATTTTTTAGCTAAATGTGTGTTGAGGCTCTTACCCTGATTTCTTTGTAGTGCTGTCTTGGCTGGGTGTTGTGATGAGCATGCCTGCACTAGGGAGTGCCAGTGTGACATGAACAGGGAGAATTAAGCACATGGCTTGAGGCACTGATGGAGAGACAGAGGTGGCACAGCGTTCAGTGGGAGCTCTGCATGTGTCAGGGTGGGAGCCAGGTGCGCGGGTTCATTAGGCAGCGCTGGAGGGGATTTGACTAGGGAGGACTAAGCTGTGTGTGCAGGCTGGAAGGAGAAAAAGTAGAACAGTGATTTTTTACCTTCTCCATACTTCCCTTCAGTGATCTGAAGCCTGCTGAGGAAAGGTTTGCTTCTCTTTGTGACCTCTCATGAATATCAATGGAGTATTCTGTAGAATGCAGCCTGAAAATCACTAAACTACTTAGAGGAATGGCATTATGATGAGACAAAAAAACAAGTGTAGGTTTAAGACTCTTTTTGGGTGATGAAGTAATATACATTAATTATAGGCAATTGTTTTTAGTGCCAGTGTTCTGATTTTGTTTGGGTGGAAGGAAGAAAACAGAAAAATGAGTATTTGGGGAAAAGCAGGCGATGGTAAGGTGGGAAGACTGACTAATTCTTATTCTTCTCTTGGCTTCCAAATAGCAATTCTCTAAACCTACCAAGAATGAGACAAGATTGCTTTGGAGCAATGTTGATGTTCAGCTTTTTGCAAGAAAACTAGATGAGAAGCCAGGAGGCAGCCTGTTTCACAAGCAGACTCTATTTTTCAAAGCTAGAAGAAAAGAACTTATCTTTTGAGTTTCATTTGGATGCCTTTAAATTTTTATGGCAAAGAAGTGGATGCTAGTTCTGTCTGAGACTGAAACATATCCTAAAATTCTTTATAAAAACTCCGTGTTCTTGTATTTTAATAATCCATCGGCTGCACTGATTACCTTATGTTCACTATAACCACTGTCTGTGAAGTGTGGGTGTGCTGTACCAGATGGGATTGCTTACACATGCACAAAGGCAGTATTGTTCTCAAACATGGTGAGTATTTGTTCTCAAGATCAGTATCCATTTTCTTAGCAGCCAAGATAGCAACCAAGACAGGCCTTTGACCGATTCCAGAATCACACAGTGAAAGAGAGATTATTTTGTTTTACAAGTCAGGAAGACATTTAGAATGTAAAGTTGGCTAAAAATCACGAGGAGAGGATTACACAACTTACCCTGCTTATGAGACTGCAGTCATTAAAGACTTGGCAGCTTCATAAGCCAGAGGGACAGTGAGACCTGTTGCCGGGAGACAGCAAAGCTATGTTCACTGGTCCATAATGTATGCTTACAGCTAGCAGGGCAGGAAATCCAAGCTGAAGTTCACATTGTGAAACTTACACATCCTGCTGCTTGGACCTCACTGGAGTTCAGCTTTTACTTTTAAGACTCTTATACAAATATTCTGAGTGTCTCAGTAAGACATGGAGTGGTGTAAATAATCTGCAAAGTTAGCCAAGGCAGCCCTCCCTTGGAAAGAAAAGAGAAGCCTCAGTCTCTCAGTAGTTTTGTCCTTTTGTGATAAAAGGAATCTGAAGGATGGATGACATTCCATAGACTTGTCTTGGCCATTTTTTTAAGAGGCTAGGAAGCACTGCACTTAGATTTCTGAAGACTTTCTAATGATGCTTCTTACCAAAGAAATGAAGCTACTGTGGATCAAAAGAGAAGGTTTTCTTGAGGACAAATAACTGCTTAGTGAGGCAGGAAACAGAACAGGAATAAATTCTTGCTGTTCAAAAGGAAAGGGATTACCAAAGGAGCTGGGCTGAGACCAGTCTTGCATGTACTCATAAATGAGTGCTCAAAAAACCCCATTTACAGATCATACTTTTTTTTTACTGATTCAGGAGAGTGAAGACTGAAACTTAGAGAGGATCTCTTGCTGTCATGTGGCCAGACAAAAAAATAGCTGGTGGCATTCAGCATTAATAAGTATGACGTAATGTATGTGGTGAAAAAGTCTAAAATATATGGTGAGGGGCTCCAAATTTACTGTTGTCACAAACTAGATTCTCACTTTATGGTGGATAACTCTGTTGAAGCATCTTCTACTTTAGTTCCCTTCATTTG
This sequence comes from Colius striatus, assembly GCF_028858725.1. Taxonomy (NCBI): domain Eukaryota; kingdom Metazoa; phylum Chordata; class Aves; order Coliiformes; family Coliidae; genus Colius; species Colius striatus. Next base: position 69,337,872 of record NC_084760.1, on the reverse strand, counting down.
TGTGAAAGATGTTCTGCAGGTTGATTGCTGTTGCTCCTAGTCAATGCACTGGTGGCTATCTTCAGGTGTTAGGAGGGCTCAATCTACAGCTGGAGAGAAGCCATGAAGGGCTGGAAAACTCTTTTGAGTTCTATTCTGCAGAGATCATCTAGTTCAGCAGTAGGATTAAAGAAATGTCTCTAGGTCATTTCAGAGAAAATGCATATAACAGGTTCTTAAGTACCCTAAGGAGATGTGAGCTGGAGATGTGAGCTCGACAGCTCCACAACCTCACTTGTTTAAGCCTTTTCCAGAGTTGCAGCTCTCCTTACAAGTTTCACTCTTACTACTGAGAAAGTGAGTTGGTTGCATCCTAGTGTACCTGTAATGTGCACAGAGAAATATTGGTTGACACTGAATGCATCAAGAAGAGTGTGTCCAGCAGGTTAAGGGAGGTTCTTCTCCCCGCCCTCTACTCTGCCCTGGTGAGGCCTCATCTGGAGTCCTGTGTCCAGTTCTGGGCTCCCCAGCTCAAGAGGAACAGGGAAGTGCTTGGGAGAGTCCAGCGCAGGGCCACCAAGATGATCAGGGGACTGGAACATCTTCCTTATGAGGAAAGGCTGCGGGAGCTGGGGGTGTTCAGTCTAGAGAAGAGGAGACTGAGGGGGGATCTCATTAATATTTACAAATATCTAAATGGTGGGTGTCAGGAGGTTGGAACGTCCCTTTTTTCTATTGTATCTAGCAACAGGACAAGGGGTAATGGGATGAAACTGGAACACAAAAATTTCTATCTAAACATAAGAAGAAACTATTTTACTGTTCAGGTGAGGGAGCCCTGGCACAGGCTGCCCAGGGAGGGTGTGGAGTCTCCTTCCTTGGAGGTCTTCAAGACCCACCTGGACGTGTTCCTGTGTATGACTTGATGGAGGTGGACCTGCTTCTGCAGGGTAGTTGGACTAGATGATCTCTAAAGGTCCCTTCCAACCCCTACCATTCTGTGCTTCTGTGACTATATAACACCTTCTTTAGAATGATCTTGTTTATATAAAAAGATCCCCCTAACAGTTATATAGCCAGAAGAGAAAAATATGAGGCTTGTTATTTTCAGAAACGTCAGTTTGATCTACTGTTCTTGTGCTTGTTCTTTCCGCTCCTTTTTTTTCTTATTTCCTTTTTTAATGTTCTGGACTTCTAGATAAGGTGCAGGTTATTAGGGAAATGCCCTAGAACATGCCAGCTAAAGAGTAAAACATAATTTCTACTCTTTTAATAATGATGAGCTAATTAAACTCATCCATCAAAATCTGGTGGCAATTTCTGCAAAGACAGCTTGGACAGGGACTGGACTGTGACAGAAGCTTCTCAGCCTTGGCCTTTGCCAAGAAGTAGCTCAGATCTGGAGGCCTTGAGGGACTCCTTCCTTTCTGCAGTACAAAGAGACATAGAACCAAACTCCCTGTACTTTATGACTTTACAGCATGTGCACAGACCCCATGTCTTGTAGCAAGGGGCAGGTGGGCATTTTTCTCTGGAAAGTGTTTCCCAAAAGGCATTTCTGTCCTGATATCATCAGTAGCAATCTTATGCTCCTGCTTCAAACCATTCCCGGTCTGCTTTCTGACTCCATGTAGCCCAGGTGTGTGTCTGGTGCTGTTCTTTGGGCTTCTGAGGGAGTGGGGACCTATGACACCCTTTTCAGTGAGGAGGAAGGGAGTCTCACGTGTGTTTCTCTCATGTAGACTTTTGAGTTTATTTGGAATGCGATCCAGAGCTAGGCAAGTCGAGTCATGCTTCTGCATTAACTGCTCAGGGAAACCTTCACAGTGGGTTTGCAGGCCTGCAGGCACAGCAGCAGCAAGGGGGTTGACCCAAAGCAGTATCAACCTGGTGACCTTCCCTTCCCTTCCCTTCCCTTCCCTTCCCTTCCCTTCCCTTCCCTTCCCTTCCCTTCCCTTCCCTTCCCTTCCCTTCCCTTCCCTTCCCTTCCCTTCCCTTCCCTTCCCTTCCCTTCCCTTCCCTTCCCTTCCCTTCCCTTCCCTTCCCTTCCCTTCCCTTCCCTTCCCTTCCCTGTAGGCTGAAGATACTGTCTGTATTAATCCTGACCAACTCAATATTGCACTGACTTTGTCACAGAACACTCTGTATGAATGACTTGTCCCTGAGCTTACAGGAGGCATTAATTCAGCCCAAGGACTTGGTGTTCTACAGGTCCTGGTAGTCTACCCTCAACCCTGCAAACAATTAAGCTACATGTTGGTTTCACAGTGTATTGTGGTTGGATTTCTGCCTTTCACAGTTATTTCCTGAAGATTACTGATATGAATACAACCATCCCAGAGAGAACAACAGGAGAAGCTCTGACTCATGAGCTGATGAAAGGCTCATCAAGTCACTGTGGAGAGCTGCAAAATTATGGTAAAGGTAGCAGCAGGAAGCAATTACAGACAACAGACCAAGGAGAAAGACATACAAGGGAGCAGGAAGAGGAAGGAAGGAGTTGTTCGTTCCTCGGACTCCTCATTGCTGTATTTTGTGTCAGCCAAAGCTGGCAGCTGGAATGTGGTCTGGTGATGCCATTTACTTTCCTGAGAGATTTTTGGTTCTTTTTTTTCCCAACTTCCCGTTTTAACAAGCCCAGTGGATTGTTACTATTCTCTGCCTTTGCTGGAGGGACCAAGACATTTTGTGAGGGCTGAGTTGGGGCAGAATGCTGCCAATTCAGGTCAGCCTTTGAACAAGGGTGCACAGGCAGGAGTCACACAGGGAAGATGCAGGAGATCAACTTCAAAGACACCGGGAAGCAAGGCCTGATGCTACAGGGACATGCAGTTCTGCTGCAGGAGGATGTTTGAGGTGGCCAGGGGTGGGCTAAAAGTGCTGGTTCCAGGCTTGTGTTACTCTCTTCTGCAGAGCTGTGTAGGGTTCATACAGGCCTTTATAGAATCATAGAATTGTTTTGGTTGGAAAAGACATTAAAGATCCTCAAATCCAATCACTCTCCTCACTGCCAAGCCCACCACTAAGCTGTGTCCCTCAGCACCTCATCTACAGAGTTTTTAAATATCTCCATGGGTAATGACTCCACCACTTCCCTGGGCAGCCCATTCCTGTGTCTAACAACCCTCTCAGTGAAAAAGTTCTCTCTAAACCTCCCCTGGTGCAATTTGAGGCCCTTTCCTCTTGTCCTATCACTCGTTACTTGGGAGAAGAGACCAACTCCCACCTCGCTACAGCCTCCTTTCAGGTAGTTGTAGAGAGTGATCATGTCTCCACCCAGCCTCCTCTTCTTCAGACTAAACAACCTCCCAAAATGATGTACCTGAAGATGGAGTAACTAATCTGGGAGCTTTTGGATCAAGTCTCCGTGTGTGCCTTTCAAACCAGTTATTAGAGTTGTACCTCTGCTACTGTCCCATGCCTTACTGTCCCCTGCTTCCTAAAGAAACCGATTTAACATTCTCACTGAACGAGACAGTGGTTGTGAGCAGCTTCCCATAGCCTCAGATTTTTGCCTGTGTGTAATCTCTGTCAGCAGGTCTTTGGTGTCTGGTTGGTCATGAATGGCATATGTAGGGAACAGACACACAGCCCAGACTGATTATTAATATATCAACTCCTGTCCCATCCATAGCCCCTCTATGCCTGTCAGCATACGCATGTATGGCTGCTCACCGATGGTTTCAAAGGAAGATCAGCCTCTCCTTTGCTCTAATTTCTGCTGGACATGTGTTTCCTGACTGAAGGCCAACATCAGCCCTGCAGATGGATTTGTGCAGGGAGCAGACTTTGCTGTAGAGAACAGACAAGCAGTGCACTGAGTTGCAGCCTTGGTTGCTTTGGTGGTCATTGTCTCTCTTTTCTGATCGCTTTGGACAAACACTGCCCACAGTAAAACTGAAATAAAGATGCTGTCAAGAGAAGGAAACAGATAGCACTGACCAAGGCTGAGACTAAAATATTTTATTATTTATCTTTGCCAAACAGATAATGGACTCTGAAGTTGATTTGCTAAAATGTTTTGAAGTGGACGTCACCCCTGCCTGAGATAAAGAGGACCTCAGTGGCAGCAGGTACCCTTAGGCTATGGCAGCAGTTCAAAAGAACACTTTTAATTTTGTATGCAACAATGTAAACTTTAAAAATAGTAAACTATAGCCTTCCTCCCAACCCCCCCCCCCCCCCTTTTTACATAGCATGTGATCTATCACAGATAGAAATTTAATGGCGAACCAAAATCGCGTAAGTAAACATCCTGGTGCTTACAAGTTTCATAAAAAGTGTTACATTTGATGTAAATATCTTACATTTTTAACTCTTAACACTCACAATTATGGAGTAAAAGCAACTGGTGATTCACCCCCTTAGTCCGTGCTCTCAGACTGTACGTCAGCCACCACGCTCTTGCCAGCCCCTTTGGTCATTGATCACTTTTGGCCACACCGTCCCACCCATGACCAAGACTTGCCCTTCCTCACGCTGGTGTTAACCAAGAGCAGCTCCACATGGGCTTAAAACTCGTGCAAGTCAGACGAGAATTGGATCTCCTCCATGCAAGCTTGCAGCCCCCCCAGGCCACACAGAAGCCACGGCACCTATGTGGGGAGCATGACCTGATGTGGGTGGGAGTTTGGGTTCCCTCAGGGCCGCCAGCCTGAGCCCTGCCACTGCAAGTGCCTCGTGACAGGACCTGGTTCTGCGTGGATAAAGACAAGAGTTCTGTAGAAGGCACTGGATTTCTCTTGCATGATTTTAAACGTGGACTACAGTCATGTGCAGAATAAGGAGATTGGGGCTCTAGACTGCTTTCTCTCTAGTGCTTCAGTGCAAGCATTTTTAGCGCTTGAATTCGCTCCTGGTTGCAGCGCAACATGCGCTCTTCTGTGTAGAGTGATTTCCAAACCTCCTTCCTTCTACTCTTCCCTCCAATCTTCCCATCCCTGAAAAGATTCCCTTTTTGTTCCTTGAAAACTTTCAGAGTACAGCTCTAGTCAAAAATAAATGTGTGATGTAGCATAGCGTTTGTTTCTTTTAAATCACAGTGTGCAATGCATCATCCGGTACCTAATGCTCAAAATGTCTGCCCTGCTTTTCATGAAAATCATTCTTTAAAATAAGCTATGCAAATATATTTTTACTATATATTACATTCATTTAAAAAGAGAGAGAGGTTCTTGGTTTGCAGTTTTGTTGGTTTCTTGTTGTTTTTTTTTTTTTTCAGTGTACTACTTAAGTGAAAGGTCTGATGTGAAAAAAAGTACAAGCAAACTGGACATGCCAAGACTCGATGCCTTAGATGGTGATCATATCAAAACTGTACAGGTATGTACACCGTGTTGGACAGGTGTGCTTCTTCCCAAGAAAAGACCTCATATTTAAGGTTAACCACAAAGTTTTGGTAAAAAGAGCATTTAATGAGCAAAGGAGGACATGGAAGGGCGAGTTCTCCGGCTTTTGTTAGGCAGTCCTGAAGCAACGTCTCCATTCCCTTCGGGGATTTCCTCCTTCTTCCGGACTTTGAGGCGCGTGAGGAGTTTTATTACCCAGACATCCCACTCCTCTGGCAAGAGCAACAGGAGGAAGCCCAGGCCAATAATGATGATGGCGATTACCCGGACGCTGTTGAAGACAATTTCGCTCGTGTAGTGATCGACAACTGTGCAGGACATTGAACGGGTGTTATTAAGTGGGATGAAGCATTAGGGCAGTATCCCCTTCCCCCCTTCTCACCTTCTCAGCACTGAAGGCTGGCTGTGGCAGGAGAACATGGCCATGGAGGTGATGGTGGCAGAGAGACCACCCTTCCTGCTGGTTTACAGCAGGGTATGGCCCCTTCAGATCAGGCCGAGCCGGCCTGTGGGCTCGGGGTGCCAGAGGGCCGTGGTTGTTGCCTGCAGCAGCACCATCTCCCCCGCTGACCAACAGCACGAGAACTCCCACTGAGGTCCTGGTACACAGAACAGGGAGCATTTCCCTTCCCTGGCACAGCAGCTCCTTTTGATAAATTTCAGAAAACTGACAGATAAATATACCAAGCTGTGCCCAAAATGGAATTGTCCAGTACTCTTGAGAAACACCTGCAATGTTATTTACCAAGGCAAGCAGAATTACTAGTACATATTTGCTCTAAAATATGAGCAATTTTATTTGCTTCTATTTGGTGTTAATTCTGCCTTGAAGAAATCATTAAAGATTGATTTCTACTTCACCCCTGAGTTTTCATCCTAGCCCAGAGACAAGTGACTTCTAATCTACATTGTTTGTCAGTATATCCAGGCTTCTTCAGGCAGTACATATTTAACACATAAAGTGTACATTTTTAATCAGTGGCATCTCCGTAAGTCTTTGAGAGGAGATTGCAGAACACATCTAATCAAGCTTTTATTCTTGTTGTGTGTTTGAAAGGCCACAGATGTAATGTACTCACTGAGATGCAAAAGGCAGGAAATCTTACCTGCATTCACTGGGACACTCAGTACAATTCCAAGAGAAATCAAGGTGGGGTAGGTAATAGCGATCCCAAAATTTAGTAGAATATTGAATGCTGAAGGAGAAAAAGAAAACACCTTTTATTACAGTGAATCTAGGGAGAGGCAACATCACTTGAAATATTGGTGCTTTATTACTCCCCCTGTATATTGTTCCAATAGAACATATTTGAACACACGGAGCGTATTAACTCTTGTTGTTATTCCTGGAAGATGGCTGTGAACAACCGTCTGTGTGCTGTGTGTACCTACACATTGCATACCCAGCAACTGCTTGCCAAGTCTTGCACTACTTGCTTACACACACCTTCCACTGAATCCACTGGTAAGGAAAGTGGAGGTACTTCCAGAGTCAAGCATTGTGACTGTTCAGAAGCTGGAACTCAAGACAGGGATGGAGAAGGACTACTTCCAGTAGAAAACAAAAGGAATGTTTTAGGACATGTGATGCCATCATCCAGTTTAGGGACCAACTGTGGCAGCAGAGTCAATGCACCTAGTTTAACAGGGAACAACATCATATTTCTGATGGCAATGAATGATCTGAGCTGAGAGTTGGCATTCTTCCCTAGCTAGGTTCCCTTGCTGGTGCAGCAGTGGCAGCAGATGAGAGGAGTGCCACTGGCCAAATGCCCATTAGCACCATGCAATGCTACTTTTTCAGGTTTCCTGCTCTTTAGAAATAGCAATGAGCTGTTGGTGAAGTTAGCAGAAGTGCCAGAGGCTAGTCTGGCCTGCCCTGCTTACAGGTGAGCCCAGGCTGTGCCCTGCCACAACCCAGGCAAGTGACACAATTCCCAAGCAGAACTTAGGCCAAGCTTTACAGTTTAGTCTCGCAGCACCTTCTCATGAGGGTCCCAGCATTTTGGCTTGGCAATAACAGCAGGAGCAAGGTCTACATTGCTGCCTAAGAGTGGGCCCTCTGCATGGCTTCTCAATCTAATAATTAGGTTAAGAAAAAGGGAAAACAGCTCCAATGTGTCAGAAGTGTGGAGCTTCCCCCAGTGGCCAGTTACTGGCACCCTCCTCCACCCCAAGCAGTGTGAGAGCATCCTGTGTACTCACTCAATAAGAGGATCGAAAATCCGCAGAGGTTTCCCCAAGGAACAATGTCAAAAGAGCTCCAGTACTCCACTTTGGTAAAATAAAGGATGACAGGAATACAGGTAACGAAGAGGACGTTGAAGACAGCTAACACAGACAGGAATAAGGCAGCTTCTCCAAATTTAGCACTGCCCAAAAGAAGTTTGAATAAAACCTACAAGAGGAAAACACATGGTTTTAACTTTCTTGCACCGCTCCTCTGGAGGGCTGGTGTCCTGGCTTCAGTGGCTCCCAGCATCCTGGCCAGTGGTGGGGACCAAGGGCTGGGTGCCCAGCAGTGCCAGTCAGCACCTCTGTGTGGTGCTTGCCAGGCTCTTGAGATGGCAGCTCATGAAGCTGTGGAGAGCAGTTTATGTGCCCTGGCCATCCCCCTCCTGGCACCTCCAGAGCACAGGCAAGGGCAGCTGCCAAATGAGCCCACGTGGGAGGAGGACTCAGTGCCTTTGGCCATGCACCTCCTGAAAGGGAAAGTCACTCACTCTAGTCTAGACCCTTTGGTCTTTTTTTCTGCACTCTCCCTTCAGGAAGACCTCTGGAAAAATCGACATTAAAAGCAGAAGATTTGGTGGAGGAGAGTAGTGGGAGGAGAGGAAGCAACGGGTGAGGTCTGGCTGCATCACTGGTCCAGCCCTTGAGCTGCCACCCAGGGAGTGCTGCAGTGGTGAGGAAGCACAGTGCTGCCTGGCTGTCCTCACCCCCCATCCTGTGTGCCCCACAGCCTGCCTGTCCCTGCCTCCCAACGCCAGGCCACTGGGCCACTGCTCCTTGGGACCTTGTCCCAGAAGGCAGAGAGCACAGCAACAGCCCTGCAGCCCCAGATGCAGCCTGGCTATTGGAGACTGCAGGGAGGGATTTAAGAGCTTTGGTTTGCTAGTGGGAGAAGGGCTAAGGAGAGAGGAAATGAGGGATGTAAGCAGCCCATTCAGAGTGCAAATGAGTCTGGTCTGCATTAGTCTTCCCCTGCAGAACTGCAGAGGATCTGGTGGATCCTGTGGGCTTTGGGTACAGCTTTCCTCTGCCACAGGCTGCCAACCAGGAGAGCTGATCAACTCTGACTTACTGGTTTGTGCTGGGATGGCAAGGCCCCTCGCCACTGTCAGCTGCCTCTTCCCTTTGTCTGCCTAGAGCCCTGTAGGGCTGCTGTGATTGTGGGGCTGCTGCCCACTTCCAACCTCTTGCAGCCTTCACTAACCCGCTGCTGCACTGCATAATGGAGCAAAATGTCCTGAGAGTCACTTGCTCCTCATTTGCCACCCAAGGACAGCGTGTTGCCCTGGGGCAGGAAGGCAGTTTGAGGTGGTTCTGCTATACATCGGGCAGCTTCTCTGCCCGCAGATCTGCCTGTCTCTTTGGCATGCACAACCCATGGAGACCACAAGCCAGGCTGTGGAAAGTAAATACAGAGGAGCAGCAACAAAGGCAGAGCAGCATTCACTTGCAGAAGCAGCGGCATAGCTCCATCTGTCCTCACACACGGGCACACTGCAGAGTGACATCTTGATGAGATGGCCAGCATCACCTCCCCATGCTAGGACCTCCGTGAGAGGGGCACAAGCTAGGCTATCGCCTTGGATAACCCTGCCTGCCCACAGATGACTCAAGAGCCATGGTGTCTCCTTGGGTCTGGAGGGCCACAGCTCTGGTTTTGCAAGGAAATTCTCCTTTGGAGGAAAGAGCTGTATGAACTTCATGACCTCCCCTTATGCAAGACAGGCTGATCAGAAAAAAGTGAGCAGAAAGCATTGCAGCACAGCAACACTGAGGGATGCAGACAGATGCTTCTCAGTGTGGTGAGTCTTGCTTCTGTTAAGGCTCCAGGGCTTGCCTGGCCAATTTTTGCGGAGAACTGGTAGGGTGCAATTCATTAGACCAGATGGAGATGTCAACACCTCATCCCAGCCCACACATCTGAGTTGGGGGTGTGATCTGCACACTGCATGTGCCTCCTGTGGGCATTAGAGAAGACTCTTCCCAGGAGAAAGGAGTTTTTATCCTAAGTGAGGGCAGACATTAAAGCAAGTGAACACCTGAATGCAGTGTTGCAGAGTCAGTGTGTTTATGGCAGAGCTCCACAAAGGGCACATGGCACTGAATTGCCTGAAGGTTTGCAAGTAAGAAGGAACAGTGAAAGTGAGTGACAAGAGTGACTGGCATCTTTCTAGGGGGGGAAAGGTCCAGGTGTGCTTACCTTGTAGAGAGCAGACATTGAGGCAGAGCCCACCACCAGGGCTATCCCAATTACAGAGTGGCTGTGAAACCCATCAGCATACGTCATCATAACTATCCCTGCAATGGCAAATATAGCAGCCACGATCTGGTTGGAGACAAAGAAAGCAAGCAACAAAGCGTTACTGGACAACTCCCAACACAGAAAAACATGAGAACAGCTTTAAATGAGAGGGCAGTATGTCTGCATCATCTGCTGATGTAGAAAACTAATCGCAAGCCCAGGTTGGTGAGAAGCCACTGAGCCACTGCTGCCTCCCCTCACTGCTTCCCTGGCTGCAGGGAGGCTGCAGGCAGAGCTGTGAAGGAGCAGCGGCCTTGGGGAGAGTGCCAGACTGCAGGGCCCAGTGCCTCCAACTGAGCTGAACTGAGGATTTCATCTCTGCCACTGAGCATCCCCCTCTGTGGGTCTCTGCAGCCTGTGTGTGACAGTAATACACAAGTAGTAATTGCCTCGGCACTTGCAAGAAAGCCTCTGAGTCCTGTAAAGGTTTTGAAGGAAAATGTGTTTTGAAATAAACAGGGGAGTAAAACTAACACAACTACTTTCCTGTTCAGATATGTCATTTTAGAGATTCGAGAGGTTGCGCCAGACAGTCAAACACAGCAATGCCTGAGGGAGGGCATCCAGAAGGAGGTGGTGTGCACAGAGGCCTGCTTCAGCAGGGTCAGCAAGAGGCTCCTGGCTTCTCTAGGACTCTCCAGACAGATACTTCAAGCCTCTCCAGGTGCTAATTCTGGGATGAAAAGGGTTTTCTGCATGCTCCATGCTTCCTAGCTCTGCAGGGGTGTAAGAAACACCCTGCTCAGATCACATCCCTTTTGGCTGCAGTCATGGTGGTGCTTCTAAGATCACTGAGATAAATGAGTTTATTTTGACCCAAAGTTAGCGCAGTACCAGTCACCTGTCCCCTCTCCAGACTGGGCTTTCAAGCCTCGTCCACAGGCTACAGATGCCTACACATCCAAGAACAACAGCCTTCTCTCACTTTTCCCATCCACCACCATTGATGCTAAGGCTGCTGGGGGGAAAGCCTGTGTGCCAAGCTCTGCTGCCTGAACAGTGAGCTGCAGTGGGTGAGGGGGACTCCTTTACAGGCTGCATGTTCTCATCCTGGCAGCACCAGCAGACTCTTCCTTGGGTTGAGCTGAGGCTGGTGCCAGGGAGCACCTATAAAGCTTCTACAGACCATCACCCAGCAGATCCCTCCTGCACGCTGTCATCACCATCTCCAATTTCCTCTAACAGAAAAAAAGCACCATTTTTGCAAACCAAAGGGCATCAATTGCTCCCAAGGTGTTGCTGTAGAACAGCAGGGTGATGTAAGGGTAGAGAAAAACCCATGTCAGCAGAAGTTGACACTGCCTGGGAAACACAGCTGCATTCCAACACAAAGGCGCTTGAGTCTAGAAAGTGCTGGACTGCTGTTGGAGATGCTGCAGGAACACAGCTCTGTCAGGCTGGGGAGGGCCAGGGTCTCCCCCAGCTGCTCAGCCCAGGTAAGGGGCAGTAGGTTCTGAAGATGTTGATTGATGACCTGATCAGAGTGGAGCTCGGGGCAAACTGCAAAGGCTGTCTGTGCACGCTGCAGATTCGGAGAGGTTCAGACACAGCTTGCAGCCCCATTGGCATTTGATGTCTCCAGGCACAGCTGTGGAGCATCATTTATAAAGCAAAGTTTGGTGGTGATGGGACTGGGCCCTGCAGTCCTGGACAGGGTCATTCTTAAGGCAAGGAGAGAAAAACCCCTGCTGCATGGCTCTATAGCAGTGGAGGACTGTTTCAGATAGGCAGGACTGAAGGACCTCAGCAGTTCTCAGCAGTTCTGTCATGTCTGCATGCTGCTAGTGCTTGTCAAATAAAAATTCAGACACTCTTGCATGGCTTCAGAGGTGCAAGGAAAAAGCCTCACATGGGGCAGGTGTGGAACAACAAAAAGGAGGTTTGTCTTCACCCAACATACATGTCAGCCATATATGTGCTTTGCTGTTGCACACTGTGGACGTAAAAAGTTTCCAAGGATAAATTCAGGTAAGAAAAGAAAAAAATCAATCAAGGGCTATTAACTGTAGGAACATCACTTCCATCTCAGGAAGTCCTTGAGCCTTAAATTGCTGGAGGCTGGAAAGTCTCATGAGGAAATAATATCATTATAGGCTTTTCCTGGTTAGATATATTTTTCTGGGTGCCCACTACAGGCAACTGCTGGAGCCAGGCTCCTGGGACAGGCACACCTTTGCTCTGACTCAGTATGGCTCTTTGTAGAGTGGCAAAAGCTCAGCCTTATGGCAACTCCAACCCACACCACACGTGCTACAGAGCAGAAGGGAAGATGCAGCGTTTCCTGCAGCATCTGCTCCTGTGTCCGTGTCGGGGCCTGGTGCACTCCAGGAGGCTGTGTCTCTGCCTGGCTGGAAAGGAAGAATACGATTTGGGATGTGTTACTATCCTTATGGCCATGGCCCGCTGGCAGGTGTGCTTTATAATCATGTGCACAGGAGGTACTTGCAAGCGACGATTCTCTTGGATTCTGAGCTGGTTTATTCATGAAGGAAGATACCAAAGTCCAACATCAAAGCAAATAAGTGCAGCCTGCAAACAGTTTTGCTGGGGTAGAAGTCCGTGCCTCTCCTGTCAAGCGTGTTACCAGTGTCAGAGGAGCCTTGGCCTCACCTGTCAATGTGCAGCCATGTCATTCCAGCCTGCTGAGTCAGCGGGCCATTAGCAGCAGGGATAGGCCACCTGCACCCTGCCAGGCCATAGCCACCAGCATCTCAGTACTGCAGGGCTTCCAGAGGGGCTCCCACAGCTTCATCACACACACAGCTTCATCACACATGTCTGTCCTCTGAAAGCAACACAGCAGCTTGCAGATCAGTTGGACACACTGTGCTCTGGGTACAGGGAGGGAAAAAGGGTCTTCTCTGGTGTCTCAGAACAGGGACATCCCAATGTGCAGCCAGAGTTTTGCTGTGGCACTATCCACTGCCACACTGCCATGGGGATGAAGAGGGAGTGTGGGACGGGTCTTGCTTGCCACAGAGCAAGGCACTGTCCAAAGCACTGTCTCCATGTCAGCTTCATCTGTCACATATCTCCTCAAGGTCTGCTTCTAAAAGGGTCAGCAGCTCTGACACACCATGGCCCCAAAGGACCAGGGCTGTGCCGTGTGCTGGTTCACAGTCTCTCAGTCACTCCTGAAGAAACATCAGCAGCTGTCCCTCCTCCTGGTTCCCAGTCCCAGGAAGAGAGTCTTGTGTTGGGGTTCATCCTGAGGCTACCTTCAGCATGCCAGGCAGTGCCACTCTCACTGCTGGTTGCTTCTCATGTGAGCTGCTTAGCAGAGGGAGAAAAATGTATCTCGCTGACAGACTTCATGCCCTGTCCCTCTGCAGACAGGCATGTCCCCAGCACTTCCCCTATGCCACATGAAGCTGGGGGCAGGACTGCTATGCTCTCACATACCCTGAAAGCCCATGGGGGCAGGCACCTCCTCACTCACATTTTGTCACATCAGGATGCCACATCTGCCCAAAGTAAATAGCTCAGTTCTCTTGTGAGTCCCTTTCCCCCTGTGCCCAGGCCCCTTGGTGGCCTGTCACCATGATGGGAGATAGCCACGTTCCTCCTTGGCCATGGACATGGCTTCTCAGGAAGCCTTAGCCTGCTACCCCTTTAGACAGTGCCAGATGCCACAGTGAGGGGCTGTGATGCATGGCAGGAGTATCCCATGGCCCCCATCACCCTGGCCCCCTACTCTGCATCTCTGCCTCCTTGCCGCTGGTTTTTGAATGAGTCAGCCGTTCCCAAGGCAGGGCTGATAAGAAACAAAGGACAGCTGCACATGGCTGAGACAACATGGCTTGGGTCTGCTTCTCTGTTCTCTCCACTCCTTCTGTCCCTTTGCAAAGCAGGGGATCCAGAGAAGGATTAGTCCCCCAGTGCCTCTCACCGGCCATTGCACAAGGCCTAGCCTGGCCAGAAAGCTGCTGGAGAGGGCCTAACCACCCTGGCTCTTCACACACAATCGTGCACTTGGGAAAGCACAAGAAACATCTATGCCCTGGCCTATGCATGCTTTTGCAGGTATCCCTACACACAGGTCATCTTCTTTCCCCCTAGATTCCAGCCATATCTGGTGGTGAGAGATGGCATGTGCAGACCAAGGAGTAAGCTGCATGTCAGCCCTCATCACACCTCCTGTCCTGCATCCCACCAGTACTGCTGCCAGGAGTACCACAGGACAGCTGCACACCACAGACAGGAGTATTATTATTTCCTTTTATCAAAATGGTCAGCATGTCCAGCTAGGAGCATGGTGACACTTCCCTGCTTCCAGGATCATTTCAGGATAACCTTGCTTCTCTACTCATAAAGCTCAGCTGGTTCATTTTCAGGGTACAGCTACCTGGACAGGCGGGTGGGCAAGTGCAGACACCAGCTGGGCAGGCTGGTCTTTTGGCAGGTACATTTTGCAACGATTCTCAGAGCCGCTTCTTGGCTGCCACTGTCACAATCCTGGCCAAGCGCTCCTGCAGCAGAGTATCACTTCCCAAAAAAGTTAACTCATGACTGCTCCACGCAGCAAGGGCTAGCCACCTCTTCTGAGCACTGAAAGCATTGCCTGTGTGTGTGAGCAGATAGCTCTTCAAACGGTGCGTGGAAAATAGATACTACTACCATTATTGCTATTAATAAGTGCTTGCTAGTTTCCTTGCAGTTACTCCTGGCCCTGGCTCTGCTGCCAGAGGACACTATGTGCAGAGGGCTGTCAGAATGGCTGCAGGGTTCATAGGGAGCCGTGGGGTTTTCTGACAGCATCCCATGCACGTAGCTCAGTTGCCACTGCAGAGCAGGTGTTCACGTGGGGTGTACAGCCAAGGGTATAAGCGCAGAACAGCCCAGAGGGAGTGAGCCTGCTGCTTCACTGCCTGTCATGCTGCCTGGCCAGCTGCAAGTCTCTGTGAGCCAGTGTGATGCCCATCTCCAACAGCAACACACACTTTTTGGCCAGCAAGTGCACCTCTCCCCTCCTCTCCTCTCCTCTCCTCTCCTCTCCTCTCCTCTCCTCTCCTCTCCTCTCCTCTCCTCTCCTCTCCTCTCCTCTCCTCTCCTCTCCTCTCCTCTCCTCTCCTCTCCTCTCCTCTCCTCTCCTGCTGCTGACTGACATGAATGCATAGGATAACCATGCCACCCTGCAAGCCTGCTGTCACAAATAGAAAGGCGAGGGCCTCATTAAAGTCACAGATTAGGATGATAAATGTATTGCATGCAGCTGGGGCTTGCAGGAATGTGCAGTTAGAAACAACTAGGTGTGGCGCCACAGCCTGGGAATGGTCACCCAGAAGGGGCCAGCAAAGGCTGTCACACATCCATAGCAGCGTGGAGAGAGCAGCTCCCCTTTGTGCCATACTCTGCAGCAAGTTACCTCTTTTCTGCAGGAAAATGCACAAACGGACCAGGCTTGGGGGGCTGGGGCTCCAAGGGCCCAGGAGTGCTGGTCTGGCTGCAGAGATGGATGTGATCCCACTCTGCACATGTTTCTGCGCTCGCTTGGCCATCTGCATGGGGAACTGCTCGACCTGGCTGGCAAAGGGGAAAGGCAGAAGGGTGAGGGAGAAGAAGGAGAACAGAGATAAGGAGTCACTTACCCTCACTCCCATGAACCTGTCCCTCAGAACGATCCATGAAAGCAAGAACACAAAAGCTTTGTTGCAGCAGAACAACACGGAGACATCCGTAGTGTTTATTTTCTTTATTGCATGTAAGTAAAGGTAGTTTGTGAGTGTCCAAAGAACACCAAAGGGTGCTGCCTTGGTAAAAAACACCTTCAAAGTCAAGCCATTGTCTCCAAAAAATCGGCAGCACTCCCTAAAACAAGGAGAGAAAGGCAGCATTACTACACAAGCCAATCACAGTCTGCAAGAAGCACACCGGTTTCTTTTCTTTCTTGCTCCTCTTCCTTTGAGGAAAAGAGGAGCACACACCTTAAAGAGGGTAAGAAAAAAAAGCTTCAGCATCTGCTGCAACTGCCAGCACCTGCACAGGGTATGAACAGGTGGGGGGCTGTGAACATGGGAGGGGTGGCAAAGAAAGAGTGAGGAGAGAGGAGAAACCAGGAGGTGAAATCTTACTCTTGTCATGAGTGCCTTCATAGTGAGCATCCTGAAACAGCACATGGTCATCCTACTCCTTTGGCTCTTGTGGGCAGCAAGTGGCCAAAGGGCCATGTCTGGCAACAAAGGCCCTGCTCATGCTGCAGCCACTGGACAAAAATGCCCTCCTGTGATCTGCTACACCAGTGGAAGCTGCAGCAGTGCCAGGGGCTGCCAGCCAGGCTGCCTGCATGGCAGGGCAGCGGCCTGCAAGGTTGAGGGTGCAGGCTGAAGCCTGCTGAAGTGTTGCATGAGCTATGCTGCCTTTGCTTGCTTTCAAACCTGCAGAACCTCTCAGGCCCTCAAGTACTCTCTCATGAGGCACTCTGACAAAATTTGAGCCTTGCTCTGGCATGAATCAGGACCCTGTGATGTGTTTCCCTCTTTGGGAGTCTCTTCTTGCTGGTCTATGCAATAAAGCTTCCTTTTAGCTGTTTTGGCTTGTTTCACCAAGTCTGAATTGCTTCTTGTAGGCTGGCTCCAGCTTCCAAAGGAAACCATCTTATGGCAGAGGTTTCCCCACCCAGGCTGGGGTTGTAAAGAAGCATCTCCCCAGGGCTGTGGAGTACACTACCAGATGTGTGCCCGTGTGCACAGAAAACACCATCACCCAAAATGGGTCCACTGCTGAACTACGGCCTACTTGTGAGGGTGGCAAACAGGTTAGATGGCTTTCTTGGACCTGGCATCTTCAGTAAAGTCTGAGGAGCTTTAGGAGGAATGTGGTATGTTTCTTGTGCCAGGATAACTATATAACCATGCAGTAATTCCCTTGCAATTAGTTATATCCTCAGATGTGCTACTGCTTATCGGGGAAAAGGACTTTTCCTTGGTTCCATAACACAGCTTGCAAAGCTGTGCCAGGAGGCGTTTGATGAAGAGAGTTGCCAGTGAATAAAGGTTATGAGAAGCAAGACAGGACTGTGATATAAACTACACTGTAATCCACACAGAACTACAGGTTGGAAGGGACCTTGAAAGATCATCTAGTCCATATCCCCCTGCCAGAGCGGGCCACCTAGAGTAGGTCACACAGGAACTTGCCCAGGTGGGTTTTGAATGCTTCCAGAGAAGGAAACTGAGCAACCTGTCTGGGCAGCCTGTTCCAGTGCTCCATCACCCTCACACTGAATACATTTTTCCTTATGTTTCTTTGGAATCTCTTATGTTTCAGCTTGTACCCATTGCCCCTTGTCCTATCATTGGCCATCACTGAGAAGAGCCTGGCTCCATCCTCCTGACACCCACCCAGGGGACACAATCAGTCCATAAAAAACAATCTTCACCTTTAAATTCTGACAGAACATTTTGGGCACAGTTGCTTTCACTGCCCAGTGATTTCAGTTTTGCCACATGGGTACATTGTACTCAGCAACCATACTGATGTTTTATGGATACTCTGGCAAAAAAAACAGGGCTTGTGTCCTGTGGTGCTTCAGGCATGCCTGACTGCATGAGGAGAACCTGCCTATGAATATTTTAACAAGCTCATCTGCTAATGAAAAAGCTACTTTTTAAGAAGAACAGAGCCCACCCTATCTGGAGGGCAATCTAAAATAATTCAGTGCCCTTTGGAACCCAGCTCAGTGCTGTGGAGCCTCATGTGAGGCTTG
Organism: Colius striatus; assembly: GCF_028858725.1. Taxonomy (NCBI): domain Eukaryota; kingdom Metazoa; phylum Chordata; class Aves; order Coliiformes; family Coliidae; genus Colius; species Colius striatus. The sequence continues at coordinate 69,320,306 of NC_084760.1, read as the reverse complement.
ATCCCAAGTCTCTCAAAGGCCTAGGACAGACAAGGAACTGAGGTCAGTTCCTTGAGGTTTTACAGGACAGACTCCTGCACATCTACCTGCCCAGGGCAGGACATAGAGTCCTTTGCTCACATTGGAGCAAGCTGGTGGCCTCTGGGTTAGTGAGGAGATGGCATTGGGTATCTCCTTCTGGGGCATGTGTGCAGTGGTGGTGGAAGAGCTCTTGGGGAAGTATATCTCTCTGGCAGGACCACCACTAGCCGCCCCCCCCCCAGGCTTTAACTGCCAGCATCCCAGCTCTCTCATTTCCAGGATAAAACACAACTTCTGCCTCAGTTTATTCAGGCTTCGGTGAACCAGTCCTGCTGCACAGGTAGCTCTAGCTCCTCTGTTGTGAAGAGGAAGGGTTACCAGCTGCCTGGAGGCTGCAGACTCTTCTCTGTTGGGTTCTTCTCTGGGACTAAATCCCTGCTGTTTGCTAACGTGGACAGAGGTGGCAGGGGTGCGCTTTGCAAAGCAAGCAAGCAGGGATCCTGTAGAGAGGTGCTCCCTCGTGCTCCTGCTGCCTGCTTTTGGAATAAGTTCCCAGAGCCGAGAGGGGCTGTTGAGATGAGCACACACAGACAGCTCTGTTGGTCACAGACCTCTGCAGGCTCTTTCCCATCACTCACAAGAGTGGGCACTGCTGCTCATCAGCCCTCAGACTTGCTGGGCAGCTTTTAAAGACCTTCTGGGACTTTGAGTAAGGCCAATGGCCAGACGGGCCATGGGATAACACTGATGTAAAACTTAGGGGCCAAGGCCGTGCTGAGTGTGGCTCCCACTGGGCAGGGAAGCCATCCTGCAGAGCCATCCTGCTGAGGTGATCTCTCCTCAGCTCAGTGTAATCTTCCATGCCAGGAGTAAATTCCTACAACTGCCGGGCTGTTTCCAGATAAGGTGGCAGCAGACAGCAAGGAGCTTTGATGTTGCAGGGTATAATGCCATACTTTTCAGATAAACTAGCTTTCTGCACTATTCTCCTCGATTCTGCTGTCATGAGCTAGATCTCCATTGCAATCACAACAGTTGGTTAAGAAAATGAATGCAAGGCATTAGCTAAGGCAACAGCAAAGGTAAGACTGGAATGGAAACGTCAAAGGAAAGACACTGGAAGGGAACTGTATTAGCTTAACCAGCACAGAAGCAATAAAGCAAAGCTTGCCCCCACTCAGAAGTGTCCTGTCCATGTTCACAGACATCTGAAGGCTCATAACTGAACAAAAGGAAGGATTACACTGCTGGGAGAAGGTCTACAAGTGAGCTGAGAGAGAACTGCAGCCTGGCACACACGGGCGTTGGGGAGTGTTTCAGGAGGAACGTAATGCAGTGGATGTGCTCTGTGGGGCTGCTGTGGGGGCTGCTTGCCCCAGTCAGCAGCACTGCCGTTGCTCAGGGGAATGGGAGGGTGCTGGTGAGAAAGAGGGGCAGGCACGTGGCCCGGCTGCTCTCCTCTGCCTCAGGATGTCAACTGGGATGGGTGCTGTAAAGCTCATAAAGCCCATCTGGGAGTGGAAATGGCCGCCTGGCTTTCAGGGCATCCTCTACATGGGAAAATAGCGCTGGGGAGAAACAGAAACCTGCTTGTAGGTATAAAATAAAGCAGTGGGCACCACATGGCACAACTGAACTCACTTTGCTGCTGCTGTTGTGGCACAAGCCATCTGCAGTAACAGCTCCCAAACAGGGCTTAGCACGTCCTGACTAGCATAGAGGCCAGCCCTGGATATATCCTGGATAGAGGCCAGTCCTCTATCCCAAATGGGGGTTCTGGTTCCTTGCCGCTTGTCACAGGGTGCCCTGATAACTTGACCTGATAGAAATGTGTACTGTAACTTGGGAACAGCATGTAGCTGCTACAGCACTATGGGAACTGTACTGGGATGAAGATACTACAGAAAAACCTAAAGCATAGACATCTTACTGTTTGTATTTTTACTCTAAACTATTTGCTGGTTTCTTAATCTTTCATGTGCTACTTCTTGTTTTTCCTCACAATCTTTTAAGTGTGTATCTTCATTAACCCAGCAAATGACAAATTAGCTCTGCCCCATTAGACACGTCTCCAGCACAACACTAGCAAAGTACCTTCGTCACTGGAACCAAGCATCCCCAGTGAAGCAAATCAGAAGTTGCCAGTGTTGCATGCCAAGTAAGAGTTAATCATATTGAAAGCAGGTGTTGCAGTCAAATAAAACTTGCAAATAAAATATTACAGTAAATCTCTTTTTTCCCCCACTGAGCTCACAAGTACATGTTTAACCACTATTCACGTTCCACTGCCTGTTTTGTCTTTACCCATTGCTAGGTAGCCAGAATGTTTCTCCGCTGCTTTGAACCTCATGCAAATGAATGTGTAAAAATCTGCCACAACCGGGAAGAATGCTTTTTGCCTCCATTTTCCAAAACAAAAATAATCTCACCCATGAAGAGGAAAGGTAGACAGAACCAGAAAAAGCACACACAGGAGTATCCTCTGGGCCAGGTATTTGGTCTTTTGATACTCACCACAGAACAAACCTATGCCAGAAAGGTTAATATGACATTGAAGCTACTATTACATCTTTAGGAAAGATGCAGCAAAGTGGAAAATATATGGGAGCAATACACATCCTACAGGAATACTTTGCACAAGCCCTTATTTCTCCTTTCCACACTGTTATCTTTTGTTATCATTTTCTCAGTGTCTCAGTGTTCCTACTAGATCCTTCTCCTCCAAAGCAGGTTTGGATATGCTGTTGCTCCTAGTGACTGATATTTTTTCTTTATAGGCTGTGCTTCTTTCTTTGACCTTGCAAGGTCTGTACCTGCAAATTGAATTTGGCTAAATTGCTCTTAATTTTCAGCAGAGTGAGCATCACCTCCCTGGAGCATAGCAAAGCTGCCACCACTGCAGTGAATCTGGCCTCTTGATTAGAGATTGGCAGGCAAAACATGTTTTGCTAATCCCCGCACCAACGTGCAGTTAACAGTTGTACACTTTCTGCTTACTGTATGAAAAAGAGAGACATGGACTAAAATGTCACGCCATGTCTTCTGGGGGGACTTGCCAGTCAGTTGCAGTACGCAAAAGCTAAGAAGACAGATGAGGTGCCCTGGCTGTTAATAGAAGGGAAGCAAATTAAAACCAGGATTAATGTTTCCCCTTGGAAAAAAAATTAATAAAAACTTTCTCTTAATTCATCCTGTTAGGGCTACAGCATTCCTCCTTGTGCATTATGCTCACAAATGGAGATAGGCAGAAGACTGCATTTCTCCCAAATGCTCTCTAGGAACATATATGACGTGTTTCCCAGAAAATTATGCCTCTGCTTTCCTCTTTCTTGAGCCCCGAATGACAATCATTACAAAATGAGCCTCTGAGGTAGGTAGATTTCAAAGCAGTGCAGTAAAGCGCTCATGAAATCCATTTTACAGATGTGTAAGCTAGGGCACAGAGAGGTAAAGTCCTTGGGTGCTTGAAAGAGGCAGGATGAGGGCTGCTTGTAGGCCGCACCTTTGGACAGCTGCGGATTTGCTTTTCACGCATGTTTATTTTCTAGCCAGCTCCTGTTCCCTATCAAGACAGTCCCCAAGAGCCTTTTTCCTGAGTCATTGCAGGTTCACATGCCAGCAGAACAGTTGCTCGGATGCTCCTATGGTGCGTCCCAGATCATAAAACGCTGCGAATAAATCTGCCAGCCTCAGCACTTTGCAGAGTTGCCTGGGATTCATAGAAACATTGAATTCCTGCAATGGCTTTTATTGCCTTGTCAGTCTGAGGCTCCTACAATGCCACCCATATACCTCTGCCTCCATCTTTCCTCCTGTGCATTTGGAGCAGCTCAGTTAAGCTGCTTCCCAGTGCTTGGAGGCCACAAACTCCTCCTCGGCTTCCACGGGGCAGAGATTTGAGACCTGGGCTGCCTGCTGAGGCATGCTGTGGCCCATGGACAGGGCTCCTCAGAGATGCCCTGTACTTGACCCTGCTGGGGACTGAACTAGGGCTGCAGAGCCTGTCCTTTAGGTCTATCCTTATACCCTGCCTGACGGGAGACTGCAGTCTGGCAGATAGCATCAGCCCAAGTGACAGCACTAGTTTCTGGACTTGGAGGTAAAGGGTGTCCCTTTTTCCCCTGGAAAATAGCTGGCATGCTGCAAGTGTCTCTTTAATTAATACTGCCCACAGTAATGGCTGGCTGTGGGGTACTATAAAGCTTTTAGTGAGTGATTCATCTGTGATTCATCATGATCAGGCATTTTTCCTTTACCAGTTCTGTGCCTGAGAAGAGCTGAAGAAATGCTTGGCTACCACCAGAAAATCTCAAGCTTGGAGCATTCTGCCCTAAGAAAGGACAAGATAGCAAGTGCAGCCTGTCATAAAAGCACCATTTTGGCATCCAATTTCACAGGGAAAAGTCTCTTTTTAAATTGATTGCTCCCATCTTCAGGGTTAGGTCAATTTGAGAGCACGTCTACATGGCAAGAAAGTCAAGCAGCAGGTCACTCCCAGCCTGTGCTATGCTGTGCTGTGCCACACTGGCACACTGCTTCCAGACCACTAGTGAGCCACAGTCCAGGCCGAGCACATCGGCTCACGGCTGCCAGTAAGGATTCCATCCCTCCCTGGCATGTCCTCGTACAGATCCACCTTCCATGCTGCCTTTCTGTGTGCCTGGAGCCCACGCTGAAAAGCAGAGGGGGTTGCAGGGCTGACCTCCAGCCCCTAGAGCCCAGCTGTGGGAAGGTGGCAGAGGGCAGCTGTTGTTAGCATGGGAGGTTTAGGGCTGGATATGGCCTCACAGTCGCTGGTATCAAACCATCTGTGAAGGGACAACACTGCTGGTGGAGGTTTCCCCACAAGTGGAAATGGTTTTGATGTTTCCTTCCTTTAGCACAGTTCAGTAGCACAGCATGATGATCCATCAGTGTAAAATTCACTTAAACTCATGGGACATCAGATTTTGGAGAAGAGAGGTGGGAGATGGGGCAGTGCTACCCATGGCCTGCTCCAAGTATTTGGGGGCTTCCTTGTGAGGGATTGCAGAGTAGCAGGTCCTTCTATGACCTCAACAACTCATCCCATCCTTGCTGAAACTCGTGAGCTCCAGGTGATGGTGTCTGCAAGGAGCTCTGTGTCTGTTCTGACCTTCCAGGAGCGGCTGACAGCAACCTTGTGGAGGGAGTCTGGAGGACTGCAGTGGGGGCAAACCTAAAAATCACATCCCCTTCCCACTCCCTGTGCTCCCACAGAGCCCCTTGCAGACCTTCTTCCTGCAAGAGGGAACGCAGGCAAACCACAACCACAGCCTGCTCCTGAGCTTGCAGCAGGGAGAAAAGCAAGCACCTGGCCAGAGAACACCAAACCTTGGAACTAAGAAAGGATGGAGAAGTTCCTGGAGTCAGGTACCCATGCCTGCTTTCCTCAGCTCTGTGGATGAATTCATGCAGGGTCAGTACAGAGAGAAAGACCTGAACCAAAGCTTAAAGCAACTGGTAGATCTGGGGCTTGTGACCAAACCTACCTGACTATACAAACTGAAAAATAAATGTCCAAGGGATTGAGCAGTTTCTCAGAAATGAATGTTATCTAAAATAGTCTAGTTGCTTGTTAATGCCCATTGTCCCATGCATATTTTTCTGTAAGTGTGTTACTAATTGCAAGAAATGACCATAGAAATCAATTCAGTGTCTGGCTGTCACTTTTACATGTCTATGTCTGCTGTTGAGCATTACTTGTTTCTACATGCAATTTGGGACTGATGTTCTGCCTTTAAACTTCTATCCATTCTGGGAGTTTCCAGCTCATTTGCAAAAAAACTCATTTTGATTAAGTAATGAGAAAATTATCTGTTCTTAAATGAAACAAAAAAATCTCCAGGCTGATCTTTCTTCCCTGAACTATAGAGAGAGCAGCAATTGGTTTTGCTCAGCACTGTACATGTGCCAAACTAGGCATTTGCACAATAAATGGTCCCAGGAAATGCTTAGCCACGGATTTACATAATACACCAGAATGGCTCCAAAAGAAGCAAATAATACAAATCTTACAAACCACCTGAATACACATGTCCAAGACAAGCTTTAGCACACACTCAGAAGCCTTAACGAGAGACTGTTTAACATTAAAACAAAAAGTTTAAAAGAACAAGATTAAACCACAGGGAAGATTCACGTACTGTAAACTGCCTCAGCAAAACACTGGGTTGAGAGTCTCGGGCTGCAGAAGCACAGTAAAAAGTCTGCAGCTTTCCCTGTGGGATGGTCCTCCAGCCCACAGTTTGCTGTGCCATGGGGCATGAAATCTGTTCATTCTGCTTCCATCCATTTCCAGTGAAGAGCAGCAGTCCTAGGATACAGTCTATATCTTTTAAATTCATGACTGCAACAAAGGCTGCAGGAGGTGGTTTGCATTAGGATGAATATTTCATTTATTTTTTGCAACTAAACACACTGAAGAACTTTGCATCTAGGTTATTTGTTGCGGGAGAGTTGTTGTTGTGCTCCCTACTCCTGATGGGAAATGAGGGAAAGTGTTAAGGAGAAGGTAAAGCTGAGCATTGCTGATCCTTTAGGGAAGAGCACTGTCTGTGGCAGTGTGAGCTGACATTGCAACAGATTTCCCACACAGTCACATCTGTCCATAAGCACCAGAGTGAGCTGAGCTCCCCCTGGGATGTGCTACCACAGTGACCAGATGGTCCCTCCAAAGTCTCCCTTCACCTTGCTGCATGAGGCAGGCTGGCACCTGTGGGTCTTCCATCAGGCCAGACGGGACATGCCATTTTAGAAAATGCAGCAAGTACTGCTGGCAAGAAGCAGCCTTTAGTGTGACAACATGCACTCAGCAATCAGCTGAAATTATCACATGGTGCGTTATTCAACACTTTCTGCCTTTACACCTTAAAGATACCCAGAGCCTGCATTGCTTTATACTCCTCTTGATAATCAGCATTACACAATTAACATATAGTATGGTTGCTACATGTAAGCTCCAAACACCCAAAGATCAGCCAGACATGGCAATGAGCTCTTTATGTTTCATGGAGCAGCTGGTTACTGAGCCCATGAGGAGATGCAGTCATTGACTTGGTCTGGTGTAGCATGCACGACTGGCCTTACATTTAAGTCAGTGGCCAGGAGGTACTTGGTGTGGATATTTCCCTTCTGTGGCAGCAGAGGCTGAAGCTGGAAGGGGCTGCAAGGGCAATGAAAGCTTCACAGGTGCCTGGGGATTATCGGTGTGCCCACAAAGAGGGTTGGTTCCTGCTGTGTTTAGGGGTAGGGCTGGAGGACAAGTGAGAGGAAGCTGGCCCATTTGAACATCTGAGTGAGGGAGGGAAGTTACATCAGGACTGGTGTCATGCCTGAATGAAGTAAAGGACTGTCAGCTCTGACAGCACCATGTAAAGCCACATGCAGACAGGGCAAGGCAGAGTGTGGCAGTGAGCTGTATCAAAGCTCAGAATCATAGAATCATATAATTGTTTTGGTTGGAAAAGACCTTTAAGATCATCAAGTCCAGCCACTTACCTAACACTGCCAAGTCCATCACTAAACCATGTCCCTCAGCACCTCATCTATGCATCTTTTAAATATCTCCACGGCTGGGGACTCCACCCTCTCCCTGGGAAGCCTGTTTGTGTGTCTACCAACCCTCTCAGTGAAGAATCTAAATTCCTAATCTCCAATCTAAACCTCCCCTGGTGCAACCTGAGGCCATTTCCTCTTGTTCTGTCGGTCATTACTTGAGACAAGAGACCGACTTCCACTGCACTACAACATCTTCCTTACAGCACTGTGGAGCAAAGTGACCAAAACGAACAGCAGCAAGTTGCCAGACTATTTACTCAAGAACTGAAAAAAGCCCAACAATGAAACAGTGAATTCCTAACAACGCTCTGCAACTTTGCCCTTAAAACTGTCTTTCTGCCCAAAGCAAATATCACACCAGCTACTTCAATCCAATTAACATTGTGATTGTGGCTGGACATCCATTCTGAAAATGACCATTGTTGGACTCCACTGCATCACCAGTTCATTCAGGAGCACTGAGAAGAGGAAAGGCCCGATCCAAGGCACACGTTGGCATGGTCTGGGCATTGCTGCTGCTTGCGAGTATTTGCAGCCCAGTGGAATGGCTGGTGAGCAGGTGCCCTGGCGCCCTGACTCCAGCAGGATCTTTACTGCTTATACCATGTCCCTAATGACTGCCATCTTCAAAACCAGAATACTGACTGCTTGGAGTATCAGAGTGCTAATGGATTCAGACTTTGCTGAGTATCTCCCGCTGCACCAGGTGGCCCAGGGCTGCCTGTGTTCCCAAGGGTACTGCTCTCCTGGAGGTTCTTGCTCCTCACTTTTATCACATGCATACAAAATTTGTAAATCCCTTAGTGCTCAGCTCTACAGACACTCTATGCTGCTGCTGCTGCTCCAGGTGCCCTGTGGCCTGTAGGGAAAGCCTCTCTCTTCTGTGAGCACAGCTTTTCCCTGGACTGGCCAGGGGCCTGCACCCCAGCTTTTGGGAATGGCACCCCAGGTGTCAAAGCTGCTTCAGAGCCCCTTTCCTTGCCCAGCACAGCTAGCTGCTGTGCTGAGGAGCAGGGTCTGTGTCCAGGATAGCCTGGGAGATGCACCAGTACTGAAGTCACACCTAACATGTTCTGCATGGCCTAGATTATCGGATGAACATGTTGGCCTAATGTTGGCCTTTAAAAGCTGAATTAATAGAATTTGTTTTTTAAAAACCCTTAAACCACAAACTCACATTTGTATTTAACGTTACCTAAGCAGATTAGATAAATCCCTGCAGGTTGCAGCAGTTTGGAGAGGCACCTCCAGCAATGTTACAACACTTCAGTTACTGAAAAGATGCAAAGTCTCCCAGGGAAAACACCAGAAAGGGTGCTGTAAGGCTGAATTGTAGGCCCATGGTGATACTCTATTAGAAATTCCCAGTGTGAGCTTGGCCAGTCCCTCCTCAGCTCAGCAGTGGGGTGCAAGGGTAGAGGCTTGCTGTTATTTCCCAGGGCTGTGCTGAGGTAAATTCAGTCAAGCATTTCTGCGGCATTCCATGTGTGGTGAGGGACAGCATATACAAACTAAAGCAGAGAAAACATAAACATTAGGCTCTCAAGGCTTTCACTGCCGGAGTCAACATTGTCACTGCTCTCTGTCATCACCCAAAATTTCCATTGACGTCAGTGGACGTTCTGGGTGAAAAGGCCCGTAGAGTCTGAACTGTACAGCAATCGCTTGCGGATATCTTAAGCTTGGCCTGATGTGATTTATATCCGGCCTGTACTCTTCAGCTGTGACTTGAACCACTTGCTACTTTTTTGGAATAGTCAAAATGAAACTTTGAGGAGAAGCTGGCTATCTTTCCTCCTGTGAAATGGATTTTTGTAGTGGTTGGTGCAGGCAGAGAAAAAAGCATGCAAGAATAAGATGCTTTTCTAATAGCTGTTATTTTGGCCTCTGGAAATGGCAGGGATGGGGTGGGGTTAGGCCGTGCTGATGGCCCTTCTCTCTGGCGATAACAGCCTTAGGCCATTGGTTTAAACCACTGGCTTTTTAAATCCTCATGCCATAGCAGCATCGCACTGTAACACAGAAAATGAGCCAAATAAACCAACTTCATAGCCTAAGTAACTAATTGTTCAGCACTCTGACAGGATACTGGGACAGCTGGGAACAGGAAGGCATGTGAGTCAAGAGATACCAAAAAGAGACATCGTCAACTTGGCAACTAGTCAATGAAAAGTAAGTAAGTTATACAAAAAGGAAAGCCTAGAGCTCACTGACATAACAGAGATGCTGACATTTACGATGCAAAAACTGCCCCTAGATGCATTAAGTAAACCGGGATATAGAAAGGAAATAATCTTTTCTAAATAGTTGTATTTGTGGTCATTTTTAGATTACCTTGAATCAACAACATCTGAATCTTTTCTGTTTGAAGTCTGTTTGCCTTTTTAATTGCACTGCTGATGTCCATTTAACACAAAACCAGAGCACTCTCTGCCTTGTACTCCCTTATGCTCTCTCCTTCAGCAACGTCATCCCAATCCCACACACAGCAGCAGAGCAGGGAAGGGAGTGAGTCCTGAAAGGCCCATGGAAGTGGAGTGAGGAGTTCTCAAGACGCTGTGATGACATCTGCCCTCATCCCAGAGCCTGATTTAACATCATTCTCCAGAGCACAGCGATCTTTGAAAAGCAGCATCTGAGAGACTGAGAAACTCGGCAGTCTTAGATGACATGATGCAAAGGAATACAGCTGATGAGTTTGGTGCCAAAAGGGCGCTGTTATAAAATACAATGTACAGCACTTCTGAGAGTCATATTCCCAAACAGCTTTACTTGTTTTGACCTTTGTCCCAATAGGCTAATCCTTCAGAAAATGCTCTAGAACATGTTGCTGTTGCCGGCTGCATTAATTTTGTACAAGACCTTATTATAAATGGTAAAAACAGAGTGCTACGTAACACAAATTGAATGGCTTCTCTCTGCATTACTGGAACATTTAAGTCTCTCAAGTGGCATAAAATAACTGAGAATGGCTTGGAAATCAATTGCCTGTTGTCCAAGAGAAATACGTAATTTTTGGCTCCCCGTATAAGCACTTTGTTGGTTGAACAGTAAACAGGCAAAGTGAAAAATAACAAAAGATGGGATAGGACAGAAATGGAGCCATTGCAGCTGAAACTTCAAGAGGAAGTGGGAATTTGTGTGGTTTGGATCCTTGAGGACATGTTTTACAAAAGTTGGTCAAAAAGTTGAAAATGTATACTTTCATTTAATTTCCAGTGAAACAAAATGCTCACTCAACCAAAACAACAGCTTCTGAAGAAGAGCATAGGTTAAAAAAACTCACAAAAATACTGACAGAAGTTTTGAAATTTGGGTGAAATTTGCCTTTTTAATTCAAAACCAATATTAACCGAATCTATTGTGGAAAATAATGGAAGTAATCAAAATCAGCAGAAAATATTAGAAAAGAGTAGGCAAGAAGATACTGTAGCTGAAAGCTGGTTTTATTTTAATTTCCCATCTATGGATGCTCTTGGTTTCACCTTTCATCTATTTGGAACTTGATTTCTTTTAAAATTTCAAAATGTTTCCTGGATAATGTCTATTAATGACCCTTTATATTATCCCTTAAGAATTCTTCAGTGTGACTGCATAAAAGCCACTGCTGATCCAAGCTCTACAGCCAAGAAAGAACTGTATCTTGAAGCAGAGGAGCTTTCCCTCAATGGCCTTACAATATAGTTTAGAGTTATCTTCTTAAATAAGACCCACAGGATGAAATACTAAAAGAAACCATAAATCTGACTCTGCTAGAGAGACCATGCATGTGGCAGTTCAGAAGCGTTGTCTCTAAGGAACTTTTTCCTCCCTACTTTTCAGAGTTGGAAAGCAGTCTGTAAGATTATGAGCAGTATTACATGAGGATCCCATGTAAAAGCAAAACCATCTCTGAGGACTCTTCTCAAGACATAGAGTACAGAGCATCATCGTAATTTTCTTTCTGAGCATCAGAGCAGGTCCAGAGGATGGATGAAAGCCACCTTTGTCTACCAGTCTTCTTGCACTCTGAGGCCTTGGTATCTCTTAGTTCTTCTTTCAATTTCTTTTTTATGGCTATGGTTTGATTAGGCCACTCATTTTTACATGGTTCAGAAGCTGAGTCTCGGTTTCAGGTTCTATCATTCTGCAGACCAGGGGCTTTCCTCCTTTATATCCTCCAAAAAAAAAGAGGAGGACCACTGAGTTTCATGCTGGGTCCTGGCTCTAGAGTGGAAGCAGCTCCAGGGACATGTGCATCTCAGAAAGTTTACAGCACCTTCCATCAGCTCCTTGCAACTTCCCAGACACCCCAGGTGGAAAGCCCTTGGTGCTTCAGAATTCTGGAAGTCAGTAACCCTTGCCTCTTCTCCTCTGCTGTGAGCCAGCAGCCTCCCATTTCCAAAGGAGTTACAGCCCATTCTCTCCTTGAGCACTGTGCCATTTACATGGGAGAAAGAGCTACCTATAGGATGGGTATGCACAGGGTGTAAAAAAGCATCTCCAGAGATCTGCCATTATCAGCAATATGCTCATATGCATCTTCTCTGCGATGTGGCCACTGGACAGAGGACAGCTACAAAGGAGTCAATCAGACAGCAGCAGATGCAGATGGCCCCCCAACTGTGGTGGAATGACAAATCACAGCAGATCCTAATCTGCTGATGTTGATGTGAACTTGAGGTCTAGAAGTAGAAGAAATCAAGATTCAAAGAGCCACAGTGACCCCCTTCTGCAAGTTCTTACACTGGACGGATCGGGTCTTTACAACAGCTGTCAACTGCCAAGGCAATTATGCCTCACACTCATCTACATTCCAGAATGATGTAGCTTTATTTACCTCTGGTGTCCATTGGAAGTGTGGAGTGGCACATATGTGGATCAGACCTTGTGCCCCCACTGCTGGCTAATACAGTAGCCACATTTGGCATTTACTTTTCTTCCAGCTGCTGCCAAAGTTCTACTCTGGATTTTTCAGACACGATCCTCATTAGAAACAAAATAAGAACATAAATACCTAATGGGGTTATTAGCTCTCGATTGCTTCATTCAGAGTGAAGTAAAGCAGGCATGATATTAAAAAGAGCAGAGAAGATACACACAGGGAGAGAGAGAGATCAAATAGAAATGGATTCATTCTACAAGTAAACAAAGAGTTTATGGCACTGAAGTGATTACGCTGCTTAGAGGTTATAAGAAAATGAGATCTATTTGAAGTCCCTGGAAAGACAGAAAGGAGACCAGTGGTGAGCGAAACTGGAATTTGAAGGAGGCAGAATTTAAAGAGGTTTCAGATTTGCCACATATAAAATCCAGAGTCAAAGTTGAGATGGTGGAGCAAAACAGTGCTTGAGACTAAAGATTGCTGGAAGCTGTGAGTGCCCTTCTGAACAGGATGCTAGCCATTACTGTCTCTGTGTTTCAATGGGATTATGCAGCTGTTCTTCAGAGGCCAGGAAGAAATTTGGTTTGAATCTGAAGCCTTCCACAGGTACTGTACTTCACAGTGCTGACCTGTGTGTTTTTAAAATGTTGAATTATTTGTGTGAAATATTTCATATTTTTAAGGCTTTATTCCTAAGCAGTGACAGATGGTGGAGCACCAAAAGTTTCTGGCTGGAGTCTGGTGCTGCAGAAATAGGAAAACACAAAGCAATGGGGTTTTGTCATTACTCTGCATGTGTGGGGGGAATATCAGTGTGGTTTGGATCAGGCTGTTACAACACATGCTGCTCTCCTTCTTAGTGACATTTTTTATGTGCTTGTTCTTTCTCTTTTATATTTTTACTGGCTACTAAACGGTTTCTTTTGGCTCTGGTTTGTGTGACCCTCAGTTCAAAGAAAACAGTTCTGTTCAGGGAAGCACTTTGAAAATTGCCCTGATGAGGAGCAAGCTGATGCCTTGCCACCATCTAATGTGACATCCTGATCTTGGCTGGGAAAGCACAAATCAGGATTTCACCCAGTCATCACTGAAGGTGCTGATTTGCTTTGTGAAAGACTAGAAACCAGAAAGGAGCCCTTCTCTGCGACAAATAACACAGGAACTTTTCAGAACAAGATGCAGAACTCCCGAGTTAATGAAATGGAAAATCCATCTGCTGGTCTAAATGTTATGCTCATGTTTTCAGCATCAAAATTATTTCAGCATCGAAGTAACAATTCAGCATAAGCCTTCCTCTCTGTCTGGTCTGTGTCAGTGGGGCACTCACTCAGAGGTGCCTGTGAAGGGATGGACGTGGACTACTCGGGAATTACCAGTCTAGGTCCAGCCAAACCCTGTCCTGTCTCTGGCAGTTGCTGATCGTGGAGGCACTAGGGACACGGCGCACATGAGAAATCCATTCCCCAGGACAACCTGCTACTGTTTTGTCTTTCTCTTCCTGCTGTCTTGCTTCACATCCCTTGGATGCTTTAGCGATGTACCCTCACTCAGCCTGTAAGATGAGTGTAGCTCCCTGCAGTTCAGGAGCAGTGAGAACTAATTGCCATTTCGTTAATTAAAATGCTCTGAACTGCTTAGGTGTAAGTGCAGAGCCAAAGTACAGCTCTTTATTTTTTCACAGAACGATTTAATCAATCCACTGTGATAAGCTCCTGAGCATCTGCTCAGCTCAGCTTGGACTTTGCCAGCCCTGAGGAGCACACTGTGTGTGCTCAGTCTGTCAAATTTGGCATTTCTTCTTGTGACAAGGAACCATCCATTCTGGGTACAATGTAGGTGCTGCTCCACAAGGTGCTTAGGATTCACCAGGACTATATGTCTGGAGAAAAAACAGTACCACTACCTTCTGGGAATCAGAATAGCAGACAGAGGAAGAGTCAGAATTATCCAGGGTGGAGATACACTGTCTAGCAAGAGCACCTGGAAGACATTTGAGAAGAGCCCTTTGATGTTTAAGTGGCAGAGACTGAGTGCTGACAGTAAACTTGAGGTGACTCAGCAACATGGTATCTGGATTTATCTCAGAAATGTGACTGTGACATTTGAAACAGCCAAATGAAAATGACAGCTTTTAACCTGGATTTCCCTTAATCGGAACAGATTGTGCATTTCATGCTAGAAATGTTCTGACTATTATCTACCTCTGTGTTTATTACATTTTGATGTGCCTCTGGTAATGGCTTTAATAAAGCGTCTGGAATAGAGAATGTTAAAAGTTTCCTTACATTTAGAGGCTCTGATACCATGTGATTGACCGTAGCACAGGCTAACATCCTTTTGTGATAGAGGATTTCTGAAATAAAACATGACTATCAGGAAAGGCCCTCATGTACCATAATCTTCTTCACAGTCACAAAAGTAATTTCTGTTCTTTGACTATTTTTGACTATAAGAATCAAGCCCCTTTTAAACTACAGCAGCAAAGCGTGCAGCACATCCATTTTTACAGCACTCACTTTTGGCTGAAACAAAATAGCTCTGTGACTTACAGCCGCAGCTCATGGCATCTTCCCCGATTTAATGGGTAGAGGGAGCAACAGGGAGTGTGGGACTGTGATTTTCTGAGAGAGACAGTAAGAGCTGTGCAATGAGCCTCCCTCCTGTTTGGTGGTTCTGAAAGCCGAGCTGCAGTGAGGAGAGCCAAGTATTCACCAGACACGAAATTACTGGGTTCATTTATCTTCCACCTTCTGCTCCTGTGACATGCTTATTCCTTCCTTCATTTTGGAAAACGACCTTGTGATCCTTACTTCCAGGATCATGCTCTGCTTCCACAGCAGCTGCACAGGCAGCAGTGAAAAATCCGCTCTCTGCTATTATGGGGAAAAAAACCACTGTTAGGGTGAAATGCGCAGGGTGTCCTTGCAGCAGGGGTCAGCTTGCCCTCCTTGGAGAGAAGTGGACTTTATCTGGCTGTCATTTATCTGGGTTTATCTGCCTGCATTGTGGGCGTGCCTGCTCTGTCTTGGTTTGGGTTTTTTTGGGGGGTTTTCTGTGGGTTTTGGTTTGTTGTGTTTTTTTTTTTTTTAATAACAGATTTATAAAGCCCCCGATTTAGACTATAATTGTAAAATGGCTTTTCTGGCCCACTCCCAGATCTGTGGCTTCGGAGGCCAATATCACAATGTGCTACATAATTTGAATTGGATACTCTTTGGTTGCAGTTCTGGTCTGTGCAACTGCATCCACGTACAATGGACTGCCTGGGAAATTAAAATGCTTGGGTTTATAGAAGAAAGCATGTGAGGAGGAGGCACTGTGTTGTTCTGAGAGTGGCTAAAAGCAGAGGAGAGGCACATAGTTAGTTGGCCTGTTTTGATGTGCCTGCAAATCCTTACACATGCACAGCAAGGGGGTGTTGAAAAAATGTAACAGAATTACTGCTGGGCATGCATCACAGCCTACATGTTCTGTAAGCACGTACCTCAGTTTAAGTTCAGACACAGATTAATTTAACCAGATAACTTGTTGGTGTTCTCTGGAAAAACACATTTACATCTTTCTCTTTCGGCCTTGGATTTCACAAACGACTTTTGGTTAAGCCAGCCCAGCCACAATCGGCTCAGTGCTGCAAGCTTTCTGCAGGAACTTCACAGAGAGACTTGTCATCTGCCTGCTTCTCACATAGGCTTCCTCTTTCACTGTCACTAATAGGACTTGGACATCTTACACCCTGTGCTGACATGAACAGGGTGAGATTGAGGCACTCTGTTGGCAGAAAGCAGATCTCAGGTAGAAGAGGTTCAGGCCCTTTGAAAATCATGGCTTTATACTCATCTAAAAGAACATTTTTAACTATTTCCCTTTCTGTTCATCTGCCAGGCTGTGCTACTGCATCACATGCTGTTTTACATAGGTTCCCAGAGAAGTCTACGAAGGGGTGAAAAAAGCATCCCCCCTCAACGTCCTCATCCTTCTTCCCAGCCTTCTCTCAGCAGGTACTGTGGGACCACAGCCCTCCTCCACAGGGGCTGAAGCAGCAGCAGCTGCAGAAGTCGGCAATCTCCAGTTAAACAAAAAATAGCAGATTTCAGCAGTTACGTGCCTCAGTCTCAACTGCAGGCTCTGTGGCACAGGCGCTGTGTTTGTTTCCCTGTTAGAAAAGCACCTAGTGCAAGCTGCTGGTGCAGATCAGGATTTGCTGGATGCTAATTTCAGACAAATATTAAGCAATAATGATACTTCCATGGCTGTGTGAGTTAGGCAAAGGAGACGCCAGCTTAGATAATGAAGATTTAATCTATCATGCACACTAGGAGAGGAAGGAAATTACAAGACAATAAACAGAGAACAAAAATACATGAATGAACAGTTCAGCGAGGAAAATGTGTATGGACTTGAGTGAAACCAATGCTGAGACTGGGAGAAAGAATAAGACAAAGAAGATGATTAATGCTAAGTCTCCTTATTGCTCATGGCATCTGAAGAATGTCTAAGATGATGGATGTGTTAATTATCTCTCTGCATCTCAGTAGCTAAAATAGTTGGTAGGTAGGCTGAGCGATAAACCAAAATATTCCCAGCACGTGAGAGAGGATGAGCATGCAGATTCAAGATTCTATGGGAGAAGGGAGCAAACAATGTCAGCTGCCCAACAGGAAAACACAGAAGAATACCTTGAAGATACACAGAGGAAAAAAATCTAGTCATTCTTGCTCTTTGGTTTTGACGTGAATTTCATTTTATTGCTATGCTAGTTGAATAAAAATATATTTAACCTTTTCTCTTCAGGATCAATAGCACATGCAACAACAAAGATGAATACACTGAGTTTAGGGTGCACGGTCAATGCATTCTTGAAAGAGTTTGGGAAATAACAAAGAAACTGTTATTTTACTAACTTCCCATATCCGCGTTTACTTACTCACATTCATAGCCAGAATGGGGTAATTATGTTTTATATGAGGCTGTTACTAAAACTTAGAGCATCCCCAGGGATCTCTGAAAATTGATGTTTACACATGTTAGGAAATGGCTCGCAATCACGTTTAATGTACATATAAATCATCCTAGAAAGTAAACCAACAGAGACAAATGATTTGGTGTTGATGAGATTCATTAAATTTCTCATGAAGATAATATAAAAAGAATTTGACAAACGATCCATAGACAGAACAAATGAGCAAGCTGCAAGGGATTACTGGATTTCTCCATCTTCACACTGAAATCCTAGGAGGATCAAACCAAATTAACACCATAAATTCATACTCAGGTACGTAATGCATTGACTTTTCCAGTGGGCTGAAGACTGTCCCCACCCACTGGTTTCAAAAGGAATTATGGGTGACTGAATCTGGATTTAAAAATAGAGGCAGGAAGCTAAAGCACAGCGTCTCTCACACAAGGCATCAGCCATGGTGGGATTCCAGATCAGGAGAGAGTCAAAACACCTTGCTCAGGGGCAATATTGCTTATTTGGAAGTGGGGACAGTATCTGCGTATGGCTGTGGAAGGAGGAGCACTTACTACTCCTTCTAAGGCTAAGGAATTATTAAAATTGGTAGGTGTATGGAGAATGAAGAGGGCTGTTGAGGGCATTTGTTTTATACTGAACATGAGTGGGGTGGAAAGCAGTGTAAAGGGAGGTGAGGGCGGGCTGGGGTGGTGGGGGGGCTGGTCCCAAGCCAGCCAGGCACCAAGTGCTGCAGGCCTGCCATGCCTGTGGGTAGCTGGATGCTGGGGGTACCCTGTCACCGCCCCCCACCAGGGATCCAGTTCTGCTAATTGAGGGGGAAGCAATTTTGGGAGCAGCATCAGGCAGCACTTGCAGACTTGCAGATGCTTGAGAATAAGCAGCCTTCTTGCTGCGAAGAGGCAGGTGTCACCTCGTTCAGCAAACAAGCTGTGGCCTGATCCTAGAAACTCTGCTTTCCCACTGAGACCCCTCCAGGAAAGATACACATTGTGCAAGGGGATTTTTTCCACCCTAGTTGAGGGCACAACCCCACATTTACCCTAGAGCACATCTTCCTCTCTTTTTCAATATTTTATATTTCAGAGAATTCCTGATCTGTGGGACACTGTAGAAAGACTGACAAAAATAAAAGAGTCTGTTATCCCTCTGGGATATCCCTGTTCTTGCAGGGTAAAGGGGCTCTGCATGTGTATTCAAATGGTACATGCATACAATATGTACATATATACACACACATACATATGCACAAAACCATAAGGAGCCCCTTCCAACAGCATTCATTATAGGTTCACTATTTCTTCTGAGTCATTACAGTTTCACCACTGTCTTCAGTGAGATTAGAGAATCCAAAACCTCAAAAAAGCTACCCAAAATACCCTGACACCTCACGAGCCTCAGTCAATCATTCAGAGTCACAGTGCCCTGCCATCTCCCTATCCAACCATTCCAAGGTACACAATGAAAAATCTGGATCATTTTACTGTAACTATGCACTGGGTAAACTGTGTTACATTTGTCTCTGTCAATACTGTACCTACACAACCAGAATAAAGAGCTTCAGTGGTTGGGCTCACTTAAAACTTAATGCTCTGTAATGAAACTGAGAGGGAGAGAGTTTACTCAATAAGCTTAAGCTCTTGAGAGAGAGAAAAATGTACTGAAGAGCAGCTCATATTGTTACTAATTTTAGTGTCATGTCTGAATTTCTTTCCAGATTGTTTCCCAGGAAGAGTGACAAGAGCAGCAATGTGGTTTCAGCCTCTGAGGGTGAAACTATTTGTTCAGAAACCTGGCAAAGGCAATGTCTGTTTTGCTACCCTACTTTCTTCTGTATCCCTAGCAGCAAGTGTGCTGCTCCTCTGGCAGAGCACTGTTAGGGCAGTGATGGGATACAAAGAACCTCACCGATACAGGTGTGCAAAGCACCTCTGAAGTGCACAGGGCTCTGGATGTCAGCTTAGTTATCTTCTAGGGTTGCTGGCTACCTTTCCAGTGCTGGAGAGCTGGTCAGCTTTACCATGCCCATGCTGGCTACCCGAAGGTATAGCCTGATGAAATCTCAGCTGTAGGGTGAGCTGACTGTGGGAGAGGTAGATGGCTCTTTTGCTGAAGGGATCCCACAGCAGGAATGGCAGCCCCTTTGTTCATGCAGAAAGACCAGTGGCAGACAGTGAAAGCAGGTGATCCTATCATCTAGCTGGAAACATTTTCCATCCCATTGTAAAGCATCCATGCTTAATTCATTTAGTGGTGCTGGGCTAGATTGCGTAGCTCTAGTGGCTGTATGAGAGCGTGGGAGAGACACGAGATGTGTTGCAAACACTATAAGACAGCTACTAGGAATCAGTCAGGCATTCTGAGGATGATGCAGATCATAATCAGCATCATTTGCATCAAGTCTGATGGAAAAACCAATTAATTCATTCTCCAAGAAGCATAACACAATGAAGTTGCATCAACAAATTTTGTCTGGTCAGTGCCATTTGCATCTTTAATTGCCAGGAAAAGAAAGCAGATCAGAACACAGGAGCAGCTACAAAACACATCCCTGTAGAGAGGAGGGATTCACCAGGCAAGCATGCACTTAAACCAGGACATATCTTTCAGCTGTCTGCATTTTGTCAAGCATGGAGGAACTGTGTTCAAAGCCTTGGGTGAGCTGAGTCCATGCTAATGAGCTTATCTCTGCAGGAGCAGGTTAGATCAGCTGTGATAAACCTAATTAAGATGGGCTTACATCTCAACTCCTGCTGTCAGACCCACAATATCCTCGGCATGTCTGTGTTTGTGAGGATGGATCCACTCAGGTTTTACCTCCAAGAGAGAAGAGAGGCTCCTGAGTGTCTGCTGGAAACCCCATGTAGGTGTTCATTCCTATTTGCAGGACAGGGCACACGTCTCGGCCTTTTTGTGGATCTGACCCTGTGACAATCTTTACCCCTCAAGAAAGAGTGCCATTCAACATCCCTGAAAATCAGTGTCAGCACCCTTAAACTCAAGTAATTTAGTCAAATTAACTCTGAAAGATACAAAAACCACCATCAGTCAGGAATCAGTGGGATTTGATGATTACTCTCTCTGAATGTGGTTCATAAATGTTGCTGTCTCCAATTGCAGGTGACTTCACTAGTCCAGATTCTCATCTTCACCAGCTCTAGAGCTGTGCCAATATGTGACATTTTTGGTTTGAAAAGAGTGTAAATGAACTGAGAGTTTGGCTCAGGGGGTGAGGACTGGGTAACATGACGACAGAAGGGCTTTATAAACATTTATTATTCAAAATCTCTTCTGCAAACAGGAACACGCCTAGGCAATTATCTCACTTTAGCTGCAGATGGGCAATTTTGATGCAATTACTATGCACCTTCAGCACTACAAAGCTTCAGTGCCATTTCTTTTGAAAATGCCTGAATTGAACAGAATGGCAAAACTAATGAACTATTGCATCTTTTTCCTGTCAGCTGCACAACATCTAGTAGGTGCCATCAGCATGCCTCATGGGGAGAAGCCACGTGGTGGCTGTTAGCCCAAAGGCATGCATGCGCCAAGCTTCCCACTGAAAGCAAACTTATCTGCGGCCTTCAGTAGCTGAGTTACTTGAGGAGGGATGATTTGCCATTGAGCATCGGGATCATGACATTAGATTGATACCAAGACAGTAGTTGTCATCTCTCCCTCAGATTTCCCTAATGGGATGTTTCTGCATATGCCTGAAATCTGTGGTTATTTACTGTTTTGTGCTAGACAAAGACTTTTTGGGTAACGAGACTCCAGATACCAGCAGCATAATAGTGGAAAGTGTGTGAAGCCACACCGACAAAGAGAACAGTTTGTTTTTAGCACAATTGCTATGGAGGAAACACACTTGTCTCCAGTTTCTCAAAACCACTTGTCTCTGGTTTCTTGCAGCAAACATATCCGGGAAGCCAGATGGTTGGGGTTTTTTTTAAATCCTTAAAACAAAACAAAGTTCACGAAATATAAAGCAGCAGACAACATTTTGGAACTTGCCAGCCAAAAGTAAGGTCCACAATTAACTATACATATAACTGGTATGATTTTCAAGAGGAATGTCCTCATTATGACCCCTGTTTAACCTAAAAATAAAGGCAATTTGCTGCCACTTTTGAGGAGATCCCATGAAAATTTCTTCAGCAGTTTGGTCAATTTTATTTGTATCTTCATTATTTTTAAGGAACAAATCTGTTAACATATGAAAAAACTGCTGATGGTATGATTATATCTTCCCTAGATACTCCTGAGTGACTTGTTTGGACCCCTATAACTGGAATGGCTGCTGAGCCCAACCAAGCCTTGGAATATCCCACGCTACGAACCTGCAACCAGCCACGGGACTCAACACGTGAGCAATACCATGGTGAGCATGCTGTCCACTGAAATCATATAGGAGTTACTGATTTAGCTACAAGAACTAACACTCACGGGAGTGTTACATCTCAGTGGAGCTCACATAATCTTCTCCCACAATAGGCCACCTTTGGCCAACCACCTCTGATTCCCAAGCATGTACTTAATCACTCTTTTGCCTCTTTGTGCTTGCACACTGATAGAAACCACCGCCTTTGTTTCAAACACCTCACTCATTCTCTTTGATGACACCCAGCTCTTTCCTCACCTTCTCCATCCATCCAGGATATGGCTGACTTTTATCATATCCCCCCCTAGGGTTATTCCTTTTACATGATCAAGAGTCCAACTCTACTAAAAAACACCCCAACAAGTAAAACCTGGTAAGGCAGAAAGTAATGGAATTACAGGAATCACCTGGAACTACAGAAGGGCATGTTTGTTTAAGTTGTTTGAAAAATCTATGAAATTGACTGAGCTCTTTGTTAAATGCTACAAGATTTCCAGAGGGTTAGCCTTAGTTGCTAAAGAATTAATGAGCAAGTGCAGGTACATTAATGGAAGACAGTTGATCGTTTGGTTATATGTCACCATATCATCATCTGGGATACCATCTTTGGACATTTTTTCTACTTCTGTTCTCCATAATAAAAAGACACCTTTTGAAAAAATAATGTGAGAAAGTAGGGTGAATTTCAGCCCAAGTTCTCCTCTGAAAGAAAGTTGAAACATACCTAGTTATTAGCTTGATATTTTTAATGTTCACTAAGCCAGACCCTTCTCTGATGGAAATCATCATGCTGTCATGGGACTCAGTGGAGCTGTGCCAGCTAGGACCACCTGCTGACTGGACCCATCACATTTAATATAGAGAACTTAATGAAATACTGAAAATTATAGATGAAAATTCATTTGATTATTAAAAGTAAGTTAAGCAGAAACACTTTATAGTGGGCTAATACCATTTCTTTTTAAATGTCAAGGTTAATAAAAATAAATCAAATCCTCAGGGTTTGAATAAACATGTTCTTGCCTGACAGCACACAAATACTTAAGGTGGTTCTGGCAAAAAGTGGCAAACACCAGCGAAATGGGTATCACTCATGCCAATGCATTCTAATATGTGTAATTTTGGGATATCTGGAGACAGCACATTAGAGGGATGTTCTGCTCTCCCTCTACTCTGCCCTGGTGCTCTTCAGCTCAAGAGGGACAGGGAACTGCTGGAGAGAGTCCAGCACTAGGCCATCAAGATGATCAGGGGACTGGAGCATCTTCCTTATGAGGAAAGGCTGTGGGAACTGGGGCTGTTCAGCCTGGAGGAGACTGGGAGAGGATCTTATTAATGTTTGCAAATATCTAAACGGTGGATGTCAGGATGTTGGGGCATCCCTTTTTTCTATTGTTTCTAGCAACAGGGCAAGGGGTAATGGGATGAAGCTGGAACACAAAAAGTTCCATTTAAACATAAGAAAATACTATTTCACTGTGAGGGTGAGGGAGCCCTGGCACAGGCTGCACAGGGAGATTGTGGAGTTTCCTTCCTTGGAGGTCTTCAAGACCCGCCTGGACATGTTCCTGTGGGACCTGATGTAGGTTGACCTGCTTCTGCAGAGTGGTTCGATTAGATGATCTCTAAAGGTCCCTTCCAACCCCTCCCCTACCATTCTATGATTCCATGAAAAGATATAATAAGTACACATAAATTTAAATATTAATAGTTATGTCTCATCCAGTGTCTGCAGATCACTAACCATTAATGGAATAAAAAAGCAGGTATGATGCATCTCTGTGCTGACCAGGTTGGACTAGAGACCTCCCTCCCAAAGTCCTCATCAGCCAGAATTATTCCATGTTTCTTTAATCTAATGTTCAAGATATCATGGTGAGACGGTGTGCACCATTTGCTAGATGGTAAAAATATCAGATAGCATTACAAAGGTGCAACTTCATTTTTATTCTAAGTACTATTAAGAGGTCCTGAAAGTAGAAGTGCAATTCTCACTGTTTTCTAGTGTGCTATTTAATAGGAAAGCTTTTCATAGCTGAGCAATTAGCTTTCTGTACTTGGAAATCTATATGTACTCCATCTGAAAGCATAATAAGCCAGACTAGTGAAGAAAGCTATAGTTTCAGTGCAGAAAAAGCAGGATAAAATTTTCAGTTGGGCTGGCTGGCCTCCTCAATAAATACAGTGAAAAATAAGTTTAAAACCCCCAGTATTTTGGTGAAACAAAATATTTTTAAAATCTAAAGCAAGGGAAAATGCCAGATGACACAGAGGAATAGACTCCTCTTGTAGTGGATGGATCTGGGTTCATACCATCTAAGGGTGCCCCATGTTAGCAACATACTACACAAAGGTTAATATCACTTTGTCACTGAAGGGACATTCACGATGACATGAGATCTCTGAGGTTTAACATTTGTGTCTGCTGAAAGAGATGGGGGATGCCATCCTTCCTGTTAGGCTTCCAAAGGCCCATTCCCTCTGTGGCAGTCTGAATGTTTCACCGAGGCAGTGGAAGGTTTCCAAAGGCGAAGGAAATGTTGCAGCAGTCTCTAAGTGCTCATGAAATAAGCAGCTTCAGTAAACAAGAGCTCCCCAGCCTCAAAGAGAAGGAACACAATTTATAAATTAAGAAAACATAAGCAACCAACACCAGCTCTACGTGAGGAAATGCTCAGTTGAAGACATGAGAAACAGGGAACTGATGAGGTGGCCACAATGGACTTGGTTAGTGTAGGCTTGCTGAAGACAAGAGACCCAAATGACGTGGCCATGACTCTAAGGCCAGAAAGTCAATGAGGCTCCTTCCTGCAAACTCACTGAGTTTTGGCTCTGACCCCAAGGACTAACAAAGAGATAAACAGGAGGGTTGTTTCTTCTCCACAGCCAGGCTGAAGAGAAGTGGTCTTCACTAACTGCCACCCAAAGCAGGTGAACAAGGTAACACAAAAACATTTTGTTCATCTTTTCCATTTTGGATTGGATCCTCTTCCAGAAGACTACCATTTGCAAAGGTGTTTTAGCACTGGAAAAGACAGAAATGGTTGTACATGGGTGTGCAGGTACATATCTGAACCTATCTGCCCATCAGCTCATATCTTACCATTGTTCCCCTCCAAAAAAAACCTTATGGATGTCCACAGACAACATTATGTAGCTGCTTGACAGGATTTTTCAATTTATGGCATCCTGTTCATATGCCTGTGTTGCTTCCAACCTTCACCTTTGGCTATTTCTCCCTTTTTATCAGCCACAGCTATGACAAGCGAGCAAGAGTGTCCAGTTCCTGCAGACTCAAACTGAACAGGATCTTCAGCCAGGTACCTGTGCATTTATATGAGGCTGCCTTTTCATACAAACAACAGTCCTGGGAAATCTGGACATAGTCCATAACCACTAGGCAGCTGGACAAAAAGGTTTTTTCCACTTCTGTAGTACTGCCAGCCTCCAACACTTCTCACTGTTATCATCCGTCTTTATTGAGAGCTGTTAATTATAGCTACAAAGTCTGTTGCCATACAGGCACTTTCCTTTTTTAAAGCAGCTTTAAAGGTAGCTGCCTTCAAGAGATTTTGACACAGATTTGGGCAAAGCAGAATTCCTTATCACTCCTTCCTGAGTACCATTGTTTTTGTTGCTGTTGTAAATAACATGGGAGAAGCTGTCTAGGATAGTCTCCATTCAGTGACTTTGTGCACTGGCTGTCAAGGTATTTAATATGACAGCTGATGTAAAACTTTCTGCAAAAGGACCAACTGCAAACTCTGTCTTCTTCCATGTTATGATGATTGGAAAAAAACCCACATCCATGCTCACCTCAGCTTTCTGCATCTTTCCCACATAGTAAATATAATCACACAGTCTTTTCCCAGACCCTTTTTTTCTTTTGCCAGAAATAAAATCCAGTTAATTTTCTGTTTGTGCTGTGTAGTTTGTGGGTGCAAGGTCATGCCTGGAGTCAGGGAAGCGATGAAGTGACCCTTGAGGTCACCCTTGCTTTGGTTCCATGGTGTCAGTCAGTGCAGAAAGATCAGTATGGGTAGGATCGGTGTAGGTGGATTTGCTCCTGAGGTCTCCTAAGCAAAGCCCTAGCAGCATGGAAATATGGCAGCTTGCTTTATTAACCAGAGGAAGAAGCAGTTAATGAAGTGCAGTTTAACTAATGACCAGAGATATTTCAGTGCTGCAAGACCCGACATTTTTCCCAAGCAAAAGCCATTACATAAACACATTTGTTTCATAGCACGTGCCCTGTCTGCAGGTAACAACTACTTCACTTTCTAGTCCTTGTTTCAAACACTGTTACCTCATGGGAGGCATATAATGCAATCATTTAAAAGCATCTGTTCAAGCCACAGCAGAGAAGACAAAAGTAATGGAACAACAAGACAAAATTACAGGACACCACTTAATTCAATCATCTTTGGAATGATTTTGCAAACCAGGCTCAAGATTAAAGAACATGCCTTTCTCCTGATCAGGAAGTATCCCATTTTTATTCTCAATAAGCCTTCCACAAAAGTTCCCACAGCTCAGAAGAGGTGATCCTCAACAGATGAAGAATCTTCAAGTTAAGAGAAAGCCTTCCACAGAGCATGAATGTTAAGGGGGTTTTGTTTTCAGAACGTTATGGTCTGAAATACAAACACAATCTCCAAGTATAAACTGAGAGGCTAAATTAGAAAGGACTGGTTTCCTAAAGAAGGACCCACGACCATTTTCTCACAGAAGTTAAGACACAAGCTCTCAGAGGCAGTGTTAGCTACCTGAAGCCATTAATTTTGGGGTATTCTGCCAGCTACTCACATCATGTGACCAATGTTGGTACTAAGGTCCCATACCCTGCATTTGAGGAACAGAAAAACTACCCTGAACATGGGTCTGGGAGCAGTGTTTTCAGCGGAAAATGTCAAGATGAGTACCATCCTAAGTCTAGTTAGGCACTTAACTATGGGATAGTGTAGGGCTGCCACTAACACCTAGTTTGGCCAACAGAATTTCTCTTTCTTCTCAGCCTCTTTTGCTGTTTACCTTACATGCCCTGTGTTTGTCTCTTCTGTAGTGTTTGCTCTCCCTGTGCGTTTTGGGAGGAAAACAGGCATTTGTTTCCAAGCCAGCCGTGCTGGAATATGCACTGAGTGTGTGGCACTGAGGAGCAAGCTATGGCAAATTTCCTTGCTAATGTAACCCCAGATACTGCCTTCAGTGTGTAGAGAAGACTTATGTGAACAGGAGGCTACTCTAAGAAATTTGAGCTGGGAGACTACCTATTTTCCCAATAACAGGCAGCCTGTAGAACATATTTTTGACAGCTGGCTGAATTTTTTTTGTTTCAGGAGCCACAGAGAGCAAGAAACCATGACATTAATCTTTAATCACCTAAGAAAACAAGTGTCTCGAGGAAAGAGCTGAAATGATGACTTAGGCAATTAACTGGCCATAATATAGCACAGCTGTATTAGGTTAAGGCAGCAGTGAGGAGCTATCTCCAGAATTCTCATGGGGTGATGCAGCCCTACCCCAGGTCTTCAGGAAGAAGTGCTTACCTACCTTTGAGAAACACTTCACAGCAGCAACACCCTGAGCTCTCTGGCTTGGGTTTCAGCTGAGCTAAGCCCAAATGAATACCCCATGACCAAGCTGAAAGTTATATGCATGGCAAGTTGGACATCAGACAGGCATCCATGCATCAGCACTGCCCCTACCACAAATACCATGCTATTCCAGCAGAAGGCTTCACTACTACTGTTACTTGCTAATAGTACAATTTGGCTTTGTCTTCAGCTAGAACCTCTGGAAGAAAAGTGCAGAATCAGTGAAAACAGTCTGAGAAGTGACAAAATGGCCCATCAATAACACATCAGCTGCAATACTTCTGACACCCACAGAAGGGATATAGATGACCACAAGTATGATAAACCTCTTGCACAATATCCACATCTTCTTTTAACGAATCGCTTTAATACCAAGCACAGACCAAAGTCCTGACAGATTGCTGTAAAGATAAAATTGATTTAATTTGGAGTCACTCATGGCTTGTATCTAACTCAGGTAAGAATCAGATGCTGTACCTTTTCATTTCAAGAGTTCTTTTTGTTCTTTGGTTGTTGGGTTTTTTCACAACAAGTTAATGGGAACTTGAATTGTAAAGTGATTTTATTTTGAGGAACAAAAGTAAATAGGTATTATTTTAAGGCTAATGTACTGAATTAGACAAATAGAGTTTATAAACTAAAGTTTTTTTGAAAGAAAACATGATTCATTGAGTGACATTTGCTAAAAACATCTGCATTCATCATATCTTGATGCCTTTGTGGCTTATTTACAATTCTGCTAATGCTGCGTGCTCTGGTGGTAAAGCTCCCACCTAAGTAGTAATATAAATCAGCAGGATGCCAAGTCAACCATACTGCAACATTTTAAAGCTGTTGGGTAAGAGAGACTTGTGAATAGAAAATACTGACATTCAGTAGTAAAATGGCATCCAGTCACTTCAAATCAGGCTCTGACCTTCTTCCCTCTTAGGGTTTCATCGTGGCAGGTAGTTGGTTGCCAGCACTGCATGGTCAGGTTCTCTGCCTGCTGCAGAAGAAGAGGGAAGCACCCATGGTACACTGGGTTGCACTTTTGTATGATCAAACTAATGGACTCAGTTTCTGGAACTACTGGGGATGCTGGGCTAGTGCCTTGTCTCCTCCATGCTAGCAGAAATACATGTGAAACACGCTTAGAAACTGTGCCATGCTCTCCTGGACATTTTGTGAAGCTATGCCAGGAATTTCTGGTCACTGAGGAGCTAAGTCGCAATTCTGAGCCCACGAGCATATCAATCAAAAGTGACTCTTGTGAAGTTAATAAGCTGGTAAATCAGAGTGAAATCTACTATATTAGTTCTCTACTGTTATTATGCCAGTATTTTGGTTCTGTTTCAAGGAAATAAAATATACTTCAGTGTTATCTGCAACTTACTTTCTTTTCTATGAAAAAAATCTTCAAATCATGAAAGATTAGTGGCAGCTAATTTGTGGGCAGTATAGGGACAAAACTGAGTCAGTGAAAAAGATGTTAAGACACGTTCAGATGTGTTTGCAGATCAGTGCAGGTGCATCTGATGATTCTTTCATCCATCCAACACATCAGGTGCATTCCAAGTTGTAGAAAAGATTTAGTTTTAGCTTGTACTGTTTTCTTTAGCCCTAATCATAGAATGGTAGGGTTGGAAGGGAGATATCTAGTCCAATCCCCCTGCAGAAGCAGGTCAACCTAGATCACATCACATAGGAACACGTCCAGGTGGCTCTTGAAGACCTCCAAGGAAGGAGACTCCACACCCTCCCTGGGCAGCCTGTGCCAGGGCTCCCTCACCTGAACAGTAAAATAGTTTTTTCTTATGTTTAACTGGAACTTTTTGTGTTCCAGCTTCATCCCATCACCCCTTGTCCTGTTGCTAGCTGCTATAGAAAAAAGGGATGTCCCAACCTCCTGACACCCACCCTTTAGATATTTGCAAATATTAATGAGATCCCCCCTCAGTCTCCTCCAGGCTGAACAGCCCCAGTTTCTGCAGCCTTTCCTCATAAGGAAGATGCTCCAGTTCCCTGATCATCTTGATGGCCCAGGGCTGGACTCTCTCCAGCACTTCCCTGTCGCTCTCGAGCTGAGGAGCCCAGTACTGGACACAGGATTCCAGATGAGGCCTCGCCAGGGCAGAGTAGATGCTTTATACAATAAAAACAATGATCCAAATGATAAATAAACAAATAAATAATCATGCATATCATTCTGTAAAGCCCTGCCCTTCTCAAAAAATTGTTAGATAAGACTATACCATCAAAATAAACAAGCTTTCTGAGGTATTCTGCTCCTCAAATGTAGTTGTAACACACACACAGGGTGAATCTTTAGAAAAGGTGGGTTTCTTCCTGCCGAGATACACAAAGCTAAGTAATATCTGAGAGATTTTAATTTCACCTTTCATGTAGCCAGGGAGCTTTAAGCTCTAGTGCTTTTAATTTACGTAACCTCATAAATTAATAATGTAGGTAAGATGGAGGGTAGCTCATCAGATTAGATGTGTTATTTTATAGAGTGGTTTGGAAGCGAAAAGTATGAAGCCAAAATGAAGTACTCTTAAATGATCCATTAGGTACATAGATCATTGCATGTGTTATTTCTGGACTGGACAATGGTCAAAATGAATGATAATTTAGTCATTGTAATTTTATTTTAAGCTAGTGAGCATTTGCACATGAAGTAAGAGAAAAGCACTGACCCTGGTGTGTTCTCCCAAGTCCTGCCAGAGCTCTCTGTGTCGCTGCATGCAGGGCAGGGTGTGTTGCACTCTTTGTACCAACCATGGGGCAAATTCTGCCCTAACAGTCTGCACTTGGGCACAATTCTGGCCTTTGATGGAGCTGCACAGAGAGCCTAGAGCAGTTTGGATGTGAATGCATGAGTTTTGGCTTGCTTTCACAGAATCACAGAATCTCAAGGGCTGGAAGGGACCTTGAAAGATCATCTAGTCCAACCCTCTGCCAGAGCACGACCACCTAGAGTAGGTCACACAGGAACTCACCCAGGTGGGTCTTGAATGTCCCCAGAGAAGGAGACTCCAAAACCCATCTGGGCAGCCTGTTCCAGTGCCACATCACCCTCACAGTGAAGAAATTCTTCCTTTTATTTCTTTGGAACCTGTTATGTTCCAGCTTGTACCTGTTGCCCCTTGTCCTATCGTTGGACATAATTGAGAAAAGCCTGGCTCCATCCTCCTGACACCCACCCTTAAGAGTGACTCTTTCCCCATGCTGTGGACACAAGTGGCAGCTTAACTTCAGCTTAAACAGAAAGCTCCTTACAATGCAATATGGGTCAGTCAGAAATCTGTAATAGTTTACATTATGGTCTAATACTCAAAGTCTTATAAAGAAACTGAATTAACCTGCTCTTAAATTTAATGTGATACTATAACATTTCAATGGCAAAATTATACAATTCTAAGTGCTTTACAATTATACTTGCTACAAAATGAGGAAAAAAAATAACCTGTGCAGCTTTGAACTGGTTTGTGTCCATGACAGCTATGTTCTTCTGCAAGATGACCAAAACATACAAGTTCATATATCTCCAGCAGAGTAGATATACACAGTGGTACTATACAACTGGAATATAAAACCATAATAAGCCATAGAATCCATATAGGAGGGACTATACACCTGCTCACCGTTGCTACGTTTTATGACCCTTCTTCTGTATATTTTTCCTAGTGGCTGCTGTTCTTTACATGCTCTCTAATGGTATGGTGGGGTACCCCAGAGCACGTCCTAAAAACCTGCAGACCCCCAAAAGCTACCCACCAAGGAAGAGGTGGTGTGAATGCACTGTCTGTGCCATGGCAGGGGAGGCTGAGCTGCTCAGTCCTGCTGAGGAGGAGGTGGCTGTGCAGGTGTCCTTGGGGAGCTTTGCTGTCCAAAAACATCAGGTGCCTGTGGATTTCAGCAACCGATCTAGGCAAGATCTGAGAATTCCTTCTCTTACTGCCTTGCTGTTAGGGTGACTAAAAATGTCATATTTCCACCTTCTCCTCCTGCCACCTTTTCATTTATCTCATTGCAAATTCCTGTCAGAAAGCTCAGATAATATATAAAATATAGATGAAGGTAAAGGAAAAAAGAAGCTGAAAGTGATTGTGCGAGTTTCTTGTTAGTTCCAGGTTAGAATAGTCTTATCTGAATATCCAGAAGTCCATGAAATGCCTCCCTAACATGTCCAACTATGCCTGGAGTGCAAGCTCTCCTGAAGATGCTAATGCCTTATACAGAGCTGCAGAGCCTCTGTGTACGTTATTCTACCTGTCTATAAACATACACAAATTATGCAAAAAGGAGGAATAATTAAGAGAGGATGCTGGAATGCAAAGCTTGAGTTTTCTGACGTACATGCATGTGACATCTCAGCCATAATGGAGCAAACAGATGAACAGCAATTCTTTTCACAGTAATGCTTAGTGCAGCACCCCTAAAATATCTCAATTTAGATAGTGGAGATGCTGAGGCAGACACTATGTAAGGGACAGCCTTTCCTCTTCCCTAAAGGACTCTCTCATCCAAACGAACAGAGTACAAGGAAATCAGAGGTTTGTAGCGACCACAAAACAAATCTGCAGCAACACTAGGAACCAAGGCTATATTGCCAAATGTCCAAATCCAGCCTGACACTGAGAAAAAACTCTGTAAATTAACCCTATTCAATTTGCTGGTCAGTCACACAAATGCATGGTCTTTAGTAAGCCTGCTACAAGCTTACTTGTAACGCTTCCCCCCTGAATCCCAAGCAGGCTGCAGGGCTTGCACCTGCTCTTCAACTCAGCCATGATTTAATTAAATGGAAGATATAAAACTACCAACCGTATCAATTAACTGGAGCAACAAAGAGTATAATGCGCTGGTTTTAACCCCAGGGATCTGGAGAACCACAGCCACTCACCCCAGAATTCAGCAGTATTTAAAGCATTATGTGAGAGCAGCTGGAAAGAAAAATATTTAAAACCCAATGAAATGAAAAGGTAGTTGTTTTGGGCTAGCATTTGTTATTGGTTTTAGATGAAACTGTTGCTTTCACTAACTTTCATACTGCTCTACAGCAATCATGTTTGCTATGAAGTAAACAATAAACTGAAGACCGAAGTGCAAGAAATGTGGCACCTTATGCAAATGCCTTTAATACTTCTGGATACTGCTCTAGGAGCTGCAGAGAGCAGTGAAATTCCTTCATCTGCAGCTCCTGAATGATTTACAAGATGAAGAAATTGTAACCATGTCTAAGCAGCAAAAATTCAGCATTTGTAATCTTAACGTAGTCACCTGAGGCAGAGCTTTTCCTGAGTACCCTGCTTTCTTAGATTTTTTCCTGCAGTAAGTTTCCACCTCACTGCTGCACAGCTGGAAGCTGAGAAATGTGTACTTCTCACTGTTTACTTTCTGAGCTACTTCATTAAAAGTCTGTGAGCCCCACTGTGTAACAGAAGGGGAAAACGTTGTTCACATCCTTCCATGTTTCGGGGAAGCTCTCTGACATGGGACATCTTGATGTCTGAGTCATCCCATCTGTCCCAGACACCTCTTGGGCCAAAATGAGATGAGCTGAAGGAGCACTCACCAAGAGGCAGCCCTTCAGGCAGCCAGAGCATCCTCAGGCCCTCACAGAGGACAGGCACTCAGGGCTTTCCATGAGCGCTTTGGGCTTTGTGGGTTTTGGCTTGCTATAAAGACAAGGTGTGCTGAAGACAAAGTGCTGCCTTTGGTTATGATTGTGCTTCCTCCCGGAAATAAACACAACAGCTTGAGTTTAACTGGGATCAGAGCTCAGCCTTTGATGTCAGGGGCACAACGCCAGGAAAATACCGCAATACCTTTTACTTTGCTATTCAAGGCATCGCACTAGTCCTGAGTTTGGAAAAGAAAAGCTTACTTAGCTTACTGCCATAAAAGTCAGCTGTGGGTAGAGAAAGAAGATATTAATTTAAAAAAAGAAAAAAGAAAGACGTTCACAGAGGTTTGAACAGAAAACTCTTGAGAAGTAATTGCAGAAAATGCAGACTTTCATTGCCTGACTTGTATGTATTGGAAATTAACCTGGATTTCTTACTGTTGGAGGGGAAGTCTTATTAAGAATAATAACATAGCACCTAGAACAGAACACATAATGAATTCAGAACATCCTTTAACAAACCTGGAGAGGAAAGCAAATGCAAGTTTGATGTAACTGACTGATTTGAATAAACCGTCTGTTAGATGTAGAGCAGCATGCAAGAGCCACAGGAAAAGAAAGAAAGCCAAAAGCTCCCATACCTGTATCTTTGCTTTGGAGACTGCTTTTCAGCTGACTTAAAAACATGTCCAAGATAATACAAAGGAAAGAATAAAAAGTTCCAGTTTGTTGCAAACCACGTTAGAGTGAAGGGTGCATCGAATTTCTTAAAGGTCAGTTTTGCTAGCTGGGTTGAACCTGACCACGAGGAGCAGACACCCAGGACCACAGCCACACCCCAGAAGATCTTCTTGAGTTGTGTCATGGAGCATTTCCAGCAACAGTGGTTCACCCTTCCACCACCTTCCACCCCAGCTTGCATCTGGGCTTCGGCTGGGGCTGGAGACTCCCGGGAGCGCTCATCCCCTGTAGAGAACAAAACACAAGGCTTACTCAGGAAATCCAGCCTGCATTTTAGTTTTCAAATCCTGGGCCTTTCTGAAGTCACGTGGGGTTTAACCAGCAAAAGAACCCACTAGATCTTGCCACAAAATGTCCTTCATTTTTAGATCATTGCAAAGCCTCTGGTTTGACTGAGGCACAATTACAATGCAAATAATAATTATCACCTCTAGATTTAGAAGCCGCTGGGTAAAATGGAAATGAAAATTACAAGTTCCTCTGATGTACACAGAAAGGCTTAACACGCCACTTAAACTGATGCTGTTAGGATGTGTAAATGAATGAAAAATATGACATTGAGTTTAATAAACCAGCAGAGGTGATTAAGGCAACACTTCACATTGTTATTGTGTTGGCAAATAAGCAGTTGGACAGCTTATGGAATATGGTGCTTCTTAAAAGGATGGGAGGGGGGCAATGTATTTAATCTTTCAGTTAAGTATCATCACTGCAATGTAAGTAGCATGATTAATACTGAACTCAAATCACCAGGCATTTCAGTGATTCCTAGAAAAATAGCTCTTCCAAGGCTGTAGCCAGGTGGCAAAAATTAGATCAACCCACTGCTGCCCTGAAGAGCATCTCAGACTAGGCAAACCCATTTTTAACTTGAGTCCTGCACTAAATGAGACTGGACTGGAACTTCACTCCAGTATAACTGAGCCTAGCACGCTGCTGGAAATTTATCTACTAGAAAACCTTACTCCTTACCTTCTTAAATATGAATTGTTATGGGCCTGCTATTGTACCACTATTGGCAGATACACCGGCACATTCACCAGCTTGTGAATGAATGAGCAATGTCAGGTTAGGTGGTTCAATTCTTAAGAAGATCAAAACATGCTGGCAGACCTCAGCAGCAGACCACTGCCTTTAGGGCTTTCACCTGCCTTGGTTAAATTCAACTCATTTAACATTAGCTAAAGCCATCAGTCACCCTGCCTGCAACACACAGCAGTGACTGTTGTAGAAGGCTAACTTCAGTTTAATTGGTCCATCACTTGGAGAAGGATGAAATAGTAATTCATGTTGAAGGCCAGGAACCTACAACTCCAAAAGTGTCCAGAGATCACTGCATGAATTGAAAGGTGAAAAGAGAAACATAAGCACGGCCAGGACAATGAGACACTGTATTATTGCCAAACATTTATGTATGTTCAAGACAGACTGAGAAAGAGATCTGCACACAAAAAAAATCCTTCCTTATCCTAGTGAGAATCAGTATTTGGAATGGAAAATCTCTTAAAGCCCCTCATTTCAGGTTAACCTAAATTTGTATTTATACCAGCTAATACATTACTAAAGAAAAGGAGAAAACTATTTAATTATTTCTTCAGAGATAAGAAATGCATGATCCGAGCTAAGAGTATCATTATTTTCCCTAGTCAAGCTGGATTTTGTAATGGGAAAAACTGTGGCCTCTGGTGATAACTTGACATTTAAAAAGAGTTTACACCAGCAAAATTATGAACACCTAGTCTCTTTGAGTGGCTTTAAGGAGATGGGGATGTTGCTGATCTCTCTACTTAGTTCAGTTTTCAATAGAAGATTGTGTTCACACATAAGAGGAGATGCACCAGCAGGCCAATGAATTATCCAAAGTCAACGTGGTTTTGGATAATGGCTAAACGTAATGGAAAGGTTACAAACACCCAGCTACATGTTAGAAGAAGCCAGAATTTTAAAAAGGCTGCCTGTGAACCCTTAGCTCATTAAAAAGAAATGTAATGCATTTTCTTTGTAATTCATTGCTTGTAACCAGTGCTTCTTGCCTTACTCACTGCACAGAACAGTCTGGGTTCAGTTTAGTGGACAACGGGACATTGATTTCTTTTAACTTCACCACATGATGAGCAGCTGCCAGTGCTCTCTTGCTGTCCACCACACAAGCTTCCCAGCGGCTACTGAATTTCCCATTTCCTCTCAAGCTTTTCTATTGGGTGTTGCCACTATAGCACCAAAAACTTCACACACCCTAATGAACTCCAGCATCCTTCCCATGGACCACTGGGAGACCTGGGCACAGAAAAAAAAGGAACCCAGGCATCCAGGTTGTCAGGTGAGTGCTTAGGATGGGATTTTGCCACTGTGTCAACACAGCGAAGAGCCTTCCTCCACTCACAGTTTGCACCTCTGCAACTGCTTGGAGAGGCAGGCAAAACCTCCTTCTAGAAGACAGCTAGCAGGGTACCCACTGTCCCTGTCTTCTCTGCAGTTACTCCCCCGGGAAGCAGGAAACCAGGATTTAAATAAACTCCTCTTGCTGAAGGGAACATTAGGGAACATGCCTTAAGCCACTAGGGTATGTGATATCCCAGGAGGAGTAGGTGCTCTGAATCACAGCACTGAAGCTATGTTATTTTCTCTAAAATAAGAATTATCACAGAGACAGCAAGATACTGTGTCTGGCCCTTGGGCCCAAGTAGTCTTGACAATTACCAAACAGGAAGAATATCACAACTGTATTATCTGACGCATCAGACACTTGACATGAAATAATGCAGTGTTTGGTGGACACTTCACAACAGACGCTGCTGAGAATCTTCTCCCCACCATGAGCTGAAGCCACCCATCCTGCTCTCCGTTGCACTGTGCACATACACATGAGTCAGCAGCTCATATGGACAGCTTGCATGAGTATTACTGCCTTTTAACTCTTTTTCCATGGCTATTACTCCCTATGAGATAAAGCTAAACTTTACTGATGTGTCTCTGCTCCATAGGCAGAACTACATGTTCAGGTATGTTTAATTTGGTGTTAAATTAATGTGCTGTGTTAAATATACCAACAGAAACTTTCCCTTTCAGCAAAAGATAATACTGCACATATCACTTCTAAAGTGATTTTGCAGCTGGAGGTTTAGATTTCTAGGAGTGCTCGCTCATTCTTTGGATGCATTCACATGCTAGACACAGTGAAAACTTACCCTAGGCATGATAGGTTTCAAAATGATGGGGTAAAAATCACTGACCTGGTGATTACCAGTTAGAAGCTGAGATTTCTTTTAACTGTCCGCCAGTGAAACTGCATAATGCCCTCATGACTTCCTGGGCTGCTGGAGGGCTAGATGCCAAATGAGCACAGCTTCTGCCAATGGATGTCCTGGAGGACACTGGGGATGTGATCCACTCCAAGCCAGACTGCCTTTGGAAATGGTGGATGCTACAGGTGATAATCCACTCCCATGGTCCCATCCTTCCATTTACTGTGCTGGGGACTTGTCTGCCAGCTGGCATGCATAATACCTGGAGCTGGACCTTTCCCTGCCCAGTCCCTATGTCCCCATGGGTACAGTTTTTGTTGCCCAAGTTGCAGCTGGACAGATGGAGTGACATTAAACCCACACATAGATTAAAATCTCCTCCACTCTCTTCCTAGTACTGCTCGAAGGCCAGCTGGCAATTAAATGCACATGAATTTAAAGATGGCAAAATGGCTTTTCAGAATGGATGAGCCAGGACACTAAAGCATTTTATTTCTGGACATCCTCCTCCAGACTTCTAAGAGGTTTCTTCCTTTACTTCTTGCAGCAGACTGCTCTGTATGCTACTGTGTTCCCCAAAAGAGTAAATCAAGATGCCAAGATAGAGGAAAAATGCCTATCTTGCTTTTACTAAATTTGGCTTTTCATTCTCCCCTTTGTTCATTCATTTTCCTGTTTCATAAATCCCAAGTGGAAACACTCATCCTCCCTTCCTCCCTTTCAGCTATACCCTCTCCCATGGCATTCAGAAGCAGTGGAAGGAAATCACCTTGAGTGCTACTGCCAATGCCATTACCCACGTGGATCCCTAACTGCAGAAAACAGTTATCTTTCTGTTTCTTCCATTACCAGTGAGATCCTGCTTAGATGATTTCAGATACCTGTGGCAAGGACATCTAAACATGAGCTACTCACTCCACTCTCCTGGATGAGGCCATAGAGAAAAACAGGCACTGGAAGGCACTCCACACAAGGCACATGCCTTAGATGATGTACCCCTTCTTGCTTGCACTTGGTTCAAAACCATCACCCCCAGCAGAAGTAGTCTGTCCAGACCACTTCAGAAGTGCTTTAAAGTTTAAGACTCCTGTGCACATCTGGATAGCTAATGCCTTACCAAAGGACCACGCTGTACCTCACTCTATATGCAAAAAACGGGATACTGATAAAAACCAAGGGTGGCATTTATCTTCTCAGTTTGAGACATCTGCTGTGCAGACTTGTATATCTGAGACAGTCATTTACACTTTCTGCATAGTTAGTAGACAGAAAAAAAAAGACACTTCCAAGCACAATTTATCTCCTCCTAAAGCAGATGGTTAAAACAAGCCAGATGAATCACTCTCTCCAAGTGCTTGTTTCTCTCCAATATCTCTAAACAGTCTGGGGCAACAAGCTCAGAAGTAGGTGTCTCTAGTGTAGGTGTCTGAAGCTGAGTGAGATGAGGCCCACTTCTCCACTGCTGCTGTCAGGAACAGAGAGCAAAGCCACTGCAAACAGCACTGATAGGCTCAGAGCTGGGCTCTACCACACAAACGTATGTAGCTGTCACTAGCAAACTGCTTTAGCTGTTGCCAGATCATCAGCAAATGAAAGAAAGTATTACTAAAGTGCTGGGTGCCCTCATGACAAGAAAGTGACCCTCACAGACTAAGGTCCTGCCTGCCATCCTCTATGATTCTATGATTTTATGATTCTATTAGGGACTGACACATGTGCCTGATAATAATGCACAATTCCACCAGCTTCCCCAGGCTATGAACATACTTCAACATAAGCATATTCTGAAACTGCCCTCTAAATCAGACTCCTGGAAAAAAATCTGACAAATACAAGAATCTTCACAAGTCTCTCTGACAATTATAAATGAGCCATCCTCAAGATATTCCCATTTTGCCAGCCTTTCAAATGTTTTGTAGCTGCTTAGGCACTGTACAGAACAAGCATGTAAAGCTTGCATATCATAAATGATGGGGAAGGAGCTGAGGCAAGTCCTGTAAGATACCACCTGACCCTCAGCATGGTTGGAGCTCTAGTAACTTGTGACATGCAGGAGTATACTACCCAAGGTGCATTCTCACAACCTTGAATGCTGTGTGACTTCCTCTTCACCCAACAGTTATTGCATGGAGAGATCAGTGAGAGACAATTAGTTCCAACACAATTACTTACCAGTTACAAACATTCCTAAGAACACACACAATGACTTCTGGTGATGGTTTTCTGGACAGATGATAGTATCTGCCTCAAAAGCAGACTCCCAAACTCTTCCAAGTGTTTTTATCCCATTCCCGTCTACCACATGAGTTATGCATGTTTTATCTGTTCAGGATTTTTGAGCTAAGCTGTGAAAAAATGGCTTAGGCATCATCCTGTGAACAGAAGATGAAATGCCAAGTCCACAAAGAGATTTATGTTTCTAATTGCCACTGTGGTTGTCTAAATCTGAACTGTTGATATTTATTCAGATATGTTGCCCAGGCATTTTCTTCACAGTTGGTCAGGTTGAAGAGTGAGGTCTTAGACACATATCTGTTGCCTGGCAGATCACCTACAGCACAAGTGCAACTTTCTCATGTCATTGTAAATGACGACCTCTCCTTTCACAGGTCATCCTGATAGCTGGTTTTAAGGAATTGTTAGTATTTCATTTTGGAAGCCATGTATCTCCATGTATCAATCTTTCCAAAGGCCTGTATTTCTGCTGCACAGATCAGTAATGACAGCAGGTACAGGTTAACTTCTGCATCAAGGGATATTCCTTTGATCTCCAAATTAGCTTTAGCTTCATCAAGGTTGCTTGAACCAGCTGTATCCTTCCTGTCAATCCCACTAGAGCTCCTCAGATACCAAAGAATCTGTTCTTGGGCAGGCCTAGGCAATATGACTCCTAAGTAGGTTTGTGCCTCTCTTACACCCAGTACCTGCTGGGATTCAAAGACACTTTTGAGAGTTTCTGTCTCTCATTTAAGAGTCACCTCCGTGAAATACTTCCATTCTGTATTTGAAGTAGTCATTGGAACAAGATCTAGAGCCTCACTTTTTCTCCTCTGGGCAAATGACAAAATCACAGAATTATTTATGTTGGAAAAAAACTGTAAGATCGAGTCCAACCGTTAATCCAGCACTGCC
Organism: Colius striatus; assembly: GCF_028858725.1. NCBI lineage: Eukaryota > Metazoa > Chordata > Aves > Coliiformes > Coliidae > Colius > Colius striatus. Next base: position 69,280,167 of record NC_084760.1, on the reverse strand, counting down.
ATGTCCACCACTAAACCATGGCCATAAGTGCCACATCTACAAGTCTTCTGAATTCCTCCCGGAACGGTGACTCAGCCACTTCCCTGGGCAGCCTGTGCCAGTGCTTGACATCCCTCTTGGTGACAGAAGTTTTTCCTAAAATCTAATCTAAATCTTCCCTGTTACAACTTGAGGCCATTTCCTCTTGTACCCTTCCTTGTCACTTGTGAGAAGAGACTGACTCCACCTCGCTACAACCTTCTTTCAGGTCGTTGTAGTTGACCTCCTCGCTTCATGCTTTCCCAAAAAATAAAGATGTTTTCTATTCTAAGCAAATCAGCTTTGCTGATATTTGGGTTCCTCTGGCCTTAGAGGGCCTACGGATTAGGGCACCCTCTTGGGCAGACAGGATCCCTGCTCCTTCTAGCATTGAGGGTGGAAGGCTGCCCTACACTGTAAGCTACTGAAAAGCAGTAGGTGATCCACCTCCACTTTTTGAAGGAAAGGGTTCAGCTACTTAGTTGCCAACTCGACTCTGAAACATAGTGATGATGAATGCTACAAAGAAGGAGAAATAGTAAAGAACAGGTATCTTGGCAGGGTGTAAAGCACAGGTCTCTGCTCAACATTATCTACCAGGCAAGCTAGATGATTCATACTGTAGCCTCACCGCTGTCCTCTGAGGGGGTCAACAGGCACATTGATAAAGGAGATGCAGTTTCCCTTTCTAGGTTTTTAAGAGGCTTCTGACAAAATCACACTCCAAAGGGCCTTACAGAAAACAAGCAGTCAGGGAAGCTGCTGGAATGGATAAAAGGCTCAGTACAAGATAGGAAAACAGTGAGGAGTAAACACAGCAACAGGTAAAGTAGCTAAAGCTCTGCACAGGTCTGCTGTGGGACCCACACTGTAACCACAGGCAACCTGCAGTGAGCTGTGAAGTGACAAAGTTTCCTAACAAGATGAAGCTTGGCAGGTCAGCGAGGGTAAGGGCCAGCTGTGAGGGATGCCAGGCTATGTGACTGGGTCGGAAACTGGCAGATGGAGAAGAGTGGCGTTTGAGCCATGCAGGTGGGAGTAAACAACCCACATACGGTGCCCTCAGCAACGGGCTTTGGCCATTGCTACCAAGGATCCTGAGCCCTACACAGGCTGCTCCACAAAAAGGGCAAGTCAGTGTCCACGAGCAGCTAAAAAAGCAAAATAACTGCCAAAACCTACTAGGAACAAAGCAGAAAATAGAGAAAAAAAAGTTGTTTCCTACATCTGGGGGAACTGCAGCAGTCAGCACAACCACACTATGAGAGATGCATCTCAGGCAGAAAATACATCCTCACAATCATTTCCACCAAGCTGGAAACAGGACCAGAAGGACCTTTGGTCAGGCCCCATATGTCAGTTATGCATGTCATTTTTGAGGAAGTTGCTCTTGGGTTCCTGCAGGAAAGCTGTGAGTCCCCATGGGTGGCTGGTCAGTGAGACTGCAACACTTAGTGTGGCAATGACTTTGGGATTGCCCACAGTTCCCCGTGGTTGATGCTGAAGGTGTAACAGACCAGTAATACATTTTTTTTAATGAATACCAATTAATGTATTGTAACAGGAAAAATGGCATAACCCCATAAACCTTTATTACATCAGTTTTAAAATGAGAATATTTGATCAAAATGCCATTTCACATATGGATTTTTAGACAATATATGTGAAACTGTAGAAGTTTAAAGCATTTTCTCTAAATACTTTAAAGTAAAAGATAAAGATAATTTTACTTAATTTGATCATGGAATGGCATGACTAAATTAAGAATAAATCAATACAGCTGATAGTTTTAAAATCCACAGTAGAGGTTATTTTCAAGAACATAGAGTATAAACCTACTAGGTCAGAAGGTCTGAGTTTGCTTGAGGCTACAGAATAAAGGATGTAGGTGTCTGGAAATGGGGAAAACTCCATCCGGAAAACTGCATGAACAGAGATTCCAAGCAAGGCAAACATATCCTGAGTTCAGAGCTTCTCTTGCTATTGGAATTCATAATATAAATCAACTTATTATATAAAGTGTTACAATAATCTAAGCAGGATATTCAAACCTGTCTGAACACCTTGTCTTAATTTCAGCAGGCTAGGAAAAAGGTCTATTGATTCACAGGTAGTCAAGATGATTCTTCTGTCTTCTTGTCTGTGGAAATCTGTCCCTTATCATTGATACCACCAGATCATCCACATAGCTTAACCTGTACCAAATAGTCACAAGTGTCTTGTAACAAGTTTTCTCAAATCCTAAAGTACTACTCACAGATAGTGTTCTCTGTAAGTGATGGTTATTATATAGTAATCGCTGTTTTAACCTATGCTAAATATTATTCCTAAGCTTAGTAGGAGTTGAAAATACATAATCTGCACATATTTGCTGAAGATATGCTAAAATCTCCTCCTTAGTGTATATATGCCTTTATTCCTCTGTTAGATACTCCAGCAAGGCTTCCTGCAAAATATATATTCTAATACCTGTTATTGATAGAGAGCTGAAAATGTATCAACTCATTTCTGCAGGAATTTGGATTTTAATCCATTTAATTTATCTTCTGAGGCAATTGACTTGACATTCTAGTAAAAGTGCTGCATTTGAATAGGTCTTGTTAAAACATGATGTTCCACTTTGAATTCTGTGGGCTCAGGAGTTCCCCTAAATACTGTCCTTTTTATTATTAATGACTGGAATCCAGAGTGTAAATGGAAGATCCTGGGTGTTTATTACAGTATCAGCATTGTGGTACTGGAAAATAACAACCATAAAAGCATGTAAAGAACAATACTGATGATGAGGCATATACTCTTGATAATAACGAAAAAATGATTTTTTTTTCAGTACTCTGCCTTCCCTTCTTGAATAAAAACTGGAGTGAAGCTTACAATGAGTTACTTGGCAATGTCCTGGGAGTTTTATCATTTCTTTGAGGAGACCGGCATCTATGTGGAAGCAGAACTCCCATTAGAAGGAAAATAAGCTATGATCAAAACTGTATTCCGGGCAAATTTTGATCAGAGTTTGTGCAAATTTCAGCCTGAACAAAGGTTTGAGAGATGATTGTCTATTTTAGTAGAAAAAAACAGACTGAATTCTCTGCAGGAAACTACTGTATTAATTAGCCATGTATTTGAGTGCCACATGTCTTTCTTGAGTAAAAGTTTTATCTCCAAGGGAATTCAACTACTTGTACTAATATAAACAGCACATTTATACCACTACATGCATACAAGTATCTATGTGAAGAGGTAAATCAATTCATGCTAACTGCAGAGGCTGTGCTGACTGTATATTATATATAAAAAAAAAGGATTATGTTCTTTTTCCCTTATAGAGCTTCCCACAATTCAAAGCTCTTTAGCCTTAAAGTAAACACAGTTTTAGACAGAAGATTTTGCTATAGCCCATTGTTTCTTGCATACTGAATTCTAACTCGAATTGACCGATCTCTTAGAAGCTAAAGGATTTGTCTGCTATCAAACCTCAAACACGGTCCTTCTTTTAGGTCCTAAGTTGAGAAAAAGACAGTTCTCTGTTTTCTCTCAAAACCAATAACCAGATATTAGTGTGGAGTTGATATGAACTGTATGCACACAGTGTTGGAGTAATACATATATATATCCAGACAAGTCCACACATGATTTGCTGCTCAAGGGTCTACCAGAAGTAAGATGCCTTCTCACCTCTCACCAGCAAGCTCAGCAGAACTTGTGTCTCCTTTGATAACAAAGCTAGGTTTGGCTAAAACCATCTTGGCAGCAAGGCACTCGGTATAACTTCAAGCAAAAAAACATTACGTGCAAAAATTCTAGTTTCTATTTTCTCTTTGATACTTGCTTCTTCCTTATTTCAGTGACCAAGGCTTTTGCAATCTACTCTTCCTCACTTGTTTCAACTAGCTACAGAAGTCAGATTTGTGTCCTTTTCAGCCATACTCTACTATCCTTGCTGAGATTTGCACTAGGGAATTAGAGATGATTGTGGAAAAGGCATTTCTAGATCATACTTCCTCACTTCTGTATTCTCTCTGACTGAATTAGAAGGCTAATGGGGCTCACCTTATTTCTGTTTATTTAGTTAAAGAATGTTTTGGCCAGAAATAGTGATAATGAGAAAAATTTATACCTATTACTTCAAGAAGAGTCAACGTATAATTTTTGTATAACAAAGGGTGCTAGGTCCCATGGCAAAATTCATGCCTTGAGTAGGAATCACAAAATTTCCAGGCTACATAGCCCTGCATTGTGCCCAAGTACAGTGGATCCAAGTTCCTGTAACTGGGCAGTTAACATCAGAGGTGGTACCTGGCTTCTTCAATACATCTAGTGGGCAGCTCTGCCTAAAAGCAAGCCATCTCTGCGCTGCTAACACCATCTTGCTTCCTGTTGCCTTTGATCTTACGCTGCAGTGTCTGTCAGCAAAACTCAGTGAAGATTAAAAAGTAAATCTACCCTTTGATTGGTCAAATTCCTGCTTCCATGGGATGCTATCCAGGTCTGCTGTGGCATCTCATAGTTTATAATTAACAAAGATTAACTGGGTTGTGGACTTCAGTTTGGTGACAGCACCCCAGCCAAGTGCAGGGATCCACATGGAATATAAGTGAATGTGCTGTGCAGAGTGTAATGTGCTAGGAAAACCTGCAACATAAATAATGCTATATATGAGGCTTATAACTGGGAAATTGCTGGGCAATACATATTGAGTCACCATAGATGTTTTTTGTGGGACTGCTTGTCTTTTCTGAAGTCTGGCTCTTACACTGAACTGATCCAATGCTATAAATCCTACTGTTCACAACTATCAGCCATTAGGAAAGAGGGACACAATTTCTTTTATAAGAATTATATAATGAAAATAGGAGACACTTTCTGATAATTTCATACTTATTTTTTGCTAGTTATTGTTTCAGCTTCTCATGGGAGAAATCTGTAATTAAATAGATAAAGTAGTAATCTGATTGTATTTTGAGAGTAAATGCCTAAATTGATTCAAGATGACTACAAAATGCACCTTACTTTGTCTAGAGGCAAGTGGGTGAAATGTCATGGTCTGTGATCTACAGAAAGTCTGAGAAGATGATCCAATGTTTGCTGTTATTCTTAAATTCTGTCACTGTAAATTAAAATATTGTTTGTCCACAGTGTGTACATATTGGCTCATTTCAGCCACTAAAGTAAGGAATCTTGAATAAATCTTTAATGACTTATCTTTCTGCTTTGTGATATATTAAAGCTCCTGCTCTGGCATTCATTTAGTAACATCAAAATGGTCTCATTTTATTTTTGTATCATTTGGAGAGAGGACATACAGTGCAGCAGTAATGAGTCACCTCCAAACCTATAGCTTTTGAGTTTGTACAGGCAAGAAATAACCAGTGGGACAGGATCAAAGATGAGCTGGCGGGAATCCCCAGTGAATAAGCCCAGCACAACTAAGACTGGCTCATTTTGGGGGTGTTTAAAGCCTTCAAAAGCATGGTGCCATTTGGGAAGGGAGCCAGGTGTTATGCAACAAGAAACTCCTCACATCTTTGGAACAAGATCTTGGATATCTGCTCAAATATGCTGCTGTCCTAACTGAAAATACTGAAAGGAAGAGCAAAATTGGGTAAAAGTTGTCCTACAGCAAAGCCAGAGCATAATCACTGCCTATGTGCACTTAACACTCAGTTCCCAGAGTAAACATGGGAACTATCGCTTTCCCATCGGGGGAGTAAGTCACATTGACTTTACCCTGTGATAACATGAGTGCATGCTGGCAGGTACCATGGAGAAGCAGACAGGCAGCAAATTAACACTCCATTCATTCCTGTAGTTGTATGCTACCATCACCTTCATCCCTGGAGTCACTAATTCCATCCCAGCTCTGGTCAGGAGCAAGAGAAAGCTGCTACCACAGCTACGGAGAAAGCACGAGGTGGGTTTGATGGTCCCTGCCCTGATCACCTTGAAGATTGTCCTCTCTGCTGAAAGACAGCCTGAACAAAGGTGAAGATTTTGCCACTGAATTCCTCCACGCAGAAGCCAGCGTGTGTTCCTTGCAAAGGCAGATTGAGGAGGGGGGCACATGCCACCCTGCAGCCCCTGTCAAACCACTGAGACACCAGTCTCTCCTGCTCTCCAGCTGCTTCTGCTTTCTAGAATGTCTGAGCACTGCATATTTCTGTAATATACAGCTCTCATACAAAAAAAAAAGACCACTTGGCACAATTCTTGCTTCTACAGATGCTAACCTCTGGGTGAGGTTTTTACTGCCCTAGTGCTCAGTCAAAGCACAAGCAAACATTGCATGACTACCAAAAACTTTAAACACCACCAGCAGAACACTGCTAAGAGTTACATAGTATTTATCAAGAGACATATTTATGCAGCACTTGAGCTTATTCCCCCTAATGGAAGTTTTAGTAGGAATCTGAAGTCACGGACTTCAGTAAAAGAAGTCTTTTCCTACTCTTATTGTATCCATTTGTGGCAGTGCCTTCCCACAGCCAGAAAACATGTAGGAAGTCTGGGAGTCCATTCCTAACTGTGTTTTTTTGCCTGTTATGTGAAAAGATGTGCTCCTTGTTTTTAGACAAGATGCTTAATTCTGCAGTTTCTCAGTTGCTCCATCTGCAAAATGAGGATAATAAGAATTGCATCTTTTAAGGATGCAGACAGCCACTCGTCAAAGTTTTCGCTGTTTTTGGGATCTTCAGTTTGTGCTTGCTAAAGAAGTGAAAAAAAATTATTATTCAAGTGACTACAACAGTGTTGATATGCTTGTGATGAATTTCCTGCAGGCATGCAAATGTATTAAAGGTCTAAATTCACTTATCGTTTGTACTTGTACAAATTCCCTCCAACTCCAGTGATGCAGACAGGGTTACTCCATCTCAGCATGTGGCAGAATCTGGTTCCACAGCAACTTAGTTTAGACATTTATGTGTAATAACTGAAAAGCAGAGGTGTTACTTGCCTTATAAGCAACTCTGAATATCACCAGTCACTCTTCCCAACAGAACATATGGGGAAGTTGCAATATCATTTCCTCGGCGCTGGAGGCCTGGGAATAAGTAGCATTAAGCATGGGCTAATTAAGTGTAGAATGGGTTTTCTCTTGCATGATTGTCCTGCAGCTCCTCATGAAAGCTGATGTTACCTATCTGTGGAAGATCCCAAGCTGCAGAGCAAGGATGGAAATATTTACCTTCCCAAGGAAGGTGCTTTCACGTACAAACAGCATGAAATCAGTCAGTTGGCCAGTCTGAGAAGAATGGCCACTGCAGTATGGATATAAACTGGTAAGAAAAACAACAGAAAGATGAAAAAGAACAAATCAGGCACTGGGCCTAAATTTCTCCAAATATGAAGCCTGCGCAATGGTACTAGGCACAGAAAACACATGGCATGGTTACTGCCTGTCCAAGAGATACAGTTGTCTTGACAAGTGCTGGTATAGCAGGCTCAGAGCATACTGATGATTCAATCTCTGAAATATTTTGAAATGGCAGTCACGCTTCTGAAGGCGCACAAAGTCCTTATCTCCCTTTTAAAGCAAAGAAGCTACTGCACCTACAGGAAAATAGAGGGGATGCTGGAAGGCTTTACAGTGATGCATATCAATGAAAGGCTCACAGTGGCTAACTGTCCTAGAGTGAAACATATTCCTGGTAGTTCTGCCACGGATCCTTGAAATGCTTTGATAGTGGTTGATAGGAGAGAAAACAATAACTAAAAACCAGAGGAAAGTTTTTGCTGCCTTGCTTTTGCAGCATTAGCTACACCTTTGCAAGGGAGCTGGGCTACCAGAGAACATTAGGAAGGCAAATCTTTGCCAGAGGTATGGCAGCTGGACCAAAGGAAGCCAACAGTCCACAGTATGCCCACTGCCTCACTTTATTTTTACCCGTAACTGTATCTTGTCTTTTTCAGATGGCTCTAAACACCAGCTGTCAAAATTAGTCAATAGTAGTCTGAAAGGAAATGTTGTTAATTGATCTGGAAAAAGAAGCTTTCAAACAAAGCCAGGCTGTTTCATTAAAAGGAAGCAAACAGCAAAGGAAACTGTCCCCTGCCTCTGCACAACCTCTGGGCCCTATCATACAGCACCAAGGCAATTTAGATTTTGCCACTGATGATAAACGGAAAAAAGGATCTGAGGTAAAGAAGAGTACAACTAGGTCAACAAAGTTCCTGGTGGGTGGCAAGAGAGTATCTAAGAGATGGTATGCACAGCAGACATGGAAATGGTTGAAAGGATTCAATTTTATGGCACAGGGAAAGATTGTGCTGCTTTTGTTTCTATTTAAGGTAGGTAATAAACTGTATTTGAACTGATAGAAGAGGAATGAGATGACCCACATTTCAAAGCTGGAACCTGGGGGTTATTATTATTTATGATTCATAAATCATGTGCAGTGCACCAAAAGAAAAAGGAGACATGCTCCCTGCCCAGAAGAGCCTCCAATGAGAAGTTTCAGAGAAACACTCTACTGTGCATGGAGCTAACTCCAAGGGCTTTTATTTGTTCTAACTATAGTGTAATGAAGATCAGGCCTGCTCTTCTTTTGGTCAGAAAACTGAGACCTCTTTTCCTATCTCTGCAGCAGATGGTTTTTATGTTGTGGGGAATGCAACAGCTGTATTCTCCATAAACTGAAATAACAATCTTCAGGCACTGGTGATTTTCCACTTTTTACGTGCTCATTTTAGTTCCTTTCCCCTTCTCGGGCATTTCTGCATTTTCTCACCTTCTCCTCCACAAAGCTATTGCTACCATTTTTTTCTTTTCCTTTCTTTGTCCCTCATTTTTTCAATATTACTTTTAAAAACTTCTTCTTTGTGAGCTCTCTACAGAGTCGCACATTCCTATTTTATCTCCTACTGTTCAACTATTCCCTTTGTGTTACTCTTCCTCTTTGCCTCTTCTTGCTCATCCCTTTCTGCCTCTCCTCCCTCCCTTCCTCTCAGCCAACCTTCTCCCTCTCACCAACCCCATTCTCTCAACCAACTACCGTCTTCCTCTTTGCTCTTCCTTCAAGAACTGAACTTCATATCCACCCCTCAGATGGGCTCCTCTTCCTGACCTGCACTCCCCTTCGGTTCACCCTTTCACTGTGTTGCCCCCTCCATCTCACCTGCTCTGCCTCTCTGTCTACAGGTTTCTACCCGAGAGCACAGCTCCTCACCCCCAGACCTACCCACTGGCTATGCCGAGAGCTTCACAGCTCTCTGGGGAACGCTCCTGAGCACATCACTGCCCTTTCCAAGCTCCCCAGCCATTATCTCTGAAAGTCTCCAAAGAGCTCTGCGGTACCTTGGAAGTCTACCACCCCCCCCACTGCTATTGGGTTCCTAATGTCCCTCCTGGCCACAGAGCCCCAAGCCCACCACTATTGCAGCTGGACTGGCAGCCAGAAACGTTCTCCCCATGGGGAGTCATACCTGTCCAGCCTGCTCCCTCCCTCCCGTCAGGGTCCGGCCTGGCTGGTACTTGCCCAGGGGCTCCTCCTGGGTCCAGAGGGGGAGCTCCAGGAGACCTTTGCCTCTAAAGCACGAGAGAAGCAAGAGCCGGAGCAGAGCGGCGCAAGGGACAGCGGTGGGTGCCGCCGGACATCGCCCCGGAGCATCTCCTGTCGCGGTCTCTGGTCTCCCCGGAGCATTCCCTGTCGCGGTACCGGGTCTTCCCGGGATACCCCCGTCCCGCTCCCGTTTACCTTCCACTTTGGTGAGGGTGAGGACGGGGCTGTTGCAGGCGCTGAGGGGGGCCACCCTGGCCGAGTGCTTCTTCATGGCGAAGCCCGTTGCCGGCGGCAGCTCCCCGCCGCCCCGCGCCTACATCCTGGCGCCGCTGGAGCCCTCCTCGGCGGCTCTCCCCCGGTACGGATCCCGGCCCGCCGCCCTCTGCCGCAGCACCGGGCGGCGGCGAGGGCTGGGGCTCGCCCGCCCGCCCGCCCGCTGCCGCTCGGGGCTGCTGCAAACCCGACGTCACCGGCGCGGCCCCCCCCGCCCGCCCCCCCGCCCCCTTCCCCAGGGCTCCCGGGGCCGTCCCCTGGGTCGAGGTGGGGTGGCGCCCGGAGGCCGCGGCGAGGGGCGCTGCGAGCCCCCCCCCGGGCGGCAACTGCCCGGGTCCGGCCTCGGAGCGGCACCGGGGCTGCGGCAGAGCGGCGGGCGCCTGCTCCCCTCCCTCTCTTTCTGTTTCCCTCCCGCTCCTCCCGGGCAGAGCAGGCAGGGAGCCCGGACCGTAATGCGGCTGCGGACGCCGCTCCCGCTCCCCGCCGCTTGACAGGCTTCTCGGAGCCCGCCGGGGCTCCCGGCTCCGGCGATTTCTGCTGGCGCTGGGCTACTGCACCGCACGAAATGGGTTCCCTGCTTTTCGTGGTCTGCCTCATTCCCTCCTCACTAGCTTATGAGAGTTACTCTCCACACCATTATTATTTTATTTGCCCTTATTATATCCGTCCTTTATCCTTCTGCAAGTCAAGTCACTTCTGGGTCGATTCTCACGCGTGCCTTTAGTAATTTCAACCATCCTTTCTGTTCCTGCTGTGTCCTTTCCAAGAGGGAGACGAAAATTAGACACAGCAGTCGAGATTACACCTGTGATTTATCAATAATATTACAATACTTGCAGTAGCATACTCTACAGCTTTCTTAACACAGCTTTCCCATTTCTTTTGGAGGCATGAAACAAAATACCTCCATACCTACAAACAAGTTAGATAAAATGTGGTATTTCATGACTAGATGCTGCTCACATGAGCAACTTTTTCTGGTGGTTTTTTTCAGCAATAATTTTAAGACCCCTAGTCACGACATATTAAGAATAATTAATGCAAGTGGATCCGGGAAAAAAGAGATTCTAACGAACTAATACAAAACACAAAAAAGATTCTACTGCTACAAGCAAAGAACCAGTTTTCACAAGATGTTGTACATGGTTTGCTCAGCACCCTTTACTCCTAGTGAGCTCTTCTATGGATCTGAAAAACCTCAGCACATTTACTGGGTTCCAGTATGAGCTGCGTCAGCAGACAAGGACATAAATACTCAATATTTCTTAAGATTTGGTCAAATCACAATGAGTGTACTCTGCAAACAAGACTGGGCAGACATCAATACTCCACAAACATTCCAAAGTGTATTTGTTAATTATATAAATACTAGCTATTGAAAAGCAGCCCCTACAGACTGTTCAGCTAACCCTGGGAAAACACCACCTTGACTTGTGCCAGCCAAACAGCTCTTTATATTTAAAGGGCAAGCTTTCTTGGTGGGTCAGACCCAGACTGTTACTTTACACAGGTCTCACCTGATCACCTGCAGTCTGATGAAGCTCAGAGGTGGTTCACGTTTCATATGCCTCTTCTGTGTCAGCTTTTGGGATTTAATTAGGCTCCTTTCAAAGTGATCTGAAGAGTATAAGTATCTACCTAGTGCTAAGGCCACAAAAGCTTGGCTTCATCAAATGAAAAAAAAGTGGCTTTCATGGTTATTTCCAGGCCTTCTTAGTAGAATTATCTGATCCATTCAGCTTCTTGTGATATTACTGATCACAGGCATGTTGAGAACTGTGGGCCCATCTTATTTCACTACACTGTTTCGTCTCAGAGTCCAATTAGTTTCTGATCCTTGAAAGCAGTTACATAAAAAGAGATAGGGCTCACCTCGGACAGTTCTGTTCATGAAACATTTTGCAAGGATGCAGTGCCTTTATCTGAGGATTTCTAAGCACCTTACAAGATATTAATTCATTTTTACTGCCTCTGTGAAGAAATCTCAGCCTCACTAGTGGGAAAATATAGCCACAGCATTTAAGTGACTCCCTCAGATTCACATGACCAGCAACATCAGAAGTCAGATAACGCTGGCTGGCTCCTGCTGTGAGCTTACCTTCCAGGATCGTTTGAGCTTCTGCCGTGTAAGCAGGAAACTATTAAATCATCATTTTACAGCCAAATTTCACCTACTTTTCCTAGAAGTAAATGCTTGTGCAAATCAGGACAATCAGCCTTCTCTACTGGCTGTATCTTTTAATCAATGGGGCATTCATAAGAATTAAAAGGATATTTATTTAAAAGTCTTTGCTGCTGAGCATTTCTTTTCATTTCTGCAAAGTTTATGCTCTCTTTTTTTTAAAGGGAAGATACAGTAAGCACATTATTTTATTTGGAGAATGGTTCTGCTCACCTAGATAATCACATTGAAAACAAGGCATTTTTTTTTTAGGACGTTATTTTAACTCTGCATGTATTTAATTTGGCAGGATTTGTAGAGTTTTTAACACATTTCCAGTTTGAAGTGTTTTATTTAAACCATTTTCAAACGTCAAAGAGAGTAACTATGATGTAACTGTGGCACTATGGCAGTAACTATCTCCTGCAGCTGGCTAGGAGACACCTGAGCCCTCTTCTTCCTCCTGTGATGATGCCTTGCACAACCACGGCTCTCAAGCCTCTTCACTTCAGTGTTGACTTTAGTCACTCTAGAGAAGCTCTCAAAGGACAATTAGTATCCAACTAAAACTGGATTCAAAACAGGGATAGGATATCCAATGACTTGCAGGCTTTTGGAAATCTTTTGCCCAACGTATGGATGAAGCATAGCTAACTGGATCTAAGGCAACCTGATAGGGCTCTGCTGTACCCTGATCCCTGAGCACTTTAACTCCCTCAGTCTCTCATTTCTCTTGCTGCCCTTACAGGCATGCAAACTCACAACAGAGATCCACGCTAGGTACCTGTCTTACACTGTACAAAAGTATAAGTCATATACCGAAATAACAAAAAGTTGTGTTTAATGATGACTAGGGTACCTGAGGACTCTATTCCGAGGGCTCTAGGGTGAGAACTGCATTTGGCAGCAGGATTGTTCCAATCTGCAATTTGTGTTATGCTTCAGCCTCATCATCTCCCTAAGCCTTAACACATTTGCTACTGGATTACATTTAATTAACTTACAGTAAGCATCTTACGTTATAAGCAATGTAAAACTGATGAATTCAGGGTAAAATTACAGTCAAATTTATGGCTTTTTTACCTTTACACTACCACACCTGTATTGAATGGGCAAGGGCTGGTGGATGTCTGGGCTGCAGACAGCTTACAAATGCAAAGAGGAAACTCTCAAAGCTCGAAAACTAGAGAGAGCAGACTTTTAATTTCCAACCAAGAGCAAGGATGCTTCACGTGAAAAAGGCAAGGTTGGATTAAAAATCCAGGATAAGATGGTTAGAATTTGCCCAGTTCAAAGAATCTGTGGAATCTGTAGTATGATAGAACTGGTTTTGTTACAGTCAGTTGCCCTTCTCCATTTTAGATTAAGAAATTCTAGTTGTTGGGTTAGTTTTTTTACACATAAACCTATATCAAACGTGTTTACACCCAGCACCCTACTGCTTTTAAGCTTGTGTATCATCACCACTTTTCTGAAAGGTTTCTTATGGACATGGAAAGGTAGATGCAACACAAAACTAAACTCTCACAGCTATGTGTGCTACAACATTTGTCTTTTATCTTGTTAGCTGCTTTGTTTAACCAACATGAAACATGCGTCCAGTTGGTAACATGCACAGTTGATATTCCTCCAATTCAGACATTTTCCTGTTTAGTGTACTCATTAATGAGACATTTATTAATTTAAGTGCTTGCCTTACCACTGAGGGTAATAATTGTTGTGCTTAGCAACCCTAACGGAAATGGACTGTAGATTTATACCTGTGTGGTCAATTTCCTAATAGGTTCCATCTCACGCCAGAATGAATTCATCTGCCAGGAGTCAAATACATTCACGAAACCTCCACTACCCACAACCTGTCAGGAACAAATCATCCTTTCCTCTAGTTTATTTGAAGTTATATGGTAAATATTCTCCAGAAAGAATTATTACTCTGTTTGTGAGGAGCTTGTTCTACTTGAATGCTCTGTTAGTTTTGTTTGGCTATCATCTAATAACTTTCTAATCTATTTTTATTTCTCAACTGAAAAAAAACCCATAGATGTCAAAAGCACATTTCCAACCTAAATAATAGCTGTTTTGGAGTGATGTTTGCTGTCCTGCAATCATTCTGAAATCTGCATTTAGATGTGCTGTCTGGTGACCATCCACCACTATTCTGTTTGCACACCTCCTACACTCACAACCTCCGCTCAGAACAAATGCACAGTTTTGTCAAATTTACATATGTTCTTTCTCTGCAATACTAACCTAGCTGTAAGGACAACATCTTTCCAATCTTCTTTGTTCCAAAACAGTTCAGTTCCTTTCAGTATCATGTCTTGAATTCACAGAATAAGGCAGTGAGGGAATAGGAAGCATTAAAACCCATCTGTCTGACAGACTGCACTGAACAGAGATTGCTATAGAAATTACTGCTATGCCTGAATGATTTCTCTTCAGATTTGATCACATATACAGTGCCATAGATAACAGTGAATTCTGAGATGTCAATAAAGGCTACAGACTGTATATGAGACCATATTTCCAATAGTTCCTAGACACATATGCAAAGTCCTGGAATGAATATCTTCCTGACATGTTTTTTAGCTTTCTGTTTGTAACTGCTGTAAGCATTACTGGAGACAAATGATGAATTTTATTTCCAAATATCATAAAATATTAACTGTTCCAAATATTTTCTGAGAAACTCTCTGGGTTTTCTTTATAAACAACAGCTGCATTTCAAATAATGCTGGTGAATTTCTCAACACTAGACTATATAACTTGAATTTTCGGACACGGGGTTTAGGATTTTGCCAGAACACAGTCCATGTTTTGAAGGGAAACATTTTGTCAGTTTTTATGTTACTTTGAATTTTAAAGAAAAGTTAACTCAGTGCTGATGGGCAGGTATGGGATTGTGAAGTTTTGTGAAGGAAGCCTAATATTTTTAAGTGAATCTGATGTCTACCATGCTGCTTCAAAACTGTTCCAACACTACTGGGGGCCAAAAGCATCCCAAAGACACTCTGTCTTCATTGTATTTAGCAACACAGAGGAAATGAGCACTGGTATTAGTTCAGGGCAATACTTCCTTAAAAATGGACATGCAGGAGAAAAATCACAGACTATATATATTCTTAGGACCACAGGATCTCCTATGACCAACAGTATATTGCGAACAGGTGTTTAAAGACGAACAGCCTTTGAATACAGTCCAATGTCTTGTGGCTCTCACCATAATTACATGGTGCCCATGTAGTTCACTCAATGGACTGGCTCTACACCTTTGCCTCTCTACAGATGCAATTTAAGGGAACTGCCCACTTTTGAACTAGGTGGCTCAGGAACAACCCAGCTCAGTGAGGCCACCTGCAAGGTTTGCCTCGAGGAGCTTTGGTCTGTGATTAAATACAGCAATCAGACTCTCTAAATATGTAGCATTTCTTGGTATTAGTGGTGGGAATGCAGGAGAAACTGAAAGGGAATAAATCAGTAAAATACTTAAGACATCTGCTTGTCTTTCTACATTTTGTCATTCCCTGGGAACTCTAGGAAGCTCAGTGGCTTTGCCTGGTAGGAGCTGCTCTTTGCTTGCTGCTCCCGACAACTACACCGACACCAACAAGTCTCTTGTCACTTTTTAGCCATTTCCAACATTGATTCCCAAAGCTAGCAGTTCCCTATTCAGCTGTAGCAGAAGAGGAGAAAGTAGTGCTCTCATTTTCTAACAGCCTGTCAGTTTCTCTAATGACCCTCCTGGGTTTATCAGGCGACTACATTTCCTTGCATATTTGCATGTAGGATGTTGTCTAACTAAGAGACTGTAATGACCCCAAATCATATGAAATACATCATCATGCCATCAATATGAACAACTCAGTTGACAACTATTTCTTAACTCTCTCATTATCTAGGATACATACAGTATTTAAAAACACTAGGCATCACCTCTACATCACACTCTCCACTGTGTGCACCCTCAACAAGTTTGCCACTGACACCAAGCTGTGTGGTGAGGTTGACATACTGAAAGGGTGGGATGCATCCAGAAGAACCCGGACAGGCTGCAGGGGTGGGCCTATGTGAACTTCATGAAGTTCAACGTGTCCAAGAGCAAAGTCCTGCACATGGGTCGAGGCAACCCCAAGCACAAATACAAGCTGGGGGATGAGGGGATTGAGAACAGTCTTGAGGAGAAGAACTTGGGGTGTTGCTTTATGAGAAGCATAACATGACCCAGCAATGTGTGCTTGCAGCCCAGAAAGCCAATCATATCCTGGGCTGCATCAAGAGAAAGTAGCCAGCAGGTTGAGGGAGGTGATTATCCTCCCCTGCTACACTCTGGTGAGAACCTACCTGCAGCATTGCACCCAGCTTGGGGGCTCCCAACACAAGAAGAACATGGATCTGTTGGAGAGAATCCAGAGGAGGGTCACAAAGATGACCAGAGGGCTGGACCACTTCTGCTGTGAAGATAGGCTGACAGAATTGGGTAGTTCAGCCTGGAGAAGAGAAGGCTCCAGAGAAGCCTTACAGCAGCCTTCCAGTCCTTAAAGTTGCCTACAAGGAAGCTGGAGAGAGGCTTTTTATAAGGGCATGTAGTGATAGGACAAGAGGTAATGGCTTTCAACTTAAAGAGGGTAGATTTAGATGAGATATTTGGAAAAAGTTCCTCGCTGTGAGCGTGGTGAGGCACTGGCACAGTTGTCCAGAGAGGCCTCAACCCTGGAAGTGTTCAAGGGCAGGTTGGATGGGGCCTTGAGCAACCTGGTCTAATGGAAGGTGTCTCTGTCTATGGCAGAGAGGTTGGAACTAGATGATCTTTGAGGTTCCTTCCAACACAAATTATTCTATAATTCTTCACCACCAGCCCACTCCTGGAGAGTTATCTTTACAAAGCACTGAATGTGAAATGCATTTAAACATAGTTGTGCATGCTTTTCACCATCAGAAACAGTATGTAAGCTGTGTTAAAGCTCTACTGCTGTAACATCCCAGATTAGCAGGACCTGACACCTCTAGCAAAGATGCAAATACCGGGAGATCATATTTGTCAGTAATTCTCACTTGTAGCATTGTAGGTGAAAAAAAATCTCAAGTTGAAACATATGAAAGGACAATTAAAAAATCTAAAACCTTAAAACAGGATTAAAAAAATCAATTGTTCAGACTCTGTCTCACATAGAAAAGTAAGTTCAATCTATGAGGTGAGCTTTTGTTCCGAAAGAAAAGGTTCTTTCAAAATTGACTGAGCAAATAAGCATATGCTCCCAGTCTCAAACACACAAGCAGAGTTCATGGGAACTGGAGACAGAACCACTTTTTTTTTCTCCTTCTCATCTGAATATTTACAGAAAACTGCAATGCTCTCCAAAGCAGTATCAGGCAGGAAAAGAACAAAAAATAGGATAAAAAAGGGACATCAAAGATATTTCAAAAAGTAACAGTACAGACACTTCTGAACAAATCTATTCTGTATTTCAAGACATTTTTTTTTATGAACAGTGCTCTGGGATGAAAATCACAATGTCTGTCAGATTTAAGTTCTACTTCCAGCTGCTTGAACCAAAGATTAGGTAGGGTATAAGCACTTTCAGTGGCCTGTAGACTGGAGAAGGTTTCAGACTACATAACTTGCCAGATATTTGCTAGGAAGAAAATTGCTGCCTATCTAAAATCCAAAGCTGTGTAAGAGCTAGCAGGTCCAGACCTGTGTTGCCCTTTTACCAGAAAGATTGACTTTAAACTCTTTAAATACCTACATTTTCCCTATTTTTCTCTGTATACTCTACACTTTGTCTTTTTACTTTTTACATCAGTATTTCTTTTGTTCTGCTTTGCATCTTTTCCTTTCCTCTTTCATGTCTTTCCTTTTTCAAATTTCTCCTAGTGCTAATACTAGAAAGCTTGCAATATGATCTGAATGCCACATCCACGTACAAAGTTACACAGACAAACTGAAAAAAACCCATTCAACTGTGGGTTCTCTTTTTATTGTTCATGTCCATCACAACCCTTAAGAGCCAGTACTGGGATTTTTGAAGGTGCCTTAGACCTGACAATTTACTGCTTCAAAGTAAATTTGCTGCAGGTGTCCCAAAGCTGGGCACCTCTCAAGCTCTCCTACCCTTTGTGCTGTGATTTTAAGTTTCTGCCTTTGCACGCTATATCCAGAAGAATTCAAGATGAGGATGAAAAACAATGCCCTAGGCATAGGCTCTTGCCAGATTTTTCAAGTCTACCCGCCTTACTCATAGCAGCTTCAAGCAAGGTCTGGCAGAGCAGGCCTCTGGGTCAGTTCTCAGGAAGCAGCAAGCCAGATCCCTGGAAGCACAAGTTAATTTTCCTGGGACCTCTCACAGAAGTGCTTAAAGTAAGTAACTGTGATGATTGCTCTCAGAGACACTGTTCAGTTTAGCACTCTAAGACCCTCCTTCCAGAGTAGATTTTACCTAAAAGGTGTTGGTGCCAAGCGTTCTGTAGTTATATTCTTCCTGCCCTGCAATCCTAATCACTCCAGTCTCCCACTCTTGGAGAGGCTAAATGCTTCTTCTTGAGCCCTCTGGCTACTTCTGTCTCTTTAGGGGGCTGCTCCTAAACTGGTTCTTTCAATGGCTATTAAGGGAGATATTAATACAGTTGGGTCCCAGCTATTTTATTATAAGTGATCCATGGAAGCCTGCTTCCTAGAAGAATAACTCCTTTCAGACACTGGGAAAAGGCAGAAAACACTGAGTGGAATTGTCTATTATAAAATCTAAGAACCTACTGATGTGTGCTACAAGCAGCAGCAGTGTGACCCTCCTGCTCCATTTCAGGCTCTGCCATTACTGTGATGCAGGGCATGAGTTAAGTTTCTCCCACCTTGGGACACAACTTCCTTAATGTGCTTTTGAGATCCTGTGCTGAAAAGCCCTAAGAACAGCCAAGTGCTATTGTTATTAAACACCTGGAGCTTATCTATCAGAATTACTGTTTATAATTTATCAGCCTTTATTATTAAAGAGGATGAATTTATTATCAGTGCAGAGGGTGAATGTATTGTTACTGCCATTTGTCACTCGTGCAATAAAATCTTTGGGTCATTATGCTAAATCTGAGTTTTTGAAATGACAGTGAAACAGCATTTTGTAGGCCAAGAAGTATCTCTCTTAAAATTCTATGTGTTCATAAATTTATTTACAATCCTATGTATACACATATATATATCTTTATACAGTGAATGATTTTAACCTCACTAGTTCATTGCCAAACAATACAATGCCAGGTGAAGGTATATTGCCTCGTATTCATTGGAAACACCATGGAGAAGTTTTAAGTCCTTTGGTCTGCTTCAAGGCGTTGTGAGTTTTGATTAAAGAGCAGGGTCAAAGATGGGAAATGAGCTCAAGGCTATGGCTGGGAAGTTAGGAGGAAGTTATCTGTTTTTCTCTTGCAGTAGGAGAAAAAAGCAGGTATAATGAATTCTTGCTGTCTCTTGCTAAATCTGTACAGATTTTATTAAAATATGTCTAACAATTTTTTAAAATGCTGGAGTAGAAACTTTAAGTTTTATGGTTACATGACAATGGCCGTGAGCATTGAAGATGTGTCATTCTATGCTATAAACCCTGCACTTTACACAATAAACAAGACAGGTCTTTATAAAGACCTTCTGGTGCTTATCATTAATCCTTCAACTTCTAGACTGGATTTGGTTAATGCTTTTGGGGAATGAATCTGGATCATAAATTAACAGCACCAGGGATATCTGTAATAAGATTACACTCATGGTTTTACATTCCAATGACTCAGTCGATTTAAACTAATGGGAAGTTTGCCATTGGAACTCAATGCATTCAACACTGCAACTGCCCTTACTGATAAAACTATAATAATAACACAGCTAAAAAGGAAACCAAATTTAAAAAGTAGACAAATAAAAAATATTAGCTTATACAGTAGGAGGAGAGAGGGTCCTGATAAGCTATGGATCCAAAGGAAAGATAAAAGAGGGCAAGGCATTTGGCAGAAGCATCCAAGATAGAGATGGAAATAGAGGACCACCAGACAGGGCAAGCCAAAGACATATGGACAAGCATCAGATCATGAATACAAAACACACTTGGAATCAGAAATAAGAAGAGTATTAGGTTAATTCAGAAAAATTGGCGCACCTGCTTATTGTGTGCAAAGTCCATATGTGATTCAGATAAAGTGTGTTCTTACAGCTGGAATAAAATATAGGCTATTAAAAGCATAGATTTCTATTGAAAGAAGGCTCCTTGTCCTCTGATGTGTCTTTTGGGGTTAACATGTATCCTTGTGCAAAGAAACTTCCAACTTGTTCATTAGTTGCAGTTTGATCATTTCACCATGGCCACCAAGAAAAATTCTTTGGAGAATCCAGCTGATTTGTATCCCTCCCATCACACACACAAAATTGTTAGATAGGGCCACAGGAGTGTTCACTGGATGGCACATGGATACAAAGTAGGAGTGGTGGGGAGAAGTCTGGCTCTTCAGCTGAGGCTCCCCTGGCTGATACTCTGTGGTCCTAGCATAACCCTGGGAGAACATCATCTCTGGTGTCACTTACAGTAGGATGAAGTACGCTCTGATCTTTGGTAGGAACTGGACAGACCCCTGGATGATGGCAGGATAAGAGACCTGACAGAAACAGTTGGCCTACCCATCTTCCTCTTGACTCTATTGAACCTCCATTAGGTAGGCTCCAGACTTTTGCACTGATGGCAGAATCACTCTCCCAAGCTCTGGAACAATCAAACTTTTCCCCTGGGGTGTCTGTTTTTGCTCCTCTTCCCTCTCCCACTCCCAGCAGATGCAGGTATGGATCTCAGGTGAAATTTCCATTGAACTATAAAGCAGCAGGAAAGCAGCTTTATATCCTGCATATCATTTCCACCAGCCTTCCCCCAAGTGTATATAAAACATCACTATAATTCTGCCCTAGGGTTCTGTTGATATTAACAAATCACTTGAATTTTGCTCTAAGTAATGAAGATTACAAGCACCATTTATTGCAGTTACAGGCAGGAGGTGAATGTTACTTGGGCCTTGTTACTCGGGTATGTGTTAATTCACGCACCAGAATAGATTTCTGAACAGGCTAAAGCCTTCAGCAATGCAATATGCAGTTCCTCAAAGAAGGAAGATAAATCTAGGTTCCATACCTAGGTTTATGGGATAAATGGAAATAAGTAGCACAAATGCCAAGCTTTTTTTTTCTTCTCCCTGATTAACTATGTATAAAACAACTTCCATATAAGTTATAGCTGTTTCATTTAGCGACTCACTGGAAAGAAATAACTCTTCAGTTTTAATCTAAACCTGAATTGGATATTAACATTTCCAGTGCATAATGTAATACATTTTTTTTCCCCCAGGACCTAAAAAATAAAGCTTTAGACTAAGTCTAGGCTCTCTGGGTATTTCAGACATCTCTAGGAATAAGCCAGTACTTAATGAGAAGTAAACATAAGATTTGCCTTTTGCTCAATCTTTACCCCATTAATGGCATTTTTCCAGGACTGACTTTCTAGAGGGGATTAAAACAACAACAACCACATAAAGAAAACATGGGAAAATCAGTAAGCAAATGCATTCATAGGAGACTGGAAGGTTATAAGGCCTCTTAGGCCCTATTTGTTGAAGCCTTTAATCACCATATAGAGCATAGCTAGTGCCTTTAAAGGAACTTTAGAAACCCTAATTGAAAAAACCCACAAAAATACTCCCAAGGCACAAGATTATATATGGGAATTGTCAAGTTCTTTCTTGATTTCTTTTTCCCATCAAAAAAGCTTATCTTGTGCTCTTTTCCAGCTTGTTCTGATGAACAAGGGAGGTTGTGAGTAGCAAAGCTACTTCTGTGCCTGGGAGGCTTGGTGAGATAGATGAAAGAATCAAAACACAGCTTTAAATCTAAAAGGAGCTAAGACCACTGTATGACTAAGCTTCAGATAAGTTCTTGCCAGACAAACAGGAGGAAAGATGCTTGGTTTTCTTAACTAGGAACTCAGAATAGCTTTTGTCATCATAACATTTAAAAGCTACTCATATAATCACTGTGTAAAGTAAGGTCATAGGAGGCGTATCTGTGGGAGACTTTTTTTTTGAATGACAGTTTTGTGTCTGACAATGCAAACAAGGGCATCAGCTGAAGATAACAATCCAAATGCAGGAGATAGGCAGCAGCATACAGAACTTATTAGTGCAATTAAGGCTATAGAAAGAGTGGACATAAAATACTAACACGGCAAATGGGAGTGCAAGTTGTCTTTGTTGAGATAAATGGAATAGAGGTGAGTCCAAAACAGCATTCAAACACATATTCACAGATAGCCTGCATTCATTTTATTATTTTAGAAGTGTAAAGATTTACTAGAAAATTTACTTTAAAAAACTCCCTGTCTGGACAGAATGGAGATGTCGCTTCTTTAAGCCAATCTCTGTCTGTTAACTGTGGAAATACGACAGAGAAATCCCCCAACACACAACTCTGATTTTTAGAGGAATACATGTAGATGAAATGTGGCCCTTAATTTCTATGTTTTAGCATAAAACAGGATTAATAATAATACTTACTGCTACATCTAAGGGAATGCTATATATTTCAAAGAGTTCTGACCCTGCTCTCCCTCCTCTGTCAGTATATAACATACATAAAGACAAGAAAATAAGCTGTTTGCATTTTAGTCAATCTATACCACCTACATTAAGTTTCGTTACCAGTTAATGCCTTACTGCTGTCTAATTCATAGAATCATAGAATGGTAGGGGTTGGAAGGGACCTTTAGAGATCATCTAGTCCAACCCCCCTGCAGAAGCAGGTTCACCTAGATCAGGTCGCATAGCAACGTGTCCAGGTGGGTCTTGAAGACCTCCAAGGAAGGAGACTCCACAACCCCTCTGGGCAGCCTGTGCCAGGGCTTCCTCACCTGAACAGTGAAACAGTTTTTTCTTAAGTGGAACTTTTTGTGTAACAGCTTCATCCCATTACCCCTTGTCACCTAGAACCTCCCTTGACCTGCTGGCCACACTCTTCTTGATGCATCCCAGGATGCCATTGGCCTTCTTGGCCACGAGGGCACATTGCTGGCTCATGGTTAGTTTATTATCAATCAGGACTCCCAGGTCTCTCTCTGCAGAGCTGCTCTTCAGCAGTTCGACCCCCAGTCTGTACTGGTGCATGGGGTTGTTCCTTCCCAGATGCAGGACTCTGCACTTGTCCTTGTTGAACCTCATGAGGTTCCTCTCTGCCCAACTCCCAAGCCGGTCGAGATCCCACTGAATGGCAGCACAGCCTTCTGGGGAATCAGCCAGTCCTCCCAGTTTGGTGTCACCAGCCAACTTGCTGAGGGTACACTCTGTCCCCTCATCCAGGTCACTCATGAAGATGTTGAACAAGACTGGCCCCAGAACCCATCCCTGTGGAACTCCACTGGCCACAGGCCTCCAACTCGACTCTGTGCCATTGAGCACCACCCTCTGTGCTCTGTCATTCAGCCAGCTCTCAATCCACCTCACTGTCCACTCATCCAAGCCACACTGCTTGAGCTTTCTGATGAGGATGTTATGGGAGACAGTGTCAAAAGCCTTGCTGAAGTCAAGGTAGATGACATCCACTGCTCTCCTCTCATCTAGCCAGCCAGTTATGCCCTCATAGAAGGCTATCAGGTTGGTCAAACAGGATTTCCCCTTGGTGAAGCCATGTTGACTCCCCTTGATAACCATCTTTTCCTTCATATGTTCAGTGATAACATTCAGGATGAGTTGTTCCATCACCTTTCCAGGGATGGAGGTGAGACTGACCGGCCTGTAGTTTCCTGGGTCACTCTTCTTGCCCTTTTTGAAGACTGGAGTGACATTGGCCTTTCTTCAATCCTCAGGCACCTCACCTGTCCTCCATGATTGTTCAAAAATGATGGAGAGAGGCTTAGCAATCACATCAGCAGCTCTCTCAGCACTCTAGGATGCATCCCATCAGGACCCATTGACTTATGAGCCTCAAGTCCTCTGCTGTCCTGGCCATCCTGTTATCCTTGCCGGGCTGGGCTTCCCAAGGGTCAGCCTTGGCTGTAAAGACTGAAACAAAGAAGGCATTCAGTACTTCAGCCTTCTCTGCATCCTCAGACACCAGGGCCCCCTCAGCATTTAGCAGTGGGAATTACAGGCTCTAGACAGCAGGACTGGTTTAAGTCCTTGTGTTTAGAAAGTAGCCTCCTTTATCTTGCAGATGATCACACTACTGCTCAAAAAGATAATATCTCTTAATGAAGACAACATCTAGGTAATGACATTTTATTTGATCATTGTAAGTATGTTAGCATTGAGCTAAACTACATGTTTTTATCTCACTACATCCTTATCTTCCCTACATCTTATCAAGTTTGACTTTGTCATATTTTATTGCTAATCAGGGACAATCTTGAACAATTCACCCTTAAACAGTAGTATCATCTGTTCATCACAGGCTCTAATTATTGAATACCACCAGAATTAGCTTGCATTCATTGAAAAAGCCAGTACCTGTGGCATGGATATTTCATTTCATTTATCACTCCCTTCCTGAGTCACTGCATGCAGGGTGAAAAAAATTCTGTATATTTTATTTCACTGTAATTTTTACCCCTCCTACTATTTATTGTCACTTGTGGTTTGTTTTGGGTTTTTTTGTTTTTCTTTTTTTTTTCTTTTGGACAGCAATAAAATGTCTTTAACTGAATATAGACCATGTCCTGTTGCATTAGCAACAAAATTACTGCATTTCAGTGTGTAGAGCTGCATAACAAGTTCAACTAGCCAGGTCGCACTTCCAGACAGTTTGTAGTTTTTTCTCTGCTTCAGGGGAAACCACTTTAAGTCACTGAAGACCTTATTGTAAATGTTAGTGTGAAAGGCACTGGAGAACAAACAGAAACCATTACTACTCTTGCCACTTAGATATTAACATTCAGACACTCTCTTTCCTGTTTGTATACTGCACACAAGTGTTAACAAACTACATTTAAAAAAGAGATTGACAGAAAAGTGGTATCTATGAATGTACCTAATGGGAGAATGGAGGTTCTTTGCAACTCCGCTGGGTGCAGAATGCCAAATACTTAACAATTTGTCGGCAATAGAGAGGAATGCAAGACTATCTGCTGCTGCAATAGGATCATTTCCAAGAAGAAACAGATCATTTATTAAATGACAATGACTACAGAAATTCTGTAATTAGAATCACTGCTACCTCTACAGCAAATGATACAATGGATAAATGGGAACAGAGAAGATCCTCCAGGCTTGCAGACAAATTTTTTGCTGTTCAGCACTAAGGAAGATTATGAGAATTCAAAGTCTAAGTAAAAAGAGAAGCTGATTGAGAAGGAGTTGTCAAAATACACTTGGATATGAAAGGCAAAACAATTGTGGATAATACTTAAGATATAAGGCCGTGTCTAAATAGTTTATTATTAATCTCAACCAAAAGTGTATTTTTGTTGTTGTTTTGGTTTTTTTTTTCAGATTTCTGCTTCTCAGTGTATTTCAATGTGATGCAGCCTTAAGGATTTGCCATGGATCCCAAGTCCCAGGGACTTCAACTGAGCATCCTGATTAGCCCTTGGCTATAACAGCTAAAAGATGTCTCATAAAAAGTTTAGAAGACAGTGAGAATATCGAAAATATATATCTATGGTTTTCCCTCATGTCTTACTTTGTTAAAATTCTTATCTATAACTACGTTTTCAGGTTTATGATCAAGAATGTAGACTATTGCTTTCCTAGACAACAATTGTTTTCATTCACTTCATGACTTTATGACTGCTCACTGTTTCAGTTTTGAGAGACAGATGCATTACTTTCTCAGAAGCAAAAGGTTCAAATAAAGCAGTGCTACAGTCAGTCTTTGGATGCCTGCAATTGAAGATATAACTTGGACTTTCTAACAACAGCTGGTGAGGAAAGTGTTCACTGCTGTAAGTGAACTGTTATATGTAGAAAACCCCATGGAAATAAATGACAGAAAATGTGTGTGAGCACCTTACACTGTTTTTAGAAAATCCATTTGTGACAGAGCACGGATGTCCTCCAGCTCCTCAGGCCACGCACAGGTACCTGGCACAACTGCAAGCCTCTTGCAAGCATTCAGGGAGTGAGAAGAGGAGATAAGTGTGCTCGGCCAGTTGGGAGCTCTCTAAGTACCAGGTCTTGGTCAGCCATCCTGGGTGAAGACCTCAAGACTCCTACAGCATTTGACAGTGATTGTATGCAGAATTTGTGAGCAAGTAGTTCTCTCCCTGCTGCTTCTGTGGACATGTTCAAAGAATTGCAGTGGAGTAGAAAGGCTCCGTTGTTCCATTTTGAAGCTCAGTTTGTTATCTGCATGAGAAGATATCCTGATTTCCTGAACATACCTGTATTAGTCTACTGTGTGAGCTATGTCTATTCACCCTCAAGGGTCTCAGGTATCTCTCAGGTATTTGCAGTCTAGTCTTAAGGGTGAGATACAAATCCCACAGCAGCCAACAGAATAGCTACTCCTGATATCGGTGGAAATATCACTCCTGGCTTAGGAAACTTCGGGTAACTCACTAAATGCTCAGTTGGTCTATTACTACTGAAGCTGGTAAAACTGTAGTAGAAGAGAAAATGTCTGAGAGTGGGATGCATTTGATAAATTCACTATTGTTTTGGTAGCGAACTGGATAGTTTGGAGTGCTGGACAGTGCAGAAGGTTTTCAGTGGAGGCTGAAAGAACGAGAGTAAGGAATTAAAGAGCCTAGGCTTGTGTCATCTGTGAACAGCTACCTGACACATGATCTTCAGATCAAATAATGATATGTCAACTACAAGAAAAATATGTAGGTATGCAGAATATCATATTTATAACCTGTACCTGGGTACATCTTAAAGTATTTTGTAAAAAAATCTTCACATAGACATATTATTTATAGAAAGCTCACTGTCATTTTGCAGAGCTAGAATGCAAGGAAGAAAAGAATGCTGAAAAAAATATTCAAGTAATTCTAGCAATACGACATCTACTTTTATTTGCTTACTCATGTTCTTGCATTCATACATAACTGGTGCATAATAATGAACAATAAGAGAAGATTATTATTAGAACCAAGGATGTTTGGTATACACTGATTTTGCACTTGAGATACGGCCTATCGCAAATATTTCTCAAAGGTTTGATATATCTCAAAGGTTTGATGCTTGCCATAAAGGCAATAAAAACTGCTCCTCTGCATTTTGTAAAATATCTTTATCAAAGTACTAGACCTGGACTCAAAATCACCAAAATGCATTCCAATTTGACACAAAGCATGATAGGGCTTTTCCTCCTCACTCTGCCATTTTGGCTGCTCGTTACAATCATGTTGAAATTGTTCTGATTTGGCTCTCTTGATTGTGCCTTTAGAGCTGAGACAAGATATTCTGCTTGCAGTATTGCTAGGTGTATTTGGCCATTGCTGCGGTCAAGCATGGAGCCACAGAAGCAGAGAATTAGCACAGAAAGGGCTAGGATGCTGTCATGGGAAAAAATTCCCAATGAAAGTGGGGGAAGGATGACATATGGAAAGAGTACTGATAAGAGCATCACCCATAATACTACACATTGTGTGTGCTGTCTTTGAACAACCCAAAACAAACAGAAAGCTGAGAGTTTGTTAGGGTATGTATAGTCAATACTTCAGAGACATGATTTATAAATATGAAACAGTCCTGGAAATGTAGTTACCATTGGTAACTAGCACAGTTATTATTTCACAAAATACAGCAACAATTCAAACTTGAAGGAATGTGCTATTTAAAAAAAAAAGCAAAAAACAACACAGAAGAAAGGTCTCACTTGCTATATTTGCATTTTTACATTTCAGAGCCTTGTGCCAGACGAGAGGGTAAAAGGCTGCCTCACCACAGCCATTTGCTCATATGCACATTTACCTGCTGCTGAGTGCCAGGACTGAGATGACAGACCAAGATAATTCCTCCTAAAAAGTCAAACAGGGTAGATTAAATGTGTAGGAGAGCTTCCAAAGCAAATCAGTGTAGCAAATTAAGTTGCCTATTCTGCTAGGTAGTTTTGGAGACTCACTCCATGGGCAGGGGATTGCTGAGAAATGGACACCTTGGCTGCCACTGCCAAGTGCACACTTTGTCCTGATATATTCATAAACAACACTTATCCTAAGTTAAGCTTTGCCCAACTGTCAATCCTGTACTCAGTTTACCTACACAGACCAGCAGTTTTAAAGATTGCCCACAAATCTTCAGGCAAATCAATGGTATGTCTCTTGGACGTGCTGTATGTCATTAGCATCTGCAGGACCATGAACAAGAAGTTATTTCTCTCTCATCCAGCAAAGATTATGCAGAAGTTGCCTTACTACCAAAGGATAGAGTTTCTTTTCCAGATGAAGCTCACACATCAGAAATGCTGCTACACATATGAGTCTTTCTGCTGCATAAGGATCCAACTTGCTGAAATGTCACAAGACTCTCTGTCAAAAATACAAAGCTTATTTGCCAGTGATACCCTCCTACTCTGCTGCAGCCCACAAAATGCTTAAAATAACCGACCTAAGGTAAGATTCAAAGCCTTCTGCCTTGAGCTTCAGTTTCAAACAAAGCCATTGAAATTTAAACAGAGGAAGTAAATGTTGTTCTGTTCATGATTTCACCCTTCAACCAGAAATAAATATAAATCCCCTTATTCCTTAACTATTTCATGAAACTGCAAATCAAGTGAGTGTTCATAAAAGTGCAAAGCATTGTTAAAGGTTACCATGGTGCTGTGATCTTCAGCACAATAATCACAAGAGTGCTTGGGTGGCTCTGCCGTCTCCAGTCACCTCTAAGTACGGCAAATGTGTCAAAAAGTTCTCCAATGCATCTCTGTATTTTCCCTGTAACACTACTAGGCAAGTAACTAATACTAGAGAGGCTGTAAAATCTTTTACCACCAGCTGCTGCTTTCAGTTGTAGTCAGTCTAGCAGGCTGTTATTCTTCCAGTAACTAGACTGAGTTAGGAGAGAGACAAGGAAGTGCCTACATGCTGTCCCTAACATGTAACTGTGCCACACTCGTAGATTCATGCATTATGGATCCTTGTGTCCTTTCTTTCACCTGTCATTTCTGGCTTTCATCCCCTCTTTTTGATCCATATGTAGTGGAAACAGAGCTCCTGCTTAACTTTCCCCCAGATTGCCCCATGGCAGGTCATGGTCTGTGCTGTCCGCTGGGTGACCCCTTTCTGCCTCAACCTGTGACAAATGTGATTCCTGTTCATCCACATCCCACTCTTGTACCACATTTCTGTCCCTTAATTTCAAGTGAATAATTTTGCAGCTTCCTCCAATCCTTTCCATGTTACAAAGGGCTAAAAAGCCACATTTCCTTATACCTGAGTCATAAAGAGGCACAGCTGAATGTGCTGGGAAGCACTCTGGGGTAGCAGGTGTTAAAATGGAGACTATAAAATACCCTGACTATGGTGCAGCATGAACGAATTTGAAGTGATGAGCTTCTCTAGCTGTTCTGTAAGTGACATGAGAAGAGTTAACTGCAGTTTGGGCAGCACAGAGGAATAATTTCAAAGAAAGAAACCCTGAAATGTCAAAGAACAGAGTTATCAAAACAGATCACTGTTAACAAATGGCTGTTTATTGCTAACACAAAGCAAGTGTATGATATGAAGCTGGATTCTTTCTGTGAGTGTTTACTAGAGGAAGAGACAAAAAAAGACATTTGTATCCTATCAGTTATTCATAAAACTCACAACTGGCTCCATATGGCCCACAACTATACTGCTTCACTTCAGCATATATGACTTCCAATTTTCAGCGTAATTTTTTTAGAGAAAAGTGAATTTGAGGCAGTAACAATATCACGCATGCCTGGACAAAATTACCATTTCATAGTTGATTTATAAATCTATTGGTGATTATGTTGCTCAGTTTGGATTTGCCACCTCAGTTTTCCCATCAAAGATCATGCAAGAATCTGTGCATCTTTGGAAATGCCTTGGCACCTCTTTTGCAATTAGAATTAAATCAGTCATACATAATGCACAGTAGCAAAACCACACTGCAGAACACGACCTTATGAAAGTGCTGCAGGCAGGACAGATTGAAGTTATTCGGAGACTATTTTCAGGAAATGCTCTGCAGGACGGATCATCTATAACTAATTTGTGTTACTGTGGCTTTTTTCTGCACGTATTCAACCCCCTAAATACTGGGCATCTAGTGCACACACCAACTGACAGCCTCATTCCCTTGCTTCTGGGCAATACAAAGAGCAATCAGTTTAGTATTTCTGAGAGCTAGGCTATCTGCTCCACTCCACCAAATAGTGGGAAGATCTAAGGTAGGAAAAAACCTTTGCTGCTTAACTTGACTTTCACTGGGAGTCATGCAGATACAACATTATGAAGCCACATTTGCCAACATTCATTAACTGTTCTTATTGTAAATAACTTTTTTTTCCCCCTCTGGCAAGCAATCTTGCTCCACTGGCAGTGTCACTAGTGCATTAGTGTACAAAGGAAATAACATTCACAAAGCCATCTGAGAAAAGGCTTCAGCTTGAAACTTATTAACAGCCTAAGGATGAAACAAAACACTTGAACTGTAGCTTGAGGGGTAGGTAAACATCTAGCAGACTTTGATGGTAAGGCAGGTGCCAAGGAGCCTATCACCATTTGGACTGCTGTATGATAAATGAATAAGCAAACTAGAGCAAGCCTGCCTGGCTATGGTGAAATGCTAGGTAAGACAATGAAAAAGTCAGACATCTAGGGGGACAGCACGAGCACTCGAATCTTTAAAACACAGACTCAGAAGATACAAATCACAGCATCATGGGAGCGGAAGGCTGTTTTCCCTCTGGACAGGGTATTGAGGGCTTGCCAGCCCTCAGAGCAAGGGCAAGCTTGGCCTGTGCCAGGGCCAGGTCAGCTGTGTTAGCCTAGGTAACCATGGCAGGGAAGGGACAGCAGTGGTGGGTGCTTTTGCATGGGAGCAGGAGCTTCTGGGGATCCTGGTATGCAGGATCTGTGTCCTCACACCTAGTTAAAGCAAGCTGACCAAAAGGAGCTAATATTGCACTTCCATTTTATACACTGTCATGTCCCGTGTTTCTTCCAGCAGACGCTGTGGTATCAGAAAAACCTGGAGTCTGTTGCTTCCCTTACCTTCCAAAAGAAATAGAGGCACAGCCTGCCCCTCCTCCTCAAGCCCCAGTGAAGCAGAGAGGCTGCGCTACCACTCAGTACTGCCTCAGTGTCAGAGACCTCACCTACATACCAGAGGCTTCACTAGAATGATTGCATCAGTCAGGACTGTGAAAAGATATCTTGTCCATGAAGTATGCAACTTTACGAGAAAATATCCCAGTAGAGCTGTCATACTGGCAGGAAACCCTTTAGTTTGACCTACCTTACTTTGCTTTCGGATTAACTAAAAAAAACCCTCCTCATAAGAAGTAAAGTTAGGATGGTTGTGTTCTGCCAGCATCTGTGAAACCTTCTTTAGTAAAGGCTGAGATTGTCAATGCTTGCAAAAGACAGAGAGATCAAGACCTGCTTTCAAATTCCAAGAAGTCCATTCAACTGATTAGTCACAGAATTCTGAACTATCAAAGATGTAAGTCTCTGGAAGCAGAGATAGTAGCAGGCACGACTGCTGAGGGGTAGGATTTAGTTTTTGTAGTACAGTAACAACTGAAGACTCCAGCTAAGATCAGTCTGATGTGACAGTGAGACTGGGGAAAATATATTGAGGCTGGTGTCAAGACAACCAGATAAAAGCTTTCTGAGGTGAAATGTTTTCTATATCTTGGTATTCCAGGTGTTTCATGCAACCACAGACTAAATGCACTCAAAATTTGCAACTCAGTTGCAGAACTTGCTTCAGGCTGAAAAGCCAGAGTTCACAATGATCTTAGGCTTTAGGTACTCTTCGCAGTTGTTCTTTGAAAATTAGGAATGCCAGGGAGAGCTAAATCCCATTACACAGAATGTGACATCAAATGTTTGAGGTCTTACACAGTTTTCTACATTATTAATTTTCTACCTGATGGCAGTCTTCTATTATTTTTGCCTCCCACTCTTGTTCTGTGATGAAAACCCTGCAGTAACAATTCAGGTTAATTCGTTTTATTTTTCTCCCTCCTGCTGCTGTTTTGCCAGAGCTGCTGCAGGAAAGAAAAACTGTAGCAGAGCTGCCTAATCAAAACATTTTTCTAGCCCTTGTGATATTAATATTGACAGAATTTCACAGCTCTCTTTAGACAGTAAAGAAAACAGCTCTTAATTTTCATGTCCCAACTATTATTTTCCCATCATGGGGTAGCAGAAAATCAAAACCACCCACCACTTCCTACACAAAAGCCACCCCCAGAGCTGCACAGAGAACACTGTCATCTTCCACTGGCTTCAGTGATCCAGTTTGTCTGACTTGGGTTGTTGGTTTTGGTTTTTTTTCTCCTTTCTACATAGCTGTTACTATTCAGTGCATGCCTAGAGATAAAGCAAAATACCAGCTTCCACCTGCCCTGTGGCCAGAAGGGAAAAGTTGCAGTCACCTTTGTGCAAATTCTCCACTGCCTGATCTGGAAGCACAGCACAGAAGGGGATGGGGCCAGAACCAGGTGCAGCATGAAAAGAACAAACAAATCTCCCTTTTTTTATGCCTTGTCCAGACACAATAATATTTCTTAGTCATGTAACTTATAGAACCAAAACTGAGTGCCCTAACAGCAAAGATTTCTATGATCAGCAATGGCTGGATTGCTAACAATTCAGGTAAGCACCTAAAAATGTCAATCTCTAGTACAACCTTGGAGCTGGAAGCACTACTATTGAGATTTAAGGGACTGTATTACTGTATTGCCCTCTAGCGTCCACAAACAAGAGAGAATATTTTATTACTGCTTCCTCTCAGCACTTTTCTTTCATTGGGGAAGTTTACAGCCTTACGTGCTGCTGAAGAACATCCGAGGTGTTCACAGTATTATGCACTAGACACACACTGCTCAGCTGTCACACCGTCACAGCCTTTGCAATTGCTGCATCAAGGTTATGCTTTCATTAAATCCAGTAAAAACAACAGAAACACTGTTGGTTTAGATCAGAATGGCTTATTTCCATTTGCTCCCCTGAACAGGGAGAACAGTCAAACAACGACTCAAGCTGGCCAGGGCCATGCAGGGAGTGGTCCTTTGCAACAAGGTCCCTTAAGAGTCTAGGTATGCCTGGTTGTCTCCATGGGGATCTGCAAACGGATGTGAGAATGTGCAACATCTGCCTTGGAACAGACAGTTCATGAGGAATGATTGGTATAAAACCCCATAAACAGCACTGCCTGTGTAACCTGTTGAGATCAGAAACAGGTTACAAGCCACCTCTCTACATCTGCACAGAGATGCCCTGGAGACATATCTGGTTCAAGCAGGAGCATTTAGGTACTATTTTCTGCCTGACTGGGGACTGGGGTTTAGAAGGATGAACCAAAAGATGCTCCGTAAAAGGGAAGGGGAGGTATTTTCTCACAGACCCTAAGCTTTGGGGTGACGTAGTGTGAAGGAGGTCCTAATCTATCTGTACGCAGCATGCCACTTACTCGTTGTAGGAAAAACATATATAATACTGAAGTTGAGCACATGTGAACTTGGAGAGGTTACTACCACTGACTCCACGCAGAAAAAAATCCAGTCTTTCTCCTGCTTGTCCTCCTTGCATTCCCATGGCCTTGAAAACAAAGATGCTCTCGGAAGAGAAATGTAGTGACTACAACAGTAATACTTTGCAATGTTTTTATTGAAGTGTAGCTATAACACCAGACATGCAGAAGCCCAGAGAGTCTAACTTCACTTGTTCAAGGTCACAGCCCATGGCCGCAAATAGATTCAGATCTCCTGTCTCCAAGGCCTGTGCTTAAATCACAACAAAAAGCCTTCCCCTCAACAAATGTGCTGTTAAGTTGCACAACCCAAACCTACTGGATACGTTTCTTTCTGAAGTTCCTGACAGCAATCCATAACCAGATGCTTCAAACTCAGCATTACAGTTCCCCTCTGCTGGTGGTGACATACATTCTGTCTTTGACTTCTGCAAATATGTCTAACACCATATCAGGTCTCTTTTAGACAAAAATCTGACCAATTATTAACAGCTGATGTACATGCCTCAGAGATCTTTAAGGATATACAGTCACTTACAGTATTCATGGAGTTACAGAATGGTAGAATTGGAAGGGACCACGAGACTTAAAACATATTACTTCAGATATTTTTATTGCCTATAGTTTAGTTCAGTACTACCATTTATTGCAACTCCTGAGTTGCCAGACGCCTAATCACTTTACTTTTGGTTTGCATTTTAAAAGGTGACAGCCAAAGTTTCCTTTTTTTTTATTCAGAGGTCCTCCCTTTAATGCAGTCTACTGAAGGGACAACTCTCCCTCCTCTCAGTGATTTTTCGTTCACTCCAATTTTACAGGTGCATCCAGAACTAAGCTGCAGCAGCACTTCTTAGTTTTCATGAGAAGACTATTCTGAACCTTAAAATCTATATTTTTAAATTGACTCTTACTCCTTTCTTTTTTTTTCTGATTTCACAGAATTATGTGAAAGGGAGAATTCAAATCCCTTTTCTCTTTTGTTTGGAGTTGGGTTCTGGTCTACCGACTTGTTGAAAGTTAGTAATAAGAAATAACCAACCCCCAGTAGAGGAATGAGACAAAGTAGCCCATAAATAGATGAAAGGTATAATCAAGCCATCATTAGACTTTGCTTCCACACTGACAGAAGGGACAGAGTTTTTGGGATAATTCAACAGAAATGAGTCACTAAATGAAATTTAGTTTTACAGTTTTAGTTTTACAGAAAACATTGAAATGTGTTTTATTTTTCAACATATGAGTATGCCACAGTATAAGCAAGAATACTTTGCAGCTGCAGGAAAGAAGATAGATGGAAGAATTGCACCTGCATGGTAGATACTTGGCTGAGGCATGCAAGTTCCTGCTCTGTATAGAATACAAATGGTCTTTTTTTCTTATTTTTTCCACCACTGATGCTGTCCTCTTTCATCTCACGTCAGGTGTTCTAACATGTGAACCCCCAGGCCCAGACCACTTCCCAGGGACAGGAGCTGCTTACACTGCAGCATGAACGTGTGCTCCTGCAAGACCTTCACACCTAAGACCTTGTCGTTCGGGTCATAGCATCCTTGTTGAACAAAATTCAGTGCTGTAGCATGTGGGACTGAGAAGGACATGCAGAGGAAAATCTTAGTATTTCACCTTCCAGTTGGGAAATGCTCTAAGATCAATCAATTGCTGACTTTGCAAAAAAGAACTAAGCTCAAGGAATAAATTACAAAGGTTAGTAAACAAAACACAAAATACCTTGAGGGCCAAATATTTAATAATCAGAAAAATGAAGGTATGTATAGATTAGGAACTTCAGAATCTGGTATTATGCCAAATTAAATAAATGAAAATCAAAGAGACTTAGGTCCCCAAAACTTTACCAATAAGTATCTCCTGTATCTTCAAAGGTTTCACAAACTTCAAAGGCATGGCCTAAAATTTAACTTTCTGCAGTTAATTCCATGTGTTTGATGGATTGGGCACACAAAAACTTTAAAAATATTTTTACAAAAATTTATTAAAAAATTTACAAAGAAACACATTGTCAAATGTTCCTCGACCAATCCAGGAACTAAAATTCTTTTAAGTAATACTAATGGAAAAGCAAGGTTTTCAAGGGTACATCGGGATAGAAAGATGCTTATCAAATTAATAGAATTGGCTGTAAGCCTATGAAAAAGGAAAATATCAACACAATTTGAGTAATTACATATATGCACACACACTCCCCAAGCAGGAAGGACTGTCGTAGTTCTAGTTATTCTAATAATATTTTCCAGGGATAGTCTTTTCTTAAGCATTTTGTACACAAATAGCCCATTGCTTCGATACACTTGATATACCCACTAAATGTATTCCAGAATCAGCTTTATTAGACACTGGTAACAGTCTAAGTATTGACTTTGTAATCCTCTTTATCACTTGCTGCTTTCTGCACTTGAATTGACATTCATCTCAGAACAGAGCATACCAATGTTTAGAAACTCTTCTGGTTATTTAAATCCTAGGATGTCTTACAAAAGATAGACAAATTGAAACGAAATATAAAACAAGAAACATTAAGCTTACTGGCAATATTTAGCTACGTGAATCATCCATAATTTATACTATTCACATAGCTTCTCAGCTTCTTTTACAGAATCTTAAGGGTTGGAAGGGGCCTTGAAAGATCATCTAGTCCAATCTCCCTGCCAGAACAGGGCCACCTTGAGTGAGGTCACAGAGGAACTCATCCAAGTGGGGTTTGAATGTCTCCAGAGAAGGAGACTCCACAACCCATCTGGGCAGCCTGTTCCAGTGCTCCATCACCCTCACAGTGAAGAAGTGTTTCCTTGCATTTCTTTGGAATCTCTTACGTTTCAGCTTGTACCCGTTGCCCCTTGTCCTATCACTGGAATGATTGAGAAGAGCCTGGCTCCATCCTCCTGACACCCGTCCTTTATGTATTTGTAAACATTAATGAGGTCCCCCCTCCGCCTCCTCCAAGCTAAAGAGCCCTAGCTCCCTCAGCCTTTCATCATAAGGGAGATGCTCCACTCCCTTAATTCCCCAATAAAAATTTAAAATCAATAGCTTTACTTTTATGCTTCATATGTACCACCTTAATTGACCTGCTATAGATGTGATGCACATTCCTCTAGACTTCAAATGCTCATTGCAAAGTCATACCTAACTCACAAAAAAAAGCTTCAAACATGGAAAATGTAGAACATAGAATTACTGAGCTAAAAGAAACGTTAATTTCACCTTGTTAGTGGATTAAGTTAATTACTTTTTATGTGAAAGCAACATGAAATTGCATCACGGATGGCAACATGCTCAACAGAGCAGTATAAATTCCTTATTGTATTCTCTAGAAGACTTTGGTCCTTATGTCCATGTATTTCACAGCCTTGCCACTTCCCTGCCAGCCTGGGGAAAAGGCAAGTGGGGAAAGGAACAAACTGAGCTGGGAGAGGATGCTTCTGCTCACTCATTTCTGAACTGGAAGGCTTCTGAACACACAGTAAAGAGCAACACATTTCTGACCGATATCAACATCTGCTATATAGAACTCAGTCAAGCACTTTCTAGTTCAAACTGAAGGCATGAAGAAAAAGACAGAAACAAGCCCCACAGTGCCAAAGAAACTACTTCTTGCTGTCTCCCAGGGTAGCTACCAAAGCAGCTGACAAAGTTTATGGTGCAAAGCAGCCAGCTGGCTGTGGCCAAGGAGACTGGGTGTCCTTCACACTGGATTCGTCTAATGCAGGACTAGTCATGACACAGCCTTCTAGCTTCTGTTTTGTTCGTGGACTTCATTGTGATGGCAACATTTTTTTAAATGAAAAAGTATTGAAGAAAATTTGTGTATTGACACCTCTTCAAAGAAAACAGAAACACACCACTAAAATTCTGAGCTTAAGAAGAGGCAGAGAACTTTTGGATGGAGTCCAGCACAGGGCCACCAAGATGATCAGGGTGCTGGAGCACCTTCCTTATGAGGAAAGGCTGTGGGATCTGGGGCTGTTTAGCTGGAGAAGATTGAGGGGTGTACCTCATCAACACAAATACCTGAAGGGTGGATGTCAAGAGAATAGGGTAACACTTTACTCTGTGGTGTCCAGTGACAGGACTAGGGGTAATGGACATAAGCTGGAACACAAGGAGTTCCATTTAAACATAAGGAAAAGCTTCTTTACTGTAAAGATGAAGGACCCCTGGTACAGGCTGCCCAGAGAGGGTGTGGAGTCTTCTTATCTGGAGGTTTCCAAACCTGCCTGGATGTGTTCCTGTGTGACCTGATGTAGGTGAACCTGCTTTAGCAGGGGGTTGGACTGGATGATCTCTAGAGGTCCCTTCCAACTCCTACCATTCTACGATTCTTTTATTGTTTATTCTAACACACAAGCTTTTTCAGATCTATGAAGCTGGTAACATTAATCCATGTCAAGCTGAAATTTATACAAAACAATTGGCTTAGAGAGCCGTGGTGTCCATTGCCTTTGGAAAAACAGGTTCATCTCATACCCCCAAAATGTAAAATTCTGTTAAGATTCACGTTTTTAAAGTTTTTTTTAAAATGTATTTTTTGCTTGTCACTCATTGAGGATAGACTCTTGTGTCTCTAAGTGGAAAATATTGCTCAAAGGTTATCTTAAAGTTACCAGGGTTGTAACACCAACAAGTGTCTTTCATTTTTTGCTATCCAGGAAAAACTATTGTGCAAACGGAGTTTTGGTTGCTGACAGTGTTTCTTTTGGACCACTACAAAGAAAGACTCTCCATGTCTTTAAGGTGGAGGTCACATGCATATGTGTTGCTGCATAAAAACCACATTTCATTTGTTGGAAATAATACCTTAAAAAGATATCTTTAAAAGACATCTTTAAAGCATGGCAAATGTGTTCTCTAAGAAGAAGTTATCTTGGTTTACCTGGTTTCTAGGTAAACCAAGTTTTCACAAATAACCATTTTTTAACTGTAATAATGGCATAGGATAAAATGTCCTTGGTAAAGTTCCTAGATGGAATTAAGGACAGATCACATCCTCCTTGTACACATGCCAGTGTTGTGATTGTTGCATATGCAGATCTTTATTCACTCATTTCATTTTTGCACCTAGTGAGAGATTACCTATTGAATTACTAAAGTAAAATTCATCTTTTTGATTTAACTGCTGAGCTGAAGGATAAATACCTACTTAGATGCCTGAATTCAAGCAGACATGATCTCCCTCTGGGGCACTTTAGAGATTTCCATGCATTTGTCAGGGAATGCAGGTGCTTATTTTGGGAGGCTTTCTTCACTTAGACATCTAAAGTCCAGATCCAAGCTAGACAGTCAGATGCAGAGCTGCAATACCTAGATGCAAGCTGGGTAGACAGGCTGGATCTTATCCCATGTGATTAACATTTCATGAAAGCAGGATGCCCTTAAAGTGAAATCTCTGTCCCAGTGGTCTTTGTGCCTTCAAACATGGCCATTAAAATCCTAGACTATTTTTAGAATTTCTATATGATTTATTAAATATTAAACATTTAAGTAGGTAAGGAATATTACTGTGCATTGATGTCAACCTGAAAACCATCTTGATACAAAAAATTTTGGAGGCTGGAATTCAGAGCTATATTTGGATCACTACAAACATAGTAATGAGGCAACTTCATCCTGGAACTACAGACAGTAAAAAGTCATCAAGAAATATGAATGCCCAAATGAATGAAGGAGCAGACATTTTGAGGCTCTGAGAAACAGAATGAAGCAATTGCAAAACAAGAATACTGAGCTGAAATTGGAAAGCAATTAAATGATACAGACTTTAGATAGAACAGTTCTACCACTCAAGCATACAACACTATGACTGCAGTAAAATATGCACTAAACTTAAAAGTTAAAATGCCATAATCAAAGGATATCTTTTCACTCAAGATAAAAGCACATATATTCTGTATGTTACATGAAATGTTTTGTCTTTGCAACAAGAAATGAACGTATCAGAGGTTTTCAGCTCACTAGCTGCTATTAAGATGATAACAGATGACTAGATTGCTGTGCAGCCTCCTGCTACAGCCCAGTCAGCCCTTGCTCTGCAAAGGCTTCTCACAACATTCTTCTGTCATGCTCCACAGATCACATGGGGTTGCATTTCCCATGTGCCTTTTTTTTCTCTTAGATGTTAGAAATACTTACACTGAATTTATGCTTATAGGGTCGTAGAAAGAAGGGTTATGCATCTTTAAAAAAGATGACTAAATGGTATCATTGGTATCTGTATCTATATCTGTATCTTTATCTTATAAAAATTCTTAAGATTTTAAATAAAATGAAGCAATGGATTGCTAAAACATCTTCCAAAGCAATGAAAAGAAGTCTTTGAAAGCCTCATTAAAGACAACTGATTAGATTCAATCAGAGGTGTACAGTGCTTTACAGACATGCAAAAGCTGCTATGCTGTGAATACATCTGAATATGCTGGGCACTTGGCAGTGAGCTTAATCATGATAAATTGTGGGAGATATAAAAATATGACTAATCACTCTGTGAGTATGAAGTATTACTCACCAGAAATCAATGTGTATTCTGGGAAGTAAATTAATTCCTGCTGTCCCTTCTGAAATACATATTATTATACTTATTAATTTTGAAAGTGACTTTTCCAAGGTAAAACATTAGAATGCACGAAGTATTTGCTAGTTTTCTCTCACAAAAACAGATGAAGCATTTAAATATGGCACAAATTGTACCACTGAAATAATCTCTAGTTTTTTAAAATTGAAACTGCCTGCTTTGTAGATCGCAATTATTTTTGTGGAAGTAAGTAATCACAATCTAAATTTTAAACAACTAATCTACAGTCATATGCAATACTATTTTTACATCAATCATCACTCCCAACTGCTCTTTCAGGACAGTACTTGCTGTGGAAGCTTCATTGGCTCTTCACACACATCTAGCAGCCCTTCATATGTGCCTGCAAGAGAGAATGCAGGACAAGTGCATACACATTGCCTTGGTTTTTGAAATGCTTCAGAGGTCCTCCACTTCTGTATTTCCTAGTGCCCTGAGAGAGCTGAAGTGCCACCACCAAACCCCTGAGCAGTCCACAGCACTTAGGCTATCAACAACACAAACTCATTACCAAGTATGCAACAGCGTATAAGACCTGCCTATGCACCTGCAAACACACAAACACACTCAGCCATGAGCAGAACAGAGCAGGTGCACAAGATGCTCACTCACTGTGGGCAAAAATCTTTAGCTGTCACAGCAGCTACCTGAGTCTACTTTGTGACTACATCGATTGTGATCCTAAGCCATGAAGAATGAGCTCTTTAAGAGTCGTGAAAAACAACACCACTAGAGCCAGAAGTAAACTAATAGTGAGAATA
Source organism: Colius striatus (assembly GCF_028858725.1). Lineage (NCBI taxonomy): Eukaryota > Metazoa > Chordata > Aves > Coliiformes > Coliidae > Colius > Colius striatus. The sequence continues at coordinate 69,239,214 of NC_084760.1, read as the reverse complement.
GTTCAATCTAAAATAAGCCTTTTAAATTTGTTGTGATGTGGGTAAGGGAGTATCTATATATTTGGGGGAATCTCTATTAACAAAAAATACTTAAGCAATTCCAATTAAGTCCCATGAAAATGGCAATGACTCATAAGAACAAAAGCAGCACAGTGCTAAAAAGGTTAACATTTTATATAAGTAACAGGACACCTTCCAAGGAAGATTGAGAAAGAAAAGAAAACAAATTCAAGAAACTCAAAGAGCGAATTCTAGGGTAAAGAAATTCAAGTGTATCTTGTAAATCTCTTTAAAAGGCTTAAGAATTTCAAAATCACATTCTTTTACTCTGACACAATTCCTTTCAGCTCAATACTTTGAAGATTAAAACAAATATACTGGAACAAATGCCAATAGGAACCTGCTCTTTAAAATTGTCAGTCAAAAAGCATACATGGCACTCCAGTTGCTGAAGTTGCAGTTTTTGGCCACTCCTTTTTCTTTTTTCTCTTTTCTTTACTATTTTACCCTCTCAGATGCTTATTATGGGCCAATTCCTCAACATAAATCTTCATCTTTATGCCAATAACAGTAAACACATTGTGGTACTCCTCTCTGTCTACTTGGGAAAATCTGAATAGACTTAGACGACAAGTATGTTTTCAGAACTACTCCTCTCTGCTAACTTAGACTGAATAATCAGATCCATGTACATGTTCTTCTTTCATTACAGTTGGGCCTAGACAACTAGTATACAAGCACAGCAATTTGTGTGCTTCTATGTGCATGAATGGTGAAAAAATATTTATACTTGAAAGTGAAAATAAAGTAGGATGTCAATGCCTTGGGAGCAAGAAAGAGCTAGATGATTGCAATACAATCTTATAAAGCAAGGATGCCAAAATTCTCCAAGTTTGCAAAATCTAACTCCTTAATAATGAAATATTCTTGCCACTACATTGGGGTCACTGATATCAAGAAAATTAAAGTTTCTAACTGTATCCACAGGGATTTCTTCGTGTGTTGGAATAAAGAAGACATTGCCAGCAAGAGCAAATAGCTGTCAGACTTTCATGAAAAGCTCTTTACTGTAAAAAAAAATATAGATGTTTCTGATAGATTTTTACCCTTGCTTATCCACCACATCCATTTGAGGCTAATCACTTCCTGCAATCAGATGTCACAGCTTGTTAGGTTTTTAATAGGTAGACACAATAGATAACTCTGATACACATATTTTAGCTGCCACTTAACGGGGCAAGAATTTTCCCTGTGTAATCAATCAGGGCTTACTTAAAAACATATTTCTGTTATTGCTTATAAAATATGCACGTGACCGTTCTACTGCAGTTGATTTCATAACTCTGTCACCACCTGTATCCTGTGTTTTCTTCCAGATGTTGAAATTTGTTGAATAGGCGACAAATACTGGTACTGTCAGAGCAGAAAATTGCATTTCTAAAACCTTGGAAGGGAAAGGAAAAGGTCTGCAATGTCCAAAGGAATGCAAGGCACTGAATGGGAGTATCATTCTCTTCTTTTGGAAGAAATCTACCCTGCACTCTTGAGAACTGAAGGACTATCTGAAAGAAATAGGAATATGTTTCTCCTCACTTTTCAGGACCTGAAGGCTGTCTGATTAGTTCAAAACCAAATCTGCTGTAACATCATTATAGCTCTTCAGATGAAGCAGGTTTTATACTGCTCATCTTTATGGTCAATATAAAATTGCAGTAAAGGCCTAAAGACCACTCAAATGCAGCAGCTCCAATTACTTTCTCTGACTCAAATCCTCTCCAAATTTGTTGTGGATTTAAGATGTACAGATTCAAAAGACATATCAGCAAAAATTATTATTGCTCTAGGAGTTAGGTCTGACTACTCTGTCCTTGTTTTGCTAGACAGTTCCTGCTTATGTCCTCAGATACCTCCAGGTAATTTACCTTGGTCTGCTCTCTCAAAGATAAAAACACAGCTCTGGCTCACTCATTCTGCTCTCTTCTCCTTTTAAACACCAATAAGCATTTACTAAGTTCATTCAAGAGCTGTCCCCACTTTATACCGCAGATGCTGTGCTTCACTGTGCTGCAGCACTCGGAAGCTGCACTGACTTGCAACATGAGACTTGGGTACTGAGCCTCACAGAAAATAAGGTAGGGTAGAGTCCTTCACAACAAGCAGTCTCATTTTCAGCAGTACTGTCTATCACAAGTTCCTGGCTGGAATTGTTAGTCTTTTCATGAATTTTTGAGCAAAAAGTCTGTAAGGAGTTGAGATGACTGGATACAGGTCTAAGAAGCCAGCTGAAGCCAATGAGATTTGAAACATTTTATCTCAATGCAGAGTAAGGGAGGTATAGTGGCTGCAAATTGAATTATTTTGGAGCCAGCTTTATGCTTTGAAAGTGTTGCTGTTAAAAAACAGATGTAGATATTACTAATCCAAAGCTTTCAAAGTCTCTGACTAATTTAAGTGAAAAGTATGAGCTCAGGCCCCCAGAACCACCTCCTTCATTTATCTGAGATTAACTTGGAGGTGGTTGAGAGAACTGACTTTGGACCTTCCCTCTTCTCAAGTTGTATGAGTACACTTGTGTGTTGTTTTAACTGGGTTAGCCATTGTGGGACATTTGACCACTGGATGAAGATGGATGATGCAGTTTGTATCTACAAGACTCTTGAAAAGAAAGGTCTGTGTGGCCATAATGGTACCTTTAGCTCCTGTATACCAGTGCATGCATAGTATCCAGCTTATGCTGATGGGGTGAAGTTTTACAGTCTTTACCCTCGCTCCTCTGTACGTTCACATTTGCTCTCTCCTTGCTTTGCCAAGGACAAAAGTGACTCAAACACTGATGGAAGGCAATAGTGTCAAAGATGATAATCAGAAGAGCTCCTACTACCTTAATCAGTTTTTCAGGATTGTTAGTTCTGCAATACCTGCTCATGCTTGCAAAATGGCCCTACATTAGCTTCCTGGAAGATAATCTCCAATGAGACTTTTTAGAAATATCTTGATTTGTCAGTCTCCTTTCTTTACAGTAAGGTTGTAAATGTGGGCATTTACTAGTAAGAAGTTCAATAAATGATGGGAATATAATAGCAGGTTGTGATCCTTTGTGTCACTCCAGTAAAAACAATTATTTTAATATTAAAACCACCCACATTCTTTTCTTTATTAAGATGTACTAAGACCTCCTGACTCATACTAGAATGGTGAAGTAGCATCACTGTACACCACTCACCCCAGGCACTGCACTAACTAGAAATCATTAAGTGCAATGCTATTACTGAGAAAGGACTGAGGTTTTTTACTGTAACAGAAATAAAACTCCTTGAGCAAATTTTGCAATAATTTAACTATTTAAAGTAGGAATCTCATTTTATTTTAAATTTCATTCAAAGACTTTTCACTTCAAACTCAAAATATGAATATGCCATGACTTTAGGAAGCTGCTTGGCAAATCATTGTTCAAAAGTTGCTACATATATTACTATTTGTGCAATTTAAAACAAACAAACAAAAAACCAACCAAACACCACCCCACTCCCCTCCCAACAGTATCATGCATAGCAAAGTAGCAGACTGCAGCAGCTAAGTCTCCTGCAAGACTCACTAAACTGATGTGTGAGATCAGAGAATTCCATCTTTTAGTTGTGAGGAAATGTGATCAGTTATAGAGTTGATAAGGCTATCTATCAGGGCACAGCAGTTTTTAGGGAAACAGGGGCTAATGGCCATGCTGTGAAAATGAAAAACGTAAACAAAAAACCCAACAAAACTGTTTAACATGTATTGTCTGTCCATTTCTACATGTTTTGGGGCACATTCTCTGTGTGCAGGAGCTCTGGGAAGAAGTAAGGGAGAGAGTGAATACACAGTGGTACCTCTGCTATATCACAGAATCACAGAATGGTAGGGGTTGGAAGGGACCTCTAGAGATCATCTAGTCCAACTCCCTGCTAAAGCAGGTTCTCCTCCATCAGGTTGCTCAGGAATGAGCTCGTGTGGGTTTAAATAGAACTTTTTGTGTTCCAGATTGATCCCATTACCCCTTGTCCCATCACTGGATACAACAGAAGAAAGGGCTGCCCCATCCTCTTGACATGCACCATTTAAATACATGTAAGTATTACTGAGATTTCCCCCTTAATCTCCTCCAGACTAAACAGCCCCAGTTCCCGCAGCCTTTCCTCATAAGAAAGTTGTTCCAGTCCCCTGATCATCTTGGTGACCCTGCGCTGGACTCTCTCTAGCACTTCCCTGTCCCTCTTGAGCTGGGGAGCCCAGAACTGGACACAGTACTTCAGATGAGACCTCACCAGGGCAGAGTAGAGGAGGAGAAGAACCTCCCTTGACCTGCTGGCCACACTCTTCTTGATGCATCCCAGGATGCCATTGGCCTTCTTGGCCACGAGGGCACATTGCTGGCTCATGGTTAGTTTATTATCAATCAGGACTCCCAGGTCTCTCTCTGCAGAGCTGCTCTCCAGCAGGTCAATCCCCAGCCTGTACTGGTGCATGGGGTTGTTCCTTCCCAGATGCAGGACTCTGCTCTTGCCCTTTTTGAACCTCATGATGTTCCTCTCTGCCCAACTCTCAAGCCAGTCGAGATCCTGCTGAATGGCAGCACAGCCTTCTGGGGAATCAGCCAGTCCTCCCAGTTTGGTGTCATCAGCTAACTTGCTGAGGGTACACTCTGTCCCCTCATCCAGGTCACTGATGAAGATGTTGAACAAGATTGGCCCCAGAACCCATCCCTGTGGAACTCTACTGGCCACAGGCCTCCAACTCGATTCTGTGCCATTGATCAGCACCCTCTGGTTCTGTCATTCAGCCAGCTCTCGATCCACCTCACTGTCCACTCATCCAAGCCACACTGCTTGAGCTTTTGATTGAGAATGTTATGGGAGACAGTGTCAAAAGCCTTGCTGAAGTCAAGGTAGATGACATCCACTGCTCTACCCTCATCTAGTCAAACAGTTACACTCTCATAGAAGGCTATCAGGTTGGTCAAGCAAGATTTCCCCTTGTGAATCCTTCTGTTAAATTTTCTGTTAAATACAGAAGCAAAGAATATCTCAAGGTGGAAGGGACCCATAAAGATCATTGATATCAACTCCCTGCTCCTTACAGGACTGTTTACAACTAAATTATATAAGCATCACTCAGACAATGGGCTTATACCACATATTTACATCATTTCAAGATAAGTGTCTGAATTCTATTGTCACTACACGAAGTACTTTTTACTTGGAAACAGTTCAAGCTGTTCATACAACTCTTCTGTCCCCATATGAAAAAAAAATACCCACTGAAATCCACTGAATTATCATTAGCAAACCTCATATATTTTTGGTTGTCATTATTCCATTTTTCTGTTACTGCTAACAAAGAATGCTCCAGGTAAGAATCACTCCAGTGCAATCCCAGGTACAAGGCTTAGGTTTCAACTAAATGCAAGAGTTATGCAAAACTATAGTGGTCACACAGCTGCAGCCACTAGGTACTGTGCCTCTCCACCAGCCCAGACACTGCACCTGGCCTTGTGTGTGTTCACCACCCATTCCAGCTGAAAGACAAAGTGCATTAGCTCAGACATCAGTGAAACTCCTTTCATGTGCAATTGTGTACATGGTAGTTATTGCAGTTCAGTTATTAACAGTGATTCATTAAGCCACAATAATGTGCTTCTCTTGTTGCCCAGCCCTAACATACCTACTAGTCCAGACCAGGAAAAAACAGAATTCACCCCTTTGTACTGATAATCTTTTCTGTTTTTTTTCCAGGCATTCTAATTCTTTGAGAACTAATGATTCCTTACATTTTACTTATAATTTAAAAACCTTGTAAAGTAAGTCTACTAATATCACCTTTTGAGTTTTATTATTTAATAACCACGTGTCTCCCTGTAGAGGCAGCAGATTGAAACAGATGCCGTGTAAAACTCTTAGCTGCTTAAATGGTGTCAAAGAGTAAACTGAATCTATTGTCTCCAAAACCTTTAAACTGATGATTGCTGCAATTAACATATAGACATATTAATTTAACTTGGTGGTTCACATCACCAATAGGAAAATTAGGCAGTTGCCAACACCATAAAGAGCAGATAATGGGAATATTTCCCTAGTTCATTTGATAAGAAAAAAACCCCCAAAACTTAGTAAACAAATATTATTGTTCCATTCTCAGCATGATACTCTCAAAGATGCTCTCAACTCTTGGTACTTTAAGAGATAAGATGATTCACTTCACTAAAGATTTCCTTGTTAAATATTTTAGTAAATACAAATAAATTTCTCCAGGCTTCATTTTCACATACTTGGAAATAATAAAATATTTTTTAAAAACAGGACTACAGTTTTTGTCTTTATTTTTACTTCTACTGCTGTCACATTTCAAAGTAGTTTAAGAAAAAAGTCTGCAATTATTCAGTTATGAATCGCTCCCAAACCCATAACCTCCTTATAACCTTATAACCTGGAGTTCATCCAAGCCTTCTCAGTATGTATCACTGAGCTGACATCTGACAAACAAATCATGTTCTAGGCATTGAAGCCCTAATCATGAAAATAAAAATAACAGAGAAGGTGCTTATATGCCAGGTTGGTACCACTACCACCTTCAAAACTGCTGCTTCATTGTCACAGGATCTTTTGCTGAGCATAAAGTGTCCTCAGGTCTAGTGCCACCTGAGAGGAAATTAGCTGCTCAGAGATTCATCGTAAGGCAAAACTCAAAAGCAGGACTTGTCCTGTGAAGTCATCTGTCTCCAGCCTTGTCAGTGAGACAGAATTTTGTAGGTCCCTATACAAGATGAAGAACTCAATAGATTATGCAGAATGCGTGTTTCTGAGTCTAAGGGAAAAACTCTCTCTCTGTTTCTCCACTTTATATAAATACTAAAATGCTTACTGGAAGAGGATTTGACCCTATTTCTGAAAAAAAGTGTCCATAACTCTAGAAAATTAGAGTCCTTTTTGCTGACTGAATGGTCTAATTATTTATATAGCATGAAAGAGCTTCTAGAGGAAAGACAGCTTTCTCCCATATGCTGGAAGAAATATAAGCGTATGTAGATAACATCTTCCTTTCCAGCACAATATGAATCTATCAAAAGGGTCAGTTTTCCCTGGCAATTTAAGTCAGGAAAAGACCTAGTGTGAGGATACAGCTTCCTAACACCCAAGACAAGTGTCTCCATTGTTTTCCATTTGTGAGACATTCACAGGATGCTGGTGGCTTTGCATGTGGACGTAGAGAGACATTTAGACACCTACAGGCTCTGTCTCTGGGACTAGACATAGCTGAGAAATAGCTCTCATGGTCTCAAAGAGTCCCTATACTGTGGGCTCTGACAGAGGCTTGGTGAAGCAGTGCACTGGAGTTCGAAGGTCTCAGCAGCACTTTATATTATGTCTTTCTCCAGATTAGGAAATCTCATCCAAACCAGTGATGTTTTAAAATACAGCAGTGAAAACCAGATGAATCCAAGTCTTCTGGGTCAATGGTCAGCCTTCAAACTTCTTTGTAGAGTACTACACAACATTTCTATACAGGCTTTTATTTGAAAATCATATAAAACTTGACTGATAAAATTACGGCTTTATTTACATGTTTTGGAACCATAGACTAAAATTAAGAGGAAAGTCTTTAGCTTAGGTTAGTACTCTGATCTTTCTCAGCACTAACTGGAATGTGTTATTCCCTGGCAGGTATTGGCACCACAGGACAAGGCATGTTGCCTTTAGCCATTCTGCCAGTATCAGTGTTGTGTGATACCATGACTGTCAGGCAGTGCAGAAAGTGGTGGGACTAAAAAACTATGGAGAACTGAAGTATCCTCTAATTGTATGAAAGCAATCACTCATAGCTAAAACATCTTGTTAAAAAGATACAGAGAAAATCACAGCTCCGCACTTTTGTGCCATAGCAGTTGTGTGAATAAAATCTTGAATGCACTTCCAACGGTTATTATTTCATCACATATTTTCTTCCGCTAAAGTTCCAGCTCTTGGAACTATGTTCATAGACCATAACATTGTGGAAAAAAGGCTTGAAACCACCATCTAAGCATAACTTTCTGTCCTTAGAAACCAGTTTCAAAAAACATAGTAACATTGAGACTCAGGACTGTAAGAAGAAATAAGCATTTTTTTGTTTAGTGAGATAATGCCTTGACTGTGAAGGGCAATTCATGGCTTCTGAGTGCTTGGGCTGCTGATAGAATTCCAAGTTCTATCAATAAGAGCAGTATTCATTAAATCCTTGAAAAAAAATACTGGGCATCCCCCAATTCCAAATGCTGCATATGCATGGTATATTTTATGCCATTCAATAAGGAAAACAGTTATCAGCTGTGTTTTTATAAGCACCACACGACACAACAGTAAAAGAATGATAAGCTCTTCAGAAAATCAGCTGCAAGTCAATAAACATCTCGTTTCACTGCATTTCTAAACAAAGAGATCTGAAATCACCAGACTCGAGTTGGCAATAAAGTATGTCTGTCCTCAACCTCTAAATTTTTAAATGGCTATCCTGGTCTTACATATATATTCTCCATGAGATAAACTTGTTGAGACTGGCAATAACTAAAAGCATGGTATTTTACTTTGCAACTGCTATCTATTTCACTAGCTGCTAGAGGTCCTAGATAGCCCTGTGAGGAACTACACAAAGTAGAATGAAAATAATTCCACTGGCTCAATGATCTCACACTTTATGTTCAGGGCAACGGAAAACAAGAAGAACGGGAAATATATGAGAAAGACTATGAAAACAAGTCCATTGTGGCAAGTCAGTAAACATCCTGGATGTTCCTCAGTCTGTACATTTTTAGGCTTTTTAAACACCAGAGAGAATCCTCACAGTGGGGAAAGGGCTAGCATTTGCACTGTGTGTGTTCAAATTTTTCAGAGTAAAAACTCCAAAATCTGTGATCAGCTAAGCCCTGCTGCTGAGGTTGATTCCTACTCATTTTACACTAAATACGTCCATATCACTTCCTGAAAACATACATGGGAAAGCAGAAATACTCTCTGCATGCCTATTAAGAGCCCCACAAAGTGTATTAACTCAGAAAATTAATTAAGCAGTAGAAAATTATTTCCTGCAGTGCCACCTTGTGTTCAGATACAATTCCTAATCCTAACCCCTCAACCTTTATACGTGCTAAAGCAGCCTTCCAGCCCTGGAAACTGATTCACTAGTTTAGACTAGTTTAACAACTAGGCATCTTCTCAGACATGTCAGAGAGTGCTCGTCACATGTTTTAGCATTAACTTCTTTTCTGGAGCTTCCTCGAGTCCCCGGGATTTCAGTTCAGTGGCCAAATTCCTAGGAAACATCTCAAGTTGCAGCAGTACCTGTCAGTCAGAACACTCCACGATAAACTGGGTAATGTGACAAGTCCCTCAATAAGGGACAAACTTGCTGGATTTCTGAATTTTCAAGAAAAGGATGATGCAAAAAACAATCAAGAAGATTACATGAATCTGAGAACAAAAGGTCATAATGACCACAAAGATCTATATCCAAGTATAGACCCAGATTTAATCTTTCTCCACACAGAGGAATGTTGGAATTTATAAGCAACTTATTTCTACCTGCAAAAACTCTAGGCAAGCAATCACTTTCTATGGCATACAACGCTGAAGTAGATCACCTTTATTCTATAACAGAAAGCTTGCAGAATTCCAGGGCAGCCCAGTGGGGAAAGCGTAGAGAATACATATCCAAAAAACCCTGAAAAGTTACCCCAAACTAGCAGCACAAGTGAGAGAACTCCACTGAAGCTGAATGCTCATTTCATCAACATCACAAGTAACTAGATGTCATTCTCAAACCCAGAAAGCAGCAAATTTATTTATTTGTAAGTTTATGTTATTTACATTTAGATATATTTTTTAAGAAGGTTAATTAATCACCACAGCTCAGAGACTCCTTGACCACATGAGGTTTCCACAGTATGGACACCAATGGTGGATCTAAACAGAGCTTATGCTCAGGAGATGCACCTACAAGGCACTCTGCAGCCTTGGGAAGTTGGGGCAGGGGGAGTTGATGGACATGGGACTCCATTATATAACTTTCAGTATGAATACCAAACACGGGACTCAACTAGGATTGGAGAGGTTTAAATGGTTCAGTTAACTTCTCTGCTGTGCTCTTCTTGAGGAGTGTCAGTAGGCAGTGCTCATTCCTGCAGTGTTCCATGAGTCTGCTCCAGAGAAAGGACCTAGGAAGAGTATCCCTTCCAGGGTGTTGAAGTCATATGTTTGTCCTAGGGAATAACTCATGCAACACGAGGCAGAGATTTCTAAAACTTCTATTTTACTCAACTCATGAGCACCTCCCCTGCCAAAATAGCACACAGTAACACCTGCCATGGCCTGTTAGCATCCTTACTGACATTGCTGATCTCACTGTGACATGCTGTGATTTAGTGAGGATGGGGAACAAGAGAGTGAGCAAGAGGTTTCAGATAGCTTAAGGCAGGAGAAGTCACGGAGTTCCTATCCCAGGAGATGACAGTCCAGTGGAGGACTACCAAGATGATCAGGGGACTAGAGCATCCTTCTTATGACGAAAGGCTGCAGGAACTGAGGTCTGGATAAGAGGAGACTGCAGGGGGATCTCATTAATATTTACAAATATTTAAATGGTGGATGTCAGGAGTTTGGGGCATCTCTTTTTTCTATTGTATCTAATGACAGGACAAGGGGTAATAGAAAGAAGCTGAAACGCAAAAAGTTTCATTTAAACTTAAGGGAAAACTTCCACTGTGCGGGTGATGGAGCCCTGGCACAGGCTGCCCAGGGAGGGTGTGGAGTGTCCTTCTCTGGAGGTTTCCAAACCCACCTGAACATGTTCCTGTGTGACCTGATCTAAGTAGTCCTGCTTTAGCAGGGAGGTTGGCCTAGATGATCTCTAAAGGTCCCTTCCAACCCCTACCATTCTGTGATTCTGTGATCATGATTAACACTAACAGTAGTCATACCTTGGCTGTTACCAGGTGAGTGAACACTGCTAAGCACTGACCTGCTATGTCTCAGCAGTTCTGGGCCCACATAATGTCCTTACTCTAGTGACAGTCTGTTGGATGCCATATCCAGCCATGAAGACATGAGTTAGGTCACTAACTCCAAGGTGTGAAAGGCTACTTTCATCAAAAACTTCACAGAAGGGTTGAAACGGGATGGGACATCTGGAGATCATCTAGTCCAAGCCCTGTTCAGGCAGGGTCAGTTAATGTAACTTGCCCAGGACTGTATCCAATTGTCTTTTGAATATCTCCGAGGATGGAGACTCCACAATTTCTCTGGGCAACCTGTGACAGTGTGCAAACACTCTCACCATAAAGCCCCAGTGTGTCTCTCCAGGGCCTTTGCCACCTCTGCCAGAGGGGTGGGAGCATTTGCAGCTCAAGCAGCTGAGATAACACACTTAGCAGTCTTTGCTCCCCTTCACTCTAGAGTGCAACTTACTTTCTTAAGTTTTAGGAGGACTTCAAGTATTTGAAGTGTGAAAGTGTGAGCCCTTTCTTCACTAAACACCTCAGCTATTTTAAAGAACTGTGAGATAAAAAAGAAAAAGGTACTTCAGAAAGCAAGATGGGAAACAGATTGGATGCAAGATAAAAGATTCAGAGTCTTCAGCTACTTTGAGCTTGTGTTCTGCAGAATCCTGTCACAATTGCTGGAATTCCAGTAATATTTACCTGCCTGGATATGTTGAACTAAACATCCACCATTCCTTTGGCAGTTCAATCCAAATGCTAGCAAATGCTTTGCAAGAATGCTGCCGTCTTCTCTCTCCCTAACCTCAGACCGTGGCTGCAAAAAAAACCCCCAAACCACATGATTCCTGAAGTGCTGAAAGTCTCTTACCATATGAACCCTCTCAACAGTCAGTCACGCCAAAAATTCTGCTATCCTGGGCTTTGGGATCATGTTTTGGCTAGTCGTTGCCTGACCATGGCCGGAAGAGGGAGCACAAAACCCTCTGCTTTTTTTTTTTTTTCCTCAGGGCTCCATCACCAGCAGAGATGCACTGTTTGTTTGCTTCTTTTATAACATGACATGATCGGTTCAAAATAATTTATGGAAGCTGGATACTCAGAATACTCCTTGTCACACAATGCATGACATTTGAAGATGAACGGATAATGAGAATTAATAAACAGGGCCTGAGAAATAAGATATCAAAATTGAGTAGGATTTATGGTTACTTTGGAAACAAAAAAACAAAGCCCCAAACCTGGAGTTATAACTTTCAGTCCTTCAGCAAAATAAATCCCAGAGTACTAGAAACTTTGTGTTGTAAATATATGTATCTATGTACATATTGTATGTATGAATGCATATGTCTGTTTTCCCACATCTAAAAGGGGAGTGAACATTTTTACCCCTTGACAAAGAAGTAAGAAAGCCACATTTTTATAGGTGAGGACACTCAGATACCAAAGATGCTGCAATAACTTTGGACCAGACAGCACTGGCAGACGAATCTTGGAGTGTGTGCTCAAGGCTGGATGCAGACTGCTGTGCACCCACTGAAGGGCTCAGCTCAGCTCCAATGCAGTTACAGTCTACAGACTGAACCATCTTCCACTTGCTAGGCTCTGAGCCCAGGCAGAGCAGCAACATGACTATTTGAATTGCTCTCGGCTGCTACAATCTGTTTTCATAGATTCAAAACCATATTGCCTCAGTGATAAGAAGATGCTAAACTGTCTTGTCTGGTTAGAAAGCAGATATGCAGGGTATATTGCAGGAAGAAGAGCATCCTGTGGGGATGTTCTTGCTTATATATATATTGAGGTCTGTGAGTTGCACCTTTGGAAATCTCAAATTTTTAAGACAAAATTAAAAGAAAACAACTACCCACTAACTATCTTACAAAGGAGAGGGAAGTATCAACACATCTAAGAGTACTGCAACACAGTACCAAGAAAGAAGCATCTGCTTTTGGCTGAAAAAAACCCACAAAACACGATGAAATCCTTCTGCAAAAATCCATTTCATTAAGTGTAGACTTTGAGAAAAATCTATAGCATTGTCATTTCTCCCAATTTCATGGTGATTCTCAAGACACCTGCTATTCTACTTTCACCACAACTGCAGATGAGACCTTGTAAAAATTTCAAATACCTTTAAAAAGAGTCCTAGTACTGTTGAAGGCATCTTCACTCTGGGATTCAGCCATAAGATGACAAAATGAATAGATAAAATAAAAAAAGCAATAAAATGTTGTTTTCTTATTATATCTACTGATTTTCAAGCTCTCACTCTTATTAGATTTCTGACTGGCAGTTATGGAAAGCTTAGTGATTAAAACACTGAACAACCAAGAAAGTAGCAGATACAGGTACTGAATTCACTAGGCCAGTATAAAGTGAAAAGGAAACATTAATATATAGTCCCAGAAATCTGGGCCCGGAGAAACTGATAGCTAGAAAAGCTACTGCCCTCCAACAGAGAAAAGGAGTAAAGGAAAGAAAAATCTACATCTCTTCTTTCACCGTGAGACCAAAAAGTCTCACGTTCCCCAGAGAATCATTTAGCCAGAAATGGAAATGAAGGTCAGATTCTCCAAGCAGCATGTAGGTTTTTCATTAGTGGCATTCCCAACATTCAAATTAGTAAGCACTAAGGAAATTGTAATATGGGATTACCAGGGTTTCTCACTTAGTCTCAGAACTCGATGCTAAAAAATCTCATTCCTCCTCACTCCTTCATTAATCACAGAATCATTCTGATTGGAAAAGACCTTCAAGCTCATCAAGTCCAATCACTCACCTAACACAGCCAGGCCCACCACTAAACCAGTCCCTCAGCAGCTCATCTATGTGTCTTTTAAATATCTTCAGGGATGGTGACTCTACTACCTCCCTAAGCAGCCTATGCCAGTGACCAACAAACCTCTCGGTGAAGTTCTTCCTAATCTCCAACCTAAACCTCCCCTGGTGCAACTTGGGGCTGTTTCCTCTTGTCCTGTTGCTTGTAGCTTGTGAGAAGAGACCAACAATCACCTTGCCACAGCCTTCTTTCTAGTAGTTGTAGAGACTGATAAAGTGTCCCCTCACCCTCCCCTTCTCCAGACTGAACACCCCAAGCTCCCTCAGCTGCTCCTCATAAGACTTGCTCTCCAGACCCTTCACCAGCTTCATTGCCCATCTCTTGACATGCTCCAGCACCTCAGTGTCTTTCTTGTAGTGAGGGGCCCAAAACTGAACACAGTCCTCAAGGTGTGGCCTCACCAGCACCGAGTATAAGAGCATAATCTTTCACCTCTTACTCAAGTCAAATAATTCAATCGTAGAGCTAAAAGTTACCTGAAAAATAACAGCAAATTCTGAATCATCATTTGCATAAGTCTCACAATATACAGTCCACTTCTTCACTTCCTTTACCTGGGAAAGTAATTAGTAACAGAAACTATGTACAATCCCACTACTGGGTGTGTTGGGGACTTAGTGAGTGTGTTGTCACAGAGCAGCACCAATGGACAGTTTTCTCAGAATGAAAGAAAGGATTTGGGGTTTTAAAGGGTATTCAGAAGAAAGGAAAGGAAATAAGAAAGGGAAGGAAAGGTCTTTTTTCCCCATCTGGTGTCCGGGAATAGAAACATGTATCTACACAGTCAATGTTGGGTTAAACATGACCCATTTGGCTGCCAGCTTTAAGTATGGAGAAATATCCTGGATCCTGAGTCACACTGAGTTTGCTTCCAAGTGCACTAGTAGGGTGAAAAAGTGTAACAATGAACAACAAGAATTCTTCTATCAATTTTAAGGATTTTTTGAACCTGCTAGGATGCTGTAAAGCCATCTCAGCATGGATCTCAAGGGGCTATATCAAATTATTCTTCCTGGGACTGCTAAGTCTTAGGTTTACCCATGATTCAATATTCAAGAAACAAACTCAATACTGAGTAATAGAAATGTGATTAAAAAGAAAAGCCCAAACCCACTATTTCCTCTTAAATAGTCTTTAAGCCACCTGTTCACTTCTACCACTCATCTCCTCCTTACTGCTGCCCTTCCTGCCTTTACCTCTCACAACTTCACCCCAGCAGTTTGGCATGCTGGTTTGCAGCAGTGGCCTCCTTCCAGCCTCTGCGGCTGCCTTACCAGCTTTCAAAGTCTTTACAAGAAACATGTGAATAGAAGGCTTGAAAATAAAGTTTTACCTCAACACTGCTGCTGCCACTTCTTTGGAGCACACAGCTTGAGCTCTCAACTTATCTTTAGGATGGAAGATCTAATAAATTGGTACTAGCGCTCTATATTGGTTTACAAAGCCTTCTACTCATAAGAGCTTGAACCATTTCTCCTTTAAAAGTCTTCATTACATTCACACCAGCTTCCTTCACTTGTTTATATTTCTCTGGGTATAAACTACACGTAAAAATATCTTCTAATGTTTCTTCATATTGCTAGAATTACAGAAAGAGGTTTTAATGCAAATTAGAACATCACTCAGACTGCCTAAAATATGTCCTATGTGTCTTTTGACAGGACATAATACACTTTGTTCTGAAATCTTATTTTTCATACCACTGTCACATACCAACACCTCCACTCATTTTGAGAACTACACCGTGAGATTACATAGCAAAATGAATATTAAAGATCAAAGAAAAGTGAGACAAATCCTGTGAATTTCACCGTATTCTTTGAAGTGCTGTAACCCTATGCTCTTGTCACCTGCTCATCTTCCAAGTTATCTGCTAGTACATTGTGTGTGAATGCTGCATGGAAAATCAAAGGTCAGTCTTTGGTGAACTTAATGTGGGATGCCACACATGATAACAGACCACTCACTAAGCACTGCTTTGCTATGTAGGTGGTCCTGCTATGGCGGGGGGGTTGACTAGATCTCTAAAGGTCCCTTCCAGCCCTTGAGATTCTGTGATTCTGTGATCTCAAAAAAGTGCCGAGTACTGTTTTGAGAATACCCATTTTAGCCAGTAACTCTACACAAATAGACGCTTGGTGAGACCAAAGAGGATTGTATGAATAGACTGATTATCAGCTCCATGCCTCTATGGGGTCACATATGCTGAGCTTGGCACTGTGCTGAAATTCTTTCAGAGTTCCTGATGCTGGAGCAGACTCATTCAGAGCTATTGTGCAGCCCTCTGCATGGTATTGGACTGCCCTGCACTTGCTTACCTTGTGTAGGTTCAAGACATGAAGTATACTTTCACAAACTTTTAGTCTTTTGTTCTCTTGCTGATCTGCACATACTATCAAGATCAAGATATATTAACACTGTTCTCTCAGATTGGATATAATATTCCTAAACTGAAGACCAGGCCAAGTCACCTCAGTAAGTGTCAAATGGGGAAAGAAAAAGGGAAGAAAATTGGAAACAGACTTCTAGGAAAGCTCTGAATGTGATAGATTTCTGTTAAGGCAGTAGGAGAAGCAAGTCAGAATTGGGTCATGGTGGACGATTTGTTACCATTAGCTGATAAGAAAAGCCGGTTTGAAAGATTTAATATAGTATGAAAATCCCAGAGCAAATGTCATTAATAGAACTCCTAGGAGAGAAAGTAACGCTTTTCACCTGTGGAACAGTTGCACTTAGCAGGAAAGTCTCTACTATTTCTTAAGAGTCCTCAGGAAGTACAGAATGTTCATCTCCAGAAAAAAAGGACCATTCTTGAGAGAGAACATTATTTCATTTTAGGCCCATCAAATGTATTAACTCCCATGTGTTGTGGCTAGGAATATGTGCCTTGGAGGAGAATACAGGACTCCACCATGGGCGAGTACTTCATAAACATTGACCCTGCTACTCTGTATCTGCAATTAAAATCTCCAGTCAAGTAGGGGCAGTGGTAATTACTCATAACCTGTTGGCTTCAGAAAGCAGCAGTTATTAACAAATCTGAACAACTTCCCTCTCATGCAAGCACCATTATAAATCGCTGCCAGGAAGGAACACAAAAGTCAAAACCATCTAATACTCATGAAGAAATGGAAAAATATGAACAAAACCACATTACTTAGTAATTCATGTGATACTTCATCAAAACAGAAAACTTTCAACTCAGAAGTACTGGTTGGCTTTCAGATGTATGCTACCATGAAATGACAAGAATAAAAAAAAATCCTAAGACTATCTTAATGAAAAATACTAAATGTACAGTTCTGTCTCACAAAACTCTTACAAAAGTCAAGAGAACTTCAACTGCACATGATGGAGTTTAGTGGACACATAAGAACTAATTCTTCATTAGCTAAACTGAGCCCTATCCACTTCAATACGGCACCTAAACCAAACAGCCTGAGAGGCAGGGTAAATTAGCCTAGACAGGGCACTTTGCAAACATAGCTGTAGGGCTTCCAGTGCCTACACTAAACTGGGCACATATATACAATTTGTTTAAAGCCGGGTAGATATAATCTGACTCATGGACATCAGGAAATCTGATGTATGCGCCAGTGTGCCAACAGCAGTGACCTGAGACCCTGGAAAACAAATATGTCACCTGATGACAGGATAAAATTTAGTCAGATAATTCCGTTGCTTAAAACGAAGAGGTGAAACCACAGCTAAAAGTTGTAATTGTTGTAGTTCACTGAGTGTTCCCTGGGGCACTGTATTCTGAAGCCTTGGAATAAAAGCTATCAGCATCCTGAATGGAGCTGTCAAGCCACACTTGGTAGCAAAACTGGTTGAGAAGATGAAAAATCCTTTTTCACTTGCAATTGATAGAGCCAATAATTCAGGCTTTCCAGAAGAAGCTTCTAACAGTTATGATATTTTAGACAATTTGAAATAATCTAGAACTACTTGATGGGTTCCTGTGAATTTGGCTCCCAAGGGAGGCTCAGAGATAAGCAGAGCCTTGTATAAAAATCTTGTCATACATGAATGTTTATATAGCACAGAACATGGTATTTTCTTGATGACAGGTATTCTGTAGAAAAGCAAAGAAGCTGGACGTGGAAGACCTTGAAGGTCAACACTCATCTGTTTGCCCAAAGTCACAAGTTTATATACATATATAGAGGGATTTTTCAATTTGTGTGTGGATGATTCTCAACAAAAAAAGTTGAGAAAGCCTCCAACAGCTTGAACAAAACTGTGAATTCAGGCTGGACACCAGTACAGAAAGTTTCTTACCAGTCAATGCAAGGCAGCAAAGACTAAAATCCCTAAGGCTTTGCTCTGTTAGGAAGAGGTTTTCCTGCTGTTGTTTCTGACTAGATGTTAAAAGGTCTCAGCAGAGGCATTTACAGCCACTGGATGCACAGGAACGTTAAATGTATTTCTGTAGACAGAGTGATGTATTTTTACCTGTTCACGTCACAAGTACGAAAGTTCCTAAGAAATCTCTTAAAGGAGCATGTGGGACCTATAGTAAGCCACAGATAATTTCTCATCTGATCTCTAAACCACAAAGAATCTCTCTTCTTGATGATAGGCTCCTCATAGTGTATATCACCATCACAGGATGCAGATGCCATTTGCAAAGAGTTACACATTTTTCTGATGGTGTTACTGCTTTTCTTGTGGAAGGTAACAGTTCTTCTTGCAAGCTAGCACGGCTTTAGAATCCAGTTCCACATCACTTAGTCTACAGACAGGACTTGAAGACCAGGAAACACTCAAAGTATATAAATACTGTTCTCAGTTCAAAAATTTATAGCTTTTCTCAAGTGATGGAGACTCAAGATATTCTTACGAGAAGTCAAAGTACCTGAAATGCTCAAGGACAGAAGAATTGTAGGATATTTCATGCTATGCATTTATTTTTGTCAAAGGTTGTTGATCCATGTATTAGACACAATCTGTCTCAAGGCTGATAGTGGCTGCAAGGCTTATTCACACATAGCTCTCCTTTATCAGAGACATTTTTTGTTAGAAATGTTTCAAGAAACACAGAAAAATGATGAAACATACCAAGAAAGTGAACAACTACAAATAACAGTGCTGGAAATATCTCCTGAAGTCAGCCCAAAACCAATTCATAGAATCAGAAATTCGACCTGAATCTCCACTTACCAGTAATGTATCTAGTCAACAGTTATCTTTAGTGCCTGGGAATAACAAAAACTTCGCTGGGTTCAGTCCAGATAAAGATTAACGTATAAGGCAAGACATAACAGAAGGTTATGAACAAAGCTGTCGGTGTGCACAATGTAACTTAGTGTTCTTCAGCAAGATAGGCAGTAACTTTTCACTGCATCTATATTTTTTCTTGCATGCAGTAACAGTTTTTATTACTTCACAATGAAAAAAAAAAGAAAATATGGTGAACTAATAACTAGCTCATATCTGTGTTTAAGAGCTAAACAATTTCCC
The DNA here is from genome assembly GCF_028858725.1 of Colius striatus. Classification (NCBI taxonomy): domain Eukaryota; kingdom Metazoa; phylum Chordata; class Aves; order Coliiformes; family Coliidae; genus Colius; species Colius striatus. Next base: position 69,219,910 of record NC_084760.1, on the reverse strand, counting down.
ACAAGCCTGGGGCTGATACTGGGCAGCTCTGCAGTAAGTGGTTTTGCAGGAATTCTTGGGAGAGGCATTTGTTAAACATTGCCAATTTAGATACCAGTCTTTTTTTCCTTTAAGGAAAACTGGCATCCGGAAGAGTTATATTTTAAGGAAGGTAGCCTAAGGCAATCCATTTTCTTAAAAGATGCCCAATCCAACACAAGAAGCAGCTGAGTTTTGGTGCAAAATTAGATCTCAAATGTCACGATTCAGCCCTTCAAGCACAAAAAGAGATGTACTGTACTCAGAGAACTCCTCTGTCTAGAGAAGCCCTTGACCTCACTAAGACCCTTGAAATTTTCTAAGCTGAGAGATAATATATCTTTTTAAGACTCTCCTCTTGGATAAGCCTCAACATCACAAGGTTATCCATGAAGTTTCTAAACCCTGGTGAACGTTTTTCTTTATTGATTGACAATCTGAGGTATGACTTACCCTCTACAGAAGCTGTTCTGAAATCTGTCTGATAAACCTGCAGGTATCATGACCAAACTCTGCCTATGAACTGAAGATACAAATTTCTTTTCCCAATAGACTTTTCATATCATAAAATTTAGCAGAGATTCTCCTTTCTAATCATGAGAAATTAATCTTCATCTTTCAGAATTATCAACTCTTTGGTTGGAGATCAGGAATTTACACAAACCTGGCAATTTTCTCCAGCACCATCTCCACCTGGGAGTTCAGTGCAATGTGTGAAAAGTGCAGACTAGTAAGGAAATTCTGAGGGTAAAAAATCATCCATTTGTTGGCCTGAAGCATTGAATGTAAATCATAATGGTTTTTGCCTTAGGGAGATTCCTTGGGTCTCAGAAGCATCTCCACCTAATCTGAAAAGACAGATTCTAGCAAGTCAAGCCAGCTTAATTTTAAGTTTACAACAGTAAATTTTCTCAGTGGAATCCCACTAAAATCAAGACCATGTACAATTAGCTAGCTCTTTGTAATTTAAGTTATTGCCTTAAAAAGTAAATATGTACAATTCAGCCTGGATGTTTACACCTCCTGCACTGAAAACCCACAGCCATTTGATTCTATTCTGTTGGTCTACTATGACAGCATTTTACCAGCTTTCACTACCCTAATTAATTTGCCTGATCCAAAATCTAGCATATGATTTGTAAGCTTTAAAACACCCTGCCTATACTCAAGAAGTGAACCCAAGAAGATGCCTCATTTTAGCAGGTATTTGATCTGCTTAGGTAACTGTAACACATAACTCAAACAAGAAAAAAGTGCTCTTACTTCCTCCTTAGTCTTTCTTCTTGAATGTTTCCACCTGTGGCAGTGGCAGAATCCAGTTCTAACATGTCATTCAATTGTCTGGAACAACCATGCCAAGAACATGGTGACAGAAGTTCCCATCACTGGAGGTTTTCAAGATGCCACTGGAGAGGGTGCTAGATAACCTCATCTAGGCTCCCTTTCCCATGAAAGGTTGGTGATCTTTTGAGGTCACTTCCAATCTGGACTGTTCTATGATTCTGTCTCACATCAGTGTTTTCATGAATCTGAAGAGCATGAAGTTTTTCAAATTTATTTGGCCACATCCTTTCTGTACCTTTTAGTCTATTTATTCTGGAGAATCTAGTACATCTGATGGATTATGCATAAGGTATGAGTGTAGAAGTGCAAAAGCACACTGAAGTTCTTCAGCTAAGTATGCATGAACTACATGCATCAGGATATTTAACAAACACAGATCACATTAATATATTGCCAACTTTTACATAATAATTTTTCACTGCTTGAGCACTCTGATACTAAAATAAAATAGAATTTTTTTTTTGGTTTTCCACATTGCAGGTTCCAGACAAAGACTGATAGTTCTGCATGCTGCGTAACACTATAATTTTCCAAACAGGGGCCTGCAAGTCATGAGAATCACTGCTTTTAATACTCCCACAGCAGACTCAAGCTCTCAGAGTGTACAGATCTTGCAATGGACTATGATTTACAGAATCATTGTCTTTCGAGGAGAGTTGATACATGAAAAACCAGCAAAGCTATTGCAGGGCAATTTACAGAAGGAGTTGTCCTCAAACAGAGGTAGTGGCTTCTTTGCTTAAATGTTTTCAGATTTCAGTGCTGCTTCTCTGGCCCTAAATGGGTTTGAGTATCTTTTGCAAATACAGCCCAACTTTCACAAAAGATTGAAAATGTAGTGCCTTTATGGTTAGCTGAAAAATGCTTTTGGCATTATCTAACAGAAATGGCCAGAATCCTTTTATCTAGCAAACAGTTTTAGCAAACTACATGATATAAAAGCTCAGCACATATCAGTGAAAACCCTTGCATGGAGGTGTCACAGACCGCATTCCTGGTTTGTGGCCACATCTCTGTTGTCTGGCCTTCTGCTCATATGCAACCTGCTGTTCTGCTTTAGCTGTGAAGCTGCCCAATGCAGGGTATTTTGCACTGCCAAAGTGTTGGTTTGTTGCTTAAATCAAGGAATATATATGTGATCAAAAATTACTGCACGTTATGAAACATTTATTCTCATTATTTCAGACAGTCATCTGCAGATAGATGAAAAAGATAAATAAGATATCACTACAAAACCAGATAAAGTAAACCCACAAATCAGGCTAATGCCAGGAAGGAAGTAAGCTATCATTATGACTTTTCTTTAAAAAGACCCAAATCAAACCAAACAATATCTCAACCTAGTAATTTTTAACATATCAGTTTGGACATCATTCTTTAAAATCAATATATCATTCCCATTTCGCATCTTAGTCTTCCCTGATTCAAGCCTGTATGAAAAATTCTGTAGCTCTGTCATTACTACTTGTGCTGACATTTTGTTTCCACTTGTGAGCAATGACTGCTTTCCTGTTTCCTTCTCTTCTCTTCCACCTTTCTGTTCTTCCTCCTGAATGCCCTTTATCATGTCACCAGAGCTGCTTTTTACCTTTAAAACTGCTGCCCAAATGACCCTGTATGAAACACTGCTTTAAAGGTGTCCTGTGAATGTATTCAGCTGCTCTATGCTTCAGATACTGCAGAGACAAGCACCTGAAATATTAGGGGGAAAAAACATCAATAAAATAATGTACTTCATAGGTGTGACATCATGAACATGATATAGTTGAGCAATAAGTCACAATATGCCAGACTTTTCAAACAAAAGAATGTAAGAAGAATGATCTCTGAAATGTTGATAACCAATGACTTGCCAGACTCTGATTAACAAGCAACTAATGCAAAATGTAAGGGTTAGGATCGGAAAAATCTCTGAAGATAGAGATTATTAGAGATTAAGATAGACACTTAAGTGAATACATCATGGCTACATTTAGAAGAGACTTTCTGATTTTGAAGATATTTCTGGCTTCAGGATTATGCCCAGGAGAGTCTCTTTCAATATGGAATCACCTTTATCTAAATGCATATTTAGATAACTTTTTCTGCTGTAGTTTTCAAATTTCTAAGTTCTGATTCTTAATGCCTTCGTCTTTATATCACTGAAAGTAGTACATACCCACCTTGAAAAGTGAATGTAACATTCATGTCATATTTTCCATCCCCTTACACTCTTTCTGCACAGCTATGTAAAGTACATAAGGTGCAGTTTCTTTCTGTGTGTGCATGGTCTAGAAAGACGGTGCAACCTTTATGTTTAAGGCAGAAAGTAAGAAGAAAAACATTGTAGGATCTTCCTATTCACATTCATTACTAAACTCAAAATGTGTTCTCCCACCAATTCAAGGAGCACAAAATGGACTTGAGACATGCAGTTGAAAAAAAAGAAAGCAAAATCAGTAGCTCTCAAGTATCTCACAGAATCAATAAAATGTGCTGTTATTGTTTACATTGAAAAGACCGAAGCAAATCCTTCCCCTCTCACATCCTCCCTCTAGGGAAGGAGAAAGGCAGCCATGAACTTGTCTACCCAGATGGGTCATCTTTGCAGTCAGATGCAGTAGCTAATGTAAATTAGACAATAAAGCTGCAGCCATTTCCAACCAGCCAGCTGTCTCTCACCCTGGTGTGACTCAGCTTCCTCACAGCGTTTCACTAAGTTTTCAGTAAATTTTGGGGACAAGTATCCCACAGTGCTCTGTCCCACTGCTGGGTCTTATATGATGAACTAAAGGTGAGCCATCTGGAGGCACTCGAAGTTCAAATGATAGATAATAAAGCATGCAAGGTTCAGGATTCAAACTCTGAAAACAAGGATGTGACATCTATGTCAATGATTTTAAATTTTTTTTTAGAAAGCCTTTTTAGTTTTTTTAGAGTCTTAGAAAAATACAGTGTGAGCATGAATCTTCACACCACTATCAATAACCACAGCAGTGCCTGGGCAGGCAGACCTTGCCTCACAGTAGGTTCAGTGACCTGCTGTCTCCTAACCCACATACATATGCATGTTTCCTTGTAGGGCAGACTAGTTCAGTGACCAGCTGTGTCCTAGTACACACGTAAGCTTTCTTGTCAGGCAGATGCTCAGGCAGGAATTTGTGATGCACTTATCGTACCCATTAAAGGCTACAGAACACAAGGACACACTATATCTCAGAAGGTCCCTTAGTCACAAACTGTGGGAGCTGGAGAGAATACTCTGGGGAGCTACAGCTGCATGCCTGCCCTGTCTACCACCCTGACCTCACAGTCTGTACTGGCACTGTTTGAGATAAGATACTGGGCTGGACAGACCTCTGGTCTGAACTTGGGATGGCCATTCTCATGCCTAATGTTAACAGATTCATAATGTTCCATGCTCACTAATCTGTTTTGACAAGAACTTGTTCTAACACTTCAAATTTAAAAACAGATTTTTTTTTAAACGTGTTTTGAGCCAGGGAAATCATCTTCCTTCCAGCTCTAGCTGGCTTTAGCACTGTAGTTGTTGGAAAAGAGATCAAATTTTAATTTGATTTTTTATTTTCAACTGCTGACCACTGATCCAGTTTGATGCCCTGTATGGCCAGTTATAAAGCAAAAAGAGGTAGTAAAAAGCAGAAATGGAGTTTTGAAAGTTTAGACCTAAAGAATGATTATTTCAGAAAGTTCTATATGAGACTTTATAGGGGCACTGACTAGGTAAGCCAAACCATAAATATCAGTAATGCTCTGTCCACAGCAGGGCAGATCAAGATTAACTCAGCCCTCCCTTTCCCTGCTGAAGCTGGGACAACAGCCACAGACTTGTACACCACAAACCATTGTGCTGCTGCAGCAAAGATGTTCCTGTGCCACATGGCAATGAAAGAAATCTTTACTGTCAGGATAGTCAGGCATTTGCACAGGTTGCCCGGAGAGGCTGTGGCTGCCCCGTCCCTGGAAGTGTTCAAGGCCGGGCTAGATGGGACCTTGAGCAACCTGATCTAGTGGAAGGTGTCCCTGCCCATGGCAGAGGGATTGGAACTAGATGACCTTTAAGGTCCCTTTCAAGACATTCTACGATACTATTATTTTCTCCTTCACTACCTCTGATTACAAATAACCTTCATTGTTATTGAACTTGAAATACTAGTAGATTGTAAGAAACACGACAAACTAGGATTGCTATGTTGTTTATCTGCTACTAGGTCTCTTTTTTATTTATTTTTTAAGAAATCACTGCAGGTAGGAAAATATTTTAACCAGAAATATGTTTTTTAAGCTGACTTAATTTCTCCAAGATAGAGACAGATTAAAGTAAATTAATTTACTTTAATTTACTTTAAGTAAATTGGTTTTTTTTTAGTTTCACCTAGAACTGGTCAAATTTTATAAAAAGGTTTATAAAGTACCCAGACTCTCTAACTTTGAAATACTCTTATTTTTTTTAATTCACTGTCATTTGAAAGAAATTAACTTACATTCTATATTTCATTAGAAAATCTTGCTTTATATCCTCCAGACATCTTAATGGGTTATTTTCTAAACTTTAAGAAATCTTTAAGAAACTTTAAGCTAAAGTAAAATAAAAAATTTCACCAATACAAAATTGTCTTGCAATGCAAATTGGAATAGGGACATAAACCTCCAAGTAAAATTACAAATCAATGTACTAGCAACTCTCATTAATAATTACAATAATCTCCAGCAAAACATTTTCAAGCTGGTTTACAAACATCAATTAATTCCTTCATTACAAGTATTAACAGGCAATAGTGTATGTGCAAAGAAAATACTTTAGGAAAAGTTTCAAAACACAGTGCTTATTTTTTACAGCTTTGGGCAGCCCGAATGCTCTGATACTACATTTTTTATGCAGAGTAACTTTTCCTACGTCTTAAGAACAATTCAAATTATGAAATGAGGAGCATTTCCTGCAACTACTGATGTTTCGTTTTCAAACACAAATTAGAAAACAAGTTAAAAAACTGCTTATTCTAAGAGATATTATTTATGTCCTGGCAAAGATGTCCTCAAACCCTTCCATTTCATTAATCCTATGAGGTACACGCATGCTGGAGATGAGAAGCTCAGGTCACATCAGTACGCTATACCATAAGCCAGTCGTTTGTTATCTTTGAAGACCACACTGTATCCTCACCCCAACTGGAAACAGCTTTGTGCAAAAACAAGGGTCCATTCACTTCACTGTATGTGCAGCTGACACAGTGCTTGTGTCAGTGCTGTGAAGGTCCACATTAAATATTGTTTCAAGTGATAAACACCCCTAGAGTAACAATACTTTCTCAAGAAAAGCAGTATGACAAAAAAAGACAGTCAAGTGGGTGAGAAAGGAATGCTTAGTAAATTTTCTTCATGCATAATGAAAAGGTTTCACCTTTAGCTGTCTGGCTGAATATGAAATTCTTAGGCTAAATTAACATTGGAAAGAACCTTCCCTGACATTGTTCAGGTACAAAATGGTGACAGGATAAATCTCATGGTCACACCCTATCCATTAATGAAGATCTCCCTTTTCAATAATCTTCAACTTGAAATAGAGTGAGCAATAGTTGGAGCAAACTTTTCATCTCAAGAATCCACTCTTGGCTGGCAGAACTATGGCAACTCAAGGAAATGATGGATGTTGCTGACAGGCAGGCTCCAGTAAGTTCTACCTTGGGGTCTGTGAGGTTTTTTTAATCCCCACTTCACTTTTCAAATTTACTAAAAATTCCAGCAATAACATGACAGTCAATACTGAGAGGATATACAGGGTCAACATCAACCACTACATAGCTGTTGTCTTTACTGCTGCAATTTAAAAGGTCACGCTCAAAAGGAAGATGTTTTCTTTGCTTCTCTGCAGCAATGCAGGGAAAACATACAGATGATAATCCAGTGAAAAACTTACTCTACAAAAACAATCCTGAAACCAGCATAATCTAGCTAATTATTAGAGGCATGCTGATGAATAGCTTTATAAGCAGCACAGAGGTAGGATCTTCTGAATTATAATACCATGAGTGATCTGTTCTAAAAAGGGAATGAGTCCATCGGAGTAAGATGTGTACTGAGATTTAAGTTATGCAGTTAAGGAGAGATAGTTACCTCTTTGTTACAAATCATAATTATCAAGGTGACTCTAATGAAATGTATTATTTCTAAAGAACTACTTTTACTGATTAAAATCCATCTGTCTGTAGAAGAGTTTTCCATAGTAAAACGACATTGGCATTTTCCGAAATATATTATTATATCATTTTGGTTGTAGCTAAAATGCTATTGCAGTCGAAACCTCTGTTTTTGTAGTGTCTATGGCATTTAGAATTAAGAGGATTATGCAGGTATCTGGCTGCAGATGATAGAGCTTTGTCTGCATTTTCATATCTGAACTGAAATGATTTATATATAACATATAAAAGTAAATTTTAGAGACTCCTCAGTCACGAATCTAAAAAAACAAAGTAAATAAGATAGCCTCTGTGTGTACAGAACTCCTCTTTCAGGTTTATGGCACTATCGGAAGTGATGTTTCATGTTTCACTGTCTTCTTTCACTGACGATGACTGTCCAGGGAGATACAAGACAGACTATTCTATAGACTTAGATGGAGGAAGCAATGGAGGCTTAGTAATAACTTTATTGTATTGGCTAAGAAGGAGTACATTTATACAATACATACAGTTTTATGTGGAACAGGTTCTTGCTGATATTAGTCTGATGTAACCGTGTATTTTCTGTGGAAAAAGACACTAAGATAATTTTGTATAGAAACTAAAGCAGCATCTCCCAGAGTCTTTACTTCCTTGGGAGGGAATTCTGTAGCTGGGTTAGGCACTAAAGGGATCTGTAACTGCATATAATATGGCTTTCCCTGTTTTGACTAAACTACCTACCTATCTAAATACAAATTGTCCAGAATTTTTAAAAAGATATGCTGCCTAGGATATGTAAAGCTACTTAGGTATAACTAGTCTTCATTTTCATTTTTTTCACCTGTACTGAAACACCCTGAAGTGTGGTGCTGAACATGCCTCAAATAAAATAGCTACCTAAGGGTTCCCTTTGAGGCTATGCTTCTGGAGACACAGGGCAGCATACAACCCAGAAACTAGGACTAAGTAGCTTGAGGACCGTTTGGGAAATTGTTGATGCTGCTAAAGGGCCACAAAGAACTGTTGCAATAATTGATAGGGATGGAAGACCAGAATTTGAGCCAGGGATATCATCACCAAGATCTCTGTAATACATCCCTTATATCTCAATAGAGATTCCCTCTACTCAGGGAGAGATATCCTCAATCTCCCCCATTTCATTCATCCTATGAGATACAAGCATGCTGGAGATGAGAAGCTCAGGTCACATCAGTACGCTATACCACAAGCCAGTCATTAGTTTGTTATCTTTGAAGACCACACTGTATCCTCACCCCAACTGGAAACAGCTTTGTGCAAAAACAAGGGTCCATTCACTTCACTGTATGTGCAGCTGACACAGTGCTTGTGTCAGTGCTGTGAAGGTCCACATTAAATATTGTTTCAAGTGATAAACACCCCTAGAGTAACAATACTTTCTCAAGAAAAGCAGTATGACAAAAAAAGACAGTCAAGTGGGTGAGAAATGGATGCTTAGTAAATTTTCTTCATGCATAATGAAAAGGCTTCACCTTGTTTTTGATTCCTGGAAATTTGAATTAATGAGTTGTCTGAAGCTTTTTTAGCTCCTTTATTATCTAAAAGGATGAGACACATTTTGTACCAGCAGAATTCACATCTCAACCCTAAGAACTACAAAAAAAAAAGGTGATCAATCTACTGAATACAGATTGTCCATTATTAGCTACTTGAATCATTCATGAGCTACCATAAATTGACACAAATACTCTTGCTTAACCACAGCCACATAAGTCTTACATTACAAGGAGGCTGTAAAATGTCTTTAACTTGTGTTTCTCTGTTTTCAGTGTTTAAAATGTAGTTAGGGTTTGCTTCACAAAAGGATACTAGACATGATGATATTGGGCTTTCAGAGTAGAATCCAGTCCATATCCATCAAGAGGGTGAGGAGTAACAGAACAGGATGCACATACTAGCACTTGGCCTGAAATTAGGTAGTTAAGTAACTGAAAGGGAGGAGAGGACACAGCAGGAGCTGGTGTTGGCTCACAGCAGCTCAGTCGTTCCTGCATTTAGCACAACCAGAGTGAGACAGCGTCCCAGTACACAGCCTTACAAAGTGCCTTGACCTTGGCTTACAGACAGGTCTGGAATTGAGGTGAGGATTTTCCATTCCTACTCGTAAAAATGGTAGCATATTGTGGAAAAAAAACCCATGTATCCTTGAGACACAGAAAAAGGAGCATAGACTAAGGAAGCCAATACAATCATATAAGAGGACAGATGTGCTCATTCCAGAGACTACTTAGATTCACTTTTTTGTTCTTCTTTCCAAATACATAAAAAATTTCAACCAAAGATAGACTATTTAAAAATAAGCAGTCCTGGAACCAGAAGTGAATAACTTTACTTTGATGATTAATTCTAAGGAAGCGACGAAGATGCAAGGGCATACTTACGTGCTTAGACACCTGGGTGTAAGAGGAGTAACACTTTACAGTCTCTTGTTTCTTTCAGCAGGAAGAGTTAATACATTTTCTTCATCTTTTTTGTTCATTTGTTTTAAGGCAAACTTCATTATAAAAGACAACCCAGCTCTTCATCAAATAACACCAACAAGTGGGTTTTTTTTTTGTTGTTTGAATATATGACATGCATTGATATAACAACAATAAAATCAGTATGCCAAATCTGAATGCAGCTAATAAATGAAAAGATCTGGGAGTTTGAAAGCTTGAAAATTACTTGCAGATGTAGCCAGGTACTTCACAGTAATGGACACTTGTATGTGTAGATGCATCAAAACAAAGACTGAGAGAGTGAAACAGTATGCGCTAAAATATATTCAAAGGGGAAGAAGATTTTTATGCCTAATTTGTGAAACTTTTAAGGAGACATTTAACAAAAAATGTATACACTAGACAAATGAAGAGCAGTATTTCATTTTTTTTCTTTTATAATAGCAACTTCATTTAGAAATGACCTCAGATTGTGCTTAAGAATAGAATTATACTTTGTGCTTTTTGTTTTTCAGCCACAGATAAAATCATATTCTTTACTTTTCTGTTTCAAATAAGGACTCTTGATTATCATTTACACCAAAAGCATTTTAAACAATCATGGTAGAAAAATGGGCTTCAAATGATATTTATGCTTATTTGAGGCCTTGATTATACTGGCTGAATGGTGCAACATGGATTTATGAATAAATGAGAATTAAGGTCAAAGTCTATTAAAAAAAAAAAAAAGAAGTAGTTCTCAATTGAATCTGAAACTATTGCAATGAAACATCCACGGTACTCCACAGCAACCACTGGACACTTATAAAAGATACTCAGACTAAAGATGTATGAAGATGCAGACAAGTGACTCAGAACAGGTCAGTGTTAGCCTAGTTGTTTTCCCCACTAGCAATGACCTGAGCTTGACCTTCTTCCTCATGCAGACACAGATTAGTACCTTTTTTCCTAGCCAGCTGAGGCATGTATTTTAGAGAATCTCCAGTAGATCCTTCTTTCTTAGTTAAAAGTATTCATTTTTCACTACCCTAAGGAGATGGGTAAAAGGACACAAAATATATTAGCCAACTCCAAACTCATCTTCGTTTATTTCAGTAGTCTAGACAAATCCACAGGATATCTGCAGGGTACTCCACTTTCAACAGCTCATGTATATTCATATACAGAAGTGATGCATATATCAAAAAACAATCCTAGCATCACACTAAAATGAAAGGCTCTATGCTGATCGTTATCAGCGAGAACCTAAGGTCATGATAGATCATGAGAACAGCTCAGTGCTCAATAACAAGCAAAAAAGGCAATCCAATATGAGCGGGACCCCAAGCGCATTTACTACCTGTCCCTGGAGTTCTATATGGGGCCGCATGCTGTAGAACACCATGGTGAACCTGGGCCTGCAGAATGCTTGTGATGAAGCCATTTATCAGGTGATGTCTTGGGGGTTCCCCCAAGCAACTGGCCAAACTTTTCCAGGTGCAGGGCCATGTATCTTTATTTCTCAGGGCTTCCTGTATTTTTTTCCAGGGCTTCCTCCTAAGGATGTGTTATTTTGACTAAATGAAGCAAAGCTTGTCTGTCAGTGTTTTTCATCCCATAGAGAAAACCATGGGGAGACCTTGGGGTTCATTGAGAGCTGGAGCATGGTTTTCTCAAACCACTGGGAAAATCATGAGTATCCAGAAAAAGTACTCCCCCCTCCAAAAAAAAAAACCCATCCAGAAAGCAACACCCTGCTTATCTCAAAAGACTAGGGAGTCTCAGGCTGCAGTTAGCTTTCCATCACTAGGGGAGATGTTGTCTGATGGGGAAGGCTGGGCCAGGAGGGGAAACTGGAGCACCAGAACACCAAATTGCACTTGGTACATGTGGGTACACAAGGTGCAGGTGTACCAGAGAAAAGTGAATCACCAGGAGGGAGGAAAGGGGGGAAAGATTTTGATTGGATTAAGATGTTACCAGGTGAGCTCAAACTGGAAAAAGCACAGGTGAGTACCACCGAGGTGATTACAAACCCCGGTGACTTAGGCTGGCCGCCACCCCTGCAGCATGAAGTCAAAAGCTTCCCCACTCCACCTGCTCTCTTGTTGCCTCACTTCACTGCATTGATCCTTGTTACACTTTGTAGCAGAAGTTGAGCTCTGTCACTGTCTCCCAGAACGAGGTGCTGCAAGTGCTGATGAAACATCCTGGCCAGTACTTTCCCTGCCAAGGGATGGGAAGGGGTTTCCAGGGAGGGGCTTGACATGTTTCTTCTCTGAGGGACTGTGCCTCAGAGGGCAGACTGGTTTCTTTTTTTGTCAGGGAGCATCCTTAAGTCCCTTTACAAGGCATTTTCCACATGCTGATTTGGCACAATGTGTGAGTGGAGGCTTCCCTTGCTGTAGCCTCTGACATGTGAGGGAGCACTGAACAGGCTGCCCAGATGGGTTGTGGAGTCTCCTTCTCTGGAGACATTCCAAACCCACCTGGATGAGTTCCTGTGTGACCTACTCTAGGTGGCCCTGCTCTGGCAGGGGGGTTGGACTGGATATCTTTCAAGGTCCCTTCCAACCATTAAGATTCTGTGATTCTGTGATTTAGAATTATTAGTAAAGGAGCAGATGAACACAGTGCTATGCCACTATGCAAATCTGTGGTTGCTGCACCTTGAATACCGCATGCAGTTTTCATCTCTTAATCTGAGAAGGAAATGGTAGAGCTGGGAAAAGTTCAGAGAAGGGCAAAAGGGATATCCGAACTATAGAATGGCTTCTAGAGAAGGAAGAAAAATGTCTAAGGTGCATTTGTTCAGACAGGAATAGATATAACTTTAAGAAATGTGAAAAGGGTCTACGCAAATCATGAATGTCATAACAAGACTGGACAGGGATTAGTGTTCTCTGTCTCTTTCCTGTGCAAGAACTAGGAGGAATCAATTGAAGCTAGTAGGAACCTGGTTCACAGCACACAAAAGGAAGAGGTTTGTAATACATTATGTAGTAGATTTGTGGAAATCCTTGCCAAACGATATTGTGGAATGTGCAAAGCTCAGGAGTGTTCAAGGAGAAATTGGTCAAGCTCATAGAAAACTTTCCATTGAAGGTAATTGGGTATAATAGACAACATCTTGCTCAGGAAGTCTCAGATGGAGATACTGGATACCAGCAGAGTGTTAGAAAGAGATACGAGTACAGGCTTGTCTTGATCTTACTCCTCCTTAGGAAACTCTTTACAGTCATTGCTGGAGTGAAGATATTGAGGGACATGGATCTTTGATATGACTTAGTATAGGTTTTCTTATGCAAAAGATTCCTACTCAAACTGGATTATACTACTCATTGCATGCACATGCTTTCACTCCCTCAGATCTGGGCTAGAAGGTGGTAAAAAAAAAAAGAAAGTACAAGGCAAAATAAGTCTTTTTTCAAGTGCTGTACATTCAGACACATCCACTATAATGAAATAGTAAATGTTTTTATGCTTTTCCCTAAAGCTAAGTTTTAGTTTACTTTGGTTTATTCTTTTGTATACGTTTACTATCCAGCAACATTTGCATTTAATATCTACCAGCACTTGGGTGACTATTTCCTGACGAGATGTAACTAATCCTGTACAGCTACAATACTGACAGCAGCAATTATTTATTTTCAAGGTATGAGTTAGGCTTTTGCCTTTTGCTAAAGATGTGGAAGCTACAGCATGTGAGAAGTACTGAAGATGAAAAGTTATGCAAGAAAGAGAATAAATTAAGAATATAATGTTAAAAAAAGAATGTATAGACTTTTTTTTTTTTAGCGCTAAATTTGACCTATTTAATGATGACTACCTTGTTGGAAATGTATTCCCAAAACCAAGTACTTAATAAAGAGATATGAGACAAGAAATATTCACCACTCTGTTGCCAGGAAACAGTAAAATAAAATCTGAAGTAAACAGATGCCCTTGAAGTTATACCTACAATATGTGGACTTTCATTTCTGATCATGTTTGCAGTCAGAGAAGGAAACGTAAGTTAAACCATACTCTCAGAGCTGTGTGAACATTGTTGGCTGTATTAATTGTTATATTCAGGCTTTAGGAAGGAAAGAATTAAAAAATTGGCTGAAGTCTTTGCTCCACTGGAAGCATGGGAACAAATCAACGACAAGAGAAATGTGACGGTGAAAAAAGCCATGTGGAAGTTTCTAAGGAGACATTTCAAGCAACAGGGAAAAAAAAACCCAACCAATGAAACCCTGCAAAATTACATATTGAAAAAAAATACTGTCATGTAGGTAACATACTGCTTAATATTAAAGTAATTGTGTTTTATATGTGGATAGTTCTATAAAGAAAACACCATCTGTTACTGTAAAATGTATTAGTGCACTTGCAGTATCTTGCATGGGCAGCAATGGGTCTGTGTTAATATGTGTTCAAGTTGTCTTTGCCCTGTCAATACTTGTGCTAGCACAGCTTCTGAACCTCATCTCTTAACCACCCCAAGCACAAGAGGCCTTCGAGAACTGAAGAGACACAGTACTCAACAGTCTGTGGGCCTGACCTGTACTCAAACTCGTTCTGCTGTGATTATGTTTTACGCATCAGCTGCTGTCAACAGACATTTATTTCTTTTCACTGCTTCCTTTTCTCCCATTTATGTGACATGAAGTACTGGTGTACTTTTCATCATTGCAAACCCCCAAAAATCATAAGCAATTGACTTCCAAGAGCAGGAAAATTATTCCCTGCAAAGAAATCCCTGTTTCATATGTGTCCTGTTCTTACCTTGTTCCCAAACTATCTGACAATGGACACTCTGAGAAACAACACACTTGGTTAGATGGATCTGTAATCTGGCCATTTCCTACAATGTTTGTACATTGAGTAAAAAAAAAATTGACAAGTTTGCACAGACTACAATATTCTCTGTTTCAGAGCTATGGTAAATGGCTGAAACAAGATCGCCAAAGCATTGTGACAGGTCAGTTTTCAAAAGAAAGCACTCACAAGACATCATATACACAAGATGACTCCAAAGGTTAAGGAGGATCAACAGATTAATATAGGTACCTGAGAAACACTCTCAGAAGAAGTCAGACTTCTACTGAAAGACCAGGTTTGTTCTTGACATTTGTTATTCATCTGTGCTCACATCTATACATAGCTATTAGTGCCAGGTCTTGAAAGAAACTAATTTACTTAGACATCAGAAAACTGACCAATTACACATAGTAGCACATAAAAAGACTGAAGCCATCTGTGATGTCATGCAAGAATTCTTTAGTATTTTTCATTCGGACATCTTAAGATGTCAGTGAAGTACTTAAATGGGAATACACATCAAAACCCCCAAAATGTGCTTTTTTTCCTGTTAAGTGAATAGAAGAGCAGAATTCATCTGCATAGAGAAGGTTGATTTCCCTGGCAGAGGAGTTCACTAAGAACGTATTAAAACAAATTCAGAGATTTCTGGCCCTTTTAAACTTACTTTAAGTCACCCTAGAGTACCATAGGAGACATCTCTGAAACATCAGTGAATTAATGGCCACCATATTATAGTAGCTATCACAAATCAGTCTAATTGTAATCATAAATAAAATAAACAAAAAATTGTGGTTTTTTTCCCTACAGAATTTTATTGGAATATTAAAAAATGCTTTCTAGAATGCATTCAGCCACCAGTCATAAATGCAGAAAGATGCCTAAAGTGAGAGATGTCTTCTTTCATTTAATTTTAACATAGAACTTGTGATTGCATACAGGATTTACTTCTAACACATGAGGCTAGTTAGAACAGATATCTCATTAATCTCAGTGGAAACTACCAGTTCAGTACCATACTAACATATTGGTCCTGACCAAACGTGTTATGTAGACCTCAGCTTTGCAGACACATTACTCACTGAGAAACGCCTGTGGCATTTCATGGAGATGGAGGAGAAATAAGAGGTATTGAGCTTAAAGATAATGCAAACATCAATAAGACAAAGATAAGGCAAAAGATAAGACATCTTACCCCATCTAGTAGAGAACCCCAAGCTCATTAAGGCCCATGGGGTCATTCATGCAGGACTCAGACTTTGTTTCCCTGCCAACGGCTGTCTCTGCTCTCCAAAGCAGGGGTGCTTTGGCTGTGTGGTGTGCAGCTGCTGCTGAACCAAAGTGCAACACAGCAACTCTGGCACATAAGCTGCCTTTACACCGTTCTCTTCACCTAAGCCAGGACATCCGGGCCTCCTGTCACTGGGAGGCTCTTAGGCAAAGCAAGTCTATACTGCCTACTTAAGCAGTCGGGAAAGCTTCTCTGGATGGGGATGCATGGATAAAGAGAGACAGCAAACCTTTTCTACCTATCTATCCTCGTATTCATCACTGCAGCAACCTGCAAAATTAAGGTGACTAACCCAACTTGATGTCTGCCAGTGACAGGTGATTGAACTTGAATGCTTAAAATCACTGATCTAATCACATTCCATGAATAAACTTTGATTCATCACTAACATGCTCTGTTTATGCTTTAACTCAATTCCTTTCACTATCCCACATGATCATTCTATAACAAGCACAGTAAACACACATGAAGACCCACCATATAAGAGCATATCCTTTTTTCAGTATTTTGACAGTAAGATTCAGCAAAGCTGGTAGTTTAGTGGACTAATTTGAAGAAGGAGGAAACAGGCACTGAAGGCAAAAAGCATTTCAGGTGAGGACAATATTATGGCAAATCGGTATAAGACCATCAAGGTGTCATTCAGGTTATTTGCTCTCAAGCTTCTCAAAAAAAAAAAAAAAAGTCACTTGTTTTTCAAAGTCAGTTTAGAAAAAAAGGATTATTTCTTCTATCTGTAACATTTCATCATCCAAAATAATAATTTGCTTTTGCTGCCATATTTTTCCTCCCCTAACTGATGCCCAGGAGAAGTCCCAATGATATCTGCAACCATTTAAATTAAGCTTCCTTATATGGTCTGGTTGTTGGAAAAAATCTAGTTGTAAACACTTCAGACAAGTCAAAGGCAAATGGACAACACCCAGATGGGACAAAGTTTTGAGGGGTTGTGTTTGAATTTACTTTTTTTAAAAAAAATAATTCTATTTTCATATTGTGGATGCTAATTTGAGAAAAATACCAAAAAGCAAAGCACCATCCACCATTCTGTCAGATTGCAAGTCAAGAGCTAAGGAACTGAAGCCAATAAGGATTAAATGGGAAGTTCTTAATTTATTTTAAAGTTGGTTTGTACAAAATATTTTGTCTTTCTGATCTTGGGACAAAATACACCCTTTGAAGAAAAAAAAAATCTTAATTTCTTCTTACATGTATCCAAGTAGTCAGAATAAAAAGGATTCCTTGCAAACATCTCTAATAGCATTTAAAGACAACAGTCTGGTCAGTCACATATGTCATTCTCATATAGGCTCCTGTTCAAAGCTTTTTATCAAAATGATTTAGCAAACATGACAAATATATTTAGGATATGTTTTAACAGTTAAAGCTGACAAGTTGCTGACCTGAGCAGATAGAATAAAGGCTATTTGGTTTGCTAATGAAAAGTAATTCAAGCTGCTAGCGTCCAAAGCTCTACCTGGACCAAAGGTATCAGGCCTCTAATTCCATAAAGTATATTTAGTGTCCTATTCTGAACTCCTGTGATAAAACTGAAATCTCTAATTCTCCTTTGAGGCTATGTTTGTAGCCTGGTTAGATGCATGGCATGGTTTGATCTGAGCCACAGATACCTATACACAGTTGCACAATGAGAGAAACAAGAACTCCAAGGTGTGTGTATATGTGACCTCTTCTCACCCTAGCTTGGACAGATGGACTCTTGCGTCCAGAAAAAGAGAGTGGCAGCAGAGAGCATCTTGTGCCTCTGCCTCCCTTCCAAGGTTCTGTTGGCAAAGTCCGAGCCTCATCGAAACTGTACAATCTCCTTGTCATGACCTCATGTGGTTTGAAGGGGTTTGTTAGCCATCAGCTGGAGTTTGGAGTGAAGTTTCATAGAAGAAAAGGCCAACAACGATGGACAGAACTTCATGTAGATTCTGCAAGGCAAGCAGGAATAATTAAAATTAAGACCATGCTTTAACTTCTAAACACCCATGGCCGTACCTATCTGAGCCACATACTCTCATTTTTCAGTGCAGGACTACACTGAAAGCTTGGGTTTTGGGTTTTGGTTTTTTTTTCAAGCATGAATGTGGCAAAAACTCAAATTCCTGAGCTGAAAAAAAATCACAGCTTTCAGAAGCTGACAAAATTATCTGATGAACAAATACAAAGTATAAACACATGGATTTCCAGGCTTTATTCTAGTCAGAGATGAGATGAACACCAAGGGCCAAATCCAAGTTCCGCTCAAGTCAGTTGGAGCTTTGCCTTAGACAGTAGCTGAGCTGCACTTCCCCCGAAGTCAGAATTCATCATCCTCTGCACAGGAAGAAGGCTGTCATACTTGCCTGATGTTTACATTAAATGGAAGTTTCACTGAAGGGTAAGTTGAGATGCACAATATATATCTCTTTTAAAAAATATTTTGCTGGAGAATCTTGTAAACAGTGATGTTTATGAAAGTAAGTACAACGGTAGAGTTAGATCCAATGTGGGTGGCTGCATAAATAGAGGTTTCACACTGAAATTATAACCTTCAGCTGCATAAAAAGAGGTTTCATGCTGGAACTATAACCACCAGCTCCTTCACCGTGATAATCAAGAAGTGGATCTAAAGTCTGGTTTTGTTCTTGGAGCTTTCCACAGGTTGGCTGCAAACACAGCATAAATGTATTGCAGCCTGTACTGCCTTTGCAATATACAGAGATATTTAGAGAATGCTAACATGTGAGCATCAAAATCTCTTCAGTTGTGATTTACCCCAGACTGAATCCCAGGCAAGAAAGAGAGAGAATCTAGACTGTAAACCCTGCTATTCACAGTAAGCCAATGTGTCTGCACTCATGCTACCACTCAAATCTATTTTTAAAAAATTGTGGTAATGATTTCCTCATAAAACATCAAAATACCTGTAATCTAGAAAAATATTCTTAATACTTTCCTTGTCTAAGGAGATAATAAAAGCTTCAGGCATGTTGTGATTAATGCAACATATGTGCAGATGTGCTCATGAGAATATTCCTTAATCTCTTTCGATAAACTTGAGCTTCCACCTCTCTCATTTTCAGATTCCTCATTGTATTAGCCTTCATTTTTCAAAGAGGATTTTGATTTTTTCACTCCTATCCACTTGCCTCTCCTAGTAATAACTCATAGCTCTAAATCACCTATAAGCTCTTCAAACGCAGTATTTACCCTTTTCCTAGCAGCAAGATATTAAAGTTTTACCTCTTAAAAAGGTCCTCGATTTCTGTATTATCTGTGTTTGACATTTCTTCTGTGACAAGAAAGTCTAAGAAATTTGTCAGCAAAGCGAAACAAGTAAGTTGCAAAAGAGTAACATGGTTCTCAGAATTTTTTTTGTTCTCATTTATTCTGCCTCCCTGAAAAAGTAATTATTCAGCATATGGTAAGTTAAGAAGTGCATAGTTTTTTCCTTTAAATACAAAAACATATGCCATTGTGAATTCAGTTACTTTTTCACTGACAGCCTCAGACTTCAGAAACAGAAGATTGTTCCAAATATTACTCAACTATTACGCTTCTAGAATACTTACTACTCTGACAATCACAAGGCAAGAAGAAACTTCAGTTTAAAAAACCTTCTGAAGAACTGCTTCTTCAAGTCTGCAGATGTGACTGTCAACACACATTTCTTGATTTCAATACAACAGCTCATTACTTTTCTTGATGGGGTCATATGGAATATCAGAAAGATTTCTGAATTTCTACTGTGTTCTTAAAGTTGCATTTAAAGTCATCAGTCTGTAGCCACAAAATAACTTCCTATGACTTGTGTCAAACCTAGCCAGATCTAAGGAACCTGGGCAAAAGACAATGAAGCAACATAGAAAGTTCTAAAATTGCCTAAGAAGCAGCAAAAATCTGAATGATCAACATTTGATTCATATTCAAGATACGAATATTACTATGAACACACTAGATGACATAAAGATGCAAAATGGCTTTACACACAAAGCTATATAAGTAAGAAAGTATGTTCTTCTGTGCAGGTATGTCTGTTTATAAAACAAGCTTGTAATCATGGATTAAAAAAACCAACGTAACACTCAATGCTGAGATGTAAGTAAGCTGCAAGGCATGCCACAAGAAATGCTGAGACATTGTTTTTTTTCTTTTTCATTGCTTTCATACTGCTGCAGTCAGGTCCACACTTCTCTAGTGGCACCTGCTTAGCCTTCCATTGAACCTGATGGGCAGGACTCTGTCAGTAATATCCAGCCCAGCATGTGCCTTTTAAAACAAATTCTCCATTTAGTTTACCTGCTTGAAACTCCATTTTTCTACAATGACTCTGCAGCAACAGTTCTGTCTGTACCATACAAACAGCAGAAGCATGTAAAGCAGAAGGTGGAAGGATGCTGCTGGAAGCATGCAGTATCAGCTCCTCCCAGAGCTCAGTGTTCTAGTAGCACCTCGGGACAGAGGTGGGAATCTGCATCCATTGCTGTATAAATGTCCCGAGCCACTTTCATCTGTATACAGACATGCAGGTACTCCTGAGCTGCTCAGCTTTCTACCCTGCAGGTAGCTGAGTAGGTGGTGAGAAAATCTATCATCTCTTCCAATACGTACAATATTGTTGTAATTGCCTCCTGGAGCATATGCAATGGTGGCTGCAGTTTATTCCTTTTGTGGAGCAACAGACAGGTGTAGCAAACAGCTGCATATTAGATGCAGGGCTCAGAACTCTATGGGAGAACTACAACACTTTCATAGATGGCTGCCATTTGTTCACGTCATATTTACGTTGCCCTCATAAGTTCTCTGAGTCAGCTGATAGTTTTCTTCTTCTGAAGTGTAACATGGTTCTCTCTCATTTCCTCTGAGACTGGTTACAGAGAGAAACATGTCTATAGCTGGGTATAGAATGGGCATTCCCAGCAACACTTGGATCTTTTCTGTGCCTGACTGATGTGTCTTCTCACACACCACACACTGGGTCCAGAACAAGAAGACCATTTTCTCTCTCCTCTGTGGTACGGTCTAGAGGAAATAAAACTTAACATATTTTCAGCAACTGAAGGACCTAAATCATGAACAGTTTCCTCCAGCTTTTGTGCTGTGCTCTCCTGGCATATTTTCTGGTCCTTTTAAACAAGTCTAAAGTTTCCTGAAGAGTAATTACAGAACCAAAAGCATTATATGATCAGTGATGAGTAAATGCATGTGGAGAAGACATAAGGTGCACTTCTTTGACCTAACCAGCTACAGACTGACTACCTGAGGCTGCAGTGGCCTGGATTCAGTGATCCTGATGACTCTACCTACACATACTGGGTCACATGCAGGTTGTACACATAACTTGAATTCTGGCATTTGCAAATTACTCCACTTTTCTACCTTAGTGATTTCAATTTAAATGAGCATTTCTTTATATTTTATTACTTTTAAGAGAAAGCTAAGTGAGAAAAAAAATGAGTCTCACAGCTTCCTACTCACAACTTACCCATCAAACCAGGTAAAATCTTTCTGAATGCACTATTTTTCTGATACTTGAACTAGTGGAAGAACTGACAACTGATGTGTGATTAGTACAGGCTAATTGTCATGAGGCACAGACAGGTTTTCATAGTTCTTTGCTAACTTTGAGGAATGCTGAGATTCATAAATCCTGGACCACATTTCCATCTCTAAAAGGGAGAACATTTTACCAGAACCAGATCTTTCTGCTGTTGGTTTGGCTTTTTCCCCCCCCCCCAAGGACCACCTTCATGTCTGACTCTCCATAGACCGAGTCGTTCATAATTGTCTCTGGATCCCAGACTCATTCTTGACTGTGCTATCTCAGTCTCAGTTCTGCTAGCTTGTTTTCTGAACCTTAATCTTTTCTTTTTCTCCTAAAAGCAGTAAGTGAAATTATTAGAAAGTTCTTAAGTCTCCCATCAAAATCATACAAATAGTATGAACCAAGAGATTTTCTTCCTTCCAAGACTATTTAAAAGAGAAATTCAGCTGGTAAATAGAAGCAAACATTTAACAGCACATCCAATTTTAAACATTTAGTTCCTGAGAAGAGACAAGATTTTTTAACAATAAAAGACAGAAGTTAGTAAAGAAGTAAAACATTTCAGACAACCTTTCTCAAAACTGATGTAGATCAGGCCAGTTATTCTGAGAATGAACAAAAAGTCTCTGTCATTGATTCATCCTAACAAATCCAGAAGCAGTCACAAGACAGACCAGGAGTTCAAATTGATCCAGCTAAATTCAGATCTGTTATTTGTCAAAATCCATACGGACAGTTATCCTTGGGTTGTTCCAATTGTGTTGCCAAGAATTTTTCTTTAGAAAAGTTTACAATGGATCACAGAGATACAATGTTCCTGAGTCACTTCCCCCCCCCAATAGGTTACTAAATTAGCCAGATATTTTTATTGCTATTAGCATTAATCATACTTTTCCTTTGTCTCAAGAGGAATAAAACATTGTATTAGGCACTCTGAAGACAGTAAATAAACATAGTTTCTTTGTCCATAGGTGATGCCTCCAATACCCTTTACTGATGAAAACACCTTTGGTTGGTTGCATTAGCAAGTGATCTCATCTACTGAAAATAATTAGGATCTTCTATTAAAAAGCCAATCCTACTGAAGCAATTGGTTCTATCATTTTTCAAGACCTACACATTCAGGAGCAGCACAACAATGCATTCTACAGAGGTACAGCCTAAATACCAACAAATTGTTCCTTTTAAAAGCTGTGAAATATTTTGTTGTTCCCAAAGTTTTCTCCTTGAAGAATAAGAGGGAAAAAGGAAGGATCTTTCAAGGTGCTTGGATTATGAATTCTCAGCTCACACATCCATTTCTCCCTCTGCAAACAGTATTGGAAACTATTTCTAAACAAACATGCTTTAACAAGACTTAAGATTTATGGCCTCTTGTGAGCATAGCAGGTAAATTACAAAAATAGACTTTGGTTTTAAGCAAAATTATTCAGTATCATCCTTTAACTTGGCATTTGTCTCTACCTGAAGATCAGGATTACTTTTTTTGTTGTTTGGTCACATGCAGTTTCTTATTTATTTCCCCATTACCAACCCACCTCAGCTTTTCAATAAGCACAGCCACTTCAGATTATGAACAGTAGCAATTAAAAAGGACAGGGTTCACTTTGGATAAAAGAATTAGCTATTGCAAACTGTTGTTCATTTTCTGCTTTGGCATATGTTCTGCAAGCTTTCACAGAGGCTTTAAGCTTTAATCTGTTCTATAAGCTCTGTAAAGCTTTAATTGGCTTTTTGACCATAAAATCTCCACCAGTTTTTTTTCACCTGGCTTGCTGGATTTGCTGGCTTTTAAGTCTAATTCAAACTGCATTCTGCACTTTGTATTATTGCTGCTTTTACCCATGTGGGGCTAGTCTACCTTTGCATTCAAATATATGAATCAGTGCAGCTTTTCTGTACCAACCAAAGAATTGCTAAAACTTCCCTGTATTAGTTCTTGCAAGGTGGCTACTACTGCAAAGCACCTTCAATCCCCTCTGAACAAACAGCCATTGCTATTTCCCAAAGCAAAGGTCACGTCTGCAGGAATCATCAAGCCACACTGGCTGGAGACAAATTAGATGGCAGACCTGCTCAACTTAGCCTGCCAATAGTACTGCCAGACCAATGCTGACAAACAAAAAGCATTCAGCCACCAGGACTGTAAGCATCCCTCTTTGTAGACAACTTCAGTATTACTTCCATTATTAATGCTAAATCTGAAAGCAAAGACACAGCAAGGAGCTAACCTGAATACATATCTGTCTTTGGGATGCTAGAAAACTGTTTTCACTTCATCTCACAGTACCTCCTGAAGGCTCACGTCCTGGGGAGAGACTCTTGGCAGAAATACAAGTAGGCACCACACAGCACAGATCGCCCCACGCAGCTCCTTGTGCCCTTGCAGCTGAGCTCCCCAGCTGCAGGGCTTTGCCCGGCCTTCCTCCTCCTCACACATCCACAGAACCACTCTGCCTACAGGTAGTGACAGGCCTCAGGCAACATTTCGTGTCCGACCTGTAACAGATTACTGTGACTGATGTCACCTGCTTCCTCTCAGAGGCAAGGCAAAGGGCTATGCTGGGAAACTGCTCAGTGCAGGTCTGCCTCTTCGCCTTGAATTCTCAGGGAGCTTTCAGGCAATGTTATTAAAATTGCTAGGGAAACTGCTCAGACTGAAAATTAGCAGCAGCACTCCAGGCATGTCTGCATTTGTGTGGATATGAAGCAATCATCTTTGCTGTTGGAATACTTCCTCCACTGGGAAAAGCACAATTAATTACATCTGCTAATCAGCATACAAGATCACCTATTAAAAACCACCTATGAATAATCTCATTAACCAACAAGGATTTTGCTTATCCCCAAATTACCTTCCTGAGGGCAGATGCCAGACACTTTATAAAGGCTTTATGATCCTACAGATTTAAGTCTAGAGGGAAAATCCTGCTGACCAGTCATAACCACCACAGATGCTGAGCAGTATGTGCTTAAAATATTTGCCAGCCCTCGATGCTGAAGGACAATATGGCCTCTGTCAGAGCCCCATACTTTCAAGGAAAAACTGCAGCAGACAGGTACCACTTTTGCAGTGCATCCTGTTTAAGCAAATCAATGGAGTGCATCAGTCAGCAACTGAACAGTAAAACAAAGATAAGAAAGAATACAGCAAATGAGGAATGGGTGGACAAGGAATAAGACAGATATCAGGAATCCAAACAGCTAACAAAGCAAAGGTGGTAGAGGAGTGAAATGACTGAAAAAAAACCCAAAGATCAGTGACTTCATCTAATCAGTATATTTTTTTTTTAAAATTACTTCACTTTTTAAGGAACAATTTCTCTAAGTTTTTTCAGGCCTTCCATTATCTGAATAATTGTACTGCTCCAAATCTAGATAAACCTCTGTTATTCCCAAAATCTCCCACAAAATGCTTCTGTAGTTAAGCATATGTATAATTGCTACAGCATCAGGAGCTAAGACTTTTTATTTTTTAATTTTACAAATTTAGTTCCATCACATCAAAACAGCATAACCTTAAGAAAGGAAAGTAAACTTGACTTTCAGCCTTTTAGCGGAGTTGTGGTGAACTTCTGAAACAGATAGATTTGTTTAAGAGCCTTCTGAGTGGCTCCTGAATTCATATTCAGACACATCCATGAAAAATTCCAAAAGCACTTAAGTGACATGGAAGCACGAGCCCCAAAGCCCTCACCTACAGATCTCACTGGAGACCTGTACATCATCCATTTCCTTCAGAAGCACAAGATACTGCACAGCAGTACTGGCTACAAATACTGCTCACACTTCTTACTTCTTAGTTTTGTCTGTTCTGTTTCTATCATACAGATACTCATTTAATGAAGCTCTAGAACTGTATTTTGTAGCTTAGACAAGTATTTCAAATCAGAAGTCAGTAGGAAAAAGCCCTTTACACAATCTGAAGCTTTGGAAAGTTCCATACAATCTGAGGCTATCAAAATTAGAAAAGTTAATATAAACACATTATATATTACAGTTTATAAAACACAGAAAATAGTATGCCTGTAAGATTCTCTTTTTTAACCACAGTTTTATCCAGGCTGTGAAAGCGTGTGGAAGGAATTCACTTGGAAAGTATAACAGCCAATTATGACTTACAAGATTGACTGCATTGTGGGGCCAGGAACAAATACTCACCTGAGAAGCTGGTTAGTAAGTACCAGCTAGTATATTAGGAAAGTTATACTGTCCCTGTATATTTTTCCTTCTTACCAGAAAAATAACTCTCCCAAACTAAAAAAACAATGGTATGGTTTTTGTCTTACTCTACCATAAAAAAAGTAAATGTCTTTTTTCCTGTAGCACCTAGTGACAGGACAAGGGGTAACAGGCACAAGCTGGAACACAGGAAGTTCCAATTGAACACAAGAGAAAACAACTTTACTGTGGGGGAGCCCTGCCTGGCACAGGCTGCCCAGGGAGGACGTTGAGTCATCTCCTCTGTAGGTTTTCCAAACCCATCTGGATGCATTCCTGTGTGATCTGATCTAGGTGAACCTGCTTGAGCAAGGGGGTAGGACTAGATGATCTCTAGAGGTTCTTTTAAACCCCTAGCATTCTGTGATTAGTCAATCAAAGCCTTTCTCCACACATTACAGATCTACAGACCACCCTGACACAACCACAGCCAGATGTGCTGAGCATTAAGCTGGCAAAAATTATATTTTCAATACTGACTTTCCCTATGTACTGAAAATTTAATTTTCACTTATTTAGCAAGGAAATATTTTTTTTAAATCTCTTTTTTTTCTTTTATTATTTTTCACCACTACACTACTCAAACTTATCCTCGGGATTAAAACCAGAGCAGAGAAATCTGGCTGAATCACTCTGAATCACTGGGAACCTGTCATAGTTCTCTCTCTCCTCTTCCCTATGCAGTGGCCTATTTTCCCTGGGTGATTATATTCTTCTTTTTCCTGGCTCATTTGGTACCCAATATACAGAGAAGGCAGAAACGGCTGTCCAAACACCAACTTAGTTTGTGCCATCTCACCAACCCCTTCACGGGAAGGCTGGATGCTGTTCAACCAGCAAGTGCAAGGTCTTGAGTGCTGGTGGTAAAGCCAAATAACACTAATACAGAATAAGCAGTACATCTGCAGAAATGTGAGCTGTTGTGGATCATAAGGTGAACAGCAGTTATCAAGATCACAGTGTTGTCTGGGATGTATAAAGAGAAGGACAGTGACGTAGAGACCTGGAGACATACTGGGTACATCTCGCACTGGTATGCTCCAATTGCTTTCCTCGACAGTGAGGCTGTGGCTGGGAGGGTATTCTCCTCAGTGAGGAGGGTATTCACCTGCAGTGTTATCTAGCAACTGGAGCTCTGCACATGAGGTGTAAGCCTTGACAGTGACCAGCATACTCTTCACTGCTGGTTAAAGTGACATGTGGGCATGCAATCCTGCAACCTAAGCAGACTGCAGCAGGTCCCTCTTCTACTGTAGCCATTGGGAAAAGAGCTGCACGCATTCAGCACACGTTAGGTCACAGCTGAAGCAGCTGTCAACAACAACGCAGACCATCTGGACAGGATCCAGAAGAAAACACTGAGAATTATCAGAGGTCTAGCTATGGTAAGCTACAAAGGGAAGTGCAAAAAACACAGAGAGGAGATGGGTGAAGACGTTAACAAACAAAACATGAAATGCTGCTGGAGGGTGGAAAGGAATAATGGTCTACAATCCATGCACAGGAGGATATAAACATCCAGGTATGATGTCTGTGATGAACAATTCATCACCCTGACTGGTGGCTACATGACAAGAGCAAGCATGAGAATAGTCCAGTTAAATGCTTAGAGGCACTGACAGTCATCAAAGTCCAATGAGCTTTCTAAAGAAATAACTCCCCTTCCACGATTTCTCCTTAGAAAGGATGGCTACACAACTAACAATTTGTGCAAGTGCTTTTACAGCCAATTGATCTTTTAGCTAATGATCTTCTGCAAAGTCAACAAGTTCAGAAGGAGATGGATGTGTTCACCTGAGCAGAAACCTAGGTTAGTAGAGGTGGTCTTCCATTTTGGACTTCCATTTTGGCAGAGATAACAAAGCATCACTATCCCCACTACTAGCGAAGAGTAGCATTCTGTTTGCTTTTTCTCCCCTGGTTGCTGGGCAACCACAATATCTTTTATATCTGTAAATGCAGCAAATATTTTGAGCCATTTTAATATTCAGCCTTGTGGAGAGCTGATTCATCATCACTTTTCTTCAGATGGGTATAATTAAGCTTTGCACTCTAGTTAGTATAAGCCTTTGGAGTTGGTAGTAGGTTGAAATTACAGTAGATGAAAGAAGAGTAGGAACAAACCCACAGCTTAACCATCATATGACTGACATATTGCTTATTCTTCATCCTCATGTAGACCAGGCCTGCATCACAGTGGCACTTCACAGAATGGGATTCCTTAGATAGACACATGATTTTTTTTTTGCATGCTTAGGTTATGCTATTTCTAGCTGCAAAACACGTACAAGAGATGAACATAAAAGTACACGACTGGTAGGGCATGCATAATTTCAATCCTCTTCAGTATCTCAACATCTCTTGAAAAAAAACCAACAGACAAGCCCAATTAACAACCATGTGGACATATACTTCTACCACATGGCATCAATTACATGATCAGTTGCAAAGTTACACACTATCAATAATCTCACCTACAATAATAACCCAAATCCAGCTCCTGCACAACTTGTCCTAAAAGTACTAGCACACATGTTGTGGCAATCTTGCTGCAATGGTGTAAGATTTCACTAGTTCCAGTTCTTTCCACTGTGCTGCTGACTCTACCACACAGAGGAAGAGGAGAATGCATGCTCACGTCTCAGTCCCATGTAGTTTTGATTTTAAGCATCTGAGCTAAAACTGCCAGTGATACTGAGTTTGTGCAAAGACAGTACTCTGCAAATGGGACTGTGCTGAGAGGGCTACATATTAACAATGCCTACCCATGTCTGCTGTGAGATAGGAGCCTATGGGTGACAACTTCAAACTTCTGCACAAACATCCAAGATATGCCCTAAACCTCTCACAACTGCCTGGTAAATACAGCAATATCCTTCTCTTTGACCTTTGTTGTATCAATTTCTACAGTAAAATATCAATAACAGTACAGAATGATCGTATAAACAACCCATGTAGATAGTTGTAAGAAAAAAAAAACAAAGATAAGCATTCAGGCACACAAGCTCTTCATATCTCAAACAAGAGCAACATGAAGCTAGATGCAGATTAACTGTTCTGCATTACTAGTCTAGGTTAACCAGATATATAACTATTGGTTGGTGCCAGTGGAGCAGAGGACAGTGTTCGTAGATAAGGCTGCTGTAGAAGTCAACTCTTCTAGGGGACACAGGAGACAGAGAGACTCACTCTTCCTTTAAAGTCTGGTTTACTAAGAGGCTCATTGGGGCAGTTTGAAGTGAAGCCCAGTGAAAAGACAAGCATTTGTTTGTGTCCAATGAAAAGACAAAGATTTATGTCCCAGATGTCTTTTGAAGGTATTTCAACGTCTCCAGTCCACTCGCCTCCTCTCTTTGATCTTTTGCACCATTTTGTAAATGGCAAAGAGGCAGATTTAAAATATAGCAACATCAAACAAAACCTGACTACTTGGAGCTTTTCTTTTTTCATGCCCTTAGCTACAGAAAGAGATGAAAGCAACAGAAAGAAGAGCTCCTACTCTGGAATAGGATCACATTTTTCAGGTTTCATGACTACATCATGATTTTCCAAGCTCTCACCATGCAAGATAGGAAACAGGCTTTTGATGTATGGGGCTCAACTCTCAGACACAACTGGCAGAAGAGAGGTCTTCAGGTTTTCATAAAGATGGCTACCCAGTTCCAAACCCACATGACAGAAATCAGGGAATATACTATGCCACTCTTCTTCCCTGATAGCTGAAAGAAGGGTCATTGAAATGAAATACAAGTCAGCTATGCCATCTCTAGATCTTCTGTTGTTTCTTTTACACATTTTCCATAGCACTGAAACTGGGTCTTTGCACAGCAGAGGCTCTAGCATATTATACTGCAATATTTACAGATCTCATTTACTGCAAAAATCACTATTAGTTAGGAAGTGAACTAAAGAATTAGGTTATCTCTGCAAAGTAGCATTAAGAATAACACCTTCTGGCTCAGGACAAAGAGGTATGCCATCAATCATTATTATGGGTAAAAAGTCATTATTCAGTAAATTAAATGGCCTGGAAAACAAAGCAAGAGGTTATTTGCAGCGAATGTTTAGGGAGGCTCACTCTTTCCTTGAGTTGTTCAGGCTTTCAGTGGCCTTGATCCATTTGCTTTGTGTCAGCCTATGCCACCTGGATATAAATGTCTTCTAGCTTCTACTCCTTACACTGCCTTTTAATAAGTTAAAAGAGCCTGCAGAAAGGCACAACTTATTTATATCCCTGGAAACAGTGCAGGATCTATTTTTTTAACATGCCATTGGTAGTACACATCAATCCTTCAAGGTAGTTTCTTGTACAATGCAGATCTCAGTAGTTGCATTACAAATGATGTGATGGCTACCAGCAGACCAAAGATGTACAATTGCAGCAAGACCTCCTCAAGCATTTCCTTCCAATAGATGTGTTGCTTCACAGGCAGGAAAGCACATCAAATACGCTCGCTCCTGAATGTGTTTCTCTCAGGCAACACTGATTCTGATCATCTATGTGGAAAAGAACTGAATCACGGTTCTTTTACTATTTTCAGACACGTGAATGCTAAACTAAGAGAGCATCAGTGTTGGTGTTTTGTCCTTTCTTTTATTTCTTAATCAAGCAACATAATATCAATTTCTGCCGGTCTTCACTCACAAGATAGTCCCTTCCAGCTACCTAACACAAGTTTATTTTTTCCCTTGGTCTCACTCAAGTTTGACAATATACCAAAGAAATAGTGCCAGAATCAAACTAAGTCTATATTCAGTTCAATTCCATCATTGCATCAATTGACTTTTTCCTAGGATGGGTTGATGATGCATGAACAGTCACTTTTTTACCCATCAGTATATCCCTTTGGAAATCTATGTCTACAGTTATTTTTCCTACTCTCAGACCACTCTCAGTACTGCTGTGTCTCAGGCTTTTCCCCTTTCTAAGAAATATCTTAGTTGTATCTTAGTAGAAGTCTCACAGGTGTGGATATAACCTAGCACTCCTCCAAATTTGGGGCAGGGGGGAGGGGGGAAGGGATTCTGCTTGTATTTCTAAATGCTTTTGGTCCTTTTCTATTACTTCACTGTCTCTACTGAAGTTCTGTAGAGTTAGTGTTAAATGTGTATCAGCAATATATTACTTCCTCCAATGATTCTTCTCCTCATTTAATCAGATATGCTATGCTAATTTTATGTTGATGAAAATATATCATTCCTTTTAAGTCGGGATTTCCTATCTTTTGATAACATGTCAACCAGAGAACAACTAAAACACTTTTGTAGACAGCTCTCTTAAAATCTTGGTTGTTACAGTATTATTTTCTGATCCTAATTAGGAGACCACCTTCACAGATAACAACACAGCTGTATAGTAAGCTTTAAAAAACAACTAACCAAACAGACAAAAAAAGTATGATGCAAATTCCAGGAAAGCCTACTTTGGTGACAACACAATTTGACTATACGACAAAATTACATCTTCCATGGGTCCTTGGCCTGCTCAGCATAAAAAAAAAAATATGAACAAACAATTCCTTTACACATTTTGCAAGTGGATGACTGAATTAGTTCTAAAACTTGATTACAGATGCTCTACACAATATTCTGGGTTGGCACCTGATAAATATTCAATTAAGCAATGATATTAAAACCTGAAATTACTTGTAAACAATAGCACTGCTGGGAAAGCATAATGGTTCCAATAGTGCTATGCAGAAAGAAGACATTTAGAATCCAGCACTTGACATGCAGGTCAGACCTTCTGGTTGCATTAATAACACAGACATATTAAGACTGAAGTTTAACAATAACATCCCCTAATCAGATGCAGTTTCTGAAGAAAATCCTGTAAGACAAAAAGCAGGAAGACTACAATAGAAGAGTAGCCATAATGCATCAGATTCGCTCAGATCAAAAGGATAATTACATATGTGCTTTTCTGAAAATGGACAGATTTAGGTGCACTCTTGCTTCCACAAGAAGACTCCTCTATGAATACAACATTGACTGCAAAACAAAAAAGGATAATTAAAAAACCACACAAAAAAAATCCCAACTCTGCAGTGTTTTAAGACATTAAAGGAAAGAAGGAAGAAGAAAAGTTAGTCTGAGAGAAAAAGAAGGAAAGCATTAGCTAGGAACTTTTAAGTGAAAGTCTGAATGAAAATTTATTTTATTTTTGTTTCAGTAATTCAATAGATCACCTAAAAGTTCTGTTAAAAATTGAGATAATCCTGCCTTTCCCTGTTAATTTAGAAGACACCTTACCAGGTCCTTCATGTGCCTAATGAAAATGAAATTACTGATGCTTTACATAATATAGAAACATGCAGTGGCAGACAAACAGAAGTTGCTAGGAAAAATACAAAAATATAGCAACAGAGCAGAACTATTTAAAAAGGAAAAAAGAACAAACCCAATGTCAGATAAATCTATACTCATAGTCAATTTATTGCAGTAAGCAAGGGAACAAAAGGTAAAGGATTTAATGAGAAACTATAGTACTTAACTAAATGCAATGTTCTATTGCATTTTCTTCATTTCTTGTTAAATCAAATAATGTCAGAGTTTATATTTGAACAGTATGGAAAAACTGAAGATGAGCCACCGGAAATGTTGCTAATTTTATCCAAACTGTAATACACCTTTCAACAGAAACCAAACTTTTCTCACTGTTCACAAGCCATTGCAGTGATGTTTCCAAATAATGGTCACCTTTGAGTTTGTTGCTTTAGCCAACAAAAAAAATCAGTAGGGTCTCACAATCCCAAATAAATCAGAATGAAATAAGGTATTTGACCTACAAATCAGCATTGAAATCTATATGCATGTACTTACAGAAGTCCTCTCACCAGAGGGTAAAAAAAAAAAAAAAAAAAATCACCTGCACAACTTAGCCAAAAAGGGAAATATTTTCAGGTACTGACAAAAAGAACTTGTAAAGAGGTGACCAACGTGGCAGAAAGCAAACAAAAAAAGATGCTGGTGTCTTTTATTCCTTCTTTTCAAAGCATGAAGGACGCTTAGAAGGAGGTGTTAAATTAAAGATCATGAAGGGTTTTTCTCCTCATATTAAATATAGCTCTAGATTCCTCATGTTTTGCTGGATAACTGAAAAATAATGAGAGCATGAAATCATGTAGAATAAAGCCCAGTGGCTTCTGACTTGTGCAACTTCTCATTAAAGAGAAAGGATGTTAAGTCGGGTTATTTAAAATTCTTTGTCTGCTTTTCATTTCTGCTTAAGCCTGTTTAATATAAACTTGTGACAACAGATGGGATAATGTCTCACTGTGAACAGATTCTTGCAGTACTTCAGTGGGTCCTTCAACAAAAACAACCAGCCTTGGTCTTTCCGACCATTCTTACACAGACAGCAAAAGAAAAAACAAGCAACAGAAAGAAGGAGTAGAAGATAAAAAGAAATGAGACAGGATTTCTTTTGAGATGGAGAGGTTATGAAGCTTGGAAGATATATAAGCAAAACCTGGTCTTCCTTGGAATTCAATGTTAACTCTCAAATCTAGTTTTTTTCTCCCATGGAAGATGAGGCACTATGCTGTATAAGGATCAGTAATCAACAGAAGGGAAAACACTTGAAGCCATTTGACTCCAGTTTAGCCAGGAGACAGACTTTGGTTTAAATGATGAAAGCTGCCACAGGGGGTGAGTCCAGAGGCTGACAGGGCAACCTACCTGCAGCATTACTTCTGCTGGCTCAAGGAGATGAGTGATGCTCTGGATCTGGCAACCATTTTCTCCATATCAAGAACCTCACAGACAGGCAAAGTCTCCTCAAACATTGTCATACCTAGACCTAATAGCAACATTTACCTCTGCCCTGCAAGTCTGCCTGGACATCACCCACACTTCTCCTCAGTGGGCTTCATGAACTCCAGGCAGCTCTCTCCGAACAGCTCTGTGGAAAGACATCTGCATGGCTGTGCTCTGCTTGCACCATTTCCTTCCTTTCTGTCCCACCCTGACATGAACTGATGTCTCAGCACTGGGAAGCTGCCCAAGTGTCATAGCAGTGAACCAGCACATCCCTTGAGCTACCCCTACAGCCATGGGGAACAAGAACTAGAGATCCTCCATGGGGCAGTGACCCCGGTATGTTTACAGCACTGGTTCTCTGAGAAAAACCCCTTTGGTGGTCAAAGAGTCCTTGGTGCATGAGTACTTCAAATGCAGCAGGCTGCAGCCTCTGCCAGCTCCTCCACAACCTCTCAACATACTGGCTGTGCCTTTTCCCCTTATATTTTTTTAAGTCCCCTCCTCATCCAGAGTCCTATCACACTGTGGGACTACCTAGGAGAACTGCTGGAGTAAGGTGCTGGGGAGTGTCCAGAAATGAGCAATGAAGCTGGCAAAGTATCTGGAGCACAAGTCGTATGAAGAGTGGCTGAGGGAACTGAGATTGTTTAGTCTGGAGAAAGGTATGTTCAGAGGAGATCTGATCACTCTCCAGACCTACCTGAAAGGAATTTGTAAGCACAGGGTGCTTACTCTCCTCACATCTGTTTCAGAAACGAGACTTGACAAGTTAGAGGTTGCATCTAAACTGACACCAGCAACACAGCCATTCTCCATAAATGTTTTGTTCCTTCTTCAATATGCCCTCTTCCTTTTTGTTTTCCATATATCCTAGGTTAGTAAAGTCCATAATTTTATGACAAGGTAAAAACTCCAATCAATCTTTTCATGGCTGATTGAAAATTGTTGCCTGGTCAGTTAATTGAGTATCTAATGAATAATTCTTTATCTATGACAAAGATCAGATAACTTCTTTATAGGCTTCTAACACTGCTCAGGTTTTCTCATGTTGTATTATCTTAATCTAATCAGTGTTTCCTCAGATGAAAGTGAATTATAGTTCTGATCACACATGCTTTTCCTTAAATTACTTTAAATATAGTTGCTGTTTAATGATGAAAACAGCAACTCGATATATCGTTGCAAAACTAGCATAACATTTTGTTGTTACTTTTAACTAAAGTGGATTCTTTGCGGCAAAAAGACTTGTTACTTGTCCTGTTACTATCTACTATACAAAAAAAGGGATGTCCCAACCTCCTGACACCCATCCTTTAGATATTTATAAATGGTAATAAGATCACCCCTCAACCTCATCTTCTCCAGACTAAACAGTCCAAGTTCCCGCAGCCTTTCCTTGTATGAAAGATGCTCCAGTGCCCAGATCATCTTGGTGGCCCTGCGCTGGACTCCCTCCAGCACTTTCCTGTCCCTCTTGAGCTGAGGAGCCCAGAACTGAACACAGGACTCCAGATAAGGCCTCACCAGGGTAGAGTAGAGAGGGAGAAGAACCTCCCTTGACCTGCTGGCCACACTCTTCTTGATGCATCCCAGGATGCCATTGGCCGCCTTCTGATTCAGACCATGATAATGGTCTGAATCCAGTCACTGCCTCAGTCAAGAGTTCAGAGCTAGTCATTCTTTAAAAAAGAAAGAAAAAAGAAAAATCACCCATTTTAATTCACAGATTAGAAAAGAAACTTGGTTTTGCAGTCTGATCTTCAGCTTCTAAGCTTACTCATTTGATTCATTCAATCAAAAGAAAACTCTTTCCACTCCCTCAGGAAAGACTACAAATACCAAAAGCGGGCTCAGCCTTTCAAAAGCTGCAGTCCTGGTTAAACAGCCAAGGACCTCCATCGCTTTCATGACTGACATTTCTTCAAACTTCAGCAACAAACAAAGCTGTTACATTGATATGTTTAAAAAACTAACTTGGAATTACCCGAATAGATGATAATGTATTAAGGCATAATTAAAGCCCCATAAATTTTTATGAGATTTGACTTAAGAGATTTTTTTCATAGCAGTATAAATAATGATAATTGTTATTTATCTACCTATATAAAGAAAAGAAAACTTACTGCAGTTTACTATGTCCATCACTAACAATCCTAAGATTCAGCCAAGAACCCACTGTGTTGGAGCTGAGGAACGATTCAATTTCATTTAAGAAAGTGAAGCAATTCAACAAACTTCCAAAGGCTCAAGTGAGATGTGTAACACGTGGTCCCCTAAAAAAACAAAGAGAAATACTGGACAGCTTCAGGCTTTTGCAAATCTCATCCTTGTTATAAAAGGAGCAAAATGCCACACAGTGCTGCTATTTGCCTTGTCCAGACACCTGGAATCTTCCACTCTCTGTTCTTATGATAGAACACTTCTGAACTAAAGTCTAATTTCATCACTGCAAAGCTTTTTATAAATTGCCTCAGCGGGCACATCCCTACCCTAAAAAGCTGAAAATCTTCAAACATGTAGTGAAAAATATCTGTTTCAACTGTATCATACAGTGGATAGTTAAGCCTGACACAGAACACAAGAGACAACTTCCTTACAAGAAGCATAAACAAAGGAAAGAAATCCTCCCAGAAGCTCATTCCTGGCACAGTGTGCTCCCCTCCCTCACAATGCATAAAATAATTAAATCATATGAAAAGTCATACAGGAGGGAGATATCATCAGCAATAACCAGAGATGGAAGAAGCCATCACTCAAGTTGTTTACTTTCCTCGATGGGTTGTTGCTCTTTCCTGCACATACTGGCCAACTGACCAGGTGTTAAGAAAAAATACTTCCAAGAACAGCACTGACTGTAGTTCCCTTCCTCTTGGAGAATGCAGAAATGGGTTTAGTTTGCTTATAAAAAAAGAGTAAGAATCTTGTCTATGCTGTCACTAGTCACTTCATATCCCAGAGTCTGTTCAGCACAAGGCTTGACACTATTGATTTATGTTCCTGCCCTTCACACTTCCACCCTGGGAAATAACAGAGCTTGTCAAATACTTCTTGGTAATTAAAAGGATAAGCTCTTTCTGAATGCACTAGCCATCTTTGGTTCAGTGAAAAAAAACCCCAAACTCTTTAAAAAAAATCTGAAGAAGATCCAACTTTCAGAGCAGCATGTAGGTAAAAGATCCAGGCTACACCCTGGTTTAAGGTCACTCATCACTATGCGGCCATCACATCTCTCCCAAACTGGCATGTAAAAGTCCAAAACTACCTCATAGAACACAGATGAAAAGAGAACAGCATTATTCTGCTAGTCATTATCTAACAAACTTCTACAGTAAATCCAAACACCCCATCTCATATTTATAGATGTTATAAACAGGAAAGTTCTCTCCATTATTTTTTCTTTTATAGAAAACAGAAATATTTATGCAACTACTACAGATGTCTTTTTTTACCAGTAAAGTCAGGAGAATCCAAATGCTTTGTCTGACTAGATAATATCTATTAAATATTAAACCACACACAGTCCCTCCTTCCCAGTCATGTCACAACATATGCTATTTAACTGCTTTGCAGGTGTGCAGCCTCCCCATGTCAGGTAAGAACCACACTAACCCTTGGCAGTACAGTCAGTGGGCATAATTTACTAACATTTATTTTGTGGTAACAATCAGAATCCAGCTAAACTGTGATTGGCAGTATTACACACAGCAAAAG
Organism: Colius striatus; assembly: GCF_028858725.1. Lineage (NCBI taxonomy): Eukaryota > Metazoa > Chordata > Aves > Coliiformes > Coliidae > Colius > Colius striatus. The sequence goes on along the minus strand of NC_084760.1, from coordinate 69,182,605 downwards.
CATTATTATTTAGAGTACTTTCCACCGACAGCATACAATCTAAACAAGACAAAAAAAGGACACACAGAACAGGACCGAAGAGGAAAAGCAGTGGCAAAAGACCACAGAATATACCCAATTCTTGTCCCAGATGGAAGCAATATTCCAAAATTCATTCCTGTTGTGAGGTTATAAGGGTTTGTTTATAGATAGTATAGATGACAAATTTTGATTAGGTGTTTGCAGTATATGAAAAAACCTAGCATGGGAGAAAGGGTTTAGGTAAAATATGCTGCAAATACATTTGAAAACATAAGTGTTTAAGATATACACTTGCATTTTAAAAAGAAAATTCATCAATGCATGAACACACTTAAAACCAATGCAATTCTAGGTTGAATACATTGAAAACCCTAAATAACAGAAATACCAGAGAACTCCATGGATGCAGGAATAACTATATTCTTCTTGCCATTTCATCACACATCTCTGCCTGTAGTAGGAAACTTACTGAGGTAAAAGCTTTTAGGCTACCTTATTGAATTTGCTTTAAGAAATCTTTACATTGCATAGCTGACGTGTCTGATCTGGTAATGTCCCTTGTAGTTTATTGACAACTTCTGTCTTCCATAGGCACTAAATCTCTATATGTTAAAATCAGCAGAGTTCAAACCTTCTTTCCTTTTTTTTTTTACTTTTTACTATGACATATTCAGTGACTATTACTTATTTTTTATTAATTATTTTCATGTCAATAAAATTAATAATATTAACATGCAACAAAAACTATCTACACATCTAACTACATTATCACACTTTCACTTTCTTCACAATATCCCAGAGCAATTTTTTTCCTAGGACAAAGGAATACCTGGATAATACACAGTGCTAAATCTTAGGATAGGAAGGCATGGCTGGGAACATGTGTCTTGGGACAAGACAAAACCCATCTTACTGCACATTGTTGAGTGGTTAATGTTATATTACAGACTCCTGACGAAGATGCAGAAGATTGGCATTATCTGGGTCATTCAAAGCAGTACACTGTCACGTGGGCCTTGCAGGTGCTCTAATGTTGGGGAAAAAAGTATTTCCAGTACACAGTAATAATATTATTTTCTTCATGCTTTCTTCATAATTATTATAAAAAAACCTTGAATTTTATCAGAATAAAATTTTTATTACAATTTTTATTCCCTTTTTATTGGAATTATCAATGCAATCGTTCATCCTCTACCAACTGCACTTGCAATTTACATGTCATTATCTGCTGTTACTTTTATTCCACTGAGAATCAACATGTGCACAGGGCTTCACATCAGTCGCAGTTAATAGTCTATCAAAAGTTACTTTTTTTTGTTTCCTTATTTAGCTGCTACAGTCTTGAATCATGTCATAAGTCTATTAAACTTGTTAGATATGTCTAAACAATTTATTCAGTTCCTATATTAAAAATACCAGTAAGACTAAAGTGAGAAAACTCACTTTTGACTCCATCATCAGATGTGGAAACCTTGTTTTTAAGCAGCCGCCATATTTCACTTTTTCAAAACCCTAAAAGACTGTGTGTCTTAGGTTAGGAAGAATCCTATAAGACAATGAAGTCCTGAAAATCTGAAATCCATTAAAGTCAAACTTGTAAAAAGATGATATTGTGAAACAGAATAAGTAAATTTCTACTTACATTTTACATTCAAAGATCTACCTGCACTTTTCACACTTTAAGTATGTGACTAGTTTGGTTTTTTTACTTAATGAGGATGAATATCCACGAACTTGGACTAACACTTTTGTACAGGACTCTCAGTTTCAGAAAAAAAAAAACCCCACATATATTTTAATTTGACACATAGACCACGATAAAAATAAGTCTATCTTCTGCCGATACTTCTGAAAACTAAAAATTACCTTCTTCATCAAAACTAGATATGGGATATCTAGTTCAAATATAGTTAGTTATTCCATTTTCAAGATACAGAAATACTTTTAAGTTAAATTCCTTTACGTGGACCACCTGCTTGTACTCCTATTTCCTAAAATACAAGGCATAAGGGGAAATGACATCATATTCTGATATTTATTCATTGTTACTTTGATAGCTAAGATTTGCCCAGTGCTTAGCAATACATCATTTCATGATCAGCTTGCTGCTATTATCTAATCGTGTTCGATCTTTTCAGTTATTTGAGAATTCTGAAGTAAATTAATGACAATCAAAAAACTCCATCGTTATTTGCATGTTCAAAGGTAATTCTATATCATTTATCACAACTGGCACGGGGCAAGCTGATGGATTATTTTAAAGCTATATCTTAACCTGTAAAACACCAGATACCAAAACATTCAAACACAAAATGTAAATACGTTAATTCTTATTTTTACCATCTAACTCTTAGGGATCAAAAAAACCCCACCCAAATCTCAAACAAACCAAAACAACTTTCTGTACAGGTTTTGTCATAACATCTCCTCAGAGTTGCCTAACCTTGCTTTCTGTGGAAAGTTGAATATCAATTAGATGGACTACAACTCACAGCAATCATAGCAATTCCTATATTTCCTGGACAGAGCACCACTTCAACAAGTAGCACCACTTCAAGGAGTGCTCTAAGTGGTAATGGGGCTATGTCTTAGAGCTAGAAAGTCTAAATTAGCAGGAGTACCTGCTGAGAACAAGCACGTTTGATTTGAGGTTTGGCAAACACCAGATGAAATGGTGTCTTTTAGTTACAGTACCCTGTTGGTATATCCCAGATATTATCTGAATAAGTAATCATTTCAAAAACTCAAATTGTCTCATTTTAAGTGTAGTGTGACATTATTTCAAATTATACTTTTATCCTTCACCTGCTCAACATTATGCATCATGAACATCACAAAAACTTCTGCAGTGCCTGGAAGTAATTTTTCAATGCACATTCCAATTTGTGCACTAAAAAAAAATATCTACTTTTAAATTCTACCAAGTACCCAAGACAGTGATCTTAATACACTGTGGGTGTTTACAGACTTCTTAGCACAGCAGCTAAAATCGACTAAGGTTTAGTCACAGGAAAATAGCACAAATTTCTTTTCTGATGCCTTCACTGAATTTTTCCCTAGACAGGTTTACCTTATTTCTTCTGCCCAAGTAGAAAGCATAGTACATAGACTTTTATTCCAAACTCCTTTACTCATTTTTCCATTTCTCTATGAGCACTGCACAAAGAGTGCTGTACATAGTTTGAAATAACTGGTTGTCAAACTACAACATTCATTGCTGCAACTGTAGAAAAGGCTAAGTTAAGACTTCTGTAAAGTGCCTGAGGAGAACAAATACATAGCTGTGATACAGATGATAAATTCAGTCCAAAACTAATGGGCTTTATACAAGCGAATGAATCAACTGATTAGGAAGGGAGGGGGGAAACGAGCTGCAAGAACAATCAGTCAATGTAAAGAAATCATCCAAATGTGTCAGTGTGGATCATTACATAATGTTCTCTCAGGGTACTTATTATGAGAAAACTTAACTGTTTCCATCCAGGAACATAGTTTTCACCAAGGCAACACTTAAATCCCAACAACACTAGCTAACACTGCACACACATGCATTTGGTTTGCATGTGTTTGACTCATGTCAAAAGTACAATGAAATGAAAAAGTACAGATCATTGCAATGTCAGGATTACAACCTTGCATTGGATATGCATCATTTTGCACATGTATGAGCTCAGACACTGGGCAAAGGAAAGAGAGAGGACTGTGGATTCCAGTGTTAGCTTGTCAAGAACAGTTTATCTGGAGAGAAGGGTGAGGAAAAAACAGTACCTTTCTCAGTCCAGTTCCCAGTACGTAGCACATCTGGAGATGGCACAGACCACACGGATATATTACTCTAATGCTTTCCATTCCTGTGAGCCTGGACTGACACAAGACTGGTGTCGTGGTTTAGGCCCATCCAGGGACAAAAGATCACAATTAGGCTTTAATACCACAGATCCTGGAACTCCCAAAAGACAGGGAGGATTTAATTGCCACTTATGATCCCAGACAAAACGGACAAGGCTACTCAGCCTGGCGAAGAAAATGAAACTTAATTTAATCCATCTCAAACTAAAACAGAACAAACAGAAATATCCAATGGAAAAATAATATCGAGAGGGATGAATGATGGAAGTGCAACCAGCTCTTTAAGATCACCTTTCCCCAATCCCTTCTCTCTTCCCAGTCTCAGAGCCCCGAGATCAGTGTCATTACCTCCTCCTCCCATAAGCTGTGCCAGGGACAGGGAGTGGGGGGTGCAGTCAGTCCTTTCGGGATGTCTCCTGCCACTTATCACCCTCCTGAGAAGTGCTCCTCGCCAGCCCTCCCTTGCTCCAGCTTGGGGTCTCCCATACACTGGGCAGCCCTGCACAGGCTGCTCCATCAGGCCACTGTAACCACAGTTCATCTTCTCTGGGTTGAGGTCCTAACTGCTTGCTTCCTCTGACCTGGAGTCTCCAGCTCTCACTCCCTCTGTCATGAGGTCTCTGCTTCTCATCAAGGGCTACAAGGATGTCTCTGGTCCAGCATCTCTCCTCCTGTCCTGGTTGCAGGGTCTGTGTCATCACCTCCATCTTGCCATTCCTTTCCATCTCCTTCCACACACTTCAAATTCCCATCCTTAAATAGTGATAGCAGAGGTGTCAGATTGGCCCAGCCGGGCCAGAGGTGGGTCCAAACCTCAGAGCTGGGGGAAAGTCCGAGAACTCTTTACTGGGCCTGCACTGCAGCCCCCTCCCTCTGTAACAAGCAAAAGCAGCTCCTTGTGAAACCATGACAACTGGTCAAGCCCAAACAATGCCAGTAGAAAATAATATATAGAAATTTGCTGCTAGTACAAAGATCACCAATTGTATTACATATTCCTGCCCTTAAAATTTACTTTCTGTGGAAGAGCTTATCAGGAACAGCTGAGTAGATTGGCCAAAGAATTGCCTCGTCAGAGAAATAAACAATTTAAAGTACATTACTATTAAGTGTGCAAAAAGCATAACTAATATCTGGCCACCATTTTTGTTTATCGTAGGTGCTTAGGATGTAGTATAGACAGAACGAAAGGTTTAATTTGAAGGAATCTTCTTGACATTCTTCTTTAGCACTTCTATGGGTATACACAAAGGTAATTTCTGGCTGGTACTAGGCTGTCTGGGTTTTGGTTTGATTATTTCAGATAAAGTTGGTTTCTGGTGTTGCAATTGCAAAACAATACAACAAAAATCCAACAATTGCTGTCAACTCTTTGCAACACGTTAGGGGAACAGTCAGTTCACATGTGAATGTTTAAGGTCATAATCTACTTCAATAAGAGTTTCAGAAATGTAGAAAGATACTATAAACCTTGACATTTCTTAGGTTTTCAACAGAAGAAAAGCATAGTTTTCTTCCTACTTCTAGCTTCTCAGACCTGTTTCAAGCTTTCATTACCTCTCCTATGCCTTTCCTGTTCTTCAATGTTTTTCTTAGTTATTTCTTTACAAGTTTTCACAGAACTCTCATCAGATGTAAATATAGCTGCCTGCAATCCAATGGTCCATATGGCACTCTCACCCACATACTCTTAACTTCCTTAATCGCCTCTACTTTGTGTTTTATTTTGCTTTGTATTTTTTATTTACTAAATTGATTCAGAATGTTTCCTTCTATTTCCACATTTTATCCCTGTTGTTCTGTTACTGCTGAAATCTTTTTCCTTAATTGCCCTTTCATATATGCATATGGACAATCCAGAACATCATAACTATCAAAACCAGAACTCAGGTGAATTATGTGATATTTGCTTTGTGAACTGACATTTCTCATTTCACCTGCAGAAACTCTGAGGGAAGGCCAAACAGCTTGCCCAGGCTCTTCAAAAAAAGGCTGGCTTAAAGGAGGCAGAGAACTTCAATATGAATTTACTAACATTTCTTTATTAGAGATAACTGACTGCACACAAACAGATTGTGAAATATATTTGCAAGACAGATACTACTTTATATTCATAATATTTGTACTGGTACCCAAGAGTTGTACAGATCCTGTCATAAAGTATAAAGCCAAATCTGACTTCAAGCTTGACACCAACTCAAAACTCCCTTTTGTCATTTACAAGCAGGTCTTCACTCACTTTAGATGTTAAAATTAATTGGTAAAACTCATTATTTCCCAGCCTCCCCCCTTGCCATCTTCCCCAAACCTGCTTAAGTTTTGGCACTGGCTACCTTGCCTCTCTGAGCTTCATATAGAAAATTGAGGACGTGTTCTCAGTTTTTCTTTCTAGTATATCAGTGCCCTGCGTGTTGTTAGTCTTTCTGAGTTTCTTTTTCTTTCAGGTCTGATCTTTATCAATCCATGACTAGTACTGCAGCTAATAATGCAGCTGGCTGTTAGAAGAAGGAGACTTAACGGTGACGGATGAGAAACTTACTTAGATGAGGAAAAAATAATCACCAGCAGTTGAGAGAGAAGACAGGTGAAGTAGTTAATGGGGCAGAGACAACAGAAACTAAGTAGGAGAGTCTGTGGTGAAAGAACAATCTACAAGCTAGGAATTGAACATGGTGCCAAAACAGGCAACAAAGTCTGTCTCAGAGAAGAATTGACATTCAGGTAGTCACGGCTATACATTATAGAAACTAATTACCAAGAAAATGAAGACACCAAGGCAGCAGGATGAATCTAAGGCACAGACATCTAACTCTCACTGAAGTTAATTGAACTTAGACTCACTAAACTTTTTAGTATCTCAGTCTTCTGCCCAACCATGCAGAGAACTTGAAAATTCATCTAGCTAATCAAAGTTTAACTATTTCTAGTTTTCCAGGCTGCTGCTGGCTGGCACTTATTATCTGAAACTGTTAAACTGCTGCATTTGATCTAAGAATAAAAATGGGTACCCTTCCTTTTCCTGCCTTTTCCAATTTGCTCTCCTTGCCAAAGCCAAGCTACCCAAGCTACAATGCAGCATATTTCAATTAGGAAGACTGATTAATATTTGACTGCAGTTGTATATGACAATCAGCTAACACATCCACAGAGGATCTGCAACTCCACATCAATGCAGTGACTTGTCTTTTAGGAAAGAAAATGAAAAAAGAAAGTTGTATAGGCTATTTTATCCTGATGTTCATGGGAGTCTTTGTCCAGTTTTTCATTTTCATTACAGAACCCTCCCTTGCACTTCACTTCCCATGCAAAGAGGATACATCTAGCATCCAAGCAAAAAGGGCAGTGGCTGGAGGACATAAAGCAACAGTACATCTTCCCACAACTCATTTCCCAGTAGCTATGATGAATTTATCTTTCTCCATTCCATTTGTTCAAAACCAGACAATCACTTGCAAATAAAGTGTGGTTAATATGAGGATCTGAGATTGTTCAACCTGAAGAAGAGGAGGAGGGACCTCATAAATGCTTACAAGTATTTGAAAGCTGTATGTCAAGAGGACGGAGTGACACTTTTTTCTGTAGTGTCCAGTGATAGGATAAGGGATAACGGACAAAAGCTGGAACATAAAAAGTTCCACTTAAACATAAGGAAAAATATCTTTCCTGTAAGGGTGAGGGAGCTCTGGCACTGGCTGTGCAGGGAGGCTGTGGAGTCTCTTTCTCTGGAGGTTTCCAAACCCACCTGGACACGTTCCTTTGTGACCTGATCTAGGTGGACCTGCTTTAGCAGGAGGTTGTACTAGATGATCTCTAGAGGTCCCATCAAACCCCTACCATTCTGTGATTCTGTGTAATAGTGGCTCTTTAAAGATGATAGTTCCTTAGGTGAGGATTATATAGAACATAAAGACTGTAGAAGATTTATGTGTGACAAAATATTTCCTTTTTTTCCAAAAACTTGTCCCAGAATTAAATTTGATCACAAAAATCTGGCAACTACAGTTTCATGTCACATGCCGCATATGAGATTCAGGACATTCCCCCAAACTGATTATTTTCTTTATTCATCTATCTCATGCTACTTATTTTAAGCTGGATTTTACAAGCTGTGCTGCTTAAGCAGTACTTCACTGAAATCAACAGAGAATCAATTTGAATAAAATGAATAGTGTACTTAGTTTGAAGACGGTATTATGCTTAAGGAAATGGTGCTTCTTCCAAACAAGATATCAAAGACTTAATTTCACAGTACTATGGTATAATGTTTAATTGCTCACTCATAAAAATTACCAGGACGAATATATTTTTCCCAAATAAATATCCATCAAAATACTAATTGATACAGTTTTTAATTTGCATTAAATAAACTGCAAAAAAAAAAAAATCCCTGTCATGAGGACTTTTCCTTATAGACAGACCATTGTGTCAAACTTAATTGCTCAGCACACCTGAAGTACTTTGGATTACTCTGCATTCTGGAAAAAATTACAAGATCAGATTAATGAAAAAAATTAAAGCACATGTCAATGGTTATGTTGGAAAGGACAAAATGATTAAGAGAAAATGAAACACTTAGAAATAATACCATTCAGAGTCAGTTTGCACAGAAAAATTATTTGGTTTATTCACACACAAACTTATTCCAATGATGAAATCTTCTAGACTGCTATAATTAGCATAGATAAACAAAAATATTTTATGTTATGAAGAATATTAAATTATTGTTTTTTAAAAAATTACATTCCTGCTCGGTAGAAACCAGCTATTTGAAGCAATAAAAATAATTGACATCTTAATAGTTAATATATACACACTAATAATTTTAGTCACGCAGCTGCTTCACAGCTTGAGTTACTCATACACGGAGGCTTAAAACTTACGTATCAAAAAGTTGCAGTGACATTTCCTGGGAATGAAGTAGCTCCAAGGGTACATAGTGCCCTCATTATTTAACCAAATAAAAATCACTGAAGACCTGTCTTTCAAATGCAAAGCAGATGCATGGCCCTGTACTTACCCATTCGTGTTTTCAGCTATTATTTCGGCTACTGGATAAGGTGCTTCATATTTTAATAGTGTAACATTAATATAATCAAAATTATAAGGCAGATAAAGAGTACAATAAAATAGAAGAGTTTCAGTTGAAAAGGACCTACAATGATAATCTAGTCCAATCGCCTGAACACTTCAGGCTAACTAGAAGTTAAAGTATGTTATTAATGGCACTGTGCAAATACCTCTTCAACACTGACAGACATGCGGCATTGCCTTATAGTAACTACTATAAGGTTTAAACTTCATTCATAATTTAGTCCCAAAAGCTTATAAATGCAAAATTATTTGGGAAATACTATTTAAAGCAGGCAATGTTGGAGTATTGCTCTAATTTGAACTCTTAAAAAAATCTCCTACCTTATGAGATTGACAGAATAATTCAGCCTATTAGAAATAAATTAACAACAATAAAAAAAGCAAGAAAGATCAATATCTGCAACGTTAGTTATTGTCAGGTACTATCCAGCTTCAACACTGAGCTTAGATTTATATAATCAATTTTCTTTTACTCAATTAGCTGGAGATTACAGTGCAACTGTTTTGTAACTTTGTACTGGCCAAGAGCAACGTATCTAAAGTAAAAGGCACTTTTCTGCAATGTGTTGATGTTTTTGTACCTGCTAATTATTCTTCAAAGCACAGAAATTCAGCTACAGCAGTTAATAACCAAGGTATGAACTAATATGAAATCTTTTGATCTAGATCTCTCTGTTCCTGTGGTACAATTCCTACAGCTGGGCATTTAACTTTGGCTAACGTTCTACCAACCTCTCTCCAAAAAAGCGTTTCAAGATCCACATTGTCTCAGCATTTGAGATTGGAGTGCTTCAAAACAGAGATAAAACAGATAGGAAGGCAGTTTCAATGCTCTCATGCTGTCTTCGCCTAGCATAAATAAGAAGATCATTTTCTTATAAATAATTTGAGGATTAGAAATACCTATTACCTAATGGCCTTCTGCACGGAAACAGAGTGAAGAGAACAAAGGAATTTCACTAGACATTTACAAGGAGAATGGTCTTAGGTGGAGGTGAATTTACTATACGTGTTTGTATCAACAGATAGCTACAACAGAAACGCTCTCAGCTGGAAACTGGGACCAGATCCAGCCACTCTGCACTTCAGTTTGAAAAGTGCAGAAGGCATCAGAACAAGGAAAGAGACTCTGGCCTGTGATAACATACTGTGTTTGTAAAAATATTTTGGCAAGTTCTCTCCTGCGACTCTCCAAAGGTTATGCCAGTCTACACAGCTTGCACAGACCTGCTACAACCAGTTAGACCAGAACCCTTGCCCTGCTTCAGGACCACAGTATTCCTTCATACTTGCTGGTTTTAGTCAGGCAAAATTCCTCTAAGCTCCTATCAGAGATTTACCACTATGAACACTGAATGATTTCAGTCTTTGAAGAGAAGGAGATAAGAAGTTAATACAGTAACCCAGTCAACCAGCTTCATTAGATGGATTTTAAACTTTATCAAGCTGCATCCTGTACATCACTTATATCGATTTATGGTGGAATAGCTTAATAATAATCAAAAATCAAAGACACGTGTGCAGCATTTCAGATTTCTCCGGAACACTATAATTCCATTGCACTGCAGATCATCCTTTGTCTACATTTGCAAAGAAGTTTATACGTTCCTTCTCCTCAACTGACTCAGTCAAGACTACCAAAACCTAACTAGCTTCCAAGTTACAGCTTATACAAACAAACTAGAATGGCTTTCTGGTATTGCTTTAAAAGGCTCCTGTGTGAGACTCACTCAGCAAAATGATGGGAGTTTAGACTTCGGGAAATAGGAACAGACTTGTAACAGACCTGTTTGAGAACCTTCTCCTCATATTTCAGTGCTTCTATTGCATGTCAGAAGCTATCTGTTAGAGATTTTAATCCTTAACTCCCAACCTTAAACTGCAAATGATTGTGTATCTGTTCTCCTTTTAGCACTTGGGCTCTGGGTAGTCAGCTTTCTACACAACAGGAAGAAAGAGTGACCTCTTCACAATTGCTGCAGAGGCTTTCTCTCCATGTTGGGAGAAGCTATTAAGTACTAACTAAATACAATTTAAAGATTAAAGAAGATTAAAACTGCACATCTATTAAAAGAAATAATTATTCTAAAATTTAAATAGAGCTCCTCAATAGTGCTCAGGAACATATAATAAAGACTATGTACAGGTAGGTGTAATTGGATGCAGTTGCCTTAGGAACAGATGCTCAGCACATAGAGCAGGAAGTCTGCTTAAAGGGCAAACTCGAAGACTTAAGCCTGGTGAGTGAAACTAGGCTAGACTGTAGATGCTAACAAAAGCACCATGGGCTTGGTTAGAGTAAGTGATTCATCCCAACAGCTCCTCTAATTCTCTCATATTTGCAATATTACTATGAGTACAGAGCTGCATAATATATTATTTGGAGCCAAATGTGCTTTACTGGAGGTGCATTTCCCAGTTTCCATTGTGCAGTAACTTCATCACAAAATGAAAAGTACCTAGGGAATCTTAAGAGAGTCTAGGTTTACAGACTACAGATTCTGATATTAGCACCTCCAATGTATTTTTATTACGTAGACAAGACATATTGTGCTTTTAGATAGGTGTTACTGTAGGATGTAAAAGAATCTGACATGCAGAAAGAAAACTCTGTCTTCTATATGAATGTAATTTTAAAGTAATATAGGAATCTTTGCTATTAATAAATGCAAAAATATTTTCTAGACATAAATACAGAATGCTCAATATAGTTTGCCAGAATGATTCCAGTGAGGTTTCGTTTCTACTATGCACAAGCCAGAAACAGAAGATTAAAGTATTGCTGACAGCATAATATTCATGTTTCTTGTCCATGTATTTCTCTACAAAAAATATACCTGCTCATGCTTCTATGATTTACTACCCTTTTTTTGTTTCCATTTGGAGAAATACCATAAACCAGAACTGCTTCTCATCCTGTATGAAGTCAGAATGCATATACAGCTCAACACTTCTTGACATCACTATTTGCAAAAGACAAAGAATTTTCTACAGGTATACTGAACTACTCATTGCAACGGTGTAAAGTTTGAAATGCCAAAGGCTACTATCTTCTCTTTCTGTCTTTGAAACAAGAAATGCAAATACATAAGTTGTTTATTAAATAATACTTCCCAAATTCTACATCCCACTGTCATAAACTAAATGTGAATGCAGTGATTTAAGATGTCCTTGTGCATTCTTCATGTACTCTCCCAGGACAGCCTGGCAAGCTGGTGAAATCATCCAGTGGTTCCTGAAATCCCTAAAGGTATGCATACAGTAGCTCTATTCCTCCATGTTTATGTAGTTTTCATTTCAATTCGTGTATTTTCCCAGACTGAAAATCTTTTGAAAAAGGGCTTTATCTCCTATATATTGGGAGAAAATTAATGCATCTGAATCTAGGAGTCCCACAATATACCTATAATACCGATTTAAAGTGGGCTTACATTCATTTTCAAGTCAATTCATCTGTCATTCCCATGACTATAAAAGTTTAAATTGGCTTTGATCTCCTGAATGCACCATAATTTGCCTTGTTTAGGTATAATCTCTGGCTTGCATGAAACCTGAGCTCCTAAATTCAGGCCCACAGAATACATTTGTAGTGTAAGCAAGAAAGAGCTGAAATAAGAGTCCTAAACAACAGAAGCTTCTAGTCACAATAGATGATGTAGAAGTGTCAGGAATCTGAAATTGTAGGAAAAAAAAAAGGCTTTTGTGTTCTTCTCTTACTCCTCTTGCTCAACTTGAAGGTGATTCAAACTCCTAATTTTGACTACAACTCTCCATGGCTCTATTGACTTCCAGCATTTTGTCTCTTGCCTGACTTTTTCTACATTTACATTATTTTGTAATTTCTTCTCTTTAACTGGCCTCTGAAAATCAAATCTCAACATATCTGTTTACATTATAAATGTGTTGTTTCTGAAAGGAAAAAAGATCCACAACTAAGAAGTTACCAGGCCAGTAGGACACTGTAAAACTAAATGCTCTGCAGCAAAAAATAATTTCAGCAAAAGTACAAGGAACAATATGTTTGCTGTTATTCATTTATTTTCCACAGAAAGCATAAACAGTAGTTAGTGTCTAGGCTGAAAAATGAAACATGATTACCATACAATTACTACCATGTTAGTTTGTCCAAACACTACTATAAATGGCTGCATATATTGTTAAATTAGTCTCAAAGCTTTCAAAAGACATTGCATAAAATGAGCAGGAGGGCCAACAGAATCATTAAGCCATGAAAATGCATTTCCTGTTTCATGGTGCAAACACTGCAAGGTTGACGTTAATACTGCCACCAGATACTTCAGCTAGGGCAAAAAATTGCAAGCAGATAAACACCAGATAAACCACATTCATACAATTTACTGTTTGGAAAAGGAAAGTCAGCTCCAGACTTTCAGACCATGACCATGAGGACACCATGGTAATTCTCACACAGGCACAACATCTCTGATGGGGCAAATCCTTGGCTCAGAGTCTACCTGAGCACAAGCTTGTGCTCCATTCACACAACTGCATAGATGTGGCAACACCAAAGCAAGATATCCTGGATAAGGTAGATCCCCCAGACTGCCACAGGGTACACAAACCGTATAACTGCCAGCAAGTTTAACAGTCAAATGCACTTTCATCTGCACTTTCGTCAACTGCACTTAGGCACACCAAATGGCCAGCATTGCCATACATAGACAGTGCACAACAAGCTCAACTGCCAGGCTACTTTGGTACCTTAGATAGTATAAAGAAAAGATTGTGAAGAAAAGCATCAAATTTATGCTATTTCCAATGAAAAAGTCAAGGAAAAAAAAGGATAAAATCCTTTGGTTGTCACTATTGGAACAGCTCCAGTGCTTATTGTTTATATTTCACAGAAATAGATGGGACTTTGCAAACACTGTTCAAAACTGAAAATCTAGTTGCTCCCTTTAGACATACAAGGCCCCCTTTTCACAATTACACTACTGCCCAGTTATGGTAAAGCAAAAAGCTTATTTAATTGCAAGGTCAAGGCTATGTGATGTTATCCCTACTTTTCTAAATGTAGATAAGTTCCTGTACTACTATAATATCTTTTCTTAGAAAAAAAAGCCCACTTTTTACGTTGCCCAGGTATACTCATGGAAACAAAATATCAGGAAGCAAAAATTTGGTACAAAAATGATCCTCTGGATACCTTCAAGTTCAAGAGAAAAACAGAAGTGTCTAAAACCACTCAGATGCACTTTTTAATACGGGGAGCTGGCTGAATGAAACACAATCTCACCAAGGTTAATAGAAAATGAAATCAGGGAATACCACCTCTGCAATCTCTCCCATCTATGGCATATTTCGTAGAATGGCTCATAAAGCAAATACTTTTCTAAGGCCTTCCATGAAACCACTGCATCTTTTTCCTTCCAGAGATGTGCTGAGTGAAGATAATCACAGGATCAAAAATGCTCAGGGAAGCAGGGTCTACAACAAGATATGTTGCATGAAAGCTCCCTAGGCAGGAACGATGATCTGCAAATTAATTTCTCCAAACATAAATGCTCATTGTATTTCTGTTCTCAGAGAAGTCATTATTCACTAGCAGCAGTGGAAAGTGTATGGCTTCAGCTTCCAAAACAAAGAGGATAGAACTATATCCTCAGATGCTTCAGAGAAGGGCACTTTTCTAAAGGGCTGAAGTTGATTTTATGTAACGTTTCCATCCTTCTCTCTGTTCGGAGGCTTATTCAACCTCAAGTAAATGGTAGCAATTACCAGCAGCTTCTGATGTACACCAGGAACATGAAATTAAAAAAACACCTGATTACACTGAAGAGAGATTAAGGCACAAAAACTCACTTTGAAGATAGTCCTGACATGAGCCAGAAACTGATAAAATTAGCTGTTAGGCTAACGAGCATCACTAGTAATGCACTGAGCAATTTCAAGAGGGACAAACATCTGGGACCGAGAGTTTTGGTGGTTTTGTGTTTTGGCAACACTCCAGTTACACAGCAGTATCTGATATTAGAGTAGACCAGTAGAGACTTTGCAGCCAGGTTCCAATGCCACTACTTTATGCAATTAATTGCTTTTACTAAACAAATAATTGATTTAAGTTGCAAATACATAGTACATTACAGAACTGTTTTACATAAATTTACCCTGATGAAGGAAGGGGCTCTGATGAAGTTCCAAAAATATGTATTTGTTCATAATGCCTGATAGCCTCCACATTCTTTTTTAACAAATGAGCTTGTTACCTCATTCCATATCAATACAGAGTAGTTTGTGTTTTTAGCAACAACTCATTATTATGGATTCATCACATTGATTAGGGAATGCATTCACATTTCTATATTTTTAAAAAAACAGTTCACCAGTGAAAGGAGTCTTAAATGCCAAGTAACACTCTCTTTTAAAAATGCTCACATGGGCCCTGACTTTACAAACATGTACAACTAGCTTTATTAGTAGATTTTCACAATGGAGACTTCAGTGATACATTCTACCAAAGTAACACTAAATGATAACATTTGTTAATGGTATAAAACAAATGTTGGAAGCTTACAGACCTCTAATTGCTGTCCCATGGTCTGTTATGCATAAATGGGATGCTGCAGATAACAGGTAATTAGAGCTGCACTGAAAAAAAGTTGAAAACAACTGATTTTTTTGTTTGCTTGCTGTTTAAACAAATAAGAGGGGCCATTTTGTCAGTGGCAATTTTTAGTTTCTTCACTGTGAAAACTGGATATAGAATACAAGATATTTATCCAGCTGCCTAGTTAAAAGTAGTGGTTACTTAGTACTACACAATTAAAATTGTTTACTACACTGGTTACTAAATGTTCAGTAAATATTTACTGTTTACTAAGTATTTACTAAACAAATCAAAATGTTTAGTAAACCAGATTAAATTACAATTTGCTTGGTTTGACAGCAAGCAATTTAAAACTTAAAAATTGTGATTAATGAAGCTCTATATCGTAGCAGGAACCAGTTCTCTGCCTTAGCATGTCCCAGAAAATACTTTTCTTACCACCTGCCAAAAGCCAAAGAACCCTCCTGTCTATTCTCCATTGGAGTCATGTTGAAAAAGACACTTTTGAAAGGCTGGCTATATTTCAATATCCCTTTTTATTTAAATATTCCTGTGATATCTTTGCAGCTGCTCAGCATTCATCACCCGTACTCCTCTGCCTTCTCTCCCATGGCCAGTTTGTGCTATTCCACACTCATTCTCAGTTGCAAGACCACCCAAAAAGTTAAAGCTCACAGGGGCCAACAGGTTCCCTTTCCAATGAGAAATATCTCATGTAATACTCTGGGATATCCACTGCAGGCTTGCAATGAGGTCTCTGAAATATCTTAGAAGACTATCTCTGGGGACAGTTCTCAGTTACAATGAGTACTATACACATGGAGAAATGGCTTTAGGAGTTTTTGTGTGAGCTGACATGTGGATATGAATCAGTAATATCCCTGGTTTGTGTATAACCACAGGTAGGTTCAGCTTGCAGCAGACAACTAAAGCTGACATTTGAAACAACAACACTACAGTATTTTTAAATTTGCAGTGCAATTCATTACCATTGCTTTCTCTCACCTGTAGGAGTAATCATGTTTTCTCAGCTCTTCTTGCTGTTGTCATAACAATTAGTTAGGCTAGCATTGGCAATGAAAAACATTAAAAAAAAAAAAATCAGGCCTCAGACACCATAAGCCTGTCTTAACCCAAAAAACTCCACAAAAGAAAACAAAAACCAAAACACAAAAGGACAAAAGGAGGTAAGAGATAGAGCATATATTTTTACTTGTGTTCTAAGCTTTGAGGGCCGGGAGGGATGTGACCTATAGATTGACCCTGTGCAGTCTTTCACCCAGAGCAAGACATCTAGAGGTTAGTTCACGTTTTCAGCTGAAAAGCAAGATTGTCACATAATTATTTGACCTCAGGAACAGCAACATGAACTATATCACCAACTCCTGCATTAGTTGTAGGAGCTAACATTCGGTATTTATGTATTGGAAAGCAAGTAACCAGTTTTAAATGAATTGCTTCCAGCTGGCCTGAAAAAAGGCTTTCCCTAGAGAAAACAATGCTCTTCAACTTCTGTCTTGGAACTTCTAGAGATTCTTGCGTATCACCTCAAAAAATAAGTTAAATCCTCCCTTAGACGCAAATGTGCAAAAGCAGTATTTGCACAAATTTCAAGCATTAATATTTCTATCTTGATTGATATCCTCCCTGGATTTGCTTTTAGCAAGTGTGAAAGTTACAGCATTCAATGGCACATGAAAAAGCAGATCCAAGGAGGAACATTCAGGGTCAGCTGGAAACACTGATCTTTTAGCTGTATAACTGATATTCCAATATTTATAAGGGTACAATGCTTGTATTTTTAATTAGCTAAACCCAAAATTAAGCTACTACCTTGAAAGGCTATCAAAGTTCAGTAGCGGGGGCATTTTCATACTCAGTTACGTTTTCTAAGCAACGTTTAGGATATTTGTAAACCAATGTGCTCCAATATGTTACTTACATTGGTGACAGAACTTCAATGTCTAGGATTCAGATCTACTGTACTACAAGCTGTATGAGTAACTACACTGAAATGCTAGGAATTAAAACTGTAGTTTATTTTGCTATTGTTGAAATCATTACGAAGAAACATAAAAAATAGGAAACTAATATTTAAAGTGGCTAGGAGGAGCAGAGATGGAGAACTTCAGTTACTGAACACGATCTTTCTCTTTCACCTTGACAACAGCATGCCACTTAAAAGTTGTGAAATAACTTGGAATTATTCACAAGGTTAAGGTCCCGTGGAAATGTATATTCACAAGCCATGAACCACAGACTATGGTCAATTCCTACTAAACTGAACTGAGAGGAGTTAAAAGTACGTACCATTTTCTTAATATTTTTTCTGCAGATGAGTAATATCTGTAAAAACACCAAAAAAGTGAGTGAATAAAAGTGGAAGGTCAAGTGGTCTCTTGGGCATCTAAAAGGAGGGAGGGACCCTTATAATCCTGATTTGTCCATAACAAGGCTGTATTTAGGAACATACGCTAAATATATTTGGAAGTTCCTGCCTTAGAAGACCCTTATCTTAAACAAGAAGTGAATGATCTGTAGCAAGAGGCAAGGAATGCAAAACAGGGATAGTTGGCTTAAGCCCACATGAATGCATTAAAAATACTAATCACACAATGACAGACTGTGATATTGAATCACCACAAAATAGACCTGGTCAATGTAAAGAAAAATGAATGTTTGTCAAATGTACTAGCTGTGCACATTTCAGGTGGAAACAATCACCCTGCCAATCGCTACAATAATTAAAACAGACAAGTCTTCCATACAGATCAGCAAGACAGTTCAAGAGTTTAGTGACACTTGTATTTCTCAAGTACAGAAAAGCTCCTAGAGACTGTACCTCTAAAAATCTTTAGAAACCTAACTCCCGATAATGGCATGAAATGGAAACTTAAAATGTGGCTGTTCAACTCCAAACTTGCGTCTGCTATTAAACTGAAGTCACAGGCTTTTAGAGGCAAAAATCATGGTCAGTAACTTGCCCTTCATAGAAGGGAACAGTGCTGCTAATACAATCCTAACAATGGTTTGATTTCCGCAGAACAAAAAGGCTGTTACTGGGATCTACAATTTTTTCTGGTGCTTTGTTTTGGTTCTTTTTTTTAATTAAAGTATTTGATCCCTACATGTTAATTAAAAAAAAAAAAAAAAATCTAAAAGCCAATTAGCATACCTCTTGTTGATAACTTAGATTTGACAAACGCTGAGCTCTGTTATTGACATAGCTGCATCAGAGTGTGACTCTAGACTCTGACTGCATCTTACGTGTGTTTCCTCCTCTCTGCCGGTGCATTTGAGAAATCAAATCAGATGCTGCAAAATAGTCCCCATGGGACAAATACGAATATTTGATTTAGACTGGAGAGCAGTTATTTGCATAATTAGTTACCCTGAAAAATCAATAGAATTTCAGAAAAATATGAACTGACAGATTGGATCAAGACACACTCCTATTCTCTTCCTGCAGGTGGGCAGATGCTACAGAGGAAAGCACAAGAAAGCCTCAAAACCAAGCCCCCTCCCAGCCTAAGAGGAGCTAATTGGAATTCTGAATAACAAAGTGTAATATTCTCTTCAGTATTTTTCCCAGCTTATTACAGTTCTAGATCATGTCACTGCTATCAATTACAAGCCCTTGAATTCTTTATCTCAAGAATAAACAACATTTTCATAAAGGTTATTTTTTTTAATATCAGTTTTAAATTGATGGCTTTTCAGAGTTGTTTTCTTTTATGACACAATAAAAATAAAAATTCTCTATCTGCCTGAACAATATGTGTCAGTACTTTCCATACTTCAGTTCCAACTTCTTTAAGGTATGCATACAAACCTTTTGAGACTCTTTATAGATTATCTGTACTCATTATCCTTATTCATCTCAGACCCTTCTGTAATGTTTTTTGAGAAGACATAACCAACATTATTACATAGTATTTCACTAGACTGTACCACTAAATGCTCTGAAGGCATCATAACACAGAAGTATGTTACATTATTCTAGTTCCTAAAAATTTGGTTTGCAAGAGCAGTCAAACAGTAGAGGTCTTCCCTGAGCTGTGTACAGTCCCAAACTATTCCCTCTCAGCAGCTGATGTAATTATGTGAGATTCTGCATCTCACTTTAGCATTTTCAGGAAACATGAGGCTTATATTGGTGATAACTGAATGTCATTTGGTGACATTTGGGCTATTCACCTGGCTGGGTCAGGTCTCCCTAGAGTCCTGACCTCATTCTGTCCAATCCATATCAGTTTGTGCCTTCAGCATATTTTCACTTCTTCCTCCCCACTTTCCATCTAATTTACAGGTATATTAAATACTGGAGTTGGTACATAACCTTGAGGTATGTTTTAAATAGTTGGGTTTTTTGGGGTCACGGCAACAGTATCTCTGTGTGGTAGTTTCTAAAAAACTAACAAACTAGTAAAAGCTTTCTAAATGTCTCAAACAATTTTGTACATATATACAGAAACAGTCTAATTGGAGTATGGGAGGAATATACTCCAGTGTGAAAAAAACCAGATCTGGCCCTACAGTAAAAAGAATGTTACACATAAAGACCAAATCTAGATCAGACTAGATTACAGGCTTATTTCCCAGACAGCAGGTCTATTATTAAGGCATTCCGTAATGATAAAATTGTAGAATCATTATGGCTGGAAAAGACCTTCAATATCATTGAGTCTAACCACTAACTTAACACTGTCAAGCCCATCACTAAACTAAACCATATCCCTCAGTATCTCATCTATCTGTCTTTTAAATATCTCCAAGGATGGAGACTACGCACATAAATGTCTACAAACATGCACAAAAGACAGCAAAAAGTATCCAGAGTGCAATTCAAACTTAATAAAAATAATTTGTGCACAATTCTTCGGCCAATTAAACCTTCTAACTGGAAAGTCACAAAGAAAATCCACATCTCAAAACTGGGCATAAGCCCATAACGAATGAGTATTCAAACAGGTTTTAAAACAGCTGTGGCAAAGTTAACATTCCACTTATGATAATCTACCCTGTTTTCATGCTTTCAGACAGCTACTCAGCTCAACACTGCTCTGCTCCAGCCACGTCTGTTACACCAGCTAGAAATGGGTCTTTTCTTCTGTGTGTTTTTCTACATCCCTAGCAACTCAGACTTTGAATTGACAAGAACATAACCTATTATTTTTACATATACATTTATGAAACTCAGACACTTTTTATATTTATTCCCCACTATTACAACTCAAGTATGTAATTTTGTTATTTAGGAGTTACCAGAGAAATTATAACTAGAATAGCAGGCTTAAGCTTGCAATTAATTTTTTCAGACATAGTTATAAATTCCAACAAACAGGTTATAACTGAGGAGCCAGCATGACCTTTATTATTTCTGAAGGCTCAGCCATAGCAGCTCAGTGTGACTTCAGCTGGACTATTAGTCACCCTGTCAGGTAGAAGTACTAACATCCAACTCAGTTTGGCATCAGCATATGATCTGATCCCCAAAACTGACCTGACTAAGCTTTACTCTCACAAATGGTCCCAATTTAGGCAACAGAATTGCTCTTAAGAGAAATCCCATATTCCCTGTGAGTAAAGTGGCAAACATCAGATATTTGTGCCATGCAAGAAAAAAGTAAAAGCTCTTACAGAAGAAGTCTTAGAATTATTTATTAGTAAAGTCCTTGTATCTGGCAATCAGAAACAGTTCTTCCTCACAGAAAAACTGAACTAGTACTGAGTATTACGCTTTCTTGTGTCATTCTCTTCCATTATTAAGCACATTGACAGATAATCCACGAGTAAACACTTCAGAATGTTTACACTTCATACTTTGGAAGGTACACCATAAAAACAACCACTTTATCAGAGCCAGTCTTCCCAGCAAGGCAATGGTTTCTGTCACAGCACCATCCTTTTTACAGCAAAAATCCCTGCAATGCTCTGAATGACATTTAAGACAATCAAAATACTTTTATGACTTCAGCTAACTGGTAAGTTATCTTTAGAACTTGTTAATTCACTGGCAATTGCCATCATGGTGATGAAAGATGGACAAGAAATAGGGTGTCACACACAAAAAAACTAGTTGATATATTACAACCACACAAAGTATCGCTTTCTTTGTAAATCACTCATGTGGAGGAATACAGCTATGTCACTCTTCATGCTGATACCACTGGAAGTTTCTTTCTCAAGTGCAGGCACATGGAAGAAACAGTTCCACTTGACATTGGAAAAGCCATAACATTCATATCAAGTGCTGTGAAAACCTGACAGATCCCCAAAAGAACAGAATGATGCACTGATAACAAGTATTGTGTGTGAGAAGAGATGTACACGAATATGCTGAAGCTTTTACACAGCTGCCACAAACCTAGTAATCAGCATCACTAAATATGTTTGCAACATTAAGACAAATACTTGACCTATTTTCTTAGCAGAATTTAGCTGTTGTGATTCTTAGAACTATGCTCCTGTGAGCCAGCAACTGCCTAAGGACTAATGCAACACGGGCACAGAATTCTTCACAGAGAGTGACAGCACTTCCACAGTACTATTTTTTTTCCATTAATAAAGTGATCCTCGAACCCACACTGAGCAGTCGGCTCCATGCCGTGGTGGCCCCTCATGCAAAGGCCCGGTATTTGTCCCCCTCCTCGCATCCCCCCACACCCGACCATGCCGGGGACTCACGTTTGTAGCTGGCAGCCCAAGGCTGGTAGCCGTAGTAGCCGGTGATGCGGAGAATCCGCTCCTCGATGGAGGTGAGCCCCACGGAAGCGCTGGTGAGGTCCTCTACGGAGCGAGACCACTTCAAGTCCTCTTTGATAGCCTCGTCCACCACCAGGTACTTCAGCTGCCGCAGCTGCGGGCTGATGTCGGACAGCCGCCGGGGGCTGACATCGGGGGAGCGTCGCATGCCGCTGGGGGCCGGGAGAGGGGCGTCAGTGGGGGCGGGGGGTGCACTGCCGCCGCAGGGCCGCTGCCCTCCGCCAGCCCAAGGCGAAGTTGGCGGCGGTCGGCAGGAGCTCCGCCAGCAGATGAGCGACCCCGGCGCCCGCAGCAGCGCCGCCGCAAACTTTCCTCGCCGCCCTTTGCCGGAGCGACCCCCCGGGGGCGGGCGGGGCTGCCGTCTGAAGGGAGGTGAGGTGAGGCGAGATGGGGTGGGATGGGGTGTCCGCCCGTCCCTCCCAACCCTCCCGCCCGGCCCGGCCCCGCAGTGGTACTCACAGAGTGGCGGCTTTGCCCCGCGCGGAGCCGTTGGGGAACTCCCGGATCCCCATGGGGAGCAGCAGCGATGGCTGGGGGGCGCCCAGACTTCACGGCGGGGCGAGCCGGCGGCGCCCACCGGCCGGGTAGGAAGCGGAAAAGAAGGAGGGGAGGGAGGGAGCGGAGAGGCGGCCGCCCCCGAAGCAGAGGTTCCACGGGCTGGCGCTGGCCTCCGGCGGGAGCCGGGCGGATCGCCGCTGCCGCCTGCGAAGTGCTGCCGCCTGCGGAGCGCCGGCGGCGGGGGCCGGGCAGGGCAGGGCGCGCTCCGCGCCCCCCACCCCGCGCGAGGCCGCCGGCCGCCAGCAGGGGGAGCCCCGCCGCGGCTAAGCGCCCGTACCGCTCGCCCCCTGGCGGGCGACTGTGAAGCGGGGCGCCCCTGGGGAGGCCCTCCCGCTGCTGTCGGCTAGGGGCCAAGCAGCGGCTGTCGGCTAGGGGCCAAGCAGCGGCTGGCGGCCGCGCTCGGTCACCGCTCACCTGCCCTTGTTCGCCGCCGCCGCGGGCCTGGCGTAGGGGGCTCCGGCCGGGTCCTCGGGGAGCGGCCTCGCGCTGACGGAGCCGAGTCGTGTAGGGTGCCGGGGTGCGACGGGGCGCCTGTGGCCGCCCGGCCGGAGCGTGGCTCGGGCTGGGACTGCGTCCTTCGGGGTTTGTCTCCTCGGCCGGCCTCCCTGAAGAAGGAGCGGAGGCACAGCGGTGCGGTGGAGACGGGGCAGGGGCGGGCCGTGCCCTCGCGGCGAGGGGAGCAGGTTTTACAGGTGGCGGTGCGCCCGCAGGAAGGGCGCCCGCGGCCCCCCACAGCCCCGAGGCGTTCCACGCTCCCCTCAGACCAAAGTAGGACTGACGCGGGGGGGACGGGACACCCCACCCCGCCAGTGGCAGCGATGGCCCTGACGGATTTTTAATTCACAGAATTAAAACCCTGTAATAATTGGACAAAATTCAATCCCCCACCAGTAGACATAGTTAAAGGGGTTTTGTGTGTGTGTATATGCACGTGTCTCAGGGCAATAACAATGAAGTCCCAGGAGAAATGGTTGTTCCAGTTTCCCACTGCACAAGCTCAGTCTACCTGGAACATTAAAACAGAAGATATTAAATGTGGAAGCAAGCTGGTATCAGCTAAATGCAACCGTTCACTGCCACTGAAGGTAACCTTACAGGCTCACTGCACCATTGGCAGGAAGAGAAAGCAAAAACATCTCCAGCAGATGAAATCCAAACTAATTATCTTCTTGAACATATATACTAAATTATGTTCCACATTTATTTTCTTTGCAACCCATTATTTTGAGCCCGTTAAAGTGAAAATGATGGGGAGGAGGTCAATTCCAAAATCCAAGGCAGGTGAACAGCAGTGGTCTGGCAGTGCAAACAGAGAGTAACTGTATGGGTGTTTGATGCTGCCTACCTGCAAAGTGACAGAGCTCCTTGCAAAGTGCGCAAACCGCTACAGAGAGATGGTTTAAGTTAATAAGATGAAACCACAATGCTCACTAAATCTACAGATACAGGCTTGATTTAGGGCTCTTAAGGACATTCAGGGTAGGAGTAGTGATAACAACAGGCGTGAATGGGATTAAACATTTCAGTCAGGCCTCCAAAGTCCAGCATCATTCTGTATGCACAGCCCATGCTCTCTCTGGCTTTAAGTGATGGACAAGGATGGGATTTCATCTGAGAATTGACTGTAATACTGCATCTATCTAGTCTCAAATTCCTCCATTATTGTAGGTACAAGATTCTCAAAGTGTACTATAAATAACGTAATACAGCTTCAGGAGTGTAAAACTGAGCTGGCTGTGCTTAGTACAGGACTAATTCACCTTGGTATGGTACAACAGTATAAAATTCTGAGATCAAGCAAAGGTTCCAACAACAACATAAACACCACCCTTGATAAACAAAGTAGTAACAACTGCTGAGTACTCACCTATCTCTTGGCATGGGTTGGTGCAGACTAGCAGAGGCTTGGCGAGTGCCACTGGAAATTTTGCTGAAGTGTTTCACTGAAGTATTTAGTTGCCCATTTTTCTGTAGTCCCAGAGAGAAGCCATGGAAGTTGGAGGCCCTATTACAAACATCTCCACTTCAACATGCCAGAACCATCTCATTCCTCTGTCCAATACAAATTGTTTTTGTGCTGTTTTATTCTTTCCCAGCTGCTCTCATTTCAAGGTGTAAATGAAATGACAGACGGGTGTTAATATTTTCTCCTGTCATGCAGGCAAGTGACTTTGGATAGCTTAGGTGGCAGTGCTGACAAATTTGAAGTAGCATGCATCTTGTAAGAGAGAAAAAAAATACATGGGAGTGAACATTTAAAAGTTCACTGAAATGTTTAATAAAAATTGCATTTCAAAATTGTAGTAAGAAGCAACCTCAATATTACTACCTCTTAGGATCTTGCCAAGCCTTCCTGTAAATGAAGTTTCTTAAAAAATAACAATAGTTGGAGCCATGCAGAAGTAAAAATTATTTTATTTTATTATTTTAATTATGTGTAAGCATTGTAGCTAAAAATTGAAACATTACAATATGTTGTTGGACATTAAAAGATAAAATATGGGATCCCACATGGTTTGGAATTTGTAGATTTATGGAACTAGTTCAAACTTTTAAAATGAGGAAAGAAAATATTATAGTGTACTAGGAATACTACCAGGAGTAAGAAACAAGTCAACAAGTCAAAAAGAAAACATTTTCTAAACAATATATGCCTATGTAAGGAATAGTGAGCAAAATGGAGCAGAATTTGACTCAGAGTTTAGGTTTCAGCCACTTGGTGTGGTACGTGACACCAAGCGGAAGCCACTATAAACAACTTTTCTGAACCCCTTACTAGTGCATTACTTTTATAAAACACCTACAATCATCCAAACACAGAGTAGTTTAGAAGTAGTGTATTTTGTTAAATGGCAGAGGAAGGGAACAATTAGTGCTTATTCCAGAGTATGGTGACTTATTCTGTCTTGTTACATGCACCCTTTTTTTTTCCCAGACAACATGAAAATGTATGCTTGACTGATAGCTCTTGAAAGGCACAGCCATTAAGATATATGTTATGACCATTATGTTATCTGCAATATGGTGCCATGTCAGAGGAAAATATCATTTGAAGTGTATTTAATGTCACATCCCAGCGATACTAGTTTGCCAAAAGTTTCTCTGTGGTCAAAGTTTACACTTAAAAAAATAGGTAAGTTTTTGTATTTCTTACCCAACCCTCCCCCAAGATAAGAGTTACATGTTTAAAGAATACAGTTACAGGAGTAGGATAAGTTAGCAAAGCTAATTGAGCAGCAAAGCTGCAGAAACTACAGCATGAAGTTGATGCATTCCCTCTTCTCCAGCTCATAAAAATCATCCCAAGGAAAGTAACTCTTTAGAAGACAATCCCTCCTTAAGAATTTCTTTTAATTGAATCTGTTGTAGCTGATATATGTTCTTGCTTCTTAGTATTTCATGCATAGCACTGAAGGTACATACCCAAGCTATTAATCAGATGTTCCCACCCCAAGGGTTTTTGGGTGTTAGACAGAAATACAATGTACATGATAAACATCTTGTATCATCTATGGAAATGCTGGTATGGGAAAACTGTTAATTTTATCTAGCTGGGGTCAAATTTGACATCCACAAGCATGTAATGATATATTATATACCCAAAGTGGCTCCAACTCAGTCAGTGGGACTAATTTCAGTATGTTTTTCAGACTGAACAGGAGTGCAACTTTGAACATAACCTATTTCACACACAAAATATTTTGAATCAGCAACAACTACAACAACAAAAACATAGGTAGAAACTTTCTAGTCCATCCTGGACAGTCTTTGCTTGCATTTGTGTTTTATTTAGAAACAGCTTTAAATGGTTTAAATAAACCCAGGGAACCAAGAGAAACTGGTTGAGCAGGCAGAGAATGGCCAAATGCAAGATTGAATAATAAGAAAAAATCAGCTCAACCACCTTGAGCAGATTCATACTTGCTCCCTTGAGAGACAGCAACTGTGCTTAAGAGAGCAGTCAGATGAATTTAAGACAAGTTGCAGCACATTATTTCACATGTGCTCTCACATTGTTCCGAGACTCCTTCAATGCACAGGCAAAAGTAAACAAGCATTGGAATTTCTGACATGACTCCTTGCTAAAAGCAACTGGCAAGCTCTGAAAATTATGATGTACTTGCCTATTGTAGTCAGGAAGAGACACATGGAATCAGCGTCCCAGTTCCTGGAAGGTATGCTGCTTTATAGAAAGCTGATTTTAATCTGCTACTTTGAAGCATTTGAATGTAATCTGTTCAGTTTCTTCCAAGAGACAGTGAAGGCCCTTGTATTTGGAGTTGAAAATAGGCCTATATTTTGGTTTTCTATCCATTGTTTACTGAGACATGCAGAAAAAATTTAGGATCTTGTCATGTCTTGGTGGTGTGTGAGCCCTGCTGTTCCTTCTCTTCCCAGCTCAAATCGAAAACCAAAATGCAAAGAGCAGAAAAACAGTAACATTTCCTTCCTCCAGCAAGAGGCCCCAAAGGGATTGTAGAAGGTGTTGATGATAGCAGACCTCTTCAATATCCCATATTTTGAGAAATGTCAAGTGAATCTCCAAGTCAATCTGTGTTCTACATAAACTTGATATCCTTTCATGTTCTGCCATTGCAAGTAATTTGTATCAGAAATAATGGGCTATGAAACAGAGGTTAAGGAAAGACTAGATACTGGTCATGCAAGTTTTGTGCATTTATCTGTGTATCATTCCTAGTTTCTCCTTTTCACACAAGTTTGAGAGGTGAGCCAAACAACCAGAGAACAAGGAAGAGGGGAAAGTCATAGCATCAACTATGTACCCATGAAAACCCGTAGTGGAAAAAAAAAGGCAACAACTATAAAGATATAGGAGACAGAATGAAGAAAACCTTTAATGGATTTGTGCACAGGGAAGGCAGTTGCTTTAGTGAATTGGAGCACAATGTTCATATAAAGTTTAAAGTTGCTTATCTGGAAGATGTGCTAGCCCCAAGAAAAATCTGATAATTCTCACCTTTCAAATAAACTTTTGTTTTTCTAGTTTTGAAGGTGGCTTTTAAAGTTGACATTTTTTGCTGCAGAAAATGTGTCGCTAGCCTTGGACTGTGCAGCTTTCTCAGCAGGAGAGATTTCTGAAGAGAAAGGAACACTTGGAGGCTGATTTGACAGGCAATTTTTACTGTATGAAATTAATGGCAGTTGTTTGAAGCTGCTCATGGGTCTGAAACATTATAAATTCCACAGCTGAATTTTTCATCTGGGAGCAAAGAAGATCAAGGAGCATTAACACTTTATCAGTATGATTACTGAGTGTGGGGCATAGCCACTCACTTCCATGTATGCATTCTGAGCCCTATTTGTAAGTTAACCACACTTATTTTTCCAGATCTTCTGGAAATAATTTTGGAAGGTACTATGAATTATCTGCTATACCAGCTCAGACCCCACTTCTCCTCAAAATATACAAAATGTGTTCTCTCTTCACCTTTTGTCACCTACAGTGGATGTATTTTGTCATATCATAGATGTATTATATATCATAGATAAAGATAGTATCTCACTACACTTTTTTTTCCCAGCAGTTTTTTTCTGAAATGAAATAACTTCATTAAAAAAAATTAATCTGTTAACAGTGTAAATTTGTAGTGAGAGTAACAGTGAGAACCACAATCAGACAATTTGCAGAGGTGCTGTGCGGGTACCTCCTGGTGACAGCAACACCCCTGTACTGTATACGGGTGTATATATATATATAGGGCCAGATGTTAGCACTATTGTGAGCCTCGAGGCTGCACTGCTTCTTGGTATAAAATGATATAGCATTAAAAAAATGAGTTCTTTCATCTTGTATTTCCCTAGTAGATTCTTTTATTGTGGTGATAAATTTGGAGTAATGAGATTATTTGATTAAACTTTCTCAGTCACTGCTGAATGGACTACCCTGCTTGTAGAATTAATAAAAAGGCCAAGACATCTCATTAACATGCTTGGTATTGAGCTGGATTGGCAGCGGTGCAGTTAAATCCTGCCAAAGGGCATTTGCTGAGGAAAGTCAGAAAGCTTTTAAATCATGTTCTTAAAGGTTGAGTCAAGAGAAGATGACCTTGCAAAGGCTATAGTCCTAAACTGTCCAGACTAACCCCTGCCAACCCATTCATACTAGAGCTGCTTACTGCATAGAACAATATGTTAAGTAGTATGGCTTCTCCTCATGTAATTCTATGCATCAAATTTGATTTTGCTGTGCATGCTGATTAGAAAGCTAGATACAAAGGCTTAGTTTGGAAAAAGCCACATGCACTGGCATCCTCTAGCATATTTTTCATAGCAGAAGGTACACTAGTAAAATTTCATGCGTGATTCATTCATAGTTGATACAGACCCACCATACCACTTTCACCAATGCCTTACATTCTGTATGAACAATTACAGTTCAGAAAGACATGCAGAAGGTGGATGAAAAACATCACTTGTGCATAATCATGCCTATCAAAACATCAAAAAGATGAAGATTAAGTTCATCGTTGCTGTTTAAAGTCATGCATCTGTGGCACACGCAACTACAGAAAGTAATATTGTCAAGTAAATTGCATTATAATTCTCATACACAGCAGCCTATAAAACAGAAACTTCTGGTTTCGAAACACTGTTTAGATTATTTACTTAGACATGTGGAGTGAGAGTCCCAGGTAATTAAAACATTCTTTACAACTAGTTGTCCAGATGGAAAAAGGGTTTTTTGTATGTAGACACAAGCAGCTGCATTTCTCAGCAGAAAAGAGAAGTGCTCAAGCAAACTAGTTTCAAGTCATTGAAATGTAAGGCAAAGTTATCCACCAACCTGCATTAACCTAATTTATTTCATGTTTGTTAAACTTCACCAGCGTAATTGAGTTGCCTCAAATGTATAGTTTCTCAATTCACATGTAGGCTGTGATTTTGAACACTGGCGTGATTTTTGTGATTGATCACTTTTTCTTATTTTCAAAAGAAACATGACTACAAGAAAATTTTATTTCAAGTATCATCTTAAATTCTTCTAATTTTTCGTAAGCTACGTACATAAAAACTCCCTAAAAATCTATAAGTCCTTGTGTTCCTTTGTTGATAATTTTTCTTCTGAAGTGCATTTACATATTCCTTTTTCTAGGCTGCCTTCATTGGTTTTGAGCTAAAAGTTTTCTTTTACATGTAAGCTTTCCTTTGTTGGCCCATGTAAAATTCCCACTCAAGTAAAAAATAGGGGATTGTGAGAAAATCCAGCAAATACAAATTAAGCCATATTAGCAATGTGATAAACATGAGGCAACGTGTGGAAAGCAAACTAAAAAACATATATGAAGGCAAGAAAAGGTCACGTTATGCTTAGATACCTTCATTGGGAAAAGGATACTCACCTTGACCATCTTGAAATGCAATTATTGTTCTTGAAATAGTAACCCAGAGACAAAAATTACAATGAGATTTCTTAGGCTATACAAATCCATGGCACTCTGGAAAATGACAATGCCTTGTGAGACTCAGGACTTGTGAGAAAGTCTGGAGGAGGGAAACATTCATCAGGTCACTGTGGGTTTTTTAATTACTTGGCTATAAATAGAAGTGAAAATGCTGCCCTTCATACTCTTTTGTTAGAATCTGTAGTAAATAGCAAACTTTCATAATAGGATTTTGTTAATGCCTGCCAGAAATATAAATTTTAATGGTATGAAATAGCTAAAGAAAGAAAAATTATAATAAGTCTTGTATTTTATTCTTTTCTCCTGCTACACAACATATGGATGAAGCAGTTGAGATTTTGCACATTAAAAAGTGGAAAACCAGCATCATTTTATGCTTTATTGTACAGTGAGGAGGTAATTTGTGCCCATTGTATGTCACATGGGATTTTTGTCAATGTATTTTTTGTAAACATTGAAAGGGAATTAAAATAGCCACTATGAAACACAGCCATTGTTACTGCCTGAACACTGAGCTGTAGATAGTATTTTGTCATCATCTTGTAATTGCATACTTATATACCAAGAGCTTTAGCTCTCAGCTTCTTCTCAAATTAATGTCTAAATACAGTGTTTTTCTAATAAAACAAAATAAATCCTCATCACAACAGATTTTAGCCTGCCTTTTGGTTCTAATTATGGACAGAGATTATGTTTCTTTCTTTTACTGTCATCAATCAAAGGGCCTTTTTTGTGGCTTCTCCTCCCACCTGCTCTATTGTCAGTTACTATGATACCATTCAAGACAAAAGCCCACTCACACTGCACAGTTACTGAGATGGTCATATTTTTCCTCACTCCTCAAGTTCACTTCATGTTGCATTAGTGTGTAAAAAACTACTTTGTCGCTCCTTTTTCTCCTCAAGTAGTTGTGGACGTTCTTTATCAGGTGTAACACCGCTCAATATTATACACAAGCAGAGACGTAGTGTACAGAAGCCACTCTGTTGTTTGGGTTTTTTTAAAGCACCTAATCTTAACAGTCAAATTAAAAACAGAAATATAAAACAAGTTATTAACAGCTGTTTTTCTTACATAATAATGTAATAATCCATGGACTAGCAAGCTAATTCTTGTCTACAGTATACCTCCCACTAAAGATTAAATATTGATCTTTGTTCTGTGATCAGTAGTTTTGCAGCATGTGCTTGTATCATTTTAGTATTGAGGTATTTTGTGATAGCAGGACAAGTAAAAATAAAAATATCTACAATATAACTGATGAAAAGTTTCCATTAATGGGACCAAGATCTTTAAATCAAGCTGATTAACAATATTAGTCTTTTTTTTAACAACTCTGACAGTAAATCCAAGTGGTAACTTCATTAGACCATTGTACAATTAATAAGTAGACCTTGCAAAAAAGAAAAGAAACATCTGCTCTAGAAGAAAATATGCAAAAAACCTGTCTGTCTCACAGTTCTTCCAGAGTTCACTCATACTGTAAAGAGAAGATCTTCATGACATAATGGAATCTGCATCTGTCATGAACACATACCACCAGATGAAGTGCAAAGGCATATGAAAAAGACCCATATACTCCCCATGAGGCAGCCTAGAGATGACAGCTATTCTTCAGATTTGTGCATCAGCAACAAAGATTCACCATTTAGGTGATACTTACTATAATAGGAACAAAGGAAAAGAGGGATTTGCTTTCACTTTCTATCCACTTTCACTATTTTATTCTCATGGAGAAGTAGGACAGCACAGTGTAACGTCTTTTTTTTACTTGAGATCAGAGATTAGATTACAAATGAGCTGGATGCAGCAAGAAGATGCCATCTTTACAGTCTCACTGTGCTGTAGTTTTAGACTGGGGGCAGGGTGAAGACTAACATGAGTCCCTTATAGCCATTTGTTCTGAGAAAGAGGTGGTACATTAATTTTTCTTGTTTGTGACAAGAGAAGGGCATTATATCTCAGCAAAAAACTTAGTTTAGATACTGAGCAAGATTTTATTTAGTTGAGGATAGTAATCAGTGTAGAAGTGCCTCATTTAAGAAGTGTTCTGGAGCTTCTATCACCAGTAAATAAGTAGCTAGACACACATCTGTCAAGGGATGAATCTTGCTGTGTCCATCTCTGTTCTCCACAATGGAGGCCTCGATTTCTGTTGCTCACTGGCAGCAGCTGTTTCATGTGCCAGGCCAAAATCATACCAGAAAAAAAAACCCAGACTTAATATTGGGTTTCTAGAGATATGTTGCTGCAGTAGCACCTATTATTCCAATTGATGTTTTGTATAACATAAGTCAATAGCTACCTCATTATTTTCAGTCTCCTTGTTTTTTCCATTTTGTTACATTTTAGTTGTCAAACAAGACTGAAAAGAAATAATCCTGAAGCTTGGGTGATTATTTGTTTTCCTTTTCCTGAATGCTCATTCTCTGGCTAAGAATGAACACTTTTTCCACTCTCCTGCAGAGTTAAACTATCATTTAATCTCATAAAATAGTTACTCCTGGTTCTCATGCCTTACCCATGGATGCTCATCGCCTCTATCGTGTATAAGCCAGCTCATTGCTCCAGAGAGTAATATCTGTGTCATGCCTTTCAGAAATGTAGTTTGTAGCACTTAATTTTGAAAAGATTCTTTGGTGACATTTTGTAAATGTACAAATAGAGCACAAAAGAGGTTTTCCTGCAGCCTGCAATGCCAGGGGGTGCAATGGGAAGCACTGCTTGCCTGCTTCTCTGGCTCTGATTTCACCACATGCAAGAGGCAGTCATCAAGATCACAAAACAGAAGCAGCCAAATCACAAAGGAAAAGTTGAAAGTTCCAAGAAAACTGCAAAGCCTCCTTCCACTACACAGAAATGGATGAGAAGCTTTGGAGGGAGAAAAACCCTCCACATCCTTAAGAACTTGTGGTCGTTTGGCCCTGACTGGGTGCCAGATGCCCACCAAATGGTAATATCACTCCCCCTCTTAAACTGGGGGAGAGAGAAATATAACAAGAAGTTTGTGAGTTAAGATAAGGACAGGGAGATCGCTCTGCAATTAATGTCACGGGCAAAACAGACTCAACATGGGGAGAAACAGGTTTGATTTATTAGTGAACCATCAGAACAGGGAGATGAGAAATAAAACTGAATCTTAAAACAGCTCCCCCGACCCTTCTCTGCTCCAGGACTCTCCTTCCTTCCCCACTAGGGGTGCAGAGGATGGGGGATGTGGTCAGTTCATTGCAGATGGCTGCTGCTTCTTCTCAGAGGAGGCCTCCTCACACTTCCCACTGCTACACTGTGGGGTGCCTCCCACGGGAGACAGTCCTCCATGAACTTCCCCAACATGGGTCCTTCCCATGGGCTACAGTTCTTTATGAACTGCTCCAGCATGGGGCCTCCCACGGGGGCAGCTCCTCACACCCTGCCTCAACATGGGTCATCCACTGGGAGAACAGTCCTTCAGATACTGACTGCTCCAGCCTGAGTCCCTCACAGGATCACAAGTCCTGACAGCAAACCTGCTCTGGTGTGGGCTTCTCTCTCCCCACAGACTCCCAGGTCCTGCCAGGAACTTGTTTCAGGGTGAGCTTCCCACAGAGTCACAGACTCCTTCAGGCATCCACCCGCTCCAGCATGGGGTCCTCCACAGGTTGCGAGCGGACCTCTGCAGCCCCATGGTCCTTCATGGGATGCAAGGGCACAGCTGCCTCACCATAGTCTTCACCACAGGTCACAGGGGAGCTTTCTTTCAGGACCCAAGCAACCTCCTCCCCTTCCTTCTCCACTGATCTTGGTGTCTGCGGAGATGTTTTCACATTCTCACTCTTCTGTTGCTGCTGCTGCTGTTTAGCGACTGCGCAGCAACTTCTCCTTCTCAAATACGTTATTCACAGAGGTGTTACATCCATCACTAATTGGCCAGGCCTGGGTCAGACGGGGAGTCCATCTTATAACTGACTGGCATTAGCCCTGTCAGCTACATGGGAAGCTTCTGGCAGATCTTTGTTTAAAGAAGCCACCCCTGTAGCCCCCCTTGCTACCAAAAACCTGGCCCAAGCAAAACCACTACAGAACTCCGATTACCGTGAATCTAAATTGCTGAGCATCACTCAAGAGGCCTATAGTTCTCTACCAGTGCTAATGGTTATTGCCATGCCATTTTCTTCCAAAGTCCAGTCTGCCTTCAGTTACCTTGTTTTGGAATAGTCAGAGTGACTGCCGAGCACTTACCACCTTGACTGAGAGGGTTTTCATCTACTGTCACCTGCATTGTGGTATTTCTTGACATAGACCAGCAAGACGAGCACATATACATCAGAATGGTCAGCAAGAAACCAACTACACTGATTTACAGAAAGTGTATGTAATATAAGGGAAGGAAGTAAAAC
This sequence comes from Colius striatus, assembly GCF_028858725.1. Taxonomy (NCBI): domain Eukaryota; kingdom Metazoa; phylum Chordata; class Aves; order Coliiformes; family Coliidae; genus Colius; species Colius striatus. The sequence goes on along the minus strand of NC_084760.1, from coordinate 69,147,950 downwards.
CTCTCATATGGCTTTGACCATTTTTTACTGGGAATGAAATGGTAATGCACAGTTATGGTGTTCACCTGCACTAAACCTATCAATTATATTTTAAACTTGACTTTAAAATAGTTCACTCACCTCGGGTCTCTACTTTTCCTAAGCACTAGTTGATTTAATTTATTTTTAACATATTCACCTACACAGATACAATTGGTGACAATGTTAAACAGTAAGAGCTGGAGGGAGGGGTAGGAAAATATCTCTGAAAGTGAACTGTGCAATTCTAGTGTGTGAAACTGCCTAGTGCCATGTGTTCTTACCCTCTCTGTTAGTGCCTTCTCAACAAAGTGTGTGTGTCTGCACACACTCACCTAGCTCCAGACCATGGCATCGATCAGCTCATTCTCCAAGCTGCTGAACCAGCTGTGGGCCCCGCTGGAGGCTGCTTACATGGGACTACAGCACGTTTGCCATTTTCTGCAGGAACATGACCAGACCGTAAATAAGCAAAGCATTTATCTATAGAGCTGTATAAAGAGACTCCCTTCCTCTACCTGGGATCAAACTCAAGCATTAAATTTTTAATAGAAGGACAGTTTTGTAGTCTCTCTCTTCTTTGATCATCAAGGATGTTTTAAAAAACAACCCATTGGTTCTCTCCCCTTTGAAGTTGTATACAGCAGAGTTGTTAGTGGTAGAAAGCAGACAGATGTAGTGCTCAGATTCCCCTGTCACCATAACAACATTTACTAGGGATGCTGAGCTACCACTGTTTAAAATAAGACCAAGAAGTGCTACAAAGTTGTGAGTGGGTGACATGGCTTTTGTTCTGAGGCTGTTCTCTCCAGCAGCAAGCCAAGAATCTGGAGAAAGACTTGTTGCTTGTGAATGAGAGTCCAGGGAGTCTCCATGCTTCATAGAACAATTGGAAACTTTGGCCTCGGCTTGTCTCGTGAGAAAAGATGAAGCTTTGCAGTCAAACTATAGAGAAGCTTCTGGAAATGGTTCCTTCCGCTGCCCTCTCCCCTCTACCACCCAACTCTATTGACTGTCATTAGATGCAAATGTAATGAGCTCAGTTCAAAATTTGAGTCATTTGTGCATAAACAGTTGTGTTATTTCATTTTCTAAACATAGTGTTGGAAAATGGTGACTAAAAAGTAATATGTTTCCTTTTTTCACCAGAAACCAAATGTTTAAACTGTGTTTAGATAATTTCTAGCCTATCTACAACAAGATAACACCTCATAGGGCTCATTAAAGACATACATCTATCCAGAGGCAGCTCCTCCATTGTGAAGTGCAGTAATCTCCTTTCATATTGGTTGCTTAGTTCTAGACTGGCAGGTTAATTAATACATGGGTAATTCAGGACTTGGTTAACATAATAAAAAAAAGTTGTTTGGAATGAGTGTTTCAAGGTGAACTAAAGTGATTCTTAGATTTCTATCCCATTTGAAGGCAAACAATATGAGATCTCTGAGGTGTGACACTGGATGCTTCACGTCAGAAGGTAGTGGGAATTGTCAGGAACCTGAGCATCGCTGTATTTCTCTGATAGTTTCTAGCCAAGAATCACTTCTACAAAAACATTTATCTGTGCTACAGGAAGATGTAACAACATAAGAGAGAGATTTAATTAACGTCACCAAAACTTTGTGGTGGACATACAAATGAAAGCCCAACTCTTAGTTCTGCCACTTAACCTATGACACCCAATGAATGATAGCGAAGCTTCAAACGTGCACTTTTCACCAGAGCTGACACTAATCCTGTACACTTTGCTATAGGAGCACCTTGTGTAACTTCTTCAAATCAAAAATACTCAAAAAGTAACAGTTTTCTCAGGATAGCTCGCTCAGTGTCAAAGACTTAGAAGTAAGAATAGGTTGAAATTCAAACAATAGCACATGAGTTTGCTCTCAGGAAGAACAGAGGGGGAATAGAGGAGGACCTTAATTTAGGACTTGCTTACCATAGGACTGTTGGCAACATTATGCTGAGTTTCTTTAAAGCAGCATTTCTACTGGCAATGGGCACAGGCTGCAAAACAAAAACAAAAGAATCCCAGTGGAATGACTTTTGGTGCTAAATAGCAGCAAATCCTGAGGCTGTCTCAGTATACATAAGTGAAAACCCACCTTTCTCTCAGTTTGGAGAGGTTCATTCCAGAGAAGGCTACAGCCTCCAGGTGGTGCAAAAGCGAGGCTTTGAACAGGTGAGTTTAGCACAAAGCTCCGGGCTGGAGGCTCTGCAGCTGCCACACTTTGCCACAATAAGCGACTTCCACTTCCAGCTGTTTCCCCTGATGCCTCTATCATTTATCCTCTTTTTCCATTCTCATAACATTTTCTTGTGGTTTATACAAGCTTCAAGATGCAATAAATTACTTGGGTTTTGTGCAAATATATCTCTTCTTGTCTGTATAATGAATTCTAGTAATTTGTTTATAATGTAATACTATTAGCTTAGTTAAATGTGACTACAGCTTTCAGCATTAGAATGAAAATGAGCAATACCACACTAGCACAAACCCTTTTGTTCCATCAGGTGCATGTTTGTTAGAAGAATACTTTGTTTTCCATTGTTCATGAATCTATAGTTTTCCACTGCTTTGTGGATTATAATAACTATGATGATTTTCTCATGTGCACAAATACAAAGCTCTGCAGAGGAGCTCTGCAGTGAAAAAAAAACCTGCATACTAATAGTCTGGCTGGTGAGTCAAGGGGCTGCTTGTGGACACTAATCTCTACTTAGAGAAACAGCCTTCATTTTATAGTAAATTAGAAACATGACAGAGGCTACTACACCAAATACAAAGATTTAGATCAAATAACTCCATCAACCGTAAAAGCCAGCAGTCTGACAGCAAAGCAAAATCTGAGCTCATTAATTGAATAATTTCTACCTCTAAAACTAGGAAAACCTGTAGGAATCATGAGCCTCAAAGCAAAAATTTTGGAGTAGAATGACAAAACAGTGTACTTTGTATCCCAGTACACAACCTTTGATCAGGTTAATCTCCTGAAACAGCAAAATCCTTTGGCCCAAAGCCCTACACAGCACAGTAGTGTAATCACTAGCACCCTCAAGTATGACAGTTGTTTGTAACTTTAATCACATGGACGTATCTGCTTTCATTTGAGTTTTTTAGGCTGCATCCTACCACAAGTAACTTGAAAAGTTTTGAAAGAGAAAACAATGGTATGTGATGGTCTTTCATTTGGTGAATGCGAAAATTAAATGCAATGCCATAGCAAAGAGAGAAGTAATGGTGCAGAGCGAAGGTGATGCAACTAGGTGGAATAATTGTACTATTTGTCTGGTTAATTAGTTGACTTAACTCATACTATAGAGGGCAACATCTATACTACTCAATCTATCATGGCAAAAGGAAGGAGAAACAGAAATCTAGACTGCAAATACTGGAGTACTTGCCAGGGTCTACACACCTTTGTACTTCGTGGAATATGAATTCTGTACTGAACTCTGTACTTTGGGAGTTTCATTACTAATTGCAGAAAGTTCAATGAAAGCATTATCATCTGAGTGCAAAACAGTTCAAAGAGGATAGATAAAGGTAATTTCTAAACATAAAAATGAAGAACCAGAACAAAGATGACATAAAAACCCTAACAAACAGCAGACAGACAAAACCCTGGGATTCCCAGGCTGGCTGGGACTGTTATGTGTCTTTCATCATGCTGGCAGTGGTGTTCATCTAGTGCCTCCAGCACTGCTAGGAAAAAGCCCACCAGAGCTTTCTTATGGATATGATGGTATAAGCAATTAGATCTTCTGTTTCTTGAGTGCTTGTGGAAGAGAAGGTTTTGTGTTAGCAGCCAAAGCAATGAAAAATCCATAATAGAGCAGAATACCTCACTCCTCCACTCTGATATGAAGACAGTGCTTTTAAACCATGTGCTGAAAGGGCCTTTAGTCTGTGCTTCACATTAATGGATCATAGCAGTGAGCTATATTTAGCTTCTTTTCTCATGTTCCCGACTGTAGCTTTCCCCAGGATTTTATCAACATTTCACACTTAAAAAGAACAGAACACAGATGTCCATATACCTGTGCATTCACTGGATTGTGTGTTCTCCTTTCACTTCTCTCCCCAAAAAGCTCACTGACTGTTCCTGAATAAAAGACCCTAATAGGCTTGTTTGGATGAACTCTGCTCTTCCTAAGCATTTCAGACATGGCTATAGCAGTATCCTAGGGAAAAAAGTGAGGTTGAAAGGAGTGCATACTGTGGAGGATCCTCTTGCACCCATCCAGAGAAACCTAGACACTGGAGTAAGCCCCTCATTGCTTGTACACCAACACCTGCAGCTTGGGGAATAAGCAGGAGGAACTAGAGCTGCAGGTGCAGTTGCAGGGCCCTGATCTCATTGCAATCATACAGACATGGTGGGACAGCTTGCATGACTGGAGCACAGTCATGAATGGCTATGTACTATTCAGGAAGGATAGGTCAGCGAGGCAAGGTGGTGGAGTTGCTCTTTATGTGAGAGAGCAACTGGAATGTATTGAGCTCAGCCTCGGCAGGGATGAATGGCAGGTTGAAAGCTTAAGTGTGAGAATTAAAAGGCAGGGTAACGTGGGTGATACTGTTGTGGGAGTTTACTACAGACCACGTGATCAAAAAGAGGAAGAGGATGAGGCCTACGTAGGACAGCCGAAACTGCTTCATGATCACAGGCCCTGGTTCTCATAGGGGACTTCAACCACCCTGATATTTGCTGGCAAAGTCACACAGCCAAGCACATGCAGTCCAGGAGGTTCCTGCAATGCAATGATGACAAATTCCTGTCACAGGTGATTGAAGAGCCAGCAAGGAGAGGTATCTTGCTGGACCTTGTATTAACACATACAGAAGGTCTGGTTGGGGATGGGTAGCTTTGACTAGTGACCATGAGATAGTGGAATGCAATATCCCGCCTGGAAGAAGCGGGACAGCAAGCAGGATTGCGATCCTGGACTTCAGGAAAGCTAACTTTGGCCTCTTCAAAGACCTGCTCGGAGGAATGCCATGAGCTTTGACTCCCATAAGTAAAAGATCAGGTAAAATACTTGCATGGATGAACAAGGAGCTTCTGAAATAACTCAAATGGAAGAAGGAAGTCTATGAAATGTGAAAAAAGGGACTGGTTGCTTGGGAAAAGTATAGGAATGTCATCACAGAGTATGCAGGGATGAAACAAGGAAGGCTAAAGCCCTTTTGGAATTGAATCTGGCGAAGGATGTGAAGGAGAACAAGAAGGGCTTCTTCAAGTACATCCACAGCAAAAGGAAGACTAGGGAGAATGTGAGCCCTCTGTTGAATGAGGAGGATGTCGTGGTGACAAATGATCCTTGATGAGATTATAGATCTAAAGTCAATGTGAGTGCTAAACCATTTTCTGTGGCCTGTGAACTTGCACTTATCTTGGGGCCTACTATGAGCACATGTATGAAAACAGTGTAGTATTATTTTCCCCTTTCTTGCAACCCTGCATGAAGCACTTTAACCAATATCTGATCTTAAGTTTCCAATATTATGAAGCAAAGTTTAAGTTTACTTAGTTTAAGTTTAAGTTTACTCAGTTTAACTGAGTAAACTCAGTTGAATAATATTGGATTAAAAACAAAGTCCAAAAATCTTTAAATACATTAAAGGATCAAGTCCCTGAACCCGTAGTAAACAAGTACCAAAGGATTTTACATTAAAGTTAACATTAAAAACATAGCTCTTTGCATACTTAACTGTATGATTCTGAGTTCCTGCTTTTGTAGCATCATATTTAGGAGATTTTACAGTTTACTTAAGAATGAAAAGCAGCACCATGCTTAATAGTTAAGAATTAATCTGAGGTGAAAGCCTTGTTCTGTCATGATCATTTTCTCTCTGAAGTTTATGTGCACTCAGAGCACAAAACAGTCTTGTGAGAAGTGCTTGCACAAACTCTTCAGTGAAGGACCCAATCTGATCTCTCTCAGTTTTTACTTCTGTTTCTCCTTGTTGACTGGCTTAGTGAAACCAAACTCAAGTCTTAAAGATGAGTCTTCAGCAGAGCACAGAGTAGGAAAAGCACATCACTGGTTTGAAATGCTCCTCTCCAATATATACAAGGTGCAAGCACGGAAGATACTCACAGCTCCGGGTGCACATTCGCATGGTGCACTCTGAGTCATCTATTGGTGCCTGTGCATTCTGTACTTAGAATTGTACACACTGCTTCAACAAAAAAATATCACCAGTATCAGACAATTCATCTGATCTTATGTGTTTTGTTAGAAGCCAAGCTGAAGAAGCCAGATATTTAATTTCAAAGAAACTTATATTTCTTTCAAGGGTAAAGTTTCAGGAAATTGTAAGTGCATGCTTGTTGTATTGAGTTTGTATGGTCATGTTTTGGTAGCAAGGGAGTTACTAGGGTGGCTTCTGTGAGAAGTTGCTAGAAGCCTTCCCTGTGTCCAATAGAGCCAATGCCAGTAGCTCCAAGACAGTGATAGTGCCTGTAAATAAAGTAATTAAGAGGGGAAAAAAAAAACCTGTGCAACTGAGGATGGAAAGAGGAGTGAAGATATGTGAGAGAAACATCTCTGCAGACACCAAAGTCAGTGGAGAAGGAAGTGAGGAGGCGCTTGGGGTGCAGGAGTGGAGATTCCCCTGTGGCCTGAGGTGCAGCCTATGGTGAGGCCCTGTCCCTGCAGCCATGGAGGCCATGGTGCAGTAGAGATCTACCTGCAGCCCAGGGAGCAGATGGATGCCTAAAAGGGGCCTTGTGAGAAGCTGGCACTGGAGCGGTCTTCTAGCAGGACCTGGGAACCTGTGGAGAGAGGAGTGCACACCAGGTCAGGTCTACTGGCAGGACTTATGACTCTGTTGGGTCAACGCTGGAGGAGTCTGCTCCTGAAGGACTCCACTCCATGGAAGAGACCCACGCTGGAGCAGTTCATGAAGAACTGTAGCTGTGGGAAGGACTCATTTTGAAGAGTTTTGTGGAGAGCTATCTCCTGTGGGAAGGACCCCACCCTGGAGCTGGGGAAGTGTGAGGAGTCCTCTCCCTGAGGAGGAAGGAGCTGAAGAGACTATCTGTGATGAACGGATTGCAACCCCAATTCCCTGCCCCGTGCACCACCAGCAGGGAGCGGATAGAGGAACTGGGAGTAAAGTTAAACCTGTCAGGAAGGGAGAGGTGGGGGGGAAGGTATTTCAAGACTTTATTTTCTCATTACCCTACTCTGATTTGATAGGTAGTAGCTTAAACTAATTTCCGAAGTCACGTCTGTTTTGCCCATTATGGTAACTGGTGAATAACCTCTCTCCGTCCTCATCTTGCCCCATGAGCCTCTTGTAAATGTTTTTCCCCTTGTCCAGCTGAGGGGTTGGAGTGATGGAGCAGCTTTGGTGGGCACCTGGCATCCAGCCATGATCAATTGACCATGCTTCTCTACTCAGCCATCAACACAAAAGAATTTCAATATTGAAGACTACTAAGATGCCTGAATGCTTAGCATTTTTTTGTTTGACATAATATCAAGGCTGACATTGGCACACACACATCCTTTTCAATAATAGGAAGAAAATGCATTCAAACAGCAAGGAAGGCAGGCCCGACTTTGCAATACTGTCCAAAATACCATCCACTTGCCTAAAGTAAATCACGTTTTATCAAGATCTTAAAGCAAATTAACAGAATTTCTCTTTTCTTGCATGCTTTGATCAGCTGTGAGGAAATTTAAAAGGCCATTGCTCTTTGGCTTTAGCACTAAAATTCTATTGAGATGAATGATGCAATTAACACATCTGAAAGCATTTGCTGGACTGTTCATAAAGTTCAGAATATCATCTGTCTCAAAGTAAGTTTTTTATAGTTGGCGTTAATAAATATCAATAAATGTCAGATATTAAATAGAAAAATTGTTCTAATGAACAAAATGCAACCTACAGAGAAATTTTTTTTCCTGACAGGACCACATAGCTTTTCACTATCCTGATCTGAACTGGAAGCTCAAATATCATCACTCTGGAGCTAGAAAAATTGTGTCCAAGTTTTGATCTTCAAAGCACATTAGCTTAAAAATAAGCGTTAAAATTTGAAACTTTGCTTTACAAATTCTTAGCTGCTCAATTGTTAAATTTGATTAAAAAGCCCTGTTAGAGTACAGTAGAATCAAGCTGTATTCTAGTATTAAAATATTCATCTACTCTGTATCAAACAGAAGATGCACAAATACAGAGGAGAATTTAGACAGGTACTGCAGTTATGTAAGAGTTAATATTTTAGCTTGTTTAGGTCTTAAGCAGTTTCTGGAAAAGCTCATCAGTTACAACAAGGAGTATTTTGGAAATAATGCATTTATAGGTATCTAATATATCTTTTCACAAGATAGGAAATTCAGAAAATGGAAAGTCAGCTACTCTTTTGTGTGTACATCTACTGCTGCCTATTTAGGAGTGCTTTAGAAGATGAGCTACTGTATTCAGCAGTTAGTCATCCACTGCAGTTCATCACTCCGAAGGGACATAGGGAAGAGCTCAGCACACATCACACTTTGGATGCTATCTGGAGTCTCAAGCTGGCTGAGGGTGTTACAGTCCCCAGTAAGCATACTTGGTGACAGATTGATAGAATTGCTGGGACTTGAAGTCAGGCATATCCTCCAAGATCATTGAGAAGATAATTCAGCTCTGACTCATTCAACAGGCCTCACAGGGCTTTCAGAATTCTTTTCTATAGATTATCTGTCTTCAGGAGCAAGAAAAAAAAGTAGCAACATCAAGAGGTCTGGCAATTTTACTTTCTACATTTCTTGAAGGACAGAAGAGAGGACAATCTGGGAAACCAGTATGCACAGGAATATAAAAGCAGACTGTTTTATTGCTTTCATGGCTCCACAAAACAGATCTCTTAATTTTGCAATTCCATTAGATCAGCATTTGCTAGTGCAGAGATCTCACTGACTTTATACTGCAGGTTGTAAGACACAGCAACAAAGATCAAGCTTACACAAGAGACGGTTTGATGTAGAATGGGTTAGGGCTCAAATGATTCCCTCCACAGTGATAATAGAAACCTAGAGCATCTACAGTCAACATTGAACATACAGGTCTCAGAGCAAAGCAAGCCTTATTAGCAGCTTTATGTTAATCCTCACTACAGATAGGAGTTAAAAGCTCCAACAATAACCTGTCGATGTTAACAAGATATATAACACTCTTTCAGTCCCACTTCTCTATGAGTATCAAATCATTTTATCCAAAGAGAACAAGCAGAACTTTGGAGTATGAAAGAGGAGACCTGCAGGCTGTTCTGCTTTGCAATATAGATTGAAACATTCCTCTTTACTAACACAGATTATGTAATTTCTGTTTTCCACATTGAACATCTTTACTTCAATATTCAGTAAAGATACATATCCTACTTCTTGTTAACACAATGAGTATTTGTATTCCAGTAGCAACTAGTTACAGGTTCTATGAACACAAAGAGAAAAAACTAGGATATTATCTTTCTTAAGACAGTTAAACCACATAAACCATAATGTTTGCAGCAGTGTAACACAGAACATACCTGTTACAGGTCACCAATGCAAAAGCTTTTATAGCTCTGTTATGAATTATGTATGTGATGTGTCTTCCACCTTAATGAAGGTTTGCTGTTTGGACCACAATTACTCTGTATTCTCATATTACTGAAAACAATTGTACAAGTGCAAAGATATTTGATATAAGAATTATTTAACTGAAAATAGGAATCAGCATTATCCACTTAAGGTTTAAGTACTGTAGTTTTCTAGTAGAAACCAGTCAATATTCAGTGGCCATGTAAAACACCTTCCAGAGAGTTAGAAGTGTGCCTGAAGTGCATCAGCTTCTGAGAGGATATGTCAACAAAAATGTCTCTTAATAAGGGCTGCTTTAAAATGAAGACCTGAGGTTTGTGTTTTTGCTAGCAATTAACTCAGCTTCTGTACTTTCCATGAGAAATCCCTGGCATACATTCATCACCAGCTTTTTCTCAGCACATGCTGGCAGCCCAGCCTTTCCTTCAGCAGCCCCTTTGCAGACCCATGCAGGCTAGAGCACCAGTCTCTCTCAACTCTCACTAGCAAAGATCTTGTTCCATTTGTTCCCTCTGTCTTCCAGTCTGTGTTCACAGTTAGATAAGTTAGATAATAACAGAGGTTATCAGACATTACTTCCCCTGAAGCAGAAATCCTAGTAGAGTATTCAGATATAACTCTTCCTGTTGTGAAGATCGTACCCTTTGATAGTAAGTGTTCATAGAGATGCAATAAATCCAGAGTATATTCTTTGGAAACATGAAACTTATTCTTTAAAGGAAGCTATACTTCAGAGAGTATCACTGTTATGAAGAACACATATTATACTGTAGGTACAATTCTTATTAAATGTGTTTTCTCCAAAACAATAATTAATACCTTACTCATCAAGTATCAATTTGGTTTTCTTTTAGCCTTACTTTAAAAAAATTATTTCATTAAAAAAGGTTATATGAAACTGGTATGATGTCATCTTGGTATATCAGAGCTGCTTTGTTATTTTCTATACCGTACTTTCATAATTAAGCAAAATAAGACGTTCAGCATATTCATCCTCTGTGACTTACAATCTGAAGTCTTGGATGGTGTGGGACATGGGAAGTTGTGCAGTTTGTCTTTCCCCTCTCACAATTATATCTTACAGCATGATCACACCTTGGGACAGGGCAGATTCCAAAACCAGCTTAAAATGGTCTGTGTTGAGGGGTGCTTGACTGTGATTCTTTTTTCTGTTGTATCTAGTGACAGGACAAAAGGTAATGGGATGAAACTGGAACTCAAAATGTTCCACTTACTTAAACTTAAGGAAAAACTATTTCACTGTGAGGGTGATGGAGCCCTGGCACAGGCTGTCCAGGAAGGGTGTGGAGTCTCCTTCTCTGGAGGTCTTCAAGACCTGCCTGGACATGTTCCTGTATGACCTGATCTAGGTGGACCTACTTGAGCAGGGGGTTGGACTAGATGACCTCTAAAGGTCCCTTCCAACTCCTACCATTCTATGATTCTATGATTAAAATATGTGTTCATGTCCTAAAAGACCTCACATTTGAGTAAGGGAACTGAGGTCCCATGAGGTATTGACCTGTTGCTCACCAGCAGTGGAGCCAGATACCCCTGCACGCTCTGGGTTATGATACACTTTCTAGAAGTCTCTAAATTAACAGTTTATCACTGGATTCTCACCAGAAATATTTAGAGCTACACAGAAGGGAGAACAGGCCAAGGTCGTGTTTGCTGACAGCAGACCTAGAAAAAGAAAGGCCTGAATTCCAATTTCACTGCTCTGATTTTACATTGTCACCTAATTGCAGAGGTTCATTTCCTGCCTATAAACTGAAAAGCTCACTGCAATACATTTTTTGCAAGCATAATCACATAGTCATGTAATTGAATCCTTACTGTATCATATACTGTGCATTAAGTGAGTTGCATTAGAAAACAAACTTGATGGTTGTTAGTTGTTAACACATTTAGGGAATTAAATTAAGCTTAGAACCATTGCTTAAGCATTTGGCACAAATCTCAAAAGGCAAATATTAATACAAATCTCTATCACGTACGTAGTTTCTTATTACCTTTTTGGGTAGGAGAGGGAGTGTGTGACAATTTACTAACACTAACAGCTTTTAATAGAGTTAAGCATGTAAGTAATGTTTCACATGCACCTCAGTAAATATGTGTGTGTCAGACAAAATCCTCTTCTCCAGGAAATTAGGTTAGTGCAATTCAAAGGATGACTTTGTCTTAATTTCACCCTAGAACAGTGGAGACTGACCAAGATACTCTGCACATCCAGAATCCTCAGCTGCAGGTGTCCTGGGTCTACGGACTATGCTGTGAAGTTCTACCCACCTAGTCTAAATTTCAAATGAAGAACATGCTGCCTGTGGTCTGCCAGGCTACTAAAAAAAACCCCTTAGTAGCAAAATGGTTTAACAGAAGCAAAGGATATAGAAGGCAGTCAAACCCTTGAATATGCACTCAGTTTGATCAACCATATATCCTACCCCCATCCGTCCACCAGCAGCACCAGTCTCAGACATGATCTTCCTTTTCCTTCCTCCCTTAATATACGCAGTTGCCTCCTGTGAACCTCATCAGACCAATTCTTTTGTTTACACTATTTTAAAATTTCACTCCATTGCCTCCCACTGTGGAAGGGATAAGCAACCCCTGGCTGAGGGGCTTACACAGTCTGGTCAGGCACAACTTAGTTCTTTTCTTTTCTTTCCAACTCCCTCATGGTTCTTGGTTTATTATCCTCTCTTGGTCTGAGTTTATAGACACATCTCTTTTATCCTGGCATGACTACAACTACCTGAAAGGAGACTGTAGTGAGGTGGGGATCAGTCTTTTCTCCAAAGTAATGAGTGATAGGGCAAAAGGAAGTGTCCCCAGGTTGTGCCAGGAGAGGCTTAGATTGAATATTAGGAAGATGTTGTTAGACATTGGCACGGGCTGCCCAGGGAGGTGTTGGAGTCACTATCACTGGAGATATTTAAAAGACATGTGGATGGGCTGCTGAGGGACATGGTTTAGTGGTGGGGCTTGGCAGTGTTAAGTGAGTGATTGGACTTGATGATCTTAAAAGTCTTGACTAACGTAAATGCTATGACTAACGAAAAATAGTAGAGTACTAGCAAACTTTTCTTTTCACATCCCACCTTTCACCATTGTGTTCCTAGTACTTCAAAACCCAAGAAGCAAAGTTTATTTTGTACATTTTAATGAGGCAAATTAGGACAACAAAACCATAGCTGCCCACTCCACTGAACCCCAATATGCCAGCTACAAGCTTTTGGGAAGAGATGGGGAAGGAAATTGCTGTGAACTACCAGACCAAACCAGAGGTTGTATGCAAGGGCAGGATAATGGACCACACCAGCAATTAATTATTCCATACCCACCAGTTGTAACTAGATTGGCAACTGGCACCTTCCCAAAACATGATTATCCTGATTACACTGCCTCTGAGGAGCAACTCAGAGCTGAAACCTCTTACCTGTGGCCTCATGGCACCTCCACCAGGAGCTTTCTTCTGCTGTACTACCAGTCATCAGCACAGGCATCTCACAGTTCCCATAGCCACTTGCAGAAGTCCCAAAAAAGGGTTCTTTAGGGCTCAATCTTAACCAGGTTGTCTGGGACAGACACCCACCATCCCATTGCCTAGACCTAAGTAAAAGATCACAAGTTAGCACCGTGAGACACTGTCAGGTACCAGTGCAAAAGTGCATGGGAATTTCACAACAACAGCTAGATCTCTGCAAGGTACAGCACTTCACTCTGGTAGGTTTGGCAGCCCCAGGAGAGCCCTTGAAGTAGAATCACCTGCCCTTCCAGTAAGATCTTATAAGGAGTTCTGTTACATTAATTTCCTGCATGCAGATCTCATATGAACATTTTCCACCCTTCTCAAGACTTTTTGCCTGCCTTCCCCATCCAAGCAACCTCTTTTTCTGCCTCTTACATCACTGGCTCCCTAGAGTAACCTCCTAAACCTTCACCTACTACTTACCTGTGTCCTGAATGCTCCTCTTTAGAGCAGTTGTACCCAGTTAGCAATTTGGGCAAGAGAAGGAGGGATGCTCCTTTTAATGCTTTCCAGGCTACTAAAGGGGAAAGAAAGGGTGCTTGTGTATCCATGTGTGTTACTATGTACTGAATGTGTGCTGTTAATGTAATTGTATTGTAAAATACTTGTATTGCCCTGCTGGTGTGAAGCACGCAGAAGGCAGAACTTCTCTGTGGGCTAGTGAGGCTGATGTGGTAAAACAGTATTCAGCTCCATTGCTTCCATTTTTAAAAGAATATTGCAAAAATCAAACGAGTGCAAAGAACTGTTATTAAGTGATTCAAGGGCTGGAGAAAATTCCTCATAGTGAAAGACTTGAAGAGGTAGTTTCTTTATTTTGTAGATAAAAAGCCTGAGAGGAGCATTGACTCCAGTGCATACCTATCTGCATGGAAACAAACAAAAATGTCAGTATTAATAATCACTACTCCAGAAGAATAAAAACAAATTGAAATGAGAAGTCTCATGTTTTAACTTTACAGGAGATATAATTTCCATGACACCACCCACAAAGAAAATTATTTTATTCCTTTTCTCAGTTTTCATCTTCATTATTTCAGCTGTTACAGAATCACAGAATGGTAGGGGTTGGAAGGGACCTCTAGAGATCATCCAGCCCAGAACTGGACACAGAACTCCAGATGAGGCCTCACCAGAACAGAGTAGAGGAGGAGAAGAACCTCCCTTGACCTGCTGACCACACTCTTCTGGATGCATCCCAGGATGCCATTGGCCTTCTTGGCCACCAGGGCACATTGCTGGCTCATGCTTAGTTTTCTGTTCACCAGCACTCCCAGGTCTCTCTCTGCAGAGCTGCTCTCCAGCAGGTCAATCCCCAGTCTGTACTGGTGCATGGGGTTGTTCCTCCCCAGGTGCAGGATCCTGCCCTTGTCCTCGTTGAACCTCATGAGGTTCCTCTCTGCCCAACTCTCAAGCCGGTCGAGATCCCGCTGAATGGCAGCACAGCCTTCTGGGGAATCAGCCACTCCTCCCAGTTTGGTGTCATCAGGGAACATGCTGAGGGTACACTCTGTCCCCTCATCCAGGTCATTGAATAAGACTGGCCCCAGAACCAACCTCTGTGTAACCTCACAAACCTGGTAGCACTTTTTTTATTTGTATAAAATTCAATATACCTCTGCATCATCAATAAAAAACATCTTTAAATTATGAATATTGAAATACTCAAAAGTGAGGCAAGTATGTGAGCTTAGTTACTTTATTAATTATCAGTTTGGCAGAAGCCTATTTTTTAATATATTTTCTAAAAAGACTGTAAGTTTCTAAAGAGATTTTAGGACTAAGAGACTGGAGAGGGCTAGAAATAAGCCCCCTCTCAGAGGAAACAGAGGCAAAGTCATGTACTTTCCAGTTTGGATGTCAATCATTTTATGTGAGATTCCTAGAGAACCTGTTAAAAAAATTAACAGGTTGTCTCCCTGGCAGATCTCCTAAGAAAATCTACTGAATATCCATGGGGAACATAAATCAACCTTCCAACTGTATTTTTAAACTGGTGATCTTGCAATATCTTAGTCGAGAAGGTATTCTGTATTAACCTCTATAGTTATGACAGTAGTTTCTCAAGCAGTCCACTGGTTTAAGCTATATTAAATCCTATGAAGGTTTTTCCAAAAGGTGAGCTTTTCCATAACTGTTTGTAATTTTACCTTCTTCATGACGTGCCAAGGGGAGTCTGCAGCCCATGTGCCTCCCTCTGGAACAGCATGTTGTTTGTCATTGCGGAGGTAACACCAGGGGTGATGGTGTCCACAGCCAGGCTGAGAACGTGGTTGGATGGAGCACAGTGCAGACATTTTCCAGGACACATTCTGATGTGTTTCTGTCTTCAAAATGCAGTCATGAGTGTGGGGATGTGAGTGATAGGCCTGGATGCTTGGAAAAGATGGGAATCCCCAGCTTAGAAATGGCCATTGCAAATGCTTTCTCCTTTCTAACTCAGCGTTGAGGAGCTGTACCTAAAGGTCTTTTGCTGCCATCACAAAATATTTTCTGTGTTACTTTGTAGGAAGCATGTACAAAGTTTGATGGGGAATGCAGCAGGCACATTTTTGGGTGCTCCTAGCTCCTCCCTGACTTCGAAATCCAATGAACTCCAGACAAGTGAACACACTTACCAGAGAGCAGGGTTGTCATCTCAGCAAGCCAGTCTTTCCTCCTAGCTAGGGATGCCACAGGTGCGAATGCAACCAAAGTCCGTCTTGGCATGACCTTGCTTCTGGAAGCTGCCATGGTTGGGCAGAAACAGGTCTCCACAACCCCTTCACCCCCTCACGCCCAGCCACGTCGTTCATCTGCCCTCTTGTCTGCTGTTTGGCCAACAACCAGCTGTTTTGTAACAAAATTGCTAAAATGATACCTAAGGCAAATAACAGACCATCTCTGGCTTCTGGGGGTGCTTTGCCTATGTATAGGGCTGCCTTTGATGGCTCCTGGGAAAAATGACAACAGGTAAGGTGGATACATATGTGCAATGCTATTAAACTGTAAAAGAGGGCAATGATGGAGGGGTGGAAGGAAGCCTCCATACTCCCTGAAGCCTGAGATTTAGTTACAGCTTTGCCTGTGCTCACATGTTAGATAAAACTTTAGTAATAATATTGACCATCTACTTTTAAAATTGATGCTGCAATATTTGCCCCAGTGACCTCCTGCAGCAGTGCAATCCACCAACTAATGAAAAACTACATAAAGAAACACCAAATACAAAAAACCCACAAAAGTCTCTTTGGGACTGAGGATACAAGAAGACAGGGCTATGCAGGTTCACAAGGGATTCAGGCTGACAGTTTTAATCTTGAAGCAATAACTCCAAAGTTGTAGCTATCTTTTAGTGAGAGGTGAATAAGACTGTTTTTGGTGTTAGGTTCTGTAACAGACAACCTGGTGGCTGAAGGAAAAGCCTACTCAATCTCAGCTCTGTGGAACATCCCGAATCTCTGTCAGTTTGTCTTTTCTGGAGAGGGCAGGAGACACCTTTATACCTGTGTGACTGACTGCGCTGTGTTCATCAGGGTCCCTCATTGACTCAGCAGTGACAGGAGAGTTAAAAGGATTAATGAAGTGAAGTCTCTCTTCTCATCTCACAATTAAGTTCTGGATTTAGGCATGTTTCTATACTAACAATATTGTCTTCAGAAGAATTTGTTGGTTTATCTCCTGGAGTAATTCTATGGTGTCTTAGAATACTTGGAATTTAAAACGTCTTTCTGCTCCACAGAAAGCAAATTGTTGTTTCCCTCATGAAGAACAACCAAAATTAAATAACATTTTGACTGATGTTTGATATTACTAAAATAAGATGTTTTTACAATTCTGTAATGCCAACAAACACCTCAAACCAACCCTTCCCACTCTAAAGTAACAAAGCATGGGAGGAATATCTGTGAAATATGCCTATAAGAATGTGGGGAGGGACTGGTCTTTTCATTTGCTAGTGTATGGCAACACCTCATGAAAAGAAACGAAGAAAAGATGTGGGGTTTTTTTTCTAAAAAGCAATTCCTTTAATTCATAATGAATCTATAAATTCCAGAATGCCATATAATATTCTTTTCACAGGCTGCAGATTTTGACAAACACTTTTCTTGTTCGCAGATGTGTTCATACAGATGTTTAGGGGCATGTACTTTTATGACAGTATGATATACAAACTGCTTGAATTCCCAGGAACATTTTGACATTCTTTTGAATTATCCTGACAACAAAATATCACACAATGCAGTTTGTTCATCCTGGTTATTTTTCCAAGCTTTCAGAAAGACTAGCATATTTCAGAGTCAAGCTCTGCATTGTGCCCAAATCACTTTGTGCCCAAATTACTTTCCATTGATTTGATTATATTTTAAAATGATAGTTATTTTTCTAAGTATGAGCTCCATGTCTTTTCTCCCTGTCTGAAGAGAATTTTAGGTCAGAAGGTGCACTAAACCATCCTACTTTTTTAGGTAAGTTTTATGCTGAGTCCCTCCAGTACTTTGACTACGAACATCAAGGTCAGTGTGGTTTACCTCCCAGGAATGGATGCATTCAAGCTATGCAACCCTGTGTCCTAACAGGGCAAGGTCTAATACAGTCCTGGGGTCCTCTGGGCTGGCTCTGAGAATGCTACTAGGATAAACTCCCTAAAACCTGCAGCATTTGGAAGTGGTTTAGCTATGAAAACAAACAAAGAAACAAGCTATTCTAAAACTTGTTGTAGATTAAAAACTGTATCAAATTTGAACACGGCCCTGGGCAACCTGCTCTAGAGGACCCTGGTTGAACAGGGAGGCTGGACTTCCAGAGGTGCCTTCAAACCTCAACTCTTCTGAGTTCAGAGGGCTTTGTTTTCCGTCTTGCCTGTTGCTTTCTGCAGCAGTGTTCCCAATCATCTCAAAGCTGTAAGGCCAGGCCAAGACTTCTTGTTACATGTGCTCATTTTGTGTGATGCTGGCCACAGGGGACAAGCTTGTCATCTGTCAGGAGGCAGGGAGAGATACATAAAGCCATTACAGAGGATGTGCAGAAGTCACCAGGGAAAAAAGAATTCTTCTCATTACCTGAGAAGAGATAATATCCAGCAGGCTGCAAGGTGAGCAGCAGAGCTTTGGCAGGTGTGCTGTCCCACTGCCATGGGACCTCATACCTGCTCTCCCAGGTGGCTCTGGGACTGTCATGCCATCCTCTGCTCCTGTGGAGATCTGAAACAGAGCAAAGGCTGAGGGTGGCTCACTGGGTGGGTTTAGGAGTTCTGCCAGTAAGACGCAGAATGCTCTGATATCCTATACCTGCCTAAAACACTATTCAACTCAGTCTTCAGTTTTCAGCATCATATAGCTCTTGGTTGACCTAAACAAACACATGCACAGATAGACATAAACATTTTTGCCACCTTGAAAAAATTATGGCCAAGCTGGTGCATAAAACCTAGGAATAAGCACTACTAAATGACTTAATGGAACATTAACACACAATTCCTTTTCATTATTACTAATCAAGTGCATTAAACCTGCAAAGAAAAAAAAAGGCAATCAGAAAACTGTGGTTTCTCAATGCAGACAGCAAGGAACAATGCCTGAAGACAAAGAGATTCTGAACCATGTGCAAGCAGCAACTACAGGTGCAATGTACTCTGTGCTTTCCTACATTTTGTACTCTGTAAATACTTTTACTTGTGCTCTGACAATACTGTCAATCTAGGCAAGCAAAAACTGTGATAATGAGTGTTAAGCAACCTGAGGAAGTGAAAACCAAAAAAAGTAGTTCTCTGCATAGAAGCAGCTGTGGATATGACAGATGTCATTGACACGGCTGTTACACATGGAGTCAAATATCTTTGTAGGGGCCGTTTTACAGACATGCAATCTTGGGCATAACTCTATGTAAGAGCAATTAGAACTAATTGCCTGGGTTTAAGTATTTTTCTCTGTAAAGTTTTCAGGATGATGGGCAGAGACCACCAATCACATGGCCAGAGGCTACCAATCACATATAGGTCACCTCACAGAAAACAATTTCTGCCACAATTTGAATCGTTGCTTCCAAATATGCTCAATCCTCTACATGCTGCTTGATTCTAAGATAGCAATGTGCAAGATTTCAATCTACTAAATTGTTTCTTCCTTTTCAGATCCACACTTTTGCTGTTTGAACCCAGGCATATAACAACTGAAAATTTACAAAGGCTGAAGAAGAGCTGAAAACTGGTATGAAAATTGAAGCCTACAATGTCCATCTGTTTTTTCATATGGTTTTGAGCAGCATGTCCCAAGCCTTTGGATTTTCCAGCTGCAGCATCTTTTGTGTCAGAGTCCGTAAAATAGGCTGAAGAACTGTATTTCTTCTCATCATTTTTATTTATTTATTTTATTTAACTGTATTTTTCTCACCATGAAGTGGAATACACTTGAAATTTTCTCACCTACTAAAACAAAGATCCTATAGAAGGTATGTCTCACGTTTCTATATATAAGAAACATCACTGTACCTGTATTTTACTTTGTATAATGAAAGTAAGCTGGAGAAGTGGAGGCACAACTGAACAATGACTGTGCATAATATGGTACACATACCAACAGGGAGAGAGATTGTAAGTATCAGTGAAATCCTGGGAAACAGGCAAAGATCAGATTTCATATTGGGAAAGTGTCTGTTTTTATTTGAAGATTGTTACTTGTTTTTACTAGTATTCATAAGAGTATTCAAGTATTTGCTGTTAAATATATATGTTCTCTATCTTATCTGTGAAGTTCTCCTTACTGCCAGCACGATTAGGTGTGTAAACCAAGACAAAGTGCTAAAAATACCTGATAAAATGTCTCTACACATTTCTATGGGATGAATCAGAGCTGATATGAGCAGTAAGAATCCTTTTATGCAGTGTCCCCACTTCTGCTGAGACCAAATGCTTGTTATTTCAGCCAGGAAAGTCTTGCTCTTCAGCACTTCTCTTCTACAAGTCCCTTTGCAACCTAGTGAAAAGTTACTCTTTGTTTTTGGTTTTTTTTCCCTCTCAGGGCTATCCTAGCTGAGTATTGGGTCAAGCAAACACCTTGGAAGGGTATCCCAGCTCCAAATAATGAACATCCCATCCCACTTACCCTTGAAATCTGTTGGAATCTGGCTTTGAGCCTGTCTCTATCAACAGAATTCTCGCCAGCCTCTGAGAGACCAGTAAGCTAAGCTATCCTGTGCATTTTAAGACATTAGAAAGCAAAAAGCTGGGATTTTAAGCCATGAAGCAGACCAGTTCCAAAACATACAACCAGCTCAAGGCTTTTGAACTGCCAACATAACATGCAAAATAAAAGACTATGCTGCCTTTCTGTTATCACTGTCATTTTAATATAACTCTTCATTGTCACAAGACTTCAGGAAAACAACCCTTTATTCCAATAGCATTATCTGCGGGAGGATGAAGTTAAAGAGCTGTGACAGACTGAAGTAAAAAAATAAAAGATGTTATATTATCAAAAGGAGTCTTGTGTGACTCATTCAGTTATTTCTTGCTTGTATAAGCCCATACTTGCATCACATGCTTTCATTGATTTTCATCAAATAAAAATAATACTTAATTTTGAGTGTAATGTGTTCTGTATAAAGACAGAAATATATTTAAAAGTATAATGGTAATCATCTGCCTACAGCATAGAAGATTATACCTGGATGCATTTTATTACCTTTCTTCATGGTACTCTCTGAGGCAGCAGTAGGAATTTGGAGATAGTAAATCCTCCAAGCAAGAAATAGAATAGATGAAGCAGTTGACTGGCATATCCTGGGCAGTGCAGGTTTCATTTTTCAATTAAGCACAATTTAATTAATTTTTTGACCACTTGTGTGGTAGTCACTGCTCAGTATAGGAAGGTGAGACATTGCACTTAAAATTATTATACACCAGAGTTGAAAGAAAAGTGTTTTGAAATCAGGAAGTGGGAGAATTAATATTTCCTTTGCAGCCTTACCATGATGTACTTATACACACACTTTATTGTGGGCTGTGGCAGGTTGCTCATAGGCAGTGCTCTGCACAGGATGGAGCTGTTCACAGAGTGAATCAAGTCTGTGCAAGGAAAACAACTGAAAACAGCTCCCGTGCCTGTTGGAACTGGAAAGCACATAGTGGATGAGTCAGAAAGGATGAGCTCATGGTTAAGGCAGATTAACGCTGCCCAGGATGTGATTTTTCTGTCACTGCCTCAGCCACAGATGACTGTGAAGTGCCACCTGTCACCCACTGTAACTCTTTATATGTACTAAGCTGGGCATGCTGTGATCCAGAGGTGGACATGTCCAAGTGCTGAGCTACAAAGGGTACACATGGCACTGAGCACTTTCAAAAAGCCAAGCCAGTCATACTGGACAAGATACTCCCTAAAACTGAAAAAATTGTGTTGGTAGTAATGTACAGAAGTCTCTCTGTGTTCAGGATTGCCCTTCCACATGTTTCATCAGGTTAGTATTACAAACATGAAGAGCACAGAGTTTATGGATTAGAGCTCTTAATGCCACCACAATATGAATTTCCATTTGGAAGACACAGATGTGAGAGGTATGGAGAATCTGCTAAAGCTGCTAGCTATTTTGTTTTGCACAAACAAGATATCCATTCAGTCTGGGACCAACAGGAGAAAAAAACTACTTTTAAGGTAGCCCTTAGTTCATTTCCTTCCTGTTTTCCAGCATCTGTGCTGCTGGAAAAAATGTGTATTAGTGTTAGTATTGCAAACCAAACGCCAACATAAAGGAAGCCTTGGCATTGTGACAGACTGTGAAATTTTAGTATAATCAGGTTCCCTTTGGGTGCCTTCATGTAGTTTTTATTTAAATGATACTTTGAGGCAAAATATGGGGGCTGTGCAATAACAAATTGCCTTCAGATTTTCAAGCTACAAGATCTGTACTGCTCACCGGGTAAACTCACCAGTAACTATTTTTTCTTCTGTGAATCCCTGATGCATAGAAGCTCTGCTCTAACTTCCACTGACCTCAGTGGGCTTTCGTTCACAGTGCAGAGGGTGGGTAAGGTAGCTTGTATAAATTGTAAGTCATACTGGTATTTAGATGAAGAAAAATGGCATTTAAGTCTTTTTTTATCAGCCTGAACCTGAATCAGAAAGGAAAAAATATGCCTTCATATGCAGCTTTTCTTAGTACTACTCTCTTAAAAGCATTTTTGAGACTGAGCATTCTCCAGTTTCTTGAGCACAACCCTTCACATTTCCAGTGAGACTTTTAAGCCAATGAAAGGTACTGATCTTATTTTGAGGACAAGAAAAGAGAGGAAGATAGGAAAGCTGACTAATAATCTGGTTAAGCAGACAGAGCTCATGGTTCCTTACTTGTTTCTTTGGACTCAAGTACTTAATGTGAACGTTGTCATTTTCCTTTAATTCAGAAAATGAAATTAATAGAACTAAAAATTTCTAAACCCCTGTTAAATACAAGCAACAAAAAATATTAAAGAGTCCAAGATGACAATACTGGCAATATACGTTTTGTAACAATCAGGATACATTTATGAAAGAAAGTATTTTTGGTGTAGCAGGACAATCATATGTGTTTCAAATCACTGAACAGTTTTGGGGCAGACTGACTTTACTAATTTGCTGCTGTTGAAGCTAAGGAAGTTGCCCAAAGTCTACGTTGTTGAAAAGTGCACTAGCAAACAGTCAGAACTTTAAAACCTGCATATATTGCAGCCTATGTCCTGTGAAAGATGTGTCAGTAATATTTGTTCATGGGAAGAACAGAAATCCAAGTTACATCATTGGTTTCACTTCAATATGTTCACAAACTCTAGAAATCCTATTAAGATTTTTAAAGTTATTTTCAACTGCAAAGACTTAAATTTGTTAAACCTTTAAAAATATTATTTATCTTATTGCAACATCATTCTTGCAGAATATTATATGTATAATATTCATAGAAACCTGTACAGACATTTGGCTAACTTTCAATAAGATTTTGTTTTGGAAGATGCAGCTTCACCAGGCAACCAGATCCTGTGTGTTGCAAACAATTAATGCTGCTAGTAGTTCATGTTCTACATCAGTTGTTTCTTCTTCAAGCTCATGCAGTACTTTGGTTATCTATTCAGTGTATGTTTGACAGTTCAAAGAGAAAAGAGCTGCCACATAATAAAGCTTCTTCAGACTCTGGAAATATATACAATAGTACAAAGAGTACTCTAGTGAGAGTTTTATTGCAAAATAGTTTCTCCCCTCTTGTGTAGATACTAAGATGATAAACCACAGTATTTGTTTTTAATGTTTTCCTTCAACCGACCAACCACTCAAGGCTGCCCCATGCAGTCTCTTTGGCATTTCTCAAGCAGCAAACAGGATAGAAAATGCTGGTGAAAACATGTTGACTGGCACACAGAGCTGAGACTGGAGCCTCATGTGCTCAGAGCATGACATCTGGCAGCAGGAGATAAGGCAGTCTCTGGGAGATAAGTAGCTCTTTACATCCAGGCATCAGGAGAGTCCTTGTGCATTGAACTTGGCCTTTTTTCTTAGCCGAGGTTCTGAAAGCAAAGCAGAGATTAAGGCAGATTTCTTCAACCAAATGCTATCAACTGTGTTACATAGTGTCCACCAGTGCAAAAGTTCTCACTGCAGCAACAGTTTTGCTTTTCTGGATGTCCCTGCCCATGTGGCCGGCCCCACATTTCTATGGAGAGGCTTCCCACGTTACTTACATTCCAGGAGAGGAGGTACCTATTGTCAAATGGTCCCCCCAGTATAACATTTGGACTCTACTGCAAAAAATTTACATACAGAACTGTGTATGTACAGTGCAACTGTAATTATAACTAAAGGTAACATATCTTTCCAGATACACCCATTACATTACAAGCACACCTGAAATTTGACCTACCAAACACAAGTTGCCCATTGCTAACAGTTTGTATCTAATCTGGGCTGGCAAGCAAAGGACCACAGTCTTTGCAAAGAGAGCATTTGTCAAAATGGCTATTGCAACAGTGCCATGGCAAGCTCTGCACATAGTATGAGAAAAGCAATTTTGACCTTTGTGAAGGTTTTGGCCAAACAAAATAACCATCCCAGAAGACATATAACCAGTGAGAAGACTGTAACCAACAAAACATTGGCATTTGAACACAGCCTCAAAAAATCAGCGCAGGTCACTCGAGGAGAAACATCCAAGCTGTGGCAAAACGGCATGGTATTTGCAGCTCAGGCAACAACTGCAGCATAACATTTACCAGAGACACACTAACCCTGAGGCAAAGCTAAAGTATAGAGATGTCATTTTGCTGTGCATTGCTAGGGGGAAAAAATCCAGCAAAGCTGGGCTTGTCAGGGGGTTTTGATCAGGTATATCGGTGGCTGTGTTGACTGAGTAATGAGTCCAGTCATTAGGTTTCTTATGACTCCCTGGCTCCCAATTTGAGGTCCTGAAGTGTAAGATCTAACATGATGAGAGGACTACGCAGGGCCTCCTGGCAGGAGGATTTCACACAGCTGGTAAGGTTTTTCTACAAGACATCAGAGAGTCATGTTGAATTACTGCTTTGTGTGTGGCCTGAGCTCTTCTGCAAACCTGTTCAAGACTGGCATGTCCAGGTGGGTTTAGATTAATATATTTTACTCTCTCACTGTTGTTTATAGCTACCGAGGGTAGAGGACAAAGGCGAGTGAAGATCTGAAATACAATAGGCAGCCACTACTGCTTCTGGTGGGGTACAGAGGCAATTTGTACAGAAACACTCTATCTGAACAGTACTTATTTCAGCTCTGTGGGTGTTAATACAGCTCAGAGCCATCTTCACAAGCTGCATGAAAGTCTGCACACAGGTACTCTTCCAAAGCCATTACTCTCTCAAAGCAGCTCCCTTTAGTTTCAATAGGAGACCCAAGCTGATAACAAAGGAGGTCACAGACCCATTAACATTCGCAAATGAAAACCATAGCTTCCTCTGAATGAAATACTTCATCAGAGATGCCCAGCGAATTTAGACAACCTTTAGTGAATTCAAGCCTGCTATGAGGTCACAGGAAGTAAGAACAGTCAGCATTTTGAAATCAATTGTATCTTTCATGAGCCAGGTGCAATTTTCAGAGCAATCATGTCATTTCTGCAGATAACCATTGTGCAAGTTAAGAATATAAATTGTATGATATAAAAGAAAGAGAAGAAACCAATTCCTTTTGTGTTCACGTAATTGCAAATGAAAGAGGACGAGAAGCATTAGGGAGTCACTTTTCACAGAAGCACAGATATCAAGAGCTTAATTAGCATTGGATCATATGTATCAGACTGAAAATGTGTCACTTTCACATGAAACAAGGCTGATAGTTTGCTTGATTCTTTCAGAAAACGTTTATATATGTAAAGAAATGTTCCTGGCCACAAATAGTCATGCTGATGATACCTTTGTAATCCTTGCAATTTTTTAAGCCACGTGATTTAGTAACCATGCTATTGCAAAAGTAACTTTGTTTGCATTAGTGGCCAAGTTAAGTTTGTTTTACATCCTTGAAAAAACACAGACAACAGAACTGAAAGAAGACTGTATACCCAGTGCTATCTTAAAGCAGAAAATGTTGGGTTGCCATTTATGATAGATTAAATTGTGCTTGCTTAACTTGTACTTGCTTTGCCTTCAGCTATCTTATGACATCTAAAATACAGACATTCAGGATGCAGATGTCAACTATCTTAAGACACCCGGGATGTAAATGTAGATGCAGACTAAGACACAAGTTGGAATATCAGAACTTTGAGGCTAAGGCCCACTCACTGTTAAAAGAAGAAATGAGTTATTTAAATAAATTGATGATGCATAGACTCTGGACTGAAGGATCATCAAGACAATGATCACCAGAAGGTCCTGGAGACCCTCAAAGACCTTCTTTGTGCATGCCCAAAGTGGATGGACCCTATGTAAATGAGTTCTGAGAAAATAATGAATACATATGATGATTCTGGGAAACATAACATATATGTAAGGAACACAAAAGCACAAGCAGGAGTTGCTCTGAAGTCTGCACGTTAGGAGGAGTGATCCCCTGTGCACAATAAAACTGAAACTTCAAAACTGAGTCATAGTTTACTTAAACTGGCTTTTACAGTATTTTTGTTGTTGTTGTAGACCAGGCAAAAGGATAACTTTGAGCCTAAAACACCTAAAAATGAGCCTTAAATCTTATATTCAGTGAGGCTGTAGTTGGTATATGGCAGAAAGCAGAACTTTCTGCCAGGCTCAGCCATAACAAAGATGCAGTTTACCTTTAATGAAAAAAACCTACAGCAATCTTTTGACTTGCTTGTATTTATTTTCTTTGCATCTGATTAAGATGAAATATGTATGACGTTTAGCATCTTTACTAGTACATTTTGAGAACAGTTTTTTAGAGCTATAGGTTTTAAAGTTACTTGAATTTTTGCACCAAGATGACAGAAAAGAGAGTCAATGGGTTGAATACTGCATAGAAAAGCTGCTGTTGTCAGAGAGGGTTAAATGTGTATAAGTAATCCTATTTTTAGACAAATGAGACACCTATTAGGGAACATACTTGCATTACTTCTTCAACCAGATGTTACAGAATCTACCAGCATGTCTCCAGGGATTTCTCTTCAGCCTCCAGCCTGCAGGCCTGGCCACATGGGCCAATCTTTAATAACCATTCCCTCTGGAGTTAATGGCAGCTTTCAAGTTCCTTCCTCTTTTACTCAGAAAAGTCTTCCACTTGCAGATTCCTGCTAATTACTGTTCTGATGTCCCTTACTCCTCCAAGCTGTCTCTGTAGACCTGCTCTGCAGAGTGAGCCCATCCCTAGACCAATATATGTTTACAGTAAATAAAAATTTGAGGCCTCTGACTCAAAGGCCATTGCTCTTCTTTCAGAGCACAGCTGAGCTACTCTCTTGCTCTCCCATGGTTTTGGTATTTCACGTTTCCTACAATGTCTTCCTCCTTCCTCCTAGAACATCCCCACGATGTTCTAGTTCCTGCTGCACAGACAGGACAACCAGGGCTCAGCCAAAGCTACCATTTCTCATCCAGCTTGCTCACAGAACAATCTGCTTGTCTTTCCCTACTATCATGGAAAATAATTCTTTATTTATCAGTACATTTCTTCACACAGCACAAACAAGTGTAGTTCTCACCACTAATTCCTTCCACAGTCTTGTAAGAGCTTATTTAAAGAACTAGGCAGAAAACAGGCAGAGTGATTAGAAATAACGTTTCCTATTATTATGCCTTTCTTACTTTAAACTAATTTTTCTTTGTTCCACACTGCAATTGTTGGTTCTAAAAAGAGGAATAATTCAATAATTCAGCAGAGAAGAGAACAAAAAAAAAAAATCAGATTTTCATCTGTCATTCATTTTCCTACAAAAGTCAAAATGAGACTTTAAATGAACTCTTAATTACCCAAAGAGATTTCTGAAAATCTTACTTCTTGATGGAGCTTTCAAATTTACATGTGTTTTTTCTATATTGGCATTTCCCCTTGCCTCAGCTATTTCTCATAAGTTTCTGAAACAGAGCTTTTCAAAGTACAGGAAAACACTTCATCCAGGAGGATGGCAGCTTAGCTTGTCCAGAACTGAAGCTGATTTATGATATTTGAACAAGATCACAAATTAAAGCATAATATTTGGAGACTAAACTGGAGAGATAAATAGTTTTTATATTCGGTTGCTTCTGTTTACCTAATTCATGACATCTTCATCTAGTAGCTTAATATTTCTTTGGACAATTGTAAGAAGAGGATTTCAGAATGACTTCACATCTGTATTAGTAGATTACAGGCTAAGTTGCAGAAGTTCTCTGAGTTCAAACTGATTGGGGAGTACCGAGATGTCGTAGTTTACTGTTAAAGCACTGGAGATTTCTATTTTTTGGTGTGTATTTCTCCCTAAACATTCAAATCTCTCTCATATTCACATACA
This sequence comes from Colius striatus, assembly GCF_028858725.1. NCBI lineage: Eukaryota > Metazoa > Chordata > Aves > Coliiformes > Coliidae > Colius > Colius striatus. The sequence continues at coordinate 69,119,905 of NC_084760.1, read as the reverse complement.
TGTAGACCAAGTCACTTCTTAACCTTCAACTGCAAGAAGAGAATAGATTGAATTTTATATCCCTTTCCTCCTATTTAAAAATCTTCCTTGTACAAAGCATGGTAGAAGAGAATATTAGTCCTAGAGCAGGTTGTTCTATTCCTGCAGTGGTGGTGTTAGTATCCTGTGAAGAAACAACACATTCTTTCTGCTCATGTGATACTCCCCTGCTTACATATCCTTTGATATGGTGACAGGCAGATTCTTTATTGTCAAAAATAGGTATTTGAATAGTACTACCATGGGCATCACAGCAGCACACCCTGTGATTCCCTTTGCTCACCAGCAAAATACAAATCCATTAATTAATCAGATTTCAATCCCTCTCTTTGTCTGTAATATTAATTTACCATAGGCTGTTGCTCAGTTTTGGGTTTTTTTTAAATGAAATACTGTTTACAGAATACACAACAGGTCCATACTTGTACCTGTCTGTTTAATATCTTAACCAAACATGCCCTCTGTCCATGCTTTCATTATGCAAATGTTTTAAAAATGGATGTAAAAAACAGCAATAACATATATATTTGCATATAGATACAAAATATTTATGTTAAGAGGTATACTAATATATGTAAAAGAGGTGCTTTTAGGAAGAACATCAATCTCAAATAATTACACTTTTCAGAAAAGAGTGATTTTTAAAATCTTTATCAACATGGATATTTTGTGATATAATTCTCCTCCACTTACTTTCCCTGAATCACTTTTGCCTTTTGAGCATTATCACTGAGATTTTTGTTTCAGAAACACATTCTTTCCCTCCACAGCTGTACTGTGATCATGCCTTGCTCAAAGGTAGCTGTAGGAATTAACTGTAAAAAGGAGAAACATTTTTTAGAGATAATTCCATCTAGCAGACACAGAATAATCCTGAGCTGGTGGCAATACCTTGTTTGGAAAAAAATCCTATTTAGAGACTTGGCAGGTATTTTGCCATTGGCAGGAGTAGCTATATGGTATGTGTCTTTAGATGTGAAATTACCTATGATAATGCAGATCCTTTCTCCATATGAAGGAGATGCTTAGCTAGGTCTTTCCCCTGATTTGGGCATGGTTGCAGACTCCCTAGTAGCAAGTCCCATCACTGAACCAGGTGTACTCTATGGCTCCCTTTTCAAACTGTCAGTGATCACAGCAGATAAGCACCACACCCTGTGCAAAGAGCTGCTCCCTTGTGCCTTTCACCAGCTGCTGGTTCACCGGAGGCTCATATTTTTGCTTTTTAGTTTGGAAAGTGTGTATTAAAAATAAAGAAATCCCAGCACATTAATAGATCCAGACTGTCAAATTGAAGATTTGAAGGGCTAAGTGAAGGTGAGACACACATCTTCCTTCTAAAGTGATGAGGACAGTATAACTATTGTTGTTTCGGTAAGTAAAAACATCTACCTGGGACGCAAGCTATAACATCAGTGTGTTATGCTCTTTATGGAAAATATTTGCATGCATTTTTTACTACACTTCTTTTTCTAGATCAGTGGAAGGGAGGCTTACAAAAGAATTTTCACATACAATACTGAGCAACTTTGTTGGAGTTTGCTATTCAAAATCTTCACTGGACACTCAACAGCTAATTTAGATTCTGAAAAACCACAAGTAGTCTACAGCTTTTGAACCTCAGGCTACTTTCTCACTTGAGGCACTTGAAAACTTGTTTATATGATTTATATATGAAATGAAGTTTGCAATGGAAATTGCAATCCCAAAAGAACTTCCTTCCAAGAGCTAATGGGGTTTATAAATCATAAGCATAAGCACGGTTTCTGGCTATTGATTTCCAGCTTTTTACCTCAGCTGTATGTTTTCACCTCAATTTTTTTTCCCCAGTAGAAGAACTTCTTTATGCTTATTAAGTAGCTGCACCTCATCTATGAATATAAAATAAGGCAGAAACAAAGTAGAGATAATATATGACTTCCATTGGCCCCCATCAAATCTAGTGCCTTAGAGTATTTCCATATGCCATAGACTTTGAGGATACTCTTCTGGAAAAAAAGAAAATGAAGGCAGCTGCTCAGTCTGCTTATAAGCAACAGGTGTGGAGGTGTGTGTGCCAGAAAGCCTCAATCTGTGAAGGAGAGCCTCTTAGCTGTGACCAAAGGATGGAAATATCACCTAGCAGTTGCAACTGAAGGCAAAATCCCATTAAACTAAAAAGAAGCACCAGCATACACAACCCGAACAGCAGAAAGACAGGGAGGCAGTGATTTTAGGGCAATCAGTAAGCAGACAGCCATCATTTTGACAAAAATCCTCCTTCTGAAGTTTAAACTAAAAGGGAAAATACTTGATTGGTGAAGAGCAACAGGACAAGAGCATCTGAAAACTTCAGCCTATCAATTACGTGAAGAGTAAACACATTTGTAGAAGAAAATACGTACAACACTTGGGCTAAGTGAAGGTGAGACACACATCTTCCCAGGTAGATGTTTTTACTTACAGCATAACTATTGTTGTTTTGGTAAGTAAAAACATCTACCTGGGATGCAAGCTATAACATCAGGTATGGTCAAGTAATTGAGAGAAGTCAAGATTTGAAGGCAATGGTCCCAGGCCAGTACTGCAGACTTGCTGGAGATTGAAAGCATTCAGGTAAGATGCAAAAACAAGCCTCTACCCACTGCATGTGTCACCTTTTGAGGACCAGGGCAGGGAACAGTAAAGAGCCCAAAGTGATCAGGTGAGACATGGGTGATGTCTGCTACTACTGGTGCAGTGGAAAGTTGGAAGGAGATACTGGAATGGTGACATCACCCTCACTTAAGAGTGTGGCTGTGCATAATTAAGATGCTTCCTTGCTCCTGTTACAAAGACGAAAAAAGAAGTCTCTGTATCCAGGGATGAGGCACTCATACTAATTTTTTTAGCCAGGTGGGCTAATGCCATAAAAATGGAGACTGTAACTACTATCTGATATTTCCCATATCCCTCCCAGTACTCAAAGAAGCTCCAGGAGAACTTCATCTGTGAATTTTGGTCAAATTAAATCACTAGCTTTGAACACATTAGAAAAAAAAAATATAAGTGGGATTATGAACATGATTTTGTTTCAGAAATAATTACTTTTTAATAGCATATTTTAAAAAAACCCAAACCCTTCAGTTAATTTTAAAGGATCAAATTTATAACTGTCCTGATATGTGCTAAATACCCTGAGAAAAGGGTGATTAAGAGCTCCCCCTTGCAACTGAGTTACTTTTCATACCAGTCTTATTAAAACCCCACAAACCTGAACATTCAGATTCAGGTACATTGTTTTTATTCAATCATCACACAAGGATGAAGAACCCCAATCCATTATCAATTTCACCCAGATAGCAGGCAGGAGATGATGACACATTGCCTTCCATGATGCTGTACAGTGGAGCTGTGTGACAGATAGACAAACCAGGACCATGTTCAGCTCTTCCTTGTCTCTTCCCCTACCTCTTCTGTCAATCAGGTCCTGTCACTTGACATAATATGCTTTCCCACACCAAAAAGAGTTTCCAAAATGCCGTTTAGATGTTGCTTCAGCTGCACCACTTCTGGTTTTTTACACCTTACTTTTAACTACCATGCAAAATGCACAGCATCTGCCCCGGCGAGGCCTCATCTGGAGTCCTGTGTCCATTTCTGGGTTCTCCAGCTCAAGAGAGACAGGGAACTGCTGGAGACAGTCTGGCACAGGGCGACCAAGATCATCAGCAGACTGAAACATGTCTCTCATGAGAAAAGGCTGCAGGAACTGGGGGTGTTTAGCCTGGGGAAGAGTGAGAGGGGACTTCATCAACACTTATAAGTACCTAAAGGGTGGGTGTCAGGAGGATGCGGCAACACTTTTTTCAGCAGTGTCCAGAGACAAGACAAGGGGTAATGGACATAGGCTGGAACACAAAATGTTCCACTTAAACACAAGGGAAAAACTTCTTTGGTGTTGAGGTGAGGGAGCCCTGGCACAGGCTGCCCAAGGAGGATGTGGAGTTTCCTTCTCTGGAGGTTTCCAAACCCCCTTGGACACGTTCCTGTGTGACCTGATGGAGGGAAACCTGCTTTAGCAGGGGGTTGGACTGGATGCTCTCTAGAGGTCCCTTCCAATCCCTACCATGCTATGATTCTACGATTCTCTACTGCACAGCATCAGCAGTGCAGGCACTATTCAGTCTTACAGTCCTATGAGGAGTGCCAGAAATATAAGACATCTGCTGGCATGTCAGATATTTACCTTTGTAGAGAAAATCTACTGCACACGCCTGTGACAAATCTCTTTTCTCTTTTCATTTTCTTGGATTATCAGTGTAATAAAGCACACTCTATGATGTTAGTGGTCTTGTAATATTGGATGAACAATTTGGATGGTAGGAGACACAGCAACTGAGGTCATTTGTTCAAACAGTGTATTGGATTACAGCATTCTTTTTGCTTTTTGTTTCACTTTTCTCTGCAAGACCCACTTGTACACTAACCAAAGCAAGAGCTTGCTTAATAGAGCCGTTTACCTCACCTTTGTTGTCTTGTCTAACACCACAGCATTTCTGTTCTTTTGTGACAGGAGAATTGCCATTTCTCCTGCACTTTTCTGCACACTCACGCTATAATGTCTGAATACGTAATAAACAAGTATACATCTACTTCACAGCAGACTGGGGTTGGGGGACTCCCTTTTGACAAGCGAAGAATGAAGAGCAATTGAAATGTCAGACCCATTCATTGCATGGCCAGCTTCAGACAGGTAGGATTTCACATTTAAGAGCAGTTATGTCATACAAACTTGTCATATATGATAATTATATAGTTCTGTAACAACAGATGTGCTTGGAACATGGTGCCATTTGAACTAATTCAGATATTCTAAGCAAACTAACAGTGCTAGCAAAGTCACAAAGGACTGCAACATTTGCAACACGCAAGTGAGTGCCATTCCTCTCATAGCCCAGTACCACATCACCTGGGCACGACCTCTAGCTTTGAAGCCCAACTCCTGGCTACTTAAAAGTGATGTGTTTGAGCATTAAGTGCTTTTGTAAGTCTTACATCAGAAAGTAGGGAGAATAAATTAAAGAACTTGTCTGGACAGCAAGATGAGGTGGGTCAAGTCTTGTGCAAAGAAGCTAGTATGGCTAAGGCCATGAGGGAAGGAGACTTGAGTAGGCTTTGCAATATGTCACCTAGGGAAGGACTCAGCTGATTTTGAATGCTCACTAGTTATGGCTCATGCATATAGGCAACACTTTTATTTATGGTTATTTATGGCTTGCAAGAGCAAATACACCACATACCAAGCAGTTACGCATGCTAATTCTGAAATGAGGCCGCTCTTTGTTGGTTCCTAACAGCTGTCTCAATGTGTGGAGACAGCTGCTTGCCTGATGTCAGTGTTTCATTGTCAGAGATCTCCCTCTCACAGGCTTAGAACAGCGTTTTTGAGAGATTTTCCCCTCAAAACTGCATCTTTCCACTAAGAAAAGCAACATGATTTATGGACTTTTCTTCCAGAAGCCGTCACTGGCAATGGTAAATTCTAAAGTCTTTCTCTCCATGTCACTTACAAAATGTCAAATCAATGCCTCTTCTCTGTCTGTCTTACCTCTCATTTGTGGCCCCTTCTGGCATGATCCCTGCCTCTAGTCTTTCTTCCCTTTGTGCTCCATCCTGTCCCATGCTTCTCCCCCCCTGCTTCCTTCAGCTGCATGCTCAGAGTTTTGAAGGCTCCCACTCTACCGGACACTCCCAGGGGATCTCACTCTGGCTCTGCCAACACTTTGTGCAACACTTGTGCCCAAACACGTTAGAAAGTAAACCAACATTTCAGGTTGCTACAGACTTTGGCAGGAAGTCCAGAGATAGAGGTTTCTCTCTTGCTGACTCCAAGATCAAAAATCAAAATGATTGATCCTGCTGTGGGCAGCGTCAGAGCCCTGCTGACCTCTCTGATAAGGCAAGGTACAATTAGTCCCACAGCAAACACGGGGTACAGAGTGCAAATGGCACAAAAAGCAAATAGCCCAGCCACCACTGTGATGAAAGCTTGGTTGTTAGTGCCTGGAAAGGCCTTACTTCTTCCAGTGAACACTGGGTATTTCACGTGAAGTGTGATCTGGGTTTGAAGGCAAATATTTTTTAGCCCAGATTTTTACAAATGTGTGTGACCTTGAAGCTGGATGTACTGTTCATTCAAGCTGAATAGTGCAGTAGAGGCTGGTATTATACACGTGAAATTCAGAGGATTCAGAAATTCTTTGCCTTTTTTTCCTTCCACTCAGCCTTACTTTTTAGTAGAACTGAGTGGAAAGCACCGTTTTTGAAAGCAACAAACCTAAGGCTGAAATAGTAGGAAATCAATGTGGGAAAGAGCCAAGCATTGCAGAGGGTGGAAGGGGGAAATCAGCTGGCCAGCTACACCTGGGCCTCCACTAAGCAAACAGGAACAGGGCAAAAACTACCGGGCATTTCAGTTCTGAGTGAAAAAGGAGTGTTGGGGTGTAACTGCAGGAGATAAGGAGATGCTGGTTTATTGGCTGTCAGTGAGGCCAAATCAGCAAAGCTAGGGCCCATGGGGAAAGAATAAATAGAGGCAGGTCAGTTACTTGGGAAAGGAAAAGGTGTGAAAAGTGACTGCTAGGTAAAATAAATTCTATGATTGCAGCTCTCTAAGTTACCTGTCAAACACCCATGCAGCTCATCAACACAGTTGATAAACCTGGTTTTGTAACCATATGGTTTGAGTCTGGCTTGTTTCCTTAGTCAGAGGGTCCAGAGGGTGTCCTGAAATGTCAAGCTGGAAGGGGCTGAAGAACAGACCCCTTTAACATCAGTTGTCCTAATCAATCTTCCTAACATACAGCTAACTTTATTTATTTTCATTTTAATGTATTGCCAGAAGTGGTGTTTGGTTGTAGTTCATGTTAGTGCAGACTGTTGGTCTAAGAGAGGCAGTGCTCCTATGCCTCATCCATAAACTGATCATTTTCTTCTTACAGGCTCCACATGCATCATGAGTCCTCTTCTCCTGCTTTTATGGGTTAGCACCAAGAAGGGAATGCACTTGAATTGTTGCATGAAGGAAAGACATTTGCTATCTAAGACTTGACCTGAATTGAGTCAAGCATTAGCTTCACAAGGAGATCAAATGGAGCTCATATCATTACAGCTATGTTTCAGGGCATCTGCATATACCCCCAACTCCTTACAGGCTTGAGGGAATGTGCCGACACAAAAACCTCTTCCAGCACATCAGACTTCAGTCACCAACAGCCTACATGTTACTGCTTCATTTTTTTGTAACTTCATCAGCATTCATTCCTAATCTCAGCAGTCATGTTTGGTATTGCAGTCACTTGGTATTGCAATGGGGCAATTCCTTCCTTCCCCTGACAGGCGTCCCAAGCAGTGCAAGACACTCACCATGATAGCCTTCTATGAGAGCATAACTGCTGGCTAGATGAGGCGAGAGCAGTGGATGTCATCTACCTTGACTTCAGCAAGACTTTTGACACTGTCTCCCAAAACATCCTCATCAGAAAGCTCAGGCAGTGTGGCTTGGATGAGTGGACAGTGAGGTGAATCGAGAGCTGGCTGAATGACAGAGCCCAGAGGGTGCTGATCAATGGCACAGAATCGAGTTGGAGGCCTGTGGCCAGTGGAGTTCCAGAGGGATGCATTCTGGGGCCAATCTTGTTCAACATCTTCATCAATGACCTGGATGAGGGGACAGAGTGTACCCTCAGCAAGTTGGCTGATGACACCAAACTGGGAGGACTGGCTGATTTCCCCAGAAGGCTGCGCTGCCATTCAGTGGGATCTTGACCAGCTTGAGAGTTGGGCAGAGAGGAACCTCATGAGGTTCAACAAGGACAAGTGCAGAGTCCTGCATCTGGGAAGGAACAACCCCATGCACCAGTACAGGCTGGGGGTCAAACTGCTGAAGAGCAACTCTGCAGAGAGAGACCTGGGAGTCCTGATTGACAATAAACTAACCATGAGCCAGCAATGTGCCCTCATGGCCAAGAAGGCCAATGGCATCCTGGGATGCATCAAGAAGAGTGTAGCCAGCAGGTCAAGGGAGGTTCTTCTCCCTCTCTACTCTGCCCTGGTGAGGCCTCATCTGGAGTCCTGTGTCCAGTTCTGGGCACCTCAGCTCAAGAGGGACAGAGAACTGTTGGAGAGAGTCCAGCACAGGGCCACCAAGATGATCAGGGGAATGGAACATCTTTCATACGAGGAAGGGCTGCAGGAACTGGGGCTGTTTAGTCTGTAGAAGAGGAGATTGATGGGAGATCTTATTAACGTTAACAAATATCTAAAGGGTGGGTGTCAGGAGGTTGGGACATCCCTTTTTTCTATAGTAGCTAGCAACATGACAAGGGGTAATGGGATGAAGCTGGAACACAAAAAGTTCCACTTAAATATAAGAAAAAACTATTTCACTGTTCAAGTGAGGGAGCCCTGGCACAGGCTGCCCAGAGGGGTCGTGGAGTCTCCTTCCTTGGAGGTCTTCAAGACCTGCCTGGACATGTTCCTATGCGACTTGATCTAGGTGAACCTGCTTCTGCAGGGGGGTTGAACTAGGTGATCTCTAAAGGTCCCTTCCAACCCCTACCATTCTATGATTGTATGAAAACAGTTTTGCACGACAATGGGTTTTAAATCAACCATTCACCTGGTGAGCAGAGTACTAAGAGAGGAAACAAGAGCCCAGGGGTCCCCAGGGCCAGAGGATGGTGCATCAGGATGTGGTCAGAAGGGTAAAGGAGAGACTGAGAGGAGAAAGGAGTGGGCAATGAAAAGAGAGTAAGGAAGAATTAAGGCAGTTATGAACTTACAGCACTGATATGGGTGACAGCTAGGATTTTATGAAGCATATGAAAGCCACATGGATTTTAGGCATTTTGAGCCTCTTCCACTGTCGTGTGATAAGGAAAATGCAGCTGCAAGCAGGCATATGGCTCAGATAAGAGGAGGCTAATAAACATATGGATGAGGTTTAAACCCAGCTAGATCAAAGGAATATATTTGGCTATTCTCATAACAAGGGGTTTATCCTTTCCTTGCTATTTCCCCTTAGATAGGAAACTCATCCTTTAGTCACAGTGCAGTTCAGGCTTTTTCTCTATGTCTCTAAACAGCACTTATGACAGTCTAAAAAGAAAACTGATCTCCTGAGTCATGCTTGCCCCCCAGCACAACTCTCTGATTTCTCTCTAGTCTGAGCTTCTTGCTCCTCATCATTACCCTCAGTCCTTGCAGCTGCACAGACCCGTAACCAGCCCCTGTAGCCCCAGATGAGTCCAGGATTCTCCACAGCTCTGGCCCTGGGATGGAGAAAAGTGCAGCAAGAGATGCACACTTGTGTCTTACCTTTCTCTGGGAGCAAGGCCAGAGCCATCGCACATACATGGATGCACTGACCTAGATAGGCTGCCTGCAAGGCTGCTCGCACCTCCTGTGCCCGCCAGCACTCATAAAAGCCACCATCACTCTCTGCTGCAAGTCCTCACTCCATAGCTAAAGCTGCCAGGTCTTGTTTTGCCAGGTAATTTTCTTGTATACATTGGTTGTTTTTTCAATATCCCTTTTTAGTTAGCCTGACTCTCTGCAGAGGAGAAATTCTTGTCCTTCAAACCACAGACCTCGCCCAGCCCAGCCACTGAATGCTGTTGCCTACCCCAGCTTCCTGGCATAGGCTAAAGGAACCCCAGAGGATATACTTTTTTTCTTTCAGGAGCTCAGCAGATCACTCTGTGCCTGTTCACTCACATTTAATCCATTGAAGTTAGCAAACATGTTTAGCTAAAAGAGAATGACAACATCTTAAAGAGTATGATTTGGAGGTAGGATTTGATCCACTGAGGAGTAAGAACTCCCCCTTTATGATAATACCTACTTTATCTGGTGCAAAAATACCCCACAGCTATGTTTACTCTCCACTTGTATTTGCCCAACAGACAATACTGTCTGGTTTTGAGAACACATTAGCTCCCACAAACGAGCTGACAGATTCTCAGTGTGCAGATTCCTTTTGCATCCTCCTTTTCCTTATCTCAGGATCCAGGCTGTCGGCTTTAATTATCTTAAAATGAAGTGCTGCATCTTATCTCTTAGAATATTTTATCCTCTGTTCACTCTTGTGTCTCCTTATTTGCAATGGTAAAAGGAAAGAATTGTGATTCTTCTTTGATTATTAGCTGTTTAGCTTATTGCTTCTTAAATTGAGGAAGCTTTTAAGAAACTAATTTACATTCAGCTTTCCCCTTCTGGAGCTCTGGTGTGAGTGTCCTTCCCAGCTGCTCAGCTCTTCCCAGCAGACTTGTCTCAGATGCTGGAGGATAAAACTCCATGTCCTCCAGTTTGCCTGGAACATATCAGCTACATGATGCTGCAGAAGGACTCCTAGAGACTAGAACAGGTGACACACAAACCCACCTGCTCTGTCTGCATTACTGCCCTTCTCCTGCCATGCTAACCATAGGTCTGACATCATCACCACTGCGCTCTTCCCTTCCAACCCAAATAGCCCTTTCCACCCTGCTCCACATAGTTTCTGTTAAGAATTGCTCTCTATCTGAGCACAATACATTTCTGCACGGAGTTTGCAGTCTCCAGGCTTTACTTCATATGAAAGAAAGAGTTTTTCACAGCTGCACCCTGCCCTGCAGGAAGGAGTGAGTGTGCCTCTCAGTCCACACGTGTAGACCCACCAGTGTACATCACTGCCACGGGGCTTGGCCATGGCCTGGGGAGTCGGGACAAACACCAAAGGGAGTGGCATTTAGGATAAAATTTTAAGAACTCTTGTTATGAGTGGCATGGAGAGACTGAGGTTTGTTTTTTAGATGTTTAAATTGTGAGATGTCCATACAAGCCCTCCTAGCCCCTTGGCATCTAAATATTTTCAGGTCTCCAGAGCTTTCACCTGCTATTCCTGTCTGTGACAGGGTGAGTCCGTGTGGTCAACGTGTTATGGCCAGACAGCATCAGCAACCACTCGCTTGTTGCAACAGCAGCCTGGGAGAGGAGAAAGCTGCTGCACCTCATGGAGCTATCTGTCGGGGGAGAGGGGCATTGTCAAAGGTAACTTTGTTTAGAAAACAGGCAAGCGGTCTAAAAGAGAGACTGGCAGAGCCCTGAGTGAGAGAGGAGGAATTGTGACAGCTAGAAACCAGCTTTTCTTTCAGATTTTTTAAAATTGTGGCCTCTTATTCACAAAAATCAATTGAGCGCCACCATAGCATGCACAATATGCAGATAAATGCCTAGATAGCACATCACATGCTTCTAGTGATCAATCAAATACAAATTCGGAAAAGTGGGGATTGAGTGAAGTAAGTTTTTAGCATTTAGCATCCCAGGCAGAACATAATGAAGTAGCTCTACGTCAAAACACTCAAACCGGCATCTTACAATGTATGAGCGTGCCTGCCAGGAGCCATTTCTTTAACATTTTATCATATTATGCTTAAAATTAAGAAATATTCTGGACAGAATTACATGAACAAGAGGGTAGGTAAAAGCTGGAACACACAGATACTCACAGATTGAAGCAAACAAAGTAGACGGATTAGTAAGAAGTGACGCTGCGACACCGGGCAACAAGCTGCACTGGTATAGACATGGAAATGATTAAAAGTGGCCCGAAGAGTGGTGCACAGCACCCAGCAAAGCAATCAGAGCTCCACACCAGAGAGCTGGCATCAGAGTAACAGTAACTGGCATCAAAGCAGAAGCTGAAATGAAAGCTGACAGTGCAACAAATGTTGGTCGGTAAAACACAGGCTGATTATATACCAGTTAGCATTGATTTGGATGCCAAGAATAACAGCAGGCAATGGAACAGAGTGGGGGAGTGCGAGGAACTGAGAAAGAGCTCAGCACAACAGAGCAGGAGATGACTAAACAAACAAACAAACACACCACCACATGCACCTCCCCTAAGGAGAAGATTATTAAAGCAGCACTGAGGAGCCGCAGCCGCCCTTCTGTGGGAAGCAAATTCTACAGTGAGCTGGCAGACTTTGAGGCCAGCAAATGGCAACTTCAAATAGCTAGGAGAAAAGGAATGGGTGTTAGCCCCCACCCAGCATATGTCTGACCTCTCTGAGAAAACTGGCAAGAGCACTTTTAGTAATGACCGTGGCAGGGAGACGGGCTGGTGTGGAAGGAGGTTGGAGTTTCCGCACCATCTGCCATCCTGCCTGCCCAGCGATGGTGAGGCGGGTGGCTAGCTGCCAGCCCTGGCTCAGGACAGTGTCCCTTCTCACAGGCAAGGGAAGGGGAGACCCACTCATCCGCACTTCTCTTATGCAGGGGGGCTCATTTCACTCCCGAGTGCAGACATTTGGACCTAGAGACCCGTTGGAAGTTGTTATGCCAACAAAAGGCACCTTTCACCTGGGGAGTGGCACATCCAGGCTCTGTGTGGCCACCTCTTACTGGGAGAAAGGGGAGGATAACAAGAATAACCACCCAATAGATGAAACCACATCAGATCTTGTATTTCTAGTATATAAAGCCAGCGTTTCTGCATCCATCAAGCCATTTCTTTTTCAAGGACACACGGCAAGTATTTTCCATCTCCTTTGTTACATTTTATCAACGAGCAAGGGTAAAGTCAGGAAGATAAACCCCATCATGCTCACTGGAAAGAATTAACAGTAAGTGATCCTGGAAATAGCTAGTTATTACGTACAAAGGCATACAGATGGAGAGTGCTGAGAAAAAGGTTAATCTAGTCAATAGCATAGATTGATTGGCTTCATCTCTACAGAGGAATTTAGTACAATGACTCACAAGGATTTGTTTGCAAAGCTGGGACACACACAGTTTAGAATTCTTGCAGTAAGGGCTTGAGTGAAGAGCACAATGTAAGATTAATAAGGGTGTTACCAGCATAAAAAGGTATCCCTAATCAGAAATTAGCCTGTTTCCCTTCATGCTTACAGTGCGAGACAAGGCCTGTGTTTACAATGGGTGACCAGATTATTTCATAGGAAGAATTACGTAGAAGTATGAGGTATGATGGGAAAAACGTGTGCAGTAATTCATCTGGGGTCAGCACAGGTCTCTCGCCGTGTGCTGAGATGGTATCAAGGGATGCTGCAGAAGAGGGTGATCCAGGTGCACTGCAAAATGATACACTGCAGCTTAGAGTGAAGCAGATCCAAGGGAAGACATGACAGTGGATCCCAGACGAATCAGGTGAAATGTTCTCCTCAGCAGCAGGCGAGGCCCTGTCATGGGCAAAGGCACCTCAACAGCCTCACTGAGCTTCTCTGTGCACACCTTTCATCACCTGCCTTTCAAGGGGATGATTTTAAATAGACAAATGGGAAAAGGGCTACTCTGAAACAAGAGATGATTCTGTTTCTTAAGGGTGGATTAAATAGCCTATCTTGTGTTAACAGAAGACGCAGGGAGGACTGGGTTACACTTAAGCAATAAATGCATGACAGGAGAAGAATTGTCTCCATTCAGATACAAGCTGATGCAAAATCAACCAGGTGTACACTGACCCTGAAAGAATTTTGGTTGGAAAAAAGAAGGTATTTAACTTAATTTTTTTAAAGTGCTGAAGCAGCCTTTGAACAGGGATGCTGGGAGAAGGTATCTGACTGTTACAAGAGAATACTGCATGAGGTTACAGAAGAGATGGTGTGAACATAGGGATGGTTCTCATTTGATGACAGTGTAAGATATGGGGTTGCAGTTCCTTCCGTATTATTCAGTTCCAGTTGAAACGAGACTTAAGTCACGTGTGTTTGTGACACTAATTTAGCAATTTAGTCCCATACTAGGCCAGTTTCCTCTTTATCCCAGATTTCCTGCAGATTTCCTCTTTCTTATTTGATGTTGTTCATTTTGAATTTCAGTTTTACTCTTCTTTAGGACAGTGCAGCTGTTGCAAGCAGCAACAGCCTGTTGGTCCAGGTGCATGGATGCCTCGGTGGCACAGACCACATTTTTTGTGTCCCTTCTGACTCCAGAGTGGTTTCCAGGTCAGCTGGGACAATTTAGCTCGCTGTTTTACATTAAATTTTAAGTTGCATTAGATACAGTGGGGGAAGACTCTTATGTTTGGGGAGTTGCCAGAACATGAAAGTGAAGGAAAGAATGTGAAGGAAAGGCATTGCCATCTGCAACTGGAAAGTGCTTGCAAATGAGGGACTTCTTCCTCTGACCCAGGCTGAGTCCAATCCTGCAGACATTTCCATATGTCAGTACATTTGGCTTGTGAGAGACCTTATGATTCTGGAGGAAATTTACCGATAAAAACCACAAGTATTTGTAAAGCGGGGCTTTCAGCCTGTACCCTTCTCAAGCTGAATCCTCATCTAGGCTTTCTTGTTTTATTAGAATAGGAGAACCAAATTCTAGTAAGTGATAACAAAAAGAAAACGTTGTATATAAATGCTTCAAGAGGTATCAATGCATTTAAACATAACCAAAGTAGCTGTTATTCTAGAGTGCATATTTTTTACCTGGGAGTATTTCCCAGCTGCTCACCTGCAGCATAGAAGAGCATGAAGTCTTTTTTTCTGAGCAGGAGTACCGTTTACCCCAAAACCTCTTCAGAACCAGTCTTGGCCACACATGAAGTGCACTGGATGTAGACTCAATCATTTGACAGCAGCATCTCTCAGGGCTGAAAGCTGAGTAAGACTTAAGCCTGTTAAAAAGATATACATGTCTGCCATGGCTTTAATACATACTTCTAGCCAAGATGAAGCCTAAGTCTCTATTTGGTTTGAGTTTGCCCCTCTAGATACTAAAGATTTATCCAGCAACTCTCAGCCTGTCACAAGTATTTTCCTGTAATCCACTTAGCTGGGGTCCAGATTAAACAGTATCATAGAGAAGAGCTTGTGCACAGCATGAAAATTTGGTTGTGAACCAGGCCAATTTATGTTTAAATTGTCAAGTTCCCATGGGAGCATGTACTCTGCGTGGAGGTGAAAATATGAATTGAATCCAAGAGAGGAACCGAAATTCACATCTCAGCTCACTGCTTGTTTCTGCTTCCTCATAGTCCTTCAGAGACCACTTTGTCATTAGGGAGTTGAATTTGGGCTCTTGGGATTGAGGGAGAAGACTCAGGTCTCTTACACACTTCTCATTCTCAAACTGAACGTGTCAATGCTTTCATCTCTTATACCAGAGATGAAAAACTAGCACAAATATAAAGGGGACAGAATGTGTCTGCATTTCTAGAGCATGATAGAGATATGATCTACCAGCAGGAGAGGGTTTATAAAATAAGTAAACAAGGCAAACCTGGTTCTTTTTCAGAGAGGTGCAAAATTACTGGCTGAAATTGGAGGGGTAATTCCTTATATTATTCAACACATGGTTTCTGGTTTTATATCTCACACCTCACAAGATGTGAGGGGTTATTAAGATGCCAGACCGACCACATGGCCTCAGGGAATGCCTCATAGACCTGTGTTAGGACATCATCATATTGCTGATGCACCGCCTTTACATTTAAAAATAAGCTCGGATTGCATTCACAAAGGGTTGGTAACCCTGGGTTACAGGGTGACTGCAAGTGTGACAGTCACAAAAAGGTGGAAAAACAGTAACTGCCTGCATTAGCTATCCAGTTTCTTGGGATGCAGTGAAATGACCTTCCTGGGGTCTTGCTGAACTGGGGTTCTCTGCTCTGGCTATCATCTCTTGGAGTTTCACACAGGCTTACTTTTTGCAGCTGGGAAAGAAAATCCTGCCTAACTACTTGCTCAGTGGATCTATTTTTGTTTAAGTGTTCAGTGTCAGTCTCCTGTCTGTGTACAGATCAATAGTTTGTTCTGTTTAGTCACCAAACTTGCATTTAAGGGCATTCAGGACTAAAGCCTTTGGAAAAACCATTGACATTTTGAGATTAGTTTTTGTTTCAATGCATAAAATCCAAAGGAAAAAAACATTAAACCTTATTAGCCTCCTTTGTGAGATGAGATGGCAATATATGTACCATCAAATTCTCAGTAACTTGGCAGACACTCATAGGATTTTGGATTGTTTAGAGGTGAGTGCCTGACTCAGGATATTTGCCTTATCCACCTGAATATCTTGGAGTTAGGGCTCTTGTCTCATCTCTAAAAAGAAACTGCAGCCTCAGCTGCATTCCCATCAAAGCCTGACCTCACTAAAGGGATTGCAGCATGAATGTCCCCAGCACGCATCACAGGGACATGTATATCATCAGGGGATGGTGCAGCCCTAAAGCAGCTTCAGTGAATGCAATACTTTTTTTTTGATCTGTACCCTGAAATGAAAAACTTACCTCTCTTTCTGCAATTCCTTCCCTGCAAGGTGCTTCACTCCCAACCAAGGGCACACTCCTCCTCTGCCATGTGCTCAGTATCTTGTTGATGCCCAAGGTGCTGCCAGGAGGAGTGATGAGTTTCCCATATTACCTAAAACGGGCCCACTGAGATTGCCTGAAGTAAATGTGTAATTGTCCCTTCCAGTGAGTCAGCCCAAGTCCCTCTGCGCTCTGCCAACCTCCTGCCTCAGATGGGCTGGAAAAGGGATCCAGAGCTCCCAGCTCTAACAGGGCACAGCAGATTGTGTTTAAAATCAATGCCTCCGTTTCAGACACTTAGGACCACCTGCGGCAGAGAGGACTTAGTGCTGCCACACTGTCCCTCGTCCCCATGCATCTCTCCCAGGGTAAGCAGGGACAGTGAGTGAGGTGGGGTTGTAGGGAAGAGAGAGAGCTGCAGCCTGTACCTCCTATGCTGCAGCCTCACCAGCTGTGCCCTCTGGACCTGGGTGAAGAGAAGGATGAAGGGAAACTTGGGGGTTCCCAGGGAGATGGGAAGCACGGTGGCAGGGGGCATAGTGGCCTAATGCCATTTCCCTTTTCTGCTCCATGGACACCGTGAAGCCCCTCTGCGCAGATGGCACGCTGGCTACTTAGCTTTCAGTTTGTTGAAAAACAGAACCAGGAATGAGCTGAGCATTTGACAAAATGCCCTGTGTTCAGCAACCAGAGGAGCTCAGCCTGCCCTGCCATGAAAGAGGATAAGCTGATAGCTGATGTAATGTGCTCTGTCACCTAGAAGACAAAAACACAACAAAGCCCAGTGAAAACTGAAATGATTCACTACAGAAATTGTACAGCCAAAGGAAAGGTTAAATTTTTAAGAGAAGGTAATTAGCATCTGGGACAGGGGACAGAGTCTCTGTCAGACTTGGAAATCCAGTCTGTTCCAATGTAGCAGACATGATAACCAGTTACTGTTGATGTGTCTTGGGTCCTGCAAGAGGTCAGGGATGAGCATCACAAGGGTCATTTCTGCCTTTAAGAGACAGAAATGCATCTTTTCTCTCAACATCTACTTCTCTCTGTTTCCTTGCAGTATACTTCAAAAGTCCCCAAAACTCAGTGTGGAAGATTAAAAGTAACTTCAAAAATCAACACCCTCCTCCGCTCTGATAATCCCAATACCAAATTATCTCCTTCCTTCCCTCACACGGCAGCAGGCACAGGTCCTTCCCTGGGGGCCTGAGCTGCCTTTGCACTCTCCAAGTCCTACCCTGTTCCCTCCACCTGATGCCATTGCTATTCACCTTCAACCTCAGAGCAGCTATAGCCTCTCCTCAGGGAGGCTGCTCTCCTCTCACTCAAGAAAGCATGGCACAAATCACAGCTGCCAATTGCTAAACAAATTTAACACATCTTTGCCCATAACCAGGAAACCAGCTCAGGAATGCAGAAACAGGACTTGCTAATTCCCATTTAAACCAACACTACGGTTTGCCATCTTCTGTTTATGCAAGCACACTAATTACTTTTTGCCCACACAGGGCCGAGACAGAAGCTTCACGGTTGCAGGATAACGTGACACTGCAGACCAGAATGAAATCGGAGCCTAAATAGTGCCCAGAAACATAGCAGTAATGCACTTAAAAATAAACCAATTTCATTATTCTAGATGAGCTACTGTTTTTTATAGTCATTACATTACTAGCAGCATGGACTTCAGTTGATGTGCAGAGTGCAGTCGGGTGACTTGTACAATCCCCATACATCAGACGGTGGAACTTGTTTCAGAAATACATTGGCACACTTGGTGGTGGCCCTCCTCAAATATTGGAGCAGTGAGGTTCTAAAGACAAGGTGAATGTTATACCACTAGTTTTTATTCGCTATAATCCGTCACCATCTGAAACAAAAACCAAACACACTTTGCAATGCCTTTTTTTCTACAGGAATAATTGACCCAATACTGAACTACAATTAATATCAAGGTTAGGTATGCACTCTGGCATCGATGGTCTCTGCTGGAGGGGACGATGGCCAAGAAAAGGACACATCACCTTGATAAACAGAGAGAGGATTTTTGCAACAGTATGTGCACACACCCCCCCCATCTCCACTGAAGGAAATGCTTCATAGTGCAGGCAGGCAAAAGCCAGACTTTTTATTGAAGTTTAAAATAACAAATGCCTACATCACAGTATACTGCTCAATTTATCGCTTCTGCTTTGAATTCTGTGCTTTCACTTCATGTGTCTACATTTTGCCATTGTGTACACGCTGCAAAATTAACGTTGTGTATCGTTTAGCATCTGTGCATATCCTTTAAAGCTTAATGTTACACTCGAAATTAACAGAGATCTTGAATTTTAAGGTACTGAAAACAATCAATAAAATTCCACTGAAAAAAACCCGCTGATATAAATGTTTCTTGTAGTACAGTACTCTTAATTTTATGCCAGTATCATTTCAATGCCATACTTTACAATTATTGACTGTATAAAGAGAAGCCTTGGGGAAAAAAAAAATCTAAAATGCCATTCATAAGTCTGTTAAACTCTGGTGATTTATAATATATGTACAGTATATAAATATATTTATGTATATATGTACATATATATTGGTTAACATTCATTATAAATAGAACAGTGTTAACTTAAGCAGTATAAAAATAGCCACTTTCCTGGGAACATGCAAACACGGTATACTCTCACCTAACTTATAAAACCTAAAACAACCAAAACCTTCAGGCTCTGCTTTTGTATAAATATAAATTTTAATTGAAGACTTTCAGCTGATTTAACCATAGAGTAAGAATTTTCCAGTAAAGATACAAAATCTGTTTGATGCTAGCTATAACTAAGCTCAAACACTGTAAATTTTGGGTTACTTACTTTCAAGTATTTTTCCCACGTGCATTAAATCTAGACACACTGCATTTGTTTTTCTTTTACAGTAAAGTACTATTCAGCTCTAAACACTAAAAGCCAAATTACAGGCAATCTGGCATGCTTGCGCTGCAGGGAAAAGACTCTCCTCTACACTATTCCTATGTGGGACGCTGTTGTAATATGGCTATTTGTGCTCTGGATCTTCTGCTCATTGCAGAGCATTATCAGGATTCCCATACCGTAGATTCTTAAGGCCAGAAGAGAGAGTACCACAACCATTAAGTTTCATCTCCTGCTCACTGATTCACTCTGAGATCCCTGCATTCAGCACAGTGACTGGTAGCTGGACTAAAATGCCTCTCCTGTTACAGCCAAAGAGGTTCCAGCTTCAGAAGTTAAGCAAGATCTTGACTTTAGAGACTTCCCAAGGGGAAAAAAATTCGGTTCCATCTGAACCAAATGCAACATTTTTCCTTTTTTCTTGCCACATGAAAAACTGAAAAATGGTTTTGCCCTGAAACATTCCCTTCTCCTCCAAAGTGCTCAGAATACTAGTAAGAAAAGCAAAAGAAGAAAGAGGGGCTACGTTCAAAGGTGAAGTAGTTTCAGTCCCTCCGCTCACCTCTCAGCTCAGCAGAGCACAGGCTGGGCTGGACTGGAGGAGAAACAGCCTAGAATCCTCCGTCTGCTAAACAGACTTCAATCATCTCCTAAGGAAATGTCTTAAGCACACGACAATGACAATGACAATCGTGGTGTATGCTGCCTCTTTTTCACTCCATTCCACGCGGTTAAAAATCCACTCCTGCCCATTTCAGAGGGCAAAGGCCTGAAATGAAGCTCTCTCCCTTCTCTACAACCCCACCTCACCCAGCACTTCAAATAGGTCTTGCTGTCTCTCAGTTTACAAAAGGATTTCATACAAAGACAAGCCACATGGAAGACTCAAGGCATACTGCCTTCAGGACATTTTCCTTGGATGGGGGGACCTTATAAGGAAGCAGGAAATTTGAATGTAAATAGCGTGGGCAAAGGAGGGATCAGAGCCTTGTTTTTTCATTCCTAGAATTATTATTTGCAACTGTAAGCTACTGCATAATAGAGGGATCACTGAGATACTGCCCAACCCCCACCTCCCTGAGCACATTTATAGATATTGCTCTGGAAATGTTTTCTGGATTAAGATATTTGGTGTGTTAGGATTAAATCTGTGACTATGCTTCTGACAATCAGAAGTGCACATCCCCAAATTTGCTAAGTCACCCAGCTGCAAGATGAGGTGTGCTACTAAATGACCTGGATGTGAGGGTAAGCCTACTCTCCTAAGGACGTTGGATGAAGTTGCTCATGTAAGCCCTTCTCTCGGGCACGTCTGAAAGCAGCACACCTGACTATATCCCTCAAGCAAAATGGCCTAATGTTCCCAGCCACATCCTACAGTTTTTTCCCTATTCCCAGGGTGGCTCCCACGTTTTTTCCAAGTCTTTTCTATGTCACAAGTGATGAATCCCTGTAAAAGTAGCACAGTCTTCCAGCTTTTATACTTTGAGAAAAAAAAAATAAAGGAAGCTTTCTATTTCTTATGGTAAGTAGCATAAATGCACCAAAACAACGGTTTGGATATCCCTGTGTTAATTGTTTAGAGAGCTGTCATTGGACGTTGGGGACTGGGAAGTCACAAAAGGCTCATTTGCTTTATGATCGTCTTTCATGGAGGCTGCTTGGTCTGAGATGGAAGAGAAGGAGAGCTGGTCATGTTCCATTATATGCACTTGGTCCTCTTCCTTGTCCTTCTTCACATAAAACAACTTCCTAAACTTTTTGAGTTCATGGAGTTCACAGAAAGTCTCGAGAACCACCAACATTGCAATAAGGCCCAGCAACAGGTAACCTGCATGTAACAACAACAACAACGTGGTTTCGTTATTAACATATTAACTGAGGCTGGAACAGTTCTAACCCTCCAATTCTTCCCACTCCTGTCATCTCTCAATAGTATGTTAATTTTCTTTCTGATCCAGTTTCAGAGATCTGTAACCCACTATGGACTGTCAAACCTCCCCCCTCCTTTTTCAGTCTACAATCAAGAAGACCTCACATAATTTAAATAAGAAACGCTAGTGGCTTTAATTCTGTTACAATTGTGCAAGAGAAAAATATGTGAAGGCATTAAATGAATACTAAAATTTACCACATGCATGCTCCTCCACTTACTTATGACCTTCATGACTAAATGCTCTTCAAAAGATTTTTTTTTTCCCCTTAACATTCCTACAGGCTACAAACAAGCAAAAAATACGGCAGCTAATTAATGGTTATTTGTTGTTTGTACCAGTTTAGCAGGACAAATCACTTGTATTTCAATAAAATTTTAAATTCTTATAAAGGAAAATAAGATATCCAACACCCTGAAATGAGTGGAAAGACAGAACAATATAAATAAAACAAAAATGAAATATTACTGTAAAATTGCTGTTGATATTTTTAATATCTGAAAAAGTTCCAATATCTGATAAAACACTAAGATTTTTTCAATGTTTTACTAACGTACATAAACTATCCAAATTTGGAAGTGTTACTTAAAAGATATTACTGATGACTTTGGTGATGTACTGACTTTGATTTTTAAAGGTAGTAGTCAGCTCTCCTAGGCTGTGACTTTTGGAAATGGCATTTTTTTTATGCTTAACAGCCCACTTCACTCTTTTTTTCTTCCTTCCAAATAGATGCATCTAGAATTTGAGGGAAGGTGTTAAAATGAGCATTTCTTAAACCTCAATATTTCATTAGATTCCTGGTACTGAACATTACAATTTAATGACGAGCATGACTACTTGAATATTTTATCATTTCAAGGAGTAAATTGAGTGGAAGTGTATAATTATTAGCACAAAAATGCTCACCAAAGGCTGGGCATTAAACATGCTGAAATAACAAACAGAGATCAATTATTATAATCTAGATGTGGTCACTGTTCTGTCACATAATGGCATAAATATTTCACCTGTAGTTACAAATTATTCCCTTGCAATAACTATTTTTCCTTCCAGGAACATCATTAAATCAATACTGCAATGCCAGGTACTGATCTAAATCAGCACTACAGCTACACTTTATGAATGACATTTTAGCTTTATCTCATGACATCAAATGGTAACTATGCATTAAGACAAAGTGACAAAGCTATACCAACTAAAAGGCATCTATAAAACTGCACTTAGAGTTCTGTAATTATCTCTGAAACTCAGTCTAGCCTATCACGACTTGATTTAGAACAGGACTTGAAGTCTCCTAAAAACTCTTCTTCCAAAACTCTTCTTGAAGAAAATTGAGGTTCAGCAAGAGAAGACATTTTATACATTGTTTGGTTCCTTGAATTGTTCACATGAAAGGAAAAAGAGTCATTTACAAGTTATGACCTTAAAAACTGTTGAAACGTAATATTCTAATGTCCCAACTTTGCCTAAAAGCCACTTTTTTTCATTTTAGTATTTCCTGCAATTTATTTGCTAAGCGTTCCAAAGTCTGAAAAAAAGATAATCTGAGCCATGAAGTTTTCTTCCAATTTTCAGAACAGCTAGATTTTTTACAAGGAATTTACTATGCATCACTTTCTCTGTTGACTTAATCATTTAGCATCCCCCAATCAGCTCTGTAGATCAGCAGGGTAATAATTAAAAGCTACCACTGGTAAGATAAACATGATAGGTAGAAGGGGAAATTTCCTTCAATTACAATAGGCCTGGCAGGAGAAAAAAAGAAAATGCCTTGCTGGCTGTTCAAGGGATGAAAATTCAAGCCCTGATCTTTCTTTAGATAAACCACAAAACCAAGTTAACTGATACCTTTCCTACATGAAGATTGCTGACTCATACATAAAAGCACAGATAAATGCACACCAGTCTAAGAAATGGACCAGAGAGGAAAGGTTTGGTTTGGTCATTCACATCTTAACTGGTGCCTCTGACAAACCAGGACTGAGCAAATTGAAGCCATATCAGAAACTCGGATTCTTCAAAACACTGACATTGGAGATAGCTGCCCTCAGCACACACTCATCCAGAATGCCAACACAATTTCTGCAGCTCTACTTTGCTCAAATCACTGATTACTGTGCCCCTCATCTGTGTCATTAAATAACATTAACATTTGCTTTGCTATCATCTCACTCTATCTTTGACAGCTGGTATGCACCAGTGACAGCTTCAGATACCTTCTGTTAAACTGGACTCAAAAAACTTTGCCATTCTGCCTCATTTCATGTTGCACCATGATTTATCTCTGTCCACCTGTCATCTCACCTTAGGAGATGAAGTTAAGTTACAAGACTCATCTTCTTGGCTCTCTGATGCATTGAAATCTTAACCTAAGATGCTGAGTGGAACAGGCTGCCCAGCGGGGTTGTGGAGTCTCCTTCCTTGGAGGTCTTCAAGACCTGCCTGGACATGTTCCTATGCGATCTGATCCAGGTGAACCTGCTTCTGCAGGGGGGTTGGACTAGATGATCTCTAAAGGTCCCTTTCCAACCCCTACCATTCTATGATTTCCTTCTATTATTAACAACAGAGTAAGTAGCTGTGGTTTAGCACAACGGAATTCTGGTTTTAGCTTCTTTCTAAAATAAAAAATTTGTCCTAATTTGAAGGTCTCCTCTTTGCACAGCTACCTACAATGCCCAGTTGGCTAGCTGACAGCTCACTAAACAAATACCATTCACAGAACAGAGAGGGAAAGGTTGATTATTTGTGTTTTTTAATAAAAAGCCTTTTATTTAGCTGGCTAGTTGGACACTTACATGTAATTCCAATTTTATAAAGCTCTCTGAATTTTTGATTGTAGCCTTCTCCTGGCACATAGTCTCCGAGGCCAATGGTGCTCAAGGAAATGAAACAAAAGTAAAAAGACTCCAAAAAATTCCAGTCATCTTCCAGAACAGAAAATATTGCTGCTGGGATTAAGAAGAAACAGGAGACAGTGATGAATCCAAGGACTATAGCATGGATGATTGCAACGATCTGCTTGGAGAAGCCCCAGCGAATGTGGAAATACAGTACAGGCCGCCTGGTGACATATACAATGATGCGCTGCACCACGGCCGTCAGGAAAAGCAGCGTAAATGGGATCCCGATGACTGAGTAGATGATGCAGAAGGCCTTTCCTCCATCAGACAAAGGCACTGTGTGTCCATAACCTGCAACAAAGCAGAGGAGGCATAGGTTGAGCTACAGATGGGAGCTCATGTACAGATTTCGTATTAGCTGTACTGTGTGAGGAAAAAACCCACACTATTCCAATTCTGAATTGTGCTCTTTTTGACAAATGCCGTTTAAAGGCTTGCTTTAAGCCTAAGTATTAGCAACAAGTAGGTAATTAGTACAAAGAATTATATCTCAAAATTGTAAACACACTTGTAAAAATGTTTATTTTGGAAAAGGATGTAATGCCTAGCCAGGAACGGGAACTTAGGCCAGCAATCCTATGTTTTATTCTGTGTTTTCCTACTAACCTTTTTTGTTTAGTTTTACAAAGGGATGTAACTTTTTACTCACCTTGTCAAGTGGAATAATCCATACTTCAGAAAAACATTCCTACATCTACTTTGTAGCAAAACACTCTAAAAGTTTTTGTGAAAATCATTTATATTACACAGAAGTATTATAACTATCATTTCAAGCTATATACTTCTAGGCTTCCTCAAAGCTATCTAAAAGCAGGACAGACATTTTCAGATCAAAACTCCCGAGATCTAACCACTGTGACTGTATTTTTGCCTAGTCACTTACACACTAGAAGTACCAATAGTGATATGTGCAGAGTGCAGGAGTGTATTCACTGGTGTAGAGGCTGACCATAGCCAGCAATCTCAATTCCACAGGCGTGTGCAATTATACTTGTACACAGCACAGGCAGCTATGCTGCCAAAGCACACTCTGCCAGACAGCTTGGTTCTAAATGCAAAACATAGGCTCAGAAAAGAACAGTAAATCCAGAATAAACCAGGAATGCTTTCTTCTGTTTGCCAACCAAAAAATGAGCTTTTTGTTTGCACTGCAGCAAGGAAGAGGAAATCTCTTGAAATCTACTTCGGACACTGATATCAAACCAAGCAAGCACAGACAGGATCTAATAATTCTGTAGCTCCAAATCTGCCATCTCATTTGGGTTACATTAGTGCTCAGAAGTAGTTATCCTGAGGAGCCCAGGCAGAACCCAGTGTGTACAGCGTCATGCCACTTCCTCTGAACTGGCCTCACTCTGTACTCACCCAGCCTGCTCAGTGCAGTACAGTATCAGGCAGATATTCCTTGAGGGCTTCTGAGAACTGGCTGCCTCTCCACTGTGGGACTGGTTGCTCTGCAAGCCCCTTCAGATTTTACGTGAATGCAAGAGATTTCCCCTCTATATTAATGATTTTAACAGCAGAAGCATTTCTCTTTTAAGTTTCCCAGCAGGGTAAGAAAACGAAATGTTCTTATTTAAGATGCAGAGAGACACTTCCAGACAACGAAAGGTAGGCAAAATGTCTTATCATTACAACGTACAAAGTCTGTGAGAAGAAACACACGAGGTGCAGTGTGTCTGTGTTAGCTAACCTGACAGGAAACTTCAGTTGTATCTGAATTTTAATGACATTATGAATAATTTACCCAAGCTCAGTCTTTTGAACCCCAGAAAAACTGTATTAATTACTGGCTTTTTTTCCTGGCTCACTCTCTGCTTTATCTGCTTTGAGATAAGAGAATGGGAATTGCACAGAGCACACCACATGCAGGTGAATCAGATCTATGAAACTGCAGAGGTAATTTCTCACTTTGTGTTCTACTTCATCCCTAATAACAGTGGGCATTTGACTGGCATTTCTGGCTACCACTGAGCTGTCACTTTCTTGGCCCTGTCTATCAGAATCCCTGGATTGTGCCCCTCGGAGGTATCCAGGGCCAAGAAACTGACATCAAGCCTCTTCCATCATCCTTACTGCCTTAAATAATTTTGTGTCTTAGCAACTTTGTTATCTCCCTCTTCCAGGTCACTTATGAATACGTTGAACAGCACAAGCATCAAAACAACCTCCAAAGAACAACTCCTGTGACTTTCTCCTACCCTGTTTTCTCTATTTCCCTTTCTCATAACCATATGAGGACCAGCCCCAGCTGCTTAGTTTTCCTGAATGTATTTCATGAGAGACAATCAATAAGAAATTTGGAAGAGTAGAAATATATGTGTTTTGAGTAGATCATAGGATGTCTAAAACTGACCCAAACACATTAAAAAGGCAATGTCAATGCTCCATGACATCAAGGTGTCATCAGCAAAGCAGAATAGAACAGACCTCATCTGGACTAATCTACCTCATTCTGTATATCCACACTTAAAGAATTAAATTCACACTGCAAGATGAGCAGAGAAAAATTAATGAATAGAGGGGAATAGAGATCATTTTGTGAAAGGAATATGAAAGTGGTTAGCTTCCTCAGCAGAGCTGGAATGGAGGCTGAAAAGAGATATAGCACCTCCCTGTTAATGCATCAGGATACAAGTATTACCAAGGGAAAAGAAATGCTTCAGATGAAGAATAATATTGCTACACAAACGAACAGCTTTGATGAGGCATGAATACATTTAGTCTAGAAATTAGAAAAATGTTTCTAAGCTTCAGAGAAGAGTTTTGGAGCAGCCGTTCCCTTTCAGTACTTCAGAGAGAACCCTGCCATGTTTAAAATGGAGCCTAATGAAGC
The DNA here is from genome assembly GCF_028858725.1 of Colius striatus. NCBI lineage: Eukaryota > Metazoa > Chordata > Aves > Coliiformes > Coliidae > Colius > Colius striatus. The sequence continues at coordinate 69,092,999 of NC_084760.1, read as the reverse complement.
CTGGTGACTATCAACAGTGCAGTATCATGAGGCATGAGAAGCAGAAGTTGAGCTTGCAGACCTAAAAAGTCCCTTGCAATCTCCAGGTTCCTAAATTTAATGTATGTCTGCACTGTACAATAAATCCAAGCTTTCACTAATTTGAACCTAAACATCTGTATCGTGTAGAAAAAAAATCCAACATGTTTGTCATTATGCAGAGTACAGCCTCTGTGTTGAACAAGGTAGCAATCAGCTGCTTTCTTGGTGAGAAGGGGCTCTGTTACCTCTTCAATACTTCTCAGAATTCCTTCTGAGGGACAGATATTATTCTTCCAGGTGCTACACAGTATGTACCCACACTCAAAGTGTAGAACAATTAAAGACTTTACTGTAGGAAAGTTTACAAGAAGGTTGTATTGATACTGGGTGCTCAGAGTAGCCTGTATGGTTTTACAGAAATTTTCCCAAATCACAGAATCAGGTGAGGTTCCTGAAGAACATGCTACCTTCTAAGGTCTGCTCTGGTGACGCTGCATTACTTAAGGGATAGCTGAGGGGACTGTGTATCTATTCCTCAGTTGCTAACAATTACAGGAACTATAATACTGAAGAGCATTGACAGTAGTTTGAGACTTAGGAGGGAATATATGCTCCACTCAGCCAGCAACAGTAAGAGAATGACATCTTCCAAAAGCAACAGATGAGTGACGAAGCTTTGCTTACTGCTCAGGATACAGACTCACTGCTTGGGAATGATTACACTGAAAAACTTGAGCTAAAACAGTCACTATTTCTGAGGCTATGGCAAGTGCAGAGGAAAAATATCCATCATTCTTCCAAGTATGAATTTCTTTTTTATGTGACTTTTCCTAAAAATACCTGCTATCTTAGTCATCACTGTAAAAAAGTCATTAAAAGACAAATGCAGCCATATATTAAGGGAGAGAAAACTGCAGATCTGAGGCAGGAGATACTCCACGTCTTTCAGACACTTGGGCTATATTGCCTCCCATCTCTGCACCTGTTTGTATCTTCTTTGTACTGCAGGCTCTTCAGGGAAATTCCTTTCTATAATCTCTCCGTAAAGTGCCTAGCACATGCTAGTTCTCCATAAATAAGATAACAAAAAGTGTGCCAATTTGCCCTTTTAAGTGAAAACTATCACATTCAATTGCAACCCTAACATACGCTTTTTTGTGTGAGAAAAGGATGCTCACAAAAAGGGGACTACTTACAAAGACATTTCTTTATTCCATCAAGGAATTTCCTATGGGTGAATAGAATTAAATTGCACATGTAGCATATTTGATAACTGTATTATTGATTATGAAGACAGACAAGACATACTTAATACTGTACTGCCATATATATTATGCAAATATCAGATAACTATCACTCATTTTAAAAGCACTGACCTTTGGAAAAACCAAACCCTCGGATAACCTCCCCAAACTCAGAAGCCAAGTGACACCAGAGAGAAAAGGATATTACAAGGTAATCCTATCTATTGTCTATTCATAGCTTAGAGGTACCATTCTGTCAAAAAACCTCACAGAAAAACACACTTGCTAGACCAGCAGGATTCACCCAATTAAATAAGATCAATGTTCCACCTAGCTCAGTGTCTCGAGACAGGCCATATTTGATTCATCTTACAAAGAACAAAACCCCACAAGATGTAGACAGTTGGGTTTCAATTCTGTTCACACATATGGGGTTTTTCTCCTTAAAAGGCACTTACCTTCTATAAATGCCTTGTACAACAAAAAGAAAAAAAATTACAACAACTTCTACTTTTGTAACTTTACATGAATATACAAAATGTCTTTATCTGTTCTGATGTAACTTTAAATGCCATCATAGTCTACAGAAGTACTTATTTAATAAAAAAATCCTTGAATTTTTCTACATTGATCCTGGTGCTGAGTTATATAGGTCAATCTTGTGTTCAATAAAATATTTACTCTTCCCTTCACTGTCTTTTGAGTTAACCTTTTGCTTTATATCTTTCTAAAGAAGCTTGGTCATGACTTTACTTCTCAGTGGCGTGTATCCCTCTTGTGCAAGTTCCTCTTCTAGGTATTTTCTGTCTTACTTGTTTCTAATTTTTCCTGTTAGATCACTTCACAGAGATCTATGTTAGAACAGATCCTTGTATCTCAGCTTAAGACATATTTTTATATGCTGTCACACTTTGCCAGAGCCTCTACGCAGCTTACAACAGCATCCAACTCGTAAAAGTTTATGTCAAATCCTGCAGTGCTTACGAGTGTTTCACACTACTTTTCCACCCTATGTTAGCTTGGCACTTGTTGGCACTGGGTGTTTACTCCCTTCACCCTTCTCTGACACCACTTTGACCAATTTAAGTAGTTCTGTATCATCACTGCTTTCTCTCTTCATAGTTGAGTTGCTCCTGCAGCTCCTTGATCTTCTAATTGCTCGCTGTTAAAAAACAGTGGCCTTCTTACAGGTCTTTCAGGATCTTGAATTTAGCATTTAGTAGCAGAGTGCAGGGGTGGGAAAAAGCTGCATTGTGCAGAATCTGCATATCTCAGCCTGGACTTCCACACAGAAGTCCTCACAGGCTCTCCCGAAAGGTGGATCTTATAAATGGATCTGACACCAGGTGAGATGTCACAGACCTCAAAGTTTCCCCCAGTCTCTGGGGTAAATGGTTGTGCAAGCAGGCTGCAGCTATTTTTCTTACCCCTCAGGACATTGTCTGTCCATGACCACTGTCATGGGCTGGTCTGATGAATGAGGACACCAATGACAGCATTAAAGGTCATTCCTCTCCCTTCATGACTTAAACAGCCAATGGTTTTGTGTCATCTGTTTTCTTCTGTCAGTTGTTCTTTTCCCTCTTTCCTACCACATGTTTAATCAAGCCACTGCTCCTTGGGGACCCCTAACCCCAGGTGACCTACTGCAACACCAGCAGCCCTATGGACAGACTAACAATACATGGAGACGGAGTTGCTCTCTATGCGAGGGAGCAATCAATGTGTACCAAACTGTGCTTGGGTGGGATGAGGAGCGGGTAGAGTGCTTATGGGTAAAAATTAATGGGCAGGGCAGGGCAAGGCAGGTGATATTGTTATGGGAGTTTGCTTCAGGCCATGAGGAGAAAGTGGATGAGGCCTTCTGTGAACAGCTGAGAGCTGCCTCATGATCACAATCCCTGGTCCTCATGGGGCAACCACCCTGATACTTGCTGGGATAGCCACAGCTGAGCACATATAGTGCAGGAGGTTCCAACAGACTGCTGACAACAACTTCCAGTCGCAGGTGAACAAGGAGCGGTGTGCTGCTGGACCTGGTACTGACAAATAAGGAGGGCCTGGCTGGGGATGTGAAGGTCAGAGGCAACCTCAGTTACAGCGACCATGAGATGGTAGAGTTCAAGATCCTGTGTGGAAGAGGCAGGACACAAAGCAGGACTGTGACCCTGGATTTCAGGCGAGCCGACTTTGGCCTCTTCAAAGATCTACTTTGAAGATCTTTGACGGATCTCATGGGATATGATTCTAGAAGATAGAAGTGCCCATGAGAGCTGGTCAATCTTCAAGCACCAGTTCCTCCAAGCCCAGGATCAGTGTGTCCCAGTGCGCAAGAAAGGAGGAAAGGGAGGTAGGAGGCCTCCATGGATGAGCAAGGATCTGCTGGGACAACTCAGGCAGAAAGCAGCCATCTATGAGAGGTGGAAACAGGAGCTGGCTTCTTGGGAAGAGTATAGGAACATTGCCAGGGCATGTAGGGGTGCAGCTAGGAAGGCTAGAGCCCTTCTAGAATTACATTTAGCCAGGGAAGTTAAGGACAGTAATAAGGCATTTTTCAAGTACATCAGCAGTAGAAGGATGATGATGGGGAATGAGGGCCTGCTGCTAAACACAGACGGTGCCCTGGTGACCGAGGATGCAGAGAAGGCCGAAGTACTGAATGCCTTCTTTGCTTCAGTGTTTACAGCCAAGGCTGGCCCTCGGGAAGCCCAGTCCAGTAAGGGTAACAGGATAGACAGGACAGCAGAGGACTTGCCCTGGGTGGAAGAGGAAGAGGTTAAAGACTTGTTGGCCAAGCCTAAGGCTCATAAGCCAGTGGGTCCTGATGGGATGCATCCTAGAGCGCTGAGGGAGCTGGCTGATGTGATTGCTAAGCCTCTCTCCATCATTTTTGAACAATCTCGGAGGACAGGTGAGATGCTTGAAGACTGGAGAAAGGTCAATGTCACTCCAGTCTTCAAAAAGGGCAGGAAGGATGACCCAGGAAACTACAGGCCAGTCAGCCTCACCTCCATCCCTGGAAAGATGATGGAACAACTCATCCTGAATGCTATCACTAAATATATGAAGGAAAAGATAGTTATCAGGGGGAGTCAACATGGATTCACCAAGGGGAAATCCAGTTTGACCAACCTGATATCCTTCTATGAGGGCATAACCGGCTGGCTAGATGAGGGGAGAGCAGTGGATGTCATCTACCTTGGCTTCAGCAAGGCTTTTGACACTGTCTCCCAAAACATCCTCATCAGAAAGCTCAAGCAGTGTGGCTTGGATGAGTGGACAATGAGGTGAATCGAGAGCTGGCGGAATGACAGAGCCCAGAGGGTGCTGATCAATGGCACTGAATCGAGTTGGAGGTCTGTGGCCAGTGGAGTTTGACAGGGATGTGTTCTAGGACCAGTTTCATTCAACATCTTCATCAATGACCTGGATGAGGGGACAGAGTGGACCCTCAGCAAGTTGACTGATGACACCAAACTGGGAGGACTGGCTGATTCCCCAGAAGGCTGTGCTGCCATTCAGCGGGATCTCGACCGGCTTGAGAGTTGGGCAGAGAGGAACCTCATGAGGTTCAACAAGGACAAGTGCAGAGTCCTGCATCTTGGGGGGAACAACCCCATTAAGCAGTACAGGCTGGGGGTCGAACTGCTGAAGAGCAGCTCTGCAGGGAGAGACCTGGGAGTCCTGGTTGATAATAAACTAACCATGAGCCAGCAATGTGCCCTCGGGTCCAAGAAGGCCAATGGCATCCTGGGATGCATCAAGAAGAGTGTGGCCAGCAGGTCGAAGGAGGTTCTTCTCTCCCTCTACTTTGCCCTGGTGAGGCCTCATCTGAAGTTCTATATCCAGTTCTGGGCTCTTCAGCTCAAGAGGGACAGGGAAGTGCTGGAGAGAGTCCAGCGCAGGGCACCAAGATGATCAGGGGACTGGAACATCTTTCATACGAGGAAAGACTGCAGGAACTGGGGCTGTTTAGTCTGGAGAAGAGGAGACTGAGGGGAGATCTTATTAACATTTACATAAATATCTAAATGGTGGGTGTTGGGAGGTTGGGACATCCCTTTTTTCTATAGTAGCTAGCAACAGGACAAGGGGTAATGGGATGAAGCTGGAACACAAAAAGTTCTATGTAAACATAAGAAGAAACTATTTTGCTGTGAAGGTGAGGAAGCCCTGGCACAGGCTGCCCAGAGGGGTTGTGGAGTCTCCTTCCTTGGAGGTCTTCAAGACCCGCCTGGACATGTTCCTATGTGACCTGATCCACGTGAACCTGCTTCTGCAGAGGGGTTGGACCAGATGATTTCTAAAGGTCCCTTCCAATCCTTCCACTTCATGATTCTATGTGGCACCAGGGAACTTCTCAGGGTGGGGAAGGGGTCATCTACAGCACATCCTGGATGCACTCATTCAAATGGCGGTCATAACATCCAATCCCAATGGGACAGCATACCATGACAATCGTGTTTATTGCTTTACTGTTTTGCAGCAGTGTCTCTGAAGAGGAGCCAGCCCTCTAATTCTGCTCATACTCTCAAAATGCCCCAATAGATAAAATTAATCATGTGCTATGTATTGAAGTTATGCAAAAATCATTCATTCTTCCCAAGCGTAACATGAGTCACTGGAATATGATCATGATGAAGGTCAGTGATAATATTTACATAATTTCTACACTCCTTTTTAAAAAAATCTTTGACATTTTCCACTGTCTTTAACAGTGAAATATCCTTATTTATAACTGGTCTATTATCTTCTAAAAAAAAAAAAAAGTCAGGTGACGGTAGACTCGTGATAAGACAGATCACAAGTCTTGAGGATTTTTTTCTACTGTAAGGATGAGCAAAGCAGCAATCAAAGTGATCATAAACTTGCCCTACAGAGTTCAAACCAACAGCATTATGATTGAAGTAGATGATTAGGAAGTTTATGTAAAGCAGAGCACTTGACTGGGCCATACATTTGCAGGCAAAAGGTCACCTACTATATGTAATGAAGGAAATTAGAAAAAAGATACTGTATATGCTGTATTATGTCAAAGCATCTGCTCAGAATCAAATAATTTCAGAAAAGGTATTTAGCTTTTTCTGCTTCTATAGGGTGTGCACTGGGTAGGACCAGCTTTAAATATGGCTGATAGGCAGTTAACCAGCCTTTCAGCATATCACTGGGCATACGTCTTTCTTCCATGAAATATAGAGAGAAAAGAAGAATGTAAAGGATTGTAAACAGACATGAAATCTGGTCCATGGCTAAAATCATGCAAAGCAGTAGCATTCTGCTGCTAGAAAAGACATTTCAGAACTCATAGTAAGAGGTTTAAGACACAGCAATACCATTAAAATCAAGTATTAAAACAGAGAAATGTGTTTTAAAGGAGTAAAAATTAAAAGTTCACCAACACAGTTTTGTCAGATAAAAATCAAGAACTTTGACTTCCAGCCAGGCTGAGATAAGCTACCCTATATAGCAAAAAGGAGGAGGAAACATTCCACCATGATAGGCACTTTTAAGCAAAGGAAATCTATTTAGGTGTTACATTTTGCTTCCTCCTCAGTTGAGCTAATGAACTAGTTTGTGTGCACTGGAGGAGAGAAGAGGAAGAGGTGCTGCAAGCTGAACTGATGAAATTATCTAGGTTTAAATAAAAAAGAGAGAAAATGAGGAGGAGATTTGTTTGAAACCTTGTTCATTTCACTAATATGAGTTTACAGAGCAATCTTTAAAAAGTTGCACCACGGTAACTAGGGAGGTGATAAAGAGTGTGGCAGGAAACTCTTCACCCAGCTTTGCCACTGAGGAAAACATTCAGTAGGTTCATCCTCGCACAGCACACAGTAAGTGTGATTTAAACTTCCAGCTGACATGATTTAGCATGATGCTATTCCAGAGCGCTTAAATATATATCCCTCAAGCCTCACTAGAATAAAAGTGCTAAACTCACATTTAAATAACTCAATTAACCAAGAGAATTAAATCTTCTACATAATGATTTCTCACCAAATCACTTCTCAGAATAGAATTGGTTTGTTAATTTTTAGTGTCAATGGACTTCTCCCAAAACAGCAGATTCCAACACGCTGATTTGCATATATGTCCTGACCATACAGAGTTCCAGTTCCTTCCAAGGCTGTCCTCTACTGCCATTAGTTATCAAAGCCAAGGACCCTTAATTCCTCAAAATCAGTGTCCTGCTCGCTAGGTTTGGAGTTGCCTTGGAAAGGAACATGTTTGTATAATCAGCTTACAAATGTCACTTGCTGCCCCAAGAAAGGCTGAAATGGCTTTGAATACAATTAGTTTAGTAATAAGGTTGTAGGAGTAATTTAGCTGGCTCTTAACAACATCTAAACCCAAAACCCAAGCCATCATTTTTATACTAGGGAAGCCAGACCTGCACGCAGCACTGCAGGTGTGGCCTCATCAATAACGAGGAGAGGGAAGGATCACCTCCCATGACCTGCTTGGCAGTGCTCTGAATGCAGCCCAGGATGCCATTTGCCACTGGGACATGTTGCTGGCTCTCCTTTGACTATTAATTATGCAAGGAAAATTAAAAGTGCGTTAGGTCTTTTCAGGTTAGTTTAAATATTGGGACCAGAATAAAACCATACATTGAGTGCCTATTTTCTTAGATACAGAAAAAAAGACAGTACAATTCATTTGTACCAAGAGCTCCTGTATCTTTTATTCTATCATAAGTCCACTTACAATTTTCTAGAGTAATACATGCTGTCCTCTTCTCCTGGGAGTTTGCCATTTGTAATTCCAAAATTATAAAAAATGGCACAGAAATCCTTGCATTATTCATGTTTACCATTAACCTATTTCTAGGATCTCCAAGCAATATTCTTTTTCTTTCCAGCTTGGAAATACATTAAAAGATGGTTGCTGCCTTTGTTCCAACCCAGCTGCTGATGCTGGAGAACTGTCTGTTTGAGAAGAAATTTCTGTACTCTGTACTAAACTAAGGTTGCTGTGCATCTTTTATACCTAAAGGTGAGATATAGGAGGTGCAAAAATTAATGTTGTGGCCTGAGGATGTTTTTCTACTTGTGCTTTTTTCTGTATCAATAACACAGCAGGAGGAATTGTTGTCATCTTAAATATTCAGGAAAAAAGACAATAAAGCACAAATAACCTTCTATATATTTCTTAAAGTTCATACACATTATGTAAATATTCTTCTCTAATGTAGAGATTAAAAGATAAGTTTGTCTTTTCAAACTAGGGAAAAACCCACACGTTCTTGAAGACTGATGAAGAACAGCTTTTCTTTGCTCCACCTGTGTTAGCTGCTCTCACAATCCACAAACACCAATAAAAAGATGCATGTTAAAAACATTTAGCAATCAAATTTGAGTGACAAAACATAAAGCAGTTTAAGTATCCTGCTGTCACTTTGATCAGCAAGAGAAAAGCTGCAGGGGGACCTCTGGAAATTACATACTTCTAGACAGTAATTTTCCATTTAAAAAGTGATCATTTTTGATTCTCTTCACATCCCACAGAGGCAGTGGGAGAAACTACAAACTGTCAGGATGAAGAAAATGTTATTGTGTTGTTGAGTTTCTTGGTAAGACTAATCCTTTAAAACATTAAAATAGTTTGGTTGCAACAGGAGCTGAGATCTTATTCTAAAAAATCCCACCTGATGAAAAAAAGCAGCATTTGATCATATTACTTAAAGGAGCAAGTATCTGCCAATTCCTGCCAAGAACCAATTATTTTGACTATTGGAATGTAAAGTATAGCAACAGATTAAAATAAATGAGGAACAAATAAGAATTCCATAGTCACCTTGCTTACATTAGTACTGCAGCACAGTAAATGTGGATCCATAGAGGGGAATACTTGTTAGCATGGATCTAAACTCATCATTATAATGCCAGGGTTAACTTCAGATTTGCCCTACTCTGTTTGAAAAGACTGGATGCTCAGTTAACAGCGGTGCTGCACTTCACTGCTCTCCAAGAGTGCCTCTTCAAGGTTGTTAAATCAAAAAGAAGTCCAATTGGCACACTCCAAAAATGTTCCACAAGTGTGAACCACAAGTGGGAAGTGGGAATGATCTGGAGACTTGTTTCAGCAGTGCACTCTTGATTTGAACCAAAACACTACTGCAGTGCCAAGAAATCTGGCAGGCTTCAGCTGCCTTCAGATTTTGAAATAGAAATTAACAGCACTTCTCTAGCATCAGGTCCTGCATTTGTATTCAGCAGGGCCTTAGAAACTACAGTTCCCCATATGTGAAGCATTTCCACTTCTCTGACAGACTCTAGATTTTTTGTAGGAAAGACTTACAGTTTCTGAATTGCCATCATGACTCAGTAAGGTGGATGACAGCAGTATTAACAGTCTCTGAGGCTAACTGAACCACAGGTAACTTTATAACATCCAAGGACGCTCCATGAAGTGAATGGTAACTACAAATAAGTCTGGGACAAACTAAACAAATGCTAATATTTTCTAATTCTGACCCAGATACTCTATGCTTCCTTTCTCAGAAAGTTCATCCATGTCTTACTCACAGCACCATACAATGCACACTAAATGTAAGGACCACAGTCAGATTGGCATATCGAATGACCACCAAACAATAACATTTTGACCATTTCTAGTGACTGTTGTTTTAGCCAGATTTACCCGTAGTTACTAGACAATGAAGTACGTGAAAAACACAACTGTCTAACAGTGATGCTAACAATGAAGTAATTCCTTTATCAGCACTTAAGATCCACATGGGGGGATACAAGGGTCATAAGGAAGTGCTCAGTACAGATACTGCGGAGTAGAAGGATGCGCTGCACTAGAGCTGCATAACAGTAAACAGAATCCACTGCACAGGAACCAAATGCAGACAAAAGATTATGTATAAAAATTAATATTTCACTTCCACATCTGAGATGATTACTTATGAGCATTTGGTACAATTCTACCTCTTCTCAACAAAGGTATCAGAGAAAAACAAGGAGAAAGACAATAACTTGAAGTGGAAAACTATAGCATTCTTTCATGCCATCACCTGACATCGCATCTTGCTAATCCTGTCTGGATACATTATGTATGAAGAAAGCAGACACTACCAACCCACAGGAACTGTTAAACCCTTCCAGCACAGTCTACACAAAGGCATATATTGCTTGCCCCCAAAAAGGGACCTACTATGTGCAATACAAGGGTGGCAGGACTCCAGGAGAGGCAGGTACTCCATTCCAGGGCTAACAAACATGCCTTCAGGACAGCAAACACTGCAGGAAGAATTTAGGTTCTTCAGGCCCTCAGATGGCAAAACTTTCCCATTTATGTTGTGAGAGCTGCAAGCCACACAGCTCCTATCAAACCAGACACTAAGCAGCTCTTTTTTTCTTGTGACACGCAAAATCTATCAGGAGGTTCAAGTGGGCTAGACCTGCGGTCTCACAGAGAGAGCTCTGACAACTTCAGTCATGCCCTTTGAAGCGATGTATCATTAAAGACTTCATGTCCTGAGTGTATCTAGCTTCACACTGTGCTCAAGGCAGGAGCAAAGACTAAATACTTGAGTACCTTCAGCACACAGAGGGTTGCTAAACCTCTGTGGCCAAAGCATTTAGGCTTTACTTCTATCACTGATGATAGTCAAGAGACGCACATGCCCTTGTACATTTAGTGTTTGAGTTTGTTGTTGTTGCTGGTTTTTTAAGTTAAGAAAAGTTTTTTTTTTCTTTTAAAAACTTAATTCTTTATACTAGAAATTGGTTCCTCTTAGTATTATCCTGGACTTAAGACCCTACAAGCATTAATTAACTTGCAATCAAATCAGGATCCATCTGATTTTGGGAGATTTTTCCCCACACAGACCTCTTGATAACAGCACATTTCCAGAAATATCTATCTAAATCATAAACTTATGACATCTTTAGCAAATACTTAGCATAAATAAATAAATCTTTATCTTATTTCAACAGTTATTTTCCCTGGTATCTCAGATATTTTTTTTTCCCCTGTTGAAAAACATAAGAAAAATTACAAAAGTCTGATGAATAAATCCAAACCAATGGGTCAAAAGTACGGCAAGACTTCCTGAGAGTTCCTCTGAGAATTGAGACAGGAAAATTCCAATTATTCTGTTATTGGTTTACCTGTCTGCTAGGCAACAGATGGTCAAAAATCTGAATCAAAGTACAGACCTCATCAACAGACTACTTTATTATGAATGTTTCCTGATAGAACAAATTCTGTAAGTCTCAGAAACTGAAATTTGATAAAGAGAAATACGAATGACCTTTATTAGAAAAGCTTTACTTGTAGTCCTCTGAAATGTCAGAAAACAAGACAAGGTTTTGCACCACCGTGTTTAGCAACATATCTGCAGCAGCATTCCCACAATAATGGATTTTTAAAGCCCCTGAACATCAAGATCAACATTGCAATCAATGAAACAGGTGCATTAAAATTCTTAAGAATTTTAACACCATCAAGGTTCTCAAGGGGGTACAAGCCTTTCTGCAGTTCTTCCTGGGATTTATATCCTTAAATATTCAACGTAGGTCAAAAATCTTAACATGAAAAATGTTTTGGCAGAAAGATCAGAAAAGAGAAAAATCATATTATAGACTAGATTTAGCCAGTAGTTTATCCATGATAATGACCTTCTCATTTCTTTTTTGTTAATGTGCTTAAAAGCATGATGTGACTTTCACCTGGACTGCTACACAGATGTGATGTATCTTTTACAAAGTAATACTTTCAGATTTCATCTTTACATATGGCAGTCTGCACCTATGGAAAAAATCACTTAGCCAGTAGGATGCACTTAGCATCAAATGGCAGTGAAGCTCAGAGGATACTTTCTGAAGAGACTGGTAAAAAAAGAGGGAGCTTTTTCCTTCCACAAAAGGTCTGGAACCATGGTTTTATTTCATGCTGGAACATTCTCTCTCCCTATCTCCTCTGATTTTTCCTGTAATAGTTCTATCAATTACTTTAGCCTTTGTTTATGCATAGAGTATCACAGGGACGGGACAGCTGCTGCTGCTGAGCCCAGCACCTGTGCAATAGTATTGTACTCAGTTTGAAGTCTGGTGCAGTTTACTCGGAAGGTCTCTGAAAAATTGATAATTAGCATCTCTTACCATCCCCAGGGCACCTTGGGATGTGTCAAAAGCTTTGAACGTGTTGCAGTGACACTTACTGCAATGCTTTAATCACATATCCAATTAGTGAAGAATACCCATCTAGTCTTGCTAAGCTATCCCTTCTTGCACTGAAATGAGCCACAGTTGTTCTTCCTATCATGTGAGAATAAAAAGAAACAACCAGCTGCAAATTTGTATGCTTCCCACTTCCACTTCTGAAACAAAAATTGCTTTATTGCACCATCAGAAAATACAGAGCACGAAAACAGTGAATGAAATTGTTATTGTGAGCAGTAAGGAATTATCGCACAACATGAAAAAATGATGTTGCTTGATGCTGTGGTATTAAAATCAAATCTGTAAGCAGCATCTCTGCATTAAAATGCAACCTCACATGGAAGAAAGCGTTGTCTACTAGATACAGCGGGGGAATAGGAATTTATGCTTCTAATCCTGTTACTGATTTAACAGGTGGAACTCGGGGAAATTACCAGCATCAGCTCCAGCATCAGCTCCCTTGTTTGGCAGAGAAGACACATAGTCCTTACCTATCTTTGTAACACACTTTGATATTTCATATGTAAATCAATTAGATATCATAATTCATTTGCATATAAATAAATTCTATTTCTATCTTCTGTTCTAATGGCTATTTTCAGAAACATCAGAATTCAACAGCACATCAAGCAAATCAATTTAACACAAATAAAAATCACTAAAGCAACTAACTAAAACCACACAGAACCAAAGTACGTCAGTCTCCACTTTTACATGCCACATATTCCATCTGGAATATTAATTTCCAACTTAATAATTAAGAGAAATTAAAAGACAATATTTACACAGGGCCAAGGTGAGATACTTTTTCAGATGAGATGGCTTATTTTAAACTTTAAATCAGTCCTAAATATGATGTTTGATGATATTCTGCCATCTGAATATACTCACGATTTCATGCTCAAAATAGACTTTTAATTTGTAAGGCCCAGTAGGGAAATACTTCAACTGTTATGAGAACTTGCTTACTGAACTAGAAGTAAATTTTATAGATATACTAGTCCTATTGAGTCATTCACATGTCTAGGACACTCCACATAGCAAATGCTAATTATGGGAACATAAATTTGATTAGTTACACTAGAATCAGGATACCCGGCATAATCATAACCTTAAATCACAACTGCACATACTGTTTCTCTTCACAAGATGATAAAATGTAGATAGTTTTGCTTATCTAGAAGACGTTATTTAGAAATAGCAATGTAGCACTTAGAAGCAAACTACAGATACAAGACATTTAGACAGCAATGTAAAGATACAGAGCAACTTAAATGTTGTCTGCTTTTCAAACTCTATAATGTCTGTTTAGATTAACAGCAATTTATTTTTAAATTGTGAACTTCTCTTCAGTTTGTTTGAGAAATGTCTCTTGGTATGATATTTGGTATTTCCAGAAATTCTTACATTTAAATTTTGCTAGTGAAAATATATCATTCCAACCGCTCAGGGACATAATAAGATAGCCCTGCACACAATGAAAACAGGCAATAATAAACCAGTAGGATAATTCACCAAAAACGCTCCAAATGCCGTATCACCTTTCTGGACCCACTATGTCAAAGACCATCAACACTGCCCAATGATTTTGAGTCACATTTCCTTAAATCCCATTATGTCACGACAGTACACATAACAGAAAAACTAAGCAGTCATCCAGGCTAAAGACTGAATCATACTAAGGTTTCTCATATTCAGCATCCTCCCTCCTGTCAGTGCTTGGATTTTCAAACTGTGGACAACATGAAAAAGACTGGATTGATGGAACCCCTGACTCCCTAAAGAAAGCAGGATGCTCTAAGTGGCATCTCTCAGACCTCAACGTAAAGGGAAGGGGAATGTAAAATATTTGGTAACTCTAAAATAAAGGCCTAGCACTGAAAAACTTGGGGCAGCAATGCGTAAATTAACACATCTTTTGAAGGCAGGAATTTCTTTGCAAGTGTCTGGCCATATGAACACATCCAGTTTTCTGTAATTGTCAACAATCAGAATTTGTAAACTAGTTAGAGTAACTAAACACAATGGTAGGCAGTGTTCATTCCTTACAGTTTCAAAGATGATGAAATTTATCACATACCACTGCTTACCCAGTGGGAAAAAATAAAGTTCCCCTTGAGATGTGTATACCTGAGGTATATTAGGCAGAAAGACTTCAGTGGTGGCACCCGTATTAACAAAGAGAAGTCCTGTTCTTACAGCTTTCCTAGCTGTCATTTAATCCTGCTTGAAATAACACTCCTTTACAAAGGGCAGCCAGTAATTGTCAGATACATTATCATTACAGGAAACATGTTCTTAAGTTGCCAGCTCCTTTCTTAGGCCTGTTTTTAATTTGCTTGTTCATTTTTTTTATTCTTTCCATGCTTTTGCCAAGTTTGCAAAACTTGTCGAGAAAGATCCTTTTGAATATGTGGGTCTACACCCTCATGTTGACTGTAGTTTACCTGACTACAATAACTCAGAGCAAACTAATCCAGCAGAAAGTGAACACATCTAGTCTGATAAACTGACTTGGCTTACTGTTATGACCCAGCAGGCAGCAGTCCTACTACAGGTAATTAAGTTAGACAACAAGGTGGGATCTGGGAATCTAAGACATCTTCCTTCCACTCACAGAGCTATTCGGTAGACTCAGTCCATTTTGTTTTACATCGCCCTGGAGAAACACTTTACTGGGTGTAGGGAAAGTTACCAGTGTGCTAAAGCAAACACTGTCTTCTTCCCACACTTCCCGCTCACACGTTTGACAAGTTATGTGGGCTGTATTAATTGAGGTCTAGTTTGTTTTCTACACAGAGTACACAATTGAACAATTTCTTAGAAGGGAGTGGCAATATTTTTAGCCTCCACAGAAGATACAGAAGTATGTATTGCATGGTTTGATATGGCTTCTCTTCAGTCCCTACTCAAGTAGCTGCAATTTCCTCTAGTATTATCAAGCAGAAAAATTATTACTAAAAGAAAAGAAAAAAGCAATGCAAGAAAATGAAAGCATGCTGAAATACATCCACGGTATGGGAACACAGTTGAGCAGAGGGAGCAGAGAACTGAAAGAAAATTCACAGGCTTCTATTCTCAACCACAGTAATGGCTCTCATGATAGTTTGCAACTGGTTTTCCTCTTTGTCTTAGTTTATCCTTTTGCAAAATAGATAGGGAAACATCACTCTAATCTCACAAGATGCAGAATGTAAGTGCTCTAATCAGTAAAGCAGCTCCTGGTACACGCATGCTTCAGGATCTACTGATAAAAGGTGCTTCGAAATGTGAAAAATTATCTCCACCTCCCTCATGGCATTTAAGGACAGCTTTTAGCCTTCAATTATACCTTGAAACTCAAACTTCTGCTTGAGATATTGAGTTTCTATCTTTTGCTTTGGTTGAGATTCATGTCTATAATAACTTCTAGTGTAAATGACATTTTCCTCGAAGCAGCATACAAAATTCTGTCAGGTAGCAATTACCCGAGAAAGCATGATCTGAACATCCAGTTGGTTTCATTTTGTACAAATAGCTGCACTGAAAGATATGACTGGAAGATATTTATCTTTGTACCACAGATAAGCAGAATGTAAATGCATAATAACTCCAATAACGAACTAAGGCAGGAGTTAGCCCTTACATTTACTCTTTTCTTATCAATGTGAACTGTAGATTCATGTAATGCAGCATCACGTAGTGTCCACAGTTCTTTGCTTGCCCAACTGCAGTTGCAGCAGTGGACCAGAAGTCACATTGGGAGTGTGGATTTCTCAACAGACATGCCAATGCACACAGGTAAATTAAACAATGTCTTACCCTCACGTAAGAGAGCTTCATCGCCAACTATTAACCATTCAAATGACTTACAGCACTTTGCATTCATTTCTGTGCATTTTTCTTACAGTTTACAATAGCTAGAACTCTCAAACAGTAACACAATGTCTGAGTCTGAGTCATTTTTGCTATACTGCTGATACTAAATATAAATGTAGCCATGAAAATAAGTAACAAGACACGATGTGCTTAAAATTTAATTGTCCATTAAAAAATCATACAGCCTAGAGCTTCCAAAACCTTTCAAAAGATGGAAGCTCCCCATTTGCTTTAAGGTTTTCTCATTCCCTTTAGGATGTACACTTCAAAGGGAAAGGTCTACGCTACTCTTATACAGACTGCAGTTGGGTAAACAACTACTTAAATAACATACAGTATAGAGATTCCAAGGCCTTCTCATATTAACCTTAAATACAACACGCAATTTTTAGGGCTCCTTTTCCCCTTTTCCAAACAGAGATGCATAGGATTGTACAATAAAGTCCCCAAGAGTTAAACATCAAAGCTACTTCATTTTTTAGCAGATCTCTGAATATGTTGCTACTTTCTGAACATAAAGGTTTTTTCCACTACAGTTTTCTTTAAAGCCGTGTATTAGCACCATCCCAGCTTATTGGAGAGGAGGTGAAATCAGAATCTTTGCCTTGTTTTTACACTTGGTAACCCTGAAGTAACAAACACCTTTTCAAACTGTACTGTAAACAAAGGAAGATATCTTCTCTAGCTTGTCGCCGGACTTTGGCACTACATGATGTAACGTCTAAGTCTGCCAATCACATTTTAGAAGTCTGACTGAACAAAACGTGTTCATAGTGTGCCATGTAGGTTTAAAATAACAAAGAAAGTAAAGGACCGAGAGACAACTCAGTACTGGCTTTAAAATAACAACATAAGTAAGCCCCAATCCAGACAGTGCTACTAAGTCTCCCGAAGGATCCCGTTTTGTCTCTTAATTCTGAGAAATCTTCTCACATTTAGAAATCTGTTTAGTTTTAATATGCATTTAACCCTCGTGCATCACAGAAAGGGAGAAGAACTTCCTGAAACAATAGTAAATTTTACAGTCCTTGCTGAGCTAGTCGTCTCCTTTTTCCTGGTTGCAGAACACCTTTTTCCTGCAATTTTGTGTTTAGCTTCAGGATACTCACCTGGTACTTTAAGGCACATTTACTACTGAAAAGAAGATGCAAAAGTAAATGTGCACTCGTGACAGAATTCCCGGCAGACTCCACGGCTGCATATTTTTCTGTAGGACAGACCATTTTCCCTTCCCCAACAGACCATGTGCTTTTGCTTTTAGTCTCATTGCATATTTCTATATGAAAAGCCTGCTACACAGCTTTTATCAGTATTGCAGGAAATGCACCCAAGCAAATGTGTAACTTGTTTGCTATTTTAATGGTGTACAGCCATATCAACTAAATGCAGTACCTTTACTGTAAACACTGAATGAAGAGTATTTAACCTTTTATATTTTCAGTAAAGTTGAGAAAGGGATTAATTTGATGATAATTTCAGTATAATACATTTAACAATATCATCCAGCCAGTACAACTAAGTCCCAAAATCTAAGTTCTGCCTGAAATGAGTTTTCTTTTGCAAAAGTCAGAATTCTGAAGCTAGATCCATATATTAGTAGAACCAAGTTTTTATATATATATACACACAAAACCAAATCATGTAAAGAATGTCTTAACCCTATAATTCCAATACCTAATTCTCGGTGTGTCCAGTTCCCTCCCCTCCCTGTCCCCGCCTTAAACTAACTCATATTTCTCTTAGATTTGTAAAGTAGCTGCTGTGAAAGAAATTTGTGGTTATTTACTTAATTCAACTTAAACAGTCTTTAAATAATTGAAAGACACAGAATGAGGTACTCAGATGCTACATGTAGCATAAAATTCAGAGGTACATTTTAACCTTTTCATTTTATCTTCTGGAGCTACTTTTAACATCTTCAGAAAATACATCCATTGTGTAAAACACTAAACGAACCAGTAGCAACATAGATGAAAAAAAAAAACGTTCTCCTGGTACCTCTTCTCTCAAAAGCTGTATTTGCAGTGATATTAAATTACATTTGAAAACATTCTGTACTGAAGTTCTGGTTACACCAGAAGTTTTCACTTTGTAGCAGTAGACAGTAAAAAGATGCAGAAAGCCTCTACTCCCTGTCTGCATAACAACAGTCTGGACTCTCACTTTTCAGCAGAAAGATGGAAAACTGCTGCTGAAGTTTCTACTGGCAAACAGCACACAGCTTTGTCAGAGGGTACAGCCTCACTTTCTCCAACACAAGCAGAGCTGTACTCAAGATTGTTAGGTTGACTAGTTCCACTGGCAAAACCTGTTTCCCTGCCTAATCTTCTCCCTCAGCTGCTACCCAGGAATATGGCCTAAGTGATCTTGCTTCTGCATTGGCATTCCCCTAGTTCCTCAAAGATGCTGTGATATTTTCTGAAACTGCTTAAGCTACTGGTACAGAATCAGTTTTGAGTACAGACTATGGTGATACCTAGGAAGCATCAGTGAGTAAACATTTAGTGTCTGGAGACAGCTGGCATACCACTTTGAGTCACAAGCCCTTTTTCCTACAAGGAAGTTTTCATACTCTGTTTTCAAAGATGAATGTGTATCTTTTTCTTTCCAGAAGAGAGAGAATCCGTATGCTCTTGTAAAAGCTACTCTGACACTTTTCTGAAGCACAGTCACTTGAAAAGCTTTCCTCCTTTCATTCCTTTCAGTTCTGATCTTAACCAGGACCAAGCCACTGTTTTGTCCTCATAAGAAATGCAATCTGTTGAAGGTTTTAGCTATCCTCTTCAGGGAAAAGCAAACTCACTCATTTCTCCCAGAGTCCTCAGGGTCACCAACAATAACTACTCTAGGACTTCAGCTGAATTTTGTACAAATATAAAGCTTTCAGTGTAATGGTTTAACCCCAGTCAGCAACTAAGCACGGTGTGGATGCTCACTCATTCCTCTCCCTTCCAGTAGGATGGAGAACTGGGAAAAAAAGGTAAAACTTGTGGGTTGAGATAAGAAAAATTTAATAACTAGAATTAAATAAAATGTCATATTTAGAGTAAGAAACTATATAAAAAAAATTGTAAAAGTAATGAAAGAGAATACATCAAAAAGACAGATAATATCCCAGAAAAGACAAGTGATGCACAATGCAACTGATGCTCACCATTCGGACTGATGCCCAGACCACTCCCAAGCAGCAATCTGCACCTTTCTGCCATCTCCGCCCAGTTAATATACTGGAAATGATGCGGTATAGCATGGAATATCCCTTTGGCTAGTTGAGGTCTGCTGTCCTGGCCATGCTCCCTCACAGCTTCTTGTGCACCTCCTTTCTGGCAAATCATGAAAAACTGAAAAGTCCTTGACTTAAGTGCTATTTAGCAACAACTGAAACATCAGTGTGTTATCAACACTACTCTCATACTAAAACTAAAATACAGCCCTGTAGCAGTTACTAGGAAGAAAATTAACTCTACCCCAGTTGAAACCAAGACATTCACGCAGCTGAGGTCAGACCCAAAAAGACAGCAGGAATTTAGACAGTTACTTCCCAAGAAACTTTTTATGGCTATTCTTTAATCCTGAAGGCATCAAAACTCTCATAGGTATCCTAATTTTTCTCAAATTTCTAAAATTCCACTTTTACACATGCCAAAAAATATCCTGATTTTCATATGGTTCAGCAGCTTGTGGCCTACGTTATAATTAACCTGGAGCAGTAGCTGAAGTTGACATTTCCCGATGGATTAAGATATTCTTTTATGCAAAATCCCCATAGATGATAATATTCTTCTATTCAAAACCCCCACAGATTATTAAAATAATGTAGTAGGCAAAAGTGAAACAAGGAAAGAACAAAAAATGGCTGGCAAATCAATACAGGAGAAATTACAGATTTGAAAGAAAATTTATTTTAAGATACATTAATGTAAAAGGGAAAATCCTACTAAGCAATGCTCGGGAACTGCAACATTTGATAAATTTTAGAAGACGTGCTCTGAAAGTTTATGTAACTTTTAGTTTAGAATTCAATTTGAAGATGTCAATACTAAAATTTCCAACTTTGCAAAGGATTAGAAATAGAAACTTCTAAATGAAATGCCCATTTTTCTGAAGATAACACTCTTTCTTTCAATAAAGACATAAGTACCACAGAACAAGATAAAGTCAAACAGAGTAATCATTGCAAATAATAATAGAGCAACAAGAGACCGTCTAAGACAAACAACAAATTACTTTACCATCACTAAATTAGGAAAAAATAGAAAAATAGGAAAACAACATTAACAAAAAATGAGCCAATAAGCTCAGGGCAGAACACCAGTAACTCAGTCCTCACAACAGTTAGACTCTGTATTATACTAAGTTCAATAGACTTTGTGATTTTTACTCTTATTTTATCTCAGCAGAGGAAGAATGAGCCTAGACCTGACATAGAAGGTCTCGAAAGGCAGCAGTTGCACTCCTTCACCCATGGAGAACTGCTAGGCTAGCTCCTCAGCACTGGGAATTTAGTGAGGCAGGTGAGACAGAAGTAAGGACAGAGCTTCTGAGAGACTTCATCCATCAGCAGCCAGCACTGCTCCAAACAATAATACAGTCATGCTACTCCATGGCTTCTCCCATTTCTGCGAGGAGGTGGTTTTTACTACTTGTTGGCTTGTAAAGCAGAAACATGGGATTAGAGCTACTCTTGCCATCCTTTGTTTCAGCAAGCACAAGCAGGAGTTTGACACAGCTGACTGCTGTACTCCCATGAGAAACCACCCTGATGGGAAGACAAGACAGGCTACACCTGGATTTCCTCTCCTATCCTTCCAACTTCATGAAAGCAAACAAGAACTTTGCCCCAGAAACATAAGAGAATGTGACTGATCTGTTACCTATAACTGTCATCTCTGGTAACTAAGGAGTGGCTTGTGTGCTGAAGCATGGAGCCTAATATCCTTCCCAAAAAGTTTATTATCAATAATTTTGACAAATGCAGGTATTTTGGAGCTGTTCATACATGAGATTTTTTTTTTGTCTGTGGGGTTTTTGGTGGGTTTCCTTGTTTCCTTTTTTAAAAAATAAACAAAACAACAACTTGTCAAGTCCTTTCTTGTTTTCAATTTGGGTTATTTTTTAGGGTTTTTTTGGGGGTAGGGTTTTTTTGGTTATATTTTGTTGAATGTTCCTATGTTTTTGTGTTGCAAGACAGGGAGATCAGAAGCATCCAAGCTACTTTCTCACTACTAGTCTGTATATTCATCCGAATTCTTCTTGCAGCTCACCCAGATGGTAGTCTTGTCTCCTCTTCCTAAAGACAGCTCAAAAACCTGAATTCAGATCCTTGTCCTGACAATGGCACTAAGCAAAACTCAATTGAAACCTCCCATATCCCAGGAGACAGCATCTTAACCCTAGGGCCAGACTAAAATATCACAGCAGCAAGTCTGGAGTTGCTCTAGGTGTATAAAATACAGGAATTTCCGCTGGGAGGAAAGCAGACATATAGTCAGATAGAACAGCCTTTTGCTTTGTGTTTCTACTACTTAATCTAACAGGTGGGACACCTGGTTCCAGGACAGTCTACTGATCTGTTTAGGAGGAGACAGCCTCGAGGAACAGCTATGACTATTCTGTCCCAGAACACTCATTCAATCACAGCCTGCTGAGGTAGAGCTTCACATCCCTCCCAGCAAAGGAGGGAAAAGAATGTGTTTTCTCACATCCTAAATCAGTGCCCGAACAGTTGGCCTATTGAATAATCCTTCTCCTCTGGCATATCTGTCAACCTACCTCTTCATTTCCTTTGCTTTTCTTTAAGGCATTCCAGTATAAAAACTCACCCTGTTTCAGAGTGCAGCACAATCCTGCTTCTGTCTCCAGGATCATCCCTGGCAAATTACCTTTTCCTGTAGATGTTGTTGCTAAGTAACAAACTCTTAAAAGAAAAGTTCCTTCCCAAAGTCTGGCATTCCCACTCTGGTGAATAGCTGCCATTTATATCCCACATTTAAATGATCTACGAATTCTACAGTCAGAGTATGAGTACAATGAAGCTTCAGTTTTCTGTTGGGAGTCAGAGGTGAGACTGATTTGAGTTTGAACCATCACAAAGTTCGCACAATTTAATACAAGAGGCAACAGAGAATCTTATGGCAGGTCTCTAGACATATGTTTGTTATGAATTATGAAATGTATTTATTTGATGTGTATTAATGAACTAATACTGGCATCCTTGGGGACACAGGCCACATATTCTGGTGCCAGCAAAATAAAATACACATTTTTCATTAAAGTGCAAGATAAAAAAAATTCTGCTTTCCCTAAAGCCTCTGTCAACTATTCTCTTTTAATTAAGATGAAATTCACATTCTTCCATAAGGTATGAAAGACCCAAGTAGCCGCTTCCACCAGCATACAAAATTACACTGAAGTGTTTCAAAGCAGCAGCATGATGCATTCATAGCATTCCCTAATCTTCCACGGATTCATTGAGATCTGTATTGTATTGAATGTGGGGGTCTGTTCCCCTGGGTGGGGAATAAAAAAAATAATTAGGGGAAAAAAAAAAAAAGAAAGACCACCTCTTCACAGAAGAACATGGGGAAACTGAGAAACTGAAACTCTGGAAACTGGAAACTGAAACCCTATCCCTTGTCTCTTCATATGCACTTTTCTATACCCAGTGACTCCAGCACAATTTCCCAGCCTGTTACCTTCCATAAAGATATAGTTTAGTTTTGTCACAAGACAGCAGTAACAATGCTTGTGAGAATCACACCCAAGAGAGAAAAATCTTACAAATCAAATGTTACATGCATTAATATTACCTTCTCATACTGCTTACCAACAAGACTCATATAAGAAGTTACTTAAAAGAAAAACTTTCCCTGAAAGCCTACTTGTTTCTTTACTAGTCCTTCAAATAAGCAGTTTCAAGGTAACCAACACTGTTAGTACTTTATTACAACCACTGCATATGTGTTCCTTACTCTCTTCAGAATATGGCATGCAGAAACCAGCATCCAGTACATCACCAATCTTGGGTGCCACCCCTTACAGTGCAGCGTCACACATCCATCCTCAGCACCAACACTGAAACCCACACAGGCTAAGTCCTGAAGAAGATGCTGATATGTACAAACCACCTTGTAGATAAGCATATAATGGGCTTCAGAAGCAACTGAATACTAACAGCCCTCTCTTCCCTTCTCTACTGTCTTGATTTCTGTGGCTCAGAGGAGAGTCCAGTTTGGCTTTAACAAAAAAAATTAATAATATACATCGCTATCATAGAAATTCCAACTTCTTCTCACCTTTCTTCTGTGAATCCTTAAATCGGGATTGGACTATCCTAGCCTCCTTGTAATGTATCTCTTGCCAACTTCACTACAACACAGAAGGATTCAAAGAAGCTCCTTCTCAGCATCCCTCTAGTACCCCAATGTTAAATGAAATCTACAGTCATGTAGACCAGACAGCCAGAGTAAGACTTACAGTCTGTATACTGTAGGATATCCTTACACTAAGAAGCCCCTTCCCAAAACCAAACCCTAAATTCCTAAATTAGCGTCTCCTTTCTTTCCCTACGCATTTTCCTTCAACAAGAAACAGAAGAAACAGAAGCCACTTTGTTCTTCGTACCTTACAACACAACCAATTTAAATTTCTCTTTTTACTCCATTCTACTTACAATTGATGTAGTACAGTATTCCCATATTGCACCAATATGGGGTAAGAACTTAAGAGCCTAATGGTATGCCAAGAACAGTGAAAACAGGCTACCTGGGAGAGTGAGCGTGAAGAATTACTTAACTTTTATTGTTAGAAATAAAGCACATCTTCATACAGATGGCCTCACAAAAAAGTCAATAAGAAACAACTTCTTCAGCAGGATCATTCATGACATCTAGCATTGAGACAAGCGATGACCACAGATGTGCATAAGGTCATAATTACAGTTTCCAGGACAGATGCTAGTTAAATGCGCCATTGTGTATTCTTAGTGTTTATGTTCTCAATGATTAATGACCAAATTGCTTCCTCTTGCACACTGCTCGTAGGGCATTCTGCATGGCTGCCTATGTTGCACAGTCAGGAATAATGTTGTTAGAAGAGAAACTTGCTGCCAGTCACTGCTATAATCTGCTGAAGTCTCACCCCCAATCCATTTCACTGTCCTTTGTTTGCCTGTCCTTCAGGCAGCTTGTGACAGTCCTGTGACAGTCCATGTGTGCACCTCTATAAATTGCTTTCAGGTAACAATTTGCCTTACTGTGTTTATTCTGCAAACTGCTTAAAGTCCTTATTATTAAACTCAAAATTCTTAGCTGAATCACTTTCTTCAAAGATTTTCTCCAGTGAGCAGGACATCAAAGAATACCATTAAGGGTAGGAGGGAAGAAGTAGAGCTCGGGATGCTAAAATTAAGCACTTTCCATACGTCCTTTATATAGAAAAATAAACAGCTATGAAAGCAAGTCTTGTTCTCTGTACAAGGCGTAGGTGTGCATTTATTTACATGATGAATGACAAATTCCGTCAGCTGAACATACAGACAGTCAGCTAAACATAGGGAACATGCCACTGCTGCCTGCAATTTCACTTACACACAGAAACAACTCTCAGTTGGTACCAGTAGTATCAGGGTTCACTTTTCTGCATTTGTCCCTACTGTACTTGGCAAAGAGAGGGCACCTGAGGTGCACAGTTTGTAATAACACAGCATTTTTTGATCATTCAGACACTTCCAAATAGCCGCCTAAGATGACCAGGTAGGTTCAGTTTCTTGCTTGTCTTTCATTTTATTGACCATTTCAAAAGACTGAAAAGACTTCTTGCACACGTGCAGAGTAAATTGGAGGGGAAAAAACATACCTCACCAGAAATCCATGTGCTCTGGGGGGAATTTGAGCAAATAGTGGACATAGAATATCAGTCTGAATTTGTACTTGTCTGCTTGTACAAGTTCTTGCCTATACAAAATAGGAAACAAGCCAAAGGCCACTGCATAAACCACCAAAGAGATGGGTTTTGTTAAAGAGTGCCCAACCCAAAGGACTGCTGGACAAACAAGGAAGTACCATCATTTGATGCGTGGCCTATTACATCAATGATGATTTGGTAAACTTCAGTTTCTGAAATTCACGGAAATAAAGATAATGCACAAATTTCAGATCTCTGTTTTCTAAGTGCACGCCATTTAAGTGGAGTTTTCTAACAGGTTTTCAGTTTGGACATTGGTAGCTTGTGATTTCAAGACTTTCCTTGTAGAGCCTCTATGATCACATCAGTTAAACATGCAGGGCCACGTTATGCCTTGTCCTTAAGCAGATGTTCAGTGGGAACGAGATAACTCTCCCTGAACCGTACTACCAAATTCCAACATCCTGTACCTGTGTCTTAGCAGGCAGTACTAAAGCATTACCCACTCTGTCCCAACCCTCACTGTCCTGACTGTGAACATTTTTTGATCAATTCAACTCTGAAATCAATATTGCCAGATTTAAAAATAACAAAACTGCAGGGACTGTGGATTACATTTTTGTCTGATCAAAGGCAAAAAAAAAAAAAAAAGTTACATATATGACACTGTACAAGTTCAAACAGAAAAGCAAGGCTTTTTTAATATCCTACTTTTGAAAATGTTGGTTATGATTTTATAGAAAAAAATAATTTGAATACAAAAATAACTCTTGGACAAAAATCATTTACGTTTGATAGTACCAGACAGTGTAATTGATTAGGAATGGAAACAGGCATCATAAGGTCAATTTGGCACCTTAAGTTTAAATGGCTTTAAAATAATCATAATGAAAAAATGAAGTGCTGAAGTACTATCACAATTCCAGGCTTTTCTCACCAATAGTATTACTATGCATTGATTAAGCTTAGAAAGTTACTCACCAAAAGCATTTAACACATTGACACAAGCGTGTCACTTTCTTCTTCAAACTCTAACTCTAGTTATTAGGAAGGTGGGGGGAGTGCTACAAGGACACTCATAACCCTGTCTGACTTCTTAAAAAAAGCCAACTTCCTTATAACAAGCAGTCAACCTGATCTGCATACTCAATGACAACTATTTTTAGGACAAGCCTCTCCTGCTTGAAATCAGTCAGGAGCACCAAAATAAGACCACGCAAACTACAGAACATCAGATGATTTTATTTCCCATAACAGAGTGCTCACTTGGAGTCAGGGTGAAATAAAAAAGGAAAAAAAGAAAAAAAAGCACCGCACCTTTTATAGTATTATCAATGTACTACCAAGACTCAAAGCCCTCTGGTTGGACTAATTTTAAGGTGATTCTTGTAAAGCTTTTCTTACTCGAGAAGCCTTTATTATTTATTTCAGTGAGCCACATTCAAATTACCACAGCATAGGTTTCCAACACAAATGCCTGAACTCTTTATGAGAAGGCTGTCCTCTACAATCTTACCTGAAACACAAATGCTGTAAAAATAAGTGCTTATAAAAACTATGGTCAAGGAAATGTTTCCTCAAGTTTTGCAAAACACCAATGAAAATTGCTATCTGGAAGCAAGCATGTTTTAATCTTTTACATTTAAATATTAACATGAAACTGATGGCAAAACATGAAACTGAAATTTAACTTCATTAGTACACCCTGGTTAGCAGTTTCCTCCCTAAATCAGACTTAAAGAAAGCCAAAGAGACGAAGAGCTTAAGGAGACACCCCTAAAAAGCATTTAAAAGTTCAAAAGAAAGAGGTGGACATTTGGATGGATTTTTGAAAGCCCCAACGTTTGCAAGGGGCTGTGGGGAGGAGTGGGGAAGAAACTGGCTATCTAGTTCTTAATGCCAAATGAGGGGTGGTTAAAATACGGGTGAGGCATCCCACATTAAATATTCCTCTCACATAGGAGAGTTTGGGAAGCAGCAATGACTCCGGGGCCCAACTGCCCCCTCTCTCACGCTCAGGGCCGCGGGGCTGCCTGAGTATGAGTGGGGGGACGGTAGGCCCGGACTGCGCCCCTCTCACAGGCCCGCCAGCCCCACACCAACCCCTCCATCTCCGCGACGGGCCTGAGGGGGGTCCGGGCCTCCCCGGAAGGCCTCCGGCGGCTTGTGGGCCCGCCGTTCCCTTACCCGTGGTCGAGAGGACGGTGCTGGCGAAGAAGAGAGAGGAGGTGAAGTCCCAGTTCCAGTTACCCGAGGCGTTGCTGAGCACCGAGACACCGTAGTTGCTGGCCTCCAGTACCCGCATCAGAAACTGCTCCAGCTGCTGCTCGGAAAGGCAGGCATGCTCCTCCAGGAAACGCTGCTTCAGCTTGCTCAGCTCCTGGCGCAGCAGGTCCTCATAGGGCAGCTCCACCGAGGAGAAGACCACGGCGCCGAACACCAGGTAGAGCAGGTAACCCAGCACCAGCAGGGCGAAGCACCAAGTGGAGCGGTGCTGCTCCACCAGCCGCACGCAGGAACTGCCCGCCAGCGACTGCAGCATCTTCCCAAGCCGGGGGCTGGCTGCGCGCCCCGGGCCGGGTCGGGTTGAGTCGCGTCGCCGAGGGGGGAGCGAGGGGCTGGGGAAGGGGCGGAAAGCGTGGCCGCTGCGGCCGCCGCCTGCCCGGGTTGTGGCCACTGACTTTGGCGGCGCTGATGTGGCGGCGCTCACGTGGCCGCGCGGCGCAGGTAGCGCGGTTGAGGGCCGGCCTGCTGCCGCCTCGCCCGACCCCCCGCCTCCGCATACGGTCGAACCGGCGTCCTGCCTCTTTCTGCTTCTCGTCACCCAGTAGTGCGTGGGCAGGCGAGGGGCCCTGGCTAAGCTTCAGTGAATTTGACCAAGTGCCCTCTGCGGGGCGGCTCGCGCCGGGCGCCTCACAGAGGTTTTCGCTTTTCGCACTGCAGTTTCAGATTTCCTTGCTCCCCGCCCCCCGCAATAGTGAGAAACCCTCTAAACACTGGTTTTTGGGTGGGTTGTGTTTTTTTCACATTTCAAATGGTGCTGAGCAAAGCAGAATAAGATAATGCCAGCGACTGGAAAGCTTGAGGCTGAGGAGGAACACTGATGACAGACATTTATGTCCTCTCTCGGGTCTACTGAGATGTAACTTCAAAATATGGCCTAATCTGGGAGTGAGGTTTGAACCAGGTGTCCTTCAGAA
Organism: Colius striatus; assembly: GCF_028858725.1. NCBI lineage: Eukaryota > Metazoa > Chordata > Aves > Coliiformes > Coliidae > Colius > Colius striatus. The sequence continues at coordinate 69,064,598 of NC_084760.1, read as the reverse complement.
GCCCTGTCCAAGCTGAATGAGTCTTTACTTCTCTATCCTGGGGATGCTTACTTTTTAATAGTGGGAAGTATCCAACTGGTACTCAGAGCAGCGTCCACGATGAATGCAAATGCAGTCTCCAGACAGCCCTTTGTGTGTTCAGAACTAGTGATCTTAAGTTTTGCTGCAAATTTCTTCATCCATTTCAAGCTCTGGCAAGCAATCAGTTAACTCACAAAGAAGTTCCTCACCACATGAACTGGAGCAGTGACAAATTTAACTTCCTAAAGTATCCCAAAGGTGACTAAAGGCAGCTTCAAGTAAAAGAGAGAGGAGATTCCCTGGTCGCATCCTGCAGGGCTCTACCACTTCCCTTTCACGTCTTAGGTGATGGCGACTCGTACAGTCACAGAGACAAGGCAGTATTTTGTAAATGAGAAACTTACTGAGGCAGAGCCTGTGAGTTCAGACACAATATATTGAATCCAGCACTGTATCTTAAGCCATGAGGTACCCCATAATCTGTAAAGAGTAAAATGGGAGAATACAAAAATGAAAGGCAAGAAATAATTTTTCATGCTAGAAACTTAAAACGATGTATCAACATTTCCTTTTATATCAGAGCTACTGTGGTTCTTTGGCTGTGGGATTAATCTGGCCTGGCAGAACAGCTCATTCACTTCCTGGCCTGTTCCCCACTGCCAGCTATAGTTGAGCTGTTCCAGGGGCTTAACCCACCCTGTCTTGTGTCATGATTGAAATGTAAATGTGTTAATGCAAGCAAAAAGCAGCTGCTTGAATGCTTGGTCAAATGGCACACTTGGGATATGGTAGGTGCATAGGAGACAGGCTGAGCAAGCAGACTCTTGATGCTGTGCCAGGAGGGCACACATGTCAGCCTACAAACATGTGTCTGTCATGTGCATGCACATTCAGTCCTAAAACCAGGGAGCAGGAACTGTGAATGCTTGGGAATTTTGGTGAGAAGATCAGCTCATCGGCTCTTCCACCATGGTGGAACTGCCAGGAAAATGCAAGGAAAATATTTCCATATGTATAAGTGAAATGAAAAGAGAAATGAATACCATGAAAATGGTAAATGGTAATACCAGGGAAATGGTATTCATATGTATATACTGAACTTCAAACAGCAGTGCTACCAATCACAGTTAAACACCAAACCTGGTTAAATTAGGGGAGGGGCTTGAAATGAGCAACTGAAGAAAATCTGTCATGTATATCCCAAAGTTAATTGACAGCAGGACAGGCAAAGGCAGAGATGTCATGTCCCTACACCACCACTTCAGCATCTTTCAGCAGCAGCAGTGTATCTTTAAAAAGTACCTTTTTCTGTAAATGTGTAGAAAAAACATGGTCTAAACCAACAGCAATGACAATTAAGAATGGACACTGTCTGTAAGAATGTAATTCAGACAAACTTTTGAAGGGAGTATTCCAAAATGTTTTATTGCATTGCACTGAGTCTGCATTTAAGCATTGTTACAGGAAAAAAAACCATCGTTACTGAAAAAGAGATTAAGGAACTTCATTGACCAATTTGATATGCTTGGCTAACTCCATCCAATTACTTAATCACTTGTACTCTTAAATTCCAAATGACTGAGTACCTCCATCTATCATAGAAAGGCCATTTAAAACAATATGGGTGACATACTGGGCTCCATTTTTATTAAATGTACTTGGTTTGCCAGATACAATAGGTTTCATAATAGGATCTAATTTATGGCAACATCTGGTAGGTACAGTTGCATTTATCATAGGGAATGGGCATGTCTTTGCTATAAAGCAGTATTTTCCCAACCTTCAAGCCAAATATTTGTTTAAAGGTTAGGAAATGTTTGCCTAAGAACACACCTGTCTTTAGTGGTGATTGGAAACTGTGGCTGGGGAACGGAACAGTTTTATTACTGGCCTCCTTCAGTTTTCCATTTTTATAAATCACTTGTTCTCCATTTTTAGAAATCTCTCACACCTGGAGGCTCGCTGGGCTAGTGGGAAAAGGAGGGCTCTGCTGAACAGAACCTGCACTGCTCTTGTAATTGGATTTTTCCCCCACAGAATTTTGGAGGCATGGACAACAGGGGAACAACGGCAGAGCAGCATAGCTATGTCATGTTCTTGCTTCCAAAGTGAAGGTCTGAACAGTCTGCATTTTAGCCGCCTTTTTTTATGTTCATGTTTTAACTCTAAGCGCTTAACATACCTAATAGTTTCATTAAAGATTTCATTGGGATAGATGTGCAGAAAGGTGTCACAATGTTCAGTTTTCTGACTTCAAGTGATTGTATTTACCTTTATAATTTCATATGTCGATGCAATTATGCCATTCCAGTTTAATTCCAGAGTATGTTCTGTCCATTTTCATGTTGCTTTGCTAGTCAAGGATTCGGTGTACTGAATTCAGTGTCACATACTATATAAAAGAAAGTCACAACATGCTTCAGCAAGTAGTGACTGAAGTTCTGGAGCAGGCTGCTACAGATCAGTCTTTTTTTTCCAGCAGAAGTTTTGTTATACTGTGATCACCCCTCTTAATAAAATACAAATCCAATTCATAAAATGTAGCACATCATCACTCATCCACTAGCTATACTCAGTGATGACTAGGCTCCTTACTGCCTGAGAAGTCCAGCTGCTAGCAGGGAGAAGAAACCCATTATTGGTGGTCACTGATGCTCTCTATTGCACCAAACTCTCCTCTGAGGTACAGAAAATGCAAGTGTAAGCTGTCAAGGGCAGAAGATAGACATGCTAATTCACCTATAGAACTGAGACGGGACTCATGTTTGTATCCTGGAGTGCTAGACAAGGATAGAGAAAGTTATTAGTCTGTCTAACTCTGCTGCTTGGGGAGATAGGACAACTCCCTTATCACATCACTGAGTTAGCAGCTTCTCTAGTGAAGTCCAGAGGCTGACAAAATCCTCTCTCCTACATAAAAAATGTAAGGCCGTCTCAGTGCTGTGAGAATCACATTTTCTGTTAGGAGAGGTGAAATCAAAATAAAGAAGTTTTGTGTTAATATCAGCCTATTTTTATCTGAGCTTTTTGGTTGACTAAAAATCTCTTTTATTACTGACACATTTCCAGTGAAATGCTAAAGTACTCCAAACACTGGAAGACAAGGAGGAGGTGGTTGGCTGGAGAGAGATGACAGCCTTGTAGCTGACAAGGACCAGAGAGGGGGACCACTGTACTCTAGTCTTTTGTCCAGTGAATGTAAATTAAACAAAAATGTTAGCTTTGGGGAAAAGCAAGAATAGTTTCAAGAGTGCTCCACAGCCCAGAAACTGGCCTATGTGGAATTGCATATGTCAAAGAGATTTGATGCTAGGGTTCTGCTGTACTGATCACTAAGCTCTAGACCCGGAGGGGGCTGAGTCTGGGGAAAGGGAAATGTGCATATTTGGCACTGTTACTAACAGCAAAACTATGAAATACGTTTTATCACCAAAAAGAAATAACTGAAAGTGACTTGCATACAAAGAGTTTCAAGTTCACTGAAAGGTTTGGGGTTTTTTTAAGAAGAATTAGTCTCATGGCAAAATCACAACCGAAATCCTCTGTTTTGACGTCAATCTTAGAGGAATATCTCCTTATTTGCAAAACAGTATAATACTTACACTGGAAAACCTTAAGTCATGAGAAGCAGAGTAAATAAAATCAGTGACCAGGCAAATCTGCCAAAACTCGTTCTGCTCTGGCACACCAATAGCATAAGGTCACAGTGCAGTGATCAGAGGAAGGGGGCGGGGGGGAAGGGGGAAGAATGGGATGACCCAGGACATTATGGGAGCCGGCAAACTGTTTCTTGCGGAGAACATGAAATAACATCAAAGCTGCATCACGCGGACAGCTGAATTTGAATAGCAATAGGGAAACGATTTGTCCTTCAGGGTTTTCCTTCAAGTTTGATACGAGTATAAATTGAGTGCTTAAGCAAGTCTACAGTCTGGCTGCTCTGTCCTAAATTATGTGTATATGAAGAGACATAGCCATAAATGTAACAATCTTTCAATTCACTTGCATTAAGGATTCTGCCACATTTTATAATTCTCATGAATTATATATTTTTTAAGTGAAACTGAGAAGAAGTAGAATCCTTTATCATCTGCTTTATCTGCTAATTGAAGGCTGGAACCTAATACATTTCCTGTGGTGACGAAAACAAATCTGAACAGTTGTTTCTGAACACTCAATTTGTGGGCTTTTACAAAAGGTAATATAAGGTTGTCTAGTGGCTCTGATTGGATGTCATGCCCCTGTAGGCAGGCAGGATGTGGGGTTGTAAGAATCACGCCTTCACAGACAACATCACAAATATAAGTCGAGAAGCAGTCAATTGGGTTGCCATGTGTTCTGCTTCCAGTGGGTACGATGTTTGTTCTATTTTGGCTAAAGTGAATAATCTAGATTTGGGTCAAATAATGTGAATCTTATAAAAAACGAAACATCACAGACCGACTTTACAGAAAAAAGTAATCTCTGAAGAGGGGATTCATTCCCATCTTAATGTGGCAGGAGGATGGAAATGCAATAGGAGAGTACAGACATATTTAGGTTCATAAAATTTATCTCCAAGCAAACTGGTGACAGTAGAAATATTGCAGTGGAAGAAAAAGAGTCAGCGAAATCTGTGTCCACACCATTTCCAATATCCTGCCTGTGCATTCTACTTGAGACGGAGAGGAGAAGGCTTAGGACTTCCTGGCTTCTTCAAAAAAAACCATTCTATGCTGTTAAGTTAATGGTGCAACGCTCTCCACAAAGGTTAAGACCACTGATCTGTGACAGCAAAAGAATGAGGTTTGGGGGCTATATTTAGGAGCAGGCTTATGTCATGAAGTAGTAGTATTTAGAATGAAGCAATTTTATATGCATGGTCAGGAACAAGTTCTTTCTTGAGTGAGTCGGGCCTCATGCAGCGTAAATGTAGTTGTCCTCGGAGCTGCAATGAGCATTCATATTTAACACACAACCTTGATGTCTGACTGAAATAACCGATAGATTACTGTTTTAGTAAGATAAACATTTTATGTCATGGAAAAAGTAATTTCATGTATGCTTGCTGTCAGTTTTACCCAGTAAAAAAGGGAACTTGGTCACTCTAAGAGGTATTAGTTCAGTGGGTATGAAGGCTGCATATATGTACATAAATACGTGCCTTCATACATGTGTATATATTTTTACATAATTATATGTAACTCTTCACTGTTATATTCTATGTTGTGCCTTATCTTGGTAGAAGAGTAATTACCTGTGATTTGTAGTATTCTGTTAACGCTGAAGGAATGTAATAGCTCAGAGAATTCAGGATGTCAACATGTCCTTATTAGAACATTATGTTAATTCAAATTCAGTGTTTTAAATGAAGTGACCTTGCCCTCCTAAGTCCTGTGGCAATCAGCCAGCAGAATCAGTCTTTTTAAACCTCCTGTTCAAGATACTTAATACTTTATACTGAAAATAAACATTCACAAAATACTTTCTATCTCTTCCTTCTACTCTGTAGAATTTAGTATTTCTTCCCCCTTCTTGAGGCTGGTGTTAAAGATGGTTATGGAGGGAAATAAAATAATACAGTAGCTGAGGTGGACTCCAAAAGCTGTGGGTGCCCAAGCTGCCCTCCTGATCTTATGTCTTATGAGACCCATGTTTGTTTTGTCTCAGAGATGTCGTGCTGGTTCTTGGGTACCAGGAAATGATGGTGCCAACTTTCTTTGAGTCATTTTCAGAACAGACAGCCCCAAAAAGGATTATGCACTAGATGGCCTCTCTGTAATTACTTTTTTTAAGTAGTTAGGCAATATTTCCATGACTTTTGGCTTTGGTTAATTGAGGCCCAGTCCCAGTCTCTTAGTTTAGTGCTGACATTGAGGAGTATTGGTAAGTCCTTTTGCCTGTTTTAATTCAGTCTGCGTTGCCTTAAAATTTGTGTACTTGTATAACCAATTTCATGCAACAGGCTGAGTTGGACTTGTATTATGGTAGGATACATAGAAGTAAACCTGGACCCAGGAGTGGTGACATTTTTACTGACAGCTAACACACCCTCTCACCCATTCATAGAGGTCACATTAACTTGCCAAAATAGCCTTCAGCCTCAGTTCCATTTGCCTCTGGGCCCCAGCATGCGTGCACAGCACAGCACTGCTCTCTGGGGCCTCCCTGACCTGGGTAATTAGTTCAGCCTGAACAGCGTGTGCACTTGGACTTCTTCATGCACTTGAGTCAGTGTGCTGAAATCTGTTTGTGACGTTGATTGCTCTTTGCCTTGGGCAGTTTGGCTCAAGTGGCTAGAGATGTTTTTGAAGCTGTTGGTTTTAAGTGAACTTCTGGATGCCTGCAACCATCCTGACCCATATGAGACCTTGTGGTAACTACATATCACTTCCAGGCCAAGTCACTTTGCTAAAGTAGGGAAGTCTGGTGCTGAATGTGGGTGCATTTGTGTTATACAGAGGCCATAAGGCAGGTTCTTGGGATGGCTTTCAGATGCTGCATAGATGCAACCCAAGAAGTAAGGGATCTTGGAAGGTGTACAGTTGCAGCTCTAGGAAAAGGTCTCTTGTTCCTGCTGCAGCTATAATGGATAGCTAGGATGTACAGCAAGTTGACTTTTCAGGACTCTAGACTCATAAAGAATTTAAATTCTAGAGACCCATCTTATGTATAGTTGCTAGATTTTATTACATAAATCTCACTTTATTCCAGATTCTCGGCTATACATGAAAAGACCTCTGTGTCTGACAGGATATTTTGTGTGCTGGATGGATTCTACAGTTTGAAGTAGCTTAGTGTTTATCTGTAGGCTGGCAGAAGCTCCAATATTTTCCTACAACTACCCTAGCAGGTTGGAGAACTCAGGCAATCCGCTTCCCTGGACACATGCTTTACAGCCGGCACATGTTTGGGGTGAGCATTGAAGCAGATGCTCTTCCCTCATCATTCCTGCAAAGCAAATCCATCTCTCTGTGGTCAGTCCTGAGAGCTCTGAGGCCTAATACCTTATCATTGGGAGTGCAGCAGAAACCAACACACTGTACTGGAAACCCTCAGCCATTGTGTTTATTCCTGATTACCCAGGTTACCACGATGAGGTAAGCAGGAGTTACTACTCACAGATGAGGAAACACAAGCAAAGCCATCTAATTTGTGATACTCCCATCTAGTCATGCTATTTGGATGGTTTCATTTTCCAGGCAACCCTTCTACCTCAGCAGAGTTAAATTTTAATAAGTGCAGCTCACTGCCTTGCCGAACCAATGTCTGGAACAGCCCATGGGTACTATTGCCACATGCACCTGCTATAATGAATACCAAGCCTACTTCAGTGACCTGAATCTTTTGAAAATTTAGTCCTTTATTTTTATCCACTTAGAGGGAACACAAGCTGCAGTGTCCTACTTTTTCTCAACTGTGTCATTTGACTCATCAATCAGAATTGGAGTCCTATTTTCACTCACTGACTCTTCAATCAACCTAACAAACCTATCAGAACCACAAAAGGATGATTTTATCACTCAGACCTAGATACCTTTGCAAATCTTGAGTCATGTGAGACATTTTAAGGTTTAAGAAATTTACAGTTCCTTCAAGGCCAAATTCTACACTTTGCCCTGGAAAGAGACGCTTAAAAAGAACATCACAAGAAAAGAGAAAAAGTTCTGTGAAGTAGAAAACTTTACTGTGATATTTTATGCTATTTGATAGATAAAGTTTTAATATAATACAATAGTGTTATTGTTTCGTTTTATTCTGTCGGAGTGCACTGTACATTCTTGCAAGATTTACTAGATGTTCATGAGGGCATGTGTGCTTGGAAAGAAATATAAAAACTCTCTGGACTACAGTCCATTAAAGAAATGTCTAAAAATGCAGGTCTATCCAGAAAAACGTCAGTTAAAAACCTGACAGTTTTTTTTCCCCTGTACTTTCAGAAAGGCACAAAGTGATTGAAAATACCAACACCCTTTGCCTCTCAAATCTGTTTCTCTTGCTGTTATGGCAAAACAAGCATCAGTGACCTGATCCTATTCTGTCTGGGTCATGAGACGTATATGGGAAACTATTACAACATATGCTAGAAGAAGATCGTTCCTGCCTCTTGAAATCTCTTTCCCAGAATCCAGCATGCTATCCTTGAGACAAGTCCTTAACCTTGCCAAGAATAAAGACTAGAAGACCAAAAAACTGTTTCCAGGGAAAAAAACCACATTTCTCACAGTGCCACCATTTCTCTTCTGATCTCTCACACTTAATGTTAAGACAGATCTACAAAACGCTTTGAGAAGATGAGGTTGAAAACTAACATTTGTAACCCTTTTGAACACTGCCAACTATAGATTATTATTTTATGCTGCATTATGATTTTCTTTACTTCCCTCACTTCTTTGTTTAAAGTTAGGAACGATGATAAGAGTGTGTTCAGGAGGTTAAGGGAGGTTCTCCTCCTCCTCTACTCTGCCCTGGTGAGGCCTTGTCTGAAGTCCTGTGTCCAGTTCTGGGTTCCTCAGCTCAAGAGGGGCAGGGAACTTCTGGAGAGAGTCGAGCGCAGGGCCACCAAGATGATCAGGGGACTGGAACATCTTCCTTATGAGGAAAGGCTGCAGGAACTGGGGCTGCTTAGTCTAGATAAGAGGAGACTGCAAGGGTATCTCATTAATATTTACAAATATCTAAATTGTGGGTGTCAGGAGGCTGGGGCATCACTCTTTTTCTGTTTTATACAGAGACAGGACAAGGGGTAATGGAAAGAAGCTGGAACACAAAAAGTTCCACTTAAATATAAGAAAAACTATTTCACTGTGAGGGTGAGGGAGCCCTGGCACAGGCTGCCCAGGGAAGGTGTGGAGTCTCCTCTGGAGATTTTCATAACCTGCCTGGATGTGTTCCTGTGTGATCTGATCTAGGTGAACCTGTTTTAGCAGGGGTGTTGGACTAGATGATCTCTAGAAGTCTCTTCCAATCCCTACCATTCTGTGATTCTGTGATACCTGTGCTGTTTCCTGCTCCTAGCTAAAGTTCTCTTCATACCCATACACATCCTCTAAATTGAATTTACACTTGTTTAATTGTTTACTAAGTAAGGGGAAGTATTTTTACAGGCAATACACAGAGGAAGAAGAAACCCTTAATATTATTGGGCATTAGAATAACTTGTAATATTACTAGTCAATATGGACAAATAAATTGTTTTCATGTTGTGCTGATGTCTTCAATTTCACTACAGTTGTGCAGCTACTACACCATATTAAATATTTCTTCCTGAAAAAGCTTTACGGCTAGAGTACAATTTGCCTGCAACCGTGTAAACCAGTGTTGGCAAGCAAAAGTGAATTTGATTATGAATTTTAGTATATCCAAAATCCATTATTCAATTGAAATGGAGAGTAATGTTTATAGAAGTATCTCATGGGCTGCATACTCTTTAGTTAATTTGAGGTTTGATTACAATAATGAAACATAAGGCACGGTCTGTTCCAAGAAGGCAAACCAGAGAAAAATCAGACTGTAATAAAAGACAGTTCCATCAAGATTTCTGTAAGAGTGATGCATGGTGATATATTTTAAGCATTAACCTTCACTGATATTAAACATTGAGATTAATGCTGAATCGACCCCCTCAGAGTCCTCAAAGGAGTCTCAGTACAGGCATACAAAGGAGACAAGCATGAGAAGACAAGAAGAATATACCTCCAGCAGCTAAAGGCTCAATGTTCTCCTGTTAGAATAACAGTAAAGACAAGTCTCCCCCAGCCAAAACCAGTGAAGCGATCTGTTGGGGTTGCCTTAAACTGTTTAAGGCACCTAGAAGTACTATTTGTCAACTAATAATAATGACAAGAATCACAGGATGAGTGAGGTTGGAAGGGATTATGTTGATGATGAAAGTGATGATGGCTATTCCTTCTTCCCATAACAATAGCAATCAGGTTCAGGGCTGCAAAGAACTTTCTCCTCTATGTGTTATTGCATAATTATATCTTTGTGCTATTAAGAAATCTATTCAGCCACCATTTTATCTAAGTTATTATATGATACTATTATGCCATAATTACTGAGCAGCTTAATGATTTTGAGCATTGAAAAAGGAGAAAGTTTTATTGCTTTTCATCTCCCACCAGCCTTTGAGTGAGGAAATTCTGTTTTCCTCATTTTATATTTGGAAAATAGTGTCATAGAAACAGAAGAACACTTTTTGAACCTCAGTCACCATGAGGTGGGGACAGGCATTTGATAAGATAGTCAAGAGAGCCAGCAAAACCATACTGAAATCATTAGGAGGTTGACAGGTAAAGTTCACAGTAGTGATTTTTTGCAGTTTCGTGAAGAAGTTGCCTGCCTTGTAAACCTCTAATCCCCACTGACTGAAGGCACTGCTTAGAGGAGAAAACAATGATGGAATCAGATGTTTGCTGCCAGCAAGTAAAGTCTGTGTACAAAGCACAGGAAAAATGTATTTTTATACAGTATGCAGAAGGGATGTCCAACTTCCAACCCAGTCTCTGCCAGCAAGTTTTGTCCCCTGGTGGGATCTTAGTTTGCTCCTTTTCTATGCCACACTCTCTCTGTTCATACTTCCTACAGGCTTTTCTGATTGTTGTATGTATGCAGGCACATCCAAACCTTATCCATGTCCCAACTGCTCTACTGCCAGTCACCATTGGCCCTTTCTACTTGACACCTTCCCCTGATAGTGATGCACCATCTCCCACCTTATACCTCACTAAGAAACAGCAGTTGTTTTCAGTTGAAATATCAATGGATGAAAAATCCTTTTGGTGTACAGTTCTTACCTTGCAGCATGCCTCTGGCAGAGTTAGCCTTAGTGACTTACCATGGTGAAAATGTGCAACATATGCTGAGGACACTCCAGCTGCTGACATATTGCCTCTTCCCAAATGGCAATGTGTGGCCCATGTGTGACTTTCCGGAGGCAAAGAGTATTCCAGAAGAAGCATTACACCAAAAGGCCTGTGACAGCTTAGAAAAACCAATTCAGAAACCCGAAGGTAGGCATTCCAAAAATTTTTAGCCGCAGGCTTCTGTCTGCTTAGATATTCCCATTCATATTCTGTGATAAATAGACATTATTTTGTGAGAACAAAATGTACTATTACCACAGAATTGTATAAATCTTGCCTGTCTTCCGGGAAGTTCCGATTGAAAGCAAAGCTGGATGTAACTACCCTAAAGCATCAAATATTTATGAAAAAATATATATCACAGCATTTTGTGTACAATTGTGCAATATACTTTCGTGACTTTGCTCCCAAGGTACTTCTTTTATATCTTAAGTTGTTGACAAATGGCATGATGCTTTGCCAAATTAACTCCCTAAGACATATTTCTTCTGGTCGATGTTAAAGCAGAAAAATGAATCTTCACCTCATTATTTTATATTGAAATGGTTTGGGTTATGTAAGTAGAAAAATCAAGAAAACTAATTTAAATATGGCCCCACTAAACTAGAGAGGAAATTGCATTGTCTACTGAGTTTGAAAATCTGTCTATAATTAGATTTAAATGTCACTCCATTCAGTGCATTTTAGCATTTCTGCAGACTGTAGGCCTTATGAAGTATATAGTTTCAGAGTATAACCTTCCTCTTATGAAAATTATGACCCTATGGCATGCTTTCAGGAGAATATATCTATGTTAGCTATAAAACACAATCTAATTGTCGATGCAGTTGTTGACTCTCATTCCTATAGCACAATTTGTTATAATTTGTTTTTCTCTATGTACTGTTGCTTGCTGTAAGTTTGGGTGGAAAATAATTCACCGGTATTATTTGTTTCTGTTGTTTTTATTTCATATTTTACAAGTGATGCTTGTAAAATTGCTGTTTGCTCCATACAAGCATTGTTGGAATTTCAGCAATTGTAATATTTTTTTTCATTCTGTGGTCTTACTATATAAATAAAGAAAAAAGTTATTAGTATTAAAGATATTTATATGGCTGTGCTTTTGTAGAAAGGATGCTAACTGACCAGATGCTGTTGGGTTTTCTCATCGTCCATAACAACACAATAATGCCGTCACTTATGAGGTTCTGTTTTTCAGTCTGCTTGTGATGACTGTTTCCAAATTGAGGCTTGTTCTTTGAAAAAGCAACTGAACAGTAAAAATGGACCCCTAAATAAACTGTTGGTGTCATATTGGTATTTTGTCTAGCTATCAAGACACTGTTGTGCTTTAATGCTTTCTGGGTATGCCAACAGCACTGTAGTGTGTTTAGCAGGGTGGACAGCTGGGAGAGGGGAGGGACATGAGGGAGCTGTTGTCTCCCCTGGCTGCCTCCGCTCTATGTCATGTGTCCTGGTGATGTGCACACCTGTAAAAGCAGCAATAGTGCTGGGAAGCCCTTGTGATCCTTTCTTCCTCCTCTTACAGTCTGCTTCTAATATCCGACTAGCTCAGATACGGCCCTCAAATTGTTCTCTGAGCAGTGGCAGAGAGTGGAGGTAGTGCAGAAGGTCCAATTATTAGCCAGCATTGTTCGGAGTAAACAAGACCATAGTAGATGTCTTATCCCACTTAGATGTGGATACCTCCATCCCTAAGAAGAGCAGAACTGCACCCCGCATGTCCCCCTACCATGTACTGCTTACCTCAGATGTTCAGACACAGCTGGATTTGTGTTTAAACCAATTGAAATATAATGCAGTGGAATTATTTTCTCTTCAGGACCTCTGATTTTGAGAAGAAATAGTTCCCCTTGTTAGCCATGAATGAACTGCAAAAATCACACCTTGGCCCAAATGAATTCTGACTGTACATGCAAGTTTAATGTAATTTAACTGTTAACTGCTCACCCTGGCAAAAAAGGAAGAAAAAAGAACATTTTGTACATTAGGTAGGTAATGCAGAACATCTTGTACCATACACTAGTGAGTTCAGGTATTTCAAAACTAATTAGGTCATATACAGTGGACTTTCACTAAATTGTCATGTAAGCAGAGCCATAATTTCCAACTCAAGCAGCTCAGGTGATGTGGCCTGCCTGGTCCTCCTGGTGTCCAGACAGCGTGGCTGAATGAAACAATGCAGTTTCTTTTATCAAGGACTCCTGGTTTCAAAGATCTGTCACTGCAAACAGCCATGGGAGCAAATCATATGTCAGCCTAAAAAAAAATCAATATTGACGAACAAATGGAACTATAATTGTGTGTCTGTCTGGTCGTTTAAAAAGAGATGAATAAAGAACATGCAAAGGACAGAAAGCAGCCACAAGAGCTTTACAGAAATTACTCAAAGGTGGAAAAATTGAAAAGAAACCTCTCTTTCCAGAAACAGCCTGGCTCAACACCCACTAAAACCAAAGAAGTGGTTCCTTCCTTTGACTTTGAAAGTCTCATCTCTATGTCTTCTCAGACACATAATTTCTGTCTTCTGAGAAACAGATAGTGCCTAGTTGCCTTTTTTTTGTTCTGTATGCTCATGCTAAAGCCCATTAATATTGCCCCAAAATTGTAAAGCAAGAACTTTTGGACAAATAACAATCTAGCCTTTAGAGCACAAACTTTCAAGGAAATGGAGCACAACAAATCGGTCTACAAATACAATGAAGTTGTCCCAAGAGGCCTTAATAAAGTTACAAGAGAATTACAGAGATATTCAAAAGATTATACTGAAAATTTCTATCAAAATATCTGAACTGTTCTGCACATCCCTTGGCAATACTCTTTGAGACTTCCTCTAACACTTTACAGAAGATGCAATTCTTCTTTAAACTCCACAGGCTGCCTGCAAGGGTTTTCATTTTCTAATAAATATTACTGTAGCTAACAGTTTTTTAAAAATGCTCTTTGAAAGAAAACAGAAAGTAATTAAAAGAAAAAAAACCCCACTTATAATGCAAGTTTTCCCTATCAGAAAAAAAAACCAGAAAGATGTCTGAAAAATTTAGTATACATGTAACAGTAAGCATGAATATTGTGAAATTCAAGGATTGATGAAGAAATTAATGACATGAATGAATCACTAATAGTAAAGGCTTCTGTAAGTGCTTTGGTGAAGTTCTAAGAAATATCAGTACACTTGGCTGTCTCAACTACCTCCCAAAGCTAGAGGCCAAAAATTTTACTGAGAAATACTGCTGTCTTCTATCTGTTCCAGCATCTCAGAAGGCAGAAATGTTCTTTACAATCAGCACTTTATATGTCATCTGGATTTTCCATCTTGGACATTATCACAAGGATCGATTTGTGACTCCTGATAATTTGTGGTTCCTGCTGAACAGGATGTATGTTGGTATTAAGCTTGGGTGTAGAAGCAATGTAGTGGTTTTTAGAGGGTTTTGTGCCTAAGCTGGTAAGACCTGCAAGTGCAGTGTTAGGAAATGTTAAGTCTCCCTGTGAAACCAGCTCAACTCAGGAGTTTCTGCTCTGCGGCACCAAGGCTAATGAGCCAAAACACTATGAACCTCTGTTGCTTGGAAGTCACTGAGCCTTATTAATGGTTCAGCATAGAGCTAAGCTTAGTCTCTGAGTAAGAGGGCAGCTTCCCTCCAGAGCGTCCACTTTTTTCTTATGTTTTTTTCTTGGTAAGGAAAATTTAAGGGTGTAGTGGTTTTGCCTGGGCCAGGTTTTTTGGTAGCAGGTGGGCTACAGGGGTAGCTTCTTTAAACAAAAAGAGTTGCCAGAAGCTTCCCCTGTAGCTGACAGGGTTAGGGCCAGTCCATTTTAAGCTGGACCCTGACCCAGGCCTGGCCAATTAGTGATGGAGGTAACACCTCTGTGAATAACATATTTGAGAAGGAGAAGAAGTTGATGCAGTTGCAGAACTGCAGCAGCAACAGGGAGGGAGAATGTGAAAACATCTCCGCAGACACTAAGGTTAGTGGAGAAGGAGAGGGAGGAGGGTGCTTATGCACTGAAAAGGCTCCCCTGTGATATGTGGTGAGGACCATGGTGAAGCAGGTTGTCCCCCTGCAGTCCATGGAGGACCATCGGGAAGCAGACACCCGCTCAGAGCCTGTGGAGGACCCCACGTTGGAGCGGTTGGATGCCTGAAGGAGGCCGTGACTCCATAAGAAGTTCATCCTAGAGCAAGTTCCTGGCAGGACCTGGGAGTCCATGGGGAAGGTGCCCACGCCAGACTAGGTTTGCTGTCAGGACTCATGATCCTATGAAGGACCCAGGCTGGAGCAGTCAGTACCTGAAGGACTGTTCTCCCGGTGGATGACCCACGCTGGGGCAGGGTGTGCTCCATGCTGGAGCAGTTCGTGAGGAGCTGCAGCCCATGGGAAGAACCCACATTGGAGAAGTTCGTGAGGGACTGTCTCCCATGGGAGGGCCTCCACAGTGTAGCAGTGGGAAGTGTGAGGAGGCCTCCCCTGAGAAGAAGCAGCGGCAAAGTCCATCTGTAACGAACTGACCGCAACCCCCATCCCCTGCATTGCTGGGGGGAAGGAAGGGGAGTCCTGGGAAGAGGAGGGGTGGGGGGAGGTGTTTTTAAGACAGTTTTATTTCTCATCTCCCTGCTCTTACTGTTTCTTTAGTAAATAAAACTTTTTTCTCCCTAAGTTGAATCTGTTTTGCCCGTGACACTAATTGCCAAGTGATCTCTCCGTACTTATCTCAACTCACAAGCCGTTTGTTATATTTCTCTCTCTCTCGGCCAGTTTAGGAGGGGGAGTGATTTTATAACTTGAGTGGACATCAGGCTAAACCACCACAAAGTGTTATACATCAGTAATGATTCCCAGTGAGGAAGCTAGGGAGCTTGGTGTCAGCTTCAGTAAGTGTTTACAAAGCATGACTGAAATGCCTGCTGCCTGCACAATCCAAGAAACGCTAGCTATGATGAATGGATAAGCCTCACGTACCTTTGTATCCTGTATTCTGCTGACTGGGAAAAAAACCAGAAGTCCGTTTAGGCTTTTAAACTCTTTCTATCTGTTCCTGTATGCATCTAAGGGAAAGAGAAAGAACTGATATTATAGTTAGTTATATAAGTAACATTAGCTTGAGATTATTTCTTACTTGCAGCAAAATGTCTCATTATTCATGGGAATACCTGTGGATATGAATGGCTCCGGGGGATAACAACAGCCACTGAAAAGTTGGTATCTGGGACTTTTTGGTATCCTGACACTTCTGTTGAATAAACATCTTCTGAGAGCTAAACTCACAGCACTAAACCTTGCTGGGTGCCATATCAGAGTGGATAGTTTTTCCCTGGAAACTAACTTTGAATTGCTAACAATTTTTGTGAAAGTTGTCACTGATTAATTATTCCTAAAATTCTTGTGTGCAACTGCTCCGTTTCTCATTGTTGAGATCGTCCCCATTGGGCACAGGAAACCTCTGGGCTCCAACCAGTTGTTTCTCAGAGCCTGGCCAGGAAGTTCTCTATGGGAAGGGCTGATCTGATTCCAGTGCCTTGAATGCTGTGCTTGAGTTTAGCTCCTGGCTTGGTGTTTGTCAGAAGCTCCTGGCTGCCACTGAGAAACTGAAATAACAATTTTCTTCCTGAAAAACCTGAAATAAATGAAGTATATTAGCTTGTTTTACAAGAAGCCCATCTTGCTTTTACTAATTACCCTGCAGTCATATAGCTGGTTGTATTTTTCTAAGGCATTGTGAAATCTGTTTAATCTGGAGCCAGTGTAATTACAACACCTCGAGTTCATTTGTGATTAAAAGCTGTGACTGTTTTCCAGCTCACATTTCATCAGAGAAACTCAGAGCATTTAATAAACACTGATACCTCTCAGAACAGTTGGAGTAATATATAAACTGCTAATAAGAAATAATCTTAGATTCGAATATTTTCTTCTAAAAATGCTTTCCAGTTATACAAATATACTAAAAGCTCCACTCTATGTGGCACCATATACAATATATGAGAAATCTGATATGGTTTAGGGTAGGAAATAAAACTGTACTTGCAAGTAAAAAGAACAGAAATCATTCTGAGATACAAAACGTAAAGGCTCAAGTTAGAATTTGGCTAGGATCTAAAAGCTAAAATCTCTGCTCTCTTGGAAATGAAATAGTGCCATTTTTAATGACTGTAGTATCAGGGGTGTTCACTTACAACTGCTTAAACACAGCTGCTATTAACACAAGTCTGGACTTTACGTTAACACAAGGTCAGAGAGATGAGTCATATACAGTGAAGTAAGAGTGAATCACTGAACCCACCTATAATAGGTGTGTTCTAAACTAGCTAGGCAATGGTGTATGACTGTTCTGCTTAAGGTGGTATAACTGAACTGCAGTGCTCAGCAAGGACAAGATGAGTTTTCTCTCTGTTCACAGCACAGAGCATGTACTCCTGTCCTAGTTTGGATGAAGGATGTGCAAACATGTGTAGAGGAAGAGGAAGAGGAAGGTTTAGGTATGAACAGGCAGCCACATTGCTCCATCCATCAGTAGGTAAGGGTTTTGGATGTGGGAAGGCAGCTGAATCAGATTTGTGGCACACGTGGAAGAGAAAGAAGCAGTGCTGGCATCCTGCAAATGTCACAGATTCTGATGCTGGGGCAAAGGAGGGCTGTTTGTGGCCTGTGTGAGGGCATGTGCCAAAGAGCCTGCTGATTAACAGTAGGATTATTTAACCAAGGCACAAGTGGCCGAGTAGTTTTGGTAAATCACGCAACTGGCTGATGTGAGAGAGAATATTTTACAGGCAGAGAACTCAGACTGTCATGAGGCGACTAAATTAAACCCAAAAGCATGAGACAGCTAAGAAATTAACCAACACCTCCTTATTCCCTTCCCAAGTTCTTAAAGCAGAGCATGTTATTTGCTCTGCTCTGTCCCTAGAGCCTGTGTGAGAAGCTGTCCCTGCCGACCAGTGTGCACTGCACTGCATGCTAAAAAATGCTGTGCATGATGAAAGGCTTGGAGCCAATAGGGTTTTAGCAGCCTTAATTAAAAGTGCAATTAAAACCCCAGAACGACTTACCGTTTGCCAAAGGGGCTAGGAGAAACCAGAACATTGGTTTGGTTGGGTTTTTATCCCTAATCTATTGGAGTGGGAATGGAGCTGAAGAGATAACAGAGCAATTAAAAATGAGAAATGGATGAAATTAATGATGACTTAAAATGTCTGGGAGAAGTTGAATGATTTTTTTTTTACATTTGTCTGTAGTGTATTAAATGAAGAAAATAAGCTTGAATAATCAGGAGGTGAGAATGATGCCGTAAAATTAATTGCTGATTAAGAACACAGAAAGAGTAAATGGAAAATGTGTGATGTAGTGGCTCCAGTAACACTCATCTCAAAGAAGACAGAGGAATTATGGGGTCTGAAGGGATTTGATTGGATGTTTGCAACAGTAGAATTGAAGATCCATGAGTATCTGAGGGGGTGTCTCCCAACGCATTCACCTGGGCATTTAAACTAGTGCTTCAGTGCAGGTGATGTGAAAATCCCCCTTTGTTTCCTACCACAAGACTCCATGGAGAGACCAGGGGAAAGAAAACATTTTCCATCATAGATAGATGCAATGAAACCTACCACTGCTGATGCTACTGCTCCACTCAGATTATTACAGCATTCTCATTACCGGGACATTAGTCTTGCTGATACTGAGTTCATGCTGGCTCTGTATTCCCTTAACTCCATCTGCTTCCAAAGGAAAAAAAAATGAAGGTCTGAGACAGAAATGAGGCATCTTCAAAGGGCAAAGCTGCCACTTCAGTTGCTTGTGCCGGAGCTGAGCTCAGAAGAGTAAACTTCAAAGGGAGTGAAGCCTCTTTTCTTCAGCAGCTGAATGAAGCGAACGTAACACATCAGCACAGATATGGTTTTCCTGATTCCAGAGCTAAGAAAACATCTTTCATACATCTAAGGACTAGGTAATCAAAAGTGATTCCCTCTTGATTTCATCCTTATGATCCTTTATATCTCAAAAAGTTCCTGAAATAGGATCAATCTGCTAAAATAGCCAGTGGGAGGCCAAGACCATAAGATAGCCAGAGACCAGTGGTTTGTCTTTTCATTGCGTATCAGCCTTGCCTTCATCACTCACTGCTGAAGATTTAAGCATCCTCAATCCTTTGCATCTGTTGCCTGCATTGTGAAAGCAGTGTGGAGTGACTGTACACAAGGCAGTCTGGAGGGAGTGTTCCAGCTGTCACATGAGGAAAGCTCTAGTGTAGTGGTGTCAAAAGAAGGAAATAGGTCTGTCAAGCAAATCACATGTGACACTGAAATGTTACCCACCCTGGCTGCTGGGGGCTTGTATCCAGTATTAGCATGCCATGCACTATTAACAAGTGGCACCAGGGAGCTGAAGAAAGCGAGGGAGAAACTATTTTGCACACAGTTTTTTGCTATAGATGGTTGATTAAAAACAAATAGACCAAAAAACCCCCAGAATAAAGTATTTTCTTTGCTGCCCTGTCCCTCCTAAGCAGCCCAGCTGCAACAGAGCTGGCTCTGTGCTGTCCTTCCCAGAAGCACACTCTGTTGACACTTCCAGCTCAGTGGAAGCATCCCAGAAAAGGGCAGAGGAGCAGGCAGCACACAGGCAGCACATTTCCCTCACCATTTTGAACTGGAGTAAGGGTAGAGATCTCAAGCTTCCAGTTCAGTCTGGGAATAGGCATATACCCTCATCACCTTCCATCTCAGAGATCTGCAAAAACTGTCAGTGGGACAACAAAAGACCTCAAGCCACTGAATGTGCTTCCAGGCACTGCTCCCATCAGCCTCTATCCTACCCATTAAACCATCTGGAATCAGTCTAGGAGCATCAAGTCCCACTGGCTTCCCCGATTGATTCCTTTTAACACATGCATACAGAGGGAGGCAGGAGAAGCTTGAGTGGCAGTTTTAACAGCTTTAGTCTCTCTGGAAAAATCTGTGGCAGCCATCAGTGGCAGATTTTTTCCTTAGACTGTTTTCATTCTTGAACTCCCATCTATATCCCGCTTAATTTTTTTTACAGGCAGCATTTTGGCATTTAGTCAGAAAGGAAGACTTACTGCAGGCAAATGAAAGACAGTTGAACAATATCTGATTCTGCCATGAACACCATCTGGTCATCTACGTGTTTGTCAAGAAACTCTGGGAATAAATTTGCATGAAACTGCACACATACAAACTGAGGAAGCACACAGTGCATCAGTTGGGAAAAACAATGACCACAGCAGAAAGACAAAACAGAACCTCTTGGTCAGTTTTGATTCACTGTCTTGTACTTATTTAGGTAGATCCACACAGTGTTCCATTGTCTCCTCTGACCTGGTCTCAGTGTGATTCCTGAGACTTTACAGGGTTTCCCTCTTATGTCAGCAGAAGATATGAGAGAAGGAGTATAGCTTCTTCATGTCTTTCAGGACATGAAATACATCACTGCCTTAATGAGGACACTGTTCTCCGATGTGACCCCTTTTCTGTGTTTTCAGGGATGTGACTCACTTTTTAATGACCATCTGCAATAATCTCTGAGATTCAGAGAACTTCCCCACTCAAATTCCCTCATTTACGTATAACTCTTGAGAGTCTTTCAAAAACCTACAGGTAACTAACATTCTTTGGTCTGTTCTCTGATTTTCTGATGGGAGATGTTAGAGTGGGTACACTCTTCCATCGTTACACCAAAGGTCAAATACAACCCCAAGTCTTCCACTGTCTCTAAGTGGAAATCATCAGCACTGAACTCATAGAATCATAGTATCCTAGCACTGTTACAGTTGGAAAAGACCTTTAAGATCATCAAGTCCAACCACTCACCTCACACTGCCAAGCCCATCACTAAACCACGTCCCTCAGCACCTCAGCTATGTGTCTTTTCAGTATTTCTAGGGATGGTGACGCTACCATTCCCCTGGGCAGCCCGTTCCGATGCTTAATAACCCTCTCAGTGAAAAGTTCTTCCTAATGTCCAATTTAACCCCCCCCCTCGGTGCAACTTAAACCCATTTCCTCATGTTCTATTATTTGTTACTGGAGAGAAGAGATCGGCCCCCACCTCACTACAGCTTTCCTTCAGGTAGTTGTAGAGAGTGAGCATGTCTCCTCTCAGCCTCCTCTTCTCCAGGCTAAATATCCCCAGTTCTCTCAGCCACTCCTCATCAGGCTTGTTCTCTAGACCCTTCACCAGCTTCATTGCCTGTCTCTGGACATGCTCCAGCATCTCAGTGTCCTTGTAGTCAGACGCACAGAACTGGACACAGTATATTTGAGGTGCAGCCTCAGCAGTGCCGAGTACAGGGGGACAATCACTTCCTTGGTCCTGCTGGTCACACTATTCCTGATCCACACTATTCCAGGATGCCATTGGTCTTCTTGGCCACCTGGGCACACTGCTGGCTCATGCTCATCTGGCTGTCAACGCACTTAGGTCCTTTACTGTAAGACAATGGTCAAGCCACTCTGTCCCAGGCCTACACACATGAGCTTATCACCTGCAGTACTCATCCTGCCTTCAGGTGCACATAGCATTGAAGCACACAAAAATAAAACTCCACATAAAATTCATGCTACTAATTCATGCCTCAATCCAGTTTAATTAACCCTTAGTATACATTACAGCTCTTAGTGTTTCACAAGTGATGCCTACTGTAAAGGAATCAGATGCACTGGCATACTCAGGTTCCTTTACCATAACCTGCTGACACAAAACAAATGAGAAAATGTTAAGAAGACTTTCTAACAGTTTTGCATTGCCTGATTATAGCAAAATCATGGCTGCAATACACTAAAAAAATCCACTCTATAATCAGGTATAATGAAACTCTTACATACATCTTCCCACACAGAGTGGTCATTTTTTAAATTTCCAGATAAGATTGCCACATCAGCTTTGCATTTCAACCTTATTTCATGGTGTAATAAGGCTCACATGACCATGCTCTGTGTTTGTCTGTATGTAGGTGTGCCAGCCCTCATCTAATAGCTGTTGCTGTATTTCAATATATATAAAAATACAACGATATCTAACAATCTCAATCACATTATTTGGAGGTCTCAGAGGTATTCTGGTCCTCTAAGATTTGCAACAACAGAAAATCTTGTGGAGGAGGAATATTCTATACGTATTTTTTTCTGAAAGAATTGTGAGCACCATCCACTTTATTAGATGTAAGGGAATCCACACAGGAGCTCAATTAAGCTTTATTGCTCCTTCAGTTTACCAGACTATCCACTGGTAACATGATCACCCCTCATGGACAGGATCATTGCAAAATAAGGAAAATAAGGGCCTGTGAGAGGCTTCTAGACCAACCAACATCATACCTTATAAACATCTGTCTAACCTGCTAAAGATTTCCAATCCCAAAGTCTCCTCAGGCAATCATATGAACATATATCTATTCCCCACCATCTTGTACTACAGCCAAAACATTGTAATACATTAGTGAAGCTCTATAAAATGTGGTTCAAAGCCTCCTGTTCATGGCTGCCTTTGCATTTCAATTTACAGGAGTCTATGCAAGGGAAGGAAGGTAAAACAACATTGCAGCATTGATTTCTCTCAGGGACATGGTAGTTGCATAAAGGGCTCTGCTAATTATAGCCAGCAGCTATCAAGAGACTCAACAATAGCCACAGCAGCATTGCAGCAATTCAGTGCCTGCCATGGTCCATGGCTCTTAAAGCTGAAAGCATTTCTCATGCCTAAGAATTGATTTTCAGGGGTAATGCTCCAGCAGCCTCCCTCAATATAGACAGGGTGGACTTGATTCCAAAAGGTCCTTCAGACAGTGAGTCGCTGCCAGAGCACTTTCCTCCAATGTACCTTGGCTTTAATTGACAGGCGTTCTCAGAAGGTGGATCCATTGTATATGGCTCGTTCAACTTCAGGCCTTTAATCCCAGAGAAGCTACCAGCAAAGCTCCCTGAAATTGATGTTGGAAATGGTGTGGACCATCCTGAGGAGCAGAAAGCAGAGTATCTAGGCAGCAACATGCTGTTTGGTAAAAAACTCAAGAATGTCATTGCTTCTCAGAACACCAGTACCTATTTCCTAGTTATAAGGGATCAGTCAGTCTAGGTAAAAATCTCTGTCTTCATGTAGACTTTTCACTGCCTAAATCTGAGGTTACATTTGGAGGAATATGTGATAATTTTATACACACTCGAAAGCAGTGCCTCGAGAAGGATTGGGAAGACTGGGAGATTCTGTCCTCTCTGTTTTCTCTGCATTGAGGGAATCCCAGCTGCTCACTCTTTGGCTTCCTTCTGAGCTGACACCAAACTCTTACTCACAGTCCATCTGGGTTCCTAGGTTGTGTGTATGTACACTGCAAGGTTTGGGGAAAGAACTGAATGAAACAATATCTATGAAAAACAATCTAAGTATTTTTCCTTGACTGCATCTTAGCTCTGTGCCTCTCCCAGCCTTTCCCTGAGAGTGAAAAGTTTAGGATGAAATTCCCATTGATGAAAATCCTTGGTTCCTTCTTCAGCATCTTAAAAATCTAAAAGCTTCTGCTGCTACAACTCCTTCTACTTCAGGAGAGTCGTGTTGGTTTCTGTCAAGTTTGGAGCTGCCATCAGCCTATCAGTGCAGGAGGGTAATTCCTCAGATGAGGAAGGATAACTTTATAGAACGAGGCAGTGATGGCACTCATACTCTGCTCTCTCTAAGCCTGCCTTCTTGCCAAAAAAATGACAAAATATTTAAGCATAACATAACTTTTTAATTGTTTGTGGCATTGGAGTTGAAACTCTAAGCAATAATTATGCTAATGAGAAAGAAAGTATTTTCTTGGCAGCAGAATGCTTTTTTGTTGGCATTGTTGTTGTCTTGTTTATTTGTTGCTTTCTTGTCATCATCTCTGGCTTCTCTTTGCATGCAGCAAGTGCCATTCACAGCTGTCCTTGAGAAAACTGCCACAGCTTCCAAAAATTGCTTTCCCATTTCTTTTTTTCTCGTTTCAAAAGTAACAGCTTTTTGTCTTTTAAGGCCTTTGACAGCTACATGCCATGCAGCTATTCCCTGAGAAGGGTAATGACTTTCTTAGCAGCGCAGTAAGGCAGCGTGCCAGGGGAATAGATGTGGGGACTTGCCATTACAACAGATATGAGAGAAATGAAGAGCCTGTCCACAGAGGCCTCAGTATGGGCTTGAACGATTGCATTCCCATTTCAGTTCTTAATTGCACAATGAGAAGGAGGAAATGGAGTAGATCCAGGGGGATCTGCAAAGGAAGAAAGTAAATTCTCAGCCAGAGCTTGCTGCAGAGAAATGCTTTTCTTCAGCTTATATATTTTGAGCATAAGCAGCAGCAGTAAACAAAGTTATTGGCATAGGGAAGCCCCTCAAACTAGTCGACTCAATTCTACCTTGAGTGGACCAGCCCCAGTGACCTCCTCCAAAGATGAGTCTTTGCTGAGTTGGACACGGGGAGAGATGAGCTGGGGTGGGCAGGTAGGGGAGGAGAGGCTGGGCAGTTGCATTGTGCCTCCCTGTGATGTAAGGTGCCATGCCCGACACTGCAAACACTGCCAGCAGAAAGGTTGCAGTCCTCAAAACTTCTGCTCTGCTCAGTTTAGGGCTGTGTACAGATGCTCTCTAGCTGTAAAGGAATCCCATGAGTCCCACCTACTCATGGAGGATATCTGCAGCCTCCTGGCATACTATGAGGAAGAGAAGCATCAGTTCAGCCACAGTGGAAGTGATGCCTTAGTTCACTTAAGTGATAGGTCAGAGGACTGACTAGTGTCATCTGTGTGAACCGGAGAAGCCTTTGCTGTAGAAGCAGGGTCACAAGCTCTGGAGGAGCACTGGTGTACAGTGACTGTGACATGGACCAGACCAGGTAAATCTTTACACAGAGCCTTTAAATACATGTGAGACTGGCTTCCCAGATGTATCAGTGGGGTTCTAGCATTTCATAATAAGATACAATTGTTCTCGATCCAGTGACTTATCCCATGACACTTGTTTGCAATAGTTTTATTAAAAAAAATACAAGTTCCTGAGATTTTGATTATATTTGAATGGAAGGTCTGATTACTGAGTAAAGGAGTTCATAAAATCATAGAATCATAGAATGGTAGGGGTTGGAAGGGAGCTTTAGAGATCATCTAGTCCAACCCCCCTGCAGAAGCAGGGTCACCTAGATCAGGTCACATAGGAACATGTCCAGGTGGGTCTTGAAGACCTCCAAGGAAGGAGACTCCACAACCCCTCTGGGCAGCCTGTGCCAGGGCTCCATCACTCTCACAGTAAAATATTTTTTTCTTATGTTTAAGTGGAACTTTTTGTGTTCCAGCTTCATCCCTTTACCCCTTGTCCTGTTGCTAGCTACTATAGAAAAAAAAGGGATGTCCCAACCTCCTGACACCCACTCTTTAGATATTTGTTAATGTTAATAAGATCACCCCTCAATATCCTCTTCTCCAGACTAAACAGCCCCAGTTCCTGCAGCCTTTCCTCATATGGAAGATGTTCCAGTCCCCTGATCATCTTGGTGGCCCTGTGTCTTGGAATCTCTCCAGCACTTCTCTGTCCCTCTTGAGCTGAGGAGCCCAGAACTGGACACAGGACTCCAGATGAGGCCTCACAAGGGCAGAGTAGAGGGAGAGAAGAACCTCCCTTGACCTGCTGGCCACACTCTTCTTGATGCATCTCAGGATGCCATTGGCCTTCTTGGCCATGAGGGCACATTGCTGGCTCATCATTAGTTTATTATCAATCAGGACTCCCAGGTCTCTCTCTGCAGAGATGCTCTTCAGTAGTTCGACCCCCAGCCTGTACTGGTGCATGGGGTTGTTCCTCCCCAGATGCAGGACTCTGCTCTTGTCCTTGTTGAACCTCAGGAGGTTCCTCTCTGCCCAACTCTCAAGCCGGTCGAGATCCCACTGAATGGCAGCACAGCCTTCTGGGGAATCAGCCAGTCCTCCCAGTTTGGTGTTATCAGGGAACATGCTGAGGGTACACTCTGTCCCTTCATCCAGGTCACTGATGAAGATGTTGAACAAGACTGGTCCCAGAACCCGTCCCTGTGGAACTCCACTGGCCACAGGCCTCCAACTCGATTCTGTGCCATTGATCAGCACCCTCTGGGCTCTGTCATTCAGCCAGCTCTCGATCCACCTCACTGTCCACTCATCCAAGCCACACTGCCTGAGCTTTCTGATGAGGATGTTATGGGAGACAGTGTCAAAAGCCTTGCTGAAGTCAAGGTAGATGACATAGAGTTTCCTGGGTCATCCTTCCTGCCCTTTTTGAAGACTGGAGTGACATTGGCCTTTCTCCGGTCCTCAGGCACCTCACCTCTCCTCCATGATTGTTCAAAAATGGTGGAGAGAGGCTTAGCAATCACATCAGCAGCTCTCTCAGCACTCTAGGATGCATCCCATCAGGACCCACTGGCTTATGAGCATTAAATTTGGCCAACAAGTCTTTAACCTCTTCCTCTTCCACCCAGGGCAAGTCCTCTGCTGTCCTGGCCATCCTGTTATCCTTACTGGACTGAGCTTCCTGAGGGCCAGCCTTGGCCGTAAAGACTGAAGCAAAGAAGGCATTCAGTACTTCGGCCTTCTCTGCATCCTCGGTCACCAGGGCACCGTCTGTGTTTAGCAGCAGGCCCTCATTCCCCATCATCATCCTTCTACTGCTGATGTACTTGAAAAATGCCTTATTACTGTCCTTAACTTCCCTGGCTAAATGTAATTCTAGAAGGGCTCTAGCCTTCCTAGCTGCACCCCTACATGCCCTGGCAATGTTCCTATACTCTTCCCAAGAAGCCAGCCCTTGTTTCCACCTCTCATAGATGGCTGCTTTCTGCCTGAGTTGTCCCAGCACATCCTTGCTCATCCATGGAGGCCTCCTACCTCCCTTTCCTCCTCTCTTGCGCACTGGGACACACTGATCCTGGGCTTGGAGGAAGTGGTGCTTGAAGATTGACCAGTTCTCATGGGCACTTCTATCTTCTAGAATCTTATCCTATGAGATCCATCTGAGTAGATCTTTGAAGAGGCCAAAGTCAGCTCGCCTGAAATCCAGGGTCACGGTCCTGCTTTGTGTCCTGCCTTTTCCACATAGAATCTTGAACTCTACCATCTCAAAGTTGAAGGTGAGACACTGGAAATGCAGGGAAGAGCTTGACTTTTGAACCACTAATATGAGTATAGCTATTAGAAATGAGAAACAGAGTAACATCTGCTGGATCTACTGTCTCTGTGTTTTGTCTATAGCATGCAATAAATGGCATTCTTTTATTCCTTTTGTCCTTGGGGATATTGCCCAAAAAACTTACTTAGCAGATCAGTGAATCAATAGATGTTATTTTTCAAATTGTACTAGATCTACACTGAGTACAAGGAAAACCTGCCTCCTAGCACATGGAAGTCTGTAATTGATTGTTTACACATAAAATAGTCAATATAGAAAAACTACATGTTCCAGCACTCTGTGTTCCATGTCACCATCTCTACACCTTTGTTTATACTTGGTGAACAGTTTGGGGGGGGGGTGGGGTGTTAAGAAACAGGATATTACAGAATCGTCTGTAATTGAAAGAGCCACAGACTGACCAAATGAAATCTTGTTGCTTGCTTCAGGTTCTATTAGAAGCAGCTATCTCAAGGCCTGGCTCTTGGCAGGTGTTTCTGAGAGCTGCCTTTCTGCATTATGAGCAGTTGCTGTTAACAATCCTGTTGTCCCAGCATGTCTGCTGCTATACTGAAGCAGCCTCACTATCTCTTAATTCTGCTCCTTGTCAGAGGATCAGACCCAGGGCACACTGCTGCAGCGAAAATAATGTTATTGCACAGACACATAAAATAAAACCCACCAGCAACCACACAGATGCATGTATGAGTATACCCTTTGCACTGACAAATGTCAAAGCAAGCACAACCCACTGGAGAGTAAAGCTGTATTCCCCGACAGATGCATTTCCTGCTTCTACATGTTGGCTTTGATTCTTTCCTTCTTTATTGCTTTACTCAGTAGTTATACCATGCAACACACTTGTAATGGTCCAAACATGAAATACAAAACAAAATAGAGACCGAGGGAGCAAGTCACCAACTTCGTAATACGGCATCACATGTACAAGATGAAGGACATTTCCACGGGGCTTAGGGTGAGCAACTCACGTATCCCAATTTGTTCCTTGATACTCAGGTGAGCAGAAAGGAAAGGATAAGTTAAGAAACTGCTGCCATGTCAGTATCTTCTTCCTGCTACCACCCAGCTTGGGTAATTGCTTACACCCATGCTTAGCCTACGTAAAACTGGTTTGTCCTGAGTTGCACTGTAAATCTGTTTGGCACTCATAAGGAACAAGCAGATGAAAGCTCAAGACCAGTGCATTTCTCTCTGCCTTCATGTGTCATTCATCAGTAGCCCCACACTTCAGAAACCTCAGGATTTTTGCTTTCAGCTACCTGCAAGAGGCAGTTTTTGTATTCATCTGTAGGTTATTCAAGAGATTAGACTCATAGATAACTGGTGCCCACCGTGCCAGCCTTTTGAATTGTAAAGGTGTCTGAAAAGCCCACCACCAGTGACAAATCTGGACCTAGATTTCCTTGAATGCATACCTTCAAAATTATCCCAATCCAGAACAGGTTACTATAGTTACTTTAAGATAAATGAGAACATTACATTGCCTTTAGAAAAGCAAAGAAGAAAACAGCGATGCACGACTCTATCCCAAGCCTGAACTACATTTTTAGTTTGTTGCTGAATGAACATTTGGATGATTGGTTCTGCTGCACTAGAGAGTTTTCTTTCCATTTCAAGAGTCTGAAAATCAATTTTCCATAACCAAATATCATAATATCTCTTAAAGATCTATGAAGATTCCTCAAATGTATTGATAGCTATGGTTTTTATTAGTTTAGAAGGATAAGGAGGCAGCTGGAAGTCACTGCAGAAATAACCTTCATAATGTGGAAAATACTTAGCAGCTAAAAGATGCTGGCAGTAGCAAGATTCTTCCAAGCACTGCTGACTATCTAAGAGATATTTCATACTCAGCTGGATGAAGCTGCACTTGATTTGTGCAAGACAACGAAAAGGACATAAGGCAAGGCAATATGACCTGTTTCTTTCTGGCTTGTTTTGTGGGTTTTTTAAACCAGAAGTGCCAAGGATAAGTCCACCAAGTGTTGTCTTCAGGGTGGAGAAAATGCCTGAAAGATGCCTGTGCTCCAGGTGACCAGGACTAAGCACCTCTAGGAATAAAGGCAGGGCACTCACACATGGGCCACTCCACTTCTTCCTGCCTGGCTTCTGCCCCTGCACAGGAGGCCCATGAGAAGCAAGGACAAAGCCAGCAAAGCATCTATCCATTTTTTTCACATCTTATCTTTCCACATGTAAAGCTGCAAGATCTGAAGGCTCATTAGTCATCGAGGTTTATAAATGGCACACCTTCATTTTTTTGCTTATTATTTTTTGCTTTTGACTATCTTTGCCTTTTGTTTTCCTTTACAAAGTTTATATGTTCTTTCTTTTTAAAGGTACCGCATATCCATGCAGAAGCTTCCCTCCAACATCCTGACAACTCTCATATCCTAAGTCTAAAAGTCTCCAGAATCTTTGGAACTTAAATCTCTGATTTATAAATGTTATTAAATTTCTGCATGTCATAAAATGCTCAGTTGAGATCTCCCCCAAAATTAGAGCTGAGTAAAGACAGTTTAATTTCACAGAAGTTTTAGGTGTTTCAAAATCTGTCTTTCCTCCATTCCAAACAGCCCTCTATTATTTCCAAAGTTGCCACAAACTGGAAGGGAATAGCCTACAGTGAGATGGACCAAGAGGCCAAACAACTGCTGCCCTGTGAGTACCCTGAGCAACCCAAACTCCTCACTCCCTGACAGACACTTGGAAAATGAAAACTCAGTTTGTGTATATGGGAGGTAGGAGACAACTACTGTCAGATGGAAAAGTGGCTTGTGAGCACAAGTTTAGACACTGATCAGGTTTTATGCAGAATTTTGTACCTAATTCTGATCAAAGAGGTGTTGTGGCTGCTGAGATTATTTGGAATATATAGCACCATGTAGTGCCATGGTAACATGCAAAATCTAAAAAGCGTTGGCTTCACTTGAAACCTAGACAGAATGTTTCAGCACATTTGGAGCTTCATGACTGCAGAGTCCATTTACACTCAGCACAATCTCATTCTTCATTTGGCTTATGAAACTATAAATTAATTTAAAAGTATGTTTACATGTTGTCATGGTTTAGCAAGGAGCTGTTTTTGCTTGGTAACAGGGGGAGTGGGTTGCAGTGAAGACCCAGTAAAGAGTTTTTGGACTTTCCCCCGGCTCCTGGGTTCAGACCCACCTCCGGCCCGGCTGGGCCAATCTGGTGCCTCTGTGATCACTATTTGGGGACGGGAATTCAAAGTGCTGGCAGGAGATATAAGAGTGAAATACAAGATGGAGGCAACCACAAGGACCTCACAGTCAGAGAAGGAGGAAGAAAGGAGGAGCACGAGATCAGAGACCCCTCTGCAAGCCGTGGTGAGAATGCAGGTTGTACCCCTGCAACCCATGCAGGGCTATGGCAGGACTGAGAGCCACCAGCAGCTCCCTGTGAGTGCACCGGGATGGGCAAGAGACTGTGTGAGGAGGCGGCCATGGCACAGGCCATGCTGGAGCCTGCATGCCGCAGAGCAGCCCCACACGAGAGGCAGAGAGGAGCTGCAGCCTTTGGGATAAATGCGCGTGGGAGCAGCCCGTGCAGGGCTGCCGTGTGTGTGAGGTACCCCATGGACATGCAGGGAGGATGGGTGCAGAGCCCACCTGCCCTGAGGAGAGACAAACAGCAAAAGCTGTTGGGAACAGACTGACTGACACCCCCAAACCCTGCCCCCCCGAGCCATTCAGTGAAGGAGGAGGTAAAAACACGGGGATCAGGGCTCTGAGTCTGGGAAGAGGGGAGGAGTTGGGAGAAGGTGGTCTTAAAGGGCTGGTCGGACTCTTCATTGTTGTACCACTCTGTTGTTTTATTTTGGTTATGTTTTGGGGTTTTATGGTTATGCTTTAGTTGATGTTGCATTAAATTGTTTTCTGTTTTCTCCCCCAAGCCAAGTAGCCTGGTCTGTTTTGTCCTGGACCTTAAGCAGCAATTAAGCTCTCCCCGCCCTTTGGCAATCCTCAGGTCTTCGGTATTTGAGCCTAATCATAGTCTTTTGTTCCCTGATGGGCCTAAACCAGGACATATGTATACAGAAAGTTATGCCTGCCTCTTTTTTTCATACAGTAATGGATATGAACATGACAATATTATTTTGCAAAGCACTCTTCCTTGTGATTTAGACAAAAGCAGGTTGGATTTTGATATTCATCTAGTTCAAATGAAGCACATCTACATCATTCATTCTGCTATCTGAGGTTCATTTACTAACATGTTATTATATAATCTTTACAGCTTTAAATGACATTCAGGTACTTATAAATGCCTTTTAAAGCATCTTAGCTCTTGATGTATAATGACCCAATCCATTCCTTGGCAGCTGGCTTTAACCACGTCAGAAAATAACAGACCACCACAGAACTCCCATTACAGGTCTGTCTCTCTTAATTCTTCACCTTCTGCAGAAATTAGAATCGAAAAATAGTTTATTTGGCATTTTCTCAGGCATTTCTGTGCCAGATGCAAGTTTCCTGGATACACAAAAGGACACGATCATCACCAGAACATTCAGTTTCAAATTATAGCTGATAGAATGTGACATTATGTGAAAAGATGTTACATATTTATTGTTTCATCCTTCTGCTCTGAGCAGACGACACATACCCTTTGTGTTCAGAGCAGCACTTATAAAGATGTCCATTGGGTTTAGAAGTAGCACAAGAACCTCCAAAGGCTTGTAGGTATGATTTGGACAAATGTGCTAGGATTGCACTTGGCAATTATTTTGATCTGGATTTCAGACTTGCTGAAATGAGGACAGACTAATTAGACTTGGATTCTTCAGCTGAAAAGAAGAGACAGCTGAGAGGGGAGATAATAGAGGTCCAAAATGATAACTGAAGTAAACAGAGAACAATTACTCAATCTTCCACCCTCTATGAGAATTAGAAGGCACCTCAACCATCAGGCAGCAGGTTTAAAACAAAGAGCAACAAATACCTGTCTTCATAACATCTAATTATACTGTGAAACTAACTGCTTGTGGAAGTTGCAGAGGGCAAACATAGAAAGGAATTAAAGAAAGAGAAAAGACAAATTCATATAACTATGAATGTCCACCACTGGTGAGGGAACATGACTGTCTGGGTGCAACTTCTGGCCCAGGAAGCCCCTAAAAAATCAGTAACTGGGGAGGTACTTTGCATTTGCTCTTTCATAAGTACTCGTTGCTGGGCACAGCTGAAGGCAGCTGTGGGCTCACCCAGTATAGTTGCATTTATATTTTAATCACGGTATTCACTATGCTTCCATAGCATGATTTCAGGCATTAGTATCATGAGCAATACTATAATGGAAGAGCTGTGAGAGATTGTGACCTTCCTGAGATGCCGAGGAGTAAACAGAGGAGTCCATTAAGACCCCAGTACTGCGGCTACCCTGAGCTGGGTACCAAGGTGCCAATCTATGGCCCTGAGACAATCCATCTGAGGCCTGGCCTGCTTCTGCACAGCAAAGTCACTGCAGTAGGACATGCATTCAAGTGTTCACCATGACAGCAGGGGTCACCACAACAGCATCCTCCTTCAGTGAGCAGGGTGGGCTCTGTGGCCTCAGCCAACATGGTCACACAGAGAACTACATATCAGCTCAGCTTCCTCAGCACATGTATTATATAATAGAAAAACATAAAGGCAGACAATATAATTGGTGGAGATCTCTTGGTGGAGAATAACACCACCTAGGCATAGGGTGCAATGTCTCAGCTACTGTCTCAGTTCTTATTTTTCAGGCTTTTGTATAGTTTTCTGCTCCTCCAAATTTTGGTCTATTATAAACTAGAAAAGGCACATATACATACACAAAGGCACAGCATTCAGCACACTTAACACATTTGCTTTCTTCTCAAATATCACCACCTGGGAGGGACTGTTTAACCAGTGTAACTGCTTTGTATGTTCTGCTGAATGCAAATTTTTCCCTCCCAAGAACTGTACCTACAGGGCATGGTCCTCCATTCAGTAGAAATAAAGTTGTGAGAGAATCAAGAAGATTATATCACATTAGTTAAAGGAATGATAGAATCTCTCTAGACAAAACTAAAGACTATTTCTGATAGAATACTCTAAGAAAGAACTAATTCTTTTAAGCTGTGGAAATCACCGAGGAACCTAAAGGGTGCAAACTTCAAACATGGGACACAGTACTTCTCCAAAGTGACACAAAATGCCCTTTTAGAAGCTCACAAATCAGAGAGGAGAAAAAGCTGAAAGATACAAAACTGAATCAATATACTTTCCACCTGAATGAAGGTTGGTTTCATTCTAATATTCTCTTTAAAGAAAAAAAATATTCAAAGTAGGAACAGAAAAACTCAAAGAAACAATACAGTTGCTTTCCATCACAGTTCTTTCAAAGCTGATTTCAGATCATAATTTGCCTGGAATTGCTTCTTGAACAGTCCCTTGGCTTCCTGTCTGCTGTTCCAGGTTGAATGAAAGACACAGTTGCTGCTGGTAAAATAAGCCCTCTCTTTTGTAAGTGTGCCAACTTTCACTCTCTGACATCAGCAGATGAGCCAAATGTTTCTTCTGGGGAAATATGAATTTCCAGGCAACTCATCTGTTCAAAGCCTCAGCATAATAATACCAAGGCCAAAAAATGAAGTGCAAAAAAGAAAATAATCCTTTTCTGTAGCATCAACAAAGAGATCACAGTTATATCATCATCCACCTAATTAAAACCTACGTGAGGAAAGCATGCAAGCAGGTTTCAAGAAATCACAAAATTGCTAATACCACAGCTTATCTAGACAGAAAGGGTTTATCTTTTTATCCAGTGTAATTCTGTCAATAGATAGGCTGCAGGTGATACAACCTCCTGTGTGGCAACCCAGATTACCCCCCCCTTACTCTTCCAAAGAGTATTGCCCCTGCAGCGGGGCTGAGAGAGCAAGGTATATCCCCAAACTTCCTTGAAGCCTTAAATGAGCACTTCTTTATTGTTGTTTTTAGCTAAATAGCTAGATTTTGTATAGAATCAACTGAGAGGCAAATGCATCTTGTTCTCCTTCATCGACCCCCGCCCCCGCAGCAGGAAGTAACCTCCAGCAGAGGGGCAGTTGCTCACAGTTGGAGGGTGGAGAGACAACCGCAGCTGAGAGTGTGGCAGTCAGTCTGCTGGATGGCCACGTACCAGTGCCCAGAGGCCACTATCTGTGTCTGTACCTGAGCGACTGCACCGGTGGCAGAGATTAATCATCCTGCTGGGCTTTTATTTTTTTTTCCTGATGAAAAAGATGTTATTACCTTTTGGTTGTGTCTTGTGGACACACTGTTTCATTTTTTTCAAGGAATATTGAAAAAAACCCCATCTTGGAGCTTTCAGCATCAACCGAGGGAGAAAAAAAAATCCCCCCAGTCACAAAGCCCTGATTAAAACTTGATGTGGCAATAGGAATAGAAAACTATGTTTTGATCTGAATAGTATGGGAGGAAAAGGCTTTATGCTGGTGATTTTTGAGGCTTTCCGGCTGCCCCTTGCTGAGCAGAGCTGCAGAAAGCTGAGGCTGGTATCGATCACACAGCAGTGCCTGCCTTTCCTGCCAGCCTGCCGGGCAGGACTTGTTTTCCAGTTCTTACACCATGTACAACATGCTCCTGTGTTTCTACAAAAGCTGAAGCTTTCAGTAAAGCCTTATTTCATATCAAAGTCAGCTACATGAAAAAGATAAGTCAGGACTGGGGTGGCAGCAGCCCAGGAGAGGCTGAGTCCTATCTGTGGGGCTGAGCCAGCAGCGAGGGCTGTGAAGGGTGGGAAGCCTGTACCCCTGCAGCCCAATGTGGGATCATCAGGGAGAA
Organism: Colius striatus; assembly: GCF_028858725.1. NCBI lineage: Eukaryota > Metazoa > Chordata > Aves > Coliiformes > Coliidae > Colius > Colius striatus. The sequence goes on along the minus strand of NC_084760.1, from coordinate 69,029,720 downwards.
AAGCTGGAGGCAGGGTGAGGTTGAAGAACAGGGCCAGGATCAGCAGTTACCTTGATCCATCTTTCTTGGCCGTTGGCAGGCAGATCCTTGATCTACATTCAGGCTCTTGCCAAATGCCTGGTTCATTAGGATTTTCCACAAAAGCCCTTCAAAAAGCACAGTGTTGTAACATTAACGGGTTGCTACTGTTAAAATATAATACTAATGTACTGAAATGGCAGAGAAAAAAGTCCTCATAAGAATGTGAAGTTATATTCTTGCCCAGGAAACTGATCAGACAGAAGGAACTTTGTCAGACATTTCCTGCATGAGCTGGCTGCAGAGAGCATGCTAAGAGGGTGAAATCCATGTCATGCTTCACCTAGCAGATTCAGAAGCACTCTAATCTAAATTAGAGGGTGACAGCACAAACCAGTAGTTCCAGTTCACTGTGGTTTGTATGCTCCAGAGGCTTTTCTAATAACAAAGCCTATCTGAACTTTACTTAGCCAGCAACTCTGGACGAGAATTGGTCATATATTTCAGTCTAGAAACTTGAGTCCTGGTCTGTCAACATGCCTGACCCACCTGAAAGTGAGGTTGAGAATAAACAGGAGGAAAGAGTCTCATACAAGAGAAGAGACTTGATGGCACGGATACAAACTGCTGTGTATTTTTAGGAATAGGCAGTGGAAAGCAGGGATGTAAAGTTTATTCTAAAAGGTAACAGCAGCTAATACTACCAAGGCAATGACATTTGCAGAAGTTACTGTTTTCAGCTGCTGCATGCAGTGTGCAGCATCTCGGTCTCTATGCACTGAAGATTTAAAATGAGGATCTAAGGCTGTCATCTGCATGGAGAGGAGTTAGCTTAGAGTGGAGCACAGAGAAATAAAGATGTGAGCTGAAAGGAAAAAAGAGAAAGAGGCAAAGAGAGGAGAAATAAGTGAGCTGCTGAGTGAAGCGTATGACAGTGCAATGAAAATAATCCTTTCTCAGACCACAAAAACATTTAGAGAGGAAATGTTGCAATAAATCTCAGAGAGGCACTGATGAGAGACTAAATTCAGTTCCAAATGTCTGAGGTTGTTAAGTGGACTAATATTAAGTGGGATTATAAATGTAACGGCATGTAGTATAGCTTTTAAGTAACTGGGGAAACATTATATGAACTGACAATGGTGATCTGTGGCTGTGGGACCTTAATAGATTTACGAGAGTTTATTACTGAATTTCATTTATTGCCATCATAGGGAATGCTTACGCATGAAAACGTTACATGAATTGAGATAATTGATCATCCTGGGAAATGTCTAAATGCATTTAAAGGAAACTCTCAAACACTGATTTTAAATTAACAAGAAAAAAATATGTTAAAATCTATTCAGGGAATATTGTTATTAGCAGGACACAGCCAAGCCCCTTAGGCAAGAAATGTTCCCTGTTACAAGATATTTGATCTTGTCTGCAGGAGAAGAAAAGTTTTGTCAGCCCTCCTGGTACAGATCCTCTCCCAAAAGGCACAGTAGTACGCGTGAGCAGATGCAACATCCCACAGCACACTTGAGCACTGAAATAAATTCACTAGAGGTCAACGTATCAGTAGGAGCTCTGGATGCCCACTAGCCTAGTTGCAGCTTCATGTTAAAGCAAGTTGCTGCTGTGCCCTATACCCAAGGATAAAGTAATGAGGATTCCTTCAACACAAGTGTTGCTCAAGCTGGAAGGTGGACCCAGGGACAGCTAGCCGGACCTCTGTTCATCTTTCCTCAGGGAGAAGCGATGGGGAGAGATGGGAACATGAGGGTTTTCTGCCCCCAGGCTGAGCTGAGGGGAGCGCAGGGACAGGTCTTCTCCCTGTGAGATTGTAAGCCATCTAGCTGGGGATCTATTGTAGAGTCACTGATGGCCAGAGTTGGGCCCCAGAGCAGTGAGGGAAGAAAAGAGGGAGGGAAGGAAAGAAAAAGGTGGTGGCAAAAAATATAAAAGCTAGAGAAAGGGTAAAGCAACAAAGGAAAGAGACAGACTGTGTAAGGTGTAAGAGAAAAACAGCAAAAGGAAGAGTTCTTACATGTGGAAAATCAAAGAGAATTTGCACCTGAGGGATGGATGAAGTACAATAAAAATAAAGGAATAGAAAGAGGAGCTGAAAAACAGAAATTGAGGCTACAGACTCAATTACAGTATTACTGAAGTCCAGTGACAGATCTCAATGAACAGAAATTGGTTCTTTTTATATTTGGATAAGATTTTTGATGGATTTTGTTGATTTCCACGTAGTCCAAAGAGCTCCTGCTTCAGTGCAATTGCAATGCTACAAGAACAGCTGATGTCAAAACACATCTGAAAAACTGAAGAGAGGTGAGATTAAAAGGCTGCAGGGTATACAGAGACCACTATGAATTACATATTGGTCAAATCAGCCCTTGGCTGGGGCCTTGAGCAAAGAAGAGATCATGTGGCCTGGAGCCATGTTAATTCAGCTGGGATGTAAAGACACCTGTCCAGGACTGGAGGAGAGAAAGCTACAGCTTCCCAGCAGAACCTCCTTCTCTCTCATTCCCTGGTGTTTCTTTTCTTCTCTACTAAGATCTTGCCCATCTTTCCAACTTCCAAACCCCAAACATTGTCCTTTATTGCTTATTCACTCTGAGGCTTTAGTGCATGAATTTGCCTGGCCTTTCTCTCAGACATTTTTATTTGAAAGCTTTTAATATACATACTCCGTGCCAGCATGTGCTTGTTACATAAATTTGCTTGAAGGTCTTCAGTAAATTAAACTGTTAAATAATGTGAGATGGTTTTCCACAGGACAGTGCTGAAACAGGCAGTCAGATCCAGGAGCAGTGTTGATTTTTACTGCAGCAGCAGCACTGTTAAAACTCTGAAGAAAGCATCTGGGAAATTTACAGAATATTAAATGCAATCAAATCATGTAAAGTCAAGAGACATCTCCCATGTAGCTCTAATGGGAATTTACTGAATTAATGTGTTCCTTTATTAAAGACAGCTGGTGACCTTTGGAGCCTCTCTGCTGTAGGAACCTGCTGGTGCCCTGTCTGGGAACCAGCTGGGAGATGAAACCGAGAGGTTTCCTGCATCTTCATGCAAAGAGTGAGCAGCGAGAGAGCAGATCTGCTTAAACCTCTACTACATTAGAAGAAGGCAGTGGAACACTGCCATTTTAAACTTATATTTGTGCTTGGCCAAGTCTTTTTTCTTTTGGTGAGACATTTCTAATCACGGAAATACGTATCTAATTGTCCCCACATCATCAACATGAAAACACAGGTCACCTCCACTGAGCCACAGAAAGCACAGAGGGTGGGAAAATGAGTGGAGGGAAGGAGAAACGAGTCTCTCTTGATCACTTGTCCTCTTTGCCTTTCCTTTTTCTTTTCATTTATGTGCCTTCTCCTGTCCTTTCTTAGCTGTTGGACCATGAAAAAAATTCATCTTAACTGTCTGGCACTTGCCCACCTGTATTTGTGAAAAAGTGTCAATAAAGTGATGTTCTGGTGCCACAGCATGATGCTGGATCTACTGTTCCTTCCTGCCTTTGAAGTTGCAAATGTAAACATCCATGGTCATGAGTCATCATGAGCTTGTTTAGAACAAAGGCTGGGCGGTTCAGTGAACCAATATGTTTCTAATGCCACTATGCTTTAATGAAAAAACATCCCATGGGAACATCGAGGGCATATTTTTCCCCCTTATTTCCGTATACCTGTGATCTAGGGTAAATAAGGTCAGAGAATAAACTCTGAGAGAATGGAGATACACTAACTTCAGCACTATTTTGAGGATTAATTTCTTGTCTGTCTTGCTCCAAAATGAGAGAGCAGGCATGCAGTGTCTTGTCTCCTACGGCTGGTGACAAGACTTTTGAAGCCTTTAATTGGGTTTCTTAGCATACAGAAAGTTGAGTGGTGGGTGTAGGAGTTTGAATCACTGGGATGTTCCTATGGTGGCACCATAGGAACATCCTACAATTCCAATTACACATCCTTCCCTCTCCTCAGCCCTGTGCTGCCCATGGTAACACCCCTTACTGCTCTTTCCTGTATGGATGCAGGTGTGGACCAGGGATTCAGTGATGAAGAGAGCAGGCTGGCTACATCCCATTCCCTTTTGGGTTCCTGGCAGCACCTGGCACTATGTGTTCAATTCCCCCCAGAAAATCAGCACATGTAATCTACATTCATTTTAGTTGAAACCATCGCTATACTTCTTTAACCTGTGCCCTCTTTTCTCATGTCTTGAAACTGTAACGATTCCTGCCAGCTTCTCAAACTTTTGCATCTGATAGTCTGAAATCCTATTTTTATAATATTCATTTTTTTAGACTTGGGAACTCAAGCCTGTTAGAAATCAGAAATGAGCTTTTATGAACTGATACGCTTGTGAGACCACATGACAGTGACCTCTTTGAATCTCAGCATCAAAGGAAGGAGTTCCCTCGAGATTTGATTCAAAGCTCTATAAATATTCCTATAAATATTTCATATTTTTATTTTAAAATGCAAATTCTTGTGTATTTTCAGACTGAAATGAAAGTTCTGAAGATCTCAAAAGAGTTCTCCCTCTCCAAGGGAATCCAAGGTGCATGGTATGGTACACAGTAAGCAAAGAAGTCTCAAATAATGCAGAGAACACAGAAAGAAGGTAATTCCTCTTGTACAGGTCAGACACCAAAGTAACCATCAACAGATTTTTTTTTCCAGAAAAGATCTTACAGGGATAAAGTTCCTTACATCAAAGAGAATCCCTGGACTACGGTAGGTGATGCTTGTTATCCACTCAGTTTTCATCTTTATTCCCATCTAAATAATTCTGAAAAGCAGAGATGAACAGAAAAATAAATTCTGAGGAGCACAGGCAGCTCCAGGATTAAAATGATTGATGCACCTTCCACTGAAGGACATTCAAGAGTGAGGGCTGAATGAGCTCTGGATATAGCTCTAAGTCCTGTAATGCGTCATCCAACATTAAATCTTTTTGTTGCAGTTAAATAAATTGTGTAAGAAATAAGAAATTAGTTGGATGCTTTCAACATGGATTAGATCTCGGACAAAGGAAAAAAGGCACTTTTTTTTTTAATAAAAAGGCATTTTCTTATACAGCTCTGAGTATGGTTCAAAGTTCCAGAGGACCAGTGCTAGAAAGTCACTTGAATGGTGAGCTCAGCAGGAACAAGAAGCCTGAAGCTACTGCCTCACCCAGGAAATAGTCTTCTTTTTTTTTTGTGAGAGGTGAAGGTGTTCCCTCTGTGAGGAGTATAGTAGGGGCTCTCATCAAACCTTTGTCTGTGATGAGGAGAAGCCCTGCCTCTTGGTTGGTGGAATCAGGTGGAATGGATGAACCCAACAAGACACATGAGCAGCTCCTGGAGTTGCTCAGGGCAGCACATACACCACTACCTCCCACTTGCCAGCTTGCCAGAGAGCAAGCCCAAGCTAAGGGGACAGCAGCCATCATGAACTCATCTCTCCTTCCAAAAAGAGGGTTGAGGGGTATCACCACTCTCTGTGGAGCCCAGTGAAATATCGGCAGAAAGCTCTCTCAGCTACTTCACAGACAGCCATTGAGGATGCTCAAGGACTGTGGAAGAAATGGAAATTATCTTACTCTGGAGGAGGGTCTGAAACTCCTTTCCATGGGCATTGGAAGGATCAGCTTGGAGAAAGGAAGGTGGTGTTGCCTCAGAGCAGTGGCACTCTGGCAGATGTTACACAGTCTGGTCCATGCCTCCCTACACCTACCAAGTTAGTCAGTGAAAGGAATGGTGCCATTTGGGAATACAAGGTTCAGTGCATTTAAGATCAAAACTCTAGGAGCTAGGAAACACTTAACTTTCTTTAATCAGTTCTTCACCAAAGTGAAGAATCACAGAATTACAGAATCTTAAGGGTTTGAAGGGACCTCGAAAGATCATCTAGTCCAACCCCCCTGCCAGAGCAGGACCAGCTAGAGTAGGTAACATAGGAACTCATCCAGGTGGGTTTTGAAAGTCTCCCAAGAAGGAGACTCCACAACCCATCTGGGCAGCCTGTTCCAGTGCTCCCTCATCCTCACAGTGAAGAAATTCTTGTATTTCTTTGGAAACTCTTATGTTCGAGCTTGTACCTATTGCCCGTTGTCTTATCATTGGTCATCACTGAGAAGAGCCTGGCTCCGTCCTGACACCCGTCCTCTAAGTATTTGCAAACATTAATAAGATCACCCCTCAATCTCCTCTTCACCAAGCTGAAGAGCCCCAGCTCCCTCAGCCTTTCATCATAAGGGAGATGCTCCACTGCCTTCATCACCTCTGTGGCCCTGTGCTGAACTCTCTCCAGCAGCTCCCTGTCCTTCTTGAACTGAGGGGCCCAGAACTGGACACAATATTCCTGATGTAGTCTCACAAGGACAGAGTAGAGGAGGAGGAGAATCTCTCTCGACCTACTGCCCACATCCCTTTTAATACACCCCAGGATGCCTTCTTGGCCACAAGGGCACATTGCTGGCTCGTGCTCATCCTGCTGCCTGCCAGGACCCCCAGGTTGCTTTCCCCTGTACTACTCTCCAAGAGTTTGTTCCCCAACCTGTACTGGTACATGGAGTTCTTCTTTCCCAGATGCAAGACTCTACACTTCCCCTTGTTGAATTTCATTAGATTTCTCCCTGCCCAACTCTCCAGCCTGTCCAGGTCTCATTGAATGGCAGCACAGCCTTCTGGTGTGTCAGCCACTCCCCCCAGTTTAGTATCATCAGAAGAGCAAGTCTGGCCAAGATCCACTGGGTGGATTTATCCCATTAAAGGATGTATCCCTTAACAAGAGTAAATGACATAGGAGGGAACATTTTTTCTTGTACTTCCTTCTGAAAGCCCAACTGGAAGGTCTGAAATTGTCAATTCCATCTTTTCCCAGCCCTGGTAAACAAAACAATCCCAGAGGGGACGTGTATGAGAGGAAACAGCCTCACAGAGCCACACACCCTGGCTCTTTGGAGGTGCTCTGGAATGGTGCAATAGTGCAATTCCCCTTTTGTCTCTAATGCTTTGCCCTTGCTTCAGCCCTGAGGTCCTACAACGTGCTCTCACTGCCATCCTCACTCAACTGAGACAAAGTTTTATTTCCAAGCTTTATCTTTCAGCTGGGTAGAAAAAAAAAACCCCTTAGAGCATTCATCACAGGTATCAAGTGGATACTGTGTGCCTATACAGCTGTAAACCAAACAGGTGTTTAAGAATGTAGGTATAAACCACATATTTCCTCCACTGCAGACTAGTTTCAAGTGAACTGAAATGCATGGGCTTTTCTTGGTGAGCTAAATAAATGAAGGCCCTCAGATAATTATCATCACCTCTTTTTATTTCTGAGTATTCCTGAAACCTCTGACCCTCATAATTCTAAAGCTTCTTCCTCTCATCTCTCACTTCTAGTTAGTGGCACAGCTGAGCAGCACCTTGATGTTGTAAGAGACACATTGAGAGACAATTTCTTGAACAACATCCTCTTACTCAATGGCACAAAATAGTGTTGAATGCAGTAATGATTTTATATTTAGGAGAATGACAGTTCTGCTCAGCCTTCATCTGAAATACTGAAAACTCAAGCAATGCCCTAATTCAGCCTCAGCAGCATCTGTCTGCTGTAGGTGCAACTCAGGGGACCAAAAGTTCATGGGCAGCACAATCTAGTGCTTTCTGGCCAAACACTTTGAAAGAGTAAAATTTAGCTCAGCTAACATCATTTTTTATTGCTAACTATTGAGCATATCAAGACATTGAAAAGCAAGGAGACATAAAAAGAAAGGATGGAAACAAATAAAAGAGAAGGCTTTCTATAAGGAAAATATTTTTACTGGGGCCACAGGTGCATTTTGAATTGTAACTCCAAATCTCAGTGCTCATGTCTTTAGAGTACATTTTCGTTATGTGAGCATATGCTCCAGTCATGTGAACTGTCACACCACATCTCAGTAACTGCAATGAGGTTGTAGCCCTGCATCCGCACCCACATCTCCAGTTCCTCCTGCTTATTCCCCAGGCTATGTGCATTGGTGTAGAGGTAGCGCAGGGGCTTACTCAAACACACAGGTTTCTCTGGGTGCATGCAAGAGGATCCTCCCTGATTTGATACTCTCTTTGGGTGGTCAGCCTTCTGCATCTCATCTTGGTGTGTGGCTGAGGAGTACTCATCATTTTTGTGATAGACAGGATGGATTGTTCTTTGCCATTTCTCCCCCCACCCCCAAGTCTTTCAGTTTAAAGCCCTTTTGATCAAGTCAGCCAGTCTATTCCCAAATATTCCAGTGTCCTTATGAGAGAGGTGAATTCCATCCTGCCCTATCCAGTCCCCAAAGAAGGTTCTATCGTCTTAAAAACTGAAACCTTCCCGCCGGCACCAGTCTCTTAGCCAGGAGTTCACTTGTCCAATTTTTGCATTCATGACTTCCCCTTTTCCTCTGGTGGACAGGATGGAAGAGAAAATAACTTGTGCCCCCTTACCCTTCACTTGGTCCCCCAGGGTTTTAAGATACCTCTTGATTCTGGAAATATCATGTCTCATTACATCACTCATACCCACATGGAAGAGGATAATAGTCCACATCCCTGACGAGACATGGCTCTCAGCCACGTCATGGATCTCGGCTCGTAGCAGGCAGCACGCCTCATTCGGCTCCTTATCTGATCAACAGATGGGTCTCTCAGTTCCTCCTAAAAATGAGTCACCCACAATGAGCACCCATCACTTCTTTTTATAGTGCCCACTGCTGGTGAAGCAGCTGGTGATGAATTGTTTGCTGCGTTTCCACCTTCTGGACCTTGGTTGTCTATGTACCCTGTCATTGATGCCTCATACTTATTTATAATTAGCACGTTGGAAGGAGGGTTATGAAGGGGAGCCCTGCTTTTTTGTTGTTGCTGTTGTTACCAGAGTTCAAGGCATTTCAGTTTCACTGGAGGCTTGTACCTGGTTGTGGAACCATCTGTCAATCTCCACCTCTGCTCCTACCATACAGTTTGAGAATAAGCATTTAATGGAGGATGATTACCAGTGATTTCAAAGACATCTTATCAGTTAATGCTGTGTATTATAATCTCTAATCTTTTCTACCTTTTTAGCACTTTATATTTCCCCTACTATTTCCTCGAGATTAAACCAAATGCATATCTGACATGTTCTATACAGGAGAGCCTACAGCAGCTAAGACCTCAACAGCTTCTTTTCCTTCTATATTTTGTACAGAAATAATGAAATCCAGTGAAAGATAAAAATAATTTAGGTGTTTCACAGAGCTAGAGAAAATCTGTTATTCCTGCTAAATCTTGTTTCAAAGAACATCAGGCAGAATTTAGAACGATTACCAGTCAATGTAAAATAATGTATAATTCTACACCTAACTTTGTTATGAACTGTTGGCTTGAAAGGCTGTGAAATTGCTGCAATTACCATCTCCCACAAGAGACTTGTTAAAAAAAAATCAGATGATCTGAACAGTACAGTGGAAAAAAAGAGTCCAAGTAAACAGCTGGTATATTTGTCTGGTTGTAATGTTACATCAAATACAACAGGTGGGAAAACATGCTGTGCATACGAATCGGAGTATTTGTGATACAGACACTGGCAGAGACACCACTTAAAGAAAAAATATGGTCTAGAAATCTTCCTCTTCTTTTCATTAAGGAACTTTGCGTGATCAGGGACTAAACCTCTGATCCACCGGTGATGGCACTTAGGTATGTGGCATTTAAAACATTCAAGGAAGAGATCAATGTAGAAAGTGTTTATCTTCCCCTTCCTCCTCCCACCAGAATCCTGGCATAGAGTTAAATTGAAATTACCACATTTGAAACATTAATGAAGAAGGAAAGGAAGGAAACATGGATGTGCTACATTAAACCTCATACACTCCTGCGTGGTGCCATTAGCTTCAGAGAATATATTGCTCTGAAGGGGAAGGATAGTTCAAAACCAGATTTGGATGCTGAAAGCAGCCTCCCACAATCTAAAAGAAAGCAATAAAAATGAGAGATGATGACAGCAACGGAAGTAAATTCTAAATGGTCAAAAGAGTAGCTGTGTATTTTTAAATAGAACCAGACAAGTTTCCAAATAGTAAAAATTAAGAGGCTGATCCCTGTTTTATAAAAGGCAGCTAAAAATAAGACTAAACTAAAAATAGGGCAAAGGCCAAGAAAGTGTTCAATAAATAAACAAGATGAGAACCAAGGAGCTTTCCAAATAAATAACTGCAAGAAAACATTTTTAATTTCTTGAAGAGGTAGAAGAAAAAGTGCAACAAAAGCTAAGGAGAACAATTTATCTGCGGTCTGCTTTGAAGAATGGGTGCAAAAATGACCAAAAACTTTTCCAAAAGTGCAACTGTCATGACGTGTAGTGGAACACTTCTAAGGAGAAGATTTATGATGGCATGAACAGAAGAGAAGAAAAAAAAGCTGTGGGGACTATCAAAATTCAATTCCTTCCACTCGTAAACACAGGGAACAAGGACTGCTGCTGTGATCTGAACTGCAGGGTTTGGTGCTTAATGCTGACCAGGGAATTTTACCACTGACTTTATAATGAGATTAAACCATTGTAAAGGAACCCTGAAAACAATACAGTAAAATTAGTTACCTGATTTCAAATGCCGGTTACCAGCAGTGGGAACCTTTTGTGAGAGAACATGCAGTCCTCTAGTAAGTTGACTAAAATGAAAAATACTGACAGATTCAATAAAGTCTCTGCTTTATACAGGATAATAAATCTTAGCCACATCATGGTCCGGATTAAAAGGGCAAAATGCAGTTTTCTGCAAGAACGGTTGAATGTAGAGCACAACTGCAAGCACACCAGGGTCTCTCACTGAGCTATCAACTAGAGGTCCTTCTGTCTGCTGACAATGTGATTGTAATGTTATCTCTCTATATTATAATTGTGTTATAACTCTGCCATTTACAACAGAGGCAAGTGGTGACATCAGGAAGGATTGCCTGGTTACTGCCATCTAGCTTCCTGGTAATACATTTCATGTCAAATATTTGTACATGAATTATTTGTACATGGTGGCTCTTAGCATTTTCTTAAACTGGGCATAGCTACCCCATATTCTGAACAGTTTGCAGTTTAAGGGTGAGATCTCAAACTCTATATCTAGAGGTGAAAGAATTACAGTCTAGAAATGGGTAAGATTTGCATCTGGAAGTAGATCCACTGTTGTCCACATGTCATTGAGAAAAGCACAGAGGACACTGTGCATCCATATGCTGTAGGTTTTTCAGACTGATACCTTTCATGAGCAAAGTGTGTATTTCAGGGAAAAAAAGGAAAAAAAAAAGTTTTGCAGCACTGAAGCAATTTAGAAGAGTTCTAGACGTAAGCAAGCTTGAAATCAGACTCCTAAGACTGATCTTAATACCTCCAGCTAAGTCTGTTCCACTCTTTTATGGTGATGATGCTGTCTTCATTTCACAAGTGTGAAATCAGATCAGGAAAAAGGGGAGATCTTTAATAAGTAATGGCTTATTTAATAAGTAGCCACTAAAACTAGAAATGACCCTTGGCAGAAAGAAACAAAAGTACATGAAGGGAATATGAGAAAGGTGTCAGAAGTCTCTACTAGTGACATGGATTTGTCAGCTTACCCTGGGATGAAATAGGACACGGTGTGAGGACAGAAGAGGTGGCTTGAAGAACTTTCTGGTGTAACGATATTTGATAGCAACTTTGGACAAGAGTGTGCCTTGGTCACTCATGAAGTTATTAACAGATTCCCAGTGGGCAATAGGATTAAGAGGCTTTTTAAGCAGAAGAAATTGAGTGCTGGAGGAAGAAATGATTACACTTTATTTATACTTAAAAAAGTTCTGAGTGTGGAATAGCCATTAAAAGCATCCTGAGACACTGAGACGGTGCTTCCTTTCAGGTTCATCCAAGTTGATTCTTCCCGCTAGAAATGCAAAAGGCTGCCTCTCATTTACACTAGCATGGGAAAAAAACAAAACAACATCCTCTGTTGTCCATACTTTGATTTATTCAACTGAGAATCCCAGGTCAGTGGGTGGTTTGACAGTACAATTGCAACAATGACTTTACGGTTACTTATGTCCCAGTGACAGGAGTGAGATCGAGACCAGAAAATGACCAGGAAGGTGTTGGGCTGGAAAAAGCATGGTTGAAGCAGTAATGGGACTGGGAAATGGGAAAAGAAGGTTAAGTTAGGTGTACTGTTGAAGATAAATAGGCTCATTTTTTTAAAGCCTTTCGTATAGTAATTTTCATTAGTTTAGTATGAATTTTCTTGGTGTCATGTTTATTGAAGATCTCCTTTCTGCATGGTATTCTGCACTGTCTTCTGTGTGAGGGTAAGGTAGCAGGGAGTGTGATTTCTTCTGTTTGGAAGGACCTTCTATATAGAAGATATCTACGTACTTGTAAATAAAGATTTATGTTAAGTTAGAGAAGATAGATCTGATTTGATAGATATCTGATAGATCTGATGGGAGTCCTCATTGATAATAAGCTAACCATGACCCAGCAATGTGCCCTCATGCCCAAGAAGGCCAATGGCATCCTGGGATGCATCAAGAAGAGTGTGGCCAGCAGGTCAAGGGAGGTTCTGCTCCCCCTCTACTCTGCCCTGGTGAGGCCTCATCTGGAGTCCCGTGTCCAGTTCTGGGCTCCTCAGCTCAACAGGGACAGAGAACTTCTGGAGAGAGGCCAGCACAGGGCCACCAAGATGATCAGGGGACTGGAACATCTTCCTTATGAGGAAAGGCTGCGGGAACTGGAGCTGTTTAGTCTGGAGAAGAGGAGACTGAGGGGAGATCTTATTAACATTTATAAATATCTAAAGGGTGGGTGTCAGGAGGTTGGGACATCCCTTTTTTCTATAGCAGCTAGCAACAGGACAAGGGGTAATGGGATGAAGCTGGAACACAAAAAGTTCCACTTAAATATAAGAAAAAACTATTTCACTGTTCAGGTGATGGAGCCCTGGCACAGGCTGCCCAGAGGGGTCGTGGAGTCTCCTTCCTTGGAGGTCTTCAAGACCCACCTGGACATGTTCCTATGCGACCTGATCTAGGTGACCCTGCTTCTGCAGGGGGGTTGGACTAGATGATCTCTAAAGGTCCCTTCCAACCCCTACCATTCTATGATTCTATGATTCTATGATTTTATTTCTGTCTTAGAAAATACAATCACTATCTTTAAAGTCCTAAGCACTTAATTGGTTAGGACAAACGTTGCTCATTCAGCATCAAAGAGCCTTGAGAAAGTAATAAGTGTTTTCTATAGCCTGAGACTTTTCAGCTACAGGTATTTTATTTGATTATAGACATTTTAACTAGCGTGAGCTAATCAAATTTAATTAACAAATTATTAAGACTCTGAACGTTAGAAGACACACGGATATAAGCTAATAAAATGGAGACACTTAGCTAAATAAATGTCTGGTGAATATTATCTAAATGTTTTTCTCCTTAAGAATATTACTAAGCTTGATTCAACTTATTAATACAGTTTAATAGACAGAACTTCAATTATGAAAAAATAGTAATACTGAAGCAAGCAAGGAAGATCCTTTCCTAGTTGATGCCTTGCTGATTTTGTTACACATTAGGTTTACAAAAAAATATTGCCATGTCTGTGTATATAGGAAATGTAATTCAGCATAGTGGACATTCTGCCAGCATTACGCATTCCACCCAGGGAATTGGCCAAATTGCCTGAACAGGATTATTTCCTTTGGTTTTAAGTGCTGAAACATATCCTTTGGTACATTTAATACCCCCTTCAGAGCACATTGAACACATTGAGCCTAATTAGTCAGCAGTGTAAGATCAAGAAATGCATGTAAGTTTGTTGCAGGTTTGACACACAGTAGTTTTCAACAATACTGCATGATGGTTCTTGATTTCAATCTATTGTAGAGATTTTTTTTCTGTGTGCTTTCCTCTTAACCCTGCACGTTTCCTTCTGTTCCCTGTGGTTGAATGTCCATGCAATATCTTGAAAGTCTTGGGTGAAAGATACTCAGCAAAGGCTGAGTATCTCACATTGCCCAGAAAAATAGTCAGCAGCCCACAGCACTTTGATTCCTTCTCTGCAGATTCAAAACTGACGCAGTCGTCACTATAACCTTGCCAATTCTCTGAATAATCCAGTTCTCTCCTTCCTCAAACACTTCTCAAAAACTTCAGCATGTGAGTCACCCTGACTTTCTAACAAGTATGCTGAGGTACACTGGAGAGATTTCATTAGAATTCTCTACAGGCTGGAATAGATTATAATAAGATTACTGTCACCAGTAGAGGGAAAAACTGCAAAGGTAGATAAGAAATTCTGAAGGCTGCTGCAGGCATAAGGGATGCTAGAAAAATAGGATTAATTCAAAATAAACAAACCGATCAGATTCCCTTAGGAAACTGCTGACAGTAAAGTTGCAGAAATGGTTGAAGAACTATGTGTTAGAAACCTTCAACATTCTCTAGAACTGCTAGTGGAAAAGAGTTTGCACAACCACATGTTTTTTTACAAAGAAAGACTTGTGAGGTCAATCACTTAAAACAGGTTTCTCTCAGAAGAAAACTACAACAGTCTCCAAACATGCATAATGTCACAACTTACTTTTAAAACATGGCTGGAGTAGCATGCTGCTTAGAGCAATGATCTGGCTGAATCCAAAACTCTCTTCCCAGGCACAGGTGCAGAATCAGGAAGTTGCAAGAGAAATCTAAAAGGAAGCACCATTTAGAGCTCAGTTACATGCGGAATTATTGATAAACAGTGCCAAAAAATACCTGTATCTGCTTCAAGTCAACCCATAACGCCTTCAACTCCTTGTAACACTTTGAAGGAGCCCCATTCTGAAGCTCCTTGTGTTTCCCCCTATGCTTGGAGGGAACAAAGTCAAAACATCAGCAAAGTCAACTGATTGCCATCTTTAAATCCTCCCTTTGATATTTTTCTAGTTTAACAGCAACAAGTAAGAAATTTAAGAGCAACTAATACACAAGTCTGCTGGGGATGGCTGGCTGTCATAGCAGCCAGTATTGTCTTACTGTTTCATTTTTGCCCTTCATCTGACTGCATCCATCTGCTGTCTTTTGTCTGCCTTGATGTTTCTTCTCTTGGAAAGAGGAATCACTTTTTCTGACTTTCTGCTTCTAGAGTTTGCTGCAAATTTAGCTGTCACCATGCCACAGCACAGCAACTGTAAAGCATTTCTAGGACCCAAGATTAGGCAAAAACAGAGGAGCAGGAACGTTTAGTTCTACCCATCCATTCCCTTTGAGACAGGAGATTCAGCAGGGACACAGATCTGCTTTGTGCTTTGTTTGCTGATGGGACAACTGTGATTTTAGTTTCAACATGTATTTTATTATAAAGAATGTTTTTATTCAACATTTCTCCCAAAAGAAACGTTGAATATCTCTCCCAATTTCCTCTTTCTATAAAGGAGTGAAATTTAACAGACCTAACAACATAAAGAACCCTCTACTCATTGGAAAGTTTTTATCCTGAGTGGTAAAGAGAAGTAGCAAAGACTAGAAAAATCCTCAGAAGCCTGTTTGGTGCATTCGCGCTTGCAGGAGGCCACCATAAAGTCCACTTCCATAATAAAGAAACCTCTCTTGTTACCAGTATTATAAATGTTGTTACAACTAGCAGTTCCTTGCCTCATATTTTTCAAATAGAAGAAATACAGCGCATTCCACATATTCACAGCACCAAATGCATGGTAGAGACAGAAATGTGATCCTGCAGTGTCCTACCTAGGCAGTCGCCATGAATTTCCTAGTGTTTAGTGATACTGTGGTACCTCTTCTCTGTAAGCACTTCAATTAAAAAAATAAAATCAGGAAAAGAGTTCATACAGTTCTGACCTACGTTCAGAATGACCTCTTCCTGTTCTATACACCACAACATGGGGCTTAGTGCAACAGTAACCAATATGAGAAATACAATCCTACCTCCAAATACATAAGTGTTGTGGTTTGGCCCAGCTAGCACAGCAGCACCACGACAGTCTCTTGCTCAGTGCTCCCATTCACCCCCACCCTTGTTAGGATGGCGGAGGACCCAGCAACGTGGGAGTAAAAAAATAAGCAAGATTGTTGTGGATTAAGACAAGGGCAGGGAGGGCTCACTGCCAATTACGGTTCTGGGCAAAACAGACTCCAGTACTCAACTTAGAGAGGAAAGCAGGAAAGTTTATTCTACAAGAAACAGAAAGGAATAAAAGCAAAAAGGGAGTAGGATGATGAGAAAATGACCATCAGCACTTTAAGATCTCCCTCCCCCATCCCTCCTTTCTTCCCAGGCCCAGCTCACTGCTCCCAATATCTCTGCCTCCTCACACCTCAAGGCCTCAGGGGGGCAGGGAATGGGGGATGTGGTCAGTCTCTCACAGATGGGCTCCGTCGCTTCTCTCTTCTCAGATGAGGATGGCTCCTGGCATTCTTCCCCTGCTCCAACACGGGGTTCCTCCCCCGGAACACAGTCCTTAACAAACTTCTCTGGTGTGGGTTGCTCCCAACAGCTGCGGCTTCTGCTGATACAGGGTCCCTCACACGGGACGCAGTCCTTGGTGAATATCTCAGGCGTGGATTCTTTGCCATGGTTGCAGTTTCTGCAGTTGCAGGGTCCCTCTCTCGGGACAAGGCCTCTTCTGGGCATAAGTTTAGTGAGCTGCTTTGTCGTGGGTTCCTCCCCACAGTTACAGCTGTGGATATTGGGTCCCTTCTTCGGGACACGGCCTGCTCCGGCCATAGTGATAAAGGGCCCCTCCTTCGGGATACAGCCTCCTCCGGCCAAAATCACTGTCCCTGGCTCGGGGCCTTTAATGAAGTGAATCGCTGCCCCTGGTCTGGGGCCAGCTCTAGCAAAATGAGTCTCTGCCCCTGATACGGGCTCATTATCAAAATGAGTCTCTCCCGCTGATGTGGGGTCTTTAAAGAAATGAAAATAAATCTCAGCTTCACCAGGTCTCTCCATAGAATGCAGGGGAGTCTGCTCCAGCACACCTCCTCCTTTCTTTCCTCACTGACCTTGGAGTCCGCATGGTTGTTTCTCTCACTGTTCCTACTCCTTGCACCACCACCAGTCAGAAGAAAAAGGAGGGGCAGAAGAAGGAAAGAAGATGGAGGAAGAAACCTCCCCTTCCGGCTTCTTCTTAAAAAGTGATCGTGGAGGCGTCTAATTGGCTCAGCCCCAGAAGTGGATCTGGCTCAGAGAGAGAGAGGGAGAGTTGCGAGCAACTTCTTACAGGAGCCGTCTTTACCGCCCCTTCTCCCTTACCAGAAAAAGGCTATCGTGTCAAACCATGACAGTAAGTTGTATTTCCAGACCCATGTATTTCATTCATTCATATCAACACATCAACACCTTTCTAATCTTTACAAAGACCTCTTACACCCATTTGAACTCTTGCTTCTTTAATTACAGGATTAAGACTTTGGACTACAATTTGCTCTTCTCCAGAGTAATTTCTGACACTTGCATAATATTATTATGGCAACAAATTTGTTTGAATCACAGTGTTAGTTTAAGAGAAAGAGTTGTCAAGGATCTGAGCATTTGGGTAGATCTCAAGGGAACCCACAGTGCAATTATGAACTCTTTTAATCCTGTTTCAGCAGAATACCGGATGGTGAATCCTCCGGTAACAAGAAACTACAGTTGGATTAGATGAATCCATATGGAACTTGCAGCATGTCATTCAGTCTACATTCCCATTCAGTCCTTGGCCTCTCTCTTGGGACTGCCAAAGGCATTAATTACTGCCAGAGTTATTTTGTGATCCATGTGCTCATTCACTAGGAGTGAAAATAACATCATTGCCTGTATTCACAAAGACCAAAAAAACTACTAACTCCCTTCAAAGTCAAGATTCAGTGTAGTGATTTGAACAATTATGCTCCGTATTGCTTTACCAGTCCTTCCACTCAGTTACTACTATTCAGAGCCAGAATGTTTCATCATTCACTGAAGAATATCAGCTTTATAAATAAGATCAGGGTCACAAAGTTTTCCAAAGGATAAGGTAATGTCAAAGCTCTCGAATTTTGTGAAGTTACTTTGTCTATTAACTTTAAAATGGATTAGCTGTGCATAAGATATTCCTAACATATTGTGATTTGATTTGAAATTTCCAGTGATGGAGGGCCCACATTGACACAAAACTACAGTTTCATGGTCTTTTCTATTAGAAAGGTTTTCCTCAGTGATCAATATATTCCGCTCATGCTTGTCTGCTGCATTCATAGTGACCCCACAGAAAAGTCTGTCCCACTCTTCTTTCCAACTATCTTTTAAGTGTTTGTCGACCATTTCCATGCACCTCACATACCTCTTACTGTTCCAAGTCAATGTTCTGATTGCTGTGCTGTTATGGTACAGAGAAAGAGCTTTCAAACTCCTCTCTCCCCCTTTAGCATATCAGTCAGAATTTGGTCCTGTTATTACCTTAGTGCATACAATTACCTTAATCCCTTTTGTTTGTCTGGGTTTTTTTTCCTCCATCACCCCCCAGAGCATTATATTCACTAAACTTTATCGTTGTAGGGGTAGTGGGATCTCCGTCCTTGGAGCTAATAAGCATTTGACTTGAAAAGACCCTGAGCAACTTATTCCAATGGCAAAGCCCTTCTTTGTACCAGATGACCTCCAGCTGTCCCTTTCAGACTAAATTATTCCATGATTAATATTTGTAGCTTAGAACATTTAGGGTGAATGTCCAGATTAGCCTTTACAAAAGTATCATCTGCTCCACATTAATTGCCAAGTAATGGGTTACATGTAATATCCTTCTCCTTTCCCCATGACAGATGAATCAGTATCTTATTTTGAGATACAAAATCTAGTGCAATGGCGCCTGTTTCTGAACAAGTATGTCTCAAAGTTTAATCAGGTGAGGGAATTACACCTCCTTTATCCTTATTTGGACCTGGTCAAAAAGTCTTTACTTCTGATTACCTATTCTGATTGATTGTCACTGGGGTTTTCCCTTTCAGATTTTGAGATTTGTCTTCCTCCTCACAGAGGCTATTCTGCTCACAAATATTCATATATTTAACCATTCTCATCTACAGTGCTGGACTGGCCTCAGCATTGGCCAGCACAAGTTTTCTTCTCTCAACTTTGTACTTTCCAGAGGCAGAGAATGCAGAAGTAATGATGGCTCTCACTTTCCCAGGTGATCAAGTCATAGGTTCAACTAAACGAAATTCCATTAATTATGAAGAGTTTTCAATAAATAACTAAATTGTCATCTGTGAAGATTTCCTTCATTCGGGTTTAGCACGAATCAATTGCTTCTTCAATACCTTTTGGAATAAATGAACACAATTTTATGTTGCAACATCTGTATCAGAGGACCTTTTTAAGAAAAAGCTTTTTATTGCAAATTGCATTTTAGCAGGTGAATGTACAAATAACAAGTCTAATATCTAAGAGCTCTTGTCCCTCACTCCCCAAAAGAAATCACTATTTTAGTTCAAACTCTTCCATTTTCCCCAGTAAACAATATAACTCAAGATTTTAATGCACAATCCCCTCTGTTCCCACCCATAATGGGCACGTAAGGCAACATAACTGAGAGTTCTGCCCCAAAAGGATCTGCATTTCTTTTCCGTATAGTGTGAAAGTTATGTACAATATCTTCTCTGCAGTCTTCATATAACGAACCAGTAACCTCATCATGCAGGCATTTTCCTGCTGAAGAAAGCATTTCAATTATGTGCCAACCATGAAGCTTCTCTCCCTGCTTTGCTATATGTGTGAAGCTGAGCTTAGCAAAGCATCATGCTTGACAGCTAGCTTTCTCTGTCTTATTCACTAATTTTTAGTTCTAAGAGCTGATTAATCACAGAGAACCACATCTCCTGCTGCTGGGAAAAGGTTTAAAAGGCAGTAAATATCTCAAAGTACAATTATCCGCTTCATCGTCCCCTCTGTATATGTACCAACAGATCAAAACCTGTTCGGATCAGATTCCATTAGGGCATCAGTTTTTTTCTGTTGTATCTAGTGACAGGACAAGGGGTAATGGAAAGAAGCCTGAAAAAAAGTTCCACTTAAACATAAGGAAAAGGGTGAGGGAGCCCTGGCACAGGCTGACCAGGGAGGGTGTGGAGTCTCCTTCTCTGGAGGCCTTCAAAACCCGTCTGGAAATGTTCCTGTGTGACTCGATCTAGGTGGACTGCTTGAGCTGGTAGTTGGAGGTCCCTTCCAACCCTTACCATTGTTTGATTCTGTGATTTTTTCTTATGCAACAAATACTTTAAAGATATCTATTTTCCACTGTATTGAAGTCCCAGGAATGAAAGCATGAATATAATCTTATACTGTTCACCAAAAGGATAGAGTTATTTAAAAAATATCTGCACTGGAGGTTCATTTATCCTGATTTTTTCTCGCATCTCCCTGTTGAGATCGTTTATGCAACCATCAAATATTTTAAAGAAAGAAATTCCAGCAAAAAAAATTCTTAGGATTTTTTTTTTAAAGCTACTAAGAGTTTGGAAATATTTATATAATATTTATACTTGTCAGAGCAAAACTGAAGAACAACTAAGCTGTCAACCCTTTTAAAACCTAGGTATCATGCAGCTACATAACTTCTTTTTTTTCCTTTGTGGGCAGGGTCTGTCAAGAATAAATTATTACTCAGACAGGAGGGAAGAAAAGTGTTGAATGATGCTGTAGACAGTGGCATTTCATGCTAGTCCAAACCCCAGTATCACATTATTATTTTTTGAGAGAGGCGGGTGAGGAATCCAGCCTTTTTGGGTACCAGAAGGATTGTTTTTCTCACCCATCTTGCACATTTGCCACTCATAGGATCTGCATTTCCTGTTGAGATTATACTTGTACTCCTGGAAGGACATTCACAGGAGACGGAGAACAGTAATTAGTCATTGGCATGAGAGGATTTTCTTGTGAAGGGGTAGCAATCCTGGAGAAATGCACAGGGCTTGAAGTAACACTCTGAAACTCAGTGGCAGTAGCCCATCACCAGCCCTGGTACTCTTGTGAGGATAAAATCATGGTCTCAAGATTGAACTGTAGCAACTCACATTTGTTATTAAAGTGGTACTTCTGAGAGCAGCTAGGTACATCTTACAGCAGGAACCTTGCAGAAGGTCATTTGTTACTGACGTATTTTTAATAGAACAACCATCTCTGAGGAAATCATTGATCATTGCAGCTAATGACCAGAATATGACACAGTTTAATTAATAATTGTATCAGCACCAGCTAGCCATTTGAAAAAGAGAATTTCCTTGACCTTTAATGATTTCTAATTAATTTAGAAACTACCTATGTTAGAAGCTAGACAAAAAAAAGCCAAGTTCCAGGGCTCAGAAAACTTTTAATGAGAACCCATTTGACACAAAGTGAAAAATTATCACAGAACTGTTACATATAATCCATCATTATTTCAGTGTGCAACTGCACTTACTGAATCTGGAAGATCCCACCATCCCCTGAATACAATGACTATGTCTTTGCAAAAGGGGAGAATTATCTCTATTGCCTTTATTTGCAACGCATTCCTGTCCTGCTGCCTGTCTTGTTTCACGCTTTTAAGTACTCTGTTTGCATATCCCCTTGAATAGACAAAAGAATAAGCGCATGTCATACTGACACTGAGTAAAGCGAGAGAGCAAAACCAGAAGAGAAGGATGACAATTATTTTTAAAAAAATAAATATATAATGTCTCAATGTAAAAAGACCTTGCAGGAACAAACATGACTCAAAGATTGTCTCATATGCTGACAGAGTAGTTACCCGGTGGGAAGAGTTAATTGGCTGAGACTTCCTTTGAGCAGAACAGCAAGGATTTGGAGAATGTAAAATGAAAATGTTTCAAAATACATTTAGAAAAATGAGTCAACAGGTCAAGGACAATGAGGCAGAGAAGAACCACCTGGAAATATAAGCTCCAAGGAATATAGAAGCTTAAGGCCTGGCAAAACAAAAAGGCAACACAATAATATACTAGAGGGCAATGAAAGTATTACAGTATTTCTGCTGCTTGTATGAAGTAAATCTGAGGCAATTGCAGGTATAATAAATAATCAAGAGAGAACAAACAAAGATCATCTCATACAGATTACTTACAATTATAATTGTCTCTGCACATGAGACAATGTGAGATCACAATGGATTTCTTTGTAGGTGTCCACTCTAAATTATAACAGTTGTTATGTGGCTTTGGTATATTATCTATCATACTTTCATAACTACATTTTTTCCTTATTAGTACTGGACCTTCTGCCCCTTCTTCTTCTTCTTCTGGATGGTGGTGGTGCAAGGAGTCAGAACAGTGAGAGAAACAACCATGCAGACTCCAAGGTCAGTGAGGAAAGAAAGGAGGAGGTGTGCTGGAGCAGACTCCCCTGCATTCTATGGAGAGGATTGGTGAAACTGAGATTTGTTTTAATTTCTTTAATGACCCCGTATCAGGGGCAGAGATCCATTTTGATAATGACCCCATATCAGGGGCAGAGACTCATTTTGCTACAGCTGGCCCTGGACCAGGGGCAGCGATTCACTTCATTAAAGGCCCTGAGTCAGGGGACAGTGACTATGGCTGGAACAGGCTGTGTCCTGAGGAAGGGACCCAATATCCACAGCTGTAACTGTGGGGAGGAACCCACAGTAAAGCATTTCATCAAACTTATGCCCAGAAGTGGCCAAGTCCCAAGAGAGGAACCCTATAACTGCAGAAACTGCAACCATGGCAAAGAATCCACACCTGAGATATTCACCAAGGACTGCGTCCCGTGTGAGGGACCCTGTATCGGCAGAAGCCACAGCTGCTGGGAGCAACCCATACCAGAGAAGTTTGTTAAGGACTGTGTCCTGGGGGAGGAACCCCGTGTTGGAGCAGGGGAAGAATGCCAGGAGCCATCCTCATCTGAGAAGAGAGAAGTGGCAGAGCCCATCTGTGAGAGACTGACCCCATCCCCGACTCCCTGCCCCTCTGAGTCGTTGAGGGTGGAGGAGGTAGAGATATCGGGAGCAGTGAGCTGGGCCTGGGAAGAAAGGAGGGATGGGGGAGGAAGATCTTAAAGTGCTGGTTGGAATTTTCTCATCATCCTACTCCCTTTTTGCTTTTATTCCTTTCTGTTTCTTGGAGAATAAACTTTCCTACTTTCCTCTCTAAGTCGAGCACTGGAGTCTGTTTTGCCCGGAACCGTAATCGGCAGCGAGCCCTCCCTGCCCTTGTCTCAATCCACAACAACCTTGCTTATCTTTTTACTCCCATTTTGCTGGGGCCTCTGCCATTCTAATGAGAGTGGGGGTGAATGGGGGGCACTGAGCGAGAGACTGTCGTGGTGCTGCTGTGCTAGCTGGGCCAAACCACGACAATCTACCAGGTACTCAGGAGATGAACCTGTTTGTAGCAAGGGGGTTGGACTAGATGATCTCTAGACATCCCTTCCAACCCCTACCATCCTGTGATTCTGTATGAAATAAGAAATCATGTTGTACAGAGTGTGGCAGTGAATGTCACCAGCTGTAAGAATGACCTTTGGGTCTGAGTTTGACAGAGCCTCCTTCTTTCTTCTCCCTGCAAGGCAAAGTTCATCCAGCTGCCATAAGCAGCTGCTCCCACCACCAGAACAAAAACCATGGTTTCATCCTGCAGGATATCCAGAGCCAGGACAAGGCCAGAGGAGAACATTGGAAAAAAATAATTACTGGTTCCTGCAGTTTATGGCGTCATGACAACTGTCCCTTATAAGCCACCAGACCATGCACATCTGCCCTAGCAGGAGTCTGTAGAGCTTGGGACAGCTCTTTGGCATCTCTCTCCTCAGGCTCCAAGGTGCAGGTTGCCACCCAAAGCTGCTGCCTAGGCAAAGTGCCAGCTTTCCCATAAAGTGAACTTGAAGAGCACTTGATTGTTGGTTCTTTTCACATCATTGCACTTCATACACTTAAAAGCTACAACAAAAAGTGGCATGAATGTGCACATCCTGAGAGAACCTTCTACTTCCCAAAAACTTTTTGCTGTCCTGTTTCCCACCGCAAAGTAGCTTGCCTGTTTGTACATACTAAGGCCAGAGGCAGGTCTGGTTGCATCTTCCCATAAGAGTCCCATAAAATTTAGTAGGAAGAAAAAGAGAGGAGAGGTCTTCCAATGTGGATCAGTAAGAAAAATGTTAAAGAAACTACTAGAGTCTGTGGATAAGACAGCAAATCGCAAGTAGAAAAGAAGTAATCACACTAAAGTCTCCTCTAAACACAGCCTCATCCTTCAGTGTAGAAAATCTGAACATGGAAAGTGTTTCAGTTGTTTAAGTGCATTACGAAGAGAGAAAGAAAAAATAAATTGAGTGAGGCAGCTTCCCTGACAGGTCTTGCTTTTGAATCATAGATGTGAAATTTATCTTCTGCTTCCCTGCTGCTCACAGTTTTCTAGGCACTAAATCTCCCTTTGTTTTTCACCACTGCCCCCTTAGAAGTGTCAACCAGCACTGACTTCCACTTGATCTGATCTTTAATTGGGCTCCCCATCTGCAATATCATACCCGTCCTTGAGGCTTGGTGTCTTTCACACAAAAACAAAGTGTGGCAAGCTTAACTCTCTCAGAGGAGCATGACTTTGATCTCTTTTCCTACTCACTGTTTTGAGACTTTCACCAAGGTGAGATTTCTACTGCCCACAGCCAAAACACTGAAAACCTTGACTGCACTTTTGAGGAAGGGACAAAGAAAACAAATATATTTAAAGCCTTACGGAGACATTGCAACTGCTGTTCTATCTCATAAGATCCCCTCTTTGCCTGGGAGGAGCAATGAGTTGTGCAGAGAGAACTCAGCACTGGAAAACTTGAGGAAGCATTTGCAAGCTGACTCTGGCTCTGACAACCCCAGGCTGTTCTGACTGAAGCAGATGGTGCTGTGCTTGCCTTTGCTATGTTCTAGCAAGTCCTTGGAGGGCAATCACACTTGAAAATTATTCGCACAATATGGTCTAAACAGGTACTTTCTCCCATTTTCCAGTCAAGAGGCCCTGCGAGGCCAATGAAGAAGGGAAACTAACTTCTTAGAAGCTTTTTAAATCACATACTTAGGGCAAGATAAGCCAGGCCTGTGAAGAAGACGAATCTAAATGAGCACAACAGTGACATCCAGAGGGCAGAGATCAGCAAGCAGGACTTTGCCATATAGCAGAGACAGAACCAAAAAAAACCCCACGAGGTGGGTTTCCAGTCCACTTAATGGTCGGCTTCTCACTTCCCATAGCTGCTGCTTTATCTACAGATCTGACTCCCCAATAAAAGCAAGGGATAGGGGTCATTTCTCAGCTGTAAAGGACTAAAACACCACTCTTTATGTAGGTCAAATGGAGACATCTTACCTCAACAAACAAAACATGAGTGCACAGAGACACAGGACTAGACAAATGGAGTTGTTTCTGGAGTAGTCTCAGCTTTCTAAGAAGACAAGAGAGCTGGAGCAGCACTATCAGTCCATGCATACTTGCCACCACTGCTCCAGGTGACTATCACCCGCTCTTTTATCTGGAGCACTGTGTATGTTGTGAGATTTTACTACATCATTGGCTGTCTGAAACGGCTTTTTGGATCCTCCCATTTCACAAGCGCTCTTTCTATCTCAATCTCTTAAACGATTCCTTCCGTCCAGCCAGCTCCCCTCTCTCTCTTCTGAATCTGTGATTTTACATGCTTTAAAGAAATACAACTCAGAGTTGTACAGAAGCTGGTGGCTGTTTTCCATAGTTTCACCAGTAGTAAGTAAAATTGTGCTGTCAGGGAGCCTCCAGATCATGGTATCCCTGCTACTACAGGAACAGGGATTTAAGACTCCTTTTACAAGATAGAATGCTGTATGTGGGGTAGATGCGTAGCTTATGTTTGACATATCCAGACCAAACTGGAATGGTATTATATCAGGTTAGGCTTAGTATACATTGTAGCAGGTGAAAAGGTTTGAGTACAGACCTCCTGCAGGGCTTGAGCAAGCTGCGTTTCACTTGTCTGCAAGCTTAACAAGGCTGCTATTTGCTCCAGCAGGAATGGAAGTCCCAGAGGGGGAGACCATTATCCTATTTACTGAGCCACAATGATTCACTTAGCATTCAGTTTCCATCAGATACAGCAGCTCCTGGAGTTTAAACTAAATCTGCTTCCACCCTGCTGTGATTTCAGTTTCTCACTGATTTATCCAGCTTTCCAGAAACTTCCACTTTCTGAGACAAGAGAGCAAGTTTTGCCATTTGTTTATCTGTTAACTGTAGATAGATTTTGGAGAAGCTAATTTTAAATGCAAAGTACAAGGAGACTTGTTGGGGGAGAGGGTCAGGGATAAAGCACACTGTCTGGTTAAAATCTGTAAGAAAAACTTGTCTTGTTTAGAAAAAAGCTCTTATGTCACTGAAGGAAACGTTCCAGCCCAATATGAAAACAACTTCAATGAAATCTATCTTGAAAATGCCCTTTGGTAGAAGTTGAGCTAAGCTATGGCTGGTAGACAGTTACAGACAGGGCGTTCCTGACAAGGGGACCAAGCAGACACCCGTAACCCAGGGTTAATAAAGGGCAAAGGGACAACCACAACATGAGTGCCAGAGGTCACAGAAGATGCACAGCAGCTCCAGCCCTGACCACCTCTGGGACAATAACCAAACAGCTGAGAGAAAAGGGTGTGAAGATTGACACAGTCTAAGTCCTCCTTAGACTGACTGGGAACAAGAAATCAAGCCAAGGAGAGGCTTCCTCTCCCCAAAGCCCAGTGCTACAGAAAAAGCTGTGCTGTGCACGGAATCATATGGAGCCTGCAGTGGAGAACAGTGGCTCTTTCTTTCCACACTGGAGATTACCTTGTGATCTTTAAGTTCTCAGTGGGCATCTGACTGCTGCTGTGTACCTCAGATGGGCACAGGCATATTCAGACCAAATTCCTTTCAAGTGTTTAGCAGGACTTCTACTTTCGGCTGAGTACCAAACTCTGCCCCTTTTGAAGTCAATGAAAACTCCCCTAGATTTCAATAGTATTTGGATTTCAATTCGTAAATCCATCTCTTCCTCCTTTCAATGCAGAAAGCATGGTTTGAGCTTGAAGACATGCAATGAATTATGATTTCTGTTGAGAAAGACAGACATAGACGTTTAAAAGGATTAAAATGCTGTACATCTGAGCTGTGTTCCAGCCAGAACATAGAATATGTTGAAATAGATGTTACTGTCCCACTTTGATACACTTTTTCAGGTTCTCCTTGCTGCCTCTGAGGAAAAAGATTTCCCAGGAGCTGTTTAAACAGTATCAAACGTTGCAAACCACAGGAACATGTTTTCTGGAAAATACAGTGAGAAGAACTAGTTCCAAGAGGAGGCAAGTTAGTATTGTATTACCAAAATACATTTTGACAGCTCAAGTGGCTTGATCTATTTTTCATGGCAAAGTAGCAGCTTTAAAAGTGACTTTGACCTCTGGTCATACAGCTGGTGCCTCAGTGCTCCTCAAAAGCTACAGATCCTGCAAGCTCCCATGCTTCAGGGCTGGACCAGACTCACCAGTGGGGATTTAAGGAATCTGCGTTATGGCATGGGAATGTTAGATTTGTGATTCAGGAGCAAAAAGCTATGTCAAATCTGTCAGTCTTTTTAAGGCAGAGCTGAGATTAAGAAAGTCATAAGATCATCAACAGGTTCAGCTTTCAGCTCTGCCACAGGACCTCCAGGCATTGTGTCCAGCTCCAACCTTGTGAAGCACAGGTGATCTGAACTCTCTTCTGAGGGCTTTCAAGTATACCTGTGTGACTGGTGAGACACCATTCTGGTCAACGGAGCTGGCATTTTTTTCTGCTGCTATATTTGCCCAGGCAAAGGGCAGAAGAAGTACCTGGCATAAATTAGCAATTTTGCTGTCTTGAGGTATATCAGAACATGCTCTTTTCTTCAGGCAGTTTTAGTCCCAAGTATTACTTCTTCCAGTTTTTACCAATTTCTGTTTAGTTTCTACTAATTCAGAAAAGAAAATCTAGGGAATGCAACATCTCTGGTTTTTGCTAAAGTAGGAGAAATTTTGGCATCTCTTCCTGGGGCAAGGTTTTCTACGAGTAGAAGCAGCCACAGCTAGTGAGTAGAAGGAGGATGCAGAGAAAGTTGTTTGACAGTTTGCAGACTGCCAAATCCTTTCCAAAAATCAGAAGCTATCTGCTGCAAGTGTCAGCAAGTTCCCTGGATGGCAGCTGTTCTTGATTTCACTGTGACTAATAGGAAAGATCTGTGGTGAACTGGATTGGAAAAGCTGCTTCAGGGAAATAAGTGCAAAAACTGGCAAACTTCACAGAAACCAAGGAGCAAGGTTGCTTGTTCTGCTGTCATTCGTTGACCCTCAGGACCCTCAGGCTGATACAACAACTTATGCAATAAAGTATAACTACAGTAGAACTCCATCTAGCTGCACAAGGAACTCTTTAAATGAGATTTTAAAAGTTAATAGAATTAAGAAGAAGATATAAAATACAGGACATATTAATGACAGCTTTAAAATATTTACACTGGCACAGGTATGTGGGGACAAATCATTACAAGTCACAAGAGGAGCTGACAGTATTAGGAAGCAAAAGAGAGCTGAAATAGAATTCAATAACACAAGTTTGAGAAAGGAAGGAATTATGTCCAGAAAAGGCTGAATTTATCATATTTTTGCTTCAGTCTTCACAAGAAAGAATAATAGTGGCTAGATACCGACACATTGTTTACCATCTCCTTTCCCCATCTGGCCTGAATTCTCTCCTCTGATTACCTGAAATGCTGGATACCATTCAGCCAGGAGTTGCTACAGAGAGAGCTAGCACTCTGTGAACAGTCCTGAGCTCTGGAGGATGGAAAAAGGCCCACAGCAACAGCTATGATGCTTGATCTTCCCATCAAGTTCTAGTGAATAAATGCAAAAATAAAAGACCTGTAAAATTATGCATTAGTCACCTTCACTGTGACAGGAGAAAGGCCAAGGGCAGATCTATTAAATGCTACTGTATGCTACTGACTTGAGTGATAGAGTAGCAAATAAGCTTCTGAAGAGTGTAGGTCAAAGCTTATTCCTGCTTGAGGGCAAGATTAAAATTCAAAGTGCTTCTCCCATTTATCAAGATCAATCTCAGGCCAATTAAATCGAAGTTTTGTTCCAGAAGTGGAGAAACACCACACCAAAGTAGGAAGAAAAAGGGATAATCTATGCTCAGATGGAAGGAAAGGGCTCCTCTGGGCTGCAATGTTACAGTGAATGGGCACAGGACCTATACTGGGCATATATATACACCAACTGAAAAGACATCAACAAAAATTAGGTTGGAAGAAAAAGGTACATCCATTTTAGGTACCCGTGGTTAAAAAATAGCTTACGAAATAAGGGAAATTATTATTCCTGTACTCAGCACTGGAGAGGCACAGACAATAATGTCTCTAGTCATGAAAAAAATCACACTTAATGAAATGTGGAGAGAAATAAGAGTGAAGCAACAGAAACTATCAAAAGTTCAGAAATATAGTTTGTAAGGAATGGATGAAAAAACTGTATTTGTTTAATGTCCAGACAAAAAAGCAAGAGAGGAACAAAACAACAGCCTCCAAACATAAAAAGGGATTTTATCAAGAGAGATAGCAATCAATAAATTATACTCCATGTCCACTTGGGAAAGGAAGGCATTTAGTCAAATTTCTCCTTAAAAACCACTACTATTGCAAAAATACTGTAAAAATGATGGACATAATCTGTCAGGGATTATATAAGAAGTAACATAAGAAAAAACATAAGAAAAAAACTATTTCACTGTTCAGGTGAGGGAGCCCTGGCACAGGCTGCCCAGAGGGGTTGTGGAGTCTCCTTCCTTGGAGGTCTTCAAGACCAGCCTGGACATGTTCCTATGTGACCTGATCTAGGTGAACCTGCTTCTGCAGGGGAGTTGGACTAG
This sequence comes from Colius striatus, assembly GCF_028858725.1. NCBI lineage: Eukaryota > Metazoa > Chordata > Aves > Coliiformes > Coliidae > Colius > Colius striatus. The sequence goes on along the minus strand of NC_084760.1, from coordinate 68,999,785 downwards.
ATGATCTCTAAAGGTCCCTTCCAGCCCCTACCATTCTATGATTCATTCTATGATTCTATATAGGTAAAGCTAACAGAATCTCCAATCAGGGCAGCAGGCCTCTTGACATCTCTTTTGGAGACTAATTTGTGTGATTCCAGTAATTTTGATTACACTATTTTATCTGTTCTTGGACCATTATTTCATCTAAGTGCCTGCACTACAACTGCTAATAACAAAAACAGAGCTGCCGTCCCTTTGAAACCACTTTTGTCCACTATATTTCTGTGCATAATGATCATATCATTAAGTGTCAGCAGGACTAAAGTTTTACTGTAGTTTAATTCCCAAGCATTGAAGCAACGGGCTTACAGTTGATAAATGGAGCACAGTTGTTGGTTCTGCTAATGAAGTGGAAGAAAGGTCAGCGTCAATACAAAGGGAAAGTGCTCCATGTGAAGTGTGAAGCTGAAAGCAAATGTTAAAGGCAGAAATGTAGATATCCAAAGTTCCTTAGCAACCCAGACTGACAACCACTACGAACATGCAGTAGCTTACCAGGAAAATTGTTTCTGTTTCACTGAAACTCGTGACTCCATGACTCTGTCAATCCAGGCTTAGTAGTTAGATGTTTCAGCTTCTTCGCTTTAGGCACTCATTCACATTCTCTTCATTTCTCTATTAATTGAGGTATTTATGAACCCATATTAAAATATTCAAAACTATTTAACCTGCTGAACTGGTTATTGGTGCATATAACACACAAGAGTCTGTCATAATTTCCTACAGCACAGAGGATCTTGGACTAGTTTTGCAGCCTCACTCCAAACCAGCCTTCAATTCCTCCACCTTCTCTCAGCACCTGGTTACCTTCTAAACATCCCATTTTTTTTTTTCTAGACATCTCTTTTTTCTACGGTAGCTAGCAACAGGACAAGGGGTAATGGGATGAAGCTGGAACACAAAAAGTTCCACTTAAATATAAGAAAAAACTAATTCACTGTTCAGGTGAAGGAGCCCTGGCACAGGCTGCTCAGATGGGTCCTGGAGTCTCCTTTTTGGAGGTCTTCAAGACCCGCCTGGACATTTTCCTATGTGACCTGATCTAGGTGACCCTGCTTCTGCAGGGGGGTTGGACTAGATGATCTCTAAAGGTCCCTTCCAACCCCTACCATTCTATGATTCTATGATTCTAAACATGACATCTCTCCCTTCTCTTTGAAAATCTGAGATTTTTCTCTGCTGAACAGAAGAAACACTTGCTTTGAGAGGAATATCAGGGCTGTTATCTTATGACGACGATTCACTCAGACATCAGACATGTGCCAGGAGCCTTAGCTGGATGGAGACACTCAGCTCTGGAGGACTGTTTGAAAAATTTTTCTCCTCTAAACATGACCACTTCACCATAATTAGTACAGACTCATCTTTCCTCTCACCACTCGGCAGAGCCGAAGAAGTTGGGTAAGATGTGAAATGAGAAGACTTATCTTCCCTGGGAGAAGGAGGATGCTGTGCTCCAGCCAGCCCTGTTGAGAACAAAAGCCAAGTTGTGCTCTTTCAAGTACAATCAAGAGACAGATTTCATTTCTCATCCAAATCCACTCCTGTCTGCTATTGGATTGTTAAGTCCTAGTTATTTATTAAAGGAGAATGCCATATATTTATGGAAGGCAGCAGAACTAGTAATTGCTGAGCTTTGGGAATGAAGGAGGGAATAAAATACGCCTTATCTCAGTTTCTGACACTTAAAGCAGCACCCAGAGCCATGCTCTGCCTTTGCTGGGCAAGACTATCTCTTCCCAAGGTGAAATCTCTTCCTCAATTCCCATAAGGCAAGAGGTTAACAAAAGGCAAGAGAGAGGCATGTAGGTCAACCATTTCTATTCCCTACATGTTTTACATCCTATCCAAATGCAATTTTCTGCTTCTCCAGGATAATATTCCCCTTGCAGTTTGCCCCTGCACGAAGTTTCACCTGGGCTCATTCATTACTCAAGGGTTGAGAACAATATTGACTGGACTGGCTTCAGTCCTGTCCTTTCCAACACTCTGTCCCTAAGGTGTATACGTGCCTCCCAATCTCAGCTTCTCTATCCCTTTTCACCTTTCCCATTCTATCCCTTTCCTCCAAAGCCATTGGCCTTTGTAATGCTTCCAAAGGAAAGGCTTCTCAGTACTTGAGGAGCGAGTAGGAGAACAGACTACATGGACTGTGATCTGTATCTAAGACTCAAGTGTTGAAAAGTGAGAGAACAAGTTCTGGGAGGATGCCCCACAACTAAACAGACCCCAGTGGTGATCCAAATGTGCTTAAACCAATGCTTGTTAATTGACTGAAGCAGTTTAGCTGAAGTCTTGCTTTGGCTGGAGCTAGCTTGGTTGTTTAGCTTAAAGCATGAGCTTCTTGACACTGAACAGCTTTGCATGATCACAGAGTCTGATTTTCACATCAGAGAATCAGACTTTGGTTTTACATTGTATATCATCTTCCACAGTGACACACTAGTGGTGAAACATCTTCTGTACAAGGAAAGACAGGCAAAGAACCACCAAAAGGGGAGATTTCTCTTGTGCTTGGGAACGAAGTAAGGAACTGCCAAACCTAAGTCTTGTTCTGCTCTGGCAAAGAACAGACTCAGTGGTATTTTAATATTGAACCAATAACATGTTCAAGATATTGTTGAGCCCAAAGTGAGTCAGACCAAGTTTGGAAAAGGTTCTGACAGGATTCAATTAAAGAGTTCCTGAATAGAGAAAGCTGTAGTGGAAGGAGGAAGAGAGCTAGTAGGATGCCGAGTCAAATGAGAACAGAGCAGGAATGACTGACTCCCTGCCATGCACATTGGTACCAGGTAGTGAGGGCATTACAGATGGGTAGCAGCTTTCTTAGTTCACCCCTCTGCAAACATTGTATTTTTCTTGAGAGACACGGTGAGAAGTTCAGGGTAGGAAAAAGAGCTGGCTTTGCCCCTCATTGATCTCCCCAGGCATCTCCATTTAAGAGTAAGTAACAGTGGATTTACTGTGAAGCCTGCATGGACAGAGAGTCCAAGTTCATCCTGTCAACTATGCAATAGAGAAACAAGCACTGACCTTTAGTTTCATCCCACTGCCAACCCAATCTGACCCAGGTAATTAAAGCCAAGAGACAGTTATTTGTGAGCTGAAGGTCAGAATACAGAGATATCTGCCAACAGCCAGGAATTGATGCTTAACAACTGTCTTGTGATGCCTTCTTTGAAGAGTTCCCAACACAGCCCTGCATCAACTGCTGATGGTGATCCACTACCATGAGCATTTCAACACTCTTGACTTCAGAGGCAGACGTGACTCCTCTGAGCATGGAAAAGAGCGCTGTCACTTCTCAGTTGAGGTTACATCTTCCCCCAGGACTCTCCTAAAGTAATCACAATGCAGAACTCTGGCATACATTGCACGGTGTGGATTTGGCAGGTTGCAACATCCCAGGACTGTAGAATTAATATAGTATTTTTTTGTCTTGATGCTGAAGATGTGATTGAACTGAAATACAGTTAATGTTTGTGCCATGTGGGGAAACTTGCAAGAGCTGCACTGAGAAGTCAGATGTCAGATGTCCCAAGTTACACAGGACAAATCCAGCAATGAATCACTTAAAATACTGCCTCCTGCATTTTATTTTTAACATCTTGCAAATATTTTGTGATAGAAAGCTCCCAAACATCATGTTTGGGGGTAGGGAGGTCATGAACTTGATACACATATACATGTACATATGCATGTAAGAGTTTGTTATTTTTTCATTATTTTCCCACATTAAAGAAAAAAAGTCCTACCATCAAATTTTGTGAAGTAGAGAGATGTTTCAGCACATCTAGTATTCCCTCATCCTGATTTCTTTTGAAAAATGCTGATCCAGTGGAACCAAAATGGTCCCTGGCCCTTGTGTTCATCCTGCCAAATCATCCCAGGCAATGCAGTACAGACCATCCTGCTCTCTGTCCATGACCCACCACGTCCCAGGCAGCCAGCTCCCACATCACTTTGTGTGGCTGAACAGTTCCCAAGGCACAGTGGATGTCAGGACCATTTATGAAATATCTATAATAAGCATTGACGTGTTCCAGAACAAAACCACCACCAAGCAACAGGTGCATGTTAAGAGAAGGTGTCCTGCATGATGGTCAAGGAGGACTCAGAAGTACAGATAGATCCAGAACTGATGAACTTTTTAAACAAACATAAATAACAAATGCAAACTTGTCACAGTATATACAAAGAGAAGTTGTTGTGTAGGGTGTCCTGTCTGTGCAGTTGTCTTCTGCTACAAGGTGGCCAGTTCCACTTGTATAATTTCTAACAGTGAAATGGTAATATATGGCAAAGCACTGAAATGTCATCCGATTGTGTTCCTGCAAACTTTAAGCTCTGATTAAACCACACTATTTCAGGAGGAGGCAGCATTTGCAATGTTATCATGATGTCATTCATGGAGAACTATTTGGATATTAAGACTGAAAACTGTTTCACAGCTGTAACTGCAGAATCTCTACAAACATACTTCTTCCCCCCTGCATTAGTTGTCTGGATAAAAAGGTAGTGACAGGCACATCTAGGTTCCTGCCTCCTCAACTGACTAATAAGCCAAGGAATCAGATTTGGCTCTTTGAAAAAGAAAAGAAATAAACATCACCTCCTATACACCCCATAGGAATAGAGGTATCAAACTGCCTTACAGTAACGAGGACTAGAGGGGAAATGAAACTGAGAGCTCAGACATCAGCCACTGCAACTAGAGATAAGGAAGACCTGGGCAGAAGGAGATGTCCACATCAGCAAGGAACCTCTGCATGAGGTTACCCCCTCCTGGGAGAAAGGGAGGCCAGTTGTTTCTGACAACACCAGGAGAAGAAGGAGGTCTCAGAAGTACATTGGAGGGAGCATGCCAGACTGCATGCTCAGCTGTTGCTCAGTAGGACGTCCCAGAGTGCCATAACCAAGGGTACATTAAATGCCTGCCCTTTGTGCTAGCTTGGTACAACTCAAGTATTCCACTACACAGAAGTCAGCATTGCCCCATGTCACTCAGCCTCTCCCAGTGCTGGCAACAGCAGGCGACATCCTGCACGAGTTTCCATGGACCACTCCAGCTCTAATTCCTACTCCCTCCTGTACTCCCATCTGACGAGTGACATGTGCACTTTCCCCACACCTGCCAGTCACCCTGTCAAAGAGCAATCTCACTGCTTCCCAAGAAGGACACAGGCTTGCAGACAGTCAGGATGTGTGCAGCACCAGGCTCACAGTCTAATGAAGACAACAACCACGGACACAGATTTCTCCTTGATAGATCACTAACTCTGAGATGTTTAGCTGAGTGGCCTGCCAAAATCAGGGCAGACGACTGCAGCCAGCTGTGTCCAGACAAGGGTAATGGAGGCTTTGGGTTTCTTCTAATTATTTGTTATTGCAAATATCTTATAGCCATTTCATGTAGTAACTCACTGAAAAGAAATAACTCTTCAGTTATTTCTCTTCATCTATAACTGTCTCTTTCATTTATAACTCTTCATTTAAACCTGGCTTGAATACTAGCATGTCCAATGCAAAATGTAAACGAAATTTGACCTAAAAAATAAAGCTTTAGACTGAGTCTAGGCTCTTTCTCTCTTTCAGACACCTCTAGGAATAAGCCACTACTAAATCAGAAGTAAACATAAAACTTGCTGTTTGCTCAGTCTTTCCCCTACTAATGTCATTTTTCCAGGACTGAGTTTCTAAAGAGGATCAAAACAACAACCACCACATAAAGAAAAGAAGGGGAAATCAGTAAGCAAATGCATTTATAGGAGACTGGAAGGTTATAAGATCTCTCGATTTCTATGAAGACAGGCTGAGAGAGCTGGAGTTGTTCAGCCTGGAGACGGCTCCAGGGAAACCTTATAGCAGCCTTACAGTACATAAAGAGTACCTCCAAGAAAGCCAGAGAGAAACTTTTTTTTAAGGGCATGTAGTGATAGGACAAGGGGTAATGGCTTTGAACTGAAGGACAGTAGATTACATATTAGGAAGTTCTTCCCCATGAGGGTGGTGAGGCACTGGCACAGGTTGTCCAGAGAGGACATCCCTGGAAGTGTTCAAGGTCAGGTTGGATGGTGCCTTGATCAATCTAGTCTAGTGGAAGGTGTCCCTGCCCATGGCAAGGAAGTTGGAACTGGATGATCTTTAAGGTTCATTCTAACACAAACCATTCTATGATTCTCTTCTGTGGTTAGACAGGAACCATAGTTTGTACAAGAAGCAAGGACTGGAGGAAAAAAAATAGACATCTTTCCAAGCACAGACCCGTGCTTCCAGAAGAATAAGTTTTGTGTTGGGATGCAACATATTCAGGTATGCTGATAAAAATACAGATATCAAAGGTAAAAGGATGTGGTGGTTTAGCCCTGGCTGGGTCCCAGGTGCCCACCAAGTTGTAATATCACTCCCCCTCCTCTCCTGGATAGGAGAGACAGAAATATAACAAGGGGTTTGTGAGTTGACATAAGGACAGGGAGATTGCTCAGCAATTAGAGTCATGGGCAAAACAGACTCAACATGGGGAGAAATGGTTTGATTTATTAGTGAACCATCAGAACAGGGAGATGAGAAATAAAATTGGATCTTAAAACACCTCTCCCCACCCCTCTCTCCTCCAGGACTTTCCTTCCTTCCCCCTAGTGGCACAGGGGATGGGGGTTTGGGTCAGTTCATTACAGATGGACTTTGCCGCTGTTCCTTCCCATGGGCTACAGCTCCTCACGAACTGCTCCAGCATGGGTTCTCCCATGGGGGCTTCTCACACCCTGCCCCAATGTGGGTCATCCATGGGGACAACAGTCCTTCAGGTACCAACTGCTCTAGTCTGGGTCGCTCAGGGGATCAAAAGAAGTCCTAACAGCAAACCTGCTCTGGTGTGGCATCATCTCTTCCCACAGGCTCCCAGGCCCTGTCAGGAACTTGCTCCAGGGTGAGCTTCCCAAGAGTCACAGCCTCCTTCAGGCATCCACCTACTCCGGCACGAGGTCCTCCACAGGCTGTAAGTGGATCTCTGCTTCCCGGTGGCCTCCATGGACTGCAGGGGCACAGCTGCCTCACCATCGGCTGCAGCACAGGTCACAGGGGAGACCTTCTTTCAGGGCCTGAGCACCCTCCTCCCCCTCCTTCTCCACTGACCTTGGTGTCTGGGGAGGTGTTCTCACATTCTCACTCCCTGTTGCTGCTGCAGTTCAACGCTGTGCAGCAACTTCTTCCCCTTCTCAAATACATTATTCACAGAGGTGTTACCTCCATCACTAGTTGACCAGGCCTTGGTCAGCTGCAAGGTCCATCTTAGAGTTGACTCATTAGCCCTGTCAGCTACAGGGGAAGCTTCTGCCAGATTTTTCTTTAAAGAAGCCACCCCTGTAACCCCCCCACTACCAAAACCTGGCCCAGGCAAAACCACTACAAAGGACCAATTTCTCCCCATCAGGTCAGCAGTGTTTAGTAACAGACAGCTCTAACTATATCAGTCCATAACATATACATAGAGGTCCAGACTCTAAATGGTTACCACCTTGCACACCACCTCTCTAGGTCAAAATTTACCTGTCTCAGGCTGCTAAACAACTTCAGCCATCAGAGCACTATAAGTCTCTTGCAAAAAGCAACACAGTGCCGAGTGCCTCAGAGACCTTTGGATCTAGAGAAGCCAAACAAACAAGCTAACTTTAAGGAGAAGCTATTACAGTGGGATTTGCTGAACATTATATTTAGAGAGCTAGCAATGACCTGCCTTCAATCTCAGAGCAGATAAACTTGAAAAGACGTGATTTCTGAGTATCCTAGGCAGTTAAGACAGCAAAAACAAACAAACAGAAAACTCCTTTGCCCTATCACAGAAATTGGATTATCTTGCTTGACAATCTATTTAACTCATCATTATTTCATATTTCAACTGATGTTCTAGCTGAGTCACCACCTGGTTTGCTTTATTTTCAAGAGCAGCAAAGTATCTGGTTGTATGAGCAGGAGCAAGAGGGTTGGGTTTTTTTCTTCAAAAGCAGTAACATAATTTTTCCATAGCAGACTGTCCTTTTACTGGGAAAATGTTTTTCAACTTCAGCAAATGGAAACTAACACATATAGACCTGTACTATACACCTTGGCATAATTTGCCTATGTACCTAAAACTTTTCTTTTGTCCTGGCATTAAAGTTTTCAAAATCCCAAGAAAGGCTAAATTAGGCCAGTATCATAGAATCATAGAATGGTAGGGTTGGAAGGGACCTTTAGAGATCCTCTAGTCCTATGAAAAAACCAAAAATGCTAATATTGGTTGAAGTTTTGTAGGTTTTTGTCATACCAACATTAACCGCTCTTGAAGAACCAATGCTGAAAGGCTTTGGAGGAAGCGCCAACTACAGAATATGAGTTTAAGCCATCTTATGGACAGGACTGACCATATACCAAGAAGGGAAAAAGGACAAGTCTGGAAAAAGGCCCTTTTAGCATATTGTTTAATGACTTATGGATCCATTAGCACAAGCCAAGGAACATCTCCAGATCTGGACCTCTCTGCTTAGCTTGCTGCTTGCTGTGAAGATATATTGTTAATGTTTCACACATCATTCCACTGAGAATCTAGGAAATACTTTCCAAAGGAGCTAACAAACATGAAATACATAAAGATCCTTCACCAATACATGGATCTGCAAGTGACAGAGGCAGAAGTTGCGTATCATGGAATAGTAGAGGTTGAAAGAGTCCAACACTCCTGCAGGTCCTCCTAGATCAGGTCACAAAGGAATGTGTCCAGGCTGGTTTGGAAACCTCCAGAGAAGGAGACTCCACAATCTTCCTGGTCAGCCTGTGTCAGGGCTCCCTACCTGATCAGCAAAGAAGTTTCTCCTTAAGTGGTACTTTCCATGTTCCAGCTTCTGTCCGTTACCCCTTGCCCTGTGACTGGGCACTACAGAAAAAAAATGTGTTGTCCCATCCTCTTGACGTCTACCTTTCAAATACTTGTGTTAATGGTGTCTGTGGAGATGTTTCTCTCACATTCTCACTCCTCTTCCCAACTGCAGTTGTGCAGGTTTTCTTTCTCCCTACTTAAATATGTTGTCCCAGAGGTGTTACCACCATTGCCAATTAGCTCGGCCTTGTCCAGCAGCGGGTCCGTCTTGGAACCGCTGGCACTGGCTGTATCAGACATAGAGGAAGTTTCTGGCAGCTTCTCACAGAAGCCACTCCTGTAGCCTTCCTGCTACCAAAACCTGGCCATGCAAACCCAATACAGTCCCGCAGGCAAATAGAAAATGCTACTGCTACCCAAAACATTATGTTTAAAGCAAATTTACCAGTTATTGCAGCATTTATCTGGGACCTACTCATAACCCTCAAAAGACTGTTTCTGTGCCACCTCCTTGACATTATCAACTTGTGTTATTTGCTGCCTCCCGAAATGTCAGCTGCCTAACCTTTCCAGGCTGTTCTTACACGCAGTCTGCTTTTCCAACTCATTAAGTATAGCAAAGGCTTACAGTCCTGGGTAAATCTTGCAATCAAGCCAAGTTGCAAAGGGAATACTAAGATGTTTGAACCGGCTCAGATAGACTTTGTGCACTTCCAATTCCTTATTGCAAAGGTCTGTCTGTGTTGTTGAGCTGCGAGAAAACAAAATCTTTTTTCTTAAAAAAAAATTTAGTACAGACAGTGCAACTTACAATGAGATAATTTTTTTTATAAACGCATTGCAATGGTAAGTAGTCCCTGGCTACAACAGGGAGCAAATCCTTACAAAAAGTTCACTCAAGGCTTGTGACTTGGGTTTCCTGATTTCATGTAAGCTGTGCCTATTGTTTACATTAATTCTCAATAGAAACCGTCTGGCACATGTCAATGGGCATTCTGCAACTGCCTGGGAAGTTGCAAGACTATTGCTACATTATCAGACAGGCTGATATTAACACAAGATGCTAAATACTATATTCGAGATAATATGCAGTATTAACTTTCTGAGGAGCACAAACCACTATTATAGACTCCTCCAGTCCGATTTCTTGCTTTTTTTTTCTGTATAAGTAAGCAAGCCAGGGTTCAGTGTTGTACCTCTAAAACTGATAAAACCCAAAGAGAACTCCAGCAAAAAAAAACCCCTGCAAGTCTGGTCTTGCATGAAGGGCAAGAGCCAGATTTGCACCATCTCTCTTGCTGACAGGCTTACAACCATGCATGGTATCCCTCCCTTCCAGGGCTAAGACCTTTGCCAGAAAAAATCAAATGCTGTGAAGTTTGCAGCCTGACCACAGAATTATAGCCAATAAGCAAATTACTTATTTCTACCTTTAGTTTCTTTTGATCTGTAGAATTTATAAGTTATTTTTACTTTATTTTAGGGTACACTATAGTGCAACCAAAGGCTCTGTCAAGGTGGAGAAAGTAGATCTGTGTTTTATTTCTTGAGGCTGATCAGCACAGCACAGATGGTCAGACAAGAATTATGCCAACTGAAAGGGGTTGAGCTGTGTGTTATAGGTAAAGGGGGAATTCAGCAAATGTGGTTTATGAGAAACATCTGCAGGAACCTGACAATAAAATTAAAGTCAATACAGGAGGGGTTTGCTGAGTTCTTCCTCCCCTAGACTTAAAGGTGTTGTGGCTTTATTGCCAGATGTCTTCATAAATTTTAATAATATTCATAATTACCGACTCAGATTCATGGCACTACTTCATGAAATATTTAACACAGTAAAAACCCCAACAGTTTGCTGCAATTTATACCAACAGTTAGAATGTCACATTCAGGCTAAAAATCAGCAACAACTGTTGAAATAATACCAGCCACTTCATGAACTGCAATAAAAGATTTCTTATCTGCTAATAAAAATCTTGATGGCATTATTAGAGGTAACCAAGATACAGATCATGCCAGAAAATATCAGCATTTGAATATATTTACTATTCCTGTTTTGAAATATAATTCCCATGAAATGCAGATATACATTAACCATTTCTGTTTCTGAAGTAAAAGTATCTTTGGAGAAAAGGAAGGACATAGAGTAGCTCCTTCTCAACACAGACACAGTTCCACAACAAAAGCCATAGGGAAAATTACAGAATTAAAGGCATTATTTCCTTAAGATACTCATAGCAGCAGAGTTTAAATAGTCTTCCCCCCAGTCTCCCATTATTTCTTTTTAGAAGATAAGACAAAAAGCTGTTAAGTTAAATCATGAAGGCTCATCAAGGCAATATTGTTGTGCCAGAAAAGCAATACAGGTTACTCAGTGCAACGATGGTTTGAAATTAGGGGATGCACGTTCTCTTTTCCTGACTGGGACACAAGTTTGTTGTGTGACCTCAAACAGCTTCCCTGTTCCTCACCTCATTTGTACAGAATCACAGAAAACTACATACTGTTCCCTCTGGAGATCTTGTAGTTCCACTTCCTATCCAAAGCAAGGCTAGCTTCAAAGTCAGAGCAGTGCGTGGTTTAGTTGTGTTTTGAAAGTTCCCAGGACTGAGCACTCTCTGAGCACTTGTTCCAGTGCTTAAGAAGGTCATCATAATAGAAGTGGTTACCTTCAAATTTTCCCTTCTGCAATTTGGAACAGTTGCTTCTCATCCTTTTGCTTTGCACCCTTGAGAAGTGCCTGATGGATCTCCCCTGCAATACTCTGTCAGGGAGTAGAAGACAGCAATTAGCTTCTTCCTAAACTTCTCTCCTAGCTAGCCCCTTTCACTCAGTCTCCTCCAGTATGTCCCATGCTATGTCCCCCTGGCCACTTTGCCCACAATCTGTTGGGTTTGTTGATTTCTCCTTTGAGCTTGCATAGAGAGATTGGTTTAAAAATGTGCTTAGTAGTCTATCAGCTGTACAAGGCTGTGCAAGAGAACTTAAACTAGACAAACTTAGCAAGAGCCCAAAAAGTCCAAAGTCTTTGTAGGCAAAGAGGTCATTAAATGTGCCCAATCACCACGTTCATTTACCCCAAGTAGCATCCTCTAACGTTCCTAGAATTGATTGTGATGAAAATCAGCCTGTTCTCCCAGCCTGAAGCTACAAGGACACACAACAAGCAGATTTACAGCTCTCAGAGTAACAGATTTGAAACCTCCCTTGAAAACGTGGCTTTAAACATAACATGTCGAATTCAGGACCTGTTTAACAGAGCCCATTTATGATACAACAGGTACATTTATCAAGCACCTATTTCTGGGGCCACCTCAAATGGGGTTTTTTTGTCCTTGAATAAGATTTATTCAAGAAGTCCTTTATCAATAGATGGCAAGCACTGTGTTTAGAAATTCCCCTTAATTTCACTACCAACAAGCCCAGCTAAAGAACAGATGTAGCTATGCCATTTTTGAAAGACAAACTTGCTTAGAGATAATAAAATGGCAGTGCTTCATACAGGGCTGAAACTGATTTCTGTCACTTGTGTAATTAGCAGTATTCTGGAGTTTGTGCTAAACACAGATATTTAAGCAGCAGTTTCTATGACTACCATCATTCTGCTCATTATCTCTGAAGGATTAGCCCAGGGATTCTCTTTAATAGGTACTAAGAAAGGAAAGTCATGATGGCACACTGTTACTTGGACTACGATAGGTGTTAGAAATACAATGAATCATATCTCAAGAACACTGCTTTCAAGACCTTCTGTATGTTGGTCAAGTGTGTTTGTGCTTTTAGATCAGGAGCTGTCCCTTACCAAACCTGCAAAAAGCTTTCCACAGAGCAAAAAGAAGCAGAGTCCAGATCTGCACCTAAATATGGTTCAATAGGTAGCATGCTTTCACCTCCCCCAGCCCTGCTGCTCCAACCATGGCACAAAGAGAAAAGGTCAGCAAACTGAAGACTTAATGCCCAAAAGTCTGCTTACTAAGATCTTTCTTTTTAGTAAGCTTGAGGAGGTGGCTGGAGGGGACAGAAGACATTTCCTGTAAGAATTAGAGGATCATGAAATTAAGAATTTATCTCTACCAATTGTGCTTTTGTGTCTGCATCTGTGACAAGAGAGAGTTGGTTCCAAGGCTCCAAGAGGATTATTCTCTGCAGTGCTGATTGAAAAAGGAGCTTCCTCCTCCCTGAGGAAACTCCTGGACTTCAAAGTACAGTTACATTCCAAAATCAGACTGTAAAGCTAATATCTTGGAAACTTGCATAAAAGGAGAGAACAGGTTTTTTTGCAATGCTATTAAAAAGAGTACTTGAACCTTTATATCATTTTGGCTTTGATAAAGGGTTTTAGAAATCAGAACATTGTCCAAACATACAAGGAAATCCAACAAATTTACATAAGAAGTTAACTAGTGCATTTTTGTTTCCTGAGTTCTGGTTTTGTGGCCAAAGAACCAGATAGACCTCAAAAAACTTGGGTGAGCACTGAGCTGAGCCCGAATTCTGGGTCAAACCGTGGGCAAGGCTTGGGTTTTATGTGCAGCTGAATTAAAAGGCTCAGGAGAAGCTCCTCCATCTTCTCTCCTTGCATCAAGGAGAGAATCATGGCAAATGGGTGATAAGTACCAAGTGCAAAATAGTTCAGGATACAATTGCAGGCTTACTGACCCAAGTGAAAAGAATGACACTTTTGTAAATGGCACTCACTCAATACTCAAATTAAGACTTATGTGACTTTTACTACCAGCATTCTACAACTGCTGCTAGAACATCCACAGGATTTTAAATGGCTCCTGAAGTCTGAAAAGGAAGCTAATGGCATTGCAAAGTACTGACAAGAAACTTTGTGTTCCCTCTCTTCTGTAGTATGAGTAGAAATTAATTCATATTTCTATGTTAGCAGGCTATGTTAATCTCCATTACACTAGTTACAGCCATTCTACAGCTGTTTAAAACATAACACCAAACCAACTAAACACCAAAAATAATAATCAATAACCCCATCACACACACAAACCCCATAAATCCCAGAGTATTCGCTTTTGAAGATTTTAAGAGCAGTTGTATATTTTACAGAGTTTAGAAGCCCTGTAGGGATTTCATAATGACTTGAAACATTTAGTTGGACCCTACAAAATTGGACATTAAATACAGCTTTGTAGCAGCTACTTTGGTATAGTCACAGAGGTACGGTACTCTAACGGTGTTTAAGTCTTGTCATAACGCAGCCCTGGTGTGCTCAAGCCAACACTCAGTATCCTGGGGAAAACGTTTCCACTTGTTCTGGGTATATCAAGGCAGAAATTAATTTTGAGAGGAAGGCTCTTCCTTCTAGGTTGTTACCATCCAAAAAAAGATATAGTTTTCTTACACAATAGAACCCAAAAGCAGTTCCTGTAAAATGTAACTTTAAGAAGCTTAGATCACTATAGGCCTCCCAGCATGGGCACTAAAACATTCAATAACCTCAATCAATTTAAGACAAGGGATGGATGTCAGATGAACCCAGATGAACCCAATACTCTAGGTTCCTTTTGCATCACTGTTAAATAGATTTGGAGAGACGTAGTGTTCCTCCAGTGGCAGGCTGCATCTGTAACAGGATGAGCTTCAGCATGCTAATTGGCACAGAGTACCAATTGGCTGCTGATGAGTGCATGCCTGGAGGTCCTGGGCAATAGACTGAATGAAGCAAATTTCTGTGTAATTGTCCAAAGAGATTTGGACTGAAATCCTCAATCACAGTTTTAATGACAGAACAATAACTCTGCTTTCTGTCATTACTAGTTCAGCAGTTCCCTGTTGGCTTTTTCCTGAAAGAAGTTGAGATTGCTCTTGGTTTGATTTCTGTGGTGCAATAGTGCAATACCTGGGCCATGCTTAGGTCTAAATGGACCTTGCCATTAGGGAAGGAAAGGTCAGAAACACAACAGAAACACAGAGAGGAGAAGGAAACTCCACTATGCTTTTGTGATGTCTCAGAAAATCCTGTCCAGTGGTGGGAGGGAAACCATAGGACAGGCAGGAACAAATCCCCTTCCTTGTGGGGAGCAAGAGAGATACAGGCTCTGCCAAATCCAGAAGCAGAAATGTCCTTTCATTAGCTGAGTATATGGATGATTGCAGCTAAAGCTAACATGCTACTTGCAGGTAAAACACCTCAGCTCTTTGCCCTGACGTGCAGTGTATGTACACTCAGCATGTGATGGACACTTCACCATTTGCTCTAGGGTTTCTTCTGGGTGCTGTCAAAAGTGACATTTTGGAGCTAGAAATTTCTTCACAAGAGCAAAGTCTTCATTCAGCTTTCCAAATCCTTTCCTTTGTATCAAGCTGTCCTTTAGAAGAACAGCAGTATATAACTTGACCAAGATCACACTGGAACCCCACTTCTGTGTCTCTGCTTTATGTTCTAGCAAAACAGTATGGTTCAGCTCACGTTGGATAAACAATATTGTGGCCTATATGCACACCAGAAAATAGCCATCCATTTCCCTACCTTCCTTTCTTCCCTCTCACTAATACAATTTTGGGGAAAAGATGTAAGAACCACTGGGTTTGTATTCTCCTGCAATGAAGTGTGACTGTTTTGTCTGAAGTTTATTCTCCCAAGCCTCTGACATTATTCATGACATTTCCTTAGATCAACAGCACTTCACAGAACATTACTGTAGCACTGGACACAGTAACTGAAGCTACACATCTCTCCTCTCACTCCTGCTCTCTCCTTTTCACTGACAGCAGAGTATGCAACAGCCTATATTCTCCAGTGCCAATGCTATTGCATTCAGAACCATTGTGTAATACTACTTTTCAAGAAACATTTTGCTGTACATAAGGCTAATCTTGGGTAGGAAGTCAACTTGTTCTTCAATGAATAGAACCAGCAGCAACTCTTACAAACACAACCTCCACCCACACACATCCAACATGGCCATTCTTTCCCCATAAACAGATAATGTTGTTTCAAGATGTTATTAGTGACTAATGAATCTTTATTCTCTGCCACAATACTCAAGGCAATGCTAGTCCAGATGACTACAAAACAGACCATTTTGAACACTATTTTGGACTTTGTTATCCATATACTGTAAAAGAAAACTCTTGCACATTTTTTTCTTTCAAGGAAGTTGACAGAAATTGGAGTCCCGTTGTATAACATCCTACTGAAAGTTGATTGATTAGTTCTAATACTGATTAGCTCAGTGCTAATAAGTGAGATTATTATGTTTTATATAATCTTATGGATCTCTCCTGTCATCTCTGGGATTATAAGAATGTAGACTTCATCCTCTTTAGTGTAAGTTTATAGGTAAGAATGGATGTCATGCAGTTTTGAACAACATTCATTGATAAGGGTAAACCAATCATACAAAAATAGACAAAAGACACAGTTTTCATCTTTATTTCTTCTTAATGAAGCACGCTGGGATTATGAAAGACAAGGAAAACAGAGGATTGAGCAAATGTCACTTTTCAGATATCTACTGCTTTCCCATTTAGCTAAATAAAGACTTGTGTTCATCAAAGAAAGAACTAAAACCACTGTGCATGCATGTACTTCTCTTAAATGCCTTCCCAAAATTGACTACATGTCATTTTGAAGGCAGTAAGCTGAGAAAAGCTGCCAACAGCTAAGCATCTCCTCTGACAGAGCAAAATTGCTCACTGTAGGATACCACAGACCAGGTGAACCACATGCACACAGCACAGCCAGGAACAGAGGAGGCTGTGTACATGAATCTAGTTTAAGATAACTAAAATATTCATTTAGGAGACTGACACAAAATGCTGGAGAAATGCTAGCCCGTCCTCATCAGGTATCTACTAGCACCCAAATGCCGCTCCACCACACACAGCCTCCCTGCATGCAGCTGGCCTGGCCACACACTGCCCCCAGGCTTGGGCTTCCCATCCACTGCTGACAGACCTGACAGGGAAAAGACAGCACTGAGCAGAAAGCATCATTTTTCACTAGGGCCAGCAATGTGGAGGGAGAAAGCAGCAGAAGGACTGAAGACTTATGTAGGCTGACAACAAGGTGAAGAATGTGAGTGAGTGGCTGGCTGGAGTTTCTCAGAGGAAAAAGAACTGAGTAGTCACTGAAGTGGTAGGGGAACAACTGGATCTCTTCCTATAGCTATTAAGTGTTGCTCTGACCCTAGTTCCATTGATTTATTTCCAGATACATGCACGCTTCTGTACACTCTTCCCTCATAATCAGCATTTCCATAGGACAAAAAAAATATTTAGAACAGAGGTTTACAAATGATTTATAAAGTTCTTCCTACCCTGGAGAAAAAGATTTTCATCTCTTGATTTCTATGCTTTTTAAAATTTGCACTTCAAAGAACAAGCCAGAGAGAAAGAACAGGTCCACAGTAGCATCAGCTTAGCTAAAACAATTGTTGAATATTTATTTTCCCTCTTTTCTCCATAGAAAGATTAGCATGACTATATCAGTTGTGTGATGCACATGCTAAAGACAGGAGCTCCGCTGAGCTCTGATATCAACTGAAAAAGCATCTATTGCATTATTTGCGGTTGTTAGGATAATTGTAATTCAATATTTGCATTGCAATAATGCCTAAGCAGTCCCACTGAGACTCACTCTCCTACACAACATATAAGCACGTTGGCATGACCCCCAAAAGGGCTGGATGGCTGCCAGTCCCATCTCCAAGGACATGTGGTTTTAAAGGCTTACTCTGCAACAATGTTCTCGTCAAGACTTGTACATCTGTTACTAGTGCAAGGATCTGAATCAGAAAGGGGAAATGAACAGACATGGGAACTTAAACATGAGTTATTTATATTGTGCTCATGCACAGGGTCTGCAATGAGATCCCTGCAGCAATCAGTTGAAGTCAGCGCAGTTCAACATGGAGCACAAGTGAATCCAGGCACCAGCTCAAAGCCTACTCAGAAGAATACAAGCACTATCAGTTCAGCTAGAGCACACTATCTCCCTCTGTGCTCACAACTGAGCCAGCAATTGGTAATGCTTCTTTCGCTTTTCCATCCTCTATCTTTCCTTCCTTCTTTCTAAAAATTCCACCTTCTTAACATTTTTTTCTTTAAAAATGCTGTAAAGGGGCAAAATACCAAAGCATTCTGTTATTTTCTATGAGAGGAAATAATTTAGAGAAAGGGAGAATAAATAAATAAATAACCTTATGCCTTGACAAGATGTCCAACTCACAACAACAGGATATTGCTTGATATTGCACAGGCAAATACAGAATTTTTAATTCATTAGAGCATTGTAGCAGAAGACCTTTCAGAATTTTGAGTGATTCAAAAAGCTGTGGACATGGTGTGTGTTTATACACACCAACACACAGCTTCTGGACACATATAAACACACAACTATGTATGTGCACTCAAACATGCAGAATCACAGAATCTTAAGGGTTAGAAGGGATCTTGAAAGACCATCTAGTCCAACCCCCCTGCCAGAGCACGACCAGCTAGAGTAGGTCACACAGGAACTTGTCCAGCTGGGTTTTGAACGTCCCCAGAGAAGGAGACTCCACAGCCTATCTGGGCAGCCTGTTCCAGTGCTCCCTCATCTTCACAGTGAAGAAATTCTTTCTTGTGTTTCTTTGGAACCTCTTATGTTCCAGATTGCACCCACTGTCCCTTGTCCTATCATTGGCCATCACTGAGAACAGCCTGGCTCCCTCCTCCTGATACTCACCCTTTATGTATTTGTAAACATCAACAAGATCACCCCTCAGTCTCCTCCAAGCTGAAGAGCCCCAGCTCTCTCAGCCTTTCATCATAAGGGAGATGCTCCACTCCATCATTTGGTGGCCCTGTGCTGAACTCTCTCCAGCAGCTCCCTGTCCTTCTTGAACTGAGAGGCCCAGAACTGGACCTCTGGATTCCAGATGTGGTCTCACAAGGGCAGACTAGACGGAGAGGAGAACCTCTGTCAACCCAGTACTTTTATACTAAGAGGAGTGAATTCAGGCTTAGAGAGCCTAAACCAAGCAGCAGATAAAGTCAAAAAAAACCCAACCCCTCAGCAGGGGAAAGCCATGGAGTTGCCCGCCTGCTCTCATACTAGAATTCATAGAAGGCCAAAACTCTTGCAGATCAGTAAATCCCACCAAGCTTCAGTGAACCACACAAAACCCAGAGAGCTCTCAATGTCCACAGTCCCAAGGACTTAGAGGGCACCAGATACAAGCACCCAAAGCCACAGCCCAGCAAGGCTACCACGTATACCTTGACTGTCAAGCTGAAGGAAGCACACCCTGAGCAACATAATAATCTGCTATGTCAACCCTGCCCACTGCCTACATATCCATAAGCCATTAAGCCAAATCTTGTTTCAGTTAGACTAATTAATTACTACTTGGCAGCACTTTCCCCTCAGCTGGAGCCCGCTGTTGCTAGATTATTTCATGCTGACTAGAAAGAAAATTTGTGCTGCAAAGAAATCTGCTTGAAGGCATTCATATTAACACTGAATAGCAACAGTAAAACAACAACAAAAAATTCCTTTTCCAGCACCTGAAGAATTGCGTGGTGTTAGGCAGCAGTGTTGTCCCACAGTTTGGAAGCACAGGAGAAAAACACCAGCAGTCAGAGATTGCAAAGTTACTCCACAATAATAATGCTCATACTACTCCTGCTGCCTTCAGCAAGCTTTCAAGCTTCAGCTGGTGATGAAACCTGTGTCTTGAAAAACCCACCATTACTAGCTTAGATGGGCTGTGTGTCAGTTGCAACAGCAGTTGTGTAAGCCACAGGCTGCTGTTGGTACCAAGTGGGTGAGGTGGCTCTCAGCAGGCACAGAGCTGAGCCTGCCCATGCCAGGGCTCCACAGCAGGCTTCATGCTGCAGGAGTACAGGAGGGTTTGCTAGGGATGAAATGAGGTAAGCTGGAGTCCAGGGATCCCCCCTCGCTAGCAGGCATCCAGGCATCTGAGCACCAGAATCTCTTCTCTTTTCTCTGCAGAATGCAAGGGACAAGTTAGAGGTGACCCTGGGAGGAGCTCAGCTACTCAAAATTCACTTGGTACATGAAATAACAATCCTGTTGTCAGTCCCATTTTCAATTATCCCATCCATGAGTCTATCAATGATGGGCTCAGCATGGTGGCACAGTTTTGGCAGAGAGGCCACCAACTGCCTTTTCCTGACACCAGTAAAGGCTCCTGCAGTCTCATTGTGGCATAAAACCATGAGTCCAGAGGTTTGTTTTATTGAGAGGCTGAGAAAAGAAAAGGAGTCAGCTTCTCTTTCTTAAGCTTGACTGCAGCACTGATTGAAACATCTCCATACCTCTCATCTCAGGCTCATTGAGTCCTTAAAATCACCTTTCTTAAAATAAAGGGGTCTTTTAATGCTCTTCTCCTTTAATCACATTGAAATATAACCAGGTGGTTTAGAACATGATAAAATATGCCCAAATTTGGGTGTTTTTTTCAATAGGAAACACTCACAGGTGGCTTCTTACATTGGCCTTTGTCATGCACCACAGAGTAAAACACTTGCTGCTTCTGAGCACTCTTTTAGGCTCACAGTTTTACTTTGAGCAAGGAAGTTTCTAATTTTGGTTTTTGACCTCATTTCAATTGGCTTTGGGTGGCAGAAGGCACACGTTGTATCATTAGGCAGCAAGAGTCCCATTTCAACACATCCTCTCCCCCCTCATCAATACATCAAACACAACGTTTGCATCAGCTGGTCAGTCCATTACACTCTGTAACAATCGCCTTCCCCCTGTAGAGCACTGGCTGCCCTCTCGCAGAGGAGATTCGGGGAGAACCTTTCTTGGTTTGTTTAGTGTGATGTCTTTTATCACAGGGACAGAACACGGGTCTGTTGAGGACAGATTGCCTAACTTGGTTTGGGAGCTTTTGCCTTTAAAGCCTCTTAGTAAAAAGTGGTGATTATTTGAAGCTATCTGATAGTTGGTCAAAAAGCACAAGGTCTAAATAATTCTACAGGGAAAAAGGAGAAGATAGCAATAAATACATTCTAGAATCACTGGAAGCAGAATCTAAATCTCATGATCATTTAAATAAGATGTTCCACATTGTGTCGACAGCTATAGTGATAAAAGGAGGCAGAAAAAAGACACTGCAGGCCTCTGTAATGTTCCTGTCACATGTGGAGTTTAACTTGATCTTTTTATCTATTTGCACCTGAAGAAAATTCAGTTCTATAGTTTTGTTCCTTCAAGATGAATAAACTGTATTTTCCCAAAGAGATGACACTCCAACATCGACCACAGGGACGCTTGCCAGCCCTAGTAGTCCTTAAACAAATTAATTCCATTAAGATCTAATGATTCTTGGTTGTGAAAATGCACCATCACTATTTAGATTCTGTGCATGACAGAAGATACAGGTATTTGAAGTGATGAATACTGTTGCAAAGCAGTAAGTAGGAGTATCGGTTCCCCCCGAACAAAGGTTCTTGTTAAAAACAAATTTGAGAAAAACCCCACAGTGTTGCTTTTGTTCATTTGACAGGCAAACAGCATTTCTCAGGTTTCAGTATTTCTGAAGAAATACTTCAGAAAGGGAAGAACTTCATGAGGTTCAATGAGGACAAGTGCAGAGTCCTGCATCTGGGGAGGAACAACCCCATGCACCAGTACAGGCTGGGGGTTGAACTGCTGGAGAGGAACCTGGGAGCTCTGGTTAATAATAAATTAAATATGAGGCCAATGGCATCTTGGGGTGCATTAAGAAGAGAGTGTCCAGCAGGTTGAGGGAGGTTCTGCTCCCCCTCTACTCTGCCCTGGTGAGGCCTCATCTGGAGTACTCCGTCCAGTTCTGCGCTCCCCAGATCAGGCAGGGAGTTGCTGGAGAGAGTCCAGCGCAGGGCCACCAAGATGATCAGGGGACTGGGGCATCTTCCTTATGTGGAAAAGCTGTGGGATCTGGGGCTGTTTAGCCTTGAGGAGACTGAACAGGGACCTCATTATCACTTAAAAGGATTTAAAAGGTGTATGTCAAGAGGATGGGGTGAGTCTGTTTTGTGTTGTGTCAAGCAACAAGCCTAGGCGTAATTGACAAAAGCTGGAACACAAAAAGTTCCACTTAAACATGAGAAAAAACTTATTTACTCTTCAGGTGAGGGAGCCCTGGCACAGGCTGCCCAGAGAGGGTGTGGAGTCTCCTTCTTTGGAAATCTTCAAAACCCGCCTGGACACATCTCTGTGTGACTTAATCCAGGTGGACCTGCTTTAGCAAGAGAGTTGGACTGTGCTTTTGCTGTTACCCAGCTGCATTTGACTCTGCACCTTCTAGCCTCTGCAGCATTGCTTTAACTCTTTGTATTGGAAAATGAGTGGTGGAGGGGAAGCTGCTTGAACTTCTTAATGGCCAGGGAAAGCATGGAAGGACTGCTTTGTTATAATCAGAACACAACCTAGTGATGGTATCAGACCTCAGGTTTAAAATGATTAGGAAGGGATACATGTTTATGTAACTTAAGATTCAATATTTTAAATTTCTGCCCCTGGATATTGCGGAGACCAAAAGCACAACTGGGCTCAGAAAAGAGATTGACAAGTTTCCACTGGATACAAGCCCACTAACCTTTTCCTTTGGTCTGCTCTCCTTGTTTTGTCTTTTACTGGGGACAGAGAGAGCCAGACAGCTCTGCAAATCTCCAGCAAGTGCTCCATCAAACCTTCAACTTTGCTGCACCTAATTATCTTGCTCAGGCATTGAGTTCTTATCAGGGGCTGTGTATTTCTTTGCAAATAGGGGAAAGGACACACTCCTATTCCTCTGCATGTCTCTGATGTCTACCTGCTCTGTGTGTCTCACTGTATTCACAGAGGATATTAATAGTGTTTGTAGCAGAGATGGTAATTCTGCCATTTAGAAATGTCACTGTCTCCTTTCCAAGACACTGGTATCATACCACCAGAGGCTTTATGGCACATGGGAGGCAAGAGATAACACTCATTTATTTACCACTGGCCAAGAGCAGTTGGGGGCCCAATGGCAGCCCCAGCCCTGGTTATATGCCAGGGTCTGGGAAACAGGCCTTGGATAATAGTTGGCCCTCAGATGGACTCTGCATAATTGCTCTTGCTCCATCTTTATAGACAATAGTTTCTTTACTGACAATAGTTGCATTAATGAAATATGCATGATTATTAGCAAAAGAGGTAGCTTAGACAAAATATAATTGCTGATGAATAAAATCTCTGAGTATTAGTGAAGGATGTCTATGAGAATGATTTGTTGCTTTGATGTATCTATTCCTGTGTATACAGGGGCTGGTGTTCAAGGCTGGGAAACCAGATGACCAGCCTCAATTGAAATAAAGTACATGAAGAAAAAAATCCAGAAGATAAGGAAACTCCCTTGGTTCCCCCTGCAGCTTTGGCCAAGTTCCAGGTGGTACGTTAACAGAGAATGATGCCAGATATTCCACCAATGAAGTTATGAAAGATTGTTTATTCAATAATTTAAAAAGCTGGACCTTCTTGCAGCAACTTTGGAGACTTCACCTATGAGTGGATGCTCTGTGTAGGAACTCCCAAATGCTGGGACAGGCTCTCCAAATCCTTGCTGCAACCCAGTGACTGTGAGTCTGGATGATGGCAAAGTATCAACAGGGCGATTAGTGATGTATCTTTCTTAATCACTCTCTCTATTCCCCTGTAGTAATGATTAGGTACAGTACCTTGCTTATGCTTTTTGCCATTTAGGAATAAGAACGTCATAAGTTTATTGTTGTAATTGAATATTTTATCCTGTTTTACTTGATCCTATTTTTCTGTAACATTTAGAAGTAGACAGTAAAGTAAGATTAATTATTTTATTGGTGTCTGTGTCCTTTCTGGTGCCCTCTGTCATTTGGCAACACAATTGGATTCACAGACAGGATACGAATTGAACATAACTCAGGAGTTAAGCCCAGCCACCCCTCAGCCACCCAGAACTATCTGAGATTGGTTGGAAAGCAAGGGAGTTTAACTTCTGCCAAACTGATATTAAACAGGGTTCAAAATGCTGCTTCTCAAAACAAAAGATTGTGGTTCTGCTTGAATACCCGGGTGGGAAGAGCCCCCTTACAGTTCACTGGCTCTTGAATGGGTTAAGGTCAGAGGACTGTGAAAACTATGGGAGGGGTGACTGAAAGAAGCCAAACCACTAGATGTATTAAAATGCATACAAAACCTGTCTCTTGAAAAAGGGAAAGAAAGTGTAAAAGTGGGAAGGTGGGGATGGATTCTGTTAATGGCACATCGAAAGCAGCACCAACAAAAAGAGCAGCTATTGTCAGAACGCTCTCAGAGGGAGCAACAGATGAGCGACTCGCAAAATCAAATCATCATGTTGCAACGTCAGAAGTTGCTTGTGGATGCTTATCAGACAGTAGCAGAAAAGGCTGCTGTTCAGGTGGTGCAGCATAAGTTGAGAAAAGACAGGGGAGGATGAACCATGGGAAAGTGCATGCAATAACTGCACAGGTGGGTGTGCAGCAGGATCCTGATAAGTGGGATGAGGATATTTGGGATTCTATGGACTTGGAATCCAGTCCTCCAGATGAACCTGTAGAAGTCCAGACAGAAGACAGAAGCTAGAATGGGATGCTAATGGGCAGTGAGAAAGGATTGGGCAGAAGGTTATCCCCAACATGAAGTGAGGGATCTAATTGAGTGGTTTAGGCAAAGGTTGGGGGAGTCTCTGCTCACCTGGATGGTATGTCTGTATGATCAGGGAGGATTAGGGGTGCTCCTAGATGCAGAGTATTCTAAGAAATTTGTGATTTTGAGTTCGGATTCCTTTGTGCAAGACGCATTTCAAAGTAATGACAAAGAAACTAATTTGTTAGCCCTGGCAGCTAAGGCATGTAGCACTAAATATCCCACCGAAAATGACTGGCAAGAATCAATGGTATACTTTGAGAGATTGTACACAAAGATTGAAGGAGGAAGGGATGAAGCAGAGTATCTACTTAGATGATGTCAATGCTGTGATGCAGGGGACTGCAGGAAACTGTGATACTCAAAATGGTCCTCAAGTGTGGAAGACCAGGATTTCCCATAAGGAGATGTTTACAGCTTGGTTGAAGGGTAGTGTGTCCAATGAAAAAACTGATGGTATTTCAAACTCTGAGTTGTGGAAGCTCTATAAACAGAGAGGACTAAGTAAGTCTCACAAGAAAGGGCAGAATTCTAAAGAAAAATACCCAGGAACAACTCAGCCTATGGCACCTCCTCCAGAGTCTCAATGGGATTCCACATCTGTTCACAGAGGGCCTCTCTGTGAGTGGATCAGTTGTTCTGGGGAGGAGGAGGATTGGGAACTGTGTTCTGACCTGTATGCCTGGAAAAAGACTAGGCAAATAATTTAGTATAAGAGAAAGAATGAAATAATGGCCAAGCTCCTGTGCAAGGGGCATGGAAGGACCAACATGGTGATAGCTATTGTAACTTGCTCTCTTTCTTTCTCACTCAGAGAGATTAATCTTTTTATTGGTGTCTGTGTCCTTTCCACCACTCCCTGTCATTTGGCAACACACCTGGGCATCTCCATCAGCTCCCACCTGGCAGCCTGCACCAGCACAGCTGATGTTGTTCATTTGTTACCACGTAATAGAGCTGTTCCTCTGCAGGGAAGAAGAATATCTTCAGAGATTAGTGCACCCAATATTCTTCTATAAGGATATTTTGTCAAGAAGTCATTAATTTGCTGCATACTTAGGTTGCACGAATTAAATCATATGCTGAATATGTGCATATTTTAAGTGAAGTGGGAAGAGGTAGCATAGGACAGCAAAGGGAGGGAAAAACTGAGGTTTATGAAACAAAAACCACTTCATTTGCAGTGGTTTTGAAACCTTATTTGAGACTTAAATTCAAGTTTAAGTAAGAAGCCAAACAGCCATGTCAGCATAACTATGGGAGACTTACACAACAAGTATTTTCCATTTAACAATTCTGGAAAGGTACATTTTAATATCTCAGATAAAGACTGCTTTGATGCAAAGCTATTACAAGGTGCTCAGGAAAACCAGATTACAAGGTTTTATTTTCCAAAAAAGTATTTGCAAAAAAAATAGTCCATAAGGAATGCCCCAATCTTTTTCTCAAAATAATAATTTCTTCTTCCATCACATCTTCAATAATCTTAACACTCAAACATTTCCAAGCCCTTCCAAAAAAGTCATAGAATGAATCATAGAATCATAGAATGGTAGGAGTTGGAAGGGACCTTTAGAGATCATGTAGTCAAACCCCCCTGCAGAAGCAGGTCAGCCTAGATCAGGTCACACAGGAACATGTCTTGAAGACCTCCAACAACCCCTCTGGGCAGCCTGTGCCAGGGCTCCATCACCTGAACAGTGAAATAGTTTTTTCTTATATTTAAGTGGAACTTTTTATGTTCCAGCTTCATCCCATTACCCCTTCTCCTGTTACTAGATACATTAGAAAACAGGGATGCCCCAACCTCCTGACATCCACCATTTATATACTTATAAATATTAATGAGATCCCCTCTCAGTTTTCTCTTCTCTAGACTAAACAGCCCCAGTTCCCGCAGCCTTTCCTCATATGGAAGATGCTCCAGTCCCCTGATCATCTTGGTGGCCCTGCGCTGGACTCTCTCCAGAAGTTCTCTGTCCCTCTTGAGCTGGGGAGCCCAGAACTGGACACAGGACTCCAGATGAGGACTCACCCGGGCAGAGTAGAGGGGGAGAAGAACCTCCCTTGACCTGCTGGTCACACTCTTCTTGATGCATTCCAGAATGCCATATTTCTAAATATTTCTAAAAAGACTTCCCTATTACAATACAGAAAGTGCTATAACATGCAAAGAAGTCTTGTAGAAGACCTGTATTTCTTTTTATTGTCTTCATCTTTTGCAGTTAATCACATGCTACTTAATTAACTCTCCCCATTGTACAATTCAGTAACCTATTAAATCTTTTTCCTCTGGTGCCCAGACATTGCACTCATAACTATATTGCACACTGCTGGCTTTAACTAGACAATACAAGAACTACACTCATCAGTGAGCTGCTTCACAAATCTAGTAAGTCTCAGGTCAGAGAAGGTTATCAGGAACTACAGACTGTGAGAGTGCTTCTCACAACAGCACCCAAAGTCCCCAAGGGAGTTGAAGGTCCTGTGCTGTGGGCAGGGAAGCTGCAGGGACTGGGACAGGAGGGATCTAGCTTATCAGCCGCAGCAACCACTTGCCAGCTGTGGAGTTGCAGGAGGAGAGAGATTCAGAGAGGAGATGGAGTGACTCATTCCCACTACAGGCTCAGTCAGCAGCCAGCTCAGGGAGTCTGTGCCAGCAGCACCATGACACCGGCAGAAACAAGTTTCAGAAAGACTCTTCCAAAAGAAAGGAAGCTGCTGTAAGCTCACAGACAAACCCTTTCAGTGTTTTACAGCTACGTATTTGTGAATAAATTAAGTCAGATGTGACAAATTCCCTATTCAGAGATTCATGGTGAGACCAGATGGCTGAAGGAAGGGCTTTTCCACAGGAAAGGTTCTCAAGCTGTTGGCTCCTTCAGCAGAGAATGAAAACACTCAATGAGAAGCACTTGTAAGAAAGGGAACTGAAACCCACAGAGCAAGCAACTTCAGAGGGCACCTCACGAAGCCAGCTGCTAGGAACTGACAAAAAGTGTGGAAAACACACAAATGTGAATACCTCTAGCATTTGGAAAATAGTGCGAGGAAATCCATAACTGCACATGTTTGGAAGCACATGCAGTGAGGCCCACCCAGCAAATGCACTCATGCTGTATAGCAGGCAGCAGCACAGGTAGCAGACTCCATCTGCAAGAGCTGAAGCACATAGATTAACACTTCTGCAAGAGGTGACCAACATCCTGATAAACCCAGGGTCTGGAAAAAACCAGAATTTAAAAAAAACCCCAAACATGAAAACTGAGAATGGGTACAAAGGATCCAATTCCTATTATGCATATCATTTGATTTTGAATTGAGAAAAAAACAACCAAACAAAAAGCAAATGCAAAGCTCAAAAGAAGAGTCTGTTATGTCTGCAAAACAAAGAGCTAATATCAGATTTTAAAAATTTTTTAACAAGTGCTTAGTTCTGGATTTGATTTGGAGAATGCATACAACGAAGGAACCCCCAAAAATGTACACAGAATTAAATCTCCAGTATCTTTCATGGGACAGGTAGACTGGACATGGAAAATCAGATTTTTAGTGCTCCACTGCCCAGTAATTCATGCTACCACAAGCCAGTAATTCCTGCTGCCACAAATATCCTTTGTCATTAACTCTACAAATGTTTCTTTAGAAGTTTACTAACTGTGTTTAATAACTAACTTAATTTACCAGCTGTAACAGAGAGAGGTAGTAAGTTATTGCTGTAAATATTTAGGATTTAAGATAACAAATACAGTTGCATCCAACTAGCAGGACATTCATACAGTTATGATTGAAGTTCAATATTTTTAAATATTTTGTGATGGTTCTGGCACTTTTCCCTAGATAAGGAGAGTTCAATATGCACTTTCAATATGCCATAAAGGAGCAAATACTGTTACAGACTTCCCTGTGGTTTAAAATCTGTTTCAGTACTTTTTTACTAGAAGAAAGTACCATAGCTTCCTGAAGGAATACAGGACAAAGCATCTATTGATGGCATCCTGAAAGGACAGGAACAGATCAGAATGAAAGGCTACAGAAAGCATTCCGTGGGGCTCAAGGGGCAGACCTGAAACTTGAGAGATAACTTGAAGGTCATATAAGTAGTATCAGTAAGAGAAAGACTGAAAACAAGACACAACTAAAGCAGAGGCACGCAGACATATTGAACTCTGGAGGAATGTTTCTATCAGTCTTGCAGCCTGTGCACATCTCCATGTCCTTGCACAAAGCAGTTGAAATGTCCTCCCCAGAAGAGACTTCTCTGCTTTGAAAGGCTTAAAATGAGGCAATAACCCTTGCAGGCTTTTACACCAAAAGGCAGAGCAAGTTTGGTTTTTTTTTGTTAAAAAAAAAACAGCTTCCAAAAGGCAACATAAGGTACAGTGTATGTACAAGAATACTGTGAACTTTGGGTGTGAGTAGCATATGTCCAGAGAATACTTAGTGAAACAAAGTGTTACTGTACACAGGCACGGAAGCTTATGCAGTGGAGACCGGTTTTGGCAAAAATTGGCAATGATCATATGGCATACATAGGAAAGAATTACATTTTGAGAAAACTGGTGTTTTTCAGCTGTTACTGTATGGCTCAGCAGCACTGTATAAACTGCAACATTAGCTGCTGATGGCAGACATGTTGCTAAGGGCACTTGATCAATCTGATCTTGAGAACTATACAAAAAAATGACACAAAACAGGCAATTCCCATGTATAAGAATTAACTGATCACAGAAACGGTGTAGAATGTATTTATGGAAATGGTAACAAGAGATGAGATAGTTGCAGAAAGTCATAAAAGCATATTCTCTTGGCTGGCTGTGGAATTATGTACCAAGCCTTCAAATTACCATAGCTTTTCATAATTGCTGGTTTGCTATTAGTGGCAAGAGAAAAGTGCTGCCAGGGGCATTACAGTCTGACCTATTTCTAAGAATACATGAAGGTCACAGTGGTACACAAAAAAAAACACAAGAGGAAAATCACGTACTGTACTGGGCAGTGCTCGGTGCTCTGACAACCCATGTAAAACTTCAGCATAGGAAAGAAGGTAAGACAGGCTAGGAGTGTGGTCTAACAGTAGCATCTTTTTCCTTCTAGAAATAAGGATATGGAAAAAGGATCCGCTTTCTTGAACAGCTCCACAACCAAGAAAGAGAAAAATATGCCTCTCTGAGAGGAGCTAGCGCATACAGTGTACCTGCAAGGCATAATTAACACTGGTAAGCAGCTTCTACAGTTGAGTGAGTTTCACAACACAATAGAAACATTGGATAATTTTCTGTTGATAGAATGGAAAAGCACTAAAGAATATGTACCACTGCCTCAAGAGGAGCCAAGGTTTAGGAGATCTGAACTACTTAGGCAGGGAGATGATGGCATTGAGAGAAAGGACGTGGTCTGAGCACTCAGTTTCCTCAAAAATACCCTCGCTAAGTACTTTTCTCCTATGAACTGTGTTTAAAGTCTTCTCCTTAATCCTTGCTCCCAAAGTCATATAAAAGAAGTCAAAGTAAACCCACATCTCCTGTGTTTTAAATGGGGGCTTCAGGAAGACGTCCTCTTTCTCCTTCACGGAAGTAAGAGAAAGTCTTCACAAAGAAATTTCCATGAAAGAGGGCAATTCTTCCATTTTCCTCTTTCTTTTTGGTTCTTTGCATAAAAATATTTAGGATTCAATATTCCTGTCCATATTTAAAAGCCCTTTACCACCCTTAAGTGTGATCCTGCTTCCAAAGGCAAAAATGAGATAATTATATCTCACCGCATCCCCTCAAGCCATTCTCAATCTCCGGAGGATATAGCTGAGGTTAAAGGAAATAGGGCTTTGCTGTTTGGGAGATGTAGTCTGTACCATGTGCTTCTCTGCTTAAACTTTGAAGCTTGTTTCCTGTTGTGCAACGACGAGTTGTCATTGCTGCAACTGGTTAACATCATCACACAATCCTGTATAAGCAATAAGAAAAAACCAGTCACAGTGAAGCACAGGAACACTTTTCAGACCTTTCTATGTGCCACCCCAGCCGATTCCGAATGATCAGGAGTGTACGGGACATCACACTTTTCATTTTCTTAATTAGTGAATGTCCTGGAAAAGAATTAGGGAAGAGATGGAAGCATTTACAAAGCACATAGAGAGTAGAAGGGTCACTTAATTCAAAACGTAACAGGTTCCTTTTTATTCCATGCAGCTTCCCTGCCATGCCATGGTTTCATCCATAACTTGGTCATTAATTAATCTCGGTACCACGCGATTTTTAACACACCTTCTAGTCAACTCAAGTCTCCTAAGCAACGACGAAGTTGTTTTAACGGTAATGGTGTACGTGGGTGACATCTAGTGGGCACAGGATGCTTGAGAACAGACAACCTAGCTGGTGAATCGTTCACCTGAAAATAATTTTTTACTTACAAAACTTTGCCTTCAACCTCCTGAGCTTAACTTCAGCATTGCCATAAGATCAAATATTAGAAAATAGTACCCAACCCCAACGTGTTACAGTTTTAAGTGCCTTCAGATACGAAAATAAATATTTCAGAGACAGCCATCTATTACTCATTTTCTCCTTTTTTCACATCAAGATTTGTTGCCCACAAGTCCTCACTCATGGTGATCTTTTATCAAGTACAAACATGATAAGTTTCATCACAAGTGTTTTTAAAATGACAGGCGTCTGGGGAACAAAAATAGTCTGCAACATTGTCCAATAGCATTAATTTGTTTGCTATGAAATGATGCTTGCAGGTACTTATGCCTTCTGGCTGTAGAAACAGATTCAAGTAGGCTGAGCCCTTTCAGAGGAGAAATGATCACTGTAAGCAATTAAGCTCACCATTTGAACAGGTGCTTTTCTCAGGGGATGGCTTTTTGCAACTATTTTGACTTGGCAACATCTGAGAAAGGAAGCTGCAGTTTACTTCCTATACTAGTCCTTTTGGTTTGGTTTTTTTTTTCTTTTTTGCCAGTGACAAAGTACCTATAAAGGACTCACCCTGGTGGCAACCAACATTTCTCTGTCTCTCTTTGGAGTGCTGTCTTCTAGCCTTTCCCCACCTGCTTCTCTCTGGAGGACTGGAGGCTTTCCAACCATATTAACAGACTGAGAAGAAATAGCCAGGTGCTAGAAGGAAAACTGGCTCACTTTAGCTTGGAAAAGAGAGGTGGACAGTCAGTATAGTAAATGGTTTATATCATTTCTTCTCAGAATTCAAGTCATAGTTTCTTTTTACATCTATGCAGCACTATGAAGACTGCCAGGCTTTTAACCTTAATGCTTATTGCCAGAGCTCAAGCACAGGACTGAAGCTTTACAGAAGCTAGAGACTTTTATGCAGAGACAAAACATGTTTAAAGGTGCTTTTTAGAACTTTCTGGAGCTTCAAGGTTATATCTGTAGCAACTTAATGCTATTAGTTTGGAGGTTTTTTTAGAAAAAAAAATCTTTCAATCACTCAGATGAAGCTTGAAAGTATTTTGAAACAAGAATTTCCACAGTAATTTATCGCCAGAAGCAGTTATGCAACATGTATTTAGGGACTGGCACCTTCAGCAAACTTCTCTCAACAAGATTATGTGTATAGATGCACTCTGAAAAAGTTTTAAAAGGGATTTAAAGCAGCAAGACAGAGAAAACAGGCCTCTTCAACTTTAGACCTTCAGTGCAAAACAAGGATAGAGGTAATATACATCCACCATGCTGACAGAATACAATCCCCATGGTCACGGTCTGGGGAAAGAAGCCAGACACATGTGCCTTTCTTTTCCCTGTACTCCAGTGTCAGGCCTCTAGGTCCACTGCAGCAACACCACCTCCATGAGCCATCCCTTTCTGTACAGTCAGTAGATGGTCTTTCAGCTTCTGGTCTGCATTGTTAGGTGCTTCACACACCCTCATGTGGGAACTGCACCCAGTCAATCTTGATTTCTTGCTTAGCCAATTTGCTTGCAATATATTCCTGCTCCATACAACCCCAGGGAAGAGACCCTGTGAAATAATGCTGCAGAATTTCTCCTTCACAACCATCCTCCTCTCAAACCACAAATGCATTGGTTTAGCCAGCTGTCATGGCAGTGAAGGAAGCATTAAGGAAGCTCAGATACAATTACTGCCAGGTCACCCTATGATACCATAACTGCAGGAGCAGGAATACACCCCTGGGAGCTTTGAGCAACAAATGAAAAAACTCTCATTTTTTAGTTTTCACCATCCTGAGGCACATACAGGATAACCAAGGGTTCAGGTCCAGCCAACATGGCTTTATGGTCCTGTTTGACCAATCTCATCTCCTTCTACATCAAGATGACTGGCTCACTGGATGAGGGAAAGGCTGTGGATGGCCTTTGACAGTCTCTCACAGCATCCTCCTGGAGAAACTAGCTGCCCACAGCTTGGATGGACCTTCTCTGTGATGGGTGAAACACTGGCTGGATGGCTGGGCCAACAGAGTTGTAGTGAATGGAATTATATCCAGTTGATGGTGAGTTGTCAGTGGTGTTCCCCAGAGTTTGGTGCTGGGGCCTACTTTAACATCCTTATCAATGATCCAGATGAGGGGATGAAATGCATCCCAAGTAAATTCAGAGATGACACCAAGCTGGGTAGGTCTATAGACCTGCTTGAGGACAGGAAGGCTTTTCAGAGGGACTTGGACAGGCTGGATAGATAGGCCAAGGCCAATTACATGAGGTTCCACAAGGCCAAGTGCTGCACTTGGGCTACAACCACCCCAGGCAATGCTACAGGCTTGGGCAGAGTGGTTTGAAAGCTGTCTTCTGGAAAATGACCTGTGTTGGCTGACAGCCAGGTGAACATGAGCCAACAGTGTGCCCAGGTGGCCAAGAAGACCAATGGCATCCTGGCCTGTATTACAAATAGTGTGACCAGCAGGACCAAGGAAGTGATTGTCCCCCTGTACTCGGCCCTGGTGAGGCTGCACCTCAAATATACTGTGTCCAGTTCTAGGCCCCTCACTACAAGAAGGACACTGAGGTGCTGGAGCATGTCCAGAGACAGGCAATGAAGCTGGTGAAGGGTCTAGAGAACAAGACTGATGAGGAGCAGCTGAAGGAACTGGGGATGTTTAGCCTGGAGAAGAGGAGGCTGAGAGGATGTATGATCACTCTCTACAACTACCTGAAGGGGAGCTGGAGTGAGATGGAGTTCGATCTCTTTTCTCCAGTTAATGGATAATAGAACACGAGGAAATGGGTTCAAGTTATGCCAGGAGAGGTTTAGATGGGACATTAGGAAGAACTCTTTAATTAAGAAGGTTATTAAGCATTGAACAGGCTTCCCAGGGAGGTGGTGGATTCACCATCCCTATAGATATTCAAAAGGTGAATTGATGAGGTGCTGAGGGACATGGTTTAGTGATGGGCTTAGCAGTGTGAGGTGACTGGTTGGACTCGATCTTAAAGGTCTTTTTCAACTGTAATGATTCTATTCTAGTCTATTGAGTCATTTAGTTCTGCTATGTTTGTAATGCAATCATAGTTTGCTTCATCAACCCACTTGCAAAGGTGGGTTAATTAATAATCCTACTGCATGTCTGTATGCACATCCTCATTCCTATTAATCATGCCGGGTAAAGGAATTCTGGGTTTTTTTTTTTACTGCTTTTATTTTTGCTACATCACTGCATGCAATAGACTACTTTCTTGTCAGGATTCTTAATTTACAGTTAAATGCTCAAATAGTTAATCATCAGGAGCATAAAGTCCAATGTTCCACATTGAAGCTAATATGCAAGATGATCCTTACTTTTCCAAGTACAAAGTTCTTCAGCTGATGGTGCTGTTCCCAACTTGACATCTCTGAGCAGCAGATAGAATTTGGCATTGTTCACATTCTTGTGACTGAGGAGTCTAAATGGCTTTGCTAATTGAATGGTTAATAGGAATATCTATATTTAAATAGATATTCAGAGCTGCACTCTGCTGCTTTATCAGTAGGGGTCTGGGAGAAGAGAAAGCAGCATTTATCTCGGTATCCAAGACAGCAAACAAAAAGATGCCAAAAGAAATGATTTACTTTGGTATTTCAGTTCTCACTTAAGGGACACATGAGCACAAACTAACTTTATAGGAGTGCACATGGTATCCTTGCAGCTTTAAGTTTTCCAAAAGATCTATAATTTTCAATTAATCTTATTCAAAAGGGCAGAGCTGAGGAGTAGAGTAAGAATGTGGCCAAGACTGATTTTGGCCTATCTTAACAGAGGCTCCAGTGGTGCTGGGCAAGCTTCACATTCCAATTTTCCTCATTGAGAGAGACTGGAGATACATATAGGTTGACCATCTTCCTCTCTGCACTTTGCAGTCAATATTAGCAAGTTACTCACTACATCTTAGAGTATATGCCTTTACTAGTTATTCCCCACTGAAATATAGGCACCTTCCGTTCAGCTTTGTCCACAGGTCTGCAAGATATAAACTATGCTGTGGTTTGTTGGTTTTGAGGTTTTTCTTTCCCACAGCAAAATTTCAGCATTTCTACATCTAAGCAACTGCAGTTGCCATAATTTGGACAGCCTCCAAGCTTCACCAGGAAAGTAGATTAATCTTGACTTCTTCTTTACTCTCCCAGAAAGTTAATCTACTGCACAAAGTGCCACTGGGCAAACTTCATCTCTGGGAGCTGGTTTTAAGTCTGTGAATTTGTAAGATATCACTTCTCATTTACTGTTTCTCATCCATTCATCACATGATAAAAATTACATCTGAAAGTTGATTATAGTAGATCTTATGAAAACTAGTGTACTTGTCCATTGAAATGAGCACATCTAGCACACGAGTGAGCAACTGACGGGCCATGAAATCCACAAAACCTTAGGCTTCCATGACATCTTCCAAAAGACATTTATAACATTGCTTAAAATCCTGGAGACAAATGTACAAGGCTAAGGGCACAGAGGAACAACAGTTTATTGCAGAAATGCAATCAATTGTACCTTGCAATACAATGGCTCAGCTATTAACTCTCTATAGTAGTTGAGAGCAGGGAGAGTTGAATCTGATTTTGTGACCAGTAGGGAATTAGTAGCATGTTAAGAGTCTGACCAGGACTTGAGTGGTGTGTTTCTACCCTTAAGAGGTTAAAAATTTGGCTTTTAGCATCTTATCCAAAGTATGTTCTCTTTAAGTAGAAGATTACTCTGGGAATTATTGTCTTGCGTGAAAAAACTCATAGCTTTAGACATCTATCCAGTTCAAGCTCTTGTGTGATAAACTTTACCTCAAAAGACTCCATTAATAGGAAAATCACGTGTAACCTAACAAATGCAACATGATACATGAAGTTCAAGTAAATATAAGATGTCCCTTTAAGACATCTCTAGCTTAATAAAGAGACTCATACTTTCTCAGTGATGAGAAATCTTTGGGATCCTAGAGATAAACCAAGGATAAACCGGTTATCAAACACACACTTTGATAAAAAGTATTTTTTAAGAGTCTCAACCTGCTCTGCTTCTAAATAAAGCTAAAAGGAAAACAGCATTCAAACAAAAGAGACTGGCAGTTATTTCCTGCAGGTCCCTGGTTGCCTGTGAACATTTCACCATTCGTGTACAACACAGCGCACAGGTTATAACCACAGGAACACTGAAGGCTCCATGCTCAAAAGTAAAGATAACAAAAAGACAACAATTAATCAGTAGAGACTTTGAAGAAATCATCTCCTCCACACTTCAAAGCTAACCACCTAAGAAGGCAGGGAGCTGCATTTTGGCTTGTTTAAAGAACTGATTCCTGGCAATACATGGTGCTGCTGTGCAGTTCTTCCATCAACCGCTTTCCTCTGGAATTTGAAGCTGGAGACTTTAAATCATACATTCTTTCAACCTTATTGACTTCTCATATCTCATATTCATACCCTTAAAGCATGCAGATACTGTGGTGGTGAATGCTGGTAGCAATAAACTGTTTATCCCTCAAGCTCTGCAATGTACTACTGCACAATATGTACTTTAGGCAGATGAGATTTAAAGTATAGTTTTGGGCATCCAATTTCTGTAGCTCAGTTATGAATCAAGATTTTCTATGCTACTGACTGAGCCTCCAGGGACGCATTCAGAACTCACTCTTCTTCCAATTCACAGTAGGTACTTATTTCTGCATGGAGTCAGATGCCTAAATCTAGATGACGGAGTAACTGTTCTTTTCCCTCATCCTTACGTTTCACACTAGTTTATTAAATCCAAGGTAAAGATGGAGCAATTCCAAGAGAGAATGCTAGTGTGAAGAAGAGCATGAGGAACTTATTCTGCCATTGGAGTCAGTAAGCTGTAACATCATTCTTCTTTAGAAAATATTTTCTCATTCACCAGCTGCTCATAAATGGGGAGCAATCCAGTAATGCAGCTTTACAAGAGCAGTAATAAGCAGCAGCGGTTGAAATACAGAGTCTTTTTATTCAGACAAAAGAAAATAACTAGCATACTGATGAATTTGGGGTGGGGGAGAATAATGTAACAGCATTTGTTTGTTGTATGAAACAGAAAACCAGTGCTAAGCTTTAATATCTTTGACCAATTATTAGAATCTTTAAAAAAGCCCCACTAACCTTTGTGTAACTTTTTCCCCAGTGTGGCAATTCTTGCTTAAATCATTGCAGACAGCTGTTATTGGAATTATTCCTTACCAAAGTTAAACTTTAACTTGCAAGGAACCTGTGCTTTGCAAGAAAAGTATGTACAGCTGCCACATATTCAGTTCCCAGGCTAAGAGTCGGAGCTCCTCTTTGTGTGTAAAGTTAAGGCATTAACTCTGATGGGGCTGCTGTTTACCACTGAAACATGGTGCCTTTGATCATGGTTAAGTGCTTTACAGAAAAGGATGAAATCCTCATGCTCATCTTACCAGAGCTACAGCATAAGCTACAAAGAAGTGACTTGCCCAACATCATTACCCAAGCTTCTCCTGGAACTGAAGTCTGATGTCCAGTTTGTACTGCCTGTAGCTACAACTTTCCTGCTGAACTCATTGCATCAAAAGCTGAGGAAAAGTAAAGCTATTTTAGAAGATACTGTTCAATGATACATTTTCAAGACAAAATATTAAACATGTCACAAACTAAAAAGACTGCATTTCTTTTAATCAAATAAAAGTTTTCAGAGGTTTACATCTAATTAACCTTTAAAAAAGTTTGTAGGGCTTCTAAAATGCTTGGATTTTTTAACACCAAATTAAATCTAAATTAGCTGCATTGATCCATTGCAATTACAAAGGCACATTTTAAAAAATATCTTCCTTGAAACAGCACTGTTAATTATTGTTGAAAGCAGCATGGGAGAGGTCACTGAACCGATAACACTTAGATATAGTGTTCTTAACTCCTTGATATCAGACATCTCTGGGGACAAGTCAACCTAGACAACCTATTAGACAAAGACTTCATTTAACACATTGATTTCTTAACCTAGTGGGGAAGATTTTAAGTAAGGATTGAATGGGTTAGTTGACAAAGGCACACGGGAAAACAGTCACAAGGCAACCTGGACATGGACCTAAAAATGAGGTGATAAGTTTATTTATAAATACAGTCATAGTAAATTAAGGAGAGAGAAGACTCACTGAAATTAGTCTTAGATGGTTGTATAAAGCCACAGTAATGACAAGGAAGAGCCAAAAGTCTTAATACAATGAACAAGATTATGGATCAATTAGTATAGTTTCTGAGAAGTATCATGACCAGAATACAAATTATAAAAAGACAACTCTTATTTAAAAATGAGAAACAGATTAAAACTTGTTTCACTTACAAAATATTCATATTCTTGCTCAGTAGTCAAAAATCTAGAAAGACCTACAGGTATAAAAAAATCTCTGCAAACTTATTTCAAAAGGGGACATTCCTCAATCTCTCTTTCCTAAACTGACAAAACTAGACTTCAGTACCTGAAGCACTTGAATACAGGTTGAAAAATAAAAGAAATAAATTGTGAATTCATTATTGATATCAAATACAAGGCAAAAGGCTGCAGAAAAAAGAAGTAAAGAAATGGCAGGTGTACATGGAGACAAAATGAGATTAAATTGGAAGGAAAATCTCAAAATAAGTGATATTATAAATAAAGTATTAATAAAAACAAATAAACAAAAACCTACCTGAAAAGCAGTGGTACCATTCCTAGCAGGCAGGCAAAGCCATCACCTCATTAGATTCTAATAAATGGTATTACCTGATTTGCATCAATCTTTTGCAAGAGCCTCAGATGTTAAACAGTTACAAGCACAATTAAGATGAACAAGCAAAGGTAAGGCTTCAACCTAAGGAGTTTGAGATTGCTAAAAAGCAGTCCAGAGAAAGCTTAGAAAGTGGAAAAAAATCTAAAACATGACTAATTAGCTGGGCTTGATAAACTTTGTCCTGAAGCTGATTGATTACAGCAGTCATTTCTAAGAACCACAGAAAAGCAAAAGTCTTCGAAATGCATAGATGGTGGTGTTTTGAATTTGTTTTTGTATGTAGGTGGTCCATTACAAACTAACCAGCTCACTTTCAATGTTCCTTCAAGTGTTTGAAAAAACAATCAGGATCTTTTGAAAGCATCTCAAAGATGACAAGTAACAGCTACTGTATCTGTGACAAGACTTCACAAATTAAGTTGCAGGTATATTTTGACCATGACATGGCTTTTTGACTGTCAGATATGCAAGTAAATTCTCAGTTGGAGATTTCTGGACACTTCTTTGTCTCCATCTCAAATTATGAAAACAAAAGAAAGTCAAGAAAATGATCAAATTTCTAAGAAGTTATTTAGGAAGACTGAAGGAAATGTATGGTTTACCCTAGCGAAGAAAAAAACTGAGGCGAAATATGATAAACCTGCATACTGTCAGTAGTAAGGGGAGCAACAATCTATTCCATTCTCACTGTACTTTTCTCTGTTCTCAGTGTACTTTTCTCAAGGGTAAGCCTCATTCTTGGAGCATCAGCCAAGCCAGTGCTGTAAAAAACTCAGTTTACAATACAGTGGAAAAACTTCCACTTAGCCATGTTTGGCAATGGATAACTGTAAAATTCTTCTGTAGTGTATTCTAAAGGTTCAAACTTTTCTGTTCCTTAACAGGTGAGCATCAACAAGTCTAGTAACATCTATGAATGGACTGAAGTAAGGGAGTGATACTAGTTACTCCAGAAGGTTTGACAAATTGAGACCCTTGGGAAACAGGACAGTGAATCTCTGTGAAAATCTTACTCAGAACAAACAGTTCATTGCACCAGCCACTGAATAGCTGTTAGGAGAAGTGGTGAGGATTGGTAGACTACAAAAGTGACTTTTTTTTTTCTTCCTGATGCTTACACATGCCTGTAAACATGGGAGACCTGCTGCACACCGAGGTGCTTTTACAGTAGAAGACCACTGTTAAAGAGAAAATGAGCATGTATCTTGGTAGTGCCTCCTACCACAGAAACAGAGCTGTTAGATAGAAGCTTATTGCTCTATAGGATCAATCCATTCAAAGAAGTCCTGAAGCAAATCCTTAGGCACAGCTCCAGAAACAGACATAAAAATGCTTCAGAGAAACAGGTGAAGAAAAAGACACAGGAAGCACTTGTGAGAAAGAACAGATTTGAGTCAAGAGTGATGCTTTGCCTAAATACACTACACCCGTGGATGAGAACTCCTTTTCCTGCCTCTTTGTACCATTTCCACTGGTATACACACTCTGAACAACATCACAGGTCTGCAGGACATATTTTGATATGGTCCACAATGCAAAATGGGTTGACCCGTATTGTAAATGCAAATGGGTGATAAAAGGTTTCTAAACTGTAATACAATCGGCCTCCTCTGTATGCCTGTTCTACCAGGTCAACCAATACTTTCCAGTTCTAATTCTTTGAGTTGCTTTCCAAGGAGAAAAGCTAATTGGCTTGCATTACAAGATTTAGATCATAGATGTCCATATGCACATACGTACGCTCAGTCCTGAACTGCTACTTTTAGTGTATTTTACTGTGAAGGCTTTTGTGTATTATAGGACCTCATCTCTTTTTCATTGTTAGCAGCAAGATAAACTTAAATTATACTATACAAAAAAGGAAAAAGGAGACAAAACTTTCCTACTTAGACTTCTTTTCAACTGCAACCCAGTCTCATCCTACCCTGACTTCCATGAGTATTAATTCAACAAGTATTAAAAAGAATTACTTTTCAAAACAAACACTACAATCATTGCAAACAAAAGTTGAAGTATTTTTTTTTTCTCTCTAAAAAAATCATTTGTGATACATATTCATACTATTCAGACATTTACACAGTGTTTTTTATCAGAGAACTACCTTCAGCAATATCTGCTAGGGAACATATAAGCCAGAACCCTGTATTTGGCTCATGTATAGTTAGAAAGACGAGGTAGTGCCCATTCCTCTTCCTTAAAAACCCTAAACATGTTAACAGGTTTTAAGGTAAAGGGAGAAAAAAAACCCCTCTAGGACCATATTTACAGCTACAAGCAAATTTCTCTTTCCTTTTAGAACCTACAAGCATACAATGTGCAAACCAAAAGAGTACCCCTGACTTTCCAAAAGAGATTCAGAACCTCTTTAAAAAATAAGATGAAATGGTCTCAGGCACATTTGTCTTCTAAATACACCATGCAATGCTTAGCACAACTGTGCAAACAGTACCCCTCAGCAGTTCAGCAGGCCTGAGAGAATATATTCTGTAGAGCTGCCCAAACTTGCTGAAGTGATCATAGGTGATGACTTCATAAAACACTCTTAATATGCTTTACATAGTTACCCAACATAATATCACCATAGACAATATCTGTTTTTTACATCTTCTAGCAATAGATAATGACAGTACAGGTTTTCTTCTCAATGGTCTGGTTCTACAAACCAACAGAATTTGCTTAACCAGAGGAAAGCAACCATGGTAAATAAAGACTACCACAATAAACTGAAAATGTATGCTTTCAGTGTATTTAAACTGGCTAAGGTATCATAAAAAATAGGACAAAGTTATTCCCTAGCCCACAAATATCTGTCTAATGAGTATTTCTTGTGGGTACACTGAGTTGTTTCTGCCCTAGCCCACAAAGCCAGCCATCAGTAGCAAAAAAGAAGGAATTAGGGTCTTGGTGATGAAAATTTTTGCTATCAAGAGCAGAGGAAGCAACATGAATAATGTCAGGGTTTCAATAGCTACAAGATTAAGTATTTTGATAAAAACTACGGTAGCTGATAGAATGACCATTACCACTTCTACGCTAAACATTTCAGGTAGCTCATGCATTGAAGGAGATACATACCCATTTCCCTAATGACAGTCAAGAAGGCATCTGACCACATGCAGGACACTTCTCTAGCAGAAGTGGCTTCCTTTCAGGTAGATACCCTGCTTCTGCAAATACTCTGTATATCCAGCAGTCTTGGTAACTATGCACTCAATACAGCTTAAATCACTAGACAATATACATTTAGTATACAGCTTTGACTGCCTAACTAGTGGCAGGTTCACCTGATGTTTGATGCACCTGCTTTCTAGCACAACTACCTCTCTCCATCTTGCATCCCTCCAACTGTTGATAACATTTATCAGGCAGAATAAGTGGCATCTAATACAATGAACAAATATCACATTCAGTCACGAAGGTTGCAGAGAGTAAAAAGGCTTTGTGAAATATTATTGCCTAATCCTGTCTGCCGTAAAAGGGAGTTTAGAAACTGGAATTATTCAAATGACTTGCAAAACACTGAGGGTAATGAATAGTCCTATTATTTCTGTTTTCTCTAGGGCCCCAAATATGCAGACTCCCACCTGCTTTCATAACAACTGGCAAGCCCTAAGATGACTAGATTATTCACAGTGTCTAGTACTACATCAAAGATCTTAGCTAGGTATGCTTGAACTCTTGGCAGGGAGACAGAGGACAATATAGCATTTGTGTAAATTCTCTGGCTTGCAAAGTTACAGCAGGCACAGCTGTGTTGGGCATCCTTCTTAGGAGAACTTCTACTGAGGAGTTCATTGTTGTGCCCTCTCTCCTTTGGAGACCAGAGTATTCGTGAATGTTTTCAGCAGACACAAGAGATTCAAGTTGTCAGACCTACATGCTGTGGTGTGGTAGGAGAGAAGACCGATGTTCTCTGACATCATGCAAATGTTTTTTTTAAAAGTCTATTAAGCAGTGTTGCAGACCATGAGTTCCCCT
The DNA here is from genome assembly GCF_028858725.1 of Colius striatus. NCBI lineage: Eukaryota > Metazoa > Chordata > Aves > Coliiformes > Coliidae > Colius > Colius striatus. The sequence continues at coordinate 68,957,101 of NC_084760.1, read as the reverse complement.
ATTAATGATCACTCAAAGGACTAAGGCTAAACTTGACATTTGACTGAAGTTTGACTAGTTCAGTGACCCAGGCTGAATTATGAGTCTGCTTTTAAAGCAAGCTAAAGATTTGGAACAGGTACAAGCTGTTACATTAAGCAGTACTGAACTTGGCCATCATAATGCCACATTTCAACTACTGGAAGCGCTAAACTAAAGCCTACATGTGAGAATTGTCATTATGTCCTTGGTTTTGAAATGGGAAAAAATAAGCCTGTGAAAGTAGCTGAAGAATAGCCATTACCTAAATCACATAGGGAAAATATTTTACATGATATAAGCAAAATAAGAGATAGTATTAACTACAACTTGCTTAAATGTCACCAAGGTATCAATGGAGTACCTCAGGGGCTGATGTAAGGCTGAAACTGTTTTAACATCTCCATTAACAACCTGGATCCTGGGACAACGTGTATCCTCAGCAAGTTTGTAGATGATCTAAAACTTCAAGGAGTGGCTGAGGCACCAGATACTGTGCTACTCTTCAGAGTCCTGGGCAGGCTGGAAAACTGGGCTTAGAGGAATGTCATCTGAGAGAGCTGGGATTGTTTAGCGTGTAGAAGTAAAGGCTCCAGAAGGATCTTATAATTGTTTATAAATACCTGATAAGGTGGAATGAAGCAGATTCTTCTCGGCTGTGTACAAGGATGGGACAAGAGGCAATAGGCAAAAACTAAAAAAACCAAAACAAATTTGGATCTGAAGATGAGAAAAATGTTTTTACCGTGAGTGTAAAAGGGAGTTTAGAAACTTGAATTATGAGGAAACTGGGGCTGTTTAGTCTAGAGAAGAGAAAACTGAGGGGGGATCTTACTAATGTAAGGATGTCAGGAGGTTGGGACATCCCTTTTTTCTATTGTAGCTAGCAACAGGACAAGGATTAATGGGATGAAGCTGGAACACAAAAAGTTCTACTTAAATATAAGAAAAAGCTATTTCACTGTTCAGGTGAGGGAGCCCTGGCACAGGCTGCCCAGGGAGGGTATGGAGTTTCCCTCTTTGGAAGTCTTCAAGACCCACCTGGACATGTTCCTATGTGACCTGATCTAGGTGGACCTGCTTCTGCAGGGGGGTTGGACTAGATGATCTCTAAAGGTCCCTTCCAACCCCTACCATTCTATGATTCTATGACTTGCAAACACTGGAACAGACTGCCCAGAGAAGCTGCAGAGCCTCTGTCTACTCAAAACTCAACTGGACGTGATCTTGGGCAACTCGCTCTAGCAGAAGGTTTTGGACTATTTAATCTCCAGGTGTCTCTTAATGTAAATCAATCTGTGATTCTATGAAAAAGTAAACCCATCCTACTTGCATGGCTCTGTGGATCTTTTCTCTAGCCTATTAGAACAAGGCTGCTTCTGTTGATGCTTAAAAAAGCTATTTTATCAAACTAGCTAGATCGCCGAGGATACTGGATTTTTAACAGTATTGACATGACTAACTCATATTTGGTTTGCCCATTTTCACCTACATTCAGGGAGAAATCCATTACATACCTGCAAGGGCTCTGGCCTCAGTTTAGAATACCTACTGCTACAATCTTAAGCATGCTCAAATTATATTAAAAAAATGTAGTAGATAATGGATCTCACTAGCTTCTCATAATGCATGCCCTGTAGTGATCTCACTAATTATATTTTTAAAAATATGTGGTTAGTGAGAATGGGACCTTTTCTATTACCACACGCTTGAACGGAGACCTTTAGTATTACCATTGTTAACACTGTGTACAAAATTAACTGCCCACGGAGCTTGGTTTTTAATCTGGCCTCCATACTGACACTCACAGGCCCTGTAAATATTTGTTATCTAGCCAGCCTCACTGAAAGCTCTATGCAGGCGTGTCTCTGTAAGACTGAGCTCAGAGCTTTGAATTTCAGTGCACTACACTACTACTACTTTCAGTCTCTACTTTGCCCTATCTTGTCTGTTGCCACTGTGCAAATAGATACTTCCTCTTCTGCCTTACTGAAAGATGGACTAACGCACCCATGGCATTAAGTAAAACAAAGAGGCAAGTTCATAAAAGAAGATGTTAGAAAAGTTTAAAAGGAAAATACTGGCTTTATTTGCCTAAAATGACCGAACCAAACCAAACACCCAACAAACCCAAACCTCCCAAAGCCAAAAAAAAATCAACAAACTCTGCCCATCAAAAAGCCCACAACAGAAATGTTATTCCTTACCTGTATTCTTGATGCTGAAACAGATGCAGAATTTATTTATATCCACTGTTCTACTTCCTCTAAGATAACCACCCAACATTGCAAAAGCATCAAAAGACATATTATGGTCACAGAAATGAAAGAACAAGCTTATTCAATATGTTTCTGCCCAAATCCATGACATAGAATTAACAGAAACATTCATGTTACTGTACTGGATAATTAATCTTAAAGTAACAATTACATTTGAATGTGCCAAGAACAGGCTAACCGTAAGTCTACAGATCCTGGCTATTCACCGGAAAAGTCCTTTGTACATATTAAGAAAGCATTAACACATATTTTTTTCAAGAAAATTCAGGTCACTTTGCAATACAGTAGCTACAAAACATTTATTTTTTTTAAATAAAAACATTTAAATCATCAGGTTTTTGTAAAAACAGCATGTCAAGTGTTTATCTTAATCTTTGTAGTGTAAGCACCTTCAGTTGTATGCTAAAACAATCAACATAAATTATTATTTGGTCAGGATAGTAACCTACATTGAAATAAATATACTTTTAACAAACACAGATCACTTAACAAACACCAGATTCCCAAACCTTTATAGATAGTTTCTCTGGTGACAAGTAAAATACAGACTGTGAAACCATGACTGCAATAATTTTTGCTTTTCTCTTTTTAAAATCAGTGAAGATTGGCCTGTAATTTTTAAACTATCAAGACAATTATGAAGCACTACCAACTAAAGCTTAGAAAAACCTGCATCATGTGAAAAATATTTGACATGGGTCACCTAAACTGTTACAATGCACTGGACTGGGCATATCACATGTCCCATGCTTATGGAAATTATCCACTGAAGAGGAATCTTTGTTTAATTACAAGAGAGAGAAGCCACTCATAAGGGAAAACAACATAGCTCACAAAGGGCTTTTATGATGATACTACTGATTACAAAACATAGGGTGCAAAATCCAACATTTAAAATTATATAAACCTTAAAAGTACAGAACAGAACTTAACAGAAGTTTACAACTCAAAATACTTCAGCACCTGAGATTTTTCTGAAGAAAGCCAGCAATACTTTCATCAGAAACATGTAAAACAATCAATTCCTTTTCTCTCAGTATTACACGGGAATAACTGATCAAGAAAGAGACGAAATATGCACAATGCTCCAAAATTCTAATTAAGCCTTGAAGATAAATCTGCTGTGAAGATATACTTAAAATTCAATCCATATGCAGTACCCAACTGACTTTATTTTACTAAAACATTTTGTATTAAAGCTGGAATAGACCTCATCTGTTAAAGTTTTATGATGAAATCGAAGTTTAAAGACAAAGAACAGTATGCAACTTGCATCATGTTGACAAAGAATTGGGAATACTGAAACAGGTCTGAACAAAATGTAAGAACTTAATAATCTGCTATGCAAGTATTTAGTTTTACAGACAATTCGTGGTTATAAATTTACTTGTGGTAAACTAATCCTTTAAGGAAATCCTTTTCTATTTTCACTTTGAGAAATGGGAAGCTGCATTTTGTGTGTTCTGCTCTGTATGATTAACATTTCATGATTGTGTATGTATAATTACCTGTCATCCTCAAGGTAGTCACTGTACTGCACACCAGTCTTAGAACAGAAACTTTATTTTTTAATCCCCTGGTTTTGAAGCTTTAAGCAATTGTGTATTCTACTTAAGTGAACTCCCAGGCCCCAGAGCAAAGGGGAAGAAAACACTTAAACCAAGGGTCTGAAAACCCAGTGTTTTGATAGGAACAGAGTAGTTTTATTCTAACATTACCCAATTGTATTTTTTTAGGACTATTTAAACATCCAATGATATGGAAAATTAAGACTTTAAATACTGGAATATGGGACGTTCCTTTAATTCTAGAAATGTTTTGATCAGGGACGGTATACTGTACATTTGATTTTTGCTAAATGCTTAGTGATACTGTAAAAAATTAAACCATCTGTGTTATAAAGTATAAATATTCCTGCCCCCACAATTAACTACTTGGAAATTTCTGGAACCTTTCTATCACTGAAAACCAGTCAAGCATCTATGTTCCCGTCCCTGAATTCCTACATAGGAATAATTGGACACTCAGTAGTAACTGTAGGAATTAAAACTGCAGAGATTATACTCAAACACTTAATATTTAATTAAAGAAGTTTTAAAATCTGAGTGCAGCAAAATGTATCCTTGCCTCACTTAAACCCAAAACCAATTATCTTTAAAACCCATCATCTTTCCTCATGACAAGGTGCAAGAGAGTTAAAGAAAACAAGGGGGAAAAACTCCTCCACCACAAACAAAATCCCAGACTAAGAATATTGTTTTCAGTGCAAACACTGTAGCTTTCAAAAGGTTAAGAGTACAAATATTTACGTTCCAGTGTATCCTTACCTACAAGGAATGTTGTTTCACATTATAAAGTATGTCAAATACCTTTAATCCAATCACAATACCGCAGTTTACCTTCTCAAATCAATAAGATGGCTGAAACCTAAATGTTTATACAAGCAATGTAACTTTCTGGAGAAACTAATGCACATAGCTGAAAGTTCTCACAAAAGCCAAGGGCAAATACTCAAAATTCAGCTGCAGATCCTTAATCAATTTCAGTACCAATTGCTAAAAAGTAACCACCTGTTTAATAAGGAGTGAACAGAGCCTCCTGCACTAGCACCTTAAAATCCCCTGCCCCGCTCCCTACTTCCACAGGCCCCATAAGCAAGCTGCAGACAAGCACCTCTTGGGCGACTCTCTTCTTGTTGGAACACAACCTTACTGTATGTTGTTCATTTCTTCCACTTGCAAAGGTTAAACCTCTAGCAAAACCACTCGGACCCAAAAGAAAACTTCTGTGACATTGCAGAGGAAGGTGGGCTGTCATTTTAGTAATACCTAGAACTCTATTTTGCAGCACTGTGCTTCTAGAGTTGCTACCTGGGATTTCAAGGAACATTTGAAAAAGCCATTTACTACACTTTCTTAATTAGCTGCCCATTTTAATAATTTTGGTACTATTTGTCACAGTACATCAGAAAAAAAAAAAGCAGCACAAAGCATGAGAAGGACAAGAATTTTATATTTGTTCCCCTTTAAAAAGCAAACATATTTAAAACAAAAGGCACTCATGACAGAAACTCTCTCTCCAGTTCATATATAGATGGCCGACAATTTTTGTTCTTCATTCTACATAAAGGCACAGTACAGTCTCTGTTTTGACCTTCCACATCAATATCAAGTAATGAGGGCATGTGGCAGTTAGTTCTTTCCTCAGTATCTGGCAAGGAGTTAACATCTGGATCTACATTGCCCTCTAAATGTTCAGAGTCTTTAGAGTTTGGTTTAATAATACGTGGAATAATCTGCCATGCATCAATTTTACTTCTTACAGAAGAAGGTCGAGGCCTTGATATAATATTGACAGCGCCTTGCTTTTCAGTTGAAACACCATTGTGCTTGCTTCCTTGTTGAACAGAGGGAGAGTGCAGAGTTCCAGTAACTGACAGAACTGGCAACGTGGAGACCTCATTGGTTGAAGTAAATCCATTAGCTAGGAGAAAGGAAAGGCCAAATTAAAAAAAGCCAATTGAAACCATGTGACTTGTTGATTTCTTTGTTATTTGTAAAACTGGGTTGCTATAAACACTACTAGCTTTTTTCCCATAGAAAAATTAAGAGGCTCATATGTTTGTGAGGAATCTTTCAAAGAGGACCAGCAATGCTCAAACAACATTTTTGTACCTACAGTTTCTACTACAGACCACAACAATGTATTTTTAATTGCTGCAGAAGAGAGATAACTGCCCAGTAACTGGATGAATATTCATATTGGAATAAAGCCCCAGAAATTTCTCAAGTTATGAGTAATTAAATATGCATAGAGTACCATGAAGAGTATTACATTTAAGCCACCATAGAACATCAGTATTGGAATTTAGAACTTATTTTCAAAAACTCATTAATCACCAACTTTTCCATTTATATGGAAACCAGATTTAAAGACCTTTTTTCATCTTAAGGATTCATGGAACGTGTGACATAACTTCTAGGTCAAGCAAGCAAATAAAAATTTACCAGACTTCTTTTTCTTGAAGTTAAGAAATGTGCAGTACTAAAATGACGCTCAATCGCTCACCTATGTGGACTGTGAAACTGTATTACACGTACTCTCAAGACTCAGGAAATCCACCACTTCATAATGCCCACACCTGACAGTCTCAGTTTATTTCACCCATAACATTAATAGTGTACATTTCACAAAAAAGCTGACATGAAAAGACTAGGGAAACCTAGTTCTGCAATACCCCAGAAAAATAGATACCATCTTGAAATGAACCACCTCTTCCCTTTACCCACACTCCTAACTAGACACTATTCCAAATGCAGGCGGTTTATTCAGGGTTCAGATACAGAGGGCTTAGGGACATACAGTTATGGTGGCTCAGCTAACACCTAACAGTGTAACAAAAATCTTAACAGCTCATTAGTGAATGGTTAATTTCCCTAAATTTTCTCAAAAACCCCTGCATGTCAAGTTCTTAGTTACCCACCTGTGGTCTGAAAATTGCTCCCATCTGATAAGGTTCGTCTGTGTCCCAACACACTTAACTTTGTAGAAGAATCATTCAGCATGTTTTGAGACTCTTGTTTCCGACAAAAGTTAAAAGGCTGATTTTTCAATCGTGTAGAAATTGTGTTAGGAGACAGCTGTATCCTTTGTTCTCTCTTCCTTTCAGAAGTTTCAGATAGAAAGTCATCAGTGGAATGACATGGCCCACAATCGCCAAGCACAGTGCTTACAAACGCATCCTCACTGTCAGAATGAAGTAGGCATTTTGTGGAAATGGAGGGCATAGAGAGAAGATTCACAGTATTTGCAGCTGGATTTAGGGGTGAAACATTTGTTTCCTCTTTCCTGGACTGCAGCCGTGTAGGACTGGCACTCCTGCGAAATTTTGAAGCACGCTGAAATATTCCATCACGCTTCTTCTTCTCATCTTTAGGCAAAAGTTCATCTGGACCATGTGATTTGTTCAGCTCTCTGATATCTAAGCCCAGTGCAACAGATGCAAGGAGGACAGCACACCCATACAGCACTGAATCGGTCCTCTTTTTCTGCAGCGTCCTGCTCAGACTGTTTGTAGGTGTCATTTGAGGAGTACTGTTTGTAGAACTAGCAGATGTTCCTTCTTCAAAGCTCTCATGTTCTGCTGTATTCTCACCCTGATCATCTTTCCAAAGAGGTAGATTAATATAATTCTGGTTTGGCAACTTAATTGGCTTTGGTCTTTTACTGTCCAAACCCTCAGGGAGAAGTTTCTTATCAGTACAGACACCTATAAAACATCACAGCATGCTTTAAGATTGCAATTCAGCTGTTTCGCTATTGCATGTCTGCATATGTATATCATTACTTCCTCTCACTTGCTTAAGGATTAATCTTGAGGTGTACTGTACACTCCCTTTGGATGCAGTCAGAAGCTCCACAACTAACACTGTAAGACTCAGAAACACATCCTAAGACTAAATCTCTTCATGTTTTGTTGATGGTCTTTAAAAGAGCACAAGTACCATTTTGCTACAATTTCATCTTTTTAAGCAACTCAAAAGAAAACTACTAGATGGAACTTTCAGATCAATCTTTCTGAGTATGTAAGTTAACTGTAAATAAATGACGTATTTCACATTTGAAAGCTTACCTTTATTTTAAGAGAGGCATAACGTACCTACCAACCTTTATGCACTCAACACAGTTGAGAAGCAGGTATTGTCTTTGCATTTTCTGTAGTATTTGAGGATTTCCAACACTTTGGTACTGTTTTTCAAATAACACAGGAAATGCTTCTGTGTATGGATTTGAGTGAAGTAATCTATTATGCACAAATTGCTAGATAAAATCTGGAACACATTCTTTACAACACATTAAGTCGTGCTCCAAAATCCAATGAGTTACTAGAAAATTTTCCAATTAATTCATTATGACTTAGTGGTATGGAATAAAAAGTAAATTTGACATCTCACAGCTAAGGAAAAATAAAATGGAAGGTACCATTTATCTTACATGTTATTCTACTATGAACTACTGAATGCTACAGAGTACATACAAAAATATTTAAAATACAAATATGTAAAACTGTATAATCTTCTCTGTGTGTAGGGTTTTAATAGAAAGCTGATATATCTATAAAATTACTATTTGTGAAGCCTTGATTTATACTCCCCTACCACTGTGTACGAAAATGAAAATGCCTTTTTCCTGGGGCATGGGGGCAGAGGGAAAAATTCTCTAACACTGGTAACTTAAATTTTCTCAGAATGTGTAGTACAGAAAGTGTGTTCAAATTTGAAATTTGTTATGAAGATTGTATAGCCAGAGGACATTATAATAATGGACATAAAACACAACATACAGGTATTATGTTTCTGATCCTAAGAAGATTAGTATGTTTTTCTTTGTAATTTACCTGTAAATCCCAAAAAGTTGTCTCAACAACTTTTAAGATTTGAAATCTACATGTTTTTTCTTGAAAATTGAGAGAACAAACATCATTTTAAAAAACTGAGAACTAATATTGAGAGTCTATAGATCATGGACGGAAGAGATGGCCACTTGGGATGAATATAAGGCTGTTGCCAGAGGATGTAGGGAGGCAACTAGGAAAGCTAAAGCCTCATTGGAGTTCTACCTTGCAAGAGAGGTCAAGCACAACAAGAAAGGCTTCTTCAAATACATTGCGGATAAAACTACTGCTGGAGGTACTGTAGGCCCACTGTTGAATGAGGCAGGTGCCCTGGTGACAGGGGATACAGAGAAGGCAGAGTTACTGAATTCCTTCTTTGCCTCTCTATACTGCTGGAGACTGTCCTCAGGAGCCTCAGACTGCAAAGGACCTCTGGTTAAAGGAGGTATTTTTCTGGTTGATGAAGACTGGGTTAAGGATCAGTTGAGCAATCTGGATGTACATAAATCCATGGGCCACAGTGGGATGCACCTGTGGGTGCTGAGGGAGCTGGTGGAAGTCATTGCTAGAGCACTTTCCATCATCTTCAGTAAGTCATGGAGAACAGGAATGGTGTCTGAGGATTGGAGGAAAGCAAATGTCAACCCAGTCTTCATAAAGGGCAAGAAGGACAAGCTGGGTAACAACAGACTGGTCCCTGGAAAGATGATGGAACACTTTATCCTGGATGCTGTCTCCAGGTATTTAAAGGACAAGAGGCTCATTGGGAGCAAGGGAAAGTCATGTTTGACCAATCTGAGAGCCTTTTATGAGGATGTAACCAGGTGGATAGATGATGGTATTGCAGTGGATGTGGTTTATCTTGATTTCAGCAAATCATTTGACATCATCTCCCACAGCATCCTCACAGCAAAACTGAGATGTGTGGGCTGGATGATCAGGTAGTGAGGTGGATTGTTAACTGTTTGACGGGAAGAAGGCAGAGTTATGATCAATGGGGCAGGGTCTAGTTGGAAGCCTGTGTCTAGCAGAGTCCCTCAGGGGTTGGTGCTGGGACCAATACTGTTCAACACATTTATTAATGATCTTGCTGAGGGAACAGAGGGCACTGTCAGCAAGTTTGCTGATGATACTAAACTGGGGGCAGTAGCTGACACACCAGAAGGCTGTGCTGCCATTCAACGAGACCTGGACAGGCTGGAGAGTCGGGCTGGGAGAAATCTAATGAAATTCAACAAGGGCAAGTGCAGAGTCTTGCATTTGGGAAAGAATAATAACCTCATGTACCAGTACAGGTTGGGGAAAGAACTGTTAAGAGAGTAATGTAGGTAAAAGGGACTTGGTGGTCCTGGTGGACGGTGGGATGAACATGAGCCAGCAATGTGCCTTTGTGGCCAAGAAGGCCAATGGCATCCTGGGGTGTATTAGAAGGGGTGTGGGCTGTACGTCAAGAGAGGTTCTCCTCCCCCTCTACTCTGCCCTTGTGAGACCACATCTGGAATATCCTGGGTCCCTCAGTTCAAGAAGGACAGGGAACTCCTGGAGAGAGTTCAGCACAGGGCCACCAAGATGATGGAGTGAAGCATCTCCCTTATGATGAAAGGCTGAGGGAGCTGGGGCTCTTTAGCTTGGAGAAGAGATTGAGGGGTGACTTCATTAATATTTATGAATAAGGAAAGGGCAGGTGTCAGGAGGATGGAGCCAGGCTCTTCTCAGTGATGTCCCATGATAGGATAAGGGGGAATGGGTGTAAGTGGGAACATAAGAGGTTCCAAGGAAATAAAAAGGAGATTTTCTTCACTGTGAGGTTGAAGGAGCACTGGAACAGGCTGCCCAGATGGGTTATTGAATCTCCTTCTCTGGAAACATTCAAAACCCACCTGGATGAGTTCCTGTGTAACCTACTCTAGGTGGTCCTGCTCTGGCAGGGGGTTGGTCTAGATGATCTTTTGAGGTCCCTTCCAGCCCTTAAGATTCTGTGATTCTATAATATCTGGGAATACTTCAGAGTTTACAGGTTTTTTAACAGCAATGAAATTTTTAAACAACTCTGCAGACAATAAAAGTCATTAATGATCATTTAACTGTCAAGAGAATTACCAATTAAGTTATTTCTTTTTAAAAGAAACTAAAATGTGGTGACTGCAGAACTCCTATTCAGAACAGCCTGTAAGTCAAAAACATAAGAGAAAAACCAGAATCTTTATGTGGTAGTGCTCATACATCACAAATATTTCTTAACTGCTAATGACAGAAATGTACAGATACTTGCATTTTCTTATAGATAGCATTTTTGCACAGGAAACTGATTCATACTGTGACTACTCTTCTACTAATATGCATAATTCTTGAAGAATTAAAGTAATACAACTTATAACACTGGAGGCAGAACTCAAGTAATTTATGGCAACGTTCACTTTTTAAAAAGCGGTTCTTACCTTGGTCTACAAATAACGAAGCTAAGGGAACACCCTTCTGATTTTTCATTAAAACAGTTGACCAAGGGTTGCTGCCATCTGAAAGCGGTCTTATTCTGAAATAACAATAGTTATTTTGACATCACAGAAGATACTATCATTATATCAACTTCGACAGAAAAACAACAAACTTTCTTTTTAAACTGTAAACATGTAGTAAACAACTTGAAAACAGTAAAACTTTCCAAAGGTAAAAAATCCTGTATGGAATAGCACACAGTCACATGATTAAACATAAGAAAAAACTATTTCAACTGTGAGGGTGATGGAGCCCTGGCACAGGATGCCCAGAGGGGTTGTGGAGTCTCCTTCCTTGGAGGTCTTCAAGACCTGCCTGGACATGTTCCTATGTGACTTGATCTAGGTGAACCTGCTTCTGCAGGGGGGTTAGACTAGATGATCTCTAAGGGTCCCTTCCAACCCCTACCATTCTATGATTCTATGATTATAAATTGATACATGCCTTCCATCAGGCGTTCTTTATAAAATGAAAATGCCAGGCCTGAAAAGAAAGCCAATGAAAAACAGGCTTTGACTACCTATTTAAGAACAAAAGTTGGTGAAAACCTGGAAAACAGTTTCATTGTGGCAAAGAAATGATGTGAATATTGAAATTTTATTAAACATAGTGACTGTAAAACAAACAAAAATACCACAAAGCCAGTTTCAGTTGATGGTTTGGAACCAATTACTGCCAGTAGTAGATGCCTCTACCAGAGAAAAAAAAAGGTGCTATAAATAATTCTACTAGAAGAGACAAAGAGAAGGATCTCTTGCTTCAGAAAAACTGCTTATCTCCAGTTCTGAGCATTCTGAAAAATAATCTGAAAGTGAAGGCATCCAACTTATTTTCAGAATCCTTTAACCTTGTGTTTTTTGGTGTAAATGACATTGCTGGTGTGACTTGTTCCTCATGTATGCAAAAATCAGTCAGTCTTACTTAATTGTACTGGAAGTGTCCACTGGGGGCCATGCTTGTAGTTCCTCAGGTCAATGTGAGGATGGGCAAGATAGATCATGAATGTCTGGTATGCATTAGTAGCTCAGCATCCCAGTTACAAGTCTCAAAAACCACAGATAAAGGGCAAGAGATATGAGCTACAAAAAATTTAAGATAAGTGTTTTATCATCAAGTCTCTGTGAGAGAGCTACTCATTATGAATGTCGTTCCTAAATTAATTAAAAAGTAGGACTGAGTTTTAGCTGTAACTAGAGATTGCAGAACTTGCTCACTATCTCTGTTAGTGATTCAGTTACCAAGAATACTTAGTACTATCAAACAAACAAATGTCATAGACATACTTGTCCTTACAATCTGCACGATCCTTTGTTTGAACTGAACTTGGTCCCCATGTACAACCTCTCTTTTTAAAACTTCTCTTTGCGTCTTCAAATTCTTCTTGGTGATAAGTTGTGCTCCTTCCCCAAGTTCTGTTGCTTTCATCTGAAGTTACTAGATATTGCAATTCAAAACACAAACAAAAAAACCCCCAACATAAATAGAATTTCTAAAACAAAAATATTTTGACAGAACAGAATATTTTATCCACTGAAAAACCATTTTAACCCACTAACTTAAGGAGCAGACAAAATTTGAGATTTTTTTCTTTTACAAAGACGACCACACAAACTGTACTGAAACAAAAAGAGGAGCTAGCAAGAAAAATAATTTACAAGCTGACAAGAGACACAAGGATAAAGCAGAAAAGCGATTGTATTTTCCATGCTTCCTTTAACTGAGAACCCTACATTTAGGTAATTCAGACAAGTGAGATAGACTGAGCACTTAAATTACAATGAAGAAAATATAGGCTGCGGAACAACCATTATCGAATGAAACAGGACATTACAATTGTGACAATGATGAACATTTTCTTTCTCACTACACCAAAACAAATTATACTTTTAAAGTGTCTAACCTTCATTAAATGCTTAGTCTGTCACTGTCTCAACTGTTAAATTAAACAGAACCAGCACCTTTGAAACATAATGAAATCTTGCCTTTTTTCATAACCCCACAGGGAAGTTCATGTTCACTTGTGATATCTACATCTTGCTGGTACACATATACACTGTTTCTTCGGCCATTAGTTGTGTGTGTATCTGTTTTGGGAATCACTGAGGAAAAATTAAGAGATGTAGCAAAGATCTTAGTCAAGTTGCTTTCAGAAACGAAAGTGTTTCCCTTTTATTTTTATTTTAGAGTCAAAGCCCAGCTCTGTAAAGGAAAGAATCTTTTGATAGTAGGTTTTTACTGTAGAGTTTAGAGGATCCTCTTTCTAGGACCAGATCTAGGGAAGTATATTTTCATATAGGACAGACTAACTGGAAAAGTAATTTGCTATCAACATAACATGCTTAGAGCTACGATGGAGAGACGTAGCTCAAAACAACTTAGTTAAAACAGCATGATGAGATGACATTTACATGCCCGTGGTTCTGCCACTCCTACACTGCACAGGACTCTACTCCCGCCTCACTGTACACTTCACCATCACAGCTTCCCCTGTAGTTCAACACTCTACTTGCCTTCTTTATGCATCCAACTTCAATAACATTCCAGGACCTGTGGAATGTATTTCCTACTGGTTTTCCTTCTCCCTTTAAAACATCTTTCAAAGTTACCTGAATGTGTTTTAATAAGATTTATAATTAGATTTATTTTAACTTCAAAAACTTTTTGATTTAGAAGCCAGACTAACTCACAACAAAGTGAAGCAATCAGGCAACCAATTGGTAGATACGCCTTTTCAAATCGCCTGTATTTGAGCAAGTCTCCTTGAAACAAAGACACTTTGAAGTTAAATCAAGATAAAACATTATTGTGGGAAAGAGGATTTATTTTGCACAGGTGCAGATGGGTGTGGAAGCTAAATTGTTTCAGCTAGATACTCCAAGAGATCTGATAAGCTTTTAGGTAAAACCTAGGAATCCCAACTCAGTAAGAGAAGTGTACTTTTAAGGGAGAGCCTTTATGTTGCCCTGTATGTATGTTCTAGTCCCACAAATACAAATGCCTGCTCAAATAAAAGAAAGAAAAGAAAAATCCGCAGTGGGACTTAGTGCACATGCAAGGAGTGGCACTACTATAAGCTTACATATGGCTATGCATTTAAAAAAAAAAACACTCAGGTTTTCAGAATCATTTCAGAAGCATTTCCATACAGAGCAAAGAGAACCAAAGATAAAATAAGTCTTGGTTATCAATAACTATGTCATCTCACTAAGAAAACTCTTTCTTACCTCTGCAGTATTTTTTACCCAATCAAAAGAAAAACCTACCACATGGTTTGAGGTCAGAAAATCATTATCCACACAGATAGTGGATCAGCTAACTTCTGAAAAAGACTTTACATAATTTTCCTTTCATCTCAACTTTTCATTAAGAAAAGCAAGACAGGGTCTGTGAGGTCTGACCTCATTAATATTTACAAAGATGTGTCAGGAGGATGGAGCCAGGCTGTTCTCAATGACGTCCTATGATAGGACAAGGAGCAACGGGTGCAAGCTGGAACATAAGAGCTTCCAAAGAAACATAAGGAAAAATTTCTGCACTGTGAGAGTGACAGAGTACTGGAACAGGCTGCCCAGATGGGTTGTGGAGTCTCCTTCTCTGGGGACATTCAAAACCCACGTAGATGAGTTCCTGTGTGACCTACTGTAGGTGGTCCTGCTCTGGCAGGGGGGTTGGACTAGATGATCTTTTGAGGTCTTTTCTAACCCTTAAGATTCTGTGATTCTGTGAATGGTCTCCACCCAGAGAATTGTATCAGTTACAGTTCAAACAAATAATAAAGTTACTGCAAGAAAAAATATCACTTCTCCTTTAGACATTACTAATGAAGGAGATTTCATCAGGCAGAGGTATTCCAAAGGAGAGGGGAGATCCGATTTCTGTATAATCTTTCAACCAGCCTGAAAGTTTATTTAAAAAAAAATTACAAAAGTCTTTAAACTAGCTACAGGACATTATGCAGAAAGAAAATAATCTCCATGCATTTTGATTTTTCCCTTCTCTCTGTTTACATCTGATAAAGCCAGACTGTGAAGTAATTTCCTTCAGACCTGACTAGCCTTGCATGAGAAGACAGTCACCATCCACAATCAATCAGCTGGAACAGGTTCCACTGATTTTAGAGAGAGAGAGTGAAGCTTAAGGCATTCCACACTGAATAGGGATAATTAGATAATCTACACTGCACAGTAGATCAGACATTACAAATGCAAGCAATGAATTCTGGAGGAACTATCTTCTATCTCTACCTATATCATTCCCAAATACAAATGCAGTCTCCACTGCAACAATATAATCAGTTTTCTTCCATATTCATGGTATCTCCATTACGTGAGCATGAACACATCTTTCAGTATATGTTTATAGTACGTCATGTATGAAGTTCTACAAGCATACCCACAATTTTATTTTGTTTGTTTCTCTTGTTTTCAAAAAAATGTAAGGCAAGCTTTCTTGTTTATTATCTTCTGTTTTTCTAGTTTCTTAAAGCTTGCTTCTCTTTTGACACAAACAAGGTGAATTGCTGGTTGATTCTCTGGCCTTTTCATCTTACATCATTCTCTTATTCTCTTAAACCCTTGGCTTCTTCTGATAGTCCATAATGGATTTCCTTTATGAACTCCAATATCTAATAAAAATTTGTTTTCAATTTCACGTAGATTCTAAACGTGATGCTTTGCCTTTTACTGTTAGAAATTTTGATTCTTCATTTTGTTATCCCAATTAGTTTACAAATGAGTTTCTGAAGTTATTAAGGAAAGACATGATTAAAAGCATTCACAATCATTTAGTTTGTCATTTTAGCAAGATTATCCCTCCCATCAAAGAAAAAGTTGCAAATGTTAGAACAAGTTAAGGGACCTGGAAATCAGACGTAAATCTGACACTACTGTAAGTGTTTCAGTGAGTATATGGAACAAACAGCCTCTATTGACCAAAAGAACAAATGGAGATGGTGGAGACTTACGCTGTATTGCTCGAAGACGAGGAATTATTGTGGGGCTACTTGATGGACTAGAGCTGTTACTGTTTAAACTCCTCCTCTTATCCAGATTGGGGGATGCCTGCACTGTTATTTTGTGCTGGAAATCTGTAAGAGTGTAAGCCAAATTAGTTTTAATGTTCTAAATAAAAATCTCTTCAGGAGATTATATTGCTGTACTTCCTAAAACAATTAAAGCTATATAATAAATTAGACTTGATAGTCTAAGAGATGTTCATATTAAAAACACTGATAAATTCTAGGTCAATGTAATAACTTAGATATTTGGTCAAACAGGCAAGATTTCACATATTCAGACCGTAACAACAACAAAAGCAGATAGGTCTAAGTGGACCCAAACTGAGTCACCTACACATCACAAGCTGTTATTCAGTCTTGTTGGCTGTCACAGAGAGAAAGAAGTTACTCAGTATTTTATCTCAAATCAATCAATATTTATGCCAATTCTGGTAGCCTTCTATGAGGGCATAACTGGTTGGCTAGATGAGGGGAGAGCAGCGGATGCCATCTACTTTGACTTCAGCAAGGCTTTTGACACTGTCTCCCATAACATCCTCATCAGAAAGCTCAAGCAGTGTTGCTTGGATGAGTGGACAGTGAGGTGGATTGAGAGCTGGCTGAATGACAGAGCCCAGAGGGTGCTGATCAGTGGCACAGAATTGAGTTGGAGGCCTGTGGCCAGTGGAGTTCCACAGGGATGGGTTCTGGGGCCAGTCTTGTTCAACGTCTTCATCAATGACCTGGATGAGGGGACAGAGTGTACCCTCAGCAAGTTGGCTGATGACACCAAACTGGGAGGACTGGCTGATTCCCCAGAAGGCTGTGCTGCCATTCAGTGGGATCTCGACCAGCTTGAGAGTTGAGCAGAGAGGAACCTCATGAGGTTCAACAAGGACAAGTGCAGAGTCCTGCATCTGGGAAGGAACAACCCCATGCACCAGTACAGGCTGGGGGTCGAACTGCTGAAGAACAGCTCTGCAGAGAGAGACCTGGGAGTCCTCATTGATAATAAGCTAACCATGAGCCAGCAATGTGCCCTCGTGGCCAAGAAGGCCAATGGCATCCTGGGATGCATCAAGAAGACTGTGACCAGCAGGTCAAGGGAGGTTCTGCTTCCCCTCTACTCTGCCCTGGTGAAGCTTCATCTGGAGTCCTGTGGCCAGTTCTGGGCTCCTCAGCTCAAGAGGGACAGAGAACTTCTGGAGAGAGTCCAGCGCAGGGCCACCAAGATGATCAGGGGACTGGAACATCTTTCATACAAGGAAAGGCTGTGGGAACTGGGGCTGTTTAGTCTAGAAAAGAGGAGACTGAGGGGAGATCTTATTAACATTTATAAATATCTAAAGGGTGGGTGTCAGGAGGTTGGGACATCCCTTTTTTCTATAGTAGCTAGCAATAGGACAAGGGGTGATGGGATGAAGCTGGAACACAGAAAGTTCCACTTAAATATAAGAAAAAACTATTTCACTGTTCAGGTGAGGGAGCCCTGGCACAGGATGCCCAGAGGGGTTGTGGAGTCTCCTTCCTTGGAGGTCTTCAAGACCCGCCTGGACATGTTCCTATGCGACTTGATCTAGGTGAACCTGCTTCTGCAGGGGAGGGTTGGACTAGATGATCTCTAAAGGTCCATTCCAACCCCTATCATTCTATGATTCTACGATTAGTGCTGAAAGAGTACTCTAAAGATTAATGCCTATTTTCTCGCTTTCCAGCTACAAGACAGCTATGATTTGTTCAGACCTCTGTTAGTGTGGAATTAAGTTCTTACTGCACTAGTAATAAACTGAAAGGCTTGACCTGGAAGCAGCTGAAAGAAAAACCATCAACACCAAGATGCTGGTACGGTACCACTACTGCAGGCTTTTCAACCATTGGCATAACCTTGAGTTTCCATAGTGCCATCTCGTGGCGACATTAAAAAGGCATCACTAAAGCACTTGCTAAGAAAAACAAAAAACAAAACAACCAAAAAACGACTCTACAAACACACCTCCTTTGCAAAGGGATCATTTTCATGTCTCCATGGGTGGAATTAAATGCATTAGCATTCAAATTATGCCACATTTTTATTCTGAAATAGCACCTTCTGCTGCTATTGCAGTGGTTTTTTTTGAATGAAGGCACAGAAGATTAACTGCTGTGCTCTATTTGCAACCCCAATAAGCATACAATCTAGATGTACTACATCTTTACCTCCAGCCTTCATCAACTGCTGTTTTTCTGCCAGGTATTTACAAGTTCAGGGCATATAGCCATAACAATTCTTCATGTTAGAAAGCTCTGTGATGTGATAAAAAGGTGTTTTTCTATCTGCACAGAGAGAATGGCAAAAGCTGAACTTTGGAAGCAGTCTTGAACCATGTGGCTCCCATGCTAGTAGCCTTTCCCTCCAGACACAATGGACTGCTAGCTGAATCAGGTGAAAGATTATTCCAGTTGAAACAAGGATTACTCCACAAGAATATGACACATCAAAGTTGTTTCCTTAGTAAACAAATCAGTAAGTAAATAAAAGGCTATGCAATTCTTACCATACTCTTTTGCACTATTATGGTAGAAGGACTTGGCAATGAATTACCATGATAGCCAATACTAAAAACACTAACAATGGAAATTAAGTCTGCATATGAATTGTAACATAAATTGTGAACTTAAAAAAAAAATTTGCAAACCTGAAGGCAAACTAATTCTGTGTCCATCTTTTAGTTTTAACCGGCTTCTTTTAAATTTGCCCTTTCTCTTCTTTACATTGGGTTTCTCTTGATTTAACTGGAATATCATGATATTCAGCTCACGCTCCAGTACATCAATCTCACGTTCTGCCAGCTGTTGCTCACGGCGTTTCAGTAATTCTTCTTGAGATTTTTGCTGAAGAGCTGCTCTTGTCAACTCCTCTTCTCGTGATCGAAGCTCCTGAAGGCAAGATTCACACAAGCGCAATCAAGTAATAATGTAACAAATTGTATTAAAGGATATAAAAAGTGCATACAGCAGTTTGTATTTCCTGATATATTTTCAAGATGCACTATATACATGTAACACGTCACAGTCCTCCATTCTGCATAAGCAAAGATTCTGCATCTGGACGCAATCACACATTACACAGATTCCCTTTTAATCATTTACTTGAGCCACTTTAATTAAGGCAAGTAAGCACTAGCAATGGGGACTACACAACCAATTAGAGATTATCAGCTTACAGCCTAGCAGAAAATGTGCTCCAAGTACTTCAGATCAGGCATGGCATGAGGGCTGCTCTTAGATATGTCCTGTGCACTAGCATAAAGTCAATGACCTGATGAATACAAAAATTAATGCCTTTATCTTAAATGTTCTAACCTTTCCTGTTTTTCAGCCATGTATTAAATAGCACTTTTCTATCTAAAAAAGCAATCAGTATTACACTGAATGAAGATTAGTGTAATAGGATAAACCAAGTCATAAGACAGAAGACAGATGATCCTTAATTAAAATCTAGAAGGTATCTGTATAACATCAAACAGCTAGTAACCACTGAGTTAAAGTCACACAGACTCTCCAACCATCAATCCCATAAATAATTGTTGTTCCTCTTTTATTCTCTTGTATTTCAGGGAAGAAAACATTTTTGTAAGGAAGCTAGTTAATTTTTCAGGGAAATTGAAATCCCAAGGCTTAACAGTTGTAAACCTACCATCTCTAAAATTATCTTAATGTTCAGTTTCCAAAACCTGATAAAATATATCTGAAACTTCAGTTGATCTCCCTTCGTAGTATGCGGCATGTTATACATGAAACCGACTGACCCAGAAGTCTTGTAGTCAGTACCACTAATAAAAGAGACTCTCGGAAAAGGAGAAGCTATGATGTGACTGACACTGTATATTTCCCACTATATAATTTTTTCATTTTTACTTACAATTGTAGAGATTCTATCTGGAAAGAAATTCAAATTCAATTCAAAATAGAAAACTAGCATTTGAAATTATGCTATGCCAAAAATTCTGGATATAAAAGGACCATATTCCTACTCATTTATTCTGTCACATCTTACAATTATGGTGTCATGGTGGGATGGGGAGGTTTTTTGTTTCTTTTGGTTGTGCTTCTTTTTCAAAGCAGACTGCCTTCTTCTGTTAATTGATATCCAGCAATTTTGTATGCCAGCACAAATCCTTATCGAATACAGTGAAAGCAAAAAACTAAATTTTACGCTCTTTTAACTTCCACTTTG
This sequence comes from Colius striatus, assembly GCF_028858725.1. NCBI lineage: Eukaryota > Metazoa > Chordata > Aves > Coliiformes > Coliidae > Colius > Colius striatus. Next base: position 68,936,702 of record NC_084760.1, on the reverse strand, counting down.
TCTTTTAAAAATTAGTTCCTGAACTACATTACTCTGGTGTTTTCAAATGAGGGAAAAAAAAACCTGTCTCCATTCTCATCAAAAACACTATGGATTCTCAGAAGTCAAGTTGGCACCAAGACAAATTGGTTCAGTGAGAAATATCTGTTCCTCAGAAAGATAGTTGTTTTTTATGTACAACTATAGCATATACATAGTTCTTATCACTGTTTTAAAATGTAATTGAAATGACTGACAATATGGTTTGCTTATTTTGGGTAACCTTGTTTCAAAATAGTATTTGTTTTTTTTTTTTTCCTTATGAAAATACCCACTTTGCTAAACTTAGAGTTTCACAGAAAGTAATTCCACCTCTTGGAAATTCAAAGTGAGTTTTGTTGGGTTATTGTTGGTTTTTCTTTGGGATTTGTTATTTGCTTGTGGTTTTAAAAAGATATTTAATAACTTAATTAAGAGATTGCTACAAGTTCTTACTTTACTCCTCCTCCTGTCTAGTCCAAACTGGACAGTCCAAAACAAGGATTGGAATCCAAAGCTGCATGAAATTTACAATAAAGGCACTTTAGAGTTTAAAAAGAAAATATTACTATATTAACACAGCAGGAGCCACTGTTGATTATCCATCTCTCATTGACCTCAAAACCAGGTTCCTTAAAGCTCAATAACCAGGCAAAAATTGAGGGCCCATAGTGAAAAGACAGATAAGTCTAGAAAAAGTAATAGTGTTTCCTCACTGAGAGATTAAGTATTCACTCTTTTCCAAATAAACTAATTAAAACCAGACTTACTGCAATTAGTTATGCAACATTTCTACATAACTCTACAATTAAAACAGCCATTGTAAGGAAGCTAGGAAATAATTCTATATTTAAGTTGCTCAAGAAAGTTTGTCAAAAGGAGATGGTGATCTTTTGAAGTGGGTGTTACCAACACTCATTTACAGCAAGCCCTTGAGGAAATTCCTCCAGCCACAGAAGTTCCTTTTACACAGGGCATGAAACTCCACGCAGGTTTTTTTTGTGTGCTGGTCGTGATAATAACAACAACAACAACAACAGTATTCTACTTTACTTTTCTCCCTAGTACCTGACAGTGAAATTAATAATGTGCCAAATTAAATAAGCCCACACAAAGGAAAACCTTGTCTAAGTCAAAGTTACATGCTTTCATTGTTAAACAAGTTTACCTAATTAGATGCCTTTAGAGATGCATTTACTTTGGCATATGAGAAGTAAATTTCATTTTATCTTTTCCCCTCCCTAATTACACTTAATTCACTTTTACACTAAAAATATGACTCTTCTCCCAAAATTTTGTGTGGACTTACTGAATTCTAAATTTGATGTAGTCAGATTTTTATCCAATAGCAAATTTCATACTGGACTGATGGTTTCAGAAAAATGTTAAAATTAAACAAATAGGAACAACAGTTAGAATTGCCCTCCGAGTAAAAAGGGGAAAATGCTTGGTTGAACAGCTGCTGGAGGGGCAGAAAGGAGAGTTATGCCCCATGGTGGGTTATGGAAAGTAAACGCAGTGGCTGTTGACTCCATGACAAAAAGAAAGTCTCTATTCTTTGTAGAGAGGCTATAATCCACGTGGAAAGAAAGAGATCTAACAACTACAGAGGCACAGAATCCAACTCCAGCAACCTGTATGCCCACTACAGGCTGGGTAAAGACTATACAGACAACATTTACACAGTTCTGTAAACTGAAATGGAAGAGGAAAAAGCAAAGGCAGAAGCAAAGGCAGACAGGAAGTACTTAAGATTATTATTGATGATAGCACAATCGTAGTGGTGATCAATAAATTCTGACACCACATATACTGCTATATCAGTAGATCTGTAATGTCACAATGATCATCAGCCAACAGTCAACAAACAGCCATCTGTGACCCTTGATGAGAAGCAGCAAGGGACAAAGGCTGCTGACAGTAACTTTCGAGATGAGAGTTTAGTTTTTGCTTTTGTCAAAGTTGTCTACATTTTTTACAAAGATTTCTTCACAAGCCACCGCATCTCAATTCTCTTCCTCCTCATCTATCACCATTTAATGGGAAATAACAACAAATATACACTGGGCAATAATTAAACTGCAAAACTAATCTGTAAATAAGAAATCTTTTGCTATTAGAATTATTCTATAAGAACTATCAGAACAGGGGCTCAAGAGGACACCTGGTCTATTCCAGCTGTTGTCTTTATCAAGTTGTCTAAAGGAAAATATAAACCTCAGGGTGATTAAAAACTATTTTAAGTAACTAATAAGAGAGGGCAAAGAGAATTAACAGCAAGGGCTCACACTGCACAAACGTATCCTGATATGAGAGCATAGAAAGAAGACTAGTGAAAGGAATCTGGGTAATAAACAAGAGAAACTGGATTAGCTGTTTCGTGAGTAGTAGTGTGATCTAACTGATCTTATTAATATCTGGCAAGATGTTTTAGAAAACTGAAATACTGGGAGATCAATATTATCAGTCTGTTCAGGGAGAAGAGAGATAAAAATATCATTTCATTTTTTGAAACAAAGTCACGTGAACAGTTGTGTAACAGGATGAAAAGCTTTCCAGTCCCACAGCTGAGGAACATGCTCAGCAGCAGCTGAAAACTCAGAGTGTTTATAAAGATTAGCTAAGGGGTAAATAAACTGTTGTTTGTTTGTTTAAGTGATGCAGTGAACAAAAAAAGTTTTTAAAAGAGCCTACATGCCACATTTAGGGATCTGCCACCTGTTTTATTTGGGGAGACAGGTGTGGGTATGTTTCTTTTTCCACTGCTTGTAATTCTTGAACAAGTTATTCATATGATAATCCTCACTTACTACAATAACATTACACTTCCCATTAAACTTAACATTTCACTTCCAACTGAAATCCCTCTAGCTATAGTTTCAGCATACAGAACTGTATTGGTTTTGTTCAGGGGAAAATCAGCATTGCTTGAAATTTCAGAAAAACAGTACTCAAATCTCTTTTCTAAAGCAAGTTTGCTGCAAGACAGTGACAGGGTTACCTTAAAACAATGTTCAGAAACATGTTAATGGAATTTAAGAATGGTACATCCAACAACAGGCAACTTGAATTAATAATGCTTCTATGAGAGAGTTCCAAGCTCTGTTCCAAGCAATTTATCCTCTCAAGTGTGTCTCCACTAATAAATCAGGTTTCTTGTATTGTTTTGGTAAGCCACAATTAAAAAGCTGAAAACTGCTGTATCCCAAAAATGCACATACACACACACACACATATCCTTCCTTCACTGAAATGCAATTGGAAAAGTCAACTTACTTTTTCCTTGGTCCTCAATTCATTGAATATCTGCTGAATTTCTAATTTCCAGTCATCTTGCATGGAATGGAAAGACTCTTGAGGCATTTCAGTCATAACTGCCCCTTCAATGGCAGTAAGCTGTTCAAGAATTAAGGCAAACGATGGTCGGATATGAGGGTCCTGCTCCCAGCATTCTAGAATTTATCAAAATCCCATCAGTTTTTAATGGAACATAGAACCTTTTGAAGAGCTACATGAATTCCAAGTCACTTTCTACTGTACTTCAAGTTCTAACGTGTTTCCTTTACGCGCAATGCTTCCCTACCTTCTTTCCCATTTGCAGAAGTGACATCTACCTACCTGTATTTAGAGGACTGGTTTTGTATTAACAGTCAACTTTGTTTTTCATCTCTATCTTTAGGACCTGAAACAGCAAAACTAGCAATACTGTACAGAAGGGATATACATTAAAAGGTACAGAAATTCATTAAAAACAAGGACACAGCCACTAGCAAGCAATGCTTATTTCTCTCTAAGGAATTTCCCAAAAACATTTTCGGCACTCAGGAAGAAACAATGAGGAAAAAACCCCAGCATCTGCAGTTCTTTCCCTTGGGATTTTATTCTTGATCTCACATTGATCTGTAGTATATCCTGTACTTTATAAAAATGAATGCGGTTTCAGTGTAAAAGGAAATCAGTAAAATCAGACCAAAACCACACTCTGTCACTACTGAAGAATTTATGCAGTACACAGTAATTTTTTATGACTTACTCAGAAATACATTCAACTATCTGTAACACCAGACTGCTGTGTAAAGAAAAAAACAAAACACTTTGTACACAACATTTAATCAAATTAGGTGTTTATTTTGTAACCCCATAACTATTAAGGGCAAGGATACATACCCCCCCAAATATAACTATTTAAATATGTAGGAAGAAACACACAGATACCTTTCATTAGTTTTGCAAATGGTTCAGGGCAGGTGGATGGAATGGGCAAAGTAAGCTTATTGACAGCAACTCCGTAAGCCACAGCAAGGCCATCAATGCCACGGTAAGGAACTTCTCCTGTAAGCAGTTCCCACAGCAACACTCCATAACTACAAAAGGTAATTTTTTAATAGTTATTTTCTGAATACTGAAATATTGTTTACTCAAGAACAAACAAGTATCTGTCCAATCATACACTGAAATTCATGTGGACTTCCTATGTCAAATGCAAATGCCTTTAAGAGTCAGATCTACTTTAATAATCTTGCACCTTTCCACGAATAGTAATTAACCAAATTGGATGCAACTCTAAGAGTGGCTCACATTCCTATTACAAATGTATCCTGAAGTCACTTTTATAGAAATACTAGTATCATGTGAGTCTCACAATCAGAAGTCTGAATGACAGGAAAACAAGCAATTTTTTCCATACCAAAAATGAACCAACAAAACAAAAAAAAGAAGTTTGCTTGAAGTCTGCATTTCTAATCCCATGTGTATTACATAAAGGCCTGTTAACTTTTCACTTCCCACAGAACAAGATTGAGAATTAGTTTCACATGCACAACTAACCTCTCCATACCAAAAAACCCCCATAAGCAAACAAAACAACGTGGTCTCCAGTGAGAAGTAGTGGCATGAAGAGATCAGCATCATGTACAGAAATCAAGAACTATGGAAATTCCTACTGCAGCAACATTAATTGGAAGAATTTCTGCTATGCCCTCCACACTAGAAAAGCTGGGTGTTGCTTTTACCTTTTTTTGTATCCATATGTCCAACGCTTGGTTTGCTAAAACAATCCAAGCCCCTACAAAGGACTGGGATAGCACACTTAGTGATGTTGCTTTAACACTCCTATTCCATGGACAGCTTTCACAGTCATTTTTATGGAAGCAGGAATTACTCCTTTTAGAGCGTAAGCCCAAAGTAAACTCTATAACTGAGTTTGTTTGGGTTTTTCCCCCCATCCTCCTCTTCTTTCTGCCTAGGAACCATTAACTGTATAACTACGACACAAAGAACTACCTATTGCTGCTTTTGAATAGTGAAGCGAGCAGACAAAGGGAAAAAAACAGAAAACAAAGTATTGCTCTTGTCCCTTCAGATCTTTGAAGAAACTACCTGGAAGTTTTGCAGGAATGTATTGAACTCTCCTACATGAGGAGAAATGCATACAGCACTAGGGAGTTAAGGGCTACATACTCCTTCCCTTATCACGTACCCCTTAGTACCAGAAATACCACTTCAACTACAGCAGATGTGACAGGAAGAAGAATACACATTAGTTTAAGTTTTTCTATCACTCTCTCCTTAGTGAGAAGTCATTCAGCATTATGCAAGACCTCACAACATAATAAACATAATAAAAATAGCAAGCTATGCAATACCAGCATGAATATCAGCAGTGTTTTGTTTATCTACATTCTGTTTATCTAAGAAGTTTTTCCTATCATAAAATCTTAGAAGACTAATGAATTTCTAGTATTCACAGTTAATAAAAAGCTAAGAAATACAGTTTACTCTCACCTAAAAGAAAATGGAATAAAAAAAAGGAATAAAAAAAGAAATGTCTTGAGCTTCTGAATAATTGTTTCCAGTCTGATCTCTGCACTTGCTTGCATACCCAAAGAGAAAAAAATAATGAATTCTGATTTTGTTTTAAATCAGTGGTAATTCTGATAATAGTTACTACAATGCTTTCTGCAGAGGACACATATTTTATGCATGATGAGGAAATTCTACTAAACAGCATTGCATCTGTATGATTAAAGAAAGCGTAAAAATAACATCATGCTCTCTCAGCAAGCATAGATGGTTCTTAGCTCAAAGAATTCCCTCGTTCAGACTATTCTGTTCTACTTTATTTTAGCATCAACTCTAAAGTTAAGCAGAACAATAAATTCAACTAAAAAGAAATAATAGTTTATACAAAGTTGTGTTACGCCATCAGCTTTAGTTATGTTTACAATTCAAGTCTTTAATCCTAAGTAGTTCTCGCCAGTGCCAAGAATGTGATTGTAAAATTTTAAACAGACCAATGCAGTAATAGCCTGAAAGTATTTCTTTTAATGAAAGCAGTCTTAATATCAAGTGCCAACAGCCAGGGCTGGGGGGATAAAACTGTGGGGAGGAACCCTGAAGACATTCTAGTCCTGTCATACCGGAGTTTTTGGGAGGTACTAATCTATCATTACCTAAGACAACAACTACTTATTAATTCTCAACTACAGAAGTAGCTAGTTTGTGTAGTAAATTTCACCAGCCCACATACAGTTGTCCCATGTATACAGTCAGAGCTTCTAATAAGGTTTTTTAAAAAGAGCAAATGCCATGTCCTTTTCCATCTTCAGCAAAAGGCATTAATATGCTTGAATACATTTTTAAACTAAAAAGATTAATAGTTTAAAAAATATCTCCTTGTAAGCATTTTCATTAATAAAAATTATTACCTTGCTATATCTCATTCCAGCAATGTTTTTTTCTACTTGTTTTACATATATTAAAAGTTGATAAAAACTAAAGTTCTCCAAGTTTCTTTTACTCTACGATCCACCTACTAAAGCACAGGTTAATAAGCACTGCCACATTAATTCCTTCCAAATTATATGCACATACTAGACAAAACCAGCTGCTAACCCTGCTATACAGTGCTGCTTCACTTTGCTAAGAGCTTGTACAATGGAAGCACACGTTGCTGTAAAGGCTACTGTCAGCACTTGGAAATCTGTGGGCATCTTTGCACTTTCAGGCTCCATACACAAAACCAAGACTGATATACCACTAAGAAATACATGACGATTGATAGAAGGCTAGGGCTGAAAGAGTGGAATTCTTGTTTGTGAATTTGGAAGCATATGCCAAAGAATAATAAATGTAATAGTTATAACCCTGGTTTGGGAAGCAAAAGGATATACATGCAGGGCCTAGAAAGCATCAGTTCTGCTATCCAGGATGACACCTGAGAAAATGCAGCCTGGAAGGCTCTTCACAAAAAATACTCCCACGACATTTCCAAGAACTGTCTGATTCTGGAAGAACAGCTGCAAGTGTGAGTACACTTGAGAAGCCTCAACTGCTCTTTTTTTCTTCTTCTTCTTCTAATAAGGCCTGTAGATTTCTTTTGGAGACTAAGCACTCAGTACGTGTAACTGAAGTTTAGAACTTTCCTGAAATACGTTATGTAGTAGAGATACATCTATATATAAAATGTACTGTCTTAGAGAGACCCATACTTAATTTTGTGACCTGAAAGCTTTTTAAAACAAATTCCACTCCTACAACAAGGTGGTTTGCTTTTGTTTTAAAGAAAGAGTAAAGACAAGCAACAGAATAGACCAAAGTGCAGTAAGCAGAAAATCTCTAGAAGCCAAGAAGGTCTAAACTATACTGTAAAACACAGCCTTTCTACTTAAAAACCTCTCCTGTTAGATGTCCATCATTGAGCTAAATACTTACATTTTTACAAGAGAGGCGTGCAGGAGAGAAGGCGAAGAAGAGAAATATTGTAGGTTCCAAAAATGTAAACTAATGTTGCAGCAGAATATAAAATAATTGGACCAAAGCATACCCCCTCAGATACCTAAAATCACAGCAACAAGACTGGACAGGACCTGTAATTAAGCATGGAACACAGCTGATTAGGGAAACGCCTACACCCAACCTTCATCCCGTAAAAGAAAAAAAAAAGAAAGAAAAAAGAAAGAAAGAAAGAATGAATGAATGGAAAATAGGAATGAAGCCAAGATGTTTCCCAACTGGGCATCAACTCAGTGATGTACACAAAACGCTGAAAATCAATTCCAGACACAAGTCAAATGGGTGTCACAAAACAGTAGTGGAGATATAGAATCATCCTGAGAATACCAAAATTATTACTTAATGCTGTAGAATATCAAGCATGTAAGCAAAATAGGACCCTATTTAAGAATTATATAACTTAAGAACATGCATAAGGCATGAGAAAACAGATTAAACTCTTCCCCTCCTTCCCCACATAGCTATCTTGGATCCTTCTGAGAGAAAACACTTCAAAAAGAAAGGAAATGCAGACTTTTAGGGAGAGGCACAGCAGCTTTTAGAGCTCATTGTGCAATCACCACTTTTCCTCACTCACAAAAAAAATTACTAAATTAAAACTAAAGTTTAAATTACTTTTCTACAATACATGCATCCCACACTATACCATTCAAAAATAGCATCAGCACTGAGAGCTATATTATTTTTTATGATCCACATATAACATCTGTTATGAGAAATTCACAAATTTAACATTGGGACTTGCCCAACTTTGAAATTAGAGAGCAAGTTAAAACAATTCTGTGCTTAATACATTCTCCTCACTCCAGCTACTGGAAACAAAATCTCTATAAATGTAAAAGCTTAGATCTGATGTTCACTTTTACACATGATCACATTCTATACTCCTAAAACCAGTATTTATTTAAGTTAACATTTGGAAAGGTCTGATTTTCAGCTTATTTTTATTTATTAGACATATAAGGTAATTACTGGCTGGTTCCGTCTCTTTATGTAGAATGAGACTTTTCAGACATTCAATATAAACATATCAATAAGAGATAAATCATATGTTAATGTATCAAGAACATACTGCTATTTATATTAAGACTCCAGATAAAATACTTATCTTACTAATAGATATTGTAAAGGCTTCTCTTAATGAGATCATGCTTTCCTTAAAAAACCAACCAAACAAAACCATAAAAAACCCACAATCCTTTTTTGTTTTACCTCTCTCCCAATTTATAAGTCATGAATATCAAAAGTTATATCAAATGAAGTACATGCTGAGAAATGAGTGTGTTTCTTAGAAGAGCTATACTTGCCATGTGTTGAGATGACAACCTAGGAAACCACCAAAAGAAATCAAGTAAAAATTTGTTAAAAAAGCTCAACACAGTTCTACTGAACATGGTCTTCAGCAGACAAACTTCTTACCTCCAAATATCACTTCCTTTAGAAAACATGGAGGACTTGATAACTTCTGGAGCCATCCATGCGTAAGTCCCTGCTGCACTCATTTTGGTCGTTCTGTGCCACTCTCTAGCCAGACCAAAGTCTGTAATCTTCAGAGTTTTATTACAAATGTCATCATGTTCCATCTTCTCAAGCAACAAAACTGCAAAAGATTGAGTTTGGAAATTAATGCAATGTTAATCACATCAAAATATCCAGTGCTGATATTAATTTCACACACAACTTGTACTGCACAGGTAATTGTCTATTTTAAATGTTGTAAAATTATTATTTGAAATTTTATAAACATGAAAAAGGTTTCTGATAATTTTAAGCTATAAAAGCAAGAAATACCTACAGTGTCATGAGTTCTTTATGCAACTGTGCGAGTAGATATTAAATTAGCAACCAGAAAGTCACTGGAAACAGATGTAAAATACAGTGCCTAAGTTTAAGAAAGCCCAGAATCTCCACATCCCACAGATGACGATGGGCTGTGAAAGACATTCACTTTATGACAAGATTCTGCAGTAATAAAAATAGCAGGAGTTTTAAAACAAAATCAAATATTAAGAATTCCTATAAAATACTTGGAAAACAAAGCAGGACATGATATGTCAGTGTATAAAATTCATCCTTAATGCTGTACCCAATCCTGGCTCCTAATCATCTCAAAAAGTATATAACAGAAATGAAAGAGGCATGGAAGAGGTCAAAACACGTGCTCAAAATATCGTATCCACAGCTGAAAGGAATGGTTAATATACAAGGAGTCTTCCACCAGAAAAAGAAGCATCTGAGAACAGAATCTATAATACCACCTATGGAATGAAGGAAGCTACAGGTAACAATTGTGCACCATTTCTCAACATAAGAAATGGACATCACAGAGCAAAATTGGCAGATACGAATCAAACACGTGGCAGTTGTTCACACAACACATGGGCTGGTGAACTTTGGAATTCTTGGCAAAGTATGTGAATATTATTATTTTATCTAGATCGAAAAGGCACCTACACAAATTCACAGAAGACAACTTCATAACCACCATTTATAGCAAAAAAACCCAACAAACCACTGTTAAGTTCAAGAAATCCCTGGGCCACAAATCAGTACAAGTTCGGAGACTATATACCAATTTGCCTTGGGAGTCCCCAGCTGGCAGCAGGACACTGGACTTGGATCAAATCCAGGTTACATTATAGTCATTGCACCTTCATGGATACTAAAATTATCATCTTTTGCCTTTGCATCCTACAGTGCGTATTCAGTGTCGGACTTGTTCATAAAACACAAAAGTATTGTCAGAGTTGTAATACATGTTAACAACATAGTGTTAAAAGAGAACTGTGTTATTGTGTTAGAGATCAAAAGTCAACAGAAAACAGATGCAAAGGAATAATTATTAACACACTGTAATTTTAATTCCATTTTCAGTTCCACTGTCACTATCTGAGGTAGGAACTTACAGCTTTAATTTTCCATTAAAATAATCTCCTGGGGCAAAGATCAAAGGTTAAATTACAAATAAGAAGAATCATAAATGCATCTGTTTTCCAACTATATGTATGGCGAAACATGGTACACAGAACCCATTAATAAAAAAAGATGAAGACCTATGATTTCATAGAGAGAAAATAAACTCATGACTTTGGATTTGCAATTGTCAGCAATAATTTTTACTGGTAGAGATTACACTCTTAGAAATATTTTTAAAATGACATCAAATCTGGATGAAAAAAGAAAATCCACACTCCATTTTCAGTAAGCTTCTTAACATGGAAGAAGTGAAGACCAAAATGGTATAGACAAACTAAGAGTTCATTAGTCACCACCACCAGAACAAATTAAATTTATCCAAGAGTTTTTATACTTCTATACTTGAATCAAAGGCCTATTGTTTGCTATTCCATTTCAAACATGTTCAGCAGAATTCCTGACATTCCTTGTCCGTCAATGTGACCGAAACCAAAAACAGTCAGTCTTGCAAAAGGTAATAACTGGCACGTGGCCAAGTTTCATCCTACAAAGGGACAATGTTTCTTAGCAGTTGAGCTTCCCTTTCCGGCTAGTAGCCAGGAAAACAGCAATACCATACACAGACTACTTAGCAGCTGGGTAGTAAAAATGCTCAGTATAGCTGAGTAGTGCTCCATAAGTGCTTCCCTCACAGTAGCCTAGCAACCTTTACTATAGCATCCTTCTGCCACTTCCACAGCTTCCTGGCCCTTGCTGGCTGCTAACCTGTGAAAAGTCATTGTACAGTCTCTCCCTGTTCAGTCAGCCCTCATTTGTTTCTTTTTCAAATCCTTTAAGATTTCTCTTCAATACATCTGCAACATTAAGTTGGGTAAGAATCAGTTTAGCACTTTTTGGTTTAACATTTTTCAGACTTTTTATTTTCCACAAAGAGGAATGTTCATACTTTTAATTCATTCTTTACTTATGTAGCCCAAAATATTTAAAATTACAAAGCCTATTTGAAAATAAATTCATACTTAAAATAAAAATTCTTTGGAACGCAAAAGTGTGGAAAAAAACTATGTCCACCTCACTCATTTTTGACATAAGCAAAATCAGACTATGACTTTTTGAGTGATTCAGAATCTAAGAAGAAACTAAGTTAGATGTGAAAAGACTACTTTGCATCTACCTAACATAAAATTTCACCTTTGACTATAATCCAAACATTGCATGCACTACAGCCAGAAATAAGTATTTGACTCAATATTTTAGGGCTGCATGATTCCTATGGGTAAGACCATTTGCAACCCAACTCTTGTTTAGCATGCCTTCCTTTGTGACTCTGCAATGAGATCAAGGAGAAAGTAAATTTATTAACATCATAGCAGCATAGGTTAGGATACCATACACTGTTTGAATATGACAGACAGTAGATGCTTAGAACCATTTACAGATAGAGAACAAGAAGATGCTGTTGCATGTTATTTTCAATAATTTCACAAAATATAAATTAACAAGTTGAAGATAAAAGCCAAAAAATCCTTAATTCAGAGAGAAAAATGAAAAATAGAAATACTGTGTAATAGAGTGGTATTGAAATTGGTATATGTGACAAAATTCATGTCCTAAAAATTCCTGACACTTTTGACAGTGCAGCAAGCATACGAAGATACTAGTATTTAACCACATGGATGAAAAAAAATCTTATACTCTTCATCAGTCTAACACTAACTAAAAAGAACTTGGAAATGCAAGTATTACTCAACCTGGGTCACTGAAGTAGCTCATAGAAATATGAAATTATTTAGGTTGGAACAGGCCTCAAGATGTTACCACCCCACCCTGCCCCAACCTAAGCAGGGCTAATGCTGTATAAAATGTAAATCTACCATCAAGTGTTTTTATGAATCAGTAAAGTTATGGCACTCTGTGACAGAAAAAAGTAAACAATAGCTACGGTCAAAACATCTGAAATATATTTACTCAACTACACACATCAATTTAACTTAAATGCCATTCTATAACAGATTTTGAAGAAAACTAGAGAAAGAACACTGAGGCATAGAAAAAACAACAAAATTATGGCAGATAGCTGTTATCACACTAATTCCACTTTGTCCTAATGTATCGTTTCTTAGAAAGTGGTGAGGTAGCAGATATGAGCAGAGGTGAATACGTTTTAGGAAGTTTAGTGATACAGACAGAATAAGGATTAATTAAAGAATTCCTTAGAGCAGTTAGAGAGTTGTATAAAGGAAAACTTGTAACTCCTTAGAGAGTTGTATAAAGGTAAATCTTAGGAGACAAATTATCAGGATAAACAGGAATCACTGTTTCACATGCCAATCAGTAATAATACAAAGTGCATTTTAAGAACTGATAGCAAAGTGAGATGATACTCACCCAGGGTACTTCCCACTCTGAGGAAGATCACATCATCATGCCAGAAAACATGCAGACTTGGAAGGGACTAATCATAAAATTTACAGCTATAAAGCAGAGGTGAAGGAAGAAGAAAAGGTTGGCTATTCTGGCTGATGGAAAAAAAATCAAACAGCTCTTCTAGTAGCTCATGTAACGCTAAAAGGCACTAAAAAAAAAAAAACAACCTCTTTTTCTTTAGTAGAAACAGAGAAATATCAATAGAATTGTACAAAACATAAGACCTCATATGAAATACTGGATGACTAGGACTGTACATGTATGTTGAACAAGAGGAACTTCAACTGAAGCAAATGCAGAAAATAGAATAGTTAGGATCCCGTAACAACTTCTTTAGATTAAATCAGAAGAGTTTGCCGTTTTTTGCTAGGCTAAACAAAGGTTGAGGGAAGCTACGAGAACAGAAGTTAGCCACATCTAGAACCAGAATGCAGACCTACAGCACCTGGTGCTCTTATTGATAAAATATTCTCCTAGGTGCCCTAGCTGACCTGTTTTACAGACATGCGCATGATGACACTCCATTCTAGATCTGAAACTACCAGGGTAGACAGTCATATAAGACTTCAAAATACTACCTCTTTTTCCCCATTTCACCTTTGACTCTCCTCTGCAGTGCAAAGCACAATTTAGTCTGCAAAAAACCCCTACACCTTCCTGTCAAACCTAAGAGCTTCTGAAACAGTAATGCCATTAATCTTTACAGCTTTCTGCATTAGCGTAGTTACAGCTGGAGCCTTTTTCTACCAATCTTATGGCACACTGCAAGTATTTCATAGTGTAACAGTAAGCATATAGGATGTTCAGCACACTTTTAAAACCTCACATCTACCACATAGTTGCCCAAGACTGCGACAGAACTGAACCAGCTAAGCCACAAGGTATTTCCCAAGTGTGTGTTCCTCTGTTTAAAATAGAACCAGCAACATCTCTCTACCAAACTACTACTATTCACATACAAGCTGTTGGTAGTCAGGTAAGGCACAGAATTTAGGCTTGAAAAGAGGCTGAAGTCTCTGCAAATTCCCACCCAAATATTTTCAGCCTCCCTTCATTTTCCTGTGCCATTCCCTGCTCACCACTCCGTCTCCAAACTACACTCTCTGACCGTAACACTTGCTTTGAGCTACTGAGAACAAAAGGCAAGAGTTAACTGCAGGAGCTCAGGTGAGAGAGGTGTAAGGTGGCAGGCCAGATCTGGCCAGATTGGGACAACAAGAGCTGGCCTCTTGACATTTTACTGGGGAGAGAAAAAAGGAAGTGAGAGCCTAGATATGGATAAATAGGCTGTAACTGGTCAAAAAATATCAAAAAAGAGCACATTTAGACAAATCAAATTTGTGAAGTACATGACTGCTGTACAAAATTCAGACAGGACTAAGGTGAAAGTCTACTGACAAACTGAAAGTATTTGTTCAAATTGCAAGTATTTTATTTAATGCATATCATATTTAAAAGGTTCCCATTCTTGCCTCTGCTTCTCTCCTTTTTATTTCTTAAAATTCATGCAGTGCAGAAAACAGTATTTACAGCAAGCCTGAGAGAAGCCTGGACAGACCTTTTTAGTTGGCAGCACATCCAGGAAATCTCCACGTAGCACTAAGCTGTTTAATGCTGCTCTTTTAATAAAGGTGATTCCTATAGTCTTTTTGTTACTAAATATATATAAAATGTATTTCTCCTTTCTCTTATCTATCTCAAAGTCTCCATTTAATAAAATGTTTCATTTGAAAAGTTTCTGGAAGTCCAAACACTCTATGCAGTTAAAACCAATTTTATTCATAATGCATTCTAGCACTTCCAAGTGACCATTTTCAGTTAACAGCCACTTAAACTAACTGTGTAAACAAAGTGTTATGACAGAAGTCAAGTTTAAGGATTGAACACCTTCTTAATAGTTTAGATGTACTGAATTCTAACTCTCTTTCAATACTGAAACTTTTTAAAAAATCATCCTGAAGTACTCGAGTTCTATCCCTCCTATCCTCTTTATATTATCTACCATATGCCTTTATACTCTCTATTTTGGTACTACTAAAAATGGAATGTTAAGTAATCTTATTTTCCCAAGTTAGTTATTTGCCATATAGTGCTTGTTGCTACCTTATCTAAAGTTGGATAAATAGCTGACTATCATGGGTCTTGCAAATACATGCTATTTAATAGCACAACTATTTAAGTTACTATGATTATAGGTGAGACTTCCTACATGCCCACCACATTTACCACCACTGATAAAGCCACTCTTAGAGAATACCAGAAAGAAGAAAGATCTTATGCTAGGTTAATGGTTGGACTTGATGATCTTAAAGGCTTTCCCAAACCTAAACGATTCTGCAATTTACCTCTATCTGCAAGTAGAGATTGTCCAGATAATGCTGCTACTGTTGTCCATCCCTTCTCTGTACCCAGCCAGTCCCCTCTCCATCTGTTTGCAAGTGAATCTGGTTCTTATTAATTCACTAAATCGACATGCAACAAAATCAGTAGGGCAACCTTGTATCTTTACCTATGAACTACCAGGCAGAAAAAAAGCCTTATTAAACTTTGCATATTCAATTAATGAAGCACAAAGTTTTGTCAATATTAAGAGTTGTTCTTTGGTTCCAATCATAATTAGAAATTAAAATTTCAGCACTGCCTACGGAAGCCATGCGGAGTTTTCAAAACACAAATTATCACAGCAAAAATATTAACTGATCAGGACATTTTCAATACGTACACTTATATAAAAGATGACAGATTTGCCTATACAGCACTGCTTCTTAAATACCTTGCTTTTCTCCTACAGGTTCTCAGGATAGTGACTGTTATCGTCAACTTTGTAGCCAGTATCTGTCAGATTGCACTTCTCAATAAATCAAGTTTAGAGCTCACCATTACCAACATAACTTCATCCTTTCAACACTGGCTACATATGCAGGAGACATTTATCTACTTTTTATTATAGGGACACTGTGTTCCTCTGTTATCTATGTCCCTCTGTTATCTATGTTATCTATGTCTATATCTATGTAATAATTTCTTAATTTTCACACAAAATTGAAAGCAATGCCACAACAATTTCTTCTTAAGTGTATTTGTCTAAAAATGTGCAGCTTAAAAAAAAGAAGAATCCTACCTCACAGGAGCCAACATATATTAAAAAAAATAGTCCTGAATAAAGTGTTCCCAATTGGAAAGCCAAAACAAGACAAGACTTGACAGAAAAAGCCCCTGACAGCATGAATTTACAAATACACACCAATTCCACAAGAAAAACACATCCCATAGTGGGACACGTGGTACAAGAAAATGATCAAAGCATGGGAATGACAGGGAATCACCTGGCCACCTGGAGGAAACAAAGGTAAAAGACAGAGAAAGAGGGAAGAGAGATTTCAACAGCTTTAACACACCTTGCATCACCATTTTTTGTTTCCCCTTTACCTCTTTAATAACCACTATTAAAGCAACTTTGGGCAAATGGAAACTTGAGAGGAAGAAGCAGTTTTAACAAGCTATTGGCACAGGCCACAGATGCTGCAAGTTCCTTTACTACCTGCCATTTGTGCTTCACTTGCATTTTCAGACAGTTCTGTGACGCAAACTAGAAATTTCTATCGTTAGAGTAAGTACCAGAGGTAACAAGCATTTCTAACTAGACATTCAAATCATCATTCAAACAATTCTGAAAAGAATGGATTCTGATATTGTATCAGCAAAAAAAAAGGAAAAAAATCAAAAGCAGATTGCACACTCTACATTCTCAAGTTTAATAAAAGATTAAGCTTTGTTCTCCTGTTCAAATAGTAAGTTTAAGAAAAGTTACCTCATTGCAGCAACTTGTTAATAATTTTACAATTACATGGAAATCAATCAATGCCAAAACTTTGCTTTAAAACTCAAAACACTCCGTTATGCAGCATCTACCAGGAACTTCCCAACCTATTTAAAAGAGCAATTACTTTCTTTTAAGCTCCTTCTTCTTTGCTTGCTATTAGATTTGGAAAGAAAGTTATGCAATAGAAAGTGACGAAAATACAGGTAGATTAGAACTGCTAAGAAGTAGTGAATCAGTCATTCCTGACTAAGATATTCTTCTTGTTTAAAATCTACAGAACAAAGTGGCTGTGTATCCATTCCTTAAAGAACATCACCTTTGTTGTGAAATAGTGATTAATTTATTTAAGGAACTTCTTCCTAATCCTAACAAAATCAAAACACAAGACAAATGAAAGCTATTACATTCAAACTGCAAAAGGAGTCTTAGCCAATATATAATGCATCAGGTACAGTTTCCTCCAAAAGAAACTTTCAGAAAATGTATTTATCACCTCTCTAACCCCAAATAAAAGATCTTGTCATTCCCTTCAAAACAAAGTAAATCAATGTATGTCATAGAACACACACAATCATCAGGGTAATTCCACTTAAGTTTATAATCTCTAAAACAGCATCCAGGGACAAGAGCTGATACAGGTTACCCTTATTCAGAACCAACAACTAACTTAACTATTAGTAAAATCACTTCTTTAATATTTCATGTAAAAAAGCCCAAGAATATTTAATTCAAATTTGCTTGGAATTTATAGATTTGTTTTTTGAAGTATATTGAAGGTTACTTGATGCAATTTGGTTATTTCAAGCTAATAAGGAGAACTCACGGCTTCTGAATACATGCAAGTATTTACATAGTTGGCATACTTCTCCTGATTGTAACATATTACACTCAGCAATTATGTACTTCCTTGTTCCTTTATTTTTTGTGATCCCTATCAAGGTGCATTTGATATGCTGAAATTGGAATATTTAATGTACACAAAAAAAAAATCACTGCTAAATTAAAGAAAGTTTTGAAAAGCTTAATACATAGATTCTTAAATAACAATTTAAAATGGACTATACCTTTAAAGATGATTCACTAACCAATGTGAAGCATATGGCTGTAACCTGATACAAGACGACATGAGCTTGCTGTCACCAATATACTCGTTTTAACCTCCTTTCCAGTTATAGCCCCTCATCCTCACAGCTCTTCTTCCCTCCACTGAGTCTAGAAACTGAGTAGCCTTGGGAAACTCAATAGCCACACAGCTCAACAAAAAAATCAGGCCTACAAATAGGTACAGATTACAGTAGTTTTCTGCTGTATACTTCAGCAGATTTAACCCAGACCTACTGACCACAGATTCCACTGACATGTTTGCAGGGAGACCTTGTGCCTGGAGATGCATGAGGAAGCCTCCTCACACAGGTAGCTGCTAAATGAAGCCACAGGTCACCTGCAGTAGTGAGAGGACAGGCAACGTTTCACAATTAATAGACATAACCCCTTTACATATAGTTTTAGTCAGAGACATAAAGATAGAATCCAGCTCTGCTACTTTTTTCCATTATAAAATCACCTTTGATCAAAATCACTATTGAACAGAACCAGTTGAATAAACTGAAGAAAAAAAAAATTTCTCTACCACTTTGAAGACACCTCCTGCTGTGAATTCAAACAAACTCTAGTTGTAGATGCTTAGAAACCTTTAGTCATTGAGTTCCATTAGACTCCCATCAGTTAACTTGAAATTCCATTAATATAACTTCTATGATAAAGTTTAATGGGTTACATTCATAAAGGATTCTGACTTAGATGGACAGTTCCTCTCATATAGAATATTTGAAAGAGTTATATTGCTTTAAAAGAATTTTTGCCAAACAACTAGTTTAAAATCAAAGTAGAAGAAAACCCAAACCAAAAACCCATTTTTTAGCCCACTCCTCGGTTTTAAAAAATACAAAACTTGAGAAAAAAATCAACAACAAAAAAAGAAAATACATTCTTTGGATTAGGAGTCCTGCGTTCAATCCTTACAGTTTCTTCAGTAGCTGAGGAACAGTGCCTCAGGACTATGTGTTTCCAAGAACTCTCATCTTCTTTAATAGCAAAGGCAAAACACTTATTCTGAAATGAGAACTCTGCAAATTTGGCAGTGCTTTCATTCTCTTGGGAGGAGAAAATGGGAGAGAAAACCTGCTATTTTGATTCAATATTTAGCATTACAGTTCAGTAATGAGTTAGAAAATACATTTTTTTCCTTTTTACATGGCACATGAGGAAAGAAATGAAATCATTTTTCAGAAGGAACAGTGGCAACTAATCCTAATGGAAGAGAAAAATCACAGAACTGCACAAATATTTAGAACTAAAAATTAACCACTTCCAAGGGTTACTTTGTCCCATTGTGAACTACAGCAATGAAGCAGTTACTCCTGCATTTTCAAGAGGGAGGGCCTGCTTATCAGCTTCAAGTTAATAGCACACCTGCCAAAACACAGAGCAACACCATGAAAAGAACAAAGCACGATTATATAGCCAACACTGGCATGCCTAGGACTGATTTAACTGGAGCTATGACCCTCCACAAAAAAATGATTAAACTTGGCAGAAAGCTCCAAGAAGGAAGAATACTTCTGTGGTGACATTATACGGATGCATAACTTCTCCATGTTACCATATATAACCCATATCTTTAAGATGCGGTAAGTGGGTCAAAACTTAAACATCCAACTTATTTTCAGTTATTCATCTGAGGTATACCCTCAGTAACATGATCAAGCAAATTAAAAATAGTGAGATTATTTTTAAACGGTCAATCCAGGAACGTACATTTAGGATACCAGTTATTATTTTGGTGCTGCTACTATAGACATACAAGTCATTTGGTATTTAATATATTTAATCTATTTCTATGTATATAAAATCTATTTTTTGTTCAATTTGATGCCATAATTTTGCCTTTAACAAAAAAAGCCACAAACAACCAGCCAAACCCAAAGCTCAAAAATAAAGTGTTACACTTTTTAGAAGGATTTTTACTGAAGGTCACTGATACAATTTTCTATGTTTTAAATTAAGAAATCATCAGAAATAAAATTCAAGGGCAGAAATCACCCATGCTGCAAATACTCCTTACAAATGTTCATTATACAAGGCCATCATGCTTCACAACTTGAAACATTGAAGCGTGTTTAGAAGAAAGTTTATACTCAGTGATAAGAAAACCTACAGATTGCAAACAAAAAGCCATTCTCTTCTAAGGTCAAAGAAACCACAAAACAGTATTCAACATCCAAATACAGTTCACTGATGTGTTACTTTATTCTTTTGAGGCTGCAGAACACAACTTTAATGGAGCTTTTAATATTTGGTAAGAGGTTCCAAAGGCATGCACTGTTCTTCCACTCTCAATAGGAGGGGGGGGAAAAAAAATCTCCAATTGAAAACACAGAAATAACTCAAATTTTTCTAATTCTAAGGTAATACTGCCAATGCTCAAATCCCAACCCCATTTGGCATTCTGTTTCTTTACATACAATACCCTGTTTCACAACTGGTATGGTCAGCATTTAAACTTATTTCTTACTGTTCAGGCGAATGTGTAAGTATTTTAACAGCTAATGGGAAGCGTTTAGCTGCCTGTTTTTCCATTGACTTCTGTGGAAATGGGTTGCTCATTCAGTGCAATTTTCAGAGGCAAGTAAGTATGCGACCACATGCTTAGTGGACCAGCTTTAAAAAGACAAAAACTGAGCCAAGTAATGTTCAAAGCTTTCTTTAATATCAAATATTGCAAATACTCTAATTCAAAGACCTACAATTCAATTTATAATGCTATCCCAAAACAGAATACTTTCAGAAAAGACAGTCAGCAAATGTGACATACAGACTTTAATGTGACTTCCCATGTTGGGCATGAAGAGATCACTAGAAATCTTGTTTCTTGTAGAGACCTGCTAGGAAAGAGTATCAACACAGAGCGGGAAAAAATGGGAAAAAAATCCAACCTTCCAGTAGCTGCAAACTAGATCAGTTTGTGTATCACAATGAGAGAACAAAGACAGAACCAGGTAGGATCCAGGAAAAGATCAAAGTAACATTATTCTTGAATTAGTAATCCTACCTGTGAGAGATGCAAAGAGTCTCAACACCAAATAAGGAACAGCTTTACAGCTGTCAGGTTAACACAAGGAAACATTAAAATGAAAGTCTGTATTAAAAATGAGTTATAAATAGGAGTACTACAAGTTCATAGGTTTTAATCTAATTATATTTGATTTAGCTAGCGTTTCAGCCTAAAAGACTTCTTTTCAGCATTAAAGACTAAACATAAATATACTTGACTATTGTTAAAGAGAATGTATTCTAAATTATTGAGAATTTTTTTTCCCCACTTATCAATGGCCAGTCTTGAGATATAGAAAAACTTCACACAGTACCAAATTTAGGAGACACATACAAGTTCTGCAAGCCTACAACAGTTTGCATGAGAGTGGCTGGATTTAGGTTTTTGGTGTTTGTTTTTGTAAAGAGTACTAAGTGGACAAGGCTATTAAAACTAGAGCTCGTTCCTGATGCTTCAGGATGTACAACCAGCTCTTATGCAGCATCTTTACAGGAAAGCACAATCCAGGGCTACTGCTACTTATAGAGATGGGATAGGAAGCTGGTGTACCTGGAAAAGTTTCTAGCTTTATGCAATTTAAGTAATCAAGAGCAGTGCAAAGCATTTAAGTACCATAACTTCCCATATGAACACAGCACGGAAAATTACAGTATAAGAGTTTTAAACTGCTAAATAACTTCTGTCCCTGCTATTTTATCTGTCTGGCATGAGTCAAAACAATAGCACATTCTCAGAGACATGGGTTTCATGAATGTAGGTTGCATTATAGCAGAGAAACTGCAGTTAGTTCTCCCAGAAAAAAAAGTGTTCATTCCCCTTCCAGACCTCAGAGAGGCCAGCCAGCAGAAACTTAGCAGCTAGTCAGGCAATACAAGCAGTTACAAATCAATTACAGCATATTCAGCCTGCTATAGGTGGCAGGAGGCATCCAGTACTGGATGTGCACCTTGTGACAGACAGGCTTATACCAGCAGGCATGCCGGGGATGTGGAAGGGAGGAGGAGAGCTGAAGTTCCATGAGCAGAAAAGTGAGATGTTGAATACACATCAGTATAAAAACAAGCTTTTTAGTTTTGTTACAATATAGCAGGTGAGCAGTAGCTGTCACAATGCTAGACTGAAACTGCCCTTAGTGGACTTTTTAGAACTTTACATCTAGAGAAAGAAAGTTAGGTGGAATATCAAATCAGTCTTTTCCCTCAAAATTATCAAGGACAATTACAATATAATTTAATATTTAGTTTTTTTAATAACTGTATGTTAGAAGACATTGAATTTTCAAGCACTTGGTAACATCTGAGCAACCCTTACAGCTCTACTGGTGACGCGAGAGCAACCCTTCCCTCTTCAAAACATAGGTAAGAGACAAACTATGCATCCCAGTGATTACAGAATAAATAAAGTCAGTTTAGGAGATGGCAGACAGAAACTAGAGCTAAACCTTTCTTTTCCTCTCAATGAAGAGGTAGCCTAAAGTTGCTAGGTGGAAAAGTTAAAGAGAAATAGTTTTTATAAGATCTTGAAAACCTATCTGACTTATTGCAAAGGTGTTTAACAGCATAACTTCAGTAATTCTGCTCTAAATAACCTGCAAGAGCAAAGAACTGGAATATAATTTGTTCTTGCTTTTCTCAAGCTCCAGGAGACCCTCCTTCAAAAGCAACTGATGCAACAGTTCAGTCAAACCACATCACATTTCCTTTTGAGGTTTTAAAGCCAAATGATTTCTTTTTTCTGACTTTTGCATAAGACTAGTTGAAAAATGTCACAGTAAAGTGGATTGTCTAATTGCAGTTTCACTGTTCTTTTGTAGGTTTTTTTTTCCTTCTGATTTCAAGTATTGCTCTCATTAGCCTTGTCACATCCACAGCCTCATTCAACAATCCTTAAAACTCAAGCTGTCCTTGATGATTTCAAAAAGTAATAGAAACTCCACACACTTCAGAGAGCTGCAAAGGATCCTAGGACATCAGAGGAGCTGGTGAAAGCCATAGCAAACTGAACCCTACAAGCATATCCATCTACAACAAAAGATAACAGACTACTTTATCAATACTGTGTGAGCACACCTAATCTGCACAAAATCAACTTTGTGATTTACTTTGTATTCATGGATGTATCTATGCCATAAGCAAGATATTCTGAACTTTTTGTAACATTTTCTACTAGTACTCAAAGCTGCTGCACTAAAGTGATTATATTTAAAAGGCAGAAGTACTGTGCAGTCTGAAACCAATCAGAGAAAAACAAACCTCTGCTTTCTCTACACCAGACTTCAGAAAGTAAAAACCCTGCATACTCTATCTGGACAAATTACTAGCTTTCTTCAGAACACTACAAAAGAATCATGAAAGCCTGCACCAAGCCCTTAACCACAGGTCTCATAACTAATGGGGTATTCTTGCCCAGAAGAAAGCAATTTGATTCTCCCAGAGAAGAAAAAAAAGAGTTGTCCTTTCAAAGAGTCAGCAAAGCAGTGGAGTTGTGCTAGAAAGGCACACGTTTTTAGTGTCCAGTCTTGTAGATGAATTCCTGTTTTTTTATTTTCAGCAGAAGTTAACTTTTTTCAGAATCCGTTGGCTTGCTTAATCAAGACTAAGTTTGTACCCAGGAGATACAGTTAAGAACATTCAAGTATTTTCACAGTTTTTAACATTATTGCTTTTCAGTCAAAGTATCATTTAATTCAGAATTCCTTGACTACCCATGATGGTTTGAAAAACTTGACATTTTCTTTCCATTTTTTTTCTTTTAAATTTTTAGATAGGTAAAGTTCACCTCTTAATCCTTAATTTTAATCTCCTTAATCTATAAAATATATCTAAGAGCGTAATAACTACTTATGAGGAAATTATTCTTAAAATAGCTCACGTTCTCCTTCAGAGTAACTGCTCATACCATGTCGCCTGTACAAGGTTTATTAAACCACCCACAATTTGAAAATAGACCTTAGAGGCCACGGTTATTGTGTTTCACTTTATCACACAAACATAAAGC
Source organism: Colius striatus (assembly GCF_028858725.1). Taxonomy (NCBI): domain Eukaryota; kingdom Metazoa; phylum Chordata; class Aves; order Coliiformes; family Coliidae; genus Colius; species Colius striatus. The sequence goes on along the minus strand of NC_084760.1, from coordinate 68,912,613 downwards.
TAATAGTGTTATTTATACCTTTATTTTGTCTACTTACAAATAGCCTTGAAATACTAATTTTTTTTTACATGGACTCCAGAATTTAAGAAACTCTGCTACCAAGAGTTATCCCTTACTTCCTCATTCAGCTCTCACAAACAAGTCCATTAGTCTGCCTTCCCAATACAGAAAACATTTGCCTATCTATTTATTTATCTTTTCTTGCTTTGGCAGAAACAAAAACATTTTCCCACTTGCCTAAAAGAGACCAAGGAAACCCGTCCATACAAACCTAGATGGTCATACTCATTCCTGTTAATAAAACCCCGCTACTCTCACAGCTCTTCAATTCATGGCAGCTCCATTCCAGTCATGTCAATTTGGTACCAGCAAAACCACACTAGACATGCTGTCTTATAGATCCCAACTCCATAAATCTGCTTGGAGAGAAGTAACACACTTGCCTTTCAGATGCTTGTTTTGCCTACTGCCTGCCAACCATAAGCTGAGACATATATCCTTTCTGGATATTGCACCAGTACACCGGTGCAAAGGGCTCCCTTTCCTGTCTGTAAAAATTAGTTCCTGTCTATTTGCTAGGGAAATAGTTTGGGGAGCATTCCTTACCATGCCATGTTAAGGGCAATCATTTTTCTAATTTAATAAAATCATAGCATCATTTTGGTTGGAAAAGACCTTTAAGACTATCAAATCCAACCACTAATCTCACACTGCCAAGCCCACCACTTAAATCATGTCCTTCGGCACCTCATCTCTGCATCTTTTACATATATCCAGGGATGGGGACTCCACCACCTCCCTGGGCAGCCTGTTCCAGTATTTAACCACCCCTTCAGTGAAGAAGTTTTCCTAACATTCAATCTAAACCTCCCCTGGCGGAAACTTCCAAGCAGAAAAACAATCCTTCTTAACAAAAATAACCAAGCTGTCACAAAACTGACATTCATATACTACCTAGAACTGTTTAACAAAGAGCACTGAACCACCACCACCACCATTTTTCATCCATGGAAAGCAGTGATGAGTAGTTGTGGAATGGGCACTGCCAGATCGTCGTCTGCAGTTATAGCCACTGCTGAACTGTTACTATCCAAATCGAGTACATTGATCAGTCCACTCTGGCAGCTTTCCACTCCCACTGTGTAAAACTGGAAAATACTATAGTAAAAGAATGAAGTGAATTCTTCAATGAACAGTGGAGTTAACAGAACAGGGGATACTGTTGTGACCTGCAGTCATTTTACACCCATGTTGTTGAGCATAGTTACTATAGCATATTGTACCACTAACACACTATTGTCTTCCGATTTTACCATTTAATTGGATGATCAAGAGATGTAATTGTGTTTAGCATATTCAATATTACCTTCAAACTTCACTAAGATTAAGAAATATGGGTGAGAAAACTAAGCTAACGGGAGTTTGTAATGCAAATTACATGCAACGGGAGGGAGTTTGTAATGAAAGCTGAGGAGGCACATATGCTGAGGTTACAATCAAAAGCACCTTTCTAAAATGCTCTGCCATTACCCACATACACAGAGATGATAACAGTAATCAGTTCACATCACTAACCAACTTGGTTACTGGTTACTAGGTGCTACGCTAAACAAGAGGGTTATGAATTTATTTCAGATACAGCCTTTGCCATAGTCACCTTGGGAGGCTAAGGTGCAGCAGCTCACTTTGTCTAAGGAAATATACTAAATACAAGCTGCCAACAAATAACTTGTTTGCAATTAAGGTGTTGGCCATGACCTTTAAGGATGCCTTCCAAGAGCTGATAATCCAGTGCTTCAAACAGACCCAAAAATGTAGCTGAGCTAGGCCCTTTCTTTATCAAGCAAATAGTGAAAGTATTCTCAGAAACGGTCCCATGACTGAGCCTTGTCTTAACAACCCATGCATGATGACCTTCAAGACATGCTGCAAAGGCCTTTTAAACAAAGTGCTTCAAACTTGAATGAAGCTTTTTTTATTTCTGCTGTAATACTTCAGGGCTCCTAACTGGAAAAAGAGAGCAATATATTGCTGCACATTTGGCACATTCAGAATAAATAGGAAGAAGAGTCCAATATGTCTTAAAATGTTCATGGAAGCACATAGATTTTCACTTTCAGGTCATCAATTCAAAACACAACTATAACGGCACGTCACAAACACCTCTATTCTACTAAACCAGTCTTCCAGCACCACAAATGACAACAGCTTAGATGCTCTTGTATTGACAGATGGACCTAAAATCCTTTAAGCACGAATTTAGCAACTCCCTCACTCTTTCAGGTGCTTTTGTCCATGCACAATGGCTGAAAGCGAATCTGGCAACTGCACGAGTTTCTACTGATTTTAAGCTACTGTCTTCTCTGTCTCAGTGTTTCTATGTGGATGAATTTTAGCAATGCTAAATGCATGCAAAGAAAACCTGAAACACGATTGTTCATCAGTGAAAAAGAAGTTGTCTTTCTCTTACAAGCCACTTGGTTTACTGAAACTTTTAAAACCTAGGACTACACAAGGCATAAGAGTAAAGGAAGTCTTGTGCATTTGAGACTGCGGTTGAGCCGCTTTTTATCCCGATTTTATCCCGCTTCGCTTTTAAGAGAGCTGCCGTCCGAGAACAGGACTTTGCTCTGCCAGCGTCGCCGGTAAACCCTCTTCTCTCGACCTTCCCACGAGTCTGTAACCAGCTCACAGCCGCAGCAACCACCCTACTGCCAGCCCAAGCTGCTACCAGAAGGTGCCCAAGCCGCTCTAATTGCGACACTCGTCTCCCGGTGAAACAGGAGTCCCGGATCGTGCCCGGCTGCTCGTTTCCTGCCCAAGTCGTCCCGCGGCGGGCCGGCCCAACAGCAACTGCCAGCGCACCGCGCCGGGCCACGGCGGGGCACAAACAGCTCTTCGCCGGGCAGCCCCTTGGACGGCCGCAACAGAGGGACGAACTGATCCCCTCGGTGTCGCCTCCACTCTCGGAAAGCTCCTCCTCACCCCCAACCCCCTCCGCCCCGGCCGGGACTCACTGTTGCTCGACTTGAGGTCTCGGTGCAGGATGGGGACGATGGCCTGGTCGTGCAGGTAGAGCATGCCGCGGGCGATCTGCACCGCCCAGTTCACCAAGATGTGCGGGGGGATGCGGCGGCCCCCGCGGGCGGCCCCGGCCCCGGGGGCGGCAGCCAGGGCCCTGTTGAGGGAGCCGCCGCGGGCGAACTCCATGACGAGGCAGAGATTGGGCTCCCGCAGGCAGACCCCGTGCAGGGCGATGATGTTGGGGTGCCTCAGCATGGAGAAGAGTTTGGCCTCCTGCCGCACGCTCTCCGCTGTGGCCGTGATGTCCTCGTCGGGGTCCTGCCGCGCCGCCTTCACGGCCACCTCGCGGCCACGCCAGGTGGCCCGGTACACCTTCCCGAAGCCCCCCACGCCGATGATCTCCTGCAGCTCCAGGTGCTGGAAGTCGATCTCCGTCAGGCTCCCCGCGGGGTCTCTCCGCCCGCCGCCGCTGCCTCCTGCCGCCGCCGCCCCACTGCGGGGCTGGCGGGTCACATAGTTGGCGGGGAAGATGCCGAGACGGTGGTGGATCTTCCCCGCCCACCAGCCGTCGTCGCCAGACACGGCCGCGTCCTGCGACAGCACCTCCACCACGTCCCCCCGCCGCAGACTCAGCTCGTCCTCGCCACTCGCCTCGTAGTCGTACAGCGCCGTCCACAGCGGGCACGGACCCCCACCAGCGGCCGCCGCCGCCGCCGCCCCGGCGCCCGGCAGAGCCATGGCAGTGACTTCAGCCCCGGCGGCCGCCAGCGCAGCCGACGCGGGGGCGCCCGACCGGCCGCATCCTCACCTGCCGCCGCCGCCGAGCGGGAGCCGCGGGAGGGGGAGGGGAGGGGCCCGGGGAAGGGGCGGACCCCGGCGCACCCGGTCGCCGCCGCTGCCGCCAGCCTCCGGCAGGTAGGGCGCAAGCGCGCGCGAGGAAGGCGGGGAGGGGAGTGGCGGAGCCTCGCGACCATCCTCCCGCCTCCGAGCCCTGCCCCGGGGATTGGCCGCCAGCCGTCACGCGGGGCCGAGCGCTGGCGGGGCCGTGGGGGCGGGGAGTGGGCTGGCGGGCGGGCGTGTAAGTCAGGTAGTTGGCCGCGCGCGCCCGCCCGCCTTCCCACGCCCGCAGACTGGCGGGCTCCGGTCGCCGCGCGGCTCAGGCGCTCGCAGCAGTCGCGCCCGAACAGGGGACGGGGCGGCGTAACGGCACCGCCGGGCCTACCGCGCCCCGCCGCCGGCTGTCGGCGTGGGCACAGATGACCCTGTCTAGCCCTGTATGTAGTCGGGGAGTGTGCCAGGGGAAGGCCGCGGCGCTCAGTGAGGTGTCAGCGACGTTTCGGTACAGGCTGCCCTCAGGCGCCTGCCCCCCCTGCCCCGTTTTGTCCGTCGGGGGTGGCGGAGCAGGTCGAAGGTTTGTGCGATCTCGGGACTTTACCAGAATAACCCTAAAGCAGTTTCTGAAGAAAGCGAGCTGCCTCAGTTCGTGTTTCCTCTTTTAGCCGCCCCCGCCGCTTTTCGGCTATCTCCTGCGGTCCCCACACGGACTGAGAGGCTCCCGACTCTCCGGGGCGCGATCACACTATCCTTTCCTTACGTTGCCAGGAAATAGCCAATGCTGTGTGTATGCTATTTCTGGATAAAGATTTCCCTGGTTTTAGGTGGAAAAAAGAAGTATCCCTTTCTAAGCTCCAGCCGTGGTTCCTTTGGAAGTGCGTGGGCTGGGGATGTACTCTGGCCAGCGCTGTGGGAAGCGTGGCTCGAAGCCGAAGGAGACGCGTTTTCATCCTCGGAGTTGATTACTTTCTGTTGCGGTACCTGTGGTTCTCGACACGGCTGCTGCCGGGAGAGGCCCCGGGGTGGATAGAAAATGCTCGGGGAAGGTGTCAGACCGCACTGGCAGGCACAATAAGCTGACGTGATGACTTCTCGCGCAAAACCCCTTAGCCCTAGAGCACTGCAGGTCCCTAAACACAAAACTTGCAGCTGGATATCAGAGGACTAAGGTTCCGACATAAAGACTGTAATTCAGAAAACCTAAAATTTTGGTATCCAAAAAATGATAAATTCTTGTTTGTCCCACAGTAAACTGTGTTTATAGTTGTACACACAGGATAAAAATAAAATTAAGCAGAAAATTACCTACTGAATCATGTTAACCTAAAAGAAAGAATGCAGAACCAGCATGTCTGTCCGGTCTTTTCCCATTTCCTTTAATATAAGGGATTGCCTTGCAGCTATTCAGAGAGATAATTACAAGCCTTTTTGCTATCTGCATATTTGCCTTATTATAAAAGCCATAAAGTATGTTGTAATACAAGCATTCTGCCACACAAATTCCACCTTGAACTTTATCTGTTATCTAGAAGAATCTGGAGGAACTAATTAAGTGTGGAATGTTTTGGGTCAGACAGGGTATCAGTTGCAGTACAGCGAGAAGTTTAAATACTTATTTTGAGATATTATTCCAAAATTTGCTCTCTTAGCCACTTAAGCAATTGCTACACTCGTGGCCTCTCCAGCGGCACCATCTAGTGGAGTTCCCACCGGGAAGGGTGGCAGGAAGCAGGCAAATCCTTCCTCGCAGTTCCACAGTGGCCTCTCTCCAGAGAAAAGTGGGAGTGTTTTTCACTTTTGGCATTCCTGCAGCTGTAGGTGTAGCTCTGTGTGGTGGCTAGAACACATATCCTCATCTGGAAGTTACGGGGACATTTGACTCCTGTAATTGCCACTGTACCCAAAAATCTTTGGTGACAACATTATCCAAAGATGGGGAAGAGTTGGAAGATCTGAGTGATGGGCAGACAGTTCACCCTGACAAGACCCAATCTTAGATCAACTCCAATGAAGGCTTCACCACCCAGATTTTCCAAATAATATCCTGCACGAGACAGAGGTCTCAAACAACAGTAGAGAGGACATTTTGAAGAAGCTTTTCATTTCTATCTTTGTTTACTTTCTTTCTTTTTTGAAGCTGTGCATTTAAATGACGTTACTTGCCAGTATGCAAGTGGAAAACAACTTCAGTGAGTTCTGAAAATTTAACATTTCTAATTATCACACATCAAACATAGTATTCATAGCTGGCTAAGGCACTTGATTCAATTTGTGTTAAGAAACTTTGCCATCTTTGAAATGAAGCTGATAAGGGTAAAACAAAACCGGAGAGATTTAGGTAAGACAGGTATAACTGAGTAGCACACGAGGCACTGCTGCCTTCCCTGCTCCTAAACGCTTCTTCATGCTGCTTTAGCATCCTTCCCATCGAGCTAACACAAGCATCCAGCATGGCCACATTGCAAGCTGAAATGTGATGAGTTGGCTCACAAATATGGTTGTTTAATAACATTTGTCTCTGAAAAACCCATACAAAGCACACCGAAACTAAACACAGGAAGTCATATCCACAATAAGGAATGATGAAAGTAGAGTAAATGTGGTGTAGTCATGTGCAGCCTTCTTGGCTGCTTCCATTTCATACATGTCCTTCACAAACCTGACTTCAATAAAGGCCTACACAGAGAATCATAGAATCTCATTAATAGGATCTGATTAACATTTACAAATATCTAAATGGTGGGTGTCAGGAGGTTGGGGCATCCCTTTTTTCTATTGTAGCTAGCAACAGGACAAGGGGTAATGGGATGAAGCTGGAACACAAAAAGTTCCATTTACACATAAGAAAAAAAATACTGTTCAGGTGAGGGAGCCCTGGCACAGGCTGCCTAGGGAGAGTGTGGAGTCTCCTCTGGAGGTCTTCAAGACCCACCTGGATGTGTTCCTATGTGACCTGATCTAGGTAGACCTGCTTCTGCAGGGGGGGGTGGACTAGATGGTCTCTAAAAGGTCCCTTCCAACCCCTACCATTCTATGTTTTTGTGATTCTATATGGAAAAGTCCCTAGAAGGGGCTCACGAGAGACATGCAATTGAATTTCACAGCTATTTTCTGATGGCAGAAGGTGTGAGGCAGGGAGTGCTGTGTGTGATGAGGCCTAGCCCCATGCCCCTTCTTTCGGGGGTGTCCCACGGGGACATGCCCCATCCCCCAATGACTTAGGGCTCCTATGCTCAATATTTCTACTCAGCTCCACCCACCATTTCAGCTCCACTCCCACCTGCTTTGCACATCTGCACCTCCCTTGCCCCTCTTCACTGCTTATTTAAAGTCAGCTGCCATGAATTCTGTAGCACCACGCAGGCTGTTTTACCCTAAACTCGTTTTTGAAAGAAACCAAATATTACAGTGGTTTTTTTTACAGAATTTTCCCATCTACCCGCTTAAAATATAGCTCAAAAAAACCGTGAAAAGGTCCACACTTGAAGCTTGCCAGAGCTCAAAGCTGAGAAAGTTGTAATGTGCCAGGAAAAACGAATCACCGGCAATGAAAAGAAGGCGGTGGCTGGGGGTGTGCCGGATGCGGGGAGCAGCCCAGTGGGCTGACGACGGCACTGTCCCTGTGCCGCGCGTTTTTTGCACCTGTTAACCACGCCGGGACGCCGCGGTGACGGACACCTCCGCGTCCCAACTGAACCGGGGCTCGGCTCGGCCCGGCCCGGCCCCTCTCCGCCCCGCGGCCTCCGCCCGCTGCCGAGCGCGCCCCCGGCCCCGCACCGCAGCGCATCGCACCGGGGACGAGCCAGGCGCTGTGCGCAGGGGGAGGGCGCCCTCCAGGCGGCGGCGGCGGCGGCAGCGGCTCTCGAGGTGGGGCGGGCGGGATGCTCGGCGTCGCGGGGCACCATGGGAGAATCCGCGGGCGGCCGGCATGGCGGCGGCGGCGGGCTGAGGGGCGGCGGTGGCGGCGGCGGGGGACGGCCATGGTGTCGCCGGCAGCGCGGCTGGTGGGGCAAGGCGTGTGGGCGGCGCTGACCGGAGGCTGGTACCATGACCCGGAGCAGGGCGCCTTCACCAACAGCTGCCACCTCTATCTGTGGCTCTTCCTGCTGACGCTGCCCATGGCCCTGCACCTGGTGAGACCCGGCCCGGGGCGCGGAGGGGGCGGCGGGGACAGCGGTGGACCGCAGCCTGGAGGCAGCTGCAAGGGCAAGGGAGTGAGCGCAACGGGCAATAAACTAACCTCTGCTGGGTGGTGGTACATAGAAATGGGCGTGTTGGGCTTTACGTGAGGATTTTGTGTCTAAAGGTTAACGGGGTGAGCACGATGGACGCGTGAGTCAGGGGCCGGACCTCTTAGCCCTGCCCAAGCAGTTAGAGTAGGGTTGCTTGGGCCGGAGTGCACCGCTGGCCCCTGCAAATGCTGAGTGACCGTGGGGACATTGGTTCAAAACATCTCTTTTAGAGACTTTAATTATTTATTTTTTCTGACTCTGCTGCAGCCTTACCCGCTGAGAAAGGTTAATAAATGGAAAAATACAAATACCGCGTAATTAACATGCCTTGCTGAATGTCACTTGTGAGTCACATGGCTTTTCGTGACATGCAGATCCTTTTGTGCCGAAATTTAAACGTCACAAATAATTTTTATAACTAGAGCCTGTTTGCCAGACTTTAAAATAATTTTTCATGAAAACCTGGAACTTTTTCTGTACGGTTGTCAGTTTTCCTACTGTGTGAGAGAAGCTTAGAAGTATAGTTTACTAGCTCATCACATCAGTGTGTTCTTCAGTGGTTGTTGCTTAATATTGTTCCCATTGGAAACAGCCTCTATCGCTTTGATTCTCACAGTGACTCAACTAAGCTCTGTAGAATTTTTAGGTGGTTGTGGTTTGGTTTTTTTTTTTGAGTAACATTTGAAAATAGGTTTCTTCAGTCTACACGGTCAGATGTCGGCCTGATTTTCACAAGCAAAGAGCATTCATGAGTCCTTCTGTAATCCCAGTGAAAAGCAAATCTTGTGTTTTTAAAAATAAATTGGTGTACTATATTTTTTGACATAGATTGTGGTCAATTTATTGTAAGCATGGCTCATGGAATTAACAAACCAAAATAACAGTATACTTTCTTCTGATCGATAGAGTCTATTTCCTTTGCAAACCAGCAAGAGTCGTACATTGTAGGATTTACTGTCAAAGTGGCATGTGTGATTTAAAAAGAAAAAAAAAAAGTAAAGGTTAACTTTTTTTTTTTTCCAGTTGATGTAAGTATGTATCTGAAAGAAACATGTATTTTCTTTGTGGGAAACTTCAGAACTAAAAGTATGGAGGAAGGCATGCAGGGTTGCAAAAAAGGACACTGGATACAAAGATTGTAGGTCAGAGCTAAGGTGAAAAAAGCAATTATTTGAAGGGAAGGGGAGAAAACCTGACTTATCTGCTGAACACTCTCTTGGGCTTCACCTTTGCCTATCCAGATGGACTTGCTTTTTCTGCAGACTGTCTGGCTTTCTGATGAATCATCTGATTAAATGCAGGACTTGTGTTCTTGAGCTCTAATGCATTTCTATGGGAATTCTTTATCCGTGATAAGAATAATGCATTTATCATGCTGACTGCTTGAGAGTAATAATGTCTTTAAGTATTTGTTTTCTTGCTTTCAGATGGCCGGGGTTTATAAACTTTGTGCAAGATATATATTCTTGCCATTTGGAAAATTGAACCTGTTTTTTTAACTAAAGGTTTTCTTTCGAGAATTCTATCTATAATGTCACACTCAGCAATGTTTGGAGTGACATTTATGTTACACACTTGACACCAATAGTTTTGGATTCAGCTAAAGCAGTCACAGCTGCTGCTTGAAATGGCAAAGTCAAAACAAAGCAGAGTAGCAGTTTTAAAAATTTTCCTTTGCTTAGGATAGTCTTAATTACCCTTTGGTCAAAGTCAGAAAGTCTTTCTGAAGCAGTTTGATTTGAATGAAATGGCAAAATTCATCCGTTTTTAGATTTTTCACACTGGCTCAGTAGAGATGTGCTGACGGTAGTACCAGGAAGCTTATAGTATCAAGCTATTTCTGCTGTGTGGATCAAGGATTTCATTCTCTAGCTTTGTCAGCATAGCTTACTTTGGTACTAATGGTTCTGTTTTTAGCTTCCCTACTCTGGAAAACGCAAATCTGTGTTTCTATCTTGTGTCATTTATCCTTTGTAGTAGTAAATATACAGTTAAAGTGTACACTGGATATTATTTGGGGCATAATCTTTCAAAATTGTAATACCATCTCTTCTAACTTTGCCATGTCAACTCTCACAAGAATTTAAGAATTAATCTATTCTACCTAACAGTCCAGGGTTTCCAGGTGTTTTGTATATGAAAATAGTGGTAATTTTTATACAAAGCCACTGGGCTGAATTCAGGCCCAGTGAAACACTAGTGATGCAGAGATGCAACTTTGGGTATGCGTTTACTATAGCTTCTTTTACAAGCCTAAAGAGAATATGTATCCACATTTTGGTGAGCCCCCAGAATGGCTTAGTGTTTTTTCTGCTTTTCGTTGGACAGGAAGCCCTTGAATTTACAGGGTGGTTACTTCTTACGCATTAGATGTTCAAATCATGCTGTGATAGGAGAAGTATAACCTGGCAGTATAAGGGTGTGGGCACATAAATTACTCAGAGGTAAACTGTAATAAAACTTGCAGTGTGTCAGCTGCTTCCAGGCCCATTTGATCACACTTTACCCCACTTTATCTCTCTGTAAAAGTAAGGGTCCATATACGTCTGAGGGATATATATATACAAGAGAGATAAGCTACACTGTACTTAGTATATTTAATGTGTGGTAGAATGTGCACTAAAAATTGAGTGTACACCTGTACAGTTTTACTTGCTGCCTGGTTTCTCATGTTTTATACTGTGTGATGGACATTTCTGAGTTACTCATTTGGCTAAATTAATAAAAGAATATTTGTCTTTGACTCCAGTATGATATCTCCCACACACACCTCTGCAAGCTTGATGGCAATGGCTGGCTGTGTATTTGTTTAGTAGTTCCCTTTTTTGTGTTCTGCAGCAGACCAAGACAGCAAGGCTCAGGTGCAGTATCATCTTGCTTTAGATGGCTCAGGTGTTTAAGCATCAGGTGGAACACATCTGGGTCTATTTGACTTCAATAATTCAGTACAATTGATAAAGTATGGTATTTTGTTCAAAGGTCACACACCTTTATATTAGGAAGTACATGCTTCAGTCACCTCTGACGTTGTGCTACTGAAATAGCTTTAGTGGACATGTGAAGAGGAATTTGGCAGTTCCTCTGGGTGGGCAGAAACCCCAAGCAAAGACCCTCCCTGCATGGGTAGGTCAACTCTGTTGCATGTGCAATGGTAAGTCAGGCTACATTTGAAACATGCCAGCCTTCATTTCTGTCTGTGACCCCATGCTGTTCTGGTGCAGGGGGTAACAACAGAAGCTACTGGAAAACAAGTAGTACATTATGGTAGAGTTTTTAATTGGGCAAGAGCAAAGAAAACTGGAGCTACAGCTTCCACAGAGACCTGTGGGATGTCATGAAGCTTGCCTTCTAATGAATTTGTATTTGTGGATGTGTTTTTCCTAGCTTCTAATAAGATGTCAGCTCAATTGAAGCTTTTTCTGTCACTGGGGAAGCATTCAAAAGGTCAGAGAGCTGTGTGGATTCCTCTTGTTAATGCAGGAAATGTGCTGCTGTGACCTTGTCCTAGTGGGGTGCATTCTCTCAAAGTAGCCAAAGAATTAAAAAGTTATTCAGCAGAGGAGATTGAGAGAGATGATGAATCCAGGCACATGGTGTGATTATAAAACCTCGTTTCCATAGGAAACTGGGCTAATTATAATTCTAGTGCATCAAAAGTGGATCTATCATGTAATTCCTCTGTGGTCTATAACTTAATTCCTCCTTAGCTCAAGCAGACTTGATAGCTTTCACTTATGTATACCTGAGAACATGAACTGCAGTCGTATGACACTTGTACCCTTATGCAAGAGGCCTGGTTCAGAAAATCAAGGGCTTTCCATTCTTGGCTTACGCTTTCTCCTAATTCCTCATGTAGACAGGGAGCAAGATGCCAGCTTGTACTACTTAGCTTGACCCCAGATATTAAGGATGCACTGGCTGCCTTGTACAGCATCAGGCTTGGGATTGTGAGCATGCACAGCGTGTATGTGGAAGAAGCACTATATAGGCTGTGTGTATGGTCAGAGAGACCGCAGGCAGGCTCATGAGGCCTGGACATGAGGGAGGGGTGAGGTCACGCAACACTCGGCATCTGCTGGAACCGGGCCTCTTTCGCACTTAGGAGCTTCCTTTGATTCTATCTTGTAGCATACTTTCTGCACCCACAGAGTGCATTACTGATAGTCTATTTTTGTTGTGTCCCCTTGACCTTATTCATAGAATATTTATTAAGCTACATGAACGTTGCCTATAGAGCACTTCATTTCTCTTGGCAAGTTCTGAGCTGTTACTTAATGATGGGCCTGTGTGTTTTAGTTGAAGATATTTCTTGGAAAGTGAGTAAATATCTCTTTTAAATAAATCATTACAGATTCTTGGCTATCACACTCTGTGAAACCAAGCAATTTTAACTTCTGTTTTGCAAATATGTTAGTCATAAACCACAAATTCTTCTACCTCATCCACCAAATCTTTTATACCCTGAGAGCATGGCCTCGCAAACCGATCCTCTTTTTGGCCCGGGTTTGCTAAATAACTGAAGGGTATGCTTAGTCTTCTTTATATACATAGTACCACAAAGTAATCTTAACAGACTAAGCCTCAACTTGTAGAAAATAATGTCTTTATTAGGGATCATTAGTGGTACCTACATGCTAAATAGCTTCTCCACTTTTGTGCAGTAGATTGTATATAAATCAGATTAGTCATAATAAAGGATTTGCCTGAAAATTTTCACATGTACATCTTCAAGGTGTGAAGTCTCACTAAGCCAAAAGCAGCAGCAGCTGCATGGCAACTTGTTTGCTTGTAATAACATAGAAATGATTCAGCATATTCATTTCAACATCAAGATAAATGTGGTGGCTTGTAGTAGAGGTGAAGTAAGTGTGCCTTATTTCTTTCACCTGTGTGGTCAGTGTGCTTTAGTTATGAACCTAAAAAGAATTAGATTTTTTTCCGTCCAAATGCTCATTGGCCTTCAATGCTGATACGTAAAATGATAGATTTAGGCTCAAAGTAAAGATAATTCTTAAAAACTAACTTCAGTAGGCTTTTAGCAAATCTTTTTTTTTTCTTTTCCCCTCTTGCTACAAAGTGTGCAGAGATATAGTAATGCTCTGTTCAAAAAAACACTCCAGAAACCTGAGAAGAGATTAAACTCATTGTGAGACTGCAACCTCATGACAATACCAAAGGGTATTCTGTGACTATAAAGGACTGGCTTTGTCCTTTTGATTATAATGACAAGTGTCTATTGCTATGATTTGCCCTTTACTGTAAGTAAATATTTACATATAAAATCGTTGTTAGTGTGTCATGTCTGTGAAAGAACTTTACAGACTATAGTTGAACTGTAATTAATTTTAATGACTAAGAAATATGGTGCTCATCACGCATCACCAAACAGGTCACACTGCTGCAAATTAACAATTATGAACTTTAGAAAAAGAATTCAAAGAGGCTGCCTCTCCAAATGCATTTTATTCGTTTGTTTTGACTAGTCCTGATTAATTATGTAAAATTCTTCAGCAGTAGGATACTTGGGAACATGTTGTGAAGTGTTAGAAAAAGGAGATAAAACTACAGCATTTTACTGTGAAATCATAATTGAGAGGCAGGCTAAGGTGACAGAATTTTTCAAAAGGGGTTTCCTGTTTATAGGTAACTAATGTTTTAATATTTTGCCTGTATTTTTTATAAGTTTATAGCTTAGTAAAGGCTGCAACTGCATTATCCTGGGAACGGAGTGTTTGAAGAAGTTTTACAATGTTTGTCTTTTGTGAGATTGTACTGATTTTGTTAAGAAATAAATAATATCCACAGCTAAACAAAAGAAGAAGAAATCTTACTAAATTGTTTGAAGTTTGAACAAATCCTTAGGCATTCTTTGTGAGCAGAACTCAAGTATGCTGTGTGAAGATTCACTGCTTCTTGTGGTTGCAAAACTCAGCAGAGGTATAAATAACAGACAATAAGGAATAAAAAATTTGAAAATTACTTAAAAAAATAGTGGCATCTTGTAAAAAGAAACTTACCGTTATATCTTTCTTATTTCTTTCAATAGGCTTTTCCAGCAAATGAAGTTACGGTTTTTGTGTACTGCAGCTTGGTGACAGTGTTCTTCACAGTAATAAAAGTGATCAGTTATCGTCTGCACCTGATGTTTGATAAAGGTGAAGTAATTCAACAAAAACTCTCACAAAAAAATGAAAGGCAATGTAAAGACCCAGAGGTTCCTAAAGGAAACACAGATCAGCTCTCAGATCATAGGTAAGGTTTTCATTGCACGTTATTGGTATGTTCTGTAAAACAGAAGAGTTTGCACTAAGGTCCTGCAAAACAATAATGCCTGTTGACTGTTGTGTGAGAAATGACACTTTCAAAAATTGTCTTAGTGCTTTCATTTTCAGTGGCTACAATGTGCTTCTGCTGAAAAAGGCGGAGTTTCACCTAGTCCAGAGGGCAGGGCAGCAGAGTGGCATGGTGAAGGCAGTAGGAAGAGATCTGTCTGAGAGGTATTAAAAGATCCTGGAGAACACCTGTGAGAAGTTTTCTGGGGAAGGTTTCCTTTTCTTGCTGCACTTACCTGCTGAGAAGGGGAGAAGTGGAAATGCTTTAATATCATGGCTTTGAAAGCCTGAGCTCCTGTTGCCTTTATATGCTTATAGTGACTTCCTTCTTAGCTGAAACCTAGATGTGTGAGATGCTTTTCCCCCTTATGTTTTATTGTGACTGCCTGTGATGCTTCTGTGGTCCTGTTCATGGAGAAAGCTAGAACATTTTTTGTTTTTCAGGGGCATTTAGTGAGTATTTACAGCCTCTCTGCTGGAGAACCACATGTCTTTGCTGTAAAGAAAGTCAGTAATGCTGCTTCCAGGTTGAGATGCTATTAAAGGTAAAAATAGCATTGTGCCAAAGACTGGTACTGACATTTTCCAGATTTGTGTATAGGTAGAGTATTACACTGTACACTTTTTTGAATAAATGGAGACCTCTCATGCTGGTTTTTCAAGCTTGAGTCATACAAACGAAGTTGACAAGCTGCTTCCAGTGTTCCCAAGTGTTATGACAGATGTGCAAGATGCTAAAACAAGGTATATAAAATAGCGATGGCAGCAAAGAAATGCCTAAATAAAGCTTAAAGCAAGTAGGTTTGTTACAACTACCTGTCCAGCTCAACAGGGTGTTCTGTACAGAAGAATTTCCTTTGGGTTTTTCTTTTTTTTGTTGCATTTGCAGTCACTACTGCTAGCTCTGTGTAAGCTAAGAAGTATCAAGATTATCTGTGCACCTTTATGATACTACTCTTCTGTGTCTTTACACATATATGTCTGTGCTACATCCTTGTCACTGATGTTGCTGGGAATGTCAAGATCAGTCTGCATTGGGACTCTTCCGAGAACTCAGTCTTATGTGTGTCACTAACCATAAAAGGTTTTTTTCAGATTTGGTGATGCCTTTCAGGCTCTATTCCTCTTTAGTTCTCACCAGTCTACAAATCTATTTTCTATTTACAGATGTCAGATACAGTTATTTAAGAGGCTCATCAGTTGTCCTAGTTGTTCACATTTCAACAGGACCTTAGTGTTTTCCTCATCACTAGCTAATTAAGTGAATGTGAACTTTTGTTATCCTGCCTTTGTTTTGGCTATGAGGTAGAATCACTTAAGGTCAGAAAATGAAGAACTTAGTATTTTAACTAGACATGATGACAGAAGTTTTTAAACAGGCCCCAGCAGTAGTCTGGTTGTCTGAACGAGATTATGAAGTCAGCTAACTAAAAAACTTGTGTAAACGTGACTGAGACCCCCAGGTAAATAATTGTACAGCTTATATGCAGCTGTAGAGCTTCACATTTTATTTATTTGTTTATTTTTAGAAGAAGATACCCTTACAAACAAAGAAAGAAGCTCAAACCCACAATTTTTCATGTTTCACTGTGGTGATTTTTCAGTTTTTTTTCAACTGAATTTTTGTTGTCTTATACCCAAGAAAGAGAATATGTGTTGATTCTCATTAGTAAACCTTGTCTAAAAATACTTGCTTGCGTCTATGGAAAAGCTTGTAGAAAATATGTGTAGAAAGAGTTAGTGGATAGTTGAATGCAACTTCAAAGGAAGTGATTGACAAGTTGGCTTATAACATGAAATTAGTAATGGATATATGTTTTCCTTGGCTAAAACCAGAGGAACAACTTTATTTTGTGGTCTGAATGTTATATTAATACACATTATGTATTGCATTTCAAATAGATTTTTTATGAGAAGTTTGTAAATAAACAGGCAATTAGATAAGCAATATGTATGCAAGGGTACAGTCAAAGGATGTAAAAAGCAAAAATTGTGAAAGGAGCTGCATTTGATTGTTTCATACCTAATAGGAAACTCCAAACAACCTTTTGTGCCAATAAGTCCATGTGCATTTTGGGCAGGCTAAATTACATTGTATACACGTAGGGAGTTTGGAGAGACGTCTTTGAATTTCTCATAGCAATACTCCTGAAGACATCAGAATAAAAATTCTTCAATACAAAGTTATTTATTTCTGGCAAGTTGTCTTGGTGAGGAAAAAGGTGAAAAAAAAAAAAAAAAAGGTTACAGTATTTTCCAGCCTCGTGGTTTTAGCACTAGAGGGGAAAAAACGTGCTGTCACTTCATTGTGATATACTGCTTCTTCCTATTCTATTGTTATTCCTTAGCTTCTTCCCAAAACTCACTGTGATCCTCAGTGCTGAGAAGCATTGCTTTATTGTTCATTTGCTTACTTTTCAGCAATAACACTGGGGATAATGGTGCCATTGGTGAGACCAACCATAATGACTCTACCCAAACAATTCATGACAGTTCAAGGGTACAGGCTCTGCCCTTGGAGAACTCACCTGGAGTAATGGTTAGTATGTGATTTTCTGTAATAGTGTCTTCACTTTGTGCAGTCCACAGCCTGTCACATGGAGGTTTGTATTGCTTGAAGCCTAGCTCTGCCTTGAGGTAGTTCTGTGGATCTGCTAGGTATACCACTGCTGTCAGACAGCCTTGTCCTAAAGATTCGAGTTTACCAAGCTGAAACTGGCAAACGTAATTCTGCACTCATTAAGGGCAGTCTTATCTGCTTGATAGGTACCAAATGGCCTTTGTAAATCTTGCCAAGAGCAACTACTCTTCATGGCTGCTTTGAGCAAAACTTGAGGCTAATGCAATCAGGGCAGCCTCTCATTTCCTCAGAAGGGATCTGCTCCTGGAGCATTAATACTTTTTTGTGTGTGTGTGGCTAGACCTAGGCTTATAAAATGAACTCAACACATCTCTTAAGTATTTAAACAAAGCATAAACCCCATTATTTAAATCCAGGAGATGTTTACGTGAGGTTAAAAATACATATATATGTGTTCCATCCCACTGGCCTTGTTTTTTTTGGTATCAGTAGTGTATGAAGTGGTGAAAGGGATGTATTAGATGTTCCCTATTTTTTCTTAAATACCACACATAAGAAGATTGAAGAATCAAGTATTTAAAAAACTAAGAAACAGAATAATCCTGTCTATGTAATTTTAAGCTACTCCACATGCATACTGTGATAAAATCTTTAATTATGTGATCCCATGCTATTTTTTCTACAGGACTCCTGCCTCAGTCAGTGCAGAGGATGGTTAGTGATCTCTGTATAAGTAGCTATATGATACTCCATTTTGTCTTCATATTCCTCCACACCCACCCTATGTCCCTATTTACTACAAACTGTTAAAATCTTGGTCTAAATCAGAACTATTTCCTCATTTCCCAGAATGTTTTTACCTTTTTGTAGCATCTGTATGATTCATAGTTTTCTTTTGTGAGGTAAAATATTTTTCACCTTGTTTCTGTCTTAGTCCCCAATATTCTGGTATTTGTCCATTCTGCAAACCTGTTTCTTTCTTGGGATCTCGCCCCGAGTCTCTCACTTCCAAACATGTAGGTTGGATCTTTTTAAGGCTAGGCTCTTTTTCTTGCTGCTAGGACACCACCATAAAATTTTAGGAAATAATTATTTACTCTTGGTTTTGGTGCCTGTCAGCCATAAGAGCCATATTATTTTTTCCCAATAACTTTTTTTTTTTCTACTTAGACACTTAGGCTGTTGAATTTAGACTCCTGAAGTATTCCTCTGGAATATTGTTTTTAGGTTTTGAGCTCCTCAGTGAGTTCCCACAGAGACTGACCTGCTGATGAGAATCCAGCAGAAGCCACCAAGGTGGCCGAGGAATGAGGTACATGATGTATGCAGACAGACAGATGGGATATTTTAGCCTCTGTAAAACTAAAACTTTTTGTAAGACTAGAAGAGCTTGCTGCTGCCTTCAGCTTCTTACTGGTAAGGTATAAAGAAGACTGAGCACGCTCTTCTTGGAGGTGCCCAGTGACAGGATAGAGATGGTGATTGCAACCTGCAGCCATGGAAAACTACAATTAGATCAATTAAATAATTAGATTTAATAGGCTGGTTTTATGTCTTTTTTTTTTTTTGTTGTTGTTGTGTTGTTTTTCACTACCAAGAGGGTGGTCAAATACTGGAAGAGATTATGAAGTTGTGAAATCTCCATCTTTGGAGATATTCAAAGCTCTGTTGGAGATGGCTGTGAGAAATCTGCTCAAACTACACCTGCTTTGAGTGTGTGTATGGCAGAGGGGATTTGGACTACATGACCTGCAAGGCTTCCTTGCAATCTGAATGATTCTATGATAATGTAGTGACTGTGTCCTCCAGTTTTCCTTTGAGAAATTGTTACCAAGTACTTGGAGGCCAGTCTTTTCACTTCAGTGCTTTGGAAACGTGTAGCTAGAGAAATCAAACAGTTGAACACATCCAATTCCTTAATGATTAAAAAAATATATATCTTGATTAGGCATTGCAAAATGTTTTATAAAAACCTTTTTTTGCCCTCCCCAAACATCACACACGATGCAATTTGGAGCATGAGTGTTCTATAACCATCTCCCTCACCCGCCTTTTGCATTTTGTGCAAGATATATGTCCATATTTCAGTGATGTTGACTTATCAGTGCTGTAATTAACTTCTGATTAGATAGCTAGTGCACTAATAGTTGCTTTTTTTCCCCAGTGATTTAATAAATGCACATGCTAATTTTGTATGTTTCTTTTTTGTTTTTAGGAGCTACCAACACAGGAAACTATTGAAGATCTTAGAGGTATCTTAAAGGCTTTGTAAATCCCTTTAAATCTTTGTTTAATCATTGCTTGCCACAAAAAAATGGCATAGAGGACCCCGTGGCAGGCTCTGTTGTGCCTCATGTTAGGAGCTGAATGGAAAAGAGAACAAAATCTCAAGGGAATTCTACCGGGCTAAGCTTTCTCAACTGTTAGCCAAGCTGTTTTGGATGCAGCTTTTTGGTGTCAGGAGCTCTCCCCATTTTGACATGGGGAGACGAAGGAGCCTTCCCCCACATTCTTGGGAAGCTGTGTGCTTCTCTGAAGCATTAGACAAACAAAACAGTGCTTGGATAGCATCTTAAAGTGCTTAAGCATCATCCAACTGTAGACTCCTGTTGTGACTGTTGACCTTTGGCTCTGTAGTATAAACTCCAGTACATCTTGCTTTGCCTACAGTTCCAGTGCTTGAGATGTCTCTTTTAGTTTAAATCTTTTTTTTCTTTTTTTTTTTTTTTTTAAGGTACCAGGAGACTGATCTCATTTATTTTCTCAAGTATATAAATGATAGGTGTCAGCAGGTTGGGCCATCTTTTTTTCTGTTGTATCCGGTGACAGGACAAGGGTTAATGAGATGAAGCTGGAACACAAAAAGTTCCTTTTAAACATAAGGAAAAACTTTTTCAATGTTCAGGTGAGGGAGCCCTGGCACAGGCTGCCCAGGGAGGTTGTGGAGTCTCCTTCTCTGGAGGTCTTCAGAACCCACCTGCACCTGATCTAGTTGGACCTGCTTTGTCAGGGAGGTTGGACTAAATGATCTCTAGAGGTCCCTTCCAACCGTTTACCTTTCTATGATTCTATGAAGATTGATGACCATATCCTATGGGACCATTATGTACTAAGTGGCATAACAAACTTTTGACACACTGACTTATTCTTGGTTTCATCTCTCCATAAGTGAGTATAATTCTGTAAAAGATTCTAGTTTTGATATTAGCTGTTTCTTGAGCTGTTTTGATTGTTTGAAATGAAATAGACATGCTGCTGTCTGTCCTGACCTGGAAGGTATCCAGCTTACTTTTATAGTATTTCACATGTAGCTAACAAAAATGGTCCTTTCTTAGGAACTGTTTTAGTCAGCTGTATCATCTGTACATCCTTTGCTCTACTTTGCTTCAGATTTCGCTAGCTAAAGATCATAATTCAATAATGCACAATGTTCATGTTTGTGAGACCTAACTCCTATATGGTTTTTTATTAGGTGTTATGGTATTAGAAGAGCAGGCTGCTCCACCAGCTTCATCTACCTCACCTTGTATCAAAGCAAATACATTACCTGTTTCTACAGCCTCTGCTTCAGGTGCCACCACATCAGCAATAGTGACAAAACCAGCTGTGATGGAAACATTTTCTGGTTATGGAATAAGTGAAAAAGGAAGGAATGGACAGCCACATAGACAGCATGAATCCCAAGATATTCTTGTGGACAGAGATGTAGCTAAAAACTGCTCCAATATTTTTTCATCGCAATGTGATATTTTAAGGACTGGAGTTTCTTCGGAGCCATGGGACAGTGAAAATTCAGTTATTTCAGATCACTTGAGTAATCTTAAAAGCTACAAAAGTGAGAAATTACGGTATGCATCACGACAGGCAGGCTTTACTAGTGACTGCCCACAGTGCGATGCCATTGTGACCAAAGATCCTGAGTATGTGGAAAGTTCTTGCAATGCCAGTAATACTCAAGAAGACCTTGATTGCTCTGACAGTGAGACTGCTGTTGTAGTTGTGGACAACTCTCTTCCTGGAGACCAGCTATGTGAGCCCATTAAAATTGTCATTACAATGAGTACTACACCAAACACCACCCTTAGTGACCTAGCAGGCTCTGTCCACTTACAGGCTCTAGGAACTGAGAGAACAAGCTCAACCCTTGAGTCTGGTATAGTTACAACAGGTTGGCCAAGTCAGCAAACTAATGAACAGCTCAGAATCCCTGTTATCACTTTTGACCTCTCTGATGACAGCCAAGGTAAGGCTTATCCAGAAGCTAGTGAAAGTGAAAGGACACCAGAAATGTTAAAGGCAGAGCTGTCATCTAACCAATGCTCTGGCTATGAATCAGGTGATGCAGGAAAGGAACACAGTAACCCAGCAAACACTCCTTTAGAAACTAACACTTCTTCAGATCCAAATAGGGAGAAAGCTTCTGAAAATGTCCAGACTTTGGACTTAACTTCTAAGGAAGACCCGCAGAACCTAGACCCTCAGTCCTGTAGAACTGCTCATGAAAAGAGGCATGTGCGGGTGCTGAGCGTAGACAGTGGGACAGATGTGCTTTTAAGTAAGAATGTAATGGAGGTATCTGACAAAGAAAAGACTCTACCAACTTCTAAATCAGATCTAGAAGCTAAAGAAGGACAAGTGCCCAATGAATCAAACTTCCTAGAGTTTGTCTCTCTCCTGGAATCTATTAATACGTCAAAGATGAAGGCATCTAATCAATCCACTGTCAAAACAGAAATGGCAAAAGAAAATGGACTTGGAGGTATGATACATGGTTTACATTTATTCTGGGATAAAGAACTTTGTGACTAGTTAAATTGTTTATAGCAGCTTAGTCTGAGATCTGCAGTAGGGCAAATTCCCAGAGAACTGGTTTTGCTAATAGGGCCAGGGAAGGGCTGGGCTTGATTGGGGCAAGATGATGCAGCGGAAGTGTGATAGTGTCAGCTAACAGTTCTGTGAATATTTGTATTTTCTTAAAGATTTTATTCTGGAAAACCTAAAGCTAACCTCAGTCAATGTCTGGTATGTATCTAGTATTCTATACTAGAATAGCATGCATATGGCAGTTCCGGATTGCTGGAATACCAAAAATATTTTATAAAAATGTATACAGCTCTAGCACTGTACCTACCCTTGCCCATCTTACCTGGTGCACGTTGAGAGTTGTCTGCCTGTTCCTGTAAGTATGTAGAAAGTTGGAATTGTCACTAGTGATGGTTCAACTTTTAGGTAACACATCTGTGCACAGACACATGCGTATTACTAAACTTCCTGCACAATTGTGGGTTAGCTTATAATAAATGTTAATTTAAAATCATGTATTCTCATGTAATAGGTAAGAATTTTGATTTTTATATTAGTTGCTCAGAACTAAAACTAATTTAGGCCTTAAGGAGGAAAGTTTGGTGGTTGTTTTCAGTGAAAGTCCCCAGTATTTTAAATGGGAACTTTGATGAGAAGGTACTATTTTTCATTAGTCAAAAGGGAAACAACCCTCAATCAGCAAATTTTAAAACCTATATGCAATCCAATTAATGGTTATGATATAGAAATGTCTGTTTTTAACCAACATTCTCACTACTGTCAACTATATCTGTGGCCCCTTTTAGGAAGGAATAGTGTTTATAATGTCTTCAGCAGATCTCTAGACAAAACTAGTAAGTCTGTTTCATGAGGATGCAAGACATGGTTCAGTGAAGATAGATGCAATCTCAGGTTACTTGCCAAGCGATCAGTGAACTTGCTTTAGAAGATCTGGGCCAAAGGAAAATAAAAATTTCTCTTCCCCATCTCCAAAATGTTTGGTTTACCTTAGGTCCTATAATAAGCTGTTCTAAGACAGCCAAAGAAGATGCAGTCTTAATACTTGTTTTTCATAAAAGGTAAGAAATTTCATGATGCTCAGCAGAACATCTTGTCACTCCTGTTTTACAGCAGTATCCCTGTTCATAGACAGGCTCTAGGCAGTCTCTGATTCCTTGTCTCATTCCTGCAAGAACCTTCCAATACATGAAAGCCACAGAGCTGATCTCAAAGTTGGTCAGCTTTTTAATAAAAAATGTGAAATTCTTACTTTTACCTTGTTTTTAAAAAAATAAGTAGTTTTTTTCTTCTAGATGTGTTGTTTTCCTGTAGATTTCATTTACCTTTCACTTTGCTTTTCCACAGTCTTTCCTCTTACCTGTCCTATGCAATGCATGAGACCCTTATCTCATTCCGTCTTTCACTTGTGTCCAATTTTTCTCGCACTTGTTATTTCCAGTTTTTTGCTTTCCTTTCCTTGTTTATCCATTCTCAGTTTAGCCACTCACCTTCTGTGCAGCCTCCTGATTCACTTTTCTCTTCAGACTCAGACAGTTTGCTCTACAGAGCAGTTTCTGCCCTGGTCTTGTTGAGTTTACCAGTCTGCTCTGTGGTGGCCCAAGATATGTGTTGAGCCAGCCCTGCTTTTCACTGGAGCCTGCTCAGCTGATTCCCTGTGGAGCACAGCGAGCCTGTTGAGTCCCCAGGGTGCAGGGCTTGGGGGCACAGTCATGCCTCTAAGCAGCGAGACCAGTGCCACAGTGAGCAGAGTTTGATTTTTGCTAGGCCTCATCCATTAGAAGGAATATTCACACAATAATTTGATTTCTAAGTGATATGACTTAGCTAGAAAAGAGTAATAATAAACATTGCAGGGGGAAGTTTAAAATAATAATTATAAAAATAAAAGTTCAACTAATCTTGAAAGGGCTTTCAGACAAGTAACCCCATCTAATATGAATGGGGGAGATTACTGCATAAAAGAAAGCAATGGGTGATCAGAATAAATCAGGCTCAGATTTGAGAGTGACCAAAGAAACACCTTACACCTCAAAACTTTAGTAATGTGTGTGTAGTTATTACACTTCCGATCTGGCAAACAAGGTTCTTCTTACTGGAATCCAAAATCCCGAGGAAACAAGGATTCTGCTCTTCTTCAACTTGCAAACCAAACTATTACTGAAAGTGATCCAAATTGAATTTACTGCCTTCCTATTTTCTTAGGAAAAGGCAAGTGCAGAGCCCTGCGCCTGGGAAGGAACAATCCCATGCACCAGTACAGGCTGGAGGGCAGCTCTGCAGAGAGGGTCCTAGGAGTTCTGGTGGAGAGCAAACTAACCATGAGCCAGCAATGTGCCCTTGTGGCCAAGAAGGCCAATGGCATCCTGGGATGCATCAAGAGTGTGGCCAGGAGGTGGAGGGAGGTTCTCCTCCCCCTCTACTCTACCCTGCTGAGGCCTCGTCTGGAGTACTGTATCCAGTTCTGGGCTCCTCAGTAAGAGAGACAGGGAACTTCTGGAGAGAGTCCAGAGGAGGGATACCAAGATAATTTGATGACTGGAATATCTCTCTTACAAGGAAAGTCTGTAAGACCTGGGGCTGTTTAGCCTGGAGAAGACTGAGTTGGGGACCTTGTCAATGCTTATAAATACCTAAAGAGCAAGTGTTGAGAGGATGGGGTGAATCTCTTTTGTAGTGCCCAGTGACAGCACAAGGGATAATGGGAAGAAGCTGGAACACAAAGTTTCACTAGAACATGAGGAGAATATTCTTTGCTGTTCAGATGAGGGAGCCTTGGCACAGGCTGCCCAGGGAGGGTGTGGAGTCTCCTCTGGAGGTTTCCAATTCCGCCTGGACACATTCCTGTGTGACCTGATGGAGGGGAAACTTCTTTAGCAGGGGGTTGGACTGGATCATCTCTGCAGGTCCCTTCCAAATCCCACCATTCTGTGATTAAGTCGTCATGTTTGTGAGACGGTGAAATTGAGCTGCATACACATACAACAAATGGCCCTACTTGTTTCCGGCAAGTGTCACCCTGGGAAAGGAGGTGGGCCAGGAGGAGGGGATGTCCTGTAGGAGTGGTGATGTTGGCTGTGGCTTCTGTCACTGCAAGGTGTCTCCTGCATCTTGGACTGATGCTGTGGGAAAAATGATATTCAGTCTGAACTCTTTAAGCTAGGGAGAGGTAGTTCAAAGGCAATTATTTTTAAAAGAAAGTAGGCTTTGTTTTCTAGCCCAGTGAGAACGTGCTGTTTGTTAAAATAAATTACTGTCATTACTGGCAGCTTCCCCACGGTAAGACTAGATTTTAGGATTGAGAAAGCCTCTAATTTGGTAACAGCCTCGCAATTACAAATATGCTTTAACAATATAACATCTTAGAACAGATCCAATTAAATGTTATTCTCCCATTAAAGTGGTTGTTAAAAAACCCCCACTCTATGTGTGGAATACAGTGCAAGTCAAGCTATGTTCCATTTGTTTGCAGGGAAGAGATTACTTGTGTTTGGTTTTTGTTCTTTTTAACCTTGCAAACCACCCAATTGGCAGAAGCTAATAGTAGATGCCTAATCCAAATGAGCATGAAATCCACCCCACAAAGGTGTTTATTAGACATTGTGAGAAACTTGGCAAATTCCTGGAAAGCTGGGTATTCAGAGCCCTGTGTAAGAAAGCTGACCTTTTCCATAATTTGGAGAAGGCAATGCCCATCAGAACAGTCCTGCAGGTGTCATGGATAGGTCTTTGTTATGGATGGTCCTTCACAGAACTGTTTCCACATAGGAAACAGAAGAGATATCATCCTGACAATGTAAGCCTTTGTCAGTAGACTGCTCAGTAAAATGCAGTACAAGAAAATTAAACCCTTGCTTTACACTACCAGGCATGCCAGATTTCATGTGTTAAGATATAGGACATAGAATAGCTCTTAGACAGCTTTTTTTCATTGCTGCTCCACCTCTTTAGATTGTGGTAAAGTACCACTAACATGTCTAAAATTGACTTTCAGGCCAATGTCTTTTCAGTTTTGAATCAAACTTGCACCACCCATGTAATGAAAGCCTGTTGAATGGCAACTGAAAATTTTGTTCCGTCTTTGAGACATGTAAAGAAAGCTGAGTTTATAACTGCTGTGGATCCCTGACATGTCTCGAGCTAAGTAGGAGCAGCTGTGCATCAGACTTATGCAGGGCAAAAAATCATGTATGTCTCCTCTGTCACCACTGGCTGGTAATCTAGGACAGGCGGTGTTATCACCCAGGGTGCAAAGGCTGCTATGGGAGTGGTGGGGGAGAACCTAAACCGGGACTGTGTGGCCCAAATTTAGATGTTTTGCAGGCTCTTTTTAGAAAAGGTACTCATCATTCTGGGCAGTGCACAAACCACAACCTTGAGTGAGTTCTTCTGGATCCCAAGCAATTACCCTTCTATAAAAATCTGAAACATACTCTTGTAGATATTTTTAGACTCCTCAAGGTTTTGTTGACTATTTTTTTTTTTCTGTCCATGTGAGAAAGAAGGCTGTTGCCTGCCATATAATCATGGGGAAGATGGATCTTATGTATTGAGTCACTGGCCCGAATGACAGCTGTGGTGGGAGGCGACAGCAGAGGAGTTTGCTGGCAGGCAGATAGCACCTAGGACAGAAAGCCCTGCCAGGTACTTGCTCTTCTGTCAGAGCAGTTGTGTGCTGTTCCTGATGCTCATGCCAGAGAAGGAACATGGGACATTTGATGCCTTGATGCCCCTCTTCAGTTTTCTAAATCTGATACTTGATGTGTGAGGCTTGATGGGTTGAGATTTTAAAACCTCCTTCTAAAATTCAAAGAGACAATAGTATGTTTGATGACAAGGCTGACACTTGTAAAGAAACTAACTGTGAGTTTATTTCAGAGATCTATATTCGGACATAGTTGTAATAATGGTTAGACTACTTACTGGAGACCTCAAAAACCTTTATTTTATTCCCAGCTCTGCTGCTAGCCTAGGAGATTGTTTTGAGCAAGTAATTTTTATGCTTAATTCTCCTTGTCCTGAAACAAGTACAGTGAGTATTGCTACTTTTCGCTGTCACTTCAAGATCAATGTGATAATCCTGATTAGTAGATAAACGCTTGTGCTTTTTCAGTGCTCATGTTGCACTTTTATTTTTGGATTGTATCAGGTTCCCTGGCCACTCCTGTTGGTTGACAGGTGACCAGCTTTTATGTCGGATATTTCTTTTAAAGTATTTGTGGTGTAGTGTGCAAATTTCAGTTGAGAATAAAGTACATGTCAGATGTTTCCGCTAAAGCAATCGGTAAAGAAAAGGTTGAAGGTGTTCTTAGGATATGTGCTCTAGGGTTATGAATGGGACAGTTCACAACTTGCAGAACGTTTGTTTCATGTTGGTACTAACAAAAGCATAGAGTGATTTGAAACCAATTATCTCTGTGACTGAATGGGCAACAAATATATTTTTAAAGTGAAGCTTCGTTTTTTTTGGAGTGTAGTGTTGTGGAAGGAAGTAGGTTATATGGCAGAGCAATTAATGAAGAGACTCCTACTTAATTAGCTTAATTCTACTTGACCAGATTTCAAGCCAGATGGCATTTGAAGTTACAACAACAGTGGCAATTTAAGCTACAGAGGTGAGTTGTGGAGATTGGGATAGGGAAATACAAGTGAAAGATGAGGAAAATGTCTGGGAGACTCTGAAGAGAGGGCACAAAATAGTAAAAATGTTTTATAGAAAATAACTATGAAATAAGTGAATAAAAATTCATTCTAATTCCCTAATGATAAAACAACTTTTTAAAGTTGAGATACACTGACAGTTGGTTATCAGGATTATTATAGGTATAAAGGCTGTTCCATTTGAACTGTCAAACTGTTTTCAGCTTTCTCCCAGCCTTGTCTACAAAGATGATTTGAGATACTTAAAGTCTGTTCCACAAATGAAAAACTTAACATGGCAAAGGAAATTTTGGTAGTGTAACCGCATTTAAATTAGAATCTTATTTGTCAGCACTAGAATGTTGTATTTTTTAAGTAATATGCTATGGTGTTCCACTTTGGTGCAGATAAAAATGTTTACAGAAAGTATCTTGTACCCATATGGGATATAAACATTTCTTTTGTCCTGATAAGAATTTTACCAGGATAACTAAAGGATGTGTCTTGGGCTCAACCAAAGTATGAAAATGATGTATAGACCAAAACTTGGTTGGTTATGTAGGACTCCTGGATTAGCCTGACTTAACCTGACTGTGCATGACTTAAGCTATGAATCCTGCTAGTTATGCCTCACATATTTGAGTCATCTGCATATCATTTTCAGTTATTAACTGTGAAGTTACTTGCAGAGCCTGGCTCTGAGCTTGGGGCTTCTGTGAGCTCAGCTGCATGCATGCCAGGGATGTGTGAAGTGGTGGCTTGGGGTAAATGTCTCTGGTAGGAGACCACAGGGTAGGTGCAAGTACACTGCTGTGTTGTGCTTTTTACTACTCTTGCTTTTGGAGAGGTTTTTCTTAGGGACTTGATCTTTGCAAATACAGTTTCCATACAGAGGAGTATGTGATGATGTAGAGCTGATGATGTGCTCTGGCAGAACACTCCTAGTCTAGACACTTCTACCTCTGTTTAAATACTGAAGATGTAAGTCACTGGGAAGAAAATAAATGATAATAATGAAAACTAGTCATAAACGCATCATGGACCACCTTACCAGTGCTGAAAGTATTAATCGCCATGGTGTTGTCTGATTGGCCTGTAAAACCTGTAAGAAGCAATACGTTTATGTTTCTATTATTATGACTCTTTACCACTGCAGGGAAAAGAAGTCTGCAATGCTTGTGGTTTGGAATGGAAAAGAGAAGCATTTTATATAACTACTAGATAATAAAATTTTAAAAAATATTTTTAATTGTTCCATCCCTAGAGCTAGTTTTGGGCAATATGGCACCAATTAGATTATTAAAAACCACAGTTTCTAATCTCTATCAATTATTCTTACAGCTTGAACAGCCCAAGCCTTTAGGAAGGTGATTTTGATTAGGTATCTGTGGCTGTGTCACCTCCCTCAGGTACATTTACATCATTAAGGTATGCTTCAGAAATGCTTCAGTAATGCCACAGTTAAATAAGACAGTGTCTGCTTAAAATAAAGTTTAAATCTTTGATTAGAAAAGGAAAAAAAATGTTGTCCACTTCCCTTGTATTTCTTTTCCCTTCACTAAATAGAACAACCTGTTGAATTTTGTCTCCATGCACAAAGGATGCACATTTCCCTAAACCAAACTTAGGCTCATTGTATTTGTTGCACATAAAGTCAGGATCCTTGGTCACCATGTGCTTTAAAAATAGTGCAGGAGACTCAGAACACAAATAGTGTTGTCATGAGTTTGATTTATTTTTTTCCCCTTGCTTGTGGAAGCTGAAGGAACTCTGCTGTTCCAGGCAAGAGTTACATGGTGCCTTTATCTCTGCTACCAGTTCCGTTTTGCATCTGGTACCCTCACTGGTGAGTTTCTGGTGCACCAGTGATACTCTTCAGGCTTGGTGCTGCATATTGTGCTTCACATTAAGGGCTGAGACCTGCTGGGGCAAGGTGTGGTGGTACAATTGAAGTTGCTCTTATGCTTCTGAATCCCCCCACTCTGTCCTCCCCAAAGTAAGTGTGAAATGTTTGCATCAAAATGTGGTTATGTGTGTGTCTGAGGCTTTAGGATATTAGAGGGGTGTGACCCATGTATTGAACTGATGTAGAGATGTCTTAACTCTGGAAGGTAGGTTTGTTTGTATAAGTAATGTGTTATTAGATCAACTGATATGGTTGGAGGAAAACAAGGCAGACAATCTGAAAGGTCTGTATATCCAAAAGCTGGTTGGGTTTTTTTCAATTATGTCAGTTGGCCTTCTAAAAAATATTGCGTCTCTACAAGCCTTGAATCTGTTTTATCCTTAGACTATCTTAGCTATGACACCACTATTTCTTGACTGGTTACTCTTGCAGGTCAGGATGGTAATTGTATTGGTAGGAAATGTGGTTTAACAAATGGAATTATTTGTGGGAGGAATTTCTGTGGGTTTTTTTCTTGATTAAATTTCTAAGATTTTTAAACAGCAGGTATAGCAAGAAGTCTGGGTAAGTACAGTTCAATACACATGGCGTAGTGCAAGAAACTGCAGGACTCGCTGAAGCATCTCCAGCAAGCACCACAAAAACAACTGAATTTTTTTATCATTTAAAGCATTTAATCGTGCAACTGCAGATGGTGATGAAATCACTTAGTTTCCCTTTTAAATCCTAACAGATACTTTTCTAGCTTACAAAGCACAGTTGCAAACTGACTCGACTTGTTGCAAACACAGTTGTAAACTCATTCATCCAACATGAATGGTGGCAACTAAAAGAGACTTGCTTGAAAGTTGTACACATTTGTAAGTAAATGGCATGCATGTGTAGAAAGGTAATATAAATATAATAGGTATTCAAAGTAGTAGAAATCAGACAAGTCAATTGTGTATTTTAAAATCTATAGTTCTCTTTTTTCTAAGCATAGGAGAATCTGTCAAATTGTTTTTCTGCTTTGTCTTTTGACCTGCATCAGCTGTGTGGCCAGTGGGGAAGAGAGGGATTAGGCAGCTACCTGCTTTCCAATCCAAGATCTCTATTTCCTTTGAAGGTGCTGCTTTCCCTTTTGTAAGAGGAGAGTGGGGCAATGCTTCTGCTTTTCTAATGCCAGTATACACAGTTTAGGAGCAAATTACAGCCTCCAGGGAAGCAGCCTCTTACCATTTTAGGTTAGAGATGGATTGCTTCCCTCTGAAACAACAGAAGAAGCAAAGCAGAAATTTTCTCTCTTTTGTCCTTTGCTTCACACAGCCTGTTCTTGAAACAAGTGATTCCCACAGCTTCCTTGAGTCAGAGTACCTCCTCATCCAGATTTCTGTGATTGTATTGTTTTAAGTAATCTGAATGTTGTCCATGAAACTGGTGATTACTGCAGTGCTTTAGCTTTTCTCTTTTAGGTGCTCTTGTTTATTAGTTAATGAACAAAACTCTTGACAGTCATCTGCAGAGAGTGGCTCCACTTCACTGCCCTGTTTTCCAGATAGCCAGATGACGGAGAGAAAAGAAGAAATGGTGGGAACAGAAAAACACAGTGAGCAACTTCCTAAACAGGAAAGATCAGATGTACAAAGCCAAGATCATGCTAGTACTAGTCCGGTGCTACCAGAGTCTGCCAAATTTGCAGCACTGTAAGGCCAGTTTACTTTACCATTTTGTACTTCAAAGATATGATGTAAGCTGTTTTGTTTCACTGAGTAGAAATGACATAAACTTTTAATTAACCTTTCTTTCTTTTTGTTTTATTGAGAACAAGAAAAAGTTCCTCATAGTAGTTTTGAAACATTTTTGTGTCAAGTTACCAGGGCAACAGGCAAAGGCAGATTATCTACCGGGTAACTTCTCAGCAAGACAGTTCTGTCTTGCAAGTAATAAGTGGACCTGAGGCGTCTGTGCAAGATGAACTATCCGTGGATGCAATGCATGTATTCATAGATGAAAATGGTGAGTTTCTGTGGTTGGAATAATTAGAAGCTGTGAGGAAATTTCTAAAGAACTTTAGATGCCCTCAAAGGATGTTTCTCCTGTCTGTTACTAATTGCATGTTTTGCTGTGTGCATGAAAGAAAGGGGAATAGTAATTTAAAGTCAGATCAATAAAAATGAGAGTTCTTAAAGTCCACCAGCAACCATCACAGACCTGAGGTTTACATAGTGCATGGAAGTTTATATTCCAAACATGATCAAAAAATACTGGCTAGACCAGAAGACAATTTCTGTCTTTGCAGAAGGGCCTTTGGTGCTTTCTGCCTGGTGAGGAGTTTGGCACTAGCTTGCCTAGGTAAACCATTACTTCTTTCTGCTGTTTTATTCTTCAGCTATCTCAGACTGAACTCTCTCTGATGTTAGCTCCCATTTGGAGTTGTGGTCTGCTACCCCTTTCAAGAGAATTAATGAGTGACCTAGTCTTGTCGTGTGCCTGTGCTTGATAAGCCTCTGCTTTGCAGCTATTCATGGAGGCTGAAGCTGTAACAGATTTGTTTTGAAGTCTGAACAACATGTAGTGCCCTGTGAGGTGCTGGTCCACACCTCTGAAGGGCAGCTGTCCCAAAAGCCATGTGTCCCTTAAAGCTATCTTCAAAGCCATTATGGAATAAGTGCTCATGGTAGCTCGGTTTGTGACCCCAGAGATGATTTGGTTTTCTGCCAGTTCCTCTTGGCTCTGCTGGCAGGCTTGCAGCAGCTGCCAGTCAGGCAGATGGCATGACCTCTGGGTCAATGAGCAGTGACTCATCACTTTTTGCTGTATAGGCAAGTAGGGAGTAGCAGTGGCTACAATTTTAACAGTTTTTTCCTGTTTGCACCTCCTGACCTCACTTTTGTGAATGGAAAGAAGAAACATCTGATGATTTCACATTTTAGAGTAGACTTACATTGATTTATCTTGCATTTACTTTACATACCTTCTACATTTTTACTGTAACTTCCCTGTTTTGATTTCCCAGGTTTTCAAATGTTGATTTGCTTTCTGATATAAGCTCAGTGCACAGACTGAAAACTACATTTATAAATGTGCCTGAACTGAAATGGGCTTTTTTGTAAAGTTTGTATGTAAAACAAATGATCATATCACTGAACTGATTTTTTTTTCTTCTGTGTCTTTTCTAAAGGGGAGATTAGATCCTGTTATCTAAAGGCTGGCTGTCAGAAGGAAGGAAATTTTCGACATCAGCTATCAAATTGTGATTGTATTTCAAATGCTCAGTAAGTAAGCCTTTATTTTTAGAAATACGAAAAGCTTTCACTCCTAGAAGCTATGACATGATGATAGCTGTGAAAGATGCATGTGAAGAGGAACACTGGAGAATAAATTTACTAACCTCTTTGAGACATCAAAGTATGCGTTTTTTTTTGTTTTGTGCTGAAACAATGACTGCTTTGTGAGAATATTGATAAGGAAAAGTGAAAAAGAAAACCAAAACTATCCAGTATGCTTTCATTAGTTTCTGGAAACAGCCCAAGTCAAGTGTGGTGATTTTATAAGTTTGTAAGCAAAACAAAATTAGTGAGACTAGTTACCAGCTATTCTCTCAACCTTGTCTTGCTCACTTCCCATGCCTGTTGGGTCCTTTGTAGATTGTTGATGCTGTGTCACTGTCAGCCAGTGTCACTGCTTCCTCTGGATTGCAACAGCAGAGCCTTTCACCTTGCATAAAATCTCTAGTGATGATTTGCCACTCTGAAAAGGTATCTGAACAATTTTAGTTTTTCAAAGATCTTTTTGGAACGATCCACAGAAATTCCACATTAATTACTATAGTTTCCACACTCTCTGTGATCTGTTGTTTGCATATCTTTAAGAAGAATTTCATTAAATTATTTTATTAAATAATTTAACGTTTTTCATACTGTTAAGCGGTATTTGGAACAGTTGAGTGAGGGTATGAGATGGGTCATTATTAATAGTAAATATTGTTTTTGAAGTGATTTGCTTTCAGTGAAGACTTTTGAAAAGCTTGGGACTGTGTTAAGAAACGTGTTTATCATTTGAGAAAGAACGCTATTATGAGACACATGAGAATAATACTTTTAACAGTCAGTGGGTGAAGATTAAAAAAGAATACTAATTCGAGTTCATCTACAGCAGAAAATTCCATCTGTCTTCTGCCAAATAAAAACCCCAACCTGGTAAAGTTCAGTTTTGACTTAAATGTTTTACTTTCAGACTGTTTAACTCTTGCAACTCTCTTTGTTTCACCTTGCCCAGAATACTCCCTTCCTCCCCCATCATATAACTATGAACTTGAATTTGTCCTAAATTCAGAAATAGTTTATGGTCCCCTGACATTTATCAGTTGGTCTGTATCAAAAGAAGAGCAATCTTTCTTCTATAAGAAGTCCTTTTGAATTTCTCTTTGCTAGATGCTTATGTGACATCACTGTCGTCCTATGCTATATTAAGTGCTGGTTTTTTAATTTGCAGTTTGCAGACCTCTGGGAATGTGGGTTATTTTTTAAAGGGTCTGCTAAATGTTGTTAAAAAACCAAATTCAGATATTATTTGCAGCCATTCACATGCATTTTATACCTTTACCAGAAATCTCGGAGTACAGTGACAGTTCAGAATGGGGAACAGAAAAAATTAGCAAAGATGAGTGAGTTCCCAGGACTGTTTCTGTATGGGAGTGAATGGGAAATCAGAACACAAGAGCTTTTCCAAGAACAGAGCAGCGTGAAGGAAAGTACAAAGCAGAGATTCACATAAAAACACAAGGAAAGAGGACAATGAAGCATACTCAAGTTGATTTTTGCAAGGGTGTTTTGTAGTAAGTTCAGGCCAGAGAGGTTAGTGAGAGCTGCTTGTTCAATGGGCAGTTCCTACCATCTGTGCATAGATTGAAGAGTAACACAAGAGGAAAGGATTTTTTTGGTTTTTTTTGTTTTTCTTCAGATGCTCACCATCAAGTAATTTTGTATTTAGACAATATGGAACAGTTGCAGCATATAGAAAATAGGGGGGGAAAATTTGCTTTAAAGATGATTCAGGAATCAGGCATCTTTTCTTCCCTCTTTCTCCTATCCCCACCTGCAGGCTTGTACATCACTTAGGATAGTTTCTTATCTGTGGTTAAAGATAAGTCAGGTATTCACAGTTATTAATTAATGACCTTTTTATTACTAAAGAAAAAGTCAAATAGAATAAAACAAAGTACAAGGCATAATCAATGATTGCTTCAGTTACAGAAGACACTGTATGTCTGCAAAGGAAGAGCTCTTGGTAGAAATGCTTCCCTTGAGGGTAAGCCCTTCTCTGGTCTCTGTGTGAATAGTCCATACCAACAGGAGATGCTACTGTTATGAAAGGGTAGTGGAAAACACCTCTGAGATGTCCTTGTCTTATCTCCCAGCTCATCAGAAAGTTAACTAAGGAGAAGACAATGGCTCTGACAGTACTACAACATCAGTACTTGAGATGATGTAGAAACTACAGCTTTAGGTTTGCTGTCAGAACCCATCAATAAGCCATCAAAATTAGACTTTATAAGGTCAAGGGATGCATGAGTTAAACTAATGCTTGGACATACGAGGTGTCATCCTCCTTGAATAGGAAGGATAGGGTTTTGATTTTGGGGAGCCCAGATTTCAGAATCTAGAATAGGCTTCTGGAGAACAATATGCAGTCGATGTATATAAGCTCTTAAAACACTTTCCACCAACTGTACTTGCTTTATAGTGTTAAGATTAAGCTACCCATAAAGGGAAAATATCACTTAGTTGAGTCTGTGGAGTAACTATGTGAATGTGCATGGACCATTTCCTGATGTGCTTCTTTATGAGGAGAATTGGCCTAGGCTAGGTGATGGCAAGAGGCCTCTTGCTTTGGGTATGTTATTAGAAGAAACAGCAGCTCAGAGGCACTGGTATTAGGAGCTGTGACACTTCTGGGTAATACTACAGCTGGTGAAAGGGAGGGAATTTTGAGTGACGAGGGTATGAGCTCTGGATGATTTGTCAAGCAAAAATTAATTGACTTATAAATTGGCCATAGGTTAATACCTTTCAAGTAATTTACGCAAAACTGGAGAAGGTATTTAAATACCATTCAAAAGAGACGATCAAAGAAAGCCTTGAGGCAGACTAACTAATGTTTAATGATCTTAAATTAAAATTGTAACTTGCTATTTCTGTTTATCAAGTCCTGCTATTGTCTGCTCCAGCAGTAAAGTCTTAACTGGTCTGGCATTTTGCAACAAATTATTAGGAACTGAAATCAAAGAACTATTTCTATGGCATGTTAAAATTTTATCTTCTTGGCATGGCTTCTGAAAGCCGTTTCTCACAAATAATGCAAAATCTTCACAATGCTGCTGTCACAGAAGTGAGGCTGTGTTTTGTTGTGTGCTTTTTTTGTTCTTTGCTTTTATGTGCTTCCTGCTCTTCCTTTGCTTGTAAAAGCTGACTGTACAACAATGGATTACAGTGTGCCAGAGAAAGCAGATGCCTGAGTTTGAAGGATTCTGTGCTTTCTTCCTTCAGAGGCTCCTTGACATTGGAAGCAGTATTGTTTGAGGAAATCACACTCTGTCTTATCAAATATCAGTGGTCCATCACCTCTTTCTGGCTTTGCGGTGTTGTTTGATGATCTTTGGAGTATTCTCCTGTTCATCAATGTTAGTGTATTTTCCACCAGATTCTAACTTCATTTGTTTGTTTTATTGTTTGCATTTTCAACTATAGTAGGTGTCTTAATGAAATATGTTACCTGTACCTGCAGTCCTTGTCCTGGAAATTTTCAGAGTTTCTTAAATGTAGTATAAATAATCTCTTCTTAAGAGTTTCTAAAATTATCCCTTAATTCTGCCAAAAGTTCCTGAGAAGTAGAATTGTCTCAACTTGTCACCATATTTGTCTCTCGCCAAATTGTCTCTCACTGGCCCAGCAGTCCAGCTTTTAAAATATTTAAAAGCTTAAGTTTGCCAGGTTAATTTTAAAGGTCTTGCAATGAACACCAAAAAAAGCGAATTCCCTTTCCATTTTAGCTCTCACTTTGACAGGTGATTCTTGTTACTGAGTTTGATAAGTTATTTAAACACTGGCAGGTAGCTAATCAGTTCCCCAGTTATTGTCCATGTAATTAGTCCAACCCCAATTTTGCCTGTTATCTTGCCAGCAACACCTCTTGCCAGCAGTCCCTGTGGAATGGGTTCCCTGCTGAGCTAATTGCCTCTAAATTTGATGCTCCCATTATCATGCCAGCTTCACCTCTAGCCATAAACTTCTTTGTGACAGTCTTTGACAGGACAAAGTCTAAACTGTATTGCCAGCTCATGGATTATGTTAGAAACTAATTGCAGAAAGGCCATTTGAATCTATTTCGGAGTGGGAAATTGGAAATAGATTTTTCATCCTTAAAAAACATTCTTCTGTTCCATTGCATTAAGTTATTTACCAGCCTTTGTTTCTCTTACAGTGAATCCTTAATGTTTCAGTGCTGTGTTTTGAGTATGTGTTTGGCTTCTGGGAAGTCAGTTAAGTATGAGAAAGTTGACATTGGTGTAAAATGGATGTCTGGTATAAGTATGAACTGCCTTTTTGCATGATTAGTTTGACTTCAAACAACTGCTAGGCTTTCCTTTATGTGTATAGAACAGTTACAATTTCAAGTTAAAAATCTTCCCTTTAGGTTGGCAATAAAAAGTAAACCCAACAACAATTAACAAGAACACCTCCTTAAAAAAAGGAGCTGAAAGAATTTGGATGTTAAAATATTGTTAGTCATATACCTGTTTTCTGGGATCAGGAGAAGCAAGTTGGAATTAATAAGTGTTTTACAAATAAGGAGGTGGCACTCTGACACACCTTTTCTGTCTGTCACTGACAAAGCAGTCGTAACCCAGGAATTTCTTTAGTTAATTTGAATATCTCTTGTAACTGGATGTATGAGTTTTGATAAGCAGTCAAAAAGATAAACATGATCTATCACTTACATGTAAAGTGGCTCATAAATATCAGTGAAAGCATAAACCCCTAAAATTACAGTGATGATAATAGTAGAACTAATTTTTTTTTTGCATGATCTGTCCCCAGAACAGTGGCCAATAGGACTGTAAAATACATATATATATATATATATATATATATAAAAACATGTAGCTATAGATAAATTTAACAGCAATCATATTCTATACATACTTGCTGTACAAAACTAATGTATTTTTAAATGTTCACTTTTATAAATGTGCTTTCTTTGCATACTGGGGCTCTTGTTTAGAAGGCTGAGCACATTCAGTGTGTGTGTATGTATATATTGAAGAAAAATGTGTCAGTATTTGATATATCTCAGTAATGTAGCTGTGCTTAACGTGTATGAAATACTACTTTGTCTTTACAAATGATTTGACTGCAAGAGGTTAATCTATAGGCTTGTTGTCTTTCCTGGTTTCACATCTATGAAAAGCTCTGTTCAGCTAATGTAAACTGCTGCAGTTTCTTTTCTGTAGTATCAAGTACTAAAATAATAATGCTGCCTGAATGTGTAGCCTGTATCTGCTTCCTTCATTTATATTGTGAAAGACAGAAAAAGTAAGCTTACAATAAACTCGAGGGCACTAGTGTAATGCACTTTACTGTGTTCATAGTTTCTATGCGTTTTTGCTCCTGCCAAAAATGTGTTCTAAATTTTTTCCATGTGTAAAATTGTGTTCTCAGTACTGAAAGGAGCAGTGTTTGGAGAAACCTTGAAAGCAACATCCAGTATCAAAATATAACACTTTTAGGTATAGGGTTGTTAAGTAACTGGGTATATTCCCATGATAGCCTGTGAATTGCTCTTATTGAGATTGCTTGTTCTATCTGCTTTTTGCCTCAAGTAATTTTAAAGATATTCCTAATCAGGAGTAAACTATCCAAAACTTCCACAGTACTGTCTGGAACAGTTGACAGACATGATAGCATGATAACACTGTGACACTCAGACATTTTCCTCCATGAGTTTTAGTGATGATCTGTTACCATGATTTTTATTTCAGCCTAACATTTTACTAGCCAATGTGAAGAAATTTTATTTCAAAATGGGCTGGATTTATCTCCAAAAAATATTTTGTGGTTTTTCCCATGCTGTTTGACTCGGGTACATTGCAGTCCATCTCCAATATGTTAATGGGTATTAAGATCTAAGATGAGAACAGAACATTTAAACACCCCTGAAGAGGATGCTGGTGTAGCATCATGCTGGATACGCAGTAGTATTTCTGGGTGTTGGAGCACTTTTGCTGCATACTTGCATTTTTTTCTGTTTAAAGCACAGAGCTTTCTTTGGTGTGTGTGCAGACATATATGTGCTATGGTTAGTTAAGCTTCAAAAAAAACCAGCAGGTGGTCCACACACAAAGTCCTGGTGTGAGTATGTCCATACTAACCCAGGAATGCTTTCAGTGTTAGCTGAAAAACTGAAATGTGTGTAGCTCCAAGGAAAAATGTTTTTTTGTAGAAGTTTTGGTTTTGTGTTTTTTTGTTTTTGTTTTTTTCTCAAGAGGCTAGGGCATTTCTGTCTTTAAAATGAAGTATTAGACCTTCTAGAGCCACTGGACTTATGCCCACATGAACTGTGGAGGCTTTTGGCCATTTATATTTCTTTCAGGAAATATGCTGGGTTTTAGCAAATGCAGCTTTTAAGAATATTGTTTGTGTACTTGACCCCATTTCCACTGCTGCCTTAGATTTCTGGAGGGCAGACTGACTTGTTTAGGAGGTGCCTAGCCAGTGTCTGTTGGTAATCAGTCCTGAAGGGTAAAGGAGTCCAATAAGGCTGGACATTCTTCAAGAAGGAAATCTTAAAGGTGCAGGATCAAGCTGTTCCCATGTGCAAGAGGTCAGCCAGCAGGGCAGAAGACCACCCTGGCTGAACAGGGAGCTTCTGCTGGAGCTCAGGAGGAAAAAGAGAAGCTGTAATTTCTGGAAGAAAGGGTGGGCAACCCGGGAGAACTAGAAGGCTGTAGTAACTGTGATGCAGGAAGAGAAGAGTCAAGGCTCAACTAGAAGTTAAGCTGGCCACTACTGTAAAAGACAGTGTCCTGGTTTAGGCCCACCAGGGAACAAAAGACCACGATTAGCCTCAAGTACTAAAGACCTGAGGATTGCCAAAGGGCAGGGAGAGCTTAATTGCCCCTTAAGGACCAGGACAAAACAGACCAGGCTACTCAGCTTGGGGAAGAAAACAGAAAATAATTTAATGCAACATCAACTAAAGCAAAACCATAAAACCCCAAAATATAACCAAAATAAAACAACACAGAGTGGTACAACAATGAAGAGTCTGACCAGCTCTTTAAGACCACCTTCTCCCCACTCCTCCTCTCTTCCTGGGCTCAGAGCCCTGATCCCGGTGTTTTTACCTCCTCCCCCTCTGAACAACCCGGGGTGCAGGGAGTGGGGGTTTCAGTCAGTCTATTCCTGATAGCTTCTGCCTCTCCTCAGGACAGGTGGGCTCTGCACCAGTCCTCCCTGCAAGGTGTGTGTGAGGTACCTCCGTGGGGTACCTCACACACACAGCAGCCCTGCACGGGCTGCTCCCATGTGCATTTATCCCAAAGGCTGCAGCTCCTCTCTGCCTCTCGTGTGGGGCTGCTCTGCGGCGCGCAGACTCTCCAGCACGGCCTGCACCATGGCCGCCTCCTCACACAGTCCCTCGCCCGTCCCGGTGCACTCACGCAGAGCTGCTGGTGGCTCTCAGTCCTGCCATGGCCCTACATGGGTTGCAGGAGTACAGCCTGCATTCTCGCCACAGCTTGCAGTGGATTCTTGGTCTGGTGCTCCCCCTTCCTTCCTTGTTCTCTGACTGTGGAGTCCACGTGGTTGCCTCCATCTTTTATCACTGTTACACCTCCTACCAGCACTTCAAATTCCCACCCCTAAATAGTGATCACAGAGGCACCAGATTGGCCCAGCCGGGCCGGAGGTGAGTCTGAACCCAGGAGCCGGGGGTTAGTCGAAAAACTCTTTACTGGGTCTTCACTGCAACCCCCTCCCCCTGTTACCAAACAAAAGCTGCTCCTTGCTAAACCATGACAGACAATAAGTTTCTACAAATATATTAGCATCAAAAGGAAGCCTAAGGGAATTTTCCCCCTTTAATGGATAAAGGGGGAAACGTAGGGAGAAAGGGTGAGGAAAAGGCTGAGGTACCTAATGCCACCTTTGCTTTGGTCTTCAATACTAAAACCAGCTCTTCTCTGGGCACTTGTCTACTAGAACTGGAACACAGGGACAAGGGACAGACTGAAGCTACCTTAGTGCAAAGGGAAATGATGTGTGACC
The DNA here is from genome assembly GCF_028858725.1 of Colius striatus. NCBI lineage: Eukaryota > Metazoa > Chordata > Aves > Coliiformes > Coliidae > Colius > Colius striatus. Next base: position 68,871,937 of record NC_084760.1, on the reverse strand, counting down.
TGCTGCTCCACCTCAACACATGCAAGTCAATGAGACCAGATGCAATCCACCCAAAGGTGCTCAGGGAGCTGGTGAAAGTGCTCACCAAGCTGTCCTGGCTCACCAGGGAGGTCTCTGAGGACTGGAGGATTGCAAATGTGACCTCCATCCACAAGAAAGATTGGAAGGGGGGAACTACGCACCCATCTGCCTGACCTCAGTGCCAGGAAAGGTTATGGAACAGATTACCCTGAGCACTATCCTGAGGCATGACATGAGGATAACCAAGGGTTCAGCCCCAGTCAGCATGGCTTTATGAAGGGCAGGTCTTGTTTGACCAGTCTGATCTCCTTCTATGACAAGGTGATTGGCTTAGTGGATGAGGAAAAGGCTGTGGATGTGTTTCCTGTAACATCCTCCTGGAAAAACTGGCTGCACTGGATGCATGGATGGGTGCTGCAATGGGTGAAAAACTGGCTGGATGGTTGGGCGAAGAGAGTTATGGTGAATGAAGTTAAAATCACTTGGCAGACGGTCACCAGTGGTGTTCCCCAGGGCCTGGTTTTGGAGCCTGTTTTGTTTAACATTCTTATTAATGACCTCGATGAGGGGATCAAATACACCTTCAGTAAATTTGCAGATAACACCAAGCTGCAAGGGTGTGTAGACCCTGCTTGAGGACAGAAAGGGTCTTCAGAGGGACCTGGACAGGCTGGAGCAATGGGCTGAGGCCAATTGTATGAGGTTCAACAAGGGCAAGGGCCAGGTCCTGCACTTGGGGCACAACAACCCCAGGCAATGCTACAGGCTTGGGTCAGTGGCTTGCAGCTGTCTTGCAGAAAAGAACCTGGGGATGTTAATCAACAGCCAACTGAATGTGAGCCAGCAGTATGCCCAGGTGACCAAGAAGGCTAATGGTATCCTGGCCTGTATCAGAAATAGTGTGACCACTAGGACCAAAGAGATGATTGTCCCCCTGTACTTCATGCTGGTGAGGCTGCACCTTGAATACTGTGTTTGATTCTGGGGCCCTTGCTTACAAAAAAGGCATTGAGGTGTTGGAGCATGTCCAGAGACAGGCAACGAAGTTGGTGACGGGTCTAGAGAACAAGTCTTATGGGGAGCAGCTGAAGGAATTGGAAGGTTTAGCCTAGAGAAGAGGAGGCTGAGAGGATGTATGATCACTCTCTACAACTACCTGAAGGGGAGTTGTAGTGAACTGGGGGGTCAGTCTCTTCTTTCCAGTTAATGGATAATAGAACACAAAGAAATGGGTTCACGTTGTGCCAAAGGAGGTTTAGATTGGACATTGGGAAGAACTTTTTCATTGAGAGGGTTATTAAGCATTGGAACAAGCTCCTCAGGGAGGTGGTGGAGTCACCAACCCTGGAAGTGAATGACAAAAAAATACACATAGAGGGGGTACTGAGGGATATGGTTTAGTTTAGTGATGGACTTGGCAGTGTGAGGTGACTGATTGGACTTGATGATCACAAAAGTCTTTTCCAACTGTAAAGATTCTATAATTCTCTCCTGTGTTGAACTCCAGAGAAGACAATATTGAAACACAGTTCTGTGCAGCATAGTATCATTTTACAAATATGTTGATTTTAAAGAGATAGAGTTAGTGTCATGTCAGAACAATCCAAGTTTTTACTTACAGATTCAGCTTTGTGATGTAAAGGCATTTGAGTCATTCAAATGCATATAAGTTTAAATGCTGGACCTCCTACTGCAGTTTATTACTTCAGTGTCTGTTAAACAGCAGTAACCATAACTTGCATCATAGAATCATAGAATGGTAGGGGTTGGAAGGGACCTTTAGAGGTCATCTAGTACAACCCCCCTGCAGAAGTAGGTTCACCTAGATCAGGTCACATAGGAACATGTCCAGGTGAGTCTTGAAGACCTCCAAGGAAGGAGACTCCACAACCCCTCTGGGCAGCCTGTGCCAGGGCTCCATCACCCTTACAGTGAAATAGTTTTTCCTTACATTTAATTTCTTATATATCTTGTGTTTCAGCTTCTTCCAATTTCCCCTTGTCCTGTTGCTAGCTACAATAGAAAAAAGGGATGTCCCAACCTCCTGACACCCACCATTTAGATATTTGTAAATGTTAATAAGATCTCCCCTCACTCTCCTCCAGACTAAACAGCCCCAGTTCCTGAGGCTACTATGCTGCATATGTGTAAGAGAAGCTGCAATTTAAAATAAATATATGAAGTAGGCCACAGAGATGGATGTATGGCATGCAGCTGAAATATTTGAGAACTGGAGCAGAAAGAATGGTTGCCCAGCACTGAGGAAAAAACCCCTCATCTTTCTTTCTTAGCTGTAGATTCTTCTTTCTGCCTGAGTGAGACTTGGTCTTTCTCTTATAATCAATTGTATATTACACACTTAAGTTACTGTATATGTTTTAAAAAATAGTTTTTCTCGTTTGAGCCTTCACCTGCTTTCTTGGTCAGGTATCTTTTTAAATGTATGTGTATAATTATTAAAATAATATAACTTGATGTATGTAAACCTGCTTCTGCAGGGGGGTTGGACTAGATGATCTCTAAAGGTCCCTTCCAACCCCTACCATTCTATGATTCTATGTTTCATTGTTACACATGGTTCATCCATACCAGTACAGTTCCTGCATTTATATTGCATTTTACACGTTCAGAACAACTAGTCCTCTAAACTCTTCACTGTTTTAGATAAAACTTTGGCACTAAAACCAGGCTTCTAGAAAGATATATAGTACTTTGAGTCTAAAATGCTTTGCAATACAGATTCGAATACTATTAGGAAAAAAAAAGCTCAAAATTTTTTGTTTGGAGAAAATGTTGGGGTTTATTTTGGCAACAGCAGGGTCAAGGGGTTAAAAAGAAGTTGTTGCAGGAAAATACCAGCAAGTACTAAGAAAATCATTGAAATCTGCCAGTACAGCTGCTGAGTGCTAGTGTTTCTGGCCCTGGGCAAAAGAGAGAACTTCAAATCTGTGACGTAACTTATTTGATTTTACATGCAGATCTCTGAATAAGCTGCTTGACTGCATTATACTACATGAATGGATTTATCTGAATGTCTTAGTGGTACTGTATGTCTCCTGTATAAGTGTGTTAATACTTCAGTACATTTGTTCCTGGAAAATTCCCCGAATATTTGAGGTTTATACCTCATAGGAGAAAATAGACTTAGAAGTAGATTTTTTAAAAGTATCTTTTTGGTGTTTCAAAATGCCATTGCAGAATGACAAAATACAGTATCACTAAAACATTTTTATATTTCTTGGCAAGGTGACCCAAATAACAAAGATCCCCTGCTGCTCTGGTAATAGGCTGCTGACTCTTAAAGATTTCTTTAAGCTGTTTGGCAGGTTGTGCAGTTCTGCAGCTGAGCGTGTTTTGAAATGGATGCGACAAATATCATATGTAATTCCTTCGGGGATCCAGTGATTTCAGAAGACCTGCTCACCTACCTGATCGGTGCTGTTTGAACATGTAAATGGGAATGATGCATGCATGTGTGCACTAAGAATGACTGTGTTTTGAATTATAATGAAGCCACTGATTCTTCTGAAAAATGCTATGTGCAAAACTCAGCTTTTTTCCGAGGGCTTGCTACAGACAGGAGCAATCTCTTACCTTAGTTTGGCCAATTAAAATATTTTCCTGTATTTGTAGGATTTTTTTAGCCCCTCTTTCACTGTGAACACAGAACAGGGAAGCAAGTTTTCAATAGAATAAAACTCTGAGATGAGAGGGGGCCCTGCTGCCACATGATGGCAGCAAAATCCTGCTCAGGACTAGGAGCATCAGTAGTCGTTTACCTTTTGGAGCTGGTTTCTCTTCCCTCCCCCAACCCTTTCATAAGGAAGGAGAGCTCAAACGAGTGTTTTAAAAGGCGATGGAGATAATGGAACCGTGGGTGCTGTTAATGCATTCATTCCAGTAAAACTGCATCTTCTCAAAATGCATCCTCTGTTTTATTAGGCAGTATGTGCTGTTTGTTTTTGAAGTTGTTGGTACATTTATCTTTGTTCTGAAATGTAATAGGCTCACAAATTTTTATTTTACTTGCTTGTTATCAAAGTGAAAAAATCGGAATACTGAGAAGTAAGGGTGTACCGAGTGAGTCCCATTCTTACAGCAGAGTTAGACGGCACTCATGACTTCCTGCCTTCACACTGGCCACAGTGCTACTGGTCACAGGCTTTACAAGGCCTTTGTGTCTGTGTGTAATGTCTGACTTAATGAACTTAGTATGTACCACTGCCCATTTTGTAGCCCATTGCAAAAATTTAACAGTGATCTTGCATCCTTTTCTCTCTGTTATGTCAGTAAATCAGTACATCCAGCTTTCCCATTCTATGAACTTGGTTATTCTGTCTTATTATTCTTAGAGGTGTTGTTATTACTTGTAAATGCCAAAAGTCCTCCACAAATCCTGTTAGATGAGTAGCAAAATATCAACAAGATTTAAGAGAGAATTTGTCTTTTTCTTGAGCTCCCCTCAGAAGTAATCAGTAAGGAAAGTGAAAATATGCATTCTGAATTAATTGTATTATTTTTGAAGCGATGAAGTTACCAAAAAGTGAAGATTGTCTCCTCTCCATGTTTTATTTCCATGTGTGCTATGACTGGGTTTGTCACATAATTATCCAGTCTTAATGCAGCCGTCACTTTTGCTTATTTCAGTTTTCATATATACTTCAGGTTGCTTTTTCAGTTTGTCATTTGGTAGTACAATTGAGAACCGTACGTGACCTGCTGTTAAAAAAAAAAAGGTGGCAATATCCACAACTAGTGGCAGTGGATTTAATCTCAGTCATGATTGTGTCAGATGAATGCTGGCAGCTTCGTAGGGTAGACCTGATAAGCAACGAGTAGATGTAGCAAGAGGCCTGTGTGTGAGGTGTTAAAGTGATTGGAACACGAAATGGCAGGGAAGCCAGGTGAGAAGGAGCAAAGGTGCTGAGGGGGTAGTGGGAAGACATCAGCAGCAACGTTGAGTAATGGAGGTGCCATCGGTGAGCTATGGGCCGTTGTTGATACAATACTTTCAGTCAGTTTAGACATCTGTGTTCCTACCAGAGACTGACTGTTTTGAAAGGGTGAGTAAGGGCATTTGGAGTTCCTGCTATGTCATTAACACTAGTTATCTCTTGAAAAACTGAATTGCTGAGATCTCAGTTCAGCAAGTACTTTGCACCTCAGAACCAATTGCTTCTTGGATATACAGAAGGAGAGAGTCACAATTCTGAGCTTCACTGTGGCTCATGTCACAACTGTAGCTACTTTGACTTGAGTGGTGTTTCAGTAAGTATTACAAATAGCTTTTGAGCTATATTATGTATTATCATTGGGGATATTTGCTGCACACTGTTAAGCTTTATAGTAACCCAGATAGGCATCTGAAGCGGTCTAGTGGGATCTTTCTGGTTTTGAGCACTAGGGCCAAGAGGAAGGTGCTTTGTTGTTGTGACTGTTGTGTTACAAGGTTCCTTGTCTTTTCTCCTATATGCAGCTTAGAACAAAATTGATCCAAGACCTGCAAAACAACTTTGTTAATGGGGAATTCTTTGTGGCAGGCCTGTATAATGAGCTTACCTTGAGAGGTGTTCACACTGAAGGCTAGCTAATCCTTGGCAAAGTGAATGTTATAGGCTGTGCTGTATTTGAATGGCTTTGTATAAATTGTCAGTGGTATAAGGCAACTGTCACAGATTAATCAGAGAGGGAGAAGAGAGATTTTTCTAGTGCTGCCTGATTGTACTAAAACATACTTAGTGTTGTATGATTGCTCAGCTAGCTTATGTTTACTCAGTGTTCTTACAAAACTGAATTATGAGCCAGAGAAGAATTACTGACTTTGTAACCACTTTTCGGTAGAGGGTGCTATGTATCTTTTGCATTTGATCTGCATAGATTGTGTGATTATCAAAGATATTTTTAGTTAATTTATTATTCAAAATTTAGTTCAATTATGCTTTTGCTTACATTAGCAGTGCAGCTTACTGTAGTAGATCTTGATAACATTAATTTGATTCTTCAAACGAACAGATTTTCTGTTTAGCAAGGTTCCATGTTACACTGAGATCAGCTCTTATAATGATTTTATGATTAGACAGTGTTTGCTCCTATTTATATACAATAATAAATTTATGGAATCCAGTTTATAGGTGTACAAAAACACAAACACTACCATTGCATTTCTTACTGTTTTTTGTTGTCAGTGCAATAAGGATATCATTGAATGAAACATACAGCTTCTAAGTAGCTGTGCGAGCTATTCAACATTGGAGGGTAGCAAGTGAATGCGAGAAGGAGGTTGTGTGGAAAATAGGGATAAGGAAGAAAAAAATGGTAAACAGGAGCTGAGGGGAATGGAAGGGAAGGAAAGACCAAGAAGATACAGAGAAATGAGGCTGATGAATAAGAGAGATAGGAAGCAGATGAAGGCCAGACGACAGCCGGAATTGTTGCTTTGCTACCTCTCCCTTCCCAGCTTCTCTGCCCTAATTGCCTTGTCAAACCTATGAAGTTTTTGACTTTTTCCCACAATGTCCTGGCTGTTTGTGAAATTTTCTGCTGTTCCTTATAGGTGGAGCTATGATTTTTTTTTTTTATCTTCAAGTCTGATGGGAGATGATTTTGTCTCGTAAGTTTATGCTTGGAAGAAGTCTTATAAGTAAAAGAATTTTTCTTTCTGAAAAATGATAGTGCAGAGTACCAGGAGAATATCTTGGCCTAGGTATCTGTCCACCTGCCATTTCCATTCTTGGTAAACATGGGATAAAAGACATGGTCCAATCTAGAAGTACTCTTGGCTCAATTTGACTGTTGGAGAAAGACAGTTAAAGATACAGCGAGTTATTGGAGTTTAACTCTGCAATTTAGGAAAGCATCAGCAGCCACTGTTTTATTTCCCTGCTGTTTTGTTGGGTTGCTTTTGGGCAGGAATTCTTAGGGTAGTGTTCCTGCATACCTTGAGCTATGCTTCTTGTTTTTCCTGCAGTGGACAGAGATTCCTAAAGTTGCACTGACAATGACAAGGAACAGGACAATTCATCCTGAGGAAACAAAGAGTTTGTTGCCTTATTTCAAGCTGGGCAAGGTCACTCCTGAGTAGGGCACTGCAGAATATTGAAAGGTGTGGCTGTCCTCTGAGGGAATCTTCCTCCTGGGAGGCATACCTCTAGCTTTCCTGCCATTTCTGACTGCCTAAATCTGTTGATTGAGATCCAAGGTCTTGGATCTGATCCTATCCCTTTTGTACCCCTTTATTATATACTGCTGACAAGGTGCTAAACAAGACCCACAAAGAAGATGTGTTCTTATGGAGGATTGCCTTGTGGCTAGGACATCAAGTGTGTTGTGTTGGACCAAGTCCTCATTTCCTAGTACTGTCCAAAAGGAACATGATGGCTATTCTGATCATGCTTCTGCCTGTAGCAGGAGGAGCAGGGAGTGAAGGGAATGCTGTTAGAATCATAAAATTGTTTTGGTTGGAAAAGACTTTTCAGATAGATTTCAACCACTCACATTGTCAAGCCCACCGCTAAACTATGTCCCTCAGCACCTCATCTATATGGCTTTTAAATATCTCCAGGGATGGTGACTCTACCACCTCCCTGGGCAGCCTGTGCCTGTGTCTAACAACCCTCTTGATGAAAAAATTCTTCCTAATCTCCAATTTAAACCTCCTTTGGTGCAACTTGAGGCCGTTTCCTTTTGTTCTGTCACTGTAACTTAGGAGAAGAGAACTCACTTTGCTACAGCTTCCTTTGAGGCAGATGTAGAGAGTGACCATGTCTCCCCTCAGCTTCCTCTTCCCCAAAGTAAACACCCCCATCTCCTTCAGCCACTCCTCATCAGACTTGTTCTCCACATGCTGCACCAACTTCATTGCCTGTGTCTTGACACTGTATTTTTAATGTTTTTTTTAAATTATTTTTAAGACAGTGAGGGTCTGGAGATTGTCCAAAATGCTTAGGGTCAGGAACACGGGGTGCTCTCATTTCTACTCAGCTGATAACTCTACTGGAGTGGCAGATGGTGAATATCAGGTCTGGAATTCATGCCTGATAGCAGTCAAGGCTTTGAAAAGACTGAACTACCAGGCTCAGAGAGTAGAGGCAAGATAGTTGCTCTAGTGACATCCTGAGGCTGTTGGTGTTCCTTTTGGTCCGGGCAAAGCTAGCTGGGAGGGAGAAGGAGAAAGTATGTGCATTTCAAGCTGTTGGTGTGACTCTTCAGCCTTGCTTGTAAGTAATGCAGACATTGAGCCTTATCCCAGCACAATGCTGGCCACTGGAGTTTAACAGCCAGTTATGTGCACAACAGCCACAATTTTAAAGCCACTTTTGATGAGCTAAACAATGGCTACATGACAAGCACTGGGAACTGGTGGCAAATGCAAGGAAGGCCGAGTTACCTAAAAATTAATAAGTTGTCTTGGTGACAAGCATAGGATATGCAAGGTGAGAGTTTTATTTTTTGCCCTACCACAAGCTTTCTATCTGACTCGAGGCAGATGCCTGGAGTTTCTTCCTGCTTGTCTTTTCTCTGTGGAAAATAGGAACAATAGGTATTGACTACCTTGCATGAGTACCAAGGTTGTTTCACCTCGTACAGATAAAATAGTAATAAGAGCCCAAGGCAGCCATTCAGAGGCAGAGGAGTAATGAGTACAGAGCAGGGCACCTGATGTATAAGCTCCTTTTGGAAAAGAATAAGCAAGAAGTATTCAAATTAAATTTCTTTTTTTCCCCGGGTAACAGCTATTTCATTTCAATATAACTCTTGCTGAGACCCAGTCAGTCATGCCATGGTAGCACACCATTTCTGCACCCAACAGGTATCGCTGCTCTAAGTGCGGAAGATTTCCTCAAGTAAACTGTTTAAGTGTTGTATCTACAACATAAAGCAGAAAACATGGGGAAAAAAATAGCATTTTGCTCAAGGCCCTCCCAGGGTGAGTTTACACTCAGTACGGGGAAATCTGAGCTAGCCTTGTGTGAATTAGCTCACGTATTATTGTGATCTTGCTAGGGCAGAAGGAAGTTCTTGTAGCTTGGATTCTCAGTAGGGTGAATTAGTAGTCACCAAATTTGGTGTAGGTGAGACTAGACTATCTTGGTACCTAAGTGAGCTTGTTTGAAATCTAGTCCAGCATCTTTGCAGTAGCCACCCTGTGGTTTTGCCTCATAGATATGCAGCTCAACCTGAATTATTGCCATCAGACAGGAAAAGGCACTTCTGAAGCGTGATTCGCTGTAGTTTGGTTTTTTTTAATCTCAGGAAGATAAAAACATGACATGTAAGTATCTGATTCTCTGCCATGCATGTAGCAGACCATGTGAGCCTAAATTTGAGTGTTAACTGCTTTGTGGGCCTGGGCTAGATTTAAGGTATGGAGGTGGAAGCCAACCAGTAACCTAATTACAGGCTTCCTCCTGTAATGTTTTAGAAATACTAAGAAAGTGCTGCCTCTTAAAACAGTCTATTTGCTTTCTGCCCTCTGTGCACAGGGAAATACAGTTCAGCTCCTCTAGTACTACCACTTCAGAGAGCCAAGAACCATCTTCTGGAGATCAAGCAGCAAGTGCGCTCCAGCAGCAGCTCCTACTGATGGTGGCGCGAAGGACCCTTTCGGAAAGCCCACGGGTACATTGTAATATCTCAGTTTCTAGCATTTTGATAAACTGCTTCATAAACAAATGCTGCCAGATTGTTCCTAAGACATTTTTGTTGATTTTTCTATTCTACCTTGCCTGGTATGGCGCATGTGGGAGAAGATGCAATTTTGTGTTGATGGATGTGATTCAGCTGCTTTCTACTGACATTGAATAGTGTCCTAGGGGAGTACTTAGACTCCATCACCTAAAAATTTGGTCTTCTATCTTTGGTCGTATTTTATTTGAAAGAAAGAGTACACAGCTGTTAGGATTTTAGCCACCACCAGATTTTAATACTGTGAAGTGTTTACTCCAGATTCATTACTATCTTAAAACCTCGTGTCTGGTTTCACTTTTCTCAGTCGGGCAACCAGACTTCTGGATGTCTGTTATGGAATGTCAAAGCCACCTCCCCAGTGCAGCTGGTAAAAGAAAAAGGCCCTCAGAGTTGTTTGTAATATGTGGAGATACTTGAACTGTAAAGGGGTCTGTGTTTGTGGTCCGTGGCTGATGGCTTAAGGCTATAATCTGTTTTTACAATTCCTTTTGTAATAACTTTAACCTTCTCTGTTCTTTCCTGGCAAATTCTAGTTAGATATTTATGAATAACCTTAAAATACCAGTTAATTATCTTTCATCTTGGATTTTGCACAGGAACTTAAAGCTGGAAGCAACTTGTTTAAAGGAACTATTTTAAATTAAAAATCAGGAAATTTTCCTGAATTGTGTATTTCAGATTTGGACAGATACTCCATCTGAAGACTCAGATGTTTTCCAGATATTTATAATCTTGTAAACTACTTGTAAATTAGAGAATAATTGTCATGCCTCCCCCCCCACCTTTTATTTTTTTTCCCCTCTTCTGGGAAAACTGCGTCACTAAGAAGTAAGATGTATTACTCAAGATCACATAGCAAGTTTGTAACAAGGCCAGGCAGTAATTTCAGAACTTCCTGGTTTCTACATTTTATTTTTATTAAACATGAAATTCTGAGCCTAAGTTATTCAGGAAAAGTTTTGTCCTTGATTTCAATGAAGCTAGGGTTTCATGCTGTCTCTGACACTATATAAATTTACAAAGTATATTTTTTATAAGCTCTTTTTTTGATAGGAGGCACAGTTAGACTTAGCAATTTGCCCAGGGCCAGTCAGAGAGTTTCACAAATGCAGCTCCAAAGTCTGACTGCAGCCCAAGTACTGCAAGAATCATGTAATGGACTTCATCCAAACATTACAGTTCCTCAGAAGCCAAAGTGTTCACTTACGCAGTCAGTTAAATATATGTTAAGCTGTTCTTTGGAATGAACAATCAAATCCTTCAGGTGTTTTTAATGGACTCTTTGCCACCATTTTGATTTATTTTTTTTTTACTTAGAGTGAGCAGTCTAGATTAGATGAGTGAAGTTAATGATTGTAGTTGACTGAGTTCCACATTGCTTTCTGCTGGGAAATAAGACCCAAGAGAAACAAAACTGCCAGTATTAGCAACTGCAGTATTTAAAAATATATTTTTTTCTTTATAAATGCCCCAACTCAGTAGTTCAGCAACTTTTTGAAGTAATAATAGAAATGTTAAAATTTGGAGTACCTTAACTACTTTCAGATTTTAAAGTCAGTGCAGTGAAAGGTTTGCAGTCAATCTGACAGTGTTTAAATTACTTGGAATTGTTAATAAATAAAAGAATGCTGAACAGTCTCGTATGACTGACTGCCGAGAAACATGAGTTACTGTCCTGTGATGACAGTGGCTGAGCAACCCAGCACTGCATGGCTGTACACTTTTAGTCAGTTGGAAGCATGAGAGAAAATGCATGAACTTGAATTTCTTTCTCCAAAGCTTAAGGTAGCCTGTTGTACCTCACGTTTTCCTGAGCACTGAGGGTAGAAATGAGCTGGTTCCCAGCTGACATGCTGCAATATGCTGTCACATGTCAATTCTTTGGAAAATTTCTGTTCCCAGAAAGTGATTAGAAATTATTCCAATAATCTGAGAGAAAATTTAACAATTCCTTTGTGCAGGGGACAGGTTGTTTTAAAAACTTGTGTTTTGCTAACAGTTACAATTCAAGATAATGATCAATTACTTCACATAGAAATCACCTTCTCTGAATAGGAAAGTGAATCTAACAAATAATTCTAATGTAAACATTTCCTAGAGTTCCATAATAGGTATATTTGTTATCTAATGTTGATTAATTATCTTTAACAATGGGAGTATAGAAGGAGATTGAAAAACTTCAGAGATTTCTAATCACTGTTAAGTCAAATTCTTCTTGAAAGAAAAATAAGTGATCCCCTCATCCCAATCAATTGTTGGTGTACTTTAGAAAGAAATTACTACTTTGCAGAGGTTTTTTTGTTCTGTTGTCTAGATTTGCAGGCTTGGCTGATGGTCTGTAGATAAGTTTCCCTCCCCACAAGTGTTGGTGAAGGAGTGCAGGTGTAGAGTTGGAGGAGATCTGAAATGCTGTAGTTCAAACAGACAAGAAGAAAAGCCCTTAGAATCTGACAAATGCAGTATTCAAAGGGATGGATTTATGATTGTGATGGTAAGATTAGAGACTCTTAAGCTAATGATGTTTATATTACTTGTGCTTGTTTGCAGGGTTTTTTTCCCCTCTTGCTCTTCTTGAGAGTGCATACCTGATGTGGTATTAGAAGCATATCAGGAAAGATAAAGCTCTGTTGTAGAAAGAGTTGCTAAGTCATGCCTCTAGGCCTTAAAGCCTACTTGATTTTTTTGATTGAAAACAAGGATTTGTCCTATTGTGTGTGGTTTTGTGTTGTTCTGTAATTAACCTGACTCACAGAGAAATCTTCAAATGAAACTTAGATAAGCACTGGATCAGGACTAAAAAGTAATTATTTTAGAAATTAGTGTTGAGTATTTATGTTTAAAGCATCATATCAGTGTTGAGCTCCACAATTGATGTAACTTCTGTCCATCTGCAATAATTAAACTACTGTGATATTTTTATTTCTAATTTAAAATTAAGAAAATAAATATGATCCCACTATCCTTTTTAGGACTAAAAAAAAAAATAACCTGAAACTTGATGTAAATTTAACCTTTTAAACACCTGTTTTACTATCAGCCATATGCCAAGGAGAAAAAGTTTCCTGTATTTCTGGTTTATTTTTAAAGCAACCCAGCCAGGACCCTGAGGATTCTTCATGTTCTTCAGCACAACGGAAGCTGAACAGGCAGTTTTACAGATTTATTATATTCCCTGGCAAATGGATTAAAGTCTGGTATGATCGTCTTACCTTGTTGGCATTGTTGGATAGGTAAGCTTTTCTTAATGCAGCTCTATGCAGTATTACAATGGGTGGTTTCATGTCTCTGTAGAGCAATGGAGAAAGAAAAAGTGAACATTGTATCAGTGTCTCATAATCAGATTGAGTAGATAGATGCTTATTGGCTTTAAATTCAATAAAATATTTTTTCTACAGAGTTGGTTTTGCTGGTTTTTGCTACCTTTTGTCTTCAAGCAGGGACTTTGATTCATGTGAGCAGCAAGTCTGTGGAATAGTCTTTAATTTGATTCTCAGTTGTGGATCCAATGGTTTTGTACTTTCTGATGAGAAAATCAGATTTTTGTGCAAAAATAAAAGAGTAGAAGGCTGCCAGGGTATTGTAAATCAAGCACTCCAATCATAAAAATTATAATGTGATATTGAAGAGGAGATCTTTCAGCTGTTCCCTCTGTCCCAGCTCAGGTTTATTTGTTTATAGAAAAATTTATTGTCTTGGCATCTCTCTTTTTTCTAGTTTCTCAATTTCATTTGGCATCAACTTTTCAGGTAGTACCCTTTGCTGTTAGACCTCACATGGTAATCTAGGACCTTCAGACATGTTAGCCTACATACCTAAGGACTGTTGGCTCTTCTATATTTGCTTTTGGCTGGATGCTATGCCATATAGGTTAATACAGGCTCCACAGTAGAAATCTCAGGTAACAGTTTTACATGCTGCAGAAATCAGGCTATGTAGTCAGGGAACTGTGGTCCAGAGCAGCTACTTAAGTATATGTGGCACCTTATGTCTGTTTCCATTGCATGGGAAGCATCTGCTGATAAACTCTATTGTTATAGCCTGAATATTAACATTGTTTTTTTATCTCAGCTTCAATGTTCTAAAACAAATAAAACATCAGATGACAAATTTGGTCTTTTATCTACTTCTTTGTTGACACACAAATATTTTTAATTAAATGAATACTTTATTTCCTCATTTAAAAGTGTTTGTTTGGGGTGGTTTTTCTGTGTTTCTTTGGGGGCATTTGTGTTTGTTTTAAAAACAAATATACGCTTGCCTCCTTTCAAGTAATATCTACTATGGAATTCTCTTTGGGAAGTGAGATTGGAGGGTGCTGATTTTCAGTGTGAATGCCTTATTGCTATATATTTTATCTATCATAGTGAATAAGGTCTTTTGCATGGGGGCCAAATACCATCAAACATGGAACTGTAGTTTTAGGAGCCAAATCTGAGTTTCTGTAAATTCTGATAGCTCCAGTACTGTTGCCTTGCTCTAACAATATATAAATATTTGTACTTCTCTTAACATTTTTATTCACGTAGGACTGAAGATATAAAGGAGAATGTAATTGCTGTCCTTCTGATAGTTCTTGTTTCACTTCTTGGATTCCTGACTTTGAACCAAGGCTTCTGTAAAGACATTTGGGTTCTGTTGTTCTGTCTTGTGATGGCCAGCTGCCAGTATTCTCTCCTGAAGGTGGGACACAACTTCATTGCAATTGCTAATTATCTTCTACAAATGCAGAATTCTGTAAGCAAACATTTTTTCCTCTGTTTTGTTTTTAGAGTGTTCAACCTGATCCTGCTTCACCAATACATGTAAGTCTTGACCAGTAGAACTAGTGCTTCTCTTTTCTTATTACTTGTGTCCTGTGAAACAGTTGGCTGTTCAGTGAAACATAGGTATCAGTAGTTTGCTGTTCTAAGTGATTTATGAAAATGAGCAGCATGTTGTCAGTTATTTTGAGACTTGGAACTGTCTTTGTTTAATCTTAAACTGTTTGAATTCATCACTACTATTAAAGAATTGTTTTTTCTTTAAGCTAAAATATACAGTAAAACCAAATCATCTCGATTAGTTTGCGGAAATTCTGTCTTATGGCATCAGAAAAGCTTTTTCTTTGCTTTCCTTTGGAAACAGTGACTGACAACAGCAGAAATTCCAGATATAGCAGCTCAGTCATTGGTTAAGTTTGGGATTTTTTTTTTAGATTGGGGATTTTTTTTTAAATATGATATTGAAGATGTATTTATCAATAGTATTATTAGCTCATCAAAAGGTACAAGTGTCTTCCTTTTGTTATAATATGATTACATTTTTGTATACTTGGGTTCTGAAGGAACAGCCATATCTGTGGGTGAATGCAGACTGTAAGGATCTTGCTGGTTGATGTCTGTTGAGTATGTCTGAAAAGCTGAACTCTGGTGACAACCACCTTACAAAGAACCAGTTCCCTATCCAAGCCTGTCCTCGTTATCGGACTGGTTTAGGAGCATCATCTTAAAACTGCAACCTAACCTCTTCACCTGTCACAGTGTCTCAGTGGTTTTGATTTGAAGATCTTGGAAGACATTTCAGTGGTCATGAGGTCCCTTGCTTGCTTTTACACTGGCTGCTTAGTTGTTCATATTTCTTATTTAGCAATTTAAATGTTTTTGAAGACCTTCTCTCTTCCCTCAGGGTTCAAAACCATCATGTTGAAAACTGCAGGTCCTGCTGGATCATTTCCCTTTGTCGGGGAGCAATTATCTTTGTCAGTTTAGAGACTAGAAGTACAAGCTGAACCTGAAACAGAGGCTATTTTCAAGTGCATGCTACACATTTCGTTGAGATGGATTTCAGAAGATTCTTAGTTTCATTTCCATTACAGTTATTGTCGGTTGAACTTATGGTATTGTTGGTTATAATGCATTCACAGGAAATACCTGTCTGCATAAAAAGTAATCATGGCTAATAAACAGCAGTTTAGACATTGGAGGGGATATTCCTACCTCAGTGAAAAGTTTGTGTTTTGGGGGACTAAAATAATATTATTTGTCAGTTCAGCTGCATGTGTCTAGACATAATAATGTAAACTGTAATCAAATAATTTTCACTTATTCAGACATCAGTAATGTGTACATTTGTTTAAAGTAGGTGGCAAACAGTTTAATCAAAACTTCATTACAAACCTATCTAGCCCATAGGTTTTTATACTATTAAAGTAGCTAATGAAATTTAAACAGAACATTTTTCATGCAAAATCCAGGTTTGCAATTCAGACTCCCACAATAACATTACAAGTATTAGTCACCATATTGTATTTGTAAGTCATGCAGCAGTGAAGTAAAGTAACAATAGATGTATTCCCATCTTACATTTGATTTCCTAAAACTTTACCAGGGATGTTTTCTAGCAAACACTTTGGTGCATTATGTGAACTCAAATGGAAATTAAATTTAGAGAGTTTTTCCACTGAGAGTTTTAAAGGTAGGAGGCATTATAGATCAAGTTAAAACAGAAGATTAGCTATTTCTGCATTATATCTTTTTAACACAATAGATCTTTGTAAAGGCTTGTTTGTGCTAGTAAACACAACAAAAAGAAGACAAGAAGGTGAGAAAAGATACTCCATGTACTGTTTTGTAATTTATGTGACTACATTAAAATTAAAGAAAATAACATTTCTTGATGTTAACGCGAGGATGCAGAACAGCAAAGTGGTTAAAGAATGATCAGTACCATGTCCATGAATGAAAATATAGATTAGATTTTTTTTTTCAGTGTGAAACAAACCATCATGAGCCACAGATTTGCACACTGAATTAATTTCTATTCTTGGATCCATGAGTAACTGCAAATGCCTTATGTTATCCATGCTTGCCAAGGAGATTCCAAATGTCTTCCCTATCTTTTACATGCAGACTTTGTTGTTGTTTGATGTGACTTTTTCATCCGTGGCATGTACCATTTTGAAAGACTCCATTTTAAAATACCATACAGTGAATTCGGAAAGCACAGTGCTTAGAAATGCCTAGGCTTTTGTTCTGAACTCCTTCCAAGCACCAGTGTATTCACTTTCTGGTGTTGAGGAAGAGCTGGCTGACTAAAACCTACAAAGTTTGGTAATCTAGTACAATTCTATTGGAGATAATTTTACCTCTTGTCCTCCATACCATGCTGTGACAGCTAGGGACTCTTGAGGTGAACACTGTGTATTGTCCGTGTACCGTCACTGTGCTAAGGGACAAGTTTCAGTATACAGAGAAAAACCTATCTTAACTCAGCTAGAATTTTGAATTTTATATTCATTTGTACTTATTGTATTGTGATACAGTTTTGTTTAGATTAGCCTTGGTGTTTAAGTTGAACTACTCAGATTCTACAGCTAATGCTGACTACTAGCATTTATTGGATCATAGAATCACAGAATTGTTTTGGTTGGGAAAGATCTTTAAGGTTATCAAGTACAACCACTAATCTAACACTGCCAAGCCCCACCACTAAACCATGTCCCTCAGTACCTCATCTACATGGCTTTTAAATATCTCCAGGGTTGGTGACTCCACCACTTCCCTAGGCAGCCTGTGCCCATGTCTAACAACCCTATCGATGAAAAAGTTCTTCCTAATCTCCAATTTAAACCTCCCGTGGTACAGCTTGAGGCTTTTTCCTCTTGTCCTGTCACTTGTTGCTTGAGAGAAGAGACTGACCCCCATCTCATGACAACTTTCTTTGAGGTAGTTGTGGAGGATGATCATGTCTCCTCATGGCCTACTTTTCTCCAGAATAAACACCCTCAGTTCCTTCAGCTGCTCCTCATCAGACTTGTTCTCAAGACCCTTCAACAACTTCATTGTTAGTCTCTGGATATGCTCCAGCATCTCAGTATCCCTCTTATAGTGAGGAGCTCAGAACTGAACACAGTATTTGAGGTGCAGCCTCACCAGTTCCCAGTACAGGGGGACAATCACTTCCTCGGTCCTGCTGGTCACACTATTTCTGATACCAGCCAGGATGCCATTGGCCTTCTTGGTCACGTGGACATACTGCTGGCTCATGTTCACGCAGCTGTCAATCAACACACTGAGGTCCTTTCCCTCTGGACAGCTTGCCAGCCACTCTACCCCAAGCCTGTGTGTAGTGTTGCATGGTGTTATTGTGACTCAAGTTCAGGACCTGGCACTTGGCCTTGTTGAATCTCTTCCCATTGCCTTCGTTCTATCACTCCAGCCTGTCCAGATCCCTCTGAAGAGCCTTCCTGCCCTAAAGCAGATCTACGCACCTGCTCAGCTTGGTGTCAGCAAACATATTGAGAGTGCACTGGATCCCCTCATCCAGATCAGCGATAAAGATGCTAAACAGAACAGGCCTCAGCACTGAGCCCTGGGGAACACTACTGGTGCTTGGCCACCAACCAGATTTAACTGCATTCCCTACCACTCTGTTGGCCCAGCCATCCAGCCAATTTTTCACCCATTGTAGAGTACATCCGTCCAAGCTATGGTCACTCAGTTTCTCCAGGAGGATGCTATGGGAGACTGTTGACAGCTTTACTGAAGTCCAGGTAGGTAACATCCACAGCCTCATCCACTAAACAAGTCATCTTGTCATAGAAGGAGATCAGATTGGTCAATTGGGAATTGCCTTTCATAAAGCCATGCTGGCTGGGACTGAACCCTTAGTTGTCCTATATATGCCTCATGGTGGTGCTCATGGTAATCTGTTCCATAACTTTCCTTGGTACCGAGGTCAGCCTGACAGGCCTGTAGTTCCCTGGATCCTCCTTCTGACCCTTCTTGTGGATGAGGGTCACATTTGCCATTCTCCAGTCCTCTGGAACCTCCATGACAAGCCAGGACAGCTAGCAGATGATGGAGAGTAGCTTGGTGAGTTCTTCCACCAGCTCCTTCAGTACCCTTGAGTTGAATCCCTTTTGGCCTCATAGACTTGTGTGCGTTGAGGTGGAGCAGCAGGTCACACACCATTTTGCCATGGACTAAGGAGGCCCCTGTCTCTGTCTTATGTCTCAGTGGACTGTGTATCCAGAGAAAAATTTGTTTTACCTTTGAAGACTAAGGTGAAAAAGGCATTAAGTTCCTCAGTCTTTTCCTCATCCTTGGTCACTGTGCTTCCCGAGTCTGTTAAAAGATGATTTTCCTTATCCCTCTTTATGTAGCTGCAGGTTTAGTATTTGCCTGCTAAAAGATGAGAGTGATTTTCCTGTCAGCTTGTGCTTTAGCCTTTACAGTTCTGGTTCATTGGGAGCTGGTGGCCTTTAGTTAATGTTCACATGGGGGTATGTGTTTCTGGGAGGGTGAAATTTGGGAACCTCACTGGAGTGGTGGGAGGAAAATTTGAGTCCATTCCAAATGTTAGTTGCCAGTGACTGCAGGATATTAAATGTGAAGATTCAAGAGATCCTTACTGAGTGTATTTCGAAGTTTTAGACAAATGGCTTTGCAGAGTTTCTTGATACTGTTTAGAGATAGGTTTAGAGATAGGAGCAGACTGGGCAATAAAGGCTGTGTCTGTAGTAAATGGCTATGTAGAGGTATCATGAGAGATTGTAAGTCCCTTATAAGACATCTGTATAGCTCAGGATCTATCTCAGACTTACAAAGGCATTTGAGCTTTGAAAGGTTATGGTCATTCTCTTAAGATTTACATAATCACTAGCATAACTTTGTTGTCTTGGCGCTGTTATCTAACACAGCAGATAGGTAATTCAGTTGGGTAGCTATCATAGGCAGTTTCATAAATCCTGTAAGATACAAATATTTTTACTCTGCCCCTGCAAGCTTTTCTGTAGAATTGAGCACAGTTACTTTGTATTTTATAAAGCCTTCTAATCTTTTTTCTCTTGCATGTGTGCACCCATGAACAATAACAAAAAATCGTTAGCTCATTCTGAAATTTCTCGATCAAAATGCTTTGCAGTCAAAAGTGCTACTTTACTAACTGAAAGTGTGAAAGTATTCTAACTTTGTTGAAAATCTTAATATTTTTATACAAGTACAAGATGCACCAGTACTGTGTTTGTAGGATGCAAATATATTGTCAGTTTTGCATGTCAAAATTTGAGTTTGTCTAGTAGAACAAAATGAGCCCTTAATAGCTAAAATACCATGTTAAGTTTCATTGCCTCGTGCCCATTTTGGTGGAGAGCTGCCTAGCTTGGCCTGTCAGTGAAAGGCACAAAAGGGCTTTGGGCTTCTGTTTTGTTTCTAGAACCTTGAAAAGAGGAAATGCAATGTCTATCCCTTGGCTGTGACTTACTGAGAGGATGAGGGAGAACTGGAATGCGCTGCCCAGGTGTGTTGTGGAGTCTCCTCTGGAAACTTTGAAAACCAGCCTGGATGAGTTCCTGTGTGACCTACTCTAGGTGGTCCTGCTCTAGCTGAGAGTTTGGACTAAATGATCTTTCAAGGTCCCTTCCAACCCTTAAGATTCTGTGACTCAGGAGGTCATGCACCATCCCAGTGACCTCTCCCTAAAAGATGTCTGCTGTTGGCTTCAAACTGATCCTATCCCAAATAGTCCCTCTCACACAAAGGATGTAAATGACAGTGAAATACAGTACTAGGACTCACAACAGTTCCTCTTTCTTGTGTTGCCTGTTCCCAAGATGTGGTGACTGGAGTATTTTTGTGCTCTGGGAAGCTCATTCAGCTTGAGTGTATCCCAGGCAGTGTGACAGCTATGCAGCCAGTGCCCTTCTGAGTGCATTGCTACTGCATTGCTTTGCTGCTGTTGATCTCATAGCAGGCAAGATTTCCTTTTCAGGGTTCTGCTTCATTCCCCACCATCACCTGCAAAAGTAGAGAAAGTAATATTTGCTCACATTTTGCAGGCTGTTCAGACATCCTTTGAAAGCTACTTCTTTAATCCTAAATACTATTATTGTTGTTAACAATAATACTACGTAGAGTGCTTTATTTAGAATAGAACAGACTATTTCAATTGGAAGTGACCTACAAAAATCATCCGGTCCAGCTGCCTGACCACTCCAGTGCTGACCAAGTTAAAGCATGTTGTTTAAGGCATTGTCCAGCAGGCTTGAGGTGTCAGCCTCTCCAGGAAGCCTGTTCAGTGTTCAACCCCTCTCTCAGTAAATAAATGTCTCCAGTCTAAATCTCCCACGTCGCAGCTTTGAACCATTCTCACACATCCTGTCACTGGATACCAGGGAGAAGAGCTCAGCACCTCCTCCTATTCCCCCTCCTCAGGACGCTGTAGAAAGTAATGAGGTAACCCCTCAGCCTCTTGTCTCCAAACTAGACAAACCTCACGTCCTTAGCTGCTCCTCACGGGACATGCCTTCCAGCCCTGTCACCAGCTTTGTTGCCCTCCTCTGGATGCATTCAAGGACCTTCACATCCTTATTACATTGTAGTACCCACACCTGCACACAGTATTCAAGGTGAGGCTGCACCAATGCTGAACACAGCAGGATAATCACATTTTCTGGCTGTCTGGCTCTGCTGCATTTGATGCCTCCCAGGATGCAGTTTGCCTTCTTGGCTACCAGGGCACACTGCAGACTCACACCGAGCCCACCAGCATGCAGAGCTGCTCTCCAGCCACTCCTCTCCCAATTTATACTTGTGCCTGGTGTAACTCTGTCCCAGGTGCAGACTCCAGCATTTCAACTTTTTAAATTTCATCCCATTTGTCATTGACCCATGCTCCAATGTGTCTAACCCTCTGCGAGGCCTCCTGTCCCTCAAGAGAGTCAACAGCACTCCCCAGTTTGATATCATCAGGAAACTTGTTAATGATACCTTCCATTCCTGCATCCAGATCGTAACTGAATATATTGAACAGGACTGGCTCTATAATTGAGTCCTGAGGAACGCAGCTGGTGACTGGTCACCAGCCAGATGTATCCTCATTCATTACAACCCTTTGAGCCCTGCCCTTCAGCCAGTTCTTCACCAGTGCACTGTGAACTACTTTAGAAGTAAAAGTTTAATATTAAGCATTCTGCTTGGAACTGAAAGATGTGTGGAGCTAAACCTCTGGACTTCTAGTCGTCAACTTGTCTTCAAATAATTCAACTGCCTTCAAATAATTGCCTTGCAAAAATAAAACCTGGGTTCTGTAATTCAACAGATAACATCATGATAAGATAGAGTTTAGGTCTGAATGCACATTAAGATATAAATCATTAAGCAATTGTTTAGATGCAAAATGTACTGTCTTCTTTTCCTAAGGCACAGCTTGTATTTAGGATACATGAACTGAAGTTTAAAACCAGCCAGAAAGTAATATTTTAAGTGAATTTTTAAGAATCAGATTTTTATCTTTCCAATTCTCTTTTGATTGTTTTTATGTATATGAAATGCTAACTTTAAAAATCAAAACCAACAACAAAAAAACCATAAAAAAACCTCCTCCTGAAAAACAGCTAGGATTTATCAGTCTGACTTGATTCGTATTCCATGGATGTGAGGTGCAATATAAACCTGCTAGTTCCCTGCAATCTGCCGCCTTGTTAACTGATTGATCCCAGAAGAGAGTACAGATCAGTTAATAGCAATGCTAACATACCAGCTTGGCTGGTAGCCAAATACGGCCGCTGTTTCAAATCAGTAAGTAGACTCAAAAGCAAAATGATCCTTCATTATACTCCCTTAAATTGCATTTTACAAATAAGAACAGTTTCACAGCAGCATTGTGCAAGGTGAATGCGAGTCCTTGTTACTTTGCTTGCGGTTTTTCAAACCCAAGGTATCTTTTGACTCAACGGTGTTTAAAATGCCCTATTTACCCATAAGCTTGCTACCAGGAGAACTGTTAAGGTTTTTCTTTAAGAGCCTGTTACTCTCCTTGTCCCACAGCCCCATAGCAGTGTTTTGTAGGATTAGTGCAAATCAGTCGTGTGAGACACATGTACTAAAGGTGTAAGGCAAGGATCCTTCCACATATTCATTCTTTCTAATTATCATTTCAAAGTGTTACATGAGAGAGTCCAGAATCTGCCAATGAGTGCCACTCCCTCCATTCCCCAACTTGCAGTCAAGTGGTTCAAATCAACAAAAAACAATGTAATTGTATCGGTGCCTTCATGCCTCACACTGCACCTATAAGGTGCTATACTATTTTTTTACTTGCCAGGATGCAATTTAAAATTCATTTGATGTTTCATAAAATAATTTTTTTTAAAAAAAGCAAAACTACCTGAAGCAGACATTCATTAAAAGAACACTAATATGGAGAAAAATTGTCTATTGAAAAGAAAGATTCAGAAAGATTAAGGGTTTTTTTTTTTTCTCCACAGAAATTGATGACTTCTGCAACTAGTGTTTTGAAAGGTCCAGAAGGTCAGATTTTCAAAAGCATAAATGATTGCCGAAGTTAGTCTTAACTGCTGTGCTTTTTGAAAATCTTCTCTGGAGAAGATAAAATACCTTGTAACATTTTTATTCTTAATTAGTATGTATAAGTCATTGAAATATTTTGTCTGACTCCTGACCTCTCTCCAGTTTAATGCAGTGCACACAGAATGAGAAAGAATACAAAATTCAAACACTTTTTTTTTTTCCCCAGGGGCACAATAAAATCATAACCTACAGCAGACCTGTATATTTTTGTATACTGTGTGGCCTTATTTTGCTGCTGGATGCTGGATCTAAAGACACAAATCCTCCAGTTTATACAATGTATGGCTTGAAGCTCTTTTCACCCAGATCTCTCCAGTCAGCCAGAGACCATGTAATAGGTGAGTCAATATTTTTTTTAGGACTGTAGAAATGGATTAAGAACTAGCTGGGTAAGTTTGTGTTTTCCCATGTTGACAATCAAATGCATGTTATGGAGGCACATCTCTAAGTCAAATTGATATAAACATTTGGAATTACTTAAGAGGGGTGTGGGGTGGGGATACAGATGTCAGCTGGTGATCTCCCTTTGTGTAAGACCAGTTATTAGTGAAATGAGGCTCATAGAAGAGTCTCTACAGAAAACAGTTGCTGATGTTATTAGTAAAAGACATCATCTGTGAAATTCAGTTAATCTTTGTAAGGGCTTGTCTGTGTGGAGCAGTTACTGCAGAATAAGCTGAGTTTTAAATTTAACATCTTGAAGCTAATCCATGCCGAGCCCTCAGCTGGACATTCTTCCACTCATGAAGAACATGATTTTTCTTGATTTAGTTTAATCTGGCTGCCCATATGATGCTTTTTTGTGGAGCAGGTGCTCTGTAGTAGCTCTTCCAACCCGTTTCCTTCTGGAATAATGTTCTGAGGAGGCTGAGGACATTTAAGTATTGTCTTGATACAGGACTAATGATCCTTTAGCACTAATTTGGAATGGCCACAGCTGGAAATACCCCATTCTGTCAGATCTATTCTTCCTGTTACACACTTAAGTCTGTAACTGTTATGCTGCTTTAGCTGTGTCACAGATAATAACTGCTGAACTGGACTCAAGTCAGGTAGTTCAACACCGTTAGATATGAAGTCGAAAAGTTAAACTTTACTGTAGAACTTCCCAAGAGCTGTGTCATGTACCAAAGACAACCCATTGGTTTGTGAATTTAGAACCAGGACTCTTGTAGTGAGGCATTGATATTCGTGCTGGAATGCACACAGGCAACACAGCACAACCAGTAAGGTTGACTCAAAGCCACCCTTTATTTGCTTTCTACTTCCTTATGTATCCCACTTCCGCCCATGTGATCACACAAGGCTTAATTGATTACTCTTATCTTCTTCACGTGCTGAGCACACAGCACCTGTTCTTAATCATAGAATGGTAGGAGTTGGAAGGGACCTTTAGAGATCATCTAGTCCAACCCCCCTGCAGAAGCAGGTTCACCTAGATCAGGTCACATAGGAACATGTCCAGGTGGGTCTTGAAGATCTCCAAGGAAGGAGCCTCCACAACCCCTCTGGGCAGCCTGTGCCAGGGCTCCGTCACCCTCAACGGTGAAGTAGTTTTTTCTTATATTTAAATGGAACTTTTTGTGTTCCAGCTTCATCCCATTACTCCTTGTCCTGTTGCTAGCTACAATAGAAAAAAGGGATGCCTCAACTTCCTGACACCCACCATTTAGATATTTGTGAATGTTAATAAGATCTCCCCTCAGTCTCCACTTTTCTAGACTAAACAGCAGTTTAGTCTAAAACTGCGGAACAGCAGTTCCCGCAGCCTTTCTTCGTAAAAAAGATGTTCCAGTGTCCTGATCATCTTGGTGGCCCTGCGCTGGACTCTCTCCAGAAGTTCTCTGTCCCTCTTGAGCTGAGGAGCCCAGAACTGGACACAGGACTCCAGATGAGGCCTCACCAGGGCAGAGTAGAGGGGGAGAAGAACCTCCCTTCACCTGCTGGCCACACTCTGCTTGATGCATCCCAGGATGCCATTGGCCTTCTTGGCCACGACGGCACATTGCTGGCTCATGGTTAGCTTATTATCAATGAGGACTCCCAGGTCTCTCTCTGCAGAGCTGCTCTTCAGCAGTTCGACCCCCAGCCTGTACTGGTGCATGGGGTTGTTCCTTCCCAGATGCAGGACTCTGCACTTGTTGAACCTCATGAGGTTCCTCTCTGCCCAACTCTCAAGCTGGTTGAGATCCCACTGAATGGCAGCACAGCCTTCTGGGGAATCAACCAGTCCTCCCAGTTTGGTGTCATCAGCCAACTTGCTGAGGGTACACTCTGTCCCCTCATCCAGGTCGTTGATGAAGTTGAACAAGACTGGCCCCAGAACTGATCCCTGTGGAACCCCACTGGCCACAGGCCTCCAACTCGATTCTGTGCCATTGATCACCAACCTTTGGGCTCTGTCATTCAGCCAGCTCTCGATTCACCTCACTGTCCACTCATCTAAGCCACACTGCTTGAGCTTTCTGATGAGGATGTTATGAGAGACAGTGTCAAAAGCCTTGCTGAAGTCAAGGTAGATGACATCCTCTGCTCTCCCCTCATCTAGCCAGCTGGTTGTGCCCTCATAGAAGGATATCAGGTTAGTCAAACAGGATTTCCCCTTGGTGAAGCCATGTTGACTCCCCCTGGTAACCATCTTTTCCTTAATGATTAGAAGCAGCTTGCCCTGCATCAACTCCCGTATTATTTATTCAACCACCACCTTTCCTCTAACTGAGGAAATATCTAGCTTGTCCAGATCATATCCTTTTTCAATTAAACATGCACCTGCAGACTGTGATAGCAGAAAGAAACTGTGAGATAGAGTATATGACCGTTGAGGTCTTTGTTCACTTGTGACTGTTGTACTTGCTTTTTGCAATACTTAAGTCAGGCAATTACTGCCTGAAAGGCATATTATTTTTAGGAGAGCATTCTGGTCGTTTATATGGGTTCATTGACTCCAAATCTTTCTCACCAGAAACAGGGGAATAATGAAGACTTGCATCTCACTTATTTTCATTAGCTTCTTTCATTACTTTCCTTTGGTCTCATTAAAGTTCCTTCTTACATCTTATTTTCACTGCCTGTCAAAGGTGAACAGTAAAAATGCTGATAAATAATTCAACAAGAATCTTAAATGACACTTGGGATAGAGATACATGAAAAACTATAGCAACCGGTATAAGGAAACAAAGTGTGGTTGTAAATGTGCTGATTTTGGCTGGACTGAAGAGGTGGTAGAGCAGGGTCTTGAAATAGCCTGGAAGGGGTGGAGAAGAGAAGAAATACAGGATCTATCTGTCCAACTGGAATCTGTTTAATGAGAAGGGGAAAAGAAACCATTTCACTTTGCTTGTCCCCTGTTCTTATTTTGCCAGGGTGCATTTGTTGAAGTGGCGCTGTGTGCTGTGCTTTGGCTATTCCTTGCTTTGCCTCTATAGGGGTCTCAGCTTCTGGCTGCTGTGAATCCTTGCAAGTGTTCACAGTGCATCTACTCATGTAAGCCACAGCAGTCTGGCATAGTCCGGCATCTTGCTGTACTTCATATGTAGATTCCCTTAGGCACTGAAGGTATAGAAGTATTTATTTTGGGCAATATAACCAGGAAGGAAGTTGTCCCTACTGAATACCAATCAAATATTGCTATTGTTTTGTGGATTTGCCTATTTGCTAGGTATTTTTGATTATTTCTTTATTGGCTTGTCATCATATGGTGACTTTTGGAGTTATATTTTACTCATAATTTCTTGTAATACTCAGAGTTGATGTGTTGGGAAATCAAGGGATTTTTGACTATATGTTACAGATACTAAGGAATAGAAAAGTCTTTAATTTCAGCTGTTTACTATGGTAAGAAGCTAAAGTGATGGGAATCATAGAAAGGACTTACCAACAATTAATGGGATGCTGCATAGCATATTATGAGAAAAGTCTTGAAACAAGATTATAAAAGAAAAGCAGTGCAAATTTGTTAGATATGTAACCTAATTAATTAAGAAATGTGTTTTTTAACAGGTCAACTTCTTTGTAAGTAATCTACTTAGGGTCTGATTCTGTTTTCTTTTAAATGGATGGTGTTACTGCCATTGATTTATATTACTTGGGAGGTCATAGCTTTAATTCATTCTAACTATGCTTTTTGTCTTTAATCTGCTTTTTTCAGTGGACCTTTTTAGTGGATGAACATAATGTAGTGCAAGTAAGGGCACAGACAGAGCCTACCTCAGTTGCTAGGTGCTACAGTGTGGTTAGGGACAAAAGTAGTTCTGCACTTAATGTGTATTAGACAGGTGAGTAGACATCTCAGAAGTACCAGGCGGTGTCAAAATTTTGTGATAGCAAGTACTCTGCCCCCTACTTTAGCAATGGCAGAGTTTCTCTTAGGGGAAGAAAACCTCTGTCTATTTTATCTTCTGTTATGATCAAGAGGAGAGAACAAAAAGACTAATTCTTAACGAAATACAACTTTTTGGGTTTTTTTCCCTATGAAGAAGTATGTATTATAACACAGCTAATGCACTAATACTCAGATGTATCTTTTTCAAAAAATAAGAATTTTCTAAACTTTCATAGTGTTTGCAGCAGTGACCTTGTCAATGAGTTACCATCCTACATTTCTCAAAAGACATAAAGTGTGGAAAGTCAAAATTTGTGTTTCCCTCCTACACTTAACCTGGTAACTGCTTGTTTAGAGGATATCTTCAAACTACAGCAGCTCACATAAGCATCTCTTAGTGGTCCAACTCTTAAAGGTGGTGTTCTGCATGGAAGTCTGTGATGCTTAAACAAATTCTCGCTGGAATTCATAATGCAATTCCAATTGATTAGCTACTTTTATTGTCTGCTGCCCACAAGGGAAACTACTGCTCCTGAATTCAGTCCTTTTTATAAGTGACAGCTGTTTCTTTTCCTCTCCGGGGTGCTCCTTTGTGCAGGAGGAGATAGATAAACAAGACTGCCTTAGCCAAAGAAGTTAGGATTATTCAAGGTATTAATGGAGAGAGGGTGAGGTGAGGACATTGCTGTAGTCAACTAACTTTTCCCTTCTTGTTTATATTCACCACTGTATGTGTTGGATTACTGACACAATAATGTATTTGGTCTTGTACTTACTTTCCCTCTTCTTACTCATCCTTTTCTGAGGTTACTGAGGCAAAGGCAGAGCTTTGGACTGTAAGTCAGTAGTTGAAGATGAGTTCTGGCAGTTCTGCAAACCATTTGAGAGAGGAACAAGATCTGTGAGCTCCAGCAGTGAGTTTTAGTGTAGTCGATCCTGTGACAAGTCTACATGGCCTACCAGGCAGTTTGTTGTTGTCATTGTCCATCTTCAAGAGTGATCCTTGCTTGGCTTGGTATGGCTTGGTGGAATATCTAAAAGAAGAGGAGAGCAGCAAAGTAGAGAAGATTAATAATGGCATTTGCATGGAAAAGATTGAGAAGGCAGTGTTTCCTCATATTCCTGCATACGTATAATTTCTGCCAGCAGTAGGAAGTGGCGGTGAAGGGCACATTGTGAATGCACGTACACTTAAGTAAGCCCTGTCTGTGTTTAACACTTGAGTGTGTCATTTTTTTTCTCCTGTATTTGACTTCCTCAGCAAGATTTACAGTATTAGATAGCAGTAATGTATAATATGATGAAGATTAAAAGCTGTCAGATCAAACTTGGTGTATGATTTCATTTCAGCATGAGGTGCATTAGTAAGAGGAGCTGAAAGTAAAATGTGAAATTAGCATTCAATGAAGAATACAAATACTATTGTTACACCCTTAAAATTTGACTGGGGTAGAAAGAGGAATAAGTTGTACTAGTGATTTGTTTAATTTGCTTTTTATGAGAATGAATAGGAGGAAACTGCAGTCTTCCTGGCATGTAAACACACATCTCTTTCCTTCATGCAGAACATTCTGGTACTAGTACAATGAAGCAGTAATAATATATTTAAACATGTGCATGTATCTTTGCAAGTTAATAGTATTGAAGATTTAAGTCAAGTGTGTGTTTAGATGCTTTACTGGACAACTGTGCTTAGCATTTTCTAGGGTGGAGTAAACGTATGGGAAGGAAGACTGACTGGAAATAACAGAATGTAAGACTATCAGCACGATTACCTGAATTATGACTCCTGCTTTTCCTTGACTGTAGGGAGCCATTTAAATTAGCATTTCTATTTAGAAAAAGATTATGTAAAGATCTCAGACTGGGTTTTATGCCTAAGTTTCTTTACTATTTTTGATGTTCTTTCACTACTGCAAAGTCAAGGTCCGTTCTGCCGGAAGCTCGGGAAATATTCTGGGAAAGTTTTGCTATGGGTTTATCCATTTTTATGTGCTCTTTGTCTGCTGTCGATTCCTGACAGAGGCAGGATACTGTGATAGCCAAGATACTTAGGATCTTAGCAATTCAAATAGTTTTTGTTTGTTTATATTGAATTGTTATATTTTGTACCTTCTCAGAGTCAAGAAGGAAGTTTCAAAGTCTACAAATCCAAATTTCTGTACTTTAAATAGAACAAATATAACATGGAAAGTATTTTAGAAACAGTAAGGAGGCTACATAATGTGTTTTGGGTTTTTTTCTGATCCTGCTTTTATCAAAAAATAAAGCCAAAATTAAACTCTGAGATTTACTTTCCTAGGTGTAAAATAGCATAGTTTATTTTGAATACATGAGAAGGGAAGTGTAATTGTTGCTTTTAAGGTATGTTCACTTCAGTAATCTTCAGTAATTATTGCAACAATTTCTTATTCTGATATGATGCATGTTTCTCTGTTCTCTATACATTGTGATGTGTGACTGTGTTCTAACATACTTTTTTTTTTTCTTAGTGTTTTTATATTGCTTTCCTGCAATTTCTCTTCTTGGTCTTTTCCCCCAAATCAACACCTTCTCTATATATCTTTTGGAGCAAATAGACATGTTGCTTTTTGGTGGTTCTGGTAAGTAACCAATTGTATCCTGACCTTTCTGGTCTTACAACCTCAGAGTGTGTTATTGCATGTTTTAAAGCACAGTGTATGTTAAAGTTCAAACAGTTAATGGCACTCATATAACAGTAGAACGAATACTAGTAGGACAAACCCCTTCCCTTGATTAGATTTCTTTTTTCCTTTGAAAAATTGTATACAAGCTGAGCTGTAGGTTGCAGAATGTGGTTGGGTATCTAAAAGCTCTGTCCTGACATGTCTTCTATTAATCTTTTCTGTACTTATAAAAACAAAAAACTTTTAAACTTTGATTCTATTAAAATTCCATTTAAAAAAATAGATGTAAAAATGTTTGCATTGTTTGCAGCAGTAAAACATGTTCACAAGATATTAGATTTGGGATTTTTGGGGAGTATTGTTTTGGTCAGAAGTTAATCAAGTCCTTTGAAAGACTATGCATCATGTTTTTGTTGGTAGTGATGTTTTTCGGTTTTGATTATAGCTTAAGTAACAAAGAAAATTGATGTGCATCTACACTGTCATCTGGATCAGAAACAAACTTTCTCCTTGTTCCCACTTATCACTTGTTTTGCATCATGGAATGATGTAAAGAGTGTGCAAACTGGTTTCCATTTGGATAAAGCTTAAAAGAAAAATGGACTGTAAGGGTGCAGCTCTTATGGCCTAAATACTAACGAACATCCAGTTGGTGGGACCAGACTAGAGACAATCTGCAGTAAGGCTTCTCAACCATGTCTATTATGGATATTACATCCTCAGTACTTTTCATTCCACAGACTCTGGATTACTGCAGCATTCTGCTTGCTACCGTAAACATAGCCTTTGGCAAGTGGTTAAAACCAGAAGAGGTGATATGAGTATTCTTTACATTTTATCTCATAAATCTCATAGTGGACCTGGTGGAGAAAATCCTCATCCTATCAATAATCACGTGCTTCCTCAATAGTCACGTGATCACGTCATTCTTCCTTGGTAGCAACATGGAGAGACATACTGATATTTTGGGAAAACCATGTTCAGTACAAAAAGCAATAGTTTGGGACCTCAGGTAAATGCAAACCCCATGGAATTCAGTGGCATTAGGCTTTCAGTCTTAGGTGTATGCAGTTTTGTGAGCTTATTTGGAGCATTAAAGGTGTTCTCTCAACAAACAGCTTTGTGATAACTGATTTAAATTTCTATACCTCTCACGATGCAAGAGCTGTTCCATTTTTTCTTTTAATTGCATGTTCTAATCTAGGAAGAAATTAACTACCATTTAATGTTTGTATTTCAGCTGCTGCAGGATTAGTATCTGCACTATACAGCATTTCCCGAAGCTTTGTGGTTCTGGTTGTCTTATATGCTTTCTGCTTCAGTGCAGTGAAGGTAAGTCAGAAGACAACAATGCAGAAATTCAATATTTCAAGCTAAAAATGCATATAATCTAGGGAAACCAGCTTTTTTTGGTGCTACATTGTTGTTTATCAAGATGAGCTTTACAAACTCAGCCTTCAGGTTCTGCTTATAGAATCTATCTATCTGAAATAGATTGAAACTATAGTAGAAATATAGGAGTAAATGTGTGTCTAATATGTGTGACTGTTTGCCTCTTATATGTATTAGTCTGAAACGATCCATTAAATTTCTCCTACAAAGACTAACAGCAACTAAGACTTAAGAACCTGCAATTCCTATTGACCTGTATAAGCGAGACACATAAACAAGACTGAGTTTGGTCAACATTTCTTGTATGGTCCATAGTTATGATGGGAAAAAAAAAGAAAGGGTTTTATTGTTGCTTCATATTCCTAAGAACTTCAATGTCGAGCTTGGGCACAGCGGTGGACCATTTAACCCAGTAATGTGTCTGCATCCACAGGGAAATGCAATTTAGCAATTTAAGACAGTTAACTGTTTGCCACTCTTTTCCCTAACATTCCATCAGTATCCACAATTGTTGGATTAGGGATGTTGGAGAGCATGTCTCTGCTTATTTCAATTGGTATCTGTGGGCTTGCCTATGAATTTGCCTAGTTCCTGAGTCAGAATCATTATGGCTGCAGAAAACTTTCAAGGTCATCAAGTCCAACCACTCACCTGACACTGACAAGGCCATCACTAAGCTAAACCATGTCCCTCAGCACCTCATCTACATGGCTTTTAAATACCTGTAGGAATGATGACTCCACCACCTCCCTGGGAAGCCTGTTCCAATGCTTAATAACCCTCTCAGTGAAAAAGTTCTTCCTAATGTCTAAATCTAAACCTTCTCTAGCACAACTTGAACCTATTTCTTCATGTCTTATCATTCATTACTGAAGAGATCAACTCCCATCTGACTATAGTTCACTTTCAGGTAGTTGTAGAGAGTGATCTTGTCTCTTCTCAGTCTCCTCTCCTCCAGGCTAAACACTCCCAGCTCCTCCAGCTGCTCCTCCTCAGACTTGTTCTCCAGACCCTTCACCAGCTTCGTTGCCCATGTCTGGACATGCTCCAGCACCTCAGTGCCCTTCTTGTAGTGAGGGGTCCAAAACTACACAGAGTACTCGAGATGTGGCCTCACCAGCACTGAATACACTTCCCTGGTCCTGCTGGTCACACTATTTCTGATACATACCAGGATGCTGTTGGCCTTCTCGGCCACCTGAATGCTGGTCCTGTCTGTCTCCACAATTTTGTGCCAACAAATTCCAGGTCTTCACATGTTATGCATGCGTAGCACACAGGTCAAAATACGACGTACTACAACAGTTGAGGAAGTATCCTGACAACACCTAGGCTGGCAATTTACATAGATGAGAAGAGTGATCAAATGTTTCTTTAAGGAAATTCTTTAAGCGTTTTCATAAGTATTTTTATAGTGGCTTTTAACAGCTCTTCACTTAAAATTTAGAAATGGAGCCTTAAATACAAAAAAGGTAAATTATAATGCATAAATAGTCATTCACAGGTGATCAGAGCTGGCTGTGCATATGTTCTTAACCACTCCCAATAGTAAGGTAGAATGTATTAAGCTGCCCTTTTATCTTGCCTCTAGTTGACTTGAGTCCATACACAATAAATTATGGCAACTCATCTGCTGACCAGTGCTCTGTTAAGACACTTTCTTTTTTCCTGGGTGTACACCACATGTTCAATCCCCTGTTGCCAGGCTCACCCAGTATATCAATTATAGTGGTTTAACTTGACCCTGCTGTGTGATTCTGGAAAGCTTAAGTGTTTCTTATGCAGTTTCCTAAAGTAGTTAGTGTTCCTGCTACTTTTTTCTGTCTATATTAATGATTTGGAAACTGGGAGCCAGGATGGAGAAGGTGGCTCTCTGTAAGGGTGAACAGAGTGAGAGAAAAATCTATAATGAGGGAAGGGGTTGGGGAGAAATGAGAAAAATGGAAAGGACTATATGGAAGGAACTACAATAGGCAGATATCTGGGGAAATTATAATTTTTTCCTTCCCTAAGGTTAGCAGAGGGCAATTCACTAGTTGAGGATAGGGAAGTTGTGGGATGGATACTTTGAAAACCTGGTTTTGTAAACAGTATTGAAGAAAAACCTCTGAATATATTTTAGACTTCTTTCTCAGCGTAATACTTTAAATTGCAGCATGCAGATGGATTTGTAGATAAGCAATCTCCTCATGGATTAGACTTCAAACTGCTTAGAAATATGCTTTTAATGCTACCCTGAAGTTGTAGAGTGCTGTGAAAGATTTACAAGATATCTGTTGTAAATTGCTGATATTAAGTGCAGACTTTCTATTCACACAGAAATTACAGTTAATTTGAATTTTTATGGCACTGTTCTTGTGAAAGCACTTCTGAGGAGGTTAATTTAAAGCGTGTAAAGATGATTCTACTTTCTTCAGCCCATAATCTCAGTCTACTGGGGTGCTTGAAATTTCATATTTTTTTTTCTTCCAGAAATTATGAAATAAGCACTTGTCCTAACCTTCCTTGTTCTTCAGTCAGGTCCAGAGATATTTTTCCTTTGAGGCCTTTGTTTGTAACATTGCAAGAGAATGATTTTGTTGATTGACTTAAATGTAAGTGAAGAAACTGATCCTTTATAGGGACCACCATGAAATTAGTCTGATACCCCTGTAAGAAACTAGGACTGTTTTGATATGTAGTGATCAACAACTTCTGATCCTAATCAAATGAAGGTTTGGATTTTTGCTGCACTAGAAATTACAGAGATTAACTCAAAACTGAGCAAATGTTGTGATCTGTTTCATTGAGGTGTTTGCACAGTGGTGATAAGTGCATGGTTTTATTTGAGATAGAAATGGCATCTCTTCCACACTTGCAGCTGTTCTTGATTTTTTTGTTTTACTCTATCACTTTTAGTCAGTTTGGCAAAACCGACACAGCAAAATTTTTTCATTACTAGTTGAATTAGCAGAATCAAAAGTATTCAAGGCAGAGAAACACAATAGACTCTCTCTGGGTTGCAAAGCTGGATTTCTGGGTTGCAAAGCTTATTTATTGGCTGAAATGTGGCATCTTCAAATGTAAACTCTGTTAATTGGCAGAATAACTTATAGCTCAGCAGGAACAGCTAGCAGATTTCTGTTTCCTGTAATAAACTGCAGAGGCGAATAGATCTGTAAGTGTTTGTGTGCTTTTTATGCGTGAACAATTGCTCAAGTGCCCAGGCTGAAGACCCATTCCAGCAGTATCAGGCTTCAGCCTTTCCTTCCTTAAGTGATTCTTGTGTTCTAGTTGCTGTCTTGTAGGGTGAAATAATCTAGCCTCATTTTTCTGTGTAAGTGAATTATTCCAAAAGGAAAGGTATTATTCTTGAAGAAGTTCTTTAGAAGAATCAATTATCTACCACATGATTTTCTTTTTTATTAAAATAAAACCTTAGTCTTTATAATAGACCTGTGTTCTTCAGTGAGTTTTTCATGTTCATTTTTAGAACAGAAGCTATATATGTGTATGTACAATAGTTTGATTTAGTTGCAGTCAAAGTTTGAAAAGCTTTTAGAATGCCAAATTCACAGCAGTTAGTTATTTGCTCTAAAACTCCAATTTTAGAAAAATAAAAAAGAATTGAGCAATTGTTTTGGGATATATCCACAAAACAGTGTAAGTTCTCAAGTTAACTTTCAACATTCAAATATAAGCTCTGAGAACTGAAACAAATTGGCATGTGCTGAAATCCTCTTCCTTGTCCAGACCGATTTTGCTGTTATCTTGTACAAAACCAACTCTATGAAAAAACAGCAGGAGTGTAGATGTGTCATTATTTTAACTTAATAATTGTCATTGATTTTTTTGTTGTTGTTCAGGTAAGTTGCTTGAGGAAAATTATTATGCAGTAGTCTCAATTGACAGTTCATTCTATGTCTGCAGACAAAATCTGGTGTGCTCCGTGAGTTCATCTGGCCCTGCCACTCTCTCTGAATGACCTTGCAGCATCACTGGCCAGGAATGTTTGTCTCGCATGCCTAAAATGAACATATTGCATAAAAGAGGATTGATAGATCTTGTGCTAACAGTGAATATGTAGGTTGGATCATGTGGCAGTCTGCTTACATGACCCATCACAGGACCATCAGAAAGATGCAACGTGTTTTGGAGAGTAGCTGAATACTGTTCATCTGACAGACATGAGTGTTAGGTAACCAAAATTTCCACACAACTAAAGTAAGGGACAGTCTGTTACAAGGCCAGGTGCAAAGTCATCACACAATGAGCATACCTGTTTGTGTTGTGTAGCACGAACATTTGGAGGAGGAAAAGGGATGTGTTGTGTGGAGGTGGCTGAGAAGTGAAGGGGTCCTACCTGCTGTGGCCAAGTGTTTGACTCCACTCCTCAGAGTGTTCCTCAGCAGCTTGCCCTCTTGTGATGTTTGTACGGAAGAACTGTGGATCTGCAGTTTGTCAGGACCTCCTCTGGTGGTGCTATTACTGGACTGATCAGTTTTCTTTTTGTTTAAAGCTAACAAAAAAGAAAACTCTATATCATTCACAGTTGGAAGTACAGAGGATTGCATCTAAAATTCTAAGAGATAATTTCTCCAGAAATCTCCAAAGCACAAAATAGCCGGAATTGTTGGTCTCCATGTGTGTGTTTGAGGCCTGGAGGGTTGATGGAAAGCAGACTGTTCACGACTGTTCGTCAGTCAAAGAAACATTGTGACTGGAGCAGGTTCTCAAGTCTCTGACATAGCTGGTGAACAGCAGTTGTTCACTCTGGTGATGATTCAAATAGATTCTGGATAGAATTTTGTTTTACAGTCATGTTATCGCAGTGATACAAAGGTGGTTTGGCTACAGCTTTCAGGTGCTGTAAAGCATCTCTTCATACAACTTATCCCAAGACACATCCTTGTTATGAGTGATGTGATACAGGCTGCTTATCCAGCTTTACATATACCAATACTGTGAACTGGAATTCAGATAAGAAAGAAGATAAATCTTGTCTTCTGAAGTGCAAAGGCTTGAGCTTCTCCTGCTTGTTTTGAGATTTTCTTTATCTCCCAGGCCTATGTTTAATATCATTGCTCCTTATTCCAGTTCTTTCCAAGTCCTCTATAAATGTTCATTTACTTTTGTTTAAAAAGAAGCTTTAAGTCCTGAACATGGTTTTATTGCCCCTTTTGGTCGTTCCTTGGATTGATACATCTAATAGCAGCAATTTTTCAGCTTGCTACTTTTTTGAAGCTATTGGGTAACTGACTTTAGTTTAAAATTATCTACATTCACTTCAGCCTGGCTTTATTTCTGATCTTGGCTTCAGTCCTATAATCTTGAACAGAAGTTGGCAGCTCTAATAGCTACCTTAGCTTTGATATAGGAAAGGGTTATCTCTTTTTCATGGAGTAGGTGGTTTTATTTTCAGATATTACATCCATCAGATTGGAGACACAGGAACTTCTGTGCCATCTTTTTCACTTGACTAGAGTTACTAGATCTGCTGATTTTTCTCTCCTACTCTATCTGCTTTGTGGTCCGTGCCCAAATATTTAACAGATATTAAAAAAAAAAAGGTCCAGTATGCACTCATAGTTTTTCCATAAATACACACTCTGGCATTTAATCATCTTTGTATCAGTCTTTAGCATTCCAGTGCATTAATGTTTTGCTGTGAGGCAGAAGAGCACATCCCTGAAGGTTTCTGGAATTGATCATTATTCCTCTTCGGCCTTCTCTTCCAGTCAGCAGCTTTGGATTTGAAAGTTGTCCAGAACTAGTTAATTATTTGTTATCCAGCCTTTTGTTGTTTTCGGTTTGTTTTGTTTTGGTTTGTTTTTTTTTTTTTTAAGGCTGCTTAAAGACCTTCTGGTTTATCTTAATCAGCCTGGAAAATAATCAGATTTTAGACTTGGGTCAGAAAAATTAAACTGATGCCAATGTGTTCATCTGTGACACAGCTGCCTCTTCCAGCTCTAAGTGCATATTTTGTTTTAATGAAAATTATATAGTTTTCATTATCTTCTACCTGAAGAAAGTATTTTCTGGTTACTTATCACTACAGTGGACAGTTACTAAAAATCCTGTGTGTGTTTTAAACCATTCTCAGCTCACATTAATGTAGTTTGGCTTGTTGTTTAATGAGTTTTAAAGTCATTAATCAGGATAACAGTGTGTCTTGATTCCTGTTTTCAGTGATGCAGGCTTCATCTGTGTACTAATAATTTTGAAATATTTGTCTTAGGTTTTTATAATGGGAGAGAATTGCGATCATACATCTCCTTCAGTCTGCTAAGACTACTCAAATAAATTTCTAAACAGCACTGAATGGGCCTATGTGTATAGACAGAATTCCCAGATGTGCAAGCAACCAAAAATAGAACTATAGGATTATTAGACAGCTTTGTTTCTACCACATAAAATACTTCCAGCTCTACTGGAGATTTTGAGGACAAGGCTCATCGATTTTATGTACTTTCCAATTTAGAGACCCCTGAGGTTCAGGCAGGAGCTGTTATGAGTGTTAATTTTGGAGAGTTGTCAGATATCACGCATTTCAGTGAACAGCGTTTCCAGCCATAGTCAGACTCCCCACTTCAGATGTAACTTTAACTGTTATGCTCTTAGTTTTCTGTATATGAGAACTTACTGTCCAGATATAACAGAAAAAGTAAATTATACCTGCAGAATCTGATATGCTCCAGGGTTACTCTTACAGAAGTGTGTCACTGTATAGGAATGTAGAAATCTATACTTCTTGTTTAGGATAAACTGACCATTATGTGAAAGATAAGAATCCATGTTACCTACCTGAAGTTGTTGCTCATATTACTCTCTAATTGAGGAATCCTAGTCACAGAGCAGGATCCCATTGTATAAGGTGGAGTGCACACACATATGCACACCCATGCCTCAGTCCCATCCTCATGGATTTTAAATTTCAGCAATGAAAATATGGTCACAGTAGCTGGGATTGCAGAGAAATTGAGATAATATGCTCAGAATAGATAGTGATATCTGTATTCTGGTAGTTTATCACTTCATAAGTTTTTGGAGCTCTTTTGGGAAACTAATGTTTTGATTTCTGTGGATAATGCAAAGATAAGGCTGGTGGGAACCTCTGCTTAGAATTTGTCACTAACCAATGTAACATGAGGCTTGTTCCCGTTTCCTGGTTAGTGTTCACTGAAAATGAGGATCCATGGTAATCCAGTTTAGTTTATAGTTAACCTTGTAAAGGACAAGTTGTTGTTACCATTTTCTTATACCTTTGGGGGCAGGGGTCGATTCTCTTTTACATATTCAGAAGTTGGGTGATAGTATTTCTTTCGATTTTCTATCACAGATATGGAATGGCTGACTGTCAACATCTATCCTATGCATTGTTTGATTTGTGCAATAGCATAGATCCATGATGAAGCTGGGGGTAAATTGAAGTAAGGAGGAAGACCAAAGAAAGATTGTTGATTTGCAGGAGAGTTTGACAAGATTGCTTTTAAAGATATCTTCAGCCCAAACCATTTTATAGTTTTATGAACAATGATGAAATCACGAGAGAGGGGAAGATCAGATGGTGTGTGCTTTGTGAAAAACAACTGGAGTTTGTCTTCATATTTAAAAAGCCAGCCGCCATGCACCTTCACTTTCAACCATGCTAATGCTGCAGCGATCCGCAAAGTCTTTGAGAGGGATATTATTGGAAAAAAAAAAAAACCAGCTCACAAGAATTTCTGCTTACTACAAATGGTTCTCTGTTAAGAGCACTTTTTATCTCTGGAGTAGGACATACCGTTTATTTGAGCATACCTTTGAAAGATACATGATTTTTTATTTTACTTTTTTTTAAGGGAAGAAAGAAGCAAAATGGTTAAATAATGTAGGACAGAAAACTGTTGCCTCTTATTTTTAAAAATACCTTTACCTCACACCTCTACCAGTGGTGAAAAGCTTGTAAGTTCAAAACCACCTTTATCTTCCTTTTTAGTGAGTTGTTTTGGGATTAGGTGATTCTGTGATTGGAATGGAACGCTGCCTGTTCCACTCCCCTACCCTTCTTTCATCATTAACCCTATAAGCCCATTTTGTATGTTCTTTTTTAAAATGTCTACATGAGTGTCTGCATCAAAGTCAAAACTGTGTATGACAGCACTACACTTCACCTCAACCAAATCAAGTAAAGTAGGAAGTCAGACTCCCTGTCTAGTATGACAGATAATACCAGCTTCCAAGGCTAAAAGCTGTCATTCCTGTTTTCCCACTGAGAAGAATCATTGTCCAATTATCAGCTATATTGGGGTTTTTTAAATCTTTTTAATTTAAAGCTCTCCCAGGCATCATTAGTGGGGGAGGAAAATGACAAAATGACACCTTTGTTCATTCTCATCTTTTGTACAACATGTAGCATTATTCTGGAACATCCTGCGCTCTAGGCACACAGCAAATATTGATGCATGTCCTGCCTGTCTTCCTGGCTCCCTGACAGATGAACTTTGCTGTAACATTGACTCTTTGGAACAACAGGCCAGCCAAATGTAGAAGCTGTGTGTAATATACAGAAAATAAGGAAGTAAAGAGTTCCTGAGACATTAGTATGGGGAATTGGTCATGTCCAGGTTTACAGTATAAAGGGCAGAGTGGATTCACAAACTGGCCACTGATACATTTCAGTACCAGGTATATTGCTGGGCTCTTCACAATAGTTTGCTTCTGAAAGAAGTTGCAGGGTAAGGGGGCAGTCATGCACTGGATGCTACTGAGTGGGTCTGTGTGCAGCTGTATTACCCTTGAAATAAAATAGATATTTGAATAGTCTGATTTGGCCATTTTCAGAATGTTTTGGCTTCAGTTTTCTTCAGTGTTTTGAAGAAGATGGATTTCTGATGTAAGCGTGGGAAGAGCTAACCCAAAATGTATTTGGGCCCAAAACTGGGAACAATGAAGTGAGTGAAACAGGATGTCAAAGTTTAACTTGTCAAACAAATGGTGCTGGGTTCTTTCAGTAATACTGTGTAACTGCCTTTTGTTTGTAATGACTATTTGGAGTAGAATTAGAAACTTCTGTCTTTCACATTTCACAGAATCACAGAATCTCAAGGGTTGGAAGGGACCTTGAAAGATCATCTAGTTCAAGCTCCCTGCTAGAGCAGGACACCTAGAGTAGGTTACACAGGAACTCGTCCAGGTGGGTTTTGAATGTCCCCAGAGAAGGAGACTCCACAACTCATCTGGACAGCCTGTTCCAGTGCTCCATCACCCTCACAGTGAAGAAGTTTTCCCTTGTATTTCTTTGGAACCTCTTACGTTCCAGCTTGTACCCGTTGCCACTTGTCCTATCATTGGACATCACTGAGAACAGCCTGGCTCCATCCTCCTAGCACCTGCCCTTTACATATTTGTAAACATTAATTAAGTCAGCTTTCTGTGTCTTCTCCAAGCTAAAGAGCCCCAGCTCCCTTAGCCTTTCATCATAAGGGAGATGCTCCAATCCCTTAATGATCTTTGTGGCCCTACACTGAGCTCTCTCCAGCAGCTCCCTGTCCTTCCTGAGCTGATCTGGTGGTTCAGCTCTGTCATTCAACCAGTTCTCAATCCACCTCACCATTCACTCATCCAACCCACCCGTTCTGAGCTTTCTTATGAGCATCAAGTAACTACAAGTTCAAGTAACTACATAGAAATTTAGATTTTAGGCAAACACAGTGCAGTTCATTTCATTCACATCTCATGTTAATGAGAACTTGCCTCAAGTGTTTCATTAAAGACAAAAGAAAACCTGCCTTTTATGTGGTTTCTTAGCTAATTGCCGATTATAGAGGAATTACATAATATGATCACAAAACATCTAATCACAGTCTTTTCTACAATTATAATCTTTGTTATGAAGCAGGATTTTCAGTCCTTGGTATATGGTATACAAATTTGGATACTGTGTTTTTAAGTGTGCATGTATATCTTAGACTACTTTAAAAAAAAAAAGTTCTGCATTCCTAACTTACAAATACTTTGCTTTCTGTCCTTCAGGAGCCCTGGGATGCGCAACACATTCCAGCACTGTTCTCTGCTTTCTGTGGTCTGCTTGTTGCACTTTCTTATCACCTCAGCAGACAAAGCAGTGACCCATCTGTACTGATGTAAGTTGCCTGTAAATGTTATTCATTGATTGCTCTGTACAGCACACAACCAGAGTGCTGCCTGGGTTTCAGAACCACAGGAGATGTCTCCTGAAATTACTGTAGTGAGTTGGAAATTCCTTGCTATGACTGCCTGGTTAATAACAGTCCTGTAAATAAATGAAGTGCTGCAGTCAGATTGCCAGTAAGGCTGGTGATCTTTTAACAGCACTGTGCAAATTCCCTTAAGAAGATTTCATTCTCCAGGAAACTGTGTGCTTGCCATGTTGGAGGATAGTGATTTAGCTGAGGGGGTACTCAGGCTACTGAAGCTGCAGCATGTGTGTTGGATAGCATTGCGGCCAGGAGAAAGGACATTTGATGTGCTGGGAAGATGACTGAATTCCAGCTCTTGCTGAGTATTGCTGTCAGTAAACTATACTTCTCTGCTATTAACTTCTTCCTTTTCTGCTCTGAGATAGTCTGCTAGAGGTATCTGAGGAAAGGTAGTGTGTATTAAGAACTGATATTGCAAACAAGGGAGAGCCAGAGGAGAAGTCCCAACATTGTGGTCTGCAGGTTGAGGTCACCTGAGAGAGGCCTGTAAATCAATAGCTTATGGACAGCAGATGTGAGTTTTCCTGTGTGAGAAATGTGTTCCACAAGTGTCATGGAGGCTGTGGTGATCCACAAGCATGTGGGAATCTGCATACATGGCTGTGGGATTAAGCAAACGTGTGTTTTTTGTGCAGTCAATATTACCGTGCCAGCTGGGATTCTGCTTCACAGACAGCTCAGTCTGTCCTAGAACAGTGCAGAGGGCCTGTGAGGAAACCCACAGGTTCTCTCCTGTGATTTGTGAGATGTATTGTGTGTGTCTTGAGGTGAGGCTCTTTAGTGTACGGAAGTTGTGGTACGCACATGGTAAGTCAGCATGGTTGGATGCACAGTTCTGTAATGCAGCAGAGAGTGAGGGAGTGGAGGGCTTTTTAGGCCATTCAAGATTGTATTTGAGAAACTTGGGAAAAAGAGAAGAATTCTGACGAGGATGGAAAAGATGCAGGGCATCCTGGTAGATCACAGAATGGTAGGAGTTGGAAGGGGCCTCTAGAGATTATCCAGTCCACCCCCTTGCAAACCAGGTTCCCCTCCATCAGATTGCACAAGAATGTGTCCAGGTGGATTTGAAAAACCTTCATAGGAGACCTTACTCAAGACTTGACAGATTCCTTCTTTGTCATCCAAAAAGTTCAGGAAATCTGATATTTATACTTTACCAGGTTCTGATGTGACAAAGCAACAAGAACTGCATATCTCTATTGCCATTAACTTTATCCAAAGCCTGCTGTGCTTGGCACTGATGTCAATTAGACCTGGATCAACCTTTATGTGGGTGGTATGTAGTTCATCAACCATTACAGTGTGCAACTCAGGTGTGGAAGGAAGTGAAGCTCTGTGCTGTATTAGGGAGATTTGTGTAGCCTTGAAGGAAAATGCACACAGGTAAATTGCAAATCAGCATGGAAGTGTGAGCTCTTTCAGTTTTGAAGTAATTTAAATGTATTCTTCTTTCCCACTCCCTGCGAAGGACACACTGGTCCATTAACTTCTTTAATAAAACATAAACTTCTCTTTCTTAAAACATTTGCTTTACAGAAGTAATCTTAAACCATTAAATCCATTTTTACTTTTAAGTCTAGCTACTGATTTCATAATATTCTTTCAGCAGCTGAAATGATTGTTAAATGTATTAAGAACACCATAACATCAAATGTTTATTGTGCAATTGTGACAAAAATGTATAATTCTTTAAAAAAGAGGTTTAAGATTTTTTTGACAGCTTTGAACTCAATTAAAGGAAGTTAAGGAGATTGGAAACAGTGTTTAAGGGATGGCCTCTGGCATAAACTTCAAGATGGAGGAGGAGGTAGCACATAAATCTTGAACTGAGAATTAATATACAATTTATACAGAAATAGGTTCTTTGGACTTTCTAATGTGGGACTTAACAGCTCCCAGATCTGTTTCAACTTAGCTGAAGCAATAAAGGGCATGAATGAAACAGTACCCTCTCTGCTCATTCTTCTAGATGACTGAGTCACATTGATTAGGCTGCTGAGACTCCTTAACATTTTTGATGAGGAAGTTCTACCCTGATCATGGATAGAGCTGATTTTTGTCAATCTTCAGCTATACAGAGAGAAGATAGCTACTGCATATATGAGGACGGAAATCTGAGGCTTTCTTCCTCCACTGCTCTCTAGGAATATTCCTATCTGTTAGACATGTTCAGAAGTATTCTAACTAGGATTTTTTTTTTAAACAGGTCCCTTATTCCATGCAAATATGTCCCTCACTATCTACGTCAACAATTTGAAGATTCAGCAGCAGATCCACTCCCAGAGAAGATGAGAGAATCAGTGGTAAGACCTTTTCTTTCGTTATTTTCTGTTCAAAGCTCTCTCTCCTATCAAATTTCCCCACTGAGAAATCCTTAAATATTCACATTTAGTAATTTAAATACTTAAATTACTAAAAGCACAGAAAATGGGAGAATATGTATATCCTGTTCCTTTTAATCCATGGTTAGTAACGGAGAGAAGTTCTTCTATGTCTTTCCAGTGAGGCCAGAAGGGAGAAGGAGGATACTGTAATTTTCCTTTCTGAAGGGTTCCTTTGAAGGTCTCAGCAGCAGTGACTCTTCAATATGGTTGGTGGGAATTGCACTGTTAGAGCTTGGGGAATTGAGCATCTTATCCTGGTACTCAGAGAACTAATGCAGGTTCAGTGCATAGAGTTACAGCCTGGCAACCTGGTGTGTACAGGGTAGGCTGGATTGTTCAAGAAGCATTCAAAAAGGTGTGCAGTCCAACCAAACTCTCTAGACATGTTGAAGGATGACAGGATTTGTTCCACAGAATTGTGTTTTAAACAACCCTTATTAATTCTTTTCTAGGGCTAGGAGTTGACCTGATTTTAAGGAAGACATTTTTGTGTGCTAGAAAGTACCTTTGACTATATGCCTGCCACCTCAGCCAAGCCAGGTGCACAGAGCAGATTTCGCACATAAACATGGAAGAAGCACATGAAAATTGACTAGTTTGAGAGAGGGAGGCACATACCTGATGCCAAGCATTGCCATCTCATTGTCTGTCCTTTGCTTGGCAGGCTGTTTATTTCCTACTGTCTGGCAAGTAGCTGTAAGTTTGTGTCGGCTTATTTCTCACTTCATCCTAAACATCCAAAGTGACCCATCTTCCTTTTTGTGCCTTTTTGTATAGAAAACCACCCTCACTGTTAACCCAGGGGAGGTTGATCTTAGAGTTCGTATGGGAAGATGATTAAGTTTCCAGAAGGATTAAAGGGTGATATTTCTTAGATTCAGGAAATGTTTTTGCTTCACAGGAGCTCCTCCTGTGTACATCCCTAGTGCCTGCATCTGAGCATTTGCATTCTAGGCAATTATTCCT
The DNA here is from genome assembly GCF_028858725.1 of Colius striatus. Classification (NCBI taxonomy): domain Eukaryota; kingdom Metazoa; phylum Chordata; class Aves; order Coliiformes; family Coliidae; genus Colius; species Colius striatus. Next base: position 68,826,967 of record NC_084760.1, on the reverse strand, counting down.
GAACTCTTGAATGCTTGCAGAAGCAGAGTGTTCTGAGAATGCCTGCATGACAGATTATCTTTTTTTGACCATTAGACGTGACCTATGCCTAGCAGTGGCTAGTGTGGTAGCCGGATTGATGTTCAAATATCCCTTCAAAGGAATGCATCTCTCCTTTACATCCTGAATCATTTCTTGGGCATTTTATAAGGCAGTACACAGCCTACATTCAGCACAGGAGTTGATCCCACATTACCAATGTTTTCTAATTTTCTTTGCTAAGATGTTGCTCAGATTGTTATTTTCTATCATATATAATGTTATTTTAAATTGCTTACTCTAATAAGGCCCACAAAAGATTTTGAGTTGGCTGTTTCTTGTTGCTTGTTTTGAGCTACAGTTTGCAACAGGGTCACACTGCAATATTAATGTCCAGCTGGTAACAGGGTAAAAATTAAAGTATTTATGTTACAGTTTTGCTGTATTCTGTGGTGTTTCTGGTGTGAAGGCTATTACCACAGTTTATTGTCAGTCTGATTTTGTACATGGGCACTGTATAGATGATGTAATGCAACACTACTCGTTTGCATCTCACTTATTTGTTTTGCTGATAGGGCCTTTCTTGGAGCAGTATGGTTTGCTATCCATTCTGCACATGGGGTCTAGCTGAGAGACTGAAGCAGTTTCTGTGACTGTCCACTTAACTGGTTTCATTTCACAGTGCAGAGGGAAAACTTGTGTAAGGATTCAATATTTTGAAAAGAAAATAAAACCAACAAAAGAATTAACAAATTTGCATCCAAGATCCTGTCTGTATTTTCAAAATGAAGTCATGCTGCAGATTCTGAACCTATTTTTGTCTCAGTAATGCAGACAGGGATCTGATGTCTTATACTAACACAGTTGCCATGTAGTTCAGCTGCACTTGGGCCCTTGAGCCACTGGGCCAGAAGATGCAGAAGTGCAGGGAGGACTGCTGTGGGACTGGACAGACACAAGACTTCAGTTCTTCTCTTCACCACATCTCATTCCTGTCATAGTTTGCCGGTGGTGTTTTGCATGTAATTAAGTGGGATTCCTGGCACCTTTTGCTTTCCAGGATGTACCTGATTTTGAGGATTGTCACTTTTCAGCTCTGTGCATTTGATGCTTCATGCTACTACTTTGAGACAGAGGCTACTTTCCTTCAGTGTTACTGGAGCTTGCTAGTTCTTTGCCTTCTTTTTTTTTTCTTTTTTTTTCTTTTTTTTCCTTTTTTTTCTTTTTTTTTCTTTTTTTTTCTTTTTTTTTTCTTTTTTTTCCTCTATCTGGGATTCCCTCAAATGTATGGTGGCAATTAGCAGTGCTATTTCTTCCACATTGGGAGATCTCTTGAAGAAAGAGAGTGCAATTTCTGATTAATACAACTTCTTTGGCTAACCCCTGTGTTACCTGGTACCTTTGTCTCAAACACTAACCAGTTTGTCAGGAGACTTCTACTGTTATCCAACAGTCCAGTGCTAATAGAACAAGTAGGGAAGAATTGAGGCAGGAGTAAATAGATATACCTGAAGTCTGAGGAGCACAACAGCCTCTGCTGACTTGCTTCAGTAATAATCCTATTCAGGATGTAGGACTCATCTGGCTCTTAAAAGCTGATTCTAAACAGCTAGTAGAACTTCTGCAAGGGGATTGTCAAACACTTCAGAAGCTGGGTGAAACAATGTGTCATTACTTGAAGTACATTTCATGGTGGTAGTTTGTTTTTTTTCCTCTTGGAGTGCTCTTCTGTGAGGAGAGTATTTCTAACCCCCTATCAGTGGCAACATAACAGCCAGCATTGCCTTGGTCTATGTATAGACTTATAGTCTACATAATGTGCTATTTCAATAAGATCTGTTTTAATCAGAAATTGTAAGGCATACGGGCCCAAACCCCCTCCTCAAGGAGCTGGAAGCAAACAAGGTTAATATTGAAAATTAATGTGTTGTGTTCCATAGTGGCTTTTCATTGATGTTAGGAATAATAAATGCAGCATCTCTAATGTTTAGTTACATGGCCTTTACTATTTTCCTTTGCTTGAGTAGCTGTGTTAGAATTGCCCGCTTCGGAAGCCTGAATTATAAAACAGCTGTGATGGATAATTGACCATTCAACTTTGAGAATGGAGCTTCCTACCATTATAATTAATTTCTATAGGCATCCACATGGCTGATTGCTAGATTAACTAGTGGCCTGAGGGTGCTAATGTGTTACATTCAAACTCAGCTTCCTTCCTGGCCTTTAATGCAAACATTTAGATAGCTAGTAAAAGGATTTGTACAAAGCTCCAAAAGCATAATTGAAAATAGTAATTAAAAAAACAAGCCCTAGTATATTCTGCTTGAAAAACCTCTAAGGCATCAAATGTAGAGATGTTGGTCTATGGTTTCTTTTTACCTTAGAGCGTAAAATGGAGAAGAAAAAATAACACTTGCATTCAACCCAAAGTCTAATATTGATTATCTCTCACTGTGAAGATTTAACTGTGATCACAGCTTAGCTTTTACTCGTTGGCTCAATTGCAGTGAAGGACTCAAGCATCACATTATAGGGTTATCCAACACTGAATTTGAAAGTTCCTGGCCTTGGGAATGGAATCCAAAATCCTGCTTTAAACAGATGTGTTTAAAGGCAGGATGGGAAACAGAGTTGCATCCAAGGTAGGCATGTGCTTTGCAGGACCTAGCAGCCTTCAGCAGGAAGGATGGAAAATGCAGATCCACCCACAGTGGCCTGTAAGTGGATGGCCAAGGTTTTATTCTGGAAGATATCACCTCTGAATCACCTCCAACCATGTAGGTAACTTTCCAGGGTCAGCCATTTCCTAAGAGGCCCTGACCCCTATGTGATGACAAGAAACAATAGCAACTACTGCTCAACTTTGTTTTAGAAGGAAGAAAAAACAGAATTTTGTAAGAAGTTTGAAAGCGTCTGCCACGTCAAGAAGGCGCTCCTGTGGGGACTGTTGTGCAAGTTAGCAGCTGAGCAGTACATTTACATTTTGAAGCGTTTCTGTGCAAGGGCAAAAGGGCAAGCCTGGGCATGTGTAAGATACTTTAAACACTTTAGATGTTGCCAGAGTTAGTATTTTATTGTCAAATTTGGATTTAAATACCTGAATAATATTAATTGCTTTAAAAACGTAGACCTTTTCCTGTATGGGATTGTAAATGTGTCAAAGAGAGCACCCTAAAAGGAATACTTGCAAACTCAGCTGTAGGAAAGCTGGGAAATACTAGTCTTATGCAATATAATCTGTGTAATACATTCCCTTTGAATGTTATCTTTTGAAAAGTCTCTCCTCGTGACCTGTTACAGAATGGGAAGCTGGGATGCTGCCTCTCGCCAAAATGTCCGTGATCACCTCTGCTGATTCTACAGCTCAATTCTTAATATTTGATATAGTTCTTAAAACAGCAGCTTCTTCAGTCATCTGACTGTGAGAGAAATAAGTCATTTCAATAGTAATCCTTTCTGATATAACAGAAGAGCTTGAAAATGATTGCAGTGTGTTTATTGTTCTTATAAGCTTGTTTATTGATAGTAGTAGTTGGATTCAGCTGTGCAGAAAATGATACTTGATCAAAACTTTTCATAATACATATTCATAAAAAGCCTGACAGTGTTCCATATGAATCTATCACTGCTTAACTTTCTCAGATGCTGAATTTTACAAGCTAAATGCTACTACTTTACATAGATTTTTTATGCAATTTTTTTTTAAATGGAGCAGTTGAAAAAGGTTATTTCAGTTCCATGGATTGACAGTAATTCCCTTATCCATCATATCAGGGTTTTGATCACAATTTTTCAGTGCTGTTCCACATGTTAACACGAGAGATGGATGCACAACTTGCTAGTGAGAGAAGGTCTTCATGAACAGAGAGACCTGTGAGAACTGGCAGGGATCAAAGGTTTGTTCAGGAAAGAGATGAGCTTGCCTGTGAGGTCTCTCATGTTGTTGTTCTTCTCTTGCACATGACAGCCAAAAAGCAAGGAACAAAGCCAGCAGGGCTTTCTTTTTGAAAAGATGGCTGGGAAGAGTCAGGAAGACCTAATTCTGCTCCTACACCTTTTCAGCTGTAGTCCATGTGGAGCACAAGGGCTGTCTGGAGAGACCACAGCTCTTGGAGAGGAGGAAGGTCTGTTCCTTTGGATTTACATACTCGTGAGCTGCCTGGGAGAGGGAAGGGCAGTAGTGATGACTAGAGAATTTAGGTAAACCAGATTGGAGTTTCCTGGGACAAAACAAAAGTACTTCTTGAGCCTGGAGGCTTTTTAGTCCTATCAAATTTCAAAGGCCTGCTGCAGTAAGTGGAAGTGCTGATGCTTGTGACCTTTTACTAAGAAGCATTTTTCATAACAGGGAATGATAGGCAGCCTAAATATAGTGGTTGCTACCAGCTTCCCCTATAGTTCACAACACTTCTGTTGTTCACTTGGTTTGCTTGTTTTCTTTTTGTCTCTTATTTGTAGTTTTGCTATCCAATCATTATTTTAGTTTTCTTTTTCTTTGATGAGATACATGGAGACCTAGCTTGCAGCATCAGGAAATTGGATGAGTTTCTAATTCTAACAGAAGTGTTCCATTTCATGTGTTATTTCTAGATGTCTTTGAGTTAAAGCATAAGTCAGTTTCTAAACCAAGAGCTACAGATAGTTACTCATTTGATAACTTAGCAGTAGTATTGAGTGCTGAACTTAAATGCTCCTCTCATAAATCCAAGACAAGATTTTCATTTACTCACAAAGACATTTGGATGACCTCTGAAATACAATTTCAAAGATTGCACAGATCGCAAGCTATCTTGTTTATTTGTTTACTGAGAATGACATTTTAATCACAAGAAAAAGAGACTGGAAAGATAGTGATATTTTCCAATTTTTAGAAACAAAATTGCTCCTACCTTAGTTATAAATCCTTATGTATAGGCAGAAGTGGCCTTTCATTATCATCCAGTGACACTAGAAAAAAAGACTTGTCTGAAATCCATAAAATCTTGCTGAAATATGGCTTCTGATACAGAAAACCAGAGAATGGGACATGTCACTTTAGAACACAATAAATGTATTAACTTTATGTCTCTGAAGACATTACAGAAAACATAAGTCACTTCAGTAATGCAAGAGACAGCGAATCTGAAGAAATCTGAATGCTTGTAAACAGGAAATGTAGCCAGAATTTTGATTCCTAAAACAAAAAAAGTCATAATCGGGAAGAGATCAGACTCTTAAACAGAATCAGACTCAATATATAAATGCATTACTTTGATTTCTCCAATCTTAAAGCTGTGTTATTTAAAAATATAACTTTAAATTAGGCATGATGAATTTAAATGTGATTACTTAGACAAACCTGAAGTGTGAAGAAATCATTTCCTAAAGCAGAGCAGAGAAAATACTTTTGTATTAGGAGAGGTTCCAAAGAAACACAAGGAAAAACTTCTTCACTGTGAGAGTGATGGAGCACTGGAACAGGCTGCCCAGATGGGTTGTGGAGTCTCCTTCTCTGGGGACATTCAAACCCACCTGGATGAGTTCCTGTGTGACCTACTCTAAGTCATCCTGCTCTGGCAGGGGGGTTGGACTGGATGATCTTTCGAAGTCCCTTCCAACCCTTAAGATTCTGTGTGTACTGATTTGCCTTGCCACAATGCAGACTGCTAGTGATTGAGAATAGAGCCATTCACTTAGGTTGAAATGGTACTGGCTTGCTAATTTGTGTAAATTAATTATTTTCACAGAAAGAAATCTTGAAATCGGATCTCATTGTCTGCACAGTGGCTGCTGTTCTGTCATTTGCTGTCAGTGCCAGTACTGTGTTTCTATCATTAAGGGTGTGTATCTATCCTTTTTTTTGTCTTTTTCCCCTGTAAGATATTATCTCTTCTGCAAAACCACAGGGTGCTTTAACTGGAAAGAATAGAGATTGTGGGAAGAGACGTTAATGAAAATTTAAGTGGTCATCATAACTCTTTGATTTTTTAATGTGTAAAGGATTTTATGGGTATTTGTACTAATTCCAGTGTTACTTATCTCAAGTCTCTTTCCTTAAGCCTCTGCATATCCACAGTTCTTTTATTATATGGAACCTGAGGGATAGAATGATCAAACCTGATAAATTTCCTTTTTTCCTCCAATTAGGGAGGAAAAGATTGGTTAATTATATGTGCAAAATACAGAAATCAAAATCCATATCCCCCTGTGGAGTCAGAGAAATTCAAAGTAGTGTTAAAAATTAATGGCACAAAAATGCAATTAAAGAAATTATTAAAAAAATTAAGAAGTTTTACTTTAAAATGTTGTTTGCAAATTATATATAACCACATTTCATTTTCTCCTCTTTTGGCCCAGCCATTTCTCAGCATTGTCCTGTTTGCTTTAGCATGGACTGTGGGATTTGTCACACATTACGTCCTTCCTCAGCTTCGAAAGCATCACCCCTGGCTTTGGATCTCCCACCCTATACTTAAAAGCAAAGAGCACCATCAACGGGAAGTGAGAGGTTTGTAATCAAATCTTTTCTGAACAATGGATGCAATGGCTTACAGCTTGTCTTTGTTCAAAAACAAACAAACAAACCAGAAAGAACAGAGCAGGGAGAATAAATTATGCTTTACATTTCCCTTTTCTGAAGAGCAGGTATAGTCCATCATTTCCATTTCCCTCCTCCAAAGAGCTGGGGCTGGGTAGGCACCTCTGGAGATTGTCTAGTCCAATGCTCCCGCTCAGAGCAGGGTAAGTTAGAGCAGGTTGCTTAGGGCTGTGTCCAGTTTTTAGTATCTTCAAGTGTGGAGACTCCACAGCCTTACTGGACAACCTGTTCTAGAATTTGGTCATCTTTACAGTAAGCAAGATTGGTTTGAGGGTGGGGACGGTTTGGATTTTTTTTTAACTTTGAAATGGAATTTCAGTTTGTGCCCATTTCCTTTTGTCCTGACACTGGACACTAGTGAGAACAGTCTGGCTCCATCAACTTTACCTGCTCCATCAGGGTTTTTTATCCCCAAAATGCCCTTAATCAGGAATTTGTAAGATGCCTCCTGAGCCTTTTCTTCTCATGGCTAGACAATCTCATCTCCCTCAGCCTTTCCTCCTCTGTCAAATCCTTCTGTCTCTTAGTCATCTTACTGGCTCTAAGTGGCCTTTCACAAACCATGTTCTGATCAGCATTTTGCTATTACCTTACAGTACTGTTACTTGCTGTGTAGCTTGGCATGCTGTAGTTTATTCTTAATACACTGGTATTTTAAGTAATTTAAGCGATTAAATTGAGGCAGAATTTTTTCTGCTTTCTGATATATAACTATGTATCATTTGAATGATATGAGTAGAGCAACACAAAATTCTAATTTCCATCGTAATACTTTTACAGAAACATTACAGTTTAAAAGAATTGTGAGATTTTCTTGAACATTTGTTCTTGCTCATGTCTGCTCGTTTCAGTGTGTAGTGCTCTGATACGTGTGAGTATTGGTAAATATTTTATGTCAAGGTCTGATTTTCTGTTCTGATATAGTTATTTCTGCAAGCAGCCAGTGTACTTTGAGAAGTACAGCTTTTTTTCCCCCCTCAGCTCTCATCTTGCCTTTGCTACCAGCCGAAAGCTTGCTTGTCGTTTCTTGATGGATCCTGTGCCTTAATCATTCTCAATATATGTTCCTGAGGTATTTGAAGACAGCATTGTCAGAACACAGTCTGCTGAGGGATTTTAGTCTGTTCTTCAACTAGACAACAAAAGAGTTCAGATTATTCTGCAAAACCATGCATTAAGGATTTAAATCTTCTATTAAAAAAAACATGTCTTTCAAAACGATTACTTTCCAAACAAGCCTCGAGTACCCAAGAGACTTGATTGAAGGTTGCCTTTTAACTTTTACTGTAACATGCTGAGGAAAGTGTAGTAGAAACAGAAATCTTAAGGATCATGCACAACTGAAAACATTATTTAGGGCTTCTTCTCACTGATAATCAGAAATTCTGATGAATACTCAAGTTTTATTCTTTGTTACAAGACTTAATCATAAAAGGCTACTATAGGATTTCTTTCCCTTGTCCTGATTAAATCTGTCTTCATTTGTCAGAAAACATTGTTTTCCTAAGTGCAATGACTCAGCCTTTGGAAAGGTTGAGGGTAGAGATCTGCCAGACTGATCTCCACAGATGAGTTTCCTTCTGCTTTGAGATCTAGATCCGTTTCCCATCCTACTTGCTGTGGGCAACAGCCTTTTTTCTTTCCTTTGCAGTCCTCATTTTATATGTGGCCTCCTTCTGTACTTTGGGGCTTAAGTATTATTGCACTGTATGTTATTGCAATTGTGTGTTAGAAAACAAGAGTAAAAAATAAATTAAAAATTACATGTTTTAGTCCCTGAGGCCACTACAGAGGCTTTTTATCATGTTCTGAGATGAGACAGGCTGAGGGAAAGGTTGTGTAATCCCTTTGATAGATGTGTCTGACAGGCTGTCTTCTTTCTTTTACCCTGTAAGAAAAATGTAGGAACCAAACTTACAGGTTCCCTGTTTGTATAGAAAGAGAAGCTTGGGACAGGTCAGTATTCTGTAGTTGTCTGGTATGGACAATTAAAGAACAAGTACATAAAACAAGATGTCTGTGAGGAACTTTTACTGCACAGAATTTCATTTTCAACTTCCTAATTTTTGACAAGTGTGGTGCTATGAGGAGATGACGATTGCTTCCAATTGGATGAGCAGCTGGTAATAACAATTCCACAAGTTTATTGTGGGCTTTGTTTCATAGACTCTGCATGAGCTATTCAAACTTACAGGCCTTCCACAGAATAGCAATTACTAGGCCAGTTCTCATGATGCCCCTACAAGATAACTTACTAGTTATCATGTTTTGCCTGACTGCAGGAAGAAATGCTGAGGTCAAGATGTATGATCTAATGCTATAATAGACATGTAGAAAGCAGCGTAGGGCTGAGTGAGAAAAAAACCCTGAAACACCAGAGACTAATTTTTCTTCTCTTTCCTCCACTGCTTTTATATCCACAGGTTCATGTAAGCCGTTTTCGGATAATCTGAATTTTTCCCAAGCAACTTCTTTTCCAGGGAACCTCTAGAGAGAGCCCAGTACAGGACCACTAAGATGATACAGGGACTGGAGCATCTTATGAGGAAAGGCTCTGGGAACCGAGGCTGTTCAGTCTAGAGAGAAGGAGACCGAGGGAGGATCTCGTTAATATTTACAAATATCTAAATGGTAGATATCAGGAGATTGGAGCATCCCTTTTTTTTCTGATATATCTGCTGACAGGACAAGGGGAAATTGGAAGAAGCTGGAACAGAAAAAGTTCCATTTAAACATAAGGAAAAACTATTTTACTGTGAGAGTGAGAGAGCCTTGGCACAGGCTGCCCAGGGAAGGTGTGGAGTCTCCTTCCATGGAGGTCTTTAAAACCCATCTGGATGCGTTCCCGTGTGACCTGATCTAGGTGGACCTGCTTCTGCAGGGGAATTGGACTAGATGATCTCTAAAGGTCCCTTCCAACCCCTACCATTCTATGATTCCCTGGGCCACCTGTCAATGTGAGCTCATTTTTTCTGTCTGCATTGTCTACACACATCTCTCTGCTTCTGCAACTAAGTTCTTTTTTGAATACTTGATATGCACATCTCTTTATTCAAGCTTGAGTTCTCATACAGAGCTCTGCTTTGGATAGCTGAATGAAGTTCCTGAGTGGAAGTCTGAGAGCAATTTGTATTTTGGAGAAGGAGAAGAAGGATATGAGTAACAACTAGGTTCCAAAATAGAAATTTCACTGCAAATATGAACTTTTAGGAGGTGACCTTTAGGTAAGAGGAGAAAATATATTTGCACTAAACAAGAGAAGTTGATCCTATTACCTGAAAGCAGATTTTTGCAATGCCATTGCCTTAGCTGAAGATACTGGCAAAGCTTAACTTACAGCTAATTTGGAAGGATCACTTTTATATCTTTCTCTTTGAGCCTTTACAATATACAGCTGAGCCTGTAGAACATACAAATCTGTTGATTCAGCATGTTGTCTTTGCCTGTCATTGAAAAGGTGTGTGTAGGAGGATGGGATGTGTATACGTAATCATTTTTATTTCTGCAGGAAAGAGTATTGGAGATTCAGTAGCTGACATTGTTATTTCTGAGTCAATATCGAGTTCTGCCTTTTTGCGTTCACTGTTTTTCCAGTAACCTTGTCTAGCTAAGCTCTGTTGAGAATAAAGACATTATTTTTGTCTGTACAGAAGTGCTTCTGCACTCAGTTCACCTAAGTTCTCATAGCAGTTGAATTCCACAGAGCATTCTTTTCTTGTTTGATACTCATATTAAGCACTGTGATGTTGTTATAAAAGTGTACTGCAAAAAAAAGACACTCTTGACTGGTGAATAATGTGAGCCTGGCAGATACCTTTTGCTGTGGCTGTGTATTTTGAGAAACATCTCTGACAGTTTCTAACTCCTGTTAATTCTTCAGTCTTTAGAGCTCAAAGGCAATTTAATTTATCAATGAGGTCATTGATACTTTGCAATCTAAATACAGTGTTTTGCCACTATAAAATAAGTCACAGAGTTCAAATAAGGTTTTCTAGGTCATCCACCAGGTTGATGCCAGAGCTGGACAGAGCCTCTCCAGACTCATTACATCACTAAAAGGTGCTATTTAATATAGTGACTAGTAATTGAATTATGTAAAAACTGCTGTCTAGTATGTATCATCTTTCACAGCATTTGTCATCAATGCAGTTATAAACAGCAAACCAATACTCTCTAAATTCAGAGAACTGAACAGAGGATAGATTTCACTATTGCAAAAGAATTATGAATTCCATTATTTCATAAATTAGTTGGTTGATTATTAATGTGAGCTAACCATTTTCTTCTGTGGTATTGCAGTGCAAAAAAAATGCTGGTAATTTGATGAAATGAAGTCTATTACCTGAATTTCCGTTTCAGATGCTGCTCATTTGATGTGGTTTGAAAGACTCTATGTGTGGCTTCAGTGCTTTGAGAAATACATCTTGTATCCAGCTATAATACTGAATGCTCTCACCATTGATGCTTTCTCAATTAGTAAATACAAGAAGCTTGGTACACAGTAAGTAGATTTTAACTCAAAGCATGTGATTAGTAGACTACTTCATGTTAGACTAAAGACTGAGAAATTAAATTTGTTTCGTAAAAGAAGTCTGCTTGTCATGATTTGCTTTTGTGCAGTTTTAGTTCAGTGTACAATAATTGGCTTTGCTGAAAGAAAAAAGCAAAGCTACCTGAGCACAGACTAAGACATGTCTCCAGTAGGAGAGCAAAAAAATTAAAAGATTAAGGAGCTATATATAGATACATATAGAATGTCTAAATGTCAATTAAAAGCAAGACACACTATACAAGGCTGCAGGTGTTTGATGGGCATAAACGCAGTGGGGTAACTAGAATTAATCAGAGGAAAATGAGAAATCTAGGCTGGATATCAGGAAACATTTCCTAACTGAGGATTTTTAAGACTGTAGCATAGTCTCCCAAAGGAGTTATCAGAAGGTTCACCACACAAGTCTTTTAAGGCAAGACTGAATAAAATATTCAACAGTGTAGAGTGGTGGGTAGTCCTGCATTAAGAGTGGTTTGAGAAAGGTAGAGATACAAGTTTTTCCAAAGACTGACGTCTCTGATGTTAAGCAGAACCTGGTGGTGCTGATCCATGGTCTCACAGTATGATCCCTGCAGAGACAGCCTTTTATGGTAAATATTTTGGTCAGTGACTTGCCTACTGCATATACTCAGCAGGCTTAGTGACTGCAGTATCCCCAGTGAGCAGTGTTTCTGCAGTCTTTTTATCAGAATGACAGTGATGCAGATGAGAAAAACAAAGAAACAGCCTGTGTTCAGGAAGGAAGGTTCCAGTAGCAGAAAAAACTGCTGGAGAGGTGGAGTTCCCCAGTATTGATAATGTTTTAGATTTGTAACTTTAAATGTTCAGTAAAAGAACTTTGGTGTAAGAATTGCATGTGTTTTAATTATTTCTCTCTCTAGAAAAGCAATATAGCTTTAGGACCTATACAACTATAAGAAGAAGGTGATCTCTGCTTTTAGGGGTTGAAACTAGGAACTGGAATGTTAGTCAAATTTTCTGCATATTCCTTCCAGACAGATACTTTTGCAGAGAGACTTTCACCAGTCACTCAAAGATACAGCCTGTGTAGTTCCCCATTGACTTTTTTTCCCCCTCAGACACTTGGGAGATGCTAAGGCCAAGGTACTTCAGGAGTTTGACTGTTTTATCCAGGGTGAAACTGAGTTCACACTCACCCCTCTATTTGTCTCTGGGAGGCTGGGAGAACTAAAAAGCAATCAAACTGTCTTTTGTCACTAGTTAGCAGACTGAGTAAGTGCACTGAGCAAACATGTAGGATTCTGAAGGTGCTATATTTACATAGTCATTACTCTGAGCTAGATTGCACTTTAAAGTATCACCTCCCTCAAGTGTTCAGAAGTAGTGAGTCAGTCCCTCAGAAATCTTGAGATTAACGAAAGTAATTACATTTATCTGCCTCTGTTTGGCCTGTAGGGGAATACCTTGACAATCCTTTCCTTCCCCACCTTCCTCTTGTCTGTGTGATCACCTTGGATTTAAAACCTGTATTTTCTTCTTTTCCTTGTAACTGAGGTCATAGAATCATATAACTGTTTTGGTTGGAAAAGACCTTTAAGATCCAAGTCCAACCACTCACCTAACACTGACAAGCCCACCACTAAACCATGTCCTTCAGCACCTCATCTACATAGCTTTTAAACATCTCCAGGGATGGTGGCTCTACTGCATCCCTGGGCAGCCTGTTCTTGTATTAACAACCCTCCTAGTGAAAAAGTTCTAATGTCCAGTCTAAACCTCTCCTGGCAGAACTTGAGGGCATTTGCTCTTGTTCTGTCATTCATTACATGGGAGAGAAAAAACAATCCCCACCCTGCTACAGCCTTTCAAGTAGTTGTAGAGAGTGATTATGTCTTTCCACAGCCTTCTCTTCTCCATTCTAAAAAAATCCCAGTTCCCTTAGCTACTCCTCATCAGACTTGTTCTCCAGACCCAGCTTCATTGCCTGTCTTCTGGACACACTCCAGCACCTCAGTGTCTTTCTTAAGGTAAGGGACCCAAAACTGAACATGGCATTAATACTCCCAGGGTCTCTTCTTTTCTGGCACTCCTCTTTAATATGCTTCCCCATCAGCCACCATGCAAATGCCACACACCAAACATTCGTCTTCAGATCCTACCTCTTTCTCTTCAACTCTGTAAACCCATAAGGGATCCTGGATTCACCTTGCTCCTTCCCTAGACAGTGTTGCTGAAGGTTACATTTTCTGCTTTAATACATAAAACCTCATTTTCTGCTGTTGGAGCATTCCTGAGTTATTTACCACGCAAAGGTCAGACCACAACATACTTTAGAGAAAGATAGCACTCTCCTGCTCTGTGTCTGAAAGTGTCTGAGGTGGTATATTTTGCGTTATTTGATTTTGGAGTTTTTCTTAATTTTAATAGATTTTTAAGCTTCATCTTGGTTTGTGATTTGAAGTACTGAAGCAGTTTGCTTCTTGAGAAGGCAGAACATCTCCTTTACAGTCAGGAGTTTACTTGAGCTTTACAGATCCTGTTGTACTCGTTATTAGTGGGACCCATGCTGACAAACTGAAAGACCTGCCTGTGTTACCTGCCACAGAGCCTTCAGAAATAGGCCCCCCCTGCCCAGCCCCTTGCTTTCTCTCTGCTGGGAGTTAAGGCCCCAGGATTGTGTGGCAATATCTTTAAAGAAGAGGGATAATGAGCAGATTATTTTTTTCTTATACCTGAGAGCATTATTTTATAAAATGTACTTTTTTTGTGAAATTTTCCGCATGTTAACAGACCCAGTGAAGAAAAAGTCTTCCTTTTGCTCTATGATATGTAAGTTTTCCATGTGAAAAATCTTCCATGTTGCAAGAATTTTCTTCTTTTTTAAGAATGTGAGATGCAAGCAGTTCATACAGGACATACTGGGCTGGCTTCTAGTTGCTTCAGAATCTATTTAGCTTAGTTTCTAGGTTTTCCATTCTGAAATCTGAGGCAAATTGAAAAGAACAACTCTGACAGGGTGAGAAATAAGGCCAGCTTGGCATTTCATTCCAGCATTGATGTCCTGGTGATCCTTTAGAATGACCTGCACTTATACAGAGTCTCATCTGCATTGTGGAAGATACACAATAATGAATAAATGCCACATAAAATCAACCTGGAAATGTACAGATTTATGAGCCTTTCTAGAATACTGAAAACCTCTTTAGAATGATGAAAATGTCTTTAGAGCTTTCTGGCCTGTGAAGTGTCAGTCATGGCAGCAGGTATTCTCCTGGTTCATAGCAGGATGAAGGAAAGCCTGCCATGCATTTTGAAAATACGTGGCCTAATCTGAGTCACTCGTTATGCATTGAAGTCCCCATCTGTTTTCCCCAGAATCAAAATAACAATGCATCTCCCAAAATGTGAGTGTGCTTAATTTACTTAAGAAGAGTCCTCAATTAACAAAGAGTTACTTGTACTAATGTCTTTTAGGTTTGGGTTGTTTTTTCAGGAGTACATCCGTTATAGGTCTTGGGCATCAACGTGCAAAACTTCAATCCAAATCTACTTGTTCAACTGCAAGAACACCCTGAGGGTACCTGATATCACTAAATACTTCTGAATTTGGCTTAGTGGTTCATTAGGAGGCTTGAGATATACTTCTAAACATGCCCGGAGCTTTCTGAATAAATCACTTGTCTCTTACCTTATCCTGACCCAAAAACCCAAAGGTTTTGAGCTGAGCTGTTTTTGCAGCATCCTCAGTATATGATCGGGATTGAGTTTACAGGATACTACTTTGATTTAATTCGTTTTAAAAACCTTGATGAAGAAGATGATGTGGCCCATTTAATTTAACAAGAGTCCAACTGTTAATCATTTAGCAGGAAAGCAGAGGCTATGGCAGGTTTGCTCTTGACTCCTTCTGCTTTGGCGGTAAGGAAATTCTTACAGGAGAGGAGAATCGTGAATTTCAACTCCTGCTCCTGACCTTGTTGCTGTGGTTTTTAGTGGCTGTTGAGTAGAATACATAACTATGCAAGCATTCATGGTTGGGAGCCCGGTACTGTGTCACATCTTAGGGGAATGCCCACCTACCCAGGTGGCCTAAAAATTAGTGTCTGAGACCTTTCTAGGATTTAACCCCCAGAACAGGCTGTATTGTCAAGAGATCAAAATTGCTGTCCAAGATAGTTTTTCTAATCCTGTAAAGTGTCTTAAAACCAGAACTTAATGTGAACAACATCAAGTCTTAAGTTCAGATATGTATCCAGAGACTGGAATGGGTTTTTTTAAATTCAAGGCAGGGTGACACGCCACCTCTGTCCATGGAGTGGGTTCAAAATGAGTTTTTCAAATACAGTAATGTATTAATGGCAATGTCAAGATACTTCTGAAACTGAATTTTTATTTTAAGGGCTATATAAATATAGCCTTTTAGATTCTTGGCTTTTCATAGTCAATAGTACTGATTTTAGTACAGATTTCTTTATTACAAGAGTGTGATAATGATAAGGGAAACATAGGAAGTTGCAAGTGGGTAAAACAAATGTGATTATTAAAAGAACATAGAATTAGTATACTAAATCATTAAGATGTGTAGATATAGATATATATAGCAATCTAAGACCATCTGGTACACCTACTTGTATTTAAGAGCTTCATAATTTAATGCTTTATGACATTGACTTGATAAGGCTTTTCTTTCTGCCTTTCTTACAGCTGTGATATTATCCTGATAACAGTTGCTGGGATGAAACTCCTCCGCTCCTCATTCTGTAATCCTATTAATCAGTTTGTTACTTTGAGCTTTACTGTCATCTTCTTCCGATTTGACTACAGAGACATTTCAGAAAATTTCTTGCTGGATTTCTTCATGATGTCCATCGTGTTTCATAAGTTAAGTTTTATAGCTCTTGTCATTTCTTTGGAAGATACATTGCATAGCTTTATTTGTGTTCTTGGTGTCTACTAGTCAACATGTGATAGGATTTTTTACAGGTCGTGAATATGTATATAGACACAGGTTATTGGTGCTATAAAGGAAAAAAGTCTGTAGACGGAAAACAAGGTAAAACTTCAATATCTTTCCTGGTTTTGAGTAATGTTTTGCATTTACATTGTGTTCACATGTTGCTATAGAAGGTTCCAAATTGTTGAGGAGAACCTTCAATGAGTTGGAAAGAGCCTCTTGGGTCATAAGTGCAGGGCTGCCCTCCAGAACAATTGCCTGGTGTTTTTATCTTGGTTTCCTTTGAAACCCCCTGGTGTTTGACTCAACAACTTCCTTTGGGAAATTATTCCATTATCTAATCGTACTCATGATAATAAATGTTTTCCTCATGTCAACCTTAACATTTTTCTTTTCCTATTTTCAGTCTCTTATCCTTGTGATGCTGCCCTTAACCTCAGAGCTCCTTCCTCTCATTCACATTGTTAACTCTTCGAGTGTGCTCTAGTTGAATTTAAAAAATCTAAACCTTTCTATGTCGGTTTGATCACACCCTGTCTTGATTTGATATCTATGCTGTTTCACTGAAAGAAGCAGGTTTAACTGATACCTTGATAAAGGTATGAGAAACATGAGAAGAGTTTGAAGACTTGTCTAAAGTTTTTACCAATTATTTTGTATTTTATTTTGTTTTTTAACTTGTTGACCTCCTCAGTTGCCATAACATATAATATAGTTAGTACAAGTGTAAATCTGGTGAGTTATTTGATTTTGTTGGGATTTTTTTGTCAGGCTCATTTATTTGGTTTCTTTTCATAAAATATTCCTGCTATACATGTGAGTATGACCCACCTCTTAATTTCTGAGAGGAGAAAAACTTGGTTCTGTACTGAATGCTGAATGTGCCGTGGAGATGCCCAACAGTGTGCATGGAGATATTTAGCCCTTCTATACAAGGAGTGTCAACTCACGCTGCTGTCCATGCCTACCTAGAAGTTTTGGGCTTCCTAAGGAAAGGTCCAATTCATTGGTGTTACTTTGGGATTTCATAGTCATTCAGACAAAGAGTTCAGCAGAAATGAAATGCTTTTCACGTGCTGATGTAAAGGAAGAGGAGAAGGGAGGAATAATAACTCAGTGAGGGAACTTGGGCTCTTTCTGTTCTCTGAACACTTGGACCACATTCCAGTAGGAGTTTCACCTGCTGCAAGCCTTCAACCCTCAGACCTGTTTTTCTGCTTTCTCTCTGCTGGGGTGAGATGGCAAAGGTGGAGGAGGGCAGAAATAAAGGAGTAGAAGAGGTGATACAAAGCCCTGCTTTAAAAAGAACCCCTTCACCATCCTCTGTGATCCCAAAATAGGATTAGAGCTTCTTACCTTTGGAGAGAAAGAGGAGCAGTGAATGTGATGCAGATGTGATACTAAATTAAGCAGTGATGTTTGCTAGAATAAGCGCTACTCTACTAGACTGAAAGCGTATGCTTCAGACATGTTTTGAAAATGTAGTTTTGGCATTGATCTGTCATCTTCGTATCTGATATCTGAAATTTTGTGGGCCATTAGTTCATCAAGTGGACTTGTCCTTGTTCTATTTAAAAAAAGAGAAAGAAATTAAATGGTTGTATTATTTCTATTACAAAAGCACACGCACAGTTACACAATGATCATTAAAGCTGGTCTGAAAAATAGTATTGTAGATGACAGCAAAGTCCTATGAATTTCAGTTCATAAAGGGCATAAATTTTCTTTGCTCTTATTAAGATCTGAGCTTTAATTTGCTCAATATTGTGGAACTTTAGTAAAGGATATGGTCACATAAGGATAAAGATGATGTGTGTTTTTTCCATACCATAGGCCCTAAGCAAGCTGCATCCACCTCCTTTCCTAAAATCTTGATGGGGCTTCAAAGATTCTATCTGCCTGTAGCTCAGTAATTTTTTTTTTGTTTGAAACTATCTTTAAAAAGAAAACCAAAAACTGAAGTAGTCTCTATTACCATCACCTTTGGCTATGCAGAACTTACTATAGTCATGCCTGATTTCTGCCTACTCATTGAAAATGTCAACTTAGCACCCTTTGAATTAGAAAACACTGGAAGTGCTGTGCCATAGTCAGTAGTGAAGGTAATTTTTAAGCATGGTTACCCCAGAAAACAATATTTGCATGCTCTCAAAGCACTGTGGTAGTAAGCATTTATTTTCTTCTGCCAGGCACTGGGGAGGAAGGCGTGTAAATTGAACAGACATTCACAACTGCAGTAGTGAGTCTTAAAGCAGATTGTTTTGAATAAAGCTTTGCTAGTAATGCTGCGTGGAATATTTCTGAATATCTCACTGATTGTGCTCCCCTAATTTTCCCGGTTGTGCTGTTAATTTAATGTAATTTAGTCAAATCAGAAGCTCCAAATGAACATACTGCTCGCTGAACAAGTTTAGGAATGGAAAGTCCGAATTGCTGCTCACAGATTTTTACCTCTGTTTGCAAATAGCCAAGCCATCTATGCTGGGGTTACACAGAGAATGAGAGAGTTTATTCAGTTTTATTCTTGAGGATTTTTTAATCAACTTGGATTTTTTTTTGTCTTTTTAACTTCATAGGACTTATTAATGCAACACAATTCATTAGCTTCAAAGAACCATAGAATGGTAGGGATTGGAAGGGACCTTTAGAGATCATCTCGTCCAACCGCACTCCAGAAGCAGGTCAAGCTTGATCAGGTCGCATAGGAACATGTCCAGGCGGGTCCTGAAGACCTCCAAGGAAGGAGACTCCACAACCCCTCTGGGCAGCCTGTGCCAGGGCTCCCTCACCCTCAACGGTGAAGTAGTTTTTTCTTATATTTAAATGGAACTTTTTGTGTTTTACTCCTTGTCCTGTTTGTAGCTACAATAGGAAAAAGGGATGTCCCAGCCTCCTGACACCCACCCTTTAGATATTTGTAAATATTAATAAGATCCCCCCTCAGTCTTCTCTTTTCTAGACTAAACAGCCCCTTCTTTTTAAAAAACTCATTAGCCATGTTTTCACCTTCCACAGCATGTCAAAATGTAAACTTAATGCTACAAGTTGATTAGGCATATGCAGAATGTGCAGTTTTGTCTTTCACATTGCCTTGGCAATGGAGCAAGATAAACATTTTGGAAACACTTTCTTAAGTATTTAAAAGGTGCATGTCAAGAGGATGGAGTGACACTTTTTTCTGTAGTTTAAGTTCCACTTAAACATATGGGAAAACTACTTTACTGTAAGGGTGAGGAGAGCCCTGGCACAGGCTGCCCAGGGAGAGTGTGGAGTCTCCTTCTCTGCAGGTTTCCAAATCTGCCTGGACACGTTCCTGTATGACATGATGGAGGGGAACCTGCTTTATCAGGGAGTTGGACTGGATGATCTCTGGAAATCCCTTCCAACCCTGATCATTCTGTGATTTGTTTTTAAGAATGATTGCAGCTTTCAATTCAAGTGGAACAGGACTTCTCCATCTTATGCCTAGACTTTCCACATGGCCAGCCCAGTTTACATCCTTGACTACAGCCTGGGATTCATATGTCAAAAACTCCCGTTGCTCAAGTTCTTGAAATTGGAGGTGAATGGCGTTTTAAAAATATATGGTTGCTCATTCAGAAACTAGGGGGAGATAATGCTCTGATGTAGACTCTACAGGAAGTTAAATGAGACAATCAAGACAGTCTTCTGGGTCTATGTGATTCTGTGTAAACTTTCAAATGAGTCAGTTGTTCTCCCTGAACTTTTAGGAGGTGATGTCAGTGCAAAGGCTAATACGAATGTTCACGTTAGTTAAAAATGAAAACCCACAAATAACTGAGAATATGTTTGTCATAGGCATAGCAAAGATGGTATATGTAATGAGATTTAGGAGATTTCGCCCTAGACTTGTAAAAGTCAGAAAAAATCAGGCATTTTATCTAATCAGGTGAAAATGTGGGAATATTAACCAATTTGAATAAACTGTTTGGGAAGGATTAAAAGATGGGGTTTTCTTCCACGCTTCTGATGCTTACTGACATAATACTTAACTGAGGAAGAACTGTAACACATGCAACACATATGAGAGGGAAAGCATATGAGTGTTTAAGCGTATGTTATAGCTCATCTAGTCTATCTTTTGTCAGTGTGATTAGGAAAAAAAAAAGTAAAAAGAATATCCCTTCTTGTCAGATACGTGAGCTGCTTTTAAAGGACTGCTGGAGTAACAACTGTTCAAGCCAAAAAAGACCAAATATTAAGTGTAAAGTAGAAACCAATGCAAATCATTCAAACAACAAGGATATTGATTTGAACCTGGCTGAGTGTTAACAAAGATATTCAGGGCAAGGCTTGTCCCCAGCTCTTTTGCTGTATCCTCTTAAAGACACGGCTTTCCATTTCATCCAGTGACATGGACATCCTCTAAATCTTGCTGGTGGAGATGGGTCATAGCATCTCTCTGAACTGCTTTTGGAACCTCAAGTGGAGTGAGTGTTGACTTGAAGGAGCAAAGAGAGAAAAAAAAACTTGGCAATGCAAATGTGGATGGTTCTGGCTGCATTATATTCTTGGCTCCTATAAATACTGGTGGGGATTTTTTGCCAGTCTGTTCAGTACTGGGAGCAACATGTTGGAGATTCCCATATGCCAAACTGTGGTAAACTGTCTCTTTTATCAACAACTATTTCAGATCCAGAGCACAACTAAGAAATGCTTTTACTTTGGAATATGTATTTTTGATAAATCTGTGTGGCTTCCTTTAAGCCCTAAAGAAAGAGCTACCCCTGGCCTACACACCCAACTACTACACAGATCTGGATGAGAGTTAAGACCCAGTGTTGTTAAACCCTCTAATGTATGGGACTACAACTTCTTATCTCCTTCAGTGTCTTGTATGCTACTGGCAGGCAGTTTAATGGCCTCTTAATTTGTGTGTGTAGATGAACTAATTAGCAATACTAAAATATGAAATCACCTTACATTTTCTTATAGTCAAGTCCTCTGAGGGTTGTGAATTTGTCTTCATGCATAAGGCAAAATAATCAAAGAACCAGAGCTTGTTAAGTTTGCCTTCATTAACACTGAATTCATTTGCCTAAGTACTTACCCCTGCTGAGCTCACTTAAGAATACAATTTCCCTGTCTGATATTTTTTCTTCTTCTTTCCCAGAATACATTTTCCAGCTAATAAATACTACACATGATTTTTTGTCTTTTTTTTCCTCTTTCTGTATACTTCTCTATGTCCAATTTCTTACATTTATGAAAGATGGTTTTGAAGTCATACTCCAGCTAAGACAAGCAGTTTGTAACAATCTGCTAGACTTGAACTGATCAGGTTTAACTTTCGACATCCACCACACAATCCCTTGGTCTGAAAAGAAATTATACATGTCATCTTGTTTTCCTTCATTTTATGAGAAAGTGTTACCAAGTGCACTGACCTTCTTGGTGCTTTGTTCAAGTCAAGCAATTAACCTATTGGATCTTTTTATTGCCTTTGTGGCAATAAAACTCTTGGTTAGTTGGCAAGTCATATTGATTGATTTAGGTGCTACTTATAAATCAAAAGTCTCACTCTTTTTTCCTTTCCCCTTCTGTTTTTTCATCCTTCTCTAAATCTGATGTTTCACTTCAAAGCTTCTAGCACTAAGTCATTAATTCATATTTTAATCCATTTCTTGCCATGCATGCATACTGAAATCCAATGTCTTAATCAGCTGCACCCTCTTGGCACACAGCTGTTTCCTCAACTTTTCATATCTGGCATATAAACCCTGTTAAAACTCTTTCTGCTGAGTAAAATACTCAAAGCTACATCTGATATTTGACAGGATAATCCCAATGGTATTTTCCATAGGTTCTTTAACCTTCTTGAGCACTGTACAATTCATGTTTCCTTTTAATATTGGAGAAATCATTTAATGGGTTTTAATTCAGCCTTCTGTCACTGACCTCTATGTCACTGACACTATTCCTAAATTGCATTTGATCTTTTTCAGAATGGGACAAATGCACTCGGTGAGCATGTGAACATCTTCTCCCAGAGTCAGTGTGGTTCACTATGCACTGAGGACTGTATTCTCGCACATTCATGCTGATACAGATATGTTCTGTATCTGATGCAGGCTCCGAAAGTGAAACCTTGAGTATCTGGCACTTCAGCACACAACTTACTCTGTGGATTTTTTTTTTTTAATGGCTGCTTTTAAAGGGGATTTTGGGAAGACACTGTCTTGGCAGGAGCCATGTCTAAGAAGCCTTCACTGAATAGGCTGGATCAGCACAGCTCCCAGCTCATTTATTTCTTGTGTCTGGCCCTCTGCAAATTAAGCTTATTAGCTCTGATCTTGTCTTTTTTGCCCACCTCAGAAGATATGGAAGACAGTTTCTTACAGTACCACAGGCTCCTTCCTTGGGCATTTGCTGTCAGATGACAATATAGGAAGAAGCAGCATCTACCATGAGCAAATCCAGGGCTGTTAGGTTTTGTCATCATCTTGTTGTCATAATCCTCCTCATACTTGCTTCTGCCTGCTGGTTAACATTTAACTTCACATTTAAGGCTTCTGAGGCTAGTTAAACTGTTTACAAAATGCCTGTTTGTGCACTGGCGATCTCAAGTGCTGAACACTGTGTTTCAGCAATACATTCCTTAGAGGTTGATATCAGAGCCTTGGCTTGATTATGTTTTTGTCTCTTTATGTATGTTGCATTAGACAGTGATCTTGAAATCCCACAATATAAACGCTTTGAATTGTCTGTAAGCAGATGCAAATAAAGACAGCCTGGAAAGTATTTGTTGTAATTCAAACATAGCAGCTCTGTTCATATACGCCAATAGAATGTCACAATGACTTAAGACATAAACATTAAAAACTTTTAATGTCTCCAGTAAATCTGGTTTTGTAGGATTTCAAGGGTGAAGTTTGGTTTAAATGGCATTAAATAAAATAACAGAGATGCTGAGCTATAAACTAGAAGAAAATTATTCTGCCTAAGTTTAATTTCATATCCATAAACATATACATGCTCACAGATTTTCACTCTTGATGATTATTAGTTTTTATTGACATACAAATATAAAAAAGAAATTACTAGTAGGTATTAGAATTTACTTCTGAGACTTGGAGCTAATGACCAAAATTAGCTTAATATGGGTAACCCCTGACATCTGAGCATCTGAGTTCAAATTTGTCTCAAGTTCTCAGGATCTAAACGGGCATAAAGAAATACCTGTTGAAAGGAGGAGAAAAAATGCTTTCTACATTTAACTATTTTAATATCTCAATTTTTTGTTGCACGTAGAGCACATAGCCATATATATATGACATTTTTTTGTTTTAAACCAGTTTGTACATAAACTTTTTAAAAACACAGCAAAATTCAAGCTTAGTAAGAAAATGTTAATGCATTATTTAGTCCCAGTATTGTCAAGGAGTCTGCCCACACAGAGTCCCAACAGATTCTGAACATATAGAAAGGCTGCCAAAAGCTGAAAGCATTGCATAGTCTCTGTATCACATTGTGTCATTTAAACTCACCATTTAATCTCTGCCTAGTTTATTGAAATCTACCAAACTGAGAAAAGGAGATCACATTTTAGTGATGTTTCAGACTCCTAGCATCTTATTTTATATGTTAACTAATTTCCATTAACTTCTAGTTTGTAATTTTACTTAAATTTGGTTAGGCAAGAATAACCAGATTTAGAAGAAATCCTGAAAAGATAAATCTTTGTCTTTACTTTGTTTATAGTTATATAGAATAGTAGTTTATATGTCAGAGGCCTGTAGAGGCTTCAGAACTGACAGAAGATCTAAGGATGATAAAGATAATTAAATATGTGTCCATGTAAAATAAATATGAAAGATAGGTACGTGTTCTGCACTTTCAGTTGACAGTAGTAGGAATGTGCTGTTTTAAATTATCTAAATATACTCATAATTTAAACTCTTTATCGAAGACTTAAAAACTGTTTACTGCACAAAACTGTTGCATGAGTAAAGATATTTAAGAATATGAGGACTTTATGTCCCCTAAAGAATATATCATTTTTCTGCTTAGTGAACTGTAGGAAAGACTGAAGATCTAAGAAGGCTGAATGAAAATATTTGTTTATAAATCATCCCAAACTAGAATGTAGAAGTTTTAATGATAACATATTTTATAGATGTTTAAGGAAATTTTTATAAAGAGGGGGTTAAAACTCAGATTAAAAAAAAATATTTATTTAATGCAATTTCATTTTAGGTGGGAAGGTTCCCCCTTTGTAACTACAAAATATACCTCATATAGTTCACAGAACAGCAGAAGGGCTAAGGTATCCTGTCAGGTCCCATGGAAGTGTTTTAGTCTAGTTTGTTTAAATGTACTCTTAATCCTTCACAATTTAGGGTGTCTTCATTTCTCCATGCTTTCCACCAGATCTCAGGGGCCTATGATTCCTGGAGGCTTACCAGTAAAGACCAAGGCAAAGAAGGCATTTAGTACTTTGGCCTTCTCCATGCACTTTGTCACCAGGTCCCCTGCCTCATTCAGAAGCAGGTCCATGTTTTTTTAACCTCAGTCTGTCTTCTGCTGCTGATGTACCTGTGGAAGTCCTCCTGGTGCCTTTTACTTTCCTCACTGGATTCAATTCCAAATGGGCTTTGGCTTTCCAAACCTTTTAAAGTCTTTTGACAATTAAGTAAAAATGTTGAAGGTTTTCCTGTTTAGCTAGTGTCTCAGGATTATTGAAAACTGAAATAAGATTACTTGAGATAAGAGAATGGCTGTTTCTGAGGTTCAGTTGCCTCCTATTTATGAAGACAATTTTTAGCAGCTTCACCTTCTTTCTGTGAGAAAAGCAATAGCACTTTGTGAATCCTTGGAGTCCCTGTATCAGATATAGGAGAAAGCATATTGTAAATAGGTTAAAATTGATAAGCAGAAGTATTTTTTCAGATGGTTCTAGAAAAATGAAAAAGAGAAAATGTAAAGCTGAATCCCCCTTTCCTAAATCTCTGTATTAAGTTGCTAGATGATATCACCTTTAGCAATTATAGTTAGATATGTAAAATGCAAATGGCACTTTACCTTTAAGGTGTTTTGCAGAATGTGCCCTGGAAGTAATAATTTAAGAGGTAATAGAGGCACTTGACAACTCTTAATGAGAGCAGTAGCTTGAAAATCATTTAAAAAACCAAAAGAGATTCACCAGAGTGGTATTCTTACTTTCATGTTCTTACAAATGTAAATGAGCTCCATTGCCTGTCAGTAGAGAGACAAGTGTTGAAAGAAACAATAGCAAGTTCAAGCAGTGGAGAAGGTAGAAGTAGCAGGACATGTTAGAGAAGCAACAGGGAACTTGGGCTCCGTGGCCTGTTTGCAGGAGTGTGTAAATATTAAAGAATGATTAAAACGATGTAATGGATCAAGAAGCCAGGAGGTTCTCCTTCTGGATTTGGTTTCCTAGCAAATGCAAAACCTGAATTTTATTTGAGGTTTGAAAACCTTTTGATGAACTCTGAGCTTTGAACACAGCTGGGGTGATTTATGGCTTTGTGATTTCAATCTGCAACAGGCAGAACTTTGCTGGCTTGTGCTGCAGTTTTGAGTTTTTGAGGTTTCAGATGTGAGTCATTGGCTTTTTCAGCCCTTCATTTAAATCTTTTAGCAGATACAATTTTTCTCCCAGCTGTTCATTCACACATTTTATATAAATACAAATTAAGCAAAATATGGCAACCCCACAAGCTGCTAAACGGAGTTCAAATAAATAAAAGTCAGTTCTAGTTTTAGTTTTTTCTTGACAATGCTGTAGTTTTAAAGTCACATGTAGCATTTTTGAGAGGAAACAAAGTTGGCAAGATATAAGTTTCTTATAGTTAAACTAAGTAGGGATAACCAGGCTATACCTTGAAAGGATCATAACAGCTTGTTTTTATCAGGGCTTTACTGCTTTTAAATGATATGCCTGTGCAAAATTAACATAATCTATATTTTGCATATTGCTCCTAATTTAAGTCATGCCAAAGCACAGAAAGCATGTGAAGCACTGTGCTTGCTTCTCAACTAAAAGGTTTATTAGTAGTAACTGGAGTTAGCATGACACTGTTTATAACCAGAGTCAGCAGCAGCTTCTGTGGTGGCTCATTATCACAAAGACCAAAACACATAAATGCTATTAGTCATTCTTACCTCCCTCCCAATTAATTTGCAGTTGTTGACAACAGTTCATCTTGTAAGTGCATTGCCAGCGTGGATACAGATGGACACGTGGTACTTTGGGGTTGGTAACTTAAGGACAGATTAAATGAGTTAGCCAGTGAAGATACATCCTCTCTAACTGTCAATGTACCAGTAAATGAAGTGTTCTTAAGAAATAAGTCTGATTGTCATGTGCAGAGCCACATTTTTCCCATTGAGCATCCTCTGTTCCCTGTGTCTGCTTTCTCCTGGAGTCTCTTCTTCTGTAACCGTCTGACAGGTGGTGTGATATATGCAGCAAATATCAGAACCTGTTTTGCCACTTTCTAATTAAAGTGACATACTTTTGAAGAAAGGTCATCTCGGAGCTACCTCAGTTTTAAATGAACAATATACTTTTGTGCCTTACTAAAATAAGGTCTTAATGCCCATGAAAGCAAATAATATGACATAATTTACCCCACATTCATTCCAGGACATAGTTCTAAAGTGTAAGATACTGGTATTGAAACTATCTCAGAGACTTAAAAAATCACCATGTTTTTCTTTTTCTTTTTTTTAACAGCTGTGGGACCTGCTGCAGAAGTTGCAGTTCATCATGACATACATAGCTCCCTGGCAGATTGCCTGGGGATCATCGTTCCATGTTTTTGCTCAGCTCTTTGCAATACCTCATATCCTTTATAAATCTGCTTTTCTTTATTCTTAAATTCCTTTTCATGTATGTAATTAATATACAGTGTTTGAACAAGGTGCAGAACTCCTAGATTATTTTAAAATGTGAAAATACATGGAGCATCTCTTCAGAAATACATTTTTCTCTCTTTCTTGGCTGCATGGGATCTGAAACTGGGAAAGCGAACTTTGACTCAAACTGGTCTGTTTATAGCTTCTCGTTTTCCATTCAGCCACATTCTGCAGATCACTTATTTCCACAGTCCTCAGCACTGACTTTTGATGCATTCAGAAAGGAATGTTGTGACTAACTTATTGACTTCAACTTGAATGAGCGCTTACATGTATGCAGAAACTAGTTTTGTGAAGTAAGGGCATATGGCAGACTAAGCTCTAAAATATTAGTTACTTTCTTAGTTGCTTCTAGTTGGTATCTCAGATACAAATAAATTTCAGTGAGCTAATGTCTGTTGCAACTGTCTTGATTTTTTTTTCCCTACCATTTCAGAAGGAGCTAGATTTTAACATTTTGATATACATTTTTTGTTGTGCTGAGAAGCATTCTCCATTTTAGCATTTCCACTTGTTTTATGAGTACTAATACATGTTCTTCAACGCCAAAGCAGTCCTTTGGAAACATTCTGTTTCAGTGCCTGTTCCAGGGCTGAGAACATGGTTTTGTGGATAAAACACGTTGACCCCCAAATGTTTTTAGAGTTAAAAAATGTATATTGGGAACAAAAATTTTTCAACTTAGAGTCAAATTCAATTAGAAGCTTGATTTAAGGTAGGAAAAAGATAAAAAATGAAATAAAACACTGTAACTGAACACATTTAACTTTATTGACATCTAAAGCATTTTCAGAGACTTACTTTTCATTTCTAACCTCTCAACCAAAATTGTAGAAGAAGAGTTGACAAAGTGGTTTTGGTTTAGACATACTGAAGAGTTTGCTTTGTATTGTCTATTAGATATATGCACTTAAGTCTTTGTCTCTTTCATCTCACAATGTTTCCTCCCACTTGAGTGATTTCTTCCCTCTGCTCTTTCTTTGCTGTGATATATTGAATCATATGCAGCATTGATGAACAGTGCTTATGTTAGGAAGAATAAGTGGGAGACTTGGACAGAGGAAAGTGTGGACGGAATAACTCCTGGAGGGAAAGGTTTAGATTGTCTAATTATGGAAGGGAAAGCATTACAAAAACAGTGATTTATCTGAGCATTTTGAGTGATTTGTAGCAAATTATTTCTGGATTTCACAACAAAAAGTTATTTTCATCTCTATTGTAGATATGAGCTGCAGGACAAGTGGATATAAAGTTACTTAGCAAGACATTTAAACATTAAGATTACATTTCAATGAGCTTCCTTTTGGTCACAAATATTTTGTGCAGGGATAATATTCATCTTGATAATAGTGACAGTCTTTGCAAAATGGAAAGTAAACTGCAGCATTTTGTTTGTTTGCACAGTTATTGCTAAAGTCATCTAGACTAGCTTTTTATTATTTATAGTATTCTTTGTAAATTAAAATCTGTCTTTTAAGGCCATGTTGCAATTAAGATACTGGTTAAATGCACAAGTTACTATTACCACAAATCTGCCTTTTTGCATGATTTTTTATTTGTTGTTACCATAACCCTGCAAACAGTAATGATAAATGCATGTTGTGGTCTGCAGAGGCACTAAGCGCTTACTGCATCATCTTGGCAGAGTTAATTATTTGTGCCTCTTCATATCCTAAATCATATCTGCCTTGATGAGCTTTTGCCATAGAACTCGGTAGTTCTGCACTCTTTAATGTATTTGATTCCAGTGTGCAGGACATGAAAGGCAACACATTGTGTAGCTTTGTCTGGTGGAGGCTGTAGAGCTTCCACCATTACAGAGCTTAAGGAATTTAGATTGAACATCTGTCAGGAGTCACATAATAGGCTTATCTCATCCTACCCTGTGGCTATTACATGGATTAGATGATCTCTCAGTGTCCCTCCTCATCCTGAAAGACCAGGAATGGGAATAGGATTCTGGCTTGAGGAGAGATCTGCAACTTCACTTCCCAGTGTTTAAATGGGTAAGACTGAGGATATGTGTTTATAGTTATCATCGCCCTGGGAAAAGTCAGTGTAGTTTGTAGTCAAAGGAGGCTTTTACTTAATAAATTAACAGTGAACCTTGGAAAGAGAGATTTTGTGGTTCAAATTATCCTGTTTACGAGAGTTTCTGCTTTGATAGTTTAAAGGTTAGAGCTCTAACATCAGAAAAGAATGACTTGTGACACTTGGTTCTCCTGCCCCTTAGGTGACCATTGCAAGGCCTATAGTAATTGCAAATAAAAATGTAGGTTTTGAGAAACAGATGATTTGAGTTGGTCTTACGGTATAGTTCTATTTTAAAAGGAGATGGAAGATTTTGAAAATGTCTTTCAGTTATTTGATTTAGATGTAAAGAGATTTTTAAATTATAAGAATGTATCCTCAAATACAACGTTTTATTTCATGCTGAAGAGTTTTTAGTTATGTTTTTCCTCAAAATTTGATTTTGGCCATCTTGAAAAGAAAATCCATTATTCACAAAGAACTGAGTTCTGCTTCTACAAAGTATAACCTAACAAAGATAGTACACAGGAAACCCGACCTGGAACGTAAAAAAGTCTGCCTGTGAGTTTTTGTTTTTTCTTTTATATTTTTTACTTAGGCATAATTAAAATATCGGTAGATAAAGGATTATCTAGTGAAAGTAAATTCAATACCATCTAATATAAAAAGCCTGATGACAGGTAATTGCCCACTGCACACATCAGCTATATGTGTAGGGCAGTCATGTACTGTTACTTGCTCTCCTGATCTTACATACATGAAACAGTTGAAATAACTTGTACAAGTCAAATGGGAAATTTCTCCCAACATAAATTCAGTAGATCACTGTATCTTTTATCAGAAAAAAAACTTACTAATGGTTATGTTTTGGACACAAACAATTCAGAGTCCTAAATGTCTTAACTCATGATGATGGTGATTTTAAATCAATCATGGTATTAGAATGCTCTTTAGAAAATCACATTTTCTGTCCCATTCAATCCTTCATGTTCTCTTTTTGTCTCTTCAGCTCCTGTGCCTCTTTCCCTTATATGACACTTGTAAATACTTGTTCATCTTTCACAGACAGTGCTGGTTCTGACAACATTGGAATGTGACATTTTAACTTTTTTTGATGCACATGCTTCCTGCTCTCTGTTCTCTGTTGCTTTTTGAACTTTAGACTCTGAGGGCAGAGTCTAATGCACAAAGACACTACTCCAGACCACTCTCTGTTAATAAGTTTGAAGGATTTGAGAGGTGTCGTTTTGTATATTTTGCAAATTGCTTTGAGAGCATGGCTAGCTCGCCTTTTTATGGACACACTGTACTACATGTACATACATACATGGTGATACATATGTTAAAGTGTTTTTTATAAGGCTTGGAGACTGTGAGACGCACATAAAGGATATTGCTGTAAGAGGATAAGCTACAAGACTGCGGTTATTGGATGATTTGACCTTAGTTTTAGTTTTAGATGCAGTTGATCTCTGTACTTTTATAGTGGCTCTGTAATTCATAACTTCTTTACTTGGCACCTTCCTCTCAAGAGAGGCGTATGGAAGGAAAACTGGTCTCTTATGCCAACTTAGAGACCTTTTTCCTGAGGTTTCATGGATGTGGTATGAAATAATGAAGAATTAAAGCCCCAAATTTAATTTATTTGGGGTTTTTTAGTCATGTTCCTTTCAACTTGCATCTTTTTTGGTATCCTTGTCTATCTCCTAACTTGTTTTCCCAGCAATATGAAAAATGACTTTAAACGTAAAGTAAGCTATGGATTCAGGCATTCATTATGAGGTTTATGTGTGATATTTACTGTTTCCCTCTCTTCACCTTCTCATTTCATATCTATTTCAAACAGTATGAAATGCTGAACATTTTTTACCTTTCAGTCAGCATAGAATATTAAATTGTCAGTAAGAATTAATGTGAAAGCATGATTTTAAGCCAGCAAGCTGGATTATAGAGGCATAGTTGTTTCTCTGCATACTATGTCATTCCAAAGTAAGGAGAAACTCCCAGAATGGAGTAATGGACACATTGGGAACTCGACTCCAGTGCAGAGAATGAAAAATTGCCAAGGAAGTGATTTGGGGGTGGGGGCTGTTTTAAACTCTGTGTCAGACTCTGGAAAGACCCTTTGTGTTATAGAAGGCATACTAGGTAGCTGGAAGTGGGCACTTTTTGCCATGCCTGTGCTCAGCTCGGGATCTGTGCTTGGGCAGAGGTTGGATAGAGTCACTCTACTAATGACATACTCAGTTCAGGCATGTTGCCTTCGTTACAACTATGTCGTATTGAAGAGCCACCAATTATATCCTGTTAATTGGCAATTTGGCACCACCTGCCTTCCTTCCCTTTTCCCTTTTGTCTCCTCCTCTTTGGTAAAATAAATAACAACAGCAAAAAGAAATAATTCAAAGAGCTGCCTCATTGATGGTTTAAAAGTATAACAAAAGCATGTGTGTTACCTTAACTTGTAATTTTCAGACTCTGCTATACTTTTTTTTCAAACCTTGGCCACTTCAGTCTTTTCTACACCACTGAGTCCATTTCTTGGTAGCGTCATCTTTATCGCATCGTATGCAAGACCAGTCAAGTTCTGGGAGAAAAACTACAAGTAAGACTATTCAAAAATTTTCTACACTAGTTATTTGTAGAGATTTTTCTCTAATTTCATTCTGGAGGTATTTTTTTCTTTCCAAAGATAATCCTTAAATTGTTGTAGGGCGTAAGAGGTTAGTCTTTGACTCCGATTCTGGTGTTGTACAATTCCCTGGTTATTCAATTATTTTTGAAAATGTATTTAAACAATTATTGGTATGTTGTAGATGAGGTGTCATGTTGCATTTGTTGTATAGACACACAGACATGAAGCTGTGATAAAACCCCACCACAGTAAAACTCTCAGTTGTCAGCCTTTTTTGTCTTGCTAGCTAGCGTTAGCAACTAAATCTCTGAAGCCTTTGGCACTAGAAGTCAGGCTGCATTTATTTTATACCAAACTGATTCATTGTTACTGTTTGGGTTGTGGCAGGTAACTCTCATAGTGAAGAGATGATGAGTGTGCATTATGACTTGATACAACTGATCTTGGAGGTTTACCAAATAATTGGTTAGTTTTGCCAGAATTTGGCTGACGTTCATTCAGTTTGACAAGGATGTAAACATAGAATATTGAAAAGATTGAATAAAAAGCTTCTGCTCCTTTGGCCCAGTAGGATTTGAGGGCACTTGGTAACTGGGCTCCCAAGAAGAGTACTGGAGATGAAGTACTGTGTCCAGTTCTAGGCTTCCCAGTTCAAGAGAGACGGGGAACTGCTGGAGAGACTCCAGTGCAGGGCCAGCAAGAATGATGAGGGAGCTGGAGCATCTCTTACAAGGAAAGGCTGTGGGACCTGGTGCTGAAGGGGGATCTCATCAATACTTCTAAGTACCTAAAGGGCAGGTGTTGACACGACAGGGTGAGTCTTTTTTCTGTAGTGCCCAGTGACAGGACAAACAAGCTGGAAAACAGGAAGTTCCACTTGATCATGACTAGAAACTTCTTTGCTGTAAAGGTGAGGGAGCCCTGGCACAGGCTGCCCAAGGAGAGTGTGGAGTCTAATTTTCTGGAGGTTTCCAAACCCACCGGGACACATTCCTGTGTGACCTGATGGAGGTGAACCTGCTTTAGCAGGGGATTGGACTGGATGATCTCTGGAGATCCCTTCCAACCCCCACCGTTCTGGGATTCTGTGAAGGTAGTTTTTTGCAGGGGTGGATAAGCAGTCTGCAACTGGGGGCTGGATTCAAAGTGGGGAGTCTTTTGAGTTATGTGCTGAGTAGTGCGTGAGCTTCTCAGCCCCTACTAACATGTAACCAGGCTTGAAGTAACTTACTGCAGCTGTAGAACAGCAGTTTGAGGCACAAAGTAAAAATTGCATTGGTCCAGTCCGGACTTGGTCATGCCAGTGAGAAGTGCTGTACACACTTCTTGCATTGATGCCACTCATGTATCTAAGTACCTCAGAATTCAAAACTATGAGTAACTGATTTTTTTCATTTTTAATCTTTTAAGAGTTTTATTTTGTTTGATTTTGACTTATGTCAGCGAATGAATATGTACTCATCTGTAAAGAAATTACACACAGTCAAGTCATGTGGAAGAGGCTCTGTATTTGTTCCTGAATTTGATGAGATTTGTGGAAACCTTCTGAGAGGAGATGAGTTTTGTACTCTGGGGACAGATCTCAACTAAGAATAAGGAAATTTTCCCTCAAAATACTTGAAATAATTGAATGAAGTGAGATGAGCCTCTCTCTGCTGCTTTATATCTTGACCCTTTTACATGTAAAAATTCAAAGGGATGGCATAGGTGCTTCCCTTCATAGCTGTGGAGATAAACTGGATTGGAAACTTCAGCTTGAGAGCAGAGTTGCTTTGGCTTATGTGCTGACCTGTCTCAGGGTTGCAGTGCCCCAAGCCCAGATATGCCCTGTGTTTTCACATACAGGAAGACAGAACAAAACAGATGGGGAAATAGGTATATAGATTTCCTTTCTGAAGTGGGTTGACAGTTTTGACAAGTTCAGCTCAGGGTATTCGTGGAAAGCCACAGGTTCACTACACTGCAGTCTGAGACACAGTCATAGAA
Organism: Colius striatus; assembly: GCF_028858725.1. Classification (NCBI taxonomy): domain Eukaryota; kingdom Metazoa; phylum Chordata; class Aves; order Coliiformes; family Coliidae; genus Colius; species Colius striatus. Next base: position 68,793,351 of record NC_084760.1, on the reverse strand, counting down.
AGCAGAATCTCTGGAAGGTTTTTTTCCATACTCATTGTCTGTTGACAGGAACTTTTGCCCAAGGGAAAGCTACCTTCCATGTGTTTTATACAGCCTTTTTGTTTTATAGTCGTTTTCAAACATTTCCTTGCTGTATTGACAACCACACATTTATACTAGGTACACAAAAACTCATTTTAGTTTATATGAAGGTAGTAAATTCTATGGTTATATTTTTTTTATAATTTAACCTCTTAATTGGACTAACTGAAAGCAATTTTGGCAAGAGGTATAGATATCAAAATATCATGGTTTTGTTTTTCTTCTAAGTCATAAATTGGGTTGCTTTCTTAGAGTGTCATATCTGTTTATCAGCATATGCACACTTCACTGCCATCAAGCAAACGATTTTCTCTTTGTTTCACTTCAGGAAAACTTATTTTTGCATCTCATTTGGGCCAATAGTATGAAATTAGATGAAGAAAAACCATCCAAATTATTTTCTGTAAAGTGAATCCAGAGTATAAGCTTTGGACATCAGCAAGTACGGAGTACCATGTTTATTAATAGAGCTAGGCCAGTAGACTGAGTAGTGAGCAACTGCTCCATCTGTTCCTTAAAATGTTGTTTTGATTGTCTCTACCTGGTATTTTCTGAATGCACACATTCATTGCGTTTCCAGTGTTTCTTTTAGTCCTACTTTTTCTGCTGGCAAAAGGGGAGATTGATTCCTCAGGTTTGTGACTGGGCATCTGCCACTCTAGATGATGCAAGCTAGAGCTGAATGTCTTAGAAAATTAAGATGATGGTTTGTTTGTTTCTTCAAGGAGATAGAAGAGCTCAAGCAGGTTAAAAATAAAGAAAAAAAAGATTCCTTTTAATAGTAATCAAACTGTGAAATTCCTAACAAGCTCTTCAGAATTCGAAGTCATACTGTGCCTGTTTGTGATCTTGCAATGTGTGCACAGTGCATGGGTGTTCTTCCCTGCAATCAGCAGATGCTGTTTGTTTATAGTGCGCACTTTGGTACTCACTGTGTGTAGAGTTTAGTACACCAATACATCACTGAGGTCAGGGATCTTTCAGAGGGGAAGAGAAGGGTGACTTTTAGAAGAAAAAATAAGGCAATAAGGAAGGTAAGGAAGAACAACTTCTCATGCAAACACCTTTTTTACAGCTTTTACTGCCATTGTTTGTTGTAGAGAGGAGGGTGTAAAATCAGAAAGCTGGCCTGCTGCCCATAAGCTGGTTGCCTCGTGGGAGTCCAACTATGAGAAATTTTCTCTTCTTTTCTTTTCCTCTTTTTTAAAAAAAGTTTGATGCAACACTGACTTTGTCCTGCTGCTAGCTTGGGTACTACTTCCCAGTTTGAAGAGTCCTGTTTTAGTCTTTATTTTCACAGCTGTTGTAATGATTAGGCTGTAGATGTCAGAGGGAGAAAAGGAAATAGCAGTAAATCTTGTTTAATGTATAGGCACTTTAAAGTGTAAAGTGTTTTTTCAAATGCTGTTGTTCCATTCCTTTGCTTTGCTTTTATTTCTTAAATACTTTGTCACCCTGCAGCCTCATTCTGTCCCTCTCCTCCCTTCCTCTTATCTTGCTTTGTATCTTGGATATGGCAGTGGACAGAACAGAGTAGGAAGTTTACTCTGGTTCCCCATTGGGTCTAACTGCTGGATCACATTGTGCAGCCTGTTCTCTGCTTCAGCTCTGACTTGTCCCTGCAGCAAACTGCCACTGGGAATCTAGAGATTTTGCTGTCTACAAGCCATTCATCTCTCCTGCTCCATCCTGTTTCTATTCTTTCTCCATCATCTGGTTCAGGGCCTTTTTTTTTTTTTTTGGGCAAGACACAGCTTGCATTTACTTTGAAGGGTCTTGAGTGAATTACAATGTAGTGTAACTGAATTAGCTAAATCATAGCCTCTAAAGAGGCTATGATTACATTGCCACTTATCTCAGAATGGCATTAGAAGACATCTCTTTGTGTTTAAGAGTATGTGAGCTTTCCTTTTCTCCATCTTTTTACAAAATGTATCACTGTGTTACTAGTCGAGTCATTGTGGTCTGGAAAGCATTGACCTGAAAAGTTAATACAGATGGAAATGGAGGATGAGGAAAAACTGCTCTGCCTCAGATCCAGTGCAGCTGGCATTTTGGTTTTTTTCTAGCAGCACCATTAACCTACCCATCATGGACAGCCTGCAGGTGGAATGGGTAGAGTTTTCACAGTGTAGACATAATTTGGGTTGACACCACATTATGCACGTGTGTGGGAAAAGAAGTTGTGAAAAGTACCCATCTGCTCCCTCTCTTTTGCCCCATAACAGGCCTTCCATTTCCAAATGCTTCCTTTCAACACACTCTAATACATCTGCTTTCCCTGTGAGACAGCTCATCCCTTACAGCTGGTGAAACCCCTGCTCCAAATACAAAACATCCTTCATTCATGTCTATGGGCCTAGTTTGGGAGCTGCCTGTTTGGACCTTTAAAGTTATGGGGTTTAGAGATGAATTACTTTTCAGTCTTTTGTTGCTATGATGTTCAATTTTCCATGTGTTCTTAGACCTCCATAGTGGTGATGTTTACAGAGGAAGAACTACAGCAGATGTTTATATTTCAGTAATGCCTTAGACATTGATTTATAATGAATATTTTAAAGAAAGGTACATGAACCTCTGAAGTCAACAATTATAGCATGACCTAAGCACGGGAGAATGGGGTTTTTTTCCCCCTAATTGACAGCAGTTAGTATTTGCCTTATTTCCTCAAATATCACTTCAGAAATCTTATGTTCTGACTACTATCACTGCCTATTCTCTACACTTAAGGTTCCTTCTGATATGAAAGCCACATTGCAGCCAGGAGTTGCACTGTCGACTGCCATCCATTTAGTTTCTTCTGAACTGTTTCTCTTTCTTTGCTAATTTTTGTGTTTCTCTCTGGCTGCTTCGACTTCTATACTGTTTTCTATGAATTGACCAGAACTGTATTGCAATTGCATGACTTAACTCTGGAGTGTACTGAGGTTTTAGTTCCTTTGTTATCAGCACTTACTCAGTTTTATGAATGCTAGTCCCTTTGATGACCATGGCTCTTCACCAAGTTGGCTTCAGGGCTTCTCCAGGCTTTTATTAAGTGTGAAGTTAATTTAGAACTCAGCAAAATCATAAGTTTCAGCATGTAGATAAAACCAAAATAGGAGCTTATTTGTGACTGGGCCTTAAAAGTCAGAACAAATAGGACCAATGAATAAATGGGTTTTAGTTTGCATTTTTGGTGTATTGCCTTCAAAACAGAAGGGCTGCCTGGCTCTGTTTATGGGGTATGTGGAATTTGGTGAGAGTCTTTCTGGAGACTTGAAAGGTGTTTAGATCCTTGAGCATCTAGCCTAGACTGGTACTGAAAGATGCTTAGTCATGGCTTGAATGCCATTGGATGTAGCATTCCTGCTGACTGTAGTGGCACTCCCTGGCTGGAAGTGATGGAAAAAGCCGAAACCTTAGCAACTTGCTGCTAATTTTTCTTTTGTTAATCTTCTCTTATAACTGACAGATTCCCCAATAAAGACAATTTTTTGGAGGGGAAAGAAATTGCTCTTCTATTGAAACAATGGGCATAAACTGGTCTTTGGAAGCTGTGCCCTGTTCTCCAGGTGCATGTGTTGCTGTGGTTCTGGCATTGGGGGAGAAAACAGAGAAAACCAAAACGTTTGAAGGAGCATCTTTATCTATACTTCAGGCTTAGTTCTTGTTGCGCCTTCTGAAGTTACATGTTATTCTATAGACTAACTTATCTGTCTTCTTAAGACCCTTCTCTGACTTGTCCCTGTTGTGTTGCCTATTTGCTATACATCTTCATGTTGCACACAACCAATACTGTCCATGGACTTGCACCTCCTTGGTTTGGGAGTCTTTAATCCATTTTCAGCAGATGTGTAGTGCTTTGAGGAGTGACAAAGCCACAGCATTCAGGTGTGGAGGTGTTGCTTCAGGTAAAGCCTCAGGCTAAAGGAAACACTACTAGAAATTGGGTTCCCTTCAGCATCTTGAACTGTGATCTGCCATGAAGTGACCTTGTGTGCACGTGTTTCCCTTTGGCCGCTTGCTGTAGCATAGAGATATGCACATCTCCTCTCCAGCCCAGCCCTCACCTTGTCACTTGACAGCTGGGCTGGAGGTGGGTCCACCTGAGAGCCAGGGGATGTTTTGAGAGCTGCTTACTGGGACAGGACTGCAGCTCCCTCCCCTTGTTACCAAGCAAAAAGTGGCTCCACACAAACCCATGACAGTAAGAATGGGCAAGGAAAACCAGACAACTTTAATGAAATAGTTCTGGTATTAAGATAAATGTTTTCTGAGTTGCCAGGAGTTTCACAGTCAAGGGAGACTGTTCAAAATTCCAAGTTGCATTTTAACTGTTTGGCAGTATCTCTTTAACTGGTAACATCTCCTCTTCTCAAATTTTGACCCGGCAGTCAATAAAACAAACTGAGGCTAACTGAATAGGAGACATATGTGTGATAATTAATTGGGAGTGCGTTCTGATTCAGTGCTCTGTACTTCCCTGCTGAGTTAAAGATGCATTCACAACTCCAATTCACTGAATCATTCCAAGAGGACAGAGCCAAGACAGAAGGGAGGTATCAGAGAAGGAATGCATGCTGAGGCCAGGCAGGAACACAAGCAGAGATCGAAACTGCGAGTGGGATAAATGAAAAGGGAAAGGAATGAGTTCTTGCGTATAGAGGAAAGGAAATCATGAGCATGATAGAAGATGACTTTTAATGATATTTGGAATGAAAGACAGCAACAGGGCATAAAGGAAAGAGGAGAATGGACTCAGAAAAAGGAAGCACATAATATTTTAAGAGCTCATGTAGATGTACAGTGGCACTAAAATTTTATAAGCTGTTTGTCTACTGCTTAGCTCCCAAATTATATAAACTAATGAGGTCAATTAACTCATGAAAATTTTGTCATATTGAGTATTGGAAACCTGTTGAAATGGATTGACTGAATGTCCATAAGAATGTTCTCAGCAAGTGTTCATCCCATTCACTTAGATAATGTACATCACCTCCTGGTTTAGATTTAACTGAACCAAGCATTTAGGGGCATCTGAGGTTCAGAGACTAAACTCAACCCTTCCATTCAAGAATATGATTACTCAGGCATCTTTTGTCAACATATGAGGAGAGTGGAGAAGCTGAGAACACAGAGAAGGTGTTCAGCAAGTGTAACCATTCTGAGGGTGACATGAAAGTTGTATACAGATACTAAAACTTTAATTAAGGTTCAGGGACTCTGCTTTTCATAGAATCATAGAATGGAAGGGACTTTTAGAGATCATCTAGTCCAACCCCTCTGCCAAAGCAGGTTCACCTAGATCAGGTCACACAGGAACATATCCAGGCAGGTTTTGAAGACCTCCAGAAAAGAAGACTCCACACCCTCCCTGTGCAGCCTGTGCCAGGGCTCCCTCACCCTCACAGTGAAATAGGTTTTTTTCCTTATGTTTAAATGGAACTTTTTGTATTCCAGTGTCTTCTCATTACCCCTTGTCCTGTCACTAGATACAATAGAAAAAAGGGATGCCCCAACCTCCTGACTTCCACCATTTAGATATTTGTAAATATTAATGAGATCTTCCCTCAGGCTCCTCTTCTCCAGACTAAACAGCCCCAGTTCCCATGGCCTTTCCTCATAAGGAAGATGTTCCAGTCCCCTGATCATCTTGATGTCCCTATGCTGGACTCTCTCTTCGCAAGTTCCCTGTCCCTCTTAAGCTGAGGACACCAAAACTGGACTCCAGATGGGGCCTCATTAGGGCAGAGTAGCGGGGGAGGAGAAACCTGCCTTGACGTGTTGGCCACACTCTTCTTGATGCATCCCAGGGTACCATTCACCTTCTTGTCCATGAGAACACATTGCTGGCTCATGGTTAGTTTATTACCAACCAGGACTCCCAGGTCTTAAATTCACACCTCTCATTTGCATCTTATTTGCTGCAGTGCTTCATTTTCAAAAAAGACATCAGAATATGCCAAATAAACATGCCGAGTTGTACTTCAGTAACTGACTGCAATTCAGATTTTGACAGCTAATTAAAATAACCCAAACCAAACCAAACAAACAAAAAAAACAAAGCAACCCCCAAAATCCCGAGAAACCAAACCAAAACAAGAAGCCCCACTGGACAAACCACAAAAAAACCCCAAAACCAAAGCCAAGAAGCTCTCAGAATCCATTGCAAAAACGTTTTTAAGTAAAGGACTCTAAGAACAGGAAACATTGGTAATAAGATCTTTCTGTGTTTTAAAAGATTCCTTCAACCATACTGTCTTTAACAACTGGAACTTTTTATGCTCTAGCCCTCTCTCAGTTTCAAAGTGTGCAATCAAAACTAGTTTTTATTATTGTTAGATGAAACATCGGAACAGTCAGGGAAAGAGGGGAAAAGGAAGCATGAAAAATAAGAATCAGAGCAAGTGATCAGGAAGGAGAAGATGTTTTCATTTTTAATAGATCTTTCTTTATTAACATGGGTTAAAGCTAAGGTTTCTCTTCTGTGCAGCTGTCCCGAAAACCTGGGCATGGTTATGCACAAAGGGGCTGTCAGCCTTTGCTCTTATAATCACACTGAAATCTTTCTGCGTTTTAGATGAAATTGATTTTAAACTACTTGGGCATGTTCACATTTCCAATTAGTACCATCATTTTTGCTTCTGTTGTCCTTCAAAAATTCATGGATGCCTACTTCTTCTGCCATCTCCTCATTCTCCCTCCTGGCTTCCTGTTGTAGCCTTCAACTACTACTATGTTTTTAATGCTAAGCCTCCCGTTTATAGTGCCAGCAGCGTAAGACATTCACACAGAAATGGATTTTTTTTCACAGGCTCTCATGAATAATCATAGGCCTGCAACACAGTGAAGTTTCTCTCTGTTAGAATTGCCTGTTAGATGTCATGGAAAGACAGATTAAAATTCATTGGACACGGGTGCAGAAGAACTTTGGATCTACCCTAGAAAGGCAACTTTTGCATCCCCCAGAGGGGAACTGCTTTTCTTTGGGTTCTTTTTTTTCTGTTTCAAAGTAGAGATCCCCTCCTTCACAGCAGGAAATCTGGAAATACTGAATTTGTGTTTTGGTGCAAAACACAGCAACAGCAAGGCAGATAGAACAGCTGCAATTTTATTTTCATCTTCTGGAAATATGCACAGCAATGATTTTTCTTTTTCCCTTTCTCCTCCTCAATTTGCATGATTCTACTGTATGTTCCTCAGGCACCCTAAATTCTCACTGGTTTTGCTACCTTTTGAAGAAAATTGGGAGAATAAGGAGAGAGGAGAAAGTCTTTCCAGGTTGAAAAATGAGGCAATATTTTAGACAAGGGAAAGTATAGAAAGTGACTTCACCCTTTTGCAAAGGGAAGCCATAGTTATGATGGCATGAACAGTGCTATGCAAACCAGTGGATTATCTCAGTGCCTGTGTAAATACTGGACTAAAAGAGCAAGAGATAGGAACCAAGCAGGATGTTGATTGAAATACCTTTAAAATTGCTGAAGACGTTCAAGCACAATCACTTTCTTTGTAGGGCAAGTGCTGAAGGACCTGCACTATTGCATTATTCTTTACATAGAATAATACTCTTTAGGAAGAAATCCAATTACTGAGCTAATTACCAGCTTGCATGAATGGTAACTACCAAATTTAAAGCAAGAGGCCACTGAACAAAAGCCCAAATTACTCACAAGGCCCAGAGTTCACTTTGAAGGGTCCTAGTTGACAGCAAAAAGCCCAAGATTAAAGGCTTTGCTGCTTTGATTGTTAGGTGTGTGGTGTGTTATAGTTTAATGCTATGCAAATTCCCGTCACCTTCAAGAAGGTACAAACAATAGCCTTGCTCACTAATAATTGTGGAAGATTTTTGAAGACCAAAATGGATTACCTGACTGAATTTATTCAACTAAACTGAATTTCCAGGCAGAAGTTTGCTTTACAAACTGTCTATATTACAGTAATTAAAAAAAAGAAATCATGCTTCAAAATATCTGTATAAAGATTTGGGTCTTCTAGTAGTGTCTGAAAAGGTAAATCCTTTCTTGCCTTGTGACCCAAGGCCCATATTTTAGCTGCTTAAGCAATTGTTACTGTGCTTGGAATGGAGAATCAAGCTTCAGCAGAGCCTGATTTTGTTTTGTTTGTCAGAGCTGTTCTGTTTCCTTCCCTTCTTCCCAGTCAGGCCATATTGTCTGTCTCAAAGTTTCCTAAAGCACTTGCAATCTGGGCAAAAAGATTCCTACTTATTATAGATTAGAATTTTCTGAAGTACTTCTTGATTTGTACGGGTCTTGATATGCCTTGAGAACAGAAATGCTTTATAGGTTTGTAAAAAAATGGGGTAAAGAATAGTATTGACTTATACCTCATACTGCCACACTGATTTCAGTGGGACTGAAAGTTAATAAGCAGTCTCATATTCTTAAAACATACACATTTGGAAATCAGCAGCATTTCTCTGCTGAGAATAGAAAATTGATTGAATTCTGTAACCTAATCTTTATGCTTACTCTTGCACATGTTCCAGTTGCAGGTGGATGTGTATCAGGGTAGAAGAATTCTGACAGCTTTTTTGAAGGAAAAAAAATATCATTCTTTATATTCTGAACTGCTTAGAACCCTCCCCCCACCCTGTTGCCTTTTTGGGTTGCAGAGGAAATGAAAATTGCAATTACAATAAGCCGAGCCAACCAGAGTCAGGAAGATAAATAATACATCAAATAAAATGTTAATCTCTGTAGATAATGTACTAATATTAATTACAAATAATTATAATTAAGATTTATATTGTCTCCAGCTGTATTCCTTGCAAATAAAGAACATGCCTTTTAAAAGCAAACATCAGTTGCTGGTAGGGAATAAGAAGTAAAGCAATTCTGTTCCTCCTCTGCCTGCTACAAGGAAGGCTGCATGTAATGTTTCTGTTGGTTGTTTTTCTGCAGCTTTTTGTGGGAGGCTGTAGAGGGTGAATGAAAAGGCTTTCTAACGTTAAAGATATCAATGGCATCCTTCTCCCAGTTGGCTTCAGCATGAGCTTATGGTTTCAGCTTGGAAACTTCCAACATTTTAAATAACTTGTATATTGACACACAAGATCCTGGGAGCCAATACTGAGATGAGAACCTCCAGACTCCCAGAGTCTCTGCTGTGCTTCAAAGACAACATTACCCTGGGTTTATACACTATCTTTTTTCAGTGTTATTGAAGCTGTTTGAAAACCTTCCATGTAACTTATATCCTTTTTGACGCATTCTTCCTCAGGCAATGTCTGAGTTCTCATAGTGAGCAACTAAATTTGGGCTTTGTAAACTGACTGGCTATCCATTAGCCCTTTCTAAATCTCCACTATGCCCTGTGCTCCTGTTGCATTTGGCCATGCCACTCTCACAGTTCAACAAAGGATGTGAGGAGGACCCTGTCTGACTGTCTCCCTCTGTTCCTGTACTGAGAAAGATGGTGCCTTGGCACTTTTCCAGCCGTATGCCCAGGTGGCCAAGAAGGCCAATGGCATCCTAGCTTGTATCAGAAGTAATGTGACTAGCAGGACCAAGGAAGTGACGGTCCCCTTATACACAGCACTGGTGAGGCTGCACCTTGAGTACTGTGTCCAGTTCTGGGACCCTCACTACAAGAAAGACACTGGAGTGTGTCCAGAGATGGACAACAAAGCTGATGAAGGGTCTAGAGGACAGGTCTTATGAGGAGCAGCTGAGGGAGCTGGGGTTATTTAGCCTCGAGGAGTCTGAGAGGACACATGACCACTCTCAACAACTACCTGAAAGGAGGCTGTAGTGAGGTGGGTGTCAATCTCTCTCCCAAGTAAGGAAAGATAGGATAAGAGGAAATGGCCTCAAGTTGCACCAGGTGAGATTTGGATTGGATGTTAGGAAGAACTTTTTCACTGAGAGGATTGTTGGAGATGGTTAGAGTCACCATCCCTGGAGATACTTAAAAGACACATAGATGAGATGCTGAGGACATAGTTTAGTAAAGAGCTTTTGCAAACAAAATGATTCTGTGATTCTATATCTGATTGATAAGGCCTTTTGCTGCAGCTAGTGATTGAGAACAAAGCTTTTGAGGCAATATTTATAATGAAGTGTCCTGAAATCTAAAGCACTACTGCCAGAGCAATGTTTCAAGGAAATTTATGTTTACTGGAGCATTTTTGTTAGCCTGGCTTTGACTTGTAGACTGATGTCTTGGAAAATGGATGCTTGGGAATTGCCTCCCTAGTCATCACAACCACCACTGCTTTCTGTTGGACACAAGTTTGCCCACAGTGATTTCCTCTTTCCTTTGTTAATGTGTTTTGTTACAGGCAGAAATAAAAGCTCATTCCAATCTACATTTTTGTTGTTTTCTGGTTTGTGACCACTTTTCCTGTGGTATTTATGGTTCAGTGCTACAATGAAAACACTGACAAGGGAATATGTCATTCATAAGGGAGACTGGGTTAATATCTGTACAGACTAAGGCACCGTAATTTACTCTTTTTCAAGTGATAAGAATGACTAGGAACTCCCTAATTGCTGCATAGCTAAATATAAAGTTAAATAAAGTGATTTTCTGTTGTTATTTTTCCATATACTAAGAGAAATATTTTGACACACAGAAAGCCCTTTAAGTCCAGATGTTTCCCTTAAGGCTTAGAAGGGAAGAAAGACTGTTTTAATATTCTTTCTATTCACTGTTTTGGTGGCACCTGGCTGATGTGGTTCTGGAGCCAGTTCAATTATTTAAGGATGTGGTGTTGTGTATTATCACAGATAATAGACAATGTTCTGAATGGACTCTGCTTCAGAAGAAAGAAAATGGGGAAGAAGGAGTTTAAGGAAAAGAAGAGGGGACATAAATACTTTGTTTTGTGTGCTGATAAACTACATCAATAGCGATACTTATGTCAAATAACTATATAAGCTTACTTATAAACTGCTTAATAGATTAGTGTATGAACTGCATAATGGTATAAACACAGAATGAGAAGTTACATTAAAGAAGAAAATAAAACTGTGGGTTTGGGAGAATCTTATTTTTTGGAAAAAAAAAAAAAGAAAGAAATGGCTGTACACATATCTTTATTTCCAGCACCAAAAGATCGGACCATTCCAACACCAGACTGGCAATTCAGATCGAAAAGGATGCAGGTATGGCTGGGAGCTTGAGTGTGTTGCTTGATCTGCAAAATGTGATTTACACCAATCGAGACTGTGCCTGGCAAGCTGAAGAGATGCACAGAGTTTAAATGTGTTAACAAGCCAGAGGGTTTTAAATATAGCAGAGCACCAGCTTTTAAGTTGTGTGACTTAATCAGTAAGTTCGCTCTTCGGTTATGTACCAGTGTTTCACGGTGAATCCCAGCCCCAGTGAGGGAAGTCAGGGTTTCATATTTGGATTTCTTCCACTTCAGTGTTCTGTGGCTTATTTTGTTTTGCCACTGAGGTGTCAGGGGCTTGTATTGTGGAGGCATTAGTTTACATTGTAATAATTGCTGTTAAATTTTTATTCTACATTCCTCCCCCCAATCCTTTTCCATTACATCAGTAGCATGAACAAATACACATCTTCAGTAAGAAAGGGAATGTAATCTGGGAAACTGTCTCCAAGAAGGTGAGAGAGGTATTAACAATTTGAGGCATATTTAGTGCTCTTTCATTATTAATCATTTCAAGGCAGGGAATTAGGATGTTTCCCAAGGCTATTCTGTCATCTAACCTTTAGCATTATTATATATGCTAATAAGTTAATTATGTTTTAAACCTTGTAGCTAAAGCAAAGCATTCCTTGTGTGTGTGTGCTTAAAATATTCATTTTATGACTCATTTAGATTTTGACCAAACATATTTCAGAAGCTGAGTGTGTCTGTATGTGTATACACACCTGCATGCATATACGTAGCAGGACTGGAGACACCCTGGCCAAGGTGATGAAAAGCACCTTAGTAACATGCCTACTCCTCTTCTTGTGTTGAGAAACAATTTGTAGGGGAAGCTATAGCTTGTCATCCTCTGTTATTTTTTTTCTTTTTTTTTTTTTTCCTGGATGTTAGATCTGCTCCTAAATATCCACATACATAAACATGAATGTGTAACTGCACATATGTATCCACATACACTTTCACATATACAAACACACCTTCAAGCCGTTGATTTGTACTTGGAAATCCATTCATGCACCAGCATTTTAAAGATATTGAAGGTGAGACATGGATGTGTTGTAGAAAAGAAAAGCAGTTCTCATGTTGAGCATATATTATGTAAAAGAGTACATGCACAAGATGACACCACATTGGATTATGTGGCACTGTCAGCGTTTGTGAAAGGTTCATTCCCTTTCAGGTGATCACCATCACAAAGTGTTACTTTTAATCCAGTTAAATGCCAAAGACCTTTGAGAAGACACTTCTAGACAGTGATGGGGTGTTTTTCACCTGGACAGCTGGTCCAAGCAGTGTGTAATTGGGCAGCTAATACTTTTAAAGAAATTGTAGCAATTCTAGTGGTGAATGAACCTTGTTTCATTCAGTTATACTAAGTGACATCTTTTAAAATATGTATGCTCAAGTACCAACAGATGCTTTATGGAGAAAGCCTTGAAAAATTCCTGGAAGACTAAAAGAAACAGATACCAATAAAATTTATGTGTGACTGAATTCTTTAAAAATCTCAGAAGTAATATTCAAATTTCAGGTTAGGTACTGAAATAATGATGATTTCTCGTTTCTTAAAATTAAGAACAATATGTAGACTTTAACTTAGCATTGCAGAGACTTTTGGTGGAGCCAAAAACTTCTTGCTCTTGGAAAACATAGAAGCGATTTGATCCAGTCTGAAATAGGTGTTATCACTAATTTGATGTTCTATTTACAATATTGTTCACATTAAACAAAAGTTTCAGGCCTGATTCTCTGAAGGGCTGAAAACCACCTGGAAAATGCAGATTGCGCAAAGTATCAGGAAGATGTTATCCAGATAGAGGAAGACATTTTATGCAGGAATAAAAACAGAACACAGGAATTTATGATGAATGACTTAGTGTATTATAAATATTTTTTCTTTACAAATGTGTGCTGCTCTGGTTGTAGGAAATGATGACAATAATCTCAACTCCATTTTTTATGAGCATTTGACAAGATCTCTGCAGGAGTCTCTTTGTGGAGATTTGATTCTAGGCCGCTGGGGAAACTACAACACAGGAGACTGTTTTATTCTGGCATCGGATTATTTAAATGCCTTTGTGCACTTGATCGAAATTGGAAATGGCCTTGTCACCTTTCAGCTCAGAGGGCTGGAATTTCGAGGTAAGGATCCCTGATGATGTAAATAACAAAAAAAAAAAAAACCCAACAGCAAACCTTGTCTGGCTTTTTAATCTATGACAATTATAGCACGATATAGAGTTTAAAGACCTTTCTCTCTTTTAACAGATATTTGTCTATCTGTCTAAAAACTCTTTACTTCTTTGTATCATTATTTGAATGACAATGTTTTCAAGCCTAGATGCTGAGAAATTTGGAGTAATGTTCTGCTGTATCATAAGACTTTATAAAAGAAGGCATGTTGAATTATTTACTTGGTTCATAGATCTTTTAGGTTATGCATAGTTGTATTACCAGATTATTTCTTTTCCTTCATAACCATGAAATCCCAAGTTGTTCTTAAAATTCTTCAATCCCCCAAAACCTGTTTTTGAAAAATCCCCATGTACCATAAGACTCTTCCCATGAAAAATATCCCGTGTCAGTTCATACGAGGTGCCAATGGTGAAATGGTTTCTGTCACAGTAGAACAGGAGAAGCAAGTCAGGGCTTCATATTTCTCTTATTTAGGAGTTGCTGACTTCAGTTGATGAAGAAGGGACCTTGCTTTCTCCCTGGTTGGTACATTCCTCTGCCAGGACAGTCTTCTTTAAGGAATGCATCTCCTTCCTCAGTGGTGTGGCTTTTGTGAGGCCAGTTGCTCGTAGTGTCATACTTTTGTCCTTTTGCCTGTTGTCGTTGCTAGAGTAGGAAGAAAAAGGAAGGTGAACCCACAAGACTTTCAGACAGCTTTTAAATTTTGCTCATGATACATCTTGGTTGCTTGGGTTTGTAACCTTTCAAAGACACCACTTTGTAACTGTGGGTGATAGGGTTTTTGAAATCCCAGCTTCCCACGTTTAAGGGCTGAGTATCTAATGGGCAATGTGTAGAGGAGTGTATAAGCAAGGTGACTTTTCAACAAGGTTGAGTATGAGAAAATAGGAGACTGGCTCTTTGAATGCACTTAGGTGTGGGAGGATTAGAATAGGAAATAACATGTGTGAGCTCAAGTCTTGACTCTGTGACAGACTCCCTGTAGGATGTTGAACAGGTTGTGGTAAATGGTTGATGTTCACTCTCCTTCCTGTATGGTAGAGACAAAGATAACTCTCCTGTATGTTAAGAAAAGCTATGCAGGATACAGTAAGTACGTGAAACAGCTTGGTATTGTAGTACTTGGAGAGCTAGCTATTCAGTACAAAGATAAATTGTAAGAAAAAGCAACTGGGAAGGAAGAGAAAGAATTTGTTTCTCAGCCTTATAATTTCCTCTTGTTCTTGATGGTGATTATGATGATAAATGTATGGCTCTGTGCCTTTCTTGAACTTCAAAGCTATCTGTGCAAGTATCATCTTCTCCTTGCGTGCCCCCAAGGCAAGCAGTGGTGCTTCTGTGTCAGAGATAGGTACTGAGACTAAGTATCCCATGGAGTCCACAGGTGGAAAGATATTTTTAATGGTAGATTTAGAATTTGCAATTACTTCTTCTTTCAAATCTATGCTAGATAAATGTAGATTTATGTTGTTCTGCAAGAACAGCTTAAAGCTGTGGCAGTTCAAATCTCTCAGTTTAGAGTACCACTGGTTTCACAGGCTGGTAAATCTCTGACATAATTGCCCTTTTTTTAAAGACAGTTTTAGTCAGCTTGTCGTTTTTGGTTCTTCTTAGGTTGCTCACAGTTATTTATGGAAACTGAAGTAAAAAAAAAAAAGTTAATTCAAAAGGAAAAGAGACTTCCAAGAGGGATATTTGTAGTTTAAATAAGAGACATATCTTGGACGACATTGACACCGTTCAGATTTGTTAGAATTTTGTGTAAGCAGGATGATGTACATTTCCATTAACTTGCATTCTAATTTCAGGAAATCAGCTTTTTTCATCGTCCTTTTGTGTTAAAATAGTTCATTGTAGGATTTGAAACAGAAAAAAGAAATCTCACTCTTACGTTTAAATTACAGAAGTTTTGTGAGTGGTTTTCTTCCCTTTACGCAGTTGCCATCTACTGCTGGGTCCCTCTCTATCATCACCATCTGCAGGTGGTTCAAGAAAAGTAAATCTTGGAAACTGAGATGAGAAAATGACAGGATGCTCAAACCACATGCTATCTGGAAAAAAAGATTAGGACCCTAGCAGATGGGCTTAATGAACTGGAAAAAGTTGAGTGGTGAACAACTGGATAGGGTTGCAAAGTGGTTTGGGAAGGCTTTGACTTTTAGCCAGAATGGTTCATTACCAGGTGAGTGCCATTTTGCATTTGAATCTGAGAGCAAAGCTCAAAAGTTGCAGTGTGCCACCTGTCAAGGCATCACTGTATTCCCTACAATCACAGTTTAAGTAACTTAAATGAGTCTGAAAATTGACCTTTCTGTGCAGATTGCCTAACACTGTTCAGTGTTAGTACTGTAGCCAGTTTGCTTCATGAATAGATCCAACATGTCTATTGGCTGCAACAGGTACTTCAAGAAGTAAGTCTATGTTTACTTTGAAAATGAGTGAATCACAACAGTCTCTGTCTATGACTGTTTTCCCTTTATGAGTAAAGTAGAAGCAGTATTTGCATTGTGGACCTCTGCGTTTTCCTATGGATATTGCTCATTGTGGTAGCTGAAAAGCTGGACCAGCAATGCTGCCACAGTAATGCACAAGGAAGGGGTCAGAGACACTTCAGAATTGAAGTGTACTGGTGGTAGCAGGTACTGCCTCCTCAGTTTGCAGTCTAGCCTAATTGAGAGTTGACGTTATGAATGGCTGATCCAGATGCCTTTCTAACTGTATGTACTGGAAGTGTTTGGCTCAGCTTTTAAATGAAAAAAAAAACCAACCAAACAACAAAC
This sequence comes from Colius striatus, assembly GCF_028858725.1. Taxonomy (NCBI): domain Eukaryota; kingdom Metazoa; phylum Chordata; class Aves; order Coliiformes; family Coliidae; genus Colius; species Colius striatus. The sequence goes on along the minus strand of NC_084760.1, from coordinate 68,777,172 downwards.
CCAAAACCAAACCCCTGCAGGAACAGTAAGAAGATACAGACTGAGTAGAATGAAATAATAGAGTCAGCAAAGCTGAGATTTCTCTTATCTGTTGTTAGTTCTGTTTGAATTAAGCACCTTGTGTGAATTAGTTGATCACTCTCCCTTTCTATAGACTAAGATGTTTGTTCATCCTGTGTGTAAAGCACGGGGGGAGACTCAGTGTGTCCAGGCATTCAGAGGAGATGCCCAACTCCTCCTTGGCCAAGAATGAAGAGAGCGTTGTAATGAGTCCAGGCTAGGTGAAAACTTCCAGGTAACTGCACATGAGTGTGAGGGACTAAAGCCCTTTGGTAACTCGCTAAAATGCTAAAAGCAGCCTGCCAGAAGAAATACATAATATATCATTTAATTTGAAAGGAAGAGACAAGGGAAAACCCAAAGTCAGCGAACAAGCAGAAAGACTGTCAAAATATCTAGCTACTGCGAGTTCCCTGTAAAACAAGGAAGATGCAGAATATTTTCTTGTTTAGTCTATGCCTCCGCAAAATGTCATTTGGAGAATATCCAGTTAGGGCATTACATTTACAGAAATTATGGATGGTGATGCTGAAGTCTTGAGGAGCTGTTTTCTAACTCATGCCCAATATTCTTCAATCACGTAATTAACTTCTGAATCTCTGCTACAATTTTTTTATTACTGAATGTTGCACGTGCAATATTCATGCTTCACTTGGAACTTCATTAGAAGAATCAAGGAAAGAAGTGCAGGGCAGACACAGATGTAATTGTACATAGTGGAAGGCAGCTGTGACAGCAGGATGGGATTGCCTTTGGGGCTTTCTCTCTGTTAGCTCACTTATTTCCCACGCAAAATGGTGTATGAATGCAGCCAGTTTAGGGTATACGCTTCAGGCACAGTAATGATGTCTAATTCTGCAGTGTATGTGTAAGTGGTATAGTTTTATTACAGTAGCAAGTACATTACCAGTGTAAGGAACTGGTGTTTGATTTTTGTGTCTGAAGGCTCTGTATCACTTGCAAGAATCATTCTTTATTTAAAGAGTGGTTGCAACTTTCACTCCTTGTTTTACAAATCAGGCTGCCTAGGGAGGGTGTGGAGTCTCCTTCTCTGGAGGTTTTCAAATTCACCTGGATGCATTCTTGTGTGACCTAATAGAGGACAACCTGCTTTAGCAGAGGATTAAACTGAATGCTCTCTAAAGTCCTTTCCAACCCCTGTCATTCTGTGAAATCAGTTCTTTCTGCTGGGAAATAAAAGTGCTCACCTTCAAATGTTTTCCAAGACCGCACCTGGAATATGTTCAGTGTATGCACCATCTAAATGTATTGATAAATTACAAGGAGTTCAGAGAAAAGCAGCCATTTTTAACACGTTTCTTTGGAGAAGAGGTTAAAAACCAGAAACACATATTTTATGGGAAAGAACAAAGGCTGGGAGACACAAATGCTCAAAAATATTAGAGGCATGAGTAGGAAGAATGCTAAGGGGTTTCTTTAATCTCGGTGATTTAATTGTGAAGAATGGCATGAAATGAGGAAGAGGATATTTTATGTTGAATGAAGGAAATCTGTGATGTACAAGTCTTTCTAGGTATACAGTAATGCTCCAGCAGTGGAAGCCATCTATGAATTTCCAATAGGCTTAGAATAGTTTCTGTAGCACAGACAAGAATAAATATTTGGTGTCCTTTTTCCCCCTTTCTTCCCTTCCGCAATTTTGGATGTATATATGAGTGTACTGGAGAAGACCTCTGGAACGAAGATGTTAAATGCACTGCAGGCTTTTTCTTGAGAAAATGACTCTGCCAGAAACAAAATGTTGTGTCTTGCATTGCACTCCAGAAGAGATGAAATGAGAGGTTTTTGTGATATTTGGTAGCTGAAAGTTTAACAGCTAGAATCCTTAGACAATGCTTTCTTCCACCTAGGCTTCCATAATGTGTCTCTGTGGATCAAGTAAATGAAAGGTTTCTGAGGAGAGAGGATGATGGTTATTAGACTGACTGATCTGGTTTGAAAACCAGACTATTTTTCAGGCATAGAAGCCCCTGAAGCAGCAGAAAACCAAACCACAGTTTTATAACTAATAGCTTTGATGTTTGAGAAGTAGATACTGTCTTTTAAGTGCTGAGATTTTTCTTTGAAACAACCTGAAACTATCAGAGCTTGTAAACTGCTATTCTAATCCCAATTCCACAAGAAAAATAGCAGGAAGGAGACAAAACAGATGGAATATGTCCAGTTTTGGGGTTCATGAGTTTCTATTTGGGAGCCTAGTTCACTCATTTTTGAAGTATTTTTGTTCTGTGTTTCTAGAGCTTGTTGCAGGGGAAGGTGTCCTTTCACCGGCTGTAATTATGCTCTTTGTGCTTCCTCTGGATGATAACTTGCTGCTTATTAAGCTGCTAACCTGAGCCTTCTCCATCAGAATTTGGGAGTGCTCAGATTGGCGGCAGAGCTTGGTGGAGCAGAGTCAGATATTTCCAGTGTAACGCATTTATTTGTAAAACATTCATGTGTGCCATTTTGCCAAACAAATAGCAACTCGGCATTTTTGTAGACTTGCAGGCCATGCTCTTCATTGACAAAAAGAGTTACTTTGGGCATCGGTCCCTCTTTGTGGCTCCTAACTCCATCTCTCCAACTTAACACTTAGTTAAGTCCCCTAAAAGCTGGTTGTTTGGGTCAAAGAGTAAAACTTGAAATGCCTAGTGCAGGAGAGTGATTTATGATCTTAATATCTGTGGGCTAGAGTCAGTGCCTTAGCCCTCAGAGCCTTTTCCATGTACCTTTGCATTCTAGCTACTTATTATACATCAGCAATCCTTAGTGCTCAAGCTATCATTACCTTTAGCCACAATAATTAGTCCCCATTATAGATATGTGATTAAACTGGAGTGTTTTATGGAAATTAAAACCACTTCTAAAAGTATGTGATTGTGTTATGGGATTTTCTTTCTGGCCCTTCTGAACTGAACTTTTCACTCACCAAGTTTCCAAAATTGAATTCAAAAGCACACTTTGATTTCGGCCTTAAATTCTAGAAGGCTAGTTGGTCATTAATTCTGGTGTATTTGATGTGTCCTCCTGAGGTGAGATTACAGTCTTCAGTTTCAATTTTCTCATTTCCATTTAGGTCAGATCATTCTGGCAGAGCACAAGTCAGTCCTCAAATGCTGATGCGTCAGGAAAATAGAAAGAGCTCCAAGTTCTCACCCTGCTTTTCTCCTCAGCTCACATGGATTGACCTTGCTTTGTTCAGCTGGCACATGTTCTTGCATTGATGGATTTTTGGCAGCCATCCAGTGTTAGATATCTTGGAAATGAATCGGTCTCATCTATGCTAGCAAGGGTCACGGTGAATGGCTAAGCTTGAGTGAAGCATGGGAGCTGTTTTTCTTTCTACTGCAGAAAGAAATGTAAAAAAAGGAAATGTTTTCCCTGAGATTTTCAAATGACTAATTACTAGTGACAACATTTTCCTACATTTTAGTATTTAATGATACTACACTTAATTATATTACAGAACTGAAGAGCACGTTCTGCTCCTTGCTCTTTGATTTTATAAATAATTCTCTCAGAGTTGCCTGGACTTGATATTTTTTTGGAGAAGCGATATAAAAATTGTCATTTAAGTCATCATCATATACACAAAAGTTTCAGGTCATAGTTTTGTAAAAGTTGTACACAAATGCTTAATTTCATTTACTGTGACTTGTCCCTTTTGGCTCAGTGCATAAAGCTGAGCACATTCTCTTTGTCTCTGCAGTGCCAGTGTCTACACTAGAGAGAATTCATGTGTAGGCATTGGTAAAATGAAAATTCTCAGTAACATGCAAATCTCTGGCATTGAAGTCCAGCCAGTGCATTATGAATTCAAGTAAGGCTCAATTAAAGGTGAGAGAAAATTACTAGCAGTATTTCTAGAACTAACTGCAAGAATTGGGAGGGAACCAACATGTACTTGAGTGTCGAGCCTGCATTTTGTCTTTGCAGATTTGAGTCTTTTTACTAGATATCATTTAGAAATACTAATCAGCAGCATGACAATAGGAGTAGGGATTTGGTGGTTTATCAGACCACTGGCCATGGCTTAGATTACACCTTTAAAGTTAACAGGGGTACTCCAGAGGCTCTGCAAGCACTCAAGATACCAAATCCCAAAGTTCGTAGTACCAAAGCCCATTAAACAGCCTTTCTTAAGCAAGTGCACGCTACCCTGATGTTGAAGAGCACAGGTTTGATTTCATTCTTGGGAACAAATCTGCAAGCTGACCACATGAGCTCCTTTTGTTGATTCCCAGAGCTTTTGCAATAACACCATCCCAGTTAGAATGTCTCTCGCTTCCCAAGTTCAGTGTTGTCCCCTGTAGTGTGATTTGAGCTTTAGTTGATTAAAATTACCTAACAACTTGGAGACATTTTAGCATCTTCTTCTATTTGTTTTGCATGTGATGACAGCTTCCTGCAAACATTTTAGGGTCTCTTAAATTCACCTCATAGTTGCTTTGCCAGCCTCTCTATATTTCAGGAAATAAACAGCTTAAGAAAACTAGTAATTAACAGAATTTGCAGAAACATTATTTGGTATTTATTAATAGAGAGAATACAAAGAGCACATAGAAACAGCCAGCATTCTAGAGGGATGGAGTGTTATAGTTCCATACCAAAAGAAAAAATATTTAAGAACAGAGCTACATAAACTGAACAAAGACATCTTTAATTCCCTTAGTTGCAGGGGGCTCAGTGACAGTTGTTTATTAGGCTTGTGTTTTTCATCACGTACAAACATTTGGCAATACTTAATTTAGCACCTGAAATGATGTTATATTTTCTCTTAAATTCAGTTTAATATTGGGAGACCTTTGAAATCTGAAAAATAAACATAACAACATACCAACAGCACCAGCACAGAGCAGTTATTTTACTCTTTTCAAGCTATGTACAAAGGAATATGCCTTTCCTTACTTCAGTTTGAGTAGGATATCTTTTGACTTGACTTCAGAGAAGTATTCATTGACCCAAAGCAGTTGCTGCATTTTTTGCTGTTGAGCAGTAAGTGTTAATTCATGTAGAAATCTGTGAAATATGAAGCAGAAACAGTCCAGCTCATGTCCAGTCCAACTGGAAATGTCAGCTTGATAGGTCATGTTTAGTACTTCGTGGCAGTGTTGAAAGATGTTTATGTCTTGAAGACATTTAATAATTTGTCATATTGTATATCTCTGAAGTCCAAGGAGGAATATGTATCAGGGTGTGAAAAACACTGAGTTCACAATGTAAATTTTCACTCATACAAAACAGAGCAGAGATTACTGAAATATAGTGGATCTCTTAGGGCTACAGTCCTGATTTTCTTGCATGTTTCCTTCAGATCTTTCTAGTTTTCTTTTTTTTCTTATATGTTTTTACTTGCTGGGTATATTTGAAAAGGTGCACAGGCACAAAAAGAGAAGGTAATAACCAGTACTTTAACATATTTTGCTATATTTTGAAAAGCTCTTCTTAGCACAGAAAGAGGAATATTCTGGGTGCTGCTTCTATTGGTACAAACTAAAATCCACAGGTTGTTGAACAGACAGTTGTGATGGGACAAGGACTGGCAGTTTGAGGGCACGGGGACTGTCATGACGCTCCACAGAAAGGCCTTTTGGGATGCTGCTTTGCTCCAGGCTCTCTTTCAGGGTGCTGGCAAACCATGGGGGATTGGAGCTGTCACTGTTCTTTCCTGGTCCAATGTTCAGACGATGAACATAGCCAAAATCTTCTCCCATTGACAGTGACACAATGGAATGGGTCTGTTGCTCCTGGCAGGGGATGTACATGTCTGTTGAACTGCAACACAGTGTCTAGCACCTTCCTCTCTTATTGAGACTGTTTAGAAGCTGATGGAGCCAGCTCTCTTGTGGGGTGATGCTGAACCATTGGCAAAAGGCCCATGCAAGGCATATGTGTAACTCGTATCACAGGAGGTGGTCTTGAAAGATGGCTTATGTACAGATTCAGTGGAGAGTAAGTTCTGCCACATCCCACAGGAAATAAATTTTAAGATCCAGACATCAAGAACATAGAACACATGTATTTTGAGAACAGTGGGGGAAGCACATGAGTATCCACTGCTGTTTTGATTTGTAGTACCCTACTATGTGGTGTAGTAACCACATTCGTAATTTCAAACCCCAAAGAGCTCAGCTTGACCATCTAGTGTGCACAGCACCGACGAAGAAATGCAGAGTCTCCAGAGCAGACATTGTTATTGTTTCTGTGTCTGCTTCATGACTTCTCTTTGAGGTAACATCTCTTTTCCAGAAAGGTTTACTGTATTTTGATCTACAGCCTGTGTAACAGGCTAATTAGAAAGCTATTCTGTCTTCATGATATACTGCCACTGGTGCTCTTCATTAGAGATGTTTGATGCAGAGCAGCTTTTACTCTGTTGGGAGATCAAACGACTTGGTGGATGTTATTTTTGGAACCTGCTTTCCAAGATAGTTTGCTAAAACCCAAATTTTAAAAGTGTTCTGACACACTGTAAAATCTTTGTTTGCATCCTGTATGTTATTTGAAGAAGCAGGCTGAGACTTGTATCAGTTTGCTTAATGTGCCTGACGGAGTGAGTCTCTTTAGTGTTGCTTCCTGGTGAGTTTTTATTAAGGTAGAAGCTGTGGTTTAGCTCAACTGAGAACCAAATGCCTCGACTGTCACATCAGGCCCTTTTGGCTTTTATAGGTGATAGCAAATAAATAATGTACAGCTCTTTGTTTGCCACTGTGCGTGGATCAATTAGCACATCTAATTTGTTGCTGTAGCTCTTTCTATTAGATTTTTGCATCCGATAATCCTACCTGTTCAGTTTGGGAGATGTCTTTTGTTTCCTCCTCCCCCAATAACTGGCAGCATACTCTCTTTTTCTCACTGCCAAGGGACATATTGCCAGCAGAGAGAAGTGGAAGCTATAACAGAAGGAGATGAAGACAATGAAGGCTGCTGCTGTTGTAAGCCCGGGCACTTGCCTCACTTGTTGTCATGTAATGCAGCCTTTAACCTCCGATGGCTGACATGGGAAATAACACGAACCCAGTACATCCTGGAAGGATACAGCATCATTGATAACAACGCTGCAACAATGCTGCAAGTGTTTGATCTGCGGAGAATACTTATCAGATATTATATAAAGGTAAACTCTTTGGGAAAGTGTGCTGTGTTCCTAGGCAGGTTTGTCAAACAGGATGAATGTGGGCTGTCTATAGAGGAATGAGCGTTTCAAGTTTTGGCTTGGTGTTTATTCATTTGCACTACTGGCAGTCAGACTGATCTGATGTTAGGTAGGAGTAATTAATTCTTGTCTCCCTTTGCTGTGTTTGATTCTGGCCACTTAGACAGCTCAGCTAGTACAGAAAATCGCAGTCATGCCGATGCAGAAATCAAGAAGGTAAGTTATCCTCTAGCCATAAAATCAGAGGGAGCATACTTACAAAGCAAATCTTCGCTGACAGTTTGTTATTTCTTCTTGGCTTGGCCTTTGCACTGTTTTTTCTGGGAGAGGGAAAAAAAAAGATCAAGAAGAATAAAGTTCTTGGGAAATCTCTGAAGAGCTGTTTCTCAAATGTGCATTTATAGTATGCAAACCCCCTTCTTACCTGCTGTTTTACATTTATACCACAGCACATTTGAAGTTGGTTTATTCCACTGCTTAAACAGCAATTCATTTACATCACTTCCATATTTGCATTATTGTTATTAAGATCACAATGACCACACATATTATTTTTTCAAAATAATTGAACCTTATAGTCTAGCGAGACATCTTCAACCTCTGCCAAATGGTTTCCAGACCAGCAAATTAAGAAATTGCTGAGCTTTGCTTGTCTGAGACAAGACCCAAATGCACTCTCTTATGCCACTGAGATTGTCACTAAAGCTCCCAGCCATTCCTGACATCTCCTTCCTACTTACATCTCTGCAGTGTGAAAATCTTGTCAACCTTATAGACACCTGTTGTAAATAAATTAATCACCTTATTTTGCAAGTGAGCCACAACAGTAAAAACAAGATTGTTGCCTCACAAAGCTGCTTTGATCGTGCAGTTGATTACTTTGTAAAATGCAGACTGCGATTTCGTAAATAATTTTACAGACAGTAGGGCCTGGTAACCAACCTGCTTTGTTTAATTAACTAATTAGAAACAAAACTACATGTGAGCATATTTTTTTCATTTTATAAGTGTATCTTGTGGCTATAAATTAAATTGGTTTTAAGCAATGCATCTAAACTAAAAGAACCCAACCTTCTTTAAACTGAAATGAATGTGTTGCTGCAATGGCTTTGCTTTTCTTTAAATAACCTGAATATAAACTGATGCAAGCTGGTATATGACTCAGCTTTTGATGGTAAACAAGACCGAAAAAATTCCCAGTCTAAGCTGCAATCCAATCAACAGCTTATGAGTTTAAAGCAGTTAAGAATTGTGCTTTATACAGTGGAGCTTTTAAGTTGCGTTTTAGTCAGCTAATATGTAAAGGGCTTGTGGAAAGCGTGAGGTTCATCACCTGGGAAGTAAAACTTAACTGAAAGATAATTTAGGGCTTCTGGTTCTGTACATTCTTGAGAAGCATCTGACATAAGATAGCGTAGATAAACTTTTGTCTCATATGAAAACCCACCTGGACGAGTTCCTGTGTGACCTACTCTAGGTGGTCCTGCTCTGGCGGATTGGACCAGATGATCTTTCACGGTGCCTTTCAGCCCTTGAGATTCTGTGATTCTTTGATGCCAGTGTGGTTAATTAATCTTGTTTTAAGTAGAAGGCAGGTGAGTTAAATGATCTCCACTCTACTGAGCTATGCTGTGGCTCCATCTCTGTATGCAGATTTTATGTTCACCACCTATGTATGGCTTTGAAGATGTGAAAATCAAATCTCTTCTGGTTGAATTTTGTTGAGCCAGTACTGTAACACTGCATTGACAGATCTTCATTCTCAGAAGGGTGTCAGTCCTTTAATCTACTTCTCTTCTTAGGGAAGGATGAACAGCAGATAATGCTATATGGAGATTTTCTTCTCCTAATCTTCAAGTTGTTAGTTTCTTCCATAAACAGAAGCTTAGATAAGATTTGGTAAAATCCGTAGTACAGCCTCAGAAGGTGAGAAGATTATATTACATATCAGATCAGTTTTCATCCCATTGATTTGCTACTTTACTTACCTCCAGATAAACAATATCAGAAACAGAGGTGAGAATTCGTTCCTTCACACTTCTTTCTTACAGGAGAATTTTCAGCTGTAAAGACCCTGCACAATTTCACTGTAAACATGTTAAAGCCCTGACACTTCCATGGTGCAGAAAACTAATTGTAGGAAGAATTCTAGTTAATGGAGTATTCGAGTTGCATAAATCACAAAGTCAGGAAACACTTAGGCTGGAGTTCCTGCAGCAACTGCACTTTCATTGCCCTGTGAGCATTTGGAGTGCCTCTAGTTTATTCTTTGTAGCCTACAATAGTGTAAATATTTACCATATTGTTTCTGAACTGGCATATAGCTGAGGATGTACTTGTGCACAAAACATAACTAGGATGAGCTACTTAGAGCAGAATTTAATTAGGCAACAGAGGTTTTTGCTATTTCTCTGTCTGATTATGAGTCTGATTTCTTTTCCCCAGCTGAATCTGCTTCCTTGTAAACACAGGTGAGAATAATAAAAAAAAGGAAACTATTTTGAAGATCAACAAAGAAGTCGTGTGCTTTGTTTCAGTTCTCCTACCCTTCAAGAATAATTACCATACTGGTCTTTAAATAATGAGTTGCACTGAGCGTCTTATTCCTTATGTGTTTATTTCATGTGCAGTTTCATTGGCAACCTAGAAAGGCCAGTATTTCTTTTTATAAAAGGATTTCTGTTCTCCACAAATAAAGCAGGTCATCTCCTGTAGCCCTTCTGCATATATTTTGAGGTCATTTCCTGCCCAAGTACTATGATATTTTTCCCTCTTGTCTTCTCCATCTCTGCTCAATATATTCTTGTTCTTAAATGCTTTCAGTATTCAAAAAGTCTACATTCACTGAATGCTGTGTTTTCAGCTCCTGTTGTTGCTGCATGAATATTTTTAAGAGTGTATTGTTCTCCACATGCCAAGAAATTAAGGGTCCATCCTCAGTCTGTATCTGTCTGTCTTGTCTTTTTCTTCTGGAGCTTAATTTTCCTCTTGCTTTTATATTTTTTATATAATTTGAAAGATAAACTGTTGAGAGCATTTGGGATTTTAAAAAGATTTTGTAATACGTCATATTTCTATTTTATATATTTATTTGCTTAATAATATTTGCATTGCATGGGTAAAGTAGAACTATGTCATCTTCAGTCATGTTCACCTACCCCTTATTTGCTTTGGAATCCAGTTCTAAATTAGTATATTTTATTAATACAAAAATTATAAACATAAAACATTACAATGGGACTTTCTGGCTGATGCTTCTTTGCAACACTGGAACTTCTCCTTAAGTTTCTTTTGAAAATATGCCTTAAATTTGTTTTGGAGGAATTATTTTAAAACATTACCATTTTATTTTATTTATAATTGTTTTAATGCCTCCAGACATAGCAGTTTGAAGAACTTAAACTTAGAAACTCAGGCAGAGGCATGAGATACAAGTGTTGCTGGTTTCTGGTATTTCTGCATTTGGTAAAAGAGCTCCTGCTGAATGCTGCTTCTCCCTCGGTGCTTTAAAAGCAAATTCAGTTACGTCAGTTATCAGCTTCTTAACCTCACATATAAGAAAAAAACCCTGTTATTCTTTACTAGCCTCATCAACAAATAACAAAAATAGTCATGTTACTAAATGCAGAAAGAATACAGCAATTAAAACGGGCTTCAGACTCGTATTGTACACATCTGTTAGATATCACCTTTGTGGTTAAATCGTGGTGAAAATGTTTTTGTTAAAGAATTAGGAAAGCTTTGTCCCCAGAAACAGGAAGCCCATGGAGGAAAAAGTTCTATTTTGAGCATGTGAATATCTACTACTGTTTTTTTCAAGATATGCCTAAACTTTTAACTTCTTGGTAATAGACTCCAGAACATCACTAATATCCAGTAATTGACATGTTCAGATGCTGGAACTCTGTAGTCTCATCATAGCCTAATATTTGTATTAATTTTCCTCTAGGACAGAAGGGTATTAAAAACATGACTTATTTTTCTGTTGTCTGATACTTAGATATCAATTAATATCATCTTTCTAACTTGAACAGTTTTGTGAAGCAATGATGCCAAACAGTAAAAGACAGGAAAAGTTTGTACCCTTGTGGGTAGTTAATGTGGTGCTCTTTGATTTACTGTCTTCTGCGTAAAATAAATCTGCTTTAATCAGAGACAGAGTGACTAACATTTGCACATTTCTTCAACAGAGTATAATATACTTTACAGCAAGTTCTCCCAAAATCTTTGACTGGATAAAAGACGAATCCATCCAAAAGATCCTGCAGCCTTATGCAAAGTGGCATTATATTGAACGTGACCTTGCAATGTTTAACATTAACATAGATGAAGATTATGTCCCGTGTCTCCAAGGAATAACAAGAGCTAGTTTCTGCAGTGTTTATCTGGACTGGATTCAGTTCTGTGCTAGAAAAAGGGTGGAGGTAAGCTCGCTTTTGTAGTTTTTACTAGTAGTTTTGGTTCTTGAGATAGGAGTTAAACGGTGAATGGTTACACTTTTGCTTGCTTAGGATGAATACAACAAAATTTATCTAATTGAAGCTGTCATATTTAACATAAAAGAAAAATACATTTTACGGAATGGAAAAAAAACCCCATATTTTGGAGACTACTCTTGTGCAAAAACTAGAGTTTTAAGGAGTGTTGGTCTTTGAATACGTAACCAATTCCTTATTGTGCACACTTCTAACACTGATTAATTTCATTAGCTCTAGGATGCAAGGATGTAACAAACACTGGCAGAAGTATCGCTAGAACAGGCTCCATTCAGGGAAAGCCATCAGAGCATTACTGTTCCTTTAGTGCTGCCAGTGTTTGGATACATTTGCCAAACATTTGTGATGTTTGTCTATCCTTTCTGAAAATTTGCCTACATTTGAGTACAGCCTGCAAATGGTAGGAAAGTGTATAACGAACTCACTGCTAGTACAGGTCACCTCTGAGAGCTCATAATTCACAAGTGAATTATGCCACAAAACCATGAGAAATTACGTGGCAGCTCTAGGAGGTCAGGGGCAGGTGTACAGCTACGTATTTACGTGCTTTGAGCACTGAGATTACTGATAGTCAGCAATCATTTGTCAGAAATGCACTACTGTATTTCTGTGGAATACTCCAAGTAGCCCAGGGGGAGAACACAGTTTCAAACAAGTACATTCCCTTCATTTAATTTTCAGATTATTCCTGATAATGACAAAAGAAAAAAAAAAAAGAGAGAAGTGTATCTTTCCTGGCCCCCATGCACGGTTATTTGTGCATTTTTCATAGGGGATCACTGAGTGCACATCCCATTTACTGCCACTGACCTTAGCTGGCATAACATCACTGAACCTTAATGTTTGCCCTCCACTTCAGCCCCTTCTCATGTTTCTAATCTGAACACCATTTCACCAGTTCCTCTGCATATCATTACATAGGAACTGTTTTCATGGAGTTGTCCTCTGAGCCTTCCCCACCATCTCCTCCTACTGGGAATATTTCATCTCTTGTCTTTCTCGTCTCCATATCTCAGCTCCCAAGTTCTGACAGACAAAGAATTGCATGGTTCAGGGAGAGCCACTGCTAAATGATGCTGCTTCAATTATTGTGTGGCTGGGACTGTCAAATAGAACAGATTTAGGGCTGCCCAGTAGGCTATTAAGTTAGGCAAACGAATGCCTGCACCAGTGTGCACACATATTTATAGATTTTTCCCTCTTTTATATCTGTTTTTTGTAATTCACTGGCTATATAGAGGTAAAGTTTGTGTAGGAGATGACACACTAAAAGAAGCTTCACTGTACACATAACTCTGAAAATCAATGTATTTTATAGAAGGAGCAACATTCTCCATTATAATTGGCTTCAGTTTTAGAGTCAAAGCTGTAAAAAATCACTCTTTGCATGGATTGAAATAGTCTGTGTCCTCATGAAGATTCACACTCATGAGAGGTTATTTCAGTTTTTTCCTTCTGCTTGATAGTGAACCTTTTTTGGAAAAATTTGAGTGAAGAAACTCTCCTGAGGTAGTAAATGTAAACGAGAGATTTTGGCTGCTTGTTAACGTGAGGTCAGTGTCATTAATGGTATACAATTTAGATATCTATTGTTATTCACTGAAAGTGTGCCCCTCCAAACTTTTCCATATAGATTGTTCTTCTGGAATCTGTGGAGGGATTTCATAGGCACTGTGTGCCATGAAAAGGGGTTTGGCTGCCTTCAGTTGCAGTGTCTCTCAGCAATAAGGAATTTGCTCTGGTTTAGAATGTCAGATCTGTGAGGAAAAAAACAAAACCCAACAAACAAGCAAACAAAAAATCCCACAACCTGCATCCCCCTACCCTCTTGGGATCTCACCACCTGAGGTTGAAATGCTCTGTTTCTAACCAGTGGCAAAATAAGCTTGCATTTTTCAGAAATCCCCTAATGGCAATGATCTTCCCTCTTGTTCCGTTTAATGGCAGAGGATGGTTTTGTGTGTAGGTCCAGCTACATGCAAGTTTTCGGCTTATTATCATTGACAGTGTTGCAGTGCTTTTAAAGATGGCTTTGCATTTAGAGTAACATGCTGTTCTTAAAACCCTGTAGCAGCTCGACAGCGATGAGGATTCTCCTCTAGTGACACTTTCCTTTGCCTTGTGTATACTGGGTCGAAGAGCTTTGGGAACTGCAGCTCACAATATGGCCATCAGGTAATTTTTAGAAATCCCTTTTCTTTGTCTTAAAGCAAAGACCTGTTTGTCTGTTTTTCACTTAACTGGAATCTCAGTAGAAGATTAGATGGAGGCAACTATCATTTGTTTTCTGAGGTTCCTGGATGTTTTATGCTTTGATAGTTGGCTAAGTACTTAACACCAGTCTTTATTTCATAGGGAAAGCAGAAATTTGCATTAAAAAAAATGGCTACTGATGGTTATTTGATAGTGTTCACTCATGCCTGGCCTGGATGCTGGAATGCTGGTTTCCTCCAGAAGAGAAAGAAACTACTAAATCATCCAATATCATGTTAGCTAAATAATAAATCCGTAAGGATCCTGGAGTCCTCAGGGCTGTATTTCTCATTATTGTGCCACTTCATTCTAGTGACCAAGGAAGGGAGAACTTCGCATCTCTTGGGACCAAAGCTTTGTCTGTTCTCAGTCTACTTTAGTCGTTCATTCATTCATTCCAAACACTTCTTCCTAGAAAGTCTGATTAATTAAACAGTACTTGGTTAAGATTGTTTCTCAATATGCTTTTTATCTGACATTTTCATGAGGAATTCTTTCATTTTCACTAGGAGTTCTGAGTTGTTTGGGTTTTATAAAGTATCCTTTACACTTTTCTATAGATAAGACATTTTATTATTGACATAACCTTTATTTTTATCAAGTCTAACTTCTCACTCAATCTTAGATATTTAGTGGGTGCATTTGAACTCCCTGTGTTCACAGGAGTTTAGTGACAGTAGAGAAGTTGGGTAAATACAGTTTCTAAGTGACCTTGCTTCATTGCCACAAAACTATGAGCAAGCAGAGCTAGCTAGCCCTCTATCAGTGTTCTCCTTAAGAGAATTTGTCTCACTAACAAGCAAACAAAGGCAGCATGTGTGATTTTGAATGCATTTTGTGTTGTAAGATAAAACAGTCCTTTTAAATATTCATTCTAGCTTTGTTAACTGTTAAGACTTTTGTAGCCGTTGTCTTTGTTGTCCTCTGTCAGTCAGTCATGGAAAATGTTTGTGGCCCACGTGGCTTATTTCTTGGTGTGCTGCTTCTTTCCACTTTCTAAAGTGGCTTTTGTCACCTCTTCTACCAGTCTGCACATTCCCTTCCTGTAGAAATTTACTTCTGGATTGAGTTTCCTCTCCTTTCATTTCTAGGTACTCAAGTTAGTGTAATGTTTAGTAGGCCACTGATATTTCTAAAATTGTCTTATTTTCTTGATGATCCAGATTTTAGAGTTTGAGGACATGATAGAAAATTTGATGTGTATTTATGATTTTCTTTATATTTTGATGAAAAGATTAAAGTGATTTTGGTCTGAGCCTGCAATAGGTATGTCATAGTGATAATAGAATATATAGAATGTAACTAAAATTATCACAAAAGCTTCCTAAAACTGACATCATGTTGCATGTACTTTCCACTGGATCTTAAAACCTTAATTCCAGTGTTTTAGTACTAGTAAAGATACAATAACCATGTCACCTATTTGTATTGGCTTACATGATTAGTAGCTAATGCATGGAGATAATACTACCAGAGACTTTCTAAAGCTTAACATGGAAAGTATGAATGTGAAGGATAATTATTTGCAAAGCCTTCTGTAAAAATTTTAATAAATAACTGCAGGAGTCATCTATACCATGCCTTTTCAGAATGTGGAAAATTACCAATGAACTAAACTAACTCTTCTCTTTTGGTGAGTGGACAGTCCATACTTAAAAATGCTTTTCTTGGTCTGTAGAAAGGCAAAGACTACAGCAGTCAAATGCAGTGCACAGCTCTATCCCTGTTCTTTCTGAATCTATTCTATATAATCCTGTATCTTTAATTAAGTCCTGGTTTTCCTTTTATTAAGCAAGTGCTCCAGGGCAGCATTGAATCATTGTATTTCCAAAATGTATTTTGTGACATAAAAGGGATTGAGTGGAAGCTTTTGTCAGTATCTTTTTCAGTGCTACTGCATAAAAGCTTTCCCTAGAAAAGTTTCCCTGTTGGAAAAACTGTGTCACTTACCCACCTGGTTAAATTACCTTTAATACATTCCAACTGTCAGAAAGATCTGGGGGCAAAAAAAGGAATCTGAGCAGCACAATTCAAGTTATAAATTGCTACAGCTACAAAACATGACTTTAGCTTGGTGGAACGTGTTTATTCCCTTCTGGAGGAATTTCTATCATTTAATTGTCAAAAACAATTTAGTGGAAATTATTAACTAAGGAGCAAGGTGAGTACTCCACTCCCTTTATCAACAGAAAGACCTTCATCAACAGAAATCCTCCAAATATATTCACTTAGCACAAGGGGCAGTTCTTGCCATACTTACCGTGTTTACTGCTTCACACAGATATTCACAACTTATTGAAACATAAAGAAGCAGTAAGGCAGTGAGACTCCAAAATGAATGCAATTCTATGGCATGCTAGGGGGAAGGAGACTTTGTCCAATGTGTGCAACACTGCTGAGGCCAAAAAGAGATGTTCCTGAGGATTAACCTTAGGTGTTCAAGGCAGGTCAGCCTCCCCTCTCTCTCTCATTAGGTAAATGCTTCACAGTCCTTTTCCTTGAAATGGTGTTAGGATACTTTGAGGACCTTTTGGAGCCTGCTGGTGCTGAAAAGGGTTATAGTTTTCTGCAGAGATGATGTCAGAACAGGCAATCCCACAGCCAGCTGTGTGCATGAGCAGGATGTGCTGCCTGCACAGCTGTTGGGAGCTGGCTAGCTTTGTAAGAGGTTAGGGCTCCTGGCACATGCCTTCTCACACTCAAATGCTGGACCGCAAGAACTTAAAAGTATTTCTGTTGCTCTGGTAGGCACCAAGGAATGACCCTAAACTTTATTGTAGGACTTTCTACTAATTATGGCTGTAAAGCATCCTGCCTACAATATTGCTAGAGGTTTTGTGATGTGATGGCCAGACAGGCATTGTAGTCTTCTCCTCTTCACACTTACTTCTGTACAGTGTTTTAGATCTGTCCAACGTGAGCAACCAGGCCAAGACTCTGTGCTCTGTGGTCTGTGTTTTATTCTTGGGAGTAACTGTGCAGGTAGTAGGAAACTTTCTCTGGACTAAGTCTAGTAGCCCTTGCTGTGTCTTGGGGAGTGACATTCATCCGATTGCTGTGCAGAAATAGTAATGCAAAGGTAAAGTCACTCTGAGCTGTGCACTGCAGAATTGAGATTCAAGTTTACATTGTGTATGTAAACTATCAATTTGCACTCATTTACACATGATTTTGTCTAATCTATTAATCAGTAAATGTCACTTTGTAAACCAAGGTTTTAAATGCTCTTATATAATGTATGTAAATAATTATTCAGTGTACCTGTTCATGTAAATGTCAGTAGAAACCCAACATTAACACTAGATTGCACAATAAATGCATTCGTTAAGAAGGCAGAGCATTACTATGCAAATCACTTGCTCTTTTAAACTGTCATTAGGAGGCATCCTGCACAAAATGCAATTTGGAGAATGACATGACATTACCATTCAATTATTCAGACATGAGTGATATGTTTTGGGTGTGTATTTTTAAAAAATTGCTTAATAATCCTGTTCAGCTACTAGACCTGCTGGTAAATAAGTGGTTAAGCATATATTTCAAATTTGGAATATAGAAAAATCTCTTTATAGGGCATTTCTCATCAGATACTTGCAACAGTAACCAAGCCTTGATGCTTGGGTCACCTGAGCTCAGAGTGGACAGAGGGTGGCTCCAGGAACACCTCTGCCTGGGAAGAGATGGCACCACTCGCCCCTTCTCTCCTGGGCATCACATTGCACTTGCCCAGCATCAAGCAGGCAGTGCAGCTTTATCTGCCAGAGATGAGCAGGGCAGAAGCAGGGGAGAAAAGTTTGACTCTTAGCTCACAACTACTGTCATCTAAAATACCGAATTTAGAAAAGCAGCCATTGAAAATATGTCACTCAGGTGAGCTATGACACTCAGGTCATTGCCAGCTCACAGGCATGTGTGTTTCCTTATTCCTTGAATAAATCTAGTTAGCACTGAGAAAGGTCTGTACACTGCAGACAGATGAAGGGTTTTGTTGTGTAAAATACACATGGATGTATTCACCATCTCATTAGTCTTCATCCATACTATTGTCAGGCTTGCATCAAATGCTTTTAGTTTCAGCTGCTGGAGCAACATAAGGAGTGCAGTAGGAGGGAGTATTTGCTTTGGGTTTATTGCCCTCTCTCTGCTATTGGTGGTGCTACTTAATCCTCTCTTTTCTGCCCATTCAAAGGTCCAGTGGCTCCCACACACCTTACAGTAGTCTTGTTTTGAAATAGCTTGCAGTTGTGACAGCAGCTTTTTGGGCTCTTAGCCCAGAGGATTAGAAATGTTGACAGAAATCATAGTTAGGTCTCTTCCTGATTAATGTTGCTTCTTTGGCAGGTGAATCTACCTTCACTAGTTTTTCAGATACTTTGAATGAGCTTATAACCACAGCAGGTTACTAATTGAGGTGTGTTAAAACTAGGCCAAGAAAGTAGCAACAATCTTGAGATGGGCCTGAGATCAAAGCTGTTGGCATTACAGCTTCCTTATAATCTCATTAGGGTCTTCAGAAGAGAGCATAACAATGGGAAGAATAACAGCAGCTGTATCTTATGTGGATTAAGGGCTGCGTGTTACAGAAATAATGGTTTGAGATGGTGTCACATTATAGGCAGAATGTACCCAAAAGCCTCATTACAATTGGCAGGAGAATAAAAGATGTCCTTGGTTTTGTGAATACAGCAATCTCCTCCAGACCTCTCTGGTGGAAAATACGATATATAAAGTAATTGACTCTCAGCCTCTCACAACTGCTGCCACCAGTGCTTTGCTTCTTGTAGCAGTCACATTTGTTCTTAAAAATGCTGGTTAGAGAACTTATTATGCAGAGGGATGAGAAATGGATGAGTCTTCCCTAACTAAGCACAGTGAGAGCTGTACGTGCTCCCCTCCGCTCCCTCTGCTGATGCTCAGCTGCGTTTCGCATAGCTGTCCTAGTCCTGGCCTTGCTTTCAGCAGATACTGCTGTTTGCAGCAGCCTGTTTAGCATCTGCTCATACCTATAGGACACTTTGATGTAAATGCAAACTCTGTCTGCTCCGGTGTTCACACTTGGCATTCAGAGCCTCTAATGATGTAAGGAGCAGTTCTCTCTCCTGCCTGCTCCTCCCTTCATCCCAGACAACTTTTCAGAGCAAATACAGGAGGTATTATGTGGGGAAAAACTATACTACAGATCATTATTAGGTGCAGAGTTCAGGATAATTTTTTTTTCAGTTTCATCCTGGGAAGAATATTTAGATACAGAAGTGGATTTTTTTCCTGATTCAGCTGTATATAATGGATGCTGTCTAGTCAGTGGGCGAGTGAAAGGACCTTTCCTGATTTCTGGCTTTTTCAAAGGAGATGATATTCATGTATTTCACCACCTTGGCTGCACCCACCATTTTTTTTCTCTCCCTTAACTGGTTTATGCTAGAGCTTTCCTAACTATTAAGCAGGATTTGGGTATATTATCATTTTGTGAACTGACTTGAAAGCCAGTGGGGATCAGGACACGCTCCTTGAAGACACATAAGAACTCCCATTGAAATCAGTGCTTGAATGTTTTGAAGATCTGAGTGTAAGTGCCAGTCTCACGTAGGCGTGTTTTAATACATAACTTAGTACTAACAAATGCAAATCAGTTAAGAATTCCCAGGAGCTTCCCCGTACTCTTCACATTCTCAGCAGCAGCCACAGCCCTGCCTTCCTGACTAGCCTTGGTTCCACTGATTAGTTGATTTGTATTACACCATGGAGAAAATCGGTGTCCAGCTGTTTTTCTGGTAACAACATACATATCTTTCCATTTTAATTTCTAAAACGTGCTGCCCACCAAGGGCCAAATTAGAATGTGCCTGAGCTGATGACAGGCCAAGCAGTCTCCCAGTCTCTCTTCTCCCTCTCCCAGAGAAGAGAAGAACATTTAAAAGACTCCCTTTTTTCTTTTTCCACATAATTGAGCTTTCTTGATTACTCTAGGAAGACTATGCACTCTCTGGAGAAAGCCTGGGCAATGATGAAAACCGCTGACATCTTAATGCAGCTTTGTTACAACCTGAAAAAAATCAGCTGCTGTAAGAACGAGTGAAGTCTTGGCAGGCAGATGAAACCCCATCCCGTGGCTTTGCAAAAGATGCCTGTTTTTACTAGATGATTCTGTTTTCCTCGATTTCTAGATCACTTCTTCAGAGCAGCAATTAGGACAGCTGTATAAGTGTTATGCAAGTGGCTGTGTGTCCTTTTGGGAGGCCTGTGATTCGAGGTGCAGGCAGGAGCTGAAGGCTGGTTGTTTCCCTTCCCATAGGCCTTGTGCAACCGTTTTCTAACAGCTGCTTGATTTTTGTACCTTTTACCTCTTGCTTACATCTCACGTTCAGGCAAACCAGCATCCAAGGTCAGGCAGAACTGGTTATATCTAGTTTCTTATATTAGTAAAAAGAAACCCAGTACATATTTGCATTAGGGCTCATTGTTCCCGTATGAAACGCGTGGTGTTTGATCCATGCTCTCACTCAGTTTGCTGAACAGTCCCTGAAACTTAGTATTCTTCCTAGTACATCTGGTTTAATGTTCACGTCTGGGTTGGAGTTTCACGACAGAAGTCTCAGATTTGCTGAAAACTTACATCTGGCTTCGTTTTTTTTTTTACCTTGCATGGAGAAGTGCTGTGAGTAACGGGGCCAATCAATACACTTTCAAATGAGCAGCAGGCGTTCTTTGACCCTTTGGCACAGCTGCAGAGAAGCAGCACCCTGAGGCACCTCATGACACAGCCACTCATCCTTAGGACATCCTTCATTCCAGGTTGCCACCCTCATTTCCCAGACAGTCCTTTACAGTGCAAGCAGAGGGGAAACCACCTACCCCGAGAAATATGCAATGCAGCCCCTCACTTTGTTCCCACTGCAGGAGGGCCACTGGTTCGTGCACGGCTGAGCACGTGGCTGGCAGCTGCAGGGCACAGGAACAAATTCTGGGGGTGACTGCTGCCTTTCTCTTACAGCTTGGACTCTTTTCTTTATGGGCTCCACGCACTGTTCAAAGGAGACTTTCGGATAGCAGCAAAAGATGAGTGGGTCTTTGCAGACATGGACCTATTGCATAAGGTGGTTGCCCCGGCAATCCGAATGTCTCTGAAGCTACACCAGGTAGAGTCTGTTTTTGTAATTTTCATTTTTAACTTTTACTGCTGCATCTGTTTTCTTAGGGAAATGCAGGACAATGTAGAAACTGTCCAGAGAAGGAAACAAAAAAAGAGGGAAATGAGAGTGCCTGTTGCTAAGAAACTTCCTTAACCAAACTGGAAAAGCTGGGCATTTATTTACCTTTTACCTTCTTTTCTGTACCTCCCAGCTGCCCATTTGAAACCATTCATCCTGCACAGCTTGACCCTGCATTTTTCATCAAAACTGAACCGACAGCCATATTGTACTTGCGTGTGTGGCTGCTATGAAGATGGTTTCTAGACTGAAAAGAAATACATCGATTAGACTGATTTCATTGCTAATTTGTCGGTCTTTAGGAAATGACAGTACACATGTAACACTTCCATATGTTAAAGGACACAGCTGAGGGGAGAGTGGTTTGAAGGGTTAGTGTCATAGCTGTTTGTTTGATAATGTCAGGCTGCTTCTGACCCTGTTCTGTTTTCAGTTGTAAAAATCTGGCACACCTCCACTGAAGTTGCTCCAATTTTTTCAGGTCAATCCCTGTATAGCTTGGACTTGATTTTGTTCTTGCTTCGGCCTTGTTATGATTTAGTGTCACATGCTTTTATCATGCATGATATTTATAATTGCTCTGAATGTAACTGAAGTGGAACTGCTGTGAATTAATATCTGGGAATTTAACACAAGGATTTTATGAATGTTATCACTGGCTGTGTTGCTGCGTGGCAGCTAAAGGAGTAACACAATATTGTGGCATCTGCTGATGGATTTCCCGTCTGTGCCTTTGTTGGTGGTTTTTCATGAATAAAAATAAGGGTTTGCAGAAGGACTGTGGAACATGTGGGTGATTCTCATCTCCCTTTGCCTTTCCCAAAAGCTCTACCTCCCATGGTTTCTCACTTTATAAAAAGGAAGTGGATAAGCTGGCATTCACCGAGTGGAGATATCAGAATAGGTTAAAATAACACACACACACACACAAAAATCATACCTTCCATGTTACTGTAAAATTAATTGTTCTGCCTCCCCAATGGCAAGTCACCTGGGGGTGGAGGGAATCAGCTAGCAACTGTTCAAAAAACAGTGTTTTGTTTAGTGATAATAGTTTTTGTGTTCTCATAAGTCCACCCGAGCTTCTCAAGACTTTTTCCTGTACTGACAGGACCAGTTCACGTGCCCAGATGAGTACGAGGATCCAGCAGTTTTGTACGAAGCAATCCAATCTTTTGAAGAGAAGGTGGTGATTTGTCACGAAGGGGACCCAGCCTGGCGCAGTGCTGTGCTCTCCAACAGAGAGGAGCTGCTCACCCTCAGACATGTGGTGGATGAAGGAGCAGACGAATATAAAGTTATCATGCTTCACAAAACCTACTTGAGCTTCAAAGTTATCAAGGTACATAACCTTCTTTCTAATATTGCGGTAATTTAGGGCTGTGGTAGATAATATTATTTCTGAGTAATCTGGCTAAAAAGAGAGGTTGACTGTAGTTATCCAAGTAGGGATTGAGAGACTAAAAGATCTCTCTTTGCAGTTGACTTTGGTGTTTCTGTGTCTGAAGTAACATTCCAGGCTTTACCAGTTCATAAAACTTGGTGGTGCAAAGACACGAGGTGTTTGCAGACACAGAACTGCCGTTCTACCTACATCATAGAGTCATAGAACCATTATGATTGCAAAAGACCTTTAAGCTCAACCACCAGACCAACAGTGCCAAGCCCACCACTAAACCACATCCCTCAGCACCTCATCTATGCATCTTTTAAATATCTCTAGGGATTCTGCCTCTACCACCTCCCTGGGCAACCTGTTCCAGTGCTTAACAACCCTCTTGGTAAAAAAGTTCTTCCTAATGTCCAATCTAAACCTCCCCTGGCACAACTTGAGGCCATTTCCTCTTGTCCTATCATTCATTACTGGAGAGATCAACCCCCACCTCACTACGACTCCCGTCAGGTAGCTGTAGAGAGGGATCATGTCTCCTCTAAGCCTCCTCTTCTCCAGGCTAAAGATCCCCAGTTCCTTCAGCCGTTTCTCATCAGACTTGTGCTCCAGACCCTCGACTAGCTTTGTTGTCTGTCTCTGGGCACACTCCAGTACCTTAATGTTCCTTTTGTAGTGAGAAGCCCAGAACTGAACACTGTATTTGAGGTGCAGCCTTACCAGCACGAAGTACAGGAGGACAATTCCTTCCCTGGCCCTTCTGGCCACGATATTTATGATACAAGGCAGAATGGCATTGGTCTTCTTGGCCACCTGGGCACACTGCTGGCTCATGTGCAGCTGTTGTAGATTAACACCCCCAGGTCCTTTTCCTCCAGACAGCTTTCCAGCCACTCACTCGGCTCCAAGCTTGCAGTGTTGCCTGGGGTTGTTGTGACCCAAGTGCAGGACCCAGCATTTACCCTTGTTAAACCTCATGCAATTGGCCTCAGCTCATTAATCCAGCCTGGCCAGTAGGAAACATTTTCACATGATCCACATGTTTTTAACCTGCCTGTAGGTCAACAAGGAGTGCGTCAGAGGGCTTTGGGCTGGGCAGCAGCAGGAGCTGATCTTCTTACGCAACCGTAACCCGGAGAGGGGGAGCATCCAGAACAACAAGCAGGTCTTGCGGAACTTAATTAATTCGTCATGTGATCAGCCACTGGGCTATCCGATGTATGTTTCCCCTTTAACCACCTCATACCTTGGGACACATAGCCAACTAAGGAACATTTGGGGAGGACCTGTCAGTTTGGACAACATTAAAAAGTGGTTCAGATCCAAATGGTTAAGGTAAGTGTTAATTTTTGGCTGTGCAGGTAGAGACCCTGCTGTCTTGGTCCCAATATATTTTCTGTTAAGAGAGTAATTCCATACAGTTATCGAAGAGTAAAATTTTAATTGCAAATAACTCCTAACAAAATAGCCCTACAGATAAAGCAGAAAGCCAATTCATTAACTCATTTGTGGCTTTTAAGCAAAGCTTTCTACATGTTCAGCAAGACTGATTATCAAATCACTTAGTATTACAGACATTTCCCTTGTTCCAGGGAAGTTTACTGTTTATGCCTTGTAGGTAAAGGCATCTTTTCTGTAACTTGGTTACTCAGAACATGTGTTGATGGGTTATGCTCCAAAGCTTTGGTAGTATACATGATTATCCCCAAGTGTTGTTCTTGATGAAAACACACCTAAAAATGTACTTCCTATCAAGCAAAACTGCCTGGCTTCCTCTAGGTATGCATGATCAATGTCAGACATATTCCACCTCTCATGCATACATGCACTTTTCATACAGCAGCAGCTCACTTGTCTCATTCCCTCCACTGGCGTTATCACCATTGAGGCTGAGGAGAGGCAGGGATCCATGGAAAGACTCCATTATCCAGCTTGCATGCTAAGACCTATGCTAAACTGACAAGATTAAATCTAGTGGCTTAATATGCTTGTTTCTCACCATGCAGCTCGTCCCACCAAGCTCCCTCCAGCCCATTCCTTATTAATTGCTATTTGGTTACCTCATGCAAAATTTGATCTTTAGAGACCACTGCAACATTAGATAAAGAGCCCAAAGGCTTTGCAGGGCTCCAAAGCTGCTTGACACAGGCAAGCAAAGATTTGGCTTGTGTCATGCACAATTTAGTTCCAAGCAAGCTTAACCACCTTTGCCACCTCATAAAATGTCACAAGACCCGCAGTGGTGTTAAGAGAATACAACTACGTATTTGGAAGGCACCTAACATTGATGGCACAAATTCTCAATGGCCAACGGCTGAGCATGCGTGTGTTCCCGCAAACAGGATGCGGAAGGACTGCCACACTGCTCACCACGACAGAGGGAACGTGGAAGAGGGGGATAGTGGAGGGGGCTCTTCGTCTAACAGCAATTCCACAGGCAATTCAAGCCAGAGCAGTAGCTCGCAGCCCACCAGAGATGGAACCCCTCAGCTGCAAGCTTCATCTCAAGAGGTCCACCAGCGTGCAGGTATTTGCACAATGTATTTGGCTTTTTCTGTAGTCTTCTCCTGAGGGGCTACATGGGCAGATCCTTTTGGGGTGTGCTTATATGCAGGCAAAAGCTGGTTTTAGAGAGCTTTGTCTTTCTTAATGACTGAGCGTGTATAGGATATGGCTTCCTGATATTGTTCCAGGTATTCTACTGCAGAGTATAAGGCAAATGTGATTGACCAAAGGTTCCACTGTCAAACTCCTTTTATGTGTAACTTTTGGATTAGGAGGTGCCACAAACAATGCCAGAATGAGAAGTTCAGATGGGAGGGAGTCTACATGTGTGATGCCAGGAGCCTGTCCCACAGTGAACCCGTGCTTATAGTTGGTAGGAACGGCAGAACTGAATGTATGCAAAAATCCTGATTACCTTGGAAGGGCTGTGATGGTTTATTTGAGGAATTGGTTTGGCTGTTCATCAGCACACATAGAGAACAAACAAATAGGAACCAACTCCTTATGTCTATGCAACAATTACCAGGAGAAAATGAAACATTGCCCATCATTTTGTCAACTGACAGCTGAACTCTCCTCATTTAAAATTGTGGGTTCATAAGTACTTCAGATACACTCACGAGGTTGAACTACTGCCCTTCATATTGGAAATACATGTAAAGTTTGGCAGTGGGTCACTGAGACCTGTCTCTGTGGGATCAGGAGTTGTAAAGCCAATTCATCATTCAATTCAACCTTTCAACAAGTTGTGGCATTACTGTATAAATTAAAGCAGAGAACTAGAGGAGTATGACACTTGTTTGTTTCACACTAGATCATTTTGACCTATCATTAAAGATAATGGATAAGACTGGAGAAAATCTTGCCCTGAATATAAATCATGTTGTAAGAATAAAATAACTGCGGCTTTTAATTGAGTCCAGCGTTAGAGGAATCCCCATGTGCACACTCATAACTTGACACTGCAGTAATCAGGATGGCAAACTTGATTGGCAAATAATGATCCTAAGCATGCCATACCAGAATGGAAGTTAATTGTGAGTTCTTCAAAAGAACGTATTGGGTACCCAGAAAACCAGAGTCAAGAGAGAAGGTCACACTTAGTTAAGAAAAACAACCTGGCTTTGAGGTAAAATGAAGAAATGCACAACAAATGCAAGGAAGTGGAAAATAGCAAATGCAAATTAGTATTCAGTCCTGAGAGACCACTGGTAAGAGAAAGAGAATGAAATGAGGAGAAGATTCTGGCTAGCACTGTTAAAGATGAAAGTGGTTTTGTGGCTGTTTATTTTTCAAGAGTGTTAGAAACAAGAGAAATCCCAGCAATGGTCTTGATCCATCACTATATAGACAGGTAAGAGTTGCCAATAATGTAGAAATGGGAAATGTCTGGTTTGTACTGGGAAAAATGCAGATGATCTCTTTCTGAGATCTGATGATGAAGTCGTTCCTTCCATCCTAACAGCAACAAAGAACAAGAAAGATTGACTATCAAAGCTATATGCTCAATTGAGCAAATCCAAATGACTCTCATTCAATAAAGTTTTTAAGACAGCTAGTTGCAAAGCATGCTCAAAGTATCAAGGTATTTCGGCAAAACCAGAAGCCTGGGACAGAACTTAGGCTATGCCTGCTATCAAAAAAGGAGAATGAATAGAGTGACCTGGGTAGGGTGTGTGTGTCAATCTGACTTTGGTTCAGGACACTATTGGCCTATCACACACAATCCTTGTGCCTTAATTTAAGAAAGGCATTTTTAATTTGGAAGGAGTTCAAAGAAGAGACAAAAAATTATCAAAGATTAGGAAATACATCCTGTAGTGAAAAATTAAAGAGCTTTCAAACAATTTATATTGTAAAAGATGCTTTGATCATAGTCTGTAAGTACTTACCTGGGCAACAATAAGTGACCAAAGACAGTTGGTTTGAGCAGATGTGGATGTAATAAAGCAAAACAAATTCAGATTTGAAATGAAGTTCACATTTTTAACAGTCAGAGTAAATAAGCAGTGAAACAAGTGACTAAGGGTTAAGATGGGTTCTCTGTGGCTGGAGATGCTGGATGCATTTCTTTAAAATACTCATAGTGATCAGTAATACCATGCAGGAATTAATTCCAGGGATCTCTATGTCCCATGCTACATGCACAGCAGAAGAGATGATCACAGCAAGTCCTCCTCGACTCATAATCTGTGAATCAAGTGCATTTAATGTTTTCATATTTCATATTTTTGCAGCCTGATGCCACCTAGTCTGCAAAATGCAATGAAAACCCCCTCTATAAAAGTGCAACCAAAACCAGGAGCATTAGAAATGTGTGGGGTTCTGCCCCAAAGTGTCCTTATTTTGTGATACAGTTTATAGAACACCCTTTGTTTCTTAAGTGTTTTCAAGGACAGAGTTATTTATGTGTAGATGCGGGTGGTCTCCCGTCCAGTGCTCTAACCACTGCATTCGGGATGCATATAGAATACTTTTGGACAGGGGTCAGCTTGGCAGCTTAAATCACAGACAGATGTTTGGCCACATTAGCTCCTGCACAAACTAACACACCACAGTCCCTCTGTTCTTAATTCCAGCCTGTTCTATTTTAAAAGGGGAGCGTATTGCAATAACCATCAGATGTAGAAACCAAAGCACTTAGACACAAGCCCAGAGCTTGGGGCAGCAGAATCCCCATGAGGCCCAGCCGTATGCAGGGCTGCCAGCGCGGCACTAGGCCCAGCCCCCAGACACAGCCTCTGAGGTGCAGAGGACACTGGCAACATGACACACGGGAGCCACGGGCATCTGTCCTGTTGCTCCGACCCAGAGGTCTTGGGGCTTATACTACAGAAAGTGCTGCTTTTCAGGCCATTGTAGGAAAGTTTTATTTTTTTTTATTGGCTGAACTATAAAGAGTAGAACTCAAGAAACATTGTAAGTGGGGTGCAAAAGTGTCCAGTACTTGCTAAACCAACTAGATTCTAGTCCAGCTAAAGAGCTCCAGTTAGGTTGTGGCCCAGCTCTGCCATCTGACTCTGTGCCAAGTTACCTAAGTTCTCTTTGCTTCAGCATCTGAAAAATGATCCAGCCTCTGGAACACAGGTCCACGGATGTGTGTTTCAGCTACAGAATGTAAATAGTTTGGACATGAAATTCTGCATTACTGCATTTCTCATGAATTCAGCAGTCATGTTTCTAGAAGATAATGTGAAACAAAGAAACTTCTTTACTTCTCACTTCTTTGTGAGGGTGAGGGAGGCCTGGCACAGGCTGCCCAGGGAGGGTGTGGAGTCTTCTTCTCTGGAGGTTTCCAAACCTGCCTAGACACATTCCTGTGTGACCTGATGGAGAGGAACCTGGTTTAGCAGAGGAGCTGGACTGTATGATCTCTAGAGGTCCCTTCCAACCCCTACCATTCTGTCATTCTGTGATTTATATTCCTTTATTCATGCAAAATTTCATCATTCAGTGCTTCCCTCCCTTCCATAGTTCGTGTACTGGGAAAAACCAAAGCACAACAAATTTGCCAGCAACCTGGAAAGGCCTGCTGGCAACACTTCTCTCTGCATTGATAGATCCCAACAGTTTTCTGGCATCAACTCCCTACCCCACAGCTACATCTGGGAAGCCAAAGTGCCAGCTTGTGTTAATGTTTGGAGTTTCCTGAGAAGCTGAAGACGCAAGTGACTGGGTATCTGCTGCATGGGCTTGGGCCAGGCCTGCAGAGGTGGCCCCCTCTTTGGGGGCCTGTGGTGCACACCAAGGTGTCTCTGGGGCTCACTGGCCACCAAGTTGTTTTATTTTTCATTCTGTGCCTATTTAAATATACAAGCATAAGAAATACAGAATTTGTTTAAATGACATCAGGTGTTGCTATAAATGTTAAAAATGGGGGTATATGTGTACAGGAAGATAGAATAGCTTAATCTCATCTACTCCCTGTATCCAACAGTGGCTGCACTGAGATGCTCCACAGACTGGGGCAAGAGCCCTGTGTGGGTCCCACTCAGACCTCCAACAGCCAGCCCTACCTAAAGGTGGTCACATCTTTTCAGTCTGTGATGTACTGTAAATATCACTCTTGGAACTCAGATACAGTTTAATATTAAAGAATGTTCTGTGGCTTGAATGTGGTAGTCTTCCACTTGGCTAAATGATCAAATTCTCTTTCCCTAAACGTGGGAATAATTCTTTTCAACAATGTACCATTGTTTTAACTCCCAGGGGTTTTATTCTAGTTTTGCCTTTAATTATGCCAAGCCATTTAAGGTGCATATTCAACACCCCCTGCTTTAGTGTGGTTGCAAAAGGGAGTAGAGTTACAGTAATGCTATGCTCAGTCCTTCACTGGGCAGATTAAAACGTACATGGCAGAATAGGAGTGAGCCTGTGATTAGAGCACTTTCCTTGGTCTGTTTGCCTATTTTCCTCCCTTTTGACTCTGCAGAACCACTGGAGCTATTCTGACCAAAAGCCAGTACCCTTGTAGTGGAAAACACAAAAAGACTCGTAGCAGTTTGTTATTCCTGTTATTCTTGGGAGCCAGTAGTGATGTGTACTCATGGGAGGCTGTCAATAGGGTGGAGTCCATCAGGATGCCACTTACTTAAATACGCTACTTTTTCTTTTAAAGGTAGGAGAAAACCCAGGAGTCAGTCCATCCAGGCACATGCTGCCTTAAACCAAAGGCCCCCTGCTTCAAGTCACTCTGGACCAATTGCAGAAAGCCGCCAGCCTTTCATCCAAACATCTACATCTGCCCATGAAATTGCCCAAAGGCTTTCTAGCAGTCAGCTGTCATTCCACAACTCGGCAACATCTGTGTTTTCCCAGTCCCCTGCTGTCCCTGCTGCTGGCCAGCTGACTGTGCAGGACCGAGCTGCAGCAATGCTCAGGTCCAGTCTGGCCTCTTCCACCAGCTCAACTCTCAGCCTGCTGTTTGGCAAGAGAAGTTTTTCAAGTGCTTTGGTGATTTCTGGGCTCTCGGCTGCAGACGGAGGTAACACCAGTGACACCCAGTCGTCCAGCAGTATGAATATTGCCATGGGTCCATCTGCTAGAGCAGCAAGTCAAGCAACTCGGGTAAGGCTGAGGCCAAAACAGCTGTACTATGTGTCAGCTACAGAGCTCAGGTTCTTGAACTGTCCTCAGCACCATTTGGTTTCTTCCTTCTCACTGAAAATAGTCTTTTCCAAAACATCGGGATTTTGATATTTGTTTTGGATTTTGCTGCATCACAAAGGCAACGAGATTGTATAATATCAGTGTGAGAATGATGTATTTGTAAGTAATTGACAGGCTGGCTGTTATGCATGCACCTGAAATTGTGGCAAACTGAACTGGACCGAAGTCATCCTTCCTTTCACTCAGACCAGGGGCTTAGGTCTCTCTTTTCAGAAGCCCAGGTGATGAGTACCATCATAAGCAGACTAAATTGCTCTTTCCTTTCTTGCTTACACAAACTTAATTATTTGTACAAAGAAGAATGGTTCCCTCTGAATAGTGTACTTGGTCTGTCCCTCTGTGACCAGAAATTCAATCCAGGGCTTGAAAACCTTGTAGCTGAAAGGGTTAGTTGAAAGAAGTCTGTAGGAAATATTTCCCAAAGGAAACCTGCATGCCCTGTGATTCAGCTGTTTCTGACAGCAAAACAGTACACACAAAGAACTTCCATCCCTCTTCCCAAATTCAATGCACGCAGTAGTGTTTTTGTTTTGTTGTCTACTTAAGTGTATTTGTTTAACTTGGGTTGCCATCAGTTGCTTTCCTGCATTTTGAAACCTTCACCGCAGCACTACAGAGCAATAACATGAGAGAACTCGAGATAAAAGGTGAATGCAGCTAGAGATCGAGGGACATAATTAAGACAGGCTTTTGTATTTGGCCTATCAAAATGGAAACCAAATTGGCAATAGGGGAAGACTGTAGTCCAAAATGCTATTCTGCTACTGTCATTCTGAACTGTGTGAAACTTGGAACACAAAAAGTTCCGCTTAAACATAAGAAAAAACTATTTCACTGTTTAGGTGATGGAGCCCTGGCACAGGCTGCCCAGGGAGGTTGTGGAGTTTCCTTCCTTGGAGGTCTTCAAGACCCACCTGGACACGTTCCTATGTGACCTGATCTAGGTGAACCTGCTTCTGCAGGGGGGTTGGACTAGATGATCTCTAAAGGTCCCTTCCAACCCCTGTGATTCTATGATTCCCTAATTTGCAAACAGTTCTGCCAACCTCAAGTTAAAAAACCTCCTTATCCTGCATGTATTTTGCTCTCAACCCAAAAATTCTGTGTGTGGCAATGTTCCCTGGAGTTTTGCTAGGAACTTCCAAGTTGACTGAACGTTATTCATCTGGGTCTAAACCTGCTTTATTACTCTAACAAGCATTAAGAATATTTCTACACTTAGAGCTGAAGGCAGCAGGTGACACGGCATAATTCCAGCTCATGAGCCTAGCTGGAGAGAATCCAGGCCGTCTGCAATACTGAGGACTAAGAGCAGGATTCACCTCGTCTGACTTTAAGCCATGTAAAATTTGGGCATGAAGTCTCAGCAGGTTAGTAGTGTGGCTTCTGTATTCAGTGAGGAGGACAATGCACTTCACCCAGCTGTCAGGAAGACATCTTGCTCTGGGACATTCGTCTCTGCTAACCACTGACAGCCTTGATGATGCACTAAGACTACATGGTTATACTTAGAAGAGGTGAGTCCTGGACACAGGAACTGCTCTGAGTCCAGGTGCCTGATTGAAAGTGGAAAGGAGGAAGTATTTCACTTAAACATGAACACAGCAGAGTTCTGGAAAGCTTTTGTACTAATGGCTTCCTTACAGTGGGTGACACCGTGCATAACATTTTCAGACTGATAATTGCATTCCAGTTTTGACGAAAAGGTGTCTTTGTAAGTCAAATTTAATGTGGAGTGTATAAAGCAAACCCCAGAGCAACCTGGTTTAGCTTCTACCAAGTCAGCCCTGCTCGGAGCAGCAGTTTGGACTGGATGACCTCCAGGAGTCCTTTTCAATCCAAATTATTTTACAGCGCTCCGTACATGTACATCTGTAATACTAAACCTCCAGCTCCTGGCCTGCTTTCCTTTCCAAATTTATGCGTTACACAAAGTGTGACAAGTACCTCTTCCAAAGTCCTTTGTGAATAATGCATGTTCAGAATCCCATGGAGTTTCACAGAATGACAGTCCTGAGATCAATATTGAACTTTTTTGAAATGACACTTAAAAAAATAGCTGAAGTGTTACTTACAAATTTCTCCAACTTAGATGACCTTTCTTTCTTTCTTTCTTTCTTTTCCCTCCTTCCTTCCCCTCTCTCTCTCCTTTTTTCTCTCTCCCTTCATTTGCAGCAGCCCACTGAGACGTGTGAAGCAATGGATGCAGCACAGCCCAGACCACATCCAGAGGCAGTTCCAGCCCACACCATCCTGATGAGCCAGAACCTGGAGTGCAGGAGGGCCAGCCAAGAAGATATGGCCCTGGAAGACACTGCTTCTCAGCAAAGCTTGTCTGAGGAGCAGTAAGGAGTATTCCCAGCACAAGGCCCAAGCACTTCTTAGAACTAAATACAGAGTTAGGTCAGGGAGCTGCACGTGGGTTTAGGTTCTTTCAGATGTAACAAGCAACCTTCAGATATTTATTTTTCTAACTTCCACACAAGGATACTACAGGGCAGATGTTCTTCAGCTAAAGGCCTTGGCATGGGTAGAGTTGGAAGATGTCTTAAAGACCACACAGTGCAGCTTCATCTCAGGTTCTTATATATCCTAGAACAATGAACACGACCTGTTTAACGTTCCTTCCTCTGGAACGGTTGGAATCACAAAAGAATACAGTGGGAAATATTAACACAACTCAGTGAAAAGCACACAAGACATCTCTTTCCTGCTGTAGCTGAACAGCTGATTGCATGCAAGCTAACTGGCATTCGATATATAACATAGAGCAAAAGGCAACTCTGAGCAGAAGCAATGATCCGTAACAGGACAGTACAACACGCGCCGTAACACCACAGCTAAATCTCATTATTTGTTTTCCAATAGAAAAATCTATTTTTTTCTTTCACATGTTATAGAGGTGGTAACTCTGAGTAGCAACATAGCATCACAGATTCATATACTGCATGCAGCCATCTTGAAATACTGTGTGACCCAGCCATGCTACACGGATTAATGAAAGTCCAGTGGGAGAAAAGAAAGCAGCATCCAGTGCATGGAAAGCCTTCAAAGCATACGGTGCGCCTTATCTGCAAAGAAAGCAGCTTTGCATAAACAGCTGTTCTTAGGTATTATCTTCATGCTCCTGTTTGGTTTACAGCAGTGATTCTCAAATTCCAGGCAACAGCCCCCTAGGAGCTGTAAAGGGGCCCAGGGGAATGCTCCTCAAGGACAGTAAGTGCAGAGCAGGGTGTAATTATTGTCTGGAGGTGTTTGTATTAGGAAGAGAAAAGCTAAATGCTTTTAATTGCTGGACATAGCTCTGTGTCCATGAACACTTGTAGCCAGTAATTACAGAGCATTCTGATTTCCCTCCCCAAGAGAAACTGAGCTGCTGCCAATTTAATAATTGCATAAAGACAGCTAAGGCAAAGAGGGAGGCCATGCTTTCACAAAGTTTGAGAAACACGGACTTAACAGGACTGCACAACTACTTTGGAAGCCAAAAGGCTGCAACAAATCCTTCCTCTACTCCAGCATCTAAACACACATGCGTGTGCTCTTTGTTTGGTTTTTTTTTTGCATTAAAACCAAATTAAAACATGCAGCTCTCAGTGTCTTGCTGTTCCTCTTTACTGTAACTACCATAGATTGTTTCTGATTCTCAACACTCCAACGTGCAGCCAGGCTGTCTTGTCCCAATTAACAAGAAAGATTTAACAAGAGATGCTGTAGCTGAGTCTCATTACTGTTGCATTCTGAGCTTCCTACTGTGCCACACTTCAGATTATACGTAGAATAACACCTAGTGAAAATAAAATGATCCAAGTATGTTTGTGTGGCAGTAGTTTTTGGCTCTTCTTTTTTATTTTGAATTGTTTTAACTTGCTTTCTGCATTATGATCTTGAGAAATCTGTTGGTTTTCTTTCACTTCAGATCTTGATGATTATTTATAAAGCTCAGCACAACTTAGGCAAAAGTCTGCTCATCTTGACAAAGGCAAAACCACAGTATTCATGTAGAGCTCCCCATGACACATGGTCATCAATGCAGTTTAGGTCCTGCTAATGTCTCTTCCACATCCAGGTGCAATGTGGAAGAGGAAATTGAATTCAGCTGCTCCCTTCTAACCATTTCTGGCAGATGGCACCTCTCCTCCCACCACCCTGCTCATGAAGTGCTTAATTACAAATGAAGGTTATACAGCCAGCAGCCCCATTTCTGCTTTGGGAGCTTTTGCAGGGCAGTCTGCTAAGATAAACCATCACTGCTTTGTCTTCCTCAGCCCTGCCTTGCATGCAGGCAGGGCAAACAGGCAGCTGTGGAAAGCAAGAAAAGCTTCTCTATATTCAGTTAGCTTCAATTCAGCCTCCCAGTTTTCACACCTTTAACCTAATTGAATTAATTACCATCAAAACCCAGTAACTCCTGTAGTCCAAATCAACCTAAATTATCCTCTATAGCATACTAAACCAGATTGGGAAGCAACTGCACAAATCCTTCCAGCAGCAAGCTGCTGTATCTTGCTTAGCAGCAACACCACCTCCTCCAGCACCAAAGCTTCTGTAAGAAACTCCCATCTCCATGTCCTCTGGTACTGCACCCTATGATAGTGCAGCTGCCTCACAGTTCCTGACTTAGTTCAAGCCACTGGCCCCTGGATCATAACTCCTTGGGGACAGAAGTGTGCCATGAAGCCCAGGCTCCTGCAGTTGCCTTTTCTAGGCATATGCTGATTCCTTTGGTGAAGGGCAGAGCAGGAGTCAAGGTAAGATCCAAAAAAATTATTTCCTTTTGGTAACCATGTCTTACACAGGTTTGGTTTTGTCTTAAAGCTGTTGGTGTAACAGTGGGTTGAAAAAACCCAGGAGTGACCATTAACAAAAAGAACAAAGACAAAATAAATGAAAGATGACAGCATGAATTCACTCATGTTAGATTTCTTCATCATTTTGGAGACTGCTGTTTTCATAAGATTACTGCTTTATACAGTGTTTTTAAATAAGGGCCAATCCCACAGCATAACGAGACATGACTGTGAGAAATAAAACCTGGAACAAGGTATGAGATTGCATTGATTTAAGATATCTTCGACCTCCCCCATGTTTGCATGAGGTAGAGACAGACTTGATTACTATGTACATGAGGGAAGATGCATTTAAGGCTCTGATGCACACAAGCCAACAAACAGATACCCAACCTTTACACAAGGCCTAACTTCAACACTAATCTACTCCAAACAGCTCTGCATAGCGCCATAAGGCACCTGAGTCTGTAGGAATGCTATTCTCAGTATCATTTCCTACAGATCCACAAAGGCTTTAAGCCATTCTTTTATTCGTGAAAGACATAAGCAGCTTAATGTCACACACAAGGTGCTTCAGAGCTGCAGGATGGAGGTAGCTGTGACACCCTAGGAAGGCCACTTGCGCAGTTTTGGGCTCCGAATGAAAGGCAAAGGCAACTTTCACCGCCCTAAAGTCAGCTGCAGCCCTGACAACAGGTTTCACAGCATGTAACTGTGTTAAAACTTGGCTCTGAAGTTGCTGAGGCTGAAGAGTTTGCCTGTGGTACATGTCTGATCTCTTACAACGGCTGTGATGCAGGAAGAGTGGCCAACCACCACTACCTAAGTACCTTTTCTGTGCAGTTACATTTTGTGTCAGTTTTGAAGATTCAAGTGCTATGCCTGTTTTTTTCCAGGGCTGCAGAGGCCACTTACTCAGCAGGGGCTGAAGGCAGAAGCCTGCCCACTGCTTGTTCAGCCAGCCCAGAAACTTCCTTGTTTCTACAACTGAAAGCAGCGACACTCCACAGACACCCTAAGAAGCTGAAGGCATCCTCTGAGGAAATTAAGCACTCAGTTCACAAGAGTGTTTGGTATATGCAGTTCTGTCATACAAAAGCCAGGAGGGATGAAGAGATAGAGGCCCCATCTGCCTCCCCTCAGCTTTACCCCAGTTAACATCACCGTTACTGAAAAGAAACATTGGCAGTGATTTTATCCACACTGGCTCGGTGGGGCCCTGGCAACCTGAGAGCAGAGAGGAACATGTACAGTACAGCAGGCTACAGGAAGGAGGATAATCAGCATATGGTAAAACAAGCACAAAGACACTACTTCAGCCCTTGCATCCAATGTGGGATACTTACTCCTCACTCCAATTTTCTTTTCCTAAACTTTCCTTTTACTAATAGGCTCTTGTTTATACCAGACAGTAAAAGCCAGGTGTTACACTCCAAAGGGTGAAACATGACCTTAAGATCTGGTAAAGGGACTTTTAGTAGTATTTTATCAAAGCCAGCCACAGGCTGCTGGACTGCTCCCATCCACCAGGTAGGCTGGCAAGCCTCCAGCCTGGCCTTCAGCCTGGCTGTTTCCCAACAGTGATGGGAACAGTGATGGGTGCAATGTACAAAGATCACTTCCATTCATTCAAAAATAGAAATGCCAGAGGTCCTGCTCTTCCCTCCATTTTGAAGGTTCTTCTGTGTGAGGAACTGGAGTTCTTGTTGAAAAGTCTCACATCTTTCCCACAGACAGAAAATCTTGCCATTCACTGCATTTAAGACAAATGTTAACAAAAAGGACTCAACAGTGTGAGTCTAGTATTGATACTCTCAGTACCTATGAGTGCCATTCTGAAACTATGAAGTTCTTAGGAGCCTCTGCAATGTCATTCACATCCTATTTTTAAAAGCTATTTGTTAGAATAAAGCAAGAAATGTCATCTGCATTTTGCTCTAACCCACTGACTGCTCTTCTCTTGCTGGGGAATTTAAGTTACAGATTAGCTGAATTTTGTGCAGCTCATTGTGGAAGATTAGAATTACCAGTGAAATTCTCCAGCATGTAGTAATCATCTTCTCATCAATGTGTATTTTTTAACTACCCAATTACTGCCATATTTAGAGCACTGCCTGGATTGGGAGCTGGTATTTAATTACAATGTTTCACTAGGTGCTCGGCACATCTTTAAATCTGCAACACAGGCGTATTACTTACAATTAACTTAGCAGTAGGTCCAATGTTAAAGAGTCACCTCTCTCGTTCAGTCTTCTCAGAGTTTTCCAAGTCAAAAATTGTCTGATGCATGATAAATAATGCAGGCCCTGTTTATTCCATGCTGTGTGCAATTTTACCATGGAATTACAAGCCTCCTTGCCAAAAGCATCTTTGATTCTCAGGCTTTGAGAGAATAACTGGTACCTCGTATTCTCTCCTTTTTTTGCATCAATTAAAACCTGCAGGTGCACTAACGTTGTCATCTGGAATCTTGCTGGTACATCAGAGGTTATTTTCACCAAATGTGTGCTATTAGTAAAATCAGCCCATCAGGGGAATTGTGAACGCTCTGTTTGTTGTTACAGTGCTCCCAAGGCTTCCCAGCTATTTTATTAGTGCAAGACCAGACGATAAGATTTTACCAGTAAAGTAAACACAGGGTGACATAAAATCCCGAGTTCGGTTGGAAATATGACTTTCTCACTCCCTCCATGTATATTTGAATCAGGCAAATAGTTTCTTCAGGACAATCTCAGATTTAAAGGCCAGACATGACTGTTAAGGTCACCTAGGATCTCCTGCTGAACGCAGACCATAAAAGGTCTCTTTATTTCTCTCGAAAAGCACTCTAGCTCAGAGAGAAGATGGGCTTAAAAAAAAAAGAGCACCACCAATTTACAGACCAGCCTTGAGACAGGCAGCAGAAAGAGCGAGCCACTGATATCAGAAGCAAAAATATCCCTTGATTTAAAAGGGCAGACACTTCACTCGCAGTTCCACTGAAGGAAAAATCCATCTCCATTGTTGAAGTTTCTGCAGTGACTACCTACCTACCCTCGCTACAAAAGGTCTTCCTTACACTATGAGACAATGGCTTAAAAGTACTATAACCACACTGGTCAAAAGTTGCCCAAGCTTCTTGCTATGATTCTTTTTCTTCCCCAGTCTATTAAATAATGGGACTACAGCAGGCATCATGGCACCATGTGCACGGTAATATCTTTTCTTTTATGAGGAACAACTCCCAACAATACTGGCTGAACTGGAAAACAGAACTCTGCCATCACTCCTGAAGGAATTCCACTCCCAGCCTCTACAGAAAGTGTCAAACATATTCAATTTATTTAAGCTTTAAAGACTGATCCTCATTTAAGTCTTAACTGTGGTCTCAGCAAAACCTTGGTAGACTTTAGGTAATTATTTAATCACTGAAAGAACAATTCTTTTGCAGCATATTTCACAGCCTAACAGACTCAACACTGAAATAGTAGGATATCTCACACAAGTGCAGAGAGGTTTCTGTTCAAAATTCTATGGCACACTGCCCTGAAAAGGTTTACTTTTGTCCCAAGTCCTTCACTTCTACAAAGTGTCTTGTCTAAGATGCCTGAAGTAATAAAGGGACTGGTACCTTCAGGGCACAGCCTTATTTTGCAAGAAGAAACCAGGAGCTGTAATTTCTCAACATAGTGGAACTCCTAAGAGAAATTCCCGTTTTCCCAAACATGATGAAAATGAAACCACCATCCAAATGGATTTGGGCAGAATGGTAGTATAACAAGGCAGTCAGGAAACAAGGCCATGGCACCCTGCAACAACCCCTAGCATTCTGTGATTCCCTCCATGCTCCCAGCTGTTTCCAGGGCACCTGTAAATGTGCCTGTCCCCATCCAGCCTCCTACAACTTTAGGTGTCAGTTTTACACAAGTAAATAACTAGATACAGAGCCCAGAAGGTCTTGATCAATGGAGCTGAGTCACGTTAGAGGCCTGTGGGGTTCTGGGGCCAGTCTTACTCAACATCTTCATCAACAACCTGGATGAGGGGACAGAGTGTACCCTCAGCAAGTTCACTGATGACACCAAACTGGGAGGACTGGCTGATTCCCCAGAAGGCTGTGCTGCCATTCAGCGGGAGCTCAACTGGCTTGAGAGTTGGGCAGAGAGGAACCTCATTGACAATAAACTAACCATGAGCCAGCAATGTGCCCTCATGGCCAAGAAGGCCAATGGCATCCTGGGATGCATCAAGAAGAGTGTGGCCAGCAGGTCAAGGGAGGTTCTTCTCTCTCTGTCCTCTGCCTTGGTGAGGCCTCATCCGGAGTCCTGTGTCCAGTTCTGGGCTCCTCAGCTCAAGAGGGACAGAGAACTTCTGGAGAGAGTCCAGCGCAGGGCCACCATGATCAGGGGACTGGAACATCTTTCATATGAGGAAAGGCTGAGGGATCTGGGGGTGTTTAGCTTGGAAAAGAGGAGACTAAGGGAGGACCTCATTGACACAAGTAGTTAAAAAAGATGGATGTCAGGAGGATGGGGCAACACTTTTTTCTGCTGTATCCAGTGACAGGACAAGGACAAGGAGTAATGGACATAAGCTGGAATACAAAAAGTTCCACTTAAACACAGAGAAAAACTTCCTTGGTGTTGAGGTGACGGAGCCCTGGCACAGGGAGGGTGTGAAGCCTTCTTCTCTGGCAGTTTCCAAACCCACCTGGACACGTTCCTGTGCTCCCTGATGGAACTGAACCTGCTTTAGCAGGGGGCTGGATTGGATCATCTCCTGAGTTTCCTTCCAACCCCTGCCGTTCTGTGATTCTATGAAATGGTACTTCAAAATGCCTTTGAATAGTTCGCTCATTTTAACAGCTGTTGAACTGAACAGAAAAACTTTAAGAAATTACTGAATTCTTAACAACTTTATACAGCCAGAGACGACTACAAAAAATACAAGGAACAAATGTGCACCTGGGAGGGAATTCTGTTTTCACAACATACAAAACTGATAAAGTGGTAGCACTTTCCCGGCACACATTTGCACATGGAGAAACACATTGTCTAATACTCTCAAACACTTCTTATTTCACCATTAACCATGTACAGAATTGAATAAGGTAAAAAATCTCAACCAACCAAAAAGTATCAATAAACATAACAGATTGTAAACCCAATATAGACAAATGCTGTAGTAAGTCGGTTCTGACTTAATAAACTCTGTACGAGATACACAATCCAAGTGTTGTCTGAATTTCAGAGACTTGAAGTTTTGTTTTGGTTTCTCTTTTAAGGGGGTGTGAGGCAGGATTGTCGTCTTGAAAACAAACCCAAACTGCAGCTCTCTTATCAGCTACTGTCTGGGCCACTTAGGAGAGGGCAGAGTTGTTTATTTTTCCTCCTGAAGCAGAAGTCTGAAAATGTCACTTGGGACTACAGGAAATTTCCTTGAAATTCCAGATAATCCTTCTGCAACTGTAACTGTAACAAGAGTTGTCTGAGGGTAGGGAGAGAGCATCTACTTATCCCTTCTACTTCATGAGTGGTCTGCACTCATGCTGAAACACACGTGGACACACCTAAGCTGAGTCACCAACAGCACAGATATTTCTACATAAACCGGGCAGAGCACAGATCAGTTTTGGGCAGGGTTCTGTTCTGTAACACCAGGATCAAGTTCCAGATACCAAACTGGTCTCCAGCCCACACTACATTCTGAAAGACCGAGATCTTGACCAATTTTGATAGCAAATTGCTTTTAGATGGTGCAACTAGAACTTCCAGCTATACAGATTAGAACTGGATGTTAACTACACATCTGTTCAGGTTTTTTACTGGATCAGCTTCTGAACTGAATAAACAAGAACCCAGCTATCTCATTGTCACATTTTAGAGTATTACCAGCTTTACCTTGCTTACCCTCAAGGCTCCAGTAAAGCCTCCAGGGGTTAAAGCAGGAAGGACAGACTCCAAAACATCTGCAAAATGTTGTAATGTTTTGTAAAATAAAAGCTTTAGTGTTTACAGGCGAGAAAAGGTCTTCATTTTCTGCAGGATTCTACAGCTGCCATGATGTCTTGTAAAATGCTGTTTCTGTTTTCCTTACTAACCTAGAGAGAGAGAGAAATTAAAACTGATGTAACTTGATGAATGACCTCTATATCAGTGTTTGATTCATTAACAAAGCAAGCAGAAATTAAAACGCATCTCTTTCGTGGTGGAGGAATATTAAGTGTCAAGCACCTGCCTTCCTCTGCTACTGTGAACACAATAAGCTAAAGCCACAAACCTCCATATCTAATTGAATATTCAATGATTTTGTTTGATGTAATTACCCACAGTATTTTTGCAGCATTATTCGGGGCTTGAATAACTATCAAGAATCACTTGAAGAACCAGCATGTCCTTCTGTCATTTACCAAATAAAACTTTCCTACTATAGAGTTCTTAAGCCGTCAGTACTCGAAAGGATGATATTTTCTTGGATGACAGACCTAATAAAAAACATCTGCAATGAAAAAAATTCAAACAGGCTCAACAGTGCAACT
This sequence comes from Colius striatus, assembly GCF_028858725.1. NCBI lineage: Eukaryota > Metazoa > Chordata > Aves > Coliiformes > Coliidae > Colius > Colius striatus. Next base: position 68,735,625 of record NC_084760.1, on the reverse strand, counting down.
CTGTATTCTGAGAAGCCTTAGTGTTGCAGGATAGAAACACGCTGAAAAAGAAGACCACTTGAGAAAGTTGAGGGGCTTTTGTAACACACTGAGGCACATCTTTTGTTGACCAGTGCATAGGTATGTTGGGCTTTAAGACCAGCACACATGAAAATCCATATAGGCCGGTGTCCTGTCTTTTGCTGGGCCCATGTGCATTGTAGCACATGCAGATCCCTGTGAACTGCCAAGGAAACCCTTGCACTTGCCAGTCAGCTGGCAGAGAGGTGGCAGGGTATAAATGATCCTTTCCTGATAGACTGGGTCTATCAGACCCCCCCCGAGTACAGAGCCCCACAGGGCCATGCATTACTAACTCAACCAAAACCTGGGGAAGATGGCTGGGGTGGTGAAAAGGTTAACAAGCAACTGTGAGGGTGTCAGCAAAAGCCTTGTTTTAAAAAGCCTGGGAATTCTTCCCCACTGTTCAGATCCCTGCAGAGGGGGCAAGATGAAATCAGACAAAGACAGTTGAGCTGAAAAAGCAAGTGTAAGGGCATTCATCTTTTTAACCAAGTTTGAGAAATGCTCTTTCCTGAGGAAGGAGAGACACCAACCACACTCTGTGTGGCGTCAGGCTCTCTACCAGCAAGGTTTCACTGCATTCCCTGTAGCTGCATTTAAAATCTGAGCACACAGGTTTGTTTCCCTTCCAGCCAATACTGTACAGGAAATGTTATAATTACTAATACTTTGGAACAGCTGATAGTCTTACCTGAAGACTTTGGCCCTAGGAGCCTACTGCTATTTAGTCACAGACAGCCTATCCAAATGCTGGAAACCAACAATGTAAAACCTAGAGACAGTAGTGTCACCTACTTAAATTCAATAGAGCAGATCAACACAGGACTGAGGAAAAAGAGATATTAACAACAACTAAAAAAGGAATGAAAGGGAAGATCTGCCTGAAAATGTTGCTCTTTTTATTGAGTGTCATTCCAAATCTATTGTAAGATAAACCAGAAAACCTCACAGTAACAAAAATAGCAAGACAACAATGAATGGAATTGCTTTTCAGTAAGGCTATTGAGAGACCCCAAGGTAAACACAGCAAGAACATAGAACAGCCAAACTCAATCTCACAGCAAGTGTCCTGATATCCTGACTTTCAAAGGACCTTCTGAACATTTAATAGCTCTTCCCATTGTCTCACAGCCAACAAAAACAATACTACACTTTATCTATCCCTCTTCCACACCTACGTGCCAGAAGTCCAGTGAGAGCAGCAGAGAGACAGTGCCAAGTGCTGGGAAATTTTCACAACTGTTTTACAAAGGCTGCTTGATAGATAGAAGTCTCCTCTGAAGATCTGGAGACATTCTGCACAGGCAGCTTTCCCAGAGAGAACAAATCTCCCAGTATCTGCACTGAATGTACAAACAGATGGGCAGATTTTTAGATAGGGAGTTTTAAATAACTGTAGATGCTGCTTATACTAAGCATTTAGGAAATTTGGAGGAAACCAACATCTAGAGTCCAAGGAAGCAGCAGTAGAGGACAAAAGCTTTCTTCCCCTAACTGTTAAAGTATTGTCAATGAAACCCCTTTTGTAGAGCCTGTTCAAATGGAACCTTTTCTTCTCCTGATCCATGTTACTATTTATTTTCTTTCTTAAAAGGCATATGCAACCAAACTTCACTAATGGGTTTCATAGAAGCAAATCTAATACATGGGAAAATAGGAGAAAATGAATATGTGCCAGCTGCTAAGGATAATCTGATCCTATTTATGGCACTATTTCTGAAAAAAAAAAAAGCCTCTGTAGTCTCATTGGAAAGTTTAACTCTCAGCAAAATGGAACTAGGCAACAATGGAAAGAAATGTGTTAAATATCAGAGCTCCTATCGTTAAGTGCTCTAAACATAACACATTAAACGTTTGAGAACAAATCCTCAACTGCTTTTAGGGCATCTGGGCCTATTTACACCAACTGAATATTCTTTCAAGACAGAAAGGACTGTAAAATCCCAAACAGCTGTTTCTCTGCACTTAGCATCAAACCTCAGAACTGTCCTTGTGATGCTACAGGAAGGATGAGAAAACTGCTGAGTTACTTCAAAGCAGCCTAACAGTGACAAATTGAGCAAAACTGATTGATAATAAGCTAACCATGAGCCAGCAATGTGCCCTCATGGCCAAGAAGGCCAATGGCATCCTGGGATGCATCAAGAAGAGTGTGGCCAGCAGGTCAAGGGAGGTTCTTCTCCCCCTCTACTCTGCCCTGGTGAGGCCTCATCTGGAGTCCTGTGTCCAGTTCTGGGCTCCTCAGCTCAAGAGGGACAGAGAACTTCTGGAGATAGTTCAGTGCAGGGCCACCAAGATGATCAGGGGACTGGAACATCTTTCATACGAGGAAGGGCTGCGGGAACTGGGGCTGTTCAGCCTGGAGAAGAGGAGACTGAGGGGAGATCTTATTAACATTTATAAATATCTAAAAGGTGGGTGTCAGGAGGTTGGGGCATCCCTTTGTTCGATGGTATCTAGCAACAGGACAAGGGGTAATGGGATGAAGCTAGAACACAAAAAGTTCCACTTAAATATAAGAAAAAACTATTTTACTGTTCAGGTGATGGAGCCCTGGCACAGGCTGCCCAGAGGGGTTGTGGAGTCTCCTTCCTTGGAGGTCTTCAAGACCCGCCTGGACATGTTCCTATGCAACCTGCTAGGTGAACCTGTTTCTGGAGGGGGGTTGGAATGATGATCTCTAAAGGTCCCTTCCAATCCCTACCATTCTATGATTCTATGAAAACTTTTTTGGAAGGTAGCCACCTACTTCTGTACAGTTCCAGGCACCACAAAAAAGTTAGTACAAAATTACTGACCACCAGCTATTTGGGCACTCCAGGTTCTCCCCATGCCACAGCCCTTGAAGAACATAGCTGGTGATGTGGTATTTACCACATCTTCTAACACCTCTAGCTCCCCATGAGCAGGTTCTGTTCCTGCTCATACACACATTCTAACTAGCTGGGAAAGAGTATGGAGTGTGTCACTGCAGAGACAGATGCTCTCCTGCACAAGACTTTAGCACTGCAGGTCTCTGCCACATGGGAACTACTGCAGTCCCGTCACACATTTCACACCAATGCTTTTGGCTAAACGGATTCACCAGAGAACCCTATTTAAACTAGGAAGCCTGCGTGTCCTAATCACAGCAGCATATACAAGATGGCTAATTTCTTCTGTAGTAAAGTCTTTTTAGTTAGAGAAAACACTGCTCCATTGACATTTACAAGGAGACTTTTGCTGGCTGTAGTCAGCACAAGAGAAAGCTGTATCTTCAGGCTGATACAGCCAACAACCTGGGGCTGAGTGGCACATGCATTCAGAACATCACCTCATAAAGAGACAGCAGAAGCCTCAAAAACTTTCTTGGAAAGCCAAATGCCGTTTCTAGCACCCTGTTTCCTCCCCTGAGAGGACCAAATGCACACTGTTGCCTTGCTGTGACTGCAGCCTAAGCACCAAATGACTGTTGCTTTCAGTGAGGCATCCTCCATTCCCTTTTCCCCAGCCCTACCACTGTAAAGCAAGTCATATAAAATTCACACTCATCCCTGTTTAGCAGTCTGACAACTAACACCCATCAGCTTGTCAGTGGGAAACTTGACAGGAAGGGTAGGAGTTGAATGCTTATGTGAGGTAAGGAATCTTCTCTCATCATTCCTCCCAGGATTGCTTTAGCACTTTAATTAAACAAGCATTTAATTTTTTAAAAAAAATCCAGAAACTGAAGATGATGATGGGAGCATCAAACAAAAGCAAACTGAGGAACTTTTCTGATCACTGTGGTTTTATCAATCAAACTTTGGAGAGGAAAAAAGATGGAGGCTTTGGTTTCTCTGCATTATGAAGTTGTTGAGATAATGGTGTTTCCTTCCTCATTCACTTGGATGAAAATAAAGTCAGCATTCTCACTGTGATGAGCGTCTGATAAAGAACAGGCTGCAACAGTACACTGCTCTATAGCATATTAGACCTGTTAGTAAGCCAAGATGTATAAATCCCACTTACTGAACTTAGAGAGACACAGTTCTGTTTTGGATATATAGCTTTTTTTTTGTACTACCAGTAGTACACACTGAGCAGAAATCAGAGTGGTGACTCTGCCTTAGCTTGTTTTTGTGAAGCATCCAGGACACTTACAGATCTCATGCATGTATTTCTGTGAACAAGCTATGTTTTTTTGTGGTAAGTTCTTGAGAACCTCCCTGTAACTGATCAGAAATGGACCTTGAGGCCCTAATAGTCTGAAAATTATATCTGTAAAAGTATAATGAATACCAAAATTGGTTCACTGACTCCAGAGAAAGTACACTCCATTTACAAGTGTCTTCTAGAAATCATAGAATCATAGAATGGTAGGGGTTGGAAGGGACCTTTAGAGATCATCCAGTTTCTGCCAACTCCACTGCTACCTTTTTGGGTTTTTTTTCTTGAATAGAATTGCTGGTAACATTTCTGCAAGCTAGTCTGGAAAAAAAAATAAATGTAAAAACCTGTCTGTATTTTAAAAGACTTAACTCGTAGGAATAATGAATACTTTTATGGCCATAATACTACAGCAAGAAAACCTTTTCAAACAACTGTATCATTACTTCTGCAGCCCCTCACAAGCAAAGCCAGCTGTGTGAGACTGTAAATGCCAAATGTGATTTCTTTTTTAATATGGTGAACACCTGCCCATTAAGAATAAAATGGAAACTAAAAAAACCCTCCTTATTTCATACCAACTACCCACAGCTATCAATTGGAAGTAACAGCTTTTATACACAGCCAAATACAAACCAGCAACGTAGAACAGAATGCTCTTTAAGGATATTAAATATTACTTACATTGAACACTTCAACATCTTTCCTACTTCTTATTTCTTCAACAAGATCCAGTGGCTTTCCCTTAGGTACTGGAATAGTTCCAAGCACCACGGTCCCTGAGCCAGTCAGTGTTTGACGAACAGCTTGAATAAAAGCCTGACTGAAGAGTTCCATTTTACCAATCTCATCTATGACACAGATATTTTTCTCTGCATCACTGCCATGGTTTACCTGTGGAAAAGTGCATCAAGAGACTGTAAACAACACAGAACAAGCAACAGAAATTATTTCTATGCTCGTAAAAGAAATATCACTAAAACAATTCAATTGTAATACTGGGGAAAGTGTGGAAGACTCAAACCTGCTGGTGGTAACTGACAGACTTATAAATCTATAATTTCCATTTCAGCACAGACTTTTTGAAAGGTGAACATATATGTATGGCATAAATAACATCTATAATAGTCAATTTTTCTTTCAAAGTTTTCTTTCAAAGCAGAATTCTCACAGTAGTCACAGACGAACTATTTGACAATTAAGAAATACCCTTTGCTTATTAGCAGCTCTCAACCAGAGGGATACCAACTATTCAAAACTTCATCCTTCCCATGAAAATATGGATTTAGAATAGATCAATATATATACAACACAATTATCAAAGCAAAAATAAATACTTGCATTAAATCAAGTTTTGGAAGTTTCTCCTCTTGTAGCTGGGTTAGAGAAGGGTCAAAACTAGCATTGCTCTCAGAACAACTAGCCTTCTTCAAAGCTACCTGGATAAAAACCAAGCCATTCCCAAGCCTCTCACATCAGAGCAGTCAACTTCCATTTCTTTGTTGAGATACAGCTTATTTTATAGTCCTAGTCATTTTCCTAGGTCATTCAAACATATTTGTGACTACTTTGCTTTTTTCAGCAAGTGAACAGTGTGCCAAATAGCACTGTGCTGCAGGCTGCTGTGAGGAGCATGGAAGTCTAGGAGACAGCAATGGGTGGTTGCCACTGAGGGAAAGGCAACTCAGAAAGCATAGGAACTACTCAGTGGGAAAGGATGGGCACTGCCTACGCTCTCTTGGTAAAAGTAACTGAGAATTGTATTCTATTATCTATAGAAGTGAGGAGGACTCAAGCCAAAACATCCATAAATATATACCAATATCAGCCATGTTATACACAATCTAAAAAAACCCCACCAAAACAAAACAAGACAATTGAAATGCTTTCCCTTGTGAAGGCAAAGTGTTTGCTTCTGGGAAAGTGGAAGAACTGCATAACATGCATCCTAAGAACTTTTCAAGCTAAGTCCCTGCTGAGTAGCTATTTTATCTAATAATCCTTTCATAGATCTGTGAGCTAAAAAGCCAATACTAGTCACTAGGTCACACGTTGAGAAACAGAGCATTTTGCTTTGAAAAATATCCTCAGTCCTGCCTGGTAAAGTTTCCAGAACCAGAGAGATGATCCATTGTAGGGTCTATCCCTGCTCTCACTGCAGTGAAGGAAATCCAAGCCTTAAAAGCTGAAAAGCTGTCCTCAAGACTAAATAGGCATATGCTCACTCTGTGCTAGTCTCTAAGCAAACCAGATAATACCCTATGACACTCTTACCCTCATTCTTCATTTTTCTCTTGTTATTTCAGTTCTATAATCTTCCCTACTCTCCTCCTCTCCCATTTTGTGCTGCCTACTTATATGATTACATTCCTATAAATGTGTCTAACAGAGAACAGGGTCTGACTCTGATGGCCTCTTTTCTTCTTCTCTTCATTTGCTTGTACTTGCAGATATATAACAATCAGAAAAATTCAACACTACCAGCAAGGTCTCTCCTGGGCTTCACATTAATGCAGCAGTAAAAGGATTCCAAATACAGTACTGGTTTAATGAAGTCTCTTTTATTAAGCTATCCTTCTGTTTACTAACATAGTAAATCAAGTTACAGTGAGAGTAAACATATTAAAATTGTTCCTTTTTATTTGTGTTTCTTTTCTCCCTTGTCCCCATCTTTGCTTCCCTGTTCATTGACAAAAATAAAATCAGATCCTCAATCTCATTGTTGCCCCTTGCACTGGTTTGGGTTTGTTTGGTTTTTTTTTTGACAAAGTCCATTAAGAAGTCCCTTCTTCTTCAGTCTCCTGAGCTTTATCAGTGTAGAAAAATCACAACAGGACCTTTTTAGTAGTACAGTTCAGCAGATGTTGCACACTGTTTGTGATACATTATCGCCAAAATCAGATCTGTTCTTGTTTAATTTTGGAGAGGGAAAGGTTGGCGTGAGAGAGAGGGAGGAGAAGGAAAATTGCTGTAACAGAATGTCAAGAGAAGGACAGGGAAAAGACCGTGGAAAGTCTTGTCACAGTCAGAGCACTCCTTGCACAGCAGGCTAAATCCCAAATTATCGGGGTGCTATTATCAGTTAAAACCTACAAATCTGCAAGTAATCAAAAATAACCACTGAATTCAAGAAACAAGTGCTTCTGCTGGAAGAAGATGGGAATCAGAGCGGGAAGAAAAAAAGAGGCTGTAAAGAAGAAGAGCAGCAACAAAAGCTTTTTTCTTGGACTCACTGACCACCCAGTTCTGCACGGTAAGCCACTCGTACATTTTGTTTGCTTTCCAATACACAAGACAGTGGAATAGGAAGAAACTTCCTGTTGGCCGTCTCTCAGGTCAACGATTCACAGGACATCAGATCAAGAATGAGAGGCAACTGCAACCTGTCCAACACCAGAATAAACATAAAAGGACATGCCAGATTTGCCCCTCCAGCTTCCTGATCCTGAAGTCAATCAGAATCAGAAACACCCAAGAAACAGGTAACTTACTAACATCAAAAACTAGTGCTGTAAAAGGACCTTCCAATAACACTGATTATCATAAAGCATCCATTTTTCAACAGCTTTCACAGAATACTCACATTTCTCAGCACAGGTAGAACCAACTGCTCAAATGAAATGAGGTCTACAACATATTGTCCAACCCGATATTCACATCTTGAAGTAGAAGAACCAGCACTGAATTTGAAACAGAGATACACAATTCCTTCTAAAGCAATGAGTTTAGACGTTTCAAATGGATTTAGGAGAAGTTATCCTAGTAAGTCAAATCCCTTTAATCCTTCTAAGAAAAGGAAAGAAACTCTGTAAACCACCCATTAAGTCATATTGCAGACAGCATACCTTCAGATAATAAATCTACCTCAAGCTACCTTCGTTACTATGCAAGCTCAAATTTGCACAGTGTGTGGAAGAACAATGAGATCTAAAAGCCAGCAGGTTTATTTACACTGAAATCAAAATACATGCCTGCAGTTCAGATCTTTGAATTCAGTAATGTGACACTACAGACAGCATCACAGTAGTAGCCTAAATAGGCTGCAAAACCCTTGAACAGTCTTGGAAAAATATTCAGTTTGCACCTGCTGCACCACACTACCTTAGGTGAAGAATGTCCTTTATTAGCAGCATGCAAATTATTTAGTCAGATCAACTACACCTCAATGAAGTACCTGGGCCTAGACAGTTTTGCATGAAGCATGAGAAGCTAAGTCTAGAGACTCAGGACAGTCTGTGAGCGCCTCTGCATTTCAGAGGCTCCTGTCTTAGAAGGGTTCTGGAAGCTTCTTTTTGCTTAAAATTCCTATGTAGGTTTTGTGGGCCAGTCAGTGGCTCTTTAAAACAATGTTATATGCAATTTCCCTTTTAATTTCCATGTCTGTCTTCATAAATTAACCACTGAAACAAACAAAAAACTCTTCCTCCTTGTCCACAAAAAGCTACTTACTATACCCCAAAGAGACTTGGCCTCACAATAAAATGCTCTGCAGTGTTTCCTCCCTACCTGGTGTAAGACAGAACACCCTTCCCTAGCACATTTTCAATATTTCACTATGCAATAGAGACACTGTGTACATACACAATACAGGCACTGGCCAGGAGCTGAAAAAGAACCTGACCATGAAAGCCATATGTGTGCTGGAAATCACCCTCTGGAGGAGTATTTAACATGTGACAGACCAGGGCAGAAACGTAAAACAATAATCCACTCACAGTTTTTAAAACCTCAGTACCTGACTCTAGATAAAGGTCCCCGTTCTCCAGACAAAGTGACAACATCAAATCCTGTTCTCCTGCCACCTTCTCTGACTTCCTCTGTGTAAAATCCATCAATGGGAATGCCTGAGGATTTTAGAGCTTGAGTGACCTTCCGGATCAAAGTAGTCTTTCCAACCCCTAAAAATAAAAGGGGAAACAAAAAAGCACAGAGGATTAATCTTCTTCTCCAGTAAAAGCCCATTTTTATACACCACAATAATGGATTGGTTCAGCAGGCACATCGATTACTTTTAAAGTTTGCAAATTGATGTGTTTTTTTCAAATGATAAGAAAGAAAAGAACAGAATAAAACCTTTTAAAGTTCATCTTGTACTGACATCATTATGTTTTATCACCCTTTAAGAACTATGTCTACAGCGAAGTCAAGACAGAATGGTAAAAATATCTCAGGCTACCACTAAACTTCTTCGTTTAGACAGTGCATGGGACAGCTTGCCACAAGACAGGTAAATACACAAGCTCTATGTACACAACTGGTACCCAAGCTACATGGAAAACTGACTGATGAATTTCCCTTTCTACCACTGCTATTCACTACTTTTTAAGAGCACAGCTGAGTTCATCCCCCTGTTAGATCTTAAGGTCAAAACTGCCTGCTATTACCAGAAGCCTAACGGGCACAAAGGACACCTCCTATTGGTGTCCTAGAAATCAGAAGCACTCAGGGCCCCAGAGTTATCAGGTCGTACATGACAAAGAGTACTTCCAACAACCTATGGTAACTCAAGTAAGAGTTTTGACTAGATACACGGAAAAGCTTTTTTTGTTGTGAGGACAATCTAGCCCTGGAACAGGCTGCCCACTCTTCATATCCTTTTGAGGTTTTCACGACCTGACTGGTTAAAGTCTTGAGCAACGTGGTCTGGCCTTATAGCTGACCCTCCTTTACACCTCCTAAGTCCCTTCTCAAATGAAATATCCTGTGGTCCTATAAACCACTTTCTTACCCTCAGACAGATCCTTAAAACCCTCAACATCTGATGTCTCCTTGTACAGTCTGATATACTTTCTACATTGTGAATGCTGGCTATGTTTCAGACATCCTCTGAAACATTCCCACAAAGGAGCTATTTCTTCCTCTATGCGATTGTACAAGTACATCCCTTGATGATCTCCTTTTAAACTCAACTTTATTGCCTCTCACAAAATTTAGTGTTATCACCTTGTTTTTAATCATTGTTGTCCAAAAAGAAAATAATCAGAAGACAGAAAATATCTTGCAAGAACAAGCCTTTAAATTCCTGGAGACAAGGAATATAAACCAAACGTGAAGTGCCTACAGATGCCAACAGAAATAATTTCAACATGCACATACCAAATTCCTTCCTTAGATTTTGAGCGGATTTAGGAACTACTTTCTTAACAGTGAATACCAATGGTAAAATATTCTTTGGCTGTAAGCGCACTTAGTCAAACTATTAAGCAAACTTTTCAAAATTGAGGCTGAAGCAATTCCTGGCATTTGAACAACAAAATGACAAACTTGGCACCATCAGTATCTCCCATCTTTCTAGGGCCTCGTCTCTATAAGCAAATTTATACTAATTTGTCCAAGTAGATTTGCTATTTCTAATTTGGTTACCTTTGTTCAGTAAATTGCCAAAGAAAGCTAAACCAATTCAAACTAAGTTTGAGAAAGCTTAAAGTTATATATTTAGCTAATCTAAACAGTACATCCAATTCAAGTTAAACAGAGACGAGGCCTAAACAGGCCTGATATCTGTGTCTCCCAGCAGGCTGCCTATATTCAAGGGGACGAAAAGGCAGAATGAAGTGAGTGGAAGGTATTGCTATCTCAACCTAGGCAGTAGCATCTCAACTTCATTCCAGACAAGACAAGCACCTGCAAAAGGTTGGCCAAAAGGAAAATTAGGCCCACTGCTTTACTTCCCAGCCACAAAAGACAGCTTTTCAATCAGAACTGCTTCTTTATCAACTTTATAGTTTGACTCTCACATCATACCCCATTCTACTTCCACAAGAATTGGATTCCCCTGTGATGATAAGCTACTCTGTTGCTTCAATCACCGTCTGCCATATGGGGTACCAACTGTTACTCTGTAACTGAGCATTACTAAAGTTGGAAGTGCTAAATCACTACAAATAAGCTACCAAAGACATGAATGCTCATAGATTATTAACGGCTGCAGTTTAAATGAAGCATAGTAGTTGTCCAGGTTGTTTTGTTGTGGGTTTTTTTCCTCGTTAGCCTCGAACAGCCAGTGACAGAGCCAGTGACGGAGCAGCAGCATCTGGAAACATACACGGCATAGGACTGGATCAAGAACTAACCTGGCCTTTTCATCAGGAACAAGTTAAGGAATGTAGCAGTTCCGAGCTCGCCAGGCGACTCGGGAAGGGGACCTGCCACAGGCCTGCACGGCGGCAGCGCGGCGACCTCGCAGGTAGCTGCCGGGCTCGGCGGCTGCGGGAGCCGCTCCCGGGGCTCCGTCACGGCCTGCGCCGCTGCTTTGCTCGGCTATACGCGTTTCGCAGCGCCAACGGCACTACGTAGGGTGCCTGGCTGTGCTAGGCCAAGCCAGGCCAGGCCGAGCCGAACCGGGCAGGACCAAGCTGGGCCCCGGGGCGGCCCCAGCGGCTGCACTGCCTCCCCTTGCCCCGCTCCCCGGGCTCCTCCGTGCCCCCGTTACCTGGGGGTCCCGTGAGGAAAACGTGCCGGGACATTGTGTTGAGGGGAGGCACGGACCACGCTCCGCCCTCTCTCCCACCCGATACTGGCCGAAAGTCTGCGCTGCACCACCGTCTCGCTCCGCCCCTGCCCCGCTCCGCCTTCTACCCGCCAGGCAGCTGTGGCTACGTGCCGGGCTGCGCGGGCAGTCGCGGTAAAGCGACCGGCGGGAGCTCTGCCGCCGCCCTGTAGTCGCGCCCGGCGAGGTACCTGCCTTGGCGTTCTGTCCCGGTGGTGCCTGACATGGTGGCTCTTGAGGCCTCGAATGGCAGTGGCCGACGGTGACAGCGTCCTTAGGCGTGCTAGGCCCTGGCTGCTGCTGAGGGGAGCCCGGCTTGGCCCGCGTAAACCTGCGGGCGGGGATTACCCCAGCGCTGCCCTGGGCAGGTGGTGTGTGCCGGCGGGCCGGTAGCCGCTGTGGGCTGAGGGCTCGGGCAGCCGACGACGGGTCTTTGCCTGCTCTTGGCGGCCTTAGGGTGGGCTGCTGCTGGTGGGCTGGGGTATTTCCCAGAAGATGGAACAGGGGAAAAAAACAATTAACTTCCTAAATGTGTGTCAGCATTTTTTTTGTCCAGTTTGCCTTTGACCTATTTCATTTCTGAATACGTTAAGGAAGCTCTCTCTAGAGTTCTTTACCTGTTTCAGTAAACAAAGTGCTGCAGGATGGAGCTAACTAGTCAATTAAAAGACACACGGATTGTCAGATACCTCTATGCAGATAGCAAATGTAACTAGAAAGTTAATATACTGCCAGGGGGTTGTTACAAAGCTGAGCAAACTGGGTCATAAATGGAAAGATTTGGCAGGTTTAACAAATACACTGACAGACATCTGTCTGCATCCCCAAATGCTGTATGCATGGGGCCTCCTTATTTGTTTACACTCTGGCCATGGGGAGATACAAGAGAGCAGGGAAAGTAATTTTTGTGTGGAGGGCTGTGGTGTGAAGGCAGAAGTGTGGGTGAAGTGATGTTCTCTGCCTTTGAGGCATTCTGGTCCCTGCCTAGCTAAAAATGGTTACCCGTATGAAAGAGATACATCCTAGTTGTGCTTGCTTCAGCTAGAATGGTTATCTTCAAGTTCAGCACATCTTTGTCTGGCTTTCATTTTCAGTAAATTCCCAAGGACGTATAAAGGTTATTAATAATTTTCAGAAAGAGAGTAAGTATCCTTTTCAGCCAGATGAAATGTGTGGATCAGTAGGTAGAGTGTATGTCACAATAGACATGTATTTCCATAAATTGAATGAAATGTTTTTTATCTGTACATCACATACAGCCACGCTTCCATGTATTGTTTTATATTCTTAGCAGGATGAAGAACAACCCTGTGTTTAGTGATTCTATGTCTTTAAATATACAGTACTTTCAGGATCAGGTACTGTGTAGAACAGTGGGTCATCTAAAAGTGTGAGGGATGCAATCAGCTACTTCGCTGTATAATAAGAGTACCTTGTACCACTGCACTTCTGACTTCTGAGGAAAACAGAAGTCTTTTTTAGTCTCATGTTATGCTCAAGTTAGAGTTCAGCACTCTTGTGAGGTAGAAATCATTACCACTTTCAGAAGGAGGAATTACGACAAAGAAGTGGGTGTTAAGAGGTGAGGTTAATAAATTATGCATTTAGTCCCTCAGGTGGCATACAGAACCAGAGCCCATGCCTAGGATACCATGACAGTACTGAGGGAAGAGAGAATGTCTTGCAGAGGTGATCAGAACTAGTATAACTTGATAGCAGGAAACATGGGGAGGATGCTTAGACAGACTCCCTACCCCTAAATCTGGTGCAATGTTTCAGGATAGTAGAGGAGTATTTCTGTTTAGCTGTGATTTATAAACCAGAACCTTTTACAGCTGCTTTATAATTGCAGGTAAAGCATTTCTGCTTTATGTAATAGGCCACCATTTAGTCAGGTAGTAGGGAACATATATCATCTTCAGTGGCAGCCTCAAGAGAGTCGAAAGCCAGATTGTCTATTTGCCATGAGAGTAACCAAATTCACAGGGTGAGAAAGGCACAGCCTTGGGCTGACTGGGCCAGACAGGGCACAGTTAAGATAATAATGTAGAGGAGGGGAGATCTAGCTTCTGCCCTCAACAACATTGTAGAGTCACTGAATATATTACATATGGCCAGGTCACTGGTAATATTAAATGGGATCAGAACATTTCTGTTTTACATAAAATTTGGGGAGTCATCAGAAGGGAAACATGTTACTCTTGAGTAGACCAGGGATTGTTTGTGTCATAGTTTAGAACATCTGTGCCTTTATTTGGCCTAACTACATCAGTGATTTCAGAGTGGAAATCATGACTCTGAATTCTTGCTTGCCTATTCTCTGCTCCCTCACTCTCACAGTGAAATAGTTTTTTCTTATGTTTAAGTGGAACTTCTTGTGTTCCAGCTTCATCCCATTACCCCTTGTCCTGTTGCTAGATAACATAGACAAAGGGGTGTCCCAACCTCCTGACACCCACCTTTAGATATTTATAAATGTTAATAAAATCTCCCCTCAATCTCCTCTTCTCCAGACTAAACAGCCCCAGTGCACGCAGCCTTTCCTTGTAGGAAAGATGTTCCGTTCCCCTGATCATCTTGGTGGCCCTACGCTGGACTCTCTCCAGCACTTCCCTGTCCCTCTTGAGCTGAGGAGCCCAGAACTGGACACAGGACTCCAGATGAGGCCTTACCAGGGCAGAGTAGAGGGGGAGAAGAACCTCCCTTGACCTGCTGGCCACACTCTTCTTGATGCATCCCAGGATGTCATTGGCCTTCTTGGCCACGAGGGCACATTGCTGGCTCATGCTTAGTTTATTATCAGTGAGGACTCCCAGGTCTCTCTCTGCAGAGCTGCTCTCCAGCAGGTCAATCCCCAGCCTGTACTGGTGCGTGGGGTTGTTCCTTCCCAGATGCAGGACTCTGCACTTGTCCTTGTTGAACCTCATGAGGTTCCTCTCTGCCCAACTCTCAAGCCGGTCGAGATCCCGCTGAATGGCAGCACAGCCTTCTGAGGAATCAGCCAGTCCTCCCAGTTTGATGTCATCAGCTAACTTGTTGAGGGTACACTCTGTCCCCTCATCCAGGTTGTTGATGAAAACGTTGAACGAGACTGGTCCCAGAACCAATCCCTGTGGAACTCCACTGGCCACAGGCTTCCAACTCGACTCTGTGCCATTGGTCACCACCCTCTGGGCTCTGTCATTCAGCCAGCTCTTGATCCACCTCACTGTCCACTCATCCAAGCCACACTGCTTGAGCTTTCTGATGAGGATGTTATGGGAGACAGTGTCAAAAGCCTTGCTGAAGTCAAGGTAGATGACATCCACTGCTCTACCCTCATCTAGCCAGCCGGTTATGCCCTCATAGAAGGCTACCAGATTGGTCAAACAGGATTTCCCCTTGGTGAAGCCATGTTGACTCCCCCTGATAACTATCTTTTCCTTCATATGTTCAGTGATAACATTCAAGATGAGTTGTTCCATCACCTTTCCAGGGATGGAGATGAGGCTAACCAGCCTGTAGTTTCCTGGGTCGTCCTTCTTGCCCTTTTTGAAGACTGGCGTGACATTGACCTTTCTCCAGTCCTCAGGCACCTCCCCTGTCCTCTGTGATTGTTCAAAAATGATGGAGAGGGGCTTAGCAATCACATCAGCCAGCTCCCTCAGCACTCTAGGATGCATCCCATCAGGACCCATTGACTTATGAGCCTTAAGCTTGGCCAACAAGTCTTTAACCTCTTCCTCTTCCACCCAGGGCAAGTCCTCTGCTGTCCTGGCCATCCTGTTATCCTTATTGGACTGAGCTTCCCGAGGGCCAGCCTTGGCTGTAAAGACTGAAGCAAAGAAGGCATTCAGTACTTCGGCCTTCTCTGCATCCTCGGTCACCAGGGCACCCTCAGCATCTAGCAGCAGGACCTCATTCCCCATCGTCATCCTTCTGCTGCTGATGTACTTGCAAAATGCCTTATTACTGTCCTTAACTTCCCTGGCTAAATGTAATTCTAGAAGGGCTCTAGCCTTCCTAGCTGCACCCCTACATGCCCTGGCAATGTTCCTATACTCTTCCCAAGAAGCCAGCTCCTGTTTCCACCTCTCATAGATGGCTGCTTTCTGCCTGAGTTGCCCCAGCAGATCCTTGCTCATCCATGGAGGCCTCCTACCTCCTTTTCCTCCTTTCTTGCACATTGGGACACACTGATCCTGGGCTGGGAGGAAGTGGTACTTGACTATTGACCAGCTCTCATGGGCACTTCTGTCTTCTAGAATCATATCCCATGAGATCCATCCAAGTAGATCTTTGAAGAGGCCAAAGTCGGCTCGCCTGAAATCCAGAGTCACGGTCCTGCTTTGTGTCCTGCCTCTTCCACACAGGATCTTGAACTCTACCATCTCATGGTCACTGCAGACGAGATTGCCTCCAACCTTCACATCCCCAACCAGACCTTCCTTATTTGTCAGTACCAGGTCCAGCAGCAGGTCCAACCCCTCCTTGTTGGTTCCTCGATCACCTGCTACAGGATGTTGTTGTCAGCAATCTGTAGGAACCTCCTGGACTGCGTGTGCTTGGCTCCCAGCAAATATCAGGGTGGTTGAAGTCCCCCATGAGAACCAGGGATTGTGATCGTGAGGCAGCTCTCAACTGTTCGTAGAAGGCCTCATCTGCTTCCTCCTCCTAATCAGGTGGCCTGTAGCAAACTCCTACAACAATATCACCTGCCTTGCCCTGCCCATTAATTTTTACCCATAAGCACTCTACTCGCTCCTCATCCCCACCCAGGCACAGTTCAGTACACATTAATTGCTCTCTCACATAGAGAGCAACTCCACCTCCACGCCTTGTCAGTCTGTCTTTCCTGAACAATCCATAGCCCTCCGTGCCTGTGCTCCAGTTGTGGCAGCTGTCCCACCACGTCTCTGTGACCACAATGAGGTTGTAGCCCTGCATCCGCACCCACATCTCCAGTTCCTCCTGCTTATTCCTCAGGCTGCGTGCATGGGTGTAGAGGCAGCGCAGGGGCTTACTCAAACACATAGGACGGGTGCAGGAGATTCCTCCCTGGTTTGGCTCTTTCTCAGGGTGGTCAGCCTTCCGTGTCTCGGTCCAGTGTGCAGATGAAGGGCACTTATCATTGCATTCCCTGTCCTACCTTGTTTCCCAGCTAGAGGGGACAGCTTGCTCTGTTTTGCTTCTCCCCCCACCCCCCAAGTCCCTTAGTTTGAAGACCTCTTTATTAAATTTGCTAGTCTACTCCCAAATAGTCCAGTGCCTTTATGGGAGAGATGAATCCCATCCCATCCTATCAAGCTATAGTCTCCAAGGAAGGATCCATTGTCAAAGTACCCAAAGCCTTCCCACCGGCACTAGCCCTTGGTTTATCTGGTTTGTGGTGTTTTTTTCCCCTTGTGGGAGGGAGAATGGTTAGGTTGAAACCCTTTTCTTGGTCTCCAACAGAGCTTATCTTTTTGATTCATGGTACCTTAAGTTTGTATAGCATTTTGCTTACATCAAAGTGTGGAAGTACACTTTGTCTTTTAAGAGATTTAATTTTAGAGAGTTCTTTATTTTGTCCTTGTTCTCACTTATAGAGAATGCTCCTGCTCACAGATAGTTGGCCTAGCTGTATCCCACTGGCTATCTAATGATATTAGTGATGGTATTTCTGACTTGGCTTTGTTTTGCCTGTGGAGTAATCATGGCATCAGCAGGTGTCTGAGAATAAGCACTGAGCATCTACAGCCTGCCAGCCTTTAATCTTAAACTTCCTAGAGAGA
Source organism: Colius striatus (assembly GCF_028858725.1). NCBI lineage: Eukaryota > Metazoa > Chordata > Aves > Coliiformes > Coliidae > Colius > Colius striatus. The sequence continues at coordinate 68,718,192 of NC_084760.1, read as the reverse complement.
TAAGCCATTAGCTACATGCAGGGCCTCCTCTAGATAGAAACTGTGGTACTCCCTCTATCAGTGATTTAGCTATAGATTTTTTGTGTGTGGTTCATGCAGTAGAAATCCTTTATGTTCCATCAATGGTTGTGTTCCCCAGAACATAAGTTCTTGAAACTGTTTCCTGAAAATACAGATGTAAGAAATAAATGATATTAAATGCTATAAATACCCTCTATATGGAAGTTATATTTATGAAATTGAATTTACTGTTGTAAACAGAGACAACAAACCGACAAAGACTCTTTGTCTCTAACAGCATAGCATGATGAACCTCCTGGGCAATTGCAGCCAGTTTGGCAGAGAGGAAAAAGTTAAACTAGTAAGTTGCTATACTTTTTTTTTTTTTTTTTGTAAACACACATCTGGATATAAGAGGAAGATCTTTTTAACATTCAGAGGGGAATTATGCAGCATAAACGTAATTCTCATTAGGGAAGAGAGAAAACATGTAGAGCTCAACCTGTAGCAGAAATCCATAGGAAACTAGGTCTCATTGTTTCCATCCTTGATGAAACAGCTTGCTTGTTTGCTCTTTTCAGTTATCTCTCACCTCCTACTTCAGAAAGAAAGTAGTGGCTTTGAAACTGCATGACATTTTGTATGGTATTCCTGTTTTTTTAGAAGAAATAGCAAGAAGCATTCACTCTGAAGAAACACAAAACAGATTGGTTTGCTATGGGATGATAAAAATAAATTTACTATGTTGATATGTTATCTTGATGTAGGCAGTCACTTGCAAATTTCAAACTTCAGCTCAATTCTGCTGCAAGCTTGATGTCAATAGAATAACCCGTAATCGAGGAAAAACTTCATTGCAATACAGAATAAATTTGATCATATTGCTAAATTTTTCAGTTGCTGTTTTTTAAGGTGTAACAGTTTTGTCAATAAAATGTCATTCTTAACAATTGCTGGTTTACACAGGCAGGAACATAAGTGAATTTCTATACTACTTTGAGTGACGGTTGGCAGAGTGCTTGGTACAAGCTGCTATACTGGAACAAGTGCATCAGGTGGTAATTCCTGTGAGACAGTCCAATCACAGAAACCATAGGATGAAGTTAATACAAAAATCCCCGTAAAGTGAAGCAAATTATCTCCCACTGGGGCCTAATCTCCTTAAATGTAGTAAAAAAAAAATAAACCCAAAGTTTACAGTCATGAATAGTTACAAGAGTAGAAAGAAACGCTAAGCCAGTCCAACAAGCTGTAGATACACATGTTTTAGATAGTTTTCAGATCTATTTTCCTTAGAGATGCTCCTTTATTGATTGACAGTGTTAACTCATAAAGGATGCAGTGGTAAGCCCTGCAGTATACTAGTGGGCAAGTGGAAAGATGTTCCAGGAAGGCCTTTGTGTTTCTTTGGCATTCACACAAAGAGGACAAATATGGAGTGATCACATGGGCTGTTAGGAGCTGCTGAACCTGGTACCTTGAGAGAGGGGAGGCTGCTCCTGCTGCGTGTCCTTGCATTCAACCAGTAGTGAGACTGAGCATGTATTCCCAATAGACACCCTCCAACACACAGTGTATGTGTATATATACTGGCCATGCAGATCAACACCAACAGAAAACACAGCATAAACACTAGTAGTGGATTCACCCTGTTCCCCTCTCTGGCTGATCAGAGTGAATGGCATTTAATAGAAGATATACATATATATATATACACATACATATAATATGGATCCATCCAGAGCCTGGCTTTAGACACTCAGTCTATCCAGTAGCTGGCTCCTGGATTTCTTGGCCTCTCCAGGTTGCTGGCAGCTGGGTATGCAAGCCACTGGGCCTTGCTGTTACTCAGGCTTTTGTGTACACACACACACTCTTATGCATGCACAGACAGACACATAATGGATCCTCCAGGAGCTAGCCACAGACATTCAGTCTATCCAGTAGCAGGCCCTGGATCCTCTTGTGTCCAGTTGCATTGTGCACAGACACATAAATGCAAAGGAGTCTCTCAGTTGATTCCCAAATTTCAGCCTCTTCAGGAGTTGGCTTGGACTACTGGATTCCTCCATTAGCCAACTTTCAGCCCCCAGGTCTCTCCAGTGTCTGGCCCAGACTTGTGGCTGCTTTAATACCCAGCTCCCAAACCTCTATCCTACTGGCATGGTAATACATCTTCAGTTAATGACTATACACTGATGTGGGCATCCACCAACTATATATGCTCTCTGGTCTCTGAGGTTGCCAGCACTCCAGGAAAACAGGTCACTATGGCCTGCGGTCCTCATTTCAGTTGCTGACAGACCTCCACACACTCTTACCCCTTCTATTGCTTGCACCCTAGATATAGTGGCCCTTATGATTCATGATAACACTCTAGGTGCTGGTGCTTAAACCCTTCACTCCCTTCAGTCTCTGTAGTTGCTCCTGTGATCTGTGGTTTGACTCCAGCTGCTGGAACTTAGATCTTAGATACACAATGGCACACAGACTAGAGTACCCTCACCTAAGAAAATACTTGAAAATCGAGTTTAGTAAGAAGATGGGACAGATTGTAGTGATCGGGTGAAGGACATGGACAGATAAGAGTGATAACCAGCAACTTGTTTACATACAAACAGCTCCTTTATCTCTCTAATTTTCCATGCCTGTTCTACCCCAAACCACCTTGATCCCTCCTTTTCCCAACCCTTGGTTCATCTCCTGAACATCTTGTGAGTCTGGTAAAATCCCAAAATGCTCTTCCCTTATATTCTATAGTGAGTCCCATGCCTCTACAGAGAGTAATCTCCTCCAATCTATAAGGTATTCTGGAGAGGTTTTCCACTGACTCATCTCGAGGGGTTCCACACTCTGGCTGTGGGCTGATCTCCTTCCTGTGACAGCTCTGGAGAAACTGAGGCCTCTGGTGAGGTTATTGGGGTTCCCCTGCCTGCCACTGTGCCTCTATGCTCCTTTGTGTGTGTGGAGACAAGCTTTTAATCACAACTGAACTGATGAGATGAGCAGAAAAGCTTCTTTTCTGCCTTCACAAAGCATTTCAGGAGACAATACAGTCTATCCAAACTTTTTGTGTGAAATGACTTGAGTCTTTCATTAAATGGGCAAAAGGATCCAAGGTCTTGCCTCACTGGCTAGATCTGCAGGTAATACAATTCTTCACTGAATTCAAGTTTGGTTGCAAAACTGTACTAAGCCTGGCTTGCCGTGACTCTACATATTTACAATGAATTGCACTGTTTTCCCCCACATCTGTTGTTTTATCACTAGCTGTTCTATATCATGAAGTACTTGTGTGACTTTTGCTATTCAGCTTTTGTTTTCTTCTGTCACAAATAATTGAGCATCAGCAGCAAGTCTTGTCGCTTTACTGTCCACTATATAATTTGTGATGAATTAGGCCCCTAGTGTAGGTCCAGATGAATATCCAGTGCCGAACTTCACCATTGTGTAAAAGATCCACGTACCTCTGTGTTAAATTTCTCATATTTAATGCAGTTATTTATCCATAATCCATGTCAGTTTATCCATGTCAATTTGGCTCTTCAAAAACCTTAGGTGAATGACCTTTTCAAAGGGCTTTTGGAAACCCAAGTGGACTATGTCATTTTGATTATCTGTTTCCATGTGCTCCGACAAAATCCAGGAGATCTATGAAATGTGACTGGTTGCTTGCCAGGACCAGGCATCACATTCTTCTACTAAGTCTCCAAATGTGGATATGTCGATGGGTTGATTTTTGCTGACAATGAGGAAAAGGAAATTATACATCTGGTCCCTCAGCTTCAAGAATTTAATTTCTGGGACACTTGCTGTTCCATTTGGTTTTTTTTAAATTAGTTATTAGTTTCAAAAGTCATTAGGTGTGAATAAATGGAGAGACAGCATAACTAGCAAATCTAATTTCCATATAACAGGAAGTTTCTGATTTTTCCAGACTTACTCACACTAGTGATAACTTGAAATTATTTCAGTTAGATTTTATTAGCCAGAAAGATACTGACCAGAATAAATTAGATGTTGGCAGAAAGATCTATAAATTTCTTTTCTTATTCTTTTGTATCTTTGTTTTGGTTTAAAGCTTTTAATCTTTCAGGGTCAGTACAGACCGTTACGCACATCTACTTGTACCTGTGTTATAACACAGGCCATGAGAGTATTACTCGGTGGTTCTGTGTGAAGCCTAGTAGATTGTGCTTAATTGGGGGTTTATCTTTTAGAAAGCTGTCTCACTGAGATGCTGAGGAACCTACCAACACTTAAAAAAAAATGTATTCCAGTAGTTAATTACTTTCATTTAAAATTTGTATTTTTCTTCCTATTCAGATTTTTCTAGTTTTGGTTTTCAAACAGTGAATCTTGTCACGTCTTTGTTTGTTTAATTAAAGAAATGGGATGCTATTTAACTAATCTGATACTATATATGCTTTCATTTATGTCAATATGCAATAAATTTCTGTACATTTATTTACTTATGTCTCTCCCTCCTCTGATTGTTAGATTAAGGGATATCCTGTACCCCTGCTCTTGTTATAAGTTCAAACACAGTTTCCCAAGAAAATTCAGTCACTGGTAGTTACTTTCATATTTCTTCTTTTTCTACCAAAAAGGAAACAAAGAAAAGGAACTCTGCCTGCTAAATAAATTCCTCTTGGTGCCACCTGTAGTTTTGCCCAGCAACAATGTCACAAACAAAAGTCACAACAGCAACAAAAGTCACAGACAGTAAACAAACAGTCTCTCCTATGCTAAAATCTCTACAAACTAGCATGACTGTCAGTCACTTTTTGCCTGATGTGAAAAACAAAACCCTATTTCAGTATTAGCAGTTAATGTTATTGAAATTGCTGAATAGCCAGTTCAGCTCAATATTACTGGAGGAAAAAAAAGGTAATTTGAGGAATCAGATGGATTAAATTCATTTTTTAAATTATAAAACCATTTTCATGGTTACCATTTGCTTTAGTTACTATTTTTTATCATATGTTTTCTAGCTTAGCTGCATTTGTCATGTTGCTGGTAATGTAGTTATGTTTAATTTCTCCTATAAACCCTTGTAGGAGGCTGTGTATAATTCTATTTCTGTCATTACAAATTCTGATTCATCAGTTTAGATTGTTGTTCTGAAGTCTTGGTTGCTAGGAACAGCGGTTTGCCTCCTTGCCAGGAATTGAGGATTTGTTTTCTTCCCAGAAGAAAAGCTTGTTATTTACTTGTTCGTAATACGTACTTTGTCTGCACAACTGATATTTGGATCCATTTGTAGTTAAGGTGTGTTTTCAAGTAAAAGTCCTTCATGAGTGCAGCAAGTATATCAACACCAAGTGGGTAGAAATATCATAGCAAAGCAATACATTTAGCATTTAAAATTTATTAAAGGATGGATCCCTGCCTTATGACCTTGTATCAGCGATAAGCCATTAACCTGCAAGCACTTGGGTTTGTATTCAGTCTGTCAGTTAACTGTTGTAATAGATTCATGGACCAGCACTATAGTGGTCTGTTCCTCAGGGGTGATGGAAGGCTCTTTCCTTCCTTTTGCACTAAGAAACTTTTCCCTATTTAGTACTATTTCAATTCCATAGGGAGAAAAATCTAAATCTGTGTTAACTGGAATCAAGTTTAATTATGTGAAAGCAGATTTTGGAAAGTAAGATCTGAAGATCACCTGACAATCTGGTGTCAAAAGGAGACCTGACTGCTCTGACTTGTTAAGCTAATGGGATATGACATAACAAAAGTCCTTTTTTAAATTTTTACCCCTGTACCAGTACAGGCTGGGGACTGACCTGCTGGAGAACAGCTCTGGGAGAGGGACCTGGGAGTGCTGGTTGATAATAAACTAAACACGAGCCAGCAAAGTGCCCTTGTGGCCAAGAGAAATGTGTTAAATATCAGAGCTCCTATCGTTAAGTGCTCTAAACATAACACATTAAACGTTTGAGAACAAATCCTCAACTGCTTTTAGGGCATCTGGGCCTATTTACACCAACTGAATATTCTTTCAAGACAGAAGGGACTGTAAAATCCCAAACAGCTGTTTCTCTGCACTTAGCATCAAACCTCAGAACTGTCCTTGTGATGCTACAGGAAGGATGAGAAAACTGCTGAGTTACTTCAAAGCAGCCTAACAGTGACAAATTGAGCAAAACTGATTGATAATAAGCTAACCATAGCCAGCAATGTGCCCTCATGGCCAAGAAGGCCAATGGCATCCTGGGATGCATCAAGAAGAGTGTGGCCAGCAGGTCAAGGGAGGTTCTTCTCCCCCTCTACTCTGCCCTGGTGAGGCCTCATCTGGAGTCCTGTGTCCAGTTCTGGGCTCCTCAGCTCAAGAGCGACAGAGAACTTCTGGAGATAGTTCAGTGCAGGGCCACCAAGATGATCAGGGGACTGGAACATCTCTCATAAAAGTAAAAGCTATGAGACCTGGGGCTCTTTAGCCTGGAGAAGACTGAGGAGACCTTATCAATACTTATAAATACCTAAAGGGTGGGTGCCGACAGGAATGAGGCCAGTCTTTTTTTCTGTAGCACCCAGTGACAAGATGAGGGCTAACAGGCACAAGCTAGTGTTGTTCTGAAAGAATTGCAAGAACGGTTCTTTTTGTGCTCTTTTTTTGGGTTCCTAACCTGAGGGCAGTCTCAGTGAGTTGGTTGGTTGATTGGTTGGAAGGATATAACCATGAGTTGCTTGGACCCAAGGCCAGAAAATCTTTATTGTGGCTTTGCTTCTCCCTTGTTGAGTGCGAATGCAACAATTTCCCCTCTTGGAAACTGAGTTAAAGGAGCTTAGACTGGATTTGGGCTTTTTGCCTTCTACCTATTCTACCATGAAGTCGGTTGCCCTGAAACAAGGTGAGGAGTTCAGTCTCTGCTTTATGCACTGCTGGGGCCCTGGTCTCAGCCCATATCCATTCCTATAAGGTCTTGCTGCACCCTGAGGAGTGTAAATATACCCACCCTTAATTACAATGTTGCAGTCAATATTCTTTTCATGTTTTCTCTCTTCTGTTGTAGGAGTCTTGAGTTTACTTCTGTTACCTCAATGGGCAGTCCTGTTCTTTTCCACCTTTATGGGAAAAAAACACCCTTATGCAGTTAAGGATGATGGGACTAAGTAAGAAACAAATTGAATTCAAGAAGATGATGAGACCTAGTGAGAAGTATCCTAATGCATTCAACATATGTCAGTCTATAAATGATTTTGTTCATGTTATTTGATTTTAAATCCTTCTTGTTTTACATTGAGTACAATTTAAAAGCCAGTGATTACCATACATTATATGTAATAGAAATACTTGGAGTTTTAGAAGCAGCTCTGTCAGGCTCAGCTCTCTGGTTGCTGATGTTGTTCTAGAGAGCAGTGTGTATAAATATACATTGAGAGAATCTAAGTGACTGCTGAAAGGTCCAATGGAGGTTTGAAAGCAAAAATTTCACGACTAATACTATGATGCATTTTTGAATTTTCTCTATCAATCTCAGTATCCTGACCACAATGTAGTTTTGATTACTTACATTCTGTTTCTTTCAAATTCCCTGCTGTGTTTTGTGTTTGACTTTTGTAGCATTTGACACTGCCTGTCCTAATCCATTTTGGTAGTGATGTAGCAATTTGCATAGCACAACATTTTCCTCCAGAGGTGTAAAACAGCATTTCACCATGTAAATTGGCAGAAGGGAGGGCAGTTATTCCCTTGGTGTGCATACAGCCCATGAATTAATCCTTCTGGGTGAAAGATGCTCTGTAAGTGTAAGATCCTTATCAAGACTGTTAAAAAAACCTGAATACTGCTTGAAGAATCTTAAATATACTTCTGACACTTTTTCCTTGCTGGCAGCGCTAGTTCTTCAGTGCTTTTCCTGCTCTTCTTTAACTCTAATGTTTTGGAGTTTTCTTTAAAGAATATACGCTGAGAATCCTGGCTCCCACAGCTAACTGTTATTGAGCTGGTCCTGGAGCTTTTCCCTGTAGATGCTATTAGCTGTTCTAAAACCTGTATCAATCAAAGCTGCATGCAAAGAGTATGCCTCTATTTAAAGTACTTCTTGAGTTTGACGTGTAATTCCTCAACGGATGGAATAATTTCTAGGCATCATGCCTAGTGACTAATGATACTAAATGTCCTCTGAGAATACCAGTCACTGATGTCTTAAATTATGATGATCAACAGTAAGCCAAGTTCTGACAGAGCTAAGCCTTATGGGAAGTGCTAGTACTGCACACGCAGAGGCACACACATACATATATATCCTGCGTGTTGTCCTTCTACTGTCTTGTTATGTTGTCTCTTGACTCTTATTACCCTCTTCTGAAATGTTTCGCTTTCATTGCTGTGTTTTTGCTGCTGTTTGCCTCATAGCTAAAGCTGCTGGAAACTCATTCCTCCCCGGCAATTGGAATCAAAACAGAAGATGGTCCTCACCTCAGACTCAACCTCCCTGCCTCAAGGGTTGGAAACTCTGGGAGATTGCAGTTACATGACATCGGTGCCCCTGTCCTTGAAAGTCAGAGCCCCTGCATCCTACCAACAGCCTGATATGTTTGCCAACCTTGTGAGGGAAGGGGCTCTTTAGACCACAAGTGTGCTCTCTCCTCTTCTCACCTGCACTGGCTCATATCTTGTAGTTCCAGCAAGACCCACTGATCTCAATAAATGAAATGGTCTGCAGGTCCATTCCTGTGATGTCATTCATGATTTCTGCTTCCACTGTTTTCTTCCAAAGTTTTGTTCATAAGTTTAGCTGGAGGCAAAACCTGATGGTCGGATAATTGTGGATATTTTGAGCTTAACGCTGCATGTTCTTACTGCTTTTCTTTCAAGTATCATTCATTATACAACCCTTTGTACTTCACAGTACTTTTCTTTGAAGTTCTATATGCGATTTACACAGATTAATGTAATTGATGTGAGCCTGCTTTGGTGGAACAGGTAGAAAATTGACACTAGAGTTTTGCAGATATAACAGAATAGCGTAGTCACACAGCCTGGGACGTGACCTGGCTTTTAGTCATGAGCTTTTAACTTTAGGGCTAATAGCAGTGTTTCTATGATCTCTTAGGAAAGAGATGTCATGTTTAACTTGGCTGCTACCTTTATCTTATCTCTACCTTTATTTCAAATAGGAAAAATTAGTCTCTTCAATGGTCTTATGGTGTTTTGTTGTAATTGTCACGATTCTCAGTTTTCTCTCTTGCTGTATAGTTCTTAAATAGGCTGCTTCTATCATGTATTTCATACCTCAAGAAGGGGTTGCATGCCCAAAAGCTTATTCAGTTTTTTCAAAAAGCCATACATATCAGTCTAATAAAAGAAGCTACGCTGACCTGCCAGCTTTGTCTTGTAGAATTCTTCACATCCTCTGCGTTCCTTCAGTACTGAACAGGGAGTTTCAAACTGGGCCATAAAGTTTCCATTAAATGCATAGGCAGAATCTGGCAGCTGGTTTTAAGTTTCAGACTTAAGTTTTGTTAGGTAGAGCAGTTTTTCTGGTGATAATGAGAACATCTTTTTGTGCAGTCTAAGTCTCGAGTTACAGTAATTTTTGACCTTTCACAAGTAGTAAAGTCAGAAAAAAAAGATCAGATGAACTTCCAGGGATTTAAAATTCAGTCCAAACGAGCATCCAGCACTTGAGATTGTTATCAGATACTTATATAAATGACTCATATCTAGAGGGATATCTTATATAGCTTTACCATCCTTTGCTGTTGAACTGAAATAATGTGAGGACAACTTCCTTCATTACATCTCACCATTTTTTTGTATCAGAAGAGAAATAGGAAGCAAACTGTCTGAATTTTGTGAAGTTTCTTTAACACACTGGATTTCTTTTCAGTTTAGAGAGACTGAGGAAAGATAGAGATTTCCTGATTATTCAAGTTATTTTCTTCTTTCCCACTAAATATATTGTCTTGGACAAAAATTCAGAACTTAAATACCTGACTGTGTTTATATGTGCACGTATATATGTGCTTCTGTCAAATATACATTATTTATGCACACATCTGTGTTATTAAAGAATGCTCAGAGACACAATAACAAGCATTTCCAGTGTAGTCTTATTTCCACTTGTGTATAAAAGTCAGCCAAATGTTAAAATTACAACCATTTTGCAGCTATTTGCAGAACATGAATTATTTCTTCTCACTTCGATGTGTCATTGTAATTAATTCACATTGGAGAATAACATTCCATTTTTAGCTAGATCCATTTAATTCTGAGTCCTTGTTAGAATGTAGCTTAAACAATGACCACATCTTATGAAAATATACAACAAGAAAATAACATCTGCTGCACTGTGTTGGCAAACACCAGGCCTAATGAATGGTTGTCACTATCAAAACAGATGTCTGTTTTCAGTTAAAAAGAATATTCTTTAACAGTTTAAGTAAATTCTTAAATTAATTTAACTCTTGTTTGCACTTGGTGGCTCAAATTGCTATGCTACGATGGCACATGATGGAAACTTTGGTAGAATGAAAGGTTTCTGTTTCCCTTAAGAAGTCTGACTTAAATGTGACATCTAAGTTGGCTTGTGGAATCCATAAGGACAATTTGGTTTGATAAGGATTATCTCACCAGTAGGAGAAACCTTTCATAATTTGCTGAATATAGTAATCTACTTAGATTACAGTTCAGAATACTGGAGAATTTTGCTGAAGTGGAAAATGAATTTTTAAGGGCAAGAGTATACATTGTCCTGGCATATAATCAAGGGAAATAGAAACAGCTTCAGTGCTCTCTACTCCATTCACTGTATTCTCAGCAATTCTCAGCCTGCAAATCTTGCACTAGAGAGTGCAAGAGTACATCTACACCGCTTCTTAGAGTTAACAATGCCAATCCTCAAAGCAATGAACAAACTGCACACAAAGCCCGTAGATCTGTCCACAGGTCACTCTTCCATTTGTCTCTCCTCAGTGAAGTGTCGTTAAATTCAGTTCCTTTCTTTCTCTTGGGATAAGAAGTTGCTTTAAACCTTTCTTGGTTATTGAGATTGCTATTAGGAAAGTTCATTTTCTAATGCAGGAATTTTTTTTCAGTTGAGACATTCAGTATATGAGAACATTCTGTGGTATTCAGTGAACGAGTTGAGACATTCTGTGGTCTACAGGTCAGGACAGAGCCAGCAATGCAGATTCCAGGTGATTTCTCTGAATTTATAGAATATTTTAACCTTGTGACAGTGTCTCTAGCTGTCAAGTTTCATAACTACATGTCTGCTTCCATGCAGATGTGCGCATTAGGTGGTATATTTCGACCACATTTTTTCATAATTGAGGCATCAATACTTGAATAGCCTCATTGTGTCATACATTCTCTTTCCTAGGTCACTTTTTCCTCAAAGCAGGCAGCATTTAAGGAGATTAATTGATTTTTGAGTGTGAGTCAGCAAATTACATGTTGTGTTTTATCTTTGTCATACACAGAAAATTACTATTACAGTGTGTCAGTAATTCACAATGACATAGAAATTGGACTGAAGCCGGCACGTATCACAGAGTGGTGAAAAATGCTCATTATTCGATTTATATTTATGGACATCAAGAAGAATTAAAAATAAATCTGTAGGTATTATTGAGGCTTTTGCTGTTTTGCCAAGGTAATCCCTGATTATTGCACATACTTAAAGAATTAAAGAGCACAAGCTCAATGCCACTTAATGTAAAAAGTCTTTCAACCCTTGCACTGTGAAAACTTACTGGATTGCTATATTTTCCTTACTGGAAAGTGCAATCTTTAATTTTGTAGCTGAAGTTTTAGATATTCCTTACTCTTTGTAAGGTATTGACTTCTTCTCGTAAATGGTTCTCAGTAAGACGCTGAACCTAAATACATGCAGTAAAACCTATGGGAGGAAGTTTTTCCAAATGGTTTCCAGTTTCCACAAAGGAGCTCTTCCTGAACTACTTACCACTTCAAAACTATGGTTTTGGGTTTTTTAATCCTCTGATCTTATTCTGTAGCAAGTGTGATGCACTGATTATCTTGTAGGAGGCAGTGAACTCTGTCTTCTTACTCCTTTGATGCTTCTTGTGTTTGATTGCATCTACACTACATCTCCCAGCCAATAGCAGGAGCAAGGCAAGGGAGAGAATGTAAGTGGAGAGAACCTCCTGGGCTTACAAATGAACAAAGCCTTGAATCATCATTTATTCCACAGTTACAGTTTATGATGCCCTGGATGTATGTGGAATCCCAGAAGAAAGTTGGTTTCTTTGACTTTTCTCTGTCTTTGCAGTGATGCACCCTGAAATGAAAACAACCATGCAAGCTATTTTGGGGTGTCAGATCTCCTTTTCAGACTTGTTTCTGCTCCTTAATCTTCCACTGGGGTAGATCTTCAGGTATTCTGGTCTATAAAAACACATAAACCCTTCTGTTCATGTAATTTATCTTCCTTTCACACAGACTTTGATTAAAAAATGCTTTTCTTTTATGCCTGGTAATAACCTATATACTTTACAGCCTCACCAGAGCCAAAAATAAGAGGCAGAATATGGCCTCTGGACTGAAACTGAAAGAAAGTTTGACTCACTATATTCTGACAGGATGGTAGAACATCCTTTTCTATTCCTTGCCTTTTCGCCATGTCGAATTGGAAGAACCTCTCTTCTGTATATTTTCTCTTGTGAGATGGAGGGACAGAGCTAGGTGGATGGAGGACCTACAAACTTGTTTCCCAGCCTCCAAGCTGACACAATGGGCACCTAGAGTTATGCAGTCAGGGACATCTGAACTGTTGTGCTGCCTCCAGATGTGCACTGGACCTACACCTGTGTATGAATGTCTTGAACAAGAACACATACTGAACTGCACAGAAAAACTGACAAATAATGAGTCACCAAGAACTACAGTACTGGTCTGATTCTGAAGAAATGTGAGAGCAGATTGGCTGAGCTGCTATCAAAATATCTAGAACTGTTTAGACACTGAAGAAAAATTATTTTAGAGGCAAGTAAGGGAAATAATTACCCAGAGAAAAATTGACTTAACAAAAATAGTCTACTTGAAATATTCAAATCAAGGGGAACGCAAACAGTGAAAGTTTTTGTTAAGGTTAATCAGTCTATTTCAATGTATTCATTCAGTCCTCTTTGTGTGTCAGAGAACATAGTTGGAAAAAAAGAACTTGTAGGAGGATATACTTAAAATACCATCAAACAATAAATTCTATACACATATTTGTATTTTGCTATTATAAAAATACACAGATTACAGAAGATCAACTTTAGCTTTGCAGTGGAACTTTCTATCTAAAGGATTTGCTAAGTGTAGGTTAAAACAAACAAACAAACCTCCACATCAACAGAAATTGTAACAAACCCCTATAAGTTTGTGTGATTTTGAAAAATGTGTACTTGTAGAAAAGCTATTTCAGGACACAGTCCCTAATAAAGATGAGACAAGTTTTTTATTCCCTCACCTCTTTCCTACATATCTTACAATCCTAGCAAATACCAGAGAATACATACCTCCAGAAGTTAAACTCTTTCTAATTAAAATCAGCTCTGAATTTTGAATGCTTATTGCAGGTAATAGCCAGCAAACTTCACTTTTGGCAATGTCCTCAGTCAAAGGGAGAACTGTGAGGCTAGACTTGTTTCTTTAAAAAAAAGACAAAGAAAAGGAGTGAATGGAGGAACAGCCTTTTGTACTGTATTTGATACCTTAGTGTAATTGTAGCACATCTGTGTCAATAGAGACACTGATTTCCTTTATGCTGCTGGCCATCTTTTGTACGGGAAAAGTACAAGTCTTGCTTATAGTTTTTTGAAGCAAAGAAAGTGTTAATGCCTGATCTAGAGGATTAGTTTTTATCTGTACTGTGAAGAAAATACGAGGTCACTGCATAGACGTTTGCAGCTGATAAAAATGAGTGGAATGGGAAAAAGTGAGCAAGGCAGGTAATTTAAGAAGACCTGGTGGTATTGCGTTATGTGCATTTACACATGACAAGTGAAAGGCTGTGTGTTTCAGAAGCAGAAAGGTGTAGATCCCACTTAGTGAGGGCTGTGCCTTGAGAAAGAAAGCTTCAGAAAGGACGGGGAATGGCCAGGGTTTGAAGGATAATTGGTTGAACATGTACTCCTGGTTTTCCACTGAGGCTAAGTAGCTAGCACAGTCCTTGGCAGTGTAGCAGAGAGAATCCAGTAAGGGGGTCATGCAGCATTAGTGTGCCTGTTACTGGGCTTCCTTGTCTTGTGCTGGTGTTAATACACTTAGAAAAGGAGAGATGAGAGAAGAGTGAGTAGAGAACTCAGTAGATCTCCCTGAATAAAAGGTAAGATCTCACATTCAACCATTCAGGTGACTCGGGGTGACTTAATTACTCTTAATACACCCAGGAAGATTTGTAGTAGTGCAGTTTTAATGAGCTCTAATAGGGGAATTGGGCCAATTCATATTGGAAGTAGAGTTCCAGATTTTCTAATGGGATGGTAATTAGCTCCTGGGACATGGCAGTCGTGATAGATTTTCCATCACTTCCAAGACCTTAAATCTGATTATTCACTTCTCTATACAATTAGTTTTGACTGCAGCTTATTAAAGTGACTTGGGAATTGTTGGGTGAGGCTATCTGCTCTGGCTAGGGGAGTGTTTTCTATTTTAAACTTACTTGAAGTTGATGTACAGTCCTAGTCTGCAGAGAGTTCCAAGATTCAGTTTTGCTGAAAGTACAAATGGCCTTTAAAATTGCAGACCCCTGGAACTTGTGTTGGCAGGAACAGAAATGCCCTCCCTCATGGTTTTTCTCTCAGGCAGCATTTAGTTTCTTCAGTGTGGTCTCTGCTTATCCTGATCATCTATGTCCTCACTGAAACTCCAGTAACACCTGGCAGATCACTGTATTCTTGCCACTGTTTTTCAGCAGCACTTGACCATGTGAGAGTAATTCTCTGCACTCAGTGGTTATATCTATTGGAGAGTCCTGTAAACTCCACTGAATACTGCCATAGTATTTTTGATGTGACAGAATGGGAAATCAACTCCAAACCTCTTAAATGTATGTATGACTGTGGAAGGACAAGATGCAGCTAATTCAAGAGAACTACTTCTGTAACCAGTCCACCACTGTTCAGTGTAAGTCTGTTTCTTCCAAAGCTGATTATAAAAAACTGAAGGCAAGTACTGTGGTTACCTGGACACACATAATTTGCAGTGGTGAGGAGAAGTAATGAAATTGCCTTTTATCTCAAAAGAGATGGATGTCTGTGGGATGCATTCTACTCTATGATCATAAAATCATAGAATCACAGAATCATAGAATGGTAGTGGTTGGAAGGGACCTTTAGAGATCATCTGGTCCAATATCCCTGCAGAAGCAGATTCACCTAGATCGGGGCACAACCTGATCCGTTGTTACTTGCATGGGTTTGTTGTGGTGTGAAAATACAATATATCCTGTGGTGTCCTTCCCATAGATGGGCTTGTGTTTTACAGAAGTGACTTGTATCACGTCTCAACAGTGCAAGAGGGAGCTTCAGGAAAATCAAAGTTCTGTCTAATTTTTTAAGAGACAATGTGTCTCATAGTGCCTACAGTTTTCTCCCTGCCCTGCCTTTATTTTACTTCTACTCTCTGCACATCAGCTTCAGTCCTCCCTGCTGGGCTGAAGAGATGCCATCCACAAGAAAACTCCATCAATTCACTGGGCACAGAAGAAGTTCTGGTAGAATCCAGAAGCAATCTAAACCTGACCTTGGCTGAATGGGTCATCTAAAGATAACAAAGCATCCATTATTGTAGCAGGTTTACTTGCATTTGTTCCATCTCACAAAAAAATATCTGTAAAGGGAATGGTTTTTATTAGCTGTAATTTTAGCTAACTACATTACTCCCTGTCAAAGTAATCTCTCCTACATTTATGATTCCCTATAGAGGCATAAATCTCTTAATATTGTGGTTCCTAGACTAACTGGCTGGTGGTTCATCAGAACAAGGTTTTTGTTTATTTGGATGTTACAAAACCAGTGGGTTTTTGTTCAGTTTGGTTTGGAGGAAATTGTACTAACACAGGGAAAGGTGTTAGTTCTCATAGCTGGGTAAGGTAGCTTTCCCAGGCTGCTCAGAATCACACAAGAGTGGTACAGTGAAAAAAAATTAAAAGGTCACTTTTTCTCTTTGAACATTTTGAATGAGTAGGTTCAGAGAAAGGGTCTCAAAGAGACCTCTGCCTGCCTTTATAATTCAGTCCTGCTCAGCGTTGCATTCAGTTAATTTTTTAATCACCCCTTTCAAGACTGAAGCAATCATGCAGAAGAGGAAAAAAATATCCATGGATATCCATTCATGGATGTGGTGACAGATGTTGTAGTTTCTTAAGTTACTTGTATTTCTGATGTACCAGTGGTCTCGGCTGTAACCTAAGTATGGTTTCTCTGTTGCTGGATAGTCCTGCTCTTCTCTCCCCACTCTCTCTCCATGGTGCCATCCCAGACTGAGCCTGTCTGCAGTTCTCAGAGGACCCATTTCTACAATTGCAGTAGAGTATGCCACGGATATGCCAAAGTTATAAATGACCTGAGTTGGTATTGTCTGCTCTCTGTGTGCTTCTCTATGTGCAGACTATACCTCTGGAAGGGAGAAAACAGCACAATCTTTGTATTGCAACAAGGTTCTAAGTTGCAGAAAGGTATCTTGCAGTGCTGACATGCTTGCATTACATCTGGACACATCATATGAAGTCTGTCTGTGCTCTCTCCAACATCTCTGCCCTCTTCTTCCAGTGTATGTTGTGGACACGTGCCCTGACAACCTTGAGAGGTCTGATTTTGTCATAGAAACCACAAGTTAAAGCAACAGTATTGCTCATAACATGTCAGGAGTCATAAACCAAATGGTTATCTCTTCAGAACAGAAACATTTAGGAGTATCCCTCCACTCTTTTAAGCACCTATAACATAATAGTTAGAAAAAATATTCCACACTTTTTTCCTATGAGGTGAGGATGTGAAACTTCAAAAGACTTGTTATCTTCATTATTTTGGTATAGGGGATTTACATGAACTGACTCTCACCGTCATAAGAAGTGGATTTTTATCTTGCCTTTCTATCTGTAGGCAAAAAGTCCTTGGCTACACATACAGCTGTCAAAAAGTTCATACAATACTTTTTTTAATTTTCCATAGTTCTGGGGCATCTGTCACAGGGTCATGCAGTAAATATTGATTTCCTGTATGGCACTATAGAGACCTTCTGCCAGTCCATTCAATACTGGCTATTTAGGGTTCCATTTTTGTTACACCAGGGTGATGTAGACTCCAAACAATTCTTTCCTGTCCCTTGAGCCAGGTAAGGAACTGTTTAAGTAAAAGTAAAGCTAAGTACCTGTAGATGTCAAGGAAAAAGTCAGACAAATGACAGAAATTGCAAGTCCTCTTCAGTTAATAGATAAATAACAATTCCATCCCACTACATCTAGAGGTTTCAGAGTGGTGGGAAGTGAGGAAGATGGGGGTTGACTCTTTGAGCTGGTTTGACTGTTCTGACTCCTTGCTACTCTCAGCAGCCACAAAGCACAACCACAAACTTCACTGACAGTGTGGCTGTGGAAAAAACTACAGAGTGTAATGAGTTTTCTCATCTGGGAACATGAAGGATGTGTCATGCTGTTCCCTCAGAATGAATTTTTAAAGTTCTTCTGGTGCTGTGTACCTTTATTGTATATTTCCTCACTTCCCCTTCATTCAGGAGACATTTCAGTGAAGGGAACTCCATGGGATTTATTACATCTTTCTAACTGCAATGCAAAGAGGTACAAGAGCATCTTCTGCCTCTCAATGAAGCTGCAAGAATGAAAAAAGCTGTCTTGTCTTCTAGCAGTTTTTTTTTTTAAGTGAAGAAAAATTTTGAGGGGAGAAAGAGCCTTTATTGGTGTCTCCAAAAGAAAAAAACCTGTGGTAGAGATTTGTGTTAGTAGAGATTTTAACACCAAAGAGTACACACAGGAGAAAAACAGTATAGTGCCCTATAGCAAAAGATTGCAAAGTTGCAAAAAAGCAACTTCTCCATCCTACTAAATATCAGCAAATCCAAACATAAAACACAGCTCACAGTAAAATAGGTTTGATTAGCTTTGCTGCCCATGGGACTGCTTGTTTATATCGAGGTAATCACAGTGATTTCCTTTAATGAAATTTCTGAGAATAAAGAAAAGCATTTCTGTTGATTTTGGGACAACAGCATTGATTTTTCATCTCCCATACTCCGAGGATGTGGAGGTACACCTTTGTTCCTCAGCTCTAATGGGTCCACGCAATATTCCATTCCAGGATTTGCCACCTTGACAGACTGATGAGCTCAACAGCACAGTAGAGAGCTGTGAAGCAACACCCAATAATATGAACTAGAGTTTTTACCTGCAAGGAGTCTGATTGACCAGGTGTTTAATATTTAGTGTTTAATATTAATGTCAATATTTACTTTAAAATTATATTACATCTATTTATATATAGCAGTAGTGCAACTGCGGAATGACACACCTGGGAGAAGAAGGAAATTTGTATGGTTTAAAATTTGGGCGGCACAGACTCACCCAAGGACTTGCAGGGAATGGCATAAGGAGGGGGGAAGGGAAAGCACAGAAATGAGTAGGCTGGGATAACAGCATAACCTCCCTTTCTGCTGATCCTGCTGTCACATTATCTCCAGGCTTCAAGCAGAGATCAGGAGACCCAGCAAGCATATTTATGTGGAAGCCCCTGCTATGTGTCCTCAGGAGCACAGTGACAGTCCAGTGACCATCAACTGAGGTCTGGTTCTAAAAAGAGTGACTTGGATTCCTTTCTTGTGATTGAACTCCGATTGCAGCAGTTAAGACTTTCCCATGGTTGAACCACTACAAATGTCTCACTTTCCCATAGGCCTTCCTCAGTGTCCATTAACATGTTGCATTGTCTGACTCAGTCATCACACTCTTGGTGGTTTTCTTCCTTCACCCAGTGGCCTGTTCTGTTTTGTTTATCAGCATCTCTGTCAAATTTTGTTTAAACTATCCAAGGCATTGAAAAGGTATGTGGAGGATAGACAGATACATATAGAAAGCCTGACTCAAAATGTAAACTAGATGGCTCTCGAAACTGGCAGTGGATGGTGCAAATTTCCCATGCGTTAACAGTTAAAAAATAAAGAGCAAAGATAGGGAAATAACCATAAAACATTCCTTCAGAAGAATGGGGTTTAGTGGGAGGTGGTTCTCTCAGCACACAGCAGCTGAGATCAATATATTTTCATGCCAAATTTTTCTTTTTACTACTTGATGTGTTATCTGTCTTGGACAGCACCATAGTCCTATTTCAGCTCATAGCATGGACATCATGGAGCTCCTCCCAGAGATGCTGCTCTAGAGCAAGTTGTGTGGTATTATACAATGTTCCCCTTCCTTGTTTTTAGCCAACTTCATTATATTCTGCTCTGCAGAGACTTTTCTGCAGCTGTTCCAAATTGCCACAAGAGTAAATCAAGAATTTGTGTTTCGGTGTGGGTTCCTTCAGTATCTGAAAGGGGACAATAGAATAGCCCAGACCACTGGGAGGACAAGAAGTGTGGTTTGGATACCAATTTATTATCCAAATAATTCCATTTAGTGATAAGTGTTAGCTCAAATCTCTCAGCTAGCAAAAGTTCCTCCACAGCCTGGCACCCTCCTAAACATTTTATTCAGTCTCTCTGCTTAGGAATAGAAACGTTTCCCAGGGTTGTTGGCATTAACCAGAGGTGTCTGTTCAGATTGTACTTTTTGAGTAAGAATGGACTGTCACAAAACTGTCACGAAAGTCACTTCTTTTTCAATGGAAAGAAAATAATTCAGTGAACATTCTAGTTTGATTACTCATCAAAACCAATGGCATGTTTGGTATGTACAGACAATTTCTAGTGACAATCCAGCAAGTCTGAATCTTTTTAGAAGAATGTTGTTAATAACAATATTATTCCCTTATTAACATAACTTTGAGGAAGAAAAATGTGAATACTTTTTCTCTAAGAGCTGACTCAGGCAATAGTATTTTCTGATTGGGTATCTGAGGAAAACAAGTTTTGATATTACCTAAACAATTCCTTTTACAGATTTCAGTTGTGCTGGAAGCACATTTACTTTGTTATCTGTAGTTCTGATCTACTAGCCTAACGTACTATAAACTGCTGCTCCAATTACTGTCAGCAGTACTGTTGAAAACACATATTGGATTTGTGGGAATTCTTACTGAAAGTTTACTTGCAGTTTAATACCAAAGGCTCAAGTTGAAGCATTTAGTATTAAAAATCTGTCTTGTTTCTTAATGTCATACAGGAATAAAAGCCAGTGTTTATTTTCATCCAACTTTATTTTGATAATGGGTCCCATTCATGGTACTTTTTTCTGCAAGTTGTCTTCAGGGTTTCTGGACATAAGTGCTCTGCTTAGGGCTGGGTGAGTGGTTCCTTAAGGCTAGTAAGTTCCACTACTTCATACACAGTTCTAATTGCCTTGAAATTACAATAAATATCAGCTCATAAATTAATTATTTGCACCTGCCTACTAATACTAGAGTCAATTTGGAAGAAGGCACCTGTGGGATATTTTTTATTCTTTTCTTGTGAGTGACAAACATGGATAGATAATCCAAGAGGCTTCAAAGAACTAGTCAGGGAATTGCTTATTTTCCTCATGAAAAGATTCTGATATATGAAAATACTTCATTTTTATTAAGATCAAACAACCCTAAAAGGTCACAAGTCCCAAAACTATGTAGGAATTTTCTTTAAGGACTAAAAACAGATCTTTTAATTACAAGTTCTGTATTTTTACTTTTTGCCAATGAGTTCCTATTTTGTTTTTATGGTGGGTTCAAGCCATTTCAGTTTCTGATTTCCTTGATATGTAAAAAATTTATCCAAGTATCTTGAAGTTTGTTTATTGAGATGTATTTTATAAAATTATAGCACTGAAGCATTTTTGCTACTTTTTAATATTAATTGGGGCATTTTAAAATAATTTTCAAAAACTGAAGGCAATTTGATCAAGTTGTCCAAGTCAAATAACCCGTCCTTTGCCAGAAACTAAATGTGGATATTTTTAGATCAGGAGGAAAATGTTTTGGAAATGTATAAACTTCGGTATTTCTAAGACAGCTAAAACAGATACTGTCTGGTTTGCAGACTGAACATTTCCAAAACAGTACAAGGAACTGCAAGATTTAGTTATGATATGTGTCATCTCTGTGAGAGTATTTTATTCCTACTCTGTGAAAAAAAAACACCCTAAAGTTTAAAAATAAATAAATCAACAATATAAAATGTTTCATGGGAACTCCCTCCAGAAAGCTATATGTCAAAAAACATGCAAAGATATCTGAAAGACTTGAGGTCATATGATGGAAAATACGACATTAAGATGTTGAATTGCTTGGTCTAAGTGAGGGGTTAGAGGGAGAATTCAACAAACTGTAAAATGGGATCAATTTACTCCTCAGTACGTTCACAAAGTACGGAGGCTCCTTGGAGAGATGGCTGTCAAGCACACAGAAATAAGTGAAAACTATTGAAGTGAGTCCATAAAAGGCTTATGCTTTCCTCTTGCTGAAGGGAGATACTCTTCTAATAAAGGAGAGGCAGGACCAGTGTGGTGGGGAATGCCTTAAACCAGGTACACACTAAACTTGTATTTCTCAAACTATGATGTTCGTGGAAAGGCAATCTTGAATAGTTGGATTTACTTTTTAAAAGTTATTTTTCATTACTAGTAAATATTTCTGGAAAGCATGCATTTCTTTGCTTTTGCTAACAGCAGCTGCTTATGCTCCAGAGCAGAGGAGTCAGTGTTTAGACTTGTAGCCAGTATATGCAGATGCTTTTTACTCTTTCAGTCTGGTGAGGCTTAAGGGCTGCTCCGGGTGGAGAAGTGCTGATCAACATGGCAGTACCATCAAAGGTGGGGATTTACTGCTGATAGCTGTGAAGGCATGGTTTGCGTGGTCTCAGATGAAGTTTGTTTGATAGAAGTGAAGGATGATCACTTGAAGATGGATAGACTGAGAGAGATGTGTCTGCAAAAAGCTTGAGGTACGTTGGCTTTACTGTAACCAAATCTAGGAGTACTGGTTCCTAGAGTCCTGTTATGAGACATGGCTTCCTCCATCTTTGACCTACATTGCAGGGCCACTCTGAAGGAAAAACTTAAACAGGATGTAATAAATACACTTAATAAATGTAAGCAGTTTGTTTAGCCCCTTTGGAATGGGACTCAGTACAGGGTGTAATACTCTGGAAAGAATGGGAAAGTGGGTTTTTGATGTCTTTTATCCTAAATGAGGTGGACATATCAGAAGAGTTTGACCTCTGAAGTCTTTCATTCTTTCAAGTCTGTTGATACTAATGAGGCTCCGAGGCAGAATGGTCTCCCCTTTTCTGTTACATCTTTGCTTTCTTTATGCATTCCTGGCTCCTTACCTCTTTGTTCTGCACACCAAAAGCTCATTTACTTGTTTGGGGTTTTTTGCTGGCTGTAACTGCTGGGGTTCACTTCCTTTCTGTGCATTTTCTTCAAAAGCCTTGAAATGTCACATAGCTATGTGTCCTGCTGAGATGCTCTTGTCTTATTAATGTACCAATGGGTGTTTTTTAATGAGAAAACATGAAAGTACCGTAAGCCTTCCTCTGCAGCTCTCCAAACAGATCATGAGAAATTGATGAATTGTGTGAAGTCTGCAAAGACTTGGGAATTCATTTTAAGACTGTTTGGCCACATATGCACAAATGAGAGGTTTTTTCTTCAGGAAATGTTTTGAAAATGGCTTTTCCAAACAGCATACTTTGACTAGGGCTCAGGGCTCTGAGGCTGAACAAAACCTGACACAGTATGCTCAGAATAATATGACCAGTGAAATAAAGGTAACTTATGTCATGGACAGAGGCTTGTATTAACTATTTTCACTGACATTAATCTCTGGAGTTAACAATTTGGGGCTCATATATATTCTCTAGCAACAGCCATCAGGTGCTTATGAGGTGGGTGCCTACTCTCCACTGCTTATCTCCCAAGGAAGTGACACCACATAGCCCCATTGATAGGGAGGAGGTTCCTCATCTCAAGGCTGGGCTTGTGACTCTGCTCGTGTGTTGTTTATAGACCAAGGCACTAGTCATCCCAATAGTGCTTTTGAAAATTTGGTAGGTGTTTCGTTGTAAATTTAGGAGCATTACTTTCAACTCTCAGCCTAAGTTGATCTTTGCTTTGGTTCCACTTTTTGTTCCATGATGCTGCAGTCTGCATTATATCATCATCTTTGTGTCTAAGGGTCATCTGCCAGTATGCTATTAGGGAGTATGGGGCAGAGTCCATTTCATATCACCTACAGGCAATTCTGTGTAAGAAAATGCAAAGTCACCCAAGATCAGAAGAAAAGTTCACCTAATGGAACCAGGAGTAGCTAAATGGGGAAACCTGGAGAGGAGTATAAGAGCAGAGGAAGCCTATAGTGATCTCTCCCCAGAAAACTTTCCCAAGATTCAAGCATTTTTGGCTCAGAGACAGAGCGTGGTAATGCCTTTGTATTCAAAAGTCCTAACCACTTTTCATTGTGACTTTGCCCTTTTCTGAACATACATACATTATTACATGTATTCCTGTGCTAAGATGTTTTGCAGCTTAGCCATATATTGTATCATCAAGAGTCTGTTGTTCGCTTTGAGCTTCTTACCACCTGCTAATTTCATGTAATGCCCAGAGCTACATGTGGGAATTTTACTTTAAGACCAGAGGGTCCCTTGCTTAGCAAGCAATGCGTACAGAAATGTGTGCTGCATGGGCAAATGGGAATTGTAAAACAGATTCCTCTGATCAATGCTTTGTGAAGGCACATTGTGCTACCACTAAAACCATTACTATCACTGTAGGAACAGTTTCCAAAGAGTAACTCACTTTATATTGTCACATACAAAAAATTAAATTCTGAAATGTAGTGTGAAAGCTATGGGAAGAGGTGTGGGAAAAGGATGATGAGGAAGGCTCAGATCAGACCCGGTCTTGATATCTGCATTAAATATGATAACCTAAATTCCATTTATATTTGGGTCAAAAGTTCAGAAGAAAATAAAACACTAGAGAAAAGCACAGCAGGGAGTTCTCTTAAAAAATTACATATCGAAGTGTTAAACTTTCCTCGAAAATAATAATAGGAAGACATAACAATACCGCGCAAGCAAGATTGAATACATAAGTTCTTGATGACAACAGATCTTTAAATTACATACAGCAGCAGGGAACAGCCAGTGTTAAACGACAACATATGCATATCCGCATATTGACACATGTTCTTTCTTAAAATCTGGCCTCCTGTGTTGGTGTTTTCATTGGCAGCAGGGAAATAAATTTTTGCCTAATCTCTTATTTTCATTCCTGACAACATCTTCCTCTTTCCAGCTGCTAGTAGTTACGAGATTGAACTGGTGCCTTGGCCTTACAGATCTCATAGTCCCAATGAACTGTGCTGTTTCCTCCATAGGCTCTGTACCTTCAGTTTTAAGGGGACTGTGTGCATGAGCAAGGCTTATGGAACAGACATCTTGGTGAGGCAAACCATCAATGCTGTGTGCTCAAATGAACTTTTCTTGCTATAAAAGCATATTATTAGTTCCTTCTGTATCATACTTTGTGTGTGTCTAAATCTTATCATGATCACAAAATCAAAGGGAAACCACTCAGGACCTCTACTATTCAGGTTTCTTTATGCCTTGCATCCATCCCTTCTTCCATTACAGACTCACACGTTTTGAAACAAAGAAGCACTGTTTTGATGGATTAAGACATTAAAATTTGGGGAGTTTCAGAGATCACAGTAGTATGCAAAGCAAATGTAGAAACATCTATTTTGAGGTGTTTTACACATCACTTTCCTTGAATGTCATCCCTGCCAACAGGAGTCTGAAACAGATAGTGGCAGATCAACCAAATTAAATTAAAAAAAAAAACTTTTCTAGGACTGCGAAAATAGTATAAGACACTGTCAGAGATCCACTCCCCCTAACTGCTCTGACCAGATGATTGTCCAATTTCTTCTTTAAAATCTCTACTGGTGGAGACTCCACATTCTTCCCTTCCTACTTGAAAGCACTCCCAGTGTCAAATTTGAAGCCACTAATTCTGTCCTATTGCAACAGGCATTGTGAAAAGGCAGTTTGCTGCTTTGCAGTAGCTTTTTGTGTACATGAAGCTTACAGTTTGCTCTCTGCCTTCTTTTTTCCATATTAAATCTCTTTCATCCCTTTCATCATACCTTGCTTCACACTTTCTCAAGATGTCTTCCTTGAAGTGGGCTACTGCAGTAAGCCCATGGCTTACCATGGAGCAGAAGTTTTAGAAATGTCTTTTAATCTATTTACATAGCTTAGTATGACATTTAGCTTCTTCCATCTAAGGCTGACCATTAGCTTCTTTGTGACAGAGTATATTGTAACAGAAATGGCAAATCTGTGGTTCCTGAGCCACATGCAGTTTGCGAGTGGATCACATATAGTTTCCCTGTATTGGGCTGTATAGGGTACCTGGAAGCATTCCCTGTGACTAGAGCCAGAAAAGTGGCTGAAACATTAGAATTTGTTTCTTCAGACTGAAGTGTGGAAGTCTCTTTTTCAATTTGGATTGAATCCTGCAGTACTCCTTAAGAAATTGTGCTTGAAGAAACTGGGATGAATCTTGGCGACTGAAGGCTGTTGAGGAATCAGCCAAGCTACCATTCTAAGACAGGGCAGTGATTTCCCTGGCTGTCCCTGCTACAGAGAGTAAAATTTAGACAAACACTCTTCATTTGTAGTACTTGTATTCAACTATGAAGGCAGTACTGTCAAGTCAGAAATTATCTAAGCTAAAGGTATCCAAAGGGACAATTTCTGCTGAATTGAGCCCATCGGGTATCGCTAGGATGGAGAAAAAGGACAGCCAAGCAAAGAATCTCTGGGATCCACCTCTGTGGTACATAACACTGCAATCATAAAGCACTGCCTAGGGGTAGGCTTAGGTGCAAAGTACTAAGCTGATGTCTTAACAACCAGCACCAAAGTCTTGCACAGCTTGATGAGAAGCCTGCAAGGGCTGTCCCAAGTACAGACATGCATGTGCAGCTGTACATAAGCTCTACTCTATTGGTACAACCTTTGAATGAATAAACACTGATAAGAGACACTTAAATTTTGTGCCTGAGCCATGTTTTGACAGCTGTCGCTTGTACTGCCTCCCCCCAGGTCTATCTTTTAATTACATCAGGTTAACACAATGTTTCATCTGTCACCCTTGGCTGATAGCAGAAAGGGACAAATTCAGCCATGGGGTGAGCAGATTTAGCTTTTCCTGCTACCAGTACACAGTGTTTGCTGCTTTCCACTCGAATCACTCGCTACCCACAGTCACTTATGGTTAGAAAAAGAAATGGACCCGTCTAAGGGTTGAGCAGTGGTTCAGGGAATTGTCATGGGCTTTGTATGACTTTGTAGTTCAGCGAGCTACGGCATTTTTAGCTGAGTCTGCGGCATGTGGTATGATTCTAAATACCAAGGGCCAATTGTGTTTTCATCAGCTAAAAGGGTCTGAGAATTGGCTGTAAAATGAGGAAAAAAAATAATCTTAGCACTTGAGTGATTACTTAAGTTATGTTCCCATCTTTCTATAGTCACTTAAGTGTTGCTGCAAAACGGAATTGCTCAAATATTCCCAGATAATAAAAGGGAGAGCCTTCAAGATTAATGTTCCCTCTACGTGCAGACTGCTAGATGGGGGATGGAAGTAGTTTGCTTTTAATGACATATTTATGGAGGTTATGCTGGGGAGCTGATTCAGTATCAGTATCTTCAGTGGTGAGTTCTGCAGTGTTGCTTGGATCTTGCATGTGAATAACGAGTCTTGGATATACTCCTTACAAGTGGGCTGCCTGCTGGAGAACAAAGAGTGAAATCAGTTCAAAGAACAAAATAGCTTGGAACATAATGTATTTTTTTCAATGACCCTGGAAAATTAATTTCCTTTGGAAAATTTGTAACTGGGAAGGTCTCTGAATAGATTCTTTGCTGACTGTTACAGAACCGATGGAGCAAAATACATTATGGTACAATAAATGTTACAGCTTGCATGTATAAGATCTCATAGTATTGCAAGGTTTTGGAAACACAAGACTTCTAATTTTAAGATTGGTTAGATTATTTTCTACTTTCACGTATGCACTAATATGCACTAACAAATTAATGTGCATACTTAGTAGTTTCTTTGACATGAGTCATTAAGTAAAAATAATGACATTTGTGATAGTGATAATTCATTGGAGCTGAGTATTTGTTATCGTTTAGAACCAGATTTTGCTTTTTCTTTTTCTCCTCCCAGATTCAGGAAAGGAAGAGGAAAGGAAACACCTATTTTGTTTTATGTTTGTTTGTTTGCTTGTTTGGGGGGCTGTTAGTGAAATAAAGGAAGAGGAAGGTCCACTTCCATGCATTTCCTTCAATCCCACACCATCCTCCTGAAGAAACTATCTGCCCATGGCTTGCATGGATGTACTCTTCATTGAGTGGAAAACTGGATGGATGGCCAGGCCCTGACAATGGTGGTGAATGGAGTTAAATCCCTGGCTAAGCAGCAGGGCTCAGTGCTAGGGCCTGTCTGTTTAACATCTTTATCAATAATCTGAATGAGGAGATTGAGTGCGCCATGAGTCAGTTTGCTAATGATACCAAGCTGCGTGGGTGTGTGGATCTGCTTGAGGACAGGAAGGCTCTTCAGAGGGACCTGGACAGGCTGGAGCAATGGGCCAAGGCCAATTGTATGAGGTTCAACAAGGCCAAGTGCCAGGTTCTGCACTTGGGCCACAACAACCCCAGGTAAGCTACAGGCTTGGGGCAGAGAGGCTGGAAAACTGGCAGAAAAAGACCTGGGGGTGTTAATCTAAAGCAGCTGAACACAAGCCAGCAGTGTGCCCAGGTGGCCAAGAAGGCCAATCGCATCCTGGCTTATATCAGAAATAGTATGGCCATCAGGGCCAAGGAAGTGATTGTCCCACTTAGCACCGGCATGGCCACACCTTGAATACTGTGTTCAGTTCTGGGCCTCTCACTGCAAGGACACTGAGGTGCTCGATCATGTCCAGAAATGGGCAACGAAACTGGTGAAGGATCTGGAGGACAGGTCTGATGAAGAGTGACTGAGGGAGCTGGGGGCGTTCAGTCTGGAGAAGAGGAGGCTGAGGGCAGACACAATCACTCTCTACGACTACCTGAAAGCAGGTGGTTGCAAGGTGGTAATTGGTCTCTTCTCCTGAGTAATGAATGATAGGACAAGAGGAAATAGCCTCAAATTGTGCCAGGGGAGGTTTAGATTGGAAATTAGGAAGAACATTTTCACTGAGAGGGTTGTTACACACTGGAACAGGCTGCACAGGGAAGTGGTGAAGGCACCATCCCTGGAGATATTCAAAAGATGCATAGATGAAGTGCTGAGGGACATGGTTAGTGATGAGCTTGGCAATGTGAAGTGAG
Source organism: Colius striatus (assembly GCF_028858725.1). Lineage (NCBI taxonomy): Eukaryota > Metazoa > Chordata > Aves > Coliiformes > Coliidae > Colius > Colius striatus. Next base: position 68,689,688 of record NC_084760.1, on the reverse strand, counting down.
TGGTTGGACTCCATGATTTTAAAGGTCTTTTCCACCTGAAGTTATTCTATGATTCCAGCTCTAGCCACCTCCCCAAAGGCTGCTACAGTGAGGGTAGGGCTCTCTGGCTGCCTACCGGACGCCTTTCGTGGACAGATGGCTAGCGGGGAATGTACATAGGACAGACCTAGGGGCTGGTGTTAAACAGGGTGATTGCTTTGCTTTTGGGTTGTCACTGCTGTGTGTTGGCACAAAGTTTACAAGGGGTTGTTTTTTTTTTTTTCACTTAGAGATAGCTTACCCTATTCCCCATCTTTGCCATGACAGGCCTCCTGCTTTGATCCCGGACTGCAATCTCTCACACCGTGAGGGAGGAAATTGTACATGACTCAGCATTCTCTGCATTCTCTATTCAGAGGAAAATGTCCTTAAAGGGATTTTTTTGCTCCCTTCCTTGAAGACATTGTCTGCAGGTTAGGTGAGTGGGTTGGAATGAATCACAGAGGAGAGAGTGAACAACCAGTTTGAGGTCATCTTTTTTCTACCTCCCTTGTCTCTTTTCTTCAGTTTTTCAGTCTCATTGAACATCTTTCCTGAGAGCAAAAGGAGGCAAGCAAAGCACATCTTTCATTTTCTTTTCCTAGTTGTCAGTCAAAAACTGCTCAGACTTTAGCACCCATTAAACTGTGAGGAGTCATTCCTCCGCTTCTATGTTAGTTCCTGCTCATTTTGATGAAATGCCTCCCACCTTTCTACTTTTGTAGAAAAAGAAAGTATCTGAAATGTTCTGCAAGCTGACATAAACCCAAGGGACCTTCCTGGGGGAGGGAAGATGTTTGTGCTAGCATGAATGATATGGAGAACCTTCCACAAATAGCTTGTGCACACTGCAAACCTGACAGTTCCCTGTAGCAAGAAATGAAAGACTCTGGTATGTAATGTGTACTGCAGCTGCTCAGGAAACTCCACCTTCACCTCCTTACTGCCGCCTAGCCTGGCACAGGCTCTCCTTGGCTTGAGGGCCCTGTTCCACCTAGACCCAGTAGGGCAGTATTTCCATCATGGCAGTGGCACTGGTTATCTGTTTCTCATTATCCCAAGAAGTAGTAGCTCTGCCCTTAAAACCGCCTCCTGATAGAGCTGCTTTGCTGCTGCTCTGTGTTGCAATGGACAGTTACAGCTGCACTGAGGTGCTGCCAACGTTGCTGCAAGCAGCATTAATTTTGACTGAAAAAGGTGCTGGTCGTTAAGGGTTATGCCCTTTCCAGGAACTGCTCGCTGACTCCTCTGAACCTTGTAGATATCAAACTTTGCAATGATACTGCAAACTCATCAGGAACATGAGGCAAAGCTTTCTCCCTTCTCATCTGTGCTTTTGTCTTGTCCTTTCTTCCAGTTTGCATAAGCCCTTTGCTCCTTTCCTCTCTGCGTAGTAGATAGAAACATTTGGCTTTTTGCAATCAAAGCAGCTATGGGGGTCTCAGTGGGATTATTTTTACATGTAAGCATTGCACAAGTCCAACTCCAGGAAAAGGGGCCAATATTTTCTTTAACACATGCTGGTATAAAATAGGAACAACTCTTCTGAAAGCTTAGAAACTGAGATGGCCTTGAATTAGATCCAAGGACCTCAGATTAGTTACAAAACTAAATCAGAATGAATGTTCTTTTATAGTTATGCTGCACAATGGTCCCTGGACTTAGTGAACCTGGATGTCAAATATATAGATAAGAGTGATCTGTACTGAAGCAGAATAAAGGGCACATTTACCTATCCGTGAATTAAGTGTCTGTCCTTTGCTGAATTCTGCTGTTACTTTACTGCATTTTAACAAATGTAGGAGCAAAATCAGATCTCTGCTACTGAGGAAAGAAGGTCGTAAGGCAAATTCAGTTTGTTTTACTCAGTCTTGTTCCTTTGTCAGAAATTGGTTTCTTCTCTGCTAAAAATGATGCTCTAATGTTTCTTCTGCTACAGAAACTTACAGCATGTGCCACAAAGGTCATCTGTCCCTCTTTTTTAAAGGCTGTCAGGGTAGTGCCTTTCTTAACATTGTGAGTTTTAACTTGCAGAGTAATAACCTGAATAAATTGTAAAGAACTCCCATTGCCTTTTGTAAAGAGATTAACAGTCCTTTCATGCTTTACATAACTGCAGCATGCTTTGGAAAGGGAGTTACATCTCTTTGAGTCATTATGACCAAGACAGCTCAGGCTGCACTAACTGCAGGCAGATTTCCAGGCGAAGAGAGAATTGAGGCCTGCAACATTTTGGGAAAGACAGCATTTGGGAATCACAGGAGCCCCAGGATCTACACTAGGCAGGAGCCACTTGTTCACACAGAGGTACTCCTCTTAGGATGATTGGCACTGTTTTACCCACCAAAGAGGAAGCATCTCCTGCTGGCTTCCTACCAGCAGGCAGAGTCTCTAATTTTGGAAAGCTAAGTACAGGCTTGCATGCCAGTCCTGAAAAGCTACCAACCCTGACGTGGGAACAAGGACAGGCAAATCTGTATGGCTCTAGCCAAGAATAAAAGCACATTCACTTCTGAATGGAAACAATTTCAGCACATGGTGAGCTGGAGAGTCTTGGTTTGTTCATCCTGGAGGAAACTCAACGGAGATCTGATTGCTGCCTCCAGCTAGGAGAGCTGAGGAGATGGAGCCAGGCTTTTTCCAGAGGTGCACAGTGACAAGCACACAGTGGCATCAGTCACACACTGCAATGAGACAAATGCCAGTTTGGTACAGGGCCAAAAATGTCACAGACAGAGGGATACAGCACAGGAACACATTGCTCAGGGAAGGTGGAGGGTCTCCATCCTTAGAGGTATACAAAATTTGGCTGGACAAGTCACTAAACAACCTGCTATCACTTTGAAGACATTCTTACAGTGAATAGGATGTTGGATGAGACAAGATCCAGACTCACTTAAATTTTAATTTGATTCCATGTTGTTAAATCTGTTATTTCTTAACTGAAGTGACTGTTGAAAGTTCTATTCTATTTGCCTGTTTCCTTACCTTCATATTGGAAATGGTATTTTACTTCCATGAATATTATGTCCTTTGTTTTTATTGTCATTTTTAGTTTCAAAGGCACACTTGGGGGTCTGCAAGTCATAAAGAAAATGCCAGTCTGTGGGAAGACAAGAACTGAAAATATTGCAGGACAGTAGTTCAAATATTCTGACACTGCTGTAAAAAAAAAAGGAAAAGGTTGCTTGACGAGGGAATGAAATTATTGAGTATATTTTTCAATTCCTTCCCTTCTTGTAGATCTCCAGGAACAAAACAGTTTTTTTCATCTAGCTAAGCATCATTTAGTGGGGCAAGAATACTGCTATCTGGTTATTCCCAGTCACATCCAGATGAGGATTTGCTTGAAATGATGTAGAAATGGCCCAGTGTTGACTTATACAGATCTTGTGGGCATTTTCAATGTGAGGCTGAATTTAAACAATTACAGTAGCCATGCATGGGGAAGGCAGTATAGGACAGCATGTTCTGCTTACAGACATTGAGGGATAGTTCCATTTCCTAAAATGTCAATGATGTAAAAAAATATTTCCTCCTGTATAGCTCCAACCACCTCCTTCTACTTAGACCTTTTACCCTTAGAAAAAGTATTTTTTTTTTCTTCTTTCCAGTAGTAACGCTGAAACATTTCATTACCCTTCCTGCAGGCAAAGTCTTCCCTACATATGGATACATGAGAATGGTCAGATAATGAATGAACTGATTGGCTGAACATCTGCAGGTGCTTTATAATGACAACAATTAAGCTTTTCTGAAGCTATTACCATATTAAATTAACTTACTGCAATGCTATTAATTAGAATTCATGTTCTAGAAACGAATCAGTGCAGCAATTACATTGGTATTTAATGACCTGTAAAAGGAAAATATAAAAATGGTAAATTTCCTCATGTAATTAATTTAAGGCTTGAAGATGGTGGCTCAGACTGCTCCCCAGTGTAACGCCAGCCACTTCTGTACTTCTGCAACATGAATGAATATGACCCATGTTATCTCTTATCTTGAAAGAATAATTATTTGGCATCTGATAACTAAAGCTCTCAATAGTAGAAATTGGTTAAAGTTCAGCTGATCTCTCTGTGAAGTCTGACATTTGGTATGATTTTGGGAAAAGGTTCACTAAGGTTTGTGACTGAGGTTGTCAGTTGACCTCAGCAGTGTATATTTTACAGACAAGATCTACCAGTGATTACTCTTTTGCATAACATTTTAAGGCTCTCTTTCTACTGCTTTTCTATTCTGCCCTCCCCCCCCGCCCCCGTCATCCCTTGGCAGAAGTAAGCATAAGTACTTTCCACTTTTTATTTGCAATTGATTCTGTGACATGGTGACTTCTTCAAGGTACTTCCTTGAAAGCTGAGACAGGTGTGTCCTGCCTAGCCCTCTGAGGAGAGACCTCTCTGTCTTTGGGCACAGAAGCCTTTGCAGCTGTATGAGTTTCATGAAGCAGTGGGCTTGTACTTCTGCATGTGTACTCATCATGAACCATGCTTGGAACCTGGTTATCGCTCTTAAACAGAACTGTTAGGGTGGGCTCAAGGTGTCTGGCAGCCAGTCCATCTGGGACCCTTGAAACAGCTCTCACTTGTTATTTTCCACTATCTTACAAATGGGAACTCTGGATACCATCCAGTCATGAATTACAGTGTTGTGAAATGAGGTAAAGAGAAGAAGCTGGAACAACTGAAACACTCTTGGGTTGCTATCTGCAACAGCAGTAGAAACTGGGCTAGACAGCTCCTACCCATGAGCTATCATCCAGCACAAGCTGAGTTTGTAGAGCAACCCACAGCTGTTGCTTTTGGCCTGAGGAAGCTCTGTGCCACAGCTTCTTCCATCTCTCCTCCCTGCTGTCTGAGCTGTAGTGTTAGGAAAGGGGATAGTTGTGATGCACATTACCTTTCTGTAATACGTGGCCCTAGACCCTGACTGCTTGTCCACGCATTTTCTGTTGCAGGCTTTTTGTGGGAAAAGCAGAGCAGTGGCCGAAGGCATATACAAAAAATTCTCTGGATGAGAAGCTGCCATACTTGCCCTGGGATCTTCCCTAACAATGCCTACTTTCAGACTAATTTTCTTCCCCTGGTGAGAGAGGAGAAACTGTGGGATTTTAATGATTCGTTTTATTGATGGATCTGAATGTTTATTGTTGTTTTAACTATCAAAATGTACAGAGGCTGGAATCTATCCAGAGAAAAGAAGATAGTTTCTTTTATTTCCTTACAGTGTGTGGGGCAATGGCAAGGAAATATTTCCATCTTTATTACAATAAGCATTTGCTTGAGAAACAGTGGGGCACAGAAGTCTACATGTTTGAAGAAAAACAGAATGACAGTAAAAACCAGAAGCTGAATGTTGAAGTGTCTTCTTATTTGATGCAGGTTCTTGGCTTTCTCATCTTCTCTCTACCTATGCTTTGAAAGTCAAAACTGTTAAAAATGATATCTTACTAACCCAGAACTTCTTGCTCAAGGTCTCCTTTACATTTGCCTTTACATTAGGATTGATGTAAGGACTCAGCATATTTATTTTTAATTGCAGTTAGAGTGTGTGTCTACTTACTTACGCGAAACTACAGTTAGAAATGACATGCCGTGTCTGAACTCTCAGGAAGGTATTTCTGTTTAAATAGAAAACATTATTTAGCCCCAAGTGTTTTAAAATCAGTCTTAATCCCTTTTGTCTCTTAACCAGACTGTAGTACCCACTAATTGTAGAGTTATTTTCATATACGTGAGCAGGGACACAGAGTCTTGACAGACTGCCCTGGTTGTCTTCATAAACTTTTAAGGCAAGCTTTCAAACCTTCAGAGCAGACACAATGTAAAAAAGAAGTCAGAAGGCCCATAATTTACGTCTCTCTTCTTGAATATCTCTAAAAAGGGGTGATGGGGTGTTGCAAAAATGGATTAATGGATTGTACTTAGAGCTTTGTTATCCCTCTGGCTAAGCTATTATAAATGTTCTGGTATGATCTTTTGCTTAGTCTTTCTGTTGAGCTGTTGCTGTAGACGATGTTGCAGTGGACTGTGAGAGAGAAATTCCTTGGTGAGGCTCTCACATGGGGTTCAACTTCTGAAACAAATTGTGTTCTGTATTAGTATTATTTTAATAGCTATTTTGTGAAAATGGCAGTGTGCTTGAACAACTTTCCTTTTGGCATGGATGGTGGAGGCTCGGAATATAAAATTTCTTATCTCACTTTGGAGGCTATTTGTCCAAGTTCCAATTTATCTTGGAATGTGTATTAATAATTGAATCTGACCTGGATTTTTTCCTTGTAAATTTGGCACTAACTACTGTGTCCCTAATAATGGAAGCTTCTTGTATTATGTTAGGGTGCTAAAGTTTACTAGTGAAAAAGTGTCACATGTCCCACTGTTTGTTGTGTGGACTTTCACAGGGTGCAGGCAAAAATCCTAAAGTTCTGCATAACACGTTCTCACTGTAAAACCTGCAGTGACCTTTCTGTGGATACACTTTGCCTTGGCAAGTTGGTAAATTCAGGAATCCAGGGCGTGGGCTGTTCCTCTGAAGCTTAACGTTATGACCCAGGGGGTCTGTCCATCTTGACAGAGCCGTCCTTTTTACTCTTTACACACTGCTTTTGATGATTAAACAGAGCCATCAGTCATCAGAGTCAAGTATGGGAAACAAAATCTTGAAATAATTGTTCCCTACTGCATAAGTGGGGATTTAGTTTAAGGATCTGAGCCCACACAGCATTATGGGTATTAATTTTAGATAGTCACCTTTTTAAAGCTTATCCTAACCTAATTAAGTGTCTGTTTTCCCCTTAGGGCTGGCACTTTTACTAGATGAGATAACAGCTGCATCTCTGTGAGAAGCCTTGTGAAGGGCAAAATATTTGTTAGCAGTTGCTATTTTCAGCCTTGCCAGAATAAACAACAAGCTAGGCACCTGCAATCATTTCTTTTTAAAAGTCAGCACAATTTGTGCATACTCTGGGGTGAGTGGGGGAAGGCACAGAGAAAACGGGCAGGCTCACCCCACGAGGCTTTGGGAAGGTGTGTTAGAAAGAGGTGATAGGCTCTTCAGTTTGGAGACATATGGGATTGTTGGGTGATTAATAATGCTCTTCTAGCAAGGGTGAGGAACACACAGAGAAACAGTGCTTTGAAATTATTAATGCATCTTGGGACAACTCAGTGTGAGACCCAACTGGGCTGTAAATAAGAGAGCTAGCACAAACAAATTGGGGGAGTTCAGACAAAGGCAAAGGCAGGAGAAAAGAAGAAATTACACTTTTATTCCTTTTTCTTTTTTGTTAACTAACCACAACTAGATTTCAGAACACATAATTTTAGGCACTGATTGTCTAAACAATATGTCTTCATCTCAAAAACAATTAGGCTTTGAGCTTAATGTGCCTCGGAGGGTTACATAAACTAGATCTAGGATAACTTCTTACACAAGAAAAACATCCCTGACTGTGTGGGAGAGCAGATGGCATTTAAGTAAACTGTATTTGCAGGAAACCCCTCTGTGCCATTGGATGGCAAATGGCTACTGTCACTACCATTCCCTTGCTTTGGTTTCTGGGAAGCTATAGAAAAAAAATAAGTGCTTAATCTAGTGTGTCAAATGCTGTGGTGATGAGGCAGAGAGGGTTAATCTGCAGACAGGTACTAAAGGGGTCAGCACGGTTGAGCTGCAGTATTCTGCTACAGGGTTTTGTAGAGAGCTCATGCTAGGTGGCAACCAGCAACTTTTACTTTGCAAATGTATATTTTGTGTCTCTGAGCAGTGCCTGTGGTTAGTTTGCCACATCAAACCCCAGCCTGGGCTACAGGGGAGGAATAAGGGGAGATTTGTGGGCTGGCTCATTTCTCCAGAGTAGGCAAAGAATGGCCAGGAGCGAATGCAGCCACAGGTGTGTTTGGATGGAGAAGAAGGATCTACAGCTGCTCTCCATCGCGTGGCTGAGGGTATCTCATGTTGGGGAGATCTGTGTGGATAGGGATTCACTGCTGAGGCTCCTTTAGGCAGTCTCATATTGAAAGACAGTGGAAAATCCACACCAAAATCCGGCCTTGAATTTGACACCAGATGTCTCTGAAGTGGTAAGATCTATCTTGTACTGGATAAAGGCATTTTGGAAGAGTGTCATAGCCCTGGAAACAGTCACAGCCTTAATGGCCCTGATAAGCCTTACCTGAGACCACTCTGCCCATGGCTTAAGGACTCCATTTTATCCCTTGGGGCTGTCGCTCCCTACTCTGGTGATGTTGCAGCAGTGCTGATCTCCAACTCCATGTGGCTCTTGAGCTAGGCCCATGTCATGGTTTGTCTCTGCTGACAGTCAAAGCCCAGGGAAACATTCACTGCTTTGAGTGAAGGCAGAGCAATCAGCCAGTCCAGTGGAGGGTTAGTGGATCTTTCTGTAGGTCTTAGGCTATTTATTACCATGTATTGAGGGAAATGGAGTGGACTTAAGGTAGTTTGTCTGGAGTTGATCACTCATTGCTACTCAGATGTATTGAGTTTGAAAAGAAGGTATTTAAGTGTCTGTTTTCTGTCTACTCTGCTTGGATAACATGTCACACTGTTCTTGGTCCCTCATGGTCTAATTCTTTCACCACAATAATCCTTCTGCCTTCATTTGTCACAGGTTACACAAGGATTTGGATTATTTTAGAGACTGCTTTTGTCTTCTTGTTACCATAGAATTTTTAAAGAAGGATGTGTAGTTGAGAGTGGTAAAGATGAAAATGCAGTATTTAATTCTGTTGCCATGAGTGAGAGTCTTCAAAAAGTCAGATTTTCTAGGTCAACAAATGAATATTTATTATTTGAAAATCTATTGTGAAGACGAAGAAGCTCAAAACTTGACATTGATGAATAATCTGTATTGTTTCTGAACTCTGAGGTAGCTAACGGAAAAATAAATGTCCTTTTTATACCTGAGTGACTCTTGGGGGTCTAAAGGAGCCTGGTAAAACTATATGCGCTGCCTGTTTGTAGAACTAGTGCTAATACAGAAAAGTGAAGGCATTTTAAAGGCCTAGTGATCTGTTTTCCCCTTTGGATAGTTTTGCAATGTTTCTCAGCCTTTCACAACTTCATGGTAGGTTGGGACATTGTGGGAACCTAGGAATGGAGATGCCTGGTCACTGAGCCTTCCTGTTACAAGCAGCCCTTCTGAAAACAGAGCTCTTCCAGCACACTGTTATTAACTTCACCTCCTAATTTGCTTGGTTCATCCATACAAATAAGCTCCTCTTGCTTTCGAGAGGGCATTTTCAGTGGAGCTTGTGGAGAAGCAATTGTCTTTTTTGCCCTGTACTTCTTTACCAATGCCAGTGTAGGGGCCTGAAAAAGAATATTTTAGAAAAATAACACCAACTCTGTGCCCAGTACTTTTGGCACTCCAGAGATGGACAGGGTGCCATTCATGATCAGCCAAGAGGTGCAAAAGAGATGCTAATACAGGCTCCTAAGCTATCTCAAGCTTCAAAGTTCACTGCAGTTCTACTGGAAATAAAGACTGATTAACCATGGGTGTAGTTTGCAGAGAACCATAACTATGATTTAAAAGAATCTAATTTAAAATCATAATCCTTAGTTGATCTGGGATGGCTTGACCGTGAGGTCAGCCTAAAAGTATCCCCAGTGTTACAAATCTAATTAGCCCGATCTGATTTCTTTTCTGAAATTGTGACTAAGGTGTGTGTTGTGAATCATCCTTTCTCCATCTGCCTTCTGGAAGAAGGGCTATGTTTCTACCACAGGCCCTTGGAAAATAACAGAAGCCGTAAGGTCTGAGAGAGTCCCCAGTGCACAAGATAAAAGGATGGAGAGAGGGTGTCTGGGATGCAGCTGGCTGGAAGGGTTACTTTAGCAGTGCAGGGATCATCAGCATGTTGTCAAGGATGTGTCACTGGGACAATGCATCCAGCAAAGGCTGGGAGTACAGTGAGGAAGGGCTACTGTACAGTGCCCTTTAGTTATACTCAGTACAGCCACTCTGTAAAGTCCTAGATAAAACTGCTTTTAAAACTTGGCATATCATTATTTAACTAAGTTGTTAGTTCCCAACGGAAAGGTCTTTTCAGCTTATCTTTGAAAGACAGGGCTTTATTGCGCTCTGGCTCTGTGATAAATTCTCCAGTTTGCCCTCTGCTAAAGGGAGACCTGACCCATAATTTACAGCTTCTTACTCTTCAATTTGTGTACTCTGAGGGCTAGCACTTTTAAATGTGGTGCATCTGAAGAAAATTAATCTAAGAACAGCTTATTAAATATATTTAGGAAGGTGACAGATACTCCGTGTTGCCAATCTGTAACACAGAGATCTGCCCCTCCCAGTCTCCTTGCTTACCACTCCTGGAATTCCAAGTTGCCTCTGTTGTTAAATGTCACAGGTTCCAGCTAAAAAGCAACATTAAATGAATATGTCTCCTCATTGCAAAAGCACACAACTCATCTCTTTTGCCTAAGGGAGAGCAACACAGAAGGCAAAGCTCTTGCTGTTGCCAAGAATCCCCCAGTGTAAGCTCTTGGGAAATCTGACTTAGTAAAGATATTTTTTTCTCTTTCGTTTGCAAGTTACAAATTCACTTTTCCGATAATAGATTCAAGCCTAAATAATGTACCAGTTGTTACTGAACCCAAGCAAATAGTTACCCAAGCAAATCCACTTTGGATTTAGCTCATTGTACTTTATCCCTTTGAGAACAGAAACCAAGTTTAGAATCAAAAGGTAATTTCTTATCACGGACCATGAAAAAAAGAGCATAACACAAAAACATGTTTTGTGCTACCCCAGGATCTGTGGAATTGCTTTCTATAGGGCAAGTGTTAAGAAAAATCACATTAAGCTCTTGCATCACATCTAATGATTATCCCCGAACAGTGAAATCAAACTGAATCAGAAAATGCAAAATAAATTTAAGAGTGGTACTGTCTTTTTCTCTTGTGAAAGAGGAATGGACTAATATGGTTGTGAGGCAAATTTAGAACTAAAAGAACCAGTTCTTACTCTGATAATCATGTCTTTAAATGTGTATTTAAAGTATACATTTTGGTTGGTTTAAGCAAAAATGATTTGAAACCACGAAGTTAAAGAACTATCTGTTTGATAGATCTTTTTAAAAATCGAGTATGAATGCAAAGTTCAGAATGATTTATTAAGCACACTAAAGCTGGAGTCATGCATAAGCAATGAAGGAAGGCATGCTGTAGCTCTGTTCTGGCTTTGTAAATTCTGCTCCTGCTCTTGATCATAACTTTTAAAGCCATTCTCCAGTTATGTTTCTCTTTGCCTTTACTGAAAAGCAAATGTTGGGCCATCTGTGATTTGCCATATGCTTTGCTTAACAATAGTATTGTTTAAACTTGGGATTATTTAAAAACCCATTTCTTGAAATACTCTCTCCTTGCAATGCAAAGAATCTTCTTTTAGATTTTATAGATTCCACCACTGTTTGCTGAGCCATGAAGCTTAACTTTTGCCTTTGATTAAGTCGTCACTCAGCTTTATTCATTCTGGTGCTCAATGCACGAGAATTTGTAGTTTGCCAGATAAGAATAAACTGAAAATATATTTTCTGTAAGAAAGCTTTTATAGGTATGAAAGTGCTGACTGAAAGTTCCAAATGAATGAATGAAAAACTCTCAAGTTTTGCAAAGCTTCTGTCTTTTGCATGATATGTGTGACTTGGCTCAGCCTTGAATCCAAACAGTATTGAAAATAAAAGGAGGAAAGGATACTGCAACTTTTTATTTGGGGGAAATATAATCTGAATCAAGCTGTGAAAATTCATAAAAAGCTTGTACAAATTCGAAAAGAGTATGCTTAAATGATGATAGGGAGGTAAAATGTAATCAAAGGATACACAGGTGGAAGGAAATGGTAGAGAAGGGTTTAAAGCAATAAGTAAATTGATTCTACTGGGTTGAGTGAAGAGTAGGTCTCAGGTCCAAAAAACAAGGTAAAGATTGGAGATTTTTGGATGTGAAGACACTAAAGCACATTTTGTTTTCACCTTCTGCTTTATTTTTGAAATTTATTTGAAGACCTGCAATATCTCTGCCCTTCTGACTACACTCAAAACTCTCTACCATGTAAGGTCGGGCTTGGAGGGGCTCTATCATTTGGGGAAAAAGATCATTTCAACATTATGCTCTTTCATAGGGAAAAGGGGCTTATACCTATCCCTCCTGTATTGCAATCTGGGATCTGCCATAAGCTGAAGAGGAATATGCAGTTCTTGGATGGGGAAAAAAGAGAGCTGTGCTGGTCTACCCAGGCATGCACTAGGATCCATAGGTAAGGCTTGTAGGTATTTAAGTCCTTTTACCTGCCCACTCTATATGAACCGTTGGATGCCGAGCTTGGCCTCTCAAAGTGGTGAGCGAAAACAAACTGCTTTCAGATTAAGCCAAAAAAAAATCAAGATGGCAGTGAGAGACTTGGTAGATACATGCTCTGAGCTTGTCACAGATTCTCAAGAAAGTTCTGTACGCTGCTCTGGGAAACTTTTTCCATTTCCATGCTGGTCTCCAAGGCTACGTGGATAACAGTGAATAAGGCAGGCCAAGATCTATCTTCCAGCCCATCATGAAGTATCACAGTAATGATCATTTCCATATTATCACATGGATTTTTTGTCTACACAAATGGCCTTATCTGGTCTGTTTCCTAGAAGCTGTCCCTAGCCTGTGCTGTCCCCTAAACCAAGCTTGCAGATGTGGGACAGAGCTGCTGGGTGCAGCTAAAGCCCAACTAGTGAGGTGCAGGCTGCTAAACAGCATAGTTGTTCATTCACCAGGGCATAGGTCTGTGCTCTGGCCGTGCTTAGTTTATTAGTTTTGATGTAGCCTGAATACTATGTCCCCATAGGCATTTGAATTTCTTTCTGATTCGGATTCTTATGTCATCAGCAAGAGCCAGTACTTGAGGCTTCACAATGATGATAATCCTCTTCCTGATTATCCCTGGAAGGAAACTTCTTCCTAAGCACTGATGGTGAGAAATCTGTAATGTAAGTTGTTTCCAGCCTACACAGGAAAGCAACTACTATTTAGTGGAAACGTATCTTCCATCTGACTCATGTAAATACCCACTTCTCTATAAAGCATCTTGAACTGCTTGTCTTGTTAGTGTAGTTTTGTAACAGTTAAGTGATCCTGTTAAGACAAAGTTGTTCAGGGGTCTGAATGAATCTGATCATACTGCTCTGGCTTAAAGCTATGGTTATTAAATTTCTGTGTGTTCTAGTGGGTCTACCTTAACAGTGAGTAAAGTTGAGTAAGGAACATAAAAGATTTCTGTAGTCTCATTTTAAAGCCTTTTCTTTCTATATATTTTTTTTCAGTTCAACCACACTTGGTTCTATTAGAAATTTGGTCGCTTATAGACATAAGCCACTGAGATATGTTGTGTTCACTTACTCATAATTTGTTTTTCTGGACAGACTGTCCTTACTACTGATTACCTGCATGTTGCCTGACTGTTTTCCTTTTGAAATCCAAGATGAAAAATGCTGTAACAAATAGTCACATAAACATCCCGTAAGTATTTGGAAGTTAACAAGCCAGCATGGATTTGTCAAAAACAAATTGTACCTGACTAATCTACTTTTTTCTATGACTGTGTAACAGGCTGTTTGGATGGAGGAGAATCAGCAGATGTCTTGACATTAGGATGCTCTGACATTCCTGCAGATAAGCTGAGGAACATTCTCTGGATGTGAAATTTCTCATATGGTTGGTTTTGTGTTTTCAGTACATAGCTCTCCATGAGTTAGTGTCCAAATGCAAGTAAGTAGTAGTGAAACATTTGTAAGGGTCTGCTACGATTCTGGACGTACTCAATATTTTCATTAACAGTTAATTGATGGAAGAGGAAGGATGTGTATTACACTTGCAGATAAGAGTAAACAGGGACTGAAAGATATGTGAAGTAGTTCTTCCTACCTACTAGGCCCACAGGAAACTTCCACTGGAGTAACTATATATAGCTCAGGGTACTGTATTTCAAGGAAGATGTGTATGGCTGTAATTGGAAGGCAACAAGAATGACCAGTGGCCTATGAGAGAAGGCTGAAAGACCTGTGGTTGCTTAGTCCAGAGAAAAAAAACAAGAGGAAAGCTAAGTCTCAAGTACACAGAAAGCTCCCTTAAAAAAGGAAGGGAATAATTTGTTCTCTTGATCTGTAGTGTCTAAGATGAAAAATAATGCACTTAAATTGTACTGGGGGACACTGACATTTTACACTGGGAAAAACTTTTAACATTCAGCATAATGAAGCACTAGCATATGTTGTCTGGGGAGGATGCATTATCTCTTTTACAGTTTGGTTTTTTTTTTTTCAAACTGAACTAGACAAAAATATGTCAGGACTGATGTAATTACAAGTTGATTTTTGCCTAAGGGCAAGGGGATGGGTTAGATGAAGTCCTGAGTCCTTCAAGTGTTATCACCTCTAGTTCTGCATGCCACTGCTGAACTCAGCACTTCCATATTCATGGAAGTCTAAAAGCTGGCTGAACACAGAGGGAGCCTGAGTTTTCACTTGGACCTCTCCCCTGTGCTCTTCTCTAATCCATAAAATGATGCCCAGAAGGGGTAGATCTAATTATGTTCCAGTTTAGAGGCACAAGTATTAGGGAGGTAAGAGATAAAGAAGCTTGGATAAGAAATGTCTTGCCTTCCCAGTGACATCCTGCCAAGTGTACCGAGCTTAGTCTTGTTATGCTCCCAAATGGCCCATCTATGATTGCATTAGCACGAAGTATCACCATCTGAGAAGAGTTCACATGCAGAATTCATTGAATTAAAATTTAAGGCAGTAAATGAGGGCTTATAATGTATTTGCAACATTATCAGTAGCAGTATTGCCAGCATATTAGTGACTATGATGGATTGACTACTGGGAAATTCATTAAATTTACAAGAGTCTCCCCAAAAGATTCCACTGGCTAAAATACTAATTGCTGCCCTTGGGAGCACTTTGGCCATTTAGTTTCCAAGCAGAGCTTACTCTGAGAACAGGATTATGCTACTGATGTTTGCTTGAATTTAGAGTAGAGTCAATTTATGTTAGGGTTTTTCAATGTTGAGAATAGTTTCTGTTTGTACAAAGCTTGCTGCTTTGCTAAACACAAGGCCTGTGAGAGATAATTTTATGAGTGAAAATACGAGGTGCCCCAAAAGCATAAATATAAGTGACAAACAATATTATACTTGTGCAATGAAGCTTAATCTAAAGGCTGTGATGGTTGTGGTTGTCTGGAGGATGTCAGTGACTTCTGTCTGTGCAGCCACCTTTGCTAAAAAGAGGAACATTGCTGAAACTTTGAAACAAATGTACAGAAATTCTCTACTTTCCTTCTTAAGCTGATGGGTTACTTTGAGGTTAAAGGATACTGTTGCAAAGTCAAGTGTATTTGCATATTTGTAAATGTGTTCAGGAGAAATTCTCCAGAGATAAGACTGTAACTCTCTTCAGAGGTGTGGGTCTGTGGGATTGTTCTTGAATAAACTGAAAGTGGAGTGGGTCATACTCTGATTTGTTTTTCTTATTTGTAAATTTTGATCCTGGTTCAGACGACTGGATATGGGTTGAAGCAGAACAGACCTTCCTCAGGTGCTGTGATTGTATCACAAATTGCTTTCTTGTCTACAAAATTGAGATCTGTAGTAACTTTCATGAGTCACTTACTGCAGAGTCAATTTCTTTCACAGAACAAAGTACAACTCAACTACAATGTAGAAAAGCATTTTTGGATGAGGTCACTGATTTTTTGTGTTTTTTGAGACTCTGCATACTAAATACTAAATAAAACAGTCACTATAATAATAATTATCAAAGGCCAAGATCAGTCAGGAAATTGGGGATTTGTTCTTCTAGTGCTGATGGGCTGTTTTCTTCGGGGACTGTGAAGTCCACCACCTGAATCACTGTCTGTTGTAAGGTGAGCATTGGGGTAGAAGAGAAGTTTTCTTGCACTTCTGAGTTTTGTTTCACAGCTCCAGGCAAACCTAAACACAGTTGCAGTGCTAGCTGGCATAGCCTTACCGTTAGAATACAGTTTTTCATTTGGGCTTTTGTTTTTATCTTGCACAAGATATCATCTTGGCTTGTCAAACCAAGGAAATGATTTACTTTATTGTATTGCCCTGTTCTCAGTGAAGTACGATGTGATTCTCAGTTTACCTGCCATATGGCCAGTTCTTCTTAAAAATACAACTGCATGAGCAATTTGTGCCCAAGAACATGGGAAGGGAGCACGTTACTTACAAAGTATGTAATCAAGCAGTGTGATCCAAACCATTAATTAGGTGACATCCTTCTCTATATTTGGACAGTTTACTGGCTCTAGGGTTTCAAGTGGGAGCTGTCACTTACACTTTCTGATAATAAAACTTAATTGAAATTTCATTCCTGTACCAGCAAGTGCCAGGTCACCAGATGGTTCTTAATTGTTATGCCTACATATAATGAGCTGGATTGCAGCAGACATTATTTGTGCTAATGTTACTGGGACAATTGCTACGTGTACTTTCTGAATTTTTAATATACATATTGTTTAAATAATGAAAAAATAATCACTTCAGTATTTATTAAACAGCTTAAAGTAATGAACTTCCATGGGGTACTCTTAATTTGGGTTTTTTTTTGTTGTTGTTCTGTTTTCTAAATCACCAGTAAGACCCAAACAGCTTTTAAACTACAATAAAAATTGAGAAGTTAGATTAGGAGATATTAGCAGGACAAACAAATAGAGGAAACCTGCTCATCATTACAGGTTTATGGCAGGCAAGAATGGAGACATACTGTGCATCAACACACTTCATAATTCTCAAACTCTTGCTCAGTCCCTTTTAGACAGAGAAATATACTCACTGTGCTGGCCTTAGAAGAAGTATGTGTCATCAGCTTGCTCATTGCAGCAGAGGCAGGCCTATCTATGGCAGAAAAGGAAGATAATCACTGAAGCCCATTAAGATGACAAGCATGAGCTGGACCCTGCTTCCTTGCCTGCCTGTGTCCTTGGAGGTCTTCTCCCTTTTGGTCGTGTACATAAAGAGTGGTAGCTTCCTCTTTCTATGACTGCACGTGGGATAACAAAGCAATAGGAGGTAACGGGGTTGCAGGGCAGGAATCTGACCTGCTGACTTAATGGTGAGAGCCAGCTTTCATGCAGAAATTGACATAACTATTATGTCTCTTCAGGAGCATGATGCTGAATGACAGAACCAGCTACCTACTTAGATGTAGGAACTAAGAACAATCCCAAACACATCTTTTGGAAGATAGAGCAGAATAATAGATGATACGGTGCCTTAAGGATTTCCTGATCCATTGCTGGACTGGGGATGGGAGATTTCCTAGATGATGCATTTGAGCAATACATTTGCATCAACAGACAGCTTTGTGGTGACCCTCCAGATGTGCCTAAAGGTCTTGTTAATGTTCCCCTACAGCTGTCAGTGTGATAATGGAGAAAGAGAGAAGTAACCCCTGTCACCACTGATGACTTTACAATAAACTTTCTAAACTTCAAGTGCAGAGCTTCATTTTTGCATTTTTTCCATTGGTTTTGCTTTACTCTGTTGTCTTTGAGGTGGCAAAGGGTATTTAGTGGTGTGTGTATTTCTACATGTACTGCTTACAGAATCACAGAATGGTGGGTGTTGGAAGAGATCTCCAGAGATCATCTAGTCTGGTTGGATAGTGCTAAGGCAGGTTCACCTCTATCAGGTCACACAGGAACATGTCCAGGTGGATTGAGAAACCTCCAGAGGTGACTTCACAACCTCCCTGGGCAGCCTGTGCCAGGGCTGCCTCACCCTTACAGGAAAGAAGTTTCTCCTCGTGATCAGATGGAACTTCTTGTGTTCCAGCTTGTGTCTGACATCTCTTATCCTGTCACTGGGCACTACAGAAAAAACACTCACCCCATTCTGTCAACACCTGCCGTTTAGGTATTTATGGGCATTGATAAGGTCCCCTCTCAGTCTTCTCCAGGCTTCTCCAACCCCAGGTCTCTCAGCCTTTCCTTTTCAGAGTCCCCTGATCATCTTGGTAGCCCTCCACTCTAGAAGTTCCCTCTCATTCAGGCAGTTCTCAATCCATCTCATTGTTCTCTCATCCAACTCACACTGCCTGAGCTTCCCTATGAGGATGTTATGGGAGATGGTGTCTCCCATAGCAATAACATCAGACAGTTCCCTCAGCACATGTGGCTGCATCCCCCCCATGCTTGTTTTTAACTCTTTGTCTAGAAGAACTACCAAACTGAAAAGAAAGAGGAAAGATCAGGAAGTTGAGGTGTTTTGTGCAGGGATGGGTTATTTTATAGGAGTCTAACCCAAGATGTAATTTCTGGTACATAAGTAATTTTTACCCAGATTGTCTTAAAAGACAAACCCTTTGAGTTGAGACGGTTAAGATAGTTGAGATGCTTAAGTTAACCAGGGATTAAGCAAATGAAACTAGAGCTCCTGCAAGAGAGACTCATGTCTAAAACTTACTTCCTCCTTCCCGTTCTTGTCTGTCTTCATTTTTATGTCCTGCAGGTTGAAATTCAAGGCCTGTGACGCTGTTGCAGAAAGACATACTTTCTTTGACCTGGAGTGCAGGGAGCAGCCTCCTGTTGTTAGTGTTGCATCAGTACAGCTTTAGTCTGTTTTATTCTGTACATCTGATCCATAACTTTGGTATTTACGCCAGTTGTGGAACTGTTGGCAGGCCTGTGTGAGATGGCTCCAGTAAAAGCAGGACTGCTGGGATCTACACTATTGCTACACTCAAACCAAAACAAAATGTGCATCTTCACAATTCTTCCCATTGAGATCAGAAGTAGAAGTAATAAATACAGTGAAGGAAGTTGTTCTCAAATTATTTGAGACCTTAAGTGGAATGGGAAAGTGCTTAGAAATATTTCTCAAATGGTTTCCATAAACATTCCTCAAATATCTTTCCAGTGCCAGGTTTGATCTGTGTTTAAGAAGGCAGGGGCACTTTCTAGAAAATGAGTTTTGTCTTCACTTTGGTTTGTTAGAAATCTCACAGAGGCTGGAGAAGCAAAATTTCAGTTCCATTCTGAGACTTAAAAGAAGACAATAAAGTTTCAGAGGACCATCTGGAACTTAGTCCCCCAACTCACCACCAAACTTCTCTAAGACTGCCTGTGACTCATTTTTCTGGACATATAAATGCCAGTGGCAGATAAGGGATGTTTTTTTATACCAACTTCTGTACTTCTAAAAGGTTTCAGAAAAACAGAAAGCAAATTTCAGTTAGAACTCTATTGCAATTAGTGCTTTCCTCAATACAGCCCTTGACTGTATCAACCCAAACTAAATTTACACAGCATGTATGTAATTTGACAGAATTTACCAACAGATAAAAATCTGGGAAAAGGACACAATTAAAAAGTGGTGGTGTAACAGTGATGATACTGTGCAAGCAGTGCAAGGTTTCCAAATCTGCTGCTCTCATTGAAAATTAACCATATTTCCTGTTTTAATGATGGTAAATCTGCTCCAAGATTTTGTTCTTAAAAATGGGTATATAGGTAATGTGCTGAAGCATGTTGCTTTCAGGTTTTTGCCTTTCTGTTGAAGGACACTGTACAACTGATCAGACACTGGTTTTGAGAGAAACACCATGTATCTATTCCACTTTTCAAATAGAATTGAACCATGTTTGGAAGGTTATGAAGCATCATTACAGGAGCAACAGGAGATGAGAGGCCTGCAACAACCAAAAGGCTCTTAACAGTGTTTCAGAAGAGTACAGCAATATCTATGAATGATGGCTATGAAGATTTTCTTATGTATGATAATTCTATTGCTGACTTTCATTATGGATAACAGAATTAAAACCATATGTCATGGTATATCAGAGCTTCTAGGTTAGCAAGGTTTGACCATGTTTCTTGAAGAGTTTACTATATGTATCATTAAATTTGATCAGCATTATCATCAATACAGCTGTAGCCCAGTGTTGGCAACAGCAGTCAAGAGTAAGCAGATTAAATGTTAAGGGCTGCAATGTAGAGAAGATGAGACCATGATCTAGTTGTTCCTGGTTTAAATTCTGTGTCTGGCATGTTCCTGTGGAGAAAAACTCTAAGCAATGCAGTTACCCACAGGCAGAGAGAGCAGGATTGAGATGAAGGAAGGAAACATGGATGTAGAACAATTTACAGATTTTAAACTTTTTTTGTTGAGAATGGAAGAAGTCAGAGATAGTGCAAAGAGTGGGAAACTAAGGTGCATGTAAGAAGGAAAGGGAAAAACCATGCAGAGCCCAGCAGAAAACGAGCAGAGCTTTGGTTTGATATCAAAGATGAGAACAAGCCACTGAAAGTATCTGAGAAGATTTGATGTCTGGATATTTTTTTTTTTTAATGATATGCAGGACAAGATGAGTTGTACAGACAGCATGAAATACATGATGAGTGGAAGCTAAATCTAGCAAGGCCTATCACAATATGGATTTGGAGTGGGGTAGGGGAGAGTTGTCTCTGAAGTGAAGTTCAGGAGGTACCATGAGGAGTAACAGGCACAACTGCATGATGGCACTGAAAGTTACAGGAGAGTCAAAGGTTGTGTACTCTTGATACAACAGCAAAAGGGGTGGGAAAAACACTGAATCTGCCAACAGTTAAAGACAAGTTGAAGAGGAAAAGAGATGGAATTTCCTTGACACCAAGGGAGTGTCTTTCAATCATGACACCACTAAACTTTCCAAATGGCTCGGAAAATATTTGTTGAAGCGTGACTTATCTTCTTTCAAAAACATTTTTGCATTCCAAGAGATAATACTGTTAGAGCCCTCTGCATGGGTTTCCATTCTGAAACCTTCCTTTGAGATGACTAATTCCCATGGAATTTCAGGGGATTTGACCACGTAAATACCTTCACTTCCTTTTGAAAATCTTCTACCTTCTGTTAATGGATATATACAGAACCAAGTTCTTAGTTGATTTAGCTCAGATACTGCAATATATGAAGCAAATCAACTAGACTATCACTCAAAATGTTTGAAAAATGTCTATGATTAGAATACAAACAATAAACATTTGAAGTCGTGGATTGTTTATTTTTTTTCCTTATGATTTTAGGGTTTGGTGTTTGATTTTTATTCAATTAACTGTTCCTGAATCAATTTTTAAATGTTAATTTAGTTAAGAGTAACGTGTATCTCAGATGTTATTTGAACATTTCCTCAACCAAACCCATGGTTACTTTAAACAATTGCTAAGTGAATTACTTGCAGAGGTCTCTGCAGAACTAAAGATTAATACTATTTTCTTCAAAATGAGACATCCAAATTCATCCACTAGAAACCATCAGAGAACCCTGACTACCCTTCTGGGAAAATGCAAGCAATTCCATAAAGTCAGGGGAGGTTTACATTATTAATTTTCATATAAAACTCAGACAAGTAAAATCATAAAAGCCAAAACAAAACCAATTTTGTACAGGTGAATGTCAACACCAAAGAAAAAGAGGCAGTGAAACTGCAGCTCATCTGCGTGACTTCAGCATTACAGAACTGTGTACATATAAGGAATTTAAAATGAGGAAAGAGTATGAATGTGAACAAACCTCAAATTAAAATCAAACAGTGCACTGACTAAAAGGGAGGATGGAAAATGCAAGCAGCTAGCTGGTAGAAAACATTAGCTATAGCAGATGTGATTGCCATTAGCTCTAAATGCATGTTAAATTAAAGCCAGCATCTGTTCTCATGGAGATGGTCCCAGTCATCTTAAAATAAAGGTTTGTCTGGAAATCAAAACTTTAGAAAATTATTAAAGGCAGGGTCTGGGAGAGGTAGATAAACCTGATGTCTGATAACCACAGGCAAATGTTCATAGTCTTGAATAGTCATTTTGTAGCTCTGAATGAGCAACGTTACATTTCACAGGAGCTGGTGAAGATCCTGCATGGAAGTTAACAAAACTTTTAAAGGATGTGAATGTAAAAGTCAATGATTTGACTTCTTTCTAGAAAATCAAAGCTGACCAAGCACTGAAGTAGATGCTGGTGATAAATGCCAAGAAAAGGAAAGCAAAGTTCCAAAGATTTACAAATAATCACTAGTATTTTAACTCTGAGCAGCGTTTACACAAAGAGAAACGAAATTATTACAATAGCAGACATCATAAAATACTGAGACCTAGAAAAAGGAAAGTAGTGAGAGTAAGTAACTCAGTCAAAAAATTCAATTGCATTGTTACCATGGCTGGATGTAATTTCAGAAAGCTGAGGAAAAAGACTTCTGAAATGACAAAGGGATTACAATTGCAAAATAGAGGGTAGGAAATATCAAAGAAATCAGAAATAGAAAAGAAACTGTGTCATCTTAATCAGAGTGCTGAGAGCTGAGGAATAGAAAATAGAGAAACATGCCTGGGTGGGACTTGTTGAAGTTGTTTGTAGCTGCTGACTGAGTAATAAGACTGATCAGAAGTCTTAAGAGCAGGAAAACACTGCAGTAGAAGAGGTAAAGTGACCCAAACTATCAGTATTTGGTATCTTGCTCTTCCCATTGCACCCATTATATAGTACTGCCTACCTAAATACATAACTGATCAGAAGATTGTCACAGCAAACTTAGTTTAAGGTCATACATTTGCAGAATTAATGTTTATACCTAACGAGTTTATTTCTTGGTTTGCAACGTGTGGTTAAACAGTAAGTTCAATTGTATTTGAGATTATTTAACCACCCTTATTTTAAGCAATAAAACTATGGTTTTATTCTCATCTACCTTATTTATAGAATATTGTACAGATTTAAAGCAAAGATCAGTTGCTAAAGCAACAAGTCATAAGAAAGAAGCTAGATGGCTTTGTTTAATGAGGATCTATAATAAACGTAAGTAATTACTTCTCACATTTTAATTTCAGTGAAGTTTGAAGTCCAACAAGAATGTATTACTTGATTTTGAAAGAACTATACTGCTTAATACTGTGGAACAAGATAATTTTTAGAGTTAATGAATGAGAACAAAATGAAAACTACAACAAATTCAGTCAAAATATGATTATATAATGAAATCTCTGGGGGCCATGGGAAATTAGGAAATAGGGAGCTTTTAGTAAATGTTTTTGGTTTGTGACACTTTGCATTGTGACTAGCCACTCACGCTATCAAACACGTAACAAAGCTGTAACAGGGACTCTGTGTTTATGGGGACTGCTCAACCTTCAGTAACAACTGCAAAGCTCTTAAAGCAGACGGCAGGGAGACTGTAAGAAACCATTTTGGTTTTACGTCAGCCTCTCACTGGGTAAGGGCCCACACTGTTATGACTAATAATTAATAATCTTTCCAGGAACTCTGATGAAGAACTACGGATTTAATGCCTGTGGAAGAAATAACTAATCTTGCTCAAAAAGCTGAATTTTCAAATCAGGGGTTTGTGTGCAGTGGGACACAAACTTTGGTTCTTCGTATGACTTCTCTTTCTCTAGTCTGTGAAGCAATCCTTAGGGAACAATTTTAGGAAGATAGTTTTGCAATGCATTGGCTTTCTTAGGACTGAATCAGAAAAGCAGTGCAGAGATACCAGAGACAGTACTGACATTTCTCCTGCTACTTCACTTAGACACACCAGTTCTGCTGCTATGGTTTTCCTTCTTGGGATGCTTATGGGGTATCTGAAGAACAGGCATGTATTCTGAAGTGTCTGTGCTACTTTTGGGAAGGCTGTGCAAGAACTGCAGGCAATATGCTATTGTTACTTGCTTCTCTCAGTGTATTGCCATGTCCCCTGAACAAACATAATCCATGCATTTACAATTTAGAAATTATGTCTATGAAAAATTGGTGTCATACCTCCATTAGAAAAATCTGTTATTGAACCTTTGACATTAACAACTTGATCACATGGATACAGAAAGCAAGTTATGATGCCAAAATTGGCTAGCTAGTACAATGTACTAGCTACATTGTACTACATTATACATTATGTATAAATAACATAGAATGTAGATTATCATAGGATCTGTATAACAGGGAATTCGTTGCTGCCATATTTTTTTTGTATTTTATACTGATAATAAATATATCTGTTTCAGTTTGTTGGGTTGACATAAAGAACCTCTTTGTCATTGGCAGGTACTTCTTGCCAATATATGGTTTCTTAGTTTCCAGTGATAAATCAGTGACACAAAGCTCTGTTTGAATATTGAGTAGAATTTTGTTTACTCTCATATCGTAGGTAATACCTGAAAAGATTATTATCTCAGAGGGTAGAAACTATCTGTTAATATCTAAAACCAAAGTTAAATATGTTGAGCACGATGCTGATGTTCTGTTCTTCTGTAACGTCTCCTATTGTCTTTGTATATGCATTTTCTGCCATTTTCATAGTTCTCCAGATAAAATTCTAAACACTTTTACACAATAAACATTAGAAACATTATCTCAAATAAAATTAGCTTAAAATAGATGAATTTCCTTATTTAAACAAAATAAATATTGTTCCTACCGTATTTGCTTCTGGAAATTGAAAAATGGAGACAGGACAGGGGATAGAAAAAGGACTGGGAATTTGCCTTTGAGTTTCAACCCATTTGAGATTGAAAATGTTTTTATAACTTTATTATAAAATAAACTTTATTTTTTAAATAAGCTTTTCTCAAGTAATGAGCTTCAAGTCGTTGACTCTCATGCACACAGCCACACAGTCAGAATGGTTGGGCAGCATTGTATTTTAACGTCAGTTTTGCCCATGAGAACTGCAACATCTTATTCCATCAATAAAATTAGAATTACTGCCATCTATAAATGACAGTCTGAACCCATGTGCTGCAAGGAAGTCCATGGCATTGCAACAAAGGGAAAATATTTTGGTCTGGAATTGGAGCTGATGAAATAGAGGCACCCTAAATAACATTTAAGAATTGCCCTGGCCTGAGAGTTGTTTGATATACGGGCAATTTCAGCTGCTTACTTTTATATTAAAAATATTAGTAGTGGTGTTCACAGAAGTCAACGCCAGATACTTGAATAATCCTCACAGATGTTAGTACTTTAAATAGGATAAGTACTGTCATTCCTGCAAAATAAACACATAGCAGGATGGAAATTAAAAAATCCCTTCAAGATGTTGAAGTGTAAACACAGGCTCTTGCAGTAACTACATGAAGAGCTACAGTGAAAAACAAAAAAGTTGGGGAAAGGAGTCATATTGTAAATTACAAGGAAAAGGGGAGTCGGCAATTCTGTCATTTAACTCTGAGAATAAATGTCCTAAGTGATGAGATAGGAATGTAAAGCTAGCAAAGGAGATGAACTACCCAAAGAGAGTGGAAAACGGGGGGAAAGACCTAAAAACTAAGGTAGGAAGTTTGAGCTCTTCTCAGATTTGAGCTGAAGGTCTCTGAAATTTTCCACGGGGATATGGTCTCTAAAAAACTGAGTAGTTAAAGAAAAGTTGTTAAGTTTGGTGATTAAACTGGAGGTGAACTAGAAGTTATAAAAATCAAGCCAGAAATAAAAAAATGAACATGATATAGTAGTTCAACCATTCCAACAGAAATGTGACAAGTAGTAGTTGAACCAAAGGAACAGAAAGTAGGATGTGGCAAATTCTTCACTACCTCAAATCCTTAAATCATGATGCAATACACTCCTTTGTTCCGAGTTTCTGGACATAATAAGGGATTTGTGATGCACTGAAAATATACTTCACTCTTCCCTACTCTTTGCACACCCTTAACTCTTCAAGGTCAAGTAACTTCCATCAACCTCTTAAAGCTCACTCAGATTACACAGATTAACTGTAAGCAATAATAAATGATTTTGTAATAAAATGTGAAAATCTGAATTAAATGATGAACCTCAACTAAGAAACTCTAAAAGGGCTCATCTAGTTCTGGTGACTGTATTTAAGAATAGAACAATGAAAGAACTACATTGTTATTCAGACGCTGACAAAAGCCTGTGCTGTTGCTGGCTGCGAGTTTAAGTAGTTGTAATGAAAATGAAGCATGGAACTCTTTTCATGAGGAATAAAAACTTGATGTTGAGTTAGGAATGTGTTTGGTGCTGTTGTTTCTGTAATATCACAGATTCATAGAATAGTAGGGGTTGGAAGGCACGCTAGAGATCATCTAGTCCAATCACCCTGCTAAAGCAGGCCCACCTACATCAGGTCACACAGGAATGCATCCAGGAGGATTCTGAAAACCTCCAGAGAAGGAGACTCCACATCCTCCCTGGGCAGCCTGTGCCAGGCCTCCCTCACTCTCACAGTGAAATAGTTTTTCCTTATGTTTAAAAGCAACTTTTTGTGTTCCAGCTCCTTTGCATTACCCCTTGTCCTGTCACTAGATACAACATAAAAGAGTGATGTCCCAACCTCTTGACATCCATCATTTATATATTTGTAAATATTAATAACATTCCCTCCCTCCCCACCATCCCCACCCCAGCCTCCTCTTCTCTAGACTAAACAGCTCCAATTCCCGCAGCCTTTCCTCATATGAAAGATGTTCCAGTCCTCTGATCATCTTGGTGGCCCTGTTCATCTTGGCTGAACTCTCTGGAAGTTCTCTGTCCCTCTTGAGCTGAGGAGCCCATAACTGGGCACAGGACTCCAGATGAGGCCTCACCAGGGCAGACTAGGAGGGGAGGAGAACCTCCCTCATCCTCCTGGACACTCTGTTCTTGATGCATCCCAGGATGCCATGGGCCTTCTTGGCCACGAGGGCACATTGCTGGCTCATGGTTAGTTTATTGTCAATCAGGACTCCCAGGTCTCTCTCTGCAGAGCAGCTCTCCAGCAGTTTGACCCCCAGCCTGTACTGCTGCTTTTTCCTTCCCAGATGCAGGACTCTGCACTTGTCCTTGTTGAACCTCATGAGGTTCCTCTCTGCCCAACTCTCAAGCCGGTCGAGATCCCACTGAATGGCAGCACAGCCTT
Organism: Colius striatus; assembly: GCF_028858725.1. NCBI lineage: Eukaryota > Metazoa > Chordata > Aves > Coliiformes > Coliidae > Colius > Colius striatus. The sequence goes on along the minus strand of NC_084760.1, from coordinate 68,662,743 downwards.
CTGGGGAATCAGCCAGTCCTCCCAGTTTGGTGCCATCAGCCAACTTGCTGAGGGCACACTCTGTCTCCTCATCCAGGTCACTAATGAAGATGTTGAATAAGACTGGCCCCAGAACCAACCCCTGTGGAACCCCACAGACCACAATATATATCACTTCTACCCTGGACAAGTTTTGTGGGCACTTGCTGCATTTTCTGCTTCTGTCTTCATCTCTGCTTTCGACAATGTTACATTTCCTATGCTCTTTGGACTACTTTTGTTTTAAGATACTGACACTGAAGTCATGCTGTAGGTACCACTTCAGAGCCATTCATTAGATTGAAATAGTTTATTTTAGAAATACCTTAAAGCAAACCCACCAATGTATTAAATGTGCGGGATAAAGTCTTAACTTGTACACATTGCAGCTAAATGTAGCAGGCTTTATAAAGTTTAAATATCTTAATCCAGATAGTGAAAACTTGTAATTACATTGTATATCCTGGAAGCTTACTTAAGACAAGTTCACTGATGTCTTTGTGTTGATTAAGGACATGCAGTTCTCCCAGAAAATCATCCTCTTTGTCTGACATGCTGTTTGCCAGGACACTAGGTTCATGATCAGACATGTCAGATGGCAACTCAAAGCTAACTAGAGTTATTGGCTGGCTTTTTCCTGCAGCAATCTGCCCCTTTCCTATACTCAGAACAGAATGGGAGCTAACTTGTTCACTCCTCAGTGTAGATACTTGTTTAGTACGCTGACCATTCCCGTTCTCTTCCTTGCTGCTCTGTTGGGCTTCCTGCTCTTCACCTAATGATGCCTCCATTCCAGCAAGGTTAAGTGAATCTACAGATTCATCACTAGCTCTCTTGCTGGTTTTTAAACGGTTTCTCTTCAAAGACTGGACTGGAGATGAAGCTGAGGGCACTGGCAGAAGACCTGAAGTACTTTCAGGTCTTTGACTTGTCTTTGAAGTTCTGGACCTGCTGGATTCTGGCTCTGCATCTGACCAACGTTGCTTTGGGCTTTCAAGCCACAGAGGTTCAGGACTGCTATCAAGAGCTTCCAAGTTTCTGCCCATGCATTCAGCACTGGTGAAATCTTCTGAATAAACTGTATCCTCGGGACTAGCAATGAAGTCATCTGAGTATATGAATTCAGAGTTGTTTTCAACACTCCTGCTGGGGCTTGGTTTATGATCACTTACAACAGATGCATCATCATGCTCTGTGATTTTACGATGGATTAACTGTATTGCTTCCTCATTACTTCCCTTTGCATTCTCATCTGATGGGAAAGCTGCTGCAAGTTGGCTTTTTGTATACTTTCCCTTGTGAGAAGATTTCAACACACTTTCCTCCAGTAAGGGGACTGTAGTTATTTTGCATGAATGTTCCTTGCTTTCAATTTCATCATTGTTCAGTAGACTTGCAGCAGTCTGTCTCTGCAGGTCAGGGGACACATATCCTGTCAAGGAAATGTACTCTGTGAGAGCACTGTTTTCTAATGAAGTCTGAACAGCTTTATCAAGACAACTATTCTGCTTCGAGCTGTTTCCCTTGCTACGTCTGTAAGAAACAATATGCTGTTCCTCAGAATTTCCGAGCAGCTTTCTTTTGGATAAAGGGCTTTTCTCTTTCAGCATCTCCATTTGCTTTTTCCTGTACTGCTCTCTCCTTTCATGAATTATCAGCTTATCAGGGTTGGTCTGCTGTAGCCGTAGCCTCAGTGTGTTTGTCAGCCCATACAACAATTTTTTTCTGGGAGGTCTGTTTTCCTTAGTTTTGCAGTTCCTTTCAGAGCCTGTCTCTCCCCTAAGTACAGTTTTCTTAGGTCCTTTCCCAGCCTGAGAAGACCCTGGTGAGATAGCCTCTTGCTGGCCTTGCTGGAGTCGAGGGCTGGCAGCTCCTCTGCTCCCTCCAGGCCCCACAGGTGCCTCTGCTGGCTTGAGGGCAGATGAATGACTGTGGCTGGGGGGCCACGAGGCCATGCCAGCACTCCCCAGGGCCTGGTTGAGTAATGCAAGATGTGGGTGGGCAGCATCAGACGCAGTGCCGTGGGTGAGCACCAACAGCTCTGCCAGCAAGGCGCTGAGAAGTGGCAGCTGTCCCAGGGGGTTGGGGAGCTGTTGAGAGCTCGTGGGGTGCAGCAATGAGGGCCCAGCACTGGACCGTGGGGGGTTCTGGCCCTTGTCTTTGTCCTGCGGTCTCCAAACCTTGCCATAGCACCACTGCCCAGCAGCTGGTGCTGGTGGCAGATGAGGCTCAGCAGCCTCACGGCTGTAATAGAGCACAGGTGGGCAAAAGACATTGCCCTCTACCTCCTCATCCTCCTCCTCTTCTTCCTCCTCGACCCTCGGCTCAGGGGGGGCAGCAGGCTGCGTGACATTGCCGGGGGTTGCGGGGCTCGGCAGGGGCGGCTCCTCCCCGGCCTCCAGCATGGTGAGGCGGTAGCCCAAGTCCAGCTCCCCAACAGTGCGGCCCGCGGCATCCTGCAGCGGGAAGAGGCCACGGCGGCCGCAGGAGTCAGGCGCCTCGGGCCGCTGCAGCAGCGCGGCGGCGGCGGGGGCCAGGGGGACGTCGCAGCTGCCGAGAAGGCGGGGAGGGCCCGGGGCGAGGCCGGCGGGCAGCGCCAGCAGCAGCGCGCGGAGCGGGCGACAGCGGAGCGCGGCGCAGAGCGAGCCCCGGCGCCAGCGGAAGAGGCAGCGCTTGCCGCGGCCGAAGGGGAAGGGCTGCCCCGGGCCCAGGGGCGCCGCGGCGGCGGCGGGGCGCAGCAGGAGCGGGGGGAAGTCCAAGAGGCGCAGCGCCACGGCCGGGCAAAGCGTGGGTCCCGGCGCCCACACCCGCACCGCCTCCACCCACAGCTCCAGCGCGAACAGCCCCTCCGCTCCCCCAGCCGCCGCCGCCATGTCCGACCCCGGGCCGCGCTCTCGCGAGAAGCGTGTAAGAGGAGTTCGGCGGGTCTGCCGGCTCTCTCGCGAGAGAAGGGCGGCGAGGCCGCCGGGGGCAGAGCGGGCGGAGTCGCAGGGCGGGCCGCTTACAGCAGCGCGCGTTTGCAAAGCGGCCCGTGAGCTTTGCGAACGGGCAGGCGGCGGGTTCCCGGGAGGGGCACGGGAAGCGCTGTCAGCAGCGTGGGGGAAGCACGGCCCCGGGGATTCGAAGGGGCTGCTGAGCCTCTGAGCCCACGGCAGGCAGCGCTCCGCGGCCTCCTGTGTGCCGCCGATGACGCGCGGCAGCCGTGTTGGTGCGTGCCCTGCCCGGAGGCTGCGGTGATGGGCTGCGAGGGGCAGCGGACACGGCCGGCGGGAGCCCGGTGCTCCCTGCTGTCTCCTAAAAGTGCTTTGTGTAGAGATGCAGCTGCTGCTGCGCGCCTGCCTTGGCTCAGAAGGCACCGGTCGAGGCTTTGGTCGTGTTTTCCCCCCTGGGGATGGCGGATAACAGCCAGGAGCTCTTGGGGAGGCACGAAGGGACCTGGCGGTGTTTTATGCTTCTTTGTGGCCTCTTCCCACCCCAGGAGAAACACCGAGATCTGTAGGGAGGGTTGTGTGCTGGAATGTCTCTGAACAGTTGAGGGCTCATACATACCGGAGATTTTAAAATCTGTGGTTCTACATTAGTTAGTCACCTGTAAATGTTGCCTCTTCATATTGAATGCCTCCATCTTTTGTAATGCCTGACTCCCTTGGACATGCGTTGATAAATTCCTGTTTTATCTCCTGTTTGCATGTGAAGTGGGAAGGAAGTGTTGGTGAACAGGCTTGTGGAGGGTTTCATTCCTTGCCTCCTGCCTGGCAAAGAGTTCTCTTCCCTCTCTGACTGCAGTTCCCTGACACCAGTCTCCTTACCACAGGCACAGTAAATACTTGCTGAGCTGGAAAGAAACTTGTTTTTTTCAGTTACTAAGTTGACCTTAAACCAGGATATTCAAAATGGATGGCATTTAGTTATAGTACAACCTTGCCATTTACCACCAGATAAGTAAATAAATATGAATCACCTCTCACTTTCTGTTTTCCACCCCATTCTTGCCTCTGCTCTATCACAATCACGTTTCAGAAAAGCAGAAACCTGTGGGAAATGATTAAGGAACCTAACCCTTCACTGTTGGTCAAGTCTCTTGATCACTGTTATTTACAGGACACCTTTCATTAGCAGTTACAGAGTTCAGGAGTTTAACCTCTAAGTTGTGATCAGGGCTTAAGAAGTAAAGAATTAAGTTATTCTTAGTTGCTCTGCTGCCTGTATTCTAAGGACAGGACTCTAAGAGTTGCAAGTCCTCTGCTGTCAAGGCTGCTAGTGTTGGGGTATTGCCACTGTTCTGACATTGTGGTGGATGAAACAAATGGCCAGTCTGTTTCGCTGCCACATTCACTTGCCATCAGTCATCTGCTTTCCTTGTATTTCCTTTTCCACCAGGCTGTTCCTGTCCCAGGAGGACCTGACAGTTTGTCGTTCTCTGTAAAGGAAGGATGACAAAAGACTACCTGGTACACTGAAAGTGACAGACATCTCTAACAGTGGTCAAGTAGTTGCTCACGAGATCCCCCAGGAAGACAATGGATAAGCATTTTGCCCATTTTACAGATGGGCATACTGTGACTATGACATTTAATCCAGGATTTCTAGCTTCTGAATTTTGAAACTTCCAACTCATCACTATGTATGGTAACTGTGACTAGTGTTAGGAGGTAAGTTATGGAGGAAGTAGAGCCTTGTTTTAAGATGCTGAGCCAACAGTTTCATGTGTAACTGAAATTTTCAGTTTCGTGTCCCTGAAAATCAACCCTATTCCTCTGTTTCATTCTGCATAGACAAAATAAATAAAAATTGCTGAATACTTGTGAAAACTCTAGGTTTTAATAATCCGTTTAAGATCGGTCTCCAAGTTAGTGACCAAACAATTATTTAAATAGAGAGGGGTATCAATTTGTAAGTTTGTTCTTGTTGATGTTCACGAGAACATATTTCTCTTCAAAATAAATACAAACCAACATTTTTTAATTGTGTTGCAAGTTAAAGACCTTTTTCTTTTCAATAGTCCTAGTTTCTACTAACTGCCATCTTAAGGAGACTTGTGCTAACAATTCTTTAGGCTGCGTGTCACAAGAGAATGGTTTAGAAAACAGGCATTTCACTGAGAGGCAGGATTATGGAGCCAAGTGCCATTACCCGCTACAGCCCTAAAGAAAGGTACATATGGGGATCTACAGTATTTAACATTTAGTAATCTTTCTAAAGTAGCTCCTGTTCTCAGTGCAATCTCTTCAGTCCCCCTTTCTGAGAACTAGACTTCAATTCTTTTCCTAAAGGACTGGAAGACTGAGGAATTTTGCTGATTCAGTGAAGTCTTTCACTGACCTTATTTGTATGTTTGAAATACTAACATTTTGTCTTAAAAAATCCCAGCCCAGACAATTGGTGTCATTAGCAGCAACTCAGCAACTTTGCTTCAAGTCTATCTTTTGAAGGCTCTGAAATGCCTTCTTTTGCCTTCGATATCTGTAAAGTTTCAGATGCATTGATCTCTCTACATGAAGAGATCTCTCTATGCAGTTTTATACCTTTTTATGGGTGAAAAAGTGTGACTATAGAAAAAAAAAGATCTTGAGAAAACATGGATTTTGCTGGATCTACAATTAAATCTACTCGTTCTGATATCATTCTACAGATTGCATTTTTACGGCTCAGATGTTGGAATAAAGAGCTGTCGTTCACCTGGATATAAAATCGCTTTTTTCTGTGCAGGATCTGCAGGGCGATGCTTGGAATTTGTGCAAATATTTAGCCTGGTGGCACTCTAATTCAGAAGGGGGTCAGACAGTCTGTTGGAATATTCAGCTGCAACATAATAGCAGTTCTTAAAATACTCCAGCTTAAAATGCCATCCAGAGAATACTTATTTAGTCTTTTCTCAGTTGTCTGTTGAGTCAGCCACTTGTGAAAAGGCAATAAACAAGAAGAAATTCAGGAATAAGGATGGCAGCCTTCACTAACTCAGTTTTCATGAGCTCTCTTCTTTAGTTCAGAAAAAAATGCAAAATTATAAAATACATGAGCAAAGCAATTGAGGGTTTTGCAATATGTTGGAGTTTCTCTCATGAACAATCAAGGAAAGGTTTTGAAATGGAATAAAGTCAAATGAGAATGTTAAACCTATTCAGAAACTACTGTTTGCATATGTTTCTATATATTGTGCAGAGTTTTGCAGGCAGATTTGCTGTTCCCTTTGTCTAGATTCTACTTCATGATTCTTAATTCCATGCCGACCCAGATCTAGTGATGTATGCAGCAGACTATGGACTGTTGCAGTGGTGTTATCAAAATGCACAGGCATTTTGATATCCATCAAAATGAAGGACGCTGTGGTTTCTCACCACATTGCAGGAGGTACTCTGCTGTCCACAAAGTGCCATGTGAGCTGGATGGTCAGAACAGCTGGTACAGAATCTACTGAGAAGTGTAGCTCCAAAATACCTCCCTTGCATCGCTACCATGAAGATGCTTGTTAACTCCTCTTACTTCAGTATGATAGCTCTCACGTTTATTTTCATTCTCTGCTATCTTTAGCAGACTTTGAGAGTGTTAAAATAAATGTTATTTAGCCGTGTGGCCCTTCTCCATTTGGCAAACACCAGTCAGTTCTTTGCCTTTTTAATGATTTCACTGCTGTCCTTGGAATTTTCCTTTCTCAGAGTGGTGAGAGTTAAGGCTTATGGCAGAGTTATTCCTGCAAAGTCAGCAGGGGTGGCACACAGGATTGTTTTCTCATTACCTCAGGGGGAGAAAAATGATTGGCCTTTAAGATATGTGTGAATCTGTGGCTTTCACAGCCAGCTTGGAAATACAACCCGTGCCAGCTTGCCTTCTGGTTCCAAATTTCTTCAAGGATTAATGAGACTGCGGCAAAACACAGCTTCTCCTTCTGTACTGAGCAGTCTTCATCATCTTTCTTGGATCTGGGGAAACTCAGTCCAAGCAGACCCTTAAAGGAAACATGGGAAAATCTGACAAATATTTGTCAGAGAATGATGCTGTGAGAGCCAACAGGAAGCAGGAAGTCACAATGTCACAAATACAGGAGCTTAGACGACGATACTGAACCTGACAGTGAGATGTATCCATAAGGGTCACATCTGAGGTGATTTCCTTTCTTTAAAAAAAGTTCTTATTAAAGCAAATAGGCTTTAAAAACAATGAAGGGTCAACCTCAGGATTTATCCCATTGAATTGTCTTTGCATGATGCCCAGCAACATTCAAAGCCAATTTCCTTAAATATCTGGGTGTCATTAGCACATGGAGACTTTACCATCAGTCTTTCCTTTTATTTGATATAAACCATCATGCATTCGTTTGTTATTAATGGAAACCTCATGGGTTTGCATGCTACCATTTAGCATTAACTAATGTATCATTGTTTAAATTGTATGTGTCTCCAACTAATAGCTGGGGAGCTCTCAGAAAGTTCTCAAAAGCATAACATTATTTTCTTTGGCTGCAGAGTTGCACCCCAATACTTTTCATGCACATATGTACTGGACAACAAAAGGATTACAGGTGCTCAGCCATCCAAAGAGGACACTTTAATCACACAGCAGCACAGAGAAAATCTGTACCAAAAGTTTTCTTCAAGGCATGAGGATCCTTACAATTCCTGTTGTAACTGCAGAGCAGGACAGGTCATCAGCCCCTCTCAGGGTTCAGCATTCTCTCTGTATGCAGTGCTTTTTCAGACTCTCCACCACCTAAAAAGTAGCGTTCAAAGGATTCCTCTAGCTCAAGCTGGGAACCAGTGAGGGTAAATTGCAGTTTAAATCTCTGATGGTGCTTCTGACAGCAAAAGTGCTTGTGAGCCTCAGGATGGTTCTTAAAGTCAATTCAATAGCTAGACAAGATTTCATTTAAATAAAAAATTGGAGATGTCTGCAAATATTTGAGTAGGAAACAGTTAGTATTGTGTGCATTGTACCATCACACTGATGACACTCTGTTTAATCTGTTGTAATTACCATTGTAAAGTATGGATTTTTTCAGAGGTTTATGGTACAGCTGTTTTGTTCACTGCACATTTTCAACCTCTAAGCTGTTTCTCTTTTTCTCTTTAAAAACAAATCATGGTAAAGTTGACTGCATTGAGAGCTCTCCTTTAGAGAGAGCAAAACAAAAAGAGTCAGAGACGTTATTCTTCAGAGCTGGACCAGATCCTCCTCACTGGTTGTTTGTGAAGTTGAATGATACTCGAATGCCTGTGCCTGGTGGGAAGGGGGCAGAAACATTCCATCCCACTTAGTGAACACAAGGTACGAAGCTTCTTGTTGAGGCTGTACAAAGAGGAACCAGTTAGCCCTGTATTTTTCATATCCTTTCTTGTTGTCCAAAGAGACACGTGGCAATCCCATGGTTCAGTAGGGTGGACCATGAGAGAGATGGTTCTCTAATGAACGTTTGTCTCTGGCTTGCCTGGCAGTGACATTTCCACTTTAAAGATGAGATCCTTTGAGCTTTGTTCCAGGGGTGTCAAAAGCAATGTCCCTCTGACATGCTTCATCCCTTCAGGCTTCTTACTCTTACTCTGCCAGGTAGCAAGTATGGAGTACCTCCCTGGTGTCTGCTGCTTTCAGTAACTTGCTGACTCTTACCATGGGGGTGGTTGTGATGTGAAACTTAAATATGTGGATAGGGCAAAATCATGGCTTATTACGTTGCCTTATTGATTAGAAGGAAAGAATAAGCTGTATTTTAGGATGATAAATGTGGGAATCTGGAAATCTAGATTCAAGTAGCTGTAGATTTCCTTGGGAACAACTAACTTCTCTATGCCTGAGTTCTTTCTGTAAGACATGACCAGTGTTTCATAGAGATGCTGAGTGGGTAACTACCTTTTGGATGGGAACAAATCTCTGGAACGCACAGAGCATGCAGCATCCTTGCCAGCCCCACAGGCCCCTGCCCTGAGGAATGATAGCAAGTGACTATCATCTGGATTGTTTAGCTTGCCCCTGAAATGCAGTACCACCGCCCTGTGGTGGGCAATTCCTTTTTGCAAGGCCTAACCAGCTCCTTCCCACACTGCAGGAGTGGGCACTGCAGCACAAGGGGAGACACTCTGAGGGGCCAGTGAACCTACACATCTTGCCATGGTGCCATGAGGACTCTTAGATGCTGAAAATGTGGCAGCCTGCCTGAGCTAATTGTCTGCCCAGCTCTTGAGAGGGCCAGCCCAGGCACAGCAGTGTGCTGACACAGCAGCCCTGCTGCTGGTTCCTCGGCTGCCCTGAGCCGGGGCATCCTGGGGCTGCGCTCCGTGGCAGAGCATAGCTGTGCCCGTAGGAACTTTTCACAGGTGGTTGCGATGCTGGAAATTCACTGCTATGCAAATAGCCCTGTGGGCTACAGTTAGGGAGGAAAGTGAGCTTGTTTTGCCTGTGCTACACTGTGTAGTTTGCATGGGCAGAAAGACAGGGTACTGTCTGTTTTAAGTCTATGACACAAGGTCAGACAAGAGCTGTGCCAGGGCAGAGTCCTAGTCGGACAAATTGCCCTCTTGTCTAACTCCAGTGACCTTCTCTGAGCTAATTCAGTGCTGTCTTTGGCTCAGTAAGTTCAGCCAGAGCAGCTGTGATTGCCCTAACACAAGGTTTCCTGGTTTCACTGGTAGGTATTTTCAAGCTTATTGCTATTTCAGTGCAGTTTCGTGCGTTTCCTATTTGAACAGTTCCTGTCGGAAGCATGTATTGTTTGGGAAGACGTGGCATTAATTACTGTGTGAATTATTTGTTGTGTGGGTACCATGGAAGAAATAGATGGGAACTATTCCAAATGGTATTTAATGAGCTCAGTCATCCAAGATCCTGATTTCCATCTCATAAATAATAAACTGTCCTCAATATGCTAATTCAAATTTGCCTTTAAATTGCTTATTTTAATTTTGCAGAGGAAATAATCAGGAAGAAAAAGTTCTGAAAAAATACAATCCTACCCTGTTTCTGTGGCAGGGCATTCAGAGGTTGCAGCATCTCCCCTTCTTCCCCATGCTAAGTCCTGAGACAGTCAGCATGTGACAAGGCTGGTAATGGTTTCATGCCACGAAGAGTGAAATTTGAAACATAATGAATGAAAGTATATATGAAATCTTTGCTTCATAAAGGAAGGGTCCTTAATATAGCCTCACGCAGCGAATTCCTTGCCATCTCCTTTTGATGGGATCTCCAGTCTCAATTTCCGCTGCTGGTTGTTTGCTGCGCAGGCCAATGGAGGCCAGAAGTGTTACTCTGACAATAGACCTAGCCTCTGGCAAGGTAATAGTGTGTGCTCAGCAGTGACCCATCTGCTTCATCAAATGCAACATCAATGCTCTTTTAGACAAGTCTCATCTAGTCTTGTAGTGGCGGGTGAGGGTTTTTCATACAGCCATGTGTATGAGGCATGAACGGCTGGTAACTGGACTAATGATTTCCAACTCTGCTGACTATAAATAGAAATATTTCTGCTCCATGTAGGCAAATCATTACACTCAGAGAGTTTGGTACCAATAGAACATTTAGCCATGAGATTTTTCTGTTCTGAAAACATCCTTTTCAGTCTTTTTTTTTTTCTTTCCTCTCAGCACTTTTTCTTCAGTAAACACATATGATTTTACATGAAGCTCTGGTCTGTGGGCTGTCAGCAAGTCCAGACTAAACAGTAGTACACACCATAGCATAGCAATAATACTGCAAGGAAAGAAAAAGAAGTATATTTCGGACATGTATTAGCTAGTCATGCATCATTCAGATTTGTTAAGGTTCAATACTGGATAAACAGACAAGAATAGAAGGTTTAGATAGTCCTGCAGGCACATCTTGCTGGAAACGCAGTTGCAGAAATTTCATTTCAGGAGACAATGCAGTGAAAAAACCCCAAACAGGTTACTCTATTTCCTGCCCTGGAAGGAATGGCAGCTTTTTGAAAACATTCATATCCTCAGTCAGGCATTGCAAATATTAGCTCTCAGTTCCTTCCAGGGATAAAACGAGATAAAAATAGAAGTGACTCTGAAACCTCCCAGAGGCTGACAAATGCATTCATTCATTTCTTTATAATGACATCTTTCATGAAGGCCTCAACACTGGAAATTCTCAGAGGAGGATTCTTTCCCCCCAATACTTTCTCACTTCTGTTCAAAGCTATCTGTATCACTGCATGCAGGCAGGGGGTAAAACACTTTCTGAAAACTCAGAAACTGTGCTTTTGTAGGCTGATCTTAAATGGGAAAAGAGCATGTTCTGCTGAATCCACCAAGAACGTGGTGATCTGGAACAGTGTGGGAGTGTTGGGCTGTTGTGGGACAGCCCATGGGAGAGGGGGTAGCTGTCTATGATTCTCAGCAAGGGGTGAGCACAGTGCAACCCCTGCACCACAAATTTGGGTGTGAGAAACACACGCTGCACAAAAAGGGTGTCAGCTTTGCAGTAGCTTTCATTTCACTGTACTCTTCTCATTTGGATGTCTTCCCAGGTTGTCCATCTCCACTCTAAGGCCTTTGTTCACCCTGCTTAGCAGAGGCAACCTAGTCACATTTGTTGTAGGGAGGGAGAAAAGCTCTTCTAGAGCTGTTGGATCTTCAGATTGACTGACTCCCTGTCTGAGGAGCCTCTTTTTGTCTGTTGTTGTACAGGAACCAAGGCCTGTTTAGCTGGCTTGGTTAGTGTTTAAAATTGAGCGGGTTTATCTTGATTTCTGCACTTCAATCTTTGGTAAGGTTGGCAGGCAAACAGAGTAGTCAGTTGATTTATTTTTCTTACACTTAAATTGTAGGAGGTTTTTTTATCAACCAAAGTGTAAAGCAAAGGCCAGTGCGTTGCTTATATCAATACTGAATTAAAGCTGAAGCCTGAAATAGTATTGTTATTGCAGGTGGACCAAATGCAGACAGACACAGAGATGAATAGAGATGAACTCCAAAAGACTCTTTCACTCCTCAAACTATAAATGAGCCTAGACTAAATCGCTCAGCAGCAGTCATGTACATCTGGAGATATGTACCTCAGTATCTGCAGAGCTCCCTCCATGGCAGTCGTTTCAGAGCAAAGGGATCAGCCACGCAGCTGAACTAAAGATCTAGGACTGAAGGGCACTTCCTGAGTCATGCAGTCAATGCCTCTCAAGCTGCAAAGACATGCTGCAGATGCGCAGGCCTCTGCGCTGTAGCTCATCTCACCCTGGGATGCTGTACATTTCCAGGCTTCTCACAACGAACTGCGAGTCTATGCTAGAAGACCAAATGCCACAATAATTGTGCCATAGGAGGAGAACAGGAGAGATCAAGGGGATTTCTAAGTCCTCCTGGCTAGCAGGAGATTTGCTGGATGACATTTGCAGATGCTTTTAAACCATGTTTTATGCTGCAGAGGAAAGCAAACAAAAACCTTCAGTCTCTGATGAGCTATTCTAGAAGAGGATTGCTTACCCATTCCAAACCTGGTGATTAGCTCAACTCAGAGCACTTGAACAACCACAGACAGCTGATGAACACTGATACCTCAAGGACTTCTGGTGGACCTTGTATCTCTCAGTGACCACGTTTATACCCTTAACTGACCCAGTATGAAGTAAAATACTCTATCTTAAACCCCTGTGGGAAAAAAAAAAAAAGGTTAAGTGGGTCATGAAAAAGTATATTGTTCAAGAAAAACGTCATCCTTGGGAGTATAACCTTAATTACTAAACTGCACTGGTCTAATTTTACTCCTATAATTTCCTATGTACACAGCAGGATCTCCAGTGAAGGAAGGGGGTTTCTGTTTTATAAACAAAGGTTTTGCTTTGTAATGCACTATTATTTGGCACAGTCCCTGACTGTATAAAAGGAAGATCTTTAAAAAACATGCTGTGATCTTATCTGATCTGCAAGCTGAAGGATATAACATCAATATAATTTGTGGTAGAATTTTTGCATAGATGTGGTGAAGTGTATTGGAAACTCCTCTGAAATCACACGGGCAAAAAGGAGACGGTATTAGCTTAAATAAGTGGGGCTGTTGGCTAAACAGCTCCATGAAAATGTGTTCATTCAAGAATATAAAAATCACAGTTTGCAGATACTTAAAGCTGGGTAACAGAAAACACTATGATTGTGATTTTCTGTCACTAAGGTTGGATCACACAGGGAGCCAGTCACTACTTACAGAGAGTCTCAGCTCTTGTTCGCAGGTTTATGTGTGTCTCTGTGACTCCATCAATGGTATCCAAAAGCTGTTCTTGGTGCCAGAGTAAGGAGGGCTGAAGGGCTTGGCCCCAGAGAAGGGGAACTACTCTCAACCACTGCTGTCGCAAACAAAATTAATTGGCTGCTCTGCTGATATTCTTGAAAGGAGCTACTAAACGAATGGACATTGCCAGCACAGTTCAGGAGACCAAGCAAAATTATCATAATAGACCCTTCTTGCCAAAAATTCTGTGTGTCACTGAGAGGCGCTTCCCTTGCATCAGAGTGGAGATATGTATTTGTATAATTTAAGGATGAAGTGCAGCTCATGGTGTCAGCGAGTACACTCATACCGTGGATCAAAATGTACTGTAGCTTCTATAGTAGTAATTCTGGCCCCTTTTCACATATTCTATGTTTGCTTGAAGAAAATAAGCTATGCTGTACTGTACATAATAAAGGGCTTCTCTAGCTTCTCTTCCTGAGCAGTACTTATCATTGTAACCTACTAAGAATACTAGGGAAGCTGGAAACATCAACTTTACCCAGACAACCCAAAACTTTCCTTTATATTGTGACAGTGGTTGCACCTTCTGGAGCCTTGGTGCCTTAAGGGGATGTGTGAAAACTAGAGATAATATAAGGCTCCAGATCTGGAACTGAAGCTTTCCCAGTGTGAGAAGTGTTGGTATTGGTTATGCTCCATGTCTAGCTGCTTTTTAAGTTGCAAAAGATTTCCATTTCTAGTATAACACCTTGTAAAAAAAGAGCATGCACTGACTTCTCTTGTTAAAATTCCTTTCTGTTTCCTAGGGGGTTTTTGCCCTTTATTATTTAGGAATGATGGAGATCGGTGGAGCTTTGTAAAGAACCTTTTCAGCAAGGGGGAAACATATTAATCACATGGCAAATCCTGCCTTCTCTCTGATGAGCTGCCTCTCTGTGCTGGCATACAGGCCTGTCAGTGCACTGGGGAAGCTATATGCACATGTGGGCCACCTGATTTATGAGTTATCTTGCAGGGATGGAGATGAGCTGAGAGATGAAAGAGTGAAAAGCAGCAAAATTCTGCCAGATACAAAAGGTAAGTGAGCAGAAGGAAACTCGGAACTATTAATTTTCACTGTCACTTCCTTTGTTACCTCTCTGGACAAGTGTGATACCCAAGTTAACCACATTGCCCGTTTTTCTTGTCCTTGGCTGTATTTGTATATTTTTGTTTATCGTTAGGTTTTGTAATGTTATCAGCTTCCCAGAGTGGTACCCTAAGTACAGAGTTTCTGCTCAAAGCTGTGAGTCTCCAAACAGGACAAGTGTTTTCTTCCCTGAAAATTCAAAATGTCTTTGTTTGCTCCTAGAGTCCTCCATGGACTGCTATTCTGGTTAAATTTAGGAGCTTAGTTCCGGAGTCTTTCCTCCATGAGGGAGATCAGGCTTCTTCCTTTAAGAGCTTGCTCCTGACCAGAATGACAAAGAAACTGAAACAAGGGCAGGGTGAGGTTAGGGAAAGTTTGTGCACTTATGTAGCTCATTAGAGGACTTTGTTGCCCTTGCTACTAAGCCTTTTGGTTCTGCCAAGTTTCTTGATGAGAGCTGCAGGAGTAACAATAGCAAAGTAGGTCAGGAGTAGATCTTATAAATCTACTCAAAGGGCCAAGAGCACAGTTTCTGTAGAAGAAGAAGAAAAGAGAGAAAGGGGGGAAAAAAAGAAACAGAAAGATTTTAGGGTGAAGGACAGGAAGGCCAGAAGTTTAGGTAGGGTTTTGTATGTGGACCATGATGTGTTATTATGCATCTGATTACAGGTTGTTTTCTTATAGTGTCTTAAAAATTCTTCAGTTTCTTCAGCAGGGCTTTCATTAGTGCTTCTGAATCTCTTATTCTGCAATTGCTGTCAGCGGTAAGACCAGTCTGGCTACCTGCAGGGATTTTGACGATACAGTGGGTGAGCAATGTGCTGGCCTGCTGTATACACATTTCAAGCCTGTAGCTGCACCCCTACTGAGACCCAGGGAAAAGTAGCAGCAGAAAAACAAGAGCTTTTTGCAGGATGGACAGTTTCCTTTAAAACGTGGTAAGCATGTGATTTCTTTAGAGAGAAGAAAATCAATAGAAGGATTTTTTTAGGTTGGGAAAAACACCATGCCCAGTGTTGTCTTTGGAAGTGAACTTTCAAACACATCTTGATTTGGGCAATACACACTGATTGCTTATCCAGCACGCACTCAGCATACAACTCGACTTTCTGTTCAGCTGAAAGTTTTGCCATGCTGGCAAAATTTCATACATAGAGCTGGTGTCATGAGTTTTTCATATTTAGGTCTAAAATCCTAGGAGGCTTCTGTAACACACAGTTTAACCCATGATGCACTGACCTGTAATCTGATTTTAAGCAAAACCTGACTGTGGCTTTTCCAGCGCATCCAGAAATCCAGCTAGCTTCCAGCAAACAGTATACATCTACATTATACATGTATTTCTTCTGCTTGGCATTAGAAACCTCATCTGCTGTTAGGGATTTTGCCATTCATTTCTTTTTGAGTGCCTTTAATTTCTTTTTCACTTTTTCTAGCAGTTGGAACACAAGTTTCAAAAAGCATGTTATTGTGATACACTGTTTTTGGATGGAGTAAAAGCCATTTAGCATACACATTTCCTCAGAGAAAGTGGGACTGAGAAAGGAACAGGATTTTTCTTACTAGTGTCACCCTTTCCTTTAGACATTTCCCCTTAAAAATATTTCACATTTGGGACAGCTTCCTGTGGATCAGGCACTTTCTGTATTTGGTGATACAAACCAGGGCTTTTCCCCACCCTCAATCAAGCTGAGTGCAGAACTGCCTGCTGGTTTTTCCCTATCAATAATTAATACCTCAGTTGATAGGTAATGAACATTTTATAAGGGCCATTTAAACAAAATAGAACAATGCCTTCCTTGTATCTAGCAATGAGAGACTTTTTCATCTCTCTTCTGCAAATTCTCTCATTTTCCTTCAGAAAGTTGGAAGCCTCTGCCAAGAAAATACAAACAGGAGACCACTATCATCATAACATCAGAACGCTCTCAATTTAAACAACTACATTTCTGCCTGAACTGTTTTACCTCCTAGTGTTATAAGGACAGCAAGAAACTTACTGAGAGTTTAGGGAAAAATATTTCTCTTTTGTTTTAATTTTTACTTCCTCCTTCTGAGTATTTCTTACTACTTAGTCTTAAGATTTACCTACAGCCTGTCAGTGAGCTCCCTGTCATTTTACAATGAGGGTACAGGCCAGTTTTAAATATACAGGTGCAGAACTCCAGTACATATGCAGGAGTCATAGGTGTACAGCAGTAAAGCAGTTTTGATGTGAGGGTTGGGCTTTTGGTTTTAGTTTATGTGAAAATCTTGGTAGTGGCTCTTTAGACAACACTACAGTTATCTGGAAAATAGGTCTGTTGTGGGTGAGGGTAATTCTCAGCCACAAATTCCCTCTTCCTGCAGCTGCATCCTACAACATGACCCGGAGGCCTCTGTAAAAGCACAGATAGATCAGGGAAGGAGCAGGAAAGTCATACACTGAGGACTTAGTAGCCTGCAGGGAGTGGTAGTGATGGATAGAAGTTTATATTTTTGGTAGCAACCAGAAAAGTCCACTGTGGAGAGGCCTGGGCCCACTGGCTGCACTTGTTTCTGTATTGGAAGAGTTCACAGGGAGTAGCATACCATGAGTGACCTCACACAGTTGTCAGAACTGACCAGCCTTGTGAAAATCTTCCTGCATATTCTCACTACTACACCTGATAAAATGCCTATTTACTGTCCTGACAAAATGTTCTCTATTAAGGTGGAAATGTGAAACACCGTTTTGCTTGGCTTTTGTCTGGACCTGTAGCACAGCTGCAAAGGTGCTGTGTGCCGTTTCTAGATTGCTGGAGGTATCTGTCCCACATGCAAGGTGCCTTTTGTTTCTCTTTGCATACTCTTGGTATTAAGCTGTTTACATGTTGTCAGCCCACTCTCAGGATTCCCGTGGGCAGCGCTGGTACCTGAGCTGAGTCACAGGATGGTAACAGCTGTAGCTGGCTGATGGCTGATGCACTGACCTGTCAGAAAAAAGGCCAGTGAAGGAAATGCAGTATAGAAGCTGCAGTTTGCAATGAAGGTTTTAATTAATTTCTCTCTTGTCATTTTGTGCTTGATTTTTGCATGCTTTTCAAATAAAATATAACACTTTCAGAACTACATCAGACTCTAATCCATTTTTGTTATATTTCATGCCTTTTCCTCACACCATTGTTCACTGGCTAGCATTTCCCAAGTGTTTTCTAAGGGAGCTGAATAATCTTTTGATTGTAAGTAGTATGTTATAGTTGATGCAGTTTTACATAATTTGTTATTTGTGGTGTACATTAATTTAATGTTCCTTATGACTTACAAAATTGTCTTTAATAATAAATTATGTGCTTACTGAATAGATTTTCTTTTTCAAGGAGCTCAATACTGGGGTTTAGTTAAAGAAAACTCTGACTGTCCATCATCCTTGTCCCTCTCTTTTGTAATTATTATTATGTTTATTTTCTAGGTCATTTTCAACCAAAATTATCTGGTAGGACAATGAGGAGTTAAGATTTCGACAAAGGAGAACTGATAGACCAGTTACTATTATGGAGACAGGCACAGAAATATTTGGAATGCTATCAAACAGTTGTTATGGTCTTTTAGCTCCTCTACTTGAATAGGGAGAGACAACGACTCTGTTTTTTTTTCCCACTTAAGTTTGGATGATGCATGTATATAGATTGCTTACTGATATGATTCAGCTGTATGAGCAGAATAACAATGATCTTACTGTGTTCTCTCAGGAATATTTCTCAAAGATTTCCTATATACTTGAATTTTGTCTCCCATCCCATTGCTCTGTCTTTTAATTAAATTTTACCCTGAATTGATTACATCTAGATTTTCCCATGGGGCTGTAGCAGTGAATTTAGTTTCATTCTCCTATCTGTAGTGCTTGTTGTTTAAATCTTTTCTCTCTCTCTGTCTTTTTTTTTAAAGAAGATTTGCTGATTGCAATTTGATTACCTGTTCAGCTCTTTACAAATTATGTTATTCTTAATTGAAGCCTAGAAATAGAAATCCAATAAATGGCTCTAAGTTAACCTCAGAAACGTTTGATTTTGTATTATTCTATTCATCTCAAGATTCTGTGTTATAGTAGATGATACATTTTAAGCCTCTAGAAAATATTGAATTAAAAAATCAACAAGGCAGAATACTTGCATTTATTCAGTACTTCTCCTTAGTGACTGAAAATGTGGACAGATGCTGAGTCTATTGTCATTTTCTAAGACAACAGTTATCTGGTGGAAACCAGGTCTTTTAAAGTCAAATTGTCAAAAAATCTTGTAAGATGTTTAAAGGCAGATTTACACCAGCCAGAGATTCATCATATATAGGGAGGCAGGGTGGGAGGGAGCGTTATCAAAGGGAAAAGCTAATTCCCTCTGTCTATGTCTCTGAGTGAATTTTTCTTGTGGGCAAACCTGGCTATCTGCAGCAGAAATGTGATATTCTTCAGTGCTTCAAGCTGTTCTGAATTCTCACTCTAGCAGTAAGTTGTGCTTAAACACTTGTTTGACTGGAAAGGCTTTTCTCCAAGCATGCTTTCCCAAAGCAGTGGTCCCAGCAGTGTCACCTGCAGCAGAGTATCCCCCACGTGTTTCGAACAGCAGCATTTCCATATTAACCGTATGCTGTGAGACACTGGAGCTGGCTGCTGGTCACCCTTCAGTCCCATGCTCCTCTGTCTTCTGATACATAGTACAGAATCCTTATACTTCACTGCAGCTTAATTGAATTACTCTTGTGTCACCCAGGCACTGTGATGCTATTAAGAGCTGGTTAACATATATATGAAAGCCATGGCTCACCACTGCTCTTTCTGTGACATGTGCTCTTCTCCAAGGCTTTTATCACACAAAACCATTAAAAACTCGTGACTGCTTCTGAAAAGATCCAGAAACAGGACTAACAAGTAAAGAAATCAAAAGGCTCCCACTTTGGATTTCAGATGGGAGGATAATCTCTTGTTTTCATCACTTTTGTTTTCTGCTCCTTCTCGGCACTCAGTGCTAAAGGAGTTAGTGCCTCACTGGCTTCACACTGAAGGCCTCTTGCTGCCAAACACCTGCAATCAGTAGCTGATCATTTGGCTAGGAAGTCAAAGGCAAGACAAACACAATGCTGAAACCACACCTCCCCCCCTTCTCTGAACGTTTCAAAGCTGCAGTAAGAGCACCCAGTGGTGCCTTCGAGTATGCAGTGACCTGTAGGATGCATGTTTGTCTTACATGTGCTCAACAATTACGTACAGAGTCTCTGTGGAAGGTAGCACATCCCTCCAGGATCAGAGAGAGCGTACTGCTCATTGCTAAAATAGGATGATGACGACAATGCTGTCAAAGCACACCGAAGGCCAATTTGCAATATGTTGCTCATGTTGTTCACTCAAGCAATTATTATAATCCGTTTGCCCATAAATGTGCTCTCTGTTGTTATATCATTAACTTTAACAATGTCAACATGCTCCCTGTATGTGGCTCCATTAGATGACTTCATAGGCTAAGAGTGTGGGACACGTCTCATACAGGGAAGAGTATTCACAGCCCAGGCTTTACCGATGCCTGAGGAGATCAGAAAGTCCTACGGATGCAGTCAGACTGCGGAGAGGGGCTGGCTTTGCTGCAAAGGGAAACGAGGAGCCACCTAATCTGCTGCTGCCTGAAGGAAGATTTTCTGCCAGAGGTGTGAGTCTTGGTAAAAGGCCACACGCCCTGGGAGCACTGGTGCCTGAAGAACCGTATAGGCAGAGCAGCCACATGAGAGATGCTGCTTTCCTTCTGCATTCAGCAGCATTACTCCCAGTTAGTACCTGTATAAGAAAGAGAGGAGATGAACCGTGTTTTCAAGGTTTTCTGCTTTTCAGAGTGCTGTGAAGAGGTTATTTTGAGGCTATTAGCCACTTACACGTATCATAGAAATAAAAGAATACAGACTAGCAACCTCAGACTGCTCTCTTCTACACAGAGGTCTGCTTTTAGGACTTGGACTGTATATAGAGAATCTTTACAATCACAGAATATATAACACAACCTATGAGTTGTAAACAGAAACTGTTTTCCTCTCATAGTTCACAATACAGCAATTAAGTGTTTGGGTTTTTTTCTTTTTCACTGAAGTGGGGAAAACCTTAATACTGGTTCTCTTACCTGCAGATAAAATGGGTTGCTCATTTTCAGTGGGATTATCATCAAGAAGATTTCTGTGTAAAGATGGCTAGTATTTACTGTATTCAAGATGTCTACGTAGATTTAATAACACCTACTTATCTAAAGGGCTAACAAAAACTGTCCCTTTAAATGAAAGCTATGCAGTGCTGAGGGATTTAAGACATTACTGAGCAGACGTCTTTGGCTAATAGTGTAAGAAAAGTGACTGAATTGCTATCCAAAGTGCAGCAAGGCTGCTCTGCTCTCAGTGCCTAGCTCATGCTGCAGAAAATAGCATCCTTTCGTCAGCCTCCCTTGAACTGCACAGGGTCTCATGGTGCACCCTTTGGTTTAGGGCTTGTCTGGAAGTGCCTGCTGGGGGATAGCTGGGGTACTTGCAGCTCCATCTTACAGCATTTGCAGTAGAGGTAGCCACTGGCTATATTGGAAGTTCCTTGATGTCTCTGTGGCCTTTCCTTCTCACAGCATTGATAAAGAGCTGGGAGAAAGGATCTCAGCCTGGCTTGCTGCTTCCTACATTTTGGAGAGTGTCCAGTGGATATCTGGACAATGCAGCTGAGAGGAGGATGCCTAGCGTCATTCTTGCAGTGTGCTATGTTGGCCCTAATGGTTAGTGATAACTAGTATACTAGTCACTGATGGTCGTTTTCAACAGAAACATTCAGGTACTGTGAGGATGGACTGCAGGCAGACCTCTGTGCACGATGTTGCCCAGTTTCCTACTTTCACTTCTGCGTCTAAGTTGTTCATGTTTTTTCTTGGAGCATTTACATAATATTTCAGATATATGGAGGATATATTTTACTTTCTAAAAAGAGTTGTAATAGGTTAGCCATTCTACATGGACTGTGTTAAGAATCACCAGCCAAGAGCTGATTCTTATCACAGCTTTTGAGAGATTTGTGCTGTCTTTGGACAAATGGCAGAAGCCCAAAGAGCAACAAACTCAGGCTTTGGTGGGGATTTGTTTTAAGGCCACTCCACATCTGACACACATTCTCTGTTGACTTTCTTGTATTTGCTGCATCCTAGCTGTTAATATCCTAGTCATCCACCCTATTCCTTGATCATGGTTTATCACTGGCAATTAAGTGGCGGTAAAGTAAAAAAAGGAGACTTGTAACCATGTCAGGTGCTAGTGTTGGTATGTCAGTGCAAACTGCCCTTCGATGGTGGTTTACTCTGTGTGGTAGCAGCCCAGGTGCTCATCTCTACAGCTACCTGAAAGAAGACTGGAGTGAGGCGAGAATCAGTCTCTTCTCACAAGTAATGAGTGATAGGACAAGGGGAAATGGCCTCAAGTTGTACCAGGAGAGGTTTAGATTGGAGATTAGGAAGAACTTTTCACTAAGAGGTTTGTTAGACACTGGCAAAGTTGTTAGAACTGGAGTCACCATCCCTGAAGATACTTAAAATATGTGTAAATGAGGTGCTGAGGGACATGGTTTAGTGGTGAGCTTGGCAGTGTGAGGTGAGTGGTTGGACCTGGTGATCTTAAAAGTAGTATCCTACCAAAATGATTCTATGAGTTGCCTGCTGACACTGTAGGGGGTGAGGGAATGTATGGCAGAGGAGAAGGCTGAGGCAGTTTGGGCTGGTTTATGGAAGACCTTGTTCTTTAGCCCAGACCTGGGCATTAGTCTTAGCACAGTTTCTATCTATTAGCAAACTATCTTCTATCCAAACACAAGTGCAGAAATAAATTCAGAAGTTTTAATGGGCTTTCAGCAGGCTAGTCACTGAGCACTGTTTTCAAGCAACTGACCTTGGGCACGTTTGCCAGTGACACAAAGGAGGGCAGAGTTGTCTTTCTCTCTCTCATGTAATCTAGTACAGATGGATGCTTCTGCTTCCACAGCTGGTGCTGCAGGTGTGTAAGCACAGCGCTACCTGAAAGCCGGAGGACCTATGGGCCTGGGCGAGACAGCACATCGCCCTCTGCTAAAACTCTGCCTGAGGAGCACTGCTCTTAACCCCATGCTGCTTCTCTTAGCAGCAGCAAAGGTATTACTGATGAGATTCTCAAGGCTGACTAGAAGCCTGAGTTATATAGCCACTAATGAAATTAATGACAGCTACAAGGCTAAACCCGCCAGCTTGCTTTGGGAAAGCCATCTTCTCTCTCTCTGTGCTTGTTTACTGGAGACCACTGCTGTAAGGAGTTATAAAGTAGCAGAGGATGCAGCAGTATTCAGTTGCTGCAGGAGATAAAGAGAATGAGATGCTTTTTTTTTTTTTTAAACTGGCTGCTCTCTGCCAAAGTCAACAGGGCTACAGCAGTTTGCTCCAGCTCAGGACTTGGATCTTTCAGGCTGTGTCAGAGTATCTGCCATTTCCCTTTGCAGGCAGGTGAAATACTACTGGATGTAGGACAAGATCTTGCAGTCAGGGGATTTTGATAAGTGAAAATATATTAACAAAATATGGTCCTCATGGGGGACTTCAACCTCCCTGATATCTGCTGTCAAAGCCACACAGCCAAGCACACACAGTCCAGGAGGTTCCTACAGATTGTTGGTGACAACTTCCTGTCACAGGTGGTTGAGGAACCGAGGAGGGGTGTGCTGCTGGACCTGGTACTGACGAATAAGGAGGGTCTGGTTGGGGATGTGAAGGCTAGATGCAACTTCGGATGCATTGACCATGAGATGGTAGAGTTCAAGATCCTGTGTGGAAGAGGCAGAACACAAAGTAGGACTGTGACCCTGGATTTCAGATGAGAGGGATTTCATGGGATAAGATCCTAGAAGGTAGAAGTGCCCAAGAGAGCTGCTCAGTCTTCAAGTGCCACTTTCTCCAAGCCCAGAATCAGTGTGTCTCCACATGTAGGAAAGCAGGAAAAGGAGGCAGGAGGCCTCCATGGATGAGCAAGGATCTACTGGGACAACTCAGGCAGAAAGCAGCCATCTATGAGAGGTGGAAACAGGAGCTGGCTTCTTGGGAAGAGTGTAGGAACTTTGCCAGAGCATGCAGGGGTGCAACTAGAAAGGCTAAAGCCCTTCTAGAATTAATCCTAGCCAGGAAAATTAGGGAAAATAAGGGTTTTTTGGGTACATGAGCAGCAAAAGGAAGATGAGGGGGAATGTGGGCCAGCTGCTAAACACAGAGGGTGCCCCGGAGACAGAGGATGCAGCCAAGGCCAAAGTACTGAATGCCTTCTTTGCTTCAGTCTTTACAGCCAAGGCCTGCCCTCAGGAAGCCCAGTCCAGCAAGGACAGAAGGATAGCCTGGACAGCAGAGAACTGCCCTGGGTGGAAGAGAAAAAGGTTAAAGACTTATTGGCCAAGCTTAAGGCTCATAAGTCAATGGGTCCTGATGAGATGCATCCTAGAGTGCTGAGGGAGCTGGCTGATGTGACTGCATCATTTTTGCACAGTCATGGAGGACAGGAGAGGTGTCTGAGGACTGGAGAAAGGCCAGTGTCATTCCAGTCTTCAAAAAGGGCAGGAAGGAAACCTGGGAAACTACAGGCCAGTCAGTCACCTCCACCTCTGGAAAGGTGATGGAACAACTCATCCTGAATGTTGTCACTAAACATATGAAGGAAAAGATGGTTATCAGGGAGAGTCAACATGGCTTCACCAAGGGGAAATACTGTTTGACCAACCTGATAGCCTTCTATGATGGTGTAACTGGTTGACTAGATGAGGGAAGAGCAGTGGATGTCATCTACCTTGACTTCAGCAAGGCTTTTGACACTGTCTCCCATAACATCCTCATCAGAAAGCTCAGGTAGTGTGGCTTGGATGAGTGGACAGTGAGGTGGATCAAGAGCTGGCTGAATGATATAATCCAGAGGGTGGTGATCAATGGCACAGAATCAAATTGGAAGTCTGTGGCCAGTGGAGTTCCACAGAGATGCGTTCTGGGGCCAGTCTTATTCAA
Source organism: Colius striatus (assembly GCF_028858725.1). Taxonomy (NCBI): domain Eukaryota; kingdom Metazoa; phylum Chordata; class Aves; order Coliiformes; family Coliidae; genus Colius; species Colius striatus. The sequence continues at coordinate 68,638,416 of NC_084760.1, read as the reverse complement.
TATCTTCATCAATGACCTGGATGAGGGGACAGAGTGTACCCTCAGCAAGTTGGCTGATGACACCAAACTGGGAGGACTGGCTGATTCCCCAGAAGGCTGTGCTGCCATTCAGTGGGATCTCGACTGGCTTGAGAGTTGGGCAGAGAGGAACCTCTTGAGGTTCAACAAGGACAAGTGCAGAGTCCTGCATCTGGGAAGGAACAACCCCATGCACCAGTACAGGCTGGGGGTCGAACTGCTGGAGAGCAGCTCTGCAGAGAGAGACCTGGGAGTCCTGATTGATAATAAACTAACCATGAGCCAGCAATGTGCCCTCGTGGCCAAGAAGGCCAATGGCATCCTGGGATGCATCAAGAAGAGTGTGGCCAGCAGGTCAAGGGAGGTTCTTCTCCCCCTCTACTCTGCCCTGGTGAGGCCTCATCTGGAGTCCTGTGTCCAGTTCTGGGCTCCTCAGCTCAAGAGGGATAGAGAACTTCTGGAGAGAGTCCAGTGCAGGGCCACCAAGATGATCAGGGGACTGGAGCATCTTCCTTATGAGGAAAGGCTGCGGGAACTGGGACTGTTTAGTCTAGAGGAGACTGAGGGGGGATCTCATTAATAAGTATATAGATGGTGGATGTCAAGAGTTTGGCACGTCCCTTTTTTCTATTGTACCTAGTAACAGGACAAGGGGTAATGGGATGAAGCTGGAACAGAAAAAATTCCATTTAAATGTAAGAAAAAACTATTTTACTCTGAGGGTAACAGAGCCCTGGCACAGGCTGCCCAGAGAGGGTATGAAGTCTCCTTCCTTGGAGGTCTTCAAGACCCGTCTGGACACATTCCTGAGTGACCTGATCTAAGTGGACCTGCTTCAGCAGGGAGTTGGACTAGATTATCTCTAAAAGTCCCTTCCAACCCTACCATTCTATGACTCTATGAAAAATCAATGCAGGGCCTTGCTCCTGTCAGCATTTGTTGTGTTTCTCCCCCCCATACACACATATCCCATTCCTTCTTTGTTCACTGTGATTGCATCTGCATCGCTATGGTAATTGATGAATGATTATTTAATTTACCAACCTCTGGATGTGTCATTTTAGTGTTTAAAATATTCCATCACTGTCAGTCATACACATATGCGCAAGCACATACAGTCTGTTGCACAGGAAATACTATGGGTGCTTGATATTCTTATTTTGAGATAAATCTGTTTACCTGTCTCTTCAAATGGGACGTGAGAGGTTTATCTACTGTGACGATGGCCACAAGCTAAATGGTATGTGCAGATAAACATAGTTGTATTATTTCATGTTTACTGTCACTATGTGTCAGCTGTCAGCCAGAACACTTGAAATGATGGCAGCACCATTTACACCCCAAAGGATTTCTGCTCAGTTCTCAGGTCTTAAGAGTTATTGCATGTTCATAGGAAATTGTCATAAGAAAAACGGTATTTCATGTTTTTAAGAGCCAGTCTAAAAGTGTTACCTTGGAGGACTGAAAGGGGAAGAGCAACTCTTCCTGGTTTTTCAAAGGAATGATGGGCCTTCAGCCATTTCAAGTCTTCAGGTTGTTCTTGGAGTAGTTCCTGGAGGAATACTAGGGCAGCTTCATGCTCTTCCTTGCGTGTGATATAAATGAGGACTAGTTGGAAAAGTTAGATCAGCATCTACTTACATCACATTTTCTCCCAGCTCTCTACCTGTTTTGGACAAGTGGGAGAAGCCCAAAGGGCAATAAACTCAGGCTGTGGTGGGGATTTTTTCTAAGGCCACTCCTTTGTGTGCCCTTAGTGCTTTGATGAACTGGACATTTTCAAGAGATCCCCAGACAACCAGGTACATTTTTGCATGGAGGAGACTCAGTTTTATTCTATCCAAAAGGAGTGCATCTGACTTCAACTCTGCAAAGGGAATACTTTCCCAGTAGAATTTACTCCAGCTGCAGGTGAAGCAAGTAGTTTTAATAAAGTTACTGGCTTCAGGTTTGGGGTTTTTTTTCTTCTGTGACTACTTGAGGAAATAAGGGTGAAAGAGCTGAGGGACAAGTGACAATATACATTCAGGCATGATATGCCCTTATGCCTGCTGAGTGGCTGTAAGAGAAATGACGTGTTCCTGTCCTGTAGCTGGTGGATCCTGAGACCTGACCATTTCACGGGCACCTTGCCTGGGGCCTGCAGAGGAAGGTTGCCCAGGCTTGAGGAGAAGGAAGGGATTTCAGGTACTCTGGGAAGAGCTATGAGAGGTTTAATGCTTTGCTCACATGGGAAAACACAGCAAAATGGACTGTGCAGATACCTCATTGCCCACAGACTGAAGGAGGTAGCCTGCTTCTTTTGCCCATCCTCTGTGCCGTCCTGGGATACCCAGAGGTAAAAATTCCAGGCCTCAAGCAGATGTTCCTGCCTCGCTTAGCTGACATGTGCACATATTTATACAGGCAGACTGTATTTGCAATGACACAACTCAGAAACAGCTGTGAAGCTGAAATCTCCTGGGAACACTCCACTTTGCCCAATCCTTGTCCCTAGGAGTAGCTTTTGATATGGTGGCTATGCTTCATTGTAGTTTCGTATCTGAAACAGTGGGACCAAGAACTTCTAAATCATGTCCTATTGTTGATATACAAGCATGCAGTGATCCAAATAGGTAGTTTTATTGCTGGTTACGTGAGACAATAACTGGTTGTATGATGGTCCCCAGTTAATCTGTGGTAAGGTGAAAGAAGAGGCACTGATTGGAATGAGTTGTTGTATCCCACAGTTGATTTAAGGCTGAGGTAGGACCTAGATCCACCCAAACTGTGAGACTGTGTAATCCCTCTGCAACAAATGTTTCATTTCATTGTCCCCATCCAGAGCAGGCTGCCTTAAAAAACAAAAATCTCCTTCCTGAGTCCTGATGATCCCCTGAGCATGAAGCAGTAGCCTTGGTAAAGAGATGGGTGAAGTATATACCCTAATAATCCTGAGCTCCTGCAGCTCTCTTGAAGTCCATGTTAAACTGGAATCTCTGCTCCCAAACTCTGAGGAGCCTCATTTAATCCAGGCTTAATTTAAAAGCCTCTACAGTTCTGCATGTGCCCATTATGTGCTGCACTGCTGCTCACCTGGAAGCTATTGAGTGTCCCAAAAGAAAATTACACCCATCTTACATGCGTGAGTCATCTCTAACAGCTGGGTGAGAGGCGATTTTCTAGTTGTACACAACTTTAAGCCTTTTTTTCTTTTAAAAAAACAAAGTGAAACATCATACAAACCCTTTCCTGTTCTGCACAGAGCTGAAACCAAGTTCCTTCTATTTTTATGGGATAAAAGACTGCAGAAAGAAACATCCTCACTTAGTATAATCAACAGTTAATTAATCAACTCACATCAGGTGAAAAGGAGTCAATGTTGCTGGCCTCCCACATTCCAGAAAAGTACCCTGACCACAGATATATCAGGGATCTCCTTTACAATCTTTGATTTTTTTTTTTAATGCAAAATGGAGTAGTGTCAACCTGTGAAAGTAAGCAGCTGACTTTGTAAGTAGTTAATAGCTTGGTGATTTATAGTACCTGCCTAGTGCACAGGGGTCCTAAGTTCAGGCCTGTGAGAGCTCAGGACTTTAGGCTATGGTCGATTCTAAGCCTCTCTCAGTTTTTGACCATAAATCACATCCTGGAGATGAAAAATCTGTCCTGACAGAAGTTCTGGCAATACTACTGTGTTTCCCTGCAAAACACTTGTTTCGGTCACTGTTCTCTGATAAAAAACCTCCACGTTTATCTGAAGAGCTATCTCTAAGTGGTAGCATTGGGTCTTTCAAAGAGGTTAGAAAGATTAAATTAATTTTGCTGTATTTTGGATTGCAAAGACTTTTGGTAGGTTTCCAAAGACCTTTTATTTTCAGGGTGGCCCATTTTATATGTCTTGGTGGTGTCTGATGTGCATTTATTGGTATCTTAGCTCTTCAGAGGACTTTGGGACACAAGACCCTGGTGCACAGTGTAGTAAAAAGAGAATTTCTAAAGCATGAAATTTCCACTTCCATGTGGATGAAAAATGAGAGGAAATAGCTATTTCCCCCATTTTTACTTAAGAGAAATCTAAGAATACTTGATGCCACAAGTATTGGGGTTAGCTGATGACAAAGGATAACGTTGGTGGCTTTACTGAGATCCATGAGGGCAGAATAAAAATGATATGAACTGTAAAAACAAAAATGTCATTCTAGTGTCTGTGGTGACCTCCAACATAGCACAGACCTGGGATTCCTGTGCTGACCTGATTGGGAAAGGAGAGAAGCAGTCTTGCTTGCTTCTTTCTAATGATTACTGTCTTGAAAGTGTGTCTGAAGCTGCCTTGCTTATTTGCTCACCTGAGGACTCTCCCCTGCCTTCAGAAGAAGTCTGCTCAGAGGGTTTCTGTGTGGGATCACTCAACTCCTAAACAAATGAAAAAAAATGATGAATCTTTAACAAATCCTTCCCTTCAACTGTTTGTCATACCAAGGAGATAAATAACACTGTTAGTTCCACCCCAAGTGCTTTTTCCCAAGACAAATCCTATCTCAGCTACTCACAGAGAAGTGGCATTTTCTATTTTGCCCAAGAGACCCTTTTAACCCATTCTTGGCTGCTGGCTGCAGCCTATCGTCTGGGATTTGGGCTCCTGATTGCAGCAGATGAACACAGAACTCAGGACTATAGGACAACACTTGAGCCTTACTTTTATGAATCAGCCTAGCAAGAAGGAGACAAAAGCATAAAGAGAAATTAATCTGTTTGTCTGCTTGTGGGTACTGTACTAATGGGGATAAAATTAGTTAGAATAGTGAGGATAATGTAGGCAGACTGAATAGAGGAGTGGTCTTAGCAGTAATGCTGTAAGTGCTGACCAAAAAGATATTTCAAAGGGCCTGTCTACTCTTTGCATGCAGTGAATTCAAGGAGAGAGCATTTCCTTCTCCCCACACTAAGATTATCTCTGTGCTGAGCAGTAGCAATGTGGTGCAGAGATGGCATCATGCCTTAGTCCCGCATATGGAGAGCAAGCATTTGGCTTGTGTCAACTGGATGCTTTAGCACAGACACTGTGTTACCCTGTACTGGCTGTGCTTTTGCTGGCTCTGGAGTGAGCTCGGGCATCTCTGCTTCACACCTCCATGCACAATGGAGGCATTTCCTTGAAGGAAAATCTTTGGGGAACTGTAGTTTGCATTGCCCAGAGGAATTGCCTACATGTGTGCACAGGTTATATGTCTGTTCTGTGTCTAATCTATTTTGTCCCTTGAGATCAGGCCCAAACTTATCCCTGAGTTTGAGAAAGAGTGAACTCACTAGCTTACATATTTTTATCTTTACTTAAATATGCTTAAAATGAATCTTGTACGCAACTATCTTTACTTAAAACTCCAGTGTTCATGACTAGAGTCAGCAATTTTAGTTTTCTACTTAGGAAGCACTGATAAAACACGAGCAAGGGCATAAGAGTCCTTTTACTCTCCAAGTACCAGCTAGGCTTTGTTTGTGAGCTTCTGAAGTAGCCAGGGACACAAGAGAGATGAGCACACTTTAATGTTATTCCTCTCAAGTGTCACCTTGGGGTGACTTCTTACTTATAAAACTGCTTGAGGTTGTCTCTAGCTAAGATCGCTCCAAGGCAACACTTTTGATCAAGCATGACAGTGAAGTGCATTCACTGAGGCATGACATTGAATGTGTCCCGCACAATAAGTAGCAGCTGGATACAGGGACGATCTGCAGCAAATCACTGTGGGCTCTCCCACAGCACTGCTATCTCTCCCACGGGCATCCAGTGGCAGCTGGAACATGCTACTGGCCTCCTCCAGTGCCACCTGCCAAACTTGGGTGTGAGTTTCAAAGGCAAAAAGAGCAGCATTCTTTTTGATCATTACATTTTGTCTGTCTGTTGGACCTTCATTTATTTCTTAACACTTCGGCAAGTAACAGCTTTGCTTTGCTTTTCCCCACCCACCACTGGCTGTGTATTACTGCCTGGTGTGAACATTTTCAGTACTCTTTGCTTCTACTTGCCAAATACAGTAACAGGGGAAAGGGGAACAGACTTACACTGGTGGCAGTCTCTCCGTGCCTCTGTTTCTTTGCGGAATGGGGAAATGCTGCCCTTGGGAGGTTTTTTTTTTTCTGGCATTTTTTGCCACATTGTGTTGAATTGCCACTCTACACTGAGAAAACCCAGACTCATTGTAATTTTCTCTTTTGGCACTGATGGGTTGTAATACTGAGGTGTAAAATCCCGAATCCGTTTCCAAGCTGACAGGAAAAGGAATGTATTGGCAAGCCAGGATGGTGTGTACTGAGCACAAAGAAGGGTCAACATACAGTTTAAACACCATATTTAAACATGAGTTTCTGTCTCAACATTAGGCAACATTTTTTACTGTGAGGATGATGCAGCACTGGCACAGGTTTCCCAGGGAGGTTGTGGAGTCTCTAACTTTGGAGATATTCAAAAGCCATCTGGACGTGGTCTTGGGAAACCAGCTTTAGGTAGCCGTGCTTGCATGGGAGGGTTGGACGAACTAACCTCCAGAGCTTCCTTCTGACCTCAACCCATGTGATTATGGACTTTAGGCTGTTATAGCCATAGCCCTGCCAGGTCATAAGGGAGATAGGGTTTGTGAGTTAAGTACTAAGATATTTTAAATATGCCAATAATATTGTTAGGAAAAAAATGGACAGACTTTTGGACATAAGCTTTCACTGTGCTCTATATGCATAAAATCTTGGCTATTTTTATAAATACAGTGACCATTTTAATAAAAGATACTGACTTTATCCACATTTTTTTTGGCTTACTATAACCACAGATATACAATGCAGATAGCCCTCAGAACTGAGGAGAAAGGTGATTAATTCCTTTAGAACTTATGCATAGCAGCCACAATCAACAAATGTGCACCCAGATCAGAATGCACTCTCTCTGATACAAATAGCTGCTTTTTCTGTAGAAAAGCCCTCAAAAGGGCTGTTTCCTGAAAGTCTTCAGGAAACAGTGGAAAAAGGCGTGCTCATTGCCAGTTTGAGTCAGTTTATCAGACAGTTTCTTTTAGTTAATATAGTAAGTTGTGCTGAGATATAAGTAGTATGAAGGGGCAGGCAAACTTTTAGCAGAATTGTTCTATTAGGCTTTTGGAATCAACTAAGCAGATCCCTATGACATAGATGTGACCAGAAAGATACTTCAGTGAACAATATGAATTACAAGCATGAAGAGCCTCCAAGATCTAAGCAAGTAAGATTCTCAGTCATAAACTCTGCAAAATACATGGCAAAGCAGGGGTTACGTTGCAACTTCCAGTTTAGTGCTGCTGGAAATTGCTGAGCCTACAGCCAGTCATTGCAGTCTCTCCTTCCTCAGCCTTGCCATTTAGTCTCATACCTACCAAATGTATTTATGATGCATTTCCAAAATGTTTAAATAGTGCCTCCCTCTCAAATATGACTGGTTTGTCAGAAACTGATGCCCCCCTCCATGTAAAGCTGTGACTTTGTGCCAAATAAGATTAACTTGAGGGAAATTCATCCAGAGATGCAGAGGTTTGTAAGACAGGAAAAAAAAAAAGATAAAGAGGCCATTTCATGGCTTTCAGATTGACTTCTTTAATGACATTTTCATTAACAGCTCTTGCTGCTAAATACCATGAGTTTGTCCCTTTAGAGCTGTCTGCATTAATAATGTGTGACTCTACTGGGAAACGATTTACATAAAACATGTTTCTCGTTACAGAGTGTGCTGGGCCAGTGAGAGGAGAAGGAAGGTAAATGCACTCTGTAAATGAAGGGCAGTTTCCTATGTCAGGCTGTGAGCAGCCGTGAAAAATCTCCTTCTCCTCCACCACTGCTCTGGCCCAAAATGTTTCCCAGCTCAGAGTCCACATCGCATCAAAATAAGGGCTTTTACAGAGGTCTGGCACAGAGTACTGAAGGGCTGGGATAGGCTGATTCAGATCAACACTGCAGAAAAGCTGTAGACAGGAGTGACCTCAGCTTCCCCTGGAGGGCCTTTTCTACACGTTTTGTATCACTTCAGCAGTGCAAAGTGGCCAGAGTCTCTGATCAGTTTTCCACATTTCTCCAGCTTTAAGGGTCATAGAAACAGACACCTATTTTGTGGTCTGTCAAGTTCCAGGCAGACACCAATGTGAAAACAAGACAAGTATAAAACAGAAAATGAAATAACCCTTTTTTCCAACTTGATTGAAAAAGATACTCCTTGAATTTCTTCCTGTATATGACTGGGACTTTACATTATGACTATTTCTCCAAGTTGGATACAAGGCAGCCTGGTCTGTTTGGTGCTGAGTCATTCCCTGTTTGCTTTTTTTCTGTTATAGATTAAATGGTTTATGTTGACTCATAAATAAAGAGAAGTACAGCTTCATAGCCTCTTCCCTCAATGCTGCAATAAGTTAATAGGAAACCTTCTGCTGAGACTCTGCTCTCAGGGTGGATTCCAGTTAAAGCAGATACCAAGTAAGATCTCAGTTAAGTTGGGGGTTTGTAAGAGTTAGTCATCTAAGCTGTACAGTGCATGGTTTTCTAGAAGGAAACAGTTACCTCCAAAATTGCTCATTCTCTTATCAAGGTCACATATTTTAAAATGAGATTGTTTTCTGAGCATTCTTATCTCTCCCCGTTGACTATGGAGAAAGATATGGATGACTTAGCTTAGAGCTGAAGAATTTCAAAGGCTAACTTGGTAGCTGGGGAATTTTTTGAAGAGGTAATGGAATGGTTTGGAAAACAAAGCTTCTGTGAGTTTCATTTTATATTTTAATGTCATATATGCATGTACATAAAATACATACACTTAGCATGTTTTAGAGTGAAACAAAAATAAGATTGCCCACAGAGAGTCCTTGAAAAGGCAAAAATAATAATCTCTTGCCTGTGGTGGACACATATGCCATTGAAGTGATGTTTTATAGATGAGAAATTTGATTTATGGAAAATACCATCTTGGACCACTTAGAGGAAAATAAGGCTTTATTTATTTATTTATTTATTATTTTATAATGAAGTAAACCCTTTTTGTTTCTTGCATCTTCATGGTAATAGTTTCGCTGTTCAGATATAAACGTTTTGCTAGTACTTTTGACAGGAGGACTAGCCTGACAATGCTGTTAAGAATCAGAGCAGAAATCAAAGACTTTGGAAGATAAGCACTTTTACTTCACGTACCGTTTTTAATTTGACAGTTGGAAATTAAGGACTGTGTCTGAAAACTTACTCTGCCACGTGGATTCATCTCACAGAAAATGACAGTGAAAATGCAGTTAATGCTTTTTAATTGGTGGGTTTGATTTGGGGGCAGTAGGGAGGGCAGTCTCGTGTTCTCAGTCATGATGTCTTCTGTGAAACTTCATGCATGCCAAAACGATCTGTCTGCAGTGGTTTATTTGCTGAGTTTGGGCTTGTACTTGTAGGACAAACTTTCTTTTCAGCAGAATGAGTTATAAAAGCTGCAATTCAAATTGTTTCACATTTTGCCTTCCTTTATCTAATATCTACTCCAGCTAAAAACACAGTAATCTAAAAAGCAAAGTATCCTTGATTTTTCCTGGGGGATTTTACAGATCAGCGTTTCTAGTAGTTGACTGAAATATAACTGCAGCTTTTGGTTCTTTAAATAGCTTTGATGAAATGTTAACGGTTCTTCTGTATCATATCTGTAACAAAGCAGGAAGATTAGAAGTGAGGTTTAGCTTCAGCAGATCATATTGTTGTCTTTTAAATTAGTTCTACTGTGGGCATAGTGCCTTTAGTTTGCTTAATCTGTTAAACCATTTTTTGGTAAATTAATATTTTTAGATGATGAATATAAATAATTTTCATCTTCAGCTTTCATGTTGTATGTTTGCTGAGATGGATTTGCAAAGGCATCAAGCCAGCATGTAATTCCTGTTTTTATTAGGTTATGAAACAGAATCTAGCCAGAAGATAGAATGTCTTTAAGCTGTAACATCAGCAGCAACAGACAGACCTTAATACCGCTGGACCTAATGGAATTAGATTTCATGTATGCTTAATGAATGCAAATGTCACTTAATTTTTACAGCTTGAGTTGTAATACATTGCATGTGACACATCTGCTACTGAAAAAAACATTCAAATGTGTGATTCTTACACCCAGTGTCCAATTTCAGCACTGTAAAATGTATCCTCTTAGGGAAGAGGAACTGGAGAAACATGCCAGCAATATTACTGCATAATTTAAAGCAGTCACCAAAGAGAAATGCTAAAATATGCACAAGGCAATTACAAGCGTTGTGTATGTTTTTATTCTCCTTTGCTGCTGTTCAGCAAGGAGTAGTAAAGAGATTTAGAGCAAGTGGCAACCATAGCAACAAGGAATTTTTGGTTCAACCTGGTGCTGTATAACTTCTGGCACAGAAACACATTTCAGGATACTTTGTCAAGTGTTGATTCTTCCAAAAGATATGTGCAGCAGTTTCGGTTCTGCCTCTTGGGGACTGGTCTCACAAAGATACATGAGAGCCAATTTCAGTGCAAACCCAAACAGGAATGATTACAGTCTGGTTATACCAGAACTGGTCATAGTATTCGTTCAGTGGTGGATCCTTGGGTTCATTTGCTCCATCCAACTGTAGCTATGCGAAGTCCCAAGCAGAGCTTTGCTCCTCTGGTCACACCAACTACCCTGATCTGAGGGTACAAAGGGCCCTCTCAAGCACAGCTCCTCAGGACTGATATTTCCTAGAATGTCTGTGTCCTTAAACTTTTGTTTGTGCTTCCTGACATGTTCATTTTGTTTGCAGACAACTAGGTGGGCATCAACCCTGAAAATAAGTCAGTGAAAACTCAAGAGAAGTATGGGTGGTATGCAGAACTTAATCAAATATGCAAAGAGCACAGAAAATGTATTCAGTTGATGAGGCTCTAGAGGTTCTTCAAAGACAGTCCAGTGTTTAGTCATTGCACGTTTCACAAAATAGAGTGGATATGTGTTGTGGTTTGACCCAGATAGCAAAGAAGCACCATGACAGTCTCTCACTTGGTGCCCCCCATTCACCCCGCCATCCTAATCTATTGAAGATTATGGCAGACATAGTAGCCATAAAGAAGTCTGCTTACTGATCACAGACTAGGCTGTGCAAGGTCAGAAGGATGTGGGACTATCACTTAAGTGGAAAAGTTGACCTTCACAGCTAGACATGCAACTGAAAAGTCCACTGCTTCTTGTGACAAAGAGTTAATTTGCACAGTTAATTCTGCAATGAAAACAGCAGCAAAATGACAGGACAGCAAATGGTGTGCAATCTAAAAGACGAGATTGATGTTACTGCAGAGAACATGTTAGAAACAACTGTCATTAAATGTCATCTTTTTTCTAACTCTGTTGGAGGCAATTCTACTTCTCTGTATAAAATGGAGTGGTTCCACATACAGACTTAGAGCCTGCTGAGGGCTTTTTAATTTTCTTTAATGGGCCAGACCCATCATTCAGTTGAGGTACTGATACATGGAAGCCATTTACATTAATAGTCTTGTTTTCCTTAACTTTTCCTAGTGGTTACCTTAGGAAGACACTGCATGCCCCAGGTCTGCAGACCCCAGACTGAAAGCCTCTCTGTGATGAGGTCTTCCTTGAAAGATCCTTAGACAGGCATGAATTGCTGGCATTGAACAGGCAGCTATGTGCTCCCAGGAGTAGCTGGAGTCCTTGGCCGCTAATCAAGGGACTCTCTCGTATTTACAAGTAATTTGCCAACTGTTTGTTTCCAGACATGTAGAGTAGGGGATAAGTCCTAGAAACGGTGCTTGTGGAGTACATATCTGACCATTTTATCTAATACTCCTTTGAAAGTTACTTATCATCAGATGCTATGATAGCACATAGATCTCCTCCACCTCATTACACCTTAATTTGAGATCCCGGGACTATAAAATTGTTTCGTAAATTATCTGGAAATAACTATGGCTGACTCTGCATCCTGAGGGGGAAACCTATTGCCTTCTGGCAAGACATATGAAGTTAACTAGGTTCAAGGCAGCACATTCTTAAATGCTTTATCTCTATACGTGCAATCTATGCATCAAGTTACAACCATAGGAGGTAGAAGAAAAGCACTGCCATCACACTTAAGAATATAGATGTTTAGAAAGGAGTGAATTAAGTGAGGCAGAAATCTGTAGTCTGCTATTTGATTTTTTTTTTTTTTTCAGTAATACCATTTTTTTGGAGAGCCTGGGATAAAAACAAGCAGAAGGTGGGTGGTGGTATTTGAACAAAATTCCCAGCAACTATTTCATGTGGATAGCCTTTGTATTGTGCAGATTGTTTTCCTCAATGCACACATTGTTTCTCGCATTGGAGCACTTAAAGCATATCTAGCAGAGTTATACATCTTCATAAATATTTGATAACCCTAATTGTGCAGCCTACACCATATTTTGACCCTTGGGCATGTAGAGCAAGTAAATGTGCATACCACCCATATATAAAACGTTAAGGTGATAAGGGAATGTGTGAGATTGCCTGAAGCATCAGTTTCAAGCATCAGCTCTACTTGTGCTGTTTCAAAATCAAAGGAAAAATATGTTCTTATTTTATAATTAAAGTGAATTAGGGTTAAATTAGTTCACATTATTTGTTAAATTAACATGAAAATCACCAGCTTCTCATTGTCACTTCTATTCTAAACACTCGTCCTTCAAGGAATCTTTCACATGTGAGGGAATCTCATCTTCAGAAATGTAACAAGATAAGAAAGAGGTTTGGAACATAGGATGGTCTGAATATCATCTTGATTCTTAAAAAAAATCTTGCTAATCATGAGTTTAATTTATCTTGAAGAGAGGTGAACTATAATTATAGCTCCTAGAGATAAGTACAACAGGATTTCTTTATTTTCTGCTAAATATGTTTTTAATCTAAAAAAAAAAAAAGTGACTATTTTTTATTTTGAAAACACTGCTCTGATGTGTATCAGTAGGGTCCATTCTTCCTGAATCAGTGATAAATTGAAATACTAATGCTGAGAATGAAAAATCTCATTTTTTCACTTCCTCTCTGCATCCATCTTAAATGCAGAAAACTTGAGATCATTCTTTTAGGTGGTCTTAAGATCAGAATTCCCATCTGGTGGAAAATTCTAATACTTCTTATTTTCCTTCTTCATGACTTGGAATGATAAGTTGAGAGAGTTTAAGGAAGTCTCAAACTTCTAGTCTCACATTTGCTCATAGTTCTTGATTAACTGAAATGAAAAGCTTATTTTAATTTTATGTATTTATTTTTAAACCTTGAATGTGTACAGAAGACTGAGAATCTGAATCTTGTGAGATTTTTATTTCCAAGTCCTCTGTTTTCAATTTTTCTCTCCAGGTTGAGTGTCTTAATTGGACTGAACCTGTTTGGCCACACCACAGTCATGCACTACCCATCTAGGTGTAATGTTTCAGACAAAGGGGCAGCGTGATAAACTGTCCTCTTGGGAAAGCCTATGGTGTGCTGAAGTCTTGTGTGCAGCACTGCAGCAATTCAAATAGATGCAGCTTAGTGCTGAACTGACACACCACAAATTCATCTGAGACATTTCTGTTCAGGCTGACATAATTCAAAGGCATTTCATTTCGGTGTTCTAATGAAAAAGTGAAAAATTACTTTTACCCAGAGAAATTTTGACTTTATGAAGAGCTGTATTTCTAGTTATAAAGACAAAAGTACCTTTCCTGAACAGCATAAATCAAAGCTGTTTTCCTGTTTACAAACATCCCAGACTTGCCTACTGGATACAGAAAGCAGAGCATGTTTTCCTGTATTTCAATGTAACTGCTCGGGCTCAACTGTCCTTCTCAGTCTGGTTGAAGGTAATGGGAAAGGACCTACACTAAAAAATAATAATACTCTCTTTTTGCCTTTCAAAAAGAAGAAGATGTATGTGAAGACTGGAATATGCTGCTTTAACACATTTCACATCATCTAGCTTGAGCCCTTGGCCTTCTTGTGTATCTTCCTCTTCAATCTGTCACAGTGCCTGGGGCCATTACCAAAGTGAAGGTGGGAGGTGATCCCAGTGGAACCCTTCTTGCTGAACATGAAAGTCCCCAGCCTCCATGAGCTGAGATGATCACCCTGCATGCCAGTTATCATCAGAGGAAGAGACAAGCCCTTTCATGGCTCAGTTCATTTGCCTTTTGCTGGCACTCATATCAGGACACAAGCATCATGCCTCACAAGTGTGTTTGTTCCCCTTGTCTGTGCAGGGACTCAAGGCAGCTATCACAGAGGTAAAGGTATGTGTTTTGTTAAATCAGTCAAGGAGCCTGTGACGATGTCTCCTAACTCCAGACATAAGGAAGTATGACAAGTATTTCAAAATTGGTAGCAATCCGTCATTATAAATGCTTCACTGAAACCGGTTTGTTACTTGTTAAGCACTGTTGCATTGACATTGCTACACTCTTAATGAGATACTCTTAGCCCTGAGAAATGTTAACAACTGTGAATGAGTGAGTTTCAGATCCAGGAACCGTCACCTTATGAAAGTAAAACATTTGCCTTCAGCTTCAACAGAACTTTTCTTTTTATAGTAAAACTAGCTGGTGCACCCACAAGCAGTTTTAGCAAATGTCTGTTTTCTGAGTGGTCTGGCCTGTTTTATACAGAGGCGTCCAAGACCCATCTGAACTCTTGCACATGAAACCATAAATCTGAGAAGGTGCATTCAAAATTAGTTATCTACCTGAGGTTGTTAAGATTTTTTAATTTGCTTCTGAAAGTGAAGCCTTCAGTGGCAGCTCAGAGCTAAATTATATGGACTGAGGGGTTTCCAGGCTTTTGAACACACAAATGAGCTTCACAGCTAAGGAAATGTTCTTCTGAACCCTAGCAGAAAATTGACTTTAAAATGAAGCAGAAGGAGAGAGGAGTTGAATATGGAGTCTTCTTTTTTTAAGCTAAGAATCTGCCTGCTTTTCTTCACTGTAAGAAACCATATTTGGGAAACAATTCAGCATTTTGAAAGCATCTAGCATGATTTGAGATACTCTAACAGTATTCTACTTAGCCACCTACCTCCCTCTCCAGTGGGCAATGGCCTTCCAGAAGTTCTGTGTCAAATGTGGCTTGGATGTCCTTGGTGCTAGATATATCCAGTATAATTTACATCTCACCTTAACAGAAAACATCCAAAACTCACTGTGTGAGCTGAAGAAACAAATAAAGTAGCACCTATGTATTGCTCTTATTAGGCATTTGCCATCCTGCACAATATCAGTAATATTTTCCTATATTAAAAAACCAAAACAAACAAAGAGGAAGTGCAAATGAGATTTCAGTGAATTTATATACATGCAATTTCACAGAATCACAGAATGGTAGGGGTTGGAAGGAACCTCTATAGATCATCCAGCCCAACCTTCTGCTAAAGCAGGTTCACCTAGATCAGGTCACACTGGAACATGTCCTAAACCAAATCTTCTGAGTGCAGCAAATATGCATTCTTTGCTTGAGAATGACAAATATATGAGAAAACACTGCATTTTCTGGGGCAGAGGAAGAAGGCAGCCAAACCTCTGAAGTAAACCAAAACCTTTCAAGACTTTTGTTCTATAACACTGTGTTTGGCTTCCTGTAAAAACTAACATTGAGGAGTGGAGGTGATAAGTAAGATATCTCTAAAAGCATTAACTGATGTATTGATGTATAATCTTCTGGAACAGACTGCCAGTTCAGCACTGTGCTGTGCCCTGTAGTGCGCTTGGGTGGCACTTGCAAGCCAGGCTGCTTTCTGGATAGGGAGGGCAAAGCAGAGAAAGATGAGAGTCACTCCTATCTGCCTCTGTTTGCAACTGAAGCCATCTAAGGAGTGCTTGATGTCACCTACATAGGAAACATTTGCAAGAAATCAGAAATTTAAGTAAGCTGAGTATTTTTTATGAATTTCAGTCATTACTTTCTTTTTTGTTGGTGTACAGACATACAGTTTGATCTTAGCAAAGTAGTCATAGGAATTAGTGTAAAGGGAGGTATTGTAGGACATATTTTGGAGCAGGTGTGGTGGTACCTCCCCGTAATAAAAGTGATCAGTCTGGTTGCCTGCAGTCTCACATGGTAGTACCTGATGTTAAGTAACATTTAGGCCACTTGAGACACATGATGTTAAACCTAGTTGTCTGTAGAGGTAGGAACAGTCCAGCCATCGTGTTTTTCTGAGTGCTTATTAAGGACAGAATGTGCTGCAACACTAGTGTATTTATTGCTTTTCATCTCCAGTGTATGGACATCTTCCTCTTATGAGCAGAAGTAAACACTGGAGTTATGCCAACACACTGGCACCGAGAGCAATGCTAGCTGCTCTGGTTAGAGACTTCTAGGGAATAGGTGGACAGCTCACCCTGACAGAGGTGCCTTGTGCTGTCTAAAAGCAGTGGGCTGCACCTTGTTTTCAGGTTTGCTGAACCTAATATGATCCATAACATCAGGAAGTGGCAAAAAATGACAGTGTACTCACAGAGTTATTCAGGCTGGATAGGCCCCAAGGAGGGCATTTTCTCCACGTATATTTGGGTCAAAAAAGGCTCTTTGTTTTTTGCATGGTATGCATGTGTGTGCCTTTAGTGCCTGTGTGATTTGGATGAGGTCTGGTAGCACATGTTTAAAAGGAGCGAGCTGGACACTGGGGCTTGGGACTTCCCCTACCAGAGCTGTCGCTGTATCTTCAACTGAACCAGCAACATTCCTGCTCTTCCAGTCCTAGGATTTCCCTCAGGTGTGTTCCAGGCTGATGAATTTATGGTGTCTTAAAGGCTGATAAATGACTGATTGCCAACATGAAACAGATGCTTCTTCTAAATTTGGGCCTTGCTTTTGAGGACAGAACAAATGGATTAAGCCCTTTCATTACATTTGCCCTCTTGAGAGATAAAATGTCTGCTTGTCTTCTGGAAGACTGGCCAGAAGACAGTGCAATTGCTTGTGACCTATTGCTCTGATTTTGCTCATTGCTGCAATCTCACATCACTTTGCAGGGTTTTGGGTACATGTTGTTCTATGCTGAAAATCTATTTGATTTGGGAAGACTTCAATAGAGGTTTACCACTGTTCTGTACTTTATTAGATGATCATGCCGGCAGGTTGCCATAGCTGCAGGTGCCAAATAGTCAGAGCTCTTAGTTTTCCATGAGGAGTTCAACTTCTCTGTTGAAGCAAAGGAAATATTTTTTTCTTCTGCCGTTTACAGCAGTGGTTTACATCATCATTACTGAAGAATGTGTAGCAAGAACACAGGAAGTGATTCACCCATGAGAAACAAGTATAAAGACAATTTGGAAAACTGTCATTTACATAGACTGAGGAAGAGGTCTGATTTTATACTGCCTTACACCTGCATTATTTGCAGAAAAAGAGTTGTATTAAGATGTAAGGCCTTTTATTCTATCCTACTTTTTTCATATGTTATTTTTTCAAGTTGTACCTTGCACTGGTTTAATGAGTAGTTTAGGTTTCTGAAGCCAGTTTTGTTCTATGGACAATAAGAGACACAGCCATAATGATACCAGCCTTCTTGAAGTCATCACTCTCTCACAGTTGCCCTGAGCGAAACGTTTCATATCAGTAACTAGTGAGCTTTTACCATCACATTAACCAAATAATCACAGCCAGTTGGAATTTGCACTAATGTAAATCAAAAGTGGATCAGCTTTACAGCATTGTGACTTTAGTGCCAAGAACACTGCTAATCTATGTTTCTCATATTGACTGCTCTAACATGCTCACTTATTTCCCTCCTGTAATAAAAGAGGTCCACATTTCTGTAGTAAACCCTTTTGTATGTGCATTTACCACATGTTATATTAACTCAACAGCTTATATTACACCAACAGTTAATCTTTTGCAATTTGTCTTCCCTGACACATAATGTGTTTTTACCAGCATGTTCAATATGTGTTAAAGTGAGCGTTCTTGAGCAGATACAAGCCAAATCTGTGTTCCAAACCAGTTCAAGAGGTGGGTTTTTACCCCTTGATATGGTGTAGCTTATAAAAAACCAGACATAATGCTAGGCTTTAGGAGGATGGCTAGGAAGTTTTTGGTAAAATAGAAATGATGAAGAAAATAACTGTTCAGTCTCTCCAGGGTTTATAGGACAAACAATGGTAGTAATATAGAGGTTTTATATCCCTCTGCTCTGTTTCATTGGTTTTAGACAACGAACTTAGATGAAGCCATCTTTTGTTAGTATTAATGAAGGAAAGATTTTCCATATAAAATAAACTTTACTACTTCTAGACCAAGAAAGCCAACAGTACCCTTGTGAGTAAAGTGATATCAAAATCTAGACCTGCTGACTTCATAAATGTTTAAAAAAAGCCCACCAAAATTCAAGCTCTCATAACATGAAATAAGGAATCAAAAAAAATGAGCTAAAAGGGAAAATAATTTGTAATTAAGACAGCAATTTCAGTTTCAAAGAGTTTATTTATTTTGAATGAGTAGTGTCATTTCTTTTTAATTATGGAGATTGTATTGCTGAGTTTTCTCTAAGCATCATGAGTTCTACTACTATATATTTCAGATAGGAAACTGATTGCTTATGTCTGAGGTATAAACTTTCCATCTTTTTTTTTTAAACACTAACCAAGAGTAAGTTGCAGACTGGAGAAACCAGAAGAAACAGTCTTATGGTAATTGGGCATCACCCTTGCTGGCTTGCAGCAGCTGAGCTGGGCAAAGGCCATTCACACCCCAGAGACTCACCTGTGAAGCAGCTAAGCCCTTGTTTCAGCTTCAGATTCGCCACATTTCCCTACTTGTGTAAATCTGGCCACAGTGCAGCTTTGGCTTCACTGACTTTCCTATGGGTCCTGGACAGTCTTGCATTTTGGCTCAGTGATACTGAACCCTCTTCCCACTGCACTACTGCTCCTCTCTGATGTTTCTTACTGTTTTATTTCTTCTCTTCCTCTCCTGCTACCTGAACTCTGGGCTTCTCACTGACCTGGCTACAAGTGTCCTGCCCCTTGGTTGTCTGTCATCTCCCTCTGATTTCTGCCTGTGGCAAGTGTCTTAATGCTCCCATTTTCAAATGACCGAAATAGTCCATTTTCTCAACAAATCGTTTCATTGGTGCCAAATGCCCCTGTCTGTGCACCCTAATCGTAAGTGCTACAGGCCTGTCAAGTCTTGCACATCTGAAGCTTTGCACTTTGAGACCTCTGAAGTGGAAAGAAACAAGTCTGTTATTAATGGACTCTGCTTTCCCCTCCAGAGCTGATTCTTATGGATGACCTACTGCAGCATTTCTCTAATCTTCCAGCTCACCTTCCTCACTAGTTTTCAGACATATGAGTCCATTAATTTGAGTAGTACGTGTTTGAGGAACTATGGATATTTCTCAGCAAGCCTGGAAAGGAGGGCAAGCAGGCAATGGGCTCCAAGGGTGTAGAAGGAGGAGTTGGGAAGATATCTTAATTACCTAGGCTCATTGAAAAGAAGCCAGAGTATTTTATCTACATACCTGGTCTTTTAAGTGATATTGTTCACAGTCTGTGTTATGAGATACAGAAGTTTCCATGACATCATGCCTGTCCAGATGTCATTGGGTGACAGCCTCATCCTGATGATCTCTTTTTTCTGTATGCGTTTGCTGATTAGTCCTTCTGGAAAAGGTAAAAAGGTAAAGACCTTCTAAATTCAGAGGGAACTGACTACATAGCAACATGAATAGAGCATCATAAATCAATCTTTCCTCAGGGGGAAAAAAAAAATATCTCTGCAGACTCCAGCCTGCTACAGAGGGAGCATAAATATCTTTTAAATACAGGAAGTAGATCATGTTTCTGGAAGAAACTTTGCTCTCCAGAGTTTATGTGTTACAGATCTTCTTTCACAGAAGTTAATGTAAAGCTGGGCTAAAATTGGTATAAGTGAGTTCAGGCCCTTTGTCGTAGGCTGAGATATTTATAAACAGCTTTGTCTTCAAACAATGTGGGGCATCCATCATGTGTCTCAATCTTAGAAAGTAGTGCATGGTTCTGAGGAGCGGGACTGGAGTTTAGTTTGGTTTGAAGGAGGCAATATTCAAAGAAAAATGTCTCCTTTGCTCAGATTTCCATGGTACCACACCAAGCATGTGCTAAGGGGATTGTCTCTCCCCATTAACCTTAGCCAGTGCTTCTGCTTCATCAGCTGTGTAGGGACTCTTACTGCCTCAAATATATTAAGCTACATATTTCTCCCTGGCAAGCCCGGGTCAGCTAAGGAACCAAAGGAATTCAGTAAGTTAAATTTTGTAAGGAAATATGTCATAGCCATAAAAAAAGAACTCCCTACAGAAATACACTTCCAGCAATGAAGTCTGAATGAGCTGTAGGAAGAGATATTATTTACTGCTTGGGTAAAGAAAGACTGAAAATTAGGTTGAAAAACTATAAAGCCCTAAAGCACTTTGACCAACAAGAACTGGTTAGAAAACAGAAATTCAGGTATTTGAAAATTGATGTTCTGAATCAGAATCAAAGATTTAAAAGTATTAAAAAGCAAATTCCTACTTTAAAATATTTTGAAAATCCTTAATTGTCTCATTCTGGTCACATATCAATTATTAAACATAATGCTTTAGTATTTTTAATAGAAAGTCAAAATAATCAGGTTAAATGTAAATAGTTTTCCCTCACAAAAGCAATTTGGCAATAACAGGAGGGAACAGCTGATGCAAATGCAAAGCTGTGGAAATTACTTATTTAAACTTTCACTTATTCATAACTTGGCCCAGATGAATGCATTCCCTTTGAAGGCTTCACTTCTGAAGAAGCTTTATAGAAACATTTGTCCACCAAATATATTTTAAACAACACTAGGGTAATAATTGCGTCCTGCCAGAGTGCAGCAGGTTTGGAGTGTTCCTTCCAGCAATCTGAATCCTCCCAAGTACTTCATGAAACAGCATTCCTTGCAAATGGGCAACTGTCCTCTCACCACGTTGGATTTTAGCCTCCTGATTGCCCCTTTTGAGCAGTAAATCACAGATGGAATTGTTTTACTTTCTGCAAATATATATTATCTTTTGGGGCCTTCAAAACTGTGACCATTTGCTATAACTAGACATCTGTCTCAGCTTTATTCTCTCTGCCAGAGCAAAACACAAGCAAACCAGCTTTCTGTTAGTTAAAGTTTACTTTTTCCTGTAACTGCAACAATTAACAGGACTCATAAAAATAAATCCTGCAAGTTGCTGGGACTTTAAATAGTAAATGTGACAGTCCTTTCATATTTATACTTCTCTTTCTAAAAGCAAATCTTTACATCTGTGATAGTGCTCTCGTTTTCCACATAGAAAGGGCAGTCAACTAACCTTAGAAGCCAGAATCATAAGACTGACCAAAAAGACTCTTGCTGAAAGAACACAGTGAAAAATGGTTTGCAAACCCCTCCTTTTCAAACTCGCAAGTAAGAAAGCTGAAGCCCTGGGATAGGTCTCCTCTGTTATTTTCTGCAGAAGATCTTTATGGGAATAAAGCATGTGTAGATGTATAGTAGTAAGAGATAATGCCAGTGTATGTTTTGTTGAATTTTAATATGAATCTTTTCATATGGATAACTTAGTCCAAGTTTCTACAGAATTAAATATTCTGTATTTGTCTTTTTCCTTTTTTTTTCTCTCTCTGTTTTTTTAAGATGCCATAGAAAGTAATTTTAAAAACTTATTGCTTTAATAGATTTTATAGGAGCTTCTGTAGTGGAAATATTGTTTCTTCTTGTGTTGTACAGTAATGCTTTAGTATATATTTTTTTTCTTTTGTGCTTCAGGTTTACTAGCTACAAAATGGAAATAAGGTGTTACCTCCAAAGAAAAGCAGTAGACAAGGAGCAGTATAAAAGATCAAGGTACTAGTGCTCTTCCTGTTTTTATTCTTTTTGACGCAAATGTTCAGCTAAATATAAAGTGTCATGATAGATTGTTTCCATGGCTGGAGAAAATGGTGATGGAATGAACATTTTCTTTTAATTTCTTCTTTGTTGAGCCAGTCTTGTTTTCCTGACAGCACGGGATTTCCAGCTGGTCAGTGTCCTTGCCTGCAGTGTTGAGGCCCTTGCTGCTCAGCACGTAGGTGCAGAAGTCTCTTTGTTTCAGTTTCTCTCAGGACTGTACGCCTAGTGTTGTCCTGACTGATCTGGTGTTTCTTGGCAGCCTTCTTGCTTAGCTTCTCAGTTTCTCTTTGTGTTTGTAATTGATACTTGAGCCTTTGCAAATAGAGCAACCTTTCTGCACACATATGCCTTTGTTTTGGGTGATCTGGGCTTGCTTGTGGGACAGGGGATGCCTTGGACCCGCTTCCTGGTTCTGTAAGGGCTCTCCCGGAACAATCTGTACTCTGTGGTTAATGAAGGGCAGGAATTATACCCAACCTTTAGCACTGTTTTAAGAGGATAATGACACCTGTTGTAAAACACAATTATCAGTGATACTGCCATAGCATCTGATCACCTAATTATATATTTCATCTTCTATTCATAGAAATAGCAGCCATGGAAGAAGTATAATTAATATTGCAGCTAAGAAAATGTTCTAGCAGCTGTAATTAGGGTTGGATAAACTGTTAAATGTGAATAAATAATCCAAAATGTCCTTGATCCTTTCGGTTTGTGGATGAATTAGGGAGTACTAATTTCCCTCTTTTCCTCTCTTTTTCTTTCTTCTTCTAAATGCAACTGTTACCAACATGGCAGAAAATGTCAGATTTCCATCACATTCCAATTATTTGCCTAATGGGCTAGAATTGCTTAACCAAACCTCGTGGTGCTGATGGGTAAAACTTGCTGAAGACTGCAACAAATAAAAGCGCACCAGTAATGGGAGCGGATGGGGGCAAATCCTCTGGAGGTATGAATTTTAAAGGCAGCTGATGACCTGCCTTCAGTTGTCACTTGTGTCTGCCAGCATGGGAGACTGAGCACTGGTCCATGTTCCCAGGGCTTCCCAAGGTTTAAGGTGAATGGAGTCTCATGTGAGTAAATAGCAATTAATAGCAGAAGTGCATTTTGTCAAAGTTTGGAATTCAGCATCAGTGGAGGTGAACTTCCATCACTTTTACCAGCCTGCATAGCTACTGCTCTGCAATTTCTGTTGGTATTTTTACCAAGGAAAAAAGGGATCTTGTATGCTGTTACAAAGTAAGTGGGAGAGTAATTTTCAGTTTTTCCTTGGTGTGAATACCTCTGTAAGGTCCAAGACAGTGAAGAATTCATCTGCATCACCACAGCATTTGCTTGTGTCTGGTGCACCGAGCTCAGACACAGATGCTGCACTGTGTTGGGACTTTAAACTCAGTTTATTCTTTTTCCTCTACTTTTGTCTTCTAAAACTGTCAAGATCACTAGTTGCCTAAAGGAAAGGCACACAGAAAGCTATTCCAAATTGCCTGGAACGTACTGAAAACGTTTCCTAAACTGTTATTCTTTTGCCACCATGAACTCATCCCTTGAGTGGCTGCTCTGAATGAATGATTTGAAATCACTTAAAGACAGCCATTGATTTAGACAAATTTAGTCTGTGAATGCTCAGCCACAAAGGTGAGATTTCAAGCAACCTTCACACAGCATTGGCAGAAAAATCATAGAAGGTATTTCACAAGCTCTGGCTGTCACTCAGGAGGGCTGGCTTGTCTGCAAGCATATCTTGAATTTCACTGTCATTAAGTGCCTATTGGTCCAGTAAGACGCAGAAGACATACTGCAGTGTTCTGTTTGTTGTTGCAATTGCTAATATAAATTAACTAACATTCTAATTACCGAGATCTCGAGACTAATAATTTGCATGCTTTATTTTCCAATTGGTAAAACTTATTTGAGACCCAGAGGTGCACAAACTCTATCTATTTAAATGCCAGTTTTGAAAGCCAGAGGCTAACTACAAGTACTTCAACATATGTGCGGGGGTGTCAGAAGCATTCGGGCTCAGCCTTGAGCTGACTAAGCAGAGTTTGCAACTTAGCCTAGAGCTTATCTCCTCATTTTGGCAGAAGCGGCAAAATTTATGATCTGTCCTGGTGACATTGGAAACACCCTCATGAACGTGTTAGCTTTTCAGATTCATGGTTGACAAGATCAGGTCTCACCTTGAAGAAAGACCAGAAGAGATAACATTTCAAGGTTCTGTAAAAACACTGAGAGAGTATTCATACGGTTTTTTTTAAGGAGAGACTCCAGGCAGGCTATTCTCCAGAGATAGGTAGGGTATTCTCAGGTGGTGGGACAGGTGGTGAGAGATGCTAGTTGTATTGATCAAAGATATTGTGACAGAAAACTCATAGAGCACTCTCTTTGCCTGACCTGTGTTCCTTCCTCTTTAATCTAAACCACTGGCACTGCTACATTTGGTATTCAGATATAAATGTTTATTGACTCTGACAAGATTACGAGCCAAGGAATGGTTTAAGACGTGACCTTAGCTACAAAGGCTGCTGGGTAGTTCAGCTTGAGAGATCCATCATTTGTGCTTTTAAACCTCAGCCACCCTGCAACTCACAGTGGGGCAAACTCAATGAATCAAATGAAAACAAAATCAAAGCGGAGTGCAGAGAGGATCATTAATATCATCTTGGTTTCCTTTACATTGGCATAATTAACATTTATACATAAACATGAACTTGTTGACATATTCTAAATAAGTAACACATGAAAAATGTCTGCTGGGCAGGTGGTGAGCTGTACTGTGCAAACAGAGGGGTGGCAGAATATGATACCCATGTGTTGTTCATTTGCTCATTTGTCCTTCTAAGGTGCCTTGTCCTTGCCCTGAGTTGTAGTGGAGGGGACTGTTTCACATGCCATCTAGCACAGTGTTCCTCACAGAAGGGAACAAATTGAAAAATACCACTGCTGACAGTGTTCAGCCACTACTGCAATATGAATATCTAATACAATTTCATGAGAGGTTTGGAGGTGTGATGCCCCACATACATAAATGCAAGCATGTGTATGTCTGAGCACTTAATTAAATTACACCAGTAATCTGATGGGATTTTGATCTCAATGATTCCCAAACTATAATAGCACCTCAGTCTTACCTACTTTAGTCTCTTACCTACTCTGTCTGCCCAACAAGTTGACTAGTCCTTAAATCCACCTCATATCTTCCCAGATTAAAATTTCTTGCAACACTCTGAAAAATACATGTATCAGACAGTAGATGTGGTTTACTGCAAAGGGACTCTGCAATGTTTGCTGATGTCTTTCTGAATCTCTGATACTGTTTTTCCTGCCTTGCTTCCAGCTTCTAAACTGCATCAAGAAAAAATTCAGTAGGGTTGAATATTTATGACTTTTCTATATAAAAAGTTCTGGAGCTGACATGCAAAAAAAGGGCTTTGCAGTTATGAACAGGAAGAGGCAGTCTGAAAGTGGAGGAGAGGTCTTTTCGCTGCTGTTAAATTCCAGCCTGTGCAAAAAGCAGCTATATTGGAAATCAATAGCAAAACCCCCATAGACTTTGATGGGAGAACAATTAGGTCACTGTTGGTTGTCTTTGAATTCCCACATTGGGTATGTCTATTGTTTGCTTGGCTGGCATTGTCTTGAAAAAAACTACTGGGCTTTTTTCCTATGTTCTGGGTTACTTACATTTATTAACTGCAGTATTCTTATACTAAAGCCTACATGTAATGGACAAGAGTAGACCAACCTTCTTTTATATTGTATGCAACTTGTTTTCTGGACCTACTGTGGTGTAAAAGACTGCTAGCACTGCAAAGTATTATTGTAACACCTTGCATAGTGCTAATAAGCACAGTTATTTGAACCTTACTGTGCTTTCCTGTAGGATTATTGTGAAAGGAAGAAAAATAATAGCAGTTTGCCACAAAGATATCAAATAAATCTCCTTTGAGGTACTCTGACACTTTCTAGTGGCAACTTGCACCCACTTGTTGTATCTTCATGGGTGCCTCAGGTGCGAGTAAGAATTGGACCAAGGGTTGCGGATTCACTCATCTGCTGGAAAGCAGAGGGTGTGGACTACGGCAGGCGCCAGAGACTGTGCTGTATCAGCACAAGTACTCCTGCACTGTGAGTTGGGTCAGAGAACTGCAAGAGTTGACAACATTGTATATACTTTATTATTGTATTGTATTTATTTTTGCTGAGCTGGATCTGCCCATTCCTTTGATAACCCCATAGCCAGATGACCACTCCGCAGAGCGGAGGAGGGAGTGGAGATTTTGGTGAGTTGAGAAGGAAGGTGGGCTCACTTCTTTTCATGGGTTAGCCCTAAAGCTGCAGTGTGGTTTAGCAAGGGTGTAGGAGCCTTGGCATCTTATGGGAGGACTCAGGAGGACCCTGGTCCACAGGGATCATCCTGAGCTGAAGAGCACTGCTTTGTTTGCTGGGGCAGGGCAGAGACTGCACAGTGGCTGCTTGGGGTGAGGAGGCTGTTGCCTGCCTGGGCTCCTCCCTTACTGGTGGATGAGAGTCAACATCTAGCCTAGCCTGTTACAAAATCACTAAGTTTAGAGGAGCTGCCCCAACTCAGTGAGCTGAAGATACACCTCTATAAAGGTGTGTGAAACCCAGCTTTGCTGAGGAGCAGGGGAAGCACGTGAGGAAGGGCTGGTGGCCACTCTTGCATGGATGGAGGGCACATTTTCACACATGAGGTCCCCCCTCTGTTCGCTGATCCTATCTGAGTGGTTCTCCTCAGCAGAGGGGAAATGGTGATGCCTTCCTGCTTTGTCAAGGCAAGGCTTTGTGGTGGGCTCTGTGCATGCAGAGAATAGGGGGTCCATAGGACAGGGGCAATGGTAACAGTGCAGGCAGGCTGCCATGCTTCTACCTCTCCAATATACATGTATTTATTGTTTTCATTTTGTTTTTTCTTTTGTTCTGGGTGTTTTTTAAAAGCTTATATAAACCCTTGCCCTGGTGCTGCCCTGGCACTGGGAAAGCAGAAAAGGGCCTCCTATTTTAAGAGCCAAATATTCATAAACATGTCTTGAGTGTTTTTCCCTGCATAATATCCTCTTTCTGTGTGCTTGTTTGGAGAAGCTGTTCTTCACTTCTCTAAAACACTTTTGTGCAATATTGCTGTTGCAGAATGGTTACCATGTCCCCTGCAGAGGGGACTGATTGATCCCTACATATACACGTATATAATCTGTTGAGTGATCCTTCACAATAAGAGGCACTTTGCAGAAGTAAATTATTATTACTATCATACCATTACTTCATTCCTTTGGAACAAGGCCATTTCTTCCCCCTTCCCCCACCAACTATCAGCATTCCCTGCTAGACAAACAGTAGTGCAGATACTCTCAGGATGAGTCACCATGCTGCTGCAATAGGACAGCAGCTCATCCTCAGATAACAAGCCCATTTGCCAGTACAATCTGTCCAGTCACCACTGACTCAGAAACTGGAATCTAAAGGTTACTCTTAAATCAGCTTTGGTATGACTCTGCCACTAGGCTGCCTTAGCTTGCCCAACATTTTCACTAATTATGAAAACACCAAGCTGCTTGCTGATGTCAAAGTAGAACCTGTGTGACTGCATCAGAGTCTGAATAACTACTCTAACAGTCTATCCTATTGGAAATAGTTCCATGGTAGAGTCTTCCAGAGCTGTATTGGAAGAACCACCTCATGAGTGAAATGGCAACCTTAGAGCTATTTGAAAGCCATACTTTGACATTTAGAATCATATAATCATAGAATGGTAGGGGTTGGAAGGGACCTTTAGAGATCATCTAGTCCAACCCCCTGCTAAAGTCACATAAACACGTGTTGTCCTGAAGATGACAGTCCCAGCAATGGGACATCCCTAGCAGCAGCTCAGTGTTTTCACCCTAGCTACCCCTCACCACCTACTGAGGACTCTACTCAGTCCTAATACAACCCTGAAAGAGTTACCTGTAGATCTATCATTGGTTATCCAATTCAATGATAGGCACAACTCAAAAACTTATTTCTGGGCCTCATTCAATAGCTTCACCAGCTTCTAGTAACTTGCAAGCTGCTCTTTGGGAAGAATTTTGGGTGGGGTAGGAATTTGTTCCTCAAGTCCTCCTGTAGCAGTAATGTCTGCCATAATGTATTTTCATAGAATCGTAGAATGATAGAGTTTGAGGAATGTTTTTAGATCTTTACCTTCTCTTGATTTTCTTGTCTGAGGGGTGCCTACCTCTCTTGTTGTACTCTGTTTAGTCACTCTGGTATATGTGAGAGCACACCAGGTTCTGTAATGGCAGGGTTCAGCATAGTTTAATATGCTATGATGTCTGAGCCATGGGTGACGGTAAGTGATCTGTGTTCAAAGACTCTAGCAGACAGTGATTTGGAGACTGACTGCTGATACCTGTGCCTGTTTGCCTGTTCTGGGGTGTGATAAAGGGCTACATCTCTACATCCAGAGCTTTGTGCTAATATGTAATGGAAATCACTGCAGTGTCGAGAGTAGACTTGTTCTGAGCAGTATGGCACACGGATTCTTGCCAATGAAATTCCTAGGTAACTTGAAAAAGCTATTGAAAGCCATATCCAAAACACAGTGAGGAATATAGAACCTGCTTCCCCTTAGTAACTTGGCTGATTTCACTACCTTGATTTAAGAATCAGCAATGAGAAGTGAAGAGGCTAGAACTGCAAGGTGACACAAGGCAGGGCAATTTCACTGAGCTAAATGGAGCTGTGACAACATACAACAGTGAGCCATCCAGTTCAAGGCCTTAAAAGCTTTAAGTTGATGAATATTCCCTGCTGATGGATGATTAATATTGCTACACTTTGGTACAATGCCTCTGAAGTTCAGTACTCTAGTAATTTAGCACATTACATGATCCTCAGGCTTGCCTCACTTTTATTCAACTTTTTTTGGGCATCAGAATTCATTCTTATTTTTACGCTGCTGTAAGTCTGGAATAAAGCCACAATACAGTGGCAGCACGCTCCTTCAGGTGCACATTTGTGCAAACAAGGAGAAGTGTGTTTGTCCCTGTCTGAAAAGTCCTTGCTGGCTTGATAAGTTGGATGTTTTTCAGGTTATTTTTATTTATTTGCTTTCTTTTTCTTATTGCTCACTCAGTACAGCAAAAAGGCTAGCCACACTTACAGTATATACAGATGTACATGCCTTGCTCTCAAATTCCCTGCAGGCAAGTGATGATAAAAGTAGAGGAAAAGAGAGATGGCTTTTAAAGGATGACTTTAGGAAACAAAATCCCACAAAAATAGTTGCCGTGTCTGGTGTTTCATCTGTGAATAGCCAGGGAAATTAATTCAAATGCAAGTGGGAAATGCATCCATATCTTTGGGTAGATGAAACTGATTTTTTTTGCACAGCAGTTGGCTCTTTGGGGCCAGACTTCTACCGTGGGTTTCTTCATTGAAAGAGGAAAGAGGTCATTGCTGGAAGATATTTTAAATGAAACATCAAATGTGCTCTTTTATTGCCAAATAGTTCTTGCTTTTCTCATTACCTGTCAGATCTCCCCTTGGCTTGAGAGGCAAGTGTCTTCTGAGGTCAGTCTCCACCACATAGCAGCTGGGCTGTTTGTTTGGCTAACTATTTCCAAGACTTACTGCTTTCTTTCTGTGAAATATGTTTGCAGTTTATTTGATCTGATTGCCTTTGGCATTGGTTCTGAATGGTACTTGACCTAGTGCAATGACTGCACCATGGGATATTTATATAAAAAATCAATGTTTGTTTCATTAGTTCCACAACTGATGCTGAGATCCTAGAGTAAACCTTTTATTTGCTTTGGATATTTCTTCCAGAATGTTCTTATGCATACAATTTCTAAGAATCCGCTTGTTAAAAAGAAGAAGCTAAAAAATGAAATAACTACTGACAAAAGCCTAGCAGGACACTCATTTTGGAAACTCTCAGTCAGGAGCATAGTTGTTAACTGCAGGTTATCTATGCACACGGGGAGATAATTTTGCCTTGCTCTTAGTAATGGAGGCAGAGACACTATCCCTTTGGTCTCTGGTGTCACCTGGATGTTTTTATGCAAGCTCAATTGCATTTTCTCACTGTCATTTCTTGCTGAGACTGAAGATTATTTGGCAAATGCACATTTCAAACTTATGCAACTTTCTGCTTTATCAGAAGAAAAAGAAGTAGAGCCTGAAAGTCCCATTGGGGGATCTTGAAAATAGGAGAAATACTAGGCAGTAAAATGAAGGGTTTTTCTGACCTTTTTTAGCCGCCTCTTAGTTACCTTGTCTGAATAGACTTGCTTGCCATTGATCATATAAATTAGATGCTTGTCGTCTTTGAATCTGTGGTGCTTTACATATATCTATGGGAAAGTAAACTCTGTCTTCCAGAGAATCAGTTGCAATTTGTGGTGTGACATGAAAAAGTAACATAGTTGGTAATCATAGAAGCATTCTGGTTGAAAAAGACCTTTAAGTTCATTGAGTTCAACCACTCACCTAACACTGCCAAGCCCACCACTAAGCTATGTCCCTCAGCACCTCATCTACATTGCTTTTAAATATCTCCAGGGATGGTGACTCTACCACCTCCCTGGGCAGCCTGTGCCAGTCTCTGACAATCCTCTCAGTGAAAAATCTCTTCTTAATCTCCAATCTAAATCTCTTCTGGAACAATGTGAGACCACTTCCTCTTGCCTTATCACTTGTTACTTGGAGACTGACCCCCACCTCACTACAACCTCCTTTGAAGTAGTTGTAGAGAGCAATAAGGTCTCCTCTCAGCCTCATCTTCTTCAGACTAAACACCCCCAGCTCCCTCAGCCGTTCTCCATCAGACTTGTTCTCCAGACCCTTCACTACCTCTGTTGCCTGTCTCTGGACATGCTCCAACACCTCAGTGTCTTTCTTGTAGTGAGGGGCCTAGAACTGAACACAGAAGTGCAATCTCAGCAGTTCCCAGTACAGGAAACAATCAGTTCCCTGATCCTGTTGGCCACACTATTGCTGATACAAGCCAGGATGCCATTGGCCCTCTTGGCCATCTGGGCACACTGCTGGCTCAAATTCATCCACTGTAGATTAACACTCGCTTTTCTGCTGGACAGCTTTCCAGCCACCCTGTCTCAAGCCTGTAGGATTGCCTGGGGTTGTTGTAGCTCAAGTGTAGGACCTAGCACTTGGCCTTGTTAAACCCCATACAATTGGCCTTGGCCCATTAGATAACTCATCCCCTAAAACTATTGATTTCCCTCCATAGCCTGTGAAGAGAGCCTAACTTAGCTTAGCTCAGTTGTAAATGTATGTTGACAGATGCCTTAAGGTCTGGTGAATCCCACTCTTGATAGTTCTAAGGATGCAAAGGGGAACTGAGGATACTTACAGTTTGCAGGAAGTGCCAACTCCAGATATAGAACAAGGGAATAGCTGTTCAAATTAGACACAACTGACAAATCAGCCTTAATTCAGCGAATAGCTAGTAACATCACACTCAGCACAAAAAGAACATGATGTTTCCTGTTCTCTGTGGGCTTTTTTAGACATGGGAAAAAATCTGATATAGCATAAAATTGTCACAGAAGACAGCACATGGCCGATGTCTTACATAGGTTTAAAGGAAATTCCCATGACCGCATTTGACCTTCCTGTGTTTTAAAATACAATCAGCATCTATATAGTTGTGCACCTGTGTTTTATTGTATACTTCACACATGATGAACCTGCTGAGTTATGCTAAAATTGGCAGGATGCAAGCTGATATACCCACCAAGGTAGGAGAAAAATTAAACTGTGTGTAAAATATGTACCTTCACTTTAACAAACTTGGTTTAGCTATGGCACAGAACACTCATCAGGGTACCAAACAGAATAGTCATTTCAGTGAATACAGAAAGAATGCCAGAATGTGGTTTTTGAAATACATGCTCTTGATACAATTCCCTTGTTGAGTACTTTCTTCAAGGAAATAAACATTGTTGGAAACTGTCCATTTTGCTACCAACTCATTCATGCACCTGAGTTTCAAATGGTTCATTTTTTATTCTGCTGGAGGAAAATCTTACACATAGGGGATAAGCTCTAAGCTACTGTCTGATTGTATGAAAAATAATACTGTCTCAAATCACAGATTTTTTTTTTGTTATTATTGAATCTTTATTACTTCAGTGAAAAGATTATATGACATGAATAATTCTTCTGATTGATAGATTAGGGCCAGAATGTCCAGACCCTTGCAGCATTGAGTATCTAAGACCCAATCTTACAAGATTCTTTCCCACTTTTAACACCAGGCACTGTGCTCTATCCTGTTGATGTCTCTGGAAACAGATGTCCAACACACAGTTAAGAACCTGTAGAAGTCTTAGAAGAGCTGGTGTTTTAGCTTTCAGGTTGTAAAATGTATGTTTTAAATAGAGCACTAAACCCCCAAAGCCTGGGTTCTAGTTTCCATTCAGATCTAGACTAAGTATTACTTAGTCTAGTTATCTGGGAAATTAATCATATCTCAGAAGAAAGGTGTACTATTTGACTGAATTGAGCAAGTTTAATTCCCAAGATAAAATGTACTCAAGGTACAACAAACGCTCTTATAAATGCTTTGAATTTAAGTAGGAATAAATCACACATAGAAATCAAACGGCCTTTTATTTGTTCTTTTATTTATTGACAGAATTATACTTTTGGTAATGAAGAGTGTAGATCCATACAAGTAGTGCTCACTTCATTGGTTTGACAATAATTTTGATTCTAAATGTTTTACTGTGTCTTCCTGCAGTTGCAGAATTCCTGGCTAAATGCTGAGGACACATTTGGTCTTGGCTGCTGCAGTTAGTAGCAACACTGTTGCAAAAGAAAGAGTGGGCAAGTATACATTGCCAATGTCTGTCTTATATTTGAGGCATAGGATCAGGAGGATGGATCGCAAAAGTAAGGTCTGAAACTATTTCATGGAAAATACGAATATGATTCCAGGCCTCTGCATAAGAGTTGCCTCCTGGGCAGAAAAAGGGGACCTAATCTCACCTAATGTTAGACAGTTGCAGTGTAGGTGCCTATCTTCGGGATAACCTTGTTCATAAGAACTAGAGAAAGAGATGCCTAAAAGTCATGACTGATTTTCCCTATCCTACTGCCTGTGTTAGGATGAGATTGAAAAAGCTGCATTTAAAAAAAGCCTGTTTCCCTGTTGACTACAGAGAGACCCTGAAGAACAGTTGAGCTGTACATGTCTACACTGCAATCATCTACAAGTTGAGGGAGGTGAATGTTACCTCTGTACCTCTTGTCCCAGGACCCCTCTCTGTCCCTGCAACTGAGTCAAACGGCAATATTCCTCTGCTGTGAAATACTTTTCTACAATTCTCTCAATCTTTCATCTAGCCTCCAGATAACATTGAAAGATGCTTTCAAGAAGCCTCAGTTTGAATTAGGTGCCTAACTTGAAGCTAGACAAACTTAAATTACCTGATGAACTGATGAACTGATATCTCATTGATTTAGACTTGATTTCTCTACCTTTAAGCAGCATGTGGGACAAAGCACACAGACCTCAAATCTATCAAATACTCACAGGAATGAAATATTGCATCATAGGTAGAGTGATTTTAAATTGTTGCAGGTTAACAAGTAGATTGTAGTTTTATCTACTGTTATGGAGAAACTATTGGAACCAGTGGTCCAAACCTTTGTTGTAACCACATTACAACGTTATTATCTTCTCTGAGGATGTAATGAGGATGAATTAGGCAATAATGCAAATCCCTTTATGCATAGGATCATTGTTTCTGTACCCTTTGGGTGCAAAGGCTAAGATAAAGATCTAAGTCTTTTCCTCTTCTTTCCAGTAGCTTGTCTCTTTGCATCCTAAGTTTTATGATTTCCTCAAGCTCATAAATCTTGTTCAAGAGTTTAGGATTGTAAGGAGAGAAAAATCACTCTATCAGGTGAATTTACTTCGTTGCTCCTCATTGCCCTTGTGTTCAATTATTTCCATCCCTAATGGTCTTGTTGTTTTCCCTGTATATAAATCAAGCTACACTGACCTTCAAAAGTAAGTATATGAAAATCTGATGCTTTCTTTATTGCCTGCTTGAGGATGAGCTACAGAGGTATTTGATGCTATTGGTGTCCAGGGAAAAGCACCTGAAAAAAAAGTTATCTTTTTCTAAAATTTTTTCTTGATACTGTCTGTACCTTCTACCCTACATCCTTAAAAAGAGAGATAGTGGCATCTTATTCTTGTTGTATTGGCCTGCAGTTGTATCTGGTCAGCAGATATCTTGGGCCATGCCAGGGGAGGTTAATAGATCTTGGGCAAAGTTCCATCAATTCTCTATCTCTTTCCCATCTAAATACTTGCCTTTTGAAAGATCCTCATATTTCACACTAGTAAGGCTTCCTATTTGCAGCTGTAATTGTTTTGCCGTGGCCTTCTTATTAAGAAACTGAATGGACAATTTTGGAGAGAGGAGATTTTAACTTATCTTTTTTTACACGGGAGTTTTCTTCTCAGTAAGTTGAACTGGAGTATAAAGCCCTGCTTTTTGAGTAAGTGCATATGAGTGCTTAAAAGAGTTGGCAGGATTTCTTACTCCTTTCCATTTCACCAACTGGAATGGTGTTTCAAACTTAACATGAACTGTTGGTATGCTTCCCAGTTCCTTCGTTAGAGCAAGCTTGATGGTGTCGCCTACTCATTTGATTGTCAGCTTTTTCCAACCCGTTTCTTTTTCTTGTACATTTAAAAGCACAAAAGAGAACAGAATCCCAGTTCTACTGGAGATCTTTGGGCATTGCTTTGTTAAAATAACAATAAATAATGAACTTCTGCAGCCTTTCAAGCCACAACAGAGTAGGTCAAATGTTTGAACTGAGGTAGAAAATCCCACATTGATTTGGAAATTGTATTTAAGGGTTTTTCAAAACATAGGACTATGTTTCAACTAGTGGAAGAGTCATAATTTTTATGAGGTCAATGTATCTCATACTGATTTAACTATTGCTGTTCATTTGGATAGTAATGATTTGGAATGAATAAGACAGCCAAAGATTTTCTAGTATAGATGATGCCTCTTCTACATGATTTGAAAAAGACCAAAGCTTAGAAGGAGGGAACATCAGAGACCGTAAAATAACATGGGCACAAGAAACCAAAGCATGCATCTCACAGGGAAAAGATGTTGCAGCTGGAGTACTCAGGATTTGTGCTTCGATTTGGGACAGCCTAATTAGGGGAAGGCATAATGCCAACTGCTCATCTTTGTGCAAATCAATTGGAAATTTTGTATACAGAGATCTTGGCAGCAGCACTCTATAGGTCAAAGAACATTTGTTTGCTTTCAATTGATTTTCAAGAAATGAGTGCTTTTTTCTTTTTAATTCATTTATAGAGTCTAACTATCATTGCATGTGTGTCTCTGAGAAAACTCACTAGCTTTGTCACTCACTGGCTTTGATTTGCCTTGTTTGATTTATTTCTTTTAATTCTTTGATTTTCCTTTTTCCATGGGGGGTGAACTTTGTGCTCCTGTTTCCTGGTCCATGGTACTGAAACCTTTTACACAAGAAGCTGGGACACTGACCACACAGGTGCAAGCTTCCACACTCTGTCCTGGCATGTTGTTTGTGAATACTGTTTTGCATTACCCAGACACCCCTGGTCTCATTAGATACCATTTAACAGTGCCAATGAGCACCAATTTTGACGACAACTTCTGCATCTTGACTGCTTACCTGCTTTGTGTTGGTTTGCCACTCGGTTTATTTAAGACAAACTTCATATAGGCATGTAGTAGTAAAAATACATTGGGTTTATTGTTCTGGAGTTGTGACACAAGGTAAAAGGCTCTGTAGCTCATCAAGTTGTCCACACTGTTCTCCTTTGTCCAAGAGTACTAGTACAGCCAGCACCTAGGAGGCTGACTTACACTCTTTCACCTCCACACTTTCCTGCTTTAGTAATTGCTTACTGGAGTAAAAAAATTCTGTGGTTAGAACACTGGATTAAGATCCAGGAAAGACATGATAACTCTTAACTTGGCCACAGATGGTCCTTCTGATCTTGGACAATGTTCAGTGTCTCTGTGATTCCTGGGAGAAAGAGCTCTTCTCTGTCTTACAGGAGTGTTAACAGAGAGTTACCTTGTTTGCGTTAAATAGGTCCTGCTGAAATTGTGCATTGTCTGAGGTGCAGAAGGTAACATATGAGAGTGAAACAGAAATTATTATTAGGGATGGGCTGAACACCAGGCCCAAGGCAACCAGGCTATGTTACTTGGTTTTGTAAAGATAAATTGATTAATCCTTATGAGATGCTGAGATATGTGGAAGCCTTAGAAAATCACAAATATAAATACACCAACTAGCAGAATATATACTTGCAGCATTCTGAAAACATCTGCCTTTTTTTTTTCTGAAAGTGAACCAATTGCTTACAGTATTTTTTTTTTTAATCTGCAGAATTACAGAGTGCAATATTCAGAACTGGGGAAAAAGGTTAAATTCAAATAAACTTCAGGACTGATTTTTTGACCAAAAAGATAGCCCAAGATGAAACTTGGAAGCTAATGTAATGGCCATTTACAGTGTGGGGGCACATTAGGGAGGGCTTTTTTTCCACTCACAGCTTTCCTTTCTAAAAAGTATTCAAATGCAAGAGCAACTTCTACTTTAGAAACACATCCAGAAGTAAATCTTCTTTCACCACTGCAGTAACAGAGCTAAGTCTGGGGGTGAGGAATTGCACTTGCAGTTCTCCATATGCTGCTTTGAAAGAGTCACCTTCACACAAAGTATCAACCTGTTCCACACTGCAAAGGTGAGAATGTCCTTTGCTTCCTGTAAAACACACCATGCTTCTGGTGCTTCCCCTTTTCTGCACTAATCAAAGTTCTTGACACTGATTTCTTTAACTACATGGGTGAAATTTGAATGAAAATTGACATCTCATCAGTTCCAATCTGACTGAATTAGCCTAGAACAGGATTTTCTTGATTTTCCAAAGAGCTCAGTGTCCTTTAGATTCTTAAATGAGACTTTTTTGCACAAACACTGAAGTACAAACCACAGTGATGAGGTGAGAAGTGTTTGTGTTTTTCTGAGTATCCAGCCAGAGACATCAAGAAAAAAAACCTCACTTCTCTGATTGACCAGGAAACCAACCTCCCTCACACAGTTAGTTTCTATTTTGCCAGTGTTTCTGGGAGATGGTGTACCTAGAGTGGCACACTAAGGACTTACACCAGTGGCTTACCTCAGGAACTCTGCAAATATGCTGGAGTTTTTGTAGTGTAAACAGATTCTGCAGGTGGATGTCTGGCTGTGAACAGCTTTGAAAAGTGCTTAGAAAGCTGGAACAGCTTCATGCTGGCATACAGAACCACAGAATGGTAGGGGCTGGAAGGGACCTCCAGAGATCATTCAGTACACCTCCCTGCTAAAGCAGGTTCCCCTCCATCAGGTCACACAGAAACATGTCCAGGTGGATTTGGAAACCTTCAGAGAAGGAGACTTCACAGCCTGCCTGGGCAGCCTGTGCAGGTAACCCTCACTCTCACAGCAATGAAGTTTATCCTCATTTTGAAGTGGAACTTCCTGTCAACTCAGTACTTTTAAACTAGGGACAGGCTTGGTTACTGCAATAAAAGGATCCCTTACTCACCTGACAGCTTCCAGAGGGAAGCAAAGACAGGTCTGGGGCATGCGAATGTGGATGTTGGAAGTGATGCTGGGAACTCTCTGATTTCATTACTCTCCACTCTGCTGAGCAGCAAATCATCTTCTTTCTACCCTTCTCTCCTAACTTCCCTTCTTAGTTACCTCTTTTCCCCTCCCTCTTTTTACAGAGAGTAAAATCACATCCAGGGTTTCTGCCTCATGATATATTTCCCTATGTTGGAGGAAATTATCGTTGTTTATGAATTCCAACTTGCAGAGACCAAAGACCTGAATGATAAAGACTTCTAGACAGAAATAAATGCATCAAAAGCCAAGGGAAATTATCACAAAAATAATCTATCTTGGTCTGTCATGTCCATTTTGCCTTGAGAAGATCAGAAAATCACACATACTTAGCCACATTGCTAACAGTAGTCCTTTGACTTCAGATTGGGCTAAGACCCTAACTTCTACCAATTTTTTTGATGTTGTCATGATGCAAAATGAAGTATAGATTCTTAGTAAAAGGCTTACTAAAGGCAGATAGAAAGATATTTGTACTAAATCTATGGACTTTTGTTGCTTTATCAAATTCAAACCACTTCAATGACAGTTTCATTTCTGTTTTTCTTCCATTTGCATTTGCTTATTTTTGGATGTTCAAGTGAGCATTCCTGAAGTCTACAGCCTTTCAGTCAGTGCTAGTCAGAGGAAATAAGAACAACACAGATTGACAAAGAAAAAAAAAAAACAATCAAAGAACCCTTCTTTAGAGTTATAAATCCCATTTTGATAAGATTGCATTTTACAGAATCACAAAAGCTTAAGGGTTGGAAGGGACCTTGAAAGATCATCTAGTCCAACCCCCCTGCCAGAGCAGGTCCACCTAGAGTAGATCACATAGAAGGGTCATCCAGGTGGGTTTTCAATGTCCCCAGAAAAAGAGACTCAACAACACATCTGGGCAGCCTGTTCCAATGCTCCCTCACCTGAACAGGGAAGAAATTCTTCCTTGTATTTCTTTGGAACCTCATGTGTTCTGGCTTATACCTGTTTTCCCTTGTCCTATCATTGGATATCACTGAGAAGAGCTTGGCTCCATCCTCCTAAAGCTAAGGAGCCCCAGTTCCCTCAGGCTTTCATCAAAAGGAGATGCTCCACTTCCTTATCATCTTTGTGGCCCTGCACTGAACTCTCTCCAGCAGCTCCCTGTCTTTCTTGAACTGAAGGGCCCAGAACTGGACACAATATTCCAGATGTGGTCCCACAAGGGCAGAGTAGAGGAGGAGGAGAACCTCTCAACCTACTGCCCACAGCCCTTCTAATACACCTTAGGATGCCATTGGCCTTCTTGGCCACAAGGGCACATTGCTTGCTCATGCTCTTCCTGCTGTCCACCAGGACTCCTCTTTAAGAGTTCATTCCCCAGCCTGTACTGGTACAAGGGGTTATTTGTTCCCAGATGCAAGATTCTGCACTTGCCCTATTTGAGCTTCATTAGATTTCTCCCTGCCCAACTCTCCAGCCTGTCCAAGTCTCATTAATGGTAGCACAGCCTTCTGGTGTGTCAATCACTCCCCTCAGTTTAGTATCATCAGCAAACTTGCTGACAGTGCCCTCTGTTCCCTCAGCTAGATCGTTAATGAATATATTGAACAATACTGGTCCCAGCACCCACCCCTGAGGGACTCCATGAGACATAAGCCTTCAAACAGACCCTGCACCATTGATCACAACCCTCTGCCTTCTTCCCTTCAACCACTTAACAATCTACCTCACTACCTGATCATCCAGCCCACACATTCTCAGTTTTGCTGTGAGAGATGGTGTCAAATGCTTTACTGCAATCAAGATAAACCACTTCCACTGCACTACCACCATCTATCCACCTGGTTACACCTTCATAAAAGGCTCTCAGGTTGGTCAAACATGACTTCACCTTATTAAAGCCATGTTGACTGCTCCTAATGACCCTCTTGTCCTTTAAATGCCTGGAGACAGTACCCAGGATAAGTTCCATCAACTTTCCAGGGATGGAGGTGAGGCTGACTGGTCTGTGGTTACCTGGCTTCTCATTCTTGCCCTTTTTGAAGACTGGAGTGACATTTGCTTTCCTCCAGTCCCCAGGCACCTCTCCTGTTCTCCGTGCACTTACTGAAGATGATGGAGAGTGATTTAGCAATGACTTCCACCAGCTCCCTCAGCACCCGTGGGTGCATCCCATTGGGGCCCACAGATTTATGCATATCCAGATTCCTCAGTCGATCCTTAACCCAGTCCTCATCAACCAAAAAAACCTCCTCCTTTAACTTGTCTGGGGCTCCTGGGGACAGTCTCCAGCAGTATAGACAGAGGCAAAGAAGGCAGTCAGTAACTCTATCTTCTGTGTATCCTCTGTCACCAGGGCACCCGCCTCATTCAACAGTGGGACCATGTTGCCTCCAGCAGTAGTTTTATCTGCAATGTATTTGAAGAAGCCCTTCTTGTTGTGCTTGACCTCCCTTGCAAGGTAGAACTCCAGTGAGGCTTTAGCTTTCCTAGTTGCCTCCCTACATCCTCAGACAACAGTCTTATATTTCTCTCAAGTGGCCATCTCTTCCTTCCATGATCTATATACTCTCTTCTTCCACTTGAGTTTACTCAACAGTTCCCTGTTTAAACATATGGATGTCCTGGCTCCTTTTCTTGATTTCTTACCTGCTGGGATGCTCTGATCTTAAGCCTGGAAAAAGTGATTGTTGAACAGAGACCAACTATCTTGGGCCCCTTTATCCTCTAATACCCTGTCCCACAAGATATCCCCCAGCAATTGCTTGAAAAGACCAAAATTGGCCCTGCTAAAGTCCAGGGTTGTGATCCTGCTTGGTATTCTGTTCCTACTGCACAGGATCCTGAACTCTACCATCTCGCAGTTGCTGCAGCCAAGACTGCCCTCAACCTTCACTGCTTCAACCAGACCCTGCCTGTTCATGAGCACTACAAGATCCAGTAGTGCTCCTCTCCTAGTCGGCACATCCACCATTTGCATCAATAAGTTATCATCAATGCATTTGTGAATGTTTCTGCTTTTGCAACAGTTGATGCATTTATTTTTTTTTACACAAAAAACTGATCTCCAGGCAACTTCATCTGAAACACTGGAAATATCTTTGTTCTGGAGTGAGAAAGACCTTTATCTCTGTGGGAACAGGTGGCTTACAGACCACTAGTGCTTGTCACCTGGGGTAGATAAGCCTACTACACTTGATCCTTTTATTTCTATCCTGATGATGCTGGCATGAAAATTTTACACACGTTTTCTGGTGAAAAGAGGTCAGTTTTAGTTGTCGTCTTAAATATAGTCGCAAATTTCAGTTGAGCATTTGAATACCCAGTCCAGACCTGCTTTTGTAAGTGAAGAAAATCTCATAGCCTCTTTTTGTACTGTTTTGGCACTTTCTTTTACGAAGGTGTCAGCCTCTGGCTTGTAGTGCAATTATTGCAGTGACACTGACACCTATATATTGGTGCTATTAACACTTCCATTTCATGTCCTCTAGATAAGAGATATCTCTTAGAAAGCCTTTGGTTGAGTTATTTCCCTCAGGGTGTGCCTGCAATGCAAAAATAAACAAACTGTAGGGTTTCTGGCTTTTTAAAGCTGAAACAAAAATCTTAGTTGTCTTTGTATGTGACACATTCAATGTGTGCTAATTTTCAGTTGAAACTGCATTTGTTATAGATGTTATTTAGTGTGATGGTGTTGCTAGAGAGACACAGGGAACTAGAAGAGTTCATATTAAATTACTGGAGGAAATTCCTCTTTAAAATGCAAGAATCAGTTCAGATTGTTTCAGTAGGTATAGAATCTGGCAGTGGCACTTTCTGGCTGACTAGCTCTTTGAATTTATGCTCCATCAGCTAGAGCCAAGAGGGAGAAGTTGAAAGACTGTCATGACATCAGTGGGCATTTTTGCCACTGAAATGGCATGGCTGTACGTGAGAGTAGATATTATTGCTGCTTAATAACAGCAGCTGTCCTGGAGGGAAGTAGAAGAAATGCCCTTGCTGTGGAATTTCCACATGGCAGAATATTTCAGTGTCTCTAGGACATTAGTAAAACTATAACCACAGAAGCTCTCTCAGAGGTTGATGAAAGAAAAGTTTGCATTTCACAAGGTCTGTTGCTTTATGCAGTTGCTTTAATCTGACATAAACTTTAGCTGCCATTTGTGCTGCCATGGGGTCATGTTCCCTCTTTATACCTATGCCTGCTGCTACCTCTCTTGTGGTGACATGAACTTTGATATGATTCATCATGAATCAGATGGGAGAACGGATGAAGCTGAAAAGTACCTCACCTGAAAGTATGATCTGCTGGGTCACTTGCATGTGCTTGCCCAACACTGGTGTTTGGCACAAGAGAGGCACTGAGAGCAAGGAGCAAGATGAAGGAATTCACTGGCCGTGGCCTTGGTTCTACATCGTACAGAATAAAGAAAGTGTTCTTCAATCACAGGTATTCTCAGAAAGTGCTTGACAACTCCTACTGCAGAAAGAAACTTGAGTACAGTCTTGGTTTGTCTAGTCAGAAGAGTGGGTGAGGAGCAGTCAGTGAATCTCAGGTCCTGACTGTCATGCCAGTTCATGACTCAGATACACAGAGGTGTACCGGGATCAACAGCAGGCTCAGATTTTCTCATAACAATTCTCATGAAGTGCTTAGTTCAGTCTGAATCAGAAGCAACTCTTTCATAGTCAGCAAAGTTATGCTATCATAAAACCAACATGACAGGACAATCAGGTCTTATGTCAAGAATTATCTGGTTTCTTCACTTTGAGCATTCCCAACCATTTTAGCTTTGCTTTCCATGTCTTCCCCGTGTGGTGTTGTCTTGTTTGGCAGACTGGGGTTGTTTGATTTTCTCCTGGTGCCAACCATTTGTCTCAATATTGGTTTTATGGCTTGCTTTGAGGAGCAGAGGGCTGCCAGTGCTCCAAGGCGGGTTGGAAGCCTCCCCTGTGTGTAGTCAGGGAGAATAGGTAGATGATGCCTTAACAGCAAGGTGGAAGAGGAGGCTTTGTGCTCTCTCCTTTGCTCTCACAGGCACTACAGTGAAAGTCTCTTAATGTCCCCTCTTCTGACTTGTCCTTTTCAATTCCAATTTCTCTAGTTTGAAAGGGATTTCTGTATTAATTACTTGATCTCCCCTCTTGAAATTTTCAAAGCAAACACCTAACAACAAACACACATACAGACATGAACACATCTATGCTTAATCTTTGCTACTCATATTTTTTTTAAAAGATCCTGAGTAGACTGCGGTTTATGAATCAACATAAGGTAGCATGAAAAGAGAGTAAGATAATAGTCCTCATATAAATCTCTTTTGCAGGAAAATACATTCCTTCATACTGAGAGCTCCTGAAATGACAAGTTTTAATAAGCTTGCTTCCACAATTTAAAAAGAACTTTCCACAGTATTGGTTGTAACACGTCTACCTTTCTCTCCAACCCTTGCAGCCTCCTGGTAAAAGAGTCACTGTCTCAGAAAATTCAAAGGTGCATCATCAGAGTTGCTACAGGACTTGAGTCAACTGTTTTAAGTTCATTTAACAATTTTTTTTTTTAACATAGAGGAACCATCAGATGCAACCTAGCAGATGTCCAGATATCAGTGTCATTTGCTGTCCTGCCTGTATTTTGAATATATTTTAGAGGGAAAATACTGTGTTTGGCTTTTTTCTCAATGTTGCTTTTTCTCTTTTGGACAGCTTAAGCTACATAAAGGATTGTATCCACCATAGCTTCCCATTGCTGTCAGTTGACTGAAAAGAAAAGCTGAGGCTAAATTTGGGCATGCTCTCTCTTTCAGAATACATTTAGTATGGAGCCCCTTTTCTTTCTCAATTCAAACATTGATTCTAAAGTGTATCCGTGAATCACTCTTAAAAGCAGCAGTTGTGGCCATTTCAAAGCATCATCTGCTTAACAAATTCCAAGCAGATTGACCTGTTTCTCCATGCTAAGACTGTTTAATTGACTTCTTAATTTTAGAGGATGCTTCCAGACAGTAGCTTTCTTATTTCTAGAGCCTGATTTCGATGCCCTCAAGTCAGTAATAATTTACCCCATATGTGCTAACACACCACTAAGTATGAACAAGAGTATCACCATCAAGCCTTACGTAAACTTGTTTCAGGCTCACCCAGTACACTTTGTTTTGTTCTTTCCCCACTCTTATTTCTTTCTTCCCTTTTAATTTTCTTACAGTCTTGTAATTTGTTTCAGCAGCTGATCCTGTGCTCTAGAACAACTTTCTGTTACTGCTCTTTGACTTTCCACATTGTTCCAGGTGGGATATTAGAGTAATGAAACCTGTTGTTAGTCAGGTGTAACGTTTAGGCACCGCTAGAGTAGCAAGAGATGTTGGGTTTACATCACCTTGAGGTTCCTCACTACTGGCTGATCTTCCACTGCCATGAGCCTCCAGATGTGAAGCTGGCAGAGGCAAT
Organism: Colius striatus; assembly: GCF_028858725.1. Lineage (NCBI taxonomy): Eukaryota > Metazoa > Chordata > Aves > Coliiformes > Coliidae > Colius > Colius striatus. The sequence goes on along the minus strand of NC_084760.1, from coordinate 68,594,354 downwards.
TGACTTATACAGCTACACTACGACAGAAATACCCAAGAAACTATTTTAAGCACCAAAAACAACATAACTTAAAGCAGCACAAAATTGACTGTGGCTCACTATGCAACTGCAGCTTTCTCTGCCCAGCACTGCCCTCTGCTCAGCCCACTGGGTCCTGGCTTTGCAGCCTGAGAGAGGGGGGAAGCAGGATCAGACAATGGAGACCTGCAGTCAGTTCTTAGTTGTGTCCAGGATTTCCTGTCACCTTGAATATGTCCTTTACTTATCTTCTGTTACTATTTCCATCTGTGAAACAGAGAGTACATGCTTCAGCTCTTCATGGAATCATTGTGAATGTAAACCCAAGAAAACATTCAAATACTATTATAATAAGTAATAATCCAGGTAATGTAGTCCATGATTGGGGTGGAACAGAAGTTCCTGTTTCTGCAGATGGCAAAGCTTATTCCAATTTATTTTTATATTCTAGAGGTGCTCCTGATTTCCTAATTAAGAGTTTAATAGGGAGAGCTCTGCCTCCCTGCCGATGCATTGGAACTCAACAGCAGAGCACGGGCAGCTCATGGGTAATGTCTGTTTGTTACAGACTTCTTGGGGTTTGGCTTCAGGCAAAACGTGTGTGTAGCCATTAAAAAGATGAACATGATATGTGGAAAAAAAAAGCATTTTGGTGCCATTAGAGACTCAAGAAGTTTTTTCTGTCCTGGGCTTGATCCTGTTCCCATTTGAGGTAATGGGAGTTTTGCTGCTAATTTCACAGGGAGCTGAACTGGTGTGAGTAAGCTAGCAGTAATATTTAAAGAGAAGCAATACCAACTAGGTAATCACTTACAGAGCACCTTGGGGAAGGCAAACATATTTTGCACCTTTCTGTCTGAAAACACAAGACTCTGACTAGGCCACATAGCCAAGAGTGGACTGCAGAAATTAATTAGTGTCTGATGTTGGGGTTCACTAAGCCTTAGAAAGAGGCTTTGTTCCCCTATGGGTGCTTTTATCTTCCTCTATGCTCCTTCCCAAAGGATCCCTGCTATTCCCCTGGAAACCTACCTCAGGGCTTCTGTCTGAGCTGGAGTCCTTGATTTACCCTCCCACCATCACCATTTTTCTTCAACACCCATCCTGTTTGCAGCAACACCACTTCCAGTACTTAGTGCCTTGTAACCCTGCTGCAGTGCTGCTGCCGCTGCTGTATCTTTGCACTACAGGGCTACCAAGAAGCAGTGGCAGAACTGAAGTAGCTTGCTGCGATGTAAATGGGAAGGTACTCTAGGCCTTAAATATGACACCTGCCTTGTTGCTCATGAGCCCTGTATTACACTGTTTCTAAGCAGCTTCCCAGCACATGTAGGACAAGACTGCTGTAGGTCAGTCCCAAGGAGATGATTTCTGCTTACAAAGTCTTTGCGCTGGCCTGTCCTGAGTGGGATGCCTTGTGCCACAATTGTGAACAAGGCTGGCAACTATGTTTGACTTCCTCAGGAGCAGCCCGTGCATGAAAGGGTGCTGGCTCCCACTCCCACCTTTTGTCACCACTGTACAAAGCAGATCAGTGCCTGTGTTGCCACATTGCATGCAGTGAAAGCAACTGTGCTCAAGGAGCTAGACAGAGGCGGCAGAGCTAAAGCTGGTTTGCTATATTTAGCACTTAACCAGAGTAAGCTACACTTTGCATGAGGGAAGATGAATCTTTCTTACTGCTCAGGACAGATTTAGGAGTATGCATAGCAGCATTATCTCATGTTACTATGTCTTCATTATTGCAACAGTGGCCTGTTTCGACTGGCTGTAAGACAGCACTTCATGAGACATGAGGCGTAATTAAAATTAACATTCAACTGCCAAAACAAATAACCAGACTAAATGCATTTTCCTTTATTTTGATCTGTCTTTGTTCTCCTACTGTGTGGAGTTACATGGTCTTTCAGAACTGTGTTCCCAGCCCTTCTCAAGTTTGGAGTAACCTGGTCAAGAGCTGATGATCACTTCTGCATTGAGCGTCTGGGCTTAGCTCCATCCACAATAAGAATATATGCAAAATGAGGTGGGAGTTCCTGTTTAGGGAAAGGTGAAAGGCATGGTGCAAAAAAAGAAAAAAAAACCAAAAACAAAAACAAAAAACCAAACCAAATAAATTTACAGCTTTTCTATAGCTTGACATGGAGTAACAGTGTTTTGACAGGTGAGGCAGTATAGCTCACTGCACTGAGAGAGAAACTTCTGAGTAGCCAGAATCTCCCTTTGTATGTGTATGAAAAGGCAAGTAGACTAGAGAAAGAAAGGATTTTCTCCTAGTATAGTCATGCTTGCTCAACAAAACTTAGAAGATAGTATCTACAGAAATACCAGTCTTTCAAAAGCAACAAGAATTAGAGCGTCACTCCCTCATGTACTGATTCTGTGGAAAACTGCCTGGAAACCTGATCCACATGCATGCTCATTTTTGGCTATTATGCAAAGAGTAATTACATTATCAACCAACCAGTAAAACAGGCAAAAACCCGTGGTGAATGCTACTGTTCCACTGATCTGTTTAATGGATGAATGATCTTTTCATTTCATCTTCATCTGACTTGTAAAGAAAAAAAGGCAAAACAGAACAGCAGCAATAAAACTGCTGTTTGCATTGTTCTATGAGAACAGAGACCAAGTCTGCACTAATAAATGCATGTGACTAAATTTAGCACTGCATGGACCTATGTCCTAAAAGCAGTACAGCCTTGTGACCATTAAGTTGCTGGACTCCAAAGACCTACCCCTCAGCAATTTGCTGTTTTTGGTATTGCATTGCACTGCCTGACTGGCACACCTCCTCTTCTGGCTCCAGAGCAACCTCACCAAGTTTAGGCCTACTCCATGATTATTTGTAAATGTAACCAATCTCTGAAGCAGTATGCCATTTTTCATGCAGGGAGAACCAAGGGAAAAGACTAATGTTGTCTGGCATTTGAAAGCTGGTTGCTTTACCTCTCTCTCCTTTTCAGGGTACCAGATTCTTGCTGTACGACTCCAAAAGAAATCTCCCTGAAGAAAACTAAAAGACTTCTACAACACCAATAAACTTTCAATCAGGCCAAAATGGCAAGGTTATGCTGATGCCTGGCTGCTCCAGTTCTCCTATGTCCGCAGTGTTAGGCTGTCTGATCCACTATTTGACATAAAGTAACCTCCTATGGAAAATGGAAAGAACAGTAACAAATGGACATGATAAAACTGAGAAGAGAAAAGCTGTGCTTTTAAATTTCTCAGATAAACAAGGAGTTAAACATAAAATAACTACAACTGAAAATATCAGGGCTTAGCTAATGCCAAATGTGTCTATCATAACTCCCCGTGGTGCCCCACCGGTGATCTCCCCAGCCCAGAGAACTTGAAGTACCTCTCTTTTTCAGGCCTGGCAAGGGCAATGTGCCTCCTCGTGACTAGATCACTTTAAGCAACCTAAGTTGCTGTGGGTAGCAGAGCTGCTGCAATTTACACCAGCTGGCTGAGGAATAAAGCCTCTGTTATCATGTTCCCTCTTGGGCTGACTACCCCAAACTTTTACCGCTCAAACCTGGTGTTGCCCTTGTGCAGAAAAACCTGCCCAAAATGAGCATGCAACTGCACAAAGCTGCTGTTGCCATGGCTCTTTTAGGATACCAAGCCTCACTGCCAAATTCATGCAAATGACTCATTGGTGCAGAACAATATCAGGTCAAAGAACTCCACAGTTTGGTCTGAATCACTTATAACTTAAGTATAAGGAAGCCTAGAGGTATTTGCAATGTTTCTTCTGTGGCCTGCTCCTCTCTGAAGCAGAGTACTCAGTGAATTCACAAGTTTTAACATAGCATCAGAAGAAGCATAAAGGTAATGCCAAGTGCTAGGCAGAGTCACAGCAGAAAAACAAGCCTCGCCAAACTGTTAGATATCTCATGATAGATGAGTCAGAACTTTTTGTTTCCTGCCACAATTACCAATTTGGCAGGCTGAAAAATAAGAAAATGGAGGTATGGATGGCAAGATATAGGTTGTGATGCCCACCGCTTTATGAGGTAGATGAAAGACAAGATAAGGCAATTACAAAATACCAGGAGACACATCATGTGGGCAGTGGGTGTGTCCAGGTTCTTCAAGCATTTCAGCAATTAAAATCTGAGTTATCATTCTTTCCAATGGTTTTCAGTGAGTAGAAGCAGATGCCTTCTGCAAAGAGAACTAGTAGATACATCAGATACTTGACATATCTGGCACCAAATGAAAGGCAAAGATTTAGGCTCTAGTGATCCTGAGCTTGCATCCTTTGTGAAAGTGTAGAAAACAGTGTTATCAGTGAGATGTCACAGCATGGAGCAAGAACAGGAGTTCAGAGGCCCAGGTTCAATATTACTCACCTTTGCTTCTCTCATGTGAGCCAGATTAACCAGTGAATTTATTGTCACATGTATGTGATCCAAGTAAAGGTTCAGCATCTACCACAAAACCCCAAAGATAAAGAGCTAAATACAGCTTTGAGCCATGTGTGAACCATCAAAAGTAAGTGAATTTGCATTTTGATTACACTAGGTATAGTTTGGCGAAGTAAAACAAATGACTTCTGTAAGATTTGTGAATCCTCTTGTGAATTAAAACATGCTGTATTTCAACTTCAAATGTTGGTCAGAAGAGCAATGCTATATAATAGCCTACTGAATAAGCCGTGATTTTTTCTTGTTCATTCTGTTGTTTCAAACTGAAAACCTTAAAAACATAAAATGGGAAACGCGAGGTAAAATAGGGGCTTGGATTTGATTGGTACAATTTGAGAGGTAACTCAACAGCTTAATAGCAAATTCACAACATCCATACATGAGGACATTCTTGACAGTATGGCATCTACATTCTCCTGTATTTCAGGAAGGAATTTGGTATGAACTGAAAGGGAAAAGAATTCAGAGAAAAGTGATGCCGATTATAATGAGAAATGAAAAACAGATCAGAGCAAAAAAACCCTGTTGAGTGTGCTATTTCCTTTATAAATGAACTGATTGAGGAGTAACAGAGTGAGAGTGTATGTACCAGCACTGATCACACAGCATGAACTTTTCACTATAGTGGACAAAAGTGTAACAAGATACATTAGCTGAAAGGCAGACGGTTCAAACTAGGAATAAGGCACACATTTTGAAAGTAATTGAAACAATTTACCAAGGACTTTGGTGAATTTTCCATCAATGAGAATACATGTAGAATGACTGGAAATTTTTCAAAAAGGCACCTAGTTAAAACAAAAATTAATTCACCGAAGTTCAATGGCATGTCATTTACAGGAGGTCAGGCTAGATTATCACAAATGGGCTTTTAGGACTTTAATTTCTAAGAATTTATGGGAGATTGAAAAAGTATTAACAAATTTTTTTCCAGTAGAATGTCCTTAACAATGACCAATCTCTCTATCAATGGATTTTCCATGCTTTCCATCACTGCCTTAAGTCTTTCCCAAATAAATTAGATTACTATAGGAAGATCAATAGTGGTTTCATAGTGTCTTCTCTTTTTCAGCCTGCCTCAGCTATTGAAAGAGCTATCTAGTCTAAATATATACAAGCTTTAATTTCATTTGAGAGGCAACCCATACAATTATATCTCATTAAACATCTTAAATGTTTTAATGAAAGCTTTAATGAACATAGTAAAACTGCCAACTAAGAAATGCCAAAACCGTAAAACTTCTTAAAAAATTAGCTCTGAACATTTCTCTATCAAGAGCTAAGTAGTTTTACAAAATAACTTTGTTTACAGTTCTAATTTCAGATTTTTTGAAGTTAGTCAAGTGCAAAAGTTCTGTCTGGACCATGTGGAAAATAACCTTTACATGCTTCAATAGCTCTGCTGATTTTCTTTCATCTTTCAAATACTCCCAGCTTGTCATGTGCTAAAATCAAGTCTGGAAAATGTCAGTCGCAGACAAATTAATAGCAACCAAAAAAGAAAAAAAAAAAAAAAGAAAAGAGGAATGGTCATATTAAAAAACTGAACTCAGTGATAATTATAATGGAATTTTGATGCATATTATCAGTTTGCCTGACCTAAGATCCAGACACTGAGAGTAGACTGACAGCAGAAGTTGCTCTGGAGATGGGCTGAAGCAGCCTGTCTCCTGATACTTAGGCTGTCTTTTCTCCCTAGCTGACTTCATTCGTATGCCTCATCATGCCAATTCACTCCAGTCTTTTCCCCTCCCTCCTCAGCAGAGTCAGATGTTGCAACCTATTTGCAGTGACAAGATTCCCTTAATGGGTGAACTTTCTGTTACCTGGCAGGAGAAATTCCTTGGGAATGAATACATTCTCAGTATCTGTGAAACAGCTAAGGGATTAGAGATGTCTTTTCAAGTCATGGAAGGTTTCTGATAAAGAGCACAGCAGTGCTCTGCTGGAAATGGCAGAAGAGTACCGCTCCCATAAAAGACTACAGGAGACGGAACATCCATGTTAGATATTGCATATTATTGCCCCAGTCCCAGTGAAAAGTGATGTATGTGATGGCTGCAGATTTCATGGGGCTTATGCAAGTCAACTCATGCTGCTGCAGAGTGGTTATATGTTACCCAGCATGACAATGCATAGAGAATTCGGTCTGGAAATATCCATGGTACAGAGAGATCAGCATGATGCAAGATAAATTCACTTTTCTGCCTGCCTCTCTTCTTTCAGGTCCATACTCTTAAGGTTTTGCGTCCATTGAAAGACCCTCAGGTGGAACCTGTGGTAGAAATGTGTGGAGCCAGGCACACTCTTGTCTCATCACCTCTAGAAGAAAGCCATTTGATGGCTTTCCAACAGCTCCGCAGCAGAGGAGAGCTTACTACTGCCTTGCTTTACCATAGTCTTACCCTTGAAGACACATCCACTGCCAGGACACTCAGGTTCCGCTTCCTGTTACATTCAACTAGAGTGAACCTAGCTTATTGACTGAAGTGAATTTCAGGTGAATAAACAAACAAACAAACAAATAAAATGATCTGTCACAAGTTAAACATTGAAGAATTAGTGAAAGAGTGTGGACTTAAAAGAACGACTCTTTATACAGTGAATGGAAGCCAAAATGTCTGTGAATTTCATTTCAGAATCCAGCAGAAAAACTGCCAGCCTGGTTATAGTAAAGATGATAATATTACATTGTTTAATCTTATCTGGATGCATTCCCTCCAGTGGTTTCCTGCTGGCAAACCACAGAGAAGAGAGGCAGTAGTAAGTAAAATAGAGGAAGTGAGATGAAATACAGTCTGCCTCTTTGGTTAATAGGGGATTCATGTGAAGGATATTGCTAATTAAAACCAATAGTATTTTTGTCCATCTGGGCTTTCAAAACCAGTTTCAGAGGATACAGAGGACGTTTTGTTTCACTGAATTGCTCATAGTTTAGAGAAGCCACTGGGATGAAATATTAGTATGGTGGTAAACTGCTTGTGCTTTAGAGAGCAGCACTTGAAATAGGCACTTTACAGATTGTGAGTACATGATTTCACCACATAATGTCTAAATGAAAGGGCAGCTTGGGGTTAGAAGACGAAAATGCACCCTCAACCTATTCTGAGGTACAAGAAACTGCCAAAGAGTAGTGGTTACTGGAATAAGAACTCTCATGTCCCCAGGCTATGCCTGTGTGGCTCCAGGGCTGCTGGATCTACAGAAGCATGAAGTCTGGGGATTTGTCTGCAGTGCTGGCCTCCACACCAGCCTGTGGATAGCAAGGTGATTCATAGGGAGAGCAAGAAGCCAGCACCTGCCTCCCTGCTGGTGCTCACAGCTTTCCTCTGGTGTGACCAGAGGGAGTTGAGGTTGCTCCAAAGACCTAGCCAGAATTCCCTTATAGAGCATCTCACTTCATTAACTGCATCAGGAAATGCTGAGCAACGTCAGCAAAAAATTTGTAAGTGAGATGACATCTTTATATGTCGGTGAGATCTTGTACTCAGAGCTTACTGACTTCACCTGGATTCTAGGCTTGTGCCCAAGGCTGAGGAAACAAACCTAAACTTTCTTCAGCTTGCCTATTCATGAGTACCTTGTGTCAGCAAAACATGCCTCATCATGTGGCTACCGGATGTTTTCTCCACCTCCACCTCCCGTATCACTTCCAAGGATCCCACTTTGACCCACTTCCCCAGTGACAAATGTAAAAGTCCACTTTTGTTGTTAGAGTTGTCTTTATGTCACTGGAAACAGTCTGTAGGAGTGATGTTGGAACAATTGTCCATGTATTAATAGTGTCTGAAAACTGGCTTCAAATGTGGCTGAGCTGGGTACTTTGAAATGAAATACGAATGGAAGAGGTAAAGAAAAGATACTGCGGGAAAAAGCCGGCATCCCTCTTAATTAGAGCTGTCCAAGCTGTGGCCTGTGGACTGTCTTTTGTTTGGCTTATGTCTGTCTTCTGTTCATACATTACCTGACACATAGCTGAACTGTTATAACACCTTCTGGGTGCATATTGTCAAAGGCTGAACTGTCCTGCTTTAAGTGAACTATCCGAAATTTACAGCAAGTGAGTGTCCTTCACTAGATAACTCAAGTTAAAAACATGCATTCTGAGAGATTTAGAAGCTGAAGGAAAGAAATCAGTCTTCTTATTCTTCCCACTCTTTTCAATTACATTGTTATGTTTGTCAGCTCTTAGTTTAGGCAGGGGATTCCTCTTACCCCATTTGCTCTTGCATTCTTGAGGCTTGAACAGTCCTTTATTGTTTCAAGAAGCTCCTGTTTACCTCTTTTCACCTGTGTTCTGGTTTCTGGCCCTTGTTCTTCTCTTGTTGACTCCCTGAGGGTACACAGATGGTAGCTTGGAAGCCAAGAGGAATGATACTGGAGGAGTGAGAGAGTGAGGGGAAAAAAAAGTAAGAAGGAAGAAAAAAAAGTGCAGTGATCTCAGTAAGCCTCCAGACTCTCCTAACAGCAAAACCCTAATATGTATCAGTGTGCTGGATCTTGTCGAGATGCAGGTAATGTATCATTTTGGGAATGCAGTCTAAACAACATTTAGCCTGTTGGCTGTAAACATTGAGAGCTGTTAAGGTGTCACAGTTCCATCATGAAATACATTCTGTCAGCTGAGCAATACAGTTTTATTCACAAGCAGTGGCATAGTTACTCTGCTCTTTAATGGTGGACATCAGCCTCAGAGGCACCATGCAGTAGGATGCCCCAGCACTTCTTTTGTCCAAGTTAAGCCCTCTCACACAGGCTGCGGGCACAGTGTGCAGAGGGGTGAGTTCACCGTGTTTGCAGCAAGGAGTTAATCTCTCCACTGCAGTCTGGTGGGGATTGACTAGCATTTAATTTTTTATTATTCAGAGGATAAGGAAACGCCATGACTTGCAGATAACTTCAAGCAGGTTTGCTTTTTTTCTTTTTAAGCATAGTGTTCTTTGGCACAGTAGGTGAAACATCAAAATATCCTTGGAGAAATCTGATTTGCATCCGCAGCGCTTTATAAAATGAGCCTTTAAAAGAAAACCCAGCGAGTGAACAGAGGTACCGTCCTTGGCGCAAAAATATTCCAGCGCTGTTTGTTACCTATGAGTACCGTGCGCTACCAGCTTCCTAAACTGGCACGTGAAACGTAGCTCGACTCAAAACACATGGGTCAGCGTCACCGACGAGAACCAGGCAGCCGAGAGCCAGTCCCAGCAGAGTTGGGTTAGCCGTGGCAGGGGCAAACGGAGCAGGGCGAGAGAGCAGCCCCCGCTCGGCACCGGCAGCGGCAGCAGCAGCGGCAGCGGCGGCGGCAGGGGACACCTAGCGGCCGATGGAGGCTCGTACAGCCTCGCCTACAGAGACCGTCCTCGTTCGGACGCAGGCTGCAGTACTGTGCCGTGTGGTACCGTACCCTGCCATGCAGTGCCGCGGGGCACCCGGTAAAGCCTCCCTTTCCCGGGAAGAGCTCGGCAGTGAGCTCTGTCAGGGCCTGGCAGGGAACAGAGGGCTGGCTGGCTGACAGCCCTGCTCGGGCGGCCGGCCTGGGACCGACGCTGCCGAAAGCAGCCCTTCGCTGGAGAGCATTCCGAGTAGCTCGGTATTAAGGCGGTCTTATCAAGTGAGGGAGGGATATTAACGACTGGGTGAGGAGCTGTTCGCGCAAACCCGAGCAGAAGGACTCTAATAGCTAGCGTGGTGTGGGGGTGTGTGTATTTTAGCTGAGAAGATCGAAAAAGTGAAGAGAAATGAGGAAGGACTCTTGCTAAATAAGATCCTGAGAGAGACTGGAGAACAACTGTTCTGGACATTCGGTTTTCCTCCAGAGAGACAGATGTAGTGTGCAACATGAATGACAGCAAGGAGAGAAAATTCAGCAGTTGTTGCAAAGAGTCTGAACTCCAGAAAGGCAGCTTGTCCTCGGAGCAAAAGGGACTCCTTGGAATAAGCAGCCAGAGCACTCCAATAATGAGAACTTGGCCAGCACAAACATCAGAGACAAGTCCTGCCGTACCACACTGTGCACACTGACACCTCTCCTGATTCCTCGTCTTGCCATTGACATTTTCTGGGCTAGCTTTTAAAGGAATGAACCTTCCAGGAAGGACATTGTCCATATAGCATGATTAAAGTAGAAAAAAAATACACTTCACTTGCAGTGTTTTGTTTTGTTTTGTTTTGTTTTTTCTTTTTAAGTATTTTTCTTTTTCTGAGGGATATAAAGGATAATATTAAAAAATATCATTTTAGCCAAAGCAATATCAGTCAAGAAGGCATCCAAACACTAATGAACATTTGCCATTGCTTTTAGAGTAAATGTTGACACCTGCAAAGTTATTCTAAAAAGCCTATGCTTAAATTTATGATAGTAGACTGTATTCCTTGATTGAGAAAGCACATTAAAGGAACAGTTAAGTACAATAACCTAAAATCTAGCCTGCCCTGAGTGTTTTGGACCTTTGGCATACATTTGGCAGTTCCTTTCCACTAAAACCCTCTGCTTAGTTTCCAGCAAAGGACAGGCAGTGAGGAGAAGTTAGTGGTGTACTTGTCAACATGCAGCCTCCTTGCCAGAGCTGAGCAAACTGGTACAACCAGAAAGTTACATACCCATGAGAGGTGGGCGCAGGCAGAGGGGAAAGCAAGAGAGAGAGGACTGGAAAAACATTAAAGAATCCTGGGTTGTTTTGGTAAGGTTCTGTAGGAGTAGACTTTATTCCAATGACATTGCAGGCCCCGTAATTTAGGGTAACAGATGGGAGCAGCCACATCAGTCCTGATAACATCTTCTATTTTGCAACCTCTGTGTGGAAGTGATTGCAGATATGGCCCCTTGCAGAACTGGCCTGCAGAGTAGAAATGGGGAAATTCAAATTCAATAATCAGACTTTGGTTTGTTTACCAGAATACATGGAGGAGGTTGGAGGAAATGAGGATACCTAGCCACGGCTTATTTGGCAGGCAAACTAAACACGTTCAGGGCCATACAACACAGAGCCAAAGCACCGCTGCTCCCGACCTTGTGCAACTTAGGACAGGTATACAGGAGGCGGAGCTCACAAGGCGATTCTGAGGACTCCGAGGGAGCCTGTTTCTTCGCTTATAGGTATCTCCGGTTTAAGGCTCAAGGTCCGAGCGGGCGCTGCCGGACGCAAACTGAGAACGGAGAGCCTTTAGTTCTCAGTTCGCGTTCCAAGAGGGTGTCATCTGGGCTTTCGTTGAGGCACTCCATCCCCATGGAATGGCTCAGAAGCCCGGTCACGGCGCTGCTCGCCACCCCGAGAACTCCCAGGGGAAGGAGCCGAGGGGTCGCAGAAGTCCGAGGGCGGACAGGCTGCAGGAACGTCACCAGGGCGGGTGCGGGGGCGCCAGGGTGGAGAGGCCGGGCCAGGCGGCGTTGTCCAAGGTCTTGAAAGAGAAGACGAGGGCCCGTGCGGGGCCGAGCCCGTGACCCCGCGCTGCACCCGCACCGCCCCGCCACGGCGCACGCCGGGGGTCGGCTGGGCACGGGGTCGGCTGGGCACGGCAGCGGCTGCGGGCCCGATGCAGCTGAAGGACCGGGCCGGCAGTCCGCGCTCACCGGCACGTTGCCGGGGAGGGCCCTTGCTTGCCTGCCTTCCCCCCTCCCTTCCTCCCTCCCTCCCTCCCTCCCTCCTTCCTTCCTTCCCTCCGTCTCTCCGTCCCTCCACCCCACCTGTTGCTCGCTTTCGTTCCCCGCCTGGCCCCGGGGCTCCCCTCCCGCGACCCCGCCGGGGAGGGCGAAGGAGGGGGACGCGGTGAAGGAGGCAGTGGGCACGCCGCGGGGCGGGGCCTGGCGTTTCGGTTGCGCGACAGCGCGAATGACCAATGGGGAGTTGGCATTCCCCCGGGGCCGGGCCGGCGAAGCCAGTGTGAGGCGGGGCCGGGCGAAGGGGAGGGGCCTGCGGGTGTGCGAGGGCGGGCGGGAGCGCGTGTGTGTTGGTGCTGCCGCCGCTCCCGCCCCTGCCGCCGCCTCTCCTGCCCGTCCGGCGGCTGAGGCGCACTCGGGACCCGGCGGCGGGCAGAGCGCGAGGCAGCGGGCGAGCCCGCGGGACCCCAGCGGACGACGCTCCTTCCTCCTCCTACCCCCCCTCCGCCCCGGCTCCATTAGTGGCTCCAGCGCCCCGCAGGCGGCGCGTCCCGCCGGAGGGGGGAGGAGCGCGCGCCGCTGGCGGGGAGCGGAGCGGAGCCCGTGTGCACGGCGGAAAGGCAGCGGCGGGGGGCATGGGGCACCCACGGCGCCAGCAGCCGGAGCGCGGCCAGCAGCAGTCGTAGCATCAGGTAAGGAGCGGCGGCTGCCACCGCGTCTGTGCCCCGCTGCGGTGGGAGGACGGGGAGCGGTGCCCGGGGGAACGCGGGCATATGAGTCCTTTACCTCCCGGGAAGGTGTCTGAAACAGTTTGGAGAGGGAGGAGGGTCCCATCTCCTCTCCCCTCAGGTGTCATTGGGAGGCAGATTCGGCTTCTCCGGGTTCAGCAGGAAGACAGAGGGCTGTGGGAGGCGAGGAGCGGCGATAAACCTCGGGGCCCCCTTCCCGACCAGCAGCCCATCCTCGCCCCAGCCGCGATACCGTCCCCGATGCGGCGGCCGCTCGCTCCCGCACGTCGCCTGTATAAACAACGTTGTGATCTGCCCCATAACTAACACGCTCTGTGGCCGTGGGGACGGCAGGGCTGCCTGTCGGGTCGCCAGGCACCTGCGGGACCGGGCTGCCCCCAGCTCTAACAGCCCGGCGCCCGCTCACGTCGCTTCCGTCTCTGAAGCACACTTCAAGAATAATGGCCATTAGGGAGTGAGTTTGCCTGCATGGGACGTCTCTGGGGTATAGCTGTTTCTCAGAGCAGACGGAGAGCAATGGAGACTGCCACTTTGGGGTTTGCAAAGGGAAAGATGTTCTAGCCCCCAAGGTTTCCTGAAGTGATTTTAATGCTGTTTACTTACTTATTGTATACCCGGCGCAACCCGTATCATTTTCCACTCTTTGTTACCTTGTAATACTCTGAATACGTGTTCAGCGGTCCCTTCTCCAAACTTGGTCTTCAATTCTTTACGTGATAGTCCGTTGAGATCAACTTAGCTCTAGGTTTTGTTTTCCTGGCTGCGTAGCTGTTCTGCGGTGCTCCGCAGCGTTTTGCCGAGGCGGTGTATGTACGTGCGGTGTGCGTATGGCCGTGTGAATGGGGAAGTAGCATTACGCAGTCTTGACAAAGACAACTCTGAAGTTGATGAATTTCAGATATGGCTGTTAGCGTCCGCGAAGTAAGTCAGTAAACTTGCTTAGTACTTGATGATGGATTGTTTTAACACATTAGGAGTTTCAATATTTGCTTTCAGCCTGGCTTTACCAGAGGAAACGAGTTTTATTTTTTGTGATGCAAAAGACATGCAAAGTTAAGGAGGATTGCCTATCTAAATTCTCCGGAGCTCTTTTGTGCGCAATTTTCACTTCTAAAAGTTAACACTAGATGGCTTTCTTATATCAGATATCCCCAACAGAGAAGGAAAGCGTGTAATGTGTCTCTGCAGCCTACTATTTCTGTATTTATCTACTTTTTTTTTCTCCTCTGCATGAATGGTAAACTACCGTCTTGATCAGTTCTGCACTGACCAGACCAGAGCAGAATTGGAAATTTGCTTACTAGCTGACATAAGTCATTGTTTTGGTCAGCTCATCTTGCTGCTTGTAGACATTATTTGATATATGTACTACCAATATTTAAAGGAAGTTTGTCTAGTTGGAAGGTAGCTCTGCAAAATATTTAGGTTGCTTTAAAGTAAAGCAGCAGGATAAAGGGGGATGTTTGAGAATGTTTAAAAAGAGGAAGCTCATCAAAGTAACGGAGACCGAATGGATTTTCCACTGAAGGACCATAGTGCATTAATACTATTTGTTCAGCTATTTTTACCCAGATTCCGTACATTGCTCTCTTAGATGGAAGCATTTTGAGTTGAATTCAGAAACATAGTGCATCACAGCCTGCTGGATCCAGGAGTGCCTAGGCCTGATGCCTTATTAATCTATTTCTTTTGGTGTTTTTTCCAAAACTGTGCCTGTTGTCAATGGAATGTATTATTTGCTCTCTGCTTCTTTTGTAGTAGCTCTGAAATGCTTCAATCTTAAATTTGATCTTTGAAATATCTTTTATTATGGATGCAAACATGTTTAAATCATCAAGAGCTCTAATGCATTATGGATACTTAAAACATCACTTAGGCTGCACAACAGTTGATTTATGGTTTATGTAGCATTCATGTAAAGCTAGATTTCAGAGAGACCTCTGAATGCATTGTCTTGGTTTTGCATACCCTGTGGGTATGGCCAGCAGCATTCGGACGTAACAAGGAGGAATAGTTGTTTGTAAGGGTGCCACACTGTTTCAGTAATTGTATTAGATCAATTAAAGATTGTGTCATTCATATATACTAGGAGTATAATGTGAAACCTAAAAATAAACAAAACCTCAATTCTTTGTAGCTCATATTTGCTTACTGTGCAAATCTGATTATTTTTAAATGTTTCTGTTCTATTTTTCCTTAAAGATAATATGGGTTTTTTTACTATAGACATTTACTGACATACCATTAGTGAAGTGCATTGTGAAATAGTCATGCACATGAAGAGTCAAATGAGGAACTAAGCTAAGCAGTGGTCAAACAGGCAAAACCATCTCTTTCTTTGCTATTTGACCTTTACAAGTGAACTGAGGCCATTAATTTTTTTTTTTCACTTTCATCTTCATATTGG
Organism: Colius striatus; assembly: GCF_028858725.1. NCBI lineage: Eukaryota > Metazoa > Chordata > Aves > Coliiformes > Coliidae > Colius > Colius striatus. Next base: position 68,579,153 of record NC_084760.1, on the reverse strand, counting down.
ACATAGTGATTAGGAGTTGCACCTGAGCTTTTTATGTGTATATCAGCAGCTCAAACTGCAGGAGAAAGTAAATATTTTTTTCTCCTTGCCTTGTTTGGAATTAAGATTATATTTAGATGGATAGATGTTAAAATATTTTCAGTAGGCTCATACCTTTTGCTGATGAGTGATCTGGTTTGGTAATATTGAGTGAGAAATGCTATGTTATTATGAAAATGTAAGTTAGAGATTGTGGAAAGAGGGTGGGGCGCTGGGTTATCTAGTTTCTCACGTTAGTCATCCAACTGCCAACAGTAGCTGTATTGACAGAATGAAACAAAATCGTGGTTTGACAAATGCTCTTCTCCTTCCATGCAATTTTGGCTTTGCAATTGAAAAAGCTTTAAAATGTTTGGACTGTGAATTAGTGGAGATGGCTGTTTATGTATTGCCATATTGTACAAATATTAGATTTTTTTTCCATGTTAGGCAGCGTAATTTATATTTCATTTTTTAAAAATATTACCTCTTGCAAAGTTAAGGTACACTTCAGTTTATCTCTTCATTTTTTAAAGGAACTTTTATCCTCTTATAAATCTGAATAGTTCAGGAAGTTTAGGGTAAGGGTGCACCTCTCAAGTCTTTTTCTACCTTGTTTTTTCTACCTGGATTATTTTGAGGAAATACCATGACGACTGGCTACCAAATCCAGGAATCCAATAAAAATTCATGAGGATTATTGTGCTGTGTAGCTCTGACGATAGAATTTGTGTTTATTATATTGAAAACTATGCTTCACATTTTTCTTTTAATTGTAAAAATACTACTTCGTCACATGGATTGCATTAAAAATAATATGAATTTCTCATGACATTCAGTGATGATGCCATATGACTGGGTTTTTAAGAATTGTTAGGACTTCTCATGAATAGCTGTCTTTTTGTTTGTTTGTTGTGAAAGAGCAAACTTAATGTTAAACATCTGATTTATCCTGACAGAAGTAAATGAGAGAGACCCTGCCTTCCTTTGTAGTAAGGCACTGAACCCAGACTGAAAGCTATTTTCAGGCATAATTGAATGAACTAAGGATTGAGAAGGATTATTATAACTGGTGACACTCTTCTAGTTTTTAGCTAAAGACAGGACAGCAGTAGGCAGAACTGTCATTATGATTATTTTGCACTATAGTTTGTACTAGAAGATACGTAGACTCATGTTTGGATCATGAAAGTGTAATTACATCAGCAGTTATCTACTCATGATTTATAAGTGGATGCTTCTGATTTTCTGGAGTTTCTTAAATAGTGATCAGTTCTCACATAATTAAAGGTTTTGTTTGAAAAATGTCTTGAATCCTTATGGAGATAATCTTTTGAACACATAATAAATGTAAGCAGCTGCCGTCCCATCCTTTTTGGATCTACAAGCAAACAGCTGTATTGGATCTGATGCTTTAAGAATAGTAAATGTTTGAAATGAGGTAGACATTTGTTTTAGTTACGGTTAACTGAGGTTTCTGTGTTCCATAGGAAAACAACCTGTACTCACTTTTTTTTTAAAAAAAAAAAAGCTAAGACATGTAGTGTGGAAAGATACCAGAGCTATTTTAGAAGCAAGGGAATCTCAAAAGAGGCAGAAGGAAAGGTAGTAAATAGTCCTGTGGTAGCTAGGAGGCTGGAAGATGGCAGTAGCTGAAGTTGTCATGACATCCCCTCCCCCTCAGCAGCTCAAATGAAAATCTGAGCACAAAACTTGGAGTTTTGCCATTGGCTTTGAATCTTTTCTTATATAATGTCTTCATTTGTTGTCCCGGATCCTGCAAACTGACATATCCAACTCGACAGACATTTGTATAATACTGCTATGTTATTTGCTATTCCTTCCTGGAGATACTGACACAGTGGCAGTACATTGTGATAATGTCTGCCTGCTACCTCAGCTTTTAGGTAGGCTTTTGAACTGCAGGTATTTCACAATATGACTTTTCAGACTTAAGTGATATTAAAATTATTTTGTGATCTATGTTCAAGGACACATAAGGGAGATACAAAGCCCTCATACAACTCAACAATTTGCCCTTCCATTTCCCTTCTGGGTCACCAAACTTAATTTTAAACTTCATACAATCTGTGATGAAATTATAGAACTTTTACAAATTACATAAAAAAATAGATTACAGTAATTAATAAAATGCATTTATAACAAAAGATACTCTGAGGAAAACAGGGGTTCTGTGGCAGGTTAATTCAAATGGAATAACGTGTGAGGTTTTTTAAAAAACAAATATATATTCTTAGACACCTTCATGCTGCTTTTTTTCTGTGGTTTTTTTTTGGGGGGGGGAGGAATCTCTTGGGACACATTTGCTCCATGTATGTGAGAGGGAAAGGAGATTGTAGACCACCTTGGATTTCATGTTGGATTTTTCACATTCAATTCCGTGAAATTGGAGAAATTGTGAAAAGCTGTGAGAACGAAATGGCAATCATGGTGAGTAAGGACAGAGTAAAGCTTTCTATAGGTGTTGTAAGTGCACATACCATTAAAACACTTTTGCAGTTACTTTCTCTTTTCACATGGGGGAGTAAAAAGGAATCCTGCAATTAATGCACAGTTAGCAAAACTGTCTCAGTTATGTCTCCTATATTTTATGGAGAAGGCATTTCTGAAGGATCTGAAATTTCAGTCCATGTTTAGTTGTCTTTTGGTGTGGGTTTGGATTTTCTGTTTGTTTTTTTTTTCCCATTTACTTAGGGAAATTTGTATTTGTGTTTTTTCTCTTTCACCTGAGAGTTCCAAGTTATTTAATCACACTCTCCTTCTCTGGTTGTTTTCATTTTTCTTTTTCTGTTAAAAAAAGTAATTATTTCCTACTTTTAGATACCTAAAGTATATTCAAGGAGAAGCGTGTTTTTTCTAGCCTTTCAGCACTGGAAAATTAATATCTCACATGTTTTAGTGTGAAATCTCATTGCAAAAAAAAGAATGGGGGAGGGGAATATGTCTGTGTATATGCATACATTTTGATGCAGGATATATGTATCATCTATAGTGTGTAAGCAAGCATATGTATTTTGCTATGTTGGTCTTGTTTATTGCAGTGGCCAGCTGCTATTGAAGATTTTGGAGCAGTTTATGGTGATCAGGTTATCCTTACTGTTCTGCTGTAGTAAAGTAAGGTTGTCAGGACAACAGCTTATTATTATTGCTTCTGGTGATTTTTTTCTATAACAATGGAGGGAGCCGTTTCAGAGAGTGGCTGCCCTGCCACATTGGGCTGCAGGATTGCCAGCTGTGATTTGAGTCCAGCAGGATGCTCCAGATTTGTCATGTAAAAATTGTAATTGATGATGAATGCAAACCCAGTGTGAGAATAATTTTGTTCATTGGACTGATGCAAAACAACACATTGTATTTACAAACCCATGGCTTATTTTCTCGGCAGTGTTGCCATTACTTTTCTGTTCTCTTCCATCTGAGACTCAGAGAAAAATGTTTTGTATTCGACAGTATAGAACCTTTGATACGAGTTGAGACAAGGTAGGAATTAGTTTAAGTTTCTTACGCAAATGTGCAGCAGTCTGGCACTGGAGCTAAGAGGTGAAATTGGTTTGTCATGTCTTCAGCAAAACCATCATGTGAAGTTAGTGTTCAACAATAAGCTGTACAATACCTGTTTTAGTCTTGTCATATTGAAGAACTGCTGTTCTTGTTACATGGTAAATGAGAAAAAAAAGCGCCTTTTATTACATATAGCAAGCCAAATTACTACAAAGTTGCTTCTCTGTGTTCAGTCACAGAATCGCAGAATCTTAAGGGTTGGAAGGGACCTCAAAAGATAATCTAATCCAACTTCCCTGCCAGAGCAGGACGACCTAGAGTAGGTCTCACAGGAACTCGTCCAGACAGGTTTTCCATGTCCCCAGAGAAGGAGACTCGACAACCCACCTGGGCAGCCTGTTCCAGTACTATATATCACAGTGGTCATATATCCAAGAGATACAATAATTTCAACTGAAATAGCTCTTAGATTGCTGACATGTTCAGGCATGGGAACTTGTTGGGATGTTCATCACAGAGAATTATATGAAGAAAGCTTTGAGATTTCTTTGATTTCATAACATGTGCTAAGACATGGGACTTATTTTGGCATTTCCATAGCTTCCTTTCTATTGCTGAGATAAAGATATCACTTAGTTTGATCTTCAAATTCTTTGATCTGTCTTGAGCTGTAGGAGTCAATTAAGTGATGTATAGGTAGTTAAAATCCTTTACCAAGACAGTAACTTTCTATTTCAAATTCCCTTTTCAGATAACTGAAACAACAGTCCATTCACAGAGTAGTTTGGCAGAGGTACACAGGCATGTGCATTCCAATTAAAAGCTATTGGGATAAACCTGTCAATGCTCAAAATATATCTTCCTTTATCTGTCTGCTGTTTTTTTTTAGATCAGGCATGTATTCCAGAGGTGGGAGTCTTCTCCCTCTCAGTTTTCTCTGCAACTTGCTGTCCCCTCCACCAACAGCTTTATATTTGTACATCTGGTTGAATCACAGAGCCTTGTTTGCATTTCAAATGAGCCTTTTTAAAGGTGATGAGACAAGGTAGGGTAAATATACTGATCAGTGTAATCTATAACAATGTGAGAACAGATTTGCTCATTTTCAATTGTCTTCAAGTGTAGAAATTGATTAGTTCATTACCTGAAGGAATCAGGATAGATATGATAACCTGAATTGGTCAAGAGCCGGACAAATGGTTGCTCAAAGCACTACACTGAAGAACCCCAGGCTATGAAATATAAGTTGAGACCCAACCATGTTTGCTATGCAAGATGAAACTTGAAGTGTTACAGCAGAGGAGTTTTCTCAGATTCTGAGCTTTTACTGGCCTCTTACACTGAACCACAGGGAATCATTATTTTTGGTGGATATTTTTGAGTCAGATGCAAGCACTACTTAGTTAACAGTCCATGAGATTCTCAGATTTGATAATTTTGCTAATATCAGTGTTTCTTTCACACTGGGATACCGTGTGTTTTTTCTCTGCAGTTGTGCAACTTTTAGGATAAAGTTTCTATGAGCATAATTACCCTTGAAACTTTTTTTCTATCACATTTAGTCAAACAAAAGACTTAAAAAGTCTTGAGGCAGAAGGAGGTGTTACACTGTGTGATTGCGTAAGTCTTGTTTCCTTAAAAAAATAACTCTCAAAAATAGTTTACCATTCTTTCCATCGTAGAATCACAGAATGGTAGGGGTTGGAAGGGACCTTTAGAGATCATCTAGTCCAACCCCCCTGAAGAAGTAGATCCACCGAGATCAGGTTGCATAGGAACGTGTCCAGGTGGGTCTTGAAGACCTCCAAGGAAGGAGACTCCACAACCCCTCTGGGCAGCCTGTGCCAGGGCTCCATCACCCTCACAGTGAAATAGTTTTTTCTTATATTTAAGTGGAATTTTTTGTGTTTCAGCTTCATCTCATTACCCCTTGTCCTGTTGCTAGCTACTATAGAAAAAAGGGATGTCCCAACCCCTGACACCCACTATTTAGGTATTTGTAAATGTTAATAAGATTTCCCCTCAGTCTCCTCCAGACTAAACAGCCCAAGTTCCCGCAGCCTTTCCTTGTATGAAAGATGTTCCATACCCCTGATCATCTTGGTGGCCCTGCGCTGGACTCTCTCCAGCACTTTCCTGTCCCTCCTGAGCTGAGGAGCCCAGAACTGGACACAAGACTCCAGATGAGGCCTCACCTGGGCAGAGTAGAGGGGGAGAAGAACCTCCCTTGACCTACTGGTCACACTCTTCTTGATGCATCCCAGGATGCCATTGGCCTTCTTGGCCACGAGGGCACATTGCTGGCTCATGTTTAGCTTATTATCAACTGGGACTCCCAGGTCTCTCTGCAGAGCTGCTCTTCAGCAGTCCAACCCCCAGCCTGTACTGGTGCATGGGGCTGTTCCTCCCCAGGTGCAGGACTCTGCACTTGTCCTTGTTGAACCTCAAGAGATTCCTCTCTGCCCAACTCTCAAGCTGATACAGATCCTGCTGAATGGCAGCACAGCCTTCTGGGGAATCAGCCAGTCCTCCCAGTTTGGTGTCATAGTGGTCTACAGCAAGTGGGTACAACATTTTGTGAAGTATTTTGTTTCAACTTTGAATTTCACTGATGCATTTTTAAAAAGTATTGTTAAATATCTGATTATATCACTACAGTGAATGCAGAGAGTGTATCTTTATGTCGGGTAATGGGCATACAAACTGTGTTTTTGTATTCACAGATAGTTAATTAAATAAATGCCTTGAAATATCTTGAAAATACTGTAGCTGAGTGTTAAAATAGAAATTAGATATAAACCAGAACATTTATCCTGGGAAAACAGACGCTTAATGGTAATGGTTTTCCTCTTTCTTATGTGCATTGTACCCAACAGTTCACTCATTTTACAACATTCAATATACCTATAGATGAGAGATGTTTAAAGTTGCAAGTTAGAAATTCTCACGAGCCACTTTTCTTCTGTACTAGCTATCTCAACCGCATCTCTCAGTACAATTGTATGAATTCTTTGTAGCAGCTACAGGAATCACTGTGGGGAAAAGTATTAACAAGAGATGTCTAAAGTGTTCCCTCTGTGACTTAATAACAGGTCATAAGGTTGAAAAAAAACCTCCACCAGACAAACCGTTCTTCATGGACTCTCAGCAAATGCTATCCAGACTCTTAGGTGTACCTATGGGTCACTGTGTGAAAATTTGCTCAACTAGAAATCCCCCTAGTAAAGGTCAACAGATCTGTTACAGCTGTATATGAATTACAGATCAATAATAATGATAAATAAGTTTAGCTTTCATTTAAATAATTCTTTGTATTACTTTTTTTACAGTGTGATGTCTTTCCCATTTCATCAAGCACATATAAAGAGAATAATGATATTGTTTCCTCAGTTGGGTGGTGAAGTTAGTTTTTATTTTCATGGACTGTATTTATGGATTCTGAAACTTAAAACTTTTGTTTTATGCATGAACATAGTTTTCTTCAGTCCTATGTTTTCTACCATAATAGCATAAAATCTGGTGCAACTCTTTTGCTTTGGATTTCTTTTTCCCTAAGCAGTAATCAAAATGACTTTGTGGGAAGTACCTGAGTACCTTTTATATGCTTATCAATAGTCCTGGGACTTCTCTGTATACTGCTGAAACTCAAAATGCCATCAGATTAAATATAATATTGTCTATGGCAGCTTGCCCATCATCTATATTGAGTTTATCCAGACTTTTAGCATGGCTTTCACAGCATCTATATAACCAGGTTGCAATATTGATGTTTAGATGGGAAGACCGGCTGGATTGTCAGGCTTAAAACATACTATTTCATATTCCATCTGGAGACTGGTTAAAAGAGGAGTACTATACTGGGCCTTACCTTGTTTAGTACTGTGATCAGTAACCTGGAAGAGGAGACAAGTTGTATCCTCATCAGTTTTTTGTATGACATCACATTGTGGGACTAGTTGACATTTTTGAAGACAGTACTCTGCAGTTGACAGAGGCTGGTGGAATGGACCGTAGAGAACCTTATGACATTCAACAAGGATAAATGCACCTTCTTATGCTTTGCAACAGTACAGCGTGGGGACTAGCTGCCTGGGAAGCAACTGTGCTGAAAGTGACCTGCACATTCTGACGGAGATGACTCAGCATGTCAACGTTCACTCTGACAGTGAAAAGTGCTAGCAGCATACTAGGCTTTATGAACAGGAGCATAGCCAGTGGATTGCTAGTATTCAACATTCCTTAGGTCACTATGTTGGACATACTCCCATCTGATCTTGGTTCCTTAAATACATGAGAAACACTGAGTGAACTGAATCTAGTCCAGAAAAATAAGGGGTCTGGAGAACATAAGGAAAGGGAGAACTGACTTGCATAGCCTGGACAACATAAAGCTCAAGGGATACTAAATAAATGCTTCATAAGGTGACACATAAGAGATTATTAAGAAGGCAGAGCCAGGCCCCTTACAGAGATACACGACAGGAGTGACAGTGGTTGTAATATAAAATAGATGAAGTTCTGATTTGACGCTAGGAAGCAAAAATCATGCTGAGGAATTGGAGCAAGTAGTGCAAGCAGGTTGTGAAATCTACATCCTTTCTACTTAAGATCAGACTGGCCAAAGCCCTAAGAAGCTTGGTCTCAATTCAGTGCTTTTAGCAGGAGACTGGGTTAGACCATATTCTGTGGTGCCTTCCAGTGTGAATTATGGTATGAAATATCTTAACTTTTTGTGATAGTTGGTCTGATAATTGAGAATTTTATTTGTTATTCCAATGTACTTTGTTTTCCCTTCCTTATAGCACAGAATGCTTGTACAGATTATTACTCTAATATGGTATTGGGAAGATTTTTTTTTTTACAAGACTAAAATAGAGTATTATGTACTCATTCTTAGTTTAAACCATTTGACTAGAATTCCCAAATAAATTATTGGCAGTTCCATATTTTATAAGTGTTGTATTTAACAAAAGAATAAGCACTTAAAGAAAACAGCATCCTTTCAGGTTTGCCTTCAGCTACATTTGCTCACCGTGCCACTGAATTCTAAAACGTGATTAGCAATACCAGAATTTGAATGTGTGAACTTCTATTGAACGGTGCCTTTGGATCTCTTCCAAAAGATCGTTTTACTGTTAAAGAGCAGGACATGTGAGTTTGAAGTTGGCTTTCAGCCAGCAGAGCCTAATTTTAGTACTGTGAAAGTTTTGATAATCTACGCTAGTTATACACATGACTGGGAAAAAAAAGTTGTGATTTGTCAAATGATTTTAGAAATCCAAATTAAAGTGCTTCAGTTTTGAAAAGAGCTGCTATTTGTACCTTTTGTGTTCAGTCTTAACCTTTTAGCTTCATTAACTATAAACAAGAGCCAGAAAAACCTCAGAAGATTTAGATTATTTCCGTTCTTGCTCTTCCAACTTCACAGTAATTATACTTTTAAGTATTTCTGTGTTTATGAAAGCATGAACCAGACCTTCACAGCTCTGTTTAGATTTCTATAATCCATTTCATTAAGTGTTTAAAAATTCAGGCGTTTGTATATCATTCAGCATCAGTATGAAAGACCATTGTAAATGCATGCTGACTTAAGCATAGCAAACAGGAAAGGGAATGGAAAGAATTTCCTTTAGGGTAAAATGGCTTAAAGTTGAAATATCCCTGATAGATAGCGCTTGTGTTTTGGTGGAGAAGGTTACAACTTGCCTTCTGAAGGCTTTTTCTAAAAGTGAGAAGACATGAAGAAGCTTAGTCTGATGCCTTTTTGAGTCATATTTCCACAAAAAGGAGTTAAAACGTGAATTTTATAAAACTGGTGGATCTCCAGAATTGTTGTATTAAGACTGATGATAGGTACAGATCAGCAACCCCAGTCTGAAACCTCCTTTGTCCTCAACTGAACTATTTGTTTATTTTCTAATCTAGTTGCCACAGAAAACAAGCACATCTTTGATCTCTTTCATGATTCAGTCACACTCTATTTTGATTTACTGATGGGTTGGTGTTGTTTTGGTTTGGTTTTGTTTTGTTTTCTCTCATCTCATATTTGCAGTGGAAGTCTGTTTGGAGACTGCAAAAGACTAGGATTTTCTGCTAACCATGTGGAGCACATGGTGAGATTGCAGACCATTTATTTGATTTTACCAATATCCTTGTTTAACCTAAATATTTTTTTCTTTCTTCCTGATGCTTGTAGACAATTTACTCTGCCAGACCTCGTTTTTCTTAGATTAGTCTAGCAAAACTTTTAGCTAGTCTTTAAACAAGACAAATGCTTAGTTTCCTCTTGTACAGTACAGTGTCTGGGGATCAGAAGTTGTTTCTCTACACTTGTTCTGTTTGGATGGTATTGTTATAGCTAGTAAGAATTCAAGCAGTGTTCTAGACAATCTTTCCAGTGGCAAATAAATTGGCATTAAAGCTGATCAAAATTTTATCCTGTAGTTTTTGAGGGAGTGGCTCCAAAGAAAAAAAAAAAAAGCAGAATGAAATTGTTACACAAAGCTTACTTTGTGCTTTCTTGGTTATATTTTTTTCCTTCCTTTGCACTGTCAATGCTTCTCAACCTTGTGTTTTATTCAGTTTACATTAGTAGCTTCCACATTGTGTTGAAGTCATTATTGAAAATATGAGGTGACACTGATTCCAATCTTGGGTTTCATGTAATGAACTACTTTAGATTGTTTGGGTTTTGGTGTTTTATAGTTTTGGATTTGTTTTGTTTTGTTTTTTCAGAGGAGTCTGTTGTTTCTTCACTTGTTCTGTTTTCAATATGGTACAGTGCTAGATACCTTCTTTATTCCAGTTTTGGTTTTTTTATACCATTGATGATCTTATCTAGGGACTCTTTCTAATATATAGAGCTGCAGCTCCCTAGTCAGCCTCTCCTTGATGCTTGTGGGAACCCAGCTGAAGCAGATGCTCTTGCTAAGTTTCTATATATTTATGTATCAAGCAGTGAAAGTAATTTAAAATACAGTGGTAGCAGTATGTAAGGCTTTCTCATCTCAGCAATAGTTGTAGAAAGTTGTAGAAATACATGAAAAATAGGCTTCCAGAATTGCTGTGGAATTGTTTTGTCTTTGAAAATACTCAGTTTGTCCAGTTATTTATTTAAAACATTCCTTCAGATTTCAACTGGACATAGATCTGTTCCAAATGAATGCCCCACTCCTATGATTTTTATGTGGAATTGTACCTTAAATGCAAAATGGTGTCCTAACATGTAGCTTTGATTAGTGCAAGAGCAAGGTTTTCACATGCAGAACAGCTTCCAAAATTGTATACATCTCAGTAAATTTACATCATCTGACACTGAACCTTCAGCAAATGACTGTACTGGACCTTGATTTCTTATGATGTAACTAGTAATTTTGTTTCACCTTTGCTGAATCTAATTCTAGGTGCTGATACCAGAATCAGTAACTGTCTGTCTCCAGCTGGTATGTCCTCTCAAATTTTTGAAGATCTGCTTTCCCAGGGTGAATATACATTGCAATATGGAACACAGTAATTGGTACTGGAAAAGTATATAAAGTGATATTGTCAAACTGGAACACCAGGAGGTAAACTGTGGGTTTCCACTTAGTTTGCCCTATTCTTGCAGGGTACTAGATTCAGTCCCAAAGTGTGTTTTACCTAAAATTTTGAACAGCCTGCCTAGAATTTTCATAGCTGTGAAATATGAGCTTCTTTCCTGTAAATTGTGTTCTTCTGTGCAGTCAAACTATTTTTTTTAATTTTTATCGAGGCTGGCACAAGTGCAAAGGGAATACACAAGACAAAGCAGACCTTCTTGGAACCTATATGTCAAACCAAGTTCTGCAGCTGGCCAGCTCACAAATGAGACAGAGTTGCTGCTTTTTTAGGTAAATGTGCTGTATAAAACCCTCAGAACTATATAATTCCAAATAAGTCAATAAAACTCTATAGACATTTGTAATTATGCTGAAAATTGTATTACAGGGAGCAAGGATTTTATTTTTCTTAAGTCTTTTGCCTCTAATTCCTGAGCCACTTACTCATGATTTCCATTCATTAGTGGGTTTAAAAAGTCTGTTCCTTGGCATTTTTATTTTCATAGCAGGACTAAGCTTTTTAAATTAATCTCCTGATCATCCTAGTTACCAAACTACATGATGGGGTAGTTTTAGAGAATGTCAATTATATTCCTTTGTAATGAAACTAACCCAAATGAAATGTTGACCTTAGCATAAACTACTTTTTTAATTTGGAATACTATACAGTGTGACTGAGTAATTAAGAAGTGGCAGTTAAAACCAACATGACTGCAAAGCATCACACGCTTTACAAAAATTTAAGGTTACTTGCTTTCTTTTCACAAATTAATGTAAAGGAACAAAGTTTATGGATTAAACACATTTCCGAGCATTCAGGAGGTCATTTTTTTCTCTAAATAATTCCATTCAAGTCATATCACACCTGTTGGAGTGAGTCCAGGGAATCACAGAATCTTAAGGATTGGATGGGACCTTGAAAGATCATCTAGTCCAACCCCCCTGCCACAGCAGGGCTCCCTAGAGTAGGTCACACAGGAAGGTGATCAGAGAGCTGGAGCAGTTCTGCTATGAAGATAGAGTGAGAGAGTTGGGGTTGTTCAGCTTGGAGAAGAGAAGGCTATGGGGAGACCTTACAGGAACCTTAAAAGGGGGGCTAATACAAAGCCAGAGGGACTTTTTACATGGGCATATGTAAAGGACAGGAAAAGGGTTAATGGCTTCAAGCTGAAAAAAGTGATTTCAGTTTCAAACTGAAAGATTTAGATTAGATGTTAGGAAGAAATTCTTCCCTGGGAGGGTGGTGAGGCACTGGCACAGGTTGTCCAGAGGGGCTGACTGCCACATCCCTGGAAGTGTTCAAGGGCAGGTTTGATGGTGCCTTGAGCAACCTGGTCTAGTGGAAGATGAACTTGTAGTGGAAGTGAACTTGATTTGTGGGGTTTGGAACTTGGTGAAGGTCCCTTCCAGCCCAAAACAATCTATGTTTCAAAAGTATTGTGTCTTCATTTTGGCCAGCTCACTAAAATTTAGTTGAATCATCTTGAGACATGGTTACTCAATGGGAAGGGCAATTAAACAAAACAAGTAAAACTCACAAAAAACCTCCACACTACCAAACAAGTGTGATTGAGAACTGTTATACTGGAGTATCAGCAGTACCTACTTTGCTCATTAAGTTGGGAATTTTTGGTTTAGTTTTTTGATGTTCAACTTGAGGTGGAAAAAAAAAAAAAGAATCCCTTGGACTGGGCCCCAATCTATCCTCCCCTTTCTTCTCAAGAAGGCAGTATGTCTTTTAAATTCTTAATAGCAAGATCACAGATTAGCATCTTGTAATGGTTACTTTTTTCACTGTTTCATTTTTAGAGCTTTTGCTGTAGTAGTTTGACTCTCAGATTGGATTACACAGCAGTGTTTTGGTTTACATACACCAAAATAAACAGTTTCCTACTTTTGCTTTGTATTTTTCTGTCTCTGTACTATTTTTTTTTTGTTTTTTTTCAATTTAAACTAGAATTCAACAGAATTGCAACTAATTGCCAGTAGCTCAGTTGATTTATAGCAGTAATAAAAAAATTCTCATAGTTGAGCTGACCACAGTAAAACTTTGCATTTATGAGATGTTATGAAACCTAAAACCTGAGCTCCTAATAAAACGTTTATGGCCTTCAACCTTTTTGGCAATAAATTTTTTAAAAATCTATTTAGAACACATTTTTTCTTAAACTTGAATACTTTCCTCCTCCCACATACTGTCTTTCATTCTACAGTAAGACTTCTCATGCCCTTCACTCGTGCTTTGCCATTACTCAGTTGTGGAGCAAAAAAATCACTTATCTTTGCTTAAAAAGAGTAGGCCTGTGGTACAACAGCATAACTCACTTAAGCCCGGGATATTTTACTAGGCCCTGAGAGGCATAGTGTGTTATTTGCCTCTCCAGAGACAGTGCACACCTCCTAGTGAAAGACCACTGACTGTCAGCTCATGTGTACCTTGTAGCTGGGAAATGTGCTCAGTTTTGCCTCCTGCCTGTCAAATTTCTTACTTAGTACTGCAAAGAGGATACATTCTCAGCCAGAGTAGACCAACAGCACAGGTTGCCCCTTGACCACTGGCAAATTTGTGAAGTGTCTTTTCCAGCTCTGTTTTCTATGGGACTTCTATAGTATGGGACTATGGGACTGAGTGGTGGGGGTTTTTGTTGTTGTTAAAACTCTTTTTCCTGTGATAGCAAGTCCTTTTAATAGAAGAGTAGATGATAAAATGCTGTTTGCAAATGTATAGAGGATGTTCTTTACTGTGAGGATGGTGAGGCACTGGCACAAGTTGCCCAGAGAGGCTGTGGATGCTCCATCCTTCGAAGTGTTCAAGGCCAGGTTGGAAGGGCTCTTGAGCAACCTGATCTAGTGGAAGGTGTCTTTGCTCATGGCAGGGGGTTTGGAACTAGATGATCTTCAATATGCCTTCAAACCCAGACCATTCTATGGTTCTATATTGAGTCCTTTCAAGCTAGTTGGACATTAAATGTGTTACTGTCTCATCAGTATTATAGGAAATAAAAATGTTGCAAGAGGTTCCAAAATCAGAAAGTCTATATGTGGTTAACAAAGGTGATGGGTTTATTTTCTTGTTTGTTCAATGGATTTTTAAATGCCTAAACAATTTTAGGGATACAAATCTTAGTTGATTTTTTTTTTCTCTATTTGATACCCAATTTACATAGCAGGGTTTTTTCTTGAATGAGAAGAATCACCGTCAGTTCGTTCTTGTGTTTTGACTAGTACAGATCTAAGTTTTGTGGTCATTGATATTTTGAGTAGAATATTTGAGAGTTTGGACTCTATATTAACCCAATATCAAGCTTGATTTGCATGTCTTTCTTTTTTGGTTTTTTTGGGGGTTTTTTTGAGACTGTTTTCCCATTATTATATTGGAAGCAGTTTAAGACAAAATGATGACCCTATTGGTGTAGGAGTTTACAAGTGAGTAACTAGTCTGAATGGGTTAACCTTGTGGCCTTAACAGAACAAAAAAGATGTGCTGAAACTTTTAATGCTATCTTTTGTGATTGATATATGAGAAAAATGGAAATCTTGCCAAGTGAACCTCTTTTTGTATGGGATTGTCACTGCTCTGCTTAGCTGGTGCAGACTCTCTTTTCAGCTGTCACTTTCCATGCAAGCGACGGAGCCTGTGCCTGGGCTTACTTCTACTTTCCTAGTCCAATTCTTATCCAAAGCCAAGTCTGATGCCTGTAAGGTTATTGATCATTTGTCTCATCAGAGTGCCAAGGTCTAGAATCCTGGCTTTTTTGTGTTTGGGGAGTTCACTGTCTGTTTCTAAAGTACCTGTGTTTCAATAATCAACACTAAATACTATTTTTCTCTTGTGTTAAGAGATTAAAAAGAAAAAGTCAGTGCTAATATTCTATTCTCTTCATAGTCCAGAATACATTAGATGGTCTTTTATGTTCCATTTTCTTTCTGAAAAGTATGTTAAATTGAAAAACTTCCATTTCCAGCAAAACGCAGCTGTGTACCTATTTTGTTCTTGAAAGTATAAGCAGCTTAATAATTGTACAACTGATAATCATGACTGAAACAAGAAATAATAATTCCTTTGTGGGAAGGAGAAAGAAGCGCTGGGTGATATTTAGGATATTTGTGATAGCTGCAAACTGTTTATATTGCAATTGAACAGTTGTCAATTTTTTCAGTAATGCTCAGTCTTGATGTGCTGTTTTCTTGTCAAGCCAGTCTCAACATTCTAGTTAAGCAGTAGGAATTTCTTGAGTAGGCCCTTCTACTAAAAAGAAATACAACAGCTGTAATGCTTTTGGGTTGGGGAGCAGAGAAATCTTTGCCAGATGGGAGAGGGGGGAATGTGTAGGGTGTGTATGTGTGCATGCCTGTGCACACAGGTGAAAGATAGAAAAAGAAAAAAAAAACCAAACCATAGCTGTGAGTGACTGTTTCATTATCTGTTCCACACATGCAAAAGGAGCAAAACACTCTCAGATCTGAAATAGAGCGTTGGTTCTTTTTTGATCTTTTGTTGATACATAGTTTATAAATTAGCAGAGAGAGTTTATCCTTGGTCTGCGATCATTATGATTGGTTTGGGATTTTTTTTTCCAGATTGTTAGGTATCCATTCCTGGTGGAAACAGTATACTACTTGATTGCTGATTTTCATTACTCTTCCATCATATTGCAGTTTTTAGAATGGAATATATTGTATGTGGTGTCCTTAATGGATATAATTTGTTACACAAGTGCATTATTGATAAAAAACAGTATGGTGGTGCACACAGTTTTGAAGTGCCATGTAAATCAGTTAGTGTTTTCCTGTAGCATTCTTCCTAGCATTGATCAAAGCTTTAGAATAGAAGGGTTTGTCTTGTTTTAATGGTTGAGATAAAAGATGCGTTTCAAGAACTTTGGCAACTTTGAAAGTTTGTTTTAGGTCAGGTTATATTGCTCTTAGTTGCTGAATGTTTTCAAGAAGACCAAAAGGCTGTGTTTACAACAACAGTGAGGATCAAGGTACTGAATGAATGGGAGAGACTTGTTTTTAAGGCAGAAGATGTGGCCTGTCATGATGAAGAAGCTATTGAGCTCTGCTCAACTTGTGCTAGCCAGCAGAATGCAAGAAAGTGCAGAGCCTTGCCTTGGGTATAAAAGATAGCAAAAAAACTTGAGCTCCTTTTAAGTTTCTTTAAGGTATACAACACTTATTCCTTAATTTGCATTCTGTCCTATGCATAAACTAAGAGTGTGAACCTTAAATTAGAGCTATTACAAGTAATGTTTGGGGAATGTTCCTGGTTTAGAAAACGCACATTGAGAGAATGAGTTGTTCTCTTTCTCTCAGTTTCTCTCAAGGTAGTAATTTGCATTTTATTTCACAGGAAACTTGAATGTATTGAACTATATTGTCTTAGCGTAGTCTCCTATTTTTATATTTACATTTATATTGAAGCTTTTTAAAAAATGTCCAGAACCTGCTTATTATTGTTTTACTTAGAAGTAGGTTAGGTCATATCTGAATCGTGTTGAAGCCTGCTAAATCTTAACTGGTGGAGTTTTAAATTGAGATTGTAAATGCCTTTTCTGGCACTATCTTTATTTCTGTAACATGCTGATATCTAAACTATGAGCAAAAATATGGGGAGTGGATTTGTCTCTTGGCTAAGGGGTTTTTTTTCTTCTCTACCTTATAGGTGACTATTACTCCTATTTCACAGATACTGAATAGCTGTAACTGCTCCACAGTTAAGGAAATTTATGTAAGTTCAGCAGCAGATGGTCTCATTAAATACACAAACTCAGGCACTGTCTTACTAAAGATGGAGAGAAAATTACTGTATATGGCACATGGTGAAGTGAAACTGTTATCCCTGCTAATTATTCAGTAATTTAGATATGTTGTGTGTTTTTGTTTGATTTTTTTTTTGTTTTTTTTTTCTTTCCCCAGACAGTAAAGTCTATAAAAATCCATGACAAATACTGCTTTCACATATTTCTGGTACAGTAGATGAACCTTGTTCTTAGCCTGCCTGCTGTAAACCAAAAAATTTCTATCTGTGCCTTTCGCCGTCTCTCTTCTTGTGCAATAGTGCCTTTGGGATGCTTCTGGTTTGATTGGCAGGCTGTCATTTTTAGGCATGTTTGAAATATAGACTGTGTGTTTCTCATTCAGAACCACACAGACTGTGCCATGTTTGAAGTAAGTTATTGAAGCTTCATCTGCAAGAATAATGGATTAGGAATTGAAACTGGAAATTTTGTACAATCAAACCTTTGTGGGTTTTTTTTTAAAAGGGAAAAAAAAAACCTGTCAAGCACAAGTGGGAAAATGAATCCAAATGAGCCAATCCTTAGTAGAAAACCAATTTTAGTTTTAAATTTCTTTATTGACTATTCTTCAGTAAAGAACAAATGTCTGGCAAACAGCAATAGAGGTGGTAATTGTAATTCCCTGTATTGAAAATACTTGTGAGTGAGCTTTCTCTGCAGCTTTATCAGGGAGATGAGGGGTGAGGGCTTGGAGAAGAACAATAAACCAACCAAAAAAACCACCCAAATCAAAACCAACAACTTCCTCTGTCACCCAATAGGTAATATAAGTGACTTATTTAGTAACTTCACAGGAGCTCTAAATGAATGAGTGGTGAGCAAACTTGACTTTTTTTCTTTTGGTCAGGCAAACCGAATGTACCCTGGACTATTGTGTAAGTATACGAATATTGGGCTCTAGTTGCAATGAGGATTCAAAACATAGTACAAATGTTTCTGTAGTTCAAGTAATTGAAGAAGAATTAATTTATAATTTGATCAAGTATGTAAAGCTCTATTATCTCATTCTGACTTCTAAAAAATGTTTACTCAAATCAAAATCGTTATATGAAATCTAACTGAATTTTTTTAGTATACAAGACAGCTGACATATCTTAAAACATCCATCCTGAAAACTTCATCAAAGGTATTATTTCCCTCACTTAATGTGTTAAACAGGAGCAATTTCTGTCAGTGAAAAGCTTTCTTTGGCTTCAGTGAAACTAGAATCAATATGTACGCAAAATCTATCTCCAAATCCTGTTGATCTATGGATATGGATTTGGGATGCTGAAAATTTTGGGCTTCTTCCAAGTTAGTCCCTCTGGGCCTGAAAGAGGGATGATGTTCTTATTACAGATGTTATAGTGTACTTATTAGCTTAGACGATAATGCAGGTCTCTGTACTCCTCAAAAAGCTCACCATTAATTATTTTTCTATTGTGTATTTACCTTATGCCTTCCTCTTTGATTCGCATTGCGTGTGTGTTTAATCTGGCTTATTCCACTCTACTATTATGCCATGTAATTGAGTGTTGACTGTAAAAAGCAATGATAGTAAATTATGAGATTCGTATTCTTGGAATGGATTTTATGACCAATCATGCTATTTTTGTCTCTGATACTCAAAAGGGAAATGAGAGACATTCAAATGCAATTCTGAGCGTTGACGATTTTTTTTGTGTTGTTTCAGAGTTAAGTTTGAAACAGCACTGTACAGGATTGTGAACAGGATTTTCCATCAAATGCATAAGTGCAGTGTGTATGAGAAAGCACTATGAGTTCATTATTGTGTTGAATGAAGAAATTATCAAATTAATTCCTAAATTCAGCAAACTAGTTTCTTTAAATTACTGCACATTTCAGTAGGAGAGGTGAGTGGTACCTTTAATGTCTTGAATGAAGTTAATATCGAGTTTTGTTCCCCACAGGTCAAGAGGGATGTAGAGAAATTTTGGAGCACTAGTAAGGTAGCAGAACGCCCATTGCATAGAGTGAGTGATCTGCCAGGAAAAGGTGGCATAACTAGGCTGACTTACTCTGACAAGGAAACAGCTATTGGGTGACCTAAGAATATACCATAGTTGTTTGAAGGATGGTTACAAAATCACAGAATCTCAAGGGCTGGATAGAGATAAATTTTTCTCAGTGGCACCATACTGGCCACAGACTTTGATAGGGTATGCTCAGGTTAGACACAAGGAAGAACACTATTGAGAGGCCGATATAACTACAGAGCAGGATGACTGGGGAAGATGCTGAAATT
The DNA here is from genome assembly GCF_028858725.1 of Colius striatus. Lineage (NCBI taxonomy): Eukaryota > Metazoa > Chordata > Aves > Coliiformes > Coliidae > Colius > Colius striatus. Next base: position 68,559,990 of record NC_084760.1, on the reverse strand, counting down.
TGCATCTTGGAGGTCTTGGAAGACTTAGCAAGACAAAGCCATGCCTGACCTTTTCTAGTATTGATGACCTTCTGCTTTGAGCAGAAGGTTGGACTGCATGAATTCCAGAAGTCTCTTTTGGCCACTCCAAAGCTTAAACTTCTCAGTTTTGGTTTGTTTTTTTTTTTTTTTCCACCCTCTAGCTGCTTTCTTTTATTACCCTATTCTAAAGTGACTGTGGCTTGTAAGTTTATTTGAAAAAGCAAACAACATTCATATCCTACACCCAGTAGAGGCATGTCCAGCCCTTAGTAAGGCATTCACAAATGGTATTCACAACACACTGTTATATTTGAGAGAAAATTATGATACCAAAAAAAAAAAAAATCCCCTCCACTGATAGCAGTTGAAAATCACCCTCCTTTTCATTCTAAAAGAAACAAAGCTTGATAAAGAAATGTTTTGGAGTTTTCCATGATACTTAGAATCTCACTTTTCACTCAAATATAACCAATTATCTTTTCACCTCAGTCAAAACTTAATGACAAATAAAATACTAAACAGTTCTATGGGAACAATATATTTTTAAAATAGTATTATTTCTGAGAGTAGTGTTCACAACACTGTAACTTAGTTAAGTTCAGTTTATTTCACACCTGTTTTATGATCTGTGAATATTTTTTGTGCCTTTGCTGCTTTTAGGCAGGTGTCCTAAGTCAGTTACCTCACTCCTCTTTAACTGGAAATTGTCAGGTGCTATCTTATCCTCTAGTTGATTTCTTTTTACTGTCTGCTTTTCTGTGGTTACCATCAGCAATTTCTCTCATGTTTAGTAACTTCAGTACCAGACTGTTAACTCATCTTTTTCATTAACGTTTTCAGCATTTACACTTTCAATAGGTTGTCTCCTTTTTGTGTGTTTAGGCATTATTAAAAGTACATCAAATGTCTTATAGCTGTATTCAAAAAACACAGAAAAAAAGAGCCCATCTCTTTCACTGTGGGATGTGATGCTCTGCTGTGGTTATACCAAGCTAATCACATTTCAACTCTTTCATTCTTCGTTTTTTGTGATGAAGTCTGTCTTTTTTTTTTTTTTTACTTTTGTACTGTGCACGTGAAGACTAAATGCTGAGCTATTCTTGCTAGAGAACAGAAAAATGGCAAAGAAAGACAATAGATCTGAAAGTGTTCATACTTACCTACTCTATCTACTGTGTTTTCTGTAACTTGTGGTCCAGGTGTGATATTTTGTAGTGCTGGAATTGATAGTTTCATGCTTCTTTTGTGGTCCTGATTATTACATGCTTTTGTTGTGTGGTCAAAACGAGGTGTTGCAATAGGAAAAAAAAATGCCTGGAGCTGAACATTGTTTCATAGAAGAAAAATAGAAAAAGGTGGGACTAAAGATGTTGTTCACACTATGTACGTGAAAGGCAGTGTGTGAAGTGGCATGTTGAAAATGATAAAGAATTAGATATATGTGCATTACCTTCTGTTAAAAAACAGTTACTTTCATATGAATTGCCAATTTATTGTAGGTAAAAAGACATCTAGTAAAATGATGGGCAATGTGGGGTGTACGGTTTATTTCTGACAAAATCACTTTGGTGTAGTGCACAAACTCCCAATTGAAGAGGGAAGTTCAAAAGGTAGACCTATCTCTAGCTTATGTTTTCTGTTTTCTTAGTGGATACTATTCCTTACTTGATGTGATATTAAAAATGTGACAGAGCTTTTCAGGCTAGAGCAAGATTAGTTGATTTTTTTAATTTTTTTTTTTTGTATTCAGGATAAACATGTAGTTACGTTGAGTGTGTGGAGGCCTAAGGACAGACCTATTTATACAGCTATTTCTATTATAGTATACCACTTGCGTGTATTGCACTGTCCACCTTCTGTGTTTCTGAGCAAGTGCTGTTCATTATCCATCTCAGAGAAAGAATCATCCAAAGTTACAGGTTGCTCAGCAGGTTCAATTAACAATTCTTCTCAGCAGTCAATCTGAGACTTAAGCAGACAAAAGCTGAATGGATATTGCTGTTCAAATTAGTACTGCTGTGTAATTAATTGCCCTTAATTAGCAAATCTTTCTTAAAGTATTCAGACTGCAGTGATGTAATTTGTTTTCCTGGGTAACTGATCACATAAGATGACAGTACAGCTTTGTGTATGGAAAGCTGCTTTTAATAAACTCCAGATAATGGCATGTTTCATTGAAAGTGTTTTGATTGAAACAGTGGTAATATCTCTGCTGACCCTCAAATTGTCTTAGGCCCACCCAGTCCTCCCAGCTGGCTTGCTGTTGCTTTAAGATTTGAGGTGGATGTTTGGGCAGTGCGTTCCTCTGGTAATTGAATGCCATTCCCTTTGCTACACTTGGCTAGCTGCTCTGAGTTTGGAAAGGCATCTGCTGGGATGCACCTCTCCTTTGCTGTGTGCACAGGGACTGATATGTAGAACTAGGAGCAGTGTTTACTGTGATGGTGAAATAGCTTCAAACTGACCTAAGCTGGTGAGTTTAGGCCAGCCTGGATCAGAGAAGGTGTTCCTTCCACAGAGAGGCAAATTTAACTTTGTGATACTATTTTTATACTTGATAAAATTTTATATTGTGACACTATTTGTAACAGATGTGCTGTGATGGTATGTGATAGTGATAAGAATTCTCTATTTCCTTTTAAACTGAGTGGTATGTGTAGCCTACTACATGATTAGTGTCCTCATCTGCTTGACTTATTTTAGAATATGAATTTTCCACAGACCACTGGACAGTAGAGAATTCTAGATCTGGGAGAGATGAACATAAGTCTTACTATGATGGATATTGGTATTTTTAAAACTCACAAACAAGTGTACAAGCTTATATGCCAGGCATTCTAAAACACTGCAAGTTATTTTTCATTGTGCTTGTGCCTTTGGTACAGCACTTCAGAATACAGAGTTCAAGAAAGATCTGTAAATGGGGAATTCCAATTGGGCTTTCAAATAGCCCAACATATACTCCCCCCAACCCTTTGTCAAATAAGTGAGGGTTTTGGAGTTGTTTTTTGTAGCCAGAGTTGGCTGGAACATTCATTTGTATGCATTTATCTGGACAGCATAAAATTAAGGAAGAATGTAGAAATTTAGAATTAAAACCCAGCTCACAAGTCAAAGTATAAAAGTATTGTAAAATCCCTGGCTTTGAATGTGACAAGTTTTAAAGCAAAGATACTGCCTTGTATAGCTTCCATTTAGGGCCATGAAAAAATACTTTTTGACTGTGTTACAGCAGGAACTACACAGAAAAAGGAAAGGTAAAAGACAGAGTTTGGGGAGAACTGGAATGCAGTACAAAAAAAAGGGAATGGATGATCAGGGATATTTGTTGCTTTCTTGAGTCTATGCTTTTATTATATTTGAATTTCTAAATCTTGGTGCCATTTTTCTGTCTTATTAAACAGAGCTAAGGGAGAAAAAATACAACGTTGATCTTGTTTATGGCTTCTTTATTGTGTGTCTTTGGTTTTCTTCACTGTAAAACACGCTGCTACTTCCTGAGCATTATTTTCTCTTTCCCAGTCTGTATTTCAAAAAGAAGCAGCATGTTTTCTCTCTGAAATGAAGAATTACAATAGATTTCATGTATGAAACACCTGCACAGCAGGAAGTAAAACAGAACTTTTTAGCTCTCACTGTTTTGTGGCAACTTTTGAGTTGCCCTTCCTTTCTGTAAACAAAAGGAGTTGCTTAGAAAGTGGGAAATAGACTATCTACAGGATATTTTCTGTATGAAAGGAAGGAAAAGTGCCTTTACAGAGATCAGCCTATTGTGTTACGAGTATTGGGAGTTATATGGAGTTAAACTGAGTTTAGTGTTTGGAGAGGAAATAAACAGCAAAGCACATGTAATCGCTTCAATCTTGACCCTGAGAAGTTCTAGATAGCCCTAATAGTTGCTGAAATCAAACTAGAAGTTAGGATTTGGGACCAAACCAAAGCACTCCACATCCTATGTGTAACCTGTGATCATTGTAAGAACTCGATCAAATATCGGCTACACTTGAAAATAAAAATTGAGATATTATGACATCTGGCCCTTATGTAAAAACAAGCAGTTTTGATATTTGTACTTTTAATGACTGATTCAGGCTACTTTTGCGTATCTGTCTTCCAACTGACTGTCTTGGAAATATGTTGTCTTTGCTAGAGAAATGTCATACATAATTCAATTTTTCTTGAAGGTTATGTTCTCAAATGTATATGTAGAGTGTATATATTTTCAAAGTTCTGCTTCACCTGTGAAATATAACTATAATCTGATATGAATCAAGATATCTTATTCTTTTCTGTATTATGAAATTAACTTCTGTCAATAGCTGTTTGATTTTTCTTTTATCTTCTGTAGCACCAGCAAGAATCTTTATCACCAGTAAGAATTGTGGATTAGATATTTAACTTTAATTCTTCTTAAGCATTAAAGAGTAATCTGGCTTTCTTGAAACCTCAGATGTATATATAAAAGCTGATAGGAGAGACAATAGCTTTGCCAAGAAAAATTGATAAGGCTAAGGAAAAATATGCTTATAATATTACTTGTCATTAGCTGTATCTGTTTTATCTGCAGTTCTTTTACTGTAGCACACTTGGAAATGGAAATTTACCAGATTTTGTCATTTATTTCTTCTCCCTATATTAAAAGTAGTTAAGATTTGAATACCAGGAAAAGGCAATTGTAAGCACGTAAATGAAGAAAGTAAAAAATCTTACTTACTTAATAGATACTGAACTCCATTTTTTGTTTCAAATGTGGTACTTAAATACAAAACACCTTATCAGCAGTTTTCTCTATTACAGAAATATATTGATTTTTTATTCCTGTAAGATTAATCCAGTTCCTCACAAAGGAATCCTAATGTCTGAATATGTCAGTTTAATAGGGCAAATAAAAGTAGAGTGTGTGCATGTGTGTAGGTAAATGGCAACTGAGAATGGTCTATCCTCAGATGCCCTTTGGTGAATGGAACATGTGCCCTGTCTTTGCCCTTACAGAAGAAATAGAATGATTCTTTTGCTGCCTGCATTGTGATTTACGTTCTAGACCAGAAGTGTCTTTCTACTTCTTTGCTTTCTCTCTGTATTGTTTTAATTATTTCTTAATACTAGTTAGAGGGTTACTAAAAGAGCTACTGCCATTGTGAATGTGACATTGTCTAGGTGTAGAGGAATGCATAACGTTTCTTAAAGTTTGGAGTCTTGAAGAAAGAAGTGCCAAATCAATCTAGACCAAATGACTGAAGGCATTAACTAGTTTTTATGGTGCTATGTGGAATTTATTTTGCTGGAATAGGTATAATTTTGAACATAATATTTTTTCAAAGTGAATAGTTTCTCAGATGTAATTATTTTCTTCTCATTAGTCTTTAATTAGCAAACTATTAGGTTTATATTTCACATATAAGAAATTAGTTCCTTGGACATCTTGGAAGTGTGATAAATCCAACTTCTTTTTGTACATACAGGAGACTGAATTAAACTTTCTTAGTAGATTTGCTAGGCTTATCTTTCAGAGATTCACTGCTGTTTCTCCCTTCCCAGGAATGTTCTCCTGTTTTCACTCAGATATCCCAGCAGAAATACAGCTCCTATAGCAGGAGTTGAGCATGTCCAGGGTACAACAGTATAGATTGACTGTGACAAGTTAGTGTTCTGGACAGAAAGAACTGGCTTTGGAGCTTGTAGCTGTAGTGACCATCTGTATAGTGTTTCATAGCACTAGAAAGCCTGCTTGGAACTAGACTTTCCTCACTAGGGTGCTGCTGGTCTACCTTTCTTTCTGGAAACATTTTTTTTTTTCTGTGTAGCCAAAACTTTTTGGGTAGAGAAATAAAATGTGCATGGAAGAAAATCAGATGTCTAGTACTCATTCTCTCTCTGCTTTTCATATGATAACAAAACAGGAATAGAAAATATTAAAAGGTACAACATAAGTAATATCAAAGGTTCATGCAGAAAATTCACGATTTCTTAGTTGAAAATGAGGTGCAGTGGCCACAGTTATGAACACCTGACCTTTTGCCAAACGGGAGCACTAGTAAGGATTGACCTTCTTAATCTACTTAGGAACTACTTCTGCCTGCATTTCATATCTTCTTGTGTGAACTCTTCTCTGCCTTGTCACTTGCTAAGTAGGCTTCCTCAGTGACAATTCCCTGTAAAAGCAAGTCTCTAGTTTCCAATTCCAGAGGAAACTGAAAAAAAGGAAAAGACCAATGAACTAGCACAAAAAAAAGAGCATACATTAATTCCTGGAGGATAAAGCAACTCCAGTGGGCCTCTGGAAATAGCAGAAGATGAGACATCCAGGAAAAACAGATGTTTGATAATCACCTTATGCACAGGAGCCTTATGATGTCTAATACTACAGATAAATTGTAAAGTACATTTAAGAAAACAGGTGTAGTTGCTCCTGATTTCTGATTTAGAATATGTCTCTATGTAAATTTAAAGGAACAGACATGACGTTTTCAGTACTTTTTTCCATTTGTAGATCTTCTTGAATGTAAGGGAAAGCAACACGTTGTGAACAACACAGTTAGAATGCTGGTGAGATAATTATTTTGAAAATATATTAAATTATGTTTATTTTTGATTCTTAAATATTTTTTTTTCTGATGCAGTGTTCTGTGTAAGAGCTTTGGATTAAAAAAAAAAAGGACAAAGCCTAGTGTTTTCCCTTTTTGACTGCCTCACAAAAGAGCTTCATAATCCTCTAAATCCTGCTTTGCTCTGTGGATCAATTGATTCTGCTTTCTACTCCCATAAACAGGCAAGCTGGGAATTGTCTTTGAGACAAGTATTTTGAAGCTTGCTCTTCTAATGACTTGCAGTGTATCAAGACATTTTTATTTTTGTTAGAAAGACAACATTGATTATATTGTCATAAAACTGCCTCTTGAGATGGAAATGACTTTCTTTTGGAAAATTAACCAGATTCCCCATTCTAAAACCAATGTTATTTCCATTTTTGTAATTGCTTTCTTCTCAGGTGTTTGCTTTTCTAGTTCCCTCTCTGTGCCAACTAATGGCTGATGTTTCCGCTTATCCAGATAATACATGAATCCAAAAGCTTCTCTAGAAAATAAGGACAGATTTTGATAGTTCTTATATTTCTGGAGAGTTTTATTGAATATATATATGTGTGTGTGTATACATACATTTTTTTGCAAATAAAAATTGAGCAGGTTAACGAAAAATATGCTTACAATATTACTTGTCATTAGCTGTATCCGTTTTATCTTCAGTTCTTTTACTGTAGCACACGTGGAAATGGAAATTTATTATATCAGATTTTGTCAGTTTTTTTCTTCTCCCTGTATTGTTTAATTTGATTTAGTTTGATTCAATTTCAGTTTTACATTGAAACACATGCATCCAAGAGTGCTGAGGGAGCTGGCTGATGTGGTTGCTAAGCTGCTCTCCATCATTTTTGAACAATCATGGAGGACAGATGAGGTGCCTGAGGACTGGAGAAAGGCCAGTGTCACTTCAGTCTTCAAAAAGGGCAAGAAGGAAGACCCAGGAAACTACAGGCCGGTCAGCCTCACCTCCATCCCTGAAAAGCTCATCCTGAATGTTATTACTAAAAAAAAATGAAGGAAAAGATGGTTATCAGAGGGAGTCAACATGGATTCACCAAGGGGAAATCCCGTTTAATCAACCTGATAGCCTTCTATGATGGCGTAACTTGTGGGCTAGGTGAGGGGAGAACAGTGGATGTCATCTACCTTGACTTCAGCGAGGCTTTTGACACTGTCTCCCATAACATCCTCATCAGAAACCTCACAGTGTAGCTTGGATGAGTGGACAGTGAGGTGGATTGAAAACTGGCTGAATGACAGAGCCCAGATCAATGGCACAGAATCAAGTTGGAGGCCTGTGGCCAGTGGAGTTCCACAGGGATCGGTTCTGGGGCCAGTCTTGTTCAACATCTTCATCAATGACCTGGATGAGGGGACAGAGTGTACCCTCAGCAAATTGGCTGATGGCACCAAACCGGGAGGACTGGCTGATTCCCCAGAAGGCTGTGCTGCCATTCAGCGGGATCTCAACCGGCTTGAGAATTGGGCAGAGAGGAACCTCATGAGGTTCAACAAGGAAAAGTGCAGAGTCCTGCATCTGGAAAGGAACAACCCCATGCACCAGTACAGGCTGGGGATTGACCTGCTGAAGAGCAGCTCTGCAGAGAGAGACCTGGGAGTCCTGGTTGACAATAAACTAACCATGAGCCAGCAATGTGCCCTCGTGGCCAAGAAGGCCAATGGCATCCTGGGATGCATCAAGAAGAGTGTGGCCAGCAGGTCAAGGGAGGTTCTACTCCCCCTCTCCTCTGCCCTGATGAGGCCTCATCTGGAGTCCTGTGTCCAGTTCTGGGCTCCTCAGCTCAGGAGGGACAGAGATCTTCTGAGAAGAGCCCAACACAGGGCCACCAAGCTCATCAAGGTATTGGAACATCTTTGTTATGAGGAAAGGCTGCAGGACCTGGGGCTGTTTAGGCTAGATAAGAGGAGATTGAGGAGAGAATCTCATTAATATTTACAAATATCTAAATGATGGATGTCAGGAGGTTGGGGCATCATGTTTTTCTGTTGTCTCCAGTGACAGGACAAGGAGTAATGAAAAAAATCTGGAACACAAAAAAGTTCCATTTAAACTGAAGGAAAAACTAAGTATGAGGGTGACAACACTGGCACAGTCTACCCAGAGATGTTGTGGAACCTCCTTCTCTGGAGATTTTCAAAACCCACCTGAACATGTTCCTGTGAAAACTGATCTACACAGACCTGCCATAGCAAGGGATTGGACTAGATGATCTTTAGAGGTCCTTCCCAACTTCCACCATTGTATGATTCTGTGAAATGTCTCAATGACACAGACTGCAGTATCGACTTGTACCTTGGACATAGAGGTATATGTATCATTTATAAATTGTGATAACCTTCAGTTTAAATTGATGTCTCTAGTTTGTCAGAGTAGACTAAAATATATGCCACTGTATAATTTGTACAAGAATATATGCTTTTGCTTTCAATAAAATGAGAATTTATCCTACTGGACTTCTTTTCATTTTTCAGCTGTTTATTTTACCATATGCAAGGATTGTTTAGAATTTGGATACTTTTATTTTTTATGAGCTTTCGATGTTCTTACTGTGTCCTTATATTCTTTCTTCCAGGATTCATGAATAAAAAAGTTAAAATACTTGTTTTTGACTTTAGTTTTAGCTTGTACTTGAGTGAAGTTTATGTTTGAATTTTGTCTTTTTCAGGTGTAGTTTTATAGATTAGAAATAAGATTTTTCTTTTTAATTCTGATGTCTCTAACTTTCTGTTGGCAAACAGATTAGTCATCTAATGATGTCGATCAACACAACTAGTAATATATTTGAGTTTTGACTCTCCCCTAAAAGCTGCATTGACAAAAGTGATTGCACAAGCTCTAGGTTATAACTACAAAAGGAGATTTTGCTACTGTGACTTTGCTAATAAAAGTAGACTTAATTGGCTGCCTAGTTTGAACTAGGCCTGAAGTGGGGATAATATAAACTATTCCTGCATTACATCTGTACGAGCTTCTTGTTTGTGTGTTAATAGTGTCTGTAATATTTAGATTTGCAGTTGACTTAGAATTCTGAGGCTTTGTCTTCTTTTCTATTGTATGCACTATTTGGTAAAATACTTACTAGAATTATTTTTATCCCGTTGTGATGACTTAGTATGGGAAATAACATCTCTTCCTGCTGTATGTGTGTTGTTTTTCCTTTCTTTCAATATGAATGTAGTATTGTATTTTTTCATGAAATTTTTTTACTGCGGTCACTCTAAATTCAACTCTGTTTGAAACTGTATTAATGCAGATATAAAACAAAAAATACAAGGCACCTTGTTGGTATGTGATAGTTTTATGCTCTGTTTTGAACAGACAGACCTGAAATATTTTTACTTTACATATAACTTCATTCAGAAGTAAATGTAAAAATATCCAATGTCAAATTTGCGGTGTTAGATGTTTTATTGACTGTGAGTCATCTCACAGATTCTCATAGAATGTTTCTAATCTTTTTGGATGAACTGACTATTGTCTTAGCTTAAAACATTTTATGGAACTTTATGAAATTCTTCTCATACTTCTAATTGAAAATATTAAGCTACTTGTTTTTTGTAATACAGCCGTAGAAGTAGCTGTAAACCCTTAACATGACCTTTGAATCAAAGCCATAATGAAACAGTCTGATTGTTCAACATCTGCTGGCTCATGACCTCTTCTCCTAGCAAAGTTTTTTTTCCCAGTTATTACCAGAAACTTACACACATAACCACTTTAAATTTTCTGTTTCACCACATACATATAGTATGTATTACACTATGCTGAATTTTAAAGCCATTGACTTGTTCTTGGTATTCTGTTTTCATGTATAAATTAGTTGATTCTCATTTTAGACAAGCAGTCATCTAAGATTTGTTTGTTTTACTTATGCCTTAGTATTATAAGTGGATGTGTTCACCTAAAAGTAAAAAAACCCAAACGTTTCTCATTTGACTTGCAGATATCTCCATTTTACTGATATCAGAAAAAAATACTCAATTTGGCATCCTTTGGGAATCCTTCTAGCCAAAGGTAAGCATAATTTCTATCCAGTGACAAATATATTTTAGTATCTTTGTAGTATTACTCTCTTTGTCGCTGTACTACTGTCTTGATGTTTGACATGTCACAAACTGAATTTCTTGGGGATAACTAACGCATGTTGACAAGCCCATAAGAGAATCGTTTATATGGCTCAGCAAGCAAGTGAAGTTTAGTCTTTTTTGAAATCTGTAACTTGGTAATTTGCCTCTCATTAATGTTGGAAAGTATGGTACAATCACTTTGAGGCAAAGCTTATTATACAGCTGTTGTTACACAGAAGGGTGATTGCATTCCGTAATGCATTGGATAAGCCAAAAATAAAATAGTGATTTGGAAATTCTTAGCTTGGTCTTGCTCTGGAAAAGAGCTACTATGACCAGAAATAGACACTAGCATAATATGCTGAAAGTGTCCTTTGTAAAGAGCTAATTAGGCTACTTGTAGAAAATCCTGAGCCTACAGTTGCCAAATGTCGTGACATCTTGATGTTTTCTGCAACAGAAATTAAGAGATGCAGTTATCCTCATATAGCTCTCAATTCTGCAGACTCCTTGATCCAATCCAACTGGCTCATGAGCTTATAGGCTCAGGTTGTCTGAACACAATCTGTCATCTAATGAAGACATGCTCCCTGCAGTGCAGTGAAGAAATGAATGATTTCTTGGAACATGAACACCTTCCTGTTCATGTGTGCATGCATATTTACTTCTGAATAAAAGCTGCTTTTGGGAATTTAGAGATAAATTGTTTATACTCAACAACATGCAAACATTTGGGGAATATTTCAATATGAACTTGAAAAACTTGATCAAATTAATTCATACCATTTTCACTCCCTGGATTCCCCCAGAATAAACTACAGGGAAAGCTGCCACATGAATAATTCTTCAGTTAATATATCTAGTAATGTGATCACTGTCAGACATTGTAAATGTGTACTGTAACTACTTCTGTTTGAAAAATTGAGTATCATTAATGATAATAAAAAGAGTAAAAGAAAGCGTGTATAATTGTGTGAGACTAGTAAGAATTTCAGAATTATGCTTAGTTGCAGTTGAAAGACTTTTAAGTCTCTTATAAATTATTTGTACAAATCTAACTTAAAAGAAAAGCAATGATATGTATACAAAAATAGCAACATGGATTTCTCATGCTACAAGGTGAGAGACACAGTAGCAAGAGGGAGAAGTAGCTGTGGGAGATTCTTTTTGTAGAGAAGAAATGGAATGGTACAGGGCCATAACGTGTCTCGTGTTTCATTCAACGTTGCTTGGGTAGTGTAATGTCAAATGTATCAGAGATGTATACCAAAAAGTAAAAGTAAGAGGTAATTAATGTGGATTTAAGGCTACACTTTGGTATATCTCAGGATTTCAGGATTTTACAGCAGCTGTAGAAGAAAGTGGGAAAGTAAAATGCTAAATTCTTTTGTTTGAGAAATAGTCCAAATATTCCCACTTTCATGTTAGTGCTGAAGTTACCCTTCACAGGATATCACTGGAAGAAGTTCTGTGCTCATGTTCCCTTCTACCTCCTTTCTTTCTAGATGAATACTATGAGGATACGGTAAATGTGAAATCAAATTAGGTTAAAAGCAGACATGGAAGCTTTAGGCAACCTTCTAAGCTAGGCTGCTAATTTTTGTAATAGTCACTTTTTTGTCTTTTTGTCTTTTGCACAAAGACGTGATATGCCTTTATACCTAGGAAAAGTGAATGTTCTGAGAAACTAGACTAATTTAGCTTTTTTCCCCGATTACTGTTATAACTGAATTTTGGGAGTTTGTAAGAGTAGGTAAATTTTATATAAACTATAGACCATGTAGGATTATAACTTAAGTTATGCTTCGTATTTTTAATGTATTCATTCTAGTCTCTTCATTTCCAGTCTTTTCAAGCACCATACTTCAACAGTAAATAGTGTTCCACTGCTCTGTGTTCTTTTACACAGGAAAAATGTAAAAGATCATTACTGAAGCTTACTAGAAACTTCTTTTTTCTGACAAAGATTTATTTTGCATGATCCTTTTTTTTCCTAAAATATTTCTATTTTGGGGCTGGAAAATAAGAAGTCTTTATTTTTCTTTTTTAATGGAACTATCCCAAAATCTTTATTGTTTCTAAGGTGAATACTAAGCTATGTTTACCTATGAGGCAAACTAAGCTTGTAAAATGTGGTGTTCGCACATCTGATGTCCATGTTGGTGGCCAGTTTTTCTTGCTAGGTGTGATCTGGTGTGACGCAATAGTTTTCTTTCTCACTGAGGCAAGTATAGTCATGTAGTTGTCATGATGGACATCGAGAGACCTGACTAGGGAGGCCAGCCAAACACTGGAGACAGAACAGAGAGAGGGCAACATTTCTAAGAGCAGGTGCTAGTGAAGTACCCATCTCTGTTGAAAATACAGGACAGAATATTACAAGTATTCCAAATGCAGACTTGAAAGTAGTTTCTGCTTTATAATACTCTACATACAATTGCAATCTGTACTTTTTTTATCCCAATGTAGTAGTTTTCTGTCTGTATCATACTGATGACACCCGTAACATTTTTTTGTCTTTCACTTTATTTAAAATTTATTGCGCATTCAGACATTTCTATGAAATAGGGTAACTGCTTTTGGACAAAGCATCAAAGAGCTAGGGGAGCCTGAATAATTGACCTTCTGTGCCAGTGGTTTGACGTGGTTGGCTTATGCTTTGATGCAAGAAACAAAATTGAACTTTCTGTCCAGCCACCTGAGCCTCTCTACCCTCTCTGCACTACAGTACTTTTAGGTGGATACTTAATAGCTGCATGTTTATCAAGTGTATCAAATGTCCAGTTTATCAAGTGTTTATATGAAGTGTCTTCTTTTGCTCATTAACTTAATAGTGTCTTTGCTTTATTCATCTAAGACTTTGTTTTTCAATAAATCATCTGTTTTTTAATACGAAATAAGATGACCAGACTCCCGTATTACTGACCGTGATGAAGCTCTGCCATATTAATAGCAGTGTAGAACATACCTCTGAAAATCACACCTACTACTTTTCATATAAACAACATGTTTTACTTCAGCAATAGTCAGAGAGGACAATACTGTAACGTTTACATTGTTTTGTGTGTTGTCAAGAATATCTGTGTTTGAATAATGCTAGTTGTGTAGTAAATGAGAACTTAACACTGGTAACTCTAGTCTAGTATTGTACGGTAACCACTTCTAGTGTTGCATTTGCTTTCTCTTATCGCTGGATACTTAGCCAAGGCATAGCAGCAGTTTTAAAGACATCTGGAAGAAGATGAAGAAAATGTAAATCTTTTTTTTTCTTTTTTTGATTGTTCGAAGTAATAATAGTTGTAATATAACAATACTTTAAAAAGAGCGAACATTACAGATGTCTAATCTTGCATGTACTAATATATCAATGAAGTGCATTGCTTTTCTTTCATAATTTGCAAGATATGTAATATAACACTGTGGTTTACAACTTGGAGGTGAAATTTGTGGTTTGCTCATCTGTGAACTAAATATGCATTTTCTTAAAAATTTTTTTGTTCCATATATCCTGATAAAATTCTTATGTCAAAGTAACTTTGTGGGTATAGCTTACAATTGAGGTAGCACTGGTACTGATTAGCAGTTTTGATAATCTTGATTTTGAAATATGAAGACTATAAGAACTTATTCACTCTTTTTTTGGCCATAAGTACAGGCTTAAGAAGATAGAAAGGGAGTTTTTCTCATTGTAGAATACTGATAGCGATTTTGTACCTGTAGGAGGTTGTTACACATTTATTAAAGAATGACAGCACTCAAAAGTAAAAAACATTTGAAACTTTCTGTTGAAGAGGTATTTTAGGATCACGCAAAATAAAATGTTTGAGAAATGTTTACAATTTCAACTATTTTAAAAGGATTCTATATTACTTAAATTAGATTGTTTAGCTCTTGTAACTGCACAGGCCTGCCTTGTGTATGTAGATGTATTGTTAAGGTAGAGGAAGAGATAATAAAATTAGAGGCTGTACATCCACGTAGAATATGTAAGTGTCAGATTTAAGTGATAAACTTATCCATATTTGCCTAAGTCATTATCTGCTTCCTGGGTGACCTTTGATTTGAAGTGTCAGAATCAGTAAACCTAAATGCAGCATTTGGTCTTAGTTTTGCATCCAGTGCCATATTTCCTCTTAATAATAAAAGTAATATTACTACTATTAATAATTTAAATTAAATCCACCCTTCTTCACCTTTAGCTACTGATAAACTGAACCACCAGCTACTGAAAAACTAGTTCTCTCAGATTTCTGATAGTTATTGTATGTGGGACAACTTAGCTGAGCTTGAAGTTTGGCATTTTGTTAGTATATTTGTGACCCGGGAAAGAGCCTTCTTCTAAAGACTTTTGTGGATTTATGTTAATTAATGAAAACCTAAGCTATTTTGAATGTCAATAACAAGTCTGGCTCCTTTTTCATTGTCCCTGATCAGACACTGATAAGATTTCCACTTGAGCCTTCTCTTCTCCAGGCTGAACAGTCTCAGGTCTCTCAGCCTTTCCTCATGTGAAAGATGCTCCATTCCTTTAATTATTTAGCTTGATTTGCTCCAGTAATTCCATGTCTTTCTTGTACTGGGAAACCCAGGACACAGTACTTCAGATGTGATGAGTGAATAATGATGGAATCCTTGCTGTAACCAGTAAGTGAAAAATAACTAGCTCGAAATGCAGATAGGCATGCACCATTTTTGTTAATAGCAGTGTAATATATTCAGTAATTCTACATGGTGCCTGTTATCTCACATACTTTTCAGTCTCTATGAGAAGAGACTTCCTCTGTGAGAAGAATTAAAATATGCTTAGGTCTAAGTAAAATATGAAGCCGCTTTGTTTTTCAAGGCATGGTGTGCTGTGTACTTTAATTTTGGATTGTTACACAGTCATTACAGTCATAATAGTTTTTCATCTGTCTTCTGAGTGGAAAGGTCATGGGTAAATGATCCAGTTAAAGTTTTTAGATCACATGCTACAA
This sequence comes from Colius striatus, assembly GCF_028858725.1. NCBI lineage: Eukaryota > Metazoa > Chordata > Aves > Coliiformes > Coliidae > Colius > Colius striatus. Next base: position 68,544,323 of record NC_084760.1, on the reverse strand, counting down.
AATACTGTTAATGCTGTAGATCGTTTGTTTGATTTTGTAAAATCACATCAATCTGCAGAGAGCAGAAGCTCAAAAGGTTGTGATCACCAGCACAAAGTTCAGTGAGGGTCCAGTTACTAGTTGTATTCCCTAGGGGCCAATACTGGTTTCAATACTGCTTAATGTCTTCATTAGTGATCCAGATGATGGGACAGTGTGCACTCTCTGGAAGTTTGCTGATGATACAAAACTGGGAGGAGTATATGATGTCACGGATGATTGGGTTACCATCCAAAGGGACCTTGATAGGCTGGAGAAATGGGCAGAGAAAAACCTCGCTAATTCATCAAAGAAGAATACCAAATCGTGCAGCTGGGGAGAAAGAACCTCATGAAGGAGAACATACTTGAGGTCAACAATCTGGAAAGCTGCACTGAAGAAAAGGACCTGGAGATTTGGGTGAACAGTGAGTTGAACATAAGACAGCAATGTGGCCTTGTAGCAAAGAAGGCTAATGGTGTTCTAGACAATATGAGGAAAAGTGTTGCCAGCAGACTGAGGAGAGTGGCCACTGGTGAGGCCACACCTGGAATACTGTGTCCAGTTCTGGGTTTCCCAGTACAAGAGAGGTGTGAACATACTGGAAAATATCTAGTGCAGGCCACAAACAAGGTTAAGGGATGAGAGGAGCATCTCCTGTATGAGGAAAAGCTGAGTGACCTGGGATAGTTTGGCCTATTGAAGTCTCGGGGGGGTCTTATCAATGTGAAAATACTTAAAGGGAGAGTGTGAAGAAGATGGAACCAGACTCTTTTCAGTGGGGCCCTGTGACAAGACAAGAGGCAATGAGTGTAGGTAGAAATACCTGAAATTACATGTGAACATAAGAATAGATTTTTTTATTGTGAGGTTGTGAATTCTCCATCCTTGAAGCTGTTGAAAACCTAACCAGACATGGCCATGAGCAGCCAGTCTATCTGACCCAGCTTGAGCAAAGGGGTTGGGCTAGATAATTTGCAGTGGTCCCTTTAAACTTCAGCTATCCAGTGATTCTTTGTGATTCTGAGAATTTATAGCAAAAAAAGGAGAAATTGATATATATTTTCCAAGCAGAAAAAAGCTAGAATATAATAATTCAATGAATCAAAAAGATCAAGTCAAAGTCAGTTGCAGTTTGTTCTTAATCAAGTTCAAGTTGAAGGAAAAATGCTCAGGTTGTTTATTCGTTGGTTAGTGAGCTTAGGTAACAGAGAGATAAACATTAGATTTTTTTTTTTTTTTTCCAGGCTCAGTTCTTTACAGTGGAAAGACTTAATGGGGTTTTGGAAGCATTTTTCAGGATCAAAATGGATTGTCTGAAAGAACTATCAGTACTTTGAATTTTGTGAAACTGGCTATTCCGTAATATGTTTACCCTGTCTAATGTCAATGTTCTTGTTCTCAGTAAATTTTAGTCCTAAAATACCAATAATATGATACAGATGACCTCTTGTTATATTTGGTCTTCTCTTGGGTAGCCTGTCACATCCACTCCTATCTAAAAAATGCAGACAGCTTAAAATAATCTCTTGCAGGCTGACCTGGTCTGGTTATTAACCCAGCACACTCTGAGCCCTGTCTATTTGCAATGATGGAGGGGAAGAGGAGGGGGCAGGAGGTGAGGAAGCATCCAGTTTAAAAAATTTCACTCCCAAGTACTCTGTCTTTGTTAGTCCCCTAAAAAAATACCAATTGCTGCAAACAATACTTTGTAGTTCTTACTGGTTAGACTTCTTTCATTTTTTTCCATTGTCTTGCCATTTCAGTCTTGTTATTTAGCCTGGTAACCTGATTTGCTGCCTCATCAAATTTCTCCTTATGAATGGAGTGTGTAGCCTGCTATGCATGGCATAGCAGGGGGTGTAGGATGGTGGACTGGAGAGACTGGTAGTGAAAGGAGGAATACAAGATTTTCCCAAATCCTTCACTTCATATAGTGTCTACTTGTTTATGGTTTTTCTGTTTCATCGTATTGCGAATGAGAGAAAGTGGTATGGATGGAGAGGGATCATACTTCAAGAAAAAAAATCTTCCTGTTTTGCTTTTTTAAAAGTTTATTGAGATTTCTCTGTTAGTGTTAAGACCAGTGACATTAACTGCTCTGGACAGATTCGGGAAGGGCAGGGCTACATGCCAGCAAATGCTGAGGATCAAAGCACACTACTACAAAACTACATTTGTAAACGTTTTTTGAAGTGGTTATTTCTAAGAAGGGCAAGAATGCATGCTTCTATTTCATTTAATTTTTGTTAAGCATATATAGTGACTTTCTTCCTGGAGGAAAGAAAGAGTTCAGCCATTTATGTATGTGACATTCTTCTTTTGCCATTTGTCTTCTGGAGATAGTAGAAAAGTCATCTTCATGATTAGTAATGATGATGAGAGCTAATTATGTTTGGGTGACTGACAGATTAAGACTATTTCTACTTTGCCTTTATTTTTCAGCTGGCTCCAAAGTATTATTCACAGATATTTACTAATTTCTCTTACTTAGAGATGAATGTTCCTTTTGTATCGTATTTAGAAGCCAGATACAAAGAATGTGACTTTGATTTTTGATTGTTTTCATCTTTCCCTAAAGTAGAGAAGAGAATGTTTTAAGAAGACAATGTTTAGAAATATCTTACTGCTCACTTTGAAATTTAGGATACATCTAGATAAATTTCTTTGGTTTTTTCTGTTTTTTTTTTTTTCCACAGGTTTAATGGGAAACTATTTTCTAAGAGGAAGACAAACCAATGTCATACTCTATCCCTTTTGCTTTACATACACTAATTATTACATTTGGCAGTTGGTAGCTTTGTCTGAGAAGGAGGAAGAGTGAATTACACGACAGCTGTGTGCATTTCAGCTAACTTGTTCTCCAGGGCAGCCAACATTTACAGTACTTTTAGTTTCAACAAGATCTCTGGTACTTTGCATTTAATATGGTTTGACTTTGAAGCAGTGTTATTGAACTACACAGTAGAAATAAGTGTTTGGAATACTTTGGGTTTTTTCTTAAGCAGATTAGTGTGTGCAACCATGATATATTTTAAGTTATGGAAGTGTGTTATTACTCCATGAAGTGGAAAGTTGTTCTGTCATAGGATTATCATCACTATAATGAGTTATTGAGATTGACATTTTGTATCAAGGTAATGAAATGTTGTTACTAAAGTTAAAATGAAGGCTATTTTTAAATTTAAGCTTTTTTTTTTTGTGAGTTAGCAAAGTGTCTCTAAAGAATAACAGTGAAAACATTAGAATTAGCAGACTGTTTACTGAAATCACATTGTAGTTGACAAGTGTGTCTTAGGAAATAAGGTGATTTTGTGTTGAACATCTGTGTTTCTATTCCTGTTGGCCTTGTTAGTTTTATTTTGGTTTTTTCCATTATTAAGGTCACACAGAAAACTAAATTAGAATTATCCTATGTGGTACTTCTGTGTGGCTTACAAAGAGGTATATAGTATCTGGCTTCCAGAACTATATACTGAAGTAATTATTTCATTGCTGGCAGCTTCAGGTTTCCTGGTTAGACAAAAGTGAACTAAAGCACAATTTGACACCAGGTACATTCATGACAGAGGAACATCATGACAGTTGCCAGTGGAACAGCTACAAGTCTACAGAAAGAATAGAACTTAGTGAAGTTATACCTGTGGCTGCATTTCTGAAGCAAAAATTGAAAACTTAGAGTTTGGTGCTGCTGTGATGTATTGTATGATTAATAACTCTTTAATGAGTTATAAGTTAGTTTTAAAATGAGAATAAATAAAGGTAATTATTTTAGAAAGATCTTGTGGAAACATAATAATAATAATAATAATAATAAAAGCTATGGATGAACAGGTGTTTGGTTCAGGGTCACATGAGGTGTAGCCCACTATTGGAAATAATGGTATCTTGGAGTATTGGGATTAAAGTGAGAGTTCCATCCCTCTAAAACATCCATATCCTGTGTCTCTTCTTTGTGAACATCCAGATGAAGTGAATGATGTTACATTAATACTGATTTGCATGCATCTGGTTGATTTACAATCAGTTTAATATCTTAATTAAATTAATTTATTTTTACTCATTTTGCCAGAAAAATCAGTCCCTCGTAATAACTCTTCCAGTGCTGGCCATAAGTTCAGTGGATGGATGATGAGGGACTGGTGATAACATTTTATTGAGGCATACATTCTACTGCATGCCCCTCAATTGCCCACATACTTCTTTTTCTGGACCTTTCTTTTAACTCTTTCCTTTTCAGTTTCACCCACTAATGCAATACTCTCCGCTATGTCTAATGCCTGCCCTAAAATGATAGGGAGAGGCCATGAGGTTATGGGCACATGATCCACATAGTTGCTAAAGAGAACTGAGTCTAGTAGACACATGCAAACCTCTTGGCCCTACTGGTGCATAGGTATCTGGTATATATGTATATACCTAAGATACATACATTTTTTTATCTGGTATGTATTTTAGGCATAAGTATTCATATGCTTTGTAACCTGGTGATCAAGTAATCCAATCTTGCTCATGCCATGGGTAGAAGGAGGACTGCAAAACTGACTTATTTTGGATGTAGAGACTTGAATACACTGTGAAGGAAATATAATTTTAATTATAATTAATCGGCAGTGCTCTATTTAATTGTCTAATCCTATTAAGAAATATTTTCTCCAGCAATTTTCTTTATAGCTAATTTACTTTCTTCTTTTTCCTTTTCCTTCCTCCCAACTCCATGCCTAGATTGAAAACATGTAACTTAAGTTTTTTAACTGACAGATGTTACTGGGTTTTTTATTGCTCTTACTGACTTCTAAATATCGACTTTGATTAAAATATACTTACTGTCTCTTTTCAACCCCTGATAACCGTGCTAGCTAGCGTGCAAACAGCAAACCCTATTATTTTGATTCAAGTGTTGCCACCTTAATGGTCTATTCCTTTTTACGTAATACATTTCCCTTAACTATTCTACGTGGCAACTACCCAACTATGTGGGCATACAGCTTAGTGAAGATTGTACGGAAATTGTTTTGGTCTTATGTTTCTTTCTTCAGTTAGCAGAAGTTGAGCAAAGTAGAGAGATATTTCTCTATTTATGTTAAGATTACAGGATATAAATAAATAACCTTGTTTCACAGCATAGAAGGAGATCTTAGTGGTATCCCATACCTCCTATGAAGTCTATCTATGTAATGGATTGGAGGTCGGTAATTTTTTTTTTGTTTGAGCACTTCAATTCTTATGCTCTAACCAAGGCAGGATGGAAGTCTCTGAATGTATTCTGTGGACAAATCTTTGCAGTGTATCATTCACATAATAATTTATTTAGTAACATACATTCTTTATTCAATAGTTATAAAAACTACTTATTAATTGAATCAGAAGACATCTGGTTTTGATACTGATTCATGTTTAAGAAATCTTTCAATTGACCACATATGTAGGCTGTTGAATGATATTCATTTCTTCTTCGGGAGCAAACATTTCCCAAACATTTCCAGAAATTACTGCCTACTTGTCCATTTCCCAGACCTTGAAATCTACTTCTGTTGTCTAGTCTACAGTTGTTAGATGTCGATAATAGATAGAATTGGGAAGATTTTTTTTTTTATGTGAATATATTGGTTTCTAAACGTTTTTGTATTTGGCGAAGGAGATCTGCACTTTCCTCTAGATGCCTCTCCATGTAAGAGTTACTTGATAGTTTCAGTATTTCACTGGGGTGTTGGCTGCTGAAGTTCCCTTTTGTAGACTTGTTGCGATAAGATTTAATTTACTTCCCTGTATTAAACAGAGAAGTGAGAACTTATTTCTTACTGAACTGTAACATAACAGGAATATTCACTTATAAATTTCTTGCTTAGAATGGAAACTGTATATTGGGCAGAGTGTATTCATTTTTTAAATTATAAAAATAACTTTTTTTTCTAAAAACAATAAGCAAACACCAAGATCATGCCCCTAAAAAATCAAACCAATAACCCACAGGCAAAAAAACCCCAATACAAAACCCAAGACAAACGCTGCCAAAATGAACTCAAATCCAGTTCTTTCTCTGATTATTTCAGGGTTGGAAGATGTTTACTGTTGTATTCTGTGTAGCTGATCCAGATAATTTTTTTTTTCTGTATTTTTACTTTGGTTCTACAGTTTTCCACAAAGCTGCTTTTCTCCAGTATATTCTGAATTTTTATGTTAATGTGTACTCTTTCCCCAGTCACTTCATGCTGTCACTGGGGTTCTATAGAGAGTTCAATGGAAATAATGCCTGTCTTGTTTAGCTTAAGCACAATATGCTACTATAGTCGTTTTACCCAACTTTTTATTTATATGCAAAGCAGTTTGCATTGTGTATTGAATTCTGTCCCATTCTAATGTAGAATCTTTGTGCATGTAGGAGCAATTAATTGTATATTGGTAAATCACATTAATTTTTTGTGCATTTGTTTAATAATCTGTATTGGTTTAAGTTACAAATGTTTCTGATTTCTGCTTTAATAATTAGTTTGATTAAAATTTATTAAAAATTAAGAGATTCAACAAGTATTCAAGTTACTGTTTGAGCACCAGCCATGTAAAGAACTGTTGCATTAAGATGACTTGTTTTTTTGCAATTTTTTTAATTGCTTTTGTCTAACTAGACTAGTTCTAATATTGAACTATTGATGTATTCTTTAAAAGTTTAACTAACATCCTAGTTTCTTAAGTAGTTGGGAGGAAATTAGATGGACTTACTGCTTTATCTCCAGATGAGTTGACAGACATGTCTAACAGTGTGTCTGTCGAGCCATAATGTTAGCTGCTTGCACAAACTTGTGAGGAAATTACGTTCTTAGAGAAAATACAACAGTAAGGAATTATTCCTTTCTAAAGTTCTTCCTTGAGTGGTTCTTGCATGTAACAAGGCCACTCCTTATGTGCAGCTGGTACTAGACTGAAGGGACTGTTCAAATAGGAGCTCCCAGATTCATCTGAAAGTAAAACTAGGCAGATGGGGAAGGGTCAGTGTTTTACCTGAGAAAGGTGACTATATATCTGCATATAATTTTCTATAAAGACTAATAAATTTATCTGCTACTTCTTGCTATGACTTATTCTGCTAGTTCTATCTAACGGATATTTGTTGGCAAGGAATAATATTTGGCTTAGTTTCAAATATTTTAGGACTTTCACTGTATTAGAATGGACTAACTGATTCGCTTTACTTCTTTTAAGAAGCGTTTTATTATTAATCAGTGGAAGAATTGTTTTGACTGGAACACTAGGTCTAGTCTTTATTATGAAAAGGTAATTTTTGAAGTGTCTTTGCAAGAAAGACCTAATTCCAGTTAACATATTACTCATTTTATGAAATGCAGGTTTCCAGGAAGATATGGCAAAATAATATAGCATTCCCATTTTATCTTCAAGATGAGTTCTCACATTTATGAAGTACTTACAGTACTTAAAGTACATTTACTTCAGCTATTGTCTTGATAAAGGTGTTACTTTTTTTCCTTGATATATGTTCTGTTTGCTCAAATTATTTTGTGACTTCAATATGCATCTGAATGTTTTACATAGTAATCTCAGAGTTTAACCTCAAAGATTAATTGAACACTGTAAGTAGCTTGAATCAGTTTCTGAAATACTTATTATTATTTGTTAAAAGCAAAGGCTAAATACTTTTATTTCCTGAAAATATAATAGATAAAAATGTATTTTTTTAAAAAGTAATTGTAGTTTAAAAAATGTGTGGTACAGTGCCACTAAGCTACTTTACATTGTTTTCCATATTAATATCATGTTTTAGTTTATTCTAAAAATGTGTAATTTGTGATCTTTAAGATCTTACTTGTGTTTATTAATTTTCTTAGTAGGCCTGCCAAGTTTTGTAACTGAAGGAAGATTGCTGGCAGTGTTCCCTGAGGGACTTTGTTCCTTGGAATTCTCTCTAGGCTATTGTTCGAAGTAGATCATTTACTGACTTAGGTGTTGAGTGTAGGTACAGATCCTTCTTAAAAGGAAAACAAACAATATTTAAATAATCATACAACATAGTGGGCATTTTAAAAAGTCCCCGTAGCTTCCTTACTCTCTGTGATGGGTTAACCCTGACTGCACACCAGGTGCCCACCAAAGCTGCTCTATCACTCCCCTTCCTAAGCTGGTCAGGGGAAAGAAAATGACAAAGGCTCATGGATCAAGATAAGGACAGGAAGATCACTCAGTTACCATCATGGGCCAAAAAGACTTGACTTGGTGAAATTAATTTATTGCCAATCAGAACAGAGAAGGATAATGAGAAATAAAAACTAAATCTTAAAACAGTTTCCCCCTACCTCTTCCTTATTCCCGAGTCTCTGCCTCCTCCCTGCCCAGCTGTGCACGGGGCAGGGAATGAGGTTTATGGTCAGTTCATCACAGATGGTTTTTTCTCCCCTGAGAGGAAGTATGGGACTCCTCACTTCCTCTGCTCCAGCTTGAGGTTCCTCCCTACAGAAGACAGTTCTCCTCACAGTTGTCCAATATGGATCCTTCTCATGGGCTGCAGTTCTGCACGAACTGCTCGAGGTGCAGTCTTTCAGGAACAGTGTGTGGGTCCCACATGAGGTTACAAGTCCTGTTAGAAAACCTGATCCAGCATGGGCTCCTCTCTGTCCACAGATTCACAGGTCCTGCCAGGACCTTGCTCCATTGTGGGCTTCCTATGGAATCACAGTCTCTTTTGAGCATCCACCCATGCTGGTGTGGAGTCCTCTCTGGGCTGCAGGTAGATCTCTGCTCCACTGTGTCCTCCATGGCTGCAGGAGCAGGGCCTGCCTTACCAAGGTCTTCATCACTACAGGTTGCAGTGCCTGGGGCATGTCCTCTTCACTGGCTTCAGTGTCTGTGGAGTTGTTGCTCTTACATTCTCAGTCCTCTTTCCTGCTGCAGATTTCCTCTGTGCGGTAACTTTCTTTGCCTTCTTAAATATATTAATACTAGAGGCATTACCGCTATTGCTAATTGGCTCGGCCTTGTCCAGCAGCAGATCTGTCTTGGAGCTGACTGGCACTGGCTGTATCAGACATAGAGGAAGCTTCTGGCAGCTTCCCACAGAAGTAAACTCCTGTAACCTCCCCAGGTACCAAAACCTGGCCATGCAAACTCAAGACACTCCCTTGGAAAGTAAGGTAACAGGTACTAGTAGCCTTGTACAATGTCTCATCTAGTCAAGAAAAGAGAAGACCTAGGGATGATCTTATTAATATTTACAAATATCTAAATGGTGGTTGTCAGGAGGTTGGGGCATCCCTTTTTTCTATGATATCTAGCAACAGCACAAGGGGTAATGGGACCACGCTGGAACACAAAAAGTTCCTTTTAAATATAAGAAAAAACTGTTTACTGTGAGGGTGATGGAGCCCTGGCACAGGTTGCCCAGAGGGATTGTGGAGTCTCCTTCCCTGGAGGTCTTCAAGACCCACCTGGACATGTTACTATGCAACTTGATCTAGGTGGACCTGCTCTGCAGAGGGGTTGGACTAGGTGATCTCTAAAGGTCCCTTCTAACCCCTACCATTCTATGATTCTATGATCCAACTGTCTGGGGCACACAAAAGATGTATCATGGCAGAGTACAAAGGACAGATGAGTAGATATTTATTAATAAAGAAGGAAAAAATATTGAGATAAAGGAAGCAACAGTAGTGACATAGAAGACAAAGCATTCGGCAAGGAAATTCCTAGTGAAATGTGATCAACCTAGTTAATGATAGGATGAAAGGCTGCTACATGCTGAAACCGCAATTCACAGGCTTTGGACTAGGATTTTTTTTTTTCCCCCTCAAGACTTGGCATTTTGGATAGAAAATATGAGCAGATTCATGAATAAGACTGATATGAAAAATAAGAGTGAAACTGTGCAGCCTACTTTAAAGCAGAAGAGCATGGTTCCTTAAAACATAGTTTTAGTGTGTGTCCTTCTCAGCCCCATTCTCGGAGTGCTCTGCTACAATCTACCAACTTAAATTTTACTAATTTATACCACTGCCAATGTAGGACTCATGTAATCGAGCCTTACTGAACTGCAAGTAGACTTTTAATTTTTCTAAATATGGCTTTAAATGATTACTTAGCAAGTTTGCCTCCCTCTGTTTTTGCCCAGATTGCTGCCTAACCTTTTTATTTTAATATATAAAATATATTTATATATTATATATATATTATATCTATTTTATTATTTTTTTAATATATATATATAAAAAATATATTTTCTCCCACTCTGGCTGAGTGGGAGAAAAAACAAGTCTTGTTTCATGTAAAATCAAAACTGTTGATCAGAAATTTAGCCTAAATTTTCAGAAACGTATTTATCCTCTAGAGAGAAGAGATGGTTTTCCTCCTAGATACCAGTCTTTAAAATATTCTAGAGCTGATAAAATACCTACTAAGTTCCATTAAAGCCTATAAAACAGTGTTTAGAGTAGTTAAAGAATAAGATGAGAAGTTGTGATTATCTTTAAACGTTATACTAAAATTTACATATACTTTTTTTCGAAATCATTGTTGACATAGACTTACAGACTAATGAGAATATAGGTGCATTTGTACACAAAAATATTTTTGCTTACTTTATGCACACACTGTGGTGCAAATGTCTGTTTTGAGGGATGCAACCTTGAACATGCACAAAAATTTTCTCCCATATAATTTGACTGGAAGAAATTCAAACAACTGAACTATACACTCTCATAGGAAAATAAGTATTTACTAAAATTCTGTGTGTCTTTGGGTTTGTTTTTTTTTCTTAAGTGAAAAACGATTTATGACAATTGATGGTTAGTAAGTCTCTGACTATTTTGATATTCATGCCTTCTGCATTACAAAAGATTACTAATCACTCGTATTTCATTCAGACTAGTGCAAACTGACATTAACTTATTGTATGGATGTTTTGGTGCATCTTTAATTGCCTTGATTATTGGGTTTTGGGTTTTTTTATTCTCATGTACATTTGTTTGTTTAAAAGGGTTTGAAAAGATAGCTGAGCAGAATTTGTAGAAAATCCTTTAAAATCACACACATTATGAATTGCCCTAGATAAGAATACTTTTCTTAGAGGATCGTACATAATATTGACATGAATGGCTGACACCTTTTGTAAGCAATTTATAATTACAGCTTACAAATACTCTGTCAGAGTTCAGTTTAGGGGAAAGCTTTTCTCAAGGTTATAAAGAAAATAGGGTTTATTTGATAATGTCCTGAATTTGGGGGGGGAAAAATAATCAGTGTTACTTACTGAAATTAGGGGAGTATGCATTGGAAAGGAAAAGGAGTGCTATTTACTCAGGTTATATGTCAAATATGTAGTTTATCTTTTAGAAATTTTGTATTAGATTATGAGTCAGAAGCCTAACAAATGTGATTATTCCTTTCTCAATTCAGGTTTTTAAATAAATCTATAGTTTCTATAATGCAAATATGCTGGAAAAAAAAAATATGCACTGACATCAAGTAAAAACACAGTTCCAGAAATGTGCAGTCTAAATGAATGATATACAGTTTGTTGGCTGACCAGAAACATTGTGCTAAATCAAGGCCAATAATGGAATTCAGAGGCAGATTTTTTAGACTGTTACACTGCATTACTATGCCTGTGTGTGAAGACTTTGGATCAGTTAATTATAGCCTCCTATTTGAACATTTTCATTTACATAAGGAGCAGAACTTGATAAATCAAGTAAAAATTCAGTGTCTGAATTATTGCATGGGGTGTTATGTAATCAGAATTTTAAAAGCAAAAGCTAAAACAAAATTGGCCCTGTAAAACCAAACCACTCCAGATGAAGATGAATTTATAATTAACATTCCCCATACTTACAAACAGTTGACCACAGTTATATTTTTCATACTTCCTAATAGTGTTATTTCTCAGTAGTGTGTTCAGAGAGCTATTTAAAGGTAAATTGCAGATTATTAATTTATTAACTGTTTCAGTCATCCATCTTAAAGCAAGACTTCTTTTTCCAAAATTTTTACCCTTAGGCACTTTTATCATAAAGCAGTAAAATTAGGAAGATGATAGAATGCTTATGATAGCTTATACCTATGATTTCATGTGTCACTCCAGTCAAGATTTATTTTTTTACATGATCTGAAGAAAGAGATAAGATTTGAGAGTAGCCCAGGCAGAGGGCAAAGAAGTGAGATTTCTGAGTTATTAAAAACTTATTTTTAGGATTTTATCTTTTTCATGCTAAGAATCTGAATTCTTGTGGACATTTTATTTAATGTCTCTCTAACAGGAAGGAATGAGACATTGAATCTACATTCCTTAACCCCAGTCACAATGATGACTTTGTCTGTAAAATGCAAATGTATGAGAAGTCTTCTTTTCAGTTTAGGAAAATGAAGTCTTGCTGACCTAGCTCAGAATAGTTGAAAGATATGTTTTCATGCTAGGATTTTGAAGACAATGGTTTTCTTCCTGATTCAAATGAAAATATAAAGTGTATTTTTGCAGCAGGACAATTCCAGAATGATCTCTGATGTGCTTAAATGTAACGAACTAAAGGTGAAACTGTAGAACAACGATTAAGCTATCTTATTATTTTATTTTGGATGGATTAAGTTTTTTGACAGCAATTTGATTCTAGATTAAATATCAAATGATCACTGAACAGATGGGAATGACTTCTTACTGCTGTGAAATTGTGCTGAGTGGACTGCTGAAAAATGAAGAACAGTATTCTGCTAGCAACTGTCTCATTCCAGCTACTTTTCTTCTGTTTATGTCTAGAGTTGTGTGAAAAGGTTTTATTGTAGAGTCACCGACTGTGACTCTACAAAACTGTAGGTTGGCTGTCTCAAAGGTACTCGTTTTGACCAGGCCTTATTGTTCAGTGCCAGGTAGTCCTGGCTCAGTTGCATGTGCTTGGAAGTGTCACATGGACACAAGCTACCAAATTATTTACTAACTACCAAGATATTTAATGTGTTTTGTTGATATTATGAAATGTTTTCCAAATTTAGATTGTAAAATTAATAACAAAATTGATTTTATGTAGTAAGACTGTACAAATCATGTGTATTATGGTCACCAAGGATTTAAAATTATTTTTTTCTTTAAGAAATTTCTGCTTTTTTGGTTCAGAGAGGAAAGCATAGAAAAAAGTGAAATATCTATTCTCAAAAAATAACAAGATTTTGATGTAGACTGACATGAAATAATACTTTAGAGCTCTAAAGCAATGCAGATGTACATGAAAAGTTAATTGCTTACATTTGAAACTGTAGAACCTGTCAGTTGGAAAGATTCAGAAAACTAGCCAGTAATATTATCAGTTTATGCTACCTCACAGTTCATGCCAATTAGCAAAGAATCAAGGTCAAAGTAGAACAGTTTCCGTAATAAACAATGAAGAAAAGGACTAATATTTCTTACTTCTTTAAAACTTATTTTACTTTAATCAACCATTTCCTTCATTACTACTAAAAATAATTCAGGATGATGGTATCAGAGCCATTCTACTGCCAAATGACATAACATAAAACTTATCTTCTGTTCTATTTGCTTCTATTTCTCAGGAAAAGCTATTATTTCCATAAAATGTCCCTCTATGGTCTCTTCCTACTGAAGAGTTTTGATCTCTTCCACACTGGAATTTGAGTTTTTGAACGCCCCATCTGTTGTAATAGGCAGTGTTCAATGTTTCTTTGCAAATTAGTTGGAGATCAAGTTCTTTTAGAGGTTTTTGGGGTTTTTTTTTTTCCACCATTCTGAACTTTTGTGAGGGCTGAGGCTATTCAAACTCTCCTTTTCTTTAACAATGAGTTTGACTTAAGCCCTTCTTTTCCCCTAGGAATAAGCTAGCTTGAACTTTTAAAACTGCATTTATCCACTTTGTGATTCCCTCTTTGCCCAGAGGTTGTGAAGTGATGGAAAAAGAGCTGTTTACTGTAGTAGCTCAGTTTCTAAAGAGTGTGTGAGTCTCCAGTTGCATTTTGTAATTACAGACTGTTTTCTTCCATCCTGGAGGAATGTGGCTGTTCAGAATAGCACAAAGACACACTTCTGACAGGAGCCCAAGTCTGACAAATTTTGAGAAACAATATGTTATTCTAAATACTCACTTGGTAAGAACTAGATGATAGCCACATGAAGCTGTAGAACAACTGGCCCCTAGGCTGGCTGTCTCAGGGGTGCTTTTTGTGCAGACTGTAATGTTCAGTACCAGGTGATGTTTTGGAAATCTCAGGTGAGTGCAATAGGTCTAGCAGAAGAAGGGAAGAGAATCAGCATATTGCCTTTGTGCATTTAATTGGGAAAGCACAGAATGTTTGAGGAACCATTGGATGATGCTTCCTATAAGCAGAGAGGCTGTGTAGTGCATTTGTATTTCATAGAATTGTAGAATAGTAGGGTTAGAAGGGACCTTGTCCTGGTTTAGCAAGGAGCAGCTTTTGCTTGGTAACAGGGGGAGCGGGTTGCAGTGAAGACCCGGTAAAAAGTTTTTGGACTCTCCCCCGGCTCCTGGGTTCAGACCCACCTCCGGCCCGGCTGGGCCAATCTGGCGCCTTTGCCATCACTATTTAGGAGACAGGAATTTGAAGTGCTGGCAGGAGGTGTAAGAGTGATACGAGATGGAGTCAACCACGCAGACCCTTCAGCCAGAGAAGGAGGAAGGAAGGAGAAGCAATAGACCAGAGACCCCTCTGCAAGCCGTGGCGAGAATGCAACTGTGCCCCTGCAACCTATGGAGACCCATGGCAGAACTGAGAGTTACCAGCAGCTCCATGTGAGTGAGCCCGGACGGGCGAGGGACTGTGTGGGGAGACGGCCATGGCACAGGCCGTGCTGGAGAGCCTGCATGCCGCAGAGCAGCCCCACATGAGAGGTGGAGAGGAGCTGCAGCCTTTGGAATAAATGCGGAGCCCATCTGTCCTGAGAGAAGCTATCAGGAAGAGACTGACTGAAACCCCCACTCCACTGAGTACTAACAGTCTTATTGTTGGTAAATATTTTTGCTATAGAGTTGTATGTCCCTATTATTAAAATCTATACTCCCTCTTTTGGTTATCTTACTGAAGTGTACTAGATGTGGGGTTTTTTAAGAGGCCCTTATAAGTCATATGCAATATGTCTTATAATGAATTGGGGACAATATTTCTGGTGGAAGCATCATTAATGTCATTCTAGTGTGAAGAGTTTTGCTGTTTGGAGCAATTATTTGATCTCTGGATACAATGTCCAATATATGGGTTTGTTAGCTCATACAAACAACAATGCAAGTAGTCTGACCTCCAGTGTGAACATGGCAGGCTTAATCTCTGCCTCTGCGTGAAGCAGCATTTTACTATGAAGCAGTTATAACAGGAACATATAAAAGAAGTTTCTTGTTCTGGCTAAAAATGGCTTTGTGCATTTCAAAAGCTCTCTTGAGTACTGTGTCAATCTGTAACCTGCTTCATGGAATAGGCAGCCTCAGCTGTTTAATAGATTTATTGTTTCAGCTTTTCACTGAGTGGATGAAAAAGCTTTATTTTGGGCCTCACTGTAGCAGGCTTGTAAAAAGTAGAATTGCCTCTTATGACTCTGAAAAGTCAAAACTTGCAGTCTTATTCCCCTTTACTGAACTATTTCTCCTCTTCCAGTACTTGATTCCTTATTAAACTTAAGTGCAGCTTCTGAACTTCCTTCCAGACATTTGCCTCTGAATGTGAATTAACAGTCAAAATGTTAGCATATCTCTCCTTTCCTATCAGTCTTGCAGTAAAATCCATTTTTTCAGATACCCCAGGAGGTGCCAACTCCAACATTCTTATTTTTTTTTCAGAATAATTGAAAGCAATTGCAGACAGCATGAGAAAACAGCCTTAAACACATATTCCCCAAAAGATATAAGTTCTCTAGAAAATACAATGCTAATGTATTCAGTCAGGAAACTGTCTAAATATGTTTTTCTGTTAGAAATTATCTTCTATTCCTGAAGTTTTAAGTTTTTTATTTATTGATAAGTTTTTATAATGATGTTACTTAACTGCTTCTGTTTTTTATTACATTGTTCCGTCTATAGCTATTTGCTATATATTGTGAGGGCAAAATTCTTAGTGTTACTTTTTTTTCAACGTGAAATGGGCAAGATATTTCATAATATGTGTTTTGGTGGTGGTTCCCTCTGCCCCTTCCCAACCCCCCCCCCCCCCCCAAAGTTTCCTCTATACTTTCTATTGGGCAGAGTGCTTTTTTTTGTTGTAATTTCAATAATACTTTTTGTGTGGTGAACTAGAGTTAGAACAAAAAAGATAATATCTGATGAGACTAAATCTGGAGAAAATAGAATATGTTCCTTTCATTGTTTTAAAATAGTGGAATACACTTCCATTATTTCTTCTAAATCATAGAATAATTTGTCACTGAGTTACTTTTTGTTTCCACCAATATTTAAGAGCTACATAAAAAAACTCAGTTTCAGGTGGCAGGTTATTCTGCAGCTGCTGACTTTCCTTTTGGATTATGCAAATGATTGCTTAGAGTCAGTACATTGTAGTCCTTTTTGTTATGTTTGAATGATGTGAATGTGGTACACAAGTCCTATCTTTATCTTTGTAAGCTTTGCATTTGAAAGTGACTTGGTACATTTGTTGTTTACCAAGTGGATTGTCATAGTTTTTGGTATCCTGTTGAGTGGGATCATCGTTTTAGGATCCTGTTGGAACAGGACAAAGGAATAGTCTCTGCCTTCAGGATTATACAATATAAAAGAGAATACATGCATTGAAGCATGAAGGGACAATTCAAGAATTGGTGAACATGTGACAATTTTTGAGCCTGTAGACAGTACTATTTCTACTGAGGATTCAGAGGTTGAGAACTTGCTTGAGAAGACCACTGAAAATTACCTTTTTGTTGATTTTAAATGGAACTTGTTTCAGTATTGTAAAGGGAAAGGAAATAAACTTTACTCTTCCAGAATAATTCATGCTCTGTCTAATTTGAAATTTCTTACTGAATAGATTCTGCTAGCTGAGAAAAAGTACGTCACATAAACACAATTTTAGTCTCTATTTTATAAGCTCTTGAACTACGTTGAATGTGCAAAGTACTATACAAAATATACTTGTTTATCTGCTGATATTTCTTTATGTGAATCTTGTTTATGACATACCTGTATCATTATGTCTTGAACACTCTTTATTCTCAAAGATGAAACTGAAATTAAAGTTCTATGCTATCAATATTTTAAGGATAAATATATTTACAAAGAAATTGTAGTTGCTATGAAATGTTGGAGGCACAGAGATAGGTACATCTAAGACATTGTCCTACCTTAATGTATTTAGAGTCATCCAGTCTGCCATATTTCTTTCTGTCCTGAAGAGGTATTGTGCATGCATGTAAATTATGTTCTGGATCTCATTTGAGTCTCACTGTAGAAAACAGGTTATTTAATGCTCAATAAGTAGAATTCTTTTTTATTATCCTGCCCTTTGACACCTGGATTCATGAATGGATAAAATGAAAGGAAACAAAACCTACTTGGACTCTGTTTATTTAAAAGTTTCTTTGATACAAGATCTTGATTGACAGGTACATAACTTGTATTTGCAGTTAGTAAAAGAATGCCCAAAAAAAAGGGTAATGGTTAATAATAATCTGAGGAGTTTGATTTTTCTTTTTTTTTTAATTCACTGAGGGATAACCTATGTTGCTTGATGAGAATCTTGAACAGTGTTTTTTTAATGACTTGACTTACAATATATAGAAGCAAATATTCAGGAAAAATAATAGAAGATATGCTAAAGAGAAACTACTGGGACTTTGTGATAAGTATTCTTTGTTCTAATAGGTTACACCAAATAAAGTATATATTTTATAACTACCTTTTCAATTCTTTTAATAAATGGCTGTAGTATATGAAAACAAAACAAAAAATCCCCAAAACCCGACAAAAAGCCCAAACCAATGATGGCTACTAGTGACTTCAGTATTTAGTAGTTGGAAGATGGATTTATTAAATTGTTTTCTCTGGAAAAAACAGGATGATGAGTGGAAGATCTTGACTATAAGACAAATACAAGTCTTAAGATTTTTGAGGGGTTCATTTTTTATGATTAGATTTTATACAATTCTTCCTATAGATGATGATGATGATTTTCTTAGCCTGTGAATCAAGGAGAGAAGATATGATTGGAGATCTCTTTCTTAAAAGTAAATCAGCTTTCATTGAATAGTACCAAACAGCTCTGGAAAGTTCTCTTCTAAAGATTCATTGCTCCAAAGTTAAACATTTCATCTCTGTCTCAATATTAACATGTATGTACTGTTTTCTTTGTTGGAAAAGGGAACTATATTGGAGAATGGAACTCTATTTGGAGAACATAGTGTGATTTTTATTTTTTTTCTATTTACACCAAATCTTGCACTAGTCTCAAACTAGCGCAGTTCCAATGTTTTATAAGAAATATGATGGTCTTGCACCAGCACTGAGAATCAAGTAGGCTGTTGTTGCTCTTACTTTATAGCTCGTTTCCCCCCAGCCTCCACATTGGCCAAGCTGTGGTATGATTGTTGGTAGATTTTTTTCCTGTAGATATATTTCTGTAACTATGTCATTTCAACAAAGGATTCTTCTCAATTTCTGTTCTTGCATTTCTCTTGCAAGCAAAGACTGTAAATGTGGAGGCAATATAGCACAACTAAGGAAATATGCAACAAACTACACAGTAGTTCATATGTATTTCCATTAGACAAATTAGAGACTTGACATCCTTCTGCCTTTTGTCTATATCTGCATATTAGTCAAGTATCTGAAAAGTACATATAAGAAGTAATAATTTATACTTGAGTTATAGCTTTAATGGTAAATTTGATGTATAATAATTTGAAATATTTTTTCATGAGCTGTGATCATTATTTGTTCATTGTATTATTTAAAATCCATTTTCCACAGCTGCAGTCTGAATGAGTGGCTCAATTATAGTTAGTGTTATCCTTTAATATTCACTTTGGCTCATAGAAAACTTTGAAAGAAATAGTCTATTTAAAGACAATAATGCTTAAATATCATGGTTTTCTAAAGATATTTGCATGAAAAAAATGTATGAAGAACTCATTTTCCTCTTCCATACGGTTATCTGCAGTAATAATTTTCCTGCATGATGACATAACTGTCATGTGATGTTATATCACAGTTCAATATGACCAGAATTTTCTAGCTTATACACAAAAGTAAGTAACATGACTTGAAAACCAGGCATAGTCCTCACTTTGGTTCTAAAAATTGGATAGTGTTGATTTAGGAATCATTAAAAAACAAAAAAAAAGCTGATAGTAGATATACTGAAAATATGTAAATCTAAAAACGTTTCACATGTCTGTTTTTAAAAATAAGCAAACTGAAATGAGTTTGAGCTTTCATTAAAGAACTTTATTGTATGGTTTTCTTCATTTCCAAAACTTACTATTTTTCTGGTAGCTACTTTAGTTTTGGGCAAAAAAACTTGTGGCAAAGTTGTTCAGTGAGTTATCTAGTCCAGAATTTGTGAAAATACAGGCAGCTCACAAACCATGTTCATTTCTCCTTTTCACCATTCTTTTTCATTGCACTTAAAAGTATGCACCTGAAGGCAGAATTTCCTTGCAAACTTTGCTGTCCCATAAAGTAGACATTATGTAACTGCTACTCTGTTATACTAGCAAAATACCTAATGCTACTCTTCTACTGTGTCTCCCTTTGAAGAGTGGAAACTAACCAAACTGAGCACACGGAAAATGCTCTGTAGAATCAATTGAATGCAAATTAAATGTCTGATCTTCAGCATTTGCCATATTATTCCTGCCTATACTCCTCTTTTATCAAATTGCACTTCCCATTTCTTTTTTTCAGTAGAGCTTGAGAGTCATGGTTTATAGAATTGTCATCTTGATAAATAGTAGAGATTAATGCTTTCATCCAAATTATGCATTCTTTTTAGGATGATAACATTACATAATAATAGGGGCAGATTTCCAAAGTCTTGATCAACAAAATGATCACAGAAAGACTTCTTAAATAATTCATTTCCATCTATCAAGGCTGACATGAGGCAGCGTTACCAAACAGCCTTCTTTTGACAGGATAGTCCAATAGTACAGTTCTTATTCATTGCTCTGCTACTGGCATAGGAACATTTGTGGGCACATATCCAGGTCCCCAGGAAACTTGGAATCATTCCATGTTAAAGAGCTGTAACTCTGGCTAACAAACCAACTGCTGTATTGAGCTCAGAAGGAAGTCTTTGTAGCTGTGTGGAAGGAACTTAAGTTATTTGCATAACATCCAGCAGCCTTAGTGGGAACCATTGGAAGGAGCATAACAGCAGGGTAGACATCCAGCTTTTCTTTTCTGACCATATCTGTCAGTGATTCCCTTCTTAAATGCTAGGATGAGATGAAAAGAGAGAGAGAGAAGAACTTGACAAAAAGGACTGTATAGGCCTGAAGAGAAGGATACTCATGATCATATTGATACCGTTCTTTATGGAAATAGTAGATTATTAAATTCAGCACACAAAATCATCTTATGTTAAATATTATCAACATCTATAAGGGAGTGTTTGTGAATTGCTGAATTCTTACTATGGAGAGAGAAAAACCTTGAACAACAAATAAAGAGGAATATAGTGCTATCATCAACATAGGTCAGCTGTCAACACGTACCTAGTTGCAGGACTCTTGTTGAAGTACTTAGGAAGTTGCAGGATTGGTCATTTATATAAAAGACAGGCACATTGAGATTCTGTGACTTTGTCAATAATGCAAACCCTAGAGTTTTTCCAAAGTATTTACTAGTATACCTTAAATATATTGCATCATGTCTCCAAACATTCGTATTTCCAATAAACTGTCAATATACAGTTCTAAACCAGTCATTTCTCTGGTCTTCTGCCACAACAGCTTTACACTGTAATGAAAAATAATTCATTAAAAGCTACCTTTTGCAATGTACCTTTTCAGGTCCAAAACATTCAAGGCGTATTTCATCAAGTATTTAATCAACAACCACCACCAGAAAACAAAACAAAACAAAAACCCCAAAATCTTGTTTTCCTGTGGCCTTCAGGCCCTCTTTTGTTTGACAAATACAGCTGTTTGTGAGGCCGAACAGCAAATCACATTGTGGATTTGAGTTAAGAATAACTAAGGTGTTATTGTGCATTTGTTGCACTTTCCTTCTGCCTCCCACCACCTTGTCCCTAATCTCATTTCAAGATGGATTATGTTCGTGGCCTGATTCACTAGTTTTGCACAAATTTTTAGGATGGAAAAAAGAGTGGGGATTCTGTTTGGTTAGTTTTGGTTTAGTTGTTTGTTGGTTTGGAGGTTTTAAAATACTTTTTATGGTAAGGGAAAAAGCACTTCTAAGTTGGTTTTACCAACTCTGTTCTTCAGTGAAATAAGGGAATAATTCATATTCCAGGCTAGTTTGACCTGACCTGTATTTAAACTCCAGTAAATGCATATCACGCTTATTTCCAGCATCATAAAAGTTCATTTTGTTGGCATTTTTGTTCAAGGAACAAAAGCTGAAAAGGCAATACATAACATGCTATCTTGTCTCTCTCTTTAATTTATACGGTAGGTTAAAGGATAGTTTCTAGCTGCAAACGAATCTTCACAGCATTCATCATAGTAATTCTTAAGACCATTAAAGCCATTGAAGATTTATTTTTTTAACCTAAAAATTCCAGTTTTGTAATCAAATAAACACTTATCAATAAGGCTACTACCTTTTCTTATTTATGGAGGACAACAGACGTGTTCTTCAGCAGAGTAATTGAGTTAACAGTCTAGGTTTCCAACCAAATGTTGTAGAAACAACTGTAACTATTTTACACAGCTAAATAATAGTTTACACTAAAAAAAAAAGGAGGAAGGCAAGTAGATCTCCCTTTAGAGAGAGAGAAGATGGGAAAAAACAAAATAAATTTATTAATTGAATTAGTTAATAGTAGAGAAATTACTCTTCTTGAAAATGTTCTTTTAAATGGGCTAAAACACTTTTCTTTGTCTATCTCATTCGTATATTTTAGTTACATTTTCTACCAGTCTTGCCCCAGTAACATTTCTGTGCCACTTTCAGGCAAACTTGAAAAAGGTGTCTTTGAGATGACTATGTTCTTTCATGCTGTGTAAAGAAAAAAAACCAAAACCAAACCCAAAACAACAACCCTCAGTGATTACAGTGTGTCCAGCGGGTTGAGGGAAGTTCTCCTCCCCCTCTACTCTGCCCTGGTGAGGGCTCATCTGGAGTCCCTGTGTCCAGTTCTGGGCTCTCCTGCTCAAGAGGGACAGGGAGCTGCTTGAGAGTCCAGTGGAGATGGCCAGGGTACTGGACCATCTCTCTTAAAGGAAAGGCTGAGAGACCAGGGGCTGTTTAGCCTCGAGAAAAGAAGGCTGAAGGGGGCCTTAAAAAGGCTTATAAATACTTAAAGGATGGATGTTGAGAGGATGTGTCCAGATTTCTTCCTGTATTGCCCAGGGACAGGACAAGGGGTAACTGGCACAAGATGGAACACAGGAAGTTCCACTTGAACATGAGGAAAAACTTATTTCCTTTGAGGATGAGAGAACCCTCGCACAGGCTGCCCAGGGAAGGTGTGGAGTCTCCTTCTCTGGCAGCTTCCAAACCCACCTGGAGGTATTTCTGTGTAAACTGATGGAGGGGAACCTGCTTTTAGCAGAGCATTGGACTGGATGATCTCTAGAGGTTCCTTCCAACTCCTACCATTCCAGGATTCTTGGCAGAACTTTTTCTGCTATTCAGCGTCTGTGAACTGGTTAGCCCATGAGAGAAATGTGGGCTCAAATTACTCGCGTCCTGTGGGCATTGTATGAAATTGTTGCATTTGTTGGGTTTTCGAGAGGCAGATGATATAAAACCATACAAAGCAAGTCTCATAAGTTCCAGTTTCATGGGATATTGTGTAACTACAAGTATCATTGGAATTTTACTGTTTTGACTATAAAATTTTTTAATACACTTTCCCCCTTTTTTTTTTTTATGAACAGATAAAAGAAATTTCTCTGGATTAACACTGAATGGAATGTGTGTGAACTGAAGGAAATGTTTTAAGATTGTTCTCCGGACAGAAGTTGTACAAAAATGGTATACTGAAGTTTCTGCTTGCACTTCTGGGAAGACTGTATCTGTATTTTGTATTGCAGTTTATTGGCCGATAAATGACAATGTAATAACAGAAGTAACAGTAAATTTATGCAATAGTAACAGTTTCCCTTGCACTGACTGGACATGAGTGATCAAAGGTCTTTGCAAGAAGATAAGCACAAAGTTAGCAGAACTTCCTCAAAGTTCAGGGACTCTTCAAGAACCATGCAATCTGATGATTATTTTGCTAGAAAACTTAAAGCCTTGAATGGTAGCATGGGTCCTCCTGTTTCTTCAAATCCATCTAGCAAAAGTGAAAATAGTCAAACAAATGGTACACCAGCTGTGCCTAAAATGGGTGTTCGAGCAAGGGTATCTGAATGGCCTCCAAAAAAGGATTGCTCTAAAGAGCTGAGTAAAGCTGCTTGGGAAAACAGACCTCCAACAAGTTACGAAGGTGTTGGCTCAGTACTTCCAAATGGACAAAATGACCAAAGTGATGGACAGCAAGAAGAGCTAGAATTGGAATTTACTGAGGGAAAATATTCAATTGGAGATCTTTTTGTTCATTCACCTCAAAGAGGACTTCATCCCATAAGGCAAAGAAGCAACAGTGATGTGACAATAAGTGACATTGATGCTGAAGATGTGTTAGACCAGAATGCTGTTAACCCAAATACTGGAGCAGCTCTTCATAGAGAATATGGCAGTACCTCTTCGATTGACAGACAGGGTTTGTCTGGAGAAAATTTTTTTGCAATGCTGAGAGGATACCGAGTGGAGAATTTTGAACATAAAACCCTTGCTCCATTTGGATTTCCTGAGTTTTTCCACTGTGATCCTACAGTTTCTCCAAGTCTCCATGCTGCTGCACAGATTTCCAGGGGAGAATTTGTCAGGATTTCTGGCTTGGATTATATGGATAGTGCCCTACTTATTGGTCGAGACAGGGAGAAATCTTTCAAGAGGAGGTTAAAATCAGAAGCCGTAGAAACATCTCTATTTAGGAAATTGCGAACAGTTAAAAGCGAGCATGAAACTTTTAAGTTTTCATCTGATCTGGATGACAGACTTGACAGAAGTATTCGTTCTTGGAACTGCCAGAAATGTTTTGCACATTATGATGTTCAGAGTGTTTTGTTTAATATAAATGAAGCAATGGCTACCAGAGTAAATGTAGGAAAAAGAAAAAATATAACCACTGGGGCTTCAGCTGCATCACAAACTCAGATGCCAGCAGGCCAAACGGGAAACTGTGAATCTCCCTTGGGAAGCAAAGAGGACCTCAATTCAAA
Source organism: Colius striatus (assembly GCF_028858725.1). Classification (NCBI taxonomy): domain Eukaryota; kingdom Metazoa; phylum Chordata; class Aves; order Coliiformes; family Coliidae; genus Colius; species Colius striatus. The sequence continues at coordinate 68,519,908 of NC_084760.1, read as the reverse complement.
AGAGAATTTAGATGCTGATGAGGGTGATGGGAAAAGCAATGATTTAGTATTGAGTTGCCCATACTTCAGGAACGAAACTGGTGGGGAAGGAGACAGACGGATTGCACTTTCTAGGGCAAATTCAGCATCTTTTTCTTCAGGTGAAAGTTGTTCTTTTGAGTCTTCTCTGAGTTCCCATTGCACAAATGCTGGTGTTTCAGTACTGGAAGTACCAAGAGAAAACCAGTCCATTCACAGAGAAAAAGTGAAGCGTTACATCATAGAACACATTGATCTTGGAGCATATTATTACCGCAAGTTCTTCTATGGAAAAGGTAAATTTTTGTAATGCAACTGTTCTGTGGTATACATGCATTTGGTTTAAGTTGCTTAGTAAAGATTTTTTTCTTCCTTCTTCTCTATAGAGAGACCTAAGTGTTACAGTATTAAACTGTATTAAAGTCTTTACTAAAATTAAGCCTATTATTTTTGCTCTCCCAGAGGGATATTAAACAACCTGTGGGTTTTGTATAAAGTTATGTAATCCTTGTGTAAGTTCACTAAGTGTGGGGTCATTTAAATTCATTCAGTGAAGTGAGCGTAAACTCACTTCACTGAACCAAACTTTCTTGGTGAGCAGGAGACATTTATATCCAGCAAGTGCATCGGAAGTAATGATACCTGGAAGGGTTTTCTGAAAGGTGCCTCCAAAAGAGAAGGTTTTATTCTTGAAGCTTCTGTCTTCTTTCTTCTAAAGGTGCTGCCTCGGCACCTTTCATGCTGTAGGTACTTATGTATACTCCTTAAACAGTTTCTAGTGCTATTTAATTTTTCATCTTAAGGAAGATTGTTTTATGCCTTTCTCCTAGCCTTTTACTCTAATCTTTTAGGAAAAGTTCGGAATGCAAAGTTCCAGGATACTCTCCTGAGAAAAGAATTGTCTTGACTTGAGTCGCCATTCATACAAACTGCTTCCACTTTGTGATCTACTTTGGCTGTCTGTATTTGGTATTGTGTTGTGCAAATTACTTCTCTGTCCTTTCTGTATTATGACTTACTGCTCAGTCTTTCTGCTGTTGTTACAAGGAAAAAAAAATCAGCTTCCGTCCTTGAAAAGACTGTTACTGCTCAAGTCTTCCTGAAATCATACTTCCTCTGCTTTCTAACTATATTTGAACACCAGGAAATAAGCATTGTGCTGTAGTTCTTCCTGTGACACTTTAGAGAGGCTTGAAAGAGGATCAAGTTCAGTGCTTGTTTCACAATATAATAGACACCTAGAACATACTGTCTGTAAAAACACTGTATGTAAAGGTTAAGGAAGAAAAAAATCTGGATCTGTCATGGAAGAGAAAGAAGGAAGACCTAGAGCTAAGCAAGGAACAGGCAGTAAATTCAGAGGTTCAAAATGCCTTTTAAACTAAGCAGGTTGCAAAAGATAAAAACGTATTGAGGGAGTCAATATGAAAGAGGATGAAGGGAAACTAGTAACAAAAGGGTGGCATTTTTTGAGGGGTAGCAAGAAGAAAGAATTGTCATAGATGGAAATGAAAGGAACTTTGTCAATGGGTAAAAGTGGTGGCAAGACAGGAAAAAAAGAAGACATTTATATCATGGATGAGTTACATGTTCTGAAGGGCTGAGCATTTTTTGTGAAGCAAATCTTGTCAGAGGTTAGAAAAAGAAAATACAGAGAGTACTCAAAACCACTTTAAATAATATGCAATAAACAAACCTTTTGATCTTTCTGGAAAGGTGATGCAAATGTAATTAGATTTAATTAGCTTCTACTATTGAGGATATATGATCTCTTGACTAAAAGTGAAGTATGTTTATATGGATATAGTATTAAAAGGTTAAGAAGTAGTATCGGAGAGTTTAATCCTACATAGTATAATACTAGGAAGACTGAATTGTTATTGATGTTGTTACTAATTGCTCTGTAGGTAAAGTTCTTAAAAAATAAATGTGATGTGATGCATTTAATATGCAATAATAAAGTGTGACCTGCTTACCTTTACAATGATATATAACTCATGCCCCCTTTCACATTATCGTTGTATAGTCCTGTAATAGAAGCTATTTGAGAAAAATCTCTATTGGATGGCTTTCATGAGACAGACAGCAAGTCAGGGTAAATATGCTCATGGGTCTAAACTAAATTTTCAATACCTATTATCTCAAGGGATCAAGCACATAAGGAATCTCCAGATTATTTCCAACTGAACACAGTTCTCACCTAAGCAAAGGTTATTGTGGATAGAGAAAATAAAAGAGGTATTTTGCCTGGGGTACCAAAATGTCTTACTGCTCTACTGATTTCCCATATAAGAAAAAGTGACATTTATATGCCTTCTGAGTCTTACTTGATGCCCTTCCATGACAGTGAACTCTCCTAGCTGATTGTTCATTGAATTGTAGATTATATAGCACAGTTGAATTTAGCAAAATAATTCTGGAAGGATGAAATAAAAATTAAGCAAACAATAGTCACTCGTATATAGATGTATGTAATGCCACCAATTTTCTTTGCCTTTAACAAGATATCTCTGAAAGGGAAATAACTTTCTGAATATTTGATTTAGTTCACAGTTTTATAATTGGCACTTGTCAGCATACAAGTTTTATTTCTGTTTTAAGATGCATGGAAGCAACACTCTGGCATGTGTAGCACTAATTATTCCATCCCCTTTCAAGAAATGAGAGATTTGGAATGCAATGTCTTCTGAAATGAGCTGTAGTTTTATACTGCATATTTATAAGCTTTGTAACTATTGTTAAAATCAAATCCAACACAACTGATGTAAAATATGTTAATGTTTATGGAAAATATATTCTCAGTTTTTTTGTTAAGGTTTGTAAAAGCTAGAATATTTTCTTTTCTCTCATGATTTTTGTTTATTAATGGAGTCTTTTAGGAAACTGTATTTTTGTGAGATAAAAGGGGATGAAAAGCTATGCTGATTTTTAAAAAGGATAATTCAAGTATGTTTATAACCATTGATTTGTCCTTTTCCCCTTGTGCAATTATCCTTGTGATATCTTGAGATTTGACTGTTACTACAATGGTTTTTATTTGAGGGCCACTTGCAACCATTTCTTAATTTCTAATTGTGTCTATCTGCTAATATGAACCTGAAAAAATATCCTAAAAGAGACACAGAGGCTTAGTAAACTTTTGGCATTAACTCAGCTTTGTATATGACTGTTGTACCAGAAAAAAAATTGGCAATTATTCTTCAAAATGAAAAAGTGAAAAATGAGGAATATTTTGCCACCTCTCTTTAAGCAGCTAAAAAGTAGCACTTATTTTTATCTCTTCTTTCTAATTGATAATTTAAAATTAAATATATGTAAATGAACTTCATGAGTTTGTACTTTATGAGGTTTAAAAAAAGCCTTGAATTAAAAATATTTTTTCCAAATGCCAGAATATTGGTTGCAATTCTATTCTTAAATTTGCTTCAGCTATTTAACTCCCATTCTTGAAACTTCTATTTTATTTGTAATGTGTTTACAAGTTTCATTTTTTTTTCCTCAATAATACTGCAGCCAAGAAATCTAGTAACAGTGTAATACCCTTTTATAGGTTGGAAGGCAGTCAAAGCCCTAAATGAGAAGTTTACCTTTTGTCAAAACCTTGAATATGCATCCATGGAGAGTTTTTATGTTGTTTAAAGTGTTTAGCATCTGAATCTCTCCCTCTCTTTCTCTTCTTGCCCCCATCTTGTAAAATCCTGTTCTATTTGACAAATTTGCCCAATTAAGGCTCAAAGTTTGAATTTAGCACTGGTAAATACATGAGGTATAATCTATCCATGCAAGTAGAATGCTCAGACTAGGGAACGAATGTAGCTGGTGAACACGACTGAATAATTTTCTCTATGCCCTTTTGATCCCAGATATTCCTTCCAAAAAAAGGTGCAAATTGTAATGTGCTGCTACTCGTTTTCTCTCCAATGGAAGATCAACTGTAATCATGAACATATTTCATAGACAGATTTTTGAAAAGCTGCAGGGAACTTAATTTAAACTTGATTTGACAAATAAGACTGTCATTTATGTAGAGATAACTATCTTTTTTGTATCCATTCTGAGAGAATGTATAACTTCTCATCGAAAGACATTTTGTGAAAATTTCCTTATACGTGTCTATAAATACATGATTAAAAACCCCAAACCAAGCATCAAACTACTAGCAAAGTGCTTTGGAATCCAGATAATCTTAAAAGTTAGTCTATTGCTTCATTACTATTTAAAATATGGAATTCTAGCATGAATTGTATTGGAAGACATTTATGGAGGTTATCCAGTCTAATTCTCTGTTTAAAGCTGCCTTTAAAAATAGATTCTGAATAGGTTGCTCAAACCTATTCCCCTTTAGTTGACTTGTTAGCTTTTGACTGTCTCTAAGGATATCTCACAAACTCTCCTAGCAACCTGTTCCTGTGTTTGACTCCCCTCACTGAGGGGCTGCATCTTGTCATGACTGATTATATTTTCTCTCTGTACATCAGAGTCTTTTGTTTATATACCACATCAGCTAGTGGGTTCCTGCAATTATTGTCCTGCTTAACCTTTTCCAGGCTGCACAAGCCCACCTCTTTTAGACTCTTCATCTTTTATATGCTCCAGCCTCCAGTTGTCTTGGTAATTGTATGCTGGCCTTCTCCCACTCTGTCCAAAACTGTACACTACTCCTTATTTGGCCTCACAAGTGCCAAACAGAAAGGAATCATTTCATCTTTTGACCTGCTGGTATGCTCTTGCTAGTGCAGCCTACTAGAAAGTGGTTAGCCTTCATATCTGCCAGGGGTTCTGCTGGGTGCTGTTGCAGCCTATTGCTCACCAGAGACCCCTAACCCTTTTCCACAGGGCTGCTCCTGAAGCACTTTGTCCCCCAGCCTTGCTCAGTTCCAGATACAAGTCTATGTTGGTCTTCATAAAGTCTTTGTCAGTCCATTTTCTCATATTGTCAAAGGGAGGGTTTGTTTTAACATGTCAGGTTGAAAACTTCAGTGGATTAGGAGTTGGTTCACGTGCATCTCAGCTGTCCCAACTCAGCAGCAGCTGCCTCCAGGGGAACAGGAGAGAGTAAGAAGCGAAGCACAGACACCCTACAGCTGTAGGACTCTACCTGTGTGGATGAGTTAACTGCCTTTGCCCACCTTTGTAAAGTACTGCACAGTTTACACATTTCAGTATCTACCCTATGCTCATATTACTCATTTGTTAAAACCCTGACAGTTATTCGCCTTTGTTCCCAGCTACAGCCGTAACTTAAACTACAGCCCTAATATAAACTGTTCTCCTTGAGCTTGATCATATACACGACCTTATTCAGGATGCACTCCCTTCCATCATTTAGATCAATTGAAAAAATAACAAACAGTAATAAATCCATTATCAGCTTTTAATAAACCCTTTAGCCTTTAGTAATTGGCTAATGCTTGGAATTCATATTACTGATCACAGTCCTTTGAGGCCAGCTGTCCAGCCAATTTATGTGACCTTGTAATTTGCATGTCCAAACCAGGCCTTTTCAGTTTAGCTACCCAGATACTGTGGGAGACTGTGTAAAAAGCATTGCTAAAGTACAAGTAGGTGACATTCATCGCTCCTTCCTCATCCATAAAGCCAGTCATCTCATTGTAGAAAGTGACTGGGTTGATCATGCATGATTTGCATTTGGTAGATCTATGCAGGCTGTTTCCAGGCACCTTTTTGTCCTTCGAGTGGCTGGAAGTGTCTTCCATGATAATTTGTTCCTTAATCTCCCTGGGAACTAGGGTTTATGGTGACTAGTGTATAGCTTGCCAGAACGCCTTTCTTGCTCTTTTTAGAGATGGATATAACCACTTTCTATGACCTTTCAAAAGTGACAAAGAATAGCCTTATAGTGATACTGTCTAGCTCCCTCAACATGTATCTGTTTGGTCCCATGGACTTGAGTGTGTCTAGTCTGCTTAAACGATCTCTAATTTGACCTTACTTTTCTGTCAGTTGTGCTTTACTTTCCCAGACTGGACCAATTGGCTCAACGATGAATTTAACTAGTCATCAATGTCTGAAGAGTTTCTATCCTCAAAAAAACCTTGAAATTAAGAAACCTTAATTGTTTGAAGTCTGTTAGCTTTTCTTGAAGTGTTTTAGATTTCTCAAAGCAGTTTCTTACAGCATCAAGCAAAATGATTCATTTCACAGTAACAAAGAAATGCAAAATAAATTTCATAGTAGCAGCCGTTGCAGTAATTTATGTGATACGAGTGACCATTCTGCTCATCAAAGTTAGTATTTTGTGATTTATGTACTTATCATTCTGTTCAGAAGATCACAACCCAATGTATTTACAGATCTCAAAACTCAAAAATATTTTTCTTACTGAAGACATTTTTAATCAAATGTTAGGAACATTTTCTAGGAGACTCATATTTCATTATTCTCTTTTCATTCACTCTTGTACAAAAGATCATCAGAACTACTTTGGAATAGATGAAAATCTTGGACCTGTAGCAGTCAGTATCCGAAGGGAGAAGGTTGAAGATGCCAAGGAGAAAGAAGGATCTCAGTTCAACTATCGCATAGTTTTCAGGACAAGTGAGGTAATGTTCGTGCAGTAGTTCTGCGAAGGAATGGAAAAGTTAACTTAGAGCTTAGATTACTAGTTGTTTGAGGATATGTTGCTAACTTTGAAAGTGGATCTGTTAATGGGAAAGGGATGTGTATTGTACTGCTAGTAAATGTAGTTACTCTTGGAACAAAGCTTTTTTCTTCTGTACTGCATAAACTTTTTCAGTTTTTGAGCAGACACCCAAAAGCAGGTAAGTTGCCTTAAGGCAACTGCAAGGTGGAAGCAAGGGAGCATATGATAAGAACAAAGTTGAAGATAAGTTTGGATCAAGCTGCTTGATGTGAAATTTCTAATGATATAAATAGAAGACTATGAAATATAAGGGAAAAGGAGGGGAAAATAGGAAAGCTAGTACTATGACTTACTCATATTTTTGTGTTTTGTTTCAAAATAATTTCATAGAAGTATTTTCCTGTGGGATGTTTTTATATACTTCAACATATATGATTTTTGAAGGAATATTAATATGTTGATTAAAAGACTTGTCTTATTTGGAAGAATAGCTTGCTTGTGATCATTGTGGAAGGACACATCTCCACTTCTATTTCAAGCAAATTAGACTCTCTTGTAAACTAATTTCTTTATCACAGCAACTAGCTTTGACTTGTATGAAAACACATAATGTTGTTATTGCAGCAAATAACCATAAATTTATTGTGATTAGAACATAAAAGAGTGCTAGCTAGACCTGGTGTCTCTGGATTCATATGCTTTTACAAACAGACAATGGAAAAAATATATATTTTTAGGCTAGCTTTTTCTTTTATTGACCAAAAGGGTCTGTCTCTGTATGTGTATGTGGAGAGGTGATTCAGCTTACTTCTAAGAAATTACTTTCTTTTTCAGAAATCCAATGAAGGTAAAGCATAGTTTAAAAAAAAAAGAGGTGAATGGGTTAAATGAAGGTGCCATTAGATATGGCTTACCTTGCCCGTCCAACTACTGTGCCTACTAGGGCAGTATGGCACTAAAATTATCAAATTTTAGTTTTCCTGGTGTTTTAATTTTTTTTTTATTTAAAAAGTAATAGTCTTAGGAGTTAGCATAACTTAAGGTCACTGGTGAATTTCTTTAAACAAAAAAATGTGTTTATCACAAAGACAGTAAGCATCTATTTTCTCTTTGAAAATTCTTGTCATCTTTTTACTTAAATTAAAACTAGGAATCTTTCCTTCCCATTCTTTCTTCCATGCTTTTACTAAAACCTCAAGTTTATATCTTTAAAAGTCATCATAGTATTGGAATTAAAAATGTTTCATGTGTTTTACCTTTATGGCAGCTTACTACACTCAGAGGAGCAATTTTAGAAGATGCTATACCATCTACTGCTCGGCATGGCACAGCAAGAGGTTTGCCACTCAAAGAGGTACTAGAGTATGTAATACCAGAGCTGAGCATTCAGTGCCTGAGGCAGGCATCCAACTCCCCCAAAGTACCTGAACAGCTGCTTAAACTGGATGAACAAGGGGTATGTAGCACATGACCTTTCTTTAAAGACTGTTAATTTAGAAAAAAAGAAAAACCCAAAACTTACATATTTTTCAGATGATGTTAATAAAAATGGATCTGTAATGTGAAGCATTCACGTTCTTGGTTTTGAAGATACTTGTGTGTATCTATTTGACAAAATGAGATTTTTCTTGTAAATTTATTTTTTTAATTATTTTAAAAATCTGTTGCTGCTCAGGAAAAAAATATTGCTGTATGGAGACTTGCTTTAGATGAACGAGAGAAAGATCATAACTAAACTTCTAGCATCAGTGAGATGTAATTTTCACAATATTTGTGCTTTACTGTGTACAAATGCTGAATTCAATTGACAATGCATCTAATACTTTATTTATATGTACAGGTAAGGGGGTAAGTCTCTACATCTAAAATTTTGGGATATTTTTTCACAATAACATTTGCTGATTAACTTGAAATAGTCTTACTTGAACAGAATGATTCTGGTTTCAAACAACTGAAATTGTGATTGAGACTGATGAATTAACTGCACAGCAATGAAATAGTCATATGGCTTAAACTGGAGAGAGAAATTATGATACTTACTTGGTTCAATAAAGTGAATGTACTTCATTCAAAGCTAGTGATAAATTTACAATTTTTTAATATTTCGTGAAGGACAGGCTTGTGATGGCTTTTAAAACAATTTTTAAGGCAAGTTTTCAAAAAAAAGTCTTCATTTGACATGAAGATCGCACTTTCTAGGCAAAAGTCAGTGTCTATTCTGAGATTGAACCAGCTGATGTATCCAACTGATTAAGAAGATGGTATCATTAATTTTTTAATGCTATTTCAGTTTCAAATTTAGTGATTGCATCTAACATTGGTAGTCCAGCAGAATTCTTTTGTCTCCTCTGTTGCTGTAACAATTGCTCAGAACTGAGTAAATGCAGAATAAGGAAGAGAACTGGTTTTTTGCATGGATTGCTAAGCTAGTTTTGAATGTACATTTCACTGCTTTTATTCATTGTAGTCTTTGAGGAGAACTTTCAATTGAAAATTCGTTTTGACAAATGTCTTTATTTTATCCTGTGTTTATCATGTCTTCTGGTAAAACAATAAGGGGAAATCGGAAGCACTCAATTCTGAGTCTAAGAGTTCCTGATGTGCTGCTGTGCTCTGTTTTTCCTGTCCAAGCTGAATTTTATATAATAAATAATATTCACTGCTCAGAGAAGCAGTATATTCTAGACAGTATTGAGTACTGCTTTATTTGACGTGACCTGAATATTTCCCAAACTCAAAATTGGAAATGGATATTATCCATTGAACTGACCAAAGTAATTCTTTAATCATCAGCTTCTAACTTGGAGATAACTGTACATAACACTTTTTAAAAAATTATTTTGGCTGATTAATTCTGAAAATTCAATCCTGTTGTGAAATGTAACATTACTGTATCTTATGTGCTGCTTATTATGAGATAATTACTTGAACATAGACTAAACGCTGTGCATAGAACTGGTATGAGATCCATTTATGCTTTTAATCCTCTTACATACTTGATGCTTTCACTTATTAATCAAGTCAATGTAAAAAGAGCTATGCTTGGCAACTGGAGGTGATGACTGGCTGAAGTGTCATGAATTCAAAAATACGAATCGTTATATAGAGGATAAATACTGTCACAGAATAGCATTCATTTTGTGTAACAGTGTATTACATGTTTTCATAGTTCCTTGGAAGACTGAAGATTGTTTTGGTGGTTTTAATTCATTTTCCGTCTGTTTCATAGTTTTCAGTGAAATCTAGTATGGATTATGGAGGAAACGTATGGATAAAACTTTGTCTCTCAGATGACTAGAAAGTAGATGCAAATTGGGTACTTGATAGAATTTCAATATTATAAAAAAGAATCCGCATATTGCCAGTTTATTCTGGTGTAATGATGATTACCATTAGATTTGGCTGTGCATTTAGAAGAAAAGGAGTCAACTATTTATCTATCACATGGACAGGATTTAGTTTTAATTTTTTTTAGCCTCTCTCTAATTCTCTGCCTTGTTACTTCTCTCCATTTATACTAATGCTTGAGTATTGCGTTTGTTTTGTTCCTCTCTCATTCCTCTGGGAATGTTTACTTTTCTCTAGGCCAGAAGCTGAAGTTTACAAAAAGCTCCCCAAAATTGTGAGCTTTGATTGCAGTGATGTTTAGTGGTTATGGAGTGTTTAATCTCTTGAGGTTCCTTGCCTGAAAACTTCTAAAATCTTCACATGATGAAAGTCAACAAGTTCTTGTTACATGATAAAGAATCTACACTATACAAAAAGACAACAAACTGTGTCAAGATTCAGTAGTGAGCAAGTCATTTTGAGTTGGGAAGGACTGCTATGCACCTTTAATGTGTGTCATACTCAAGTAACTAAATGGATTTAGAAATAATTTTCTGATGTCAGTTTATTAAATTGTTCTCAGTGTTAAATTAAATGTAACATTTCTATTTTAGACATCATGACATTAGAACCATGTCTGCAATTATTTGCATAAAAATACTTGCATAAACATGTGGTACCATTTCAAATCTGGCAAACTTTATCAGTTTTAAATATTCTGATAGTTTTCCGTGCCAGTTATATGCACTACATAAGAAGATCCTACCAAAGCTCATTTAATAATGTCTTTCCTAGGCACTGACTTTTTAAAGGGACCTTGATAACTGCTTCTGCACAGTCCCTGTGATCTTGGCATCAGAGTGCTTTTGATGTCTTCTAACTTCATATTCATATGAGTGCTACTAGCACACAGATAGGAGGTTCATATTACTGCAAATGAACTTGCAGCGGTTGTCTTGTTTAGGGACAGTGTTATGGGAGGATCAAATCTGTACATAATTGCCTAGTGTTTTAAATACTTGTCTATGGAGTAAAATCCCATGATTAATTCCTTCCTTGAACTACAGTTTCAGATCCTCATCTTAAATGTCTCCTAAGACAATGTTTTAACCACGAAATAGTAGGTTGGAAGGTAGATGTATACTTCAATGTTGTTTGAAATTATACTGATATTCGTGGACAAAGTCAATAATGACTGATGTCTTCAGAAAGAACAAAGGAGTATAACTGTATATTTCTAGACTGAATATTTTACTGAGAGGTTTCTTTACTGTTTGTTGTTGCCCCTATTGTTGGTGGCTCAGTGTTTAACTTGGTCACTCCCCAATTCAAGTGTCAAGTCAAGGAAATTGACTTATTTTGCCTGTGGTTTAACTATTAACTATTTCATACAGAGCAGGGATAGAGGTAGTAGTGTGCTCACAATAATTTTGAGTCTGCTGTGAAGTGTCAAGAAACACTGCTTCCTGTAATCTAATGTTTATGTGTTAGTTTCCTGCATGAAATGTTCATACTACCTTTCCATGGAGTAAAAGAGTCACCAGTGAGCAACCTAGACCCTTTTTTTAAATATGTGACTCTCTCCAGGTAGTGCTTCAAAATAAGGAATCAAACAACGAAGCATTCTGGATGCTTAGCATCTGCTTCCAGTGAAAAAGAATTGAGAAGAACAAGCCAGTATCTTAATCCCACCCTGCTACAGAGTTCAGTAGTCTGGCTAGGGCACCTCCTACAGCGCATCTATAACCCAGAATCAACTTTTTTATTTCATATTGTCATCCCTCCCATTCCACATCAATTGTTGGCATAGGTCCTATTTCTTCTATGTTTGGTACTGCTCAGGTGAAACCTTATTGCAGCATTTCTCATTTGTGTCCTTACTAAGCCTGTTCTTTGTTCCTAACTGCTCCTTGGCCAGTGGCCTCCTGCCAGATTGTGTTCCACAAGGGCTTGCCTCTATATGAAACAGTTATCAAAGAGAGTGGATGGATTGGGGCTCACCAGAGAGGTTGTAGGTCATACATCATACATTAGTCTTATTCCTGTTGGGCTGTAGGTTTTCCTATATCAGTAGGCCCAATTCTGTAGTATGCATTGCCATAAATACACATCTTCTGAAACATGGAGTTAGGGGTTTTTTTGCTAGTTAAAATGAGAAATTCTCCTACTGATAGGCAACTTGATAGTATGAAAAGAACTTCAGGCCCAATTGATGTAATGGAAGTGTTTTGCTATTGAATTTAATAGTCTAACATTTCCCCGTTAATTCATGTTCATATATTTACCTTTTGGGTATGAGATTCTTAGTGTCAATGATGCTACCTAAGTTCTTCATTAACTTGAACATCTTGAGGATTTTTTGTGTATTGATTGTGTATGAAGGTAAATAGTTAAGCCGATAATGCTGTCAAGTTAAATCTTGAATTGCATGGGAGACAAAGGAAGAGTACTAGCTTAAAAAAGGAGGAGCATCATAAAAACACAGAGGACTAGGTTAGTAAAAGTATAGTGAAAGTTTTTATTTCTCTGGGGATGACAATGATTTAGGTAGTATTTTGCAGGGTTTTTGTTTGTGGATTTTTTTGTTGGGGTTTTTATTTGTTTCTCTTTGTTATGTTTGAATAGACTGTTGGCAACTGCCTTGTATACAACTTTCCACTTAAAATGCAGCAATGCAGCATTTATTGAATAGGAAAGTTAAGGATTATTTGAGGTCTGGAATGATATTTTTGACACTTCCTTCTTTCATGTATGTCTGTTTTCTTGACCTTTTAGTATTTTCAACCTGTAACTTTTCCTCAAAATTGCTGTAGTAAAACAATGTTGCAGTAGCGTGCCTGTGGATTTCAGTTTTACAAGGTACTTAACGTGGCAGACCATGTATTACATATGACTATGGTGAAGCAGACTGTTCTTGTCACCTTTGCTTTAATAGGACTATATGCATAACACACATATTTTAGACACTAATTTTGAAGTTTGGTTAACAGAAGTCTACAGCTAGAGAGTTTATTTGAGTGATGAATATGGATAAATGTCTTAAGGGAACCTGGCATGAAGGGTAGTCTCTGTCAATCTGTGAAGCTCTAAAAGTTGTCAGTTAAGAGTAATAGGACTAATGCATTCACATGGAGGTTTCCTGTTTGTCATCTTAAGTGTGCATAAAAGCTAAGAAAACAAGACAGTACTCTGCTCAAGAAGTAATAATCTCTTTTTATAGTTTTTAGAGTTGTTTTTTTTTAATAGAAATAATTGATATATTTTTAATGTTCTATAATTAAGACTCTAGTCTGTTTAACAAAACTATTTAACTGCAATCTGATTTCTAGCTTCAAAAATTAGGAATAATTTTTAACAATGGACAATTTTTTGGGGAGGACAAAAGATTACATGTTACAGAAATTACTGTTCTGAAGGCCTGTTATAACTGAGCTGAATGTTAAAGGGTAGAAATAAGGGAAAATAAGCTCACCTTGTTTTGAACCTGGGAAAGATGACAGTTATATAAAAATTGCCAATTAAAATTCTCATACTATAACATCCAGCAAGATTTTCTAGATAAATAAGTCAAAAGTCTTAATGTACTGCTTTTATCTGTACTTGAATAGTGGCAATTCAATTTTCTTTCAAGGTAGTTGTTAGGGTTTTTTGTGGTGTTTTGTTAGGGTTTTTTCTTAATTTCCCAAATCAGAACACTATTTTTTTCACTTTCAGATAACTTCTGCCAGGAGTTACAACAATCTTAATATTTTAATTGTTAATATTTATCTTAGTATTGTTTTTCCTTTGCTTCTTTAATTTTTCATTTCCCCTTTTTATTTAAATTTCAGCTGAGTTTTCAACATAAGATTGGTATCTTGTACTGCAAAGCAGGCCAAAGCACGGAGGAAGAAATGTATAACAATGAGATGGCAGGACCAGCTTTCGAAGAGTTCCTTGATCTGCTGGGCCAGAGAGTACGACTAAAAGGATTTAGTAAATATAGGGCTCAGCTAGATAATAAAAGTAAGTTATGTTTGTGACCTATGGTTGAAACTGTAATTACCTAGTTGATCTTCTGCAAATCCTATTTTGTCTTTCCATGCTCTTGACTTTGGGTTTTGATTAGTAAAATGATTACCATTTTGATATGGTAAATGAGGAAGATGAAACATGATAAAAGCATATGTCACACCTTGTCTGAAAGGTTATTTGTTTTTTCTGAGGCATCAGTAGAACTGAAAATCAAAGCAACAAATTTCATTTGTCTACACTTAGTATGATAACCATGAGTGATATATTTTATATATATAGATAGATAATGATTTCCCTGCTACACTTTTACATCTTATCCTTAAAAAGGCAAAAGAAAACACGTATTTCAAAATATGGAGTCATGACATGGGACCATTTTCCTTATTTAAACTAAACTACTGTGCTTCTTTTTGTTGAAAATACATACTGGTGTTTGTATTTGAGTAGCAATCAAGTTTTTGCAATTTTCTAGTTTCATGTGGATGGTATGCATGTTATTGTTTCACAGTTGATGAACGTTCATCTTCCTAACCATTGAATTATTACTGCCATTTCCACAGATGTTTCAGTTTCTCCAGGTGGTTTAGTATAGTAATTGAATTGTACAAATTTGTTGAATTTTTGAAGTATTGCAGTTAAAGTCAATGATATGTTAACACAGATCTTTATTAGCACTGTTTTTCAGTGCCTTTACATTTCACTTAACTCATTCTTAGTTTGGAGTAGCTTTTACAAGATTTTGACAACTGATCACTATGACCCGTGAAATAAGGATATCTAGTTATTCATCTACTTTATTGTAACATTTTCTAGATATAGATACTAGATATAAGGAAGTAAATTTTTTACTGTGAGGCTGGTGAAAGACTAGAACAGTTTGCTAAAGTTGTAGATGCTTCATCCCTGGAAACATTCAAAGTCGGTCTGGATGGGGCTTTGATCAACTTGATTTAGTTGAAGATGTCCTTGCTCGTTGCAGAGGAGTTGGACTAGATGACCTTTTATGGTCCCTTACAACCCAAACCCTTCTATGATTTGATTCATGTCCTTATTTTTGCTGTAGCTTGCAAATTATATCCTGAAGATAGATTCATTTTTATATACTGTGTATGGTCTGTCTAGAATAAAAAAGCAGTATATTTGTTAGCAAAGTACCTATTTTTGAACTATTAAATGCTGCTACTTGTGTATATTTAACTTACTCTTCTAATCAGAGAGGAAAATTACTTGAACTTAGAAATAAGCTGCCAATAGGGAAACTTAGAAAGATTTATTTAGAGGAAATTAAGGGAAGGTTGTCTTGCAAGGGATATTTTGCCTTTCACAGAATCACAAAGGTATAGGAATCTTGTCCTCTCCATTGCTTCTCTGTTCCTCCTGCCACTTGTCCACCTGATCTAGCATGTTTCTTAGGACTCTCTGTCATGTTTTTGCTACTTCAACATCAGTCTTCATTTAATTGGGATACATCTGAATTTTCCCTTTTTTGAATGGTACATTTGAACATTGATCAGTGTCACAAGTCATAAAAGGATTTCTCTTCCATTATCAAAGTTGCCGTGCCATGATTGACAGTCATCTCCCATACAGCATTGGAGAGAGATTTAATAATTTGTATTAGAAATTATAGAAAATATTAGTGTGTGTACATTGTGATTGGTAGTGCAGATAAACTGTCCATAGGCCAGTCTTCAGCAGGTAATGAGATATGTGAAGTTGGTGATAAAACCTCATGCTTTTGCAATGAAGGCAGACTAACTTCGCAACTCAAGAAGTCTTTCATATTCTCCATCTCTAGTAGTGATGGGAAATGGTGAAAAAAAAGTGAGCTGAAGCCTATGATATATTTATAATTTGTAACTTATAAGGTGGACAAGCTGCAATTCAGTAGCCTTATCAACCTGTGTAAGCACCATTTTTATTTTTATTAACATTATTGCTTCTTTGCTTAAATCCATGCTTGTTTCACTTCAATAATTCAGGCTTGATAGACTGTTGTGTCCTGTTTCAGTACAGAATAGTAACTCATTTTTCAAATTAATGTGTAGAAATATTTATTAACATGCTGTAACTGTCAGGCTTCTAGGATGGATTGATAAATAGGGATGAAAAATTTAAAGGCATAAGAGGTGTTTTGATTTTACCCTTTTTCCCCTGAATCAGAGCATGACCAAATATCACCTAGTAATTTTTACATATTAAATTATATGCTGGTCTGTCAAGCAAATTCAATTTCTATATTTGTCATCTTTAGTATGAATGTACATTGCTGATTGGCATTGTGTTTGTATCATTCAGTAACAAAATTCTAATGTTTTACTAAGACCACGTGCCTTTAATGATATTGGCCTGTCATAATATGTTCTCATAGTTTGCAGCAAAGAGAATTGAATTAAGAGAGGTCACAAAGATAAATACTTTTTTTCCAAAAGATATCTACTCTTATGTTAAATGTAAAATACTGACTTAATTATACTTTTTTGTGTTATGATCTTTTTTTTTAATATAATGACAGAGCAAGTATTTCTGGATGTATTTATAATTGAATAATATCTTGATTGTAGGTTGGGAATAGTGTAATAATTTAATCTCTAGTAGCTACATTTTTGGAAGACATAAGGTTTTGATAATATTTCTTGCTCAGTTTTTATAGGGTTCACATTTATTAAGTTTTTCTGTTCTCAGATATTTGACTACCTATAGGTTATTGCTTTAAAGGGTTGTGATTTTTTAATTTAGTCTGTGTATTTAGTATATTTATAAGTAAGTAATTGGTCCATTTCCTATGGAATATAGAACGTAGAATGTTGTGGTGGATTGGCCTGTCTGGCAGGTAAACTCCCACGCGCTTTCTTGCTTACTCACTCCCCAGCAGGATGGAGTGGAAAATCAGAAGGCCAAATGCAAAAGAAACTTGTGAGTTGAGATTAAGACAATTCAGTAAGGGAAGGAAAGAAAGAAAAACCCAAACACTGTTCCCCACCGCAACCCCAAAACCAAAAAATCCCACACCCAACACACCAAAACATGCAACCCACCAAAGCAACAACCACCCATCCAACCAAAAACCCCCACAAAAACAAGTAATGTGAAGGCAACTTGCCACCTCTCATCAGCAGGCTGATGGCCAACCAGACTCTGAACATCATGGAAAAAATCTCCCCACTCCAGTTTTACTGCAAAGCATGATGTTATATGGTATGGAATATGTCTTTGGCCAGGTCATGTCAGCTATCCTGTCTGCATCTCCTCCCAAGCTCTTGCTCTCCCCTAGCATACTCCTTAGGATGGGGAACCGTGTTATAAACAGAGCAAACTGATGCTCTGCAAGCGCTGTTCAGCAACAGCTAAAACACTGGTGTGTTATCAAGACTGATTTGATCATATTTAGAAAACACAGGACCATATGGACTGCTATGAAGAAAACTAATTCCATCCATGCCGGATCCAGTGCAAATGTGAAGAACATGTGGAATATATTAACTACAAACATGCTTCTGCCCTTTTTTAGTACACTTTTAGTGGCATGCTATATTAAATCCAAAGATGAAGAAATAAGAAAATTAGAGGAAACTTAACCAATTCAACACTATATAGCTTGTCTAGTATGTTTTAAAACATATCAATCTACTAGAAATTAGGAATAAAGTATTATTATTAGAATATTAATATTCTAATTTATAATAGTCATACTTCAAGTATAGAATATAATTGCATTATATTTACATTTAATTTCCTTATGAAGAAAAGAGAAAAGTGAAGGTGAAAGGAATTGAGGAAAGGTTGCAATTTTATATCTACAGAGGAGTAGTTGTGTTTCCCTTCCATTTGGTAAAAGGTGCTTTTCTGAAAAAGGGAGTTGTTACATAACTGAAAAAAACCCCCGAAATTGTCAATTTTTATCAAGATTTTGAAGTAAAACTAATTTTCAGAAAGGAATGAGGTGAAAAACTATCAGCCCAGATATCATTTTTTTTTTCACTAAAGTTGTCAGCTAAGTAATGCTTGTAGTGGCAACCATTATGTAAATATATTCACAGCAGGCCTTAGTAGGTGTTCAGTAAAGCATCTGTTGAGTTAAAAGATTTCAATTTGCTTAGTGCAAGCGACTAGATTTCAGAAGAAAACTTGCTAGCTCACTTCCAAAGTTAAGGTGCTAAATCAAAAATATCCAAATAAGTAGGATGTTGTATTAGGAAAGAACTGATTTAAGGGTAAGGTATCTGCCTTCAAAATTCATGGAATGGTTGGGTTTGGAAGGGGCCTCCCGAGATCATCCAGTCCAGCCTTCTGCAAGATTCACCTCAGATCACACAGGTACACGTCCAGGGAAGTTTTGAAAACCATCAGAGAAGGAGACTGAACAATCTCCCTGGGCAGCCTGTGTCAGTGACTCCTCACCCTCATAATGAAGTTTTCACTCATATTCAAGTGAAACTTCCTGTGTTCAAGCTTGTGTCCACCACCCCTTGTCCTCTCACTGGGAACTACAGAAAAAAAGACAGGCCTCATCCTCTTGACACTTGCCCTTTAGATATTTATAACCACTGATAAGAGACCTCCTCAGTCTTCTCCAGGCTGAACAACCTTAGATCTCTCGGCCTTTTCTCCTAAGAGAGATGTTCCAGTCCCTTAATCATCTTGGTTGCCTCCCTGTGGACTCTCTCCAGAAGTTCCCTCTTTCTCTTGGACTGTGGAGCCTGGAGCTAGACACAGTTCGCCAGATGTGGCCTCACCAGGGGAGAGTAGACGAGGAGGAGAACACCTCTCAATCTACTGGTCACATTCTTCTTGATGTACCCCAGGATGCCATTGGCCGCCTTGGCCATGAGAGGACATTGCTGCCACATTTTTACTTTCTGTTATAATTTAGTTTATATTTAAAGGGACTGGTTTGTGCAATATCTGTTAAGATAATTTAGCTTAATTTAGTATCTAATTGCAAAAAGAGTCAGGGAGTAGGGTTGCTGAGATCAGTGTAGTTTAAGCAGAGAATTGTATTTCCCAAATAGTTAATTTCCTCTTTTTATCTCAAAAATTCTGTCTTAGTAAAATGCCATGGAAAGATTACAGTGGAATTGTATTTTCAACAAAAAATTTAAAATAGAGGACTGCAATAATATTTGCTTATTTTTAACAACTTTCAAGTGAGAAAATTAAGTGGAAATGCTGTCTGTTTTTTACGTAACTAACTTATACGACACCAATACTTACAAATGAAGTTAATTTTATTGTTGTATAAGCAGAACTTAGAAAGCCAGTTGTAAAATGAATGTGTTTAAAATTATACATACACAAATGTTTTCAAACATGCAAAGGTTTAGGGCCACAGCTATGGTATGGTTACCCTTGAAGTTTACACTTAATGATGTTTATATATTTTTAATTGGAGAACTAACATGGGCACTCGATTTCTTTTTGGAAAACAGTTGATATTTAAAACAAAACCTTAAAGCCTTAAACAATGTGTGAAAGAGAGTGATGTAGTAAAACTTTTTTTAATGTGCTGTATACATCCAGAAATACTTCTATTTACATTAATAAACTTCATAAATAAAAGAAATTAAAATATTAAGGCATATCATATATGTAATGTATTTTCTTAATTTTTAAAGATCTGAAAAATCCCAATAAAACTATTTGGCATTATACTACAATGTATTACATACATATTTTATGGTTTTTAAATGTCTCACCTACAGTATGTTTTAATAATGAAAATATAGATAGCTATACTCTAATAGCTAAGTATTTGTTCTTTTTTTCATTTGATGAAAAAAAATATTCAAAATTGTATCATTTAGGCTTCAAGGAGAGCAAACTCTTTGGGCAGTTTCTTGTAGGCCTCTTATATGTCACTGCATGAAACTGGAGAGTAGATCTTTAGCCAATTGGGTTTGCTCTATTGAAAAAAAGGTTTAAATTGCATTAATAGATTTAAATCAGAGCGTACAAAGAGTGATGTCCTAAACAGTAGTATGAATGTTCTGTTTTACTGACCACCTTGTGATTATATTAATTTTCAGCTGATTCAACAGGAACACATTCCCTCTATACTACCTATAAAGATTATGAGTTAATGTTTCATGTATCAACAATGCTTCCATACATGCCCAGTAACAGGCAACAGGTATGTTTTTTAACTTTTAATTGTACATTTACATTATAAATATTTGACATTGTTTTGGGTTTTTTAAGTAATACTGATATAATACTGAATCGGTTTAATGAAGTACGGCATAATTGTATTTTTTTTCTTGAAATATTATAAAGCATTAGAAATATCATGAGATTTTTATACTATATAATTGAGGCACTTATCTCTCCCATTTTGGATATTATTAAAAGGTAATGTTGCCTGTGGTGAATGGTTATTTTCAGTTTGGACTGGATTTGATCTTAATTTGATTTTAAACCTTGAATGGAATGAAGCTTGAGTATAGTCTTATGGTTAAAAAGTGCATGTAATAAGATTTTTTTTTTAAACTGTTCCACTTAATTCCTACATTACAGATCTTGAAATACTTATTACTAGAGCTGACACATTAATAAGTGCTTAACTGTATCCTTCAAAGTGTCTACTTGTGTCAGCTTTAGTAATAAGTGCTTAGCTGTATCCTTCAAGGTGTCTGCTTGTGAAGACAGAAGACTGCAGGGTACATATTTCTGGAGAATTCATTTTGCTTATGTAATAATTCAGAGTATTTTTAAAGCATTAAGGATGGCTAATAAAGAGCACAGCATCCAAAGTGTGCAGTGCACCAGTAAGGTTGCTCTGTCTTGCCTGTCTTGGATATTACTTGTTACTGAATGGAAAAGTACAAGCACATTTAGTATAATATATCAACAGTGACACTTAAAAAGAAAGAAAGCAGTGTAATTGCTCATAGGTCAGACTGATAGTTTGCAACTTTCTGTGCTGCTACTCTGCATATTTCTATGCCTACAGAAAACGTTTCCGATTTAGTTAGTTAGTTTTAGAATATTCTTTCATTGCCATGCAAGAGATAAAGATTTCAGTCACTTTGGAGGGTTGCCATGAAATAAAGATGCTGTCTCTCTGTTTGAACTGCACACAAAAATGGTTACTGATTGTGAAACTATATGTGAGCTGTATCTTTCATGTCTACCCTATCAATAGGTCTTGTGGGAAGAAAAAGATGTGTCAAAATAGCAAGAAAAAGATACAAGAAAATGACTGAAATTCTTGAGAAGGGATAAATGAAAATCAAATTGGAAGAAAGAATATCATGTCATCATGTTTTTTAAGTAGTCATTGCATAATAGTCTGAACTGTTTCAAGTGAACAGTTGAGACAACTGCAACTTTTACACTATTACACTTAAGATTTAGGTGGAATTTAAAGAAACTAGATTAGGAATCAAAAGACAGAAATTCTTCATAAGGTGAATAGTAGGAATGTTTAGATGCCTCACGTCTTAAAATATGTGGCTTTCAGAAGACAGACTATTCACTGATTTGAGATTGTTTCACTTCTCTAATCTTTCACTTACACCTTATTAAAATAGAGGCTTAGTTTAATAAACACATTAGGAGTTGTTTTGTTTATAATTGATCATAGCAATGTTTGACTAGAAAACACATGTAAATAGGAAAAACTGTACACTATTAAGAAAATATAATATACTAAATGAACTTGCCTTAAAAGAAAGAAGATAATATTTTCATAGCTAATCACAGGCAGTGGCAGTAAATATGGCCTTACTTGGAGTTTGTTACTTTTGTTATTGTTTTCCATAACTTTCCTTTGTTTGTGAGAACAGGATATCCGCTTGCCACAATCCACTAATTGTCGTAATTGTTTGCTGTTTGTCAGCTTCGTTGCTGTATTTCTCAGCCACCCCCTGTTACTATCCTTTCATTCTTCTTGTGACTTCCTTTCATTCTCATCATTTCCTTATGAGTCTGTCTTTGTAGTCAGGTGCCAATTCTAGTGTATAGCAAATTCTCCCAATTTTATTTCCATGGTTCTCCCCAGCAAAAAACACTCCTTTCCTCAGTGTTTTAGTAGCTCTCGTATTTAATTATTCATGGTATTTTGGGTTCCACAATTACTTTGCCTACCTGAAGACCCACCACATTATTTTTTTAGGTGCTGGGATCTGATAGTATTTGCACAGGATGGACCTTGTCATAATGAATTGTGACAAGCACACCCAAATAACTGAAATTTAGCCAGCCTTAATGTGGAACAGGAATCTATAATCATTGTTTAGTTTGCTTTGATTACTGTTTAGTTCCAAAATACATACTGAAGTGTGAAATGTATCAGCAGTGTTATTTCTCACAAGCTAGGATAAAATTTGATTAGTCTTTTTCCTTGAGACATTTTTTAGATGCTAAGGATCACAGATGCAGTTTCATAAGTTGTGCTTGAGACAGGGACATACAGGTGCTGTGGAATATGAATGTTGTTTGTCTCTTCAGGGTTTGGCTCACTAACTCTACATACCCAAGTAAGGGGAAGTTAGGGACTGTGTTAATTTTCCTCTTAGGTTTTGTTAGCAATTAAGTTATTTTTTGCTAACATATTGTGTATGTACTGGCGATAAGGTTATTGCATCCTATCCCTGTGTCCCTTGTTTAGTAATGACTGGGCAAGATATTGAGCCACTCTTCATCATCTATGACTGTGACCTTCAATGAGCAAGCACTGAGCATTGCTTACATTCCAAATACTTGTGAGCCAGAAATAGGCCACACCAGAATTGTTTGTTGCTTCTTCCAGGACATAACTACGCCCTGCTTGGTCCCTGACCAGGACATCCCTCTAGTTTTAGAGCCAGCAGGAGATCCAAAGAGCAAGGTAATTTTCACTTTGGCTGCAACATAGGCTGGGAAATTTCAAGTCAACTGCTCCTTCCCTAGGACAGAAAAGACTACCAGCCCTGGTGTGGCCAGTTCCTTTTCCTTTAGTGGCCTTTTCTTAAAATCATAGTTAAAGGCTTTTACCTTTTAAACTTTACCTTTGCAATGTCCCGTTCCAA
Source organism: Colius striatus (assembly GCF_028858725.1). Classification (NCBI taxonomy): domain Eukaryota; kingdom Metazoa; phylum Chordata; class Aves; order Coliiformes; family Coliidae; genus Colius; species Colius striatus. The sequence continues at coordinate 68,496,937 of NC_084760.1, read as the reverse complement.
ATCATTCCCTTGCAAGTTTCCCATTCACACATTTGCAGTCTGCTTGCTCCAAATCAGTTCAAATAAGCAGTTTTTGTCTGGCTTATGAAAATTTTAAAATTAAACAGATATGTGTAATGACATAAACTTGTTGAATTTAAACTACTGTTAAAATGCTTAGGATAACAAGACAGGATAATACCAAACTCAATTAGATTACGCTAGTTAGTAGCGTGATCTGATGAAATGTCTTTTACTGTTTTTTTCTAGTTAAGAACAGAAATGAAAAATAAAACTATTTCAACCATTTATTTTAGATGTGTACTAAAATAACTTTGAAGAGTTTCTTATTTGACTCTTACAATTTCATCATTTAATTGAACAAAGAATATTCACTGCTGCTTCAACAAGAATTCCTTGTTGTTTTGCAGTTTGACTAGTAATTAAAGTTCCTCAGAAGTGGGTAGATTTTTATGACTAGGCATAACCTGGAATATGATAAGTTTTAAGACAGTACTTTTCTTCAGATCTGAAAATTAAGAATCAAGTAATTAAAATCTCAAAATGGATACTGTATCTATAATTTGCTATAAGTAATTTTAATCTAATGAATTCTGCTTTTCTGACATATTTTCCGTATTGGACTCCCCTTTTTGTGTCTTGTATTCTTACATAAAATGATATCCTTTTGGCTGCCTACAGTACTTGATTTGTTTTCAAATTCTACAATGCCAATTTAGACTGATACTAGAATGATGTCAAAGTGTGCTTGATGTCTCCTCACTGTAAGTAATCCTTTGTAATCTGTGCACCCTGTTGATGGTTCCTTTTGTGCTCTGCATTGGCATGAGACTCCTTAGAGTATGTTAGAAAGGCAGATTTTAAAAAAAACCCAACAACCTAATAATACAACAACCCCCCCAAAACCCCAGACCTGCACAGACCTCAAAATGGGAGAGGAAAGGGAAACTGAGAACCTGGGAAAAAAATCCAGGAGGTAAAAGTTGGGAAGAAAATCTGTATTATAGAATGGAATCTAGAAAAGGTTTTCTTCTAAATCTTTTTGCTTAGTTCCAGTTTCCTTCGATTCCTTTTTCATTTTCAATATGCTATCCTTATCTTGCATTTCCCAGGCATATATGTGTTCCTTCCTTCTTCTCCAATCAATACCTTATTCTTTTCCTATTCCTTTATCCTATCCAGAGCACTTCTTTCCATCTTTCAGATCACCCCAGTTTACTTCTCTCTCCTTTCAAAATTCTTTACATTGTGATACTCTGCACAGCCACAACTGTGCTTTGCCTTTGCATTGTGTTGAAGTTCACTAACCACTTATGCATGACAGATGTTTGTTACACTGACTTATTTCTCTTAAAATTGTTGAAGAAGCCACTAAGATCTCTACAAGCTTGGTAAGGTTCTTAAAGATGATGACTTGACTTCCTGTTTCCTATTTTTGTTCCTCTTACAGGTTTAAGCTCTTGAAAATCAGTGTAGGGATAGGATCTGGAGATGGACATAATTTTGAAAAGCCTATTTTTGTTAGTGAAATTTCAAACATTCCTAAAACTTACCTCTTATTTATTGACTGTTAGTCTTGCTTAGGCAACATATGATAGCAAGCAGAATGTCTTAAAGAGGTCTACGGGAATAAAAAATAATCTTGGAAACAGTGATTGTCTGAGCTATTCATATAACTTTAAACAGGATGTTCCTTTCTCATTTTTTGTAGTTTTACTCTGTGTAAATGTATAAACGTAGACATGAACCACTGTAGCAAGAAAGAGTAATTGGACAGTTATATAACAAAGGCAGAAATTAATCACCTTGTACCTTATAATTGGAAGGTTTCTTACAAAATTAACTGTTGTGTAATTGCAACCTATGAGATAATAATAACCTCTAAGCATGAACTCGTGCTTCAAGACTGTGGTCTAATTGCATGGTTCACCAGCTCAGCAAATTAAAGTATACCTGACATGCTTAGTTCTGTGATCAGTTCTACTGTAATTGTATGCAACAGGATGTATATCTTAAATTGCTCAAATAGCCTGTTATTTGGATTTTAGTCTTAAATACCTGAAAACTTGACTGACCCACATGACTTATACCAAATATTATTCTTACATATGTTTTAAATTTTCATCAGGAGTCTTATTCTTTTAATTTACATTTTGGATTTTGATTACGATTTAAATAATACAGATATACTCAATGCTTTCAAATTGTGGCTTTAGCCCTTCTTATTACCTTTAGAATACCACCCTTTCTTTTATTTTAGGAGACATAATGAAACATGGATCTTAGACTTTAGCAGTGTAACTTTGCTTTTTTATGTGGTAGCTGAAATACTAACTTTTAATGGAACTGAAAAAACACAAGCAAATACACTTATTAGAAAGTTTATGTTCTGTAAAATCAGCTCAATAGAGAAATTTAAACTTTTTCTGTCATCAGGTTTTTAAATAAATTTATTCTTGTATCCGTTTTTGTTACACGTGAACTAAGGTAAAGTTTTAAGTGTCTGTATGCTTTTATGCAATGCAAGGTCTTTGGCAGACTTTGGGTCAATATTTAAAATGTAGAACATCCTAGACTACGTTTTTTCTATCTGGTAACATATATGGATGTTTTCTAAGCAAAGATGTTTAAGAAAAAACCCGAAACTTGAGAGGTACAATATATTTCCGTGTGGAAAGCAAACATTGTTTTACTGTGTCATTTTGTTAGGGGAGAGAGAGAGAAGTGGTCCCTAATTTTTTGATACATTTTTTAGTTCTTATTAAGTTTTAGCCTGTAACAAAGATTTAATACTTTTAATTATTCCTTAAATATGTTTTGATGTCAAAGCTACCAAATACAAGAATAAGTTTTTAGTGAATGAGTTTCTAATAACTATTGTTTCTTTATGAGTCTCAACCCAGTTCAAGTATGCAGTTGTTAAAATTTGTGCTAAGTTTTCATGATAATTTATTTTTAAAAAGAATTAAGATGATTATATTAAGGACAATGTTTAATGAAAATGCAAGATAGAAAAGGAAGTTTTATTCAGAAAGAAAAACAATATAATATTTTTCATATAGAAGCGAATATTACACTACAAATAGGGAGCTGATGTACAGTTCTCTGGATAGTGAGAAATGTCAAGTCAAGTGATGTAACATTTTTTGATTACTGAAGTGATGTTCTAAACTAAGAGAAATATAATTTTCTCATAGAATAAGAGAGAAATGAGCAGAAACCATGCAGAACGAGTGTGGGAATGTGGGAGAACTCACTAGAATTTCTGTGAACTTAGCCCAATTTCCTTTCCCTGTCTTTTTACAGTTCAGTCTGATATCCTTTATATGTAACTATCCAGGATATGATTAACTAAAATTTATTTCTAAAAAATGAATCTTAATTTGTGTTGTTTTGGTTTGCTTTTGTTTTGTTTTTTTGATAAAACCAAGGGGATGTAATTATTTTTTTTAATAACTAATTTTTCAATGCGTGTTTCTTGTCTAGCTGCTAAGGAAAAGGCATATAGGAAATGACATAGTTACCATTGTCTTCCAAGAGCCAGGAGCACTTCCTTTTACTCCAAAAAATATTCGTTCCCACTTTCAACATGTATTTGTCATAGTCAAAGTGCATAATCCTTGCACTGAAAATGTGTGCTATAGGTGAGTAGAGCCTTATAACTATTTAAGTTTGTTATTAAGACTACAATGAAACTCTAGTACATTTTCTTTAGAGGTTGAAATCCCAGTGTCACCCTTGCACATATCCAGAGTTATGTGGTACAGTTTGTAGAACTAAATGCTTATAAGCAAAACTCTGTGTTGTTGATTTATGAGCACAAAAAAAGAATATAAGAAGTTACAGAAAATAAGATTTGCAACCAAAGCAATAGAAATTAAGTTAAAATTTGTAGGTGTTGCACATTTGCTTTTTTAAATAAAGTGATTTAAAATACAGTATTTTGGAATGCTGTTAAACTGTGTAAATCCCTGACTATTACAATATGACATCAGGATGAGTCATGCACATGAAGGAGGACTTTTGGAGAGTGTAAAATATCTAAAATTTCAGATGACCTTAACTCTCGCATTTAAGTTAAAATATCATGAATTCTAGCAAGGTAACTGGAGTGGAAACTTAGATCTGAACTGACTGAGAATTGTGAAAATAATAAGGGCTCAAAGAATAACTGTGCAGGTTTAGCATTTATGTTATTCATTTGTTGTTCATAATTAAACTGAAGTAAATCATGATGTTGTGTCATATTACTGTCTTTTAGTTGTCTTCTAGAACTTAAGGTATCGTTTAGAACTTGATTTTGTTTCAGTAGCTTTTTTGTGTTAAATAATACTTGACACTTCATAAGTAACATTTTTGTTATTACTAAATGATGTCTGTCTGTTGTGACAAATATGACTGCATTTCAGTCTCAACTCATAGTAGTTGTAGGTAGTTTACACAGTATTTTGAAATTTTTCTGTTGAAATGCATTATGTAGATATCAAGTGTAGGTATGTTTTTATGTGACAAAATATTCCTATTTCTTTTGCATCTTACAGATATTTTGAAATGTTATTAATATAGAGTAGGCAACTCAAACAGGTGAAGAATGCTCCCATTATAGACATATTTGACAAAAAATGCTTTTTCTTTGACTTTGCACTTTATTTGTAGCAAAATGTCTGAGTATTACAATAAATTCTGTTCCTGTTTATATATTTCTTGCAACTTTTAAGATCATGCAACTGAGTGACAGCTGAAAATGATACTCAGACTTACACAAAAAATCATTTAAAAAATTATTTCTCTCATTCATGTCTCACAAAGAATTTTTATATTTATTCCATTAAAGAAAGGAGTCTATGACACCCTAAGAAGTCATCTTTGGTATTTTTTTGTGTTAGTATGATACACATTCGTAGTGTCTTTTATATATCTAAAAGAAAAAAACTTAGACAACTCAATCAGGTTTTTTATGGCTGATATGTCTTACAATTGACATGTTAAAGCTAAACTGAACTGTGTAAATGGACTGCGTAGATCACAGTTATCTGCTTATCTGATTTTTTTTTTAACTATTGTATGTTTTTTCTTTCTATTTCCAGTGTTGGTGTTTCACGATCAAAAGATGTACCTCCATTCGGTCCACCCATTCCCAAAGGAGTAACTTTCCCCAAATCAGCAGTCTTTAGGGACTTCCTTTTGGCCAAAGTTATTAATGCTGAAAATGCAGCACATAAGTCTGAAAAATTTCGAGCCATGGCCACAAGGACACGTCAAGAATACTTGAAAGATCTGGCAGAAAATTTTGTTACCACAGCCACAGTGGATACTTCAGCAAAGTTTAGCTTTATTACTTTAGGGGCAAAAAAAAAGGAAAAAGTGAAACCAAGGAAAGATGCACATCTGTTCAGTGTTGGAGCAATTACGTGGAATGTGATTGCACGAGATTTTGGGCAGTCTGCTGACATTGAGTGTCTCCTTGGAATCTCCAATGAGTTTATCATGTTGATTGAAAAGGAATCAAGAAATGTCGTGTTTAACTGCTCCTGCAGAGATGTTATTGGATGGACATCTGGATTAATGAGCATCAAAATATTTTATGAAAGAGGAGAATGTATTCTGCTGTCTGCAGCAGATAATTGTACTGAAGACATCAGAGAAATTGTTCAAAGACTGGAGGTAAGTACAGTTTCTGAACTGGAATTTGCATTTTTTTAAATCAAAAGTTACTTGTTTACATCTCCTTTGAGATCTAATTAAAACTGTCCTATGTTTGTACTATGGGAGTATTTTCAGTCTTCAGAAAGCATTGCGAACATTAATCCTCACAACAGCACGAGAAGTGTTATCAATCCATTTTCAGAGATGAGGAATCTGATACCAATAACATGATAGACTTGCCCCAGGGTATGGATGGTTTCACTGTTGAAAGCTAAGTTTTTGTCTTCTCTTGCCATAGCCTGTTCTCAAATCACAATTTTGTAGGTAGAAATAGACCTTAATTTAAAAACATAAAAAATCTTAACATGCAAAATAGTCTCATTTTGATATTTTATAATAACTTCTGTGAATATATGCCAAAAAAAAAAAAAAACCTATAAGTGATTCTGCTGGTTTGTTCCTCTGAGCAACTGCAGGAAGTAAACTAGACCAATTAATGCCAGTTTTTACAGCTGACTGGCTAAAGTTTTTCAGATGCTTGATGGCCCAATTGTCCTGTAATTGTCAGTCAGTAGAAATGAACTGGCAGAAACTCCAAGGTAAAAGTGCTGATTCATCTGTTTCATGTGGTTACACTTCACACTTTGATTTTAAGTGATCTAGATGGTCTGAGTTTTGCTTATATTAGAAAGCTTCATACTGAAAGGAAACCATTATGCTTAGCATTTTCACACTGGAGTAGTTGGATTGCAGCTGGTATTTTTTAGAGCCTCTGCAGTCATCTTTAGTGTTGCTCAATATAATGCTCTTCAATAATATCCTTCTTCTTCCAAAGTACAATTAATTTTATAATAGAAGAATGTCTTTAAACTCTTCTTGGTACTGTTACAATATCTTTTTTATTGAGGTCTTCAGTTTGACTTAGACAGATATTTCCCCTCTTAGAAATAGTGTAAATGTAGTACACTCCTATTAAGTATTGCTAAATTAACAATATGAATTGCTTAACAAAGGTGGAGAACAGGACTCAAAGTTACAGTGAAAACCTCTGTTGTCATCAGTGACAACTGTTTTTGCTAGTTTTTTGCTTATTTGATTTTACAAAACATGGAAATACACTGTTTGATGAGAATAGATCTTTGTAATTCACAAAATGAAATGCTTATCTATATTTAGATTATCTATGGTCAGATGTTGGGTTAAATAGTGAGAAATTTGCTTTAAGCCTCAAAAACTTAGCGTCAGTTACGGCCAGGTTATCCAAAATGTTATCTTCAGGTATCTATTCCAATGAACTCTGCCTTCTGTCTTTCACAACCACTTATTCAAATAGCTTAAAAGCTCAAATAGCATTGCTTAAAAGGATTTCCCGTTACTACTTGATTTAAAACCTTTTTTCATCCATGTCTCTTACCTCATAGTTTTCTTCTCTTTCTCTGCTTCTTCCTCTCTTTTGAAAGCTGCATATTGCTGTTTTCCATTAGCTGTTTTACGATATTGAATGCTTTCTACAGTCCTTATATACAAGTTGATAGAGAAGCAGAGTTGACCATTACTACTCTAAAAAAGAATTTAAAACTTGGATTCCGTTTTCCATATGCATCCTTTAAAAACCTTTTAAGTGACTCAAACACAGCTAAAGTCAACAACCACATCTGCCAGCAGATACTAAAGACGAAAGCTGTGACATAATAGCAAACTTCAGTGACCAACCCAGTGATTAACCCTTTTCAGTCACTACTAAGAGCTTTTCTTAAAACCAGTGAGTAAAATGTTGCAGTTACTAACCGAGCTTGTCAAAGAAATATCTACATTTTATTGTCTGTGTTTGAATAGTCTAGATGAATAAGAAATCTGTCTGAATATGATTCTATGAATATCCAGATTAAAAAAAAAAAAGGATATGAAAAACTGAGACTATAATTTTTATTTACACCAAAAGAATCAGTTCAGGAATTGGGAATCCCTGAGCAAGGATTTGTAAATCTATAGTCAGATCTGTATCTGTGAGGGAAACTATCTAGTGATATAAAGTAGAAAGAGCAGCAAAAGCAAACCACAATTTAAGTCGGTAGGCTGCATTTGATGGCAGAAAAAGCTGTGGTTCTGAACTTCAGGATAACAGAGAATGGCAGAGTTATATACGAGTAAATGAAAGTTATGAATGGATCTTTAGAAAAGATGAGTAGACAAAATATCCTTAGAAGTTCTCTGTCTTTCAGTTTCATCCGTATTAATTGCATACATGTAAGTGAGCAATTAGTTAGTGCATCGCCACATACTTGGTAGAGTGACAACCAGTAAGCAGAATGAGCTATCTTGAAGTGGAGCAGCACTATGTTTTGTGTACCACTACTATGTAACATGCAGTGTCACATTTTAAGGGATATACTTGTGGAGGACTCAATCTCTTTGAATACTTTGTACTGAGAAGAGATAAATCTTTGACAGGAGTGTTTCTCTTCTTTCTGTTTTAACCTTTGGCTATTTAACTAACTTCAAATGGATGCTCTGAGTTGGAGTAATCCATATACTTTGGATTGTGCATTCAGTCTGCAGTATTCTAGAATTGTGACATAATGATAAAGACATGCGTGCCCTCCTCCCCCTCACCCCCCCAAAGAAAGATAATATTGTTTAGTTACATAAGAATAAAATTCTGTCTCTCAGCTGGGCTCCCGACTAATAGAATGTTCTTCTTTTCACTACATAACTAAATATTGGAAGTATTTTCAAAACTTGTAACAACAGTGTAGGGAAAGTAACAAAGTGCTGAAATTTTCATTTTCCCTTATCTAGTTTATAAATTATGGGAGCCTTGTTGAACATTAGTTATGATTTAAGATAAACCTCAAAGCTGGGAGAAAAAGAGTTAAAGCTTAGTGCGTTCAACATACTGCATAGCTCCAATACAGTTATTGGAGTTATAAACACAACAGAAAGTTCTATTTAAAATGGAAAGCTTCTAAAAGATACTAAAAACTCAGATCTGAATAATGAAATAGCTGATTTTTTTGGATAGGAAGACCAAGAACATGATTTTGTAAACAAAAACTCCAGAGTACATTTTGCACATCTCAAGAACGACTTTTGCATTTTAACTGTGAAGTCTACATCTTCAGAAATAACAGGAAGGTTTAAAGTGCTACAGTTTAAATAGCCTGAATTTGCAAGACAGTGTTCAGATCAGATCAGATCCTTGCAAGATCTTTCTGCAAGGTTTCAAAGCTCATAGAATATTAGCCTTTAATGAGTGAGAGCTAATATTATTTCATTACCTTGAGTTTATTGCAGGTTGAAACTGTGAGCACGAATCAGTTCCCTCAGATCAGCAAACTTGCAACAACTCATGGTTTTGTAGTACTTTGTTCTCATGTGTGCAAGCTATTTTTTTCTGCTGAGTAACAGATATCCATATAACAATATTCTATAAAGACAATAGTGCTTTAAAACTAAGGTACTGAAAACTGTGACTTTCAGCCTCTGACCAAATTGCAGGCATAAGTTATACAAACACTCCAAAGTTTTTCCAGTCAGCCATTGGATTGGGAAGGGAGCAGAAGTTAGGCTTCTCATCCCTGTCTCTAGAAGAGACTTGGAGAAAAGATTTTCTGAACAGGAAGTGTAAAAAGGAAACTATGGAAGTAACCTTTACTTAATACTTGCTATGTGTTAAGTTCCTTTGTCAGTGATGGAGATGTACTTTCATAATAGTTGCCAGTGAAGGAGACAGTCCCATCCATTCCCTGCCTGCCACCCCTTTGGAACACTGTTTTGGAAAGCACAGTTTCTTTCAGCTGCATCCTATCCCTGATCTGTCTGTATGGCTGTACAAGGGCTAATGCAATACAAGGGACAGCGTAGTGGTAATAGGGTCATAGGTCAGTTTAAACCTCCCAGGAAACTGGCAAGTCAATAGCCTCTGACTTGTGTAGTGAAAGATGTGGCTTTGTGACAACTTTACCTGGTCACTGTGCAAACACTTCACTAGCTGCATAGTCCCAGTTCCTTGCTGTGCAGCCCTCAATTAGGTTGGGTCTCACTTCTGTAGGAAGCATACAATAAACTAGTGAACTAGGCTGCCCATATTCCAGCTCAAGTAGATGATGGAGGGGAGTGGAGACTGACTGTTCCAAAACAGCCTCCCGAGTGAAGCTCAAACTACATAAAAACCTTTGCAAAGACATATCCTTTATAAGTGACTATACAGGATGCTAGCTTCCTAACTTGAGGATCTTAAAATAGATGCTTAAATTTGAGTAATATGTGTATCTTTGTAATGCATGCTGAAAGCAACCATGAACAGCATGAACAACTTCTTGGAAAAAGGTGCACTGTGGAACTGCTCACCTGACATTGGAAAAATCCCTTGATCTGTATCATAATATATGCACTTTAAAGGGCAGATATTTGCCTTGCTGAAGTGTTATAAAGCACCGTGAGATCTCTGAATTATATGCATTAGGAAGAAAGATTTTGGATGGTATTGTTTCACATTAATTTTTTAATGGTATTTTTTTGTTCTGATTGTACTAATGGAACTTAAATACATACTGGTCTTGTGACACTGACAGAAGGGGATGGTAGGGTGACTCTCAAACTTGCCTGTTAATGTGGACTAGAATTTGATATTCTGTGTCTGTGCAGTACCTCAGGACACACTATTGTGATTTTGGGCTAGTCTATAATGACAGACTTAGTTTTCATATATCTTTTGTTTCTAAATATGGAAGTAACATGAAAGCTATTATCTCATTTTAGTGATGTCCTCGTCTGAAGATGATGGTAGTTAGGAATCTCACTATAAGACAGAATAAATTAAAATTACCTTCATTGCTATGTTTGTGAGGAAGAAAAGCTGCTAAAACTTAAGCATTTTACTCATTTTGACTGATATGATATCTAAAGTTTAATACTGTCGAATACTGAAGGACAAATGCCTGCACATCTGCAGTCAGTCAGCCAATGAGAAGGAAATAAGTGACAGGACAGCATTTTGCTTGCATTGTCTTTTGAAACTAAAGCAGCATTTAAGTTTTAAGTAAAATAGAAATGGTACAGTGTTAATGTTGGGCAAGGAGGAGGGAACGTGACATGGGTCAACTGCTTGCTCTGGAGGTGTAAAATTTTTAGCATTGTGAAATGTTTTGTCCATTTTGTTTTCACAGAAATTGTTATTCAACCATAAATCTTAATTTACTATTAGTATGTTAAAGATATTTCATGTCAAACCATGCATGGCTTTATAGTGTTTGTAAACAAAATTGTTTGTGCATACTAAGGAACAAGTGTCCTGACAATACTGTAACAATCTGATAATTCTTTAGATAGTGACCAGAGGATGTGAAACCACGGAAATGACCCTCCGGAGGAATGGGTTGGGTCAACTTGGATTCCATGTGAACTTTGAAGGAATAGTGGCAGATGTGGAGCCCTTTGGTTTTGCATGGAAGGCAGGCCTACGGCAAGGGAGCCGTTTGGTTGAGATCTGTAAAGTGGCTGTGGCAACTTTGACTCATGAACAAATGATTGACCTTTTACGTACATCTGTGACAGTAAAAGTGGTGATTATTCAACCACATGAGGATGGAGCACCTAGAAGGTAATGAACAACAGTTCTTAATGTGACATTTGTATCTGTTTGGATTTCTTTCTTTGCTACTACTTAATAGCTGTTTTATTGAAGGCTCTCAGGAAATTCATACTGTCTTTCATGTTTGGTGATAATATTATTTGGGCTCTTAAAACATCTTTTCCCCATTGGCTTGTAATAGAAAGTAAAATGGGATCCTGTAAGAAATTTAATGGGAAATTTATTTTTATATGGCTTTAAAAGTAAACTTTAGTGTATCATGACTGGGCTGCTGTGAAAGTTTATGTGACTTATATTCTTCCACAAGAGGATTTTATATTTTAATACTAAATTTGAGCATTGGGAATCCTTCTCTGAAAACTGTACCTTTTTTGTCTTTGAGATTTCTCTGATTCCTGACTATTGAAAAAGACTTGTTTAATTTTTTTTCTTATGTTGAAATTTTAACAACAACAGTAAAATACTGGGTTTTGGAAAAATATGAGACCAAGTCTTAGAGTCTTCCTCACTTTTTACAGGTATCTAATTTAGTCATATTAAATAGTGAATTACGTCAATGATGCAATCAGTTAAAGCAAAGAAATCTTGCTGCAACGTGAAATAAATGCCTATACTCGGGAAAAGACTGTAATAAAGAATATTATAGTGATTTTTATATTGCTTTAAGGAATGAAATGCAGATTTCTTTTTCAGTGTTCCTTTTTGGTGACAAGAAAGATTTTTTTTCTCTTGTCTCCATTTTTTAATATTTTGAAGTAATTAAGAACTAGCGGAAAATTAAAACTTTACAATACTGTGACTTTATTTACATGCCTTGTCTAGGCACTATGAACTTGACTCATTCTAAATGAGAATTGTGCCAGAGTAAATGGAATCCCTTGTCTTCTTGGAAAAGGCCAACTTTAAATCTCTTGTTGAATTTTAATTTACCAGAAAAAAAAAAATAGATGTGTTGCTTTTGGCAAGACAACAAGCCATAAAATTTTATGTAGCATGCAGCACTATGAAGTTCGTGCCAACTGTACACAAATACTGTTTAATTGGTGGCAATTCTCCAAGTAGTCATTGGCCTGATGAATGACACAGAAGTGCCTTCCCCTGCCTGAACCTGCATGTCGATAGGTTGGGTTCCTTTCTGAAGAAAATGCTTGTGAATGTAGAATACCACCGTTTTGCTTAGTTGGATAGAAATTGTGATTAAGCCTCACTTTGCTTAGCTTTGCTCTTCTCACCATCTGCTTCTGGGTATGAATTTTCACTGACTTGTTTGGTATACATTTCCAAGCTGTTTACAGAATATGAGCCTAATGAGGTGATCCTATTATGTTGAAGGTAAAAACGTGTATTTTATAGGCCCTGGTGGACAAATACATACTGTACTGATTGTTTATATGTATCTTGTTTGATACTTTTTTAGAAATAAAATGTTAAAATCCCAGATCAGTGTGATGCATGGCAGTCAGTCTGTGTGTAGGAGTTTGGACTGAGTGCTACCGAACTGGAAAAAATCTACAAAGGCTTTTCTTTTTTCTAATTTGTTTGCATTTTTAAAAGCGTGTGATTGATTACTGAAGAAAATTATTTTTTAAAAAAATGAAATTTACATCCTAAAATACAAAAAAACGCAAAGCATTTATGTTTAAGTTCTTTTCAGCCTCATCTCTCTGGTATAAAAAAGAGATTCAGTAATGCCTCTTTCTCTCAGCTATCAACTTTTCATTGAAACAAAAAGATTCTAATTTTCCCCTTTATATCCCCAAAATACAATTAATGATTTTGATTGCTCAACTTGAAAGGGATCTGATACCCAGTGAGTTTTGAGGTTGGTTTTTCTCAATGTTTGTAATCTAAATGGAGCGCAGAGAAAACAATATAGATATTGAGTGACAAGGCTGAGAGTTTCAGTTGACAAACATGATCTATAATACTGTAAAATATATTGATGAGTGAGAGAATGTGGAGAATCGACAAAGGCATAAATTACTAGACCTTTTAAGACAGAAGTCTGTTCACAGCTACTTACAAGTTAAAACTTGTGTAAATTTGTCTCCCCATTTCCTACTCAATTGCTTTTCTTAGCCATCAGCAATATCTTAGCTTGCAGAATCATAGAAACAAATAATAGTTGAGACTGGAGGGGATCTCTGAAGATTGTTGGGTCCATCCCCAGTGCTCAAAGCAAGGTCAGCTAGAGCAGGTTGCTCAGGGACATAGTCACTGGGTTATGACTGAGGATGGAGACCCCACAACTTCAGTGTTCGATCATCCTTACAAGTAAAAATTTTTTTACTTGTGCTTAAGTAGAAATTCCTGTATTGTAATTCACGCACCTTGCCTCCTGGGCTTTCACTGAGTACAAATCTGGGAAGTCTTACTCTGTCATCTCTTCTCCCCATCAGTCCATCAGGTATTTAAACACATTGATAAGATCCTTCCTGAGCCTTCTCTTTCCCAAGCTGAACAATCTCAGCACTCCATTTTATCTTGTGTTTCAGATGCTCTGATCTCTTAGTCATCTTTGTAGCCCTTTGCTGGACTTGCCTCAGTTAAATTAATCTCTCTCTTGAACATTGGTATCAGGTTTACCCAAAAATTTTAGTTTTGTATATAGAACAGGATTATCTGGAGAAGTAGAATCCATTTCATCTTCATTTGACAAGAAGTGTCACTGTCCTTGGAGAATCCATGTGAGGCTATATAGGATAGAATCAGGTCTCTGATTTCTAACACATATCTGTGAGCAACAGTTAAGACAGGTGTGCCAGCTCATCGGGAGGGAACTTTTTAGAGATACTGTCAAGTATCTCTAATAATTATCAAATAACACTCAAACCAGACATATAGATGTTTCTTTCAATGTTGGGAGTCCATCAACCCTTGATCCAAGTACTATGCATGTCTAGAAGAATGATGATTCAGAAGCAGGAGAAAACTCCACGTTTATGTTTCAATAATTATTGTTTTCATTCACAGCTGGATTTTAGAGATTTTCTTCTGAGAAATGATACTTCAGTCTGACATATGTAGAACAGTAGGCTGAAATAAGGACCTTGAAAGCTTGACTCATCCTACAAAACAAATGATCTTCTGGCAGTTAGGGGTTTTTTGTCCTCTGTATTTCAGCCTTACTTCTCAGGACAGGTATTGGTAGTTTATACAATTTCTTTTTACTTTAAATGCCATAATCTGGGGTTTCAAGTTCAGGGCATTAAGTTTTTGTCCATGGTTTGTAGCTATAAAAATACATTCTTATTTTTTTTCTACCAAAAGTAGAAAAACCACTTGAAAAAATCATTTCTGCTCAGCTCTGTCTGCTGGGTTTTAGAAATATGAAGCAATGAGTACTTTCTCTTTAGGTTGCTTATTAGCACTTGTTCCTTGCTGGGATCAAATTCTGAAGCAAGTTTACACAGATTGGACATGAGTGCCATGGAGTGTCTTGGGAATTATACCCTTCAAATGAAAATGATTTTCAAGTGTGCAAGGGTGTTTCCAAAGCAGTCTCAGTACCTTGGAAAAATATCAGCTGAAGTGGAGATCTTTAATCAAGTTCTTAACTTGATTTTTTTTCTCTGTTAGCTTACCAACAAATCATCCTCAGTCCATTAGCCCTTTATATTTCTAAAGAAAACCATCAGAGTGTGCATACACTGAGAATGTTAGCAAGGAACTACTAACAATTAATTTATGTTTTTGCTGCAGAGCCTCCTGTATTAATGTATTTCAGTTTGAGAATAAATTACTTGGAATGTTGAAGGTGCTTACAAAGGAATGTTACAGAGGAAAATTACAGAGGAAAATGCTGCTTAATAAATGCGTTCCATTAGTTAACGTAGATCCTTTGCCTATAGCAGCATATGTAAAAGCGGTCATGAAGTAAGGCCTTTCACTTACTGTCCTGTAAAATTAATGAACTTGAGACAAAGCTCCTGCTGTTTTCAGTTTGCTCCAGCAATTAAATAATCGTGCACAAATTGTGAAATCATATTTATTTGCGTGACACCAGGCTGATAATTAGATAGAAAGAATAAATTACTTTTTAAAACATAAATTATTTAAATTACAAAGTAGTATTAGAACAAACACGCTGGTTATTGTATTCGGATCTGAATAAGTATCCTCGTGTCATGTTTCTTTCTGTGCTGTGTCTTTCTCTTCAGAATTGTTAATTTGTTCTGTTCTCAATGTTACCTAGTGCTGCAGTGCAGTGCAGCTAGAATTATACACTTTTAACAGGAGAATAAATGATCATTCTAATTTGCTTTCAATGACTGGGTCACAGTAATGCTCAAGGACACCACATCCTTAATCAGTCAAATCCAATCAAGAAATTCGAGTACTTTTAAATCCGTTTTAAACTGTAGATTCTGCTAAGAATCTTTTTTCATACATTGAAATGTAGATATCTCTCCTAGCTCAGCTAGCATTATATATTAAAAGGAACTGGTTATGAACTGCTTAAGCAGCAGAAATTTCTAGAAAGTCTAGAAAAGTGAAAAAAAAACCTTCAAGCAAAACTTCCACAGATGGACAAGAAACAGAAGCTCAAGCACAAACACTGTAAGAGATTTAGCAGTGGTTGTTTCCACCTGGGAGCCTGATAAGTAACAGATTCTTTTCCTGTTGTTGTAGGTAATTTTGAAAATGGAAGTATGCTGGTAACTGTGACTGAAACTGCCTGTGGGGCCATTATTAAATGTTACTGCATTTCTTTTGAGGTTATTTTAATCTCTTGAACTTTGCAAACTCTTTTTTACCAAAAAAAAAAAATTGTTATAAAGACTTTCTGTATTTTCTAGTCGAGGTGCATGTTATTCTTAAATGGTTGTGATCTTATTAGATGATTGTGTTCCTAGGGCTTTTCTTAAGTAACAGAGTACAGATTGTTTGAAAAAATGTTTTTTAGCAAGTGGAATGGTTTACTATGTGGAGGAGTTCAAAACTTCTTCCAAGGATGTTTGCTGTAAGTTGTTGGGATAGTGCATAGGGCCTTCAGATTATTTAAATTTCTATTTATTTATTTTTGATTAAGCCTTCTGAGTTTCAAAGAAGTCAGATCCAGAATTGCTGGCAATATGCTGCCAGACTAACAATGCTTTAGGCAAGTTAAAGCAGAAAAACCTATAATGGAACTTTTGATTGTAGATTCTGTAGAATTTGAGTGTACAAAGCTTTTAATTACCAGCCCTGGCACTTAACCTAAGAAGACCACAAACACCCGAAAAAATATAGATTACGATGTTTTTAGAAGTAGCTGAAAGAACTAGGCACTAAAAAAATATAATGATATTAATTGGAGGCTGCATCACTTGCAAAAGTTAATCCTCTGTACTCACCAAAAAATAAAGCAGTAGAAAATGCTTATCATTCCTTACTGTAAGAATTGCTGTACTTATACATTATCAGATTTGGAGAATGAGACGTATGCACTGTTATTTACCCTGATGGAGACTCTTGACAAAAACAAACTCTGTCAGGACTCTGATTATCACCTGAGAGTTTTACCTAGGCTGTTATGTTTTATATACAAGTCCTAATGGAAAGACAATATCACAGTAAGACTTTTTGTCTCTCCTCCTCACTGTGAAGTCTGCCACTCGTCTTGTCTTTGGAAGGGTGGCGGCAGTAGCAAACCAGAGCTTAGACATAAGATACAGGCTGCCCTCTTCCCCATCTATAATATGTAATGCACCATGTGCTTTTTCTCTTCTCTAAATAATCAAACTATCATGATTTAGTTCTGAATAAAACGTTTTTATATTGTTTTGAAAAAAATGGGGTTTTTTTTCCCTGTCACTTTTCATGAATTCTTCCCAGAGCTTTATTCTTCCCATCTTTCTAAGACAAAGATGTGTACATCTGACCTTGGACAGTATATACAATTTGCATTTTAACATCTTCCCTTAAATTCATTGTACTTAAGAGAGTAAGGCTAAGTATGCAGCGTACCTTTAATCCTTGGGAGGCTGAAATTGTATTAAGCATCTTTTTCTATTTTGATTTGCATCAAAACAAAGGAAAACCCAAGTAATATATGTAACATATGATCTCCACTCAGAAATAGTCTAACAAAAGAGTTGTAAACTAAAAAGGTACAAAGTTGAAAAGCACTCTGATGCTTATTGTATTTCTCATCTGTGTAAGAAGTCTTTGAGTTTTTCTTCCATTTAGTTATGAATGAACTCATAGCAGGAGTTCTTTGTAATTGCTCTAGTTTATTATGTGTACAGTTGTTACAGTCAAGCAAAAAAAAAAAGCCAGGCAAAGCTTTGAGTGTATAGAGAGATGTAAATAAGAGTTCCAGACTTTTTTTTTCCCTACGCTTTTCCCTGTTATTCAACACGATTGAAAAAAGCTCAAGAGACATGGTTTTGGCATTTTAAAACTTGACGTATATTCTACTCAATTCTGGATCGATAAAGAGGTTTTTAATTGTAAATAACTTGGGATATATATATCTACTATTATATAAAATGTATTTTTAGGATCCATTTTTTATTTTATCTGGGTTGGAATGCACAACATCTCTGCAGAAATTGCACTTGATGTGTACCTTATTGAAAACCTTTTGGATTGTACTGTGTTTGTCTGGAATAGAGTTAATTTTCTTCATAGTAGCTCATACAGGCCTCTGGTATAGATATGTGCTGAAAACAGTGCTGATGATACAGGGATGTTTTCACTATTGCTGAGAAGATCTTGAGCAGAATCAAGGCCTTTTCTGCTTCTCACGTCACCTCACCAGCAAGTAGACTGGGGATGCACAAGAATTTGGAAGGGGACACAGCTGGGACAGCTGACCCCAACTGACCAAAGTGATATTCCAGACCATATGACATCATGCTCAGCTTATAAAGCTGGGGGAAGACAAAGGAAGTGGGAGGGATGTCAGTGTGATAGCATTTGTTTTCCCAAGTAACCGTTAACGCATGCTGGAGTCCTGCTGTTCTGGAGATGGCTGAACACCTGCCTGCCCGTGGGAAGTAGTGAATGAATTCCTTGTTTTACTTTGCTTGCACATAAGCTTTTACTTTGCCTATTAAATTGTCTTTATCTCATTTTATGAGTTTTCTCCTTTCTTCCAATTCTTTCCTTCATCTCATCAAGTGGGAGTGAGTGAGTGGCTGTGTGGTGCTCAGTTGCCAGCTGGGGTTAAACCACAACTTGGTCCTTTCAGAGCTCAAAGTCTTAGATTTTCATTTGCTATTGTTCCCTCGACTTCATTTATTCCGTCTGTTACTCGTCATTGCCATTTCTTAAGTTGGAGCATAACAGAACTTTTACATCTCCACTATTGGTTTTCCAACTGTTCTTCATCTTACAATATTATGGCGAGTTTTGAAGGCTTTTCTCGTCAATGGCACAAAAATCTTTTTTCATTCTTACCAGTTGCTTCTGAAGTCTTTATGCTCCGTAATTGTTGTCTTTTGATGTATCTGTTTTCCTGTTCTCTGGGATTTGGAAACGTGATTTGCTCTGCTTGTATTCTAGTTTCCATCAACAGACACTGTAGGGGTTGTTACTGCCTTATGGGTCGTATAAGTAAGCTAAACACCTTGGTTGGAAGTTTTTTCATCTTTTATTTCCTGACTAGCTCTTTTCATCCAACATCCTGTTTGTATTCCTGTTGTTTTGTTTCTTTTTTTTGTATATATACAATAATGCAGGTGGAGAGGCTTTTAGGAGGCCTCTAGATTGTTAGCTCACCAACTCAAAGATTCTATTTAAAATGGAATAGTAACAAAGATTGTAAGGACAAAGATTGTATCTCCATAAAGGAGGAACTGCCAGCTTCAACTCTTTGCCACTATGAAGAGAATGCCAGAGAGTTATCACTTGCCTTAAACCAGAAGTGGTGGGCAGCAGAAGTGGGCAACCGCCTTATCTATTGAGCTATGAAACAATTTCAAAGTATAATTAGTATAAAGGATTTTTCCAATTATATCTGTCTTTTCTGCTTCAGTGTGACTACTGCTAAGAGGTTTCTGAGGTGTCAGAACTTAGAATTATAGAATTGTTTTGTTTGGAAAAGACCTTTAAGACCATCAAGTCAAACCACTAACCTAATACTGCCAAGCCCACCACTAAACCATGTCCCTCAGCACCTCACCTACACAGCTTTTAAATATCTCTGGAGATGGTGACTCCACCACCTCCCTGGGAAGCCTGTGGCAGTGTTTAATAACTCTTCAGTGCAAAAGATCTTCCTAATCTCCAACCTAAACCTCCCTTGGTGCAACTTGAGGCCAATTCCTTTTGTCCTGTCACTCATTACTTGGGAGAGGAGACCAACCTCCTTCCAGGTAGTTGTAGAGAGTGATCAAGTGTCATCACAGCCTCCTCTTCTCTAGGCTAAACAACCCTAGTTCCCTCAGTCACTCCTCATCAGACTTGATCTTCAGACTCTTGACCAACTTTGTTGCCTATCTCCGGACATGATCCAGCACCTAAATGTTCTTCTGTAGTGAGTGGCCAAAAACTGAACACAGTATTCAAGGTTCAGCCTCATCAGTGTTGAGTACAGAGGGACAATCACTTCCCTGGTCCTGCTGGCCACACTATTTCTGATTCAAGCCAGGATGCCATTGACCTTCTTGACCACCTGGGCACACTGCTGGCTCATGTTCATCCTGCTGAACTTAGAATTTTAGTCTTGACTTTTTGACCAAAGTTCTCTTAGACTATTTGAATATTTTCCAATGTCTTAAACTTTCACTGTAGGTGATATAAGGAGTCACTGGAGTCAAGGAGTTACCTCCAGGAGGCACTCCAGGGTGTCAGAGAAGAGAAAATGTATGTGTGTCTTTTTAAATACCTGATGAGTCTGAGCAAAACTAAGCTACTAAATCCTGCCTTTCAGTTAAATCCCTACAATTATATTTTAATTAATCTAAGTTTTATTATGTGGATTTAATAGATTGCATGATGACTCCTCAATCTTGATGTGACACTGTGGGAACTGCTTTAGAGCAAGAACAAACATGCACTGTGATAGAAGTGATTACTTTCAGATGAAAAGTTTGAGTTAGAGGAATGCAATTACTTATTGCACTGCTAGATATAAAGACTTATTATTGAGCAAGATTAAATGGTTCAAATCGAAATGATGATAGTAAGTGATAATTTATTGGTGTAATACAACTGCTTAACAGCAATGATTACTTCTCTATTCCTACAACTACCTTATTGGTTCAGATATGTAATACATTGGGCTAAAGTTATATTTTAATCAGTTACTCTAGTTTTGTTGCTATCCTAACAAATTGTTCATGATACAGGGAATCTGTATAGTTGCTGTCCAAATACCAAGGTCATACCCAGTATTTAATAATGGTGGTATATAACAGAAAGAAAGCCTTTTATGTAGGTATCAATGTGGCACACTGCTGATCATAGTGTATGAAAGATTCTAACCTTGCTGTGGAGATGAACATTTACCTTTTTCAACTAGCATCCTTACCTAATTTAGGCCTTTCACAGACCCTTTTACATAACCTTTATATGATGTCTTAAATTAATATTGACAGGTTTAGTTAACATGGTTTGAAAAATTTAATGGACTGCTTGGTAATTGTTTCAGAACATAATGTTCCTTGCAGTAATTTATGAATATTACAGATTTTACAATGGACTCTTAAATTTTAATATGCAGTCATGACCTGCTAGATGTATTGTAGTCATGCTCTGTATAATTGCAGAGTAGATTTTATTAACCAATTTTTTATATAGCATAATATGGCTTTTGAACTGAAGATATTAGTAGGAGTCTCTACTTTATGTTGAAGGATTCATTTAACACCAAACTGTAGTGAAAGACAGGAAGTGCTATCTTTTTTGACTTGTGGTTAAGACTTGGTCACACTTGCTTGATAAGTAACAGGCGTCTACTTTTCAAATGTATTAAATACAATTGGGAAAGATGTTTTATATCCTATACTTGTTCAATATAAACTTTAATGTCTTTTTAAGACCATGAAATATAGGTTTGTCTTCACCTACTCTTTAAAGTGTATTTTAAAAACAGTAAAAATTAAGATTTAAAAGTTAAGTAAAAGCCATCATTCAGTACCAGTGCCAACATATATTCTTCATCCGGGGGAATAAATGACAATATTATACACAGAAGTTAGGTAATGGTCACATGAAATATTTAAAAGGAAATTGCATTTGATTATGTGAGTTTTTTCATGCAAGATAATTTGCAATGTGATCTACAGGGGAGGGGCAGATCCTGATTGGATTGAAAGCATTAAGTAGTTGATTCTCTTTGTTTCTGAGAGAGGAGGTAGCTACAATTATGACTTTACACATCTGTGTACTGTAGTATCTGTTCTTTAGGCAGTGTTTGTGAAACAACAAAGTGCAATTTTTCACATACGTGTTGAACTGATTGGTTTGCCACTATTAAATTAAAATGAAAAGTTATATTTGGCAAAGGAAGCCATATGAAGTATTTCTATATATGAACATGGAAATTTTTGAGGAGATAGTTACAAAATTCATCTTGATACTCTGAATTTAAAAGTAACATTGTTAGATTTGTATAGTAACCTGGAAAAGGATTGTTTTGAAATCCTTTTTCTTTTTCAGGAACAATCTCCTGGACCATTTTTTCATTTGTCAGAGAAATACAATTTCTTGATGTAATCAAACACTAAATTTGACAAAATTTTGAATGCTTACTCTTTGTGGTAAAGCTTGTTTTTGATATTTTTGAGTCATGCTTTAGTTATTCAATTAGCAAGCTGAGTCAAAGTAAATAGTAGTAACAATCCCTTTGGCTTTCAAAACACATGGCTGTTTTCACAGAAAACTCAAAGTACTTTGTTGGAGATACCTAATAAGGGATACGATGAAAATTACATGCTATAACTTTCTCAATTACCAAGACAAACTGTGAAATTGATATCTTAATAAAAGTTGGGGAGGAGGTTTTCTTTTCCTATCAGTTAAGGTCCATATGGATGAAGAAATGGGTGGAACAATATCTAAGAAATCAGCAGAAGCATGATTGAAATTTTAGCCTACAATTCAACTTCCTTGTCAAATAATGACAAACTGTGTATATATGTGAACATGAAAAATTATGCAGTACACTAAACTAATATTAACCTTGCTGTGTCATCTGTGTGTTCTTTATTCCATTTGTTTTGTATATAAAGCTTTATGAAAGCCTTTAATTGAATAATCAATCTTAGGTTATATTTTTTGCTGTAAGAACTTTCTGTGTTCATGTAAAATAGGCCTGTTCTGGAAATTAATCAAGACTGTTGCTGCAGGCTCTTGTCTCCTACACCTTGATCTTATTTGTTGTAGGCAATGAAGGAGGCAGGGAACTTTAGAGAAGAATGGACTTGGGATATAAGCAGTTGAATATTGCAGTAGAGAAGTGTGTTCTATGTGTGCTTCAGCAGTAGAAATGTTTTCACAGTTCTATGTAATTCCCCTATCTCAGCCTTTCTGTGATATTTGTCATTCTAAGAGCCCAACTTGTTTTGTGGCTTTCAGAAATGTGAGAAAATTTTTAAAAACAGATATATGAACCAAGGGAGTTTGAAGTTGTTCTCCTCTGTGGGAGGACACTATTGGGGTGATCATACCTTCATAAAGAAGCCAAATTCAGAAAATCGTTGTTGTGAAACTCTGTGATTCTTCATGCATGTCCAGCTATGATTTTTCAGCAGAGTTTGCATGTCAGATTTTACTGATGCATTTAATACTGATATTTCTGATCAGATAATAGCCTCAAAAACCTAGGAAATCTGAATTCTGCTTTGTAGCATTGTACTGACCCTTCTTCAGCTCATCTTTGTCATGGTGTCTTCTACCACTCTCAGTGTCCTCTCCACTCTCAGTGCTCTACCTTCTATATCTTAATAGTTCTTTCTTTACCTTTTGCGTATGTTTGAGTACCAGCAGGGACTATCAGTGCCACAAAATTCAGCATCCTGAAGCATTTGACTGGATCAAATGGACATATAGAGTATTTAAAATGTAACTGCTACAGTTGCATACACATCTTCTCTCCAACAACCTTGAATAACATAGTTATCGTTTTTATGGTCTCTTTTTTTATCTGCTTACCATAACATTTACAATAAAAATGTTACTTTGTGGTGTGGTTCGAAAGTTTTGGGGCACAGTAGTTTAATATCTGAGAATCTAAATAGTTTATTTGAACTGAACATTTCTGTTCAGCCATTTGTACCAAAATATTTCCAGGATTAGTGCAGTAAACACTTTGCACACCGTCTTGTACACTTTTCTAGGTGATTTTAATTTAGCCAGAAATGGTGAATGTTGAGTTACCAACAAAGGCAAAGCTTGACCAAGTCTTAGCTCAAGCAATAGAGTGAAACTGCTGTTGAGATAGAGGCAAATTTTCACTATTTCTTAGTTACACTTAATGCACTGTATTAAGAATTAAGGTCTTTGCCTTATAGCTATTATTTAATGAGCACTGCCTATCAGACAAATAATGGAGAAGGTATATGGGAATATAAAATACCTACAACAATAATCATTGCGGGCTTAAAAGTGGCTGTGAAGCTTCTATTAACTAATTTCTGAAACAGTAACCATTAACTCAAGTTCATCCTGAGTGTACCGCAAATATCCCACAGGCAGACCGATCTTTTGAGAGACACTGTTACAACTGAGTTTATACTTTCTGGGAATACAGTTAGTATTTAACCACACTGTAAGCTTTGAGCAGAAGTTGTAAGCCACACTGTTTCTGATTTGCCACTTCCTTCCACTTCCCCATATCTGTTCTGGGCATAGAGACCCCCAGGAACTAATACATTAGAAAGTACACTTTGCAAAAAAAATATTTAAAAATATTTAGATGACACTTCATTTGCCTTGCAGTGCATATGCTCTGTCATTCTGTGGGGAAAAGATGGGCTTCTAAAGGAAAGTTCTCAATACCACTAAGAAACCTTTAGTTTCCTTCAAAGCAACAAACGTTTTATAATTTTGGCTATGCAAAATTTTGACATTCATAAATAAAAAGTATTTATTCTGTCTAAGCAAACTAAAGCTGTTATAGAAGAACTTGCTGTTGCCTGACTTCTGAATGCTTTGTTTCTACTAGTTTTTATTATGCAAAATTTCAGCTGCAAACTAATTTCTAAAAGCTTAATATATTCTCCTTTTTGAAGGGCAAGGAGAGAGTTCAAAAACCTTTAAGCACATTAGAGCAAATCCATTATTTTGAAATGTTTCCTACCTCATTGGCATTGATAGTTTTGAAGTATTTAAAGGGTTGTCCAGTGCTAATATGAACACCTTTGGGCACCTACTTCTAACTAGCATGCAAGATTTGTTCTTCTTTTCCCTCCACTGAGACTTATCAACATTTTTATTTGTCCTGCAGGGGTTGTTCAGAACTTTGTCGTATCCCCATGGTGGAATACAAACTTGACAGTGAAGGCACCCCATGTGAGTATAAAACCCCTTTCAGAAGAAATACCACTTGGCATCGGGTGCCGACTCCCGCTGGGCAGCCTCTCTCTCGTGCCTCTCCAATCCTAGGAACATCTGACAGACTGCAGTGCCAGCAGCTTCTCCAGCAGGCTCAGACTGCCATTCCTCGCAGCACTTCCTTTGATAGAAAACTGCCAGATGGTGCAAGGTAATATACTCTCTGTTTCATGCCTGTCGTTTTCCTGAGATGCTTTGCTTTAGGTATTTCTCCCTTGTAGGACTTTGGTATACTTTTTGTTTTCTGCTGAGGTTTGACAGTAATTCTGAGGTTGTGTTAAAGAGCATTCACTGAGTCCAGTTCCTTCTACTTGAAACAAGTGACTTTTGTTGTTTGTGATAGGAATGGACTGTACTGTTGAGGATCCTATTACTGAGGTCAACTGACTTTTCCCTTTAGTCTCAAATTAATAAAGCGGGAAACTGCCTTGTGACTTCTTGATCTAAACAATGTCCTGTCCATTACCTTTTGAGAGCCTATTCTAACAAATAATGAGTGTAAATAAAATGAACTCATCCCTTTAAAAATTAATTATTTAATCTCATTACCAAGCTATTGGCAGAGTTTCAAAGGGTTCTGTAACTCATTACTAGTCCTTATGCTTTGCTTTAATTTTAATTAAACAAAGCAGAGCTTATGATTTGAATATGTAACACGTCTTAGATGATGGGATGGTGTCCTTAAATGTTAGCTCTCTTCTAATTGAAATTCTTCATAAGATAAAAAATATTTTTGAAGTTAAAAAGTTGTAAATATGTTTGCCCTTTGAATTATTTATGAAAACCATACGTCTTGAACAGAACTCTCTGTCCTTTATTGTTTGCCATTACTTATACGTATGCCTTTTTCTGTGGTGGTGATGCAGTTTTAATTTCCAAGGAAAAAAATACTGCATGTTGAAAATATGAAGTTGATATGAAAATCTAAAATACTAGTCTTAAATAGCTTTAACAAAATCTGGATGAAATAATGAAATAGCCCTATTGATAAACTATGTTATTTAGTACAAAAGAATTAGTGACTTAGGTAATAGTAAGGAGACAACATATCAAATGTCTTGAAATTCTCGAGGATTTATAAAGCTTTATTAAGCATACTGTATGCCTATACAGAGGAGAAAAAAAAATGAAAACTTTCTGACATGCTACTAATTTCCAAAAAAACCATCACAAACATAAGTTGTGCTTCTCCTAACACTCAGTGAAGCATGCGGAAAAAATGCTAAGTCATGAAGAAATGATTGTATCACTTTAACAAAACAAATGCAAAGCAGAAGTACTGTTTTGGGCAAGACATGATACAGAGTATGAATAATGAAAGAAAGGAAAATGGTGTGAACATGTGGATCTTGAAACATTTAAAGAAGGTACCTAACTGGCAAGGTCTTTTCACATGGGAAGAAGCTTAAATGGTGGCCTGGCAGAGAGATGGACTTAAAAGAGTTTGAAGTAAGGTTAATTAGTACTTATTTGTAGTCTTGCAAGGGTGAAAATGTATACTCGGGCAAGGAAAATGATGAAGAGATTTTGGAGAATCAGGGATTCAAGATCAGTTTAAACAAATCAAAGAGTACAGGCAGGGAGAAGCAGGTTGATAAAACAGGGAAGTTATAGAAACTGATCGGAAAATGAGCTAATAGTGAAGTCACCGATAACATGACTTGGTTTAGAGATAAAAAGAGGAAGAAGCAACAGAAATGTGGACTAGATATAGTAAAAGACTTGAGCAGCAACAGTTCAGTTGTTGTGATATGTAACAGTTAGGTGCCCTTGTCCCTGTCCCTGGGATCTGAACATCTACGTTCCCAGTACAGTTCCTGAGGAGAATTAAGTGCTTTGAGAAGGCAATTTGAAAGTTTTCATCTTGATCAAGGACTTTCCTATAATTAGTCAGGCATAATACAAGGGTATCCTTGAGCTATGCTCCTGTTTTACAAAATGCATAATTCTGTGACAGCTGCTCATAGCAAGTACCTAAGAATGAAGCTTCAGTCAGATTCACTCTTCTGTTTCGTTGCACCAAGAAGTCTCAATGTACTTTAGTCTTTGGGTCACACTTGTAGGCAACTGCATCCTGGAGTCTTAAATCCATTCCTGAGAGTGGGCAGCTGCAATTCTTCTGTAAAGGAACTGTGAGCGGCATTCATTAACTGGATTTCTGTTTCTCCTTTTGTAGCCACCTTTTGTTTAGTAGGCTAGTAGGTAGAGGCTAGCAAAGGAGAGGCTTTGGGTCCAGACATTCTTCAGCCTGGGACAGTACAAACCAATGTCTCGGGTTTGAGGACAATGTCCTAAACATCAGTCTGGAAGCTGTGAACACATAGGATAGTAACTTACTCATTTCTTAGTGTTGATTCACTTAAGCTGAGCAAGAAATGCAAAGTTCTTAGTGGTGAGAAGTAAAAACATGCAACTGAATTCAACTCTGGACTGTAGCCTATTTCACTTCATTGAGGGAGGCTCAGGCCTGTCAATACTTAGCAGAGAGAGACATACTGAAAAATTAGATGCTACACAATCTAGTTATTGTATATATGTTTAGCTGTTAGACAAAATGTAATAGCTAATGTTGTTAAACTGTCAAGTTGAACATAAAGATGTTTATTGAATGTCATGTCCTTGGAAAAGTGTTAGGCATAAATCCAAAACTACTTCTTTTCACCTCTTTCCTAAGTACACACTTTAATTTCTACATAGAACCTTTAAATAAAAATTTAGACGAGGGGGATATACAGGGAATTCAAAACAATATCACTGAGGGAAATGGAATTGTAGTTATGGACTGATATGCACAGAAGTGAACAATAGGAGGGTGATCAAAACCAAATTTGAGCCTTGCATTTCAGTTGTCTGGAAATCTAAGAAGAGTAATTAGGGACATTGTTAAGACCTGAGGCTTCAAGTTTAAATAATAAATACAAAATAATACTATTCATGGAAATATTTTGGTATTACCTCTTTAAAATTACTATGTCAAATATTGTAATACATGCAAAGTAACTAACAATCATTTCTGATCCATCATGAAAGCTTCTCACACATAAATTTAGAGACCTATTCCCACTGCTCTGACATCTGAATAATTTGGCACTTAGTCTTCCTCTATTTGTGCCTTTGTTATATATTCATTTGGAAATATTTTATTACTGAGAAAATGTCATATACTCAAAAATTACTTGTCTAAGTGTTATGTAACTATAACAAAAATATAAAACCCTAAAATGAATATAATGAAGTGTTCATACCACATCTGCATTATTTGTAAAAATGAACAAATTTTATAAAAGAAGCACAGACTAGTTCAAATCTGAAACCCCACAAATATCTCAGCACACTGTCACTAACTTGAATCAACTTTACAGAAGTTCTCCAAGCAACCAGTCCTCCTCCAGTGACCCAGGACCCAGCGGGAGCAGCCAGTGGAGACAGCAAGTGGGATATGATGGGTATTCATTACTTATTTACTTATTTATTTTAAATCTTGCTCTAGCTCACATGCATGTTCTTTCTCAAGCAAAACTTACCTGAATACTCTATATTATCAATTTATTTGCAAACTCTGTTAGTGTATTTTAAGATGTACAGGTTTGCTGATCTTGACCATAACATATACACCAATAGAATTTTAAAGCCATAGTACTTTAACTCTTTAGGACCAAACTGGTTTTTTACAATTCAAGTAAATATCAAACAGTTCTCAGATTGTCTTTCCCAGTAACAGGCCAGAAATCAGCTAGTAACTCAGAACTGGAATAAAATAAATAATATCTACTCCTTTTGCTTCAGTGGAAGGATATTTAATTAAAACATTACCTTTATAGTCTTCAAAGGTTTTATTTCCTACTGTATTTTTTCTAGTGATGTACATTCCCTAGCATCTCTCCACAAAAAAGTAGCACTCTTTTGCAGGTCTCTACTCCCTAAAAAGCTGTTTCCACATCCCTGTGAATTCCTTCATGCTGAAGTTTCCCAAGTTAACTATCTGTGTATAAGACAGCACCCCAATATACTGTCTGTCAAAAGACTATTACGTGAGACATCTTTTCTAAATTGCTTTAGATTTATCACGTAGTTGTATAAATACAGCTGCCAAAAACACTCACTCCTGTTATAAAATATTGAGCTGTGGTTGTATTTACACAGTAGAATAGAAAAGCATTCCAGACTTGTCACGTGGCTTTCAGAACCAACATTTCAGAAAAAATAAATGTGTATACTGTAAACATCAGCTTGACTCATTGTCTTTAAGCTAAATATTGCTTTGGCATGACTGCTGGTAAGATATTCCATGTATATATGCAAGTAAGCAATACCTTGGAGATTCCCTAAGGAATTTCAGAATACTAGCAGAACTCCCTGGCAGCTAAATGGATACTAATAATTTAAATAAAACTATAGCAACTTTTGATTTTTTTTTCCAGCACAGTTATTTTTAATGGCAACCTTGGATTTAGTGTGTTGCTTTGTGAAATGATTTCACTTCTGCAGTACAGAAGAGAGCAATAGATTTGGTACTAGCTTACATGTTCTCAGTGTGAAAACCTGCAAAAACTGCAGAGTTACTTTTTGTGGGGTTTAGTTCATAAAGCAGTTAAGCACACAGTACTGTAGTTCTCCATTGCAAAAATGCATATATAGCCCAAAGAATGCATTTCATCTTAAAGTTCAGTGTCTTCTTGGAACGTTTACACTTAAAAGTGTGCTATGGAAAAAAAATTGCATATAAATATTTCCATGCAGCATTTGGATATGTTACAATACTTCGTGGAGGGGATGATGATTGTTTAAACAAATCACTTACAAAATATTTGCTTTGAAGAGTAAAAAGCATTGCTCATCGCATAACAGGTTTCCCAGGAAATAAACCCTCAAAACAACTTAATTCTCTGCTTACATTAAAAGGTGCCAGTCCCCTTTGCTCCATGAACACCACCAAGGTTCGGGCTCACTGGAGTGTGAAGGAGGCAGAGAACGAGAGGAAACTTTGGAAGGAACTAGACATTCTGGTAATAAAAAACACTGTATCTTAAATGTTATTTACAATGCAGTGCCCCTCAAAGTGCAACCACCTTTTGATGCAGAGGTTTAAAACACAAAGAGCATGTAATATGATAGTGAAAGCAGGGACTGTTACAGACAGTCTAACTATGGTGTGGGATATTTAGATAATACTTGAAACAAAATACTCCTGAACTTCAGAAAGCTTCATGAATAACGAACAGGCTGAACTTCATTTAATTATCATTGGAAAACTAGGTCTTAGGAAATTCTGTAAAGACACACGTCTCTCATTCCAAAGAGTGTACAAATTTGAAACCTGATGCTAAGCCATGTGCCTTTTTTTCTTTGTATACCATAGTCAAATTTTAGCATTCAGAAACTAAAACACTATTATTTATGGCAGAAACCAAGTGGCACACACCATCGACCAAAGTCCTGAGCTCCTACAAAGACCGGGCTTTACAGAAGGAAGGCAGTGGCAAGGAGTCACCAAACAAACTTTCACATGTAAGTCTCTAAAAAAAACCCAAAACTAAACTCGTGCTGGACTTAAAGAAGTACATCTTAAAAATACATTCTAGTAACAGGAAAACCACGGCATGTTTTGGGAGGCAAAGTGTATACTCACCTAGATGTGGGGAGAACTGAATGTATTTATGAACTAAGGACTACATGAGGACTTGGGACTGGAACTGGGACTCCTCTACTGAGGAGATAACACTCAGTGGTGTATTTACAGCTTCATTTATACTGTGAAGTATTTCATAACATTTACCAAAAACCATATTCACCATACCACTTATGAGATTGTGTGAAATACTCATGTGGTATAATTATCAATAAGCACTATAAAAATATTGTTTATATTTAGGATAGTGAAGATCTGAACAGAAAGCTTCACAGTGGCCTTATGCTTGTGTTTGTTAGTTTATGCGTATGTGTAGTGCAGGTGCAAAAGAACTGTATTGTACAAAGTAAGAACCAGCATTATTATAAATATAGTACTAATAAAATGAGGATATTTTGTTGCTGGATGCTGTAAAACAGGAAAAAAAAAATCACCTTGTAAGGGTGTACTTCTGTGCATTTGTTTTGTTCTTTTGTTCTTGTTCAACACCATACAGGAAATTCAAGGGAAGGTTCATGTATGAAATACTATTTCTGAGGCTAATTTTATACCTTTGAACACCCTCCTTCCACGACCCCCATGGGTCTTTTTTCTATCCATTTTGATTCCATTTTACATTTACAGTAATAAGTGACAAGCCTTTTCTCTGGTCACTTTTCTCCAGGTTCCTCCCCTTGGTAAAATGATTCACTGTATTTTTATCAATTGTTCCATTGTTTTTAAGATGACAGCCATCTTGTAAAGGTTAGAATGAATGCAAATGTAACCTCTCTTTTTTTTCTGAAACAACTTTCTCAAATTTTGAGGCCTGTTAATTTCCATATGGAATAGAAGTATCATTTCTGGACAGCCTGCCTTGTCTAACTACTTTAATGTATGAGCAACAGCTGTGTTTATATGCATCTGCTAGGAGGAGGAACTCATTAAAAAAGTTAGTCACCCTTCCTGCTTATATTCTACCTAAGAGAAGTCCATCTGCCTTTATTCTGACTACTCTGTCACATAGATAAGTTAATACAACTCTCTCTAAAAGTTCTTATTAAGAAAAACCCCAACAGTCCCCCCAACTTTATTGACACAGATGCCTGACATTATTATTCCACTTCAATAGCCATGCTTAGTTTAGGGTCCAGTGACATGCGTTACATTCGTCTGGTACACATACATCACAATTGGCTTCAATTTTACTAGCCACACATCCAATTGGATTTAATCCAATAAGCTGCATATATCATTCACGCTGAGAAAAAGCCAAAGATAATGCAGTCTTTGGTGTTTTTCAGATTTACAGTAGAACTTGTTTAAACAAATAATTACCAGTGCCTCTAGCTTTAGCAAATGCTTATTTTAACTGTTCAGAAATGCAATTTTATGGATGGTGAGCAGGTCCTATAATCACAAAATTCAAGTGTGATCTTAAGATTTGTCATAGAAGATGGAACTAGAGCCTTTTTATTTGCAATGACATCAACCTTTAATGTGTCTAGCCAGCTGTGCAATTTGTGTAATAGAAACTGGTGATATAATTAGCCATTTTCATACTTTGCAGTCATATTACAGCATACTGTAAAAAATAATGAAGTGGTCTTTGAAAGGCACAAATTCAGTAATTTATATGAAAATAAAAATATTTTACTTGAGGGGGGGCTTTTTTTGTTTTGTTGTTAAGATTGGAGACAAAAGCTGTTCAAGCCACTCAAGCAGCAACACTCTATCCAGTAATACATCCAGCAACAGTGATGAAAAACACTTCGGTTCTGGAGACCTGATGGATCCTGAGCTGCTTGGATTAACATATATAAAGGGGGCTTCTACTGATAGTGGAATTGATACAGCTCCCTGCATGCCTGCTCCTCTCCTGGCCCCTTTGCACCTCACTGGCAGCAGGTCTGGAGTACATTGTCGTACTGAGCAGTGGACTGAATCTTCTGAAACTCCTGGGCCAGATGATGATCCAGCTAAAATATATGCTGTTCATAGCTATGCCTCTGCTATTTCTGCCAGTCATACAGCTGAAGGCAGTATGGGAGACCTAAGTGAAATCTCCTCTCATTCCAGGTATGTGTTTCTTACAAATTTAGGGGTTGTGGGTTGTAGATTAACATACAGAGAACTTTTTTTTTTCATTGTTGTTATTTTATTTACCTTTCTTTGAAAGTGTATTTAACTGATGTGGGAGTTTTTTGTTGTATTCAAATATCCATGTGAGCAATTTAGAGGTAAATTTTTATGTCTGCCTAAAAAGCATAGCTAGCCCTATGCCCAAATATAATGGAGAATTTATATGTGATCTTTTACACATTTACTAGATTTTTAAAGTTGGGAAAGATCCACAAGTAAAGTAAAAGTAACAGTTTGCACCTAGAACTTATTTCACATACTTTTTTTTTTTTTTAGTAGAGTAGGAGTTAATGTTGAGGCAAATCAGAGAAATTGAAGTGGACAATTTGTACATACAGTGAAACTGCTTTGCATACCATCCCCCCTAAATTGCATTATTGTGATGTACACTTTATAATTTTGTTTGCTGAAGTGAATTTCTGATGGATTTTTGACTCTTCTTGTTCTTACCACTTCAATGTGTACAAGGTATTTCTATTGAAAAACAAACTTTGAAAGTACACTTTTACAGCTGTTTGCCTTTATCTCCCAATTTATAGCGACTTTGAATTTGAAGCTTTGGTTATGTGTTAAGGTTTTTACTGTGTAACGGACAGAAGGAAATGTATTGTTTTTCTTTACCTCTTACCTCTTGTCCTATTTTCAGTGTAAATTACTGCAGGAAAATAACCAAATAATATATTGTCTTCTCATTTCTTTTTATGTTTAACACGAATTAATTAGCCATGTATACTTGCTCTGACTTCTAGTGGTTTTTGTTTTCCAACCAAAACAATTTTATGATTCTATGGTATGGAATACTGTATAGACTACTGTGAAAGCTAGGTAAATGCTTTCACGTTAGCTTTTACTACCCCTGTGATAATGCAGAAACTCCAGATTTACTCCACTTTGTGTGTGTTGAGATTTAATTTTATATATTGAATCTTCGAAAGTGCTAGAAATAACTGTGAAAAAGCTCCACTGAAACATCAGGAAAAACTACTTTGCTGTGAGGGAGTCCTGGCACACACAGTCCAAGGAGGGTGTGGAATCTCCTCTGGAGGTTTCCAAACCCACTTTCACATGTTCCTTTGTGAACTGATGGAGGGGAACCTGCTTTGGCAGGGGATTGGACTGGATGTTCTCTAGAGGTCCCTTCCAACTCCAGCCATTCTGTGATTCTATTTGACTTCATCGTAATGAGCTGAAAGTGGCTTCTGCTGTCTAGAATATGTATTCTCAGCACTTGGGCAGTAGCTACTGTATTTAAAATGCCAGGCAACCATTAACTAATCTGTTGCTCACTTCTATACAGTAAATATTTTATGGATTAGTTAAATATTGCTTTTTAAAAAAAGAAAAGCATATAGATTTTAAGTGAGTTTACCTGGGCATTTCCCAAGTAGTCCTGATTGCTGAGGTGACAAATCAAATTAGGATTGCCCAATTCTACTTTGGTGGTAGCAATATTTTCAATTGATCACCTTCTAATTTGTGCACCAAATCCTTTTGCTATAGGAACGTGTTAGACTTACATAATGTGACCCAGTTGTTTTGTTTTAACTTTGCTTACCTATTCTTCAAATTACTTTGAAATGATAAATAATTTCACAATTGGATTAAAAAACTGGCATCACCTATAGAGAACCCACAAGCATGTGTTGTTAAACATATCTCATCTTATAGCTGTGATGCTGCAACAATGATGTGTTCAAAAAGACATGAGAAAGTTGAGTTAATGTAAAAGCATGTGATATCTACTAGTGAATCCTACATATGTTTTCCAACTGGTAAGACACTTAATTTTTATTCATATGCCATAACAATGAAATTCTAATGCTATCGAGTCATTCATTCACAATTATTTTATGAATGAGTGATGAATCAATAATGAACTTGCTCTGCCATAGATAAACAGTGTAAAACTTCAAGAAATAAGCCCACAGATGGGTAGAATGTTGTTGATCTATAAATGCAACTTTTCTTTATTAAAGTTGTATTCTGTTCACTGAACAGATAAAATGCAATGCACAGGAAAGATGTTGATTGGTTGAAAGATACTGGCCTGGTGCTCTAACCATCAGATAAATAACCTCCTGAAAACACAAGCACTGTAGCATCTAACTAAGTTTTACAGAATTAAACCTGCTGTGGGAAACAGTATCTCAAACTACAAGACTGACTTCAGCTATGCCAAATATTATGTCTCATAGCTCAGTTATTATTGGTTTTCTCTCCTCTATTTTGTGTTACTTATACACAGGAATGATCAAATACTGTCATGTTACTGTAGCTACTTAACTTTTGGTTTTGCTTTGTTTCTTACATAGTACAATTTTTACATCCTAAAAATAGATACTGCTTGTTTTAACCATTGCATTGAACTCATTATCTAAACATGAACATTTATAGGCATTTTATTTCTTCAGTTCAAATAATATTACTGTATTTCAAACCTACAGAATGAGATTGGATTCTCAACTTTTCTTAAACTTAGTTACAAATAGAGATCTAAAATCCTCTGGATAATGTCTTTTATTTCAATTTGATATGTGTTTTACATTGTGGTTCCATGTTTGCTTCATCTTTATATTTCAATTTTTCATAACAGAATTATTTTCTTCATCACATCTTCACATAATTTATTTGCGTATTTGCAAGCATGGCAAGCAAAAAAGCTTTTAACAATGCCCACACTATTTTCTTCCTCCTAAACCTCATAATCTTATTTCTATACCTTTTGGGGACGAAGAGTGATGAGAGAAAATGAATTGAGTTTAAAATTAAATGCACGTAATAACTGTGATCAAAATTATTAAATCATTGCCTTAATGATTCAACTTTCTTCCACAGTAGGCATTTAGGTTTGATCTAGTGACATCTGTGCATGTTCATTGCTTGTATTTGACTCCTCATGGACAGGAAAGTAGCTGTCTATTACACTTTCAGCAATACCTTCTGGTCCTATGTGAATTAGTCCAATGCTCTTGGGCTTAGATTAAAAGATAGCACTGTGTTTGGTATTGGTAAACCAACTATGAAAGACAGGAGCTGCTGCTACAGGTTCCATCCTCTAATATTAGGCAAGGCACTTGGTTTCCAAATGCTTTACTTACTTCACCACCAAGATGAAAGAATAAATTTATTCTTCAAGGAAGTGTTTACTTTTTAAAAAAAACTGTAGTATCTTCAGTAAGAGATTTTGTTACTGCCTGCTAGTGCTATTATTCATAATAAAAGAGGCTATTAAAATTATCCAGGGGACTGTTACTGTTGAACTGAGATTTACTACTGTTGATATTAAATTCTCAATGAATGACACACGCAGCTTAAACTAATGCGAACTGTCAGTATTGGCACAAAGTGGAAAAGCAGGGAAGTTTTATAATTAGAGGGATATTTGGGATATTCACCAATTTAGTCCTCGATGTAAATAGAATTATACCAATAATAATGTGTGTGTACACATATTTACTTAAAATTGTGTGCACAAATTCTGTATGTGTCTTGAACTTCATCTTTTAATTTTAATTCATATCGGTTTGTGCTGACATTTCAGCAGGTTGAATTATATACATTACTTGCTTTAGAAACTCCTCACAGTTCTATTCTCAAAGGACTTTAAAGTATACACTTAAGAATTACAACTGTGTGCCTGATGAAGCATTTCTGATTTGTTTGTTGTATAGCAGATGTCATTTTTGCTTTTGTGTGTTTTCTTTACTTTTTCAGTGGGTCACATCACTCGGGAAGCCCATCAACACATTGCTCCAAAAAGAGTGGCTCCTTGGATACCTCCAAAGTCTATATAGTGTCACAGAATAGTAGTCAACAGATTTCTGGGTCAGCTTCAAAACCGTACCACAGACAAGGAGCAGTGAGTAAATATGTAATTGGATGGAAAAAATCAGAAGGAAGTCCTACACCTGAAGAGTCTGAAGTTTCTGAATGCCATGAGTAAGAACTCTGTTTAACTTTTTTGTGGGAAGAAGTGTAATGAAAATAAATTGTAAAGTAGGATAGAAAAATGAAAAATTACAAATTCTACTTCACTTTCAAATGTTTGTAGCTTTTTTTCTGTACTTCTGTGTCTCAAAGGTACATCTAAAAAAAGACAAAAAGACAATAACTGCACAGGATAATGTTTTCTCCTCTTTGACACAGCCACATTTTCTTCCCAAATAAAGCTAGCTAGCATGAATTTCCAAGAGTGTGTGTAGGCAAAAACATATGGCTATGTCAGACATTCTGAGTTTCCATTTTGAATGGGAAGATACAATCTTTTTAAGGTCTTAAAGACCTTTTCTACAAATCTTCAGGAACTTTGTTCAGCTGAAAAAAAGCTTACTTCCTGCTGTTTCTGTATCAAGCCCTGCTACATTGTTGTCTATTACATTGGCTAGTACATTATAGATGAAAGAGATGATCATAAGTGTGTCAGCAGCCGTTTGAACCTGCTGTTTAAAACTAACCTTGAAATTCCTGTTATCTTCAAAATAATCTTCTCAGGTAACCTCCTTGCTTTCTTTTTGTTCGTAAGCTATGCAAGTTCTATCTCTCAATAAACTGTAGTCAGTCCTATGTATCTCGATAAATTGACAAGGTGACATATAGCGCCAGATTTTTGAATGTGTAATATGGTTTACTATTTGTTTAGTGGGAATGGGTTATTTGCCTCTATTGTCTTATATTTGCATATATATGTGTGGGGATTCATATTTAAAAATATTAGCTGGAAAATGTGCTATGAAATCTGAGCCTGAAATTAAGCTCTTAAATTCCTAATTTTCAAAAGTGGATGTTATTACCTTCCTGTCCTGGTTATTTGTGTTTCATTTTGTTATTGTCCTTATAATTTAGGCTTGGGTTTTTTTTCTTTACAATGTTTTAATTGCTTAAATTATTCAGTTGTAGTAATGTTTGCACTTAGAAGTGGTAACATCATTGGTTCCCACAAATTTTTGCATGTTGAAATTGATGGATTCCTGAGACAAATTCTCTTTATCCTGTATGGAACACTGAAAACAAAATTGCATAATGAATCATGGTATTTAGACTGAAACCTTGAAAACAATTTAGAAAAGTATCTTCAAGAGCTGGTTTTGTTTAAGAAGCAGGAATTGAATAAGGTAGCACTTCATAGGTCAGAAAATATGTTCAGATTTTTTCCATGGCATACAGCTTTGCTTTACCGCTTTCTTTCTAGGAAAGCTTTCTGTACATCATAGAGAGAAACACCTCTGTGAGGATGATTATGTTGAAATAAAATATCATCTCTAATTAGCAATGATGATGAAAATCAGGTCAATTGCTGAATGTTGTGCCACTATAGGATATAATTCACTGAGAATTACACTTTACTGTAGCAAAGCTTGTTTCCTCTGTGCTAAAGACAGTCACTGATTATGCTGCACTTGGCAGTAAGTAATAGCTTCAAATGTATGTTCTGTGTGATTGGGAATCTCTAGGCCCTCTGGTTTGCATTTCTAGAGTAAACCTGTTAAAATTCTTTCTCTCCTTTCTCCCTGGAAGGAATTTAAAAGATGATAATTCACTTTGACAGTCTTTTATTGACTATAAATACATTTTTATATGCTTATAATTAAAGAAGACAGCTGTTTTATTTATCTAAAGAGCTTTATGAAATTACTTCTAATAGAACACACTTGGCACATGGCATAATTGATTACCAATATGTTTCAAACATTGCCATTGATGGCCATAGCAATTTTGCCAGATTGTGAAGCTGGATACACTATCACACTAAAATATTCATTTACTTATTTGCTAAGGAAGTGAAAGTTAAAATATTTTGTGATGGACTATTGGAAGCGTTTATATAAATACAACTTTAAAAATAGAGAAGTGAGATGTGTATAAAAGAGAGGTGCAATCCAGGAGAAGCATCATGTTTTTATGATAATCTTTAGAATTCCTAAAGTTGCTTTTTCAGTGTTTTAAGAGTTTCATTTTGAAACCAAAAACAGTTTCATAAATATTAAATTATTAAAAAACCTGTTCTAAATAGGACTGTGTTCTGTCAGGAGGCAACTCTAACAATTTTTACTTTGTGACAGAAAACGAATGCGGTCTTTCAAATCCAAGAGCACCATTGCTTCTCTTGCTAAAAACATCATTTGTCTCAACAGAGTATATGATGATATTGACACTGTGTCTGCATTGAGTCCACTCCAAACTTCGGTCCGGAATGCCATTGTTGAGAGCCAGCAAGTCTTGTCCAAAGAAGATTTTCTGAAGTTGATGCTACCAGACAGCCTCTCTATGGAGGAGGGGAGAAGAAAGGTATTTGTTTAAAAGTATTTGTTTAAGTAGGTTTTTACTTAGCTTTGCAGAGACAAGTGAAGGTTAAACAACTTAATTATAATTTCAAATATTAAAGGTTATATTGTCAAGGTTGAAGGCTGAAATTTATCCACCTTGCATGATATTAAGGCACATGAGTAAAAGTAGACCACTTTCTCCTGCTCTGTATACTCAGTATCAACATTTCTGTTTGAATCACAATTTAATGTAGATATTGGTGGCAACTGCTGAAAAGACATAATTATCTTCAAGTGGGGACCATACACATAATCTTCATAGTATGAGGACAATTGGTAATATATAAGAGTTCACAAAAAGTGGATAGAAAACTTAGAATATACTGCTCCCCAAAGCATACATGATTCTGAATTCTATGCTTAATATGGAATAAAGTGGAAAGCAACTAAATTACTTGAGATAGTTGTCATATTTTAATATTATCTCAATGATCTTTTAACCCACTGTGTTTATATAGTGTGCTAAAAAGAATAATCATCGTGTCTGAACAAAAGTAACACATGGGAATCTTCTAAGTCCAGAGTTGAATTTAATATTCAGACCTATATATTTTTTTAATGTGCAGTATGTTAAGTATGCATTATGCATTTGATTCTCATGGTTAATGTCCTAGAGGTTTTTATGATTTATGACTGATAGAGTAATTGGTTTTTTTGTGATGATTTCACGAGCTACCACCGTTTCTGACTATTTAAATAAGAAACAATGAGTAAGGAGGTGTGGTCGTTGTGAGATAAATTACTGCTTTTCCTTTCCCTCCCAAGACACCCAGACAAAAGCTCACTTAAGTGAGAGATACCAGAGGCCCTGACACACAGGGGATCCTCAGCCATAGGACTCAGCAGTATCTTTGATTATGCCTTCGTAGAGGGTAGTAACTTTGGTATAGGTGAGTCAGTTGTCTTTGACAGCAAAGCCAGAAAGGAATTTTCTGAATATGTAAGATTCTACAGAATCAAATCACGTTTTTCATTTGATTTGGTTTTACTTTCTTCATGGAACAGAAAATAATGATCCCACTAGGTAATGTTTAATTTTTGTCACACCCTGAAAGGAAAGTCCGAAAAGCTCCAACAGTTATCATTCAACATGTTTGGATAGCAAGTGAACAACCTTTATAGACAATAGATGCAGTATATGATTGAGAGAATAAGAATTGAGCGGTAGTGAAGAATTGCATCAGGATGCTTGCTAGAAATCTTGAGTGCAGGAAAGAGGATCAGAGACCCTTCAGGCTTTTAACCCTTTACCCAATGTGGTTCCTAAGTAGTCTCAGGGTGTTTTTTATTCTTTAATCACTCCTTATAGAAGGATGCCATATATTAATTCATTTAAGATGCTGTGTATGCCCTCTATGCATTTGTTTAGGGATGCAGGGATGCTGCTCATGTCCATTATTGTGACCATTTTGCATATATGTTAAGGTTTAGATGACGTTTATTCCCACAGCCCTTATCTGTTTCCAGCAGATCTCTAGAAAGGATGTTTTTCTAGAAAGGATGTTTTTCTAGAAAGGATGTTTTTATTGATGCTTTTCTAGCTTAGAATCCAAATATCTTTCTCCATTTTCTCTGGGACACAGTTAAACATGCCAGTTGAACATGTTCTGTATTATCAAGACAGATGCTTACCTGGATTAGCACTATGAAGTGTAGTTAAGGATTTTATAAAAACTGTGGTTTTCTGCATGATTGAGTGTTTCTGTGTATAAAAGTATAAAATACGTTTAGAAGGATTTATGAGCCAGCATGTCTTGTTAGAAATGTAACAATGTAGATACCTTTAATTCTATACTTTATTCACTGTTTTAAAAAGCTACTGTTCTTAAGCATGCATTCTGCATAGGGAGTGTGCAACTGATAATTATAAAGGAAACAGGAGGGGACATTGAATTTTTATATGGAGGACAAACTAGTTATAATTAAGGCAATAACTGACATTTGTAGATGTGAAGGATAACTGGGTTTGCATTGTTGAAGAATAGCTTATGAAGTTGAATGTACCACTTTTACGATACAATAACATCTTGGTTTACTGTAGATATTTGGGTTGTGATTTAGATGACTTTTTAAAATGCATAAATAGTTTTCACTGAACTCTATCATCCTTTTCTCTAGGCCAGCTTTGTGATATCTGAAGAGACACGGTGTTGAGTCACTTTATTGTCCAATGAATTATATTGCACCCATATATCAGTTCAGAACATTTAACATTAAAGCATAGTAATTTCAAATTAGAGTCTAACAGTTCTATGTATAGACTTGAATAAATGTTGCCACAGTTGATAGCTTCATGTGTGTGTTTCTGGAAAATATAGCTGTCATAAGACTATGGTGGTTTCATTTAACACTTCAGAATTAATAAAACTATATAGTGTGTGATAAATTCATGGTGATATGTTCCAAAATATCAAGAGGAAGTATGAAAATGCAGTTCAGTGATTCTCTTGAGGCCCCAATAGATCTGATATGGGGGAACAAATCTCTGACCTTTTGTGTTAACTCAAAAATTCCAGACTGCCTGCCTAGAAAAATACGCCCAAGAACTGATGATGGGATATGATTGTGTGAATTATTTTAAACAATAATACATGTAGTTATTTCTTCATGTTTTGATGTTTAGTTTTCATTTTATGGAAACCTTTCTCCACGGAGGACACTTTACCGTACCCTGTCTGATGAGAGTATATGTAGCAATCGAAGAGGATCATCATACGCAAGCTCTCGAAGCTCAATGCTAGATCAGGCCTTACCAAATGATATCTTGTTCAGCTCTACTCCACCATATCACAGCACATTGCCTCCCAGAATGAGCCTGACTCCTGGAATGGGAAATCTGAGAAGTAAGTGATGGTTACTGTCATTGCTGAATGTGAAATATATGTAATAAACTCTAACAAATTGCCAAATATTAAATTAGATTTTAGTTTTAAAGTGAAGTTAACAAAATGTATCCTAGTACAGATCTATTTGGTCAGCATACATGCTTATGCTTGCCTTAGAGATGAATTCAGATTTATCATATTTGGAGATAGCATTTACTTACCAAAAAATTTTCATGAGACCAGTGACAGGCAACAAACATTTATCTAAAGGTCTTTCTTGCTATCATTTTATTTTCCAGTGGTGATGTAATTAAACCAAATTGACTTGTTTTATTTTAATGGTTTTGTTTCTTTTGTGTGTGCATCCATATTACTGAAATATTCACAAATACATTCAAAATTATAGCTAAATGGGAGAGCTTCTATTCAGGTGAACCTTTTGGTAACATCTTGAAAGGAAATGTGCAATAGTTGTCCAGACTCAATTTGCTGATCCCTTTCTTTAACATGTTATTGAAATCTTTGCAAATGATATTTCATTTTTAATGGCAGGAAAAAAAGCAGTCTAGGGTACTAAATTAAAACAGTTTTATGAAGATGTGTCTTTACTTGTGAGTTCTTCATAGGCAAGGTCTTTATTATATGCATATCTTGCAATGGTTTCAATATGGAGCAATGAACTACAAAGTTTGTGGTAACTTTATGGAACTAGAAGGTTTTTTTTTTTTTTTGGTAGGAATTTGTGAAAAATACATATGCTTACATACCATAGGCTTAATCTACATAGCCAAATACATACATTTAAGCCACATATCCATATTTAATAAGAATGACTTTTTCTAAATGCTATATCTCCTTAATTCTCAGTTATTTTAGGCTGACCTATAGGGAACACCCAATTTAAGAGAAAATAACAACAAGTCCAAAAGAAAACCCAAATGCACTCTTAGTTATCTACTTTGATATATCATCACACCTAACTGCATTTAAAAAAAAAATAGAGCAATTGCAGATTCTGAAGTCCATAGTTAAGAAGCTGTGGGTGGATTTCTTCAAATTGTAGGCATGTGTCCAGGGAGAATGCAGACAGATGACTTAAAAGAAATAGTAATAAAAAGCAGTCTGACATTCATCATATCCTTCAGGAACTAGCTGCCACTGGCTAACCTTCAGAAATTAAGCTTTACATACAAAACACTCATCTAGTTACAGTGGCCTCAAGTTGTGGGTCTGAATTTTGGTCACTAACCTGTGGTTAATTTTAAACTGACATCACACACAAGTGCTAAATTCCTGCTTTGGATGCGAATACATGCTTGACAGTGTACCTTTTGAGAGTGAAACTATTTACTATAAAATTAATATTAAAAGATCCTTTGCTTTTCTTGATGGAGAATGTAGACCCATTTTGTTTCATTTGAGACTAATTCAACAGATTTTGAAGTCTTATGAAGTAGCTATATATGTAATCAGGTGGGGTTTTTTTTTTCCTTTTACTACACTAGGCCAGTTATTTTTTAGAGTAATTTCTTGTAAAGATAATTGTGCAACATGATCAAGCCTTCAGCAGGCTTTAGTTTTGGAGATTGACACAAGGCAATTAATGGTGTACGCTCAAGCTGTGTACTGATCCTTCAGCTGTGAAATTTTAGTGGTTTGAATATTAGTTCTATCTTAAAAACCTTATTTTCCATTCTTGGAGTTTCTTAGGCATAGGAAGTTATTCATACACATAGTTGGGGAAAAAAACATGAATCTAGTATCCTGTCACTCAAAATGATGCTGATTATTGATATTATTCAAGGTAGTTCATGCTATTTTCCTAGACA
Organism: Colius striatus; assembly: GCF_028858725.1. NCBI lineage: Eukaryota > Metazoa > Chordata > Aves > Coliiformes > Coliidae > Colius > Colius striatus. Next base: position 68,453,486 of record NC_084760.1, on the reverse strand, counting down.
GCCTCTGTTTTCTGCCTCTGGTTTTGTGTTATAAAAGTGCCTTTCAAACCCAGCAATATAGGATCTTTTATAACAGCTGTTTCAAGGAAGATTTAATTGGTTTTCTGTAATTACAGTCTGAAAGCAAACACATAATGACTTGCTCACAATTGTTTTCAAAATAAAGTTAGTCAGTATCTCCTTATAAGAAACTAGCTGTCTCTTGTTTGGAAGATTTTTGTAATCACTGCATATTTACGTTCTATAACAGTGGTGATGTCATAGGTTCCTTTTTCATTTAAAATTTTAGCTTGAGGTTGGAGTTTTAAATATCAGGATTCTTAGCCAACACAGTAACATCTTTTGTAAAATAAATATATGTTAATATATAAAAATAGATAGTAAAAATATATTTTAATTTTACTGATACTTCATGTTTGCAGAAATCATTGAAAATAGTGTGGGTTTGCCTGCAGTTCATTTTAGAAGGATACGTTGTTGCATATTTTTACCCAGCATGTGGTAAATAAAATATTGTGGCAGCACTAAGTCTCATGAGATCCCTCTAGCAAAGAAAAGACTGTGATTAATAGGTAAGCAAGGCAGCACCAAAACCAAAGCATAACAGGCAACCTGGAAACTCTCAATTTACTGGGAAATCAGAATTATCAGACAGAATGACCATGCAAATATGGAAACAGAAACTCAACTGTGTGTGAAGTTTACTGAGGGAAGGAAATGAGAAAATGAAGCTATAGGATGTTTTTATTATTTTATCACTGGGGCCAGTGAAATGAAAGAAGACTTGCTTTCAGCAAAGCCTGAAATGCAAGCTCTGACAGTTGAGTGCTGTTGATTGCACACAGTACACAAATGTAGAAAGATTTATTTAATGTTATCTTATTTTTAACTTAAACCAGAAAGCAGAACTCATGTAGCTGAGAACTCGAGTTTTACCTTAGGGACATTAAAGATTCCCTAATTGAGACAGTGCTGTTCATGTTGAGTGATTCTAGCATGCTGTACGTGCTTGCAGGTACAGATCTATCCCTATCTTGCAAAATCATGGCAGCTGAACTAGCAGGGGAAGAATGAAAGCAATGAGAACCATGGACACAAAACTAGTGTCTTAATACAAGTTGGAAACCCAGAAAGATAAATGGACTGACATTGCAGGCACCATGGTCTACTCCTATTATGAATCACAGAAAGAAAGAGGGAAGAAAAATGCCCTGGGTGTTACACTGGCATGATAGTCCAGAGTGTGAGGAAAGCAGCAAGATGTAAGATACCCGCAGTGAGGAAGGTCTTAAGGAATGGAATATTTTGCAATGATACATTATCAAATTCCGAAAGTTCACAATTATACATGCCACAGGGAAAAGTCTCCTAGAAATGCAGTTTGTGTGCAGCAATGCAATTAGATGAAAGTTTGTCTTAAAACTGGCTTACTACCAATGTTAGCTTCAAAGCAAAACTGACATCATTGATAAAAAGCAGTGTTAAAATGGAAGAGCATCACTGTGTATTGATGATATTCAATGTGAACAATTTGGAAATCAGTTTTTCAGTAAGCAAATAAAGGCTGCTGATCAACTAATTTGTACAACCAAAGGAGTATAAGTATTGTCTATCACAGACTCTCACACAGTGAATAATCCACCATACCAGAACATGAGACTATTTTCAATATCAAAAAGAAATGGAAAAGTAGCTATTGGGAGCACAAGTTCTAACAGGAACATGTGCATATGTCCATGAAAGAGTTTTCTAGTGGGCTGGCATGTTAGAAGGAAGATTTTGGGTAGAACAGAAGAAGGGAAACGTTTGGCAGGCAGAAGCTATTATTTTAAGATCACTATAGAGATGTAGGTGATGACTGCAGGAGAGAAGAACAGCAAGCAGACAATGCAATTTATGTCTGCATATGACTTGATATGTTCCTTCAGCTCCAGCAGCTTTTGAAATTATCTGCTTGTTAAATGACATGTCCAGTTTGAGCACAATAAGTGAGAAGTACTTAGCAGATTTTTTTTCGTGATCTACAGTCTCTACTAAAAGTAGCAGTTCCAGCTGAAGCAGGATACTTGGAAGTAGAAAAGTTTAAGTCAGGTGAATCCTTCGTTCTGCATAACTAGCTACTCTTTGAATACAGAGGTATGTGGGACTGATGATAGTCAATTTGAGTGGCTGTTGGAAACAGAACTGACCATATAATTTTGGTGAAAATAAGGATTCTTCTAAGCACTTCATACTTTCATGTAACAATAATAAAAATAAAGAAAATTCCTGTGTAGGATGAGAGTGACACAAGATCATTAGATCAATGATTTGTGCCAAAAGGAGTTTAGCAAATAAAATAATCTTTAAAACTGAACGATAATACTTACATTGTTTCCTCAAAGAAAATAACGGGTAAGTCTGTGTTGCTTCAAAACCAATCTTTTGGGCAATGAAGATAGGGGCCTACAAGATTAGGCATATCCTCCTGGACATGCAGGAGTGCTTAAGCATAGCTGGCCACCTCTGCACAAATGAAAAGGGAAGACAATAGGCAGCTAATGTGGCACTCATACTGAGAAAAAGTGGAGATAACAGTGAAGTAAGAGAAGCAGGGAGGAAATGCAAATATGGGAGGCTAGAAATAATTAATCTCACCCAAAACATTCCTGAAATGCAAATAATATTCACTGACATTCAAAAGCACAGAAGCCTTTATGGTTGGATCTTTTTTTAAAAAAAATCTTTCTGCCCCCATTGCACAGGAATATAGAATTTATACCTTGAATATGAATTATTACGTGGTGGCATACTGAAGCCTGTTCAGTTATTCCACTTAAAATTTCAGCCATCAGCATGCGCAGTTGTATTTTCAGAGCTATCAATATTCAATTCTCTATTCTGGCAGGCTTTCTGCAGTTTAGTTGCTCTGTCAGGTCTCATATAGGACTGATAGGAGCCACTCTAAAGTGAACTGAGGTTCTCACAAAGACAATGCATAATGAAGGATGACTACTAGTGAATATATCACTCCTACACTTTAATTTGGAAAGCCAGCAGAATTGCACTGGGAACAGACATCTTCCTGACAGATTTCACAGTCAGCCTCTGCAGAATGATCACACAAAAGCAAGAGCTGTCCCTTGGGGTCTGCCTGCTGGTCTAGAACCAAAAGCTGGCTTGCCGGCTTTTCAAATAAGGTATTCTGTCTATTTCCACAACAGGGGTGTATAAAATGTACTTGCATGAATAAGGTTCTTATAATTCCCAGGTCATATACTAAAGCTCAGAGATTACTCTTATGTTGAGCTTCCAATGTGTTTGCACCCAAGGTAACCTTAGATACAGTTTTATTTAAGTTTATAAGGAACTGAAAATGTTAGTACAGAAATATGGGTAGAATATATTTGTACATCATATTTTCCATTTCATGTAACATCCACTTTTGCATACTTAGAGTGGGTGTTGAGCGGGATATTTCTACAGAGAATTGTCACTTCCAGTTGTAATATAACAATGCTGTATCTTTCATATAAGTTGTAGAACAAGTAAACACTGTTTCTACTTCTTCAGCATTGTTTTTGCTTTGTGAGACTCCTAATTTTTGACAGATGAGTGCAAACTGCCTTCACTTTTCTGTTCCTTTTGTTTTTTTATGTTTAAACAAGGTTTCTGCAAAGAATATGATTCACTCTAACCATTGCTTTATGTAGTAGAATTCCTTTTAACAAGCTACTGCTTTTACATTCCTAGATCAGAAATGTTTAATTCAAATGAACTTGGGTATTCTTTTTCATTGTTATTGTGACAGTATGTTTTCCTGGAAAACATATTCCTCATAAATATTATAGTCCTGATCACTGGAATAACTTGATGGAAATTTCCTTCTGAAATACTTGAGGGAAAAATACTATTATGATCTTTTTTACTTAATAGAAATAGATAAATCTGAAATAAAGGGATTTTTTTTCCTGACTATACTATATAACAAAAGTACAATATTGTATCACTAGCTTTATGATTAAGATGAAATGTGATTATAACATATGTATTCAGTTTCTCTTTAAAGAACTTCTGGGTGCCTGTTTAGCAGAAATCACATTGTTCATATTGAAGATTGTTATGGATAGATAAGGAAAATACAAAACTATTTAAGATACTTATTAAAATTAGCATCCCCTCTACTAAGATGGATGTTCGTGGTACCTTTCTAAAAGGCCACATACCTGAAAGCTGTGTTTCAACCAGCACTATAGTGTGTACATTTCAATTTATATACAATCTCTTTATGGCATACAATAGGTTGGTTACAGCCCACTCTGGAGCCTCAGCACAGAAGTCTTACATCTTTGCCTAATAGCTACAAATATTAAACTTAATAGGGTAATATTTTCAAAGTGAAAGTGAGTTTTTCATATAGGCTAGAATTTTCAAATCTGTTAAAAGTACTTGATATATTTTGGACTGCTTCTGGAATGTAAATATTTAAGTTTCAGAATAAAATTCTTCATGTAAATATCTCCTATGTTGTTTCACAGTTTTCTTAATAATATAACTTTGTATATCTAGCAACTTTTCTGCTCAGTGCTCAGGTTTAATATGGTATGCTTTAAGAAAGAATGCTGCCTACTCACACAGCATTCACATGAAGATGCAATGAATGCATCATGTGTAAAGTGGCACAAAACCCTTTAGAAACCCTTCCCATCTTATTCTGCTGAAGCTTAAAAATTATTCCATCCCTGCTGAGTATTGAACAAGAAAAGATAGAAACAAGAGAAAGGAAGATAAGCACTCTTTGCTTATATGTCTTTTACAGTTCATTATAATAGCTTCAAAAGTAATTGTATGTCATTGTTATAGGAAGACTAATTATTGTGTTTATTGTTTAGATGAATTCTGGTTCTCAGATGGGTCCTTATCTGATAAAGGCAAATTCAATGATCCTGGCCTGATGCCCCTGCCAGACACTGCCACAGGGCTAGACTGGTCCCACCTGGTAGATGCTGCACGAGCGTTTGAAGGTAACAGGAAAAAACAATGTTCAGTGTACAATTATTTTTAAAAAAAAAACATGTATTGTTTAGCCACATTTTGAATTTAAAAAATCCAGTGTTTGCCTCTGTAGCCCTTTAGGTTTTTTGGCAGTATCATTTAGTGTGGGGTATTCATGATACTTTCAGTATCTTAGGTACAATTCATCCACTTAGGCAGGGACCTAGGTTTCATCTGTAATCAGCTAGGAAAATGAGGTACTTTGAAGGAGAGATTCAAAGTATTTTAAGTCAGATGCTTCAAGTGAAACTAGGAGTAATGCTTCCCTGACTTTGTGTTATGTTTATGAACTCACGTGTGTAGTCCAAATGATGTTGCTGTCCTTCTCAGTTTTCATAATAAGCCCTTGAAAAGCAGAAAAAAATGTACTCTGTTTTCCAGTAGTAGAACTTGAGATGTGGGATTTAGACCATGTTTACATTATAAAATAAGACCCGATTAACAAAGAAAAAAGCCTCATGTGCATCTCTAAGGGCAAAACCTGCACATGATATATAAACAGAGAATGGAGAATATTGATTTGAGTGTAAACATATATGAATCTGTTCAGTTGAATGTTTGTGTTTTGTTGTTTCTGAGGGATATTTTGATAAGGTCACTGTGCTGACCTAAAATTTCCAACTTTTCTTAACTGATTAGTGTTAACTGTTAGTGAATGTGAATAAGGATGACATTGCTACAGCCATCATTGTATACAATATAGGTCTTAAATTTATGAGGAGAACTGGTTGTAAAGTTAGTGATGAGATGTTCTTCTGTTTTTCTTTCATTAAAAGAAACCATGAAAATCAATTTTCTGGTACCTTATTCCTTTCCTTAGTATGAAGAGATTAAATTTCAATTTGATCAAGAGCACTTCAAAACTACCTACTGTACTAATTTAAATGGCATTATTAAAACTCCAAACCAACAATGATGATTAACAACCTAAAATACAATACAGTTTCTTAACCTGATTAAATGTATCTGTGTTTATTACTATTTACTACTACTCAGACGTGCCTGTTGTAGCTGTCAGGAAGTACTGAGATGCTGAGAACCTGACCACTGTTCCCATACATATATTTCATTGCTCAGGAAACATCCTGCTATTCGTTATGGACATCATAAACAAATGAAAACAAATTTAGATTAGTAAACAACTAACTCTGTGACTTTGTACTTGAAGAAGATTTTTAAATGCTAATAAAAATTTTGAGTTCAGATGACTAAAAAGATTATTCTGTAACAGTTATGATCCTATATTTTTAGATTTCTTTGAAAATTTTGATTTTCATTATTTTTACCACTTAGAATCACAGAATCATTTCAGTTGGCAAAGACCTTTAAGATCATTGAGTCCAACCTGTAACCTAACACTGCCAAGGTCATCACTAAATCATGTTCCTAAGCAAATGTTAATGTCAGAATGAAAACAATTTCAATTTTGTAAGTGTTATGTAAGTGTAATTGCCATTTGAATTTGAGAGAGAGAAGTAGAACAACACAGCTATCCATGATGCCCTGTCCTAGGAAGCAGGAGTATTCACTTGTTGAGCTTTAATTGCAAAACTCTTAGCTATAACTGTAGACACTGAAGAACTGACAGTCTTGACTTGCAAGATATAAACTTTTTGGGGTGATTTATTTTATTAACAATTGTAACAATTTGAGTAGTAAATAATAATTAGTTTTTTATGAAGGAGTGTGCACCCACCCCAAACCTTCAATGAGAAGGATCACAAAATGGATAGGACTTGTTTAATACTGATTTAAGAAATTAATGTTAGAGTTGTTCTCTGGTTTGGCTTTGCCAACCTGATATTTCAAAGTTGTATTATGTTCTAGGATGTAGATACAAGACTCAATTTGGGGTTTTTCTTTGGGTTTTTTTTCCCTTTGATTTTGATTTGGTTTTTTTTTTGGTTTTTTTGTGTATGCATTATTTGTCCTTAGTCTTAATACTGGTTTGTCAGAACTACCAATCTCATTCAAAGGTCAGGGTTTTTCATCTGTGATCTCTCTAGATTGTATGTTGACAACTTACATTATTTTGATCAGTTCAACACCCATTTTGTGACCTATGCAATCCTGCATCTGTATGTCTTAAAATGTGATTGTATCTTGATTAATGTTAAATATAGCTTTTTTTAGATTATCATAACATTGGTGTTAGTTTAAGAATTAAGTATATTAGCAAGACTTTAGCTACCATCATCTGTACTCAGTTTACTCATGGCTGTAACAAGAACAGTGGTCTTATTTTAGCTTCCTTCTCCTTAGCTTTTATCCAACTGAAGAATCAGTTCCTGTGTGGATCGGCAGCTTTTTTTTAAACTGTATTCCTAACAAGGGTCTCCACAGGCTTCAAAGTTGCCTCAGTAAGAGGTTTTGTTTAGAGTCTATGTGTTGAGGATCAGTGTCCATAAGCTGGAACACAATGCAAAGTCATTTTAAGTCTTTGGGCAGCCTTCTTTTCCAGGACATAGTTTTGACTCTGATGTTTACCTAGAGATTGTCTTTAGCACGCATGCAGTCAGTATCAAGGGTTACCCTTCAATTTCTTTCATACATGGATAGGCTACTTCCAGTTCTTTTCTCTTATTTTGGTTGGAGATGCAGAAAAACAGTAACCAGGGACATGCAGTTGACGTGCTAAAAGTACACAGTTGAAGTATTTTTGTATCCATCCCTAAAGCAAACAATAAAAAATAGATAGAACTCGATATGACTATAGAGCAAAAGAGGTAGGGTTTTAGGAAGGGCTGTTGAAGTGAAAAAGAAGTTAAAGAAGGAAAAAGAAAGCGAGCATCTTGAACTGAGTAAAGCTGAAGATGTGGAGATTTATGGAATAAACTGTCTCAGAAAAGAATAAGGGAAAAGGAAAGAATGTATTTTTAAGTTCTCTTTTTGTGTTATCCTTCTAATAGATCTCCAAATTAGGGAAGAATAGCTGTCTTTCAACATATGTGTTATGTTGCTGATGGCTAATTTTGGATCTTTTCAATGTTTTGCGGAACAAAAGGAGAAGCTTTTCTACATGTCCATATTTGTTACTGTCATTACAGAAGAGAATTGACACAAACATAAATATTGATTATTACTATGAAAAGAATGTAATACTATTTGTGATAAACTGGGTTTATTGTGCTTAAAAAAAAGATGTTCAATATTTGGTAAATCATGTTGTGGCAATTAACAGCCTAAGAAAATCCCTCTGATAGCTCTGATTTAGTTCATTAAAATAGGTGGTTTCAGCTTCTGAGGTTTTTTTCCAGGTTATTTTTATGAACGTCTACTAGTGTCAATCAGAATGCAGTGTTTCTTAATGCCAATTTATCTTTGCAGAAACATCTGTGCTTTTATAATTAATATTATTGTAATACTGCCATTTAAAATCTTTATAGCTTAATGCAAGTAATGCTACACATAACATAATGAGAAAGAAGTGAAGCATTCAGCATGAAAGATAATTATTTTAACCAAATTAGGATGGTTAAAGTGCTAGAAAAAGGAAAAATGAAAATATTTAGTTAACATTCGGCCATTTCTAGCGCATGCATGTGCAACACTGCTTCAGTGCATATGTCAGTCTCATTTTAGGCTTTTCTGCTCTCCAGTACATCAAAATTGTCTGGAGATTTTTCTGGCCTCTGTTAGACATCTGAGGCAATACAAATAATTCTTAGTAGTTACAACTGTACAGTTCTAATACTTTAAAGTGAGACATAGTTTTGTCTCATCTTTGGTCTTGCTAAGTCAACTGTTGCTTAAAGTTTTGATGTGAAACGTGAGTCCTATGAGAGGTTTGGCAAGGATGTCCCAGGTAAAAATAGGAGCTCTGAGGTTTACATGTATTTTCTTCTGTTTGGTATGCACATATCACTTGAATTGAATAGGAGGTGGCTCTGTAGTTTGGAGGAAGCAGAACTTACGTCTACAGCTTCATAGTTAGAAATAGATTTGATTTTTCTTAGGAAAAGTTAACTCTTAAGTGACGGGAACTTTGATTTTATTTTCATTAATATAGACTCAAGCCAATTCTAGTGAAGACAAATGCACCAGAAATCAGTAGGAAGATTTTTCTCTTTGAAGCATAAGTTCAGCCTCACCATGATTCAGGTTTAAAATCAGTTCTGAATTAAATAGTAAGTTGGTGAAACTACTGCTAAGCATGAATACTTGTAGGGAGATCAGTGAGGTTTTATATAATTATTGCAAATAAAAATGTATCTTCAAAAGCACTTAAAAGTATTCAAAGGCAAAATACTTTGCTAGTCCAGGATCCTGTTGATGTGATAGTGAGATTTGTTGTGTTTCTAACTTGTTCGGAGAATGATTTTGACATTAACCTGGATTTTGAATGCAAAGAAACTACTCTTTAAAGAGCAACACAGGAATTAATGTAGTATATGATTGAAGACTTCTAATTGTTAGTGGCTATGGAGGGACTTTATTCCTCAGATGATGAATGTGAGACTATGGTTTCATATTTTAGAAACATATGAATATTAGAAAATGTTTCAATTATACTAGGAAAATTTAAAAAATATTTAACAATTCTTTTCCTACCCTAAATATTAATATTATCTTTAAATTATGTGGAGTTGAAATTCATTAGAGATCACACAAGAATAAAAAGTTAAGCCACACATTATACTTCATTGCAAGCACCCATAGTTTTGTATTTTTGTTGTTTGTTGAAATAATATATAAATATTTGTAAATATTGTGGTTAAAAATGACATCACGTGATTTCATTACAGCAGCATCTACCTGTTCTTGCACCTGCTTTGATCCATCACAAAAAAAGATGTTTTCAAGTAATGCTGGAGAATTCAAACTGCCAAAACATTATCTCATCTGACAAAATCAACCAGAGAAGCAGCCATCTCTTTAACTAAGCTTACTTGGCAGGGGGGAAAAAAATGCAGATGTTTTTATATTACAGCAGAAATGCGTCCGAGACCCAGTGTCACATGTCACATATCGTTGACCACAGAAAAAATAGCAACAGCATAACATTTGTTGCTGGCATTGTTTTCTTTTTCTATCAAGTGGTAATGAAAATGTGAACAGGATAAAGGTGAAATCAGTAATTAGAGATGTACTTCAAACTGATTGCTTATGCTCTCTTGTTTCTGGCCTATGTATTGTGTTTGGTCTGGGAAGTAGGTTTCAGTTTATCTGTACTAATTAAATCTATTGAACTTAGTAAGTTTCAAATCTGTAAATAATGTCATTTATTATGTGTTTAAAATCATATTCTTAAGTGTCAACACTTAAATCATGTTCATATTTGCTGAGATCCATCAGTCAGAAATAAAGATAAAGGCAGGGCAAAAAATGACATGCAACTTCATTGTATTATAGAATGACTTGTCAATCTTCGCTAATCGTTGAAAGAGATTTTTAGTTATTTCCTATTTTTTTTTGGTAGAACTGTTAAACCAAAATTTCCTTCTGAGTTAAAACAATCTAGCCTGTATTCACTGTTTGGGGGCTTAGAGTTTGAAGGGTTGTCTTTTATCATGCCAAGTTGTCATGCTGTGTCAGAATACTGGGTAGTACTATTAGAGACAAGGGTCCTTACTGTAATGTTGGCGGTGTGTAAAAATGGCATTGCAGGGCTAAGAGTGAGAGCCACCATAAGTTGCACAGGGAACATTCCACTGCGTGTGCTGTATGTGAGGGCCACAGCTGCTCTAGTGGAGATGGACTGTTTTGTTTATAGGAACATTCTAAATCTTATTCCAGGTTTTGACTCAGATGAAGAATTTGGGCCGTTCTGTCATCACACGCCGTTTCTAGGTGATGATCTGGGATTGATGGCTTTTGCCTTTTGTAAACTTTCTTTAATGTTTCCTATGTTTGCACGTTTGCATGATAATGCAAGCTTTGGGCCTGTGGGGTGGTAGAGCAAGGGGAGAAAGGGCAAGGCAGGCATGTTGTCGCCTGAATCTATACAAGCATACAGTTGTGGATTCTGTTTGATAGAAACAAGTGAAATCAATCTCCTCAGAATATGGATTTGTGTTTTTTTAAAGAAGACAAATTAAATCCTAATGAATGCATAATTTTCTCCCATTCTGTGGAATGACGATCTGCATGGCATACTTCTATTATGTGGTGACTGATGTATTTTGGCAACCACACTGTATATCCATAGGTAATTATACCTATGCTTATTAGTTTATGTTCTAGTGTAATCCAATGCAGACAATAGTGTGCCTTAGTAATATATATATATAACAAACCTCAATTGACAAAAATAGTATGAATTTGTTTTCCAAGTATGCAAATTACCATTGAGTTCTGCAAAACCTTGAGACAGTAAAACAGCGCAAAGTTAACAGTGCAGATTTCTGAGGAATCTGATGGCTTTAAGTCCATGGAAAATGCAAGACTTTTCATTGAATTATTATTGTCATTGATTGTAGTCCTGAATTTTCAAATGGTTTTCTGCAGATTTCATGAAGACCAATGTACTGTTCATATCGGCATTAGCTGATCCAAACAAATCAATCTTACTCTGCTGATAGACACCAAAAAATTGCTTTGGGGTTGCCTTTGGATGCAGATGTGGGGAAGCCAACTAGTTGAGAATATACTTTACATCTGCTGATTATCTTCAAAGCAGTGATGTAGAAACCTATATCCATTTCTCTAGCTGAACCAGTATAATGTCTGTAAGATAGCCTTTGATTTTGTATATATGTCCAGCTTTGAACGAAACCTTATGTTACTTTTTTTCAGATCAGAGAGTAGCATCTTTTTGCACCTTGACTGATGTGCAGCAAGCTCAGGGCTTGGAAGGAACACAAGAGTTACCTTTGGATGAGAGTCCCACAGATGGAAAAGATTTCCTGGAGGCTACTGGGTATGTCAGAATCAAAACATGTTTCTTATACAAATATTTTAAGAAAATATTTTCTCTTAATGTTGCAGGTCAACATTACATGCACATTTCACTGCTTTTTGATGGCAGACCTGTTACCTTGACAGATCATGTCTTATCTTTAATTTTGAACAGTGTTGTTTCTTGGAATCAATCTCTCACCAGTTAAATCTGGAAAATATGTAGTATAGTAAGATAAAGCTCTCTCACTAGAATAGATCTCTAATGCAGAATATAGTTAGATGCAGATTATTCAGATAATATTTTTTTACCATATTCCTCTTATATAGTAATGATTTCTTGCACTTATTTCTATTTTTGTTTGAATCGAACTGATAACAGGAATCATAGAATCATTTCAGCTGGAAGAGACTTTTAGATCATTGAGTCCCAGCCCTATCAACCAACAGACCATTTTCCTAAGTGCAACATCCACCCATCTTTTAAATACCTTCAGGGATGGTGACTCTAAGGGTTCCAGTGCCTGACAACCTTTTCAGTAAAGAAATTCCTTCTCATATTCAGCCTGAATCTCCCCTGGAACAACTTGAGGCCATTTCCTCTTGTTCTATTGCTTGTTATTAGGGGGAACAGACCAACCCCTACCTTGCTACAACTTCCTTTCAGGTAGTTGTAGAGAGTGATAAGGTCTCCCCCCCGAGCCTTCTTTTCTCCAGGCTAAACAGTCCCAGATCCCTCAGCACGAGATGTGCTCCAAATCCTTTACTAGCTTGGTAGCCTGCCTCTGGATCCTCTCCAGCACCTCAATATCCTTCTTGTAGAGAGGAGCCCAAACTGGACACAGTATTTGAGGTGCAGCCTGACCAAAGCTGAGTACAGGGGAATGATCACCTCCCTCCTCCTGCTGACAATGCTGTTCCTGATCCAGGCCAGGATGCCATTGGCCTTCTTGGACACCTGGGCACTCTGCTGGCTCATGTTCAGCTGCTGTCAACCAACTCCCAGGCCCCTCTCTGCCTGGCAGCTTTCCAGCCACTCCTCCCCAAGCCTGTAGCTCTGCTGTGGGGGTTGTTGTGGCCCAAGTACAGGACCTGGCACTTGGCCTGATAGAAACTCATGGAATTGGCCTTGGCCCTGCAATCCAGCCTATCTAGATCTCTCTGTAAAGCTTCCCTACCCTCAAGCAGTTTGACACCCAGCTTGGTGTCATTTACAAACTTACTAAGGGAGCACTCTGTCTCCTCATCCAGATCATTAATAAAGATGTTAGACAGGAGTGGCCCCAGTACAAAGCCCTGAGGGATACCACTCGTGACTGGCCACCGAGATTTAACTCCATTAACAACAACTCTTTGGACTCGAACATCTAGCAAATTTTTCACCCAGGAAACTGTATGCCCATCCAAGCCAAGAAAAGACAGTATCTCTAAGAGAACACTGTGGGAAACACTTTGTCAAATGTCTTACTAAAGTTAAGGTAGACAATATCCATAGCCAGTAGCTCAACTCCATAGTATGCAGTAACATTGTCAGCAACAAATGTCTCAGACCTCCAAACAGGTGTTCCTACCTGTCTTTTGCAACTATTTTCTGCTTGCAAATCCATATATTTTTTTTTTCATTTTACAGAGGTAAATTAATAAAGAGAACCTATAACTGAGAACTGCAGGAAACTTTTATGCCAAACTACCCAATTCTTCAAATTCTTCTCAGTGTTTTGAGAGAGATTATTCTCTTCTCTCCACCATCTTCCCTGCTCTGAGGAGTATACTTATTAAAAGCAGATTCAGCAGTATAATCTGTCTGCTAGTATGCTTTAAAAGAAAAACACATTTTTGGTTAGTTTTGCTCTTCAACAGTAGGAATGCCAAAAACGGGAAATGGAAGGAAAAGTCTTCTTGTTTGTTAGACTATCACATTTCAATTTGAACCATTTTACACAAATTACCTTACATGGTAAAGCACATTTATTGTAATGACTTCTAAGGCTACATCTTTCCCCAGCCTAGTGATCAGTAAGGATTGCAAAATACCACTAAAGATATTCCACTTTTAGCATTGACAATTCTTGTCGGATTTGTGCACTTGCATGAGGCAGCTGATTCAGTTTTGTATGTAAAGCTTCTTTCTTCAGCTTCTCTCTTCTAGACTAAATGTTTCATATTATGGCTAATTTAATCTATAATATATATGAAACCCTTTCCCACTGTGCCCCTTGTCATATAGGACATAGAAGTTATTCTCAGTTTTTTTTCCTTCAGTTATGCATGTGATTAACCTGTGGCAGTATTTCCTATGCTTTGACCTTACAAAATATTTGGCTTCATAAAGACATATATTTGTCCATTGCTGGAAACGGCACAAGTGCAGACCAGACAAAAGAACTCCTAACAGCTCTTTTGATTTACAATAAGTGCCGCAGCAGCTTGCTTCAGATAGTACAGTCTTTGTCAGAAAGCAGCTTGTTCATAAACACGGTCAGTACACTGCTTAGCAGCAAGTTTGTCTGTGCAAATAATTCCTAAAACATTCCTTCTTAAAATCATTGTAATTTCTGCCTAATTTGTGTGAAAGACAGTGTCATATTTCAGATATTGCAGTAAGGTTTTTATGTTCCAGTAATAGTCTTTTGCTGATGCTGGTTTTGTCTGTGTTTTCCTAACTATGCCTAAACTGATTTTGTTTCCTTTGCTATCACTGAAAGAGTTGTTCTGCAAAAGCTGCAAAATGTGTTTACCTGTCCCAGAGTAAAGATTGTGGTTTACTTTACAGGGAACATGCACCGAGTACTCTGACTGGGAAAGTAAATCAACTAGAAGTCATCCTCCGGCAACTACAAACTGATCTGAGAAAGGTAAGAGATCATCAGTGATATTATTCTCCTGAAGAGTTTTTCAATGACTTAAAAAAAGTGCATCAGTTAAACCAGGTAGTGTAATTAATGAATGGTAGAGACCAGGGGTTGATCAGAAGGCTTAAGGTGCAGAAAGTCCTGTGTGAATGGATATGTGAACAAGCTGCCTCAAGGCTAATTGGTTTTCAGATCTTTACTCCAGAATAACTGTCTCACATACAGTCATACCTCAGAAAGAATGAGGCACTTTTTCTGTATTTGTTGTACTTTGGATTTAACATGGGCATGGGTATGGACAGGGGCGCATAAGCTAACTAGTTCACTCCAAATTTGTCATCCTTGTGGAATCTTGATCATGGAACAATGACTTGTATCTCATTTACTGTCTAATTTTTGAGCTGGAGACTATGTCAGGACTGATAGAAATGAAACTACTTTTGATAAGGATATAAGGGAACAAATTTAAATTAGTTCTTTTTCTTCCTTAATATATGTTTGAAATCAATTCCTTATGACTTGTGTTCTCATATATGATTTCTAATAGCTAAAAGCTGCTTATCTTTTTAGTGCTTGATTTTTTTCTTGTTAGAAAAAAGAACATCTATAATTTTTGTGTTAGAATAGCAACTAGTTTTCTTTTTAGCTTGCAGTGTTTTCTCAGAATAATTGAAGTAGTTGGAGTGTATTTGAGGAATTAACTTAGAAGTTGTCAGAATGGATTAAGGAGCTCTACAAAATATAGCTGTATGGATTGCATAGAAATATTAACAATAAAAATAAGTGCTGTCATCATGACTACTCACTTCACTCAACTTGTATTTGTTAACCAGGAAAAACAGGACAAGGCAGTTCTCCAAGCAGAGGTACAGCATCTGAGACAAGATAACATGAGACTTCAGGAGGAGTCTCAAACAGCAGCTGCTCAACTGAGGAAATTTACAGAATGGTTTTTCAATACGATAGACAAAAAATCTTAATGACTGGGCTCCTGGAAAATACTTATTTGAACAATGTAACAACTGTATTTTTTGAATTAGCGGAGTAATAATTTCACTGTGTTCACAATCCATTTTAGGTGTTGCCGCTACATTCTCTGTCCAGCTTTATTTGTCTGAAAAGGAGAGAGAACTGTGGTAATTTGTCTTTAAACTCATATGAAGAAAGCAGAGAATAGCAGATATTTGTTTGTGTGCAGATGAATGTAAAAAATCCTTAGTGTCATTTTAGACATTTTTAGAAGATGCTCTGGCTGGGGCTTGCCTGAAGAGGAATATCTGGGGTTTTAGTTCCTGCATTTCAGGTGCGCTGGTGAAGATGTTAAAGCAATTTACATTAGCTTGGGCTTCAGTATTGTAAGATAAAAAGAATAACCAGACATATACTTTAATGTTTAAAAGGTGCTCTATTTTTTTGGATGTACAGTAGTTTTATTTCCACAGTCCACATTGTCATAGCAATAAGAATGGAGGTATAGTGAATAGTCACAATGCTGTGTTTATAAAATGTTAGCACTGATGTGTTTAACACTAGTTTGGATGCAGATACATTAGAGATTATTTATTTGCAGGAACAAATGGTGCCTGAATATAAACAGTGTTCTGATTTTCTAAAAATACACATGCCTTGTAAATGGCTCACTGGGGTTAGCCCACTCCCAACTTCAGTAACTTTTGTATAGTTGATGTTCAGCTAAACAGTTATACTGCTTAACTATTGAAATCATGTATGGTGTGAGCCAGCCAATCAATTGTACAATGCCAAATTTCTTTATCTTTGTACAGAAGCTTTGATCAAGTGTCTTGTATTTAACACCTTTATTTAAGCTTATTTAACCTTAAATTGTTGTTTTTATAAAGTTTGTTTTATCTGCACTATGGTGAGGTCAGTTGGTTGCAAGTGATAGTATTTCTAGCTTGCAAAGACTGTACTGAGGGGTTCTAGAAAATTCTAACAATTGGATGCTGCTAGTACACAATTGATTTGTTTGTATGCTTTAACATTTTTAACTGTTTAATTTCAAATGAACATACATCCTGCTTTTTTAATAAATGTTAAAAATCTAAACCTTGAATTACTTTACCTTGGATTATCTATAACCACTGTCATCAATAATAGCTCAGGTTTCTGTTCAGCCCATTCTCTATGTTCTCAGACCAGAGACAGCCCAACTCCCTAGAGCTCTCATGATCCCTTGTTATCAACAAGGGACTGTCACCATTATCAAAGTTAAATTCTTTGTTGTGCCTTTTCTTACAATGGAGGAGGTAGCTTCACAGGTCAAGGAGCAAAAGCCATTTGGCCTGTTCACAGGCATTGACTAGCAGCCTAGGAGAAAAAAAACCAAACCTGCTTTACCAAAAAATACACCCTAAAGAAAGTTTTCAAAAGTCACATCGTTTTCTCACGTTACTTGTAGCACGTGTTGTAGCATGAAATAGCTTGCCATTTTCTTGTGCCTTCAACCGAGGATTTGATTGCAATGTTAGCACGTGTGAGATGTTCTGTGTATTGCACTGAGCTTAAAGCCTGCACAAAAAAATAAAAGTGCAGATTTGTAAAATGAAATTAAGCTAATGAGAGCATCAGAGTTACCCTTCTGAGAGGAAAATCCCAAAAAAAAACCAAAAGAGTTCAAGATCATGCCTGTATCTCAGTTTCCTTTCAGCAGCTGAATGCTTTCGGGCAAACCTACAGAAAATTGTTGAATAGTTAAGAAAATACATTCAACAAATGCAAGTACAACTGGCTGTCCATTGTTAAGTGCACATTGGCTAAGAAATATTTTGTAAGTTGAACAGATGTCAGCCTCTGCCTTAAAAATTGTTCTGAATGACTGCTCTGAGGAAAGGTTATACATTGGCAGATAATCAAGGCTTTGATATCCTTACATTCACATGAAAGACTATTTTGTCTTTGTATTTTTCATTAAAAACTCTGACTTTTACATATCAAACAACATACATTAAGCTGTATTACCCAAGTAATCAAACATGGCAGTCATGTATTACGCTAGCTTCTGATTTAAGCACCTTACAGGAGTCATTAGCAAACCCATCTGGCTGGAGACCTTGCCAAAAACCAGTGCTGAACAACCTGGGCAATTTGTGAACACATTTCTGTGAGGATTGGTTTGTCCACTAACTGGAATGAACTCTGGAATAAGCTCATTCTGAAGGGATGCTTTGGATTTGCGTAAGAGTTTATAGTCCAATATTTTTTTGGCTTTTTATATCTCAGTTATTGAAAACAAGCATTATTAGAACTGCTTGCACAAAAAGAATTTTTAGTAGTTATTTTTCTTCTTTTCCCATCCAGTTGAAAACATTTTATTTTAGAAAGTGACAGGAAGGTGTCTACAAATGTCTTACTCGCTTTGCTGACAAAACCAGTTGTCTTTAGAGGCACGTGATTCTTCCTTAAGTCACTTTCACCATGTGAAAAAGTTTTTTGTTATTGTTTTAATGACATGTGAATACCATATTTTCAGAGACTGTGATGCAGTTTTTACATCGATAAAAGGTATTTAATTGGACTATATAATTAACTGGTTTTTAAGAATCTTATTAGAGCCATTTTGCTAACAAGAATGCCTGTTTCAGACACATGGAGGCAAAAGCAAAGCCTACACAAGCAACTAGTGTGGAGCACTAGAAAATCTTGTTGCTGACCCAGGTTTTGGAGGTGGGAGGAGATCTTTCAGGCTCCTTGTCCTGTCCCATGACTGGACACTTTTTAGTGGCTGAAATCAGATGCTAAGTGAGCTTTGCTTTGTCTGGAAGCTCTATGCTCTAAGACCAACCAATATAAACCAAAGCAGATAAAATGGGGATGATTGGATAATTCACTTTGAAGATGTGTTTGTGATCTGAAATAAAACAGTAACATGGAAGAGTTTTGAATGTCAGCACAGTCTTCCCAAAGCAGCAGGCTGTGCTGTGAAGTGCTGAAATGCAGAAATCAGTCATGTGAATCAATGCAGATGTTTGCTTCTGCAAAAGGGACAGATACAAATCACTGAAAATTACAAAATGCTCTATTTCTGCCTTAAAAGTGAAGTGACACCCTAACTTATATGTAGATCTTTATTGAAAGGATCCTTACTGAGACATTTCTCACAATGTGGGCTGCTTTTCATTACATATAGCTTTTTCTAAAGACCACTATTACAAACATAAGGGATACTTTTTTGCTTTTTTTCTGTTCCTGAGAGTATAGTCATACTGTGATTTTGGCATGTGTTAGCTTTGTACAGACGCTATCTGTGACCTCTGTGTATTGTTTAATATACATTCTCAAAGCAGTCCATTTTTTTTGTGTGTACCTAAAATCCAGTTATGTGGAAAAAAAAAATGTTTAAAATATTTGTAATACAAACTACCTTATTATAGAGCAGTTGCTTAGGAAAACAGTTTTCAGTCTGGAAAAAAAATAAGACAACTGGCACATGCATTGTGATGTTGTTCCAGCATTTCTTGAGCTCTCTGTGCTGAATAGTTCTAGAGAAAGTTAGTGAAAGTCAGGAAATTTAGCCTAGAAAAGGCTAAGGAAAAGACTGAGAGGGAACCCCATCAATACTTTTAAGTACCTAAAGGGTGGATGTCAGGAGAATAGGGCAACACTTTTTTCTGTTGTGCCCAGTGACGGGACACGGGTTAATAGGCACAAGCTGGAATACAAAAAGTTCCAGTTAAACATAAAGAAAAAAACTATTTTGTATGAGGGTGAAGGAGCCCTGGCACAGGCTGCCCAGGGAGGATGTGGAGGCTCCTCTGGAGATTTCCAGACCCACCTGCATGGGTTACTGTGTGACCTGACAGAGAAGAACCTACTTTAGCAGGGAGTTGGACTGGATGATCTCTAGAAGTCCCTTCCAACACCGACCATTCTGTGATTATATGAATTGATGTTGTACATTCTGAAACCATAGTTCGGAATAGTTCTGAAACAATCAGAACTATTACTTATTGCCAAAACAAGTTATTTTTCACCTCAGCTCCTTTCTTCCATGGCAGAACTAGAAATAAAAAACAATATCTTTCAACTCAAAAGCAAACAAAAGCTTGCTTCTGTGTGTTTGGGAGCAGATTGCACAAACTGAGAGGGAAAGGCATAATTTAGTAGTCCTAGCAATAAATTTGCCAGGAATATAAATCTTTGTCTCAGCTTTTTTCTCTCTGCACACAGGTTGTATTTTTAATTCAATTCCTTGTGCTTCTTTGTTTTCATTCCTCACCATCTCACCTTGCTTTTCTCTAGAGGAGAATCCAATGGCACGTGAGCCAGAACAAAAATTTCTGCAATAGATCCCTGGTCTGGACAGTGAGGGAGAGGCCTCTATGGGTTTAAAGAAATCCACGGAAAGGCAGGGCTGAAGCATTTTGCTGTATTTGCTCCTACATTGTTTTCCACAGTGCCTGCCAAACAGAAAGTGAGGCAGGTACAGTTCTATCCAGCCTTGCAAATGTAAATCTCTGCTATTTTGCAGACTTCGAAGCCACTCACTATCTTGTCACCTTTCTGGCTTTCTGAATGTGTTTTTGAGTTGTGGGTAAAACAACTGGGCAAGAATGTGTATTTCCAATAACTGAATCTAGCAGACTGGATGAGGAATAAAAAGGGCATTTTCTTAGGTGTTATTTTGTTTGTTCTTTCAGTCAGACAAGCAACGTTGCTGACTGTTGCACCAACTTAAGGAAACATTGCAAGACGAGAGGATGAAACGAATGGACCAAATTGCTCATAGCCCTCAATTTTAGAAATCACTCAAAGGTTTCAAATATATCAGTGTTGGAACCATATTTGTTTTATTGGCTTCTCTAGAGAAATAGTCCTATGTTCTTTGTTCCATTTTTTTTCATGTGGGCCTTTTTCCTTTGTTTACCACTGATATTTAAAGGTTTGTTTGCTTCACAGCATCACAAAATTAATGTAGTAGTAGTCATATTGACCTTGTCTTCATTGGAACAAACTGGGGCTGATGAATGATACAAATATGTTAGGTTTGCACAAAGGCTACAAATCTATTTCATATTTTTCTGTATTCCTGCTATACAATAGCAAATCATTAGATCTCAAAAGCTGAAAACTAGCAGATGGGTGTTTTCTGACCAATGTCAAAAAAAACCCACTCAAAACAAATTATTGAATTTGCTGTTGATACCACAGTTCAGATGTCCTTGTGTCCAGACATCAGCTGGAGGTGTTTATGAGAAATCTTCTGAAAAGAGATGATGGAAAGTAAGGAGACAAAAGAAAAATGCCATATCAGAAAGTGAGACATGGAGTGCACCAGTAGTAACCACGGGCAGTGCATGAGTTGTGCTTTTATTAATGACAGGGGACTGTATGTCCAAAGACTAGAACTTTACTAAAACAGGAAATTCTCACATAACTCATCTTTTGTAACTACTGTTTGGAACCAGAAAGCATTGTGAGAAAAAAAAAAAAAAAAAAAAGTGAGGGGAAAAAAACCCCAGAAATCTGGGTAGAACTCAGGTTTGTAGAACTCAGTTATGACTTAATGTCTAAGCAGTGGGGCTTGGTTATACTGAATCCAAATTTAAAGTGTTAGAAGCTCATTCCTTTTTGTCTTTGATTCCTATTTTGAAACTGATGTAAGTGAGGGACAATTTGAGTGGTTAAAGCTATCAATAAAAGAATAAATAAGTGACCCTAGGTTTGTGCAGTCGTAAATATTAGCCTAGCTATCTGAAGTTCTTTTCACTTTCAGTTCAGGCATAACTTTGATAGATAATATTTTCTGAAGAATTCTTTGTGGAAATGTTAGATATTTACATTGCCATCAATGCCATATTTCTCCCTCTACATAGATGTTTTATTTAAGATGATGGATGTTCCTTTCACAAATCCAAGTCATGGTGTTTAATATGAAATGTTTCTCTTCTGTGTAAGAACAGTGCTCCAGGAAGTATATTCTAGGACTAGTGCAACTTTAAGCTTTTTGTGCTTAAGGTTCTGTCTCCTGCCACACAGTTCCCAGATTGTTGGTCTTCGCTTCCTTTGCTAAGAGATGAGTTTCTCTGTAGGAGTTTCAGTAAAAATAAGCACTAATAAAAAAAATACTTCAGACTTGGAATATCTTCATTTTGTAGAAAATATGGAGGGAAGGGGGGTGTTTAAAGGTACAGATATCCTATCTTATC
This sequence comes from Colius striatus, assembly GCF_028858725.1. Lineage (NCBI taxonomy): Eukaryota > Metazoa > Chordata > Aves > Coliiformes > Coliidae > Colius > Colius striatus. The sequence goes on along the minus strand of NC_084760.1, from coordinate 68,431,597 downwards.
CTTTTCTGTGTTTTCTTCAGTCAGGAAGCTTAAAAAGAAACCTCAGAGGAGCTCAGCACTTGAACAATTCAAAGCCTGATTCCTGAAATGCTTGTGTATGAGTAGGGGATCTTAAACATGAGCACTAACTAATATAAGAATTTGTTCAGCATGCTTACAGTCTGCATACAGACCACAGCAATCTTGTTTCCAATGAGGGTAACGTCATCCCATCAATTCCAGTCCACGTTGGCTTAGACAATGAGAAATGAGTAATCTGCCATTCAAAAGAGAAAGCAAACAGTGGGCTTATTCCTATGTATTTTAATGCCACATAGCCAACAGAAGCTGTATATCATGTAGCCAGAAAGACTCCAAATGGCACCATCGAATTGGACTGTGATTTGTGGTGTGTGTGGCTGATTTCTTTGGAAATATCAGTAAATATATTCAGTTCCTCTGGTATAGTTTGGGTTTAATGTAGTTGAAATTGTGGAAGAGATTGAAACTGGGAAAAAGAATCAGTGCCTTTGTGTGGAATGGTGAATTACATCCAGACCATGTTTAAAAATGAGGTCAAGTGATTAAACCAAAAACAGGATATGAAAATAAAATTTAAGCCTGTCTTTATTAACCATGACCTCAGTAGTCCACAGTTTTTTGGCTCATTGATTTCTAATGTTAATGTGGTTTAAACTTCTTACTAAGCTCTGAAGAATGTTCTTTCAACAGAACCATATCTATTAAATGAGTCATTTGCTCTTTAAAACTAAATAGCTTCACCACAGCATGCAGTAAGCCTCCTAATGTCTTGCCAATTGTCCAGCAAGATTGTTGATATTTATACACAGAAACTTTAAAGGGATGCTGACAGGAGAGTTTCATCATCTGTAAACAGCCTCACTAAGGGTCATGCATATAATCCTCTTGGATTCTTGAAGTGTGAATTCTAGCTAAAATGATGTCTCTTCCTTCCCAATCTGTCCCAGTTAGTTATTGCAGAGCAACCCAGAGTTGTTGAACTGCTGTTGTTTTGGTCTGGTGTTTTTTGAGTGGTATTTTTTGTTTGTTTATTTATTTGTGGGGTTTTTTTTTTTAATAATAAGAGGCTCAAAAACCTCAGGAAAGAAAATGAAATTAATCTTCAAACTAGCACAGATGAGCATCCTTTTAAAATGTTTTTATAACATCATAGAAGTGCTTTGATAATCCTCTTAGAGAAAAAAAAAAAAGAGAGAGAATTAGGCTTGCATATTTAACAGACTAATGTATAATTCCTGAATGCACCACAGGTTCTCCATCAAGCCATGCAGACAGCAAACCACATTGCAGTGACTGTCTAACAATATGGTAATAATGACTTGTCCACATGTTTTACAAGCAATGGTACAAATTCTCTCTCTAAAAATCACTATTTTTTAACTCTAGGAAAGTTCTCAGAAATACCCAAGCTGCATTTTTTAAAGTGATGTGGAAATGCTCACTTATTGTTAATGATATGAACCCCTCAGCCCCTCAATATTGTGAATGAGTGTGAGATTGCGAAGCCATGCTGACAGGAAGCTGAGGTGCTCAGAGGCACAGATATACCTGCATCTATTCCTTGAATATTCTGGAAATATCAAAAAGGTGTTCAGTCTCTAATGCTTGACTTGATAAGAATACATATGAGAGCAAGATAATTGCTGACAGAGATACTCTCATCTCCTGATGGAGACAGATTTTTCTTCCCAGTATTCACTACCAAATTCTTTTTCTCTGTCTGTGCGGGTTGGCTTTTTTGTCTTACTTGTACTGTAGACTTTGAGCAGCTTATCAGACTATATGGTCCCATCTGACACCAGAGGATAGTGTCATTTTCCCTGGCAGACTGCAGGTTATTTATGTCATTTTGTTACAGGCAAATCTCCTATTCCTTTCTGGAGTTTCCAGCCCACCTGAAGGCTCCCTGCTCTCTGTGGCTCCTCTTGCTCCGCTGGCTTTCACCTGACCCAAGTGTTGCCAGAGTAAAGCCTCTATGTTGTCCTCTTGTAGTCTTTTAAACACACATGCAATAAACTGTGAATAAAGACTGAGTGCTGGACCATCTTGTCTTTTGTACTTTTGCCAAGAAAGGCTGGACCAGATGACCCTGGATATTCCTTCCTACTTGGTATTGTATGAAATACAAAAGACTCTATTCTTCCCACTCATGTTGGTGTTTTTGAAACATTTGCTTGTGGTCGTATAATAACTCTGGACAATCTGATGTTACTAGTACTGAGCACAAAGTGTGGATTGAAGCTAGAAATGCAGGAAATAATGTGGATTTGAAAAAAAAAAGAAGTAAACAGCTTAGCCCTATTGCAGTTATTTACAGGGAGAAGGAAGACAAGAAACTTCAGATATTTTGAGGAAAAAACTATATTCCCCATCCAGCTGGTCTTTACTGGCAAAATAAGATTCTTTTTTTTCTTTTCTTCTTTTGTTTTTCTACTGTGTTTTTTTTTACTGAGATGATTCAAAACTTGATTGTAAAACATTGCATGGTGGCAGACAAATGGATTCAGGATTCCTACACTATTTTGGAAGTAAGCATAGAAGTTACTGACTCACAAAATCTTAAGGATTGGAAGGGACCTTGAAAGATCATGTAGTCCAACCCCCCTGCCAGAGCAGGACCACCTAGAGTAAGTCACACAGGAACTGATCCAGGTGGGTTTTGAATATCTCCAGAGAAGGAGACTTCACAACCCATCTGGGCAGCCTGTTCAGTGCTCCGGCACCCTCACAGTGAAGAAAGAAATTCTTCCTTGTATGTCTTTGCAACCTCTTGTGTTCCAGCTTGTACCCATTGGCCCTTGTCCTATCATTGGACATCACTGAGAACAGCCTGGCTCTATTCTCCTGACACCTGCCTTTTATGTATTTGTAAACATTGATGAGGTCACCTCTCAGTCGCCTCTTTTCCAAGCTAAAGAGACCAGTTCCCTCAGCCTTTCATCATAAGGGAGATGCTCCACTCCCTTCATCATCTTGGTGGTCCTGCGCTGAGCTCTCTCCAGCAGTTCCCTGTCCTTCTTGAACTGAGGGCAGAACTGGACACAATATTCCAGATGCAGTTATATTCAATGTGCATGAAATATCCTTTCTGGCATCCAAAGCAGTCAACTGCACAGCTGAAAAGAGTACCCTTTGAAAGTATATTTAAGCTGCAATATGTATAAGGTATTGCATTTTCTAAAAAAGTTCTCTTCTATGAACCTCATATGTCTGGGGCTTCATATTCCAACTCTGATTAGGAAATATGGAGAACTCAAATTTTTACTGGGGCTGGTTTTTGTTCTTTTAAAATTATCTGGTGACATTAAACTTGCTAAGGCAACATTGCCAGAAAAGTAAACACTTTTTCATCTCTAAGTGCATTTTCTTAATTTGACCTGTATGGATTTGCATGGTTCAGAGTCCATTTTTCATACATGCACAGACATTTTTCTCTCCCCTGTGAACAACCACATTTCCTTTCAAGGCCGTTTTCAGTTACTGTCAATTAAGAGGATTTATAGATTGTGACAGAAATGTTGACTGTAAGGAAAGTCTGGAGGTCATCCTGTCCAACCTCCTGAACTAGCACTGCCACTTTACTAGGTTAGGTATGCCTTTGTCTAGCCAAGTCTTACAAACTTCCAAGGATGGTGATTCCATAACTTCCTTGACTAACTTGTATTCAGGTTTTTGGGTTTTTTTTCCTAATGTCCACTCAAGCCACTATCTGGGGATTTTTTCCCCTTGTTATCCCCTGGCAGTACCAGGATTTTGGTTGTTTCATGTGTTTAAATAGCCGACAAATATCTGTATACTACTATTAAATCATCCCTTAGTCTCTTTTTAATCAGATTAAGCAATACCAATTCTCTCAACTTCCCCTTTTTTTGGCATATACTTAAGGCTCCTGACGGTGCTTTGCTGCTCTGTTCTCTAATTTAGTACCATCCATCTCATCCTGGGAGTCCAAAACAGAATATAGTATTATAGTTGAAGTCTTACCAGTACAGATGAGTATATATATACCCTATATATCTATAGATGTGCAGCATAACTGCAGTTTCTGCCCTTTTCCTTCCCTTTCCCACCAGCCCAGTGCTCTTTGGAATTGCAGCAATTTTTTTTCCTTTTTGTCACATCTGGGATTTTGTCTGGCTACAGTTTGAGGACAGGAGATGCTTTGCCACTGATTTCATCTGTGGAGGTGGCAACAAGGGTGAAGACATCTGCAGATGCATACGTGATCTGATAGGCAGTGTCAAAAGTGTTGGTATTGGGCAGAAGCTGAAGTAAAAAACACATAGATGCACCTTCTGTGAGACCCACATTGGCTGAAACTCCCCAGAGGAGTGTGGTTACTGAAAGGAAGACAACCTTCTCTAGTTTAAGACTGTTTTCAAACACTCTGTTGTTATTTGCAGCAAATCCAAGAAGAGTGCTGGGTAGAAATCCTCTCACTATAGATTCCCAAGGAAGATCTGTCTGGATGAAGCCTCCTGCATCTGAACTCATCATGTACATTTTATTACCTGGAGAAGGAAAACAAGGGTTTGCAGCGAGTGGTTCAGTCAGAGCTTCTCTGAAGTGAGTCACTCACTGACAAGCCCTCTTTGTCTCTCTTCTAATTGAAAGGAGCACCAACAAATGAGATCAATCTTCCAGAGTTTTTCCTTGTTTGTGCTTTTGTTACCTTTAATGTTTAAATGTTTATGAACATCTTGAGCAAAATGAGAAATACCTGCTTTAGCTAGCGAGCAAGATCAGTGTTCAGATTATTTGAAGTCAATTCTGTTTTGTGTTCTACATAAAGGATTATCCTTTCATTTTTCATTTTAAATAAATGAGAACAGGAGATGTGCGATGCACTCACCTAACTTATCTTCCCTGAGACAAGTTTGAAGCATTGTTGTAGATGATACATGATCATCTGGAAACAGATTTATATAAACCAGCATTTGTATCCTTTTTGGACAGGTTATTATGTAGATTTAGCTGGATTCGAGATGGTGTTAAAGCAAAGTTTAGTAGCGGGTCTGATAGAGTATCTTGTAAACAAACAGACGGAGCCTGATCTTTCAGTGGGTTATGCTAGTTTACTTCTGGAGTAACTCAATTCACTTAATGTTGTTGTACTTCATATTAGCTTCAAATTAGAGCTGCTCTTTGTTGAATCAAGTCCTGTGTTTTGATTGAGATACAAGGAACTGTTTTAAAAAGTGCTGAAGTCTTTGTTTGCTTTGGAAGATGTTAAAACATGTTAAAGAAAATTACTTCTAGGTTGAATATTTGTATGACAAGTTCTGCCTACAGCAAATCTTTATGACTGAGCTGCAGATCTCTCAAAATAAGTTTTAAAATCAGAATGTTTCTGATTTTAAGTCTTGCTGCTTGTAGCATCAGTGCATAATAGTAAGTGGAATAACGAAGTGTTGTCACACTGCATTGAATTTCTAACCTCCATTTCATCTTCTGAGGCAAATTGATCCTCAAACATTAAGTCCATAAAGGATTATCTGAATAGAAATGTTTTCTGAATACTTGTAATGAAATTCAATGTGCTACATGATTCAAGTAACCAATTAATTAATTCATTATTGTAATAAGTTTGTAAATGACACTAGCAGCAAAGCAGAAGCATCATAAAACAAAAAATAGGCAACAACAGGGATTTTTGCCTATGCTTTTGCCTTACACTCCACAGATTAAACTTTCAAATATAGCAACTGTAGAGAGCATTTTATGATGAGTTGTGCTTTCTCTGTTACTGTATAATGGTTTTGCCTGGGCCATTTTTTGTGGTAGCGGGGGGAGCTATAGGGGTGGTTTCTTTAAACAAAGATCTGAAAGAAGCTTCCCATGTAGCTCACAGGGTTAGGGCCAGTCAGTTCTAAGTTGGACCCCACAGCTGACCTAGGTCTGGCCAATTAGTGATGGAGGTAATGCCTCTCAATAACATATTTGAGAAGAAGTTGCTGTGCAGTTGCTAAACGGCAGCAGCAACGGGGAGTGAGAATGTGAGAACATCTCCACAGACACCAAGGTCAGTGGAGAAGCAGGGGGACGAGGGTGCTTAGGCCCTGAAAGAAAGGCTCCCCTGTGACCTGTGGTGAGGACCATGATGAGGCAGCTGTGCCCCTGCAGTCCATGGAGGACCACCAGGAAGCAGAGACTCACTCACAGCCCATGGAGGAGCCCATGCTGCAGTGGATGGATGCCTGAAGGAGGCCGTGACTCCGTAAGAAGTTCATCCTGGAGCAAGTTCCTGGCAGGACCTGGGAGCCTTTGGGACGAGATGAGCCCACGCCAGAGCAGGTTTGCTGTCAGGACTTGTGATCCTGTGAGGGACCTAGGCCGGAGCAGTCTGTCCCTGAAGGACTGTTCTCACAGTGGGTGACCCACGCTGGGGCAGAGTGTGAGGAACTGCCCCTGTGGGAGGCCCCATGCTGGAGAAGTTCATGAGTGACTGTCTCCTGTGGGAGGGACCCCACAGCTCAGCAGTGGGAAGTGTGAGGAGGCCTCCTCCTGAGAAGAAGCAGTGGCAAAGTCCATCTGTAATGAACTGACCGCAACCCCCATCCCCTGCACCGCTCGGGTGAAGGAAGGAGAGTCCTGGGAAGAGGGAGGGTTGGGGGAGGTGTTTTAAGATTCAGTTTTGTTTCTCATCTCCCTATTCTTATTGTTCCTTTAATAAATCAAACCTTTTTCTCCCCAGGTTGTCTGTTTTGTCCGTGATGCTAATTGCCGCGTAATCTCTCCATCCTTAACTCACAAACCGTTCATTGTATTTCTCTCTCTCTCCTGTCCAGTTTAGGAGGGGGAGTGATATTATGACTTGGTGGACATCTGACTAAACCACCACATACTGCAAGGGAAACTGGTGCTCAGAGCCCCTCTGTCCATCTAGGACTCAGAGAAGAATGGGGACAACTGAAATACGTCAGTATGTTTATGCTTTCATGGACCAACATACTGAATCATCTCTAGGATCTTTTTCATACTCTTAATTGTACTACTAGAGTTGTTTGGATCATTCTTTAAGGTAATAAAAATTATGTGGGAGAACAGAATCAGGATCTCAAGAGCCAGAGTAGCTGAAAGAGCAACACCTGTGCTTGCCTCTTCCTCTTTGTGCTCTGGACTCCCTTGCTAGGGATGTTTTAGTCTGGGGAGACGGCCTGCCTGCTGCCACAGATTTGGGTCTTGGCAGGCTGGAATGCCTCAGCCACCCATCTGTAGAGAAGCTGAAAGCTTCTCCTCATCTCTAATTTATACCTATAGAAGAGTTTGAGAATGTCATTATTTTGACTTAGTAACATTGGAGAAGGCCATGCTACTGCACTGACTAAATTTAATTTCCTTTCTTCAGGGCCTGGAGAGAACTATGTGCATTCTCTAAAGAGAAACAGGCATTGAAAGGCATTGCCTTCAATCTGACAGGAGAGAGCATCATGACTTTTGTGTAAACTAGTGCTGTAGCAGGAAATTCCTGCTCTCTGTCACTCCAGAAACCAGAGCCTGTTACCCCAAAGAGTAATGTACTGGTGCCAGGAACTGGCTTGAGGGTTAAAAATAATCCATAATCCAACAGTGGTTATGGAAAAACTGTGTGTGATATGCCCTATGAAGACACCATATTTTTTTTTCCAAAATGAGTTGATTTTTGCAAGACTACCCTTAGCATGTAAGTATTCCTTTTTTTACCTGTATTTCTCTAGTAGTTTACCTTAGCAGGGTTTGGGAACAGTGATATTATGAGACAGTGCAACAGTTTATACATAAAACCTTGAAGGATACTCCTTTTAGAGTTGTCCTATATTTCAGATCGTTTGGTTTTCCATCCATGTGCTCCCTAGTCTCAAAGGTGAAGGCTCTTTTACACTTAAGCCTTTTAGTGTCTAGATCTGATAAACAATGTAGGGAGGGTAGTCTTGTATTAGATGAATGTCTTAAGGAAAATCTTACATCATTTTCGGCAACCACAACTCAATGAGCTTCTAAAATAACTGGGGTTTCTGCTGCTCTCTGTTTTCTGTGATAACACCTAAGACAGAGTTGGGAGTTTAAAAACTGGAGGAGACTTTCTTTGCTTGTTCTACTCTTTACTCCACAGGAAAACCTTCACCTTTTGTCCTTACCCCTCAAATAAAATCCCAGCGCACTCAGTCAGGTGATCTACTTTGATTCGCTTGCAGAGTGAAATCAATAATCTCATTTAAAAAACTTGCCGAAGGCAGGGAATCTCCTTCATGCTGGACATGCTATCAGAGAAGAATCTGCCATTCTGGGTGCAACCTGACCTCCAGCCTGTGAGGATAAGTAGACTGAGAAATCATCAGGGATTTAGTAGCAAAATCAAATGAGTGGAAAGGTCATGATAAGAACTATACAGATTACTGAGGAATTATTAGGATTATATCACATTTCAGTTTTTCAGTCACACACACTTTTTCCACAGATTTTCTAAACAATTGTGTTTGAGTCAATATATACAGGATGATGAAAGGTATATACATAGGTGAATATGTTGACACACCGAAAGCATAAGTAACAGAAGACATGCTGTTTCTATGGCTTGCTTCATTATACACAGATGGCAGTCAAAGTCACAGTGACTCTGTGAAATCATGAGCTTCTTTGCTTATCACTGAGAAAATATCTATTTGCCTTGATGAGAAGGCTGTTACAGGCTCTGCTGCAGAAGAAAACCAAACCAGCTGAAGCCAGAGTGCTATATTTTGGATTCCCAATGCAGAAAAAAAAAGCAGCAGAGACCTGTTTTCAGAATAGAAAATGATGCTGTCCCAGACTTCCAGTCTGTATCTTGTTCCTATCCTTCAGGGAAGGAATACAAGTTTTCCAAGACTAGGTTTAGGACCAGACTTGTACGTTTTATAATAATCCCTAACCAAATATCAAATGTCCTTTTATATTTAAAGAGTGTAGGATTTCATTAGAGTGACTTCATCTCCTGAGACCTTAAAAAATCCTCATCAATAGTTTTGCAGTAAGTGGCACTGCTGTTGAGGGAAATAGGACACTGCAAATAAAGGAGAGTGCAAACTGAAAAAAAAAAAAAACCAACTTGCTCTATGAACCTGTAAATAATCAGACAGACTTGCTGAGGTTCAATTGCCACCTCTCCCATTCATATCTTGTAGGAGGGTGCAGGGTTCCATGCACTTCCCTTTCTGCAACTGCAGTCACACAGCCTGAGTGGTCCTGGGAAAGTAATTCCACGACATTTGTCAGCTATCAGATTTGAGGAGCTATATGCTGATCCTGAGCAGTCACTTGAAGCCACATAGCACAGGTTAAAGCCCAAGCATTTGAACTCTTTGGTATTCCTTGGTTAATCCCCACTGAGTGCAGTGAATTGGAGTATTTCCCTGCTTGCTGTGACTTTTAGGTCCTACATACAACACATCAGTTCTGGAGATATGACATCAAGTTTGCAACTGATGTAAACCACTACAGTCAGTGATGGGCAATGATAGTGGATTACTCAGCACAGGGTTACATGCCCTCTGAATGTTCTGCAGTGCGTACATTCTGCCTCTGCTTTGCCTGTCTGTAGGGTGCTCATCTGTTGTGTTTTTTGCTGAGATGGTGGTGTGCTTGCTAATGACTTGGATGAACTCTGTTATTCGATCAGGGATTGAAGACACTAAAGGGTATTTTGTGAAGATCCCAGTGGTTGGCAGGAAATACGGGTTATCCTACACATGGCTGCAAATAATGTGAGACCCTCTGATGTTGCCATCACCCAGGGGAAATTAGAAAGTTACAGACTAAAGCAAACAGGGAGAGCAAAGCATGATATTCATTAAGAGCACGATATTGTTCAGTGCTCTTAATGGATGAGCAAAGGTTGGGTATCTGGGCCATAAAGAGAAGCAAGGAAAGACTATGAAGAATCCCTAGAAATGTGGTGAGACTGTGATTTCCTCATAGAGAATGAGGAGGAATGGTATTTTCCTACCACTTAAGTAGAACTGCTGCAGTGAAGACTCCTGACCTGGCTGCTCACACTGCAGACCACCTCATCATTTCAGACACTAGCAAGAGTTGTGCATTCATGGGAAGGTAGGGGAGCTTCAAAGGCAGTTGGGTGTGAACATCTAGAGCTTCTTAAAATATAGAAGAGGGGGAGCTGGTGGCATGTCAGTGCAGCTACAACAACAGAGAGAAGATGAAAAGCATGGGAGTGACTGCCTCTGTTCAGTTATTCCTCCTGGACCTCTGGGCTGATACATCTTAACATTTTCTGGTGGTCCCATGTGGCTTCCCATCCCAGGTAGAGCAGGCTGTTACACCTCCCGTGAATCCCCAATATGCAGATTGCCATGGCCAGATGTGACTCAAGTACCATCACTGTGTATGAAGACATATCAATTTTTGTTTAAGGAATGAAAAAACAGGGGCACAACTCATTAATGTCAGGTTTCTGACTTGTTTCTAGAGGTAGATCTCTTTCCTCAGCAGCTGATTTCTGCTGCCTGAAGCTGCAGACAGCTGGGGTAGTGATGGTCTTAAAATGAAAGTTATCTCAATGTTTGCTTATGCTGGAGCCCTGGGAGAGAGAATTGGGTTTAACTGAGCAGAAGATGGGGAGACCATACTGGAAGTCAGATTCATTGCCATCCCCTACATATATTCTCCTGACAGCCTGCCTTAAGCCAGGTCCTTCAGGCTCTCTCTTGACCCTAGAGAAGCTTCAAGCCAGATTTGGGTGGTTCCATTGGTTTGTCATTTTCTCAATCTGTTAGCTGGTCCAGTGGCACTTCAATATGAATTGGAGCCAGGAAAATGTTAAGTTGAAATCTGTTAATTCCTCTTCCACAAATAAAAGATGAACGAGGCATAAAGCTCTGTTCGCTCTCTAGTGCAAGAAGTGAACAACAAACTCAATTTCACCCGAGAGCAGCCAAGAAAAAGGAGCTGAATTTGTCTTTGATGCCTAAGCATTGACCATAAAATATATGATACTATTACAGTGTATGCTTCCTCCAGGTGCATGGAAGAAATCTCTGTAGCCACAATGTAAGGGACATCCTGTTGCTTCTTGGTTATTTCATGTTGTACAAAGCAACTACTCTTATTTATAATGCGTGAAATGTTCAGCCACTGGAGTTTTCTGCCTGGCTGATTCTGCCTTAATTTACAATGAACATTAGTCTTGTGATTTATGGACTGCCAGATTCCTTGAGTAGGATAACTCCCTTGAGGAAAGCTTCTCACCCACAGGATGGCTGAGACAGAAAGTTTCGCTTGCCTCTGCCAGCTCCAGCCTGGAATCTTGCAAGAAGAAAAGGGCAGGCAGGATGCGCAGGTGGAGCAGCAGTCTTGGCACAGCAGATAGCATTTGCTTTGGGTGAAAGGTCTAACATGGGTTCACTGTTTTCTCTTGTTACTTACTTCCAGGGGCCTCTCTTGAATACATGGATTCTGGCCAGCCCCAAAGTGAAATTGCAGGTCTGTATATATGTCTTCTGAAACTCTTATATGAGAGAATTCATCAACTGGTTTGCAGTGTTACAGCTCAAGGGCCTGTACCTGCTCCTCTTAGGAGCTGAGGTGGAATTTCCTCATTTGAAACCTTGGATCTAAGGTCCCTCACAGTCAGGATTTGCCATTGATGTACACAGAGGTATAAAAGCAGAGACGATGCCAGATCCCACGGCCTGAAAATCCTTGGGAACTAGTTCTCCTGTTTAGTTACCACACTGTTGTGGTGTCAGCATTGTGCTTTGAGAAAGCAATAGCTCCAGAGGAGCACTGCTCAAAGGAACTCCATCTTCAGTGAGCAATTTGGCAGGCACAACGCCTTTGATGACTTCACATTGTGCTCAGAAATACAGTAACTGCTCCTGGCTCAAGAATAAAGTAAAGGACAGAGAAAGAAGAGTTTGATTGTACCATAGATGCTTAGAGTAGCAGTCCTCTCTCCTCCACCCTGCCCCACTCTCTGCACTCCTCCCTGAGCTGCAGGGAGTGAAGAAAGTAGCAGGTTTTTCGGTAGCCTAGATGTGGTGAGTCAGTATGTTGTCATACTCCAATTAGGTACTTAGAAATGTCTCTAAAAGGTATTAATATCACAGCTGATGCTAGTGGGCACTTTTGTTGTCAGTCTTGTAAGTGAGGCAAAAGGCTGTTACAGACAGGAGACCCAAATGTATGTTGTCCAGTTCAGATGTGAAAAGTGAGGGAATTGCTCTGGTTGCTCAAGATCTGTGTGTTCTCTGTCACTGTGCACAGTGCTGCTGTGTCAGGGCTGGCAGTGGAGGAGGCTCTCACAAGCTACAAATCATGTCAGCAAAACAAAACAAGTGAAGACTGCTGGTATATTTACCAGCCAAAATTCCCATAGGACTGGGAACCAGAGGCTCTGATCAGATGTTTATGATGGTTTGTTGTAAGTGCATCACATATGTCAAGAGAGATTATCTGGGGTACATTCTCTCACTAATCCAGCTGGATGCAATCAGCCCATGAGAATTTCTTCCAAAGCAAACTGCCAGGTCTATGGCAGATGCCCAGGTTCAGGAGACTATTTTATGGATGAAAAGGCTTTTTGGTTGGAATACTTCAGGAAACTCTCACATCCTTCTGGAAATTTTGAAAGACTGAAGGACAGTTATATTATTTTGGCCATCTTACATGTCCTCCATTTCCAGGTGTTTGAGCATTTCATGAGACACAGCTGTACAGTCTGTCCAGCTCCTTGTTGGGAAAAAAATGTTCATGATAGGCTTCTGCCAGATTCCTAAGAGCTTGGGGCCTGAGAAAAGATGATTTTGATTCTGGATGCCGATTAGGTGAGGGGCTAAAATGTAAAGGCACCAAAATGGGAGGCAGAAAAATACGAGAGAATATTCTCACTGCTGTGTTATTCAAATCAAATGAAAAATGCTGTGAATCTTGGAGGAAATTCTGTTTACAGTTGTTTTCCTAAACCAAGGTGGTGGGTGTACCTTGAAAGGATTTAGTGGTCAATCTTTAGAAATTTCACCCATCTCTTTAGCTTACTTATGCTTTAAATGTGTTTTCATCATCTGGGCAAGTTTTCACATCACAGAAACCAGTACAGGAACTGGTTTATCCGTGTGATCCTGTAACTTTACTGAATCATCTCTTGTCACCAGATTAGGTGTTGATAAATGCAAAAAAATTACGCTCCTTTATAGGAAGAGTCCAAAGATAGCTTTCACATTGCTTTTTTCTAGAAGTATTTTTCTCCATCAATTATGAAATTATTTCTGTTAGTGTAAGAATGTTTTGTTTAAAAAACAGTTTTCCAACAGGGCTCTTGCCTTGGCTGAGGTAACATCAAATGAACAGATCTGTGCTGAGTGCCCTCTTTCTAACCTGGATGTACAAAGCATCCAGAGGTTTGAAACAAAACAATCAGACTCACACACAAGCCTGTTTTGGTGGACTTCAGCCAGGCCATTAACACAACAAAGAAAATATGTGCTTATTCAGATTATATTCATGATCCATATTTCGTAACGTTTAAAGAAGGAATTGCTTGAATAATGGCAGTAATACTAGATGAGTAAAGTTACCTATTGTAACCTTCAAGCAATCTGATAACTACAGAAAACATGCTGTTGAGTGTTTCAAAGTGTGTGTATGTACATATTGAGGAGGAGATTTGCAGGAAGTTGTTATCTGCCACAAACATCATTGGAATCCTTGCTAAAAATCCTAAGTACTTAGTGATGTACAGTTCACCACATTTTTTTTCTTCCTTTTTCCTTTTTCTTCCCCCTCTTTTGGTCTTCACTGACAGCCTGAGATTTCTAATTCAGCACTGTGGGCTCTGTCCTCAGACACCTCTGCAACAGCAAAAGCCCTACAGACCACATGAGGGTTTTCCTACCACTCAGGTTGAAGCACTGCTTGTTTGGGGTTTGTGTGACATAGCTGTCTGTCACTTAGTACACAGCTATGGAGGTAAATCAAAAGAAGGCTATTGAAAAAAAACCAATGGGCTGCAATAAAAAAGCTCAAATCTCCATGTCAGTGCCCTGGAAACACAGAAACTCAAATCAAGCAAGAGCTTTGAGAGGTGCTTTCCCCTTCAACTCCCTAAGTTTGTTTTAAACAGTACAACCTGGAGGTTGCTGAAATCTACCTATACAGTTGGGCTGCTGCATGCTATCCTGTATAAGAGATTAGTCCTTTTAAGGATTTTTTTTCTGTTGTTGACACTAGCAGATAGTTAGCATTTGACATCTGGAGAGATGTTGATCTATAGATATACCTTGACTTCACCCACAAAAATATGTTTTAGAATTAGCTCATATATAAACTGCTGTGGATGTTATTTTCCTTCATTAACCTTCTCCAAAGCTGGCAGCATCCCAAAATAGTACGTGAACGTGGCCATTTGAAGGTGCGGATTTCAACACCTGCAGGTGCAAGGGGGAGTGAAGGATGGAGAGAGATCTAAGCCTGTCCACACCTCTGAAACAGTTCAGGTAGCTTTGCCTGTGGCTTGAGCATTTGGGTTGCCTTTCAGAGGTAGCAGCTTATTCTGTGGTAGAGCATTGCTGTCAGTGTGCTGGTCTGGGAAGCACCACTCTCTCTGAACACAGAAGCCCAGCCACACAGAGGCAGATGGGGAGCATGGGAGGGGCCGTTCACTGCTGTCTAATGGAGAAAATTGTTTGAAACGTCTTTTGCTTAAAAATATAGAAAAAGGCATATTTAAGCTAATAGGGTTCCCAGAAGAAAAAAAAATGGCCAGTTTTTGTTGATTCTAATTGGAGATGTTGGTGTGTTGTGGCCTGGTCATACACAGTTTTGTCCCAGGGCCTTTGCCTTCCACAGTGCAGTGTCCAGATTGGTAGAGGTGCAGAAATAACATAGCTAAGGACAGGCTCTGTATTTTGTTTTAAGTTTTGAGGACTTTGTGGTACAACATTAATAGTCTTCAGCATAGTGTAACAACAGTATGCAGTGTCATAAAGTGGATGAAACAGAGCAACTTGAAAAAATAACCATCTCCTTTCCTAGTCAAGCAGCTTCCTACACAATACCTGAAAAGACACTAGTGAGGTAATAGCTGTAATCACTCTGAATCCCTTATGGGTACAATTTATCACACCTTAATACATTCTAAAGACCTTCTTTTTGTTCTTTCATTGATTCAGAATGTTATTTTCTTAATCTACAAGGAGTTATTCAACCTTGTACACTGTGCTGCTTCTCAGGCTGGCCAGATCCCGGGTACTAGGACTCTCCCCATGGCAGGAAAACTCCCTCAGGAAACTCCCATCTGTTTTAACTTGTACAGAATCTTCTCAATCGTCCCTTTGTAAAGAGACAGAAGGGTAGAGAGAAGGATTTGGGGTTGTTTGAATGAGGGGTCAGGGTGGGGCTAGTAGACATGCAGACTTAGAGAACTTAAAAAGACCAACTTAGAACAAAAAAACACCCCAAAATAAAAAGCAAGAGACTGTTTGCAGGGCACTGTTTGCCACACTCCTTTGCTACCTGGTGTAGTGGATGCACAAAAATGGGCAGGCATGTTGGAAGAAGTTTGCCTGGATAAAGGATCCTTGTTTTCCTTTCAGAATGGAAACGTGTCAAGATCAGCAGTGCTAGACTTGGGCTCTGATTTAATCCTACCCTGGATTACAGAGGCAAAAGACACCATAGCTATAAATATACTCTAAGTTCTGGTGTTTCTCCTTAGGAGTGGCCAGACAACAACCTCTGGTGAACTTAGGGCTTTCCTCAGTAGACCACTGCCCAGATCTCCAACAGGATGGCTCCATCAGGACATCTGCATTCCCACTGGGAGATAGTTATCTCCTACAAGTCACTTATGCTGCTCTGTAAAGGCTCTCGCTCTGCAGACTGACCAGATCTGGCCCTCCTTAGGGTAAGATAGCTGATTCATAAATGAACAGGCTCAAACAGGAGCTGCCATTTGACCTCCAGTGTCAAACAGTGCCAAAGAGTTTCTCTTGCCTCAGGTCCAATGACTTGTGGTCAGTTTAAACCTTTAATGTGCTTACAGTCTGAGATGATATGGCACCTTGCCATCTTTTTTCCAGATTTCTACAGGCATTTTCAATCTCTGATGTGTGGTATGACAAGGCACGTTTATGTATGATGAGGCTTGCAAAGAGGGCAGAGGTGCTCCAAGCATTATGCTTGAAGGCATGTTTCATCCATGGCAATTACTTAATTACTGGAGAAACTGTGTGCACCAAGTCCATGTAATACACACTGAAAACTCTGTCTGGATTTGAACCATAAGTAATATAATCAACTCCATTTGATGATACAGGAACAAAGTCATGGAAGAAATTGAGTCATATTTTAAAAATGCCACTGTAGGCATAATAAAGTCCTCAGAAAACAGATGATAACCACTGTTGCTCTGGGAGGAGCCAACAAATTTCTGTGCAAACAGAAAACAAATTTCTGTTGCAAATTTCTGTGCAATTTCTGTGGGATTTGATAAGGGAACTCAAAACTTCTAAGAGCAAGTTCTGGGCTGGCTTTTTGCAGTGAGTCAATAAGTTCTTTTTGCTCCTATCTGCAGTTAATAAGGAACAGGTTCAGAAATGCAATTTAGGTCCTCCTTCCACTAAATACTTGGAATTAGGAGTATACAATGCTGATATTACTCAGTTCCCTGAATATTACAGTTGAGTGAGTGCATTATAGTGCGAGAAGAATTGCATTCAGGAGCATGTTGTTCCTATGTAAATTAAAACTTAATAAGGAACATTCTTCAGGGCAAAGATAATGGGAAGGATTAAAATGTTTAGTTACTACAGCCCCAGCTGTGAAGCATAAAGACACAGAGGCAACATATATTTTTTTAAAGCGACTCACACAGTCATCAGTTGCAGAGTTGATCTTCCTGTGCAGGTGAGAAGTGAGTGCTGGGCAGAGGAGTGGTTGGCTCCACTTTTTTAAACTCCTGCTGGTGGAAAGAGATGAAGATCTGGCATCCCTTTGCCAATATAACAAGAGAGGGAAAAAAAAAAGACTGGGCACCACTTTTCCAGAAGGTTTTCAAGGCATCTGGCTTGATCTATGCCTCAAAGATGGATCTCCACAAAGCGAAGGTCTGGGTTGGTTCAGCCATTCCCAAAAGGCAGAGGAGCCAGTCATGCAGGTTATGCAGCAGTCTCTAAGCCTGATACCATCTCTGTGGATGTCAGCAGTCGATATGGTGGGTTCAGGTCTTTCTGGTGGTACTTTTCTAGTGGTATTGGATAAATATAGCTCTGTGTGATGACTAGCGACCAACAAACAATAACCAAGTGTATGTTTTTATTGACTAATTAATTAATTACATGCCTCTCTCTCTCAGAGGAGCTCTGAGGCAGAGCATATAAGCAGGCTGGTGTGTGCATTTGAGCTGGCTGAGGTTTTGAACTGTGGCAACTGCAGCAGTGTGCCAATGACACCATTACTTTCCTCATATCCCTGCAAGTATCTTCTGATCCATTCTGGGATGCTACCTCAAAGCCAACCAGAGGTGACACAGCTGAGGAGAGGGTTGTGTTTGATCCCACTGGCTGTAGAATAGGCACCAGCCCATCATGGCTTTTATCCCCTTTCTCCTGCATTCCTTCTTATTCCAGGGTGAGGGCCTGGAATAAGAAGTCTTTATTCATTCAAAATTGATTCAGAGCACAGTATGGACTGAAAGTCCATTCCTCTGAGTCTCTCATTTCAACCTGGTATAAAATGGGTTTATCTTTGCTGAGAAGAAGATTGTTGAAATAACAAAATGCTTGTGTTTCACAGCTGTATGCTTTCCACTTCATAAGCCCAGGCATGGTAACTGTATATAGCAAAGCACTACCATACACATATCTATGAGACCACAGTGGCAATTTTTCTCTCTATTAACCCTCTGGATTTACCATGATGTTATCCTTGTCACTTTTTGCTGACAGAAGGAGTCAGAGGTACAGATCAGAGCCATCAGCTCAGGCTGTGGCTGTACATCTGACAGCAGGCAGCTTGGATTACCATCAGCTCTATCAGTCTGGTTGGCAAGACACGTATTGGATGAACAGGTAGCACAAGTCAACATTTTAAACAGACAAGCAGGAATGAAGCCCCAGTCCCTGTTCACCATGAGAAGGAACTTATTCCCATCTAGCACTGATTGGCACCTTCGCTCTTTTACTCTCTCTGCTCGGCTCTGCCCCACATCACCATGATAGCGAAGCACTGATTAATGACTCACGTGGAAGTGCAGGGCCACATGTGGTGTGGAGCTGAATGCTCCACAGATCCTTACTGTAAGAGATGAGGCAGGATGGGGGGAAAGGAGGTGGTTCTGCTGCCCTTGGACCTTTGATAAACAACAATGTTGTTCTTGTAGTCTCTTGAGTGGGATCTCTGTATGTACGTATGCAAATACGTTGGTAAGAATTAATAATCATCCCTTTTTTGGCTTAAGCAGTAGAGGAGAGTATGTGCGTTGCATGTGAGGCTGGTAGCTGTTGAGACAACTGTCACATTTTTTGTATTTCTTGGGAACTTTTGATGTCTTCTATTGATAAACCAGAAGGCAATTGCACAGGCACTACTGCCAGACATATGAATAGAGATGTTACTTAACAGGGAAAACACGTGATGTTGACATACATTTGGATGTTCTATCAGTTGTTTTCCCCATCTTAGCATGTAATACTAACCAGGTAAAAGATTATACGTGGACAAAAATAGATATTGGAAGAAAGGAGAGGTGGGCATCAAGATATCTTCTGGTTGGACCATCAGGGTGGAAAGGCAGTGGTCAACAGTTCAAAGTCTACTTGGCAACTTCTTACAAGCGTTTGTCTTCAAGGGCTGTTGCTGAGGCTGGTTCTATTTAGCATTATGATCAACAGCCAAGATGACAGGATGGAGCACACTCTCAACAAATCTGTGGGGGACACCAAACTGTGGTGATGCTGAGTGGTCACCATGTTGGATGACGGACTTCAACAGTCTGAGAAAATGGACTGACAAAAACTTTATGAAGACCAACATAGAGCTGTATCTGGGACAGAATAAGCTCATCCCCACAGCATAGGCTGTGGATCAACTGCCTCAGGAGAAGCCCTGTGGAAAAGGGTTGGGGTCCCTGGTGAGCAACAGGGAACTCCTGAACAGAGATAAAGGCTAACCACTCTCTGGGCTGCACTAGCAAGAGCATAGCAGCAGGTCTAGAGAAGACATTATGCCTCTCTATTTGGCACTTGGGAGGCCACATAAGAAGTATTGTCTAGGTTTGGACAGAGTCAGCAGGCAACTACTAGGAAAACTGGGTACTGGAGCATGTAATAGATGAAGAGAGGGTAAAAAAAGATGGGCTTGTGTAGACTGAAAAGAGTTAAGGGGGAAATAGTTGCAGGATCCCACTGGCTGATCGGGGGTTATAGAGAAGTGATAGTCAAACTCTTCTCCAAGGTAAAGGACAAGATG
The DNA here is from genome assembly GCF_028858725.1 of Colius striatus. NCBI lineage: Eukaryota > Metazoa > Chordata > Aves > Coliiformes > Coliidae > Colius > Colius striatus. Next base: position 68,412,139 of record NC_084760.1, on the reverse strand, counting down.
TAACTGTCACAAGACACAACAAAGGTCCTTTGGTTTGGGGATCAGTAAAAAAATTGCATTGAGAATGGTTCATCACTGAGATGTGTTGCCACTGGGTGTGACTTGACCTCCATCTCTGCAGCAGATGTTCAGAGACCAGCTTGCCAAAGTCCTAAGTAACCTGTTCTCACTTTGAATTTGGGCCAGCTTCGAGTGGCTTAAATTGGTGTGTTGGACTAGAACTCCAGAGTCTCCTTGCAGCCAAAACTATTCCATGCCTGTGTTGTTTGGACTGCCACTTCCCATTTGACTTTCAGCCTACTTAGCTCAGACTCTTCTTCCTCTAGCTCACTCTTCATGTGTCAGGAATACTTTGATTTGTACTCCTGGATCTTAGGGTGAAAAAAATTGGTTTAGTCTTCAGTCATCTGTGCCTCTCCACACTGCTGCATATCTGGTCAGACAGTTGTGTGGAGGGGCTATATGGTTTTGTTCATTTACCATCATTACTGCAAGGATAACGAGCTGAGGAGCTGCTTCTGACAGCCAAATTGCAGCCACTGAGGGAAAACTGGTGGTAGTGGCACAGCTGGGTCTTCAAGTTGCTTACAGACACTGCTGTGAGTTATAAAACGAGATTGATTTCATTCACTGTGTCCCTCAGAAGGCGTCAACTGCTGTTCTCAAAGCCCAGATTCTCATTTCAGGCAGATTAATACATTTTTCTGTCATCTTCAAGATAACATCAATAAACCAGGACCTGGCCATTCTGGCAGAAAAGATAACAAATATTCTCGCTGTCTTTCCAAACAGAATGTCAGCTACTGTTAAGATTGTTACTGTTTTTCTTCAAAATTGCTATTGCCTGTCCTTCAGTCTAATTGTTCTTCCTTCTCTCTCAGCATCTGTACAAAGCCTGAGCATCTGTAGAGACCTGAACATTTAAAATGCTACAGAGGCATCAAATATCATTTAAACACAGCAAGAAAAACTTCCTGATCTTCCCAAGCCATCCTCATTTCTCCTTCCTACTGATGCTGCATTTTCAGAAGCAAAAGGTACCTTTGAGGTCTTTGCTACTGCTCTCCTCTGGTGTTTTCTGAGCTACTTCTTTCAAATGAGGCCCAGAGGGGCTTCTCCTTGGGCCTGATGGCTGAACTGTCACTCATAACTTTGCTTTCTTGACTGCCTCTCCTCTGTGAAATAAGACTATTGTGTCCTGAGAGCTGCCAGGCATAGCTCGTCGCTCTTCCCAGGAAAGCACAGCAGTTGTTTGTGCTCATAAGGTAACGGCACTTCTAATGGAAGCAAAGAAAGATATTTGGCTCTACAGTCCTTGATATCCTGGGAACAGCAGAAGCCAAGTTACGTCTTTGAAACATGGCCTTCGCCTCACTGTCCTCCCAGACAGGACATTCCCACAGACAGCACTTACCATCCACTCTGTTGTGGTGAGCTTGTCTTTCATTTATGGTGTTAAAAGCTTTCTAAATCTGGTTGGTTGACTTTGTTGTTTGGGTTTTTTTTTTCCTTTTCTTGCAGTTTTCCCTAAGGGAAACACCTCAATTTCAGTCTGAGTCATACCTCTTTATGCCACTTGTGCTGACATGTTGTGGTAAATGGTGTGAAGTACCTGTCTCTATGTGTAGATACTGTGGCCCAGCATCCCATAAGCATGAGAGCCTTCAAAGTGATGTAGCAGCCCAGCAGCTGAAGCTATTCAGTATTTTTAAGACTGGGATGCAGACGACAGCTCATCATTAGCAGTGCAGTCATAGTGAAATGCCACACTGGTTCCCAATGCGCCACAGAACAGGCCCTGCTCTCCCATTCTGATCTTTTTTTGCCTGACAGCTGGGGATGTCACTCATAGGGTTTCCTTTTCTTTTGCAGTAATAGCTGCTGTAGCTGCTTCATTGGACTTCTGGCAGCCCACAATAAATTATAGCACTCCAGATAGCTGGGATTTCTGTAAGGGCCTTCATCTGAGCAGCATTGGATCAGGGGTATACAAGTCAGGTGGCCTCTAACTGAAGCATGAATATCTAGCTCCGCTTTTTCACTGGTTTTGTCCATCTGTCAGCTCTTTCTTTGTTTCAGCTTCTTTGTTCCCTGAAAAATCATCCTATAACTGGGCTGCACTTTGGGCCTCACAGGTGGCTCAAGGGGGAAGTGTCCAAGACACAGGAGGCAACCTGAGTGCAGCCCCATGGAGGGTGGTGAGACAGCACCTGCTGCTCCTGCTGTTGGAGTGAAAGCCCAAGTATCCTGTGCCGCCAGACCTTAGGGAGGGTGTGGAAGAGGGAAGCTGTCAATCGAAGAATAATAGGGAGGAGAAGACCATGTCACCGCCAAGAAAGGCAGCTGTCCTGTTCTACTGAGGAGTCTATATCTATCAGCAGTCCAGTGAGAGCAGAGTTTGATGTAGCCAAACTCTGCTACAAAATATTAAGATCCCAAATTTGGGCAAGAACATTAAGGAACGGTTTTTGTTGACCTGGAACTTTCTGAGTGACAGGAACTTGCTCCATTTGTGTATCCAAAGACTTACTTTTCTTTTCTCCACTTCCCAAGCCAGCTTTTCCCAGGAGCACCTCAGTAGTGTGCAGACCAGGAAGGTAGCCCATGGTCTGCCTCATGATTGCCACAGACTCAGGGCAGCTCTTCTCTCATCTCCAGCATAGCCAGTCATCTCTGGCTATAGACTCATGAGCAGCAATATTATTACATTAGGTCAATATCATACTGATTAACTCTGTTCCCCAAGTCTTAATCAGAGAAGGATAGAGAAGATTTTCATACTGGCTTGTGTTTCTCTCAGCTGATCCCTCATAGTCTGGTGTTTCTCTTGATTTCTTCCCTTTCCCTGTGCAGCTGCCAGGTTTCCTGAGCTACCTCAGAAGCTAATTGGCCTGGATTTTGCCTTTCTCCTCTTAAGTAGTCCTAGTGATTACTTTCTTCTCCTGTGTATGCCAGTGTGACGGCAATGGTAATGCTAAGCCCACTTATGTTGCTCTCTTCCACTTGTCTGCTGTGTGATACCATTTTCCCAAGGCAAATAGAAAGCATTTTGGTCTGTCACTAACCCATCAGATATCTTCAGGCTTTCTAGTGAGTTCAACAAATGGAAACCTCTTCTCTTTTCCTTTCTTTTTGTTTGGGTTTTCAGTCATTTCATTGTTCTTCCTTATTTTAGAGGAGGTGAAGAAGAGCCCAATATGTAGAGCTTATTTTCTCACTGTATGCTCACATTCTCATGACACTATTAGTGGTCAGTGACAAAACGGAGTGGAAGTCTCAGAGACACAGCCCATGTTTGATCTTTCTTTACCTACAAAAGCTCTCTTAGTTACTTGGACTTATTTTCTGAAGCTTGTTCTCTCTCTGTCTAATTCCTGGCCCAGGAAGAGGTAGTTGTGCTACCTCCAAAGCATGGAGGGAAATAACAGAAACAGGCAGAGTTGGTGGGGCACTTGTGCTTTCCTTCTCTCTCACACTTTTTTCTCCATTTGGTGACCCTATCATTCCTCCCTTTGCTGTTTTACTAAATATGTGTAGTCTAAGGTGAACTACAGCCTAGAAGTCTGATGCCTGGAAATATGTCAGAAATCCTTGTTAAATGCTTATAACTCCTAGTTCAAGGAGTTATGGGCTGTAATAGTGTGTCATTCCAGCCTTCAGCAATCTCTGATCTTTTTGTAGCTGGACAGCAGACAGTAATTTGATTCTGTGTGGTTTCAGTAGTGCTTTGTCTGAGACTGAAAAGAAAAGCCATCATTATCCAAATTGCAGATTTACCTCCCATTTAAGGAGTTACACACATCAGATACTTGCTGAGCCACTATTTTACCTGTTAAACACTTGTCCCCAAGCTTGTCCTAGGTTCATACTTGACTCAGTTCCCATGACCCTGGTAGGGAACTTGGTGGCCTCACAGAGTGCTTGGTGGGTAGCAGTGCTTCCCAGGAGCCCTGTGTACGTTTGGGTCCATGGAGGTAAGCAGCTTCCAGGGTAGGCAAGGTCATAGGTTCGTGGCTGCTGGAAACCAGATCCCTCAGCAGGAAGGGCAGTGGCATCTCTGGGACCACACAGTGGATTTAAAACACAAATGAGACCTGGCTATCAATAAATAAATAAATAAATAAACAAACAAACAGAACACTCAAAGAGGTGTCATGACAGCACTGATTTTACTTAGATTTTTTTTTTCTTTTACAGTCTTCTATGTAACAATTCAATTCCTGTGTCCTTACTCTGTCCTGGAAAAGATGAATTTTTCATGCAACAGCTTCTGTGGGGTTTGGAAACACACCCCATTTCTATACTCCCTCCCTGCCTATCAGCACTTCCCACTGGCCTGATCCTCTGCTATACTGTGCATCTGGATGCTTTGGGGGCAAAAGACAAGGTCCTCTCCTGAGCAAGAGTAAGACAATGAAGGAACATTGATGTGTACATTTAATGAACAGTGAGACATAACTAGCATTTGCTAGGAATAATCTTGTGACAGAGATTTCTGGTGTATATTTGACTTATGTCTCCTACAATAGTTTAATAGATATTTGCCATTAATACAAAAGGAAAAAGAAAATGAATAATAGGAGGTTATTTTTGGAAGCAAATCTTACTGTTTTCTATGCTTGTCTCCCAGCCACTTCATCTTGATCCCGCTGAGGCAGTGATCTCACTGAAGCTGTGGTCTTGGCCAGGGGCCAGCTTGTGAGGCCAGCTGCAGCTGCAGCCTCCCAGAAATGAACACCTTGAAGAAGGTGAGGAAGATGAGCCTGACCACTCCTCCATGCTGCTGTCAAGCTGTGAGTGGGGCAAGAGCCGAGCAACACAGCACCACTGACCCCACTGCATAGGGTAATGGTGGGACCTGGGGGCAAAGGGGCTGGAGCAGGACTTTCAAGGGCACTATGGGCTGGATACTTCTAGAAAAACTGATGTCTTTACCATCAGACCTACAATGTGCCAAGGCCATAGGTGGTGATGTAGTGAACTCTCAGAATAGTCCAACTCCCTGCAGTGGCCTGGCTGTCCGTGAAAACAATGGCAGTTCATTTGCATCAGCTTCACATGTGAGAAGCAGTGGATCAGAGTTTCACTGGACATCCTGGTTGCACAAGAGGCTATGTAATGGACATTCCCATAAACATAGTGTGGTCATAGTGTGGATCCCGCCTTTGCCTTAGCAAAACAAAAGAAAAAGAGGTGTGAAACCCCATTGAATTGTATTATGCAAAGCCAAACTTTCTGTCAAGGCAGAGGAAAGCACAACTCCCTTTTCTCCCTTTGCTCTAATATTAAGGGATTCCCTCTCACCCTGCCTGACTTCCACTGCTGCCTGTCTCTCCATTGGCTTAAAGCCAGAGAATTTTCTCAGTTGGAAGCACTGCTGTAACAGTCTTTCTGGGTGGAATGATAAGTGCAACTGGTTCTTGCCAGTGTTTTATGTTCAGACATATACACAAATGCACATGTGCATTTTCCTGCTGTGTTTGGGGTCATGGTCTCCTCTTGGAGACTTTTTTTGCCATGTTCCCTTTTCCCTTCTGCAGTTTCTCACGTGAAATGCATGACACATGACAGTCCTGTCATTTCATTACATGATGATGAGCCCTTTCACCTCAGCTCTCTTTCTTCTGTTTTAACTTAAAAGCTCTTAAAATACTTCAGCAGAGGGAAAAAAGTCCTTTTTTGCATGAGATACATGAATTTCAGCCTTTAATTAAGTAAGAAGTAATTGCATATGTCTGGAGGGGTTGGGGTGTGAAACAGCAAAGTACGTGGCATCCCATCCAACAGAGAAACAGGTCAGAGCAGGAAATGCAATGATGAGTGCTCCTCAGCCCCACACTAAGATGAGAAGCAGAATGCTGACCACCCTGAGGGAGTGTCAAACCAGGAAGGATCCTCTTGCACCCATCCAGGGAAACCTATCTGCTCAAGTAAGACCCTGCATTACCTGTACACCAACACAAGCAGCCTGGGGAATAAACAGGAAGAAGTGGAGCTGCAGGTGAGAATGCAGCACCATGATCTCATTGCAGTTACTGAGATGGGGTGGGACAGCTCACATGACTGGAGCACAGCCACAGAGGACTATGTGTTGTTTAGGAAAGACAGCCCAATGAGGAGAGGAGGTGGAGTTGCTCTCTATGTGAGAGAGCAAGTAAGAGGAGGTGGAGTTGCTCTCTATGTGAGAGAGCAAGTAAGAGTCCATTGAGCTCTGCCTGGGTGGGGATAAGGGGTGGGTTGAAAGCTTTTAGTTGAGAATTAAGGGGCAGGGAAGTGTGGGTAATATTATTGTGAGAGTTTCCTAGAGGCCACCTGACCAGGAAGAGGAAGTGTATGAGGCCTTCTACAAACAGCTGAGCACTGCCTCACAGTCACGATCCCTGGTCCTCATGGGGGGCTTCAACCACCCTGATATTTGCTGGCAAAGCCACACAGCCAAGCAGGCACAGTCCAGGAGGTTCCTACAGAAAGTTGCTAACAACCTCCTGTCACAAATGGTTGAGGAGACAATGAAGACAGGTGTGCTGTGGGACCTTGTGCTGACAAATAAGGAGGGTCTGGTTGGGGATGTGAAAGTTGGAGACAACCTTGACTGCAGTGACCATGAGATGCTGGAGTTCAAGATCCTGTGTGGAAGAAGCAAGACACTAAGGTTGCAACCCTGGATTTCAGATGAGCTGACTTTAGCCTTTTCAGAGACCTGCTTGGAAGAATCTCATGGGACAGAATTCTAGATGGTAGGAGTGCCCAAGAGAACTGATTGATCTTCAAGAACCACTTCCTCCAAGCCCAAGATCAGTGTGTCCTCATAAGTGGAAAATAAGGAAGAGGAGGCAAGAGGCCTATATGGATGAAAAAGAACTACTAGAACTACTCAAGGAGAAGAAAGAAATCTGTTTAAGGTGGAAAAAAGGGCCTGGTTGCTTGGGAAGAGTACAGGAACATCGACAGAGTATGCAGGGACAAAACAAGGAAGGCCAAAGCCCTTTTGGAATTGAATCTGGAAAGGGAAGTAAAGGAAAACAGGAAAGGCTTTTTCAAAGACATCAGCAGCAAAAGGAAGATTAGGTAAAATGTGAGCCCACTGCTGAACAAGGAGGGTGTCATGACAGAGGATGCAAACAAAGTGTAACTACTGAATGCCACCTTTGCCTTAGTCTTCACTGACAAGACTGGCCCCTAGGAAGCCCAGTCCCTGGAATAGAGTAGAATAATCTGTAGAGTGGAACTTTCTCTTGGTGGATGAGGATGAGGTTAGAGACCTGTTGAGCAAGTTGGACATGCATAAATCTATGGGACCTGATGAGATGCATCCACGAGTGCTGAGGGAGTTAGCTGGTGTTATTTCTAAGCCTCTCTTCATGGTTTTTAACAATCATGGAAGACAGGTGAGGTGCCTGAGGCCTGGAGAAAGGCCAGTGTCACTCCAGTCTGCAAAAAAAGATGGAGAAGCCAGGAAACTACAGGCCAGTCAGCCTCACCTCCATCTCTGGAAAGGTGATGGAATAACTCATCTTGAATGTTATCATTGAACATATGAAGCAAAAGATGGTTATCAGACGGAGTCAACATGGACTCACCAAGGGGAAATCCTGTTTGACCAACCTGATAGCCTTCTATGAGGGCATAACTGGCTGGCTAGATGAGGGGAGAGCAGCAGATGTCATCTACCTTGACTTCAGCAAGGCTTTTGACACTGTCTCTTATAACAATCTCATCAGAAAGCTCAGAGAGTGTGGATTGAATGAGTGGACGGTGAGGTGGACTGAGAGCTTGCTCAATGACAGAGCCCAGAGGGTGATCAATGGGAGCCAAGTCAAGTTGGAGGCCTGTGATCAGTGGGATTTCACAGGGGCTGGTTCTAGGGCATTCTTATTCAACATCTTGTTCAGGGAGCTGGATGAGGAGACAGAGTGTACCCTCAGCAAGTTTGTTGATGACACCAGGCTGGGAGGGCTGGCTGATTCCCCAGAAGGCTGTGCTGCCATTCAGTGAGATCTCGACCGGCTTGAGAGTTGGGCAGAGAGGAACCTGATGAGGTTCAACAAGGACAAGTGCAGAGTCCTGCACCTGGGAAGGAACAACCCCATGCACTAGTACAGGCTGGGGATTGTCCTGCTGGGGAGTAGCTCTGCAGAGAGAGACCTGGGAGTCCTGATTGATAATAAACTAACCATGAGCCAGCAATGTGCCCTCGTGGCCAAGAAGGCCAATGGCATCCTGGGATGCATCAAGAAGAGTGTTGCCAGCAGATCAAGGGAGGTTCTTCTCCCCCTCTGCTCTGCCCTGGTGAGGTCTCATCTGGAGCCCTGTGTCCAGTTCTGGGCTCCTCAGCTCAGGAGGGATAGGGAACTTCTGGAGAGAATCCAGCACAAGGCCACCAAGCTGATCAGGGGACTGAAGCATCTTCCTTATGAGGAAAGGCTGTGGGACCTGGGGCTGTTTAGTCTAGAGAAGAGGAGACTGAGGGGAGATCTTATTAATACTAACAACTATTTAAAAGGCATGTGTCAAGAAGATGGGGCAACACTTTTTTCTGTAGTGTCCAGCAATAGGACAAGGGGTAATGGACAAAAGCTGGAATACAAAAAGTTCCACTTCAGTAAAAACTGTTTTACTGGGTAAGGGAGCCCTGTCACAAGCTGCCCAGGGAGGATGTGCAGTCTCCTCCAGAGGTTTTCAAAACCCACTTGGACAAATTCCTGTGCGACCTGATCTAGGTGGACCTGTTTTCGCAGGGCATTGGACTAGATGATCTTTAGAGGTCCATTCCAACCCCTACTATTCTGTAATTCTATGATTCTATGTGTCATTTACACATGACCTAGCCCAGATTTCTCTGTGTTGCCAAAACAGTCTTTTCTGTGAGTGATGTTCTCAACTGTCACTTTCTTTCCTTAAAAATCTGAGCCCAGGCAATGCATACCAGTCCATTTGGAAGCTGATAACGGTCATTTTGAGAAAATCCTGGAAGCTACCTAGGTTAAGGGGCTAGCTCCTGTTTAAGCATCTCTGTGCCAATATTTTCAAAAGCATTTAGAAGCCTAAGGGTTTAGAGCATGTAGATTCCTAGGGCATTTGCAAGGAAACCTGCACTTCTTATCTGTAAATCTCGATGTTTAAGTATTTCTGATAATCCATTCCTATGTTATGGACTGAATGAAAGCAGAGCCATCATGACAGGCATTGGCAGAGCTCTGGGTGATGCCTGGGTGCCACGCTATGAGGCACATCAGCAAAAGCATTTCCCTATGGAGTCGTAGAGCTGACCACTTTGGCTTGACAGGATGAAGCACCACACCAAGGCAGGCAGAGACTGAGGAACTGTGAGGGGAAGGCTTTTTGTGGGTACTCTGGAGGGGGAAAAGTGTTTTGAGTCAAGTCAGAGCAGTTGCCTTCCTTGACAAAAGGCTGGACAGGAAGCAAAACTGTGTATTTTTAAAGATAAACAACCAGTTCACTAATTAAGCTGGTGCCTTAGCAGAGCAAGCACAGCTGTCTATACGTGGTTACTTGAGCGCAACAGAGAGAACCCTGCAAAGGGAGGGGAGACTGTGCCTCGTGCTGCTTTTTTTCTGGTCTCTCTGGGGAGGGAAGCCAGGTTTCTCTGCCTGGAACTCTCACACCTTCCAAACTTGCAGCACGGTCCCTGTATGCCACCCAAAATACATGGAGCATCTCTGGTTGCTGGATCCATGCACTGCTACCATATCTGTGATACTTGTCAGTCTGTCTCCCCTCCTCCTACCTACCTACCTGTGCCTGTACTGCAGTATTCCCAAATCACATCCCACCTTCTGTGTCCCAGTCAGGCATAACTCCTGGTGTTGTCTTCCCTTCCTTTTTTTTCAGAAGGGCCAGCAGCCCCCTGCGTGCCCTGTGTTACTCTCCTCTTTAGTGCAAAATCTCTCATGCTCCAGCCCCCTGGGAATTGCAGATGAAAAGTAGTTTCCACTTCAGAGCACATACAGGCTCTTGAAAAACACCCCTGGATGCTTGTCTGGGGCTTTGTTTGGAGGAGGCTCTTGGGATGTCAGGGAGCATGGGAGGAAATAATGGCCCCAGGTGTTATGTTAGGAGCCATGAGCCGATCTGCACACTCAGGATGCACTCTGCAAAATGGAAAACGATTTAGAAACTATAATCCTTCCCAAAGGCCAAAATCTTGGACTCGGCACCAGTGAGCAGTCGCCAAGCTGTGCACTGAGGGGAAGGAGTCTTGTTACTGAGTGGAGGAGAAATTGGTTCACCACTGTAAGGTCAGCTTGGAGATGGGAGAGAAAAACAGGTGCCCTACTTAGCACTACCAGCAGGACTTTTACATCCTGGAAAGGGAAGGACTGATTCAGATCAGAACACTGTTATCCAAGCCTGGACCTCTGGCAGGACCTCCAGGCCAGCATGTCTCTAGTTGTTTCCTGCAAAGAGACAAGTTGCCTCTGGGATCTCTCAGCTATGGGCTTTTCCCTGGTCTAAAGCACAAAGCTACTGTGAGACACCTTCCTTGCTAGGGAAAGGCCAGGCTTTCCTGTGAGGTACTGGAAAGTGGAAAGGCTCATCCTGAACATGCTGCGCTGTGCTGAGTATGTAGGCAGAAGAATACACAGTTCTCCCCAGTGTGACATCCTGGGGAACATGTATCAGGGGGTCACTCTGCTACACGACATCTTTGTCAGCAACGCGGATCCTTGTGCCACCTCCAGCTCTCCCAGAAGAACACTGGTGAGAAGCAGGCTGAGGGACCACTCTCCAGCACTTGGTAGGAATGGGCAGGATGGCACCCGGCATGCGAGGAGAAGGGGAGCCCTGAAGCCTGGAGAGGAAAATGGGTTTATAGAGATACACTCACAGAAGTGGTAGGGAGACATAGTGGGGATGATCCTCTCTCCTCTCCTCTCCTCTCCTCTCCTCTCCTCTCCTCTCCTCTCCTCTCCTCTCCTCTCCTCTCCTCTCCTCTCCTCTCCTCTCCTCTCCTCTCCTCTCGCTAAAAAAGCGTAACAAAGCACTTGCTGCCCTAGCTTGGATATTTCTGCCATGATTATTTTCCCATTGCTGGCATGCTGTCATCTGAACAAGAGGGAGGAGGGAGGCAGGAAGGCAGCCCCCATAAAGCAGCACAGGCTCCTTTGTGTACCTGGCTTCTGCACACTAGTCCGTTTTGTGCATGAAGGCAGATAGGCTGCAGGAAACTGGGAGAAACAATGAGTTTCTACTTTGCTGGTGCAACAGCTTGCTGAGTGGCAGAGAGGAAACGCTTGGATGACAAGGGCAGGGTGAGCCAGAGGCCAGAGGGCACGTTTTTCATGCTTTGAGGGCTTTTTGGTGTCAGCACTGCACTTGAATACTAAAGCTCAGCACAAGGCAGTGCTTGGCTGGTAGGGTCAAAACCTCTCAGTGGGAGGGCATGGGGTCCATAGCTTGAGAACCAGGGAAGACAACATGAAAAAAAGCCTTAAGAGTTGTCTCTCAGAAGGGACAAACAGCTCGTGTGAGAGGTGGCAATTCTGCCTCCTTATGCAAATCCGAGCTGGAGACAGCCAGCTGAAGACATCTTCCAGCAGAAGGAAGAAGGAACTGATGAAGCCTTAATGCAGGTCTGGAGCTGCATTCAGCTCCCATTTGAAAATCTGACTCACTGTGGCATTTCAGGGGGAGCTAAATGCCTTAAAAACTTTGTCCTGAATTACAAGTGCCCATCTCCTTCAGCTCTGCCCCTACAGAGCCTTTAACTTCCCCACTGAGCTCAGAATGGTATTATGAATGCGAAACTATTGACATTTAGTGAAACTGTTTTCATTTATGAAGCACTTTGAAGATAAAAAGAGATGTTAAGTTTTGCTGGGCCAAGATCTGAGACTCACATTTAATCCTCCTCGAGCTGCCAAATTACAACATTGCAGAACTGCAGCCTCGTTAGAGCAAAGAGGGAAAACAGGAGACGAGGAAGCTATACAAGCAGAGAAGACTGGCGTGAGGTTGTGTGTGTTTATATTATCCCACTCATTTAAGATACATATTGAAGTAGCCTCTGAAACTTGTTTTTGGCCAGGGCTCCTGTTATGCTCAGAACTGTGTCAACAACAGCCATTCCCTGCCCCATCTGCTCCAAAGTGGTAGACAAGGCAAATGATGGATTCAAATACATGAGGGAGTGGAGGAAGAAAGCACCTGTCAACAAGGCAATGTCCTTATCAGTGTCAAATTTCCTGCAGGCATTGCAAGGAAGAGAAGTTTTAAATTGCTTTTACACACCCCTGGCTGCCTGGGTGCACAGAAAAGACAGAAGTAGCTTCAGAAGCAATTGTCTGGCATTTTGTTCAGTATGTGGCCCTGTGCCTTATTTGCAGTTTGCCGTGTAAGCATTATTGTCAAGTGGGAGCTATTCATTTCCTCCAGGCTTTTCTGTGGGACTCATCACTATGACATGGGAGGACTTTAGACATAAATCAAATTCTTTCCATAACAACCCTGTGAGATTAAGGAAGGAGAAACAAGAAAAAAACCTTTGTGGCTCTGAGGGCTTATCTCTGCTGCAAATGAACTCCAAATTTCAAGATAGGTACAACCAACGAGATCAAGAAACTACAATGGCCTTCAGGTTAAGTGACTCAGCTTTGCGTGGGAATCCTGTGGCAAAGGCTGGACTAACAGCTAGTGCTCCAGGCCAGTTAACCCCCATGAAATAGCTTGTTCTCCTGAAGTCCCTTCCTACTCATTTGCTATACAGCTTCTTCACTAAAAGAGATTTCCTCTCTATCCAGCCATGATGCATCCACAGGGTGTCCAGATCCACAGCCTGAATAAATGACTCAATAGACTGCATGCAATTCATGAGTGAAGAAAAAGATAAAACTAGCTTCACACTGACATCTTCTATACTTTGAGTACCTGAAATTTGTGCTCTGAATCCCCTTTTCTGCACTGAGGGATATATGTGGGGAACGTGTGGCAGAGTATGCAATCTTTCTAGTTATCCTGCCTTCCCTGCTCCTTCTCCCAGGCAACTCTCCTTGTTTGTTTTGCTTGGAGTTTATCAGCAGCCTCTCATTGCCTGCACCCAGCTGGAGTTTTAGCTGTGCAACCTGAGGATGTTTCCCTGCTCCTGAGGCTAAGAGATTCAGCACAGCTTGTGTTGCTCATCAAAGTTTTCTCCTGTCCCATGCCCAGGTACTGTTGGCCATGGACCAACATCGTACCAAGGAGCAAGCAAATTATTTTGTGTGCAGATGATCAAAGGCTGGCATTTGAGCCCAGGCCCCAGCCTGGTTTCATACACAAGAATAAAGGGAGCTGCAGAGACTGGGAGAGGCAAGCTTCTCATTACTGGTAACCATGACCCAAAGAAAGATGCTACTGGGAAGGTAAACAGGAGAATAGGGCTTGTAGAAGGTGAGGGTCATCTGCCACAGCCCACTCCCTTGCTTCCCCTCACAACACCAAGGACTTGTTGCACCGCAAGGTCTCACAAGCTTTTCCAGAACCTCAAAGGTGCAGAGGCTCTGCATAAAAACTTGCTATACAGGATCTCTGCCCCATCCATCCTACTGAGGTCACATGAAGCAGGGCAGGGGACTCAATGTGGGCCACAATGCTGATGTCAGGCAACCAGATGTTGTGGGGGAGGACAGAGCTTGGCTAATCGCTGCTTGACAAAGCTGCTGTGAGTACAGACCCATCACCATGGGAATGTCACGTTCTCCCTGGGCTGGAGCCTGCCCAACAGCTAACCAAGCACCTAGCAGTATTTAATGAGCTTTGTCAAACTGATATTATGGTCAAATTGAGGAATGATAAAATGAAAATTGTCCCTGACAAAAGGCATCTTCTGCTGCAGGTTTCAGACTTTGACTTTGAACTATGTTTCTGTGGTACTTTAAACCAAACCAAACCACACAAAAAAAAATTGTTTTCTTTTTGAGAGACATTTTTACTTGGCTGTGGTCTTTTGTGTTTTGGGTTTCTTTTTCAAAAACAAATAAGATTTTTTGACTGAAGCTCTCCCTCACGGTGTGGATGATACAAAGACATAGAAAATTTCAGGACCTAATGCTTTAAAGCACTTGTCAAAATTCTAATCAGCAGACAAAAAGGGCTTATACCAGGAAGCATGAGTTGACCTCAGCCTTAAGTGATGCCACCAGTTTAGCTTAAAATACCTCTAAAATATGTTTTTTAAGTCCTTATATACTCCAATAGATTGTATTTCTACAGCACTAGTCTACTTCATCTCTGAGAGAAATGTGTGAGCTTTTGGCAGGAGAGGAAGCAAAAGCTAAGAGGAAAGGACATGAAAGAAGATCTCGTCGCCACATTGCTTTTCAGTCAGCTCTCTCAGGTCCTTGCAACTGCCAAGAACTTTCATGTGACAATAACAGTAACACAATAACCTGTTAAATATAGATTCAACTGAATTTAAATTGAGGAGAAACATCTGTAGTAATCAAGCTTTGGTGGATATGTCTTGAATATGGCATTGTTCTTAATTATCCAAGCTCTGCACACCTGTAGCAAATATTTTAAAGAAAAAAAGTTTTCCAGCACACTGCTTGCTAAGTGTAGTGAAGGCATGACAGCTCTGTGATGCTCTGTGTGACAGCTCTGTGTGGTTTTGCCTTCACAACCTCAGGGCAGCGAAACTTTAACAGTTCTGTCTCCAACCTTTTACTTCACAAGATGCCAGTTATGGCTTAGGTTTCCAACACATTTGAGACTCTTTTGTATCCTATGTTTAAAAAAGCTTTATGAGAAGGGACACAACACCCTATAAGATGCTTGTGAGCTGTAACCACACAGGATAAAAACTAGAGCTGAATAGATCTGAGAAGAGTCAGACTCTCTGTGTGATTTGGCAAAGATCAGCTATAGACAATACTCAAGGCAGAGTGATGTGCATACTTGAAACCCTTTCTTTGGGCTTTGCAAAGACCACCACAATGTGCTGAGGAACACTGGCAGTGCTGTTGGGTCTCTACACCAAGGGCAGCTCATGGATGTGCTGGTGGACAGAAATCCTCTACAAGATAATGTGCCTCCTCCACACTCCTGAAAATCAGAGCACAAGCTCTTTCTTCTCCCCCCAGGAAGGTGGGAAAGGGAACTGTGCTTTCCCCCTGCCCATGGCCACGTGGAGATAATCCTTTTCTTATCTTTGATCTCAGGAGTCCAGATATCTGGTGTGAGGGTGCTCTCTGTGCCACCAAGTTGTGTACTCCTGCAATACCCAGCTGTGGCAGGCAGCACCTATCTGCACAGACATGGCCATAATTTAGTGTGCGTGTTCCTGAACCAGCACTAATTTAACCAGCTTTAGCAGTGGTAATTGTGTAGCTGCAGTGGCATAGAGCTTGATGTTGGCCTAACCAGCGCATAGAGAAGTCTGTTGCATGATGGCAATGCAGGTACACTCTTACATTAGAAATAATCCATAAATACATTTCAAGAAAAAAATAGAGAGGTACAACATACTAAAAAGCAAAGGTTTACAGCAAGACATTCTCTCCAGGAGGCCCTTGAAACAGTTCAAGACAGCATGAACTTGTCACTCTTTCCAGGGTTACTGTGCAGGAAGTATGTGGAATAAAAATGGAGAAGAAATGCTGTAAGTAAAAAAACAGATCTGAGAATACCCAGGCCTGTAGTCATGTTTAAACACATGGATTGCTTCACTGGGTGGTACTGGGCATGGAAGGGCTTGGCTTTGCTTCCTTGCTCCCCCTCCTTGTTTTTAGTCTTTGTGGTTGACAATAACAGCATTGCCTGAATATTCATAGAAGCATACATCTATCTCAGTACACAGATGCTTCCCTTAGAAAACAGTTCCCTCACCTTAGTCTGAGATGGAGGTGGATCTGGTTTCGGCCACTATGCAAATCACCAGGCACCGTGGTTCCTTCTGTAGCTCTCTCACGAGATGAGGCTGGGAAATAAGCCTTCACCACTCTGCTGGGGAGGTGAAAGCAAGCCCTGGAGGTTGACTTTGCTGTCCCTACTTGTCTTTCTGATGCCTGGCTCCTGAGCCTCCCACACAGGTGGATCAGGGGAGCAGAGGGAAGTGATGTGTGTTGGCATTGCCTGCAGCAATTAATAATACTGGGCATAGTAACCAGGATTGAAAGCAAGGCTGAGCAGAGAGGAAAGCCATTGCCACTTGGAAAGCTGGACAGCTGCAGAGTGTGTCCTCCAGGGATCAGAGGCAACTAGGGAGAAGATTGTGCCCTGGGGCACTTTCTTATTCTGGATGGTACACTATTTGCCTCATAGCCCAGGAGAACTCAGGAGCATTGCTCGTGCCTTGAGGCAGGGAGAATGAAAAAGAATGATGCCTTCAGTGACTGCTTTCAACCCAGCATCATATTTCTATTGTGTCCATACAGCAAACTTTTCACCTGGGGTTGCCTCTTTTACTTCCATCTGTATGCCAGATCATCTTTTATTTTGTATCCATATGGTGCTACAAATGTGGGGTTCAAGAAGAGAGCTAGTGGGCAATGTGGAGCTACGATAACCCCATACAAGTATATCATAGTGGTAGCATGAGGAACTGTGAAGGTCTTGCTTTGCTGAATGGGGAACCAGCACAGCAGGACAATTTGGCATTTCCAGGTTGTTTACAGGTAGTGCTGAAGAACTTGTGCTGTGCTATGTTGTTAACCTGTTCAGATGCACATATGGAGAAGAAATATGAAGCCAGAGGCTAGCAAAGTTGTTGTTTGTCTGATTTGCTTATGTGTGGATCCTGAAAATGGAAGAACTGAAATTTGCATTCCCAGTTTATGGTACCTGTGCACCCTCAATGCTTGCAAAGCTTCATGTATCTGCTTTTGTCAGGGGTACTGAAGGGCAATAAAGTGGGCAATGTAGAGACTTTTCCACCAGTTAAGAGGAATTGTTAACCAGTTAAG
Organism: Colius striatus; assembly: GCF_028858725.1. NCBI lineage: Eukaryota > Metazoa > Chordata > Aves > Coliiformes > Coliidae > Colius > Colius striatus. Next base: position 68,395,238 of record NC_084760.1, on the reverse strand, counting down.
AGCTGATCCCTCTGCTCTTTTTAATAATAATTCTATTCCCCGAGTCACAGAATCACAGAGTCACTTAGGATAAAACTACAAGGAAGAAGAAATTATTTGCAGTTGCCATCACTGAATACAAAGTGAAGTTCTGACAGACAGCAGGCAAGTCAAAAGTAACCCAAACCAAAATACTGTTGCCGTTTTTTTTTTCTTGTCCTGAAGTCAGGAATAAAACCATCTCAAGGAAGCTCCTAGGCTTATTCTCATCAGACAGGTCCTCTGAAGAGCAAAACAATGAATGACAGTATCAAACTTGCCCGCAGTGTACTTTCCAGCTGGCTAAATGCTGAAAACCATGTAGCAGGTTCAGTTCCTTTCTGAATTGTGAGTCCTTGATACCTTCATTGTTCTCCCCTGTTTCATTCTCTCCATCCACTCAGGGTAACATGAGGGACGCAGAGCAGTGTCACTCCCCTTGAAACCTGGTTATCAAAGGCTATGATTAACCCACAGCTCTGTCCTAGTGGAATATTTGACCTTGTGGATTATTAACAGTGTGCTATGCAAGAGATAAAATCCTGCCGCCTGGGATCAAGATCCTGTGCCTGTTAAGGACAACATGCAGTGAGGGTGTCTCTCTCCATACGAGCATGACTTGGCTGACCTATGGATATTTCTGACATATAGCTGTATGTTAAGCCAGCAAAACATCAAGAGTCACTTTCTTTTTGTTTTTTCTTCATTTCACAAAAAGAAAGAATTACAAAGAGCTTGGAGCTGTTGTTTCACTGACATTTTATTCCATGAAGCGACATGAAATGAAAGGCTCTTCCCTAGTGCCAGGCCTTTAAATGCTTTGGGATTGGAAATTTATTTGACTCTTAACCTCTCATGTTGTTACAGACTGTGACCTCAGATAGTTTAATAAGGCTTGTAAACAGCAGCTCCCCTCACTGTTCTGCCAGAAGGCTGCTCGAGGGAGATAAGGAGGCAGGATTCAGTCCCAAGCCTCACATTTGCTGTCAACAGCAATTGCAAGCAGCTGGGACTGCTGCTTTCAGGGGCTGCCCAGCTGCCAAGGAGGTAGTGCTTGGCTCTGCTAGGGAAGTGCTTGCATCTCTACCATCTCAGCTCTGACCAGCACAACCATTGACACTCTCGAGACGCTGCTCAGTCGTGCCTGAGACTTCAAGGTGCTTGTTTCTGCCCTCCCCCCAGCTCCAAAACTGATGGGAACTACCTGCTGCTGGCTCAGGGGAGATAGCTGGGCCATATTAGGCATCAACAGAGGCTGCATCTGTTGCAGGATCTCACCAGCAACCCTAGCAAGCAGGGACAGGCAGCATTGTCCTGCTCAGCATGTGTGATTTGGAGACTTTGCTCCCACTGAGAAGGAGGGGCAGTTTGGGCACAGATATATCCCACCCAGTGAGTGCCCCACCACCAGGTATCTGCTACCTGGGCACTCCCCCTTTATGTGCCTTGAGGAAGGGAGCACATACCACCTGGATGAGGGGACAGAGTGTACCCTCAGCAAATTTGTTGATGACACCAAACTGGGAGGACTGGCTGATTCCCCAGAAGGCTGTGCTGCCATTCAGCGGGATCTTAACTGGCTTGAGAGTTGGGCAGAGAGGAACCTCATGAAGTTCAACAAAGGCAAGTGCAGAGTCCTGCATCTGGGGAGGAACAACCCCATGCACCAGTACAGGCTGGGGATTGTCCTGCTGGGGAGCAGCTCTGCAGAGAGAGACCTGGAAGTCCTGGTTGATAGTAAACTAACCATGAACTAGCAATGTGCCCTTGTGGCCAAGAAGGCCAATGGCATCTTGGGGTGTGTTGAGAAGAGTGTGGCCAGTAGGCTCCCTCTGCTCTGCCCTGGTGAGGCCTCATCTGGAGTCCTGTGTCCAGTTCTAGGCTGCTCAATTCAAGAGTGATAGAGAACTTCTGGAAAAGGGTCTAGCTGAAGGCTAGCAAGATGTTTAGGTGCCTAGAACATCTCTCCTATAAGGAAAGGCTGCGAGACCTGGGGTTGTTTAGCCTGCAGAAGACTAAGGGTGACCTTATCAACACTTATAAGTACCTAAAGGGCAACTCTCAAGATGATGGGACCAGTTTTCTTTTTTTCTGTAGTGTCCAGATACAGGACAAGGAAACATTGGAAGTTCTGCTTGAACACAAGGGGAAACCTCTTTGCTGTTCAGGTGAGGGAGCCCTGGCACAGGCTGCCCAAGGAAAGGTGCAGAGTCTCCTTCTTCTTGAGGTTTCCAAACCCACCTGGACATGTTCCTGTGTGACCTGATGGAGGGGCATCTGCTTTAGGAGGGGATTGGACTGGATGATCTCTAGAGGCCCCTTCCAGTCCCTACCATTCTGTGATTCTATGATTCCATGATAGTTGCCTTTGGACAGAATGATGGGACCAGCCATGTTTTCTCCTTTTCCTCTGCATTTTGTTCTGCTTTGGTTTGTCATCTTCCTTCTTCTCTTAAGGGCCCCACCTCATCAATCTCAGATTGTGTTGGAGCCTCTAATCCAGTCATGCTGATGCTGCTGGTTGCCCTATATTTCCTCACCAGAATCAGCAGAGATGAGGACTGAGGAATTGTCAGTGTGCTGTAAAGAAGGGAGGAGCGGAAAGATGGTGTTTTCCATCAATTTTTCTCCTTCTAGCAGCTTTCTTCTAGACCTCATCAAAGCAGCAGTCAATGGTTATCAGCACTTTTGCCTGTGACTAGAAGCAGTCACCAGGTCTGTGCCCAGGCAGACCTGAGTAATTGCCTTGGTGCTCCCTTGCTAAGCAGCACTTGCAAGTTGCATACACCAGGGCCGCTCATGCCACCACAGGCTGCTGCACTATCAATTGCTTCATGCTGCAAGCTAGTACAAGATGGCATATACCAGGCTTGGTGACACACAGCACAAAGCATGCATGTCTCCCAGCACGCATAGGCTGGTTACTGAAGCCCAGTTCTTGTTTCACAACTAGTGACAGTGATACCTTTATGTCAAATAAATCTGGTGCCTGGTTTGAGTTTTGAGATCACAGTAAGTTGCAGAGGCCTAGGAAGAAAAATGTTGATTCATTTTGAGAGCAGTAAACAGCTGGCTTGACTGGTTAAGGTTAACCAGACCCTAGAGCCCCAGTGCCAGCCACTGAGCTCAGCTGTGGTTCATGGGGCTCCTCATTTTGTGGTCAAGCCCCTGACCCACAGCACAGGAGGCTTGGTACTGTGGGACAGATTTGGAGATGTTGCCTTGGGAAATCCCAAGCTTGCAGGGATTTACTAGGTGAGCTGGCAGTCCACAGCTAAACCAGCTCTTCCAGAGGTTACATGAGTTTGGCATCCTCCAACAGAACATTGCTTTACAGGACCAATCCTGGGCCAAGTCTACTTTAGCCCCTCTTTTGTAGTGCTAAATAATGATTTAAGTCTATCAAACTTTTTAAAGTTATCTTTGCAGGGAAGAGGGCTATAAATGTGCTGTTGTTTGTATTGTGTATTTTTCAGTTGAAGTCAAATGCTTTTACTCCAGCATTTGATATTAAACATACTTAACAAGGTGTTCCCTTTCTCTATCACATACTATGCTCTTTGCAGCACAGCCCCCTTACCTTCCTGCCAGCCCACAGGCCGACAACAGTGAGGACACCATCCCAAATGGCACTGGGGGAGAAACAGGGCTCTTATTAACCATGCTTGTGTTTCTCATTGCAAAGCTTGATATTACTGTTCCTTTTCTCCACTCCCAGTTTGAACATTTTCCTCTCACCCCAGCTTCAATACAAACCAGCATTGCTGGCACAAACCAGTCTCATTTAGATCAACAATCCTAAGGCACAATGCTGAGTTGAGAGGAATCAAGACTGAGCCTTGCAAGGAGTCCAAGTGTGCTGCTGCAGCAGAAGAATACCAAATGAAATTATTTAAGGAGACAAGATGTGTTCTGACAGGTGATCTGAGCTCAGGCAGTGAGTCAGACTCTCCTGTCACTGGGGAGACAGAGCACCATATGACCCAAATCAATGTTCTGGACTTTTTGATGTAGTTATTTGGATTATTAAGATGACTGGATTTGCCCATTGGAGTGTACAGGACAAAACATATGGTATTACACAAGCCAGCAAAGCAGTCAAGGGGCTGCTACATGAAGGGATTTGTGTGTAAACATAGCGGGGCAAAGCAAAAGCCATGCTCCTGTAAGTTAATTTAGCTGTGTCTGCTGTAATGACAAAGTAATTGTAGAAGCACAATTCAAGAGATTTATCTTTTTAATTAGTAAACTCCTGTGTCCTTCAAAAATCTCCTTTCAGAGCTACAGAGCCACCTGCGTCAAAGTGCAGTGGGGAGCCCTCGCTTACTCACGGCTCCTGTGCTCTGGCTCACCCCATGCTGCAGAACTGCCACAGCTCCAAGCAGATGGTCCCACATCAAACGTTTCCTTCCCATGTCATATAATATTAATTAATTGGAACATTGTTAGTGTGCATCATAATTTCCTTGGACATTTTCCTCATGTCAGTATATTTCCTTTCAGTGACACCTTAAATACATATACATATAAATCTATAGTGCCTGGCAGCAGAAGGCTCATAATGGTAATTTCAACTGAGAGGATTTTTGGGTTTTTTCCTGAGAAAACTCTGTGTGTTAGCAATGCTCCCTGAGCTTGTTATGCAGGAGCAAGACAAACTCCAGGAGCTCTGCCAAGAGCCAGAGCTCACCTCTACAAAAGACGAGTTGTTCCCAAGCAGTATGAACCAACTCTCACAGAGAAGGGAATGCTATCAGGGAGGCACTGTAAGTTACATACATGGGAAGCTAAGGGGGACACAGTCCATCTAAGCCCTATCCTGGACATCTTTTGTGACCCTGGATGTTTTTTTAATTGTGTGGGACCTGAGAGGAGATCAGACATGTTCACTCTCCACAACTACCTGAAAGGAAGATTTAGCAAGGTGGAAGTTGGTCTCTTCTCCCCAGTAATGAATGACAGGACTCAAGTTGCAACAGGGGAGGTTTAGATTAGACATTAGGTAGAACTTTTTCACTGAGGCGGTTATTAGATGCAGGGACAGGCTGCCCAGAGAGGTAGTGGAGTCCTCATCCATGGAGATATTATAAAGATGCATAGATAAGGTGCTGAGGGACATGGTTTAGTGTGAGGTGAGTGGTTGAACTTGATGATTTTAAAGTTCTTTTCCAACCAAAACGACTCAGTGGTTCCATGATTCTCTGTCCTACTGGAAGACAAGCCTAACAAAACCCTCAGATGCAGCACAGTATTATTGCATTTGCAAATAGCAGCCATATATTTTCTTAACCTGGAGTTATAAAAGAGTAAAGACCTGTGACCTCATCCTTGTGTTTCTGGCACGTGCCATTCCCAGGGTGCAGAGGGGCCTTGGTGAAGCCAGCAGGGACTCTATGTGCCTGTGGTGAAGCACTCAGCTTGGTGGATCTGTTATAAGAAGCTAACAACAGGGATGACTATAAAACTCAATACCAATGCAAAATTGCCTTGGTTAAAACGTGATAGTGTTATTTTCCTTCTTTTTAAGTACCAGGAGGGGAAGAATCATAGAAGAAGGAGCTCTACTATGCAAAAAGGACCAAAGATACCCCGCAAACGGTCTATGCCACGACAAAGCAGCACTCACCTGCCCCTGGGGAGCATGGGACATGGACATCTCATGTAAGGCACCTTTTGTCCCCATGCCTCAGCCCCTTGGGGAGACCTCAGGGCTGAGTTGATGTGTAGGTTCAGATTCAGCACATCTTAGCTGGTAGCTGAAGGGTGGCTTGGAAAGTGAGCAGCCACTGGCACTCCACAGCTCCTTGCATGGCAGGTCGAACTCCATTTCCCATGATGATGGGAAAAACATCTGTACTGGAAGGTGGGGAAAGGTGCTGGAGTGACTGAAGTGGGTACTTTAAGCTGGAGTGAAATGAGTGCTTTCCTGGTCTTCACCAGTTACCACTGTGCCTGTGTTCTCACCAACTGCAGCCAAAAATCAAACATTTGCAAATGCTTCCTGACACTAACACTTCCTCCAGGGCATTGCTGGAGGTGCCCTGCCAGTGCCAAACTGTTGAAAACACCTCGGGAGGCTGTTAGAGCAAAAGCACAGCTTCGGTGTTGCTGGCATTCAGACAGTTCCCCAACTGGCAGTGGGGAGAGCACAACAACCTATAAAGATGAAGACATAGCAGTAAAAAGAATATTCCTTAGTGAAAAATAACTTTCAGGGAAAATCTGTAAGTCTTGACACACACACAGACTGCAACACCAGAAATGCAAATGACAAATCAGTCCAGAACGGTCTTTTATTTTTCTTTTCACGGTATTTTTACTTGTGACTGAGATCTCCAGGCAAGCAGAACAAACAACATGAACACTTATGAAAAATGAGCATGTTAGAGTATGCTAGAAGAGAAGTATTATTTTTTAGGCAATGCAAGATTTTTCACTCCTGCTGAGTTTAGCACTGGTTTGAGCACAAGAGTTCCTCTAAAAGATGATCACACAGAGCTGCATCATAACAAAGGGTGAAAGAGCTAACCTGACCTCCCCTTCGGGAATCTCAAAGCCATTTACAAGAGGAGTGAGCAGTTGAATGGATGAATTAAATCTTGCATAACCTTTGGGAGGTGGAGACAGGCAACACTATTTTCCCATTTGGAAGGCAGCAATTAAAGCAGTAGCCTGTCACCAATGGTTTGTTTCAAAGGTGTCAACAAGCAGGAGCAGAGAAACCTAACTAACCTAACATGCCTCTTTCTCTCCACAGGGCACACAGTGAATCAAAGGCAACTAGCTCATACAAATCCAATTCCAGCAATTTTTTGGCTAATTTTGGATCATACTCTGAAACAGCACCAAGATGAGAAAAAGTTGAGCTCATAAATGCCCCTTTCAGTTTTTTTTAGTAAAGATTCTCTTCCAGGCCTGGGTGGGTAATGACAACTATGTATGAAGTGTCTGTAATAAATAGATCTGCTCCTTGGATGAAACCAGCTTGCCAGAGAAGTAGGAGCTGCTGCCCCGGGTGTGTCTGTGGTCCGACCACCCCTGTAACTTGTAGCTCTCCTGGTTGTTTGTCATGCTGCTTGCTTGTGTACCATCAGCACCAGCATAAGATCGTTCCCTAAATCACACGGGAGCACAACCTGAAGGTAGAAGTGCAAGAGCCACCCAGTGCCTTCATCAGCTTCTGTTCTGTGATACCAAAAGAGTATCATGGGTTTCTTCTTGGACTGAAATCCACAGATCTAATGTGGGAGGAGTTAAGCAGGGACAAAAAGAATAGACAGAGCCCAAGGCCATATTTCTTACCTGACAATCCTTTTGGATTATTTGTGCTATAAGAGTTTTTATTTTGTTCCTCTCCACCCGTTTTGACCTAGGTCATGGATCTGTCTTCCTTTAGAAACATGGCCAAGCTCAGTGCTATGCCTGAGTTAGACATAAACATCTCCTGTTTGATCACCAGCTATTTGAAACTAATTTGAGCTGCAGCCTATGAGGACTGTAGAAAGGCCTTAAAACCAGATGCTGCTTAAATCTGGCATGCTTTCCATCTGGATGGGAATCCAAACTTTGCCTTCTTTTTTTTTTCTTTTAATCTACTTAGATGGGACTTGCCCTAACAAAGTGCTGTTTTGGGGCAGTACCTTGCCTTATAGTTAACTCTAAGAAAGTCTCAGTGAGCAAATATTTATTTTAAATGTGAACTTCCTGGGGTCTCTGCACCTCTAGTACCTAGAAGGATTTGCAGTATACTAGATGACTGCATGACACAGAGAAAGGCCTTATTCATTACTTCCAAAAAGCCTATTAAAAATATCCCTTAAGAAGATAAGTTGCTTAGAAGGTGTCTGTCTAGCAAAAGATTAAACATATCTCAGATAGACAATATGTATCATGGTTAGACCAACCAGACACTGTCTCTTGTCTTCATAAACCTCAATCCACTATATAATTTCTCTTTTAATGTGCTCTACCTGGCTTCCTGCTGAGGATGATCTATGTGCTTTGTGGAAGCAGAAACTAATATTATTCTGAGGGAGAGAACAGGAAATAGAACTTAAGCTGATTGTTTAATTTTCATCCAGAAAATTCTGGAGACCTAGAAGCTTTTTTTTTTTTTTTTCAGAAGAAATTGTGGCTTTTTCTCTTTATTCTTACTGAGAATGTTATAAATATACCTCCTCTAAGCTATATTTTGCGTAAGGGGATATATCAAAGGACCCAATGAAACAAATTTGCTTCTGGGAAGGTCATATATAACTCCAGGAAAGTATGTGGAGATAAAATACACCTGTGGTTAAATTATCTGGGGAAGGGATTGATGTGCTTACCAAAATCAATGAAGCAGCCTTTCACAGTGGAAGAGGCTGTGATCTGCAGGCTGCTAAGTGAATGATGCTCAGTGAGGCAGAGGAACAACACTGCCAGGCTTCCCATTGCAGTTGCTTTTACATTGGCACCATACCAGGTGGGAACCAGAGAAATGTGGTGGTTGGTCCGTCCTCTGTGGCTTGCACCATCGTCCTCTCAGCTGTAAGCAGGCAGGATTCAATAAAATAGCAGTAAGGAGAGGCACTGGCGGTATTTCAGTGATTTGGCCAAGGTGACACAGGGGAGCAGCAGCAGAGCTCAGGTTGCCCAACTCTGACATCTGATTATAGGACTGAGGTTCAACACTGCAGGCCTCCAGGAGTTAAAAGTTATCACAGGCTTTAATGGCATTGTCAATAGTGCCTATCTCCTTCCTCATTCTTTTTTATCTGTATTGTTTAAAAAGACCAGATTATGAAAATAAACCCATTTCTCTGGGAAAGGAGCTCAAGCATGTGCAAAAGAAGAAAGAGAGAGGAACAGTAACTGCTCATGGTGCTTTAATTTATGTGCCAAGGCTAGAGACTTGTTTCCAGACTCTGTCTATGATCAATGGTGAGAAAATTTCCAGAAAATAAAAGATTCAGAACCCTCCTACTACCTATCTGCAACTAGAGAATGTGATCACCCTGCAGCAGCTCAGCTCCCACTTCTGTGCCATGCCTATAGGTCACATCTATTGTGCATACTGCATCTTCCTGGAAAGCCCCTTCCCTTCCTTTCCCTTCCCTTCCCTTCCCTTCCCTTCCCTTCCCTTCCCTTCCCTTCCCTTCCCTTCCCTTCCCTTCCCTTCCCTTCCCTTCCCTTCCCTTCCCTTCCCTTCCCTTCCCTTCCCTTCCCTTCCCTTCCCTTCCCTTCCCTTCCCTTCCCTTCCCTCTCCTTACACACAAAGCAGTCTCTGAGAATTTAGGGATTGGGATTTAGGTAGGATGCATCAGAGCATTCTGATCTATTCATCATTGTTATTCCTGTGTATCCTATCACTCCAGACCACCTGTGTCCTTACCAGACTGTAAAGAAAATCATAATTGTTTTGGCCACTGTGATTAAAGTACCTACACGAGTGAAAGCACATGCTCTTGCCAGTCCTGGTGCACATCTGTTGGATTTCTACACAGTCTCCATTTTAGGTGCTGTCTTTAACTTACCTCCCCCTTCATTGACATGGGGCAAGCAGGTCCCATTTGTAACAAATATTTCCACCCAGAGTCAGAAAGTTATCATACTAAGATTATTTTTCAGCCAAAAGTCTATTTTTTCGTTTTAGGGGGAGGGGGGGGGTGAGGAGTGAGGAAAAAGAGGCACCACAGAGACAGAGAATGATGGGCATCTGGCAGATAAGGGAAGCAGTGAAGTGGAAATGAAAGTTTCCATATCATTGCAAAGAGATAAATTCATGCACTGCACTAGGATGTCACAGGCTGTAATCATACAAAGAATCAAAGATACATAATAGCACCATTACTGGAAAATATGAGAAAGACTTGAAAGATAAGGTATCATCAAAAGTCTCTTACATTGAATATTTTGCCTCTGTTTTGTGCAAAAATAGGCAAGGAAATTGTTCTTTCTGCCCCCTATTATAGGTAAGTTATTGCCCTTTCTTCACATATCCTCTGGTTTAAAGCACAAATAAGATACCTAAGATACCTAAGATAAAACTGTATGACAAATGAAGCCATAAAACACCATAGCAAAAGTCCATTATTAGAAGAACATTCAGGTTTTCAAGGCTGAGAAACCAGATGCAGGGAAGTGACTGTGACAAAGTTATCCTTTCAGACTAGTAACCCTGTATGTGTGTACCCATTACAAAACAGAATTTCACTGCACCTTCACATAATTGTTTTGTCAAACCTTTGAAAGGATGGACACTGTGCAGCTGTGCAATGAACAGTATACTTGTTCTGGTTTTCTTTCTAGCCTTATCAAACAATGCATAGTCTGGTAAAATGCCCATATCAGTCATTAGGAAGCTCCTATGCAACCTCGAACATGTCTCAAGTCATGTCCTCTATTTTTATCCTGGCATTTTCTGCCCTTCTCCTTCCAGCACCCAAGAAACCTTGAAGAGCTGCATATGTGGGTCTGTTTTCCCCATTTTCCAGCCACAGAGCTGAAGCAGATAGCTGAAGCAACTTGCCCATATCTACCACAATTCTGACAGAAAGTTTCACGACTGAGAAAATTTTCAGGAAATTAATATGATTTGTTTTTTTCCAAATAGAAATGTTGGGGCAGCACTTTATGCCATGTAAAAAAAACCAAACATATGTATATGTATGTCCACATATGTGTAGCTCTGTGTGTGTAGGTGTCTCTAGTTACACATATGCTACAAATCCCACCTAAAAGCTGGCAAGTGGCGAGAGGTGAGCTTTTGGAATAGAGGACAGTAAATAAACAATATAATCCAGCAGCAAAAGTAGGAGATTATCTGTGTTCATAATCCCCCCACATTTAGTGAAATGCACTGAGCAGATCTACCTTCCACAGCAATAAAGCTCTTCTGTATTGTCAGGTTAGTGAATTAAGCTGTAGCTGAGAGTTATTAAAACATCTCTGACAGATTTACTAACTCCTGGGCTTCTTTTCGACAGACAATAAATGCTGAACAGGAATCTGCAGTATGAATCTTTCACTTTTGCTTCATGCCTTTCCAAAATTCAGACTTTTAAAGTAACTTAGGTCTCTGAATAAAAGTCATCTCTCTGATGTGCTGACTTTTAACCCTCAGACAAGATTTGTGATATCCTTGGGGTCACAAGAAGCTGAAATCACAAATGCTTGGCCAATAGCTCTTTCCTTTCCACACCAGTGATCCAGAGTCACTTCCTGACTTTAAAGACTCCTCTGTGAAACAGTGCTAGCAACCTGATGGAGAAGCCAGATGGCCAGCTGGGCCCTTCCAGCATTTCCCAGCTAAGGTAAGGACAAACCACATCCTTGAACCTTCATGCAGCTCAAGGTCTGTGATTCCTCCCTGAAGGGACAAAGCCAAGAGGGGAAAGCAGCAGGATGGTTCCCACAGACCATCTGCAGTCAAGACCTCAGATAGGAAACCAACTGATGCTGCAGACATCACCTGTGTCCCAGACATACCCTCAAGGCTCTGCTTTGGTGTCTGTGAAATACTACTGCAAAAAATGAATGCTTCCCCACAGCAAAAAATGCTGTAATGGATAAATAGTGAGGAAACAGTTAAAATCAAACAAAAGCTGGTGGTTTTGAATCTGGAAGTTAAATGGCAGCTAAGGAGAACGTTTAATTTCTGCTTTCTGTATTACAAAGAGCCCACATTATGAAAAATAGTCAGGGTTTGGCAATTGTTAGTTATAATTTAAGAAAGCCCAGATCTCTATTCAGACCCAAAGATTTCCTACAAGAATAAAGCCTGGAATGCTGGCTCTGGATGATACATGGTAAGTTATTTAGACGAAAATCCCTTGTGTGGCTCTAAAGGGAACACATTTAATACTATATGCCACACACTGCTGTGGGTTGGATGCATTTTCTTTGTTACACTTTGCACGAGGGCACTTCACAAACAAGTAGTTATCGGTGGAAAGTGATCCTCATGCACCCATGATGATTCTATGTCCTTATCACCTGTCTTGCTTTCCTGCCTCCCCCCTCAAAGGCTTAGCCAAATGCATCTTGGAGGACTGCTGTGGATTATCAAGGCAGTGACATTAAACTGCTTAGAGGCATCCCCAAGAGAAAAGCATGAGAAGTGTCAACTGCTGCTATTTTGGTGTCTTTGAAGGCACCAAAATGTGCCTTATTTGTGCTAACCTGAACTGTCACAGTATGACACTGTAATTCCATGACCTCATTCACTCTTTTGTTTCTCCCTGGGTTTGACTTCTGGGATGAAATCCTTAGTTGGAGTCTTTCCACTGGCCAGAGAAAGAATCTCCAGTGTCTGCTGTAATAACCTGTCACATAACATGATGCATAGGGATTGTACAGCCCAGATGAGCAAGAGACAAGCTGGCTGCATTACAGTAAAGCACTGAGCCCTCCATGGTGATGTAGCATATAGAAAAACCCTTGCCGTGCTGGAAACAGAGGAGCTGCTTCATCTATGCCTCCTATCTCCTTTATGCAGGAATTTATACAGCTTTTATGATCCTCTCTATTTTATTCAGTAATTTGAGCATTGCTGTCTAACTGTGTATAACTACACCCTCTTCAGAGCTTACCCTCACTTCAAAATAAATTTTGTTCTAGGGAAAAAAAGAGCTAAAGAGGGCGTTGTCAATGGATTGCAAATACACAGCCCTTAACTACAAACCGCCTGTGATAAAATGGAAAGTGATGCCATTGAAAACAAACTGTCTTCAATTTTTTAGCACTTTTCAGACTGAAAGACCTTACACACACTGCAAGAACTGCCAGCATCACTGCACTGAAGGTTGTGTCACCAGCACTTGTGTTATAAAGCCTCCTTTTCCCCAGGAGCCCACAGCTCAGCTGTGACATTTCCTCCAGGCTCAAGCTTCCTTTAAAAGTGCTAGCTAGGAAGTGATTTTATTTTCATTAGTTTTGACTATTTTTACAATATAAACAGGAAGGTGAGTATATGTAAATTATATTGTAAGGCAAAAATGAAAGGCACATGTTTTTCTCACTTTCTCACAGTTTAAAAGATTTGCATTTAAAATAGTATACCACAGTAGCTGATCACATGTAATGAGGTCTTGTCTTTAATCACTGGGTGGAAAAAAAAAAAAAGATAAAAGCCTGAAAGGCTGAGCACAATTCTGATCTCATGGATCTGACTTCAAATATTTGACTTAGTGGGGGCTTTCTTGGTAAATGAAATCAGAACCAGACCTATTGTCTGGCAGAAAAAGTGGTTCCGTAGCATATTTAACCTGCAGCCCTTAATTGGTCTAATGATTAAGTAGCACATTATTTTTAAGACACCCAAGCTCTCACAGATAAATCTCAGAGAGACATTATTTGATTTAAAATCAGCATTAGTGATTTGATGGCTAATGACTTGCTATTAAGTTCCACTGGCATGGAAACAGTACTACCTACTCCAGTAACAAAGCATCGCATATGAGTGTCTCATAGACTTTTAATTAAGATTATCAATCTTCTTTTCTGTCTTATTCTCTCTCACTCTCTCTCTTGCCCATATGTTAATCTGTATGTTGCTCTGGAAATAATTGGGCAAAGTCAGACCATCCTAAGGAAGCTGCTGTGATTTTCCATGAGGCTAAGGATCCACAGGGCTCAACTCACTTTTGAACAGGAGATGGGTGCTCCTATGAATGTTTTTCCCAGGCTGCACAACATCCTAGCCACGTGATGGGAAGCAAGGCATAAAGATAGAAGTGAAGGCAGATCCCCTTCCCCTCTAACCCTTCTTTGCTGCCCTCCAGCTCTGAGTCCCTGCATCTGGTGTCCATCTGTGCGAGTGGGCAGCCCCATCACCCTGTCCCGTGTCCTTTGGGGTGTGTGGCTATGTCCTGATCCCACCTGATGAACAAGCCTTGCAGATGTTGCTCTACAACCCCACCCACCACCCCTCAACCTCACAAGGTCACTCTGGTTGACTAGGACAGCATTGCTGAATCATGGTCACTCTACTGGGTGCTCCTGAAATGCCTCAGAAATCCTGCAAAGCAAAATACCTTCTGGTGTGTCCTGGTGGTTAAAAGACAAGGCAAGAGAAGCAGGACTTTTTTCTGTGTGTTTTGTGGATTTCTCACGTGTCTCTTTACCCTTCAGTCTTTTCTGCTGACAGATCACTTTCTCTCCCAGTTGCACTCACAGATACCTTTTGCAGAGAGAGAACAACAGATGTTTAAAGATTCATTGGTAAAACATATGTGCATTAGAATAGCATTAATGTGCAGTGAATCACTAGATGTTGTAAATTAAGAAGTGACTAAATGCAATATATGAGCAAGAACCATGCATTACAAAACATACTCTTTTCATTTATTTGGACAGTTGTAGTTCAGTTTTTAATTATTGATGGTAAAACTCCTTAATGTGCTAGTAAATGTGCTGTTTTATATTTAGTGAAAAACGAAGCCTTAGTAAAACAGGAAGTCATTACAGCACTGAGCTGTTAATTATTGTTTAGGGAAAGAGGGAAGACTACAAATTTTGTGCAGGTTGGTGAAGCATGAATCAGCTTGCTCCTACTGCAAGGAATAGCTGAATATCTTATGTGGTGCTGCAGATACAGACATTCTGCAGTCTTTGTTTTGGCACTGGCTTGACAACCAGCACCTGAAAACAGGCCTGAAGAGATGCATTTCAGAACTGTGAAAAGCTGCCAATAGCAGGGAAAAATCTGACTTGATTCAGCTTCCACTGCATTAAATGGGATTTTGATGAAGAGCTCACAATGTCCATGTTGGACCACTGAGAAAGTTAGCAACGTTTCTCTTGTGCTGTTTGGATAAGAAGTGTAGATTGCCTGCATTGAATCCAGTCAGGTTTAGCAGATGGACTGATGATGCTGCAACTGCTTCCTCCACATTTTGTGAGCGTGCATGGGACTCTGTGTGCTCAGTCATTGAGAGCACTGAGGAGAAGCAACAAGGTTTGTATCCCTTCTGTTGACTCATTCTTTCCTCAGGTAAGGGACAGAAAGGCAGGATGAAATGCTCACTTTGCAATGCTACCTAAAGATGTCACATTAAGATTTTTAGAAAACTGCTAACTTGGCCATCTGCTTGGATGAGTTTTTCACATGGTCTCTGTGATAGTATTTTTTCTACCTTACATCTTGCTATCTTTTGTTTATTTGCCAAGAGAGACCCTTTGGTTAATACAACAAATGGGTATTCACAAATGCCTGTAAAAAGAAAACCTGCTGACTCACATCACTGGTGCCTCTTTTATTGCCTTTTACAGACATGAGTTTTGACTTGCAGAATTACTTACAGAAATCAAAACATCATAAACACTATCAGTCAAAAAACCCCCAAAACTGGGTCCACATGGCACTCCTGGGTCTATTTAAAAAAAGAAAAAAAAACCAAAATCAAATCTCCAAAAATCATGTTAGATTTACTCAGCAATTGCAAATAGGACAGAATGCAAGTCTGATTGCAATGGAAGAAATTGGATGGTAGCTTTGGTCACAGGTTGTACAGCAAATAACTGCTAATGCTCAGAGCTACTGGGTCTAAAGCAAATCATGAACTAATGCATACTCTTGTAAGGAAAGAACATGCTTGTAAAAGGCATTTCCTCTTTGTGGAGGCTTCGTGAATGGGAACAAAAAGTTGTGTTCATGATATAAATTAGAAACAGTAAATAATTCAAGGCACTACCGTCCTGAGCATTCATATTAGAGGGAATGAATTCTGGCCCCGCAGGAAGCTATCCAGGGAGCTTAATCCACAGCACAAGTCTGCAGACAAAAAGGAGGTGTGCTCCCTCTCCTTCCCCTGGCACAGAGACAGGCCTGGGCTAGGGCCTGTAGAAGGACCTCGGGTTTGGAAGGTTTTGTGGGGATGGATGTCTGCTTACATACTCTGCTATTAACAGGCACCTTTCATCTCTTTGTTACCATATCAAACCAGGCTCTCATTGAAGGTAAAATAAAATGTTCCTTTGTGTACTTACCTGCTAGGCACAGAAGTTACCTGCCATAGCACAGTACTTGCCACAGCAAAGTTTGCCCTTCATTATTTCTTGATGTCTCAAATGAAAGGAGCTGGTCTGTTCACCCAAGCTGCTGATAGGGAGGTTTGCACACAAAGACAAATTGCTTTTCATTATTGGCACTGTCAGCTGGCAATTTCACCACCTAGTCCTTGGTCTGAATAGAAA
The DNA here is from genome assembly GCF_028858725.1 of Colius striatus. Taxonomy (NCBI): domain Eukaryota; kingdom Metazoa; phylum Chordata; class Aves; order Coliiformes; family Coliidae; genus Colius; species Colius striatus. The sequence goes on along the minus strand of NC_084760.1, from coordinate 68,379,044 downwards.
TTAAATATTTTTTTCCAAATATTCTGCTTTTTTTTTTCCCATGTGGATTTTAAGCAATTTAGGAGGGGCAGTACCTTGAAAGGGAGGGTGTCGTGTGAAATCAAGCAGTGATTGTTAAATATGTTAATTATTCATATCAGCTGTTGTTTTCCTAATATTTTCCTGCTCCATCAATGTCTCATGAATGACACTTCCTATACACAAAGGGAAAGCTGAACTGCAATGACTGAAGCCCCTTGGGTCAGCCTGAACATGTAGCTGGGCTATGCCCCTCTTGCATGGCTGGAACCCCACAAGCTGGCAGTGCCCTTGCCACACCACCCAAACATCCCTCCTCTGCTGAGGAGCGATTCAGCCCCTGAGGGTAGCACCTGCCCCAGCAGCAGCTCTCACTGTGTTTCCTGTAAAGGGTTTTGTCAAAGTTTGTGTTCTGCAAAGACTCCTGTCAGGACAAGAACAGCCTGGCTTCCCTCCTCACCCTGCTTTTCTGCTTTTGGGTATGCAGATGATGAGCCCTTTTGATCCTGGGACAGAGCTTAGAAAGCTCCGATGGTGCAAGAGAAAAAGGGATGTTCCCAAGGTTCTGTATTTAATCTATCAGCTCTGGGGACACAGTCTCTTGCATACCACATGTTTGCCTTCTCCTGGAGATCAAGGGGTCACATTAGAGAAAAACATGGTAAAATCTTACCTGTTTCAGCCCTCTCCAGAGTCACCATCTGGCAACCATAATTCATGGAGATGTAACACATCTGGAACATGTTCTTGAGTAATCATCTGGGGTCACATTGCAAAGCTTTCCTCAGGTTTGACAAAATCCATCATCACATAAAAGTCTGGCATCACTTTCCAACTGAAAGGCAAAGTAAAACCTGAGTGAGAGCACCTGGATTGGACAGGACTGTGACTATTAACCAAACTATACCTTTTTTAATTGTTTGTGCCACACTGAAGAGGTATTTAACTTGTAAGAGAGACATACTATGAGAAAAAAAGACATGACTCTGGTCTTATGTTATTTATGTTATCAAAGTAAGACACTTTAGCAGAGCCCAGTTAGGCCTTGTAGGATCACAAAGACAGGATTCATAGAAGAACCACTGCATGGAAGCTGGCATTGCTAGTGGTGAATTTGCTGTGGGAGCTGTCATGGGGGCTGCCTTCACAGATGAGAAGAGGTAGGGAAGTATTTGGCTGGAATGTATTCAGGAGGAGACACAATGACAAGGTTTCTTCCTTCATCATTACCTCTGCATCAGCTGAGTAGGCAGGGTGATGTCTGTGCCTCCTGCCGCTAGCGTGCAGAATCTAATTCATCAGCCTCACTGCAGATGGTGTCATCCCCCAGGACCTCAGTGAGCTTGTGATTGGTGCCAGCATCCTCTCTCGGGGAGAAGGGAAGGGAGCAGAAAGTCTGCAAGAAAGCAAGAAAATGCTTCTGACTTGGGATGTTGCAACCTGCTGCCATCCCTCTTTACCTGTCCTTCACACAGCTGGAAAGGGCAAAGCCAACGCTGCCATTCCCAAAGATGGGGAGGGCAGCTGGACTTTAAAAATAAAGTGAACTTTTAGACAGCTGCTGCTGTGCCTTCCTCAAAGCAACGAGGTGCTCCAGGAACTGAGTGTTAAGCTTGAGTGTTGCATCTGCCTCTCATATGCCAGGCCTTTGTCCTCTCTGGCAGCCTAAACAGTGGCTGTAACAGTACCAGGTTGTAGGAGAGCAAAGGGACCAGCACCAGTGAGCACTCCGTTGCTGGAGCTGAAACAGTGGTGGTGGTTCTGCTGCCTGATAATGGCCTGAGCACTGCCTGGAGAGGCAGGTGATTCCCCTTCATCATCACTGTATGACTTTTAAACACCCTTACAAGCAGGACTGGGAGTCAGTGGCCATGATAGAAACAAACACTGAGATAAGCAGAAAGTGGACAGTGTCAGGTAGATTTCCACGGGTCTAATGTAACCAGCAGATTTCAGGGTGTTGCAGAAGGCTGAGAGCACTGCAGGGAAGCAGCTCCCACCAGGGCTCTGCCAGCCTGCCAGGGACCTGCTCTTCCTTAGACACACACAGTTCATGCTGTTTGTAAGATTGATATAGTCACGAGCAAAGAAGTAGCCTCAAGTTTGCTTCCCTTATGGGGAAAAAGCACTGTGAAAAGAAAAATAAGAAAGTTTCATATAAGTTATTATATTTAGTTTTTTTTTTTTAAAAAAAGGGCATCTCATCCTTGTAAAGAAATATTTTCTCCGCCCCTTTCCCGCCTTCCAAAGGAATTAAATAGCTAGTAAGAAGTACCTTCCTTTTAAAAGGGACAATGAACACTTTGATTAAAAGGAGCTTTTAAGTATTTATATGATTACCTCTTTTGTCCCTCTGGCAGCATCTGTCTCGTTGACTGCTCAGCATCTGGCATGTGCTGCCTCATGTCAAGAAGGCCCTGATTTCTCATTCAGACAGGGGGTGGGTGAGGGAACAGACGTATGTATACATGGGGAGAGCTTTTGCCAAAAGGAATAAGGCCATTTCCCTGGCTGTCACTGCTGCTGGTTGTTTGGCCACAGTACTGCTGGAAAACAACACCCCTTTCTTCCCGTTGCAGCATGCTGTGTGTACCAGATGGCCGGCTTGTCGGGGTCAGCTCTCCATCAGAGCCCTTCTGTGTGCAGCGTGGCCAGGTGGGGCATCTGAGGTCAGTATTCTGGAAATTTCCTCATCTTGATGCTTTGTTTCCTGTACTTCCTGGCTTTCTTGGTTTTCCACAAATCACAAGGAGTAACACTGGGATATCCTAAACACTCATTTTTGGCCTAACAGTCAGCATTTTCCCTCCTGGGGCAGGAGAAGCAGCCTGAAGCAGACTGGCACGGGACTCTTGGGAAAATCCCAGCACACCATTTGCTGTACTCACATCCACTGCACACACAGCAGGAGATCTTTGGATTTTGCAGGATCAGCCTTATTTTGTGCATATTCATTTCTCTGAAACTATCTTTGGTAATACGGTCAGTGACTCACACAAACATTAGTCATACTTTGCACTGCATATAATTCCTTGCCTTGCAAAATTTCAGAGTGTTTCAAAGATGATTTAAAATATTCAACATTTCAGTGAAAAATCAAGCAGAATAGGTCCACTGAGGTGCTGGAGAATGTCCAGAGAGGTGAAGGGTCTAGAGAGGGTCTCTTCTCTTCAGTAATGAACAGTAAGACAGGAGGAAATGGGTTCAGCTTGTGCCAGTGGAGGTTTAGGTTGGACATTAGGAACAACTTTTTCACTGAGAGGGTCATTAAGCATTAAAACAGGCTGCCCAGGGAGATGGTAGAGTCACTATCCCTAGAGATATTCAAAAGACACATAGATGAGGTACTGAGGGATATGGTTTAGTTTAGTGATGGGCTTGGCAGTGTGAAGTTGGTGGTTGGACTTGATAATATTAAAGATCTTTTCCAACCATGATGATTCTGTGATTCGTTTCAAGTGTAGTGACTTAATAAATTCTGAGAGAGCAGCAGCTTGCCCAACTAAGACAGAGGTCAACTGTCAAGGCTGGATGATAGGCACACTCCTTCTGCATGGAGTCTTTTCCAAATTTCATTTTAAGATATGTGTCAGCAACCCTACTTAGAAGTCAGCAAAACAGTAAGAGAAACCTTTATTGACTCCTACTCCATCATCCCCTTGCTGATGAAGTTTTTCTTCCAAACTGAGAATAGCAATTCTACATGCTTCACCTCTGCCAAGTCCACGAGTGAAAAAAGCTGCTTGTTGTGGGGATGGTTGTGCCTTCTTGAGTCATCCTTCAATATTTGAAGTATACTTTTTCATTAATTGTCATTATTAAAGACTTACCTCTACTGGCTTCCTCAAGATTTAGGCAGAACCCTAAGTCACATGGTAAAATACAGTAGAATTATTTTGAGGGGCAAAAAGACTTTAATTTGCAGTTGGTTGTGGGACTCTTGTGGCCTGAAGGAATGGATAACTAATAAAGTAATGAGGCAAAGTAAGGCTGTTTTCTCTGGCCCAGTGTTGTGTGGCTCTTGCACGTAACAGGGGACCCATGTAACCTTGGTTGCATCTGTTGCAGTGCAGAGAAACACAACAGGCTAAGGAATCTTTTTGAACTCTCTTCTGTTTTCACACATCAGATCAATTAAGAAGCAACAGCCAGAGATGGCTTCTGAGCTTTGCACATGGTCCATGAGTGTGAAAGAAAATAGAAGGAAAAACCTGGAGGGTCTGGCTCATGAAGGAACAGGTGGCAAAGCTAATGTTTTTGGTGCCATTCATTAACTATGATGTAATGGATACTGCAGCTTGAGACCAATTTTTTAACTGTAAGTTTGCAAGAAATCTAAGGGTTCATTCTACTCTTTTACAGAGTAAAACTACTGAAAGCAAAAGGAAAAAAGTCTTGGGTCAGACTTGAAAGCCAGGTTAAAATCAAAAAGAGTTGTTCTTTTTTAGTATATTCTGGGTACATTTTGTCTGCATTTGACTTCTTTTCTTCTTGTATAGCACACTCAGATCATGTTTTTTCACACTTGTTTTCCAGATGACTAGAAGCATAAACTTCTGGTTTATATTAAAAAAGGAAGGTAGTAAGCCTAAGGCTTCAAGAAGCAGAACATGTTGTGGAGATCAGCAATAAGATACAAACAATTGGTAATATTGCATCAATGATTTAGATGTCTGCTCTCATTTTTCTTGCAGTATTAGAGAGCAGCAATCCACCCATCAGAACAAATAGCACAGCTGGAAAGCAAATAACAAAGTGATTTTATTTTACTGAGGTGAGGAACAGTCTCTCTGTTCAAATAATATGCAATCATTAGCCTTCCTCATTACAGTGCAACACAGGGAAGGATTAATTTAACCTAATTTTGCTCACTTAGAAATAATGTATCTGACCTAAGTTAGCTGCCTAATTCTTTCTGCAGTCGACAGAGGCAGTGCCAGACAGTGATTCATCCCACCTACCCTTCTACCTGGCTTAAAAGGGGATGAATCAGTCAGAGCTGCCTCCATCCTTTGCTGCTATCTACGGAGGCAGTGCAGACATTAACTGGGATGAGCGGCCTCCCTTCTGGCCAGGTACATTTGGGTGAGATAAAACCCTTTATGTGCTGGCTAAGCGGCCCTGGGTTCATGGGAACCTTTGTGAAGGTCATTGAGCCTCAGTATCTCCTACGACTAAAGAAGAAGTAGAAGGAGCCAGGAAAGCCCATTAGGCCACCTAATGGGTAGGCTAACGTGTCTGTCTGTGACACACTGGGCCAATTCTCTACATGTCTGGGAAACCGATCTGGATTCTGAAATGAAAAGTAAAATAAGCTTAGAAACATTTCCCAGAGAAAGCAGAAGCCACATTAGGCTGCAGGCCCAGAGATACAGCATTGCTGGTTAATATAGGCAAGCAGTGTCCTGACTGTCAAACCTCAATGGTGAATGATACCATCCTACTTACCTTCTTGATGTAAAGCACAATGTGGTCAGTACTTGTTCTCTGTGATTGAACTGTATGTACTTGTAACAGAAGTATTTCAATCTCCCTGTGCTGATCATTGCCCAACCCAGAGGAGCATAAAGTTGTGTATCCCCACTTTAAAAAAAAACAAACAAATCTCCAAGCTTATCTCATGTAACTGTGAGTGGTTTTATTGTTCATAAACACATCTAGGCTCCTTTTCTGTACAAGGTCTCAGTGGTATTGTATCATCTGACAGCTTATTGTGCATACTGCAAAACTAATGCTTTCTTCAGCAGCTTTAGGTGTCCTATTAGTCCAATATCCTTGAAAGCTAAAAAGGAAACACACAGGTTGCCTTCTGGTTATCCTTAATTATTACTAGGTTGTATTTCTACCAAATCTGTACCCCAAGGATGAGATTTACCACTGTTTACCCACATTTTACCACTCTTTGAGTGGTAAAAGGGATATTTATGAAAAGAGATATTTATAAAAGGGATATTTATGAAAACAGGTGCTCTTCTGGAGCAAGGACACACAATAGAATTGGTACCAAACTCTCTATGCTCTTCTGTGTAGAAAACAGTGCTCCAGTTGTACATTTGGGCTGCTGATGAACTTCATTGGCTTCTCCATTCCCATTAAAGTGGGATCAAATGGGATTATAGAGTGGCTCAAATCAACAGTAGTTTACTCCATTTTACTAATTTATCTGCTAAGTGCACCTCTGGAAAATTCTTAGACAAATACAAGGTAGACTTTTTTCCTGTTTCCACCAGTCTTTGGATTGAAAGCAAGTTACTGAGTGAAAAGAACAGCAGCAGGTAAGAAAAAGAAAATAAAATCAGTCTTCAAAAGATGTAGAGGAAATAATGGAGAAATAAAACAAGGTGGTTGCGGAGATCAAGACGTGAATCCATGGACTGGGATTAGATTACTGGAAGGAAGATCATATAAAAGATACACAGATGAGTGGATGCATGAAAACTGCAAAGTAAGGAATGTCCATGGAAAGAATGAATTGACATAAGGACTTTATATGCAGATATATAAGAAGCTCATCTTACAAAGCAAAAGGTGTAAGTAGGAGTGAAAGTTAATACCACCATGCTCCTTGGTTTGTGAGACTGATCTGGAATGAAGAAAACAGGAGGAACTTCCACCACTGATGTCAAACCTCACTCTAAGCAGGTCTCAGAAGGAAGTTTAATACCAGTAGTTGATAAGAAACTATAAAGATACCCAGAACAGGCCAAACCAAAGTGTGCTTTGGAAAAGTGTTGTTAGTTTACAAGGAAATATGGTGTCTACCCAGTTTGACCCTTACTAAGTGGAACACAAATGAATAACTGACTTGCTTTTGGAACTATATCTCCTCCAGAAAGGCATTAGTTAACCGACTAGATGCTTTAGGGTGTAGCATCAGATTCTCTTTGGTGACCATTACCCTGTTGCTAATAAAGAAGAGCTTTTTAATGCATTTCATGGGCTACTTTAATTCACGGTCATAATATTTTCCAGCGTGATTCATGTACTGGCACATGACACTGGAATCCCAGAGCAGCAAGTGTTGCTTGTCTTGAGTTAGGGCTGACTCTCGTGAAGAGATCAGAGCTTGGACAGCAGGGAACAGGCAGCCTTTCACTTGCATAATGGCAGTGTGGGGATGGGGTGAAGAACAGGGTGACACTGTTTGGAAGAAATCTCTGTTTAAAAGAATAAATGAGCATTATGGAAGATGACTTTTTGCAGGATAAGAGGCATAAAGTGTACAGAAGCTTTCAGCAGAGAAAAGAGCAAAGCTCCTGTCCCAGGCACCCACCCACAACTGCTGGCAGGAGTCCTGGTGTGGTGACCCCATCCTTGGAGCAAGCACAGGATGGGCTGAGTGGTAATGAAGGGCAACACAAGCAGTGGACTCTGACAAAGCTCATTCACTTTGTGGACTGGTTATCTGCAACTTCAAAACAAGTACAGCTTGGAAATTATGAAAGTAATATAGTCCTATTTCAAGATGATGTGACGGATGTAAACAGTGTATGCTGCCTTTAGGAATTTGCCAAAACTTTAATGTAAACTGTAACAATTTCAGGCTTCTTAAAAAGAGAAGTTTTTTCCTTTTTTTTTTCTTTTCCATTTTGTTTTCCTCTAATATTCTGGATTCTAGTCCTGTGATAATTGAAATGTAAATACTTGCAAAGGCTACAAGTTTCAAAGCTCCTAATTCTGCTCTCACTAAAGTCTGGCACACATGACAGTAGTTTTGCCAACTCATTAGCTCCCTCAACCGAGGGTGTTACTCTCCCATCTCTCCTCACTATCATGCCAAAAGCTAATGCAAACACAAGTCCTCCAGCAAAAACATTTTTGACATGTCAAGACTAAATTCTGGGAACCTATTTAAACTCTACCTGAAAAGGACTGCTTGTACCTGTGTGTGCATTTGTCTGTGTGTGGGGATGCACACAGGAGGGAGGCCTGAACAAGGCTTTCTGCTGACTTTGTCAGTTCATCAACATGTGCTGTTCCATAACTGAGAGCCAGTCCAGGCCTGCATTCACATGCAATTTAGCTTTGTGGAGTTTAGATACTAAATACAGATCTACCTTTTGGGATTGTCTGTAATCTGTATTCACATCTGCTATTATTAAACCAGAACCCAATTCTGCAGTCCCTCTGTGGGAAGCAGAAGTGTGCCTGAGAAGGCAAGTGAAGGTAGCATGGATACTTTACGGCAGCATGAGCAAAGGGGGCAGAAATGGTTTGCAGTGACAGCTCAGCCACCTGCTTCCTTTACTCATTAACATATAATGTTAAACACTGAGGTCCTAATGCTGAGTCTGGAGTGAAAATGGGGAATGCACAGGCACCTTTAGATTATGAAAAATGTCTTCCACACTTTTTAGATCTTGGTTTATCTCTTCAGGAAACACTGAATGTGGCAGTAGGAAAGCAGAGTTAAAAAAGTAAAATGGGAAACATTCTGTATCTCCCTGGTAACCACACAAGCTTTGAAAAAAGCATCATGAGAATAAGTGACCTTTTGTTACTCCTTAGCCAGAAGTTAAATTTGGAAAATAACAGGGCATCCGGCAAGGATGGGATAGGAGGCAGAAAGGCTTTCTGCATTCTGCCCTGGTTTTGTCCTTTCTTCACCTTTTCTCCTTTGTGTTTACATGAAGAGGATATTGATTCCAGAAGTGACAAAGACAAGATAAGTCAAACCTTCTCTTTGTTTTTATGCAGGGAGGAGGTTACCCTTGTTTCAAATCTCATGCTGCTGGCTTACTCTCCTTCTCCTTGTGCTGCCTGGGAAGTCAGAGTTAGCTGTGGATTGCATTTACACTAATGACTGTTTTTCTCCCCCTGCCTTCCCTCTCCAAGCTTACTAAGCTTTTTCTTTCAGCATGACTGATGAACCATGAATGCAAATAGGCCTGAAATTTTTTCCCCCTTTCATTTTTATTTTGCCACTTTTAGAAGTTACTGAAGAAAATAGTGTCATTCTGTTCCAGAAGAGCTTTTATACCAAGCTGACACTGTACATTTAAATATGTATTGCTTCCTCTATCATTTGCATTTTAATGTTCAAAACCAATAATCATGAAGTCTTGTGTGAAAATGTAAAATAATAAGGATAGGAAGAAACTTGAATCTGATTCTAAACCTCACTGAATTACACCTAGAGGTGGCAACTCACTGAGAGACTCCTCTAAGAAATTTATTTAGATGAACATGAACATGACAGGGGCTGCGCTGAATCCCTCTGGGTGTTTTGTACTCTTCCCTTTAGATACTGAGTCGGCACAGCCTTGCAGGCTTTTTCCTATGCAGCTGGTGCCCTGGCAATGTGTCTTAGCTCTGCTGTGGAAGAGCCACCCTCTAGGCACGCTGAGAGTACAGACTCTGCAGTCATTTGTTATTTGGCCAATTAATATCCATAGAATTAATCTGGTGACATTTCATCTATATGTAGCCATATACCCAAAGCTGGTCTGAAAACAGCACGTGTGGCTAACATTGCAAAAACAAATGCCATCCAAAGAACCTTTTGTGTTCTGCTTCATTATTGCCATCATTTAACTCCACAGCATAGAAGAGCAGAATATCCAAATTGGAATTTAGCCTGCGACCTTCAGAATTTTGTCTTATGCGCAGTCACCTACTTACAAGAAATTGGTCTTCTGGAGGTAGTGTGAAATGTAAGAAAAATGTTTTTCTGTGCTTCTGTTGAATAGTCTCAGTAGGGGAAGGCTTAGTTTTGAAGAAGTAATTATTGGTGGTCCATTTCTAGTACAATATTTTTGCCTCCAGTTCATTCTACTTTTTTCTTTATTTTCAGGAGAGAAAGAAATCCAGCTATAAAAGCAAAATACATTCCTTGTATCACAGCTGTCATGAATGTAAATTCCCTCTTGTATCCTTACCACACAGTGTGTCTTCACTGTAACATTTTGCTCCTTTTATAATTGTCAAGCTTTGAAAAACAAGGTATTAAGTATTTGAGGTGTAAACATGACGAGGTAGTTTTCTTCTCAGTCTTTGGATAGAACCAGAAAAAAAGTGCAGAAGATAGCATAATAACCAATATGAATGTTTGCTTGGAGCTGGGACAAAGCTCAAGACATTTCTGAGCTTTACATTTCTGGACATTTACATATGACTGCTTACTCGTGGCTCCAGCTGGGAAAATGATCTGGAAATACTGCAAGAAGTTTATTTTCTGCTTCTGAATGAAGACAGAAAGACAGGAAATCATAGAAGAATATCTGTTATATCAGCTTTCCTTCCATAACTTGACCAGATAAATAATTAAAAACTGAGATAAATGCCTGAGCAATCCAAGAGTCATCCATTCCTCATACACTCTCAAGTAAACTGTTTAACGGGTTCTCTGCCTGCTTTAGCCTGTTTTCCTTCCAGGCTTTCCTCTAGGTCACAGATCAACACTTTCACCAAGACCAGGCTCTGTATAAAGCTAAACAGACCTTGCCCTAGCTATGAGTGATCTATTTTCCCTCTCTCTCCCTTTCATATTAGTAATGATGCAATTGGTTTCAGGAAAAGATGAAAGAGGAGAGCAAGTAAGGGAAGGCATGAACAGTTTGAATAAGAAAGATAAGATATCTGAAATTTCCCCTGCTTTAAATCTACGGATTTACTTTTCTACCCTTTGTATTGCTTTTCATTTCCAGTAAGGTTTCTCAGACATTTCTAATTATAACAAATTAAATTAAGCCTCCATATTTACTGCTAACAAGATGTTATCTTCACCTTTCTTAGAAGCTTGTTTTCGGTTGTGGTGTTGACATGGCTTTGCCACCGGCACAGAAACATTTCCTGCACAGACACAAATTGCTAAAGCTCCCTGTTTCCTGGCTCAGTGTGACAGACTGCTCAGTGTCTCATGTTTAGGTAACAGGATTAAATGCACAGATCCATCAGAGGGGCTGAGTGTCAGCTGAGAGCAATCTGGGCCGAAAGGAAGGTATAGCTGGAGCAGGGTGTTGGGCTCGGTGCTGTGACCTCAGGTACCCTGCTGGAATTTATCCCTGGGATGCACAAACCTGGCCGCCTCCTGCCTCATCCACACTATCTGGAGGTACATCTCACCTTGCCCACAGCACAGTGCTGGCCTGGTTCCTGCCCTGTGCCCACAGAACAGTCTCTTGCACTGGAAGAGAAGCTGAGGGAGAGGTCTGAGCTCACAGAGTGAGGCAAGCAGGCATCTGTGAATGGGATTCGCGAAAGCCAACACAATGATTAGGCATTGCCTAAAATAGATGATATCAAACAAAATGCTAAGGAATGGAAGTGGATCTGGTACAAAACTTACTCGAGAGCTAGATCTGCCCTTTCTTGCAGAAAGTGGCAGTGGTTGTCTCCCAGTGAAGCACTCTCTCCAGGAACAATCATTTGCTTCTGAAGTCCACAACATGGTGGGTCTTACTTTTCCAAGGTAACTCATGTCTGATCTCACTGCTCACAAGGATGGGATGTTTTCAGGATCTCTCCCTGAAGCTGTATTAGTCTACACTGGGTTTCGTATACCCATAAGACCAGGCAGCAACTCTTCCATGTGCATGGTGGGTCCCTGGACAGGTTCATGGGAGGAAAGCTACTACCATAGGGCCTTCAGTGTCATATAACTCAGAGCCATGACCATGCACTGCTCTGGAAGTGAGGATATACTTATCCAAGGTCCTCATCTTATGTGGCCAAAGAGAGTGATCATTCCATGATAACTTTGGCCTCCTGAAAGTGTGCCAAAACAATTGGGAACCAGTATTGAGACATAGGGCAGCTTTTGAGACTCTAGCTTTGGGATGTAGATGGTGGAAACTTCCATGAGATACACAAACCCTGCTTGGGAGCCTAGGCTCAGACACTGCAAGAGCACACCTGAATTGAACCATCACATAACCCTTTTGTTGGAGACAGAGCCCCTGCCTTGCTTTCTACCTTCTTTTCAGGGGCTGGAAAAACATTATTTGACTTTCCACAGTTTCCATAAAATACTTTGAGATATTAGGTATTTATGGAATATTTCTGTCTCACATGTCAGTCTACACTGAACTTCCACCTCTCTGTAGAATATGGACACTATAGCATATTCTTAAGCCCAAAAGTGAAGTGCTGCTGAAAAGGCTTATTAAGAGAGCTACCTCTGTAAATTCTGTGCCTGACTCAAAGCTATCAATAATCAGTGGAGAGTTTGCTGATGTGGTTCTTAGTGTTTTGATCTAGCCTTTCAAGAGAGCTGGTAGGAAATTGTACACCTGAAGATGTGCCTGCCGGGGCAAATTCAGCAGTTAGACACACATGTGCATACATCCTTATCTGTCATGAGTAGGAAGTTATTCTGTGTATCTAGGAACCTGAACTTCCTTATTCACTGCCTGTGAATGCTTCTGTCTGCATGGAATTTGATTACAGTCAGTGTAAGACTGAAATGATCCAATATGTGTGGAGAATAAAGAGAGGGCCTAGGAGAAACCACAAGTGTCTGGGGCTCAGCTGTGAATAGTCCGACGAGTCATTCAGAGATAGGAAGTCTTGCCCCATCTCCAATATAGAAGGGAGGAGAGGAAATTAAGTATTTTTAGGCTTTAAGGATGTCGCCTTATTGCAGAGGGTTGACGTATATGAATGTTGACTCTGTACAGGGCAGAAGTCTTCTCTGCAGTTTCTAATTGCTGTTCTGTTTGCTACTATAAGAAAAATGAGACTTGCACAATACTTTTTCACATTCTCCTTGTGACTATCGTTCTCGTTCCTGTTTTTTTTTTGTATATGCAAGATATACAAAACCAAAAAAGCTGGTGTTATTTATATGATCCTCAGGCTGCTGGCTATAGTTTATCCGTTTCCTTCCATGACATTTCCACTGAATTTGAAGATGATTCAAGAAGCATTATTCTGTTTCATCACTGTGGCTACACTCAAGCAAGACCCCTTAGCTGGTTTCTAATCCCCCAGGTCATGGACACTGCCCCAATTGTCTTTGAGAGGGAGAAAGTATGTGAACAAATGTATTATGTGCTGTTGCTGTCTGATTGATAGAGTTCCAGGAATAAAATGTGAGAGGATTATTAAGTTAGTAACTGACGGATTTGATTCAGATACCCTTCCCTGCATAAAGCAGCACAACAAGTATCAGGGAGGATTTCTGTGTAATAAGGTGTTTCTCAGTATGAGCCAAGACTGCAGATCTTTCTGTGCAAATTGTATTTATCTTCTTTGAGGTTACACATACAGGATCAAAATCTGATCCTCAGGGGAAATCCATCTGGTAAAAAACACACGTCACTCTGCAGTAATGCAATTATGAAGGAGGTCTAAACAGGCCCAAATAGAGTAATTTAGAAAACTTCTATTGCAATTTTAGACATTGTATCTTCAGCTTTCCTTTAAATTCGGCTTACATTTTCCAGTTAGGAGTCAGATTGTACTGGAAACAAAGCAGAATCTTTTCTTAAAAAATGAAACAATGCCATATCTCACACTCCAGTATTTTGAAGGCTCCCCATCCTCGAGTATTTTATCCTATGCTGGTAGATATAGCACAACAGATGCTCAGTAACAAGTTGGAGATTCAAGGATTCTGTCTTTTTAGTGAATAGTATTTCATTCTTAACCAAATTTATTTTTAAACCACTATGAACAAAATACAGTGATTAATTAGTAATTAATAAAATTACAGTGATGAATTAATAGGATTTCAAGAAAGCACTTAAGCATGATTTTGAGCACATCAGTTCTTCTGACCATTGCAGCTCCTGTGCAATATGTCTACACATTTATAAGATACAGAATTTGGGTAGTTTTTTTCCATGATTAATGCAGAAGTCTAGCTATTCTGTAATAATTATTATATGCAATAGTGAAACAATCATTGCATTCCTGCTACGTAATGCACTCTATCAGCTCTAATTAAACTTAGCCACCACATTAGTGAATATCATTATATTGGTTTTAAGGCAGCAATACTATCTAGTGAAAAAAAGATTATTACATGGCTTTAGAGAGCTGGCATACCAAATGTGCCACTGGGTTGCTGCTTGACCTTAGGTGATTCATTTAAAGCTTCTGGGCCAATTTTTGCCCCACTGGCCAAGTGAGAAACATGGTATCCTTTGTACAGCACTCTGCATTACATGAATTACAAATCTCCTGTTTGAGTACTCTGTGTAAATGAATTAATAGAGACACAGAGAAGCTGTGTCCAAAAATCACAAAATGAGACAGTGTCAGTTCCTGGAATAGGGCTCCCCAGATGCTCAGGAACTTCAGTAAGAAAATAATTTTCCACAAATTAGAAGAACATTCACTGTTACTTTGTGCTGTTTGGGAGCAGGCTGCACATCCTGTGCAGGAGCACGCTCCTGGTACTCAGGTGCCCATGTGGAGGTATGGCCTTGTGTGTTCATTTGATGCATCAAGAAGAGTGTGGCCAGCAGGTCAAGGGAGGTTCTTCTCCCTCTCTACTCTGCCCTGGTGAGGCCTCATCTGGAGTCCTGTGTCCAGTTCTGAGCTCCTCAGCTCAAGAGGGACAGAGAACTTCTGGAGAGAGTCCAGCGCAGGGCCACCAAGATGGTCAGGGGAATGGAGCATCTTTCATATGAGGAACTGGGGAACTGCGGGAACTGGGGCTGTTTAGTCTGGAGAAGAGGAGACTGAGGGGAGATCTTATTCACACTTATAAAGATCTAAAGGGTAGGTGAGAGGAGATTGGGACATCCCTTTTTTCTATAGCAGCTAGCAACAGGACAAGGGGTAATGGGATGAAGCTGGAACACAAAAAGTTCCACTTAAATATAAGAAAACACTCTTTCACCATTCAGGTGAGGGAGCCCTGGCACAGGCTGCCCAGAGGGGTTGTGGAGTGTCCTTGCTTGGAGGTCTTCAAGACCCGCCTGGACATGTTCCTCTGCGACCTGATCTAGGTGAACCTGCTTCTGCAGGGGGGTTGGACTAGGTGGTCTCTGATGGTCTCTAAAGGTCCCTTCCAAACCAGCTGGATATAAGGATCATTGACATTCATTGACATTGGTGCTTGCAAGGAGTGTTACAACCTGGTTAGGGGTTGCATTAAACTGGTCATTTACTACTACTAATTGGTTGTGATGACAGAAGAGCAGCATAGAAATGTTGACTTATCAGAAATACAGAGCCGTAAACTTCAAGTTATGAAAAAATGCCCATCACATGTGAAATAGTTCATGGAAAAATAACATGAAATCTTTGTTCATTAGTTTAAGATTACATATGTCAGACTTTTTCCCCTTATTTACAGTAGCTTAGCTCTCAAATAGCCGTTAAACTCATACCACCAGTGTGAAACTGCAATGAGTTTATGCCTCCAGTCTCAGGGGTATTATCAGTGTGGATGATTGCAAGTTGCAACATGAAGTTGCAATCTTTTCCGATTTAACCTCTAGTGATTTGAAATGATTCATTCATCATGTTGGCTCAGTCCCTGGTTTCTTCTGAAAGAAGAACATGCCAAAACAGAGGGTCATGTGAATATCTGTTTACTTTCAAACACTGGATGTCATATTTTTCCAGTAAGCTGAAAGCTTTACCCAGTTCTGACTGATTCCCAAACTGGCTACCTGTGCTCCAGACTGAACCTGTGAAATGCAGCTAGTAACATCATCATAGTTATTATTAGATGTTATTAATATTCATATTTTGCATAAAGTAGCTGTCACCAGTCAGAGGTGGCCAAAGACACTGATCTGAGACAAATTTCAGGTAGATAATCCCACTGCCCAGCCCTCCTTGCTGGACTTCATATAAATAGGTTTGTACCACAAGATGTACAACCAGCAGGCTAAACATCAGGATATACTTTTTTCATGGAGCAACATGCCTAAGCCTCAGCCTTGATCTTGGGAGTTGATTTCCATGCTGATGATTAAGTTCTGCCTTGGTGTCCTGTCAGTCTGTTCTCTCAAGTGGGCCACAAGCCTGCTCCTGGGCATAGGACACAAGCTCTGGATGGGCACCTTGTGTGACGTGGGCTGCAAGTGCTCTGAATGCAGGAAAGGGTTTCCTTCTGTCCCCTCTACTTCCACAGGCTGAGTTGGCACCATGGGCAAGTAACTGTGCCAATTATCTATGGCAACTGCTGACAGGCTAATGGAGAATCCAAGGGAGCGAACTCAGGGAAAACCACAAGAATTTGTGGATCACCTTATATCTCCCTGCACCTGCTATACTGATACAGCAACATATCTCCATACAGCTCTGCCCTCTGCCTCCTTCAGCAAGTTCATGTGTTTGTTGCCACCACATCCATCAATGGTCTCTACCAGCCTTCACAGTCAAGGTTTTTGAAGCTTCCGCTCAGAAGTAAGTGTTCATTTGCTGACCTGTACATATTTGACTAGTGTTCATGAGCAGCTTTGCCTCAACTTTAGCTTGGTTTCCTAAGAAAAGACAAATGAGTTTTTAGCACTCATCTACCTATCTGTGTCTAACTGCCTGTCTATCTATACAGGTGCCTATTACTTACTCTCCCAATAAACTTTTAACCCTCTTAGACTTTTTTTCAGCTACATTTGAGAGGTATTAGAAATAGCTCTAAGATGTTAAGTTCCTAAAGGTATTGTGAAAACCAGTGGGAGAGTGCACAAGCAAGGTGAATAAAGACCCACTAGTGTCACATAGTTGTAACTGGGACTTTCATCCCTCCAGTTGAGCAGCTATCACCTGGCCCAGCAGCACGTGTGTTTGTGCCACAAGGATAGCATCAACAGAACTGCTGCCACCACTGTGTGCTGGCTCTCACCCAGTCAAGAGCCCTAGCTGGGAGAAGGGAAACTTTGGGAATGGAGGACGAACTGGGGAGTATAGGAAATGGGTGGAATTTAAGAAAATGTAGGACAAAAATCTCTAGAAACTGGTATAAAAGCCTTTTCTTGTTCCTCTGTGCAGAAGGCAATCTGACAATTGTTACACATATTTCATTTCAAGCTAGTAGAATGAATTGCATTAGCCCATTAGATAGCAAACTGTGATTGTCTAATGGTTTATCTATAGCCCTGAAATCTAGATGTTATTTTCTGGTAATTCTTTCCTTGCTAGTACCAAAATTGCAGTTTCATGTGTATGTACAGGATGCCCAGGTACTTTATATATAACTAAAGGTGAATTCAATTATTTTTCTTCCTAAAATGTAAACTTTGTTTGTCCCTAAGACACATAGTTGATGCACAGGTGCCTCATATGCTCATACAGTTCCAGCAAATGGAAATACATTCACAGACAGTCTAGTCTTGACAATGCCATGAGCAGGTCACAAGCAAATTATACAACAGACATTTTTATTTAATGGATCCTGGTTCTGGAAATAGTGTGTAGGTGCTGAGAGAGTCCTCTGGTCTCCAGCCTTTCCTAAAGCATTGAAAACATTGATGAAATCATACAGCACATCTACATTATTTTCTTTGTTTTTCCAGAGAAAACTGAGGCACAAAAAAAGGACCCTTGAGCAAGACAACATTTAGTAACATTGGGCTTCAAAATTCACTTGTGAAGATCCTACTGTTTACCCTTAACTCTGAGATCATCCTTCCATGATTAAGGAACTGTTTCATCCCAGATCTGCAGGGACTGAGAGAAACAGTCTGATATTAAAATTTCAGCTGTGACTGCAGCCTGAATTGGCCACAGTTTCTCGTGCTAGAGGTCAGGAGTTTGACAGGTTCCTGCTGTATAAATCCCACAGCAGTGCACAAGCAAAAACCAGATGATTTCCATCAACTTCTTATAATTGTAAACAAAAGACAATGAGAAACATCAGGGAGTCACATTTCACTGGAGCATGGAGACAGTGGGGGGCATAATTAGCATTAGAATCACATCTGCATCAAATTGAAAATTAGTAAAAATAAAGAAAACTCTTCACTTCGTCACTTCTCAGATGAAAAGCAGCAATTCTTCTATGCATAGCATTTTTTATTAAAATTGCTTTCTTACTACTTGCAAGATCTAAATAAAAGATCCATAAAAATAGACAATTCATTTTTCCAACCATCTGAGGGTATGTTCCCCACATGTGCTATTCATGCTTTTAACAAAGAAGGATGGATAGATACCTAATTGTTTCTAGATTATTCATCTTTCTTGAGTAGCCAGATCAGCTTTTTTTGCTCCTTTCTATTAGATTATGGTGCCTTTAAGAAAAATGACACAGGCACAAGTCACATCTCAGAGAGATGTGAGGGAAGGCAGGAATTTGCAGATGTCCTGTTTGTCTTCTGCCCTTTGACACCCAGACGGATTGAGCAAGGTTTAGATGTCTGCACCAAATTGCTTTTGGGGGGTAGGTCCTGCACAGATCACTGCCCTGGGATTTGGGGTTCCAGGAACAATTCTGCCTCTGCCACTGGCTCATGGGTGACCGTGGGAAAAAACTTCAATGCTCCAATCGTGTTTTCCCTCAACTGTAAAATAAGATCAATTATGCCAAAGTCCTCTATGAGTATTGTGGAAGAGAAGCCGTTGGAAAAGCTCCCTATGCATTACCACTTCCGGGAATGGTGAGTGGCAGAGGGGAGTGAAGTCTGTGCAGATGCTCCAGCCTCCTTTGTCAAAGGTATCTTGATGCCTAGATGACATGCAGAGCGCCTGCTTGGGAGCATCCATCGTAGACACATACTTAAATTGTTGATCCCCTATCC
This sequence comes from Colius striatus, assembly GCF_028858725.1. Classification (NCBI taxonomy): domain Eukaryota; kingdom Metazoa; phylum Chordata; class Aves; order Coliiformes; family Coliidae; genus Colius; species Colius striatus. The sequence continues at coordinate 68,360,385 of NC_084760.1, read as the reverse complement.
CTTTTGGAGGCTCCTAAGATAGCTGACTGGGAGATTGTGAAGTCCTGTCAGGACAGCACTGACAGATCTCAGAGGACTGGTGAAACAGTCATTTGTTTGCATTTTGTTAAAGACCCTGCATCATGGGCAGTGACTCATTTTGCTAAAGACCCCACATCAGGGGCAGTGATTCTTTTCATTAAAGACCCTGTGCTAGGGGCAGTGACTATGGCCAGAGGAGGTTGTGTCCTGTGTGAGGGACCCCATATTCACAGCAGCTGTAACTGTGGGGAAGAACCCACGACAAAGAAGCTCATTAAAATTACGCCCAGAAGAGGTCTTGTCCCAAGGGAGGGACCCTGTGTCTGCATAAGCTGTAACTGTTGGATAGAACCCACACCAGAGATATTCACTAAGGACTGCATCCCATGTAAGGGATCCTGTATCAGCAGAAGCCACAGCTGTTGGGAGCAATCCACACCAGAGAAGTTCATTAAGGTCTGTGTCCCAGGGGAGGAACCCCGTACTGGAGCAGGGGGAGAATGCCAGGAGACATCCTCATCTGAGAAGAAGCAGCAGAGCCCATCTGTGAGAGACTGACCACATCCCCCACTCCCTGCCCCCCTGAGCCGTTGAGGGGGGAGGAGGTAGAGATATCGGGAGCAGTGAGCTGGGCCTGGGAAGAAAGGAGGGATGGGGGAGGGAGATCTTAAAGCGCTGGTTGTAATTTTCTCATCATCCTACTCCCTTTTTGCTTTTTGTTCTGTTCTGTTTCTTGTAGGTAGCAGAATAAACTTTCCTCCTTTCCTCTCTAAGTTGAGTTTTGCCTGGAACCATAATTGGCAGTGAGCCCTCCCTGCCCTTGTCTCAATCCACAACAACCTTAGTTATCTTGTTTTTTCCTTCCATCACACTGGGGCCTCCATCCTAACGAAGGTTGGGGGTGGATGGGGGGCACCGAGCAAGAGATTGTTGTGGTGCTTCATTGATGGCTGGGCAAAACCACGGCAAGCACAAAATCTCAGTGCCATGTCAGGGCTCTGTCTAGAGCCACTCAGCAAGGATGCAAGGCTCAAGGATGTCCATGGGCATCTCTTCCACGTCCACTCTGGACACCTGATTCAAGACAGTGTGTTTATTTCATCACTCCATTGAAGATGAGGAGCACAAAGGATTTCCCTAAGCCCAGGGACTGAGCTAAATGGGACTCAGATGTGAATTGTAATTTAAAGATTTTACCTAAGCACTCTTTGCTAGCATAGCTCAAACAGTGGAAACTGAGCTAAGAGTTTAATCCCATTGGGAGCAGATTTCAGTATTTCCAAAGCAAGTTTTGTCTGGATTTGGCTTCTCTTTGTCCTGGGAGGGAGCAGAGTCTCTGTGGGCAGAGGAGCTGGTGGAAAATCGGTCAGGGTTCAGCCAGACCTGTGCTCTGCTCTAAAACTAGCCATTTATGGAACATTTTGACCTTGTCAGATGGCATTTCCAACAATAAAAATGCTTAGTATTTTTTTTCTCTTTCCTGAGCAGTTCTGTTCTGATAATTATGCAATACGTCCAAAAAGATATCTGCAAACCACTATACTCTCAAGCTTGGCCCTAAAGTCTCAAAAGCTTAATGATCCCTATGAATATTTGAGCCTTTTTATTCTGCTACACTTCTGACAATGTAGAGAAAGGCTCGGGTGAGAATAGATGTTCTAAAACAGTTCTCAACACAGGTGAGACAATCTTAACATTGCAGATGAGCATTCTGCATACTTCCCTCTGATTCTAGATCTGATCTGTACCCACACAAGAACGAGGCCAAGCTCTGGATAAGGTTTGAATGCCACTGAAAACTGACAAGAAATAATTGCTCTTCCTCAAAACAACTTGCCCCAACGAGTGGAAATAATTTCATCATAGCTTGTAAGATTATAATTCTTCACTATCCAAGCCCCAGTGATACCATAAGATAATAAATGTCATTGAAGAGTGATATGTGCTGTAATTGATGGGAATAAGTAAATAGAATGTAAATCTCACCTGGAGCATCTGAGTAGCTGATATGTGCACAGTGAAGATGACTGAACTTGGCATTTTGCACACAGAACCATTAAGAATTGTTTGTCGAGCTTAATTATAAACAAAACCTCTCAGTTTTCTGTCCATTTGAATGCAGCCTGATCATTTCAGTGGCACTGATGACAAGTTCTATGGCTGAAAATCACAATCCTGCTTTCTCAATTTGGTCTAAACATGAACAGCATCTCTAGATTGTCACTATCACTCCAGAAATCACTGTATCCATGACATTGCAGAAAGTCTGTGTTATCTCTGTGACACATATACAGACAGAGAGATCATTTCACCAATTTCTGTGTGGTCAGCTGAAAAAAAGATTGCATTCCTTCCCAGACAACAAAACAGACAAGGCTTTTTTGAAAAATGCTTCAAAATGTGTTGAACAAAGTAATAAAATTCCATTTATAACCAGTGGTGAAGAGCTGTTAACAAAAGCAGAAGCACTTGAAGAGATTAACATGCAAATAAATCATTACAAAAAAATAGTTAGGCTTTCTATTGCAAAAAATGTTCTAAATCTCCCAGGCATTGAAAAATCACACAGTATCACAGTCTTAAAAATAATGTGCCTTTTAACATATTTTTCTTGTTTCAGAGCCTATTATTAATGATTTCTTACCAAAATATTACATAAAAAAGCCATCATTTGTATCTGTAAATGAATAGCAAATCACAACTTAAATGAAATGGAAAATCAATCTGCTGTCTTTGTGAGTCTTTCTCTAAATTTTCATTTTAAATTTATAAAGGGAAATCTTTGTCATCCAATAGAAGCAAGTTTTGCAGCTAGCTAGATTGATTTGTGTATCATTGCGTGAGAAAAAGAAAACAATCTCAGTACCTTTGTTGGAGGGAGTGACTGGAGGTTGCCAAGCCAATGCTTCAATGCTTTTTTCTTTCTTCTTCAGGTCTTTTTTAAAAACTATTTACCACCCAACCAGGCAAAACTGTCTCTTGTGTTACTTAGAATCTTCTGTTTACCCTACTTTTTCATCTTCCTTTGAGCTTGAGGTTGAATTTAATACAGATGGAAAGAAGGACACTGATTCACGATAATGTCCAAGAGACTGAGGTACATGGCCCCACTAATTCCTGCTTTATTCCTTCCCTAGGCAAGTCAGAAAACCCTTGATCAGTCAGGCATAATCCTGGACAACTCATATCATAGGGCTTTAAAACACTGTCCTTCCCTTCCAACTCTTCTTAGTGGGAAGAGCTGAAAATGTATCCACAGATGTCTCACAATTTGAAAATGTGAGGATTAAAGTCTTCGAGCCTTTGGCTTCATAATCTCCTGTGATGTCACTTCTATGGCATATTCTAGGGGGATTCATGATTTTTCTTACTGTAGTTGTGTGCTGCTTTTCCTTGCTTGTAGCTGTATGCTAAACTGTCAGCCATGGTGTTGACAGCTTCAAATTCAGCCTGTAGTTTGACAGCTAGGCCTGAAAATAACATATCATATTAAAATAAAAGAATTACTTAATTTCTTTAAAATGAAAAGTGTTTGCAAGAGGAAAAACCTTATAATCAATCACAGCATGCAAACTGCTTTAGGTACAGTGTTAAGGTGCTCTTTGAAGGTGAACATGTTATTACATTTTCAAGACACTAAAAGAGTTTGTAGTCTACTTCAAACAGGCAAATCACAATTCTATGCCTGTATCCTTTGTTTTCAAAGTTTACTCGACATACCTGCAGTCAAAGAGTCCTTACTGCAGTATCAAGCTGTGGGAAATGAGTTTACAAATTGAGGCTGGTTTTCAAGGAGTGCTTGCATGCTTAGCATTTACGTTGATGCTTCTCATAGATTTTTTTTTTAATGTATAAAGAGGCTATGCAAGTATAATAAAAATAACACCTAATCAGATATTATGAGGGTATTTCAGATCCTGGAGAGGGGGAATCCTGGCAGAACACTCGCTCTTTCTTTGAAAGCCACTGAGGACTTCTTGCAGAGGAGAAAGGGAAGTTACTGTACATAAACAAGCATGAGCACTCAGTTCCTGGGCTCCAATGGCACTGTAATGCTCAGACCTATTGTCTGTAGCACTGATGGCTCATTTCTGTGAGACACAGAGATTTACGAAGGGAAAGATCCTATGAACAAGCAAGCAGCCTTCTTTGCTGATTTATGACTTAACTTGGAAGAAAGAAAAGAAGTGGAAAGAACAAAAGCTCCCGGTGAGAAAGTACAGCACGTCTCCACTGTACAAAGGCTCCAGTAGCTCTAAGGACAAAATGGGTGATCCATTGTGGGTCATGGTGGCAAGTTCAGCAATGTAGCAATGCAAGTACACAGGAAACAAAAATTGTTACAGTTTGAAGCTACAACTCATCTCCAAATCACAGGGAAGATTTCTCACCTGGTGTGATGTCTCGTTTACATTATCCTTCTGTGGGTGCAGCTGAACAAAGAGCAGTAAAGGCAAACTCTTAACACTAGAAAGTCAAGAAAAATGAAACTTTTGTCCCTCTAGACAGTTATTACGTATAAATCCCCCTGGGCATAGCAGGAAAGTGCATCCTCCACCCAGACTTTGCTTCTTCAAGGACATTAATGTGGGCTGATTTTCATGCAGTAACTGTTTATTCTTGCCAGTGCATGTCTAACAGCTCACCCTGTGGCTCTGCCCTATTAGCAGTGATGAATTCCAGTCAAGGGAAGCAAGTTAAGTTGCAGTATCTCTTGAACTTTAAAACAAGACAGAGCATTAATGAGGAACATCACTGGCTTATCTCTGTAGAGCACTGCCTGATTCTGCCTTTGTTTTCATGCCTTGTATCAGTAGTGATCTGCGAAAGTTTCTCTAGAAATCAAACCCTACTTTTCTGAGTGTTTCCCACGGATCATGATAGACTCTTCTTATTTCTGGGAATGACTTTTTGTCGGCTGCACCTGTTACTAGTAGCCACCAAGAGAAAGAGAGTGTAGAGTATGGAGAGAGTAGCCTACAAGGACTGGCAATTAATTCAATAGCACATGCTGGTTTATCCAGTCAAAGTTGCACACTCTCCACGCTGCCATGGCAGTTGGCTGTAGTGACCCACTTGCTTTCTGCTTTGAGATCTTTATCTCCTGTTTCTATTACCAATCCCTCTGAGAAAAGTTTGAATAGGTTTTCTGGTTGGAGGATGAGCTGAAGGATATATGCGTGTCTATGTGTGTGTGTTGCTAGTAAGGAAAAAAGACGCACTGAAAACTCATTAGACTAAAAACAAACCCTAACATAATTAACATAAAAGCTAGCAATAAAGGTTTAAATCCACCACAAAGGCTGAGAAACTGCATGTTAAGACATAGCACCCTGTGCTCAACCTACATCATCCTGCCTTGGGGCTGCACTGTGCAGTGCACCAGAGAACTGCAGCATGCCTGTGGGAATCTACCAGCTCTGGTAACATGAACTGCAGATCCCATTTGGTGGGCAGCTGGAGGGCTGTTTTTTCTCCTATATTTCCCCTTCTATTGGAAAAGGTCCCTCTAAATGCTTGCTAAGTTACCTTGTTTCTTCTCTTTCCAATTTACCCTGGGCACACAAGCAGAAGGGCCAGAGGCGAGCAGGTTGATGGGCAGTGATGCAGCCTTTCCTCATGGGATTGGCATAGCTGCTACTTCTTGCCTGGCAGTTTGTTTGCCTTTTGGGGCTATCTTTTGTTCTGTTTGTATGGTAAGCTGGCACAATGGGGTCAAAGCGTAACATTTTCAAATACTGGTATCATGCAAATGGGAAGACACTACCTTCCAAAAGAACAGCTGGTTTGGAGCTGCCTCTGCAGTAATATGGAATGTAACATTTTTTTTATTGAGTTATGTGCTATTTGCTAAGCAACCAGGCACTCCTGTGCAACTGTCACATCTTCAGGAAGGTTGCAGCATCTTTTCCCTGAGCAGAAGAACTCAGACTGATTTGGCAGGTTGTGCTGTTCCTCTGCTTCTCTTACTCATGGCCAGGGAAGCAAGTGTGTAACACGAGACTTAAGATGGATGAACATCAGACTTAAGATCGATGAACAATGAATGGTGGCCATTGCTCTGAGCTTAACTGTTGCCATCTGCAGCCTTAGAGGCATTAGGCTACGCTTTAATTTTGTACTGACTATGCAATCCATTGGGAGCTAGAATTTTTAAAGCTAACCTAAATGTGATTTCCAAGTGATCCAGGAAAGGTGTGTTTATTGGCCTTGTATAGTACCTGATAGGAGTATCAAGGAATACTTGATACATTCATAGGTCTTGTCTGTACTTGGTATGAATAACAATAAATCAACTCCTTATTACAAACGGCTCTACCTTTTACTGTAATATCAATGCTTGTATGCCTTTCATTATTGCTGCCCCTAAGACTTGAAGAAATCTATGGATATGCAGATGCACATCACTTGGAGTCACCTCTGCCCTTTGCAGAAGTTTCTTTTCTTCTGCCATTCCATCTCTTGCCATGTTGGGCTTGAATCAGAAATCATGACAATTAGCTCGATTTCAATGACCTTTGCGTTCCTTTCTGAGGAACCAAAATATGAAAGTGCAAGAGAATTAACTTCATCTGATGTTAGCTGTATAAAGTAAGATGAGGAATCTCTTCTGAATCAGTTTCTTAGTGCCTTGCAATCATCAGTGGAAAGACACCTCTGAAGAGTGGCTTAGATAAATACCAAAGCTCATGGACATGTCCTCTGGATGTGCTTGTCTCCCTCTGTGTACTGTGGAGAGAGTATGGCTGTTCTAATTGCACTAAATGCCTCATAGATCACAGAAGTCTCTCTTTAGGTGCTTGAATCCAGCTCCCAGGGCTTAAGGTGGAGCCAGAGCTTGTTTGCTGTTGTTGGTTGCCTCTTCCAAGAACGACTGGAAAAGAAGCTGTGTATCAGAGTTTCTAGCAGTGCTCAATTCATGACATGACAGATCCTGCAGTCTATGTGCAGGGCAGGGGCTGAGCCAGTCCCTCCAGACTCACAGAGTCAGGACTTTACTGCACTGAAGCTGTTTGTTTAGCTCCTGTTGTTTGTTTTTCAGCAAACAACAATGATCTGAACTGGAGAAATGCTTGCTACTAATATCTGATCAGCTCCTGTGGAGATGCTTGGCTCTCACTATGGTCTATACACAGTGCAGGATATGCCCACTGTGCACATGGGGCAACAGTAGGATAGAAGGCTTTTGTGGTGAGTCTGGTGAAAGGGTAGGTTTAGTGGGAGGACTGTGCTCTCAGCCCCTCCACAGCACTGCTGATGGGTACTCCTGGAGGAAGAGCAAACTTCTACCGGGCAGCCCTTTTGCCCCTACAGCAGCTACAAACCATTACATTTTAATCAGAACTCAGGTCTTACTGCCATGGATGGAAAATAGCCTTGTGTGTTGTTCAACTTGTTACCAGCTCCAACAGCACAAGGGCATCAGGCTCACTAAGCACTCATGCTGACTGATCCTTCTCCCAGGTGCCTTGTTTCACACACAGCAAAAGGCAGCAGTGCAAAAAATTGGATGTCCTTCTCTTCATGACACAGGGGCAGAATTATTCCTCCCTGTAATATATGCATTTGGACCCTAAAAGACTAAAGATTTGAGTAATGTTGCTTTTGCAGATCCCTGAGCAAGCATTCAACAATTTAATAGATCTCACCATTACTGTGTTTCTCTGATGTCTCCCATGAATTCTTTTCATGACAGTAGCTTGCTTATTTTTGTGTGTCTAGGTTTTAGTGTAATTGTTTGACAATAACTGTTCACAATGGGCATCACGAGAGATGTAGAGCTCTGAAAATCTTTGCAGTGGAATGGGAAGGAATGCAATAGCAGATTCCTCTACCCAGCAAAAAGCCTCATTCAGCTTAAATAAGCGTGGGTTTTTTGTTTCTGAGCACAGTTTGCATTCCCGTACATCAGCAAAAGATGTACAGGAGAGAACCCTGAGAATCCCTTTGTAACAAGGTTAATATTTTCCTCTCTTCCCGTTTCTGAAAACATGCTGAAATTTAAGCTTTTTTAAATCCAGTCCAGTAATTCTCATTTCTTTAAGTCAGAGTTATTGACAATCAAATTAATGTATAATGAACAAGAAGGCAGCTTGGAGAGAGGTTTTCTATTTCAGGTATTTTATGATGTCCTTTCCAGTGTCCTTCCTTAGTCCTAACTCTCTTCCACTCTCCCTTCCATGAAACCCTTCATGTTGATGCCTCTGAAGAAAGTGTAAAACAGAGTATGTTCTCTTTTTTTGCTGTTTTTTCCCCCTAGCCTTACTAGCTATAGTATATAACATCATAATTGTGGTAAGATGCTGTCAGCATCACTGACTAGTTTCAGAGATTGCTCTGACTGCTTTCCAAGCATCACTAAGAATAGCTAAAGGCAGTGATGTATGACGCTGAGTACAAAACTGTCACTACCATGGGTCCTCCCTTCCCATGGACCTCTATCAGGAATCTCAAAAATGTTAGGCTGGAGAATCTCCTCTGAAAGTTTAGGAGGGGAAGAGGCAAGAAGAAGCTGAGGTGCGTATTCTGTGTTCCTTATATCCTGTGGCTCTGAGCAACACCAAGCATCGATATTATCTAAAGCTGGTTATCAGTGCACTGTTTGTTCATTCTGAGCAGGCAGTTTATTTGTAATCGTTAATCTGCACTGTTGTGCTACCTGAAAATCAAAGCAGAGGGCATTTGCTGGAGTAATGACCTTGTGAAGCAAAGCAGCACATTAAAGCCGCTGTTTATTGTGAAGGGCTCAAAACCAGATATTCCACACAATATTTTATGTATCTTGCTCTATGGCTAGAATCCACACATATATATATGTGCACACTCTTAAAGGTCTGCTGTCAACACAGATAGTTCTTGAAAAGTGTGCAAAGTCTTGCTCGTTCCTTCATTTGACTTTCATGCCTATTAGTGAGAATGCAGTCAGTTAGCTCCAGATTAGCCATCCCCCTGATGAAATCTGCAAACCTGCCACATAGCTGTAGTGAAAGACAGTGCTTCTGGGGACAAGAAAACTATAGATTTTTTTTTCTCATAAGCTTCCTTTAAGAACAAACACCATTCTTCTACCATTATTTGTAAGTGTTTAATGATCTGTCCAAAATCCATCTTTAGGACAACAGGCTGAAGCATTTGTGATCACACAGGTAGGTTTTTTTCTTGGTCTTTCTCTTCCCTTTTGTTTTCCCCGTCAGAAAACTACCCCAGTAACTGCCCTGGCCCTGGTGAAAACTAATGTCTGTGGAAGTTCAAGTCTTGAACAGATACAAAGGAAAGTGACTGAGAGATTTCTGATCCTGGGTGAAGATGGCCTAGGCTCTGCTGTCTTTCTGCTGTGCTGCCCTTCTGGTGTGCATTCCTCTGTGCATCATTTTCCTTGTAAATAATGAATAAAGAAGAGTTCAGCTAAAGAAGAGAGCTGACCACAGTGTGGTGCCTCCAAGGCTCAGTTCCCCAGCCAGCAAAGAGCAACAGAGTCAGACCCCAGAGTGGCAGAGCTGATGTCCAGAAGCCAATGTCCTTTCTGTAGCAGTGGGTGACTCTGGAGGAGGCTGAGCTCTCCTTAGCAACTGAGATACATCTTCTGGTTTTATTTCATCCCAAAGGACCATAGCTCATGCCTTCAGAGGCTTCCTCAAAATATGAATCCAAGTACAGTGAGAGTGAGTGTCTGAGAGACCCAGTCTAAGACAGGAGGGTGGAGGCACTGCCCTGACCTGTCCGAAGCAGCACTAGTTGTAATTTCTTTCTTGTAATCTGGCTGTGGGTTAGCTTTTCCTTAGTCAGATACTGTGCTTTGATTCCCAGAAGAGTCCTCTCCTTGAAGAGGAAGTGGATGCTGTTGACTGCTATAGCCTTGATGTTGGCAGAGTCAGGCTGGGAATCCCATTGAATGGCTGTAGAGGGAAGATGTTTACCTGCTGTTAACTAAATTAATGTCTGTAATGTTGTTTGTGATCCCTTTGTCAAAACACCCCCTGTTACTTGGAAGTCTACAGAAGGAGATCAGGAAGGCAGGGATGCCTCCAGAGGATCCTTCACACTACCTCCAGCCAGGAATCAAGACAGCCTTTCAAGTGTTTTGAGAGGGGAGAAGGCTTCTAGCCCACGCTTCCTGCAAGAAGGAGGGTTCATTTCCACCAGGTCTCTGGAGGCAGCTGCAGTTTTCAACGGCAAACAAAACCTGCAATTTTCCCCAGTAAGTGCTCACAGTTGTAGCAGCAATTCTTAAGCTATGTCATGTTTTACTAACTTTGCATGCCTTTTCTACGGAGCCGTCATCAAAGGCAGGCATATGTCTCAACTCAAAGTTATTCAAGATGTGGAGCCTCCAGATTTTATCAATGGAAAAGTATATGTTCACCTACAGAACTTCTCATTTTAAAAAATTCTCTCTTAACAATTATTTACCAAGGTTCAAAGACGCTCAGATGTGCTTATACCTAATGCTTGGTTTAAATGGCTACAGCTCTAAAAATGCCGACCTCCACTCTCTTCAAAACTGGCTTTTACTCTCTATTAAATCTACAAGAGAAAACAAATCCAGTCAAGCTTGAAACATCTGGCCCCCTATATTGCCAAGTCATGTGCCCACGATTTTCAGTTCGAGTCTGTATGAAGACAGTGCTTCCTTCTCCACCCCAAACTGGCAGAGCTTGAGAGCAGCCTGGGCTGGTTTGCTTTAGAGTTTTTAAACTGAGTTGTGTTTACAAGGAAAAGGTCCCTCCTAAAACAGTTTCTTGGCTAAAAATGCGTTTCTCTGAGAAGTGGAAAAGGCCAGAGGGTGCTCATGGCCTTTGTTATTGCTATCAGGGTCCAAACCCACCTCCTTCTCATGCAGATCTCATTAGGCAGCATCGGACTGTGGCTTCAAGAAGGCATTTCTGTAGAGTGTGGGGAAATACAGCTGATCCAGCCTGGGGTGCCCAGGGCAGCAGCTGCCGAAGGTCTGGGCTGCCATGTCTGGAAGGATGCCCTCTGCGAGGGCCCAGCAATGGTGGGTGGCATGGCTGTGGCTGTGACTTCAAGGAGGCTGCAGCAACACAACTCAGTCCGGCGTAGCCATTGATGTGGCTGTTGGCACCACATCTGAGAAGAACCCTGCACGGCGATTATTTTACCTCAGGCATTTTACACTTGAAACAGCCAAAATTTCAGCTGGTGTAGAACTAAAAATACCTTGTTTCCGTGAAACTGTAGCCCCTCCTTGAGATCTATTTATCCCACAGCAGCAATGGTAAAGCACTCAGAGGAAAATACTACTTGGAGTCCAGAAGCATGTGGCAGATGAACTTCACAGACTGAGAATATCCTTCATTTCTCTAGCTGATCTAAGATCCACTCTGCAAATCTGATAGAAGAACATAGCCCTAAGTAATGAAGTCAAGTGAATGTAACTGAAATGAAGGATTAGCTTCATTTGATACTGTATAACAGTAGACCTGTGGGCAAAAAATGTACTTTTGAGATAATCCTTTTTTCCTTCCTATCCTACTTTCACCTTGGAAAATTTCATATTTCCTGTCAAAGCTTATGGTATTTTTAAGAGACAAGCAAGTCATCATCCAGTATGTAGTAAGTGGTATGGAAAGGAGAACAGTCAATATATTTAATACAGTCTCATTAAAATGGATCCATTTTATTCTTGATTATAATAATGTGTTTAATATCCTTACAGAGTGAGGTATTTTGTGTATGGCCATCAGAAGCACAGTTAATGCAAAACAGAAGCTTATAGCCAGAGTTATAACTGTGTAAAAGTCTTTCTTCCACCCAGCTCCTCAATCACATACTGAACACTTGCCCCAAACACCACCCTGCAGCACCCCAGACTTTCACCACTTATTATTCCATGGGCAAACACCACTCTGGGCACCAGGTGTCAGGGACACAGGACTGCCAAGAAGCCCACACAAACTCCCCATATGCTAGAAGAAAGGCAAGGACTGTGGTCCTGCAAACCCTCCCCCTGCCATCTGGTCATCAGAGAGAAGGTGAGTGGGCTCGATGCCTGCTCCTTGGTTTGACCTTTGCAAAGACATGTGTGGGTTGATTGCAAATACCAAGCCTTAGATCCGAGGAAGGCAATGTACCAATGCAGAGTGACACGCTCCTCTCTGCACGCAGCTATAGCTGCAAAGGCACACACCCAGCCCGAGTCTGTGGCTGTCAGTGCCCTGGGGTACACAAGGCAACATCTGAGGAATTAGACTTGCATAGATTCGTGGTGTAAGAAGCTGAGAAAGTGGCTTTGGATGGAACATGATAAAACGGCAGAAATAACTGTAAAAGCTGGGATGTCTTCAATTATTCCACTCTAATAAGTGTGCAATTGATGAACTGCATTGGAAAAAATACCATACTTGCTTTTGCCAAGCAGCTGTTCTCCAAAGGCTTCCAAATCAGTGGGCTTGAACTCTTTTATCCATTACACGATCCTGAAAATATCTAGGTGGAAATTTCATTCATTCAAAGAAGTGCCGGCAGATGCACAGAACAGCATATTTAGCTATTGCGGAGTGACTCCTGCTCCATGTGCTGAGTAGTTCTGCACCCCATCTAATATGGACCCAAGTTCTCCGATGCCATTCATTTTTTAGATTTCAGGGAAAGGATGTAAGTCTGAAAAACTGCCTAAAGCTCTAGGACAAAGGCTCTTCTCACCCATCCCAGTGAAACTTGCTGCAACTGAGGTAAAACTCAGTCTTGTGGGAGGCACAAGTTTCTCAAGGGTTAGACCAAAACTACTGTAAGAAGCTTCCCTGGAAGATAAAGACATTCCCAGCCCTCATACCCTGCTGTGCTTACAGACAAGGAACATTTCTGTGCTGTTTGTTTCTTTCAAAGAAATGCGAGGTGAAATGTGTGTGTTTATATATGTATACATCCATATATACATATTTACATTACAGAAGTAGGTGCACACATGTGTATATAATGCACATATGCACACATATATAAATAGAGCTTAAAAAATCTCAAAAAGAGAGATGTGGAAAGAATGAGAGAGCAAGCACACAACCGATGTTGGTTGTACAGCTTAATAAAGTATTGCAAAGCGTGGTATAACCAGAACTGAATAAACAAGATTCAAATAGGGAGGACTGAGTGCTAAGGAGGGAGAGGAGGAGCCTGGGGAGAAAAACAGCTGCAGGAGTCTGAGCATTGGCCAGGGGAGGAAAACAGCTGTGCAAAATGGTGTGTCACAGTAGCTGGAGTGGGGTTTGGGAGTGGTTAGGGAAGGTGGGAGGTTGGGTAGGAAGAGAGAGTAGCAGGGAAGTGGGATGCAGCATTCAAAAGAGATAATATGAAGGCAGAATATTTTAGGTAGGTGATGGTAATTGGTAATTCAATCAAAAACTCTTTTATGTGTAGGGAGGTAAGGTAGAGGAGGTGAAGATTTTCAAGTACTGTGGAATTTATGTCAGAACTCCATTTACATCACTGTTCTGTAACGTCATAGCAGAGTTACGCGACAGTCTTAAAGACCCTGAGATGGAGTCTTCATTAGAAATCAGCAGCAGCCTGTGTATCTGCACTTAGAGGAGACCACCAGAACCAGAAAAAAGCCTGCCAGTCTCCACTACTACATCATTCACATTTACTCCTGCTCCCAGCTCAGCCATGAAACTGAACAAAAAGATTCATGCAAACTATTTAAGACAGAAGCAAAGGAATTGCTGCTTATAAATGGAACAGCATGTCTTTTTTTCATCTGTGTATTCACAATGCTGGAAACAAGCAAGACTTGAAGATGTAGTTATTGAGGCAAATTAACAGATATCATTATCTTTTGAGTTCTGCACATGAATATGGACGAGGAATTAAATCATGAACAATGTGTGATAGTTTAACCTTAAACTACAATTTCTTCAGAATATTTTCTTACAAGTTTGTGCTCAAAGAGTTCCTAAACCACCATCCATTAGAATATTTGGATTCCTGCTTCCAGAAAGCCAGAATAACAACGTGAATCTGACAAATCAGACTGGAATGACTTTCTTAATGTTTGTTCTCACTCTAACCATGGCATAATGTGAATCTCATTTTAGTGACAGCCTGTTTTGCTATCCATCACTGAGCATGATGGAGTTACCTCCTAAAAGGAATATTGGCCAGTTTATAAGCATCACACACAGTAATCAACTGTCTCCTATAAAAATTATCTGTTATTGGTAGTAGTTTAATCAACAAGATTTACAGGCATGAACAGCAATGTGAGGATGGAGCACTTGGAGTTTTTGTTTCCAGCTTCATACACGGCTGGACAGGTGACAATGTCTCACACAGACAATATACAGAGCATCTACAGACTAATCAGGCCACGTCTAGAGATGGCACTATTTAGGAGTTAAAATACGTTCCGTATGACTTGTTGTATGTGACATCAATGATATTAAAAAGGAGACAGAGATAAAAACTGGTTGTAGAAAAATGACCCTCTAGTGCTTCACACTGCTGCACTCACTATCCCTGATTTTCAGATGAAACCCAATGACAAACCAAAATCCAATTTTATTCATCATGTCCTGCAAATTGAAATAGGTTTCTGTAGCTCACCAATTCCCAGGGAGTTTTGTCAATGGCTTCAGTGAAATTTCCCCAAAACCTTGTGAAAGAGTATACATGTGCCAAAAAAAAAGTCAATTAGAGTCAACCTCAGCCTTCTCTGACCGCCTCACCTGACACAGAAATGTATGCCCTCCAGCATATGACCTCCCACACATTTGCACCTAGCTGCTGTTACTGCTTGTAATTACTGTAGAGTCTAGGGGACCCAGTTAAAACCAAAGCCCCATGTTTTAGGAACTGAACAGAATAAACACACTTGAAATTCAACATAGGCAAACTGCCACCATCACTGATGTAGCATGGGAGGGCGATGAAGTGTCTCAAGGCCAGCCTGTAGCAGAACAGTGGCTGACACTGCAGTGCCTGAATGCAAGTGTCAGGGTCCCTCTCTCCCTGGAGAGGCGCTGCAGTCCACAGAGACATGACAGAGATCACTGGCATTTTCTGAATATAACTATAATTCAAACTGTTGGGATTTTTGAGGAATACTTTACCATCCCTTCTATCTAGGTCTGATTTGATTCTGTCAATGAAGTAGCTGAGTTGTTGAGGTTTTTCTACCCCCTGCCCACATAAATGCAAACTCTGTAAGTTGCAGGTGTCAGGAAATTTGAAAATCATGTAGCAATGAGATGAGAAGGAAAATTCTTCAGTTCCTAAACATTTAAGAACAAACAAACAAACAAAATACAGCACAAGGTAGGGCAGATGATACTGATTTACTGCAACCCCATCTGCATGTGTACATGAATATAAATATTTATACTTTTGTTTGGACTTTATGATTTATTCATTATATACATAAGGAGATAATGAACAATACATCTGCATTCTATGAATGCAGGCTACATTGAGGGGTTTTATTGACAAAGTAGAGACAAAACCCCTGAGGAACCTTCTTCTCTCTTCCTAGCATACTGTGTTTGGGATGTCAGGAGTTTTTTTTACACAAGTCTTTTATTTAAAATAAATACACAGACATCATGAAAGCAAGTATACTATCACACAGAGGGACAGACAGGTAGACTATAACTTCAAGTTCAGAAAATATATTTTTAAAAAATTATTTATATAGATGTTTTTTCTTTTTTCTGTTACTGAGAAAATCAGGCAAAACAGGAATTCGCTCATTAAAATTTACTGAAGCCATAGTTTTGCAAATGCTTCTGCATGACAATGCCTCAGCCCAGTGGCATAAAATTCAGCAGTACAACTGCTGAAAATCTTCTCATGCAAAGAACTGACGATATATAGCTGTTGGATGTGACAATTTTCACATCAAGTTTTACTTGCAATTGGTTTTAATCCTTTTGTAGCTCAAATAAAATGTAATGACTTTTCAAACAATCAAACCTGGAAAGCCTGTTGAGTTTGGCCAAAAAATCCTCCATCAAGACAAGTTGGCCATCTAGAATACAAAATTGTAAAAAACAGTTACCTTATTTTATTTTTGGTAAGATCTTAATGATATTAAATCCAGGTGTAGTAGCAGTTCTGCTGGAGAAATACACACAAGTCACTCCAGTGTAACACAGGTGTATGAACATTTTTTTTCCATCTCATGAAAATTTCAGAACTTTTTCCAGAGTTTTCAGCACAGCTTTGAACTCCAGTGAATATAACATCTGATTGCCCAACACTTTCAGCTACAAAGCTCCTGTAGGTTATTAACCCTGATGCCTCTACCAGTGAATGCTGTAATTTCCATAAACACTCTGAGTGTGCCTGCAGAAGGTGTAGCTCTCCAAAGTATGATTTCTCAAGTTGTAAGACACACTAAATGCAAAAGCGAGCAAAAGGTCCTGTGATTTCAGTGAATGTGTTCATCCTAGCCCCTTTCTATTTAATTTGGTAGGTAAAAATCATATATTCCCTGTTAAATATTGCAATTTAGCCCCAGAATTTGCACCAAAAAGTGTATACCGAGCATTTTGTATACTTATTTGGAAACATGAACACAGTGCTTGGAACCTCATGGTCCTCACAGATGAAGAAGCCAGTGTCTCATCTTTTGTGGGTGAGTGGACTAGATAACCTCTGGAGGTCTCTTCCAACCTCAGCTGTTCCATTTCCAGTTTATTCATGCAAAATAAACTCTCAGTGTATTAAATTTAGTCCCGTTGTTGATGTCCCAGCTACAGTCTGGTCAAAGGGGTGCCAAGTAAAGCCAGAGGAGTGCAGAAAAGTTATCTGCTATAACAGCAGGTCTGTGTCAGACCCTGTGCTTTTATTATAGCACCAGAAATGTGAAGGGCACATAGTTTAGGAGAAACATTAGAAACTTTGGCACAGATATCATATATAAATAGTTCTTCATTAAATTTGCCTAGGACTAAAAAAGAAAGGATGCTGTCTGTCTTGGCTGGTAGTGTACACTCACTAACAGGTCAGACCCAAGATGTCCTGCAGTGTTGCAGGTGGCTGAGAAATTTGGCTCAGGAAAGCCTTTGCTCCTACAGACATAAAGGGACAAGAACCATGGAAGAACTTGGGATACTCAGGCTATTGCTGCTGACTCAGTCTGCTTCTCTCTGTCATTCCTTCAGCTTCCCTGGGCCCAGGAACTTTTGTAGATTTGTCTGTCTGAACCAGCTCTGCTCATTATCTATATTGTTTCTCTTACATAAGGCCCTTTAATCATCAATAGACAGTTTTTGCTTTCAAAAGAATGTATCAGTCCTCAAAAACACACCCAGACAGCTGAGAGAGAGCACAGGCCCTTGTAGGATTTTTCTTTTAATCTCCTGGCCCCTCCTGCTCCTTCAGGGAAAGCAATCCCATAGATTTCAGGGAGAGAGGAAAAAAAAAAGCTCTAAGACATTTTGAGCTTCTCATCTATTTTCTCTTCCTGCAACCTTTTCCTTTTCCAATGCTGTGGTAATTTTCAGGAAAGGGGACTGGGGTGAAGGAACAGATGCTATTCCTGTTTCCTCCCTGTTATCATCGCACTCCCAGAGATGCTCCCTGTAATCGTTCCATTGTATGGTTGCATTTCCTATAAAGCTCAACAATGAATAATGGATGCAAAAAACTAAGTGGCGTTTCAGGTTCATTAGTATGCATATCATTATAAATTCGTTTCAGTAGGTGCTGTAAAGCCACTCTCCTCTCTTTTGTATCTTGAGGTGACGCTGCTTCAGGCTCTGCTAATGTTCATTTTGTATTCATTCATTTGTGTCTGTAGTTTTACCTGGATTGTAGGCTATTGTTCTTATTTGCAAAGCTTGGGTTTAATTTCCTGTAGGAAGCTTTCCTTTTGTCTCTAGGGTACCTTCTCCTATTATCATCCACCTTGAGAGTGCTAAAGCATCATCCTGCTGCTAAAATATAATTTGTTTTGTAGTGTTCTAATGAAAATTTTACCACTTTTGTCCTAAAATATAACAACAAAAAAAAATCAAGATTTTCCCACTTTCTCATTCTAGCTGCCAGCATCTGGGGTTTCTTTTCTCTTCATTCCTATTCGTGAATGTTAAATAGCTCATGAACTCCCCAGCCACCATCCTGCAAATTCTTGTTAACTTTGACCCATGTCCAGCTGCCAGCAGAAGCTTTGCTGGTAATGCTGGGCTGCTGAAAAGAATTCCTGTCAGCCATGCAGAAAGCAAGTCATTTAACAGCATTTTGTCATAAAGTCAAACAGAAGCTACTTCCTGCTCCATTTCAGACCTCCAGCTCCCGTTAGTACATCTTGCAGTTATTCCCTGTGTTTTTCCCATTATTCATTCTCATTAGGCTGTTCAATAACAACTTATTATCTTTCAATGGATTCATAGCAGATAAAGTATTCCTATTGTTGCCTCTATTTTTATTTCTGTTTTATGATATTCTCCCTCATACATTCAGACTCATGCTTCTTAACAACAGCATATCATTAGGCCTTGCCTTCAGCTATTGTTAACAATGAACTGATAAAATGCAGTAGGATGCTACAAAAAGTAGAGCTGATCCCAAGTCTTTTTTCCTCTCTGCCCTATCTGTATTGGACCAATAGTGGTACAGAGCTATCAGCTCAAGAAAGTACAGAATGAACTCTGGTGACAATGGAAGAAAGAGACAATAGTGAGCTATAGCTGTGTTCCCCCAGGACACTTTGCACAAAGGAACAATTGCCCACAGCACTCTCACTAAAATGGAATTTGCAGTGGATAATATTTGGTGTATGCACAGTGCATATAAAGTAATACAGTAGTTGCTGATAGCAGTTGCTCTGTGCATGAAGAACATCTCTTACTGAAACTTTCCTGTCTTTGATGGTGTATGTAAAGCCTTCTTAATGCTATAAGAAGCACTGTAATTCAGACCAGGCTGCCAAAGATAGGTGTTAGAACCTGAGTACAAAAATGAATTGCCCTACATTCGGTACCAGGCACCATAGCCACATTTTGAAAATACTGCTGTAAGTGCCTCTCTGAAGATAAAAAGCAGAGCCTGTGACAGAGAAAAGAGCCTTCTCTGCCTGGATCATCATCACCTTTGTTCTCCTTTTTCTTCCCATAGCAGTAAAAAAGTCCATCTCCTCAGTTTTTTGGTTATATGAGGCCAAAATAGACCTACTAACGCTAGTAAAGGCCATGAAACGAGGTGAGTCAGGCTCCTCAGACACTTCACTGGGGAGCTTATAATCTTGACTACATCCAGGATGCCTATTTTACTCATGGTGACACCAGATGTGCTTTCACTGGAGCCTCCCTGCTAAGAAAGACAAACCAAATGTTCTTGAGCAGAGCATGGGTGCTCACAGATAAATAGATGACATGGACAAGGAGCAGATCTAAGAGGTACAAGTGTGATGTGTATACACACCACACGAGAAGACAGACATCGGTCATGAGCAGCTCATTTTCGCTTCTATGATGGAAAATTCCCAGCTTGATTGAACAGATGCTGATCTCTGAAGTCTGAAATATGAAAAACTTAAACCTTACAAAATATTCTCAGCGTGCAGTTCTACTGCAGAGATAATCATGACCATGGGAAGAGGCATCTTCAGAAGTATCACAGTCTCACACATCATGTGAGACACACATATACACTGTAATATTGTTTCTATATAAATAAGCATTCACATATCTCTCTATACAAAAGCATGCTGGCCTCTCCACATGTGTGTATAGGCAAGCACAAAAACATTTATATGTAAGTACCTTAACAGATATGCGTATTTATCACAGTCTTTTTTTAAACAGATTTGTTCTTATTTATATAAATATCCTCTCTTGCATTTATATTCAAGGCACTGTACTCAGACCTATTTTGTTGGGAGGAACATTGCCAGGGATAGTTGCTGTTAGCCTATTCCCTTTAACTTTTCTTAGTATATTTCTTTAGGAGCTTGACTTTGTGCAATATGAAACAACCAACTCTCACATAAACTGCATAACCTCTGTTGAGGTAAGTGGTGTGGGGACTGATTAAAATCTGTTTTCAGTTTTTCCATTTGGATCCAGCTCACCAGCATTTGGACATCCCAGAACCTCAGCAGAGGCAAAATGGAGTAACTGAGAAAAGAATTTGTCCCAGCTGCCAGAATAATCCTCTCTCCAGTTATAATTCCCATGTGTTGTGGACCACAAACCCACAAGCTCCTGATCTAACAGTACTTATTTCTCCCTTCCTTATAGCTTGTTGCTCTATCACCCACATGATATTCTTTTTCTCACTTGCTTTATATCATTCCACCACACTGAGGGGGTCTGGTGCTGAATACCATCAGGAGACACATCCTTCACTTGCATCAACTGATCAAAAGGTGTATATTTTACAGCTAGAGTCACCTGGAGACTATACTACAGCTGTAGCCTACTGAGTTGAGGGTCCCTCTGGGCACACACCTGATGCAAAAAAAGCCGTAATACAAACTGATTCTCAGAGGTGAGCCCAGAAACCATCTGCAGAGGTAGGAAGAGGGTGCAGCTCACTAAAATTGCAGCCTAATTCACCATCTGCCATGAACAGTTCATGAAGAAGAACAATCACAGAGAGAACTGAAAACTCTGCACAAGCAGCAGAGAGGCAGCTCTTTTTCCTGACCTGCTCCCACAGTGGTGGTGCCTGCAAATGGGTGGTGTGTTGTGTTGAGGGGCAGGAGGAAGTTAGCAGAACAGGACTCCATCCTATCCTCTCCCATACCTTCCCACCCCATCCCTTGCACACTGGCTCCCCACTCAGCTCAACAGAAATTAAGAGCCTGGACACACTTAGACCTCCAAGCTGCCACATGTCTGCCTGTGCAATACAATAAGAAAGCTTCCCTGGGCTCACAGAGGTCC
Source organism: Colius striatus (assembly GCF_028858725.1). NCBI lineage: Eukaryota > Metazoa > Chordata > Aves > Coliiformes > Coliidae > Colius > Colius striatus. The sequence goes on along the minus strand of NC_084760.1, from coordinate 68,339,521 downwards.
TGTGGGCACAAGCACATTCTGGATTGTGTATGCTCAACTATATAGCAACAGAAGCCAGAGAACAGACAACATAGCTTTCAGGTATAAAGCTCCAGTCTCTAAACCTGGAAATGAGCATGGTAGCTAATATGTTCTCTTTTCTTTCTTTTCTCTGATGGCAACTTGTTCTTTGTTCTTGTAGTCTACTTGATTCTAGGGATTTTTTGTTGCAGTGAAACATTTAATTTTCCTTTTTAATACATGTCCTGGCACTGAGCACCTGCTGCAATTAAAGCGCTGGTATTTGGCTCCTGTGAGGTCTATTCTATTATGAAGTCTTATCCATTGATTGTAGACTAATGAACCCATCAATTCATCACAGCACTTCTATTACCCTACTGCTGTTGTGGGGATATTGTATCGCTGAGCTCGGGTAAGAGGACTGACTCTCTTGCTACCGTCCCAACTGTTGTTAAGGATGTAAAAAAGGTAAAGTAATCAGAATTTCAATACAGTTCAACTTTGTGACACTTCTGTGGCATGTTGGTTCCTCCTTTAGTAGGACTTTCTCATTAAAGCAAATCAATTTCAGCAATACTTGCTGTTCAGTAACAGTGGCTTTTGAGTGGGATGGAAGAGGGAAGACACGATGTTTTACTGGGAAACACTGAGGGACTTAAAAACTGGACAAGATTTGGTTTTTAGACTTATATAAATTGTCTGAAGTGGGAGATCAGCAAAACCTAGATAAACTCAAGTTAAGGTATGTAGAAACATCAAGAAATAGTTTCAACAGTAGTAGCAACAATTTGTTTTTCTCCCTCTGCACCAGGTGCTGGTAATGCTTTTCTTAAAGCCTAGTCCCAGATTATATGTGGCAGATTTGTTTATCATTCCATAGATTGTTTTCTGGTTTGTTTTTTCAGATTGTCTGACAGTATATTAGTTCAGCACAGAAACACATGAAAAGAATTGGAAAGAAAATAAACCCCAGGATCACAAAGTGAATTACCTTTAAGGTGTCACTTTAAAGCCTGAGCAGTTGAGAATCAAGTATAATCATTCTGGCAGTCTTCATATCTTTCTTGAGAAAACATTTTGGTGTTGAATTTGGAGGGTGAATACTAATAGAGGAACATACTGAAAAAGAAAAGAATCCAGACTGTTCTTTGTAATTGTGTCAGAGAAATCACAATATCTATATAAGATTTTAAACAGAGGGTCTGCAAACAGAGGAATGGAGATGTCTGAGAAAACAAGATGCCCGTAAAGAAACATAACTAACATGAATGAATACAATCTTTCAAATTGTATTTGTTGCTAAATATAGTTTAAAATTACCAATACTAGTGGCTCAACTGAAGCCAAAAACATAGTTTCAATTTAGGCAGCACAAGCCCATGGTAAAAAAGTTTACAAATTCCAAAAAGTGAAACTCCTTGCCATTCAACACAATCTCCATCTGAATTTAGCCACCAACTCATTCACTTGTTTTTAAGTCAGCTGTTACAACACGTATAGTACTCTGATTATCCAAGCACCTCAGTTCTAGGACTAGATTGTTTTTCTAAAGCACGTAATCTGATGCCACAGTACAGACAAGGGATTTGGGCAGTGTGGGTGTTTTAATACCACGTCCATCTGCTGCACATGTCCTGACATAGGTTCTTCTGGATGTGGGAGATGGAGTATCTAGAGCAATCAGAAACTAATCTCCTTTAAAAACAAGACAACAATTAGAAATTAAATAGTGGTGCTGCAAGCCTAATTAATTAATGTTTGCAAAATGTTCTGAAATTCCCCAGATAGAACATGTTACAGAAGTGAAAAATATTACAAGTGATCTTTACTGATGTATTAATAACACAGAAGGCAGGAATGCAGCCTTGTTATGAAAAAAAAAAAAAAAAAAAGGAGGGGAAGGGCTCATAATGGGTTTATCTTGCAGCAGATTTGCTAACAGAAGCAACTATAAAGCTTTGTTCCAAGCTGTGGTGCCTCAAGAAGGCAGTAAAACTTGTGCACATCAGCAGTTTTTGCTGCCGATAGCCCACAAAGGAGTCAGATGTTCTGTCCAGCTCCAGGCTGGTCCCTAGAGGTCTGTTAGCCTCTGCCTTCATTTGGTCTCTCTGAATAATACCTAAGAGAAATGCTGCTGAAATTTCTGGATTGGAGTGTGACTTCTTCATTGCAGAGGATACAGGAAGAGCACCAGCAGATCATTAGACACATGAGATCTGCTCCACCATGAATATGACTGACAGGATCACCATTCCCACTCATGTTTCTTTTGTGAATGTAATGATCAGGCATGAAAAATTTGTGCCCTGCCTGAGAGCTTGCAAAATGATTTTTGCAGGAATCTACCACCCAATCTACCTCCCTCTCACTCAGCACAGCCCTGAACAGCAGGACTGAGGCAATGGGGGCAAAAGGATTCGTAGATCCCTTCTCTAGCTATGAGTCTAAGGCATGATAGAGGAGATGTTGAAGGCTGAGAGGGTTCCCACATGGTAGAAAGCTGGTACTTTCAGGGATGTGTTGTAGAAAATGGGAGGAAGACAGAGCCTCTGCAGAATTACTTCTTGATTTCTGCATATCAGACATACTGAGAAAGCAAATAAACTGACAGTGACCGGGAAATGACATCCATACTAAAGCTGTGAACAGCTGCCCTTACTCCTGTGCCATCATCTCTCCAAAAGTCCCTCAGGCCTTTGAAGTGTTGAGGTCCTCTTGTCGCCTTCCGCTTTTTCTCCTGCCCAGTTGAATTGTGGGGATCCATTTGCCATGCTGCTTCGGAAACAGTTGATGCCTGCCTGGCTGAGCAGAGGGACTACATGCAGGGACTCCTCAGAGAAGCAAAGCCCCAGCAAGGCTATTCCTCCCCACACTGACATTCACTCCTTGCTATTCAGAAACAACCAGCTATTTTGATAGAAAAAATAAACCATCAGTGGCAAACAAAGCTGGCTTAGAAAGAGCATGCAGAGAAGGAGTAAGGAGGCCTAGGTGAGAATAGGGGCATGAGTAGATATGTGAGTAATCTCAGAACAGGGGAAGGGAAGTTCACTGTACAGGAAGACTCATTTCACGCTGCTATTATGCAGCAAAGCTTACTAATGGCCACAGTGAAAAGGTCTTCATGTGGAAATACACTCACAGAACCTGCGAGAGCACCAGTGTGGAAAGACTGGATTATTTTTCCAGGCTGCTTTTCTTGGAAGAGCATGCTGTGAAGTGATAACTTTGCCCAAGAGAGTCCTGGGTGGCTGTAGCACACCCTGTATGTTCACATCTCCCCATGCACTGGCAAACAGCCACTGTTGCATACTTCACATCATGCTTGATTCCTTCATTATTGTGGTTGCCACTGGTAAGAATGGACACACCTCGTTTCTTTCTGAGATCTTCTGACAAGATATACTCATGCAAGCTTAATGAAGGTCTGTGGGAAAGTCCTCAGGCATCCACAAATGGCATTTATTCACACTGAAGGTATGACGTGCAGATCTTTACACCTGCTCTCCAGCCTCTTTGCATGCATCTACAGCAGTTGGATTTTTACAGCAAGTCCCTTGACCAGAGAGATCCATGAGGCTGAGCAACTGCAGAAGCACCATGGAAGGTCACTGCACAAACATCTTTCACCCCCTGCATGAGGCAATAGAGTTTAAGTGATTTCTAAACTGGATTCTGAACTGATTGCAGTACTCAGGACTAGTTACACAATGATATTACCCCATCACTTGTTCAACATTTGCCACAGAACCGGGGTCTCAAAAAAACCTTACTCACACTCTCTACCATGGAGGATGGGAATTAAAATCTTTGGTTAAGCCTTGCAAACTACAAAGTTAAGGACAGTGGCTGTAAAATGTGAGAAATGAGTGAGTGAGACAACTCTTTCTTAGTCTGTCTCTGAAGCTTGTGCTCACGTAACAGCCCACGTTCACTCCCAAAGTCATCATCCAGTTAGATACCCCAGGGCTTTCTGCTACCTCAGACCTTTGTATCCTTCCTCCTCGGCTTTTACTGTTTCAGATGAAGAACTGTCATTCTGAGAAAATTCTGTCATTCCTTTATTCCACCGTTCAAGTTTGCTGCAGTAGCATGGCTCTAAAGGTTTATCTTCTACTCTCATGCAGCTCCCTTTTGGTCACCTCCGCCTTCAGGAAATGAAACTGCAGAGTGGCATCTATCCTTGCCCTACCTTTTATCCTTCCTCAGTTTTGGTAGGGCTACCACTGCCTTACAAAAGCACAACAAATCCCTGCTTGTGCCTAGTTACAAATCTATTACTCGTCCCCACAGAACCAGAGTCATTTTTACTCCTTTTCTTCCCATGAGAGCACACAAAGACTTCCCTACTATCTCTATGAGACATCACTTTTTTCCACTGCATTTCCAAGAATCATTAAATCTATCATCATCAGAACTGAGAGATGCTCTGCCCCTGGACTGAGCTCATCTGCTCCCATACAGCATTTCCTTCCCCCACCCTCCACTCCCCATCCACATTTTACATGCAGGGATGGGAAGCAACGAGCTGCTTTTGGGCTCTACAGCCAGTTTTCGGGTGGGGCAGCTGATGAGCTCAGCTCATCATTTGAGGCTGTGCTGGCTCCCGTGGGGTACGGCGTTCCCCTTCATTCAGAGAGAACAGCTGAGGCACTTTAACCTTTGTGCACATTTAGAGCCAGACGAGTGCTCAGCCGCTTTGGAAACAATGTGTAATTAAACTAATTGTTCTGTTCAAAAATAGTAAGTGGTGTAAGATCTGCAGAATTAATTAGAGTTGCCACACCATTACTATTAAGAAGCAATAATGTATCCCTTATGTAGATATTAATCTGATAATTACTTCCATTAACAGAGATGGAGTATCACTGTGTTTGTTCTGTTTTGGGTTTTTTTTTTTAATCTCCCTCATCCGTGGAGAGTCCAGAAGCAGAGCTACAAACCCCAGAAAGTTCTTTTTATGGGGCTTTTAAAGAGCACAAGTCTTTTGGAAGGTTGAGGTTTCCTTCCTCTCACTGCACCAAAATCTCTCTCTCCCTCTCTAACTTACACATACCTACCTATACATACATATATATAAATATGTAGATGTTCATGTGCATTTGTGACCAGGGCTCTTAGGGAAGCTGCTGAGCTCCTAAAGGCACAAACCACATTCCCTACTCACTCTTAGCTGTTCCCCTGTAATGGACAGTAAACATTAGGTTTGCAGAGTCCACACTTCACCTCCCAGCTAATTCCTCCAGGTCAGGGATTAAAACACTCTAAGCCTATAATTTTTGCAAGATTCTTAATTTGTCTTAGAACTCTTGAAAAACAACCAACTTTTGCTACACAAAAGTACCAAAGCCCAATCCTAAAGCTTGGATAAACTGCACAAGAAAATGAGGATGGGAATAAATATGCTCAAAATGGATGTGGGTGAGGTCGAGTGTTAATAGTGAGTTACCTTTTCTCAGATGAAGTCAGCACATGCAGGTGTGCTTTAATTTTGAAATGATATACCCAGATAACTGATTATATTGATCTTGGAAAACTCTCAGGCGAGTCAGTTTCCATGAAATGAAACTAACAAGTGCTGCTTAAGAGAAGAGTCAAAGATTAATTAATGGCTCTGCTTGGTGAAACCTATCAGAGTAGAGAAAGGATGCAGAAAAGAGAGATTGTATGCTGAGTGTCTCCAAGAAGATTTTCTTAGCATAACTTTGTTGCCCACACTGTACCCACATCTTCATACAAGTCCTGTCCACCACCTCCAAACCAGACTTCAGGCATTGTGACCTTGAAGGCAACATTAAGTCTTTTTGACCAATGAACTTGCTTTCCAATTTCCTTTGGAAATTGAGATTTGGGAAAGTGCTGACAGATACCTTCCTGGAACAGATAATGTGTGTTTAAATAAAAAATTGTACATTTTCTTCTTTGCCTTCATGTTTCTTCAAGACCCTCCTGGACATGTTCCTGTGTGACCTGATCTAGGTGGACCTGCTACTGCAGGGGGCTTGGACTAGATGATCTCTAAAGCTCCTTCCAACCCCTACCATTCTATGATACTATGATTCTACATTGTATTATCACACATTGATAAAGCCATCTGTGGCTTGCTGTTGTGTAGCTGTGCACCCTTCTTTAAACATGCCGTTATCAGAAACAAAGGAGCTTTATTTTATAAAGACTGAGATTCATGTAGAAAATTTCCAGAAGAGGTACTTTTTCTACCTCGGAAAATAGCACTCCTATTTTTTGTTGTTTTTTCTCCCTCTATAGTCACCCTCTCACAGCCTTGCTGAGGTGAGGTTCCCAGAGTGCCTATTAGTGCAGCTTCAGACTTTGCAGCACTAAAATGTTCCACAGAAAAATGATCAAAAACTCCCTGAGACCTGCACTGTCTCCTCTGCTCTCTCCAGTCAAGATCTTTCATCGAGAACATACTTATCCTCAAAATGTGAGCTTGGATTTTGAGGTTGACAGCATTAGTGAATATTAGCCAAGATCTGATCTTTGAAACCGAAAACTTTTCCAAAGTCACAGTTTGGTTGTGACTGTGTAAAGCAGAACCCACCCCCATGGCATTAGTCCTCTCTTGGATCGAGAAGTGGTGGAGAGGGTGAGGCTTGCAAAGGGATGGGCTCTGGGGAATAGGTCATGTTGTTTTCCTGTGTAGATCTGGATGCAGCTGCAGCTTAAGCAAAACAAATCTGAAAAGCTGAAGTGGTTTGCACAAAACTTCCACCCAAGGTGAAAGAATCCTCATGAGCCCATCTGGGTTTTCTGCTGTTGGGACCATTTTTTTAACCATGAATTCCTGACTAGCCCATTTTAGTATGATCTAAACATCTGATTGGTGCTGTTTAGAGACAAACAGCTTGACAATTCCGATCTAGCCAAAGTTAGTAATTGAAAATCATTCATCTGGAGGTTTTTTTAATACAGCCTGTTTGAAATTAGTTTGGCATCTTCATCCACCTCTTAAACTCTATCATAACTGTATTCAGCCTGTTTTGGAAAACATTCCAGACAGGAAACAATATTTACTGGAAGAAAGGGCAAGAAAGGGTAAATTTTACTACTCAGAGAAAAAGACAAAGATGTCAAAAGTCTGTATTGGTTAACCTGGTAAAATGAAAACTGAAAGGGGAAGACTGCTTCCCATGCTGGACTGGGAAATACCAGAGAGGGAAGACCTTATGAAAAAAGAAATAGGTCAATACCTACTGCTGGTCATAAATTTAGGAAGGAAATAAGAGACAAGTTGATGACAACTGCAGCATTAGGGAAACCCTACAGGATTTTGAGTTTTAAGACGTTAGGTCTGTTTCTGAAGGAGCGTCTGTGATATATCTGTCTCTAGCACATGCTGCATTCCCAGTGGAGAAGGTAAGGATAGTTGGAAGTTACTCTCACCCTTAATTTGGAAGTAGTCATGGATAAGCATTTCTTATCTTCTATAAAGTACATAAATCCCAGATCCCAGTGTTTTGCCTCGAGGAAAAGAATCTCCTTACAGTCAGTACCTTTCTTCTACTCTGATCATAAAGACTGACTGCTGGTGAATTGTGAGTGGAATAGGCCACAGAAAGCTTCACAGCATCTCCTAGATTAGCATCTACCAGTGCCACTGTCATAAACAGTGTACTGGGCAAGAGAGTTCATTGCTCTGACCCTCCTCATCATTTCTTAAATTCTTTTACGTCCTTAAATGCTTTCTCATCTCTAAAAGCGAATCCTCAAAATTAGTTTTGCAATCGTGTTTGTGGAGCACTATTGGAAAATCTGTTGTCAGCTTCTCTTGGTGCATTGTGTTCTGCAGCTTTTCCAAATTATTTGCTATACTTCATCAAGACAACCCAGACAAGGGTCTGAGTTCATCATAATGAGTGTGAGGAAACCAAAAATTGCACTGGCAACAAGCAATGAAGATAGAGGGGAATATGAACTAAGTCACAGGTAGACACAGTTATGTGTAAGGTAAGAGATTTTTTAGGATAATGAGGCCCCTGCCCAGGTAAACAGATGCAAGTCTGTTTTTTAATGGGTTATTCAAGGAGCAACAAATAGTCCAGGGAAGTCTGGAGGCCTTCCCAGCTCTATTTTTTACAACCTGGTGATGTCTATGACCGTGATTTGAAAGGGTAGTTGATGTCAGACTGCAGGGGGGCAGAGGAGATTTGGATACCATTCATACTATTCCCAAGAATAGAAGGCAAAGCACGATCACACTCAGACACTGGGCTCTATGGCTGCCAAAGTTTCTGTGCAGCTGAGGGAAAACAGATTTAATTCAGTGTCACTGGAATAAGGAGAAGCAGCACAAGAGGTGGAAGGGGAAAGAAATGTCAAGAGTGAAAGTGCCTGTGGAAGGCTATGAGAAATCACTGTTTTCTCTGGACAAAGCTGTGAGGTAACTAGTTACAGCAAACTCCAACACACAGATTGGAGCAGTCTGCATCCAGTGAGCACAGTAACTTGTCTGGCTGTTCCCATGACCCAGAAGCACTGAGCCAGTGTGTGTGATAGACAGGAACAACAGGGAGACGCTGTAGTCACTGTTGTGTCTCAGTTCAGGCAGATACATGTCTGAAAAGGGTGCAGCTCAGTCACAGACCCAGAAGCATAGCATGTTTGCACCCGTGTTCCTTTACTCATCATCAACAGTGTGTTGCAAACAATCATAAGAATGCCGGTTACTCGCCAAAGCACAGAGATTTCTCACGTCTGTCACTTGAGTTGGGCACAGTAATACGAGTTCCCGATTCCAGCTGTGTGTGCTGCATACAGCTCAGTATTTGAGTTTCACATCACAGAGGTATTTGGTGTTGTCTCATTCATCTGAGCATGGCTAATACAGCCACAGCATGCTAAGCCCTGGGACAGCTCACACTGTCATGGTATGAGGCTGACTGGTGGCAAACAGAGCCTCACTGCCTCCATCACAACGTGACACCTAAAGACAAGGGCACACACTGAAAAGGATTAATTGGCAACCATGCTAAACATGCCCAAGAAGCTGTACAATCACGTCCTATGTTGTCATTTGTATGTGCTCACACAGTTAATATGAAAGCCTTCATCAGCTCCTCCTGATGTGCTTTGTGTTACTCATTTGTAGCACAGCAGCGCTGTGGCAAAACGTGGCTCACGTCCACAAATACTTCTCATCTAACTGCTTGGTGAAATGTCACCATCCATATATAGCCATTTGCTGAGCAAGATATCTGTCATCTCCACAGCCTGCTAGACAACATGACCATCAGTTTTGCAATGCCCAAGCATTTGCACTGTTAAACAGAATATTCAGACAACATCTCTCACACAATCGCTGCTCTCTGACAACGCTGTGTGGCTCCAAATTATCTAGTTTGTTGTATATAAATGTTTTCATATGGCACTGTGTATTAAAATTGATACTTGGCTGAAGCAGTTGCTGCAAATATTTTGCAGAACAATCCCTACAAGTGCTTTTTTCTGCTTTCAGCTGCTAAAGGCTAACAAACACATATTACTCAGCATCCCCAAGAAGGGGTGGAAGTCTCAGTGTGTGTTGGAAGAGTTGAGCAGTATGCTGTCAAAACTACATTCATGCTACAAGTTTCCCAACCTGCCCATTCTACAACTCTCAGTGCAATTTATTTCCTTCTCCAAAACTTCTACTTGATTTTTCAGTCTTACTTATCATCCAGAGAGTTCTGTCTTTCCTCCCTCTTCTCTTTGGCATCTCCCTTCTCTAGACCAGCAGAGTTAAGGGACTGCTGTAGGAATTGCCAACATGAAATCATAAGGCAGGAGGCAAGAGCACAGGTGGTGTTTCAAGATCTCAGCGATGACCCTGCCCCAACAGGAGAGGCGAGGAGCCACAACCATGTTCCTGCCTGTAGGGGTAAACAGGGAGCCTGAGAAAATGCACTCCTGGCCATCTATTAGAAGTCATGAGACAGTAAGTACTTAGCTGAGGAAGAGGAAGATGAAGGGCACAAATGATCACGGCATGGCATCAAAGGTTTCATTAGGGTAGAGCATCATGGCTGCACAGCCTAGCTCACTTCATCACAGCTCTCTCCAGCATGACTGATTTTATACCCAGAGCTTCACTGGTGAGACAGCAAAAGCTCAACAAGAGAGGAAAGAGGGGCTGGGAAGAGAGGCATAGGAAGGCAAGAATGGGAGGAATAAAATGAGGGCAAGTTCTCACTGGAGTCATGAGGCACAAGCACTCTGGCAAAGAAGAGCTCAATGCAAAGCATGTATGAATATATAGTGTGTGACATTAAGAAGATGGAAGAGGAAGGCACATCTAGCCATTGCCACAGGAAAATCCACCAAAGGTGGGATATTTCCTCACCCATCCCCACCCAATACAGCTTTGACAGTGCCTGTGTTTTTTTATCTACTCTGGACAGATTTATAATTGCATCAGTCACATTGTACCAAAAACAGTGCAGGTGAATGAATTAGAATTGAACAAACTTTATAGTGTTATGGCAGAAAACAGACTCAGCAAGGAGAGGCAATGCTCTGAGGTTTGTATGGAAAACTCCTACTCTCCATCCATTCAATTCAGAACTAGCTCCTGCCACCCTTACTCATGCTGAATCACGTTTTACTGCAAGAGTGGTCCCATTACAAGTCCTAAGGTGCAATAGTTATCCCAGACACTGCAAAAAAAATAAAGGGCCAACAAGGACGACATTCTTTGCTAATGCAAATGCAAAAAAACTCTCCTCCGAAGCGAATAGTGCTGTACCCTTGTGGGTACATAATGAAGCCAGACAGCTGTTTAAAATACAAACTTGCCCTGGAGCTGTTTTAGCTGTTCATTCCTAGAATATGAACCTTGACATTTCCTGGACAGTGTAACCCAGTGACAGTAGCTGGGCCTTGGAAACTGCTTTTGATGAAGCAGTGAAACAGACAAATCCAACAGATTCAAATCTTTGCAATAAAAATGTTCCATATTCTTTTTCCCATGCTGAAAGCCATGCAATTTAAGTTTTTTAATAGCTTCCCATACTTTCAATAAAAATAACCATTAAAAAAAATATCAAAACAGGAGAATTGCTTTGGAAAACACCTTAACTGATACTCAGAAGTCAATTTTTGTAGCTTATTACCAAACTCGGAATAAAGTAATTATCTCCTGTGGTCAGCCAATGGGACTGGTAGGTTTTATGTTATTTTTTCCCATTTCAAAAGATAGAGTTTTGAGTTTGAATTCAGTGCAATACTCCAAAAAATTGATGGATCAAGTAGCCATTCCGGCCAATAAACCTGCAGACATTGTAACAGATATTTTATAATTAAATTCCAAATTGAGAAGGAATAGTAATAATTAGTGGGGAAAGCACATAATAAGATAAGAAATGACAATACAAGTGGGAGATTTCCTCTAGGCAAAGGAAACAAATTACCCTTGAGCTTTCTTAAAGCAAAATCAGTTTCTCCCTTTTTGGGAGTGGTTTTCTTTTTTTTCATTTGAAATATGTTTCAGATTCCAGCAATCACTAAAGAGATGATGCATTTGTCTGAGGAAGAGTCAATAGTCTCATTTGTACTGTCTTATTCCCAAATGTCCCAAATAGAAGCTGTTCATCCTCACTGACAAGTGTCGTGCAAATGCAAAGCGAGAGCAACTGCCTCTCTGGGCTTCATAGACAATCTGATATCTCAAAACACAGAGCAAGATGCAAGTGTTAATAAGAATTTTTCAACTTCCACCTCTAAAGGTTTTACCTTTCCTGTTTTTTCCTCATTAAAAAAAAAAGCTGGCCAACATTCAGACAGAGCTAGTGGCCAGGGAGGATCTGTGTAGCATGAGCTATAATGCCTGGCCTGGCACAGCCCTTCCAAGCCAACAGGATCCCTGGACACACATATTTGGGCTTAGACATTTTGCCATCTCCTAAGCTCACCTCACATGTCTGAGATTTTCCTTGCAAACCTGTTTCTGTGAAGACCTCCATAAACCATGAGAAAATATATAATAAAGCCGAACTCTTTTTCACCACCAGCTCTCATCATCCCACTGCTGTGGGAATAAGTTCCAGGGAGGAGATACTCCTCACTTTCATCCCTCATTTGCCTGAGCCTTTCATACCACATGATGGGTCCAGGGAGAGATACAAAAATCCTTATACTGGCAGCTATGTAAGACCCTGGGAAATGTCGTTTCTGTTTTGCAGAGTTCCTCAGATGCTTGCTACTGCCATTTAGTCACAGTTACTTCCAGATACACAGTGTGACAAAAAGAAAATATAGCCTAAGAGCTCTCTCAAGAGCACTTCTCAGAAATGGCTTCCCTTGATTCTTCTATTCTTTACTTTTTTTATATATATTAATTTAAGCCATGCAGAGTAGTAACAAAGAAGTTAAAAACTGAGTAGCCTAAGAAATGTATTTTATTAAAGTATTTAAAAAAATGCTTCTTGGTTCTGATTTTTTTGAAGGCTGTTTTGTCATCTCTCTCCTTTTCCTTGTACCTTGCAACTATCCTTAAGAAGACCTTCCATACAAGTTTCTTTTCATCTCTGGAGTTTTGAGGTTCAAATGGATTTTGTCTGTTGATTGAAGAAATTCTCTGTTTCCCTGACACTCAGGACCTTGGGCACATCCCTAATTCAATGCAAATTCAATCCACTTCACTATTTACTTCCCTTAATTTATCAAAGTTTGTCATTTTGAAATAATAATAATAATGATAGTAATGTATTTGGAAAGGTATCTTGGAGGCTTTTTTTAACCTATCCATTTATAGTCACTGATTAAATATAATCAAATTATGAGCAACATTACAGGCTCATGTAATAGTAATATTAGTATTATAGGAGAACAAGATAGAATTGAATCACATGCAGTCTAAGGTGAAACCAAAAAAAATGTAGTCATCCTGTTACACTGTACTACATCAACAAAGTATCTGACAGTACTTACCTCTAATAATTTTTGCAATCTCTGTTCATTTCTAACGGTAAGAATTCAGCAGAGACCCATAGCACCATTCTGTTAAAATCTCTTCATCTGTCCTTGTCTGAACTGAGTTTGACTTCAACAGATTCTTTTTTTTCCTCACATTTTCTCTTCATGTTTCTCCCAATCATATTTCTTGCATTATTACAATAGTCCTCTGTGACATTTTTCTTCATTTCTGCTGTTTCTCACCAGTGAGTACTTTTCAATATCTGTGTTACGTTTTTGATGACAAAAGGGACATATTTCTATTATCTAAACACTATCTAGTTTCCTACTCTACACTTTTGAGCCTTTCTGTTGGTTTCTGGTGTTCCTGGGTGTTCTGCCCCTCAGTGCTGTTCTGTACGTTAATTTGGGCTACAAATCTCTTATTTCATTGTACAAAGGTTCCCCAATCACATATATTCACTTCTTCTAGGTGCTGTGTCTCTTAGGTTCTCCTCTTGGTTTCTGCCTGCAGGTCACACTGATCTCCAATTAGTTTTCAATTAACTAGGCATCCAAGTAATCAGAGTTTGCCCATTCACCATCCACATAGACATATATAGGCAATAAGGGTGGGATTTCACAACCACATTTACAAGAAGGCACCTGCAGATGGTCTGTTGTTCAAGCTCCTCTTTTAGCCAGTGATAATTAAGTCAAAACAACCATCAGAGCCTAGGGAATTATTCAGTTTATCCTAAAATAGCCATCTTAATATTTATTCACTTGATTCAGTATAGACATCCAGCGTCTTTTTTGATGCTCTGTGGTACATAATGTAGCATCTAGTGGCTATCCAGAAAGGTGCATTTTCTCCAAAGGTCCTGTACTATATCAGGCCCAATGTCTTGTGTAGATCATGGACTAAAGATATATGTTTAATCAGGTGAATTGCATCCTTAGTGGCTGATCAACTGAATCACCCACTGGCATCACTGCTTATAAGGCCTAGGGTTCAGCTGCTTGTACTTTTTCATTCTGTGCTGATTTAGATGTTCCAGTTCAACTCATCTTTTCAAGGAAGTCTGTAGGTTGTGTCCACAAGTGGGGGGCTGATATACTCTTCTATCAGTCCAATACCTCTGTTTGGCTCTGTCATGACTCTGGTGGGATCTAAGATGCTTTGGTGCATGTAGACACTGAGATGTAGCTGTCTCCAGTCCAAGTCAGAGAGTCTTGGCCACAGATAAGCAGTTGAGTAGGAAACCTTTTCTCTTACTCTCACCTCACTGAAGGGAATGCGCAACATGCAGCAAGGGGGTTCAAGATTCACAGGGGAGGAAGAGGTGTGAGAAGGAAGATGTGGTGTTTTCCGTAAGCATGTATGTATGTATTTATTTGGGTTTTTTTTCTCAATACTAGAATCAGTGATTGAAGGTTCATATGAATTGGCAATAAATTTAATTGATTGAAATTCCTTGACTCAAATCCAGTTCCCTTTGCCCACAACAGGTGAGTGACTCAAAACCTCAAGAGTTTGGTGTAACTGAAGTAACTTTGATGGTTCAGAGGCTTTGGCCCATTTTTCATCTTTTTTCTTATCAAGTCTGGTTTATTCTTTAATTAATACTAAAAAAGGCTCCTGTCCAAACTTACATTTTTGAAAACACAGAAAAATCCCAAAAGCATGGAAATGGATGTTTGTAAAGGAAGTCAGCCACCTGTAGCAGAGCCAAAGGGGCACCTTGAGCACAGATGGGGTGACATGAAGGAAACAGCCCAATTCTTTATAGTGGCCACATTTTTCTTTTACCAAACACAAGACACCAGTCAGCAACTGATAAACCAGTTAGACAAAGCAGGAGCTTGTTCAGCCCATCTGTATTTTTAAGGGTGGATGTGTGAAGCTGAGTGACTTCCCATGTCTGTCAGGCAGGGAGAAAACAGAACAGGTTTTGTAATGCTAAGTGGAAGGCAGCTGGATTACCAGAACCATGATGCTGCTCACTGGAGGGGTCTGTTCCATGGTACTCCAAGTCAGTTGAGACATCTGCTGCACCCTGATCCATTTGGTCCCATGGACCAGTCAACACAGGCCCCTTGGCAGCCACCTACATCTTCACAAAACAGGTAAACCACACAAAGTAGATTGAACACATACCAGCATCTCTATGTGTGCAAAGCAGCACTTCAGACTTCAGGCACAAAAATGAAATTATGATCTAATATGAAAGTGGTTATTAATAATGCCTTTATGCCAAAGCTGAACTTCATAGGAAAGTTTTACAGATGCATACTATTTTTTACAGATCTCTATCTGCCTTCTTTTAATTCCTGATGTGAAAAAATACAATCATCTAATTAGAGAGAAGAAATAATGCTAGGTGACCACTATGCACTGAAAATAATAAGTAATTTATGGTAGAATGAATGTATTCCAAAAATACCACTGACTGAAACACATCTAAACTCTCAAGAATACTTGGAAATAATGAAAGATTTTTCAGATCTAAGTTATGTAGTGAAGTATTCAAGAGAAAGATGACCTTCTCTGATAATTCATTTACAGTGAATAATCTCATTGCCTGTACTAATTGAACACCTCTGCATGGTCAGTAAGTTTCATTAGACAGATAAAAGGGCAAAGCAAAGGAAATGTATATTATCCAAATAATAATTTCCAAATAAGGAAAAATGCTAAGATGCTGGGCTTTCCTTAGATGTGTTAACACATGTCCCATATCAGTAAATGGGAAAATACAATTATGGGCATTGATAGGGACTTTGAAGAAGTTTAACCAAGAAAGAATTTATATTTCTGATGCCAAGCAAGGGGCATAACCTGTCTTGTAAACACTTGCATCAGCAGGTCAGAAATGGTATGAAGATAAACTGGGCTTTTATTGAGACAGTGATGGCTGTATCTTTGAAATATCCAGGCACTGAATGCCACTGAGGTCACCATAACATGTAACTGACAGTAGGATAAATTCCTCAGAGTCAAATTTTAATCTGATTTAAATTGATATTTGAGAAACCAGATACCTAAATCCCTATTTAAAAAATGGCCTTGAAGTTTTAATCCTGCTCTCAATTACAGTATTTTCAACTCACTTCAGAGTGGTTATTTGGGATTTACATTAGCACAAGTGAGATTAGAATCAAAGCCAGGGGCAGTTCACACTCCATGCCATTCTCAACAGCAGAAGGCAAGGGTTGAAGCAGACTGTAGTAGAGCGAAATAACTTGGATATTTCAAATGCATATTTCTTTGTACTTGTTCACCTAACTAAATAAACACATTAGTTACCATTGAGAACATATTATTTAGTTTTACACTCTGTGATAGCTTGATCTAAGTTGTGTTTCTTTATGTTATGTACATAAATTACTGCCTGGCATTTTAAAAGGAGAGGAAGCCTGCTGAAAGAAGAAAGGTGAACATAATAGTTTGTGTAGAAGAAATAGGACAAAGAAATTGTAAGGTTATGATGAATGTCATGGTATATTGAAGGCTCTCATGGGAATTAATCAAGTAACAGAAAGTCTATGAAATACCATTGAACCTATCTTCCCAGTTCATGGTGGGATCAATTATTTCTCTGTGCTCTTTGCTAGGTCTTTATCTCATCTGTTTTTCAAAACCTCTTCCATGCCAAATATTCTAGAGGTGTTTTGTTTTTCACAGTATATTTCTGTCTGCCTATGACATTTGTCACATCATTACTTGGGGATTTTCTAATCCCATGTAGTATTCACTTAAATGTTTAGTTAGTAATATACTTGATACCTTATGTGCTGGCTGAACTACTGGTCTCCAGAGAACTGTAAAATCAAAATAAATCCCATCCTCTGTTTTCCATTTGGTTGAAAGGAATTAACTGGCATAACTGAGAGTTGGAAAACTGCATAGATTACTGAGATTGTATTTCCTACATTATCTGCCATAAAATTCATCCTTTAAATTGATCCAATTATTTCACAACTAAGGTTTTCCCTTGCAGTACTGGATTCTCACGTATTCTAGCTATCTGAATTACAACTCTAAACTACTTCACACTCATAGGAAAGTGATGAGCACCCCCTGAAGTGACCCAGCCTCTCTGAAACCTGAGTTAGTGAGATGACTGTCATCCACATGCTATACAGAAGGATTGGATCCCTGGCATGGTTTAGACAGAATGATGCCATCAAACATGCACCCAGTGACGTTAGAAATGCTTCTGGCACCCTATCAGGTCTCCAGGACTGACACAGAGGTTGCAGTTCTCCCAAGGTCTCTTCTGTGTCCTGTCTGTCTGGTCAAGGAGGGTGTCTCAGGTATCCCAGGACATTTTAAAGGGCACTATAAATCTGTGTTTCAGCACTGGAATCACTCCCTAAATGTTCAGATGCCTCAGAAGAATTGCTCAGTCCCTGAAATCCCTGTTCAATGAGTTAGCCTCTAACAGCCTCCAAAGCATGGTGGCAAAAGCTGGACTGTGCTTCCTGAGGAAGTGAAGGGGATTGTCAATAGATACCAAAGTTTACTGTTGGTAACGAATCCAATGAGTCTTACACAGTATGATTTTTTCCATGAGTTATGTTGGCCACTCTTTCCTTTGATGCTGTCCACATGCAGTGGTAGTTGTATTGGGTTAAAATAGCCTGGCACCTTCCTGTGTTGATTGTTAGCATTTCTCTCCCAAGCCTTTGAAAGGGCACAACAGAGGATGCAGAACTGAGGCTCTATACGTAAATGCTATCACAGTGTGAGACATCAGCCTCTAAGCTCAGTAGTAAAGTCCTTCTGTGCTACCTGACTCACTGATTTCAGTGTGCTTTGGGACAGGCACTAATTTTACATCCTCCTCTTAGTCTTCAAGACTTTTACCAGGCAGTGTGACTTCATTGCTGTGCATCTATTTAATACATACTCCCTGTATTTAATATGTGACTCCTTGCTTTGCTTTTGTCATAACATGTACTTGTGAAAGCCACACATTTTCTAAGAAAGATCAAGTCAGGAATAACTATTTCTTAGAGGCAGCAAAACCATGAAAAAAGATTTTAAATAAACTAAGAATAAAACACTGCCAGAAAAGTACTGATTGTATCAGTCTTTATCACTTGACTCATGAATATCTTTCTCTGGGTTTCGTGCTTGTATAAATCTTTTGAGCTTGACAGAGCTATTCCAGTGTAAAATGTGAGCAATGCAGTGATGAATCAGGCCCGTGATTTACCAGTTATTCTGTCTAAATCCCACTATCTGGGATTTCCCATCTTCTGTATGTCTTGCTAAATGGAAAATTTGCTATCATGGTGATGTTCAAGCAGTAGTCTTTGCTTTCTCCATTAGTTGACTAAGCTAGTATATTGGCAGCTGTCCCAGAGCTACTGATAAAATAGAGTGAGTATGTTATAACATATATCATAAAGTTTGCCTGGTATAAATAAAAAGGTCACGACTATTTTCCTTGTTGCTCTTCTCATACGATATGTATTTTCTTTCACAATATTGTGCTCTTTCTTGCTTTCTGTAGAGATATTTTTGCTAGTAGCAGTGTAAGGATAATTTAGGAAGCTAATGAAATCATTTAGGAACATTTAGCTGAAAAAGGAAAGTGCTATCCCTGAAAAACCCTACAGAACGAGATAAAATGTCAGTCATTCATATATTTTTTTGTTTTATAAAATTGCATGCATCCCATTTTTACAACTGAAGGAAACAATTTGAAAAAGGAGCCAATGACAGATAACAGAGCCTTTCATCTGTGCCTTTGACTAAGTGCACTTAATAACCCTACTGTATGGTCCCAAAGCAGCTGGAATTCCAAAGATCTTGGACAAGGAAGCAGCCTTATTCCGCTGTCATTCTGTAATGCAATTAGTCCTCAATAAGCACCCTTGCTACTAGCAAAATCAAAGAGAATAAATACGCTAAACATCAATGAAACATAACAGATGTTTTGATTGGAAAATACAAGAAGATTTATGCTACAGTAAGGACAAAATGCCTTAATTTCAGAATGACAAAAGGAACTGTTTCAGATTGAATCTTCCTTTCTTTTCAGTGACCTTCAGCTTCCTCATGACTGTAGCATCTAAGGTAATGAGCAATCAAAGAAATGTGTTCCCAGGAACTTATTTTGTTCATTAAATGGGATGCATTTCTTTAAAATCATAAGGTTACTTCTATGAAAGACATCTCAAGCTGACTAGTCCTGCATGGCAGTTACCCAACTATGTCTGAAACCCAGCAGTTTATGAAAGCAGCCCCTCTTCAGCCTTCCAGCTACTGGGAATCCCCTTCTGGGACACCTAGCAGTCTCCACATATGGTATGGAAATGATACCTGCCACCAATTTCCAATCAGGTAGCTATCACTCTTAAAACTCTGTCTTATCTGCACCCGTTCTGCACAAGAGCAAAACTTTCTGCCTGGTTTCTTTCTGGAAACTTAAGTGTTTACTCCATTTACCAAGAAAAAAAAATATTCTCATTGCACACATTCCATATATGCAATAAGTCTTCTGAAGAGCATACAATTCACATAGCATCTGTGCCACCAGTGTCTCTTTCATTCTGCTATTTAAGGTTACAAAGTCATCTGTGAGAAGAGTAGAATAATGTGAATGTGAATAAACTACTGCCTTACTGGTCCAAAGCCCATAATAAGGGTAGTTGATATTAATCCAGAGAAGGAGTGGCCTCATGATCCCAGCTTGTGCAACTGATGCTGTCTGCTGTTAGCATCAACAGGCTTTCACCTCTTGGTTCCTGAACACCTTGTAAGAATAGTTTCCATTCATGCCTGATACTGAGTTGCGTTCCTTCTCACTCTGCTGAGCCCAACATGCTACAGAAAACCCAACTGGAGACTGCCTTTTCCTGTTCTCCAGATAGTAATTCAGAAACATAGGACCTGCTATGCTGCCTTCTCCATCCTTTCTGCATTGTGCTGGTGGTAAGGAGAAAAAAGATCATATTTTCTTCCTTCCTTATCCAAATTCTGCTTTTCTACTGCAGTCCCACCAGGCTGGCAGTGTCCTTTGCTGTACCAGAGCTGTTGTGAACTGCTGTTGTGAACAGCTCTGGTACTGCTGTGTCATGCAGCCCTCTGTCTGAGGAGCAGAGTGAAAGAGTGAAGCAGGAAGCTAGATCTTCAGATCATTCATAACCACCTACCTGCAACCCTACAACCAGACACCTTCCAGGCTGAGGATCCTCACTCAGTAGAGAAGTGGGCTTCTCTGCCCACTGTCTTATAAAACAAGGCTTCTAAAAGTCTGGGGAGAGTGAACAGTGTCAAGCCTGAAACTAAACCTTGCACCGGTAGTTTTTGCTGCCACCATAAAAGCTTATGTTCTGTACACAATAGGTAAAACAGTTTTTTCATCACATTTGGACATATTTTGGTATATATTTCATTAGTAAGTACCAGGCAAAAGGAAAACTGAATATTTCCCAAAGTGCTAATCTTCTTGCTCTATGTATCAGTTATTTGAACCTCTCCTCTGTTGTCTCATGAGCTGTTGATGATTACATCTAATACGTTATCTTTTAAACCCAGCATGAAACTAATTACTGCCACCCATATCTCTAAGCACCTTGGCTGCAGCTCTGATTATTCTTAGCTCTGGATCAAGAACCCCTACCAATCTCTAATTTTATATGTTCTTCGTTTATAGATTTTCTCTGGGCTATGTCTGTACATCAGGCACATCTTTTAGACAAAGAAATTCAGTCAAGGACAGTTGTTTGCCCTACGCACTAGCCTCCATTTCCTGCTTTCCCCAAATGCTTTGTAACAAAACCTGCACAGAAACATTTTCCCCAGAGTAGCTCTACCAGGAGCAATGCAAGTGACCTCAACATATTACCTGTGAACTAATCTGATATTGGTAAGAGAAGGGCTTTTTTTGTCTCTTTTGGCAATCCAGTTTTACTGCCGCAGATTAAGGCTCTGACCTTTCTTTTTTTGGGGTACTTTACCTTATTATTTGTTCAATGTCCATGCACAAAACTCCCCGAGTGCAAAGTATGCCTCTTTGCATTGCTGTGACAGGCTGTCCATAAGGTCCCACGGAGTATCATGCTCCCACACTATGCAAGCTCTTCCCTGGAACTATGAGGGGCTGAGAAAACAGCGGAGCTATCTACCCAGCAGCTGTCTTTAGCAGAGGCCTTTCTCCAAAGCTTCTGTGACAGGATGAAGATAAAAAATGCTTTTCAAGTTAGGAGGTCTTGGTAACTTTAAGACTTTTGCACAGCACTTTGAGACTATTGCACAGCAATAATCAATCAGCAAGACAGCCTGTACATCAATGAGAAGGGCAAGGCCAGGAGAGGAGAGGAGGGGAGGGGAGGGGAGGGGAAGGGAAGGGAAGGGAAGGGAAGGGAAGGGAAGGGAAGGGAAGGGAAGGGAAGGGAAGGGAAGGGAAGGGAAGGGAAGGGAAGGGAAGGGAAGGGAAGGGAAGGGAAGGGAAGGGAAGGGAAGGGAAGGGAAGGGAAGGGAAGGGAAGGGAAGGGAAGGGAAGGGAAGGGAGAGGTAACAGCACAGACATTCAGCAATGCACTTGAGGGCAGATTTAGAATGAGAAAGTATGTTTTGAGTGCTTAGCTATGTAGAGGTGTGGTGGAAGATGGGATGGGATAATGAATCTAGAATTCCATCAGGAGTAGGACGAGAAGTAATAGGTTTAAGGGAGATGCAGATTAGATGACAACTAAAGCTTTCCAGGACTGGGGATGCAGATACTGTAGAACAACTTGCACAGTGAGGTCATGCAGTGCACATCTTGGAAAGTTTATCAACAAACAAACTTTATTTAGGTTCCCTGTTCCTCCTTTCCCACCTCCTCCCCCTTTTTTCTTTCATTTTATTTTTCCTTCCCTTTCCTCTCTCACATCTTGCAATAGATGGCACTTTCAGGTCTCTTTCGACTCAATGACAGTAGACAAGCTCAGAGGTGCTGAAGATAACTATTACTTTCAAGAGTGGGAGGAAGTGAGAAAGATTTGAGTGCAAGTTATGGATACAGCTGACAGGTATCATCACCCTAAGGGGATTAGCAAAAGACATTTAATTTTCACTTATCAACCACAGCCTTGCCCTACAGGGAAACACTCGAGCCCATCTCAAAACCCACCATTTAATTGCTTTGAGCTATCCAATCCAGTGCTGCCTTTGACCTCCACAGTCTCTGAGGGTACCTTTGCCTCAAACATGCATTCAAGCTCCCAGATGTTATGCATAGCAGTGAAGTACGATACTAGCATGACTTGGGGTGACCTGACATCGCAGTGATGGCAGGGCCTCTGGGATTCTCTGACTTCCTTTCTCCCAGCTGCAGCAGTCTCCACTGCTCTCAGTTGTGGACAAGTAACAGCCAGGCAGGTAAACCTTCCCAGGGCATGGGCAAGCCTCTGTTTGGAGGAGCTTAGCTCTGCCACCTCTCTATGCATTGTGAATTACCTCATCATCTCCTCTCCACCACAGTGTGCGAGCAGAGACCAGTGATCATGCACTACCCTTCCTCACTCTTGGAAGGAGGGGAGATTTGGCCCATCTGAAAATGTTTTCTTCTTGCAAGTGTTCTGCTTCAGAGATAGTGATTTCCATCTCCTTTGAGGCAGTCACCAGTCCCATATCAGAGCAGGTAAGAACTAGCAGAAAAGACAGAGCTGCTCTGCAGGGTACTGTTTATATCTGACAAAACGTTTTATATTCCCATTCCCCTGAGTCTCAGCACAGGAAATTTGGCATAGCATTACAAAGGATTGTCAGGAACAAATTTGTTTCTTACTCTTTGTAGAAGACATGAGCCACCTAGATAAAATGCACTTTAAACCAGACTGGGAAAAAAAAGGCCAATGTAAAACTTGACAAAGCATAGTTAAGTCTGGCTTTGTTTTCCATCTCTGCTATTTCTTGTTTTCATAGGGATGAAATGATGCTTTTAATGCTCTGACTGGAGACAGTTCTGAGGTACATAAGCCACAGAGACACTCAGGGGGCAAACTTCCTGAAGGTGCAGAGCCCAAGGACCCTTTAGGGCAAGTGGCCAGGCCACAAGTGCAGTTCACTGATTTGCTGTAGATCAAATAGGAGTTAATTGGATGACAGTCTGCTGGATGTATCATTGTTACTGTTACTCAGGCTTATTGTACTAGTGTGTTAAGACCAGCCATGAACAGATCCTTGTTGTACAAGATTAGCTGGCAGTCCCTGACCCATGGATGTTACAGTTCAATAGCCAGAGAAAGAGTTGGGAAAAGAATCTAACACACACAAGCAAAAACATTCATACAACGTATTGATCTCAGAGTGCTTTATTTAGTTTCTGTTCCTCTCTGTGTGTAGGCTAAATAAGCACCGGTAAGATAAATGGAAAAGTGTATGCGGGACACATGGGAGAGAGCAGATGAGACAAGAGCAAGAGGGACAAAATACACTTCTTAAAAAACGAGATTTCTCTTTGACCCAGAAATCCTGTTCTTCATCAGGTCTAGAATCCAATCCACATGTTTGCATACACATTCTGCAGTCACAGCCCCATCCACCTGAGGAGGGTTTGAGGAATGTGTTGGGTGAGAAAGGCAGAATGTCTGTCAGCCATGCAGGTTTGCAAGTTGTTCTGCCTGTTTATGTTTTTTATCCAGCCACAGAAACAGCTCCTAGTTTTTCTGGCAACTTTCCATCAGCCAGTCCCATCTGTTATGCTTCCCCTGCTTGACACATGCAGCAGACTCAGTCCTGAGGGCAGGCTGACTGGTGCACACTTACAGTTCCTACCAGGGACTGAAATGTATATACCAGTATTTTCTGTGGATGGAAAATGGGAAGGTACCCAAAAGTCAAGGAGAGGTTTGATGTCAGTACTTCTCAAAGTCAATACTTCACAAACAAGACGGCAACCCTGTTTGAAGCTTTTTATAATCCTGCTCTTAGCCCTGCTCCAAAATCTGTCACTTACCAACATGTCTAGGAACTGTTGGGATATTTCCAAGTTGTCTTCTCTGCCATCCAGGGAAGTTCAGTGACTTTCATCCTTTCTGCTTTTTGGGTGCAAAGGACATGACAGCAATACAGCAACTTTGAGTTTCGTCAGTTTTCAACTTCCATCTGCTTGGGCAATTCTGTTTTTTATGACCCTTTCTACACATTGACTATGAGTACCATTTACATAATGATTTGTTCATACAGAGGTTTTCTTTACAGTCCCTGGATGGCTTGTGAAGAGGTGGTGCACAATCCACCTGTACTGATTTTAACCATTACACAAGCAACTGTGTCTTGAAGTGCTGCAAGTGAGCTGGAGAAGTCACTCCAGCTGGAAAAAGCACTGCTAGCGACACTTGAGAATTGTGACAAGTAACTCTTGCAGCTGTGTAAGGGAAAGTATTAGGGAGCCTGAAAATACAACTGATAACAGACCAACAAGCAGAAAAATTATATCTGTCATCAGCTGATGTCTGCATGATGCTGTGGATGAACTTGAGTGATTTGGGAGAATATCCAAATACAACGTTCAAATATAACATCCACTTATAATGTCTATCATATGACACAACACACCGAATAAAGGTATTGCTAGTTATTGTAATATCCATATGTGTTAAATATGTGGACGTTTAACCAAACAAAACACACACCTAAAGTAGGTGTGTGATAGAAGAGGGTGACCGAGGAGAACACATTATGCAATGCAGGGAAGGTTAAATACCTGTCTAAAGGAAAGTCTGTCTTTGAACACATGTTGCTGCCCAGCCAGATGCCACCCAGTGCTGCCTGTTCACTGGCACAAAATATACTTGCTTTTTCCACCTTTGCCCTGGTATGGAAACCTGCTCAATGAACCTGGTGTACAGCTGAGCTGTGCAGTTTGTGGAGACCAAGGCCCCTGTTAAGATTAAGGAATACAGCAGCTGACTGTGTCAAGGATGGAGTATCCCCAGCACAGAGTGCTGACTGAGGGCTACCCTGCGCTGGCTGCATGGTGTCTACCCTCATGCTATGGAAAACACTACCCAGAGCCCAAAGGCTGACAGACCTGCCAGATAAAACCTTTTGAGAACCCCTAGTTTTTCTTTCCACCCTTGTAACTCTGCATGGCCAGCTCCATAGATTCATCTGTTGTGTTTCCTGCCTTCACAAGTAGACTCTGAGCTTCTCTTACTAAACCAGCTGTGAACTGGTTTCTGAGCTGGATGTAAGATTTGGCACCTGAGAGCAGCTCCAATCAGTAGTTTTTCTCTGCAGTAGACTAGCATGGCTGCATCCCTGGGTTCTACCAAGAAATTTGCACAGCTCATTGTATTAATCAGGTTGTTGCAGGTCATGGCTCCTTCCACACCTTTTTGCTTGTCACACAGGAAAACATATGGCTCTCACTCATTACTATTTTGTATTTTTCAAATTCATGCATGGATCCCATTGCCACACCACTTGCAAGCTGTTGTTTATTGAAGCAGTGAGACCCAGGTGTTTCTTCTACCATTGTGCCAACACAGGCAAGCAAACTGTGCAGAGATGGAGCCCATCTCACACTTCACTGTGTTATTATGCATAGGCTCCTTGAGTTTTGTGTGACCTCCATGCACACGTACAAGCAGCTTGCTGAGTAGAGGAAAAAAATCCCCCTTCTTGTGGGTAAGTTCTGCAAGGTAATTAAAGCTGGTCAGAGAAACATTAAGAGCATCCTGCAGTTCTGCATCTACGTAATTTGTGCTTGGCAGACAATCACAGAGGAAGGAGTCAATGATGCCACATCTTCTCAAGGCACTGAGCCTCCAAAAAGGCCTGACAAATGAGGAATAACCAAAGGAGAGTAAAATATCATTCACCATGGAGAAGCACCCGTGTTGCTTTGTCATCTTCACTCTTTGCAGATGTCATGGTTTAGCGAGGAGCTGTTTTTGCTTGGTAACAGGGGGAGCGGGTTGCAGTGAAGACCAGATAAACAGTTTTTGGAATCTCCCCTGGCTCCTGGGTTCAGATCAACCTCCAGCCCAGCTGGGCCAATCTGGTGCCTCTGCCATCACTATTTAGGGATGGGAATTTGAAGTGCTGGTAGGAGGTGTAAGAGTGATACAAGATGGAGGCGACCACGTGGACCCCACAGTCAGAAGGAGTAAGGAAAGAAGAGCGCTGGACCAGAGACCCCTCTGCAACCTGTGGTGAGAACACAGGCTGTACCCCTGCAACCCATGCAGGGCCATGGCAGGACTGAGAGCCACCAGCAGCTCCAGGTGAGTGCACCCGAACAGACGAGAGACTGTGTGGGCAGGCAGCCATGGCACAGGCCGTGCTGGAGAGCCTGCACACCGCAGAGCAGCCCCACACGAGAGGCAGAGAGGAGCTGCAGCCTTTGGGATAAATGCACATCGGAGCAGCCCGTGCAGGGCTGCTGTGTGTGTGAGGTACCCCACGGAAGTGCAGGGAGGACTGGTGTGGAGCCTACCTGTCCTGAGGAGAGACAAACAGCAGAAGCTAGCAGGAATAGACTGAGTGAAACCCCCACTCCTTGACCCCTCTAGGCCATTTAGGGAGGAGGAGGTAAAAACACTGAGATCAGGACTCTAAGCCTGGGAAGAGGGGAGGGGTGGGGAGAAGTTAGTCTTAAAGGGCTGGTTGGACTCCTCATCATTGTATCACTCTGTGTTGTTTTATTTTGGTTATGTTTTGGGGTTTTATGGTTATGCTTTAGTTGATGTTGCATTAAATTATTTTCTGTTTTCTTCCCCAAGCTGAGTAGCCTGGTCTGTTTTGTCCTGGACCTTAAGCGGCAATTAAGCTCTCCCTGCCCTTTGGCAATCCTCAGGTCTTTGGTACTGGAGGCTAATCATGGTCTTTTGTTCCCTGATGGGCCTAAGCCACAACAGCAGATCGTTGGGTTCAGTAGGTTTTCAAAGCTACAACTCTTCCCTTCTTTGCCAAGGGGAAATCTCCTCTTTGCTGAGGGATGTGGCAGCAATGGTTCAGGATGAAATCTGTGGGATTTAATTTGCTTTGCCTTTCTCATGGGCTCCCTAAGGTCCAAAACAGGAATTGTCTTGAGAAGAATGTCAGACCTGGATGAGGGGACAGAGTGTACCCTCAGCAAGTTGGCTGATGACACCAAACTGGGAGGACTGGCTGATTCCCCAGAAGGTTGTCCTGCCATTCAACGGGATCTCGACCGGCTTGAGAGTTGGGCAGAGAGGAACCTCATGAGGTTCAACAAGGACAAGCGCAGAGTCTTGCATCTGGAAAGGAACAACCCCACACACCAGTACAGGCTGGGGGTGGAACTGCTGAAGAGCAGCTCTGCAAAGAGAGACCTGGGAGTCCTGATTGATAATAAGCTAAATATGAGCCAGCAATGTGTCCTCGTGGCCAAGAAGGCCAATGGCATCCTGGGATGCATCAAGACGACCGTTGCCAGCAGATCAAGGGAGGTTCTTCTCCCCCTCTACTCTGCCCTGGTGAGGCCTCATCTGAAGTACTGTGTCCAGTTCTGGGCTCCTCAGCTCAAGAGGGACAGAGAACCTCTGGAGAGAGTCCAGTGCAGGGCCACCAAGATGATCAGGAGACTTCACATGAGGAAAGGCTGTGGGAACTTGGGGCTGTTTAGTCTAGAGAAAAGGAGACTGAGGGGAGATCTTATTAACACTTATAAATATCTAAAGGGTGGGTGTCAGGAGGTTGGGACATCCCTTTTTTCTAGCTAGCAACAGGACAAGGGGTAATGGGATGAAGCTGGAACACAAAAAGTTCCACTTAAATATAAGAGAAAACTATTTCACTGTTCAGGTGAGGGAGCCCTGGCACAGGCTGCCCAGAGGGGTTGTGGAGGCCCCTTCCTTGGAGGTCTTCAAGACCCTCCTGGACATGTTCCTATGCAACTTGATCTAGGTGAACCTGCTTCTGCAGGGGGGTTGGACTAGATGATCTCTAAAGGTGCCTTCCAACCCCTACCATTCTGTGATTCCAGGATTCTATGACTTTGCAGTGCTGCATCAAAAACGTGCTTGGGAGAAGAGCTATTGAGAAGGATGCAAGAAGAAATGGATATCTTCTCTGCCAGTCTATGGTGGTTCCAATCCAAATGTCACATTCTGTCCATGTGGACAGAATGTACTACAGGGAAGGAAACCCGGCTGTAGTGGCTGATACATATTTTCTATGGTTTCACAAGGTATTTTGCCTCAGTTTGTTCTGGTTTTTATACAACAGCCTGTCTAATGAAGTCATTCTGTTGTCCTTTCCAACAGTTTTGAAGTACAGCATGTGTTGATTATCTCAGCTGAATGAATCTGAGATCACTTATAAGTTGCTTTGTTTTGACATTTTTTTTCTATGCCTTTGTTCCTCCCTTCTCTGTCTAAAGCACACAAAATTGTTTGTAGAGCTAAAAAACATATAAACAGTGTGATTCAGTACGATAAAGAACAGCTTGTTAAAAATGTGCTTTTGGTGCATGTGGAACCCAAGCTTTTTCTCTTCTACCATGCATTGGTACAGAAAGCATTTAGCTGAGACTGCTTTGGGACTTCCATTACAAAATCCTCTTTTCTTATACTTGTAAAATCTTTTTAAAAAATCCCCTTTTTTTTGTTTCAAAATATGTGTATTTTACTTTAAGTCAAAGATAACATTTGATAAAAGTTTGAATCAAACTCATGCACCTATTTTTTTGTTTCACAAAACTTATTACAAACTAATCTGTTTGCAATGAGTAGCCATGGAATGGAAAGTCTCTTTATTCTTTTATACATTTCTTCTTTTTATCCATCTCAAAGGAAGGCTTTGCTATCTTTCACCTGAAACCGAATCAAATCCCATCCCTTCAGCTGAAAAATTACATATGTGACATTCTTATGAGCTGGGCCAATCTGCAAATGCAGACTGCCATTAATGTTGAATTTAACTCATTAAGAGTTGAAGCAACTGAACATCTGTTTAGTACACACACAGTCTTATGCATTCACTGAACATCAACCTGTATGTCTGAGGCTACACGCTGACATAAGTACATCTAATGGATGTTAATTATGAGGTAGTATTTCATTCTGGAGATCTATCACTGCATAAGCTTACTTAAAAAGTACAAGTGTCTTAGCCCTGAGACTGACGTGTTTAGGCCTGCTTCTATGTTTTCACTTGCCTTGGCAAACTGCAGAAGCAAGAATGCTTTGAATAAAAAAATTCAAAGCCGACATCCTTTGAATAACAAATAAATAATGGCATGCAGGTAGGGATGCAGTTCTGACGAGCAGCCTAGGAATCACACAGACACTGGAAATGGTTTGCATGAAGGGGAGAGGCACAGCGCTGAAGCTGAGGGCAAATCTTGGAGATGAAGAGGGAGGAACAGGGACCCTTTTCCAGCCCTTTTGTCTCCTGAATCCCTGCACCATGCACCCAAGGCAGCAAGATGAAGGGCAAGTTGCCTGCTTTGAGACACATGTACAGGGTGTGAGGAGTGAGGGTGGATGGACAGAGGTGGATGAGGCAGTAGATAGAGTGACCATGTGTTCAGAGGCTGCCCTGTGGTTGTGGCACAGCCTATGGGTACAGGTATGGTCCTGCCTCCTCACTGCACCACCTCCTTCTGTAGCATCTGCCAGAAGGAAGCTCTGCAAGGGCTGCATCCATTGCTCAGGCAGGACAGGGTACACAGGCCATGGAGACCTGTGCTTCAGTGAAGACAGACATTTTGTCTGGAGGCCCAATGGCAGGAGCCATCAGGGCTTGTGGCTACAGCTGGAGTGAGTGTGGTTGTGTGAGCCAGAGTAGGCTGGCAGGAACTTGCTAGGCAGTGGGTAATGGCAGCCTGGCTGGGCTAGGGAGAGGAGAATGGGGGTCCCTTTGTCCCAGAGTGGGATCACAGGCTGACATCTGATCTGGAGGGAGAGGCTGGTGGTTGGGGTACAGAGCCAGGACAGGTCAGAGGAGGCCACAGATGTAGAGAGTGGCAGAAGAGATGAACACATACAGAAAAAGGGGAACATGAACTAAAAATACTAAAAACGACTAGTATTAATAAAGTATTTCAGGGTCTTCACTTCTTTCTTTTTATAGCAAAAAGAAAAGAGGACAGACTCTGGAAATAATAGGACACATATTCCTGATGAAGTCACCCATTTCTAGCCACAGCCTAACGAAACACTAGGCTGTGCCGTTGCAGAGGCTCCTGAAGGTATCGGGTACTGCAGGTTTCAAACAGGGGCTAGAAATTGCACAGCGGTCAAGGTGTTTCATGGGGAACTTCTGACCTGTTAAGGAGAAGGTATTTCCAAAATTTCACAGAGAAGTTTACTATGATGAGATTTTTATCTAAATTTGTACACACAAGAGGCTGAGATGCTTTATAGATACACTTTGAAAGAGTATCTGATGTTTGGATGCTTATATATCTATATATAACATGATCCAGCTGGGGCTTTGCTCTTCTCTAGCAGAACCACTAGGATGAGGAAGAGCTTTCACCACTGCAGATATCTGAGGAAAGCAAACACAATCAGATGCATCAAGCTGTTCCCTTAGCATGGCATGAACTTTAGCTTCAGAGCTTCTGAGAAGGGAATTGATCAGACGGTTTCTTGAAGATAGAAATCCTTAGGTAATTAGGAGGATGGCATTATTCAGAAGCCTTTGCTTTTAGTATCCTTACTGAACAGTTGGGTTTGGATAATTATAGTCTCTGGGGAATAGGTTTCAGTGACTGACAGCCTCCAGCAATGCTTAGGCCTCATCCTCCCAGCTGCACAAAGCAGTGAAACTGCACACAGAAGCAGTTTTAGTTTGAAATGCAGCAGCAGGGATTTGTATGTGTGTGCATGTGTGTATGTCGGTGGGTTTTTTCAGGTTTATCAGTTGCAAATATGAGATAGAGTGTATGCACATTTCCCTTGCATCAGCACCAACACTACTTTCAGCGTCTATGAGCAACTAATGTACTGTGATTTTTTTTTAACTCCTTTCTTACTGATAAGCTGTTCTGAAAATTCACCAAGCCAAGTGTAAAATCCATAACCTATATGTACTCAGAGTACAGAATGTGAATAAAAGAACATGCTTTTATTCACCTGTTTAGAGGAAGGAAAAGCATTTGCCAAAACATATGGATGTTTGCAATTATGCAGAACTCCTGTATATGCAGAAAATGTGGAACTATTTAGCAATAAATTCTTCTTAGCACAATATGTAAGGCTAGAAATAAGGTACTAGTAGATACTGCTGTTCTGCAGCTTGCTACAAAGAATTTTAATTTTAGGCAGAATCAGCTACACTTCTTGTTTTGAATAGCCCAAGGTATTAGGGTATTTCTGGAATTTTCTACGCACTTTTACTGTGAAAGAACTGTGAAACTTTCCACATATTTTCTGTTGAGTTATTTGGTGTTCTTTTTCTTTTTAATTCAATTTGAATTCTGAACTACCTGGATTCCAAACATCTTTCTGATATAAGCCATCAGGGTTCTGATGAGTAAATCTGAACAGCAAATTAGATGAGGGGATTGATTGGATTAGCAGCTGTTCATTAGACTTTCTTTTCTCATTTTAAACTAACATCTGTGATTTCTTATTTAAGATTTTATAAAATCATGAACAGAGCAGGGTAATTTCTTACCATGAAGAAATTTCATATGGATGGATTACAATTAATTGTGAGCCACCTCTGGAGCCATTTTGAGATTTTTTTAAAATTTATTTTAAGGTAAACTAACTGATTAAACAGTCGTCAAAACAAGGAGAACCGAAGACTAAGACTCACAAAGCAAAGGCCAAAAATGCCTCAGAAATTAAGTCTGTGGAGAGGTCGGTATTTGCTTGTGGAGGTGCCTCACAGGCTTTCTTCATAGTATAGGGATGCATCAGGCAGAGGCAGCTCTGATTAAACAAGCTTAGGCCCTGGGAAAAATCCAGCCACATGAGTAAACTATATTAGCTTTAACAAAACAACTGGTTATGAGGGCAGCATAGCACTGCATGAATGCATCCCAAAGACGCACCCCATGATATCATGGTGATCGCGAAAGTGAGGCTTGACATTTTAAAGGAATGAAGATGAGTATTTAAGGGGAAATAGTCTTTTGGCAACTAAGATGAAAGGCAGCAGCCACATATCCAGCCTTACACAGCCTTCAGTCTTACACAGGGCTTATATTCTCGTTTCTCTCTTTCTCTGTGATCTCTATGCTTCACACAGACTTCCTTTCCTTTCCTTTCCTTTCCTTTCCTTTCCTTTCCTTTCCTTTCCTTTCCTTTCCTTTCCTTTCCTTTCCTTTCCTTTCCTTTCCTTTCCTTTCCTTTCCTTTCCTTTCCTTTCCTTTCCTTTCCTTTCCTTTCCTTTCCTTTCCTTTCCTTTCCTTTCCTTTCCTTTCCTTTCCTTTCCTTTCCTTTCCCTTCCCTTCCCTTCCCTTCCCTTCCCTTCCCTTCCCTTCCCTTCCCTTCCCTTCCCTTCCCTTCCCTTCCCTTCCCTTCCCTTCCCTTTCCTGCAAAACACAAGCTCTTCCCACTCAAGGCAATTTTG
Source organism: Colius striatus (assembly GCF_028858725.1). NCBI lineage: Eukaryota > Metazoa > Chordata > Aves > Coliiformes > Coliidae > Colius > Colius striatus. The sequence goes on along the minus strand of NC_084760.1, from coordinate 68,307,129 downwards.
TCAGATTAAGAGCCATCAGTATTACCCTACCAAACACCTCAGGGCTCCCTATAGCACCTCCTGACCATGCAACATACGAATGATGTATTATAGAAAGCTGATGATGAGCTCAGGGACTTGCATATGCTCAGAGCTCTGCTTCCCACAATACCATTTTCTCTGCATCCATTTATCCCTTAATTAGCGTGATACCACATGAAAGCCCGTACTTTCCCACATTTTCTCTCCTCATTGAAGATGTTCCCAGTGTATTTAAGTCCTCCTTACAAACACAGCACAAAATGCTTGTTTGCATTTGCTCCACTTGAATGGTATAAGCACAAACACGGGATGCTGGTTTGAAGCCAGGGCAACAAAAAAGCAGGAATGGATGCTGTAGTAAACAGTCAGTAGCCTTTAGGCTCAGAAACATGTGGCAATTATTTGAACCTGATGGTTTCTGACTTTCTGGGGATATCAGACACTAGGTTCACAATATGATGTAGGTCTGGCTACAGAAATTTTGTGTGTATATGAAGGTTCTTTATTGTGTATGGTGATGCATATCATGGTGCTCTGAGGGCATGACTGGTCATTGAAACTACCAGAAAAAGCAAAGAACATCATGAAACAAGAAAAACAAGTTAGCAGGAGGTACGATATGGGCAGAGAATAGGTAACATGTATAGCCCCTTATGGGAAGTAACAGCTGAAACAGAGAAGTGAGTACCTGTGCAGGTGCTACTGTCTCCAGCTGCTTACAACATCTGCATCTTCTACTTGAAGAGCTTTACAATATCATCTGATGCCAAAATTTCAGTAAGTTTATGGGTCTGCTTTGCCTCTACTTATCTGCTTTCCTCTCCTTTTCTTTTTCCTCGATTTTTTTTTTTCTGTGAAAAAAATACTGCTTTTTTGCTAAGAAAACATGAGGCACTTCTTCAGTTTGCAGAAGCAGCACAAAGGGAACTGCAAGTTCTTTAGACAGGTTTTGCTATGCAGTCATAACAGAGGCCATACTGAGGTCAGAGTTTGCAGAGAAGGCTACTGCAGAAGGCTATCCCCAGTGCCATTAAGCAGCTGAATGAGGGAAGAATGCTAAAAAATTAAGAAGCAGTCAGAAGAAGACCTGCATGAGAGGAAGGTTGACACATGACTACCACAACCCATCACAATCCAGAGGAAGAAAGTGTCACAGCAGATGTAAGATTCCTAGATCATTGTATGATTTGGCTATTAACAAGAGCAGAACCCACAGAAGTGGACACTGGCCAGTGGAGGACAGACAATGGAAGAAATGCCAGACACAAAAAACCTGCACATACTTTCCCTTTACTCTGTGTTTGAAGGATACTGAGGCTGAAACATCTTTGTCAGGAAATAAAAACTAGCCAGAGCACTACAGTTTCCCTCTCATTTCTTTGCTGTAACAACTGGGAGGTGATGAGATTCCTGCTTGGAAAGGTGTGAAGCTCTTGTTTGCTGGGCAAGTCATTTGGCATCGTCTGACTTCTGGAGAGTGGCTTTTTGGTAGAGCTGGCCTTGACCTGGCCCAGAAACACTTCTTACAACTAGGGTTTCATAGCTTCTGCTGCTCTTCAAAAGCCTTTCTATTCCTCCCCTTCAAGGGCAATGGGTTGCACAACTCTCTCCTCAGAAGCTGGGGACTCCTCTGTCCCAAGTTCAGCAGAAGCACAAGGTTTCCATGAATGCTCCTCCTGTTGGTATGTCACCACTTGGTTACTCAGACGTATGCACAAGCAGCAGAGAAGATGCTTCTGAAGCAAAAAGACACATGGAGTGGCAGTCTGAGTTTCAGTCAGCTCAACCTTGCCTACTGAAGCTCAAAGCCAAGACAGATAAGACACTGCAACACATTACAGGGTACGAGAAAAGCTGCGCCCTTTTTGGATTTGTGTTGCACGCTGGAGGAAGTGCAAGGGCTTGTGCCATTGAGGAAGGTGGTGGTGCTCAGCCAAAACAAGCTTTGAGTGTTAGTGGCCCATAGCCACCTAGTATGAGTAAAAAAGTCTCTGTTAGCAAAACATCCTAGCACAGAGGAGGCTGGAGAGGAGGCAAGCAGTGAGGTAAGGGGGGCAAGTGAGAGAAAGATGGAGGAAGGACAGTTCAGGGGAGAAAAATACCCAAAACCTGGGTAACCATCCAGACTACACAGCAGGACAGGTGGCAGAAGTAGAGTCCCATCTGTGTGCCTGGTGTCTTAGCTGTCATCTGAAGTGGATCTCCTCTCCCCTAAGCAGAGGAGATCAGCTTCACCTCCATACAAGCACTTTTCCTTGTGTCAGGAGAAGAGAAGAATTAATTATTCAGCTGCCAGGCTCTGCTTGAGTTTATTAGCTGCTCTGATTGCTGTGAGGCACAGAGGCAAGTTCTCAAGCCTGCTGCTGTTTCAGGGAAGCTCCCACTGCTGAGATGACCCAAGCCTGCATGATGCACAAGCTTTGAGGAAGCCCAGTGGATCTCTCTGATAAGTAATTTTGTTAATATGTTTGCACAGACAATAGCAAACACCTTAAAACCTCAGTGTGGGATTTCTGGTTGCTACACTGTCTGGTTTATGAGGCTTCCCACTTGCACATAAATTTAGTTATTTGGTTCTGGTTTTCTGTAACCATTCCTTCAGCTCATTCTACGTCTACACCAACCAACCAGCACTAGACCAATGAAAGTTAAACTCCTAATAATGTTGCACAGCTTGTTGGGAATGTATTGCCCCATAGGAATTTGACATCCTGTTTCAGAATACTAATGATGAAATGCAGAAATTCTGCTTTGAACAACTGTTTCAAGTCTCACCCGACTCCTATTGATAGTATCTGTGATCTAAACCACCAAAAAAAGTTATTCATCCATTGCATAGGCAGTGTTTCTACTGCATGTGTTAAGACTTAGCAGTGCCTGCCAAAACTGAAGCAGCTGCCCATGGCCCAGTCACCAGAGGTGGAGCAAAGCCATTTTGGTGCACTTTCAGAAGAAATGGCCACGCTGCCCAGGCATGCAGTCAAAAGCAGTCAATCCAGTGTTATCATTAGGAGTTGGACCAGAAATTTGTCCCATGATACTGAGTCTTCCTTAAGCTATTGAATCTTGATGTCTATATACTCTAGGGAATTGTGGATTAAAATATAAAAGATCAATAAATACAGTGATTTCAAATGACATAGAGACCTGCATAGTTCAAGTACAAACATCTATATAATGAAAGAAATATTAGTCAAGAAAAAACAAGGATTTACTGTTACTAATTGGACTCTAACTGCTACTGCCTTTGCAGCAAATGATGGGAACTATGAAATTAATTTAAAATACAATATATTTTTCCTGGTCTGGATTAAAGCTGTGTTATCTCTGTCAACTTCCTTCATCGGCTTTTTAAGAAGCAAGGAGGTTTTTGTTAACCAAACCCTGGAGGAGTGAGTTTCCAAGAACCACATACACAATGCTACAGTCTTAAGCATGCCACACTTCATATCCTAGCCCCCACCCAGCTCATCTGTGTGTCTAAATGCCTTTTTCTGCCCTCCTGTATAAAACCAGACTGGGCAAAGCAGGAGAAGAGGGATTTTGTTAAAACAGCTTCACTCAGCCCATCCACATGAGAGCACCCCAGGTACGGCTGCTACTGCAGAAGGGGAGGGGGCAGTGAGGCTGGCCTGCAGGCCATAGAGCTTTCAAAAGGAATTTGATTTTGCAGATGGTGGTCTGGGCCATTATCCCTCTCTCTGGTCACCATCCTGGAGCCCCTCCTGGGCTCATGAGGAGCAGCTGTAGGGCCCAGCCTCTCTGTGATGTATGCAGGCACTGGTGCAAGGTGGCAGATGGGGAAGCCTGGTAGTGCTTTAGGGAGAAACAAGGAGGCAGGTGAAAGCCCCTGGAGAGTCCTCACAGGGCCTGGTGTTCTTCCAGGACAGTGGTCCTACAGTGAGACATTGGGATACGGCAAATGCCAATGCCAGGCCAATGACCTGCCACATACTGGAGGCAATTCCTATAGCCATGAACAGCAACATCTAACTAAAATTTAGCTGTCCTAGCCCCCCTTTTCTAGATGTTCAGTGCTTTAGGTGCTCTGCCACTGTGACCCCACTCATGTCCAGTCTTAAAACTGTACAGTATCCTACATTTTTGTGGCATACCCATGACTGTTTGTGCCCCCACCTGTGTTTGTTGCTGGCTCCTCTAAAGCCAGTCTTGGCTTCACCTCCTCAAAGCACAGCTTCATCTCCTGCCACTATCAGTTCCATATCTACTGGAGCCAAGCTCTACTTCTTTGGAGGATCTCCCTGTCCCATGATAACTATGGGAGCAGTAGTTCCTCCTGTGTATCTCATGCTCACAAATATTGTCCTTTTCCTCTTCAAAAATGGATTACTTTTTTTTTTCCTCACAAAATCTTCCTTTATTCTCTTGGCTGCTATTTATTCACTTATTCTGTGTTTGGAGGCAGAGACAGCAGAGAAATACAGATGCATTTAAAAGTCTGTGCAGTGCTATGAACTAGACCAAAAACATAGTAAGAAGTGTCCTCTTCACTTTCCATGAAATCTACACTGACATATTTCAGGAAGCATTTAATATTTTCATATTTTAGCTTAGTACAAAGACCTTTAGCATCACTTTGACTGCCTCATTCCTCCTGAGTTTCTGCACATAAAATAATGTCCCTTGCTATGCTTCAGATTCCACATATTGATTCCCACCCACCATGTTTCAGACAGAAGAAAGTTAAGTTTTAAACTTGAGTACTCTCTCAAGCACAGGCAAAGTTGCCATTCTGTTTTTTGCTACATGGGATTGTAGTTAAATACACACACACAATCACGTTTGTGCATGTGTATTTCCTGTGTTCTTGTTATGGAAAACTTCAGCAGAAAAGTTTTGCTCTTCTTTTTGTTAATTTTCAAGTCTATTCTAGCATCTAAATTGATGACAAACCTGATTTGACTCAAATAAGATTAGCTTGAGATCAAGATTATCAACACCACAGAGTGCTTAATCTCTTTGGGGACGAATGGAACTCTCCTTTACCTTAGCATCAGGCCAGTCAACTGAAGAAGGCTTTTCTAAAAAAAATATCTTGCTGCTTCTCTGTTCTGGGTCTTGTTATAACTCTTGTGCTCCAGGCTACAGGGAAGCACAAAATCCCTTCACCTTTTCCAGTGCTGTCAGTCACTCACCATTGCTACTTTTCTTTGCAGACTCCCACAGATTCTGGTCTTTATTGTAAAGCTTTTGTTGCACACATAGGGCACTGTACACATCAGCAGACACACCTGATCATTAACTTAATAAAACCCTCCAAAAGAATGGTGCATAGTTTTTAAATAAAATAAATATTTTAAATAAAACTATGCTGCAACAGAGCTGTTCCAGAAAGAGATGGCTGTCTTTTGGCCTTGTATCTGTGTGTGCTTGTGTATATCACCAGTTCCAGCTGCCAAAGTGAGTAGTGATAGAAGATTTATTTTGAGACAGTACATTACCTCAAATAGCATCACAGTCCTGGGTACTAGTGACAAATGAATAATGGAGGTACTTTTTCTGCCAGTATCCTGCATATTTGTCTATTGCAGTTCCTGCCAACATGTTTCTGATCTAGTGTTTGCGTATCTAGGCCATGAATTCACATGGAGTATGAATAGATGTTATTTACTATGGGTTGTTTTGCAAATGTAGTACATTTTTATGCTTTTATTTCTTAAACTGTACTTCTCAAAAAAACAGAAAAGGAAGCAAGCATTTGATCTTTCATTTAAGTTTTAAACTGATGAATGCAATGTATCAAAACTGATCAGTCCTATAATGCCACAGTAAATCTTCTTTTGAGTTCAGTACTCAATATTCTTAGAAAATTGATCTATCCCTGCTGTATGCAAACCAGCAGCTACCTTGTACACAAGAAGGAAGTAACTGCTGTTTCAGAGAGGCTACATTTATAGGTTTGTGCTGGTAAACTTTTGTATTGATTCTTTATCACTCAGCCTATGCATTGAATGAAGACTGAAAGGTAAACAATTGTTTAATTAAAGACCAGACACAGATATTCTGGAGTGCTATACGAGTTTAACCCCAGTACTACTACCGAGCTGTGTCTGTGTAGTATCTGCATTGTCTGATACATAACCTGACTGTGGCTGTATGATGGAGAGTGAGACATCCATTGTGGAGACTGACATCCCTTCCTGAGGCCTGAATCCTAAGGTACAGGCAGAAGGGAAAGAATTAAGACCAACGGAACCTTGGCCCATTTCCCATCTCTTTCTAAAAAGGGAGAAAAGAATGAACAAGCTGTCCATACTTGAGGGGATAGACGTTGGCTAGGCCAAAGAACAGGTTTGGAAAGCCACTGCATGCCCATGCCACATCCTGTGCAGTCTGTGGAAGAGCTGCCTGTGCTTCAGTCCTTGATAATCGAGACAGACAGAGATAGAATTTTTTAGAAATGAGTCTGACATACCACATTCCCTCAGTGATGACCAGTGCCAAATCACATTCACTTCTGCTGTTTTCCTCCCAGTCTGGATCTTATCCCAAGGTTATCTCCAAGTTGGAAGGGACTATGCTTCTCACTTCTAGACTAAAGACCTGACCTTTTCTCATGTCTCCTTGCAAAATTACTTCCTCCCTGATTATAGCCGTCCCCATGGAAGGATATTTATTTTCATTGAAAAATAGGGGTTAAAAGTCCTGATATTGTTTGGGGTCCTGCTATCTGTTTGTGCCGTATTTCCCTTGATGACTTCACTTTTGACTTCCAAACCTGCAACACTGCCTTTCCCCTTGACTGTCGGCATCTGTTTTCTGGTCCATTTCAATCACCCCCTGTCCCTTTCACAAATATCAACCATGAGTCCCCCACATTTTCACTCCAGACAAATCCGAAATCAGACCAGAATCAGCTCTGAAGGAGAGAGGCCACAGGCCACCCCATGAGGATGGAGTGGGCAAATAGCTGTCACTAAACAGAAATATTACCCTGCACGATCAGGCAGTGCTACAGTCTGGTGACAAAAAGCTACATGAAAATCTGTGTTAAAATCTCATTCTAACCAAAGCTGCCTGCAGTACACAAGTCTTGACTCCTCTCAGAAGCTTTTATTTCACATTTCTTCATTACCGAAAGAGATGCTAGGTTGAAGGATCGTGAGATGTCTGCTTTCCTTGCTTAGGTCTGCAGAGCTTTCCAGGCTTCTGTGCAGTTGTGTTGCGTAACTCATGTCCCTTGGCTTTTAGGGTTTTTTTTCTGTATGAATTTTGACTCCACATAAACCAGCACACTATTTAAAAGAAAAAGTGTGGAAAAGAGAAATCAGAGAATGAGTGTAGCTGACTGTACAGCACATTGATTTCAAAATAATATTTTATAGGACAGCAGATCTGTGCAAGTCTCTTACTCCAATTAGATTCCTAGTTAGAGCGGGCACTGTCATTTGAAAAGAAATATACTAACAGTTCAGCAAACACTGAATCACAGTGGACACCTTATAACTAGCCCATCTTATTTTAACATACATAAATTGGCTGTTGTCATTTTCTCTGTAGAGATGAGTGACATAATACACTAATATCGAGACACAAGTGTAAAAACGTCCAACTCAGAAGAACATAATCTTGGTGTTAGATTTGAGGAGGGATTTATAAAACTGCCCCAGCAAATTAATTCATGGTCTTCATTCAATCATTGCACACAGAGGAAAGTGTATCACCAAGTACAAAATGTCTCCACCTCCACAGCCATGTCTGGTGCAGAAGAAAACCCAGTCTGCGTGTCAGGGCTATGTATTAGTTACCAGGCACTTTTACATTTGAACTGTAGATCTGTGCTCCATTTTTAATAGCAAAGGAGAGGAATAGTAACTGAAAATGAACAATGCTGCATGCATTTTAATCTGCCTGGCACCAAAGACCTCAGCCCAACTATAGGCTGTTAAACAAAATAGTGTATTTGCTGCACAAACAACTTCAATTAGCACTGCCACTCAGAGCAAAGGAGTGCTTCACACCTGCCATTAAGCTTTCAGCATAGTCATCATGTCAGGATTTCCATTTGCAGAGAGCTAAGGCACAGGTGAAGTAAGTACCAAGAACTTGTTTGAGTTGAGGCAAGTTTTGGCCCCAAAGCTTCTATTGGTAAGAAAAGGAGCAGAGTTCATGTTCAGATCATCTTCCTTAGATGTCTGACCTAAACTCAAACCCCACTCTACTGGCAACAGAGGAAAGTTAATGTTTGATGTCTCTGCTTGTCCTGTGTAAAGGATGAGGCAAAATGCTTTTCTTTCTATGAAGAGACTGCTTCTGTCAAAAGTGCCCTGTTGTGACATGGCATAACATCATATGACCTGATTCACCCCCATGCCAGGCAAAGGATCAGATGACTGCACCATCTGCCCTAGAGAGACTGACTCATTTAGGCATGGGGTTGCCAAGGGGTGCTGGTGCTCAGCTACCTGGATCCCACTCCTCACAGGTCACTACATCATGTAAGCCAGGTCACTTCCTAAACTGTATTTAAACCAGCTCAGTCTTTGGACTTCCTATTTTAAACAGTCCAACACAGAATTTCACTGCTCTGATTTCATAAAACCCTTCTCTGCCAAATATATTCCTGACGAGGAAGTATGTGTGGTGACTAGTAGGAAATGGCCGGGTCCATGTGATTCCCCTGTCTACTGCCTCCTCTTACCCTGACTGATGCAGAGCACTGGGTTTTGGGGACCTCACTCTGTGCAAGATGCCAGAGATTGCTAGGAGAGAACTGATAAAGGTGCTGTGATGCCCTACAATCTCTGGAAAAGTGAGCCTGCCCCTTTGCCAGCACTCAGCTGATTCAGGGGCTGCTGGTGTCCCCAGCCCAGCCATGAGGCCCTGTGGGGCAGCAGGCTAGGCAGCAGGGCCATTCTGGGGGTTGGGACAGCCTGTGACATGTTGTGGAGAGGACAAGGGAAAGCTTTTTACATCCTTATCTTCTTTACACATTCATTCAGAGAACTGGCTTCAGATCTGTATATCTGTTAACACATCTGGAGAGAAGAAAAAGATACATTAAATTCCCATTAAACTGGCAAAACAGCAGAGGGTCTGCCTCTGCTGAGAGCCTGGAACAAAACCCGAAGCTACTCTATCCTCTGTGCAAACAGTAAAACCACAGGCAGGATCCTGATCCCCTCTCTTCCTTTTACCTTGGGCTGTGGCTGGGAAGCTTGGTTGTTTTGTCGCCATCAGTTTACTTCAAGGCAATAGAGATCTGCATGAGATCCAAAGTGTTTTGAAAGGCTTAAAATAGGGCACTGCTTGGCCAAAAATCTAAATTAAAAATCTTGTTTCCAAGGTTTTAGCCAGTGGTGGGCTGAAAAGCTGTGCACACAGCTGTGCACGCCTTCCCACATCCAGGACCAGAACAGTTTAATTGGGGAAGTGTGGGGAAAACTAAAGGCCCAAGAAGCTGTTAAGAAGGAGGGAGGCTTGTGGATTCTGGGAGGATCCAGAGGTTTACTTTTACAGAAGCAGAGCAGTGGGCTGCTGACACATCCTGGCCCTGTTTTTAATCAATGCCAGTATATTGAATCATAGAATCATTACAGTTAGAAAAGACCTTTAAAATTACCAAATTCAGCCACTGAAGCATCCCGAGAAAAATGCCCCACAGTAACAGACACTGTAGCATCGTTTCATTGGCTGCAGGGGTGTCCCTTTTGAAACATAGATAAATAGAGTGAATGATGTGTAATGACTGCCCAAGTACTTATACACTTAGTTCCTAAGTAGTTAGACACTTGGTTGCTTGCTGACTGCTTCCCAGTGTCATGCCCATCGTTGAGCTCACTATTGGCACCAGTTCAGTTTTGTCTGCTTCCCAGAGCAAATGAAATTGGCCCATTTATTAATCCTGTTGACTCCCAGATGCCACTCTTGAACACACTCTTTCAGGCATATATTTCAGGCTTCAGTTTCATACCACCTGGCTTCAGCTAGAGGCAGTGACTGAAAGCAATGTTATGATAAGGAAACAATGTACATGAAGGGACCAAATTCTGAGCAACTGGTTTTGATTTGCTTTCAGCTCTGAAGTCAGCTGCTGCGTTTCAGACCTAGTAAAGGTGCTATGTGCTCGAATCCTTGCCTAATCTTTTCCAGCCATGCCATTTAGAAGACAGCCTGAGGGGAGAAAGTTTCAAAGTCACAGAGGGTAGTGAGGTACCCAGCTCCCATTGCTCCTAAATGTCCCTTCTGCTGGGTAATGTAGCTCTCAGAAAAAAAGCTCAAGGGAAGACATGAACACAAAACATGAACTTGTTTGTGAAGGCAGCTCTAAACAGATGCCTTGTCTTTGTCCTATATCCCATGTCCTTGTACTACCATGGTTATAGCAAGACCGTCACTGCTGTATTTCAGCTATGTCATCCACTTTGCCATTATCCCAGTGAAAAAGAAAGAGAGGACTCAGGTTTCCACTGTCTGGCTGCAGCATGAGTAATTAGAAATAGCTGCATATGTATTTGTGGAAATTTCCAAGGCCAACACACAAGGTGCTTCCTCTTTTCTTTCATAACGAATGTATCTTTTGCAGTTTCCAGGCATAAAGATCTGTGTGAAAATCAAGAGTCGGGTTTTAACTCTTGTATGCTTTACTTCTATTGTTCTCAATAAAAGCAAAAGTGAATCACAAAACATCTTCCATAACACATAAATAATCCTTACAGCATATGAGAACACCTCTTTAAAAAAAAGAACAATCTCTTTAAAAGTGCAAAACTGTTACAATTTGTACAAGAAAAGTCCTTGAAAAGTAAGAAAAGACTGCAAAAGGCTCACTAGTGTGAGAAAGTGGATTAGTTCAAAACTAATGATTCATTTTGTGGAGAATTTTATCCACATCAGTCCAAATAGACACAGGCATGTGCATGCACACACATATACACAGAGATCTAAACCAATATTTTTAAGACTGTGTATTTTTTTCAACAGAAATATTCTGGACTGTTACACCAAAAAGCTCCTTTTTATCAAAGGAAATGGGTGTAAATCCTCAATAGTATGAAATGTGTTTGCAAGAGTTCTATATGATTAACTCCTGATGGTGCATCTGTTTCATCCTATTCAATAATGACTGTTACAGATTTTGATTCTTTCCTCTCTTGCAGCAGGCTTATGCTTCTTGCTGTAGGCTCTGGAAAACCACTCTTTTGTTTCCTTCTTCTGTGTACTGTTGCTGTCCTGGAGCCTTCCTCCAGAGAATGCTGTTGTTCCCTGGTGCTTTCATGAAGATCAGACAACCTCAAGGTTTTTTCTTAACTTTATACTTGTCTTTTTTTTGTGTCTAGAAATGTCTCTAGTATTTCACCTTATACAACAGCCCACTTTTATAAAACCAATGAAGACCAGCGTGATTTTCAGCAGTCATACCTCACACCTCAAATATCTGACTGCCTCTTGTCTTCTCTGTAACAAAACACTTCTCAGCCTTCCACCACTTAACATCACCTATTTCTTTTTCTGTTTTCACATTATTACCTTTCCAATAGCTTTAAGAACTCCTCAGGAGAAGGAGCATTGACATAATTCTTACTAATTGTGTGACACCTTTGAAGGGATCTGTGTTATCATTGCACCCTATGAATAGTGACCTTGACATAAGCTGCAACTATTTTCCCATTCTGTACTCTGTCCACAAATGGGGAAACCTCAGTTTCAATCACTGAAAGTTACAGAGTGGATCTTTGTCATAAACCCCATGTTTAAAAGGAACTTTATCCTCATCCTTGAAAAACTTTGAGCATTTATGAGCTCCACTCTTACCAGTGGGTCTTCCTCCAGGAGGGCAAACTCTGTTCAGAAAATACACATTAATTTTCTTTCTGCTTGCTGGTTCACTGTTAAAGGTTATGGACCTGCTAATTACTCTGGGAAAAAAAACCCAAATAAACATGGCCATACCGTTTGTGTAAGGGCAGATCTTGCTGACACAGGACAGTTCCTACTCAATCCAGTTCTCTTTCATATTGTGACAGTCATTCAAACACGGCAGAGGTGTCTAAGCCTCATACCCATATGTAAACACAAATAGTCATCCTGAACTACCTCACTGTGCCATCTACTAATTTGGGCGACTCAGATGAGTCTCTTAACCAGATCAGCGGTCCTTCCCTCATTTGGGCTACTGTCCAGATATCCCATGCATAGACACAGGCATGCTGAGCTATCCACTTTAAGCATAATCACAAATCGTTACTGTAATTGCAGGGATCATTCCTACTGTGAGCTGCAGTCGAGGCCTTTGCCACCGGAGAGGAGATTAGCTCGTATTTACACAGTTCAGAGACAGCTGCATCACTTGAACAATGTTTAGTATCTCCACAGAAGAAAGTTATGTACAAATCAAAAGAGCCATTTACAAAGCACTTACAGAACAGTTCCAAGAGGTTGTTATAAATCTTTATGTCTCTTGCCTAGCCAGAGCTGTGCTGGAGATGATTCAGCCTGATTTGATAGCAATGCCTGTCAAGATCATAGCCAAACTGGCTGTTAAAAACCACTTTTGGCAAACTCCATGCCCTGCCACTGAACACCAGTCTCCCAGAGACAGTACTTCCTACCTTTTGCTAGGAAAACTGCTTCCTTCTAGCCCATCACTAAATCTGTGTCCTGGAAGTGTCTAAGTCAACTGCACTAAGGGAGTGGGAGATCATTTCACTGGTTGCCACCATTGTGCCATGACCCCAGTTCCTCCAAATGCTCCTGGCCACGGAAAGAAATATCTATTCTTCTGGCATGCCCTGTGTGTCCAGGCATGCAGTGGAAACACTTTTCCAGACAATATGAAGAAAGTGGCCATCCGTGCATGTTCAAAGATATTTTCCAGTGCTGCCAACTCTGATAACAGGTAGTGTTTCATCCTCTCTTTGGTCTTCTTTTTACCCTTGTTTCATGTGTTTTTATCCCCTGAACCCCTCAAGAAATTGTTCCTTGATAATTCTTCTAAGAGCCATTGATGTCATTCACAGATGATCTTCCAGATATTGGGGATGAGTCTCAAATACTGCCAATGACTGTTTCATCGTGAATCTGGTAATTCATGATCTTAGTTCCTCTTTGGTTCCTTTCATTCTTTCTTCACCATTCCAGTGCAGGGTTGAAATCCAACTGCTTTCCGTGTGCACTGCACAGACATGCTGCCCACAACTGTAAATTAGATCTTGGGGAAGACAGAGATCACAAACTCACAGGGTGCACCATCACCAGGGAGGCTCACATGTGGGCCAGGCAGCTCTGACAGTATAATAAATGGCTGAGACAGCCAAACAGTGTAATTGCCTATGCTAGGGAACTGTGTAGACATTGATGAAAAATGATCTGCAACATTTCTTTTCTGCATACCTCTGGGAACACTCCTGTCTTTCTGCAGCATTAGAAGCTAGCCTTTTACATTCAGACAGAAGGGGACCAAGGGCAGAATGTTTCTAATGGTTCCATTTTAGACCCACATGTCACCCACGTTGGATATTTGTTGTGGCTGCTCTCAGAACACATCTGGTTTTCAACTACGTTTCAAGCAGCTTTCTGAAAATTCAAACATCTACACAGAAATTTCAGCTTACCCTAGCAAACTCCCCTTGAACAAAGAAGCTGCAATTCTGTTCCACTCCTGTGTAAATATGTCCCTCTGGCTCTGACACTAAGATTTAGCTACAACCACACGGTAATCCTTTCTGTGCAGTTTCACAAAGAAGCAGTGCTTGAGTGTTCCTGTGAGCGGCTGCTGAATTTGGGGGTATTGCATGGTAAAAATGTTTGTGTTTTATAAAGAGCACAAAGAAGTCTTAAGGAATATCCTTGCAGGAGTTTTTGCTGATGCACTTTGTTTTACTGCTTCCTAATTGGAAGAAGGCTCTGTTATCAGCATTTGTGTCCAATTGCACAGATTGTTTACCCGCTGTGAGGGAGCTGCAGCTCTGGTATTTTAAGTCAGAGCTGTTAATACCATCATTTTGTGAGAACACAGCCAACAATAATATCAAAGCTGCCTGAGGTTAACATGATGGTACCTCCCCTCAGCTTTGGCCTCCAGCTCTAAGAAGCTTTGTGGTTACTCAGGGAAAATCTCCCAGTTCTCAAGAGTTTAGTTTAAGTGGATAAAAATGAGAACAGATTTACACTACTAGGAGTTATTTCAAGAATGATGATGGTTTCAAGAGCAGAATCCCATTCTTGCTTCCAAAGCCCTTCTGAGAACCTCTGTTTAAACCTCAGATGACTTTATCTGAGAAGTAGTTGCAAAGGGCTTGGGAGACACTAATGAGTATATACCAGTATCGGTAACTAGGACTGACATAAATGGAATTCTGCTTCTGGATGTTCCCAGCCATCTTTAGTGGGGTACTGCAAGGCCAGGAGCCCTCAGATTTGGTGTGAGGTGGAAGGTGGTTAAAGAAAAGTCCCTGTCCTGGAGCACAGGTGGACTTCAGACCATGATGTGATGAGAAATAAATGATTTACTACATTTCCTTGGAACCACTCAGTTTTATTAGGAATTCTTTCATTTTAAGAAATGAAAGAATAAGGGGTTTTTTTTAACATAGACAAGGAAGAAGAAAGTGGATACTATCAGCAACTGAAACTAGGAGAAACTGGAAATTTCTGTCTAAAGGGTATTTTCTCAGAAACACTTGTTTAATTTAACATGAATGCAACCATCAGCCTCTTTTTGTAATGGATTGATCTCAATAAACTTGTAATCTTTTCCCCAAAGCATCCATGAACATGCCTGTGTTTACATGTTCAATCCTTATATATAAAATGGGAAATACATGTTTACTAACTCATTACATTACACTTGCAGAGTGAGAATATTTTTCTTTTTTTACCACTTATCAGACTGATTTTAGCTTCTTGTTGAATTGAGTACATGTGTGTTGTCTACATCTGTTATGGCAGAGCCCCAAAGTGGGATGTGAAACAGGGAAGTGAATAGAATTCACCAAAGACCACCACTTGTTCGCATGCTGCTGTCTGAAACAGGTGGTTCTAGAGGGAGTTATTTTGAGCTTAAGTTAACGCTGACCTCAGCTGAAATAATTTGCCCTCTCGCTCTTCCTCCGATACAGAGTCAAGAGGGAGCTGTCTGACTGCTGCGTGTGATTGTACACATCTGTCAACAGAATTGAAGATTTGAATGCAAAATGTAGCACTTGGGAATGCCGGGTGGGTTTCTGACACTCCCTGAAGGACATGAGGACCATAAACCAGTGAATGGATTACAATAAAGCATAAATAGAGCATTTTCATCTGTGACAGATGTAATCCCTGTCCAGCACTGCTTATGCTATTTAAAGGAGAATGGTCTCTATTTCAGACCAGCTCTCTGAATTTCACTTTTTCCTGTTGTTCCAAGTGACAGGACAAGGGGTAATGGGCACAAGATATTCCACTTAAACATGAGGAGAAACTTCTGTGCTGTTCAGGTGAGGGAGCCCTGGCACAGGCTGCCCAGGGAGGGTGTGGAGTCTCCTTCTCTGGAGGTTTCCAGACCTGCCTGGAAATGTTCCTGTGTGACCTGGTAGAGGGGAACCTCCTTTAGCAGGGGGTTAGCAGATGATCTCTGGAGTTCCCTTCCAACCACTACCGTTCTATGAGAAAATAGGTAATATGCATTTTATAATTGCAAGCCTCATTTGAATGTTTGACTGCTGCTGCCCCATGAGGGCAAGACTGGGAAAAGGACTACAGGCTTTCAAATAGCTTGCCACCCCAATCAGGGAGAGGCTTTCTTTGCTGCCCCAGCTTGCCATTTGAAGCCTGCAACACCACAAGGCAGCCAGGCTGTAAGAGAGTTATGAGGAATAATGTCCCAAAGCCAAGAAACAGGTGTGAGACATGCTTTTAGCTTGCGCAGACATATGCTGCAAAATGTTGCAACCTTTCCCACGTAATATCTTAATGTATAGTCATTAGGCAGGACATAGTGGAGAGAGCACATATGGAAAATGTCTCTTATTTGGAGACAGGAGTATGTACGTTCCCTTTGATACTGGCACGTGCGAGGAAATACTGATTATGCCAACTCCAAACTGCTGATCGCAACCTGATAAGGAGACAATCTTGAAGAAGACAGGAATTTTACCAGGTTTTAGGCTAGAAAGACTTTTTTTGCTAATTACTTCCAGAAGCAGCACAGCTGGATTCTGGATGACTGCATCTGTATTTCAATGCACTGGTAAGTCCTACCAGGGAAATAAATTGAAAGATGAAGGCTGGGAGTTAAGTCTGTGGGTATATTGTAAGCATTGAGTTAGCTCACTCCTTTGAGCAGCCTCCAACGTACTCTCAGTTTTTAAGTCAGGCAAGGAATTGTGAATGTCAAATAGCTGAGTAAGGGAGTGCAACTGAGTAAAATACTCATATTCAGATTGGGCAGATTCATATTCAGAATGGTCAGATACCAACCGCTTTGAAGTGCTGAATCATCTTCTCTTCCCTAAAAGTAAATCTTGATGAGCTCCAATGAAATGTAAAATATTCTAGACTCTTTAGTCTGCCAAGAGTTACTCACAGACACTGACTTGCCATGGGAAACAAAACCTCAGAGTGGCTGATGGCTGGGATTTAAGGAACTATTATGTTGTATAAAAACTGGTAGAGTTTGTGCAAGATAGAATAATTCTGTCACTGAAAAGACTAATTAAAAGAATCATATTGGTAATCAGCAGATTTTTTAAAGATTCAGGCATTACGTGGGATTAAGAATGATCTATTAGCACTGAGATGAAATTTAGGAAGCTGAAAATTTTGACTGAACTTGAAACAAATAAAAAACCTCAGCAATTCACAAGACCAGACAATGGGGTCTATGAAGTAACTTCTCATGGGAAAGAGATAAGTTTTGGGGACACTAAAGAAACTAGCCAAAAACTAGGAAATAAGTTGCAGAAAAGGGATGTACATTGTCATGGAGATGAATTAGATGAACTACGTGGCACATCAGGCATTTTTTTTCCTCTCTGTCTCTATTCATCTTCAGTTACAGAGACACATCAAACCAGTATAACAATCCACTGATTTTTCAGACTTGATCTTTTGACACAGACACATAAATATACCTCAACAAATTCCTCTCCTTCTCTCCGCCATTGTAGCTTAGATTTTTCTCCAGATCACACCACGTGCTGCTGTTCAGTTCCCAGCTGGGGAGATGATGAGTGACTTCCAGGTCAAATAAATTCAGCGGGGTCCAACAGCAAAAATATCACAGTGACGCAAATCCATGCGCATTTATTCAGCTGCTGTTGAATCCAGGCTCAGGCTCAGTCCTACTGCTTGTGCTGCCCTTCCAAGATGTGTGCACGCAGGTACAGAGACACAGGCACTGGAGCCATGCAGCCTCCAGTTGTCATGCTTCTACTTCTGTTTTCTTAGCCTTTCACTTCCACTGCTCAGACCCTAGATGTCTGAAATGTTAGGCTTTCCCTCAGTGGTGCCCAGAGAAGCAGAGAAGATATTACTATGGAAGTATGTAGTTCTTCTCTCCAAGGGAGTCAATGAAGACAGAGGTGTATGGTTCCTTCCCTTTGCATATTCCAGAGTAAGGATAACTTGCAAAACAAAGGGAGCTTTGCTCATGTCTATTTACTTAAAATTACATTTGTTCAGCATGGGCTGTAATTGCTGCATTTTCATGATGATGTGTGTTAGATGTTACCAGTTGTGAAGCTTTGGTACCTAGCACTGTTGTGACATTTCCACAGTGAAACAGGCAAACCCTGCCATGCTTGCCTATTGCACAAGCTACTTTCCAGATATCTTTAGCAACTGATACCACAGTGACTTTTAGGACCAGAAATCTGCTGGAGAAGCATGTAGATGGTTTTGAAAACTGGATAAATCTCTGGGTATTGTTGTTGCTTCAAGGTCAGCTCCGAAGCAGGCAGTAAAGATGCATGTCACATGCTGATCATGCAGAATGATCTCTCCCTATCCCTTGCTGCCCATATAGAGTACACTTGTGTATCTGCTCTTACAAAGCCATCTCATACCCTGTTTCCTCCACTGTGCCAATGCCCTGAACACACCCCATAGCTCTCTGTTGTTTGTAGGAGTGGTGCATCTTTCCAGTCCCTGCAAGGGAGGAAAGGCTCATTGGACTTGCCACAGTTTGTTAATGGTACAAAGCATTTTATTTGATCCAGGCATGAGGGCATATTCTGTACAGCCAAGACAAGCTGCAAAATTCTTCTGCTTCTCCCATGACCTGTCATCACCTGCCTTCTAGCCAAGACATAGTTTAGAAGAATCACTGGGTAAACAGCACATGGAACAAATTATATCTGGATATAGAAGAAATCTGAAGTAGTGCTGCACGCTTTGCTGGCTCTTGTGCAGGGGTCTTCTTGTTGGTCTCTGCAGGCAGTTGGTGGACAAGGACTTTTATTGATACTACCCCTGTGCTCTTTGTTTTTGTCTCCCAACTGTACCTGCTAGTAAGCAAGTGATGATTTTAGCAAGCATGTCATGAAATCAGACTTTGCAGGGAGAATAAAAACTCACCTCTCAGAAGAAAAACTCTAAGCCCATGCCAAGTTTTTTGTAGCTTGTTTTTTGTTTGTTGCCAGCTGGCTATATGTAACCTGCATATGTAACACAGTTATGTGTAACACAGTAAGGATCAAACTGTTTTCAATTGTATGGATGGAACTAATATGACTTATACATTTAAGTAAATTATCTACCTACATCACAAATGACATAGACAAGCTTTTAAAATCAAATGTGTTGATGATGATATTTCTTTCTTTTCTGGATGTTGAGTGGGCTCTTTTTAGCTTGGACACTTAAGACAGAGTTGTTTTCTTTCCTGCTTTTCTAGTTGCTATATGTCAGAGAAAAGAGATGTTTTTTAATTCAAACAATGTAGAAGAATGCTTCAGTCCAGAGTGATAGCAATAGAATTTTAACTGATACTGTTTTGTTAAGTGCTATACATTAAGATCATAGCCTAGTCTGTAAAATTCACTTTAAAAGACAAGCTATTTAAACTGCTCAGCAGTGGCAGTACAATGGGAAAAAGGAAAATAATAAAACCAGCTGTGTCTGATTTCGCTTGTGTGTAGGAATCACAGTTGTGAAGTTTCCTACCACCACTCCACTCTCAGAAACGTTTCCTTCCCCTCTCCAGGCACAGCCCGCGAGGGAAGGGTTCCCTCCTTCCTTTCTGTGCCCTGAGCCCCTGCAGCCCGCAGTGCTGAGGCTGCAGGTTGTCAGGGATCACCTGGCTGCTGATGTAGCTGGGAGGGATGGGATGGAGGACCTGCATGGGCCATGATAGGAGGGTCAGAGGGAAATGCCAAGCTCCATATAGTGTGTCACTCAGGAGACCAGGGCTGGTGGGCAGCCAGTGTAGCCCTGGCCCCACACCTAAAGGGCTGTGTGGGGGGCTTGAAGGAAGCACATCTGGTGCAGGAGGAAGAAAAGGGCTCCTGCTTTTCATTTTCTGCATGGCTATTTGGGGCTAAATCTTGAATGGCAGTACCATTTTTCTGCAGAGCTGGGATGCGAGCTCAGCCCTTTGTGCTTACTTATGAATTCCCCCTCCATGTGCTTGCACTTGCCTCATCATTCACTCATTTACAAGGAAAGTCAGTTAAGTTGCTCAGGAAAGGTAAAGATGCTCAGTTAAGACAAAGTCCTGGTCTTTCTTGAGATTCAGCTTCTTCCCTGCCCAGTCAGGATCACAGTGGGAGAATGACTTGCTCAGCCACCCTCAGTGGTATATCTGCAATTATTCTTTAACCTCCCTCTACCTTCAGGACCACACGACCAACTAATACTGAATCCCTGGGGAGAACTTGCTCTGTGCAGCTTTGTCCTTTTAACCTTTTAATGCTCTTCCAGTTTAAGCCGTTTGTGGCAAGACCCAGACTTAAAGTGCTGAACGCAGATGTCACAAATTGCTTTTCAATATGTTCTGGTGATGCCTGGAGCTGCTGACAAGACCTGAAAGGGTGAGTTTTAAAAGAAGGTTTTATTCTGGACAAGCTTTAAACTGCTTTCTACTGGTCTAGCATCTGGTCCCACACGAGTGATGAACCGACTAGTACAAAGAGGAAAAAAAAAAGATTCTTTCCCAAATAATGGGCTCATAGCCTGTGAATGTCTTGCCAAAAGATGAAAGTAAATGTTATAAGGAAACAGGGAATTCTGTAGAAGGTGAGAAACCTCCTTCCATTTCAATTTTCAAAGAGAGATGAAGAGGAAATGTGGAGCAGAGCAGTTTGTAATTGCCTTCCAAGGGATTACTGCTATATCCCTCCTAAGCACTCCATGAAGGGGGCTCCCAGATACTGGGATCTGGGCAAGGTAGGTACTCATCCCAGTAGTTTATGACAATGCCTGTCTCCTGAGGGACCTTTGATGGCTTAGCCAGGAAAGAGGTAGCCTTCAGAAAAACACCTGGAAAAGACACTGCTCCTGCAGCATTACTATCACCAAAACCAACAAACCAAAATCAAGTTTAGCAAAAAATATGCCTCTTCGGTGCTCAACATCAGAGTAGCAGAGAACAGAGTGGAAAAATCCTCCCTCTGGCACTGCAACACATTCCTCACAAGCAGTGCCACAAAGAACTCCCCATCAGATCCTCTGGGTTTTAAAACAACAAAGATATATGCCAAAAATGCCTGGGGGCAATTATATCTTTATTTACTTATTATCTTCCTCATAAGTGTGTTCATCTGGGTGTTAATGTCCATTATTGGATATTCAGGTTGTAGTTCTCTTTTAAATATGGGAATGTCTCAATACTATTTTAAAAAGAATGCTTTTCTCTATTCCTCCTCCTACCCTTCTCCTTCCACCCTAATCTCTGGAGGTGACAAATATAAATCTACTAGGCATGATTCTACTGCAGGTATCTTATTATTCACTTTTTCGTTTTTTCCCCCAAAATGCATCAGTTTTGTTGATTCTCTTGCCATCAACTGCAGTTCAGTCTGATCTGGGAATATCCTGGTGGCAGGGCCAGGTGGAAAGGAATAAGTTTTTCCCTGCCAGCTGCTGCTGGCTCACCTGTGCCAGCTTGTCCTAAACACCACAGAGAAGCAGGGATGGAGGACGTGTCCAGCAGCCTGCCACCTCTCAGTGTTGGCATGACCTCTGCTGACCTGGCGAAAAGACGTCATAACCCATGTGTGATTCAAGAATTTACAGCCTTCTGGATGGATTATACTTCACAATTTTGGGTCATGTAGGCCTAGGACTGAGAGATGGACACTGTAATGTACATCTGCCTGTGCCCAGCAGAAAGATGCAAACTCCCTCTGCAGTTATAAATGCCCAAGTCACCAGAGAGAAGACTTGACTGTTTACCTGCTCAGTTTTTGGAAAGGAGATCCAGCTCAACCTGTAGTCTCCTCCTGGGACAGGCAGCCATAAGCCCTCAGAGAAGGAAAGGGAGGGCATCCCATTCCCCATGCCCTGAACAGCAGCTCACAGCAGTACCCAGGCAACACCACCCCACCCACACAAGCAAGGCAGATCTCCTTGTCTCTGGTGAAACAGGACCTCTATTCTGATCAGACACAACTCTGCACCTACCTCCTGACTGCTACTCATAGCCTGTATGTTTATTTATCTTTGAAACTCCAAATCTCTGTGATAAACAGCGGGTAGCACACAACGCTGTGTTTACCATCGCTTCTCCTGTGAGCAGATTTCTTAATTGTCTCAAGTGATGACTGTATATTGCACTAACTCTCGCAGTCCCCTTGAGACCTCACACTTCCCTGGCTTTCCTGCAGGGGTTTTCTCAGAGCAGATGGTTTTGCTCTCAGAGGCTGTGTTTTTTCTAGCAGGAGAAGCTGTTATGGCCCAGCAGCTGAGTGGTCCCCAAGGCAGGTGTGGGACTGTAGCTGGAAAGAGCCTTCTGGCAGGAGCAGGGATGGATCATAGCTGGGACTGCTGCCTACCAAGGAAGCAAAGGCCCACAGGACAGAAACAAAGCACAGCAGGGTGGTCACAGCCCATTCCTGTAATAACACATCTGAACCTTCAGCTTATTTTAAACAATATTTTGCAACAGCAAAAAAAAACCCCAGACCTTGAGATCTCACTCCATCTGAGCACTTTTGCCTCCGTATCTTTCACAATGGCACTAGCTAATCAGACCATTTTTATGTATGACAATTAACAACCTTTTCCCATAATGATTTTCTGTTCTCCTGATGCACTTTGCTTGTTATGTTGGACAGCACTTAGAGAGACAATTATCCCCACTCTGCAAATGAGGAAGATGAGATACAGAAAAGTTATGTGACCATGTCAAGGCCCAGTTGCATTCACAGAAATAGGTTTAAGAAAAGCCAAAAAATCCTTTTTTTTTTCATAGTGTCAACACTAGTTCGTTCACTCACACAGTGCACTGAATAGGAGTATTTATTACTGGTATGGTTTGTCTTGTGTCCTTAATGGTTCCTTACAAACTTAACTTGAGAAGTCTTGAGAAGGCACCATGCAAACAATTAACTAACCTATTACCACTGGTTGTGGTCATTTGGGTACATACACATTTGCGCATCTGACATGAACTCTGCATATGGAAACTGCTTTGTGATCACACAAAGCAGCTGCTTTTGAAGTGTCATATTTTAAGGCATATTTTTAAAAAGCAAATGTCAAAGGAATGCCCCCTCAAGCCCCTAGAAAATCCAAGAGTACATATTTTGACTGATCTTTTGCCAAGGTTTGGTTTTAATTGGCATTTTTTACATTTAATTACCATATATAAGTGCAGAAATGCAAGCTGAACTGCAAAAAAAACCCTCTATTTTATTTCACGCTCATAATAAGTTACAATAAAATTGTCAAATGCACATAGTTTTTAACAAACTTGTAAACTCTCTGCATTGAGCAAGGACAGTTGCATTTTTGCATCAAATAAATTGCTCTGCAATAAGCAATTTCCCCAAAAGCCTATTCTTAGACTAGGAGAAATACTATTTCTCAAAAATAGTAACAATATGTGCTCAGTAAAGCAGCAGGAGAAACCACAAGGGATTCCAATACAAATATCTGACTCTTATGTGGCAAAGCTTTTCCACCAACATGTCGGAGACAAAGTTTTGGGAGTGAGCTCAACCTGTGAGTTCCACAAACTCCAAACTTGAAACACCTTTGAGTTATGACAATGCTCTTGGGATTTATTTCAGGAGTGCCAAACACACCTTGTCCTTGTTTTTACACTGGGCTGGCAGCGTCTCAAAAATCCGTTCATGGAATCACAGAATGGTAGGGGTTGGAAGGGACCTATAGTTTCCCACTAATGAGTTGCCACCTCTGATTAATTGGTCGTGGATTTTTAAAGTCTTTTCAGTTATGAAACTGTTACCCACCTGATCCTGTCACTGCCTACTGTATGCCTTTCTACTGACTTTAATGGCTTTTGGAGTGGTCCAAGGGAGTAGGTTCTGGACCTTAATACAAACCATCCAAGTCAACAGACGCTAAGGATGCTGTGAAGTGGCCCCTTTCTTTGACTTCTCCATAACCCCATGCTCTTTATATTCAGTGGGCAGAACGAAAACCTTACACAAATGTGGACTTTAAAAAGGTTGTGATCACAGAATCACAGAATAGTCAGTGTTGGAAGGCACCTCCAGAGATCATTTAGACCAACTCCTTGCTCCTCAGGTTCCCCTCTGTCAAGTCACACAGGAACTGTGTCCAGGCAGGTTTGGAAACCTCCAGAGAAGGAGACTCCACACCCTCCCTGGGCAGGCTGTGATGAGCAGTGCTTGGCAGCCACACACATTTACCTCATCACGAGGAGCAAAATGCCACAGCAGACAGCACCATGGCCTTAAGCGAGGTGGAGTATGCCATGTACAGATGGGAAGGTAATAGACTTAGTAGCATGCTTGCCTTGGAGTGATGGCTTAGGCTCCTTCCCAAGACACATATATAAAATCAGACCTCTTTTCTTCTGGATCTTGCTAACATTGGACTAAAATCTACTCTGAGCAACAGTGCATTTATTTATTTATTTTTCCTCAAGGCTTGAAATGTTTACTTGTCATGTTATGCTGCATAAGAAAAAACATAGTCCTCTGGTAACAGGACAAAAACATCGTGGTGACAGATAAGCAAGATTGCCTGCTCCATCCTCCCCATTCTTTCTGGACAGATGAGAGTGTCTCTAAACCTATTTCAATCTTTAACATGCACACAGGACTCAGGGCCAAGGCAGCTTTCCTAAAAAGTGCCAGGCATAGTCTGTGAGAAGATTCTGCTCTTGCTCTACAGCATCCTGACTGATATTGGTGAGGAATAAGTTTTAGCCACAGGGGCTGACAGAGGTTACAGCAGTTCTTTTCCCTCATTTCTGAGGTGCAGATCCCCAGTGTGTGACAGCACCCCAAATGGTGAGCAAAATCCTCCCCAGGATGGGAGCCCTGGAATGACTCGTTTGCAGCTGCCCTTGTCTGACCTTCCTCTGACAGCTATGATTTAATGTGACATCTTGGCATTACCAGCCCTCATCTTTCATCTGTAGTCTTGTGATAGCTGGCGATTTAATGAGAGCATAGCTGTGGAAACAAATGGTTACCTGTACAGCTGAGGGCTACTCTTTTTTCATTACTCATTTTCACAGGAAAAAAAATACACAAACCCAAACAAAAAACTGCGTTTGAAAAGAATGCTTCATTCTGTGGTTTTTTTTAAGGCAGTCTGTTTGAGGGAGAGAAAAGGCTGAGTGCCAAGGCAGTTGTAAGGTCAGGAGGAGTGCAGCTAGAGAGAGACCCCTCAGGCTTCAGGGGAGAACTTCAGGGAATTCGAGAAACAAGCTCATTTCTCATTAACTGCCTTCACACATGGGTTTTATTTATGCTACAGCTATCTTTGTTGAATCACTGGCTATCTTGTCTGGCCAACTGCTTAATCTCAGCCTATCAAATGTGGTTTTGTGGAGATGTAGCAGCTGATGGATACTGTTGTTTCAGTAAATCTTTTTTACAGTGTTTGTCTTTGTTTATAGTGTGAAGGAAAGGACACTGAAGGAATCCAGAAAGCCAGAGATCTCAAAGATTTTGCAGATACATTCATGGAATAGACTCACCATATATCTGACTGCAGCTAGTAGGTTACTCACCGTAGCTCCCATGGCAGCTTCTCAGGGGAGGTGCACCACAGGCAGAGGTTTGTACTGCCAGACATCTGTGTTGCATCAGGAGGGATGAAGAAGAACAAGGACAATGCAAACAGGTTGCTCAGACTCTCTGCTCTGTTTCATTGAAGCCTTTGTCATTAGATCAAAACCAATTTGCTTGAATGTGATTTTTTTTTCTTTTTTACTTCTGAATCTTTTTAGTCTGGGTGGAGGTATTTGCTCATTGCCCTGCATCCACCAGCCATTTCTTTGAGATCGATGCAAAAAAGGCATCACTGAATAAAGATACATATAGAGGCAAACAAGAGCTGATTGCAATTGCTTTAACATACTTTTTGTTCACTCTTCAGACTCTTTTAAAAAAGGATTTTAAAAAACAAGGAAAGTAAATCAAGCTTTGCAGGGGAACTGAAATCTTGCAGTGGAAGCCATCAACATCAGTCTCAGCTCAAACAAAAGGTGCTGTAATGACTCCCAGAGCAGCAACAGAAAGCAACACCTGGAATACTCCTCTCTTTGCACCCAGATTTATTCCAGATCCACAACTCCAGCTCCTCAGCTATTGCTGCACTGTGTTCCTGGGGCCATCAGTACAGGAGATGGCATCATTCTGTACCTGGTCATGGCTGTAACAGCCAAGAACTTGAAGTACAAACCAAAGAAATCTTGTGGCTTGGAAATTCTCATTCTAGAAAGATAAACACAATTTCTGGATAGAGTGCATGTGATCCTAATTCCACTTAGGATGCATAAAGGTCGTGAACTCATCTCTTTCAATACAAAGGCTGAAGTCAGTATGGCCAAAGCTAAAGTCATTGGTTTTCTCACCTAGAGACAGTAACAGTCTACAGACACACTGGGGTATCTCCAACTAAGCCCTTGCAGACTGACACATCCATGATGCCGACAGCTAAGAGACTGGATCTCAAAAGCAGGGTAAGTTGTTAGGAGCTCTCCTGGTCAACAGAGCACCATGAGCACCTTTGCTATCTGCAGGCCCCCACTCTGCAGAGCATGCCCCATTTCAGCACGTCCTGGCCACTCCTAGGAGACAACAAGCTCCCCATACCTGCATGGACTGTGTCTGCCATGGATGATGGGCTAGTGGAAGGTGATTGCGAAATGGCAGCTGCTGTTTAGAGGCCAAAAGTTGCTTCTCAGTGAATTTTCTGCTTATAAGCAGGTCATACAAATTCCATCTCAACATGGTCTCTCTACAAGAACCTGGGAGGCTCATTTTAGAGAGATTAATGAGTGCTGTTACAAGTTGCTGAACTTATCTTACTGCGTCCTCGAGGTGGTCACGTCCTTTTATTTTGTAGGAGCCAAGGCAGGTTAGTTTCTCCTCCTGTGCTTGCTGAGAGCAACCTCGAGGTATCCAACAGTACCACCATTGGGCCGTGTTTGTCATTCCCTAATGCAGCTGACACTGTTATGCATTTTCTGTCAGGTGAAATTTAGAGGCACATTAACCTGCTAGACAGGAATGATGAGTCACAAACAGCTCCTGAGGAGAGATGTCTACACTGTGGAAAATGTTTCATGGCTTTTTAGGCTGCAGTTTGATACATCTACTAATTATATTTGCAATCTCACAGACGCCTCTCCAAAAAAAAAAATCCCAATGCATAGAAATACATAAGCTTCCTAGAAACACAACTGATTTTGCTGCCTGGATTTTCTAGACATTTCTGTCTTCTTTAAATAATCTAAATCAGCTGTGATACTTTCTCTTCATTCCCACTATTCTGCTACTAATTTTGGAGTTGTTTGTCCTACATCACAAGGGCTTCGTGATGGCCAGTGCATCCCCTCCAGAGTCCAATCAAGACTCAAGTTGCCCTGACTGTACTTGCATATGCCTGCTTGTCCTGCAGAGTTTCCCGGTGCTGGAGATGGAGCTGCCTCTGTTGCTATCAGGGACTATGCAGGGGTCTGCCTTGGCAGCTTTGCTCTTAGCAGCTCAGCAGAGCAGGAGAGGAGATGATCGATCCTGGTTGTGGCATGGTGCAGGGACTCATGAACAATTTTTCATCAAGGATCATCTCTTTCCCAGTGAGGCCTTTCCACTCAGTTGATTTCTGACAGGCTTGCCAGGAGATAGAGCACTTCCAGAAAGACCTGAGAGGGGCCTGGGAGTTGTTAGAGCATATTGGGTAGCTTGAGAGGGGCAACTAGTACCAGTTATATCTAGCCATTTGTTTTAGGAAGAGGAGTCATTCCTAGCTGGTGATGACGGTGACCACCAGAGACATTGGAAAGCAGGGTTAATAGCCCCACTGGTATCTTTAACTTGTAAGTGACCATAGCTGGAAATAAATCTTTCTTCTGAAATGCTGGGCCTGCTGGTTCAGTTTAATCTTCTAGCTAGTAGTTTAGTCAAGCCACATTAATCACTTCTATCCTTCTCTTGCTCTCTCTCACTCCATGTACTTGTATGGCTCTCATCACAGTTGTATCTGAGTGTCTCTCCCAGAAGGAATTTAAGAGTAAAAATAACTCTCTATCTCTTTTCCCAGGCTGGGGAACTGCCTCCAGTTCATAGTTTCCTAAAAGAGTGTTGCACATACTTTGTCCAAAAGAGATCGTTTCCAGGGTAGGAGTATGCAGTGGGAAAGTTACATCAAACAACAGCTGAAGGTAAACAGAAGAGGGAGAAACCCTAGGACCTGAGTTTCGTCCTAGATGTACAACAGGAATGTGATTTCTGTGTAATCTTCAATCATGCCACATAAGGTGCAAAGGAAATAGATATTTACCTGCAGGAAGTGTACTTATTCAATTCAAGTGCACTATGTTTTGGGATGCATTAGTTAATGTTGTAGACCACTATGAAGATGCAAAATGTTGTGTATGTGCTAAGTAGGATTGTTAAGCTGAATTGAATAATGTAGTAAAGATGCTGCAGAGTAATTAAAAAGAAACAATTTCTTCCAGTTGTTTAGGGGAACAAGCACAAAAAGATTAATGTCTCTTAAAAAAATAGCAAACTGTTAACTGCACTTGCTGTAGGGAGATAAGTGTTTGTTTCCTGGCAAAAGATCTTTTTCTAAACATCCTCATCTATTAAATACTTCCAATTAAATCAAACTTGTTTCTTTTTAACAGATGCTTTATTGCTTGATACTGATGCTAACAATTTATATGAAAATAATTGTCAATCCTAAGTACTTGAAAGTAGTGCCACTGTAAAGGAAGATATTTGTCTATAAAGCTACCTGCTAAGATCTTGAACAGGATCGGGAGACTTTCCCAACTACAATCTCAATGTAAGGAAATGCACTTGGATCAATTTATGCCATCATCTGTTTTTACAGTCATTTCTGCCTTGCCATCCTGGCTTCCCAGGAGGCAATGCAGGCCTTAATGCTGACCCCATGTATCCCAAAATGATAAGCTTCCATTGGCATCAGTGGTATATACGGAGAGGAGTGGGGGAAAGATGATAAAAACCTAAGCTGTGTAGACAGGATTCTGTACTGGCAGTGACACGTTCTTCAGAGGAAACTGCAAAGAACTGTGCACCGGATATTTGAATCTTCAGAGTGGCTGGAGAGATAGGCCTCTAGCTTGGATTTTCAGGTGTTCCTCAGTGCCTAGCCACAATGGCTGCACCAAGATTTGAGGAGTTAATGGCACAGTTACCAAATGCTTTTGATCACCCACGTACAAAAAGGGCCAAAGAACCTTAGAACAGCTGTTCACAGCACAACATAGCTGGGCTGTTACATACTATTTTATCTATAATAGAAAGTCTATTTAGAAAAACGTGTGCCCTTGTGTATACTACTTGCTGTGAGAAAGCTTACAGGACATGGAAGGAGAATTCTCCTTAGACTTCTCTGATATGTAAATGCGTGGTAAGTGGCAACATATATTGCTTATAAAGTGGCCAAATCCCCAGGTGATTCAAATTTGAAGCATGATCCTGAGCTGACTGATGTGTGTAAGAGTGTATCTGAAATCAAAGAGCTCATCTGGGAGAGCTTTGCTATGTATCCCTTTCGGGGAAGGCAGGGAGGCATCTGCTTTGTTCTCTGGGAGTTCATAGCAAGCTCGCCAAAATTGAATTAAGCCTTTGAACACAATCTTTAGCCTGTTATATCTGAGTGGCTGAACTCTGCGTGACGTTATATACAGTAAGAAGTTATTTTGCAGTAGCAATGCAGATTAGATTTTCATATTTTATTCTTTGTTGTGACCTTGGTTATGCATAAAACAACAGACAGGTGAGACCTCATCAGGTCTTGCCCCTTAGGGAGAAATGGAAAGAAGTGTGTGATAGAACTCTTGATTCTGTTATTATCTGAGAGAAGGCCTCAGAACCAGCACTTTGCCATTCCCGTAGGTTGTGACTGTGGGATAGAGCTCTCTTAACCTCTTTCCTCACTTGCACCACTTATAAAACCAGCATAATACAACATATTTTCAGAGTAGACTTGAACCTTAATTAATGTTGGTTCAGGAGTCTCCATAAAATGAAGTTCTGTTATTTGCTACTGAACTGGCTTGTGGCAATAAATAACAGAAATATATTCAAGAATAATGTATAATCTGGAAATTCTCCTCAGGATTTGTCTACAAAAAAAGCATTTTATTGCACCACAAGACAAAGCAGAGCAGCCCCAGACTACAAAGGCAGCAGACTGGGAGGAGATTGTTAGTATGCCTATTCGTCAACAGCAGCTTTTACTGATGCTCTTAGCACCATTTATCTCTCTTGGAGAATTTTGCCCATCTCCGTCCATGCTCTGGATAATCCAGGGAAGTGAAGGAGGCCCTGGGATCCATCTCAGGCACCAGCTCTAGGCTTCACTCTGCACTGGTAATTGGTTTTTTAATGTATCTTCATGTCATAAGTTTTCTTTGCATCTGATCCCGCGCCAGCAATTAAGCCAAAATTCCCTCTAAGATCAGAAATCGTTTTACTTTAGCAAAAAAGCATGGTTGTCTAGTGTTTCTGTGTAAGACTATTCTTTAAATGTATTACTCCTTGTCTTCATAAAATTAAGCACAGTTGCCAGTTAATAAAAACTGGCAAAACATTCACTTTCTTAGTTTAGGAATACTCTGGTGTGATTAAGCATTGGGGGATTTGGCTGATATTCAGTATCTCTCATTTTGGGTGAACTCTTGAAAAAACACACCATTTAAAGTGAAGTCATCTGCTTCAGCATGTTTCATTAGACATTCAGAATAGGGTTACTCTCACTCAGCATTAAAAAATATCAAGAGCCTTCAAGGCCTTTGCTTCTCGATTAACAACAGAATAAAAACCTAAAAGATCAGGTGTCTGGTTTTTAGATAGCATGAGTTACCATATTCAGGTTATAAGAAAAAAATAGTGTGATTCTGCAGTCAGCTGACATCAGTCTAAATCCCTGTTAGATGGAAGCAACCTGCCATCTCTTGCTCCCTATCCTGACTGATCCTTCCCCAAAACAGAAAAGAGGAACCATTCCTTCTTTTTTTTAAGATTTTATATCTGATCTGTCTAGATTTACAGCTTTCCCCCAACCTCAATGCTACTGCCATCACTAAGAGGAACACCAAGATGAATCCAGGGTTGTTTAAGCCTATCATGAAGCTGCAACATCTGTTTGAAGCAAAGTTTAATTTTGCCTAAAGCTTGTTTTTGCAAGAAGACTTTATGAGTTACATTTGTTAAAAAAGTGGAGTTAAATAATATCGTTTGCATTATATTGGACTTTTTTTGTGAACATTCTTGTTCAGGAATATCAGTGTTAGTTGTTGATTTATTGTCATTTAATTCTAAAGCATTCTTGACTAAACTTCAGGGAAATAAAAAGGAGGGGAGAAACAAAAAAAAAAAAAAACGAACAAGCAAAGCCACAAACAAAACAGCTTCTTCTCTCCAAATAAATAAATTCACACTGGGAATTATTCCAGTAAAACTAAATCAATTTTAACACATACCTTTGTTTATGCCACTATAAATTTTCCTTGTAGACAGCCCCATATAGGAAAGTTACATTTTACATTATAATGAGGTTACAATGTACTAATCCCCTTGGATGGAATCAATTATCACCTGCCTGCTAGGTGTTAAATGCTGCATTACAAGGGGATTATTTTCTCTTTTGTTCTGACTGAGGCCTGGTCTGCCCACAAATTCACACTGGTTAAACTAATTCAGGAGGGAGCTTGCATTTTGCCTCCTCTGAACCAGTTATGTATTGCATTAATAAAACCGGACTCAGTCTCAATTCCCTTGGTGTATAGTAGTTCAAAGTAGTTAAATGATTATTTCTGTACTACCTGGCCATTTACCATTTTTCTCTAGCCTCATTCCATTCTATTTGTAGCACATTCTATTTTATAGTTGTGCGTTTTCTCTTTCACAGCCTAGCTTTGAGCCTCACATTGAAGCACAGATAAAAACCATAAATGAGGTGAGTTTGGTACTTTTTCAGTCTCCAGAGTGACACACAGCAAATGTAGGTGCCACGAGAAGTAGGTCAGCAATTCACCTCTTTCCCCCCCTCCCCACCATTCTCACTCAGTGCAATAAAATAGTGCCAGGGGACAGCTGGCTGTCAGAGGTGCAGTCTTTTGAACAAGCTATAAGAATCCAGCCATTTGTAGATCTCTTCCACATCAGTCTTCACAGTAGGAATGAAAGGTTGCTGCCTTGAGTGTCCTGGGTGAGTTCCAATCACATTATTACAGTTTACACATCTCAGTTTCCTTGTAATTTATTTGTATGAGGTACTGATGGGCAGCCTTTTGTGTAGACATGCATCCAGTTTAGAGGCATCTGTCTACCACTTCAGAGCAGATTGTGGTTTAGTGATGGTTGAGCGAGCTGTACTCATGCACACATTGCACACAAACACACGTCTCTCCTCATCCGTGGTCTCACTGAACACAGACAAGGAGAGAAACACCCACTCCACTGTGTACCTCGGATCTTGTGTCTGGCCCTCTGCTGTTTACCTCAAAGCTGGAAGATGATTTTTGGCATGAGACAAAAAATTCTCTCCATTCTAATGGATGTGTTCACAACACTGCCAGGCATGGTTCAAAGCCATTGCACTGGGACACATCTCCTCCTAGTTTTCTCTCCACATATCCTCATGGTTTTCAGGACAGATATTATTTCTGCAGCCAGGCAATTCATGACTGTGTACAGTTATATTGGACTTGCCAATGTTTTGAGAACATTATCTTATTTGGATGGAAGGCAGCATAAAGTATTGGCATCCGTATCATTTGTTAGTTGTAATGTACCCAGAGACTACTTGAAGGCCAATTATAATGTGCCTATTGTTTCAGAAAGTTGGAAAAAAATATGCAAATTATCTCAAATAAAAATAGAATTTATTGTGGCTATGTAAATGCTTCTCATGGATCTGAGTTCTGCATACAAGAAGAAAGTTGATGCCAGAAGTCTTTGTAAAACCTTCTTGCAACTCACTTCATTTTCTTACTGATAAGCTCAAGCCCACACTTAATGCAATCAGTGTAAGATCAACATTTAAAAATTACATCTGACTTTGAATAAGTCAATACTCAGTGACTATCTCACAGATTCCTACTGATTTCATGGTGCATATAGTCCAGGGATGCTACAGGTATTGTTTTTCTCCATTGGGTAAGTTGTATGGCAAGACTCACCAAGACTTTCTCACAGTGCTGTTCTACATGGTGACATGAAACAGAGGCCAACTCAATTTAGCAGATTAAGATAGATTTGTAGATGGTTTGTGCCTTACGCAAGCCTTGTCCATCCTGAGCTGTGGCACAACAAAATCATGTACATAAAAACTGCCAAACAAGCTGTAATACCTATGAAGTTCTCAAGGATGCAGACCCATTTAGAGGGAATGCAGACAATGTCCTGAATAGGTTGAAGTCACTTTTAGCAAGTGTCTGCAAGAGGAGTGACAAGGGACTCTGGCTGAACTCTCAGTTACCTCCTCCCAGAGTAGTTGCATCATGAAATAAGGCAAAGAGTACGGCTAGGAGTGGATGTCATCACTGTAAGTGTTTATCTATGGTCAATGTCTGTCAACATACAACAAAAAGACTAACCCCAAGTCCTACTTTTTGCATGTCATAATCCCAGAGAATTATTGCTGCTGCTGCTTCTGTGGAAGAGAAGGTGGGAAAGGGGAAGAGGAACTGCCAGCACTGAGAAGAGAAGAATTATTCAGTTATCTTTGCAAGACTCCACAATTCTTCCATGAAAGTTGTTCAGCCTCTTCCTCCTAGAGGTAGTCTGTATTCTGACCATGGGTAGAAGCCTGAACCACCTCTGGCCCGTGGTGAGAAGCAATGGGAAATGCTCAATCTAAACCAGTTGTTGACTGAGTTGGAGTCAGGGAAGACAAATGACAATATACAACTGAGAACTGCCAGTCCATCTGGATGTCTTCTCCACCTGCACGCTTTGCTATCACCTTCGTTTAATTAGAATTTGAGCATCTGCAGGTTTCTCACTTAAGAAAATAAGATGTAATGATTGTTATTTTTTCCACAACTGTCTTGTTATTTGAGTCACATCTGGTCTAAATCTAAGAGGAAGCCAAAGCTAGAACTGTCAACACTGCTGAAGGATTTTTTTTCTTCTGCTGATTAATGATGGCAAACATAACCCCAATGAGAACTCTGCCTTTTGTCTCACAATAAACCCCAGAGTCCTATATGTCATGTCTGACTTCCCTGAAGTGCTGCCCACTTGCGCCATTTCAATGAAGAATGCATTAGAGATGTTCTTCTTTGGCAACAAAGCACTTACCAAATCCTTGATTCCAATAGGAGAGAAGGGAGAGAATGGAGCAGGAGAGTCATAGAGCCAGCTGTAATGAAGGTGGCAGGGAACCACATCTATAAGTGATTTGAACCCCACTAGTTCAGGTCTCTGCTCATTTCCCTTCTACCTGCTCTACCTGTGCCACCACCCTGTGAAACCAGTCTGGCTTCTGGTGCTCCTGCCAGGAAGAGAAGATAAGAATGGGCAAGGCAGTGGCTCTTGCCACTGCCTGCATCCTGCCCATTTCCATAGTGGGAGGAGGAGTAGTAAGACTGGGTTTATAGATTTCTATATGCCTTGGGAGCCTTTGACCAGTGCTGACTCTTCTCCCTCCCTGTGTTCCCTGCTTACCTTACTGCTACTCCTAGACTCACTGGAGAACGTTACTGGAGCAAATTCTGCTGACCATGGGCTAAATTTTCCCTCTCTGTAAGAGTGAAGCAAATCATTAGCATACTCCTTTGCCAACAGTCCCTTCAGATGTCTGGAATTCCTGCCCAAACATTGATTAAATTCATGTCAATCTGCACATGACATCATCTCCCCAAAGGTCATAATTTTCAGAACAATTTTGGTTGCCTCTGAATGACTGACTTGTGGCACTTGATTTGCAGGGATAATCTTTAACTTCAGTTCTCGTTAACCTGATGCAGACATTTGAGCCTCCAGCATCACTCAGCGACATGTCATCGTGCTTGAAATTGGAACTATACAGCTGATGTTACCTCAAAGGAAGGAGTAGGCATTCCTGGAAATATGACTATAAGTGTGCAATGAGCCTTTGTCCAGGTGTGTGAGAATAATGCTGCAGAAATCTTTGAATGCACAGGTTATCCCTCTGTGGTGGAGATTCAGACACCAAATGCTGAACTTTAACTCTTACCAAAAGGTATTTAAACCTCCTAAGTTTATTTATTGTTCAGTGAAAACTTGTTTCTGTCTCTTTTCCTTTGAAACTTGTAATGATTCAATGTTCTGTGACTGTAAACCTTCATCTTTTCAGGATCATAAACTCTGTGTTGCTGGTACGTTATTGAAAGAAGCAGCTTTCCTTGCTCATGTCATCTCTTGTGCTCTTAGGTCTGGGTGAAGAGGTTTGCAGTTGGACAGCAAGGTAAATGATACAGCATTAAAACAAGGAGATCACATTTAGTCATTGAGGTAGAAAATGATCTGTGTTCAGTTTTTTTTTTTTCCTTCAGTATTGGTCACTACAAAACAAGGCACGCTGGAACAGAGCCATGATTTTAATTCATATAAACATCTGCAGTAATAAAATTCACTTCAGTCAGACAGCAAAGAAAAAAAGATGAAATCCTAGGCTGCAGGTTCCCTCAAATATCAGTTGAATGAACAACTGGTTTGCATTACATTGCAAAGGCCTATCACGTTGCAGTAGCCCTCAATTTGCTTTTTGCCTGCTTTCCAAGAGGTGCTTCTCTGATGAGCCCTGAGAAAGAAGATCTGGAGGGGCCAACACTGCTTCTGTGATCCTAAGATGCTTTCTCTTCCTGAAAGGACTGTGTTGGGAAGGAGGGCACCCATACCAGGACCCTTGCTCTATAGGTTGCCAAGTTTTGTCTGAGGAATATGTTGTCTCTTATCGCTTAGCTCTGAGTAAGT
Source organism: Colius striatus (assembly GCF_028858725.1). NCBI lineage: Eukaryota > Metazoa > Chordata > Aves > Coliiformes > Coliidae > Colius > Colius striatus. Next base: position 68,271,580 of record NC_084760.1, on the reverse strand, counting down.
TTAACTATTATACAAAATTTAAGGGAAAAGTGTCCCAATAGGATACTAACAGATAAAGTAATTAAAATCCCACTGTTTAAACATTCTTTGTGGTTCTTGACCATGTTATATTCTTCTTTTATCTTACATTAGGCACCAGATTCTCCTTTTATTGACATAAGACAAAGTGTCATGGCCAGAGATGTCTGTGGCCATGATTGTGTCCCCTGTCACTTACCCAAGGGAGGCAAGGGTAGAAGGCAAAAGCTAAGGTTTTTTTCTATGCCATTCAGAGAGTAAAAATACTCTAGTTTTCATAAAGCTTACTTGAGAAAACTATCTTCTCAACATTAGATTCTGGACTCCACATGGCATAACAATTTACTTCTCTCTGCCCTCCTCCTTAAGATCCTTTGATTGACATTTTGGATCTATAATCAGCAGAAAAATAGCCCTGGAATATTTGTTTTTATCACTGTCTTCTGCAGACAATCAAATACTATGCCTGTATAACAGTGCTCAGTCTTCTCACTGGACTTATAACCATTGTTGTTCAGTGACTATCTTATAAAATCAAGGGTAATGTTACAGATACTGTTGAGCAATACCAAACATTAACTCTCTCCATTTTACAGAGACAATTATGACAGACACTGTCACAGATACTATGTGAAAAGCTACCTCAACTCACACCACGTGTAGGAAAGACGAAGTCCTCTAATTTCTGAAAATGTATTTTTAAACAAGATGTTACATCTGACATTACATTTAGGCAAGAACTGATTTTTATGTGAATAGGAGTTATTAACAAGATGGAAGAAATTAAAATCTATTCATACTTTTTCAACAGTGAGTTTTGCAGTCACTGCAGTCTTCCATTCCATGCTCTGACACCTTCTCTCCTTCTCTTGAATAATCTAATAATAACTGAAGTTTCCACTCCAGAAAGCCCTCTGCATTAATCATTTGTTCTGCCAAGATCTCAGCTCAATTATTGTCAGTCCGCATCGCTGCAACTAGGAAATTACATTAAAAGTTACTCAAAAGTGATGTCAGAGTGCAAGAGTTGAATGGAGAAGGGGTAGGTAGCTGGGCTTCACTGTGAAGCAGCAAAGCCTCCTCTCTAGGACACTGCTGAGCTGGTGTATAGCACTGTTTCCAAGGGGAAAAAAACATAAAATTAATGCAATCAATTTACTTCACGTTTTGCCTTGTCTCAAAAATTATTGAGTCATTAATCTTAGCAATGTCATGGTGTTGTCATTCCCTGAATTCAATTAAACAGGTGCTCACCATTAGAAATCTGTGTGTTCTTCACATGCAGTATTACCCTTCTTGACCATAATAAGTGGAGCTCCCCTTGTTGAATTAGGGGGAAATTTAAAGAAAAGGAGATAATGAAGATGAATAGGGCAGACTGTTTCAGTATACTTGTACACACCTAACCCTGATAGTACTGGGCCAAATTCTTCTTATATAAGCATAGACATTAAATGGAAATGCGAGTTCATAAGCTTCATCTCAGGGCTCCTAGTTCTTATGCTCTTCCATTCTCTGATTTCTGTTTTCACTGAGCTAATGCAGATTTTCTGTACCAAGAGGCCAGAGGCTTTCACATACCAGGGCACCCAGCTTCCTTCCTCAGAAAACTGTACTGTAAAGTGGCTTCGTGCCCTTGTGTCATAGCAGCCACTGCTGAAACAGCACACTGTTGCAATGCAGAGAAGTGTTTGCCTAAGGAGCTGAGGGCTGCCAGTCTGAAGGAAAACTGGCAGGTATGAAGAGAAATTGGAAAAAACAACATATGTCATGAGGTTAATCGAGCTGAAGCTAATTTACTCTGCACAAGCAAGCCAAAGTTTCTGTGATGCCAGAGAAGAATGGAATCAACATGGGAATATCAATGAAACTGCAGTACATTAGATCAATAGATCGGCAGGAAGGAAAAAAAAGATCTGATCGTGTCTAAGGGAACTGCCAGAACAAAAAGTCACACGGGAGACTTAGTTTTGTCTGATGGGTTGAAATTATGCCAATGGGAACACTACAAAGGACAGCACCCAGAGTCCAATGAAGGCAGAGCATTGCTGCTCACCACTAGATTTCCTTGGGGGGAATTTTGGGGTTACCTCTATTTCACACATGAGTGCAGTGCCAAGGATCCCAGGCTACCATTGGCTGTTCTCAGGCCACCTCACAACACAGGCTGTAGGTTATTAGCAATAGAAACAACTGCTAGCTTGATTCCCTAAGGATGTATAGCTGGAAGAGGGCTGCACCTAAGGCAATTAGTCTTGCCTGTCAGCAGAACTAATCAGCCATAACACTAGTGATAGCATGGTATGACAATGAGACTTCTGGTTTTGGAGCTAGTATGGATGGGTGTCTGTGGTCTACTTGTCAATGTGTTGCACTCACACCACCTCAAACCCACTAAACTCAGCCTTAACTTCAGTCCTTCTGCTTGGAAGTGAGACATACAAAATGTGTGCGGAATACCATATGGGGCACTTTCTGATACGTTTCCCAAAATTACTAATATGAAATAGGGTCGTCACATGTACTGGTTGTAATTCTGTCGCATCATGGGGCTACACGGAGTCAGGGCTAGGCAGTGTAGATGTGCATGGTAAAAGAGGGATCTGCTATTGACCCTGAAGTGCTTCCCTCATCTGAGATAGAAGTGGAAGAAGGGACAGAACACACAGGGACAGACACAGAGCACACCATGACCATGTAAACTTGGAACACAGTCAATGTGTACAAAGTGATTCTACTCGATGTGTGATGTCAAGGCACTGAAATTACAGTGTGTTAAATTCTCAGAGCTCACAGACCACTCCCCCAACATATACACTCCCATGTCACTTCCTTGTCCTTTATTTTCTATATGGTTGTGGCAACATCATCATCTCTCTCACTTCTTCTTGTTGACTGTTTATGGGGACTCTTTCAAAAATTGCAGAGGCTTATGGGTTGGGGTTTTTTTGCTATGTGGTGATTCATTGTTTGACAGAGGAGTTTTTCTGTTTTAATAGGAGGAAAAAGTATTTACAGACTGAATAGCAGGGGGAAAGCATGCAAGTATCAGGGAAAGATTCTGAGGCATGACCTGAAAAAAAAACCAAACCAGCAAACACTGAATGCAGCTAAAGGAATGTGCAGACCTAATTTGCAGTACAAACTGTAGGGAGATGAAAGGAACAGGAGATGACAGTTTGCTGAGGGACAAAAGGAGTCTTTATTCACATAGATGTGTTTATTTGTAGCTCATAATTTTGAGCAGATTTCTCAAGTAATTGGAAATACTGTGCTGTACGTTTGTGGTTTTGCCACCTTACATTTTTTTTCTTCTTTCTGCTCTTGTTTTGTCATTGATAAAGAAAAAAAGCAACAATGAACACATGTTTTCGTTTATGTACTAGCACATTTCCTTGCACTTCTGACAGGTTCTCAGCTTGCAACACATCAGCCACAGACAACTTTTACTATTATTGAAGTAGCCTATGAGTTCTCACAGCGTACAACAGCAGGAGACAGATTGTATTTCTATATATGTAATCATTTCAGTTATTTAGCTAACTAAAGACTATTAAGCTGCTAACAGCAATGGGGAGCTGCTTCTGTTCTGCCCTGGGGTCCACTGAGATGCTTTGGATGCTGAAGTCAGCGGTCTGTGCTAAACAAAGGGTTCCACCCCATCCCAGGGTGTCATGGACAGGCTTATCCAACACTGCCTTTATCGTGGGAAGTAGCTGGTGTGATGGAGTGAAGGAGTGTAGGACCGAGGTTCACTCTGTGAAGAAGTAAGACTGACAGGGTGTGGGGAGGGTGAGACTGGGACTGAAGAAAGGGAGTAGCCTGGGCAAAGGCACTGATGCAAGGAGAAACCCAAAGAGAAGAAATTGGGATGGGATGGGATGGGATGGGATGGGATGGGATGGGATGGGATGGGATGGGATGGGATGGGATGGGAGGCAAAGTGGTTATGATGGAGGAGGGAAGACTGGGGAAGAGAAAGAAGGTGAACCTGCTTGTGCAGAGGGATTGGACTAGATGATCTCTAAAGGTCCCTTCCAACCCCTACCATTCTATGATTTACTGCAGAAATCAGCAGTTACAGGGTGAATTAGTCATTGAAGTACAGGAAATTAAAAGCTTATCTCAAGGTTAAAGCAACTGGTCATTGCTCTGAAAAATCCAATTCTGTCCTTACAATCATTAAAGAGATCCTGTGTCATGCTTAAAATGACACTTAAACCAAATTTGACATCGATGATCACTGATACTGTGTTCCTTTTTCTAGTCTTTGATGCCTATCTTGAGATACTGGAGCTCTCCCAGCTCCAGAAGCTGACAATGGACAATGCTAGTGGGTGTGTTTCATACTCTAAACTGCCAAATACCGCCAAATCATCACACTCTCATTGCTTCAAAGGAGGTGTTGAAATCAATGATACCTTTTGACCTCATCTTTTCTGTGCCTCAGCTATGAAACAAGGATCAGACAGCCTTCACCCCTCACAGAGCTGCAAAGTCATGCACAAATGCAGCAGGTCCTGAGGTGTGAATCAGCCCACGGGAAGGTGGGTGGCCCGTGGGACAGGAGCCTGTCTGCAGAGCTGGAAGCAGTAAGGCAGAGGATACTGCACTGTTTCTGCCATGTTAAAGGAGGAGGGAGGTTCTGGGGCTCATCAGGAAGGCTGTACTGGGAAAAGCAGCTTGGGAATTGTTGGACCAGCATTTGAGATGGGTTCAAAGACTGTAATGTTCAACTGGCAGACAACTAGACCCAGCTTACTGAAAAGTGTTTGTGTAGCATGCAGAAAGGTAGGTTTCATTTGCAGAAAGCGGCATTTGAAGCAGAAAATATTGAATATCTGTCCATCCAAGGAGCACAATCCACCATGTCTAGTCACTGCAACAGGCTCTATGATCAGAAATGAGACGTGGTCAAGGGCATTTCAGACATGATGCATTCCTAATTACCTATTTCTCGAGCACATAATTTGGCGGCCTTAATAACACTTTTCAGTACTGCTTTTCTCTGCAATGACTGGTATTTGGGAAATCTTCAGCACCTGACTTAGGACAAAAGCAGAATACATTCAGCCTCACTCACCAGGACTCTTGAAAATAGTAAGACTGGAGACAAACATCTGTGTTGAGCACAATTGGGTATTTATCACTTTTGGGATGGAATGAGGTTAAAAGTACTAGTATTGTTGAATTCCATATTAAATGATTTAACATCCCAAAGAAATTCTTCTTATTAATGACAGCATAAAAGGCTTTAAGCTGCAAAGAGTGTTGATGGAAAATGAAATCGAAAGCTGACATCTTTTGGGACAAAGCAAAAACCAATCTAAAACATCATCTTATAGAAAAACAAACATTTCTCTGCAGATCTTTTTTTCCTGTGACCTTTGCTATTTCGCATTTGACATGAAATTTCTTCATAAAGTTGCATCTGTCTCACAGCAGGGAGAAAGAGACCAGTAGGTGGGAAACCTCTGCCATGCAACTAAGGTAACAAATTCTAATTGACACACTGTAAATTAGGGTAATTTCAGGAATTTAAAAAAAAAGTAGTTGTGTCAGAGGATTTGTGATCTTCTGCAGCCATTTTGTCTCTGTACAGCACAGGAAGCCAGCTAACGAGTCTTTGTGGCATCAATATACACTATTTCTATTAAGTGCAGAAAAAAAGAAAAGACTCAACCAATGTGAGAGTAGTAGAAATGTCTTTCAACATCCTCATGATAGGCTAAGTCAACAAAAACTGAAAACCCATCATAAAACCAGTCATATTGGGGGAGGGGAGGGGGGAGAATTGCCCTCTGTGCTCAGGCCATATGCTAAAGCACTGAGAAAGCAGGCAAAATGAAGCCCAGCACTGATGTAAAGAAGCTATTTGTCGTGACCATGGTATGATGCAGACAGGGAGAGAAAAACAGTTTCTCACTGTATGTGCTGCAGCAGGAATCACTTCTTTATCAAGTAGCTTCCCAGGAGTCAAATGGGAGCATGGTGAGGCACGTATGAGACGCTCCCAGATTTGTAGGTGAGTGGGGTTATTTCTGAGCACCTCACCACAGAACACAGCTGCTACAGTTAGATATTGGCCAACGTGTTCCTTCCCAAGCTCTCATTCCAAGAGCAAGGGTTTCAGTTTCAGACAGTCATTAAATGGGGATGATCCAACATCACTTTTTTTTTTAAAAAATACTTATTTTGAACCATTTATAGTTATAGTTTGTGAATAACGGGAAAACTAGGGATGCTACTGTGTCAAACACAGCAGTTGAAACACCCTGCGCGTCCTTCCAACCTAGAGGAAAATAAATGTCAGGGCATTTGCTGAAGAAGAAACACAATCATAATAATGAAATACTTCTTTTTTAAAGGCAGTAATTGAAAATAACAGGTTCACAAGCAGAACAGGTGAGACCAAACACATTAGGCAGGCAATCCTAGTAACAGTAAATAAGGTTGTGTTCCTGGGAGAAAGAACGTGACTAATGCAGATGGCATGCAATTTTTTCAAACAATAGCAAAATATTAAAAGGCCTTTAAGTGGAGTAATTCAGCACACGAGTGATCCCATCTGTAATTTGTGGCCTGGCAAACTGGATTATGTTTAATAGATACGAGAGGTTGCAAGCAGCTACATGATCTTGCTCTACAGTTACGTAAGCATATTTTGACTTTGCAGTAACTTGTGTGCTTCATCAGAGAACAAGCAATACTCAGTTTCTGTTCCAGTTAGAAAGAAATGGAAAAAACCTTGCAAAAGAGAATATTTTCTGTATTGTCCCCCTTTGAAACATAGGAGCCTGAGGACAGATCCTGAGCTGTTACCAAGGGATATGGCTCCACTGGTTTCAGCTGAGCTCTCAGTTTTCTGAAGGTTGCAGACCTAGCTGGGAGTTTCGCAGCCCATGCCTTTCTTTTTATACTGCCTTTGGAGCTCTGAATAAATGCAGAAGCAGTAGCCATATAGCCCTTCTCACTGCCTTTTTAGGTGTTCCACTTTCAGTATGAACAGTGTGACGTATGAATAGCAAAGGTCAAAGAAACTAATTTCTCTTTTTAAAAGTCAGTGGAAAGCTGCTTGTGCCCTGTGTGAGGTCTTATGTCAGGAAGCTCCACTGTCTCAGAAGCTGGGGCACAGGGGAGTATTTTATTTTTAGTGAGGCTGAGTCAGAGCATGACTTGCTCTTGGAAAAAAAAAAAACTGAGATGGAAAAGTGAGAAGATGCTCATTGTATTAGTTGCTAACACATTTGGTTCCCCTGCTACAGATGTATGATCACCTAGACTGGCACTTGCATTTGAATAGTGCCTGCAAGTTGCATCCAGGTGCAGAAGCTGGCCTACTGAAGAGTAGGCTGTCATCACTTCCCTGGCAATCCACCATCCTTGGGAAGCTCTCTGCCAGGGAAGTTCCCTGTTTCCTGAAGGTACATTTTATGACTCTATGATTCTATGATTTTCTCCCTGCAGATTCTTCAGGAAAACTCTGTTAATTCTCTCATCAAAGGACAATAAGTTAGAAAGACATAGGATTCCTCCATGGATTATCAGACAATTTAAATTTCTTTTTTAGAGAAACAAAACAGAGTCCATTTCAATCTTAAATGCTTCTGATACGTGTATTCTGTATTCAGTGAGCTGGCTCTCAACATATAAACAACCACTCCACAAAGTCATATCACAGAGAGATTTTACTGTTCCCTTTTTTTTCTTAGCTGATTTCTAATAAAATGTCCCAAAGTCATGGTCCATAGAACTTCTGATTAATGTGTACAGAATTGTTTGCCTCAGTGCCATAAAGAAACCAAAATAAATTACTGAACAACTAAGCTAAGACTTTAGCTCTTAGTTAAATAAGTAAACACAACTCGTGATTAACACGGGAACTCCAGCATCTTGTCCCAATTGCCATAACAACCACCAGCACCTGCAACGTCATTGTGCCTAATTTCTATAGCAAGGGCCCACTCTGTGACCCGGCTGGGGAAAGTCTCCCCATAGGAAAAGAAAAAAATCACAATTGACAAATAAAGGTTTTCTCCCGCCTTGACAGCTTTGGAGAGGACAGAGAAAGCTGGCGACAGGCTCGTTGCTGTCATGAGTGAGCATTATGTAAATACCTTGACAGGCAGGATGTGAGATTTTGACAGATGTAACATAGCTGCAAAGCAAGTAATAACTGAGTTGTAAACCCCCGTGGCGAGGGCGCAGCCCATCACTGCTGGTATCCTCCTTATTCTCTCTCCCCCACCCCTCCTTTGTAAGATCTTTGTGTTTTCTAGCTCTTTCTTCCACCTTCTTTTCCCTTTCTTCTTTTGCTGCCTCCTCCCCCACCCCGTTCCCCCTTCTCCTCTCTTGGGATCAGGCAGTTTGGGCCCTGAGATTCTTTGCGGTTCATTGGTTTTGCTTTGTAGGGTTTCATTCCTCCACGCCAAACAAAGATCGCAATGGGAGGAGCAGGGGAGATGGAAAGGAGGCCACATCAGGCGTGCTGTAGACAGCACTGAAACATGTTTGTAACCTTGCCAGATGGATGGACAGGCCCTGCACAGCAGGGGCTCTCAAAAGCAGATTCAAAGTCATACATACCAGAGGGTGGGGAGGAGGACAGAAAGGAGAGGCGGGATGTCGAATTTCCATATATTTCCATGAACTCACTGTCATTTCTGCCTAGCATGTCACTATCAGCGTATCACAAGGCTTTCCTGCACTAGTCCTGCCTATTAAAAACGTGCCCTGACCTAGATGCTTCGTTTCCCTCTCAAAACAAATGCATACTGTGGAAAGAGACTAGATGCTGCCTGAAGCTGGCAGGAGGCATCCCTTGTCATGGTTTACTTGTTTGTGCTTGTTGCAATTGCTGTTGTAAGCCATGCAAAACAATTAAGCAACTATAAACAGGGATATCTCAGTCACTCTTTGAGCGTATCGAGGATTTGATTCGACAGCATCCAGGTATAAATGTACACTGTGTAAATGTGGGGATGCTTATCATGCTTGTAAGGCTTACAGGTGTTACAGTCTGCACCACTTTCTGCAGCCATAGCCCTGGATGGAAAGCTAGGCTTCATCCAGAGGGCAGCAGGGAAGAACCTGAACAGGGGAGTTTAGGTCGTAAATGCCTCTGAACAAGTGGCATCAAGAAAAATAGCAAATGAGAGCATTTAAAGGACTGACAGCAATGGTCTCTTCTGTCAAAGCCCCAGGGAAAAAGAAGTCTCACAGATAATTAATCAAAAATGTGGTCTATCCCAGGCATGATGAGTAGCCCAAGTCCAGCCCTCCTTCCCATCAGCACCAAGCCACCACCAGCAGCTCTGCTCCATTGAAAAACAAAGGGATAGATCTGTCCAGGAAGCCTTGAGGATGAGATTTTCAAAGCAGGGTTTACTATAAATGTGCATTTTCCCATATTTCAAAATGTGCTGTAGAGACCAAATGCTGAGTGGACATCTGGACAACTTTGCAGCCTGCTCTGAAGGCTGAGCGATGCCCTGCCTGCCCCAGCAGCTGAGGTGTGTAAGGAACAGAAAGAAATCTCCTTTTCTCCTTTTCATGCTGCATCCATGACACCTGTCCTCACAAGGAAGACAGATCTCTGTCCCAAGAAGCCAATGTCAGCAACAGTTCCTGTCACTGAAGTGACTCACAGCTCCTTCACTGACCTTTCATGATGGAGATTAGGGAATCAGTTTCTCTAATTCACATCCCCCAGGACAATATGAGGCATGTCCTAAATCACACTTGCCAACCTTGGACCATACAGGCTCCTAGGTCAACTGAGCCTTACTGAGTTGTGATGCCCAGAGGGAAATGGTTTAGCCAGTTAACTGAAGTCCTCCCAGTGCTTGGAAAGGCTCAGCTGCACTCAGCACAAACATGGTGCCCTTAATTGGAGAGATGCGTGGGTATAATCCAGCCTTACAATGTTCCTGTCCAAGCAGGGTAAAATATTTTTGCAGTAACTCGTGTCTTAGAAAGATTTTAGCAGTTTTTAACCATCCAAAAATAGTATTATATCATGCCTGTCTAGTATCCACTTTAAAATCAAGTTCTAGTCCCTTAATTTAGCTACTTACAAAAGTTAAACTCTTTCTGAGATCTTTTTTTCCTATGTTTTGCCCTATGCCACTGACAACTATATGTCAATGCATCTGTGTGCATGCTTTTAGTCTAACCAAAGTCAGCCATTTCTCCATTTCAGAGGGAAATAAATAATAACTTCACCCCTCTCTGTTTCATTGTCTACCTTCCCGCTCCTACCACTGCTCCCTGCCCCAGCAGCTGAAGGCCAGAAAACTTTCTTAAACTCACAGAATCCTCAAAAAAATTAACAAGAAAAGCCTGAATGACAGATTTTGTAGCTTGAGAAGGGTCAACTGGCCCTCCAGCCCATTTTACTGTTGTTCATGGCACCACAGCCTCCAGCATGCTCTGGCATGCTGCAAGCTGTTTATCTGTTAGAATGCTTTGGGGAGCTTAAAATACAACCTACCCTTGGAAGCAGAGGCAGTGGCTGAGAGTGAGCAGGAACACAAGGATTTGTCTCCAAGGGGCAGAATGAACCCAGTTTTACTCTTAACACACAGTGGAATTCCATTGCTTTTTTAAAGGCATTGATTTTCACCTTAGCACTTTAAATCAAGGAGTACCAGGCTCCTCAAATCTCTTCAGATGCCACTGAGACATTTATCTCTGAACTTTAAAGCTGTTGTTTAATCTCTTCACTCGCAGCCAGGTTCCTCCTTTTGCTTATAGAAATTTCTGCAGTCTGATATTTGTTTTCAGGCAAGATCAAGCTGTTTTCCAGGAAAAAAAAAAAAAAAAGAGGAAACCAATGTCTTTTCAAATCTGCAGTCATGTCTTATTTGAACTCCAGCTGGGCTCCTTTCTGAGTGCAACTTGTCATGGTTTACAACACAGCATCTCTTTCTGTGGCTGTTGTTTTACCATTTGTATTTGAAGATGACTCTGAATTTCTACCATCCTGTGCTCACATCATATCCTGGTAGGAAACACTGGGAATTGAGGGTTGCCACCATGCCACCCTCAGACTGAGATGTAATGCAGGAAATACATGAAGATGTTCTGTTACATTATAAGCAGAATGCTGCAGCCATCTGTGTGGAGCTACATCTAGCAATTTTATGGTGCCATGCCTGGTAAATGGTTGATTTACCCAAATATCTGGCGAACACTTGGCAGTTTACTAAGATAAGCTACTGTCTAACCACTACTTCCTACCCCCATTCATTGGCTTCAATTATTGGCTTCATTATTGCCAGTAATAGGTAAAGTTAATGTTCCAGGGTATTACCATATTTGAGAACGTTTTTACTCTGATTTTGCAAGTTAAACGATCAGGTCAGGATCTCTCTTAACCTACTTTCGCAAATGTGGCATACTTAACCTCTACCTCTCTTTGTTTGGTATTTTTTCTTTTCCTTTTGGCACTTAAGGAAATCCAATCAAAATATTTGCCTAGGAAAAGTTAAGAATCTTTCAAGAATAGTTTAAAATACCTTTTTTTTTCCTCTTCCCAATTTCTAAATCATAATTAAAATCTCTTCAGCCCACCCCAGTGGGTTTGAAGTGTAGATGAAAGTGTCATATTAATACTTGCAACAAATGCTGTCTAGGAAATGATAGTTCTTTCTAGGATGCTCATGTGTGAACATTACAGCGTTCAGAGCAAGGAAATGCAGATCCGATAGCCTAGGTACAACCCAAATGTTAATACAGCAGTGTCAGCAAACAATCTAGTGTTTAGGGGCTGTGCACAGCCCATTTTCACTGAACACAGAAGTAGTTTACAGAAATCTCTTTGGTCAGTTGTCTGCTATTGTCCTGTTTTGCTGCCTGCACAAGAAGGAATAAAAGAAAGAAAAAAATCCAGAATATAAAGCAGTCATTTATCAATGCAATAACAGGACGTGTAGGACGACTGCTAATAGTAGCTAATTTCAGAGCTCACAGATAGCATAATCTGTTGTAGCTGCTATCCAGCAATAGTGCTAAGTGTGGCTGGATGGAAAACAACAGGAGAGAGAAAAAAAATCTACAAAGTTTATACTAAGTTTGTCAGTGTCAGCTGACAAAAGGGACCCAGGAGAGTGAGCCACAACCAGGTTAGCTGCAGGATGCCAGGGGTCTGCCCAGCATCCAGCTCCTACTCCCTTCCGCCTCTGGACTGGTCCACTCAGACAGGGGTGACAACACAGAGAGCAACATTTCTCTCCACCCACTGGCACATGCACACTTCATGGGAGATAATTTTTTTCTTTGTTTTGGGTTTTTTTTTACATTTCAGTTAATTCTGCTTGAAAAATCTTCCTTATGAGGAAAGACTGTGGGAACTGGGGCTATTTAGTCTAGAAACAAGGAGATGGATCTCATTAATATTTACAAGTATATAAATGGTGGATGTCAGGAGTTTGGGGCATTCCTTTTTTCTGTTGTAGCTAGCAACAATGTTCAGACCCTCCTGAACATGTTCCTGTGTGACCTGATCTAGGTGAACCTGCTTCTGCAGGGGAGTTGGACTAGATGGTCTCTAAAGGTCCCTTCCAACCCCTACCATTCTGTGACTCTATGATTTTATGATTCTATGCAAAAAAAAATCATGGAGTCTACCAATTTATTCCTTAGGTAAAGATTTAAATCTCACGTTTTGTTATGTGTGCAGACAAATCTACCATTGGAGAGAGAAACTAAATGGGTTACAAAGCCGCAGAGTTGGAAGGTCTCAGCTCCTACTGAAATCACTGGGATTTGGGTACCTATCTTCCTTGGAGGTGATGAACTAAAACATATTTCACATCTCCAACAGTTAAAAAAATTTCTAAACAGGAACAGAGCTGGAAAGTTTGATTTCTAAAACTAGCAGAGTAACTGTTGTCAAAAAACTTGTGTTGTATTTCATGTGGTGTATTTCATTCACTCCACAAATATTCCCAGCAGCTGCTTGAAGTGCCTTGGTTGGGATTCCTCTAACCTAACTTTAGTCTTTCCGAGTGAGGCCTCCAAACTGAATTTGATCTCTTGGCCTCCCCCACAGCCGGTGGCTCCTCCAGATGGCAAACCAGAACTCCAAAAATTTAGTGAGGTGAATTTCTGTGGTTCTATAGTTGAATTCCAACAATTTATAAAGGTTTATAAAGTCCTGATCTGAGAAAACATCCTTTAAACCATTAAAAATAGCTCCACTCTCTTACATGGAGCATGAGACACACAGAAACCTAGATGTAAAAGAAAACAATTGCGTTTACTCTTCAAGATTTCAACTGCTTCTGTAAATCAGCAGCTGTAAATCAGCAGGCTGCTGGTTGAGGTTGGCCCCTGAAAGTGGGCTTCTGGGCTCCTGTGAACTCCCAGGGACCCAAGAATAGAAAATAATGGTTTTGGCCTCATTTCCATCTCTAAGGTGTAGCAAAACAGGATGTTTGGAACCAAGGATGACAGAACCTGAGGTATCACCCTAGCTAGAACCACAGTCAGCATCGCAGTAAAAAGGCCTTTCCAGGGCACCTTTTCTGGCAGAAAAGAAGGAGTGAGAGGATTGCTCTCTGGAGCACATGGCAGCCCCCTGGCATTGCAGAAGCAGCTCTGGGCCAACCATCAGAGGTGACACAGCTTCTACAGAGGCTCTAAAGCAAGACAACCAGTTCCTAAGGAGTGCTGGTGAAATCCCGGATGCTACAGCTTTGTCACGTTAGCAGACTATACTTAAAAGAATCTCATGCCTCCAGGTAAAATATAGACCTTCCCAAAACAATGAGCTCCTTCAGCTCTGGGTAAAAAAAGCAGTACCTACCACACACACAGTCAAATCCTTGGTTACTCAGAGGCATTGGGAAAAATAAAGATATTATGACAAGCCACAGCACTTTTGGTAGAGTGGTAAACTGAGCCATTAACCTAGGCTGCTACTGTTGTCGTCTTTCTAGAAAGTTTTGGGCTGTTGTTTTTTTGTTATTGTTGTTGTTTATTTGCTTTTTAAAATCCCTGCACATGGAAGGGGGGGTATTTCTGCTCATTCAGGCCTCCTGAAGGAGGTAATTTAATTTGCTGCTGTGGTAGCTAGATCTGTGATTGATCTAATGACTTGCTGCTTGCCATCAGTGGTGAGTGCTTATCTACTGTGGCTAATGATGAGGTGCCTCTGCAAGGGCCCTTTGACTACACAGCCCAGAGCAAGGTGAAGAGTTCTACTGAGCAGTGAGATAGGTCCTGCTCACCATTGGGTGGCTGATAGTGATGGGAAGCTGCGCTTACTGTGTGTGCTGAGAGCAGAGCAGTTTTCTGGGCTGAGCTTGATAGATCTCTGCTAAAAATTACTGGTGAGTGTTAATTTCTACTAGTTAAGCCGTTGTACAGCAACTTGAGTAAAAATAGCAGAACAGAACAGGCTAAGAGCTGACTCCGAAAGTGTGTGTCCTTTTGAATTATATCTAAGCATCCCTTTAGCTGTCTGATTGTCAGAATCCTTTGAAAAGTGTTGCTTTGTGAGGAGGTAATTGTATCTTTGCAGTTAAAGCTCTGGGTGCTCTGATGTTTGAAGATTGCAATCTTCAAACCTCAGAGGACCAGAGCTTCAATGTGCAAAGTACAGTTAAATCTGAGTCATCTTTCCTAGTCAGGCTTTTCCCAACCCTGCTGAGGTCTAGGCACCCATTCCCTTTCCTCAGAGGAACTGGTTCCAGCTGTGCTGAAATGAGTCTATGGGAAGAGTTGTTCTTGTATTGGCCTGATGTGACTTCTTCTTTCTCCTCTGAAAAGGGAAGTGGTCCTTTTGAACTGTTTTTTCAAATCTCTTTCTTCTGAAAAGCCTGCACCCTCCCGGGTTGTGGTATTTCCCTTTCCTCAAACCATGACTCCTACAGCCTCTCTAGCTGCCATTGCTTCCAGAAACCAGCTTTCCTTGCCCCTGTTGGCAAGGAACCCCCTCCTCAACCCATTTCTCACAAAGTGAAATTGCTCCCTCATACCTGGGGCTCTGCTTGGGTAAATCCTGTGAGCCCTTCTGGGTTGGCCTGGGGCCATGCAGCAGAGGAGTATTTCCAGAAGGGTTTTGATTTGGGGCAGGGGAGGCATGGAGCTGCAGAGCTGCTGGTGTGTGACCGCTGCTGCAGCTGTACTGTGCGTATCTTGGCTTTTTGCTATGCCTTCTACTCTGTTGGTAATTGAATTGAAATCAAAACACAACCGTATCTCTCTGATGCTCTAGCTGCTAAATAGCAGTATTGTGAATAAATCAGAGTTACTTCAGAGAATCGCTTTAATATGGCAGAATTGCAGCAATCAGGGGATAAAGTTAGATTTAAGAGTATCTGGTAAAGGAGCTGATTGGCATTCAAAGGAAAACTGGTTTTGTGCACTCTTTCTGCAAATGGGGCTAAGCCTCGTCCAGAAGAATCAGCAGTGCTTGCAGGCCAGGGTAACTCTTCGTTCTTGCTCTGCCCCTGACTTTTACCCTGTGGGTTTGTGCAGAAAATTTTGCCTCCTGCCATTTTTTTTCCCCCTGTTTTTCAGAGTGCTTACTTCCTCAGTTTCAGTGCTGCATGAGACTGCTTGCTTCACTATATAAAAAGCTCCATGAGCAATGAAGTGCCTCCCTCTCCCTAATGCCTAACCAGCCAGGTTGAAGGACAGGGAATGGACTTGCTTAATAACCAAAACTGCAGGGTGATGGTTGGAGGAAGCTGGTGAGATTTCAAGCAATTAATCCAGTGAGATAACCTTATGTCTTGCCTTCTACAATGATAAATGAAGCCCCAGTTCAGTATTGCTGCTATTCAGCGTTCCTTCGTGCTGATCTCATGTGCATCCCGCTGTCTTTGCTGTCATTCCCATAACGCATTTCCACCATCTGCTGCAGCCTTTAAAAGTGCCCATGCTCTACAAGCCTTGAACAAAAGGATAAGCCTACCAAGATAGAAGGGTAAAGGGAAAAAAAAGATGGACCAATGTTATAAATAAAAACCACTTGAGAGACTGTCGTTACTGATTGGCTTGTGAAGGAAACTTGTACTGCAGAGAGGTTGGGGTGGGCAGGGAGAGGCGTTGACTCTCCTGGCTTCCCCCAGTGATGATGGGCAACAGATGATGAAGTCTGAGTCTCAAGGGGCCCATTTACCACACTTTCTGGCTTCAAGCTGCCACAGCCATGCAAAAGGTGAACAGGAAGGTTGATCAGAGGGGCACTTGGCCTGGGTTTTTAAAGCCATGTTACCTTCTAGCTGCTTTGTTTAAGATGATGGTTTTTCACGGAGGTCACATGTCTGTGACTTTAACTCAAGTGAATCTGATGGGTCTTAAAACCTCTGTAAGCTTTCACTGTAAGTCCATGGGTCAACAATGGGGTTTTTTCTTTGTTAAATACATAGATGTTATTTTTTTCTCCTCAGTTTGAAATGGGCACAAAGATTTTTTTCCACATAGTGTGAAGTGGCAGAAGGAAAGAAGTCAAGGTTCAATCATTCCATCATGGCCACTTACATTTTAATGAGCTCTAGTAAATGGCCTTGTGAATAGATGATAAAAATATAATCTATTTTTTCTAACCTCTTTCATGATGGGAAAAAAAAACCCCAAACAAACCCACAACCTTCACCTTGCCCATTTTTAAACGTTTTTTTCCTCATCTAAGCATATGCAAATTAGAATTCTGCAGATTTTATCAAGAATTATTCAGTTGTACCTGGAACTGCCTTAAATTACTCTACACTTACATTAGCATTGCAAGTCAAAAATCAGGTCTGTGGCTAGATATCCTCATCAAAACTCACCCAATGTCACTTTTTTATTTTTAGAGCAGAGATAACAGATACCTGAGACAACTTGATTTATACATTCACTGACATACAGATTGACTAATACTTGATTTCATTTCTGATGCACTTTTAGTTGGACATACGTTGCATTGTATAAAATAACTTTTCTCTGTGTGATATGAAAACTTATTTCAGTCTTGTTATGGAAAGAATAGCCCGTAGCAAGAATTTTTGCTATGGCATGTTGGCACTAATCAAATTAATCTAGATCAGGACAAATAAATCTATTGTTTCTGATCCATAGATCAAATCTGTTGCCTCTTATAATTGCCTGTATGATATCTTCTGTGTGACTTTATGCTTCACAGGCTGGTTAAAGACACTGAGAATGTGGGGGGTTTTTTTTCTTTCTTAAAACCAAGAACTTCAATCTGTTTTTGGGTTATTCGTAATGCCGAGGTGTTTCTTCCTCTGTCCATAGATGTTAAGCTGTTTGTACTGGAGCATTATATGCTTTGAAGGATGCACTGTTATTTTCGTTGCTGTTCTTCAAGATATAAGGCAAAAAATACACGGCAAAGGCCTAAGGCAGAAGTGGCAATTACCTAAGAACTATATGGAACCACTTACAGAAGTCCTTTCTCCAGGATATTCCTGGCATTCCCCTAGTGTGAGTAAAGGAGAGGCAAATAAAGGATGTAGGGAAGTGAGGTTCTAACTTATCAGATTTCCTGTACAACTACAAAGCAATATGACAAATAATTTCCATCACTCTTCATCTAGGTCAGCAGTTTCCAAAGTATTTCCAAAACACTTCAGTTATAATAATAGCCGTTCACCTTAGATGCCTGCTTCTGCACTTTCAAAAGTTCCTGCCTATCGATACAACCATTTCCTTAGGCAAAGCTGCCAAACTGGTTTCATCCTGCCTGCAGAGTTCACTTATTTCAGCTGATGAAGCCAGGCATGAGCTGGAAGGGTTTTTGGATTCGTGTGGTGTGAAACTCCCTCTCGAGTTTCATAAGCAAGATGAATACATTTGGATTGAAATAGAGTGGGAATAACAGGCTGGGCCACTTTCTTGCCCATCTATAATAAGTTGATGCTTCATGAGATGCCAGGTATTTTGCATAAGTCTGATGATGTCTCACATTCTGTTACTCAGGACATGATTTACCAGCAATCTGGAATTTTCTTGTCAGCACCATGGAAGGCCCTTTGGTTTTTGGTTTGGTAGTTTCCATGGCTCCAAGTTACTTGCAATAAGCGTTCCGTGAACTTCCACACCCCAACTCAATAGTGAGTGTTGAGCTCCAGACGAGTTGTCATCCTGCAGGCTAACTCAGGTTGCCCAAAACTCCTGAAAATGTTGTCAAGTATCAACAGTATAGAGACCCATGTGATTACCACGCATGTACAAAAAGCAAGAGTAAAGTCTCTCTGATCCAGGAAGATCAAGAATTTGAATCTGATTTTCCTTTACTCCAAGGAAGTGCACAACTGCTTGGCTACTGGCGATGGTGGGAAGCACAGGTGGTTTCTTAATTGCTGGGATATTTTTGTTGTTTTGTTTTACTTTCCTTGAGTAAGAAGACTAACAAAGCATTATTTCCTCAGGAGGGATATTAAAAGGTTTCTTCTCATAGGATAATAAAAACATTTCCTGCCCAACTCTAAGAGTAATACTCCATTAGTTCCAAAAGTATTTCAGGTAAGCAGTGTCTCTGTGCAATTGGGAAGCTTCTGGGAAAAAATATTTCTCCTTAAAAACATCTGTTTCCAGTATTTTTTTTAGTTCCTGTTCAAGTGTAGAACTAGACAAAGACAATGTCTCATCTACATCCACCCCTCCTTCTCCCAGGACCCGGTGAGAGGCAGAAGGTGCACGGTAGAGGAAGGGAAAGCTTTGTTGTTAAGATTTCTGATTAACCAGGCTTGAAAGGCAGCTCAGCCTCAGTCTGTGCTGAACTTCGTTTTGGCCAATGGCTCTTATTCTGTCAACATCAATTCCCTCATCTAAGTTCATCAGAGTGATTTATGGGAGCCCATACGTAGGTGCTCTTGTCAGTGGAGAAGAGAAAGCCATCAAGTCAGTCAGAGAGGATAGGAACTTGGCTCTTGCCTCCAGGTGAGAGCTGCAAGTACCAGCAAAGCAGAAAGCCCTCCGGAAGGGCAATGAGTAACAGGGAGGAGTACAAATAACTTGGCACTTGGAGCGTGTCATTGCCTCTGTCCCAGCCTCCTCTGTAGCTTCTTGACATGCTGTTTTGTTGCTTCATGTTGCTGCACCACTGTGGGAAGAGCCTACTGCAGCACAGGCTGGGCAGGGTGTCATCTGGCTCTTGCTGGATTGCTCCAGACAGGTAGGAAGTGGCCTTTGCAGATCTTCATGTGTGCAGGCAGGTTCAAGCAAAGCATTGGCATCCTACAGATCTGTGAATAAATCCTGTGCCTCAGTGTTGGGGATCTTCCTTAATAGAAAGCCCTTTACCCCAAGGAAATGTGGTTTTGTTGCTGGATTTATTTTCACCCCACCTTTGGAGCTCAGCCCTGCTTTCCCCTAGACAGCAATTTCTAGTGCACAGCAAGGATGAATACTGAACACAATAAATGTCATTAAAAGAGAAGTTGGAGCCTTTGCTGATCTCAGCTGAAGCATTAGATGACAGATGAGAGCCATTAAAGCTGGGACAATTTACATCTGCATTACCAGTGAAATGCAAAACTGCTGCCACTCATTCTATGTAAACTGCCATGTGCACATACCTTGTCAATGGCAAGGTACACTGGTGGTGTACGTTTTGGTGTTGGTTTTTAGCTTGTTGGCTGGTTGTTCTTTATTGTTTGGTGTGAGCTTCTCTGCAGTCTTAAGAGCATAAATATCTGCACAGGGTTACCTGTTGGCCTGCTGGTCCTAGCCAAGGAGGATGAAGCTTCTCTCCTCCTTATCTAGGAGTTTTCTGTCTATGCCACACTGTGAAGTACTGAGTGAGAAGAAAGCCTCAAGCTATGCAAGGTTGGACTGGAGAAACAGCTAGAAAGGGCAAGTGTGCAGAGGAAACATTTAGGTAACAGAGATTTTTGACTGTGGAAGCTGACACTGTATAACATGCGAAAGGAGCAGTGTAATTCTTGGGTTTGTTAGAGGAAAACCAATAAGAGATATCCCAGGCCCTTTGTTTAGTGTTTGGGCTGTCTTGTGGAGTCTTTGTTTATTTCAGGCTAAAATGAAAAAAGCATAAGCCTTATGAAACTCCTGTAACCACAACCCTGAGCAAATTGTGATGCTCCAGAGCAGCAATTAACAGTGGTGAAGGCTGAATCTGTAGACAGAGGCAGAGGGACAAACATGTTCCACAGCCCATCCTAGCAGCCTGTGTGTGGTGTGCCAACCTCTGGGCTCACATCTATCCAGGGGATTAGGACCACAACAACAGAGTTCCAACAGCTGGGCTATCAAGGCCAGCTCAAGAACATCAGTTGGCTTGCTCTGAAGCCTAATATTAGAGTAAGCTCTTCCTGCCTATGACTTTGGGCTCACAGCCCTGGTCTCCGGAGAGCTGCTGCATGCCACCATGGACTTTTGGAAAGTTAGCACTCTGCCCTTAGGTTTTGCTGCTCTTCTCTTGTCCTTCACTGTCTGCTTTCCTACCTTCAGGGCTCTGCAGCCACCTCCCAGAGATTCACAGAGCAGTGTTACCTGGAAAGGGAAATCTCATCCCTCTGGCATGTACTACTGGATGAGTTAATTCCTAGCTGGAGTGTATTTTCAGGGTGTTCCTCTGAACTGCTGACAAAGGGAAACCAAATAGGAGGTACTAACAAGAGAGGAAGGGCCCAACTGCAGCAGGAAGCTTTGAGAAACAGGAATTTAAAGGATGAAAAGTCATCTTTTGTTGACTTGCTGTAACTCGTGTCAATCTCTGGTGGTTTTGTGTTGGTAGATCTCATGTAGTCCCCTGTTTACATCAGGTTCATCTGAGTTTTCACCTTGCACGTAAAAGGATCTTCAAAGGCTGACACACTCTCTGAAATTTGCACTTTTAAGCTACTCTTTTTTTTTTTTCCCCTCTTAAATTTTTGTTTATACAGCAGTGCTTTTGGTGTGTTTCTAGTGGACAATTTCAAAACCATTGGTGCTTCTTTACTCAGAACTGCTGCTCTGTGGTACCAAAACTACTAGTACATTGGAAATGTTTACATCCTACCTTGGGTTTGAAAGGGTGAAAAGAAGTATGTTCAATAAAACAGCATTCCACAGTAGAGACTTAACCATCCAACCTCCTTAGCCTTCAAAGCTATGGCTTTTGAAGGGATATGATTACTTTGAAGTTTTGTACCTCTTGTAGGAAGAGACAGGTTCACTTTCTCATCTGGACAACGTAAGAAAATTAACATATTGGTCTTGTCTTGACTTTGGGTTTGAAGATCCATCTTTTATCCAGTTGTAGAAGCCTTTGAACCCCCGCGGTTGTAGGCACTGTGAGCACTGGCTGAAAATGTGCCATAAACTTGTGAAAAAAAGGCAGCAGATGCTGAATGTGCAGCCTGTGTGCAGTCAAGAGGGCTGCAACACACTAAGGGGAAATAATTCACTGCAGATGCTCTATCTGTGACAGAACCAATGGAGGAATAGGGAGAGGGCCATATTGTCTCTGACCTGCATGCTTCAAATGCACATTATTTTTTCCCCTCACCAGCTGCATTTGCTGTGTACAGTTGGGATGGATGGGAGCTCTCACTTGAAACCCACTGCTATTCTGTATAAAAAAGAATCAGGCATCCCCTGCATCCTTTCTATTCTTCTTCCCCCAAATCTATAGAGCAGGACAGACTATTCAATGTTCCAGAGCCAAATATAACACCTAAAGAGGGGAGAATCTTGCTGGAGTCCTTAAAGCTGTATAGCAGACACTTATTTTGCTAATCTTAGATGGGCTTTGATGTCAGCACCTTAAAATAAAAAAAGTTCCAAAGGATTCCTTTTCACTGTAACTACAATGAAAGTGGAAAATATAGGAGATGACTTTTGAGACAGGACAAAAGGCTGTAATTGAAGTTCTCTTCCAGGAGCCACATATGAGCACAACAATACCTGGAAATTCAATCTGAAGGGACTCTAAGTCAGATTAAAAGGTTGCAGGCACTTGCAGGATTTTCTCATTGTTAATTCATTGAGAAACTTCTATTAAATAGTTCTTAAAAATGGAGATGTTTTCATTTGACACTGGATGGTCAAAACCAGGAGCTTGCCCTCCACTTGATCCTGCTCTTTCGCAGCCTTTCTTGGGGGATGGCTCTTCCTGGGGACCGACAAGCCTTTTTCTGCCCTGCAGTCATTCTCTTCTTTCTGTCACTGTTGACCTCCTGAGCCCTGATCCTGGCGGTTGCTAAATTGAACAAATTTGACCTAATGCATGTAAGCACCTGACCTGAAAGGTCCTGGTCTTCACAGGTCATAGCACTGGCATCTTCTGCAGAAACCAGTGGAAAGACTGAGCACTGCTGTCCCTGGAAAAATGGCTCAGCCTCTTTAGCTCCTTGAAGCCAAACAGAAGGAGACAATATGGGAGAAACATAGCTACTGTTTATTTGAAGGATAGGCTCTCAGATGCTAGGGAGATGTAGTTGAGAAAATCTAATCACAGGTTTTTACTGACAATTGGGGGTGGTGGGGACAGGACATTTTTCCTATTCTTTTCTGTTTTGTCTGTGCAGTCCTATTTCTATGAACAATGCTTATATGCTTATCTCTATGATAAGCAGAGTCTTTACTCCAGCCCCTTAGCATGCCATTATTTTTGGCAGCCAGGGATGTGGAGGGTAAGAAGCTGCCACGTATGACAAAGAAGGTCTTACTTTTTCACTTGAAATAATGAGTTTTGGTTTGTGGGTTTCTGTCGCTGTACATATAGAATTCAGGAGGTGGTTGCGGGGTCTATAAATACTACCTGCTTCACTGTGCTGTGAGGCAGAAGTGTTAAGCTCATCACCATGAGAAAAACTACACTACTGTAGCTAAAATGGAGCTTTATGGTTGTTCTGACCTAGCTACCTGGAAAATTGGCATCCAGCACTGGCTTTTCAAAATGTCAAAGCCCTGCCTCAAAGAGGAATGCAATTTTTCTAGTGTTGGAAGACAGTGAACGGAGGTGAGTCTTGAACTGGAAAAAGAGCAGCTCTTCAGATACCAGAAGTGTTTTCTGTTTGGTTTGCTCTGAATGTCTTGGAGGACTGGTAATTAACGAGCCAGTTACTCTGATGTGGTCCTTGCTGACAATGCAGCATCAGCTGTTTGGGAGCTGGTTACTCAGTGCAGTAAGGGCAGTCTGTTTGGTTTCTGTCCCAAACATACTTGTTCACATCAGAAAGCAAAATCAGAACTCATGCTAATTGGCACAGCAGTGACCATCTGCATGCATATGGAGGGTAATCAGGCCTTGAGCATGCAGGCTGGGAGAGGACAGGACCTGAGCTGGAGATGCTGCCTCTGCTGCTGACTGTACTAAAAGTAGTGAACAAGTTGAGCTGACACTGAATTTGCTTTAATGGCCATTGAGGCTCACTGAAGATATGATTTATCAAGTGAGAAGTGAAGCCCTGACTCCAGACTTGGGAGGCCAGTAGAGGCTGGGAGGGGGTAGACTTTCCCCAGCTGGGAGAGTATGTTACAGTTTGTTGAAACCAAGATCCTTCTGTCTGCAAAAAATGCTAGTGGTTTCAGAGGAAGTTCTGTTCCTGTTCAGCAACCCCCTACTCTGAGCTGAGATTTTGGTGCTGTTGGTATCTGTACAACAGGGAGGCAGCTCTGGCTCAGGTGCCAGGGAAGCTCTTCTCCCAGCTGTGGGTCTGCTAAAGAAACACTCTGTACTGGAGAAGTGGGTAGGGAATAAGGCCAGTCATTACTGGCTCTCTACCTTTATTTCATGTGAAGCTCACTGCAAGTGAGGTGTTCGTTGGTGGGAGAGGAAGGTGGGAACACTATCTGCAGTACATCCATTGGGCTATGGAGCAGAGCTTTAGAGCTGAGCAAGTAATGGTTGTGGTTTACCTATTTACAGAGAATACACGGCATTTCTTCTGTATATGCAACTCTGCCTCTCCCCCTAAAATCCATCTGGGTAGACAAGTGAATGGTTTCTCATTGGGCTACAAGAATTTCAGAAGTCCTCTCCAGGGTTCTTTTGACACTCTTCTGCATACATCTTAATTTCCTCTGACAGTTCTAACCCTCTTCCCATAGGTACCCGTGGGAGCCTTGCTATCGACCTCAACTGGAAAAAGGATTGTTTCTCTCCCTCATTATAATTGCTATTAACTGGCATAGTTCTTGCTTGTCTCCATAACAGGGGCCATTAACATAACAGGTCAGAGAGAGCAAGCTCTGTTCGTGTTCCTCCAAGGTGTCTCTGCTGTGTGGGGATGGAGCGTGTTGGCTGTGTGAGACGGAGCTGGTCTGGGAGCTCTGAGACCTGGGGCTGTCACAAAGGGCATCCTTTGCCAGCGTTTAAACCCCTATGCATGTGTCTGGAAGAGTAATATGGGTGACAGGCTGGAAACTTCCCCTGACTGCTGTTCTTTAATTGCCTGTTCCTGAAGCAGCCTCTGGGGTGAACTGATGCCACGTAGCTTCTAATGTACGTGGCCTCTGTAGGCTTCCTGCAGAGCCTGTGGGTAAAAGAGATGCTGAATTGCCTTTGGAGCTTGCTTTTCTCCTCTGCCTTTACAGAGTAACCAGGCAATGGAGCTAAGGTGAGCTGTCAATTTAACAGTGCTCCCCCTCCTGCGGTGGTGTGACAGAGCACACTGAACACACTAAAGTCTCATCTTCCTCTTGGTCAAGGGGAATACTTAAATATCAGGCCAAAGCTCAAATGAAGGGATTGGAAAGAGATTTGGTTGAGAAAACACAAGGATAGCCAAGTTCCATGTGTCTATTCTAGGAGCAAGTCACAGATCTTAGAGGGAATCCTCTGTTAGCTGTGGCACCTGAAAACCCCATGGGAGTTTTAGCCACCTGAACAAGATGCATTTAGAGCCAGAAGCAGGTATAGCACAGGCTTGTCCAAGTCTTGGACTGGCAACTAGGAGCTGTTTCAGATGATGATGCCCTCCATGGAGATCCATTTCTCCTGAGTATAGGAGAGGGATGCTTGTTCTTCTGTGACCGTGCTCCTGTGTTTGCAGTGCCTTGCGTTAGACCTTGCATAAGGTATTTGAGATGGGAGGGCAGGGTAAAAGGACAGTACCTCTGCTCCATTACAGCCCACTGGAGTGGACCTGACACAACCACTTCTGTTTCAGTAGCAGTCACAGAGTACAGGTTTGGCCAGTTATAGCCACAATGGCACTTTGCCTGAGAGGAGCGTGATGTCTGTACTAAGTCTGGAACAGGCCTGTAGCTAAAATCTGACTGGTATTATAGAACTCATTGCCAGATGTCTGTCCTGAATGTTTTCCTGTGGCCATATGGACTAAAAGGGATGTGGAGGAAGAGATAAGAAAAATA
Organism: Colius striatus; assembly: GCF_028858725.1. NCBI lineage: Eukaryota > Metazoa > Chordata > Aves > Coliiformes > Coliidae > Colius > Colius striatus. The sequence continues at coordinate 68,246,284 of NC_084760.1, read as the reverse complement.
AGCCTCTCTGTAGGGAAGCATATAGTCTTCAATCCTAACAGATCAAAATCATCAAACTTCCGTCTGGATAACGGAGGACTTGGTGATGTGCTTCTTGAGGAGACGGGGTAAAACACAGTCAGACAAATGAGATTAGATAAGTACTTCTAGTTCTGCACATAGCCAGTATGCAGAGCTTGCTAAGAGCCATAAAGATCTGTAATTACATTTGTATGGATTACATCATTCCATGAATTTTTAACCCATGGGACCTGGCCATGTCGGGCTACAGAAATGCAGAATTATCAGACACTGCTTTGTGATGTGCTAGTACATGTCTTTTGCCTTGTTTTCTCAATCCCAGTAGGACCTTTCTAGTGAGATGCTGCTGCCCTCACACAGTTTGGGTTCTGGTTGATAGTGATAATTTTTCTCTGTCATTTTGAGGGCCATAGCCTCAACTGTACATTTAGGAAGCAGGAAAACCTCACCATCCTTTCAACTTGCCTTAAGGGACAGTATAATCAGGGAGATGCTTAAATATAATTCAGGAATTTGCTGAAGTGTTCTTGTTTTCTTACTGTGGTGTTGGTTATGAAAATGCAAGCAACCTTAAAATCCCAGATTGAAGTCTACATTGCTCACCTTTGAGAATAAACTCACCTCAGCTTCATCTACTTGACTTGTAACATTTCTCATTGGCTGACTTAATGCTGCAGTTTCAGGGTCCTAGTCCTGACGGGGGATGGCTCAGCTCAAGCTGCTTCCTGGCATTTCACCACTTGAAGCCTAGCTCTCCTTCCTAGCGTTGGCAATTGCTTGGATACCCCTGACATTGACCTTTTAAAATTGTTTTCTCTGACATAACTTGCTAATGGCTCTGCTGGGACAGAAGGAATACTGTTTTATATGCTCCTCTAAGCCTTTAAAAACTGCAGAGGCTATTGAGGAGTGTGACTGCTTAAATATTCACCTGCAACCTGTACTCAAAAGAAACTGTAGCCAAGTGGAAACACCTCACATGTTATTAAATGGTCCTGAAAGATTTAAAAATCATCAGCCTGGAGGGATTAGGGCATGGGTTCAAGTTACCCTTCCACTAAGCTGTTGAGCATCCTCCATACCTCCTGAAACTGAAGACAATGGAGAAGTTTGTGATATGAACATCCAACACCTATAGTGTTGAATGCTGCATGCTCAAGCGGGGAGCAACAGCAAGAATATTAACTGATAACATCAGCTCAAGACTTTTCCAGACTATGTTTTGTGTTATGGAGTTTGCATTACTAGTGTAGACTGAAACCAACCTGTGGAGGTCACGTTCCTCTGGGTTTTGCAACCATAACTTGTTAGACCTTGGATCTATTCAATGTGTTTAAAGATGTATGAAACCAGGCAAGGCAGATGAGTTTGCTATGGAGTAATCCACCCTGTGGAGTCTTTCTGGAGAAGTTCCAAGTTTGCAGGAGTCCATGTTGGTGGAAAAAAAATATAAAATGCATCTTCCGGCTACTGAGGGCAGGGAAATAGTAATATGGAAGGGCAGCAGGGCTCAAAAGTGCCATTTTGGAAGTGTTGGAACAGCAGTAAATACATTTCTGAACTCCAGTGTGCTTGTGAACTGCTGACCTGCTGTGACTGCTGCCTGGCACATAAAGCACTTCAGAAAATGCTTCAGCATGTGATACTGCCATCTGCTATGAGATAGAGGCATCTTCATAGTGGCTAATAACAGTGATCCTGTCAGCAAGCTTCATGTGTTCCTCTGCAAATGTGTGTGGGTCCTCAGTACCCTACCTAGGCTCCCCAAGGTTCTTTGTTATGTCAGAAGTCAGGATCTGATCCAGAGCGCAGTCAGGCTTTGTCCCAGATACATCCCAGACGATGCCATATTGCTAGTGAGGGGTACTGGAGGAGGGGAGGAGGCAGGTGTATGTGCATGGGCTCACACATCAGACACCAGCACAAGGTGCACAGAGACAAATCCCTGGCCTCCTTGGCATAGCAGAGCCATGGCTGGGACCATCTAATGCTTAACAGCCTCCTAACAGCCACATTTCCAAATTCAGAGTATGTGGACTGATTAGAGTGAATAACAGTCTTTTAGCCCTGACTTGGTCCAAGACAGTCAATGGTCTCTAACCTGATGAAGTTTAGAAGCACCTTCCCAGTGCATTTGCATTGGATAGAAGATGGTGTCTGCTGCTCAATGTTATCTATGCACTACTGACCAGAGGGTGAAGTACTGAAACTTCATTAAGAAGTCTGTAAGCTGGAGAGAGGAGGACGATATGGCCCAAGGGTGGGGAATGGAAGGGAAGGTGAGGAGAAATATCATGTTCATGCAGAGCACTTGATATTTAAAACTCAGTAGCATTTGCAGAGTAAATTGATATCCAAGGTTCAAAATGGCATGTGAAATGCTGCTTTGCCAGCACTGCTGGGGATGTGCGTCCTGTTCCTCGGTTCAATGGGACTTAATAGAGCTGTTACTCTGTCTGCAGACTAGCACCACCACCCATGAGATGGCTACTGAGTCAAAACAGGCTCATAGGGCTGCTATTCAACTGGTTTAGCATCATATGAAACAGGTATGGATATGCCAGAGCTCTCATACAAAGTATGTCTGATGTGTTAAAGGGTGATCTGTCTCAATAGGATGTCTGGGATGCACTAATGCAGTGATTTCTGAGGCAGATAAAGGACTTTCCTGTGAACCTACCACATCCCTTTGCATCTCCTGTCACTATGTGCACAGCAGTTCTTTGACATCATGGAGCAGTACAAACAGGGTATGCTGCAGTGCAGCAGGCAGCATGGCCATCCAACACATGCCCATGCTTCCCTGGTCTAAGAACCACAGGTTTTGTATTAAATAAGAAAATGCAGACCCGCTTTTTCCAGCTAATTGCTGTGTCAGAAACAGTTAATTAGCCCATGTCTCAATGAAAACAGGGTCTTTTACATGCTGGTAGGAATAAGTAGTTCTGAGGGCTGAGGTGAAGTAGGAGAAAATAACCCTGTTGATTAACTGGGAATATTGTGGCCTCCAAAGATGGAATTGCAGGGTCTACCACTGAGTACTGATTATCTTGCCCTTCTCTAGACAATCTCTGCCCTGATTGCTGCATGAAACGTGGCACATCTGTGTGAGCTGCTGGTTGATGATCTCGACATTTGCTTCTCCTGGTTTTGGTGGGTCAGTGGTGGGACAAGCCCTCCCTTTTCCTCTCAGTGTGATGCTGATGAGAGGCAACAGTGGGAGTGGCAAGCTCCTGAGCAGGCGGTATGTAGGGTTTCTTTGCAACCTTGGAGCAGGCTGCCACTTGTCAAGTGCACAGTATTCATGTCATCAGCTGGGCTAGAGGATATGCAGTGAGTGAGTAAGATGTTGCCAATGTGGGGTGCAGAAAGGATATCAGCAATAGGTGGAGGAAACCCTTTCAGCTGGAGCTCCCTGTGCCTGTGCAGATGCTGGGGGACCCTTGTTTCTGTGGATTAGCCCCATACTTGGTCACAGATTTTTTGCGTCTTAGTCAGAGACTGTTGGTAAGGGGAGTTGTTTGGCTATTGTACTCTAGATCTGAAAGACTGCAAATCCTCTGAGGGAGAAAGGAGTTACTGTCCTTGGTTTTGCATAAAGAGAAGATTGTTTCATACAAAACAGTCTGGCATGAATATGCCAGCTCTATGTATGTGAGGAGATGGTGGTTGAATTCCTTACCTCACCTCCTCACTAAGAAAGAAGGGGGGGAGGGGATATTCTCTTCTTTAGTATTTTTTTAAAGTAGTGTTATTAATCCACCCAACACAAGGAATGAAGCATAAACAACCTTCTGCACTGTCTTGCTCTTGACACAGAGGTGCTAGTGACTCAGGCTGTGGACCAGCGTGGGCAAGCATTACATTTTCATAAGTAACCACTTCTGTTATAGAGCTGCTGAAAGGTGGGCCCATACCCCTTTGTGGCTGTCAATATTTAATTAGAGAGATGGCTAAAGACAGGTCTTGTTTTGGAAAAATAAATACCTTGCTCTCCCCAAATGACCTTCTGCATTGCTGACTTAGGTTTTATTCTGTTATTATGGCTAAAAATGAGGACTACATCTTTCCCTTTCCATTTGAAAGCAGTTGTGCAGCATCATTATGTTAGAACGATTCCTACATCCCTTACAAAAGGGCTGTTTTTTTCAACTAAGGGGAAAATGTTTACAACACTTTTGGGATGATGGGAGAAATAAGATAAAATCCCTGAGGTAGTGTTTTCCTTAGCAAATCTAATGATGGCCATGCTGCCACCTTGAAATGCTTGATGGGCTCCGAGGTCTTGCACATGAAATCAACTGTGCAAAACTGTCTCCTTTGAAGGGACCTATCTCGCATCTCCTGCTTTGCTGGATGAAAAGTGTCAGGCTTGTGAGAACTTTGTAGAAATTCTGCAGTGTCTGATCCGAGTCTGTTTTCTGTTTATTGCAAGAAGGGCAAGTTCCTACTGCCCTCTGGATGATTCACATGTGTCCCTGAGCTGGAGGAACCAGGTGTGTAATTTACCTCTACAATGACTACATTCTGATGCAAAGTTTCAGTGACAAATGTCGTCATTCCTGTTATTTTATGAGCAAGAAATGGATGAACTAAGAGAGAGCTGTCTTATAGCAATTTCAAAGGGAATAGATACATCAGGAGCAGATTTCAGATGCTGTAAGGATGTGGTTGCAGACGTCAGAGCTCTTTATGTTGCTGTCACCTTAGGTCAAGCTTTCCTTAAGCAGCTCAGCCGTTATTCTGAGAGGGGCAGTAAATTGTTCCTTGTGCTTAAATCTTATGTTTGGGTCAGTGCTGCTGGTAAAAATACAATTCAGAGACAAAAATGCACTTACCGGCTGCCAGTGTATAAGCACATGTGTGCTCATCTGTCTAATCTCAGGTTTTCTAACATTTTAAGGGTAGAATTTGAGAACTATGTCTGTGCCATGCCTCTTGCCTCAGTTTTTCTCCTTGCATCACTTTGTGACTCTCCTTGGAGAACTCTACATGATCCTGTACACTGTAATGTTCCCTCTAGCAAAACCTCTTAAAGGATTTTACTTTGACTTGTGATTGAAAGTGGCAGGGAAGACTTTGCAAATCTGAGACTTTCAAGAAAGCAGGGCAGCTTGCTTTCCAGGCTTGTTTTTTTTGGGGAGGAGGGGGGAGAGGTGGGTTCCCCTCTTATTTATATTTAAAACCTGTCAGATTGCCTACCAGGCCTGGGAGGGCGAGTTTGATTCAGGACATCATTTAGTCTGGGAGAGGGTGGGATGGGGAAGTGTGTATTGAGGTGTACAAAAAGCTTTCCTTTCGATAGCTGTCTCCTGGTAGAGAGGCTGGATATCTACAAGGAGAAACTCTGTAGAAGCAGGCAGGGTCTCCAGAATCAGAGAATCACAGAATCACAGAATCACAGAATGGTAGGGTTTGGAAGGCACCTTTAGAGATCATCTAGTCCAACTCCCCTGCAGAAGCAGGTCCACCTAGATCAGGTCACACAGGAACATGTCCAGGCGGGTCTTGAAGACCTCCAAGGAAGGAGATTCCACAACTGCCCTGGGCAGCCTGTGCCAGGGCTCCCTCACCTCAACAGTGAAATAGTTTTTTCTTAGGTTTTAAATGGAACTTTTTGTATTCCAGCTTCATCTCATTACCCCTTGTCCTGTTGCTAGATACTATAGAAAAAAGGGATGTTCCAACCTCCTGACATCCACCATTTATATACTTGTAAATATTAATGAGATCCCCCCTCAGTCTCCTCTTCTCTAGACTAAACAGCCCCAGTTCCCACAGCCTTTCCTCATAAGGAAGATGCTCCAGTCCCCTGATCATCTTGGTGGCCATGCACTGGACTCTCCAGAAGTTCCCTGCCCCTCTTGAGCTGAGGAGCCCAGAACTGGACACAGGACTCCAGATGAGGCCTCACCAGGGCAGAGTAGAAGTGGAACAGAACCTCCCTCCACCTGCTGGCCACATTCTTGTTGATGCATCCCACAATGCCTTTGGTTTTCTTGGCCACGAGGGCACATTGCTGGCTCATGTTCAGTTTATTATCAACCAGGACTCCCAGGTCTCTCTCTGCAGAGCTGCTCCCCAGCAGGTCAATCCCCAGCTTGTACTGGTGCATGGGGTTGTTTCTTCCCAGATGCAGGGCTCTTTACTCTTTTCTACCTGCAGAAGGTATCAGCACATAGAAACAGCAGCTGAAAATCAGTGTTAGGCTCTTGGGGAGCAGTTGAGGCTGTGGGAAGTGGAGTTGCCTGTTGGACTCACCCATGTGAGTAGTGCCTGCTGAAACCCAGTCCAGGTCTATCAAAACTTGAGACCTGCTCCAGGGCAATGTTCCTCCCCATGAGATCTAGTAAAACCTGAGGAGCTCTTTTACCCAAAAATAGCATTGTCTTCCACTTCTTGGTGAGAAGATAGTACCGTAACATCTGGGCCAAAGACTGTAGGTTGAAGTGCTGGCATTTGCTATTGTACCTGAGGCTCCTGCTGGGGCAACTTGCTCACTCGGTGGGAATTCAGCTGAACTCAGTGACATACTGAGAGAGACTTACAAGAGCATATGGGTGAGAACTTGTCATCAAGTCATAAGGTAGACTTGACCTCTAACAGGTGCTGAATTTTGCAGTTTGTATAGTCACACTGTTTTTTCCTACAGCACCTGCTTCACAGAGGATCCTTTGTGAGCATCATTCCTTCATCAGCTCAGGGGTTACACACATCCCTGCCTAACTACAGATGGTCATGATGCTTTTTCTTGTACCTCAAACCTCCTTGAAGCACAGTAGGCATTTTCAAAATAAAGTTGGTGCCCCAAGTCTAAAGAGGTGTAGGCTCCCCAAAAAAGGGCCCAATGAACAGCCTGTGTCACATGCACAGTGCATCATTGCAGAGGGAGTTCCCTTGGACTGGCCAGGAGACCCAATTGCCTAAAGAGGTACATGGATTTCACCCTAGCATTAGTGAAACAAGACTGACTAGAAAGCTCAGTGTGGACAGACTTGCCATCTAGCATGCAATGTTTTTTAGAGTAAGGATTCTGGTAAAAATTTTTAGGGACTTTGGGTATACATCCTCAAAATCACTGATGTGCTTAAAAGCCCTGGGGGGACAAAGATCTCTGCCCTTTCATCTCCCTGTAGTGAGGACAGTGCTGAGTAACACTACTAAATTATAGAATTATAGAACAGTAGGGATTGGAAGGGACCACTAGAGATTTAATGAAATTCAACAAGGGCAAGTGTAGAGTCTTGCATCTGGGAAAGAAGAATCCCATGTACCAGTATAGGTTGGGAGATGAACTGTTAGCAGTGTAGGGGAAAGGGACGTTGGGGTTCTAGTGTGCAGCAGGAGCCAGCAATGTGCCCTCATGGCCAAGAAGGCCAATGGCATCCTGGGATGTATTAGAAGGGGTGTGGGCAGTAAGTCAAGGGAGGTTCTCTTCCCCCTCTACTCTGCCCTCATGAGACTGCATCTGGAATATTGTGTCTAGTTCTGGGCCCTTCAGTTCAAAAGGACACGGAGGTGCTGGAGAGAGTTCAGCACAGGGCCATAAAGATGATGAAGGCAGTGGAGCATCTCCCTTATGATGAAAGGCTGAGGGAGCTGGGGCTCTTTAGCTTGGAGAAGAGGAGACTGAGTGGTGACCTCGTTAATGCTTACAAAGACATAAAGGGCAGGTGTCAGGAGGATGGAGCCAGGTTGTTCTCAGTGATGGCCAATGATAGGACAAGGGGCAATGGGTACAAGCTGAAACACAAGACATTCCAAAGAAACGTAAGGAAAAACTTATTCACTGTGAGGGTGACGGAGCGCTGGAACAGGCTGTCCAGATGGGTTGTGGAGTCTCGTTCTCTGGAGACATTCAAAACTCACCTGACAAGGTCCTGTGTGACCTACTCTAGGTGGTTCTGCTCTGGCAGTGGGAGGTTGGACTAGATGGTCTTTCGAGGTCCCTTCTAGTCCTTGAGATTCTGTGATTCTGTGATCTTGGTATCCTTCCACTGAACACTCTCCAGCAGTTCCCTGTCCCTCTTGAGCTGGGGAGCCCAGAACTGGACACAGGACTACAGATGAGACCTCACCAGGGCAAAGTAGAGCTGAAGGAGAACCTCCCTCAATCTTCTGGCCACACTCTTCTTGATGCATTCCAGAATTTCATTGGCCTCTGAGACAGGTTGAAGTCGCCTACCAAGTATGAGAGATCCTCCTCTCCCGTTTCTCTAAAGTCCTTCACAACTACCAACTAACCTACACAGTAACCAGGACTGATGTATTAAATCTAGCTGAGCCTGGTACTGTGAGGTGTGGAAAGCCTGCGGGCAGATGGAGAACCAGACTAACCTTGACTCTTGAATCTGGTTTTGTTGTATCTCCAGGCAGCTGGGTTTGCTTACAAAGATGGGAAAGAAGGTGTGGGAAGGTATTACTGCAGCAGATGAGCCCCTGTGAAAACCTGAGTTTGGCAGCTGAGGCCTGTGCAGTGCTGACAAGGTCACACAGCTCTTCCTCTTCCTCTGCCTGCCCAAAATCTACCTTCTGCCTCCTACTTCAACCAGTGGAACTAACCTTTCTAGCTAGTCTGACAGTGTTTTGTCAGTGTTTTTGCAGTAGTACATTTGTAAATGCTTTGGGAATGTGGTAGGAGGTAAATGGCTCTGCCTTCTGCCCAGCTGGACTCAAATCTCTGAAGAGGCAAATGTGTGCAAGAGTCAGATGAAAATAGCTTTCTCTAAGCTGACGTCCAGGGATCTTTAATAGCTGATGGGCACACCTGCCTCCCCTGAGAATCAAGCTCTCAGTAGGCTTCGACCCAAAGGAGTTGCGGTGAAGTACGTAGGCTTTGTTTCTTCCTTTGGACTGAGTATGTGTGTGAGGAGGTGCATGTGTGTCTGCCTGTGCACAACTGCAAAGTTCAGGCCTGAGGACTGTCACAGCCACCCATAACTCAGAGCTGAGGAGCCAGCCCATGGCAGAGGCAAGATGCTGAGCAGGGAGATCAAGGAGGAGAGCTGAAATGATAACTAGCTGTGGGGAAAAATCCTTGAATTCCAGCATGAAGTCTGCTTCTTTCATTCAAATCAGTGCACTGTATAGAACACACAGAAGCTGTATGTTGAAGAGATGCATATGGAGTGCATGTGCCTGCCTGAACCTTTACTCGGGGAGTGCACTGACTGAAGGAAGGATGAGCACCTCAGGAGCTCCTGAGCATGAGACATAAGCCACTTTGCTTAGGTTGCTGGTGAGGACTGTCTGTACATAAGATTTGGGATTATTTTCTCCTATCAGCTCCACTCCTAGAGCTAAATATCATCTCCCATAATAAATGGTCCAGTAATCATTAGCAGTTTTAGAGGCAAAATTTGAAGCCTGCCAATACCTTTTTTTTGGAAGATAAACAGGCTCCATTACCAATTTATAGGGAAAGTGAACAAAGAAATCCCTGAAGGATTGTCCCTTTGGCCTCAATATATCTTCGGGGAAGAACTTTCTGAAGTCCAAGAACTAAGGCTACAGAAGAGGAGATATTAACCAGGCCTGGTGATTTATTTACCTTCCAGGAGAAAACATTGCTGCTTCATTTTTTTTCACTTACAGAAGAGCTTCTTTATTTTAATAGGATTATTAAGCATTGACATTTAAGCAGACTCAATCGATATTTCATTTTCAAGTCAGGATAACAAAAAACATGCACAGTAGAAAGAAGGAAGTAAAGTTGGTGATGCCTTACTGTTCCCATGTCATAACCAGGGAGCATTACTGTACTAGAAGAGCTGCCCTGTGTTGCTGCCTTCTGTTCAGCATGATAGAGGGAAGTTTCAAGGAGAGCTGGGGGTTTGGTATAGCTGTAACATATTTCCTCAAAGAATTTGAGGTACTTGGGAAGATGAAGAAATGTTTCCTGTCAGGATTAATGGAGAGAGGCTGGCTTTGCTTGCTACAGCTCATTATAGAAAATTACCAATGACAAATCACATATGGCTGTGAGAGGCAGGGTGCTCTTTTCACCTTTCATAGAATCATAGAATGGTTCCTTCTCATTAATGAAAACAAGCAGTAATAGGTTGATCAAATGCCAGTGCCATGAGCCAAGACAAGCCGTGCCTGATGGCTATGGTGCAGGTTGGGTGTCTTTGGGTTTTCTTCTTTTTCAGAGTATGTTGTTCAGTGCTGCAAATGGCTGGGCTGCCTCTTGGCAGCTCCATAGAGTCTGGTGTCAGCCTTATTCCATCCTGCCTGGCGTTGCACTGGGAAATGTACCCCCAGCCCTGGTTAACCTGACCGCCCTGGAGAGGGAGGAAATTTGGTTCAAATTGCCTAGTCAGCTCTGAACCACTTGTAACAGCTTCAGTTTTGGAATCAGAGGAAAGATTTACAATAAACCCTTCCTCAACGTTTGGTTTCACTTGCCCTTTTGAGCTAAGGTCAAGATCAAAGAGTAGGTAAGTAACGCTTTACAACATGCAGACAACCCACTAGCCTCGTCTTCTAACTCCACCTCTGCAGATAAATGGCAATTTATGGAAGCATTTCTTCTTTCTGTGCTTTTGTGGTTTTTAAAGCCATTAAGGAAAATGCCTGTATTTAAGGTAAAGCAATGTGACTATTCGTCAGTGCCATATGTATCACACAGGTTGCATTGGGATGTTTTCTGAATCAAGTGTGTTACATCTGGGACACAGGGGGGCTTTCTTCACCATTTCTTAAAAAAAAAAAAAAAAAACAAACCAAAAAAACACCCCAGGCTTGCTTTGAGAGTTTCTTGCTCCAATGGTCAATTACTCTCCCTGCTAGAAATGTCTTTTTTATTACGGAGGATTACACTAGATGAAACAGCCAGTAGGTATTGGAAATCTTTATGTAAATACTAAAAAACATGAGTGGGCCACCTTTTGGTCTTTAGTTGGCTAAATTGTTTGTACTGAGCTTTGCTGGCTTTCTATTGTAGGGAACTTAGTTTCTCCTGATCTCCAACCATTCTTGTACTTCTTTTCCTGAAACTTTGTCTGCTTTTCTCTGTGGGGGCAGAAGGGTTGTCAGCACTCATACAGCCTTGTCAGTGACATTTGTGGACGGCAATGCCATTTTTCTTGCTCCTCAGCATTGCCTATCTGAGTGGGGGAAACAGCCTGGTTAACAAGTCATCTGCTGCTCCGGGAACTTGTGTTTATTGAAAGCAAAGAAGTGATCCAAAAAGTAAAGAGCTGTGATCTAAATTCATCAGAGGATAGCTGAGAACAAAGAGGTCTCATTGCTTGACTTTACTCTTTTTGACTGTCATGGTTTAGTGAGGAGCCGCTTTTGCTTGGTAACAGGGGGACGGGGCTGCAGTGCAGACTCGGTAAAGAGTTCTTGGACTTTCCTCCAGCTCTTGGGTCCAGCCCAACTAGGCCAATCTGGCGGCTTTGCCATCACTATTTAAGGATGGGGATTTGAAGTGCTTGGGAGGAGGTGTAAGGATGGTACAAGATGGAGGTGACCACGCAGAGCCCCACAGTCAGGAAGGTCAGACCAGAGACACCTCTGCAAGCCGTGGTGAGAACGTAGCTGTACCCTTGCAACCCATGGAGGGCAATGGCAGGGCTGAGAGCCACCAGCAGCTCCAGGTGAGTGCACCTGGATGGGCAGGAGACTGCGTGGGAAGGTGGCCATGGCACAGGCCGTGCTGGAGAGCCTGCAGCCTGCAGAGCAGCCCCACATGAGAGGTGGAGAAGAGCTGCAGCCCTCAGTATGAACACACATCAGAGCAGCCCGTGCAGGGCTGCCAGGCCTGTGAGGGACTCCACACTGGAGCAGGGAGGACCGGTGAGGAGCTCATCTGCCCTGAGGAGAGACAAACGGCAGAACCTATCAGGAATAGACTGACTGAAACCCTCATTCCCTGCCCCCCTTAGCAGTGGGGGAGGAGGAAAAGACACTGGGATCAGAGCTCTAAGCCCAGGAAGAGGGGAGGGGTGGGGAGAAGGTGGTCTTAAAGGGCTGGTTGTGCTCTTCATTATTGTACCACTCTGTGTTGTTTTCTATTTGTTATGTTTTGGAGTTTTATGGTTATGTTTTAGTTGGTGGTGAATTAAATTATCTTCTGTTTTCTTCCCCAAGTTAAGTACCCTGGTCTGTTTTGCCTGGGACCATAAGTGGCAACTGAGCCCCTCCTGCCCTTCAGGAATTCTTGAATCTGTCGTACTTAAGTCTGATTTTGGTCTTTTGTCCCTGGAAGGGCCTAAACCATGACATGAGCCAGGAGAAATTAAACAGTCCTGGTCTGTTCAAATTTCAGGTCATGGATGATGCAGGAGGAACTTCCTAAAAATACATTTCAAAAATTGTAGGAAAAGAAAAAATTGAAGTTTCTGAAGGAGTACAGAAACAGTACGATGAATGTGTGTGTCCCTGTCACTACCTGAGCCCTCAAGGAGTGGAACATGTTGGCCCTGGTATCTCTAACCCAATCCCTGTGACATGGACTCCCAGCACAGTCCTGGAGGAGCTCCTGTGTGCAGAACCATGCTTGGCTCCATGCTGTTGCTCCCGAGTGTGGCACTGGGGCTGCTTCTACAGCAAAGCCTGAGAACGGGCACAAAACTCTAGGTTTTGGGATTAAGCTGATTGATACACTTAAAATCCTGAGCCTACTTGGCAACAAAGCCCAAAGGGGCTTCTTTTGATGTTTCTTAGTCTCATTGTTGTCAGGAAAGTAACAGATTTGAGGGTGTTTTCTTCCCCTTGTAAATTGGATTGTCACTGTGGAGAGGTCTCTTAATTTCCCATTTCTCCAGTGATATCTATCATGTGTCTCCTAGATGTGACTGATTATTTTAATATTCTGTTTTTCTCCACTTAGTATTCCTGTACTGCTGCTTAGCATTATAAACTATTTGTTCAACCTCACAGGCACTTTTAAGAACAAATAGCCTAGTCATCTATTCACTTTGTGTGTGTCTTTGACAAGACAAACTCAACATCCCCTTCCCTAAGACACTGCTCTTCCAGACAAGAAAACAAGGAGAGAGCAACTGAATGCCATGCATGTGAAGAACTTGGGTATTACCTTACTCACTCAACCCCAGATGTTCTTTTCCCAGGCCTCACATTCAAGTCTTCATTAGAAATTGGAGAGAAATGCTTTAGTGTGGCTGCTGGCTTGGCTGCTTTTCAGGTTTAGAAAGTGCCTCCTATATTCACAGGCCCTTTTTTCTTTTTTAATATCTCTCCCTAAACTTGTATTAGCTTCCTTAACAGTGCAGAAGAAATATCCTTGTGTGCATCATATTTTAGAGCTTCTTTGTAGCATGTTAAATTCTGAGACCAAAAAAAAAAATCTCTTGGTCCCAGTCTTGTTTTTAATAGGATAAAAAAAACCTAAGAGGATACATGAGGATTATTCTAATCTCACCCTGGAGCTCTCTCTAGCACTACTGCCTGTCTGGGGCCCACTATTGAACTGCCTTCTCCAGTGCTCTAGAAAAGATGTGCTTATCTTGATTTAACAAGTAATGATAGGAAAAGCCTGAGGTGTCACCCTATAGAAAGAATCAGCTGGCTAATTCATAGAATCACACAATGGTAGGGGTTGGAAGGGACCTTTAGAGATTATCTAGTACAACCCCCTGCTGAAGCAGGTCCACCTAGATCAAGTCACACAGGAAGGCATCCAGGAGGGTTTTGAAGACCTCCAGTAAAGGAGACTTCACAACCTCCCTGGGCAGCCATTTTCATTAACTGTGAAAAGAAATATTAGGCTGGAGCTAAACAATCTTTGGGGTTCTGCTCACTCCTTGGCTGCTTCTTTAGTCCCTTGAGAATATTTAACACACACACCCCTCCCCACCTCCTTCCAGTGTACAAGCACAATCAACTGCTCCTGCTCTAAGGCCCATGCAATGGACTGCTCAAGGTGAGGTGCCTCCTCATCTTGCAGCCCATTAAACATGCTTTGGAAGAGCAACGAAGCTGGTGGAGGGTCTGAAGAATGTCTGATGGGGAATCGCTGAAGGAGCTGGGAGTGTTTAGTCTAGAGAAGAGGAGGCTGAGGGGAGACATGATCACTCTCTACAACTACCTGACAGGTAGAGAGTTGGGGATTGGCGTCTTCTCCCAAGTTACAAGACAAAAGGAAATGGCCATAAGTTGTGCCAGGGGAGGTTTAGATTGGATATTAAGAAAAAAAATCGTCACTGAGAAGGTTGTAAAGCATTGGAACAGGCTGCTCCAGAGAGGTGGTGGAGTCACTGTCCCTGGAGGAATTTGAAAGGCCATTAGATGTGGCATTGAGAGACATGGTTTAGTGGTGGATGAAGCAGTTACATTTATGGTTAAACTTGATAATCTTAGAATCTTTAGGTTCTGTAAGATCTTAAGGGTTTCTCATCATGGCAATCAGGGTGTCTGAGAGCATGACTTTGACCTCAGATGTTGCTGTAGTCAGTGCACAGTCATACCTCTCTTCCCTCCACCCTTTTCCATGGGTAAGAAACTGAGGGAGGGCAGGCAGGAAGGATTCAGTTGCACAGCAAAACTGGCTGAGTCAAGCCAGGACTCAAATTCTGGTTTTACCTGTATGTATAGCTCACTGCATGATATTTCTCCCCCTTTCACACTTAACATAGCTCTGTTTTACTGCAAGACTCTAGTCTTGAATACATCTTTAGATTGTTTCCAGAAGGCATCACAGAATTTCCCAAGCAGAGGATTCACTGCTGTCAACAGCACAGTAACAATCACACACATGGTTTCTCCTTTCCTCATCCCACTCCCTGTCCCCATCCACCCCGCCTCCACCCCAGGATGAAATTTCTAACATCTTGTGTGCTGCTCAGAATGCAAACAGGCATTGAGTTAGTTAAAAACATACTTCTCTTTATTTGAAAGTTTTCTATCCACAGATAAAAGGCAGTTGATACATTGCATAGTATAGCTTTTTCTTTTCTTAGTATGCTTCTTATTCGGCATGTCTGAGAAAAGGAATGATTACTGGCTCTAACTTCCCACAACAAACAGTGAAGTTAATGGAATAATAAATTAAAGTAGTAGTAGTCCCCATTATGTATAAAATAAATGTTAACAAATATAACTGTGACATGAATGATGACTGATCCAGTTTCCCTTCTTCTCAGGAGTTGAGTGTCTTATTAGAGTGGTTGCATAAGTTGAGTTTCTTTATTAAAATGCAGCAGTGCTCTGAAGCTGTTTCACAAAAACCACACAGGGCTTTTTTTTTTAATTGAATGGGAACATCTTCAAGAAACCTTGCTGGTGAGAAGAAGAGTGCTGTTCCTCTGCTCTGGGATGGCTGGTTGCTACTCCTGTTGTTGAGCCCTTGCTGCTGCAAGGAGGAAGACTTGATGCTTCAGCTGTGGTTGATCGTGGCTCTAAGGCACTTATAGGACCCACCAGCTACTTACAGTGCAGGCACTAACCATTCAAAAGACTCTACTCCACACACTCCTCAGTGTATGGTAGAGGGGGGTTATGCAACCTTAGTGTACTGGCCTATATAAATGCTTGTTGCTGAGGACTCAGTACTTGGGCCCTCCATGGTGTTAACCCACAAGGAGCATCTACAGAGCTTAAGGAAACAGCTATTACAGATCTATTTTGTCAGTGTGCTTTCTCTTCTGTTTATCTAAACTCCTGTGGGTTTTTTCCATGAGTGTATGCTTTCTGGCTGACAGTCATCCCCAGGCAGCCAGTCTACATGTGTCCAGCTAGGGTTTCCCAGGTGAGCCAGTCCTGTGCATGGGCTGAAGGTTAGGGTGCTGCAGGCTGCCTTGAGCTGGAGACAAATGCCTTGCTCACCCGTCCAGGGGAAGTTTCACAAACCGTCATCTCTACTAGGGGAGGTAGCTATTGAACAGAAACTGTCTGGAAAAGCTTGGGAAAAAAAACATTGTCAAACAGAGCAGCAAGACACAAGAATCTTTACCACAACACAGATGCTGGCCCATACATTACACAATGAGAAAAAGTCAACCATGTTCTAAATTACAGGGTTGTAATTCCACCCCTGAGGACCAGAGAAACCACCTGAATTCTACTCCCTGGGTTTGACAACCAAATACTCCTGGATGCAATTACAATCCTGTTGTATGTCTCAGTTGCCCGATGCTTTTTGTTTCCCTCCTTCCTTTTGTACTTAACATTGAGGTAGAAGTTGAAACTAATATTAAAACACACAGAAAATGAACACAATCTTAGTGGGCTAGCATGACCTTCAAAACGTGCAAAAACCTTCACAATGTGGCTATAAAATCGGCAATTGAAATAGCAGGGAAAAAAAGAGTAATTCTAAAAATGTCAGAAGTACTGAAAAGTATAGTACTGCCTTGGAAGACATTTGCTTCATGTCCTGGCTTTAAAAATAAACACAACAGATTTCTTTTAATTCTCCCTCAGCAACAAATGGCAGAAAGACATTTTTTTTGTGGTATCAGCGATATCCCGGTATCCAAGTAAAAGTACACAATGAATTCCTAAAGGCATTAACTGTTTTCTACAACTACCTCAATATGGGTTGCTTATATTACTTGGCTTCAGTTGAACATTGCTTTTCTTTTCTATAAAAATACATGTTTAAGAGTGTGTATGTGTGTGTGTGCGTGCGCATATAGTAGAAAAAAAAAATATCTGCATTTCTTCTGAAGTCTACAAGGAAAATCAAAGTAATATACTAGCAATAAACTTTACAAGGAGACTTAAATGACTGATTGTTGATACAATAGTTAAATATAAGGAACACAAACCATCAACATAGTAATTTTTTTTGCACTTTCCAACCCCTGTAATACTAAAGCAAGCTTATATTAATAACTAAAGGAACAGTTAGACTACTGCTATAGAGGCTGCTGTTAGTTACATCCACAGTACCCAATAGCAGTGAGTAAACGATGTCAAAATTTCAGTTGAAAGAATTTGGTTATCTTGAATTTCATCCTATTGGTTTAATTATTGGCAGGAATGTGAAAATACATTGTGAGAGAGAGTTGTTAAAGCCAAAGGGAAAAAAAAAAAAGAGTTCTTATTATTCTTACAGCTGTTCTTCAGAAATAGATGCCCCAGCTTTAACGCTACATTTTCAAATCAGGGGAAAAAACCCCGTGAATAAGGATGACAGATACTGTTTACAAGTCTTCAAGTAGAACATTTCACTGACATTAAAGGCAACTTTGCAGACTCACTTGAAATGTATCAATTTGTAATCTACACATTTACAGGGGCTGCTCTGCTCTGAAAGCTGTTTCCCAATCTGTGCCAAAACATGTGAGGCTGTGTAGAATACTTCTGATCATAGACCTCCAGGCTCTGTTTCTCCATAATTGATTTAGTTATTAGTTATGCAGGGAGAGAAGAGATCCCTGAGGCTTGGTAAAACAGTATTCAGTTACTAAAAGCAGCCCTTTGTGAATTAATGTCATTCTACTAGCTCTTTCTGCTCATTATTCCTTCAAGTCTTGTTTTCCTGGACACCAGCTGTCACAGAGGAAGTCTCCAGCCTTTTCTTCTCCTGCCTCCCTGGCTGGCTGAAGTTGCACCAGCACAGTCTGGAGTGTCTCCTTCACCACCTGGATCTCCCTTTGCAGAGACTGTGCAAGCTTTATTAAGGAATAAATCTATAGGTGATTGGCAGTCCCTTTTCTCTTTCCAAGTTATTAAGTAAACTCTTGTTCTGCTGCTTACAACAGATGGCCAAGGCTATCTAATTGTAGCTTCAAGTTCTTCCAAATTGTTTTGATTAAATATTAATACATTTCTCACACATTCTTTCAAAGAAAAAAAAATCTGGGCAAACTGAACTTCTTGAGTGGTATTATTTAGCACTTGAAAAAAAGGGAGGGGATGGGGAATACTGCTTGGATATGGTTCTCAAGGGAAGCAAGGAGATAAAGAAATTGTACCGTGGAAGCAGTAGCACTAGCTTTGAGAGCCTTGCTGGATGGAAGGTGGATTTTTTAGGGCAGACAGACAGTCCTGTGTGGAACAGACCACAGGTAAAGGTACCAGCGCAGCAGAGGCACTCCGAGACATACGCCAAGTGCACACAACTTGTGTAGCACTGGCGAGTTTGGCAACACGTGCTATGTAAGGTGGGGTGAGAATCTAGATATGCAGCAAAATTAGCTTAGAGCAGAGAATGTGTTTCTGCTCTACTTACCCCCAGAAGGCTTTAATCTTAGCTGAGTTATCAGTATAATTATGGTGCAGAAAACACAAATATAAAGCTATACAAGGCTCCACAGTGGATGCTTTGAACAAGCTGAAAAGCACAGATTAGCAGAAGCAAGGTCATATTGCTATGCATTGAAATGAAAAAGGCTACCTGAAAAGCATCTGATAATTCAGTAAAAACATTTAATTTGATTAATAGAGCAGTTTGTTCACATTTTATTTGCTACTGTCAGATTATGCCTAGTTGTCTACCAAATGATGGCTAATGGTTCAGCCTTCTAAGAGACCTTCCACTTTGCTCAGCTCTGCAGTGATAGAGGAAAGGCATCAGGTAGTGGCAACAAGGATACGAGAGGTACAGCAGTAAATAGACTGGCAGAGGAAGGTTGGACATGCATGCAGACAGTGGCAACTGCTGAGACATGCACCAGTGAAGTGGCTGGGCTTTTTGTTCTGATAACTAGTCTAACCTGTGAATAAGCACAGTTTGTGCTATTGATACATAGGCCTTTCTGCTGATAATCTCATGTCAGTAATACTGTCTGTTCTTCAATCAAGTGAAAGGGCTCAGTGTAGCTCCATTAGACAACCAACCTTATCTTCTCTTCCATAGGTTACACTACATGGAGGGCTAAGCAAGAATGAGACAAGTCAGAGCCTGCTGAAGCTCTAAACTAACGACCAAGTCTAAACGAACAAGCCCTAGGGCCCATCCCATCTACACTGAGACCTGCTGTACAGGTAAGGCTGGAGGGCAACGATCCCAAAAAGGCTAATCCAAGTGGGTCAAGGGAGAGAGAAGTAACTTCATTTCTAGCAGTAAGTCATCAAAAGATCTCAGAGAGTCAGAAATTCACTTCAAGGGAAATGAAACAGGCTGACACTGAAACAACTCAATTTCAAAAATACAATGCACAGGAAGGATAACACACAAGGACAGGCTTTATCCTTTACAGAGCTCATCCATTATGAAATGTTGTTTTACTTGACCCTGATGTCAATGCAATGTCAAGAAAAAAAGACAGCCTCAGGTTGTGTGTCTGTAAAAAGTGAGTTGTTACAGTTGAAAAATTGCTACTAGAGAGGACCACAGGAAAGTGATACAAGCCACTGCTATTTCCGGCAGTCACAGCTATGCCTTTGAAACAAGCCTTCCAGCTGCATTGCACTCTGCTCTCAGCTTCTCTACGTTTTATCTCTGTGTATTTAGTTACATTAACGATGATGTTTTACTCTTAATACAGTCACCAGGAGTACTCATGCATACTTCTAATGTCTGGACAGCTCTACTAATCTGAAAGGATTCTGTCTCTGATTACAGGTAATGGCAGTAAACACAAAACTTCTCCTGTCCTAAGATCTCAAAGCACTGTACAGAGACAAAGTAATTATGCTCTGCATCTTCTCTGAAATAGGAAACATTATGACCGTCTTATAAACAGCCCTGGACTGTCCACCACTCTGCAATTTAATTGTGATGCTCTGCTGAAAATCTATCTGGTAAAATTCTTCAGTTTATGAACACCATGAAGCCTCTGAAATTTAATTAATTCTGATACACTGACTCTTGACTACATGCTGTTATTTGAAATAGCCCAAGCAATTACAAATTTTTCTTCAGATAAAGAGAAAGAGCAAAATTGAACTGTTTTTCTGACAGTGGATTAGAAATCTTGAAGGATGCAGAAAAATGAAGGACAAAGGGAAATGAACTCTTAACCGTCAAAAAGACAGAGCAACAGAACAGATGACTGAACAGTCTACCTTCAGCAAGTTTCACCAATCTCTTAATATCACAACCAGCAACTGTCAAACAAGCCTTTATGACCAAGCAAAATGTATGGTATAAGGCTAAGCATAGTTATCTCTGTTCATATACAGAGGTTATGTCTGCATAAACAGCTTCACCTATTTTAAAAAACACAAAAAAAGCTAAAGTTTTAAATGATTCCACAGGCAAATCCTTCACGTCCTTCATGTTTAAATTGACTATCCAGTGCTGCAAATATTGAGCCAGTATCAAAGGCAGGACCCAAAATAAGTTTCAACTAGGAACATTTTCTGGTCCTGCCCTCCATCCAGTGTCTCAAAAGTAGTAAAACAGAGTACTTGGGAACAGCTTCACACAAACACAATCCATATTCTGCAATAATGCCGCAGCTCTAACTTTGTCTTGGTTGAAGCTTTTCGCTGTTTGACTTATTCTCTTTAAAAAACTGAGCGTGATGACAGTCATGAGTTACAAGGAGATAAAAGCCAATGTAATTACTGTGGGCTTGCTTAATTTTGGGGAAAAATGAGCTCATCTATGCATATTCTGTTCTCTCAGAACAGATGTTTAGGGAAAAGAAACAAAAGGTAGCTATTAAAAATCATTTGCCCTCCCACAGGAAAAGATAGAAACTAAGAGTATATTGTAGAGACAAAAGTCCTTGGAGGGACAGTCAAGGACTGCCACAGAGCTGGGGTAAAAGCCTATGGGATTTTGGAGAATAACAGCAATTTTGGACATCTGAGGAGGAAATTAAGCCTTGAAGAATAGAAATAATAAGAAAGAGGTGGGATTTTTTTAAACCTGGTTAACTGTTCTGCTTATTTCTGACAGCTGAACGCTAGAGTGGCTGGAGAGAGCAGCTCATCTAGATGTCCCACTATGTAAGTGCACATGTCTCTCCTGACCCCAGATACCAGCACACATGGTGGTAGGCAGCCAGCTGGAAAGCAGTGCTGCAGAGAAGGACCTTGAAAAGACAGTGAACAAACAAGCTGAATATGAGCCAGGAATGCATCTGTGGCAAAAGGGGCCAACAGCCTCCTGGGCTGGATTAAGGAAGGACGTGACAGCAGGTGGAGAGAGCTGATGCATCTGCTCGTCCCAGCACTGCTGAGGTCCCACATGGAAGTTTGAGGTCCAGTTCTGGGCTCCACAGTACAAGAAAGATAGGGACTTACTGGAATGAGTCCAGCACAGGGCTGGCTTAATGGACTGGATCATGTGAGCAGATGCTGAGAGAGCTGTGACAGTTCAACCTAGAGAAAAAAAAATGTTCAGGGAGACCTTACTAATTTGTGTAAACAGCTAAAGGGTAGGAATAAAGATGAAAGCACCAGACTCTTCTCACTAATGTCTACTGTCAGAACAAGAAGGAACAGACAAAAATTCCAAAAAGGAAATTGAATACAAAAAAAGTTTTTTGGTTTTTGTTTTTTTTTTTACTGTGAGAGTGGTCAAACATTGGAACATGTTGCACAGAGAGGCTGTAGTGTCTCTGTCCTTGGAGGTATTTAAAAATTGATTGCACATGAACCTGGCAACCTCTTCTAGGTGACCCTGCTTGAGCAAGGGGTTGGGCCAGATGAGCTCAGGAGGTCACTTCTAGCGAACTGATTCT
This sequence comes from Colius striatus, assembly GCF_028858725.1. Lineage (NCBI taxonomy): Eukaryota > Metazoa > Chordata > Aves > Coliiformes > Coliidae > Colius > Colius striatus. Next base: position 68,224,712 of record NC_084760.1, on the reverse strand, counting down.
GTGATTGTGTGGGCTCCATGCCAAAGGACAAGCAAAGAGGCAAGATAATTCATCATTTATCTGCAATGACCTGGGTCTGGGCCTTTTAGAAGTGCATTACTGGGGAAAAAGGAAAAACATCAAGCAAGTCTCTACTACTCCTCTGTGAAGCCTGTGTAGTCTCACAGCAAGAGAGCAAAATGGCCTTCAGAAGTCTGTCACTTCTCCTTACAAAACACAGGATGCTTGTGCTACTAAAAACAGATTAGAAATTTCCCACTTCCCCCTTTCATTACTGTTTTGCTCTTCAATAGCCATGGAATGGGTTTCTACAAACTAACATTAATTCCACTCCCAAAAAACTACTAAACAAAAAGCCACCAACAGAATGACTGCAGCATTTTGAAAAATTGATCACTTGGATGATATCAGTTGTCTCCAAATCACTTGTTCCAACAGAAAATGGAAGGCAAGCTGCAGCACGTGAGTGGAAATACACTGACCTATCTCCATTGAGGCATGAACAAAACTAACCACTTTCTCTCAATGTGATGCACATGGAGAACGTCACACCTTCCTGTCCTCCAAAATAAAATCAAAGTGGGCACTACTGCCATCTCTCACTTCTGCGGGATCCCAAAATTCCTTACAGGTTAACCCAGGGCAAAATTCTGCAGTGAGGTACAGCTGGGGCTAAATTCTACACTTTTGATTATGCTGAAAACCTACACTAGTGTGAAGCCAGACTAGTAGAAGAGCCTGCGGTATGATAAAGGTGAAGGGTTAGCAAAGTGACCAAAATGCCTAATAAGCATTTAAGCAAAAAATGCCATTTTCAAAAGAAGCATTTAAAATGCCTATTTTAAGACAAGGAATGGAGATTGGTTTTATAATAATAGTCCAGTCAGATTTTCTTCCAACAAAAGCATTTTCATCAGGAGAAACTATTATGTGCATTCAAATTGTCTATCAAAATGTAACTGCTAATTAAGAACAAAAATGACTGTGAAATTGCAATATAGGCTCCATTTAATTTTACTGGGAATTCCAGGCCTTTACTATCAGGAAAGTAACACCTCTCATCAGCTCTGTAGACACCAGAATGACTCATCTCTCATCTTTTGGTTTTTCCAATTAATCATGTGGACTGTTTTCATACACTTACCACTGATTAACCATAATTGAATATTTTGTGGGATTATATTTGGTAATAGCACACAGAATTTAGCAAATATGTCATAGTACTACAGAGGAGCTCCTCCCTAATATTACACAGGAGCTTTTCCCTCTGCTATTGTTTGACGCTCTTTATACAAAAATACAGTTTAATATTTGCTGGGAAAGGCTTCAGTAATAAATGGCAATCCCAAGTGGGTCTGTGCCTACACTCAGGACCAAGAAATGTCACTGGATTTCTCCTTTGTTTCAGGCTGTGCTGGCAACTATGACAAACAGCATGGGTGATTTAAGTGTGCTATGCCATCAAAACGTAGAATGAAAAACAATGACATCTGGGATTTTTCTTCTAATACAAATTTAATTATTAATCAAAGCTATGACACACACTAAACATTGGCAAATGGCTCGAGAGCATCAGGAATTTATTTTTCTCGGTGGAGTCTCTAAAAGCCTTTTAATAATCAGACTACAGAACTAATTTACATCTCTGCAGCCCCCAGTTAGATTTTTGACCTAATACAGTTTGTAAGACGCACGTGTAAGGCAGTTTTTTAGGGGATGAAGGGAAGGGTGAAAAAACCCAGCAAACAAGAGTTGGAAAAATTTATACTACTTTCATCACAACGCCAGGTCTTTAAGATCCTACTCTCAGAGTTCTACAGATGCCTAATGAAGACTGAAAAACTATCCAATATTTGGGATAAGAAATTGTTTTATTTAAAACCAAATAAACTCTTGTGCAAGCGATAGATCCATCTATTCATCATAAATTCTTCTACTGAGGCTAATTATTAGCAGCAGCCTCAGTGCTAGTTCTTGAAATATAGGCAAGTTACCAGTGAGTGAAAGTTGATTTTATAGGCACTGAGCAGTTCTTATTAAAACAAAAAAAAAAACCACAACAATCTACAGGTCTGTAGCACCATGGTAGCTATTTTTCTCATTCCTTTGTGAAGTGTAGCACAGTGATTACATGTACCAGATGGTAACATTTTATGCACATTGATCTGGACTACCTCTGAAATAGCAACTGAATGTTAATGAGGGGTAGCTGAATTGCTGAAGCGCTTCTCTCTATGTCCCTATGTTTTAAACATGGTTTCTTCTCCTATGACTGACGGTCTTGCTGGGACCAGGATATCACACAGTGTGCATTTATGTATTTAGATAACATGAGCTGAATTTCACTGATAAAAGAAATCAGATCTATGTTAGGCAACTGTGGCTTAGAACGAGCCTTATCTATAACTCTTCCCAAACTTTCGATGATTAGATTTTTTCAACTAACTCTTGCAATTTCAACAGCTACCGAGAAATACACACACTCCATGGAAAATACAAAGACTACTATCTTACATACTTGTAGTGTATTTTCTTCAACAGTCAAAAAAGAAGTTTTCCATTTGCTTTCACCTTACCTAATAAAATGCAACTATCTTCTGACCTGATTTTTTTGGTTTGAATATGAACTTCAGTCCACTGCGAAGAACCCAGAACTCCAACCCTCAGTGTTCTTCTATTAATGTCAATGAGAAAAGAGTATTTGAGAGCAAATATATATAAGGGAGAAAGGAATTAGATGCTTCACACACACACAAGACACATCCATATAGCTCTGAAAAGAATGCTCATAAACAGCATCAAGGAAACACAACTGCAACTGAGCACGCACGCTATAAATATAATTAAAAGAATATTGCAAACTGGTATGTGGTAAATGCAAGGAAATATGTTTTCTGTACATTGAAATGCTTAGAAAGATTTCAATGAAAACAAAGATTTGATGCAGTAATAAATCAGTGACTAAATTTCTCTCGTCTGATGAACACTCAACCTCCCTCATTCACCTCTCTAGCACTACTCTCCCTTAAAGTTTATCATTCTAATACCTTTAAATAAGCCAGCTTTCTAGAGTATGAATTTTGCAATGTCCAATAACCTAAAACACAGTTGTATTTCCACACACTCCATTTATTATCCTTCCTTGCCTCATCTTAAGAGGAAGTGAATCCTTCCTAGCACCGCCATTGTCTCAGCTCACCTTCAGCTGCCTGTAAGGGCTCCTCTGCTAATCTTTCCAAACTGAATTTATTCATCTTTCTTCATTATCCCATTGCCAGCCACTTCTTCTCTGCTAAAACCTAACCAGCTAAATACTCTTGCCTTCCTCAGCTTCATTGGTTTTTACCCTCATTTCTCTTTCTTAGAATAACAAAATCTATTTTATGGTAAGTTTTTCTATGAAAGTTGTGAATGAGACAACACTCTGTGTTCTTATAGGTCCAACGAATGCCTCATAAAGGTTAAGCGATCTTCAGTCAGATACTGAATGACAGATGAAACATGGGAAGAGATAAGCATGCTTTATAAGACAACATCTCATCTGGTTACTTGCACTGAAGTGTTAGAGACAGATTAAATTGCATAGGATGCCACATGATGCATCTGTTGCCCATTTTTAAAAAAGGAAAAACCCTCAAATTACATGTGACAATCTACCCAGTTGAGTCAATTATGTAGCATTTAATTTAACAAAATCATGTTGGGTGCACGGATGCTTGTACCCATGCAGCTTTTCGTGCACTAGGTATTTACTTATACGAGCATTACAAACAAAAGGATTTTAATAGTAGAATAAAGGCTTTTTGGTGCCTAATGTCAATTTACAAAGAACTAACTTCTGTTTAAATCAATTAAAGCTGGATCAGACTACAGTGAAAATGCACTGTAGGAAAACTTGCTGCAACAAAAGCGCCCGCTTCAGCAAAACAATCAATTCTCCCCTCTTTCATGTACTTAATCTACATTAAGAACTAGTACTCCATGTGAATCTGAAAGGCAAGTATTTCACATACATACTTACACAGATTGATAAATATCTATAGCTGTATCATAAAGGATATGAATAACTCCTTCATCAACTCTGCAGGCAGAAGTTTGCAGTTGATCTTCCAGATGCACCAATTTCTCACTTATTGCTTCACATTTTTCTCCCAACTCTGCAGAAAATATGAAGAACTCCTACAAGTAGTCGAAAAAGAAAAGAAAGTATGTTTGCTGCTGACTGCACATTTTCCACATCAAATTTGCACCAAATTAAGGGGAAAACAAAATATTAGTAAGGGAATATGGGAATATGGAATATGATACTTTGCAGGGTTAAGACATTGCTTGAAAGCAAGTTTCCATTACGGAGATAAAAAAGTTGTTACTGTATAATAAATTGGTGATTTATACAAAACGGAATGAGCTTGTGGTCTCAGTCTATTTCCCAGCAGAAGAAAGTCATGATCTCACATTCAGCTGAGGATTAAAGGAGTGTGAAGACTGAACTGCTCTCCCTCTTCCCTGTTGTCTCACCACAGCAGGGGAGGGAAATCTCACGCTGACTACACCATTTAGGTTCCTAAATTTCAAGTTCATGTAAATACGATTTACACATTTAGGCCATTTAAATATTTCAAGCAGCCGCACTTTTGGTATCTATTACAAACACAAAACGTCTTACTTTTTCCAAAGGAAAATCTGGCTAGAACACTTGGGGACTTTGCTCAACTGATCAGAGAAAATGCATCAAAGTCTTACAAATCACAAGATGAAACTGCACTTTTTTTACTGTGTTATCGTGAAAAAAGACTAAATTTTAAAAAAGAATGTTTTTCTTACCATAACTGAGACAAACTCTTTTTTCTATTTTCAAATGAGTATTTCAAAGCACTTGCAAAGTCCTTTCCATAAGTTTGTCTACTTTCAGATTATACTGCATAAGGGTAATTTGTATCCTTTATATTTGTACTGAGTACTTCTTTCATAAATGACCCAAATAAGCAGCAAATAGGAGGAGAGAGGTGGAATTAACCAATTTCTGCACCGAGACGAGCCTCTCCTCTCCTTTTCAAGGCATCGTGGTGCTGACTACAGTGAATGACAGAGGTTACTTGTAAGGAAAAGATTATGGTGCCAAGATGAAGTCCTGCTGGAGCCATGTTGAAAAAAAATGAAGTCATTCATCAGCCGGAATCCAGAAAACTGGATTTTTTCCAGATGTAATCTATGCACTCATCCATAAAGCCAGATGCACATATGTCTATGTACAACCTTCAGAAAGTTTTTCTCCTTTAAAAAAATAAGTGCTTAGAGCTGTTTGCACTGATCTGTTGCTATAATAGCAGTGACTGTTTAAGAGAAATCAAGCCTTCAATTCAAAGTCTTCCAAAGAAATAGTTGTTGGAATCCTACCTGTTGTGAAACAATCTGATATTTGGTAAACACATTTACCTGACCTTAGTTCTGTGCTACCCTTACACTTTGTGTCACACAGTGCATCACAAAGACAAATGTCAGACGGGCTTGCTGCTTGCTGGCATGTCCCGTGTTATGGCACAGAGCTACAGAGCTCTGACCTTTCTGCTTTCCTAGTTCTGCCAGACATGGCTATCCAGCAGATCACAGGGGTACACAGTGAGGTGCAGCTCGAATCCTGGCTGAGTGAGCTGGTTAAGAAAGGTTATATTGCAAATGCCCACAGCTTAGAGAGAAGCACAAAACGAAAGCCACTTGGCAGAGTCTCTGGCTCTGTGTATGAGACCTGAACAGCCATCTTCAGAGTCATGGCCAAACATCAAAATCTACAGCAGTACTCCACAGAATTTATAGACATAAAATTGACTCATTGTTTCTAAAATGAGAACAGGGGAGGAGAAGGTATATGTTTTCCCCAAGGTAACTAGAATTGCCCTTTTCTCAAGATCAAGGACAGAAAACTAAGAACAAGTCTTCCATTCAGCTGCTAAATCATTATTCAGTACACCAGCAGGACTCCATATGCTGTTAGTGATTGGGATGACCCAGGCAATTTATATCAATAGAAAGCTTTTAGGGAATGATTCTGTGACACACATGCAAGAACCGATGACCGTTGTGTAAAAGAACTTAGGTCTCAAGCTAGAAAAGTCAGTAAATTGCAAAAACCTAGTACCCTGAAAGCACAATAAAAATTATGACCATCTAGAGAAAACTCCACCTCTGAACACCATTTTTTCTCTAACAGTTAATTACACATGAGAAAATCAGGTCTTCGCAAAACCACCATCTCAAACTCAAGAAAAACAAGACAAATAACTCTCAGTGCTATACTATCATTGAACAGTTAATGCAGGAAGAACAGCTTTTCATTAATGCCCAAATCCTAAATATTGCTCTGACAGACAAAAGCCATAAGTGAAATTTTCAAACCAGACTCTTTCTACAGAGTTGGTACTCTGACAAAATTAATTAGCCCTGTACAGATTCTGAAGAACTCGTATCTTACAGTGACACACAAAAAGCTGATTCTTGATCTTCTAACATCAAGATATTGAGTACTTTAGTCTGATCCAGTCACTACTTTTACCAAGAACTATTACTATATGAGATTTTGGATCACATTCATGTTGTCAAGATGAATGATATTTGGAGTCCTGATTTGAAATAATCAGTTACTACAGACAGTGTATTAAAAGCAGTACAAGTCAAACTACACTCCTGAATACTTGCACCGCCGTTAGGTATATTTAAATATAAAAAGCATTCTAAAGATATGCATAAGAGTGGAGTATCCCTTTCTTTTTTAGGGTACTATTGATGGCAGGAGCATTGATCCAGATAGTTGGTTACCCAATTAGCACTGTCATCAGTTGCTGTAAGACAAGATCCCTTTCCTGCACTTTAAAACTGTCCTCACGTTTCCTGTCTCCTATATGCAAATACAAGGAGTTCACTGAGCAGTCCACCTAAATGATAAGCACACTGGTTGGATTTGTCTAGTCATGCTGTGAAGACCCACAGTGGAAATTTTTACTCTGTTCACCATGTCAGTCAATGTACAGGGCAAAATGGGCCTTTTAGGCCTATCTCTTCACTTCAACTAAATTTGAAGGATGCTGGAGACAGCATTTATATACCTGGTTGGCAAAATAGGCTCCAACTTGCAAGCATGGCCTAGCTGTAATGTGCACAGATCCTGAAAACTTGAGATAAAATACACAGCCAGAAATCCACAGTCACACTGAGGTTCCATGACCACACTTACTGGTGTACTTCTACATACTCTGATTTCACGTTTGACACTTTCTTTTCCCTTTCAGAATAGAACTTTACAGTCAAGTAAAGAAGGGCCCGAGGAAGGATGGAAGGAAGGAATTCAGCAAACAAGCCCCCAAGAGTGTAGAACTATAGTTGAACACTTGTTCTGTAGCAAAAGCATCTCATTGCACTTTGCATTTGTATTTTGCACCTGTATTTTGAGGTTCTAAGTTTTGGCTAATAGCTCCTACCCTGCTGTATAGAAGAGTTACGAAATTCCTGTTTGGAAATTAAGATAAATGAACAATGAGTAAAGTGTGCTTGATGTAGAATTGATACAGCAATATGGGAGGGCAAGGGCACTTGATTAAGTAAAAACCAGATCAAACTTGTTTAGACCTTTAACCACTTTAAAACTTATTTAATCTTAACTATGGCTCTGCTTGCACTGCAGGGTAACTACAGTAGCTTCATAAGGTAGGGGTTATATTCTATTAATCTTAAACTCCTAATAAGTATTTTGCAGCCTTATTCCTCTTTAATACAGCAGTAATAGTGTATGGATAAACTATTTTTGCAACTACATGACACCATTACATTTTCAGTTGAAATGAGAAGTTCCTCCATAGTTCAGACAAGCATCACCTCTCAGAAATTTACTTGCAGGTATCATATGAAGGAGAGTCACCACATAAATTATAATTTTCCAGAACATATATATACATATGGCCTTTCTTATTTTGGATTGGAAAGATGTGGTTGTGCAGATGACTCTAGTTGAACATCACGAAGAATTATAAAGTAAACTGGGAAAAAAAATACACTGCTCTCAAAAAATATACAAGAATAATTCTAAATATTCAATCAATTCCAAAGCTTCTGCCCCCAGGGCCTTGTTTGAAAGAAGTTCAATAACCCAGAGAAGTAGAAAGGAAAGATTTCTCTCAGTGCCTTTCATGCTTAGTAAAGTCACTGGTAACATTTTTATTTGACATTTTTCTATGTAGGCAGAGAAACCGCTGTCAGTAACACACAAACTATTCAGAACAGCTCCCGGTTGGAAAGTGGCACTTTACACTGATCAACAACATCTATGAAAGGAGAGTAGACTCTGCCTCTAGCTCAACATTGTAATAAAATACAACTCATCCTAGCTTGTAGGTTATGGCAATGCTACAAGCTACTGTAAGTCTTAAGACTTCTTTGATTCTTTTTGCACTAACAGCACTTCAAGGAAGCAGCTAGGAAGAATTGTAGGAGTCAGAAAAGAGCTGAGAAGCAGTATTGCTTTATGGATTTTCCTTTGAACAGGAGATGTAGCTGGTTCGTATTTAATTTTTCCTCCCTTCCTTTAAATCCTTAAGCAGATGAAAACAGCACAAATGTGGGTGTATTTTGTTATTTTTCAAGATTAAATTCTTCTGCTTTCTCACTCAAAGTAGAAATTCTTTCACTCTCTCAGAGATGTGAGAGTCTGATGGAAGAAACAGGAAGAAAAATGTTCCAGCTGATGCATGCTGGAGCATCATCATACTGAATCAAGAGCAACAGGAATGGCTTCCACTTTAGTCTTCTGCATTTCATTGCACCCCTTTGCAAGTCATTTTAGTCACCCATGAGCAACAGCTCTTTGACAGATTTACTCAAGGAAAATATTTGATCAGCTTTTCCAGTGCAAATACCTTCCATGCTCTCTTGGATCTTGTTGAGCAATTTCATATAGAAGAATCAGTATTGCAGGAACTAGATTAATCTAACTCTATAAGAGATTACAGTCTTTAGTGGTTGTGCTAAGAAGCAGGACTGCCAGATACATCCTTAAAATGTATTCTTCCTATAGAGGAACTTCTGTAAAGAGCTGGTGCCTTACTTCCAACTAGCAATGTCATTACCACAGTAAGATAAAAGCCTTAGAAGACCTTCTGCAGAACTTCAAAGATAGATTTTTTTTCACCTGTACTGAGAGGTGATTTCTTTTACCTCTCTTTCCTGCAATAGTTAAAAACATTCAAAATAACATAAAGAACAACTGTGAAAAGTTGCCCTTGTACACAGATACTTCACATTATGGCACAAGGTTTAGAACTGTAACTTTTTGTTGGCAGAAGTGCAGTATGCTTACTCTCACCCCAGAAGTTAATGGAAATTTTAGGCACTTGACTATCACATCAAGCCAGGACATCTCTTAAATCATTTCTATAAACAAAATGCAACCATCCATATGTTTGTCCTGCTGGAGCAGATGCTTCAGTCACATGCAGGCTAAGCACACATGCCCTCAGATAATGAGCTACAAAGTGTCCAAACTGGAGGTGGAGGAAGCATTTGTCACTGCTTTGCATCCCAGATTTCCTGCTCTGTGTGCATATCCTAGGCAGGTGTTGTAGATGAGGATGGCAAAGTGGCCACTGAGAACAGGCCTAATCACTTGCTCTGAAAATAACACGTTACTCATGACCAACACCATCCTAGCATCATGGCAAGGCCGATCAGGAAACAATCAAGGACCACCAAAGCCTGCTTTGTGACTGCATGATCAAGCTCAATGTGACTGTCCTCAGCTGGGGTCTGTCCACACAGCTCTCAGCAGCTTACAGGGGTTATATCCTGATCCAGGGCTAAACTGCCCTTGCAGTGAACTTCCTTTCCTATTAACCAAGATGGTTACACTTCATTTTACCTTTATCCAGCACACAATGATAAGTAGCAGTTGTCCCTGTGTCATCATTTTTATGTGATTGAAGACTTCTGACTTTCAACCAGACCAGGACTTCTAAATCTTTTATTTCTACTCCTTTCCTTCCTTTCTTCAGTGTGTTCCTGTGTTGTGCAGAGTGAGGTAGCCAGTCCTCTGGAGGCTTTGACATTCTCAGCTAAGTACAGAATTATTTCTGTCTTACAACTGACATTCCCACTAATGAGGCTGCAAATGACATTTGCCCTTTCTTGCAGCAGGATGATGGTAATGAATCCCACTCTACTTGTAGTCCACTATAACCCTAGATTCTGCTTCAGTATTGTCATCTTAGCTGCTCTTTCCATTTGTACACATAAATCTAACTTTTTTTTTTTCCTCAAACACAATTTGCACCTGTCTTTTAACATATCCCATCTTATTGATTTCAGGCTACTCTTTCAATCTATCAAGAGCATTTGGAATTCTAATCCTAATTGAAATTATCTTGACTGGCACATAAAAACCTGGCCTACCTCCTTTTTAAAGGCAAATACCAAGTCTGCCTTTTACTGATCTCCTGGGACTTTAAGCTTCCTCTAGGAGTTTTCAAAGAAGCTTGTTAATGGTTTGGAGATTGTTTTTCTTGGCTCCTATGCACTCAAAAGAAAATTCATCAGTCTAGCCTGACGAGTACATCTCATTTGCCTTGAGATCCTTTACTGTGATCATCTCTTGCTACCTTGTAGTGAGTACTAAGAGCACTACATACATGGACATAGCATATCAGTCTTAGAAAGAACAAAAACAAAGAAAATAAGGAAGACTAAAATTCTGCCCTCTGCTCTCATTTCATTATTTTTTCTTTCACCTTTCTTATCAGAAGACACACATGCTTTCTCTCTCCTATCCCTTACACACAGCTTATCCCTGAACTCTCTTGCTGTTTTCCATGTCTTCTGCTTACAGTAGCTTAGTGTGTTCAGTAGTCTTGCTGGTTCACCTTCACACTGTGCAGTACTACGTTTAGGCTCATCCTTAGGAACATTTTTACGTTCTTTCCTTTTCAAAATTCCTTGGGGCTGCTGAAGAGTTGCTGACATAGATGTCTGTTACCGTGTTTGCTTTGTTTGTGTATCAAAATCTAAGTGAACCTGCTTCTGCAGGGGGTTGGACAGATGATCTCTAAAGGTCCCTTCCAACCCTACCATTCTATGATTCTATGGTACTGTACAATGAACATGACATCTTCTGGAGGTTACCAAAGATCAGCTGCTAATTCCTCCTCCAACAGAGTTTGTCCCACAGAAACTCATCTGTTTCTTCCCTGATTTTGCTTAGATGAGTTTTTCTTTCATGGAGGGGGTTATCTGCCTTTTCTCAGAAGAGGGATCAAGCTTGTTTCCCAATTACTTTTGCCTTCATCACCTTCCACTTACAGACTGACAGCTTGCTCCATTTGCCTGTTAATGTATATTTAGGAGACTACAGCACTACAACACACCCTTCAGTTTCTCAGATGCAACAATTCAAGCATAAAACTTTCCACACAGCTGCTTTGCAACTGTGACCTATCTCCTCCCCACCATCATATGCTTTTCTCACATTCCCTTTGCTTGAACCCCTTCCCTCCTCCACAGGAATACAACAACACATGGGAGTGTTAAATGACTCATCAGAATTACTGCCTGATGTTGGCAATTCTTCCCCTCATATATCTTCCATTACAGCTATGGAAGAGTGTCCTTTGAAAGGCATATGCACAGTGATAGTGCTTTCCCCTATCTTCCAGCATCCTGCTGTGGTCTGGGTGACGGTAGTCTTCCCATTTTCATCTCCAGAAGACTGAAGATTTGAGTGCAGACTTCATAAAACAAGTGCACACTACTCAACTGTCTTCTTTAACTAAACTGGGACAATTCCAGTTCCTACTGTGGGAGGATGAGGCTGTTTACTGACTTACTGATAAAAATTCACAGTGGATCAGGACTTGGAAAAGTACCAAACAGTTTTCTAGTGGCCACACCCTCCTATGCTAGGATTCAGCATAGCTGGGTATCATTTACAGGTGGTTCCTAGTACTGTTCATTCCCATCTCTGCTCCCAAGTCGCTAAGATGCCACAACCTGGAACCACTAACAGGGTTCTGTCCTGCAGGCAGCACGGAGACAAGAGTGGCTTAAGGAGTATCAAAGGAACATTTAGGCAAAGCCTTGACATGATACAGGGTGCTGACAGTTTCATGGAGCTTTTATAAAGCTGTCTGCAAGTCAACATCAATCCAGCTGTGGCATTGTGGTAGAGCCTGGCTTCCCAGCAAATTTCCATTTCCTTTCCTTATATCTTTGCTCTCTGTTCTCTTTATGCACATTTTTCCTTCAAAACTTCAAAAGGGTGAAGCTCCTCTACTTGAGAAGATATTAAGCTCTTAGTGAATAGTCCTACAGTGGTAGCCCTCTATGCCTGTTAGCTCTGGGGCATTTGTAAAACCAGCACACACATCACACTCACGTACTCTGGGAACAGCTCCTGTTAAGCAAAAGACCAACATCAGTCAAGGGCTGGTCTGTACTACGCCTTTCAGAGCAGGTCACTGCTGGACTCAAGCAGGCAGCTGTGCTCTCATTTGCTTTGGTTCAGACCATATGCAATTTTAGTTGCCAGTTAATATTCTGCTGTCTTGGCAGCTATCACTAACAACACACCCTTGAGTATTTTGCCTGGCTTGGCAAGAGAGCTTTTTGTTACCTTCATTCCATGGGACTACCTGCCCCTATACTTCATGTCATCTGTAGCCACAAGCATCTGCAGTTTTGCTTTAATTCACAGCAAAGTTCACTGGTAAGAAAGGCTATTTGCATTTTCTGCAAAGTTCACCTTCACTCTCAAGGCTTCCCGGCTTTATTTATACTGAACTCACACAGCCAAGCAGTCTATCCTAGGCGTGCTCTCATGTCTCCTTGTACACAAGGTCAATGAGCTGAGTTTAGTCTTGCAGTTAGACCGCTTTCTCTGGAGCATTCCAGCTGCTCTGCAGTCTTTGGATTCATTGGTAGGAACCCAAAGAAATGCCTGATCTGAATAGTTATCCCAAACCACATTAAAAAAAATATATATTGTTTATTTATTTATTTAATACTTGCTTGGCTGAGCACTTGTCACTTGTACTTGACAGGTGGCATGTATGCTATTACAGAAGGTGAACTGAAGGTTACTTACCCATGTAATTAATTTGCTGGCTGGACATAATGCTTGGATACTAAATTTCCTTAACATGTAGGTTGTAACCCAAGGCACAGCAATATTAAAATGGACCAGGCTGAATCAGCACAGCCTTTAAAACCAGCACAACTCTCTTTACACATATATTACCTAAAATCTTGGTTTGTATGCAGACAGATTTTTGCATGTAAGCAGATTTTTCTCATCACTTATTTTCACAGGAAATGCATCTCATGGTACTCAACTATCCCACACTTTCTTCCACATATTGACTATCAACTGACATATTGTTATTCACGAAAACTGTAATTACAGACAACCAGTATTTTTATTCAGGTGAAATTCCTATTACCTAATATTCTGCTGCAGTATGTTTTTATACTTAAAAAGTAAATTCAAAGGTATTTTCAATGGTACACAAGGAAACAAGTAAAGCATCATGATTTTGTTCCATTCCTAAGCATCATTACGGTGCCACAATGAGGCTGGATAAACGTTATTGGTCCTACTTTTCCCCAATGCATTCATCCTGTTGGTGTGTATTAAAAGCACTAGCACAGCATTTAACTACAAACTCACTGAAACACACAGCAATTTTGCCATTATATTCAATCAGAAAAACAGGAATGGGCCCATTCTAGTTGTGCCCATGTTGGTTTTCTAAAGTACTCAAACACTCTCTGGCAATTTTTACCCAAAGGTACACTATAAAAACAAGTGTCATTAGTTATAATTGAGACTCAGAAAAGTCTGTACAGCAGCACCCCTTTGTATGGACTAGAAAACACTTACCTCAGACAAATGACCCTCTGCTCCAAATGAAATGTCTTCCAGGACCTGCTAGAGATAAATTATTATGTATACCGTAGATACATGCTATATATAAAGGATTTCAATAGAACTTATAAAACACATAGCACATTAAAAAGTTATATAAGCTGACCAATTACATCATTTTGCTTCCCATGCATGAAACATTTCAACTGCATTCATAATGGAGCAGTGGCAGCCACCCAATATTTACAGCTAAATTTGAATACATTTTATTAAAGTCAGTCTTTGGTTTCCCAGTTAAAACCCATGAGGAATACTGCCTCTAGAACTGAAGGACTAACTACAGATTGAAACAAACTTTCTGTCTTTCAAACTTCCTATTCCTTATGGCTCTATAAACCATTCAAGAGTCAACAGACTTTTTTTTTGGCACAAACCCTGTAAGTGATTTTGGGCAGGAGAGAGACTGCAGTGATGTTTTGTATTTGTAACACATGCTAACTATAGTCACTTCCTATTTCAAAACTTGCTTAATCTTAAAGTCTGTAAGAAATTAGACAACATTTTACTGATTGACTGAGGAGCAAAGAAATTTGATGTTAACATTACTAGGAAATCACACATAACAGTATTGATAATCCTTAAATAAAGGGCATTGCTTTGGTAGGGCAAAACTTGTTTTCATAGGTATGTGGATATATATAAAATGAAATACAAAACCATTACTCAGTCACAAGATCGTTGTTATTATTACTGGGCACTATTTTCAGTAATCTATCTGAGCAGAGATTACTTTTGGTTTTTTAACCTTTTACTATTAATTTTCTGATTACATTTTTACTGCAAAATACACCTAAGCATTAAGCTTACTGAGATGCTACAATTTTTAGCTAAAGAGTTAGCATTTCTACCAGTAGATTCACAGAATCACAGAATCCACACAGCCAAGTGGCATCTTAGTGCACGACAACGTGTGTGCCTGCCTATGCAACAGTGATTTGACCACTGTGTACAAGCCAGCTGCTTTCCAGCTTGGATTAGCACAAAAACCACACAAATACTGACTTGCACAGATGCTTAATGCCAACATTTAAAACACAGATTAAATTTAAAGTTTCCAAATTATTTTTTAAGCTCTACAAACACAATGTTTAATTAGAACTCAAACAAATGCACAGTTTATTTAGCTTTCAAAAGGCTTTGTCCTTTACATGTTGCTATACACAGCCTACAGCAATGCACAGTAATGTTACAGCTTGCTGACAGAGGCTTTCTTCGTGCTTGCTATAGCTAAATTCTGAAAAATGTGGTGTCATATCCTGTGATGACTTCTTTTTAATGACAGACACCACATTAAATATTCATTATTATTTTTTGTGATTGCCCACTTAGCATCACTTAGAACATTCAATATCTTTTAAAAAGTGAAATCAAATGAAGGCTTTGCAATCATAGAACATTCTCCCAACACCAGAGTGCTCTACAAAAGACCCTGTAACATCATCTCAGATGGCAAAACTGCAGTATGCAGAGGTGAGGAAAAGATAGCAGCTCTTATTTTTATCCCTGCTCTCTGCTTCTTTTACAGTGAAAGAGTGAGAAATGATCTACAAAAAATTCTGATGGTATAGCTACCAAAAATGCTGACTTACAAAAGGTAACACTACTGAATTTCAGTTTTTACCTTGTAACTTTAATCACCTCAATTTTCTTGAAATCTAGTAGGTGTTTCTTTCCTTCATAGTGATTAAGAGGGAGCACTGTACAGCATGCCAGAGAGCAGAACAAGAAGAAAAAAGGATAGGTCAGGAATTCAAGCCTGCAGGTGCACACATACTCATGTTCATCAAGATACTTGGTATTAGTGAGGACCCAGCACACATACATCTCTGTATTAGTTATCATCAATGATTCTTGTGCAGGTTTTGCTTACACATACGTTATCATCAAGCCAAAAGTAAAGCAAGGTATCATAAGGAGTGGAACAAGCAGATGTTAATGTCTAAAGAAAAGTGAAACGTTACTATTTTAGAAATCACTCAGATATATATCTAACTATGTAATAATGATCACAGTGACTTTTGCCTCAATCAAATGTCACAAGGAAAAATAATTTGCAGTCAGTTTGAAAGTATGGAACATTTCTAGGATGAAACTAGAACCCATCTTTGCTTTTCTCCCAAGTCTCTAAGTAATTGAGCCCAGCTAGTCAGAAAAATGACAAATTAGAACTGCAATAATGGAGCACCCTAATTTCATCAATATAGCTACCAGTTGAGTACACACATAGGAAAATTCAAGAATCTAATCTCAAACACATTAGGCAACAAACTCTTACATGTCTGACGCTAAAAGTATTGTCTATAACTTTGCTTTAGCATTTAAAAAAATACTATAATCTAATTAATTATCTGTAATTGAGAGGAGTACATCTTCATTTTTAAGTAAGTCAGAGTGTTACACAAGTTGATTTTTGCTGGCCTGCTTTAGTTTTGACCAAAAAAAATTAGTAGTGATGTTTCAACAAGCTGAGCTGCCAAAGCATGTCATTTGTCTTCCCTATTTAACAGCCAGTGTTATAAAGGAAACCTGATTTACTGGATTATTTTGGGATGCCACATTCTACTACATAAACAAACTGGGGAAAAAAAAGATCTGTACCATCTTTGAAAACACAGTTATGAAGACTATAAAATAACTGTTGACAGTTAATAAACCTGTGCTCACATATGACAATAAAATATCTGAACTTTCAAAGAATTTTATACTTTCCATATTTTATACCAGAACATGCCATATTTTATCTAGTGAGGATATTTAATTACAAATGAAAAATGGCTCCTCTGTAAAGTAGAATTTGAGGAAGGGTTCCTTCCATTTGTCTATTTTGCTTTTCTTATTGCAATGTTTATTATTTGTTTCTCTGTCTTCTACTGAAATCTATATATAAGATACAGTTATATGCAAGAAAACTGTATTTACAGTATACATCAGCAAAACCAATACACTCTCCATAGTAATACTTAGCCAGATACAACATGGTAAATAACTGGCGAGCTTCATGTATAGCATTTCACTGGAAAGTAAATCAATCACCTGGGAATGAAACGTACCTTCCAAGGCATATATGCACACATGCTATTATTACCTTGCTATACTGTTTTGAAGCAAGTAATTCAGTAACTACCGAATAGAAATAACACCTCTATTGCTTCTGCTTCAGTCACCAACTGCTTTCTCTAGAAATTCCCCAACAGGGAACACAGGTGACAGCTGAAGAGAATAATCATTCCAGAAGCACAGCAACCACATGAAGCTACTACTCTCACAGGGACACCAAAGCCTTGTGAAATAATATCAAACCAAGTATTTTGACAAATACATTATTTTCTACTAGGTATTCCCACTTGCTGATAAAGTGGCTATAAAAAGGTTCACTACTAATGGACAACAGTAAGTTTTTCCATGAAAGCCACATGAATGGCTATGTTGGAGACTAAAAGCCACCCCAGTATTTTTTTTTTTTTTTGCCACAAACATTAAATTATTTTTAAGTCACAAAAAACACAATAGCATATAACTGAGCACTTACTTAAATGCTACAGAAGTGGTTTGCCTTTCAACCAAATCCATTTACAAATCGAGACATATTGTCTCTTGCACTTCAACACGTTCAGAACTGGAAGTTAGTATGATTTGTTAAGTAATGTGTCAGGGTTTTTGCTTGTTTTTCTGTTCTGCCTTGTGATGATATACTAGGGTATGTTAGGTAATGTCATGCTATAGCTCTTTTCTAAAAGTTTAGACACTGCCTGTCACTCCTACTGAGATCCTACCAGCTTTGCAACACAAAGCATACTTGTCTGGTAAAAACTTCTACAACCTCACAACAAGCAAAAAAAAAAATCCCTGAAAGTACAATAGCAAGCAGAACAACCCTCATTCCAGAATCAGAATGCAGTCTGTGTGTTAGGGGTGTTTTTTTATAGTTGCAATGGGTTGCAGTCATCACTGAAGCAGAGGTAGACTAACCAAGGAAGCAGTGACAAAACAGCTGTATTGCTCATCTTTTACAAGCTGAAAAATGAATGAATGTTCTTACATTAACAAAACTGCTTCTTTTTCTCTCTCCTTTTCTCTCTCTTTTTCTCCCTTTCCTTCTTTCTCCCTCTATTCCTCCTTCCCTCCCTTGTCAGTCCTAGGAGCACTGCAGGAGTAGAGCTGGGAGTACTTCCACAGTTCCTTCACTAATGGCTATTTTCATCTTTACATTTATCAGCTTCTGAAAGGATTTTGGCACATTCTCAAAATTTAGTCTATTCAGGATACCAAGATAGTCCAGATCCCAGGCAAAAGCATTTATACCGCAAAGTTTAAGAACCTAGATGAAGAGCTGAGGTTAGGGGAATGGTCTCCCTAAGTTCCTTCTCCAGTTGACAGAGACACAGAGGAAATGTCCACAAAAGAAGTTCAAAAGTAGAAGCTTAATCAAAGCACTACAAATATGTGTCCCTCTTCTATTAAACATATGGAGAACGTGTCCTTCTTCAGTTCAGCACCTCTCTCCAGAACCAGAAGTCACCTCACTTCAGCTACCTTGATGTCACTCTAGGATAGCAATGCTGATTTCCAGGGAAACGATCCGGACTTGCAGGGGTAATAGAAACCTCAAAAGAAAGAGTCACAAACCCCCAAACTCTTCAGTGATTGTCTGCTGCACCTTTGAATGGGGAGTGAAGTTTTCTATTATTAGGTATCAGGTATACAGAACTCCTCGTATTACTTCAGCAGACTCATCAGGAACATGATAAGAGAGGAGAAATTTTGTTTTGTGTTATTTTTGTCAACCAATTCCAAGGTGATAAAACTGACAACTCCTTTTGGAAGATCTTTTTGTCACAGTGCTGCTCTTGAGTGACGTTTACCTTGGCTATGCAGTTAAAAGATTACTGGGCAGCTGTACACTTTTCAAGGATGGCATTCTAGAACAGGACATGAAAACTTACAAGAAATTTTAAGCCTCATAATTTTTTTTTCCCTCCTTTTTGATACTTGGATACTGGAAGCCTACCAACATCTGAGCTAGGAAGCCTTTGATCATTTCACTAGGGGAGGAAAACTTAACTTTCTCCCCACTTCAGCTAACATAGATGCAGCCTAACAAGTCATCAGAACAAACTCGGAGTAAAACTCATCAATGAGATGAGGAACAGCAGATAATTTGTGTTACACAAATCATTTTTCCCCTTGAAATACTAATGTACACTCTCTATTTATTGCCTGAATAACTTCCACATTTTAAAAAGACTGATGGTGAAAGGAGGAAGGGTTGAAGGGCTTCTGAGAAGCTAATAAGCTATTTTATTCATGTCCCAGATCAGAAGCCAGATGTTAAGTTCACACTTAACCTGCCCTTCTGACCCATCACCCAGATTCAACTCCTCCTCCCCAAAGGAAAACCAGCTTGAAGTGCACTTGAAATGCAGCTGTATGATGTCTCAGATACCTCTTTTAGCTCGCTGTGTTTGGGGCACAGAACAGTGCCCCACTCCATGCCCCTTGGAAAATGACCTTTCCTTTTTTCAGAATCAGATGGGCCATCAGCAGTCATCTCCATCTCATCCATTTGTTTCTCCTCTTCTTCAAAAACACAGCAACTGATTTCTTTCAGTTGAAACCCTCGGATCAACAGCTGACAGGCCTCCAAATCAGCTTCCCACACTCTTTGGAGCAGCTGGCTCCTGCAGCTGAAATACAAGCCAAAAGAAAATAAAACAGCAGTTCATAGAGAATAGTTGCTATTTCAAGTAAATTTTGAGGTGACTGCTTATTATTAGTTAGGAAAATAAAAACAATGAATAAAGAACAGCAGCTCAAATACTTCCACTGAGATAACACAAGCTATTTCCAACTGAAAAGCAGTAAATTATGGCCTTGTTACAAAGCTGGTGCAATAAAAAAACCCCAAAAAATAAAACACACACCTATGTGCTAAGACATTGCTTTCAACTGTACAGCATGCACTGGTTACATGTAAACTTCTCCTGATGGGACAGAAGTCCAGGGGTCTTGCGATCACAACCAGACCTTCCTTCATGCTATCAGATATACAGGCCTATCAGCCCAAAGACAGCCATGTGGTTTTCCTGAGTGTGATGTATGAACAATCATGTTGTTTACTGTGTTAAATCAGCTCTAATTTTTTGAAAATAGGTACACTGAATTCCTTGTTAGACTGAAATGTGCTTGCTTCAACTCTGGTGAATCAGATTAGATTATACTGTAATAATCTTACAGAATCACAGAATGGTAGAGGTTGGAAGGGACCTCTAAGAGAGCATTCAGTCCAACCCCCTGCTAAAGCAGGTTCATCTTGATCAGGTCACTCAGGAAGATGTCCAGACAGGTTCTGAAAACCTCCAGAGGAAGAAACTCCACATGCTCCCTGGGCAGCCTGTCCCCAGGCTCCCTGAACAGAAAAGAAGTTTTTCTTTATGATTAAGTGGGACTTTTTGTGTTCCAGCTTATGTCCATTACCATTTGTCCTGTCACTTGAGATAACATGAGACAACAGAAAAATGTGGTACCCCATCCTCTTGACAAACACCTCTTCCTTCAGTGTTACGCTTACGAGTGTGGCCCTTATCTCTCACTAACGTGCTTTGGGTTTTATTCTGCTTTGTTATCTCACCAAAGAAAACCCACAAGTATTAGGAAGTTCAAAATACCAAACTTCTTCATACTTTTAATCCATTGATTACCTCTCAGAGATGTCCATATATGTTATAAATACTGCTCCTAAGATCCATCCAATAGGTAATTTCACCTGAAGCTTCTGAGAATTCTAGGCATAGATTTTTCAGTACAAGACACTGAATAGTAACATCACACTGCTCGTAAGAGATGCGGTCACATCTCCATTTAATACATGTTGTCTCTAAGGAACTGAAAGATTAGGTTCCCAGCTAAAACATAGCATGTGAGAGGCAGAGTTTGTGACGGGACTCAAAAGCACGGATTCCCATGGCAATACACACTTCCAGAGAGATGTGAATGCTCATATCTAATAACCACAATAGTTTCACAGTGCTTTTCAAATTATATCATTTACTATATAATTGTATGCAATTATAAGTGACTAAAAGAAGGAAAATAACTATTTAATTTTAACTTTTTCTGACTAAATTAAATACCAGCTTATCTTTTATTCTAAACAAAGGATAAAGGAGCTGCACTGTTCACCATGAATTCATTAATCTAACAAAGGTATTTTTTTAACTCTACAAACTGTACAAGATGCCAAGCTGTAAAATTCACACAGCAATACCTAGAGACTGAGAATAAAACTAAGCTTCAGAAGCTAAGCTATTTGATCTGTGCTTAGAGTCAGTATATGTGTTTATTGAAGGCAGAATGCAGCATCACATCTACAAATTGGTCTCCTCCAAGGAGTTCAGAGTCCTGTTAATTAAAGGGAAAAAAATCTTCACTGGATTACACTTCTGTGGTCGATCCAGGCAACATTTCACTTACCAAGACAGAGAAATAAAATAATTCCCCTTGTTCATCTACTTGTCAGTCACATTATCATGGTTATGCAGTCAAATCATTTCCCTGCAGACATACATAAGCCCATTTACTTGCTTTTTGAAAAAGTTTGCAGCTCTACATGGCTTATTATTAAAGGCTCAGAAAATTCACTAGAGACTTAAATCATAATCTCTAGTGGATAGGTTGTTTTGGCTATTCGATTTAATGAAGAGTTCTATTGATAAAACTAGGGCAGAGATAGTGATGTATGTAGTATTCATAGTGTAGAAGATGAATAGCATACATAAATGTATGGCACAACAGTGCCTGGGTTGCTGTTATTCAGCGATGACTCAGCTCATCAGTCAACATGCTTTTGACTGTATCTAAGTTTTACACCCATTTTAGTAATCAGCAATTACTGAACATTCTGCTAATAGCTTGCTTTTATTTCAAGGGCATCTTCGTTTCATCATGGTGTCTGCAAAACTCTGATACATCTTGAGCTAGGATACAAAGGTGTTACGGTGAACTTTTCAACTCAAAACACTGAATGCACATACACTTGGACACTCTGAAAGCACCTAAGCCAAAAGACTGCGTCTTCTGTGTTTTGAAATTCAGTTTTCAGAAGCATTTTCCAAACACTTTAATTAAAATTACTTGAAAGCTATAAATAGTTGACAAAGAAACACATATGAAATAATTATTAAAAACCAGGTTGCTTTAAAAACTGTGTAAATCTTTAGCTATTACATCAGGTGTAAAATCAAGCTCAGATGAATTTCAGAGTTTGGTTTATTCAAGTCCAATACACACTAACAGTGCAGTTTCAGTCTCCATGAAGCAAGAAATATGTGGATGTTCATACTGAACACAGTGAGTTTTGTCAGGTATGCAACTTTTCCAAATGATGGATTGAGATTAGATCAGATTTTATATTATTCCTGTGTTCATAAACATTTTATGATGGGTCTCTGGGTATTATAACGCCTGTCTGTATGTGCTATCCAAGTGGCACATATGGCAAGTTCAATGGAGGTGCCAGGAATAATTTTCTGGAATACACTAAAAATCATAATCCATCAGCTGTTTATATAGACCCAGCAACAAGCCATACCTTAATCACTTACTAATTAAGAACTTCCAAGTGCCAGAGTGCTCAGGAGTCCAAAGTGCCAGGCTTTGTACAATCACCAACCAGATTACAACAATGGCCCTTTTCTAAGAAAGACTTAAAATTTAACCAAGCAACAAGAGTTAGGATACAAAGAAAGATCTTCAAAGAAACATTGAGACAGCAGTGGACTCCACACTGCATGTTAGTTAAAGTACAACAGTTTAATTAGTTACATCACTAACTAACTGGTCTAATCACTGTCAAGCACACTGAGGTATCACAGTGAATGATCATTTTAAGGATTTGCAGGAGGTCAATGAAACAGGTCAGGGGGTATCTAAGATCTCCATCCTTTCATGAAAGAATCACCTAAGAAAGGCAAAAGACACTTTTGATATATTTTTTTTTTTAAGTGAGGTTTTTTTTAAAGACTCTGAGCAGCCTTGACATAGAAGTCTAGTAGTTATGTTTGATGTGACAGGACAGAGGGAATTGATGGAGAAAAGTAAACAAAGTGAAATGATCAGAAATACTGATTTTTTTCTTTTTTTTTAAAGGGAGAGAGAAAGAATCGTCATTGCAATGGCAATAGCACTTTGAATAGACAGGAGTAGGGCAAGACTGCTTTTGCCAAGCCACAGCCAGGGAAATAGATGTTGAAGTAAGTAAGATGCAAGATGCAACCAGAGTGATTAGTTTAGCTGGATGGATAGTTGAGACAGGTCTAATCTCATGGATACTATGCAGAAAGAATCTACAAGAGCAGGCCTAAGTTGACTTGAAGAATGGCTGAGACATCCACAGCAACCCAAAATGACACAGCAGGGATTCTGGAATAGGTCAAGTTGATGATGATGAAAGAGCTGTCAGAGAAACAGAACTGTTTACGGACAGGACGAAATTAATGTGGAACAGAGAGGCTTATTCTTGAGCTCTCTTCATAAAGTAGCAACAGAAATGACAACTTCAGATACTTTTACCAAGTCTCAAGTAGTTTTCTCGGAAACAACACCAGAGACCAGAAAGTACAAGGGCACTAGAGGATGTCTTCAATCTATACATAACATTGGGTGAAATTCATGTTGAGAATCATATCCAGCAGGGATTCTTTTTCTCTTCCTTGAAGTCAAAAGAACATTGCTCCTCTGTCTTTTCACAAGATTCCCAGAGATATCAATGGAGGCTCTCTATGTGGCTCTCAGCACAACATTATTCTAAAGCTATTTATAGGACTAACTGGAACTACAAGAACATGACTTCCCCACTGAGAGCTCTGCATACATACAAAAGGCACATTCAGTTCCTGAACATTACAGCCTAAATGAAAACATGTCTGTGTAAAAGTAGCCAAAAAAATTATATTAGACCCTATTTAAAAACAAAACGAATCAAAGTGCCCCGAAATCTCATCAAAAGCAAATCAGAATCAACATGAGAAGATGTTACTACTTGTAAATCCCTCATTTTAAGGAATGCCTCTTAGTGTGTGAATAGTTAAAAATGGTTTATAACACCCTGAGGTCAACAGTGTGTGTTGATAAATTACATTGCTTATTTTAAGGGAAATCCCTGGAATAAGACACATCTTGAAAGCCAAGAGAGTGAGACTGAAACTGAAAGGCTACATAGTAAGACACCTATTTAGAAATTGCATAAACAAAAGCTAACTTATGAAGGGAAATTAACCATCACTACGAAGAAATATTCTAGGCAACTTTCTTTCATTAGGTGAGCTATACTAAGGTGCAGATTCATGTACTTACCTTTTCCCAGCACCTGGCACGTGTTAACACTGCATTCACTAACCCTAAAGGCAGTTTTCTCTGAGAAGAAAGTAAACAAAATGCAACAAAAATAGTCTGGCAGGAACAACCAAGATTTTCACTGGAACAATTAAAATTATTGGAAAGCTTTGAGGTTTGCAGAAAATAGCAATCTGAGTCAAAAGACTTTGCTCTATATTGCCATTCTTTGCTGCTCTATCGTACAAACTAGGGCAAGTTTATCTATATTTTGGTCACTTGCTTCTATTCCTGTTTTGCACCACAGGGAAAGAACTAGCTCTTCTTAACTTTACACTTATTTATGTCTATTGCCTTTTCTTAAAGCAATAGCCATCCAGTGAACAATGGAGGCAAGTAAAAGAAAGGAGTAACAATACTTAAAGACAAGCAACTGTGTTGCTTTATTGTTAGCAGAAGTTCACCTCTCTGATTTGGTTTATCACATTAATTCACAGTCTTGTATTAATAGCTGTTCTAATATTTAGCAAGTATTTCCTACTTTGGGAGCATGTTTTGCTTCTCTCCTTTATTAAAAAAAAAAAGGTTTCCAGCCTGATCAGTTCTTGATCTTTAATCTTAACTGTAACATTTTAAGCTGCCTACAATCAACCTGTTGAACAAATCAAGGACTACAATGTTCCTATCAATGGGTCACATGAGGCTTTAAGGAGAAGGAGGCACATAACTCTACTGTCCTTGTATGGCTGGTGTTCAACAACAGACTGGCAAGGGAGAAGGTACAGACAGAGCTAATCAGATCACAGCTCTCTTTTGATGAACATGAAAGACAGAAGAAATAAGGTTTGGGAAAAGGGATAAAGAAAACCTGCCCAAACAGCAAAACATTTTTTTTTGCTTGGCCTGAGCACTAGAAAGTCACTTTTTCTGAACATTTGAAATCAAACCCTTTTGATTTTTCCTTCTTGAAAGTCTCCCTAATCCCATAAACCCCTTAATACAACCTCAATTTCACAATTCAATTCCTCACATTGCGTCTTTTCTCCCCAATCTCCTCAGGAGCCAAAAATCTCATGAACTGACTTCACATCATTCTGATCATGTGGTTATCCCCCAGTGCAGGAGGCATTCTTCCTTCTCCCTTATTTCAAAGCTCACTGGCAACACCTGTTTGTTGTTCAGCACTATTATTCATCACTTCTCCATGTAAAAATAAGTCTCACTCCTAGAAGGTCAAAAGACTCCGTACTCCCATGTAAGGTAACAATCTGCTTTAATAACTACCTTGGAGACTAGGTAGAACTCTTCAGCACAAGCAATTTGCTTCTCTAACCTCGCTTGCTCACTTATAAAAGACACAATAATATCTAGAAAACAACAATAATATCTAGAAAATATGCTCTTTTAATATTTGATCTTCTACAAATTACTCTGACCAGAGCCTCAGGAGCCCAACAAAGCAAACCTCACCATCCCCATTCTAAGTTCTAGACTCCTATATCTCCAACACATAAAAATTTTTCTCTGGGATGACTTTCTCGTATCTAAATCTTATGAGCCACAGACAAGTCCTCTGCATAAACAGTCCTATACAAAAGACATTCATTACACCCCGACAGGATATAATAGTGCAGCACAGAGATGTGGATGCTACTTTTATACAGTTGGAAGCAATAGGTGATAGCACTGTCTTTGCTTTCTACAGCATCCCAGAAGCAGAGGCAAATGTGCAGAACTGGACAGATTACTGGATAGATTTGAGCAAACAAATCTGAGAAGACCCTCCAGACTAGATCAGCCCTCACTGAATTGCCTATAGCATCCTCCTCTCCTCTACTCAGGCTGGTAGCAATGCAGAATATACTTGGAGGTACAGTATATGGAATCAGGTCTCCCATGGTATTGCTAGGGAATGCACACCACAGTCTTTAAAGTTGGGATTAGGAGCTACCGGTTTGTGGCCAAATAGAAGAGTAACAGTTAAATTCCATCTTTGCCAAAATCTGCAAATTTCAGACAAGGCCTAGAAAAAAAGGTCAAATATGAGCAGGCACATGCTCATCTCAGATATTTAACACCGTAGACACCTTAGGTGCAGTATAAAAACACTTAGAGAATGAAACTGAAATGTAATAAATTTGCTTTAGAAGGAAAATTGCCATGCTGAGGCACAACCACTTCAATGGTGCACAATCTCCTTCAGACTGATCCTGCATGGACCTTGCTTCCTTCACATCTCTCCTTGCTTTTGGTAGCTCCAAGTAACGTCTTTAAATAAAGATTCTGTGAAAGACTATGCACAGAATAAGCATATGCTATACTCTACAATTAACTAGCTGAGAACATCTAACTTACATGTTACATTTATATGTAACATTTTCTAGTTGTAAACAATGTCAATTGTTTTATCCTGCTGTGAAGGACTTTAGTATGGTAAGATACATGTATGTATATGAAGATGTACACAGATTAAGGATATAAGCTTTTTTTAACTTGTGTAAATACTTAATATGATGGTAGTGACAGTGAAGTAAAATCAATGTACCATGTAACTATTACATATTTCATAGTGCTACAAAATGAGGGACAGTTTTCAAATATGCATATCAGATTGTCAAAGCAGAGTAAACAAAGCAGAGCTGTGAGTGTAGGCAGATTTCTACTTTAGATTTGTAGCTGAATGATTTCTATCAGCAGATGAAATACATTATCGAGAATACAGCCTTTAGTGCAGAAGGCAAAACAAACTATACATCAGGAGGGAGTGCTGGAAGCAAAACACTGCCCAGGACCAACTGCAAGTGGGACCAGCAGAAATTATCTCCTCCCAGAATTCCATTTTCCTCTCTAGTTCCACAGATTGTGCTTTAATGAAACATTATATTTTACAGCAATAACTGTATGTTAACAAAGTGATGAACCAGAGGTATGTTGTACGCTCTCCCACAAATTCCACTTCCCCATTCCCAAAGAAAATCTAAATATTTCTCAAATTAAGAGTCATTCCATCCCCATTTTAATATTTTTAATCAATTTTGGATGCTTTTTACATATGCATCACGAAGCTACATCACCAATGCTATAAATTGTATATCTGAGAAAAAAATGGATAAATACATTCTATTACAATGGACAAATTCTAAGTTTCCTAAGGAATTGTCTCAGACCTTTCAAATGTTATTAACTTAAACTGAATTTATAAAATATTTCCTTAAAAAATCTTTCCTATTAAGACAATTAGAATTTTTTACAGAAAAGGCTTACAATGACAAATCAGAAATAATATTAATACAAAAATATGTGGCTCCTCACAGTGATCTCAGTAAACAAACAAATAAAATATCTGACAGTATTTTCTGCCAAGAATTTTTGAAAAAAATAAGCCTATCAGCTACACACATTACCCACAAATTCTCCCACTCAGTAAAACACTAGCTACTGCATCCAGGATACCAAAGGATTAGATTCTAAACTGAAATCTAAAAACTGTCTGCCAAGAATCATGACATCTTTCCCCTGTCCATAGAAAAAAAACCCCAAACCTGATATTAGCATCTTAAGGATGGAACTACCGCCTTATATTTTATGTGAAATTTACATTTTTAAAATGTCTGCTTTTTCTTTCCTGAAAGGGCTGTTGGAAATAAGGAGGAAGAACAGTTTTTCCTAATGCTTAAAACCAGTAACAGACATTTGATTAGTGTTATTAAAAAACAGGATATCACACAATAACAAACAATATTTTTGTCGTTTTCTCTTCAATCCTTCATCCATTTATTTTACCCAGCACAAAACTTTAATCATTGCCTGTCATCTTTCTAACAATACTGAATGTTGCAATGTTATATTTAAATTACCTCCACTGGAAACACAAAATGACAGAATTCTGCAGCTGCTGGTTTTCACTTTGATTCTTAATGCAAGGTGGACACAGGTATGGGATCAACATGTCGAATGCAGGAAATTAAACAATTTACACGGGATGAAGAAAGGCACCTTGTAGCAAGAATTTACAACTCAATTTTGTCCCTACATTTACTGTACAGTTTATTTTCACTATATTACCTAATCTATAATGTAAACATTTACTACGTGCTTTAAGGGCTATTTATTTCTCTTTAAAAAAAAAAAAAAGGAACAGAACAATGGTCCTTTGCCCCCACCCCCCCGAAACACCTATAATAAATAATCTATTTTAAGAGTAAAAAACTTAACTCTGATACATGAGGAGAAAGATATTGGTGAATTCTTCTTTTTAATCAGTACACATAAAGCCAGCTTCTCAACCCCAGTTTATCATTCACCTCATTCATAATCTGATAAAACAACTTTGAGTTTGGCACTCTGATAACTCAAGTCTGCAACCTGCTTGCATTTGGGTCCTGGAATAATAGCAAAGACCCTCAATGTCATTAAACAATTGAGTTAGTTTTGGGTTTTTTTACTTGATGGGTATTTCTGGAATGAGGCACTTTTCCTGCACTATTTAATATTGGATCCTAAATCAGATTTAAAGGAGAGGCATGAACTAGGCGCTGATTTTGGAAAGCATGAATCTCAGTATCTATGTATTCATCTAAGCTCTGTTCAGTTGAGCTGCTGCACAAGTCTAAATACTTTCATGAGCTTGAATCCCACAAACTATTCAACTTCTAGTGACTTCCATTGAAACCAAAGCAATTCAACAGCTTCCAAAGTTACAGCCAGTCTAATCAAAGAATATACATTTGTTGTGAAAAGTATGCCACAGGAAGAAAGCACAGTGTTTGCACTGAGGCCACATTCTCAGCTGCCACAAATCTGCACTTCTGCAATAGCAGCAGTGGCTATTTATACCAAGGGAAGAACAAGCTTGTATCACAAAGCAATTAGAATAACGAGCCCGATCTCTTACTGCATATTACAGTCTCTGACCACAAGTGTTAGGAAGCATACAGAAGGAATTTTCAGTTCTCCTATCATTTTTATTCATCTCTGTTCTCTGATATAAAATTCAACAGTTTATAATATATTCCCCTCTCTGAAAGGACAACAGATTTAGACTTTCAGTGTCAAGTGAATTTGGGAATATGAATCATCCTGTGTATTACTGACTGTGCAGGATTAAGCATACATAATGATTAAAAACAACAGTACAAAGAAATGTCCTTCTGGAAGAGATACAACTGGGAGAGATGATGTATTGTCATCCTATGGGAATGTACATTGAAATTCAGCCTTTGTAACCAGGAAGACACACCTGGAAAAATGAATGTTGGCCAAATACTCATGTCAATAGTTGCATGCTTACAGAGTTCCGGGCACAATATGACCCACTGTAGCTGTAGGGTCAAACAAGGTCAGCAGCCAAATCGTGCTGGCTCAAAAAGAGCACAAGAGAAAAGATGCAGTCCCTCGCTGGTTGGACCGAGTTAGCTACAAACAACTCTGCACTGTGCTAACAGGAAGATCAAGAGAAAAGACAAAGCTACTGAGAAATGCACAAGCTAGTTGCAAGTCTTTACTTCAGGGATGCACTCAAAAACAGTAGCAGCAGGAAAATACACATTGGCTTCTGAATAATTTTCCTGCCAATCAGAAGGGACTGGGTATTTTTCACTGTGTATTTGCCAAGAGGACCTGGTAAGACAGCAAAAGCTTAATGCCAGGGACACATATGTGACAAAAAACTTTGCGCACCACTCCTTCCCTCACATAGTCGTATCTTCACAACTAAGGTAGGATGAGGTTTGCATGACATCAGCTCACAGAGAAGACAACCGTGGGGCAGAGTTGGGCAAAGCACAGGTGATGCTGATGGGCAAAGAGAAGCACTTTGAAGAATTGACAGTCATGATGCACTCACCTTTTCTCAGCAAAAACTAAAGACTGGGGAAAAGACTCACAGAATTACTGGAAATAGTCTTCTACATCTTTTTATCAGTTTTTCAAACTTGGTCCCTAGTTTCTAGACTACCTCTCACCTGACACAAAGCTCCTATTAAACATCTATAAATATCACTAGCACCTGCTAGCATTGCACTTTTTCTCCATTTTCTGGATGATGAAACCACTTTCCTTTAGCTTGACAGAGTATCCCAAGGTAAGTTCTCAGCAGCTATAGCACACTGCAAATGTATTCTCACATTGATGGTCTTGGACCTGATCTTCAATTATCCTCTGAAAATGCTAGGATGAGGTCAGTGGCTGAACGTTCCTCTGAAGTACAATAGAACTAAGAGATAAAAAAACTTCATAGCCAAAGTATTTTTGCGTAGGAAATGGAGAACTATAAAAGCAAATCACCAAAGCTCATTGTGTCAACTTTCCCTGCATTAATGCATTAGCATAGATATCTACAATAAAAGCTGTATAGGCTTCCAAGTCATAAGGCCATGCAACTTACTCCTAAGGAAGAGGAAGCCAGTATGACCAATGTCAGTCATGTTAGATATTCACCATTCAAAAATGGAATTCTCTCCACATTCACAAGTATCACCAATTAACAAACAAGCAAACAGAAGATTAATATCCATTTCAAATTCTTAACAAAATTCATGTAATTCAATCAAACAGAAAGAGATGAGAAAACAGGGAAGAGTACAAGTGATTGAGGAAAAAACCCTAAGAAAACAAAACACACAAAACAAGGAAAACATAACTTCTGCTCCAAAATAAGGGAATCTCGGCACACCAAAGCAGCAAAGTGATGTAAAATTACTTATGCTTGATAAGGTAAGAGTTTGTAGCAGAGAGGACTACTGTGATCTTAATGAGTTTCAGCAAAGTGTTGAACTCTAGCTTTGTAGGCATGACTGACCAGCACCAGAACAATGCAGCATAAGAAAAAAAACATACAGAGAAAGAGAAAGATCCTAACAAAATACAATTACTAACCAGCTAGAGAGACTGTGAACTTTCAGCACATTTTAAGTAAGGACAATAGTTTCTGTTTTTAGAAGCCTTGCCCTCTGATGATTTTTTGCTATGCTAAGTATAAAATGAGTGGAAGACAAAGAGCCTGGAGGGAAGGGGGGGAGGAAAGCAAGCTTTTCCATGAATAAGTGGCAGAATCCCCTGTCACCTCATCTTTGCCAATGCTGCACTCTAACTACTGAAGTTAATTCAGTAACCTCGACACAGCCCTAGCCTGGATGAAACCTGAATTATTATGGACAGACATTTACTAAAACCTGTGTGACCATGTGCTTTATCTTTAAAAGACACTAGAAACTGGCTCCAAAACTGTCCTGTTTGGGGTTTTTCCTCTAAAAAGATCTAGTTTCAGTGCTGAGATTAAAAGGAACAAAGATTTCCCCCGCTTCTCATAGAACAATACAGTCATGTGCCACAGTTCCCCCACCTCTCAATTATAAAAGAAAACAAAAAAATCAGTATTTGTGACCCAGCATTCCTAAACTGGAAAAATGGGAGGAAAGGAAAGGAAAGGAAAGGAAAGGAAAGGAAAGGAAAGGAAAGGAAAGGAAAGGAAAGGAAAGGAAAGGAAAGGAAAGGAAAGGAAAGGAAAGGAAAGGAAAGGAAAGGAAAGGAAAGGAAAGGAAAGGAAAGGAAAGGAAAGGAAAGGAAAGGAAGAAGAAAAGAGAAAACAACAATTGCTAAGCTTGGAATTCTTGTGGCCTTCTTCACTTCTTATCATCTCATATGGAAGTCAGTCATTTAAAAATGTCCAGGGCACAATATATATCAAATGCACACAACTGCAATATCAACTCTCTAATAGGACATAAACTTTGGTAATGTCCCCTTTCCCCAGAGAAGTACTGGACCCAAAAGCTTCCCATCACACCTCTCCCTTTCTGCCAAAATCTCCCTTCACACCTTCAGCCAGCAGAGGATGAGTATAAATATTAGTACCGACAGTGCTGAAAAACACAAGTTACACATTGGGAATCAAAAGCTGCATCCATGAGATGCATGAGACATGAGCTTGTCTATCAAAGCATCTCCACTAGCACGTGGCACCCAGACCATCCTGAAGATGAAATGCGTATTATGCTGCAGAGACATGATTACAAACTCTAATCTGCTGTGCTTGCAGAGAGATTATTTCAGTTTCCACCCCCTGTGGCCAATAGCTACACTTTCCACATCAAGAAAGAAAAGCGACGGCAAAGATTCTCCCCTTACCTCCAGATCCAGTTAATCTAGGCTAATCCATTTCCATGAAGCAATGCCAACAATATTTCTTGTGAGACTACTTAAATCTATGAGCTTCCAAGACACTATACTCTGTTGGGACACTGCAGATACTGTCAAATATATGGCAAGTGACTGTGAAGACAGTAAGAACATTTAATGAGAATCTGCACCGTGGCCATACAATCTAAGGTATCTTGAAAAATAATCTGCTGTGTTTTAAAAGCAAGAATAGACTCTCTGTGAATCAAGTGCTTTCTTATACTCCTACTATCCAACTTCCTCCCCGCTGCCTGCCCTATGATATCCATAGAGGAGATACACACAAATAGGTATGCTAAGGAATAAAGTTGGGAACAAAAGAAAGAAGGTAAGAATATAATTTACAAGGTGGAAATGAGACAAGTGTAAGGAAGGGAGGCACAGAAGCCACAATAGAAGAATGATCAGGATGAGAATCAGAAAGCCCTGTTTCTGATACTCTTCAAAACAGAGCAACTAAAGAACAGCACACAAATGTTTAAAGTAGAGGGGAGAAAAAAAGAAACAGAGTAAGAAAGGACACTTAAGTTTTTCTTCATTATTAATTAGATTCATCATTGTGAAAATTAAGTTTCCAAAACTACCTAAAAAAAGGGGTTATAGCTCCCAAATAAAGCTGGGCCAATACAGCAACAATACCAACAACAAAAAAACAAACAAAAAAACACCTGTAATTTATTAAGTACACTTAGCAGTTTGCTTTTCATTATCTACAGCTTCTTCTATTCATGAATACTTAGGGCAAGCAAATTTCCCTCACTACAATGGTACCAAACCAAAAGCCCAGTGAGACATTGCCAATTTTTCCCTCTGCTATAGAAGCCTATGTAAAATACCACTTTTTCCTCACAAGTTCCTATGTCCCAGTTACCAGTTACACAGCTGAAGTGATAATCCTTCAACTCATGTTACCACAACCTTTCCACAGCTAAGTAAATGCTATGACATAAGTTGCTGTTTTCAGGCTGGAAACAAGTATTAGGAAAACACGAGCCTTTATGAAACAATTACCCTGTTTTCATGATGCTGTCTTTCACATAGACTGAAGAATACAGCAACTGAAAAAAACCAAACGAACTGTTCACAACAAGGAGAGCTGACTTCAAATTGTCCCCATGTGGGTGTGGTGACAGTGCTAAGCTTTTTCAACATTACTGAAGCCAGACAAGCTTTTTTCTGGTTGTGGTAGTTGAAGGCTTTTTGGGAACCCATCAGTTCGATACACAGTATGTTCAAAAGAGATTGTTTAAAGAACAGTGAACCACAACTGAAGCAGAATGCCTTCAGATGTCAAAGAACTGTGCAAAGCTACCTTCCAATTTTGTGAATCTGTTTTATTTACCAAATTCCTTTTCAGTGGCATCAACTTCTAAACACATTCCAAATTTTTAGTATTTAAGATAATCACACCAGTCTTGCTCCTGCAGCCATTGTTGCATGGGCAGGCAACACAAATGATTTCACTGCCATCCAAGGTCAGTTTTTCAGAGAGATAAAGAGTCACTGATAAGCAGGAGCTTGAAAGTATGGGTAAACATGTTTTTTAAAATGATTCCTATATAATAAATGTTGTATTAAAAAGAGAAGTATCTCATACAAACAGGAACGGTAGAGAAATCCTAAACAGATGCAAAAGACAGCTGTGCATCCTCAAGGACATGTAGCCCTTTACATGGGATCTAAGACAGTCTTAGACCAGTTTTAAGACTACCAGCAGTATGAAACATTGTCCCTTCAGTGTGCCATGCTATTCATACCCAGCTCTGCTTCCAAAACCATTTCTGAAATTCAGTGTGTTGTAAAGGAGACTAAAGACACATGGTACATAAGCTAATGGGATGAATAATAAGGGAAGAGAATCACTGTTTTAAGACTGTTCTTTTCCATGAAAACTGGATGTGATATGGTAGCGGTGAAACCTGACTTGTCCTCTTGCAGCATGGGATCCTCAGGACATTGTGTATCTGGTCTGAAGGGATGGAGCTCAGTGAAGATAATATATTCAAATGCATTAAAAACAATTCCTGCGTGAGAAAACCACAAGTTTCTGGTACAGAATGCATGCATGCACTAGCAGTCCAAGCAACCAGGTTGCAGCCATATTTGCTCTGAATTAGTCAAGGACTAAAAAATGACAGATGTATGATTTCAGGTAAAACACGTCTCAGGCTCTATTTCAGCTTCTTCGTTAAATGCAACTTGACCTAACCACATGCAATCCCCTTCAGTCTCAGTGAGCAAGGAGCCATGCAGATGAGCACACCTTATATCACAGTAAGAGCCCACTACATTTCCCATTAATTGAAAAAACAGCCAGCATTAACATGAAAACAAACACTGTCAAACAGAAAATGAACCAAGACAGATAACAAAAGACAGTCAATTAAAGAAGAAAGGTTTTGCATACATTTGTGAAGTTACCAGGTGCTGTATCATTCAACAATGGCAAAGCACAGTCATTGCAACATTACATCTTACTAGCAGGCATATTTATACCTTTCCCCATTCTTGCAGAGTAACACAGAAAACAGCTCATACCTTTGTGTAATTGTCACCAGTTACTCTTGAAAAATATTATTTCCCCCAAATAATTTCATGATTCCTATCTGGGAATTAGAAAAAGCAACTAAAACACCCCAGTTTTGTGATGAATGGGAGTCACAGTATAATCTTTTGAGGCCTGGAGAACAGCACAATCACATTAAATTCCCTCAGCTCAAGAAATGTCATCTTTACATCAGCTGGTACAAAAAAATCGTTTCCAGCCTGAGGCAGTTATGATAAGGGATTTAGAAGCCATCACCATGTGGGCTGTGAGATATAAAAGAATGCATCACCGCATATAACGTGTCTGCTGCTCACAATTTCAGAGCTAATGTTCTCACAGCTGTGGATGACTTAGACCAGCTGGGAAGAAGAAAGGAACTAAATGAGTCACCAGAAGGATCTAGTATTTTGTCTAACCTGCATTTAACACTCCTGCAGTAGAACTGTTGGTAAGCAAAATAAGATCAGCAAAGGATGAGGCTGTGTGTTCTCTTGGAAGTGTGGCAGAAAACACATAGACTTGCGGGGAGGGAGGTAGGCAAAGATGGCATTTCAGTCCTATCCATGCAGTCCCAGCAGCTGAAACGGCCCTCAGTTCAACTGAGGTGGGTCATAGGTTACACAAAATTACCTCAGGCCATCTGGCACTCCCAAAGCATGCCTGTGCTGCTGTTGATATGGGAGAGAAAAGCTTTTGGAAAGCCTTACTCAGCAGCCTGAGCACAGCAGTTCTCTAGCACACATCAGGACACTAACAGCCCAAGATGAAATCTTACCCTTACAGAAGATAAGGGTCTGGAGATGGCCTCAGAGGGGCTTTGTCGTTAAAGTGCTCAATATTTGCAAGATTGTACTTGTAAGAGTCGGATACCACTTGCTTCTCTTCAGCAGCACAGCGTCAGGCTTGAAACGGGGCTCTGGGTGGGTGCAGGAGGCTAAAAAGCTCCAGTTGGACACAGTGACCTCAGTTCACTGCAGAAAATCATTACAGTCTTGAGAAATGTTTAAACACCTAATTGTTTAATTAGTGACGAAGGCAGCACCTCCTGGGGTTTCTGCTGCCTCAGGGTTCAATTCTCCAGGACAGGTCATATTCTGAGTGCGTGCAGCAGGATGAAATATGGTCCCAAGATCTTTGGTTTCTGTTGACTTTTATTTGCTCTCTTCCTCCTTCCCCGTCAAGATGTATTTTCATTTATGAGACCCTCCTTCATGAATATAGCATCTATCATTAATTACTCAGGCTATGGTTCAGGCATAACTTCCATGTTAACATGCCACTCAGGAAATACTTGGTATGCCAGAAAACCCAGTTCTTAGGGCAAACGTCAAATCGTTCACTGCATACAAAAAAGAATTCTTCGGATGATGCTCTCTTCTAACAATTCTGCCACATCTACTCCATCTGCTTAAGAGTGCAAACTTTCACATATTATCAGCTTCTAATAAGTTTCACAAGGGCAATGTATTCTAAACATGTTTCGATGGATATCTAGCAGATGGATGCTTGAAAAAGAAAAGAATTGTTATTTCACCATAAATCCCATGAAGCTGAGTTGCACCATTAATTCAATTTTAGTTTTCTTTGGTACAAAGCAATATAAAAAAATATAGAAAGAAAAGTATTTTTTAAAGATTTTTTTAAAAATAAAATGGCTTATTTCCCTCCAATATTACAAAAATAGCACAGTAGTGTCTCCAAAGTTAAGACTGAGCTGAAAGAACCAAAGCCTTTTTTGCTGCATGTTTCAGTGATATAACTGAATTCCTATTTTTGCACAGCACTCTGAGATAACTGCATTTACTGTGGAACATTTACTAGCTTCTGCAAGGCCAATGCTCAGAAAAATTTTTATTTTTTTTAAAAAAAAAAGATTTTACCTTGTTCCACACATTTGTTTATATTTCACCAGCTATCAAATACAGTTCTCACACAGATCAATCTTTCTCTGTGCGCACATTCTCGCAACCCCCTCTGCAATGTAAGGGAAATGGACTGAAGCTAGGACAGAAATGTAATGAGATATAGGTAGCATATAATGTGACAGACACACAATTGCTCACATCACATGACTTTCATTGAGATATGTAAGAGCTAGCAAATAACTCAGAAAATTATGACTTCTCATCAGAAATACATATTAAAGGTTTCTTATCCATATAAAAGACAGGCGACTTGTTATGGTATCTTCAAAAAAAAGCGAGTACTTACAAATTCCAAGTCTAGATTTGGATTCCCACATCTGAGTATCTAAATAAATATAACTTTGTACTTCCTTTCCATTTACATTGATTTCAAAGGTGTTTATTGGTACCACAGACATTTTGCACATTTCCATTGAAGTATTAATGTAGGGGATGGCATTGAAGCATGAAATCCCAACCCAAACCTTCTGCTCTTATGGCTTTGCCGCAGGCTCAATTTATGACTCCCAACTATTTACATGACTTAAGCTCACTTATGGCAGAACTTGGCAGTTCTTGATAGGGTTGGATTGTAGAAGCCCACTTTAGTCACGGTAATGATATAAAGCCCTATCAGAGCCTTCACTTGATGTGGAAATGAGATGAAGAAATAAACTTTTTGTGGAAGAACAAGGGTCCCACAAGAAGATACTCAGATGACTTTCAGTGAGCTGTATCAGACAACTACAGTAAACTTCTCCTGTACAATCTCTCTCAAATAGCTCAAGTAATAAGCTAAAGTTATCTAAGCAAAACTTCTTGCACTCCAGATATTCACACAAATATATGTCTCCACTGAAGACAGTTTCATTATCCTTAACTCTGACCCACTTTTGCACACCTGCTGTCTACTAACAAAAGGTCTACCACAGAAGTGATGGCAATGGTATTTATACTCTCAAAAGAGCAACTAGTGATTTAATGTATAAACTCCAGGAGCAGCTTAGTGTGTTTTGGTGATTACAGAAGAGACAGCCTGAAGCATTATTAAACACGCCATTGATTTGGTCTTTTCTTGAAGAATATTGTCCTCAACAACTGTCAATCCACAGCTCAGAATACAATTTATACTTTTAAAAGAAGAAACAGTGTCAAGCAATCTGTATCCTTAATGGCTGGTTAGCTTTCTTGGGGATGAAATTATTATATACTGAACAAATTTCCTCTTCCTCAATACATACTTTCCCTTTTATGTAGGTAGAGGACTATTAATAGAGCACTGTTAATCAGAGAGATTAATATTCTTTTAAGCTACTTGAGAACAGATGCATTTTGTAGAATGCAGTTAAGAGTCACTCCAGTGAATAAGGCAGGTTCCCTCTCTGCACCAAAAAAAACAAACCAAAAAAAAACCCACAAGAGGAACATATTCCAATTTTTTCTTAGGAAAATAAACAAAAGAAAAAGAGAAGGGGGGAAAAAAAAGTTAATGTATAAGATTGATGCTTTTTAAACTTTCATCTTCATTAAAGATGGTTTGGCCTGACTTTTCTTCATTAATTCTCTTCAATTCCAAAGATGGTCAAAAATTACATTTCTAACAGTTTTACCTTATTTTGATGCTATCTTTTAAATGGAAAGGTTTTGAACCTATGTTCTTTCTATTTGAAACATTACCTAGCAAAATGATCCATTTCATCTGGAAAAAAAAAATTAGAAGCTTATTTGAACTCATGCTACACAGGCTTGATCCTCTAATGATTTCAAAGGCATCTGAAGAAGTGCATCCATGAGCCAGATGCAAATTTTACCTCTGTCTACAATGCAAACTTAAAAAGAGCCTCTAAACTTTCCTTAGAGGGTCTCTCTTTAGGTTATGATATTTAAGGAAAAATCTGAGCATCTGTAAAGAGAAACAGTCTCTCAAGTTAATTCCTCAAGAGGACGGGGGAAAAACAATCTCCTGGGCTCTTGCTTACTTTTTTTCAATTACACAAGCAGGTGGAGTAAATTACTTAAAGTCAAAAAACCTTTAAAAAACAAGCACTTATAGCCCCTTTGTAGCATAAATACAAAATATTTTAAATCTGTAGTATCTTAAGGACCTCTTTATGGTAAAACCATTAGAGATTTTTCTCTTCCCAGTAATATTACAAGAAATTCTTAGACCTTAATTACTTGCAATAAACTATTTTTAGAATA
This sequence comes from Colius striatus, assembly GCF_028858725.1. Lineage (NCBI taxonomy): Eukaryota > Metazoa > Chordata > Aves > Coliiformes > Coliidae > Colius > Colius striatus. The sequence goes on along the minus strand of NC_084760.1, from coordinate 68,185,597 downwards.
ATACCATCCATACATACTGCAAAACTATCATCGGTTCAGGACCATCTGGGGACTTGGCCAGCACTGCAGTGGGGTTTTTGGTGGAGTTTTTTGTTGGGTTTATTTGGTGTGTTGTAGGGAGGTTTGTTGTTGTTGGGGAGTTTTTTTGGTTCAGTTTGGTTTTTCTTTTTAATTCTTAAGGGCAAGAAGGGAAATTTTAGAAGTTTGGCAACACCACAATGGTGTGACAGAGGCAGAGAAGCTGAGGGCAAGCTCTGAAGGGCATGTGAAATGCACCAGTACAGCTGGAGCGATATACTTGGACTTCATGAATTTGTGTCCTCAGCACAGGCTAGGAAAAATATTTATCTCAACAGCAAAACTCTGAAGCCTGTAGCCTGGTTGCAATAGAGAACCTAGCCCGAAATAGGCCCAGGTCTATGTAGTTATTATGGAGGAAGGCAACCCTTGCATACAAATGTAACAAATGATATTAGAATATTCAACAACTCTTAAATCTGCTATGGGAATTTTGAAATGGTCAGGAGAAAAGTAGGAAAAAAGTCTATAAAAATTCTCCAAAAATTTTAATCTTAAAGAGAAATTTACTTACTCCTGTAAGCCTGATATGTCACTTAAATCTATACAGCCTACAAGCATCAAACCACGTTGTTATACCTCATATATTTCATTTTTTAATAAAGAGAACAGTTTTCAAAACCCCACAGAAAGTTCTTAAGACTCATTTTACACTTATGGATTGGAGCATATGGAATATAAAAGTTATTAAGGGGGGGGTTAAGAAGCACCCAGGTCAAGAGACACAGCTTGATCTTTGAGGTCTCTTTCCAAAATTTTTCACGCAGCTCTCTAACTTACTTTAAATTTCAGAGCTATGCAAAATAAACACTTCTATATTCAAACTCCAATTACTTACAATGAAATATTTTTCCAGTATAAATACAGAGAACTTTCTTTTGTCCACATATAAGATTCCATAACAACAACAGAGCAATATTTATTAACTATATTTCAAGAAACAGCGCAAAACTTGAGAGAGATCTAGAGTCTCCTTCACAGAGAAGGAAATATAAATGCTAGTATTTGGTTAACAAAAACTCCAAAACATAAAAATAAGTATATTCTGCATTAGGATTAAGTTCTTAAAATATCTCCATTGTTTTCTTGGTTTCTATTGGCTTTCCACAATACTTCCAAATGGCATTCTTTCAAAAATAGTATATAAAGAGTTATTACTTGTTAAAGATGCCCAGAATTCTAGTAAAGAATCCCTTGGCTTTGCTCAGAGTTGGGTTTTGCATAGGAACACGTGGGTGACTTTTCACACAGCTGTCATATCCCAAATACTTAAGGGCTTCTGGGTGTTAAATGCTCACACCAACAATTACAGCACCTGCAGCCAAGCTGGAGTGATGCACACCAACCTCACACATCCTCCCTTTTCTCTGGCCATACCACCACTGCTCCACAGCTGTCCTATGTACTAAAGAACACAGGGATTCTTCCTTTTACCTGTACCCATTGGCAGGCTGGTGGCAAAGCTACTGAACATAGACAGTAATATTCTAATGCAAGTTCCAAAACACTTCATAACACTTTTATGCACTTCAATGCTGCATTAACAAGTATTTTTAAGCTTTCAAAGGTTTCCATGATATCATCCTTACCTATGTAGTTTGTCCTCTAGCATCTCCATGTACTTTTCAGCATTTTCTTTTACACTAGTCACTGCAAAATAAAAGCCAAAGTTAGGTAATAATATAACTGTAGAGTTTTGGTTTTTTTTTCCAAACCATCTCACCTCTTACCCACAGATTAACATATATTAGTTAGAAATGAGAATTCCTGTGATCTTTTCCACATTTAAATTACAGTGTGGTTGTCTTCTCCCTTTTATCTTGAAAGTCCATTGCATCTATTACATTAATATATCTAGTAATTAACACATTAACCTCTTGGTCATGCCAGAAAAATGGTGAGACTAACAAAGGCATAGTTTGTAGAAGTTTCCTCTTGACAAAGAAAAAGAACCCCACACACACAAAACAAGAAAGAAAGCCTAGATGTGTAGGTGCTCCCCTTTGCCTTCAGGAGAAGGAAGGAAGCCTAATTCATGACTAAAATGTTATGACTCTTGTCTCAAACTTCTGATAGAACTGAAATACCACAGAATGGAAAGAATTACCACAAGATTCCAATGAGATATGGGGGGTTTTTTGTGGTTTGGGTTTTTCTGTTTCTTTGGGGTTTTTTAAACTTTGGACTTAGATATTGCCTGCACATGAGTCCTTACAGCTTCTTCACTAAGAAGAAACTCCAATAAACTATCTACTCCTCATAACACACAATAATAAAGCTATACTTTTGGATGATTCCTGGTACTCCATCATGGATGTGAATGGGAGAAAAGCTAGATCACTTCCAGGAAAATGGAGGCTTTTAGACGATTACAATTTTCACATTATAGCAACTTCTTTTTTTCCCCCTAACAGCTGACTGCCAGCTCCAAGTGTAGTAGGACTTTTAATCAGTTGGGCACTTTTATACTCTTAAGACATTGTAGATCAATTAAATATATATTTTATATGAAGATACAGAGCAAAAAAATCAGATTTTACAGGCAAAGATAGACACATGGATTGGATACCTTGTGAATTTACCCATCCACCTCCCCCATCTTCCCTACAATAAGTGCCTCAAAGCATAGCTCACATATAGCGAGTTCTTCACATATTTCTCACTTTCAACATTTATTTTTTGTATTTTATTCTCTTCACAAAATAAAACATCACATAGGAAAACCTAATCTGAAAATTAAGCATTAACCAAATCAGCTGTCCTGAAGTTGGGTTCACATACACATACATACACAGAGAGAAGTTCAACAACTGAAACCACTTAGGTGATGCTGCTAGCAGTAAGCTAAGAGATCTACATAACATTGACTGTCTGCAGAAGGTGATGTTCACCTGGTCACACAGTAGTCACACAACAAAGCTGGTGAAGGGTCTAGAGAATAGGTCTTATGAGAAGCAGCTGAGGAAGCTGCGGATGTTTAGCCTAGAGAAGAGGAGGCCAAGAAGAGACACGATCACTCTCTACAGCTACCTGAACGGGGGTTGTAGTGACGTGGGGGTCGATCTCTTCTCTCCAATAACAAATGATAGAACACGAGGTAGGGGAGGTTTAGATTGAACATTGAGAAGAACTTTTTCACTGAGAGGGTTGTTAAGCATTGGAACAGGTTGCCCAAGGAGATGGTGGAGTTACTATCCCTGGAGATATTTATTAGACTGTAGTGGTTTTGCCTGGGCCGGGTTTTTGGTAGCTGGGGGGCTGCAGAGGTGGCTCTTTAAACAAAGAGCTGCTAGAAGCTTCCCCTGTAGCTCATAGGTCAGTTCTATGATGGACCCTGAACCTGACCCTGGCCAATTAGTGATGGAGGTAACGCCTCTGTGAATAACATATTGGAGAAGGAGACGAAGTTGCTGCTCAGTTGCAAAACTGCAGCAGCAACAGGGAGGGAGAATGTGACAAGGTCAGTGGAGAAGAAGGGGGAGGAGGGTGCTTAGGCCCTGAAAGAAGGCTCCCCTGTGATATGTGGTGAGGACCATGCTGAAGCAGGTTGTCTCCCTGCAGTCCATGGAGGCCATTGGGAAGCAGAGACCCACTCACAGCCCATGGAGGACCCCACACCACAGCAGGTGGATGCCTGAGGGAGGCTGTGACTCCATGGGAAGCTCACCCTGGAGCAAGTTCCTGGCAGGGCCTGGGAGCCTGTGGAGAGAGAGGAGCCCAAGCCAGAGTAGGTTGGCTGTAAGGACTTAGACCCCGTGAGCAACCCAGGCTGGAGCAGTCTGTCCCTGAAGGACTGTTCTCCCGGTGGATGACCCACGCTGGGGCAGGGTGTGAGGAGCTGTCCCCGTAGGAGGCCCCATGCCAGAGCAGTTCGTGAGGAGCTGCAGCCCATAGGCAGGACCCACATTGGAGAAGTTCGTGAGGGACTGTCTCCTGTGGGAGGGACCCCACAGCGCAGCAGTGGGAAGTGTGAGGAGGCCTCCCCCTGAGAAGAAGCAGCGGCAAAGTCCATCTGTAACGAACTGACCACAACTCTCATCCTCTGCATCGCTGGGGGGAAGGAAGGAGAGTCCCAAGAAGAGGGAGAGGTGGGGGAGGTGTTTTTAAGACAGTTTTATTTCTCATCTCCCTGCTCTTATTGTTTCTTTAATAAATCAAACCTTTTTCTCCCTAAGTTGAGTCTGTTTTGCCTGTGACGCCAATTGCTGAGTGATCTTTCCGTCCTTATCTCACAAGCCGTTTGTTATATTTCTCTCTCTCTCTTGTCCAGTTTGGGAGGGGGAGTGACTTTATGACTTGGAGGACACCAGGCTAAACCATCACAGAGATGCATAGATGAGGTGCTGAGGGACATGGTCTAGCTTAGTGATGGGCTTGCCAGTGTGAGGTGAGTGGTTGGACTTGATGATCTTAAAGGTATTTTCCAAGCGTCACAATTCTATGATTCTATCTCTGAAGTAGTCTTCATCCTAACAGCAAATACAGGACATACTTTACAAAGTTTATTTTAGGTATGTTTTTATTCATTTTACAAGTGAGTTTATCAAAGTAATACCAAAAAACCCCTGAAATAAGAAAAAAAACACAACAAAAAATCCCCCACCACAACCACTTTTACTGTGCAAAGCACCACAATTTTTCTCATAATATGTTTAATCCAAGTTCACTGTCAGAATAGTTTCTGCGACACATCTTGAGTCAGCAGGATTCTTGAAGATTATACTGTACACAGACAACTGCATTTGTTTATACATCCACAGATCCAGCTCACCATTAGAAGGGTACTGGTGAATGTTATGCAAAAGGTTATATAAGGACTTTTGCAAAGGCAATGGAAACTAAAATAAGTTTCATTAGCTTGTGTCAGTTTTATAACAACTACAGGGCTTACTAGAAATTCTCTGTTTCCTTACCATGCTTTTATTCCTGAGCCTCTTGCAGAACTGCAGAGTGCCTGCAGACTGGAAGTCTTTAATGACACAGTACAGCTTCATATAAACTACCACCACCTTTTTTTCCAAACTCCTTATCTGTCAATCCCCAATACACTGATCTGAGGTTCAGCACACGCTTTGATAGCAGATAGTTTAAAGGTGTATGGCTGTCATACTTCCCTTTCTCTTGCCATTGTCGTAATATCCTTCAGTGTGAGCTGTTACAACTCAGGGGTTTACTCTTTCAGGTAATGAAGTCAGAAGATATTATTAAATTTTGGAAAGGGATGAGAAGAGGTGGAGAAATCTGTTTCACACTCACTTTGTTTCTAACCGATATAGTCACTTCTTATGCCACATGAAAGACAAACCTTGCTTTCAACTTCTCCTGCTGTGTTTGTCACTTTTTAATTGGGTATGATCCGATAGAGTAATTCGCACTTTCACAGTTCAGTCCTGCCCCTACACGCAATTTTACAATGCCCTTGAAGCACACAGCTTAATATATCAGCATTATTCAATGACAAAAAGTAATGGACAAGAATACACTGCTAGTCAAAAGTAGGTCAGTAAAAAGCTAACACTCATTTGGAAATCACCTCACATCACTAAACCCCACTCTCTTCTGTCAAATGTTTTAAGTACATTAAAAGAAATGCAAACTTTGCTGCTGAAAGAGAAAGCTCCCCAGACTAGCTTTGTCTCCTTGCCTTCTTCAGCATGTAATTGGAAGAGCTGTGACCTGGAGATATTGCTGGAAGGAAAACACTGCTTAAAAATCTAATAGAAGTAACACTCCTTGTAAAAAACTACAACAAATACAGAAATATTTTCAGCCTTTCAGATCAACCATTTAGGAGGTGTTTGGGTTGGTTTTTTTTGTTGTTGTTGTTGTTGTTGTACTAATTTAATTAATCTATTCACCATTACTTGAAAGCAAAAAAATGCAAACAGAAAGCTTGTGGGTGCCTTCAGTCTAGCTAAGAAACTACTAGATGAGAGACAAAAAGAAGAGTAATAATAATTTACAAGAGTCTTTTCTGCCAAATGGTTTCTTTTTACATTTAAGTAAAGAGGATTGCTTTTTACATCAGTTCTCTGGTGATTTACATGCTTACCTTATATTGGCCTTGAAGGCAGTTATTAAAGAAGTATAAATACTCACAGAAGATCAGACACTAGGGTATTTGCTAAGATTAAAAATAGACTTTTCTTGTGAAGGCTTAATTGAAGAAAAGTGATTCAGCATTTCTTTCTCTTATTTCACCATGTACTCTCTTTCCTCCTTAGAGCAGCAGACGAAGTCCAATCTTGGAAACAGTCTTGGTCAGATGGAGCTGAGAGGTAGCAGGGTGCTCCTGTGGTGGCTTTTTAGTTGTTACTAAGCAGAAGTCTGCCATTTAGAAGATGCATAAGTATCTTCCAATAATTAACCTACATAGTTTTCTTTTAAAATAATATCATGTGTTGTTTCTTATCTGAAAACAGCCCCACTGGGGTAATGCTATTTCTGTTACTTACAAATATTATTTGAGCATGCACATGCAAGTGTATCATCATTTTTGTCCTTCAGTCTTGGTACTCACAAATTGAGCTTACAAAGACCTTTGGACCATGACCAATATTTTCCAAAACTTCCTAAAACTGAGTATCTGACTGGAGAAAACCCTTGCACACAGTGCCCATACAGAAGCTTCAGAAGTGGATTCTTAGCATCTCAGAAGAAGTCTTTAAAATTAAATTGGAGCCACAAAAAAACAGTAGCAATTATCACAGCAGTTCTTAAGTGCAAGCCTAGTGCTCTGCAGTCTTCTTCTACTAGACATGTGATTCACACCCTGAGTTCCAGATAAAAAGCCCACAGTCATTTTTTGTCTCCCATTCCAAAAGGCATTATTTCTTTTTCCTTTCTGTTTTTCTATTTTTGAGGGGTAAGTGGAGAGTGAGGGTGAATAGACACAGATTTGTACACAAAATTAAAAGCTGGAACAAACAGTTGCTAGCAGATTCAGATCCAGCACAAAAAACTCAGCCAGACATTACCTGCCTGCACAACAAACCAGAAGCCTACGCAATTAGCCTCTCTGATCCACAAGCATTACATTACTTCTCAAATTCTTTATTAATCAGGTAGAGCAAAATTCCCCCTGGCTTCAATGAGATTTTTGCCCAGCTTAAAGATCTAGGATGAGATTTGTCTCTTAAGAATGACATAAAAACAGAAGTAACTGCATGGACATGCATTGATCCACCTAGGGTAAACTCTGAGGGCAGAATTAGGTTTGAGCAAGGTTGACAGTTTGCTTGTCTTGTCACTATTCTATTTTGTAAATGTAGAAATGATTATTAGTGCTAAGAGAAAACTGAAAACAGAACATGAATAGTTGAAAATACCTGATCTTTTCTGACATGGAAGATGTGCTGCATTAATGTGTGAAGTTGGGGGTCTCAAAAACTGCAGAATGGCTTCGATGTATTTAAAGGTTAACTTGAAAAGTCAGTCAGAGACATCTCAGCTGCTCAACTATATGTCAAGATGATTTATCAAGCCCCAGTAACAGATTTTGGATCACAGAATGACAAGAAATTTTGCATCTTGCAAACAGACAGGGGAAAGATCTAAAGAACAAGCTCTGCATAAAGAACAACAGCCTCTCTCAGGTTTGTTATTCTCAGGGAACTCAAGTAGAAAGAACAGAAAAGGCCAGGATTAAAGAGAGGAAAATAGGTACCTTGATAAAGACATGTCAACACTCAAAAAAATCTAACATTCTGGGGTAAATCAATCAACCAAATTCTATGCTGGTTCACTGACTGTCCTCCAGTAATGAAGTAAATACTGAGATCTGTAACTACTACCTGTCTCTTCCCAGAATTGCAGCTTGTTCTGAGGAATGTGCTAATCCTCTAAATATCACTGCAGAAGAGCAAAAAAATTAGCCTGAGGAAATTACTGCCACCAGAGATGAGGTGGCGAAAATTTAGGAAAAGTCCAAATGGATCAGCTCTTCTGTAAACAGGAAGACTACACAAAGGTGAACTGGAAAGACAAAAAATTGGAACTGGACACCTATGAAATTAAATCCACACATTTAAAGACACTACTTGATGGATTGGAAGACACTATCTGTCTAATTGGAGATGATTCCATAACTCAATAAGGTTTTTTCCTCTTTCTGAAAACATCTGGCCTTTAAAATAGGATACTGTCCTGCCACACAAATGCAAAGCTGTGCTTTGTGGTGACATGCCATCAGCAGACAGTTCAAGCACAGCAGTTCTGCTGGGCCGGAGCTATGTGAATGCAGCAGGGCTGCACTATGTGGGGCTGCTAGACAGCTCAATCTCTATGCATGGAAGAGGGTCTGCAGCAACTGCTGGGTGATTTGATAATGTTGATCTCATCCTAATCTCATCCTATGAGAGGACAGGGGGCTTTCAAGGATCTATTGGCAAATGTCACTCCACTACTTTCACAGCTTTCAGAGGAATGCATTATGTTGCATCTTGTCCATATGAAGATTTCTGCCATCAGCTTCAATTGCTTCTCCAGCATTAGACAATCAACTGCTCTGATACTATAGAGCAACTCTTCTTATATATACAAGCAAAAGTTCTAGCTGGAGTATCCCTGTCTTAAAATACTTTGCTCACTCTTACATTTAAAATCTTCCAGTACATTGCTATTACATAACCTCAACCTTTATAAAAATACGGGAAGTAATAAAAAGAAGTATGAAGAGTAATTAAAAAAATACAAAATCAGCAGTATATGGGACAGCATAGCATTTTCCCACTTAAGCTGCACTGAAACAGGAAGAGAGGAAAAGTACAGAGCGAACAATTCATCTTCCTCAGGAAGTTCCCTTTGAGGTTTTGACACAGAAGGTCTACTGTTAACTTTCTCTCAAACACGCGGGTACACCCTGAACAGGAGGAAGTGTACTATCTGACCTTTAGACATGCTGGGAGTGGGTGGGCACCACAATACCCAAGACAACCAGCTTCCTCTCTTTAGGAGACCCCAGAAAGGCCAAGTACCAGCTCATTTGGAGACATGGCAGTGTTTCACATACAGCAGAAGCAGGCAACGAACATGCTCCATCTGCTTGCCTGCCTACAAGGCTCTCAACATATTTACTGCTGGCTTAAATTCTAGGCCTTGGTGCAACAATGAATTTGAGCCTACAATGAGTCAAGTAATACCTTGCCTTTGACTTAAATTAAAATACAACTAAACACATATAGTCTACAAAAAAATACAGATTTTAACAGAGAAGTCACGTCCTGCCCTGAAGTCAGATGTCAGGGTGGATACAAGGTATGGGAAATCTCAGCACGAACAGAAGTTTGACAAAGAAACAAAAACCAGAAAACAAGATCTTATAAAGAGAAATGACAGAAGGTGCCAGCAGCTCTGCCTATGACAGCTTAACAATTCTGTCTCTCCGGGCATGGCATAAAAGGTTTGCCGAGCAGAAAAGGAAGAGGGGGAACCACCCTGCATAAAAAGGCACATTTGAAAAACAGTTATTCCCAGAATTTACCTCCTGAACCTTCTTCATTGTTATGTGCTACTTTTCATCCAAAGAGACAGGTGACCCTTTGAGTTCTGTGACGATTAAATTGCCTAAATTGAAGAGAATTACCATACTTTCACGGGATTTCTAAGCATCTTTCAGATCTCTGTAAAATCTGGCAAGCCTGACACACAGCGGCTCCTCCCATGCTACACATGGGAGACAACAGGGGGAAGAAGGCATTTTACTTCCTAAACACCTTCAGTAAATAATCTACCTTTATTTAAAAAAAAAAAAAGCTGAAATGTTACAAATTGGGTGTTTTATACAGTACAAAAGCAAACCTCCTGCTTCTAAAATAAAGGGAGGGTAGGTGAAATGTTGGCCTAGCAGTGACTGAAGCACTGAAGTCACATGACAACGAACCTGCCAGAATACTTTAAGAGGCTATTTATAAAGTGTAGGGAAAGATTTAAAGTGATTAATGTAAGACAACCCACCTGTCCACTCATGGGTATGGGAACTGCCACCACATCTTCCAGTTTAAACTCCTCTCCTGCACATACCACCTCTGCAGTAACCACAGGTCAGCTGCAGACTCCCTATCACAGGTTTGGTCACTTTTCCACAAATTATTCAAAAGCTACATATGTTTAGGGTGCACCAAATGGAGCTTTAAATTGCCTGCAGACCTGGAGAAAACCATTCCTGCTTTTTCATGTGCTTGGTACCAGATGGCAACATTCTCACTGCAGGGAAATCTGAACTCAAACCCAACCTATCTCTCTGCTTTAATCTGCTGACATAAGTAAGCCAGCTTCCCCCAGAAAGGTTTTCTTCATTATTGACAGATTTTATTGAATTTTTGAAATGAGTTAAGACATGGAGCCATGTAAAATTCTTAGCTCCAGTGTGGGTGCACAATACCACTTCTGGAGATCTGGATGCTGGAGATCTGCACTTCAAACAATTGTCAGGAGACAGAGGTTCCTGAATTCTCCTACAGACAAGGCAAGGGTTGAGTTTCGCTCTCCCATCCCATCCCGTGGATAGTACCCTCCTGTTTTGCTAGCTTCCTGGCATCCAAGTCATAGTTGATATAGAAGTAATAATTAATCAATGTACCTTAGCATTTAATATTAATGTACATTGCGAATGAAAATATCATATCCTTTTCAAAAATCATGATAAAAGTTTGCTTTCACTTTTGATTTCTATTTCCTTTCAATTCTCCACTGAGCTACTGGAGAGAAATGAAGGGGAAGGCAGAGGAGACAGATCAATCTGCTTTCATTTTCTTCACATTTTCTCTTACCTGGTTTTCCTCTATGCCTGTTCACAACCAATTACTTCAATCCTCTGCTGACCATCTGTTTAGATCCCCATACAACCCCATGAAAAAAACCCCACATTTTCTTTTTTTGATTTCTCTTCACAAAGCAAAGACTGAACATCAAGGAAAGCCAGCTTGCCCTCTGTGGATTGTCAGCAGTCACAAGAGATCATCTGGAAACCATTACACAAGGCAACCAGGCTTGACACGTGCAAAGGCACCAAAAGAGTTCAAGCTTGTTACTCAAAGGCCACAAGTTCTTCATGAAAGTATGACTTATTTTAATACTCTTAGATAAAACAAAAAAAACCCCTCATAATGAGTCATTTATATAGCCACCCAAGACAAACAACAGAGAACAATTAGGCTTTATTCGGGGGCTAAGCTCCATGACAATAACTGACAATGCCTAGTGTCTATCTTATAAAAAGGAGGAACAGTTCAAACTTCTTTTTGTCTGAGGAGACAAACTACAAGACAAATGAAATCCCTATTCAAGTTTTGGCTTATGAGGATTCCTTAATAGGGTTGATCCACAGATCATCAGACATGTCATGACCATGAGACGTTGAAGTTCAAGGTCCTCTGTGGAAAAAGCAGGACCTGGACTTCAGGCAAGCTGACTTTGGCCTCTTCAAAGACCTGCTTGGAAGAATCTCACGGGTGTCATGGTTTTGTGTGGAGTCATTTCTGGTAATGGGGAAGGGGGAATGTAAAGATGGCTCCTGTAAGAAATTCTCCTTAGCTCTGAGCCAGATCAACTTCTGGGGCTCAGCCAATTAGGCACTTGCACAATCACCTTTTCAGAAGAAGCAGCCAGAAGAGAAGGGTTCCTCCTGTTCCTTCTTTCTACTGTTTCTGGCTGCTGGTGGTGCAAGAAGCTGGAAGAGAGAGAGAAGTGACCATGCAGATCCCAACGTCAGTGAGGGAAGAGAGGAGGAGGTGTGCTGGAGCAGAGACCCCCCCTGCATCCTGTGGAGAGGAGTGATGAAGCTGAGATTTATTTGCATTTCGTTATAGACCCCGTGCTAGGGGTAGTAAGTATGCCCAGAGATATTCATTAAGGGCTGTGTCCCATGGGAAGGACCCCATATCTGAGCAGGGGAAGAATGCCAGGAGTCATCCTCCTCTGAGCAGAGAGAAGTGGCAGAGTCCATCTGTGACAGACTGACCACATCCCCCATTCCCTGCCCCCCGCCCAAAGCCGTTGATGGGGGAGGAGGTAGAGATATCCGAAGCAGTGAGCTGGGCCTGGGAAGAAAGGAGGGATGGGGGAGAGAGATCTTAAAGTGCTACTTGTATATTTCTCATCATTCTATTCTCTTTTTGCTTTTTGTTCTGTTCTGTTGCCTGTAGGTAGTAGAATAAACTTTCCTTACTTTCCTCTCTAAGTCAAGTACTGGAGCCTGTTTTGCCCAGAACTGTAATTAGCAGCGAGCCCTCCCTGCCCTTGTCTCAATCCACAACAACCTTGGTTATTTTTTTTCCACCCATCTCTCTGGGGCCTTCAATGTCCTAAGGAGAGTGGGGGTGGATGGGGGGCACCGAGCAAGAGACCATTATGGTGCTTCATTGCAGGCTGGGGAAAACTGTGACAATGGGACAGGATTCTAGATAGTAGGAGTGCCAAAGAAGACTAAGGCTGTTCAGCCTGGAGAAGAGAAGACTTGAAATATATTTAAAAGGTGCATGTCAAGAGGACAGGGCAACACTTTTATTCTGTAGTGTTCAGTGATAGGACTAGGGATAATGGACAAAAGCTGGTACACAAAATGTTTCACTTTAACACAAGGAAAAACTTAATTCCTGTAAGGGTGATGGAGCCCTGCCACAGGCTGCCCAGGGAGAGTGTAGAGTCTTCTTCTCTAGAGGCTTCCAAACCCACCTGGACATGTTCTTATGTGACCTGATCTAAGGTCTTCTTAGAGGTCCCTTCCAACCCCTACCATTCATTGATTCTGTAATGTCATAACCATTCAGCAACATCAAGGCTTTTAAAATATACAGTATCTGGTTTAAGTTTTCCCACAGTGCCTGTTCTGATGAATTTTTGAGTATTCAGTATAACACCTAATGTTTTAGTCCTGAACTGCAACCAAAAAATACACCGACTCACTTTGTTTTTTTTATTTAAGGTCACAAAGGTCAATGATTTCTTTGAATTACTCTAACATATCCAGAACTTTTTTTCCAAAAGGACTCTGCAAAATTTTATGCCAGCCTTACAATTGCCGATTATTTTTTTTCTCCAGCTCAATATGTTGGCTAGTTGGGCTATACAAATTAGAAAGAATCCAGGCACCTACAGAGAGACAGCCTTCAGCTAGAAGGTAAAATATATTTTGTACATCAAGAAATACAATTGTTTGATGCAGAAGATGTTTGTGCTCAAAACTTCTTTTTGGAACAAAACCACAGCATGGCAGCACAGCCAAAAAAAAAGATGAAAAATCAGAATTTGCTCACAAATGCTGCTGTAGAATCTAGCTACTAAATGAGATGAAAGGCAGAACTGAGTACAAGCGTTAAGAGCTTTGAAAAGCAACAAAAAAAAAAGGGAAGGAGTGTTTAAAAAAGGCCAATGTTACCACTGACACGGGAAAATGACAAACACTTCAGTAGAACAAATGGCTGCTAAAACATCAGTCCTTCAGATTATTTTAAGCAAGCAAAGTGGAGCTCAAAGGTATACTGTGAAGGTTTAACACAAATTGCAATAGCAATGAGAAAGAGGAATATACGGCATTGCGAGCTATTTTTTAACAACCTTGAAATGACACCAAATAAAGCAGTGATGTCCTGCACCAACGCTTACAAGTTGTAACTGCAAAAAGCACTAGCTTGCGTTTTTGTGCTGCTGTTCTCTCCAAGGATCTAGAACAGGTCTTCAAACTACAGAGAAAATGCAATTTCTATTTTGAAAAATAGCTGACAATGAGCAGCAATACAGACAAGCAAAGTGTCCCACATAGTCCGACACACTGCAACATTCAGAAACCTTTTGTAAACCACTTGGCCACTGCCGGCTATGCCAGGCATCTTTTCTGCAATGTAATTACAGAGCTTCTAAACAAGGGAAAATGTGAAGCTGCCCAGATGAGAGGCTGAGCAGCGCCTGTTCTATAACTGTTCCAGGCACAAAGAGTAAAGCAAACGGCCTTAATGTACTGCATTCCTTAATCTCTAATAATCTTTGCCCTGGCTACCGCCTCTTCCTCCTCCTCACATTATGCAACAACTGCTTCCAAGTTTCATTAAATCCATCAGTAACATTTGGCTATACTTTACATAGCAACACAAGTGCGATGCTTTTCATCATGAACATCCTGTGACACCTTAAAGGCCTCTCCACTGCTAACATACAAAGCTGGAGCAGAGATTTACAAAATGGAATTGGCAAAATTACAGCAGCTGAGCAAAACAGATGTAGCTACAAGACTGTGTGTGCTAAGTGCTCATACTAATCCTGAGCACCCAAAAAGGCAGTCACAGACACAAGTACACACTACAGAGTGGGCAGACGTTTTCCAAACTGCTTTCAAGGCAGTCATTTTAATGGGCTGACTTAAAACTATGGCTTACACTATAAAATCTTCATTTGCTTTCTTAATAACCTCTTAGTACAAAACTCTACTACATCAGAGCTCTTGAAAGCAACAGATTTAATATCTCTAAGTTAAGGTGGTCCTAATGAAGGCATGATTTCCCATAAGGTGATAAAGTACCTTTTACAAATGAGTTGCACACATCACTTTCAGCTGCACAATAAACAAGGGATTCCAATGACATTCTAAGGGACGACAAAACCTATTATATTGCAGATTACCATGTCATTCCCACCTATTCTACTCTATAATGTCGTGTCTTTTTTAACTTGACTCTCTATTCTGCAACCAGAGCCAGCCATAAATGTGCATCTTCCTCTTATTTGGATAAACTATAAGTTATTTTAGCTCCCTGTAACTTTTTTCTTTTTTTTTAACCAAAAAAAAGAGACTTAATTTATACTTTGCTTAGAGAGATGATGAAAAAAAGCAGCCTTATTACTAGTTCAAAAACTTTTTCCAGATTGAAGCAGATTGTTTCAACACCAACAGAAAATCTTTTATTTGAATTAAGCTTTAAGACCTCTGCTTGTGTAATGTCCGTAACAGAAGGGAATTAAAGACCTTGCCCTTTGAATGGAGTCTCAGCTTTTCTATATTTAAGTAGGATGAGTGGATTTATCCTTCAAAGCAGCACAATGTTTTAATGCAGTGGCTTCCCCTCAGCCTCGAAAACAACGATTTCTGTTGGAGTTGAAACTTTTTCTTGACTTTTGACTATGATTTTCTTCTTTTTGTACATTTTTGTCTGACATATTACCCATCTCCCTCCCTGACTTCTAAGTCTACCTTATTTGCATCTCATTTGCTCCTCCATTCCTTTTTCTTTCCACTCCTATGCCTTTCAAATTCCTCTTTTTCAATTCTTGTCAGCTTTGCTCTTTCACTTAAGTCGGGAATCATTCATTACTACAGAGAATTTTACTTCTGGTTTTGCACTCCAAATCAAACTTGCAATGCTTCAGTTACTGTCAGAAAAACAACACAACCCCCCCCCCACCACTTTTAGTACAGTCTAATAAGGACTCCCAAGTTGGTCACTTGTAGACACTTTTCTTGTCATTCTGGTCAAGCTGAAATAACTTTCCAAAGGTTGATGTAGACTCTTTCTACAGTAGCTTAATTTAACATTTTCTAACACCAAATGTTCTCTGAGTATGAATTCATTTGCTTAGTTGATTTAATCTTCATGGCTCAATTTATTTTTCAAACAGCACCTGGAAAGTTTTCATTTCTTAAGTTTTGAAGACATGATTTTGAAGTCCAGCTCCGGTAAAAGTAAAGTTCCAAATCTTCAGGACATCCCAAAACCCATAGCAATAGCATCAGCAGTATTATGAGGCTGCTCCAAAATATACAGAACTAGAATTTTATGCCTCCTCTCTGAACCTTCTCTTCTCACTAAGGAGCAAGACCAGCAACAACTCATACTTCTTTTGACAGGTCTCAGAAGAAACTAACCAGTTCTTCAGACAACAACCACCCATTTCTCACCACTCCTTCCTAAAAAAAAGTGGCCAAGTGGATGGAAATGTCTGCAAGCTACCAGCTGGACCACAGGAAATTTTGGCCATGATGCCTAGGGAACTAAATTTCCCACCAGTCTCACAGCTTGAACACAGAGGGGATGACTTGCGTTTCCTGCTCAGGTATCTGGTGTAATTGTTGGTCAGTTAACAGTGTATGGGAGACAATCTGCCCAGGAATAGACTGGAGTTGTGCCAGAAAGGTAAATAGATGAAGTCAAATAGGGAAAAAAAACCCCACCAAAAACTCCTAACAAAGAACAAGCTGGAAAGTGCTGCTGGAAGAAGAGAGCCCAAGGGGAGCTCTATTGACTTTCTAGGATACTCTGTTCAAGTCCCAGTAGAACCAAGTGCTACAGAGACCAGATTGGACAGTATTTTTTAATAGACCTGTGCTCGTTTGCTTGGCTGATTGATATGTCAGTTGAACAGTTAGAGTGGTTTGCTTGTCTTCCCTCCATCTGCCACACACACCCCCTCAATTGAATTTTAAAGGTTAGGCCAAAACACCACAGTCTGATAGAGGTGGACTTATACCAGCCTATATGTTTATGCAAAGTTGAGGAACATTCCAGAGTTTTCTAAACTTTAAGGTCTCCTATAGAACTTGCTGCTCACACCAGATCAAGTTGTATAAATGAGAAATGCTCACACAGCAATGCTTCCACGGTGTTCAGCTGCAAGAGGCTTTTTCAAAGCACTGTTTGTGCATTTTAGCCATGAAACTTCCAGCGATATCAGTAGGAGTCACACAGCTAAATCCCCAAGCTACGCTTTTGGAAGATGACTTGTATTTAAAGGAGGATTAGAAGAAAATATTTCTTACACCATTTTCCATGTAACATTATTAGTCTTAAATTTAGAGAAATGTGGAATCATTTGGGGGAAATACATGATTCACTGGGTATCAATTTTTCCATCCAATTAGGTTGGGCAGCTATGCTGAGTGTTTAACACATGTCCATGCTTCCCCCTCCCTTTCCACAGAGTGTATATATTAAACACAAGTTAAGACTTCTGGGTTTTCAACTTTGTTGATTTTACATGTCTTTTGGGATTTAAAGTACTATTTTGTTTAATTATTTTTCCTCTACTCATCCACAGTATTGAATGACAGTAATAATGAGCTCAGAATCACTGTATAAATCCCAGTAGGAATCATTCATAGTGTGCTAATAGGACATTATATTTGCATTACCAAGTTCAGTTCAAAGCACATTGTGTAAATTAGCTCTGAGGGTTGCTACCACAAACCTAAAACCAGAACATCAGGTCAATTAGCACAGCTCTAAAGCATATTAGTTTGGGTGAAAACATAAGGGGTATGATTAAAATTCTAGGAAATCCTCTCCCTTCTTGGGCTAAGTACCTCTCAGAAGAATTCTGGGTTTATTTCTGGGAGAAACCAGAAACCCTCAGCTCACAGGAGTGTGGTCTGATGCCAGTGATCCTGATACATGATAAGCAATACTGGTCTGTTCTAAGAGGGGGTAAAATTAACTTGCAGGAGGTGTGGAAATCCTCAGAACCCCACAGAGACACTTTATTCCCCATCCAAATTAAAAGAACAGGTGAGTATGAGAAAGGCTCAAAGGATCTAGGAATTTAACATAGCATATATTCTTTACACAAAACTATGACAGAAAAGCTATGTATTTTCTACCTCAGAGATAAATCAAGACTGTGATATATGCAGAATTAGGTAAAAAGGTTGGGGTTTTTTAAAGAGATACTGGAAAACAAATTTGTATGTTTAAGTACCTCTGTGAAATGTTTCCAGATTCACAAATGTTATCAGCTAAATAGTTGTAACTTCCTGGTGGATGAAGTGGTGAGAATGAAAGGATTTGCTTGTGTGAGACACTGGCCATGCTTTCAAGAGAAAACAGTACACAAATACATAACAGATTCCGCCCTACCTGCTATGCAAACTGAGGTGTGAAACAGAAAACAGGCTTTTAGTGAATTATAAATAGCTGGCAAGGACTTATGGATACTCAGCTGGGCAAAAAAATGCTTTATATGGAAGACAGTAACTCATCAAAGACCAGAGATCATATGTAAATTGAGAGAAAATTAATATATTGCCAGAATACAAACAAACAAAAGGCATATTCCAGAAAGTAAGCACTATAAGATGCTTACTATTGCATGAAAACTCAGCAGCAAAAACACATAAGCTAGAGTGCCCAGGCAAAATAAAAGCTATTTAGTATAATAAGTGCTTCTGAAACCAGGTAGTGTAACACAAATCAATAGACTGCTTATTGTATCTACTTATTTAGTAGCACAAGAAGGCTTAGATTAGCCTTAGAAGAATTAGATTACAAGCACAAATGAATTTGCAGAGGCAGGGAAGCAACATATTACTGCAAGATTCAGTAAGATCTACTGTGAAGAAAATTCTGTCTTTAAAAGATTGTTTAGCTGGATTTGAATTCTTTGTTGTTATTGTTGTTGTTGCTTTAAAATCAACTCATGAGTTATTTTCTTTCCTTATTTCAATTACAGCTGTTCACTTCAATTTGCTGTTATTTTCTATTGGATTCTTGATGGCTAAATGGTTCTTCCATCACATTTTATATCCATTAAAGAGACAGTGAAACTGCCAAATATTTTCTTCTAAGGGGTGGGGGGTGTGCATGTAAATATTCCTTCTCATTCTGCATTTCTGTATCCCCACAGAAACATCAATTACAAGTTCCTCTTTAATGTATACAGACACACAAATGTACAGGAAGTTTTGTCAGACGTTTCTTCAAGACACATCCACTCAGGGTCAGGGCAAGCACAGAGAGGGGAAAACATCTTTTCTCTGCATTCTCCATGTTTCATATGAGACTGTCAGTCTCCTATCACTTCCCTAACAAGTGGTGTAACTATTATTCTTAATTGTGCATTATTACAATTTTCAGCATTTTTAAAACTAAGCTACCCAAAGATAAAAGAGATGGCCAAAGGGGAACCATTTGAGTAGCAGCAATTAAATACACACTTTCTAAAAAGTTGAGAGGCAGAATTGCTTAATAATTATTCAATTCAAATTATCCCAGAGAACCTCAGGTTTTTTTTAATAGCTTCATTCTCCTTGGTCTTCCCCAGAAGATATTTAAACAGGGCACAACACTGCAATCAGCGTCAGGAAGCGAGCACTGCTTCAATAAAAGTGGGGCATGTCAGCAATGGAAAATGCAGCTGCCTAACCTTAATTTTGGGCATTACATCTTTGCTCAAGATATAGTCTTGTGGAAAGTTCTGTTTGATCAGCTATGTTTTTTTTAAAAGCATTAACATATCAATAAAAATCATAAATCTCTTTAGCAAGAGTTTTGAACACTTGTTCTCATACTATCTATAAGAGTTATTGGCCAGCTGAACTGGTCAAATAGACAAGAAGAGTTCAAGTACGGTCATTTCAGAAAACCTTGACACTTCTGCTTGAAGTTACCAACCATCTCTTTCCCTTGGGCTTCCTAATGATTTTCTTAAAATCCACTTCTCTATGATTTGAGGAGTTCTCCTCAAAACTTTTTCCATCCCGCCTTTACTTACTACTATAGTCATCCATTTTCTACTTGGAAACAGGGATTTCTCATTCATGAAGGTTCAGGACCCAGAGCACTCTAAGCAGAAGACACCCAAGGAGATGTTCTCCAGTTCAAAGCACCCTGGCAGGACTAGAGCCCTACAGAGAGTGAAGAGTGCCACCTTCTGACCCACTGCCCTGAGCTCCTGAGGCCTTCCGTCAGCCTCTGCAGTCAGTCAGGCATGTAAGGATTTACCCAGATTCAGAAAGCAGGACAGATCTGCCGAGCTTTCACCGTGCAAGGGGAGTAGAGAGGCAAGACAAATCAAAGGAGAACAGAAAGAAACCCTTACGGGTTTGTAATGGCTCTGACACCCTGACATAAAAATCACCTTGTAGCCTAGTAAGAATCACTTTTGATTAACCTTTTATCTCCCGGTCTCCTTAGCTAAAAAATTAGCAACAAAGGCATTAAATGCCATTGGATTTATTGTACTTGCTTTGTACCATTTTGAGACAATCCATTCTGAAAGGTGTTAGTGTCATCTGCTTTCTACCAGGGCATGGGAAATACAGCATAGATATAATTCGTCTCATTTATAACAAAAATGAATGTCATTATCCTACTTTGTCAATTACGTGGAGAATGATTGTTGTTTTGACCTAAACTGTCCAAGATATTGTTTCTGTAGTTTCAGTGCTTACCTACAGTACATCTTTTATTTACAGTGATTCCTACAAAAGGAATGCTACTCTCAAGTACATTTTTATGATGGACTTCAGTTTTCCCCGAGGGCTATTTCATCCTTAAAAACAACAGAAGAATGCAAAGATTCTTTGAAAAGAATAAAAATACACAGGCACCCTAATAGGCTATAAATTCCTTGCCACAAACTTCTGTTGGTTTTTTAAAGCTCTTAAATTATCTCTGGTGCTGTGGATTTGATAATCATGGCATTCCAGATGTGGAGGAAGGGACCAGATGGACAATCAAGAAAAAAAAAAAAAAAAGTCCTTCACTGTTCAAAAAAGTCTATTTCAGGAAGAAACTTCTTACAAAAAGCACAGAGGCAGCAATGTACATTGGCTACTGCAATGGGAATTCTAGCTGATGGGAACCACAACTATTACAGAGGAAGAAGCTTCAAAGTGAGAGCTTTCATGTCTGGACTGTATTTAAGGGCAAATCTTGGCCTCTTGTAAGTGTGCTTTGTCCACTACAACTGCCGAAATGGAGCAAGGATTCTCATTTTTGCCTAAAACAGTGAGCCTTTTAGACTGGCCAGGGCAGTTAATAAAAGATTCATTTGGTAATTATCTCCTGGCAAAAAAGAGAGCAGCTCTCAGGCTACTCAGGTTTCTGCCTAGAATTAGATAACCCCTACCCAGCAGTCTCCAGATGATGGCTGCATGTTACCTCCTCTATGAGGAAGTTCCTGTGCCAAAGCACTGCTTAGCATCCCACCTTTAAATGAGCATCATTCACTGTTGGATCCCAAAAACTAAGTGATGTTCTTCACAGAGACAGGAACTGTTTTTACCATTTCAGTCAGATGAACAGACCCAGAAAGACATGGGTAATGTGTCAGCATCAGCCAAGAGAATGAGGCGGAAATGGGAGCTGAATCCAGGCATCCAGCTGCTCAGTTTTTTGCTTCAAACTGCAGACTGCTTTAACAGACCCACAGCCTAAGTCTACTAAACACAAAACCAAAATGAAGGCTATTTCTGGTGTTTCATTTCTAAGAGCATTACTGAGGTGAAACCAAATCCCACAGTTCAGCTGTAAAAAAGGATATGCTGCATCCTGCCTATACATATTTTACGACAGGTGATGGGTCTGATTGTGTCACTTGAAGGACCAGAATGATTCAGAACCTCAGCAGGAATATCCTGAAGATCAGAAACAGTTAGTGTTGAGGGAGATTGCTTTCCAGCCTCCTGCATAGGAATAAGACCACCCCTCACCAAAGGAGATCTGAAATATGCCAATAGTTCATGGAGGACAGAGTACCCTAGGTAGCAGATTTGCCGACCAATTGTGATTGACAATGCCTACCCAAGGGGGTCCTCAATTCTCCTCAACATACCTTGCAGAGGTCAAAGCAAAAGTTAATTGGCTGGTAGGTACTACAGAAACAAACTCACTCCTCTCATACCCTCAGCAGGACTCTGCTTCTGACCTGCTTTTTTTCCTCATTTTTTACACACTTCCATTCACCTTTCTTCAAAAGACTGTTAACAAAGGTATTTCAACTATCTGCAGTCACAGCTTTAAGTATCTGAGCCAACTGTCTATATTCCTACAGTATCAGTGTAAGCATCCACCTTAACCCAGAAATCACACACACAACTTTTGCAGCTAAGGTGGGCTGGTAGGGAAGCCAGCCTCTGGGGAAGGAGGCATGTCAAGGCATAGCACAGCACAGGAATTGATGCAGAGACGGAGGTTAGGAAGTACGAGGATGCTTCATTTTGTATCTGACAGCCATTGGAAGAGAAGGGGGAAGACAGCAAAACAGAAATGGGAAGATCCCCTGGCATAAACCAAACCTCCCTGTCTGTTCTGCATGGATATCAAGGTCTCTGCGTCTTTGAAAGAATAGTCAATGTAAATAATTTTAGCAAAATCCTAGTTGAGCTGCATTACTTCATGTGCTTCCAGCTCAACCCTGCTATCCCCTCACAGAATCAAATGGCCAACACACAAAGGCCCATCTCAGTGTGAACAGCTGGCTTTAGTGCTGCATCAGCACAACTCATGGCAGACAAGTTATTTTCCATAGGGTATAATAGGGAACATCCAGTCCAAGCACAAGTCAAATGATATTTCAATTCAACACTTTAAATTTCTTCTCATTGCTATAATTTTTCACATTTTCCTTTGTAATTTTAATTGAAATTCTTTTGCCCCATGCAAAACATTCTACGATATTGTAGTGGAACCAACGAAAACATTAAAAGAGTGCCCTCAAAAAGCCCCTTGAAAAACTTATTTCTGTTCTGCTCAGGTTCAGTTAAGTTGAAATATTTATTGATTTAGCAGTGGAACAAAAAGAAAAATGGAACGTCTTTAAGAATCAATGCAACACAAACCACGAAAGGCAGGGAGCACCCACCTTAGCAGAAATGTCTTCACAAATGACATCTTAAAAATGACAAAAATCTTTCAAACCAAGTTGAAGATACAAGTTTCAAGCATTTCTATGCTCATAAGAGACAGAAAGACCCTACCTTCCAGAGAAAGCATGTGCACGCTTGGGGAAATGAAGAAAAAGGTCACTTATCCCATTACTCACCCTGACATTCATTTTTAGTAAGTTCAGTTACTAATTCTCTTGCTGACAGCATTCCACTTTTAGTCCTTTTTCCTGGTCATCTGATGAGACAAGCACCTCTCAGCACTTCCAGATCTAGGGAAGCAAAACTACAGTTCTAAGATCTCCCTTTAATTTCTTATTCTGAGCAATTAAACCTTTTTTTCAATAATAATAGATTTTGAGTTCAACAATCTCCCATAGCCTTCAATGAGGTTGCTAAAGCTCTGCTTCAAAATAGCCTCAAAACGTCAGCATAGTGCATAAAAATGACAATTAAAGGCAGAATCCTTTTTAAATTGTTGTCAGGAAGAAGGAACAAAACTCTAAACTTGTAAAGAAGCAAAATCTTTTCAATCCAGGACTTAAAAGGATTCTCATCTCTGCCAAGAAGGTTTTATCAGATTTGACACAGAGGACACCAGCAGAAATTACCAATGGGGTGAGGCTTTGCAGATTGAATCAAAGAGTTCAAATAGATAGTGCTCATAGTACTGCCACTGGGGGAGAAAAAAAAGCAGCAAAAATCTCTTTGCCTCAATCACAGCTCCTTTGTCCACCTGCATAAAACTCCCTGACAGAGTCGGGAAGCCTACTGCTTCAACTCCTGATGAGCATTCATGGTTCACAGTAGGTAACTGGCACAAGAAGACGTAAGAGAGAGAACGTAAGGGGTCAGAAGGTTGAACGCCTCCTAATGACAACTCGTATGGAAGGGGAAGTCAAATACAAAATGTAGTGGTTCTGAGGCTCAACTAGGATACACAGAACTGGCTCAAATGAGATCGAAAAGCTGTGGCAATAGTTGTCTTGTGCAATACCCTTCACACTACTCTCATACAAGTAATCGTAGATAAATATGTTTATAAATAAATTTTAAAAGCCAGAAGTCAACACTTTTTCACTGAATAATACTGTTCTCTGATGATCCTTAAAGATGTATGAGTCTCAGCAGCATTAATCTGGGGGTTTTTTGAAACAATGGTATTATTTTATTATTACCTTTACTTCTTAGAGGTTTTTTTAAATTAAGCAGTAAAACACAAAACATGAAGATAAAATGATGCTACTGCAGTTCAAATGCAAATAATTTTTGCTATTTAAGTGTTTTAGAAGCATCCAGAAAAAGCACAAAACAAAGAAAAAATTTCAGGTCAAGTGAGGATAACTTTATCCTTCTTGCTGATAAACAAGCCTTTGCACATATTGCCTCAGAATGCATTTTATCTCGTTAACACAAACAGCTTTGATATGGGAATTAGGGACAAAAATCATTGCTTGCTAATCTCTTGATTGTTTTCAATTGAGATAAACTAAAAGCTGTGATGGGCAGTTTCAAAACACTAGCAATTACTTGTAGGAAACATATTCACTTCCATGTCAAAATGTTCCTAAAGCTGCACTGAGGCAAGGAGTATTTGATGAAGCTTGTTAAGAGACCATGTTTTAAAGGAAAAAATGTTTTGGCATACAGACATGCACACAAGTAGTATCACAGTAATGACTCAAAAGCAAGGCTACTTCAAAGAAGCCAGATTATTCTTCAAGAAAATAAGTTTATCAATCAGATTTTCTCTTCCCAATCAAGTCACTCACTGTTCTGAACACTATTAACAGATCAATTTATCTCAGAAGAATAGGTATATCAATCTGATCAATTCCCTCACTGTCTGACAACTTTTCCCAGGAGCTAGCTATACTGTCAGAGCACCCCACATCCAGCAACATCACTGGAGGTCAGACCAGAAAAATGTGGATGTACACGAGTGGTACAACATCGAGGGCAGAGAAAAACTGAAATTGTTTTAAAGGACATTTTCTGGAGAAATGTAATCCAGATCATTGAAGCCAGAGAAAGTTTGTGAGCTTACCAGTAGCAAGCCTTAGGGGAAAACCAGAGCAGAAAGTATTTTGACAGAAAGAGAACCAGTTTGGTTGTGAGATGAGACCAAGCAGCATGAGCCAAACAGCCGATGGAGCAGAAGGAGAAAGAAAACTAAAGATAAGAATTACAAGTTTCATTTTTGTAGTCCCAGTTGTGACTGCAAATTATTATTAGGCCAGCACAGTGCTTTGAATCACAAGCATAATATTGCATACCAAGTGTTCTCCAGTCACACCATTTGGATATGAAACAGGGTCCATTTTAATGCTGCCCTTTAATATTGGCAAGAAAGTACTACACTTTTACAAAGAAAAAAACAGGTCCTGAGAGAGCGGAAGATGGAATATACTAAGGCAGCATATATATGAAGTCATTTTGTTATAAAACATTGGCTGCCTGGAAAACTGTACAACTGTATTTTTTAAATATAAAATCAAAGTCAGTAATAAAAGAAAATCAGACTTTCCAGTTCACTGTTTTAGAGCCCTCAGAATTCACTAGTCCTTATCAAGATACAAAATGTGAGCTCTTTCTTACTATGTTACAGAAAATCAATGAATGCTGTCTTGATCATTCACTCTATAAGAATTTAAGTCGAAAGTAAAACTGAACAAAACAACGAAACCCATCAATGTTAGCATGCAATACCTTAGAGCTAAGCAAAGACCTTCCTCCTGCAATTGAAATTAAACAATCTCTCTTTTATATTGGTGATCCTGTAGTGGGTTTGTGTGGCCAGGTTTTGGTAGTGGGGAGCTACAGGGGTGGCTTCTTTAAAACAAAAAAGCTGCTAGAAGCTTCTCCTGTATCTAACAGGGCCAGTGCCAATTCAGTCTAAAATGGACCCACAGCTGACCAAGGCTGAGCCAATTAGTGATGGAGGTAATGCCTCTGGGATTAATGTATTGGAGAAGGGGAAGAAGTTGCTGTGCAGACACAAAACTGCAGCAGAAGAAGGGAGTGAGAATGTGAGAACAACATCTCTGCAGACATCAAGGTCAGTGGAGAAGAAGGGGAGGAGGTGTCTCTGCCCCTGCAGCCATCGAAGTCCACAGTGGAGCAGAGATCCACCTGCAGCCTGGGGAGGATCCCACGCCAGAGTACATGGATGCCTGAAAGAGGCTGTGACTATGTGGGAAGCCCACGGGAAGTTCCTGGCAGGACCTGTGGACCCATGATGAGAGGAGCCCATGCCAGATCAGGTGTGCTGTCAGGACTTGTGACTCCATGGGGGATCTATGCTGAAACAGTTTGTTCCTGAAGGACTGTTTTTCCTGTGGATGAGACTCAAACTGGAGCAGTTTGTGGGGGACTATCTCCCATGGGAGGCACCCCAGAACTGTAGCAGTTAGAAGTGTGAGAAGCCCTCCCCCTAAGAGGAAGCAGCAGCAAAGACCACCTGTGCTGAACTGACTACAAGCTCCATTTCCCATCCCCCTGTGCCTCTGGGAGGGGAGAAGGTAGAAACTCAAGAAGGGAGGGATGAGGGGAGGTTTTTTAAGATTCAGTTTTTATTTCTCATTTCCCTCTTCTGTCTTGATTGTTAATAAATCAAACCATTTCTCCCCAAGCTGATTCTGTTTTTCCCATGACAATAATTGCTAAGTGCTCTCCCTGTGCTTATCTTGACTTATGAGCCCTTTGTTGTATTTCTCTCTCTCCTGTCCAGTTTAGGAGAAGTGACAGAATGACTTGGTGTGCACCTGGCACATAGCCAGGATTAAACCACCACATCCTCATACTAAAAAAGAACTGTCACAATTTATCGGTGTGCAAAGATGCTGGGGAGATTTTACCTACACGCTACTCTTCTTAGTTACTCGGTTCTTCTGAATCCTAATACTGGGTGAAGGAGATCCAATTAGTTTAAAATTCAAACTTATTTCTTTGTAATTATACAGGCCATAAAATCCATTGCTTTCAGGCACACTTTTACACAGGCACAAGTGAAGTGCCATCACTTCATCTTCTTTATAGTTCTTTTTCCTTAGTTACAGTTGTAGCATTGCTGGCCAAGATACAAAAGCTGAATTTTCACTGAATTCTAAGATAATTCTAATTTTTTTCTGCAATAGAGCTCTATAGCTCTCTAGTTATAACAATTATTATGCAAAACCCTCAACTCTGCATGGTTACCCAGCCTTAGAATTCATTACAGATTCATTAGAAACACAGTTGCTCCATCTTCTCTTTCACATACTTTGAAATTTAATAATTACCGTGAACTAGGGGATAATGCTGCAATATGAACCTTATACTCATCACAAAGCTTTTGTGCTGTTGCACAGGATTCTTTCATGCTTAATTTGTTATTAATCATCCTTTAGATTATAGTCACCGTTGTGGGGTTTTTTTCATAAACACTGAAAAAATTCCTTATTTGAAAAAACAGCCTGCATCATCTTTCAAGTAATTCCCACTCTACTCACACATTTTACCAAAAAAATTAAGAGACACAAGCAGAAATTAATTAGTCTTCACAGAGGCTGGAGTGTCAGACTACTTTTTTTTGTTGGTTTTTTTTAGTGGGACATGGAAAATTCAGAAGAGAGTAAGGCAACCAAGGGCTAGGGACAGAGGGTAGACTTCTTAAAAGGTGGCAACATCAGCAGCTGCCGTAGTTACTTCTCTCGGGTGCACAGATGCTGAGGTGAGGGAAACAACCAAAACACAGGACAGAATGAAATGCAGTACTGGAACGTCATGCCTTGTTTTACAGAGGTAAGAACTATGTACTAGCCTAAACAAACAAGAACCACCTCTAAGATACTTAAGCACAGAAGTAAACCGAGAGTACTTACGCACAGAAGTAAACTGTAAAAATGCAGAGACATGACAAAGGTGTCA
This sequence comes from Colius striatus, assembly GCF_028858725.1. NCBI lineage: Eukaryota > Metazoa > Chordata > Aves > Coliiformes > Coliidae > Colius > Colius striatus. Next base: position 68,158,026 of record NC_084760.1, on the reverse strand, counting down.
AAAGTTCTAATTTGGGTGTTTTGATGATATTTAAACCTGGAGAAGTTACAAATTTCACTGTTTTTTTAGTTTATTACTATTAACATTATCACACACAGCTACAGTTACATTTCAAAGGTAAATAAGGTGTGGTTCAAGCAAACGTTCATAGTAAAATTAGTGACTTGATACAGTCTTTAAAAACAGAGGGGATTTTAATAGGCAAAACTGACAGTGATGAACAACAAAGATGAAAAACAGATTCCTGCTGTGGACATAAATTCTGCTTAACTAATCACTGTAATCAAATGCTTAAAAAGTCTTCACACTAGAGCTACACACAGCAATTTCCCAGGAGATGAGCAGAGAAATTTCTGCTTAACATAAGGGAAACACCAAAAGGTTAAAAAAAATGTGTAACTATTCTCTACTTCACTGTCACCAGGGCAGGCAAACACAATGATAGGCTTCACCTACCACATAGTTTGAATCCCTACAACAGCTTCATTTGCTACAATCCTTTGTGTTTTTCCAGATAAATGAAGAAAATCTCACAAAAGGTACCAAAAACCATGATCACAGCAAACTGGAGAGGAATAAAAGCAACCATGGGCAAGTTCATTTAAGAATGCTGACAGTAACTCAAGCTTGGAGATGACATAATGAACTTCTGCAAAAGTTTGCAGCAAGGCTGTTTCCAAGCAATACAAATATGCTGAAGACTGAGGGCGGGGTGGGGGGGAAAGAAGAGGAAGGAAAACAGGATGATTCATTCAGCACCTTTTGTGTGAAAGAAGTGGCCTGCACTTGTCCACTGCAGGATAACTCAAAATGCATCTATGCCAAGCTGTGTGATGAGGAGAGAAAGTAAAAAAACCCTACCACTGCTGTCTAAAAGTGATAGAATTAGGGATGAAAATAAAGCATTCAAAAAGAAAATGAAGATATAGATACATACAAATACAGAGTTTCCTTTTTTACTTTCGTGGAAAACACAAAAGATTGCTTGATGCATGAACAATACATTATTTCCATACATGTTGCCGCAAAAAGTATCCTAAAAGTAGTTAACTCAGTAAGTTAGTGAAGCATGTTTTTGCATTAACAATGCAATTCTAATTTGCTCCTCCTCTGATTTCCCCGAAGAGATTTAATAAAGCAACTTCATCTGAAACATTCCACCTAGAAAAACAACTAAAAAGAGTACACTAAAACCAAAGTAAAATTGCTGTGCAGAGGCTGATCTGACCAGTAAACATAAAGAAAGAGAAGGCAATTGATACATCCATTTTAAAGGTACAGAAAAGCAGTCACCAGCAGTTTGGAAGTCATTTGATTGCCTGACTACTGGAACAGTAAAATATCTATTAGACATGAAACAAGCATTTCATTGAGGTCTCCCTGATCCTTTTTCACATTTAAAACTAGTAGCACAAGTCTTCAAGTTACAGATGGGAGGAAGAAGGCAAGGGAAAAAATTCAACTATGAATCCTTCTTCCATAAAACCTAACCTTAGACTTTAACAGGAAGCTTGAACTGTTTAGAAACAGTCTCCTACAGATCATGACAGCTTTTAAAAGATCATCTTGCACGTCCCGCTGTTTAGTTTCTAATGGAATTAACTGATAGCAATTGGTCATTCACCTTCTGAAGTCAACATCCTTCAATTATAACAGTATTGATATTTCCATCATATCACTCTTCAGTATTACAGTCCGAAATTCCACAAGGAAATAAGCAGTAGGGAAACAGCAAAGTTCAATAGAACCATAAGATCCACTTTGCCACAAATCTCATTTAAGTTATCAAAAATAGAAGAATTACACAGCTTGCCTCTTCTGGAACGCAATATAATAATTATGTGACAATTCGAATCACAGTATCACAGAATCATTACAGTTGGCAAAGAGCTTTAAGATTATCAGCTCCAACCAGTCACCTCCCACTGCCAAGCCCATCACTGAACTAAACCATGTTCCTCAGCACCTCATCTATGTGTCTTTTACATATTTCTAGGGATGGTGGCTCCACCACCGACCTGGGCAGTCTGTTCTAATGTTTAATAACCCTCTCAGTAAAAAAGTTCTGCCTAATGTCTAATTTAAACTTTCTTTGCTGCAACTTGAACCCACTTCCTTGTGTTCTGTCATTCATTGCTTGGGAGAAGAGACCAACCTCTACCTCACTACAACTCCTCTTCAAGTCTCCTCTCAGCCTCCTCCCAGTTCCCTGTCATTCCTCATCAGACCTGTGCTCCAGACCTTTCACCAGCTTCGTTGCCCATCTCTGGACATGCTCCAGCACCTCAGTGTCCTTCTTGTAGTGTGGGGCCCAAAACTGAACACAGTATCCAAGGTGCGGTCTCACCAATGCCAAGTACAGGGGAACAATCACTTCCTTGGCCCTGCTGGTCACACTGTTTCTGATACAAGCCAGGATGCCAGTGGTCTTTTTGGCCACCTGGGCATACTGCTGGCTCATGTTCAGTTGCTGTTGATCAATACTCCCAAGTCCTTTTCTGCTGCCTGAGGTTGTTGTGTCCCAAATGCAGGACCCAGCCCTTTGCCTTTTTGAACCTCATACAATTGGCCTCAGCCGATTGTTCCAGCCTGGCCAGGTCCCTCTGAAGAGCCTTCCTGCCCTCACAAAGATCTATGCGCCCGCCCAGCTTGGTGTCATCAGTAAACTGACTGATGGTGCATTCGATCCCTTCATCAAGGTTACTGATAAAGATGTTAAACAAAACAGGCCCCAACACTGAGCCCTGAGAAACACCACTGATGACCAACTGCCAACTGGACTTAACTCCATTCACTGCAACTCTCTGGACCCAGCCATCCAGACAGTTTTTCACCCATTACAGACTAGGTCCACCCAAGCCGTGGGCAGCCAGTTTCTCCAGGAAGATGCTGTGGAAGACCATGTCAAAGGCCTTACTGAAGTCCAGGAAAACCACATCCACAGCCTTTCCCTCATGCACTAAGAAGGTCATTTTGTCATAGAAGGATATTGGATAATAAAGGAAGAAGGAACAAAATACAATGCTAACAACTTTTTCAGACTTGGAAAGTCTCTGAAATATTAGTTGTCATCAACTTGAAAAGTGATGCTGTCATTATCCCAAATCTCCAAAGAACCCATTTCTTAATTACAAGAGCTGCCTGCTTGCCCAGAGGAACAAACAAGAAAGCATGAAGAGAAGGGATCGGTTCTGGAAGGGAGCCTCAAAGTCATTCCAACCAACACAGTGTTTTGAAATATTATTCAAGGGGATGGGAGTGAAACATAGAAATTAAAGGAATGAAAACTGAGGTTAAGATTTTCCACAGATCTCCTTATTCTTATTTTAAGTGACACAAGTACTCAGAAGCCTAACCTCCAAAGAGATACTAGAAGGGCCAAAATTGTTCAGTGTATATGACTTCAGCTTCCAAATAATACTGGACCTTTTGAAAGCCATGACCTGTTTTTTTCAGTCACTAAGGCATGCTTTTCTAAGACATCCCTAGTCAGAACAATCCTTTCTCCTCAGGATAAGAGATATGGTGATGGTGAAGACAAACTTCCATCTCTTCCCCCCATCTCTCTCTGCCTCCACCACTATAGTTAAGGTTTTTCTACCATGTAGTTTAACTGGTTTTATTGAAACTACAGTAACTTTAATTTCCAAGACAGGAAGAAACAAGCCTTGTGCAGCATAACCTGAGATCAAAGTCCTGTAGCTGATGTTAAAAGTGTCCTCCTTACAGGGGATATTTTTCTACCTTACTTATTCTATAATTTCTGCAGTAATTTGAAGACAGGACATCAGAGTAGTCACATAAAAAATACAATGCTATCTTAGCAAAAATGATAGCGCTGACTCACAGTTGTCAAGAATGGAATAGATACAAAAGTAATTTACCAGTCCTTTGTACTGTAAGTTATGATGATGTTTCAGTGGAGATTAATGGGCAAAGGTTGTACTTTTAAAACAAACTTCAAAAAAATATTTTCAATAAAAAGTTTTGGGGAATCTAACTTTTTGAAAATGTATTCTCTGTTATTACTTTTTGCTTCTAGTATTTGTTTGATGTTTAAAAAACATGTAATTGTTAAGCTGGAGGTAATTAAGGACTTATGAAACCTGTACCATTGAAACCCTGCTGAATGCCATCTATGCAAGTGATTTGACACAATGTGCTGTTAGGTCTTTCTAACCAAGAGGAGTTAGATCACAGCAAAATATAAAGGACTCTAACATTTTGATCTCTACTAAAATGTAATCTACGTCACAAGCTCTCCAAGGACAAAGGATATGTCATCTGGTAATCTATTGGTAGTCTAAGCCACTCAAAGTGCCTCCAAGTTCACTAACCTTCGAGTTCCACTATCAGGTAAAGCCTCCTGAGTCTAGTATCCCCGTTTCTGTAAGAACATCTATCTCAGATATCAGTCTGAGAGTTCCCCTGCTCATTAGGGAATAAAAAGAGATCACCAGGAAATATTATTGTCTACCATCTTGCTTAGAGACAAAGAGGACTATGCTCTCTTTCCTTCAGTAGCAGTCTGGATTGCCCAGCAAAGTGAAATCTGTCAGTCTCCATGCCTCCAGGTGGTAAGAGAAATTAAATACTGTGTATACTTTAAAGGACAATCAGCTTTGCTTGGGGGTTTGGAAAAAATACAAATATTTTTTAAATCACTTTGTCCTCTCTTCAAGAGAAGGCTGCAAGCCATGAACTCAAATGGAAAGAAACATTTCCCTGAAGGTCTGGGCTTGATACCTGAGCTCCAGAGTGACAGGAAGCTGGGGACTTATCTCTCTCTTAGCCTTTCTTACTGGCTATTTCTAAGTAGTTGCTGCAGATCTCCATCCATGGCCCTAATTGTCCCCAAGCACTGTAAAAAGGATGCCCATACACAAGACACTGAGCTGTACCACACACTGGAGGGTCTAGCATCTAGAAGCCAGTGATCTGTCTTGCAGTATCCAGTTCTTTCACATCAAGTCCTCAATAAGTTATCAAAGACCAGCAGCAAGCACCACAGTAGGCTGTCTGAGGGACACTAAGAGAGCATTTGCGTGGTGCACACTAAGGGCAAGGTCACAATGTAACAGCCTCTCTTGGCCTCAGACTCGGGTCTCAGAGAGGCTGAGAGACTAATTAATTTGAACATTAAAAAAACCCTGGAAGAATGATGCTACTCTGCCTGCAAAGCATTCATTCCTCTGTTAATTGAATTCAGACTCCTCCTCCCTTAGCATGTACCAGTATATCCCCCAGTAAGGTACAATGAACAGAGCACGGAAGTAGAAGTTGCTTTGCGGATTATATATATTGCTTCATCACATTGTTTCTATGTATCTGCAAGGCTGACAGAAAAGCTAAGGAATAATGTAAAACTTTAGAATTGAATAAGGCAAGCAGCTTTGCTTTTTGTTTCTCTCTGTTGCCCTCAACATGTCAGAATGCTGGGAAAGATACATGCCAACTCATCTGTGCAGGATTACAATTACCTACAACAAAAAAGGAATTAGGTACAGCGAGAAGGCTTAATTTCCTTTTGTATTGTCAAGAGATCCAGGCTTGCTTCAAATTAGGGCAAAATAAAACATTAGGAGCATCCTACCATGCCTCCTGCTCAAAACCAGGATCTGTCTAACTGAAGCACACTGAAGAACAAGTATCCCAGATACTGGGACACTAATACAGACATTGGGAACATACTACACTAAAAAAAATGCTAACAAGGACCATGGCTTGACAGTCTGGGGACCAGTCAGACACATACTCCACCAACACTAACGTGCTGAAGTGAACAGTACATGTACAATTGTATTCTGCTAATCACCCAAGACCACAGGCCCTGCATGGGAATGAAGAGATCAAAGATATAAATCCCACTGCATCACATACAGAACTAGAGTGCAAGCAAAACTACCATTTTGTTCTATGGAACAGTTTTCATCGTGGATTACAAATAAAGCAAAGTCTGCCTTTTAATTGGTCTTAATCCACGCTTCTACTTTTTAGTTAATCTTCAAAAGATGTGATTCTTTTTTGATAGAAATAATTAGAACAAGTTCATTCACAACCAAATAATGCTGTATGTCTGAATATATCCTGTATGTTCTGACAATACATGGCACAAGCACTATTTAAAGTTACAGCCTACCAGAGTTGTATATTTTATATTATTTTCTTCGTATTTATTTTATTAGAAAATAGTAAGCTAAGTTTCTACAGTGATTTTAATATATTTATACTTGGCTTAGCTTGAATGAAAGTGAATTCTTTTTAAAAAGCACAAAGAGAACACTGCAAAATAGTATTAATTCACTAAATACATTGCTTTCCATAGGAAAGGAAGGTAGGTTTCTCCAAAACTGTATTTTAAATTGCCTAAAGCAAGCACTGTCTCAAAGCAGCGAGTGGACACAATCAGTTCTGGTTCGAAAATTCTTCTGAGATTACACCCCAGCAGATCTGCATCTCCAAACACAGCTTTTACTTGCAGATTAGAAGACGGGAAACAAGGTTCTTATTACTTTAACTCAATCAGTTCCTCAGTGTTCAATAAACCAGTCACTAAACTGCATCAGTCAAGCTGAAACTGAAAATTATCTCAGCGCCTACAGGAGAGGCAGGAAAGACAAGGTGATGCCCAAAGTTCAGTTTTAAATGAAGCAGTATCCCAGGTGCTCGGAGTCCAAACTCTCCATCAGGTCAGTGGCTGTACGTTCCTGTTAAAATTTTAACTGGACACAGTTCCATTCTGTGCACCAGCAGCTGAATATGAAAAGCATATTTAACACATCATAGTAAGCTTAACTCTTCACCGATTCATAATAACATCAAACCCAATTTTAGATCATTTCTTTCCACCTTTGCTTCTAAATCCACCCCAATTTGTTTGTTGAGGGTGTGTAGCTGGTGGCTGGGATCAGCAGCCTGACATGGTGCACAGGGCACGGGCCTGGCGCACATCACCAGGACAGGCTGCACTTCCCTAGCCTCTTCATCCTCACCATCGCGCTTCTATCTTCTTGTGTCTTCTCCTAGACAGAGGATATGAACCACAGCTGCAATTCCCTCAACACACCTCAAAATAATGAGAGCTTACTGAAGGAACACTCTTCCTTTATCCTTCCCAAGGCCTCATGTCCTGATTACAACCCTCCACCCTTTCCAGTGTGAAGATTTATTTATTTTAATCACAAGCAAATAAGGCATGCCTACAGAGCACCAGTTCCTTTAGCTGCCACTTCCCCAGGGACATCTCCACTGTCAATATATTCAATTTTGTGTTAATAAACTATAATGAGTCAGCAGAAATCACTCCTATTCCAAGCATTACTCCCCCGAGGGTGCCAGCAGATGTTCAAAGGAGAGATCAATCGCAGGACACTGCCAATCATGTCAGTGTTATGTTAACCTCACTTGTCTGTTCAGCTTTAAGTGTCTACATTATAAAGAAGTGATAAAAGAAACACATCTTTTTGGTGAATATAGTTCACTCCTGCAGAGATAAAAATCTAGACAATCCCATTCACTCTTGCATGGAAAAACATACATAATATCACTTTATCACCTGAAATGATACAAAGCCACTGTCATCCGAAACTATTGCTCTCCTGTGTGCTACACAATATAGCACAATAAAGCTCAATGGGTTTTGTCCACATTCGTAGATCCATCAGTTCCTGGAGCAGAGAGTTGAAAGCTTCCTCCACAGAGCTCTGGTGCAGGCATGTATGAAATATTGCTTTCAGCTCTGGACACCTCATTACCAGAAAGATAACACGTTAGAGAGAGTTATTAAAGAGGCAACAAAAATAAGTGGAGATTGAAGACATTGATTACATCAAGACATTAAAAGTTAACTGCATTATAAGGAATAACCTTCTTGGGGACATAGTAACAGTATTTGAAGGATACCTACACCAATAAAGAAAATGAATTACTTAGGATGGCAAAAAACAGATACAATTAGTAATAACAAGATGAAATTAAGAAAGCTCTGAGTCTTGAGAAAAAAAAAAAAAAAGGTAACAGAAGGCAGGATTTGAGAAGTCTATTGCCTGGATGACTTAATAGGTCTTTTGTATCTCTGCCTCCTGTAACTCCATGATAATAATGACGGAGCGAAAGAAAGGACTCAAAGTATGAAATCCAATTAATTCTTTGCCAGTAGGCAAACCATTTTTATCAGATATTTTGGCTTAGCAATAAGCTTAAGCTTGGCATGATAGATCCTACCTGTCAGTTATTCATATGTAGCTTTTTGTAAAGTCTTTGGGGAAGCCAAGAGTATTTTTATACTTTCATTAAAACACAGACTACATCCATCACAGGAGGAAGTCATATTAAAAAGATCTGTGGCACCTTCAGACTAATCTGTGCATCTGACCTGTGCCATATTTAGTATTATCTAATCTGTTTTGTGCATCTAACAGACTGCAAACCCTTTGGGGTAGAAATCCCATCCTCCTCTTTCCTCAGTACCAAGTGTGTTGACAGCGCTCAACAAACAATAGTCGGTTCCAAGGAAAGGAAGGAGTCTATGCTAGCACACACTGTGCAGTGTTATTTTCAAAGGGTGAACTCTTACATTAGTAATGGAGCTGGGAGTCTTAACATACATTCCAGTAGAAGAACAACTCCTACTTCTCTCAGGAATAAAAAGAACTTTACAAGCCCAGAAAATGCCTCTGAATACTGAAAAAAAAAATAATTTGGATAGGTATGGAAACTGGCAAGAAGTTGTGACAAAGAGAATACAAATGATTTAGAAAAGGCAGAAAATAAATTAAATATTGAGACTATAATATAGCACTTGTGAGGAAGAATCCTCTTTAAAGATACGTACAGACAATTTGTATGCATCATGACACCATCTTTAAAAGCAGTCTGGCAATCACTTCTCAAACAACAATTCATCCCCAGTAGAACATTTAAAGCAACTTATCAACCTACTTCTCTATTTCCCAAGCAAATATTTCATCCAGAGCCCACAGTATTTATTGACACTACTTTGGCTCATGCCCCATTCTTGTAGAAGCAGGTCCCATCTGAAGAGCCAACAAGTCTGCTCTCCACTTTAGTATCTGCCAAAATTAATTTTTGAAAGAGCATATAGGGACATACATAGTTCTATATTGATAAGTTGCCCTTTAAGGTGTTCTGAATTAAAACTTAACAAGCCACAGACTATTTATAAGATCAGTGGGAGCAAGTTATTGCTGGCAGCCTGCATAGCATACCTGGATACTCTTCTGACAAACAACTCCTCTTAATATTTAAAATTTGGTATGTCATCCACATATTAACATATTACACACTCCTCATGGTTATAAACTCGGGCTTGGAATCACATACCACTAACAACTCTACTCTCCATCATCCTGAATGTTTCATTTTGGCAAGACATGGCTGCCTGTGCTGCTCTTGTATGAACTTTCTTCTGAGAAGCAATGCTAGTGTCAAATGAAATACTGATGGTCAAAGAAGGGGACAGGTTTTACAGAGATGCTTTGTTTTTTAAATGATCCTAGTTAAGCATATAAAGCATCTGTTATGTACTGCCCCTTGTAAGCAAAACTGATACTCAGGAAAGTAATTTACATTAAACTAGTACAGTGAGTGAGATGAACACTCCTACCTCATTTGCCACAGCCTTCAAATGCTGTGCTGTGTGCATTTACAGAGTTGCTAACTTCAAAAACATTTGCACTGTAGCTTCTCTTTCCAAGGATAATATTAGCTACAAGAATTTAAAATACATATTCAGGATATTGCATTTCTCTGGCTCAGTTCTGTAATCCTTAATAGTCGATCAAATGAATCCCAGATTTTGATGGAAAATGTGGGAGGTTTTTTGTTCACAGAAATGTATTTTTCGTGTCAAATTTTCAATTACTATGAGAACCACAGTTTTTAAATGTTGCAAGACTTTATTAAAATTTTTAAAAACACCATTTTTTACTCATTTTTCATTAAACAATTACTCAAGATGTTTTTTGAAACTGTCTATAAAAACACTGAAATCAATATATAGAAAATGAGATGTAAATCCTTTTTATAATCACTTATGTCAGTAAATGGCCTAAATTCTAGTCCAAGTCAATGGGACTTCAGCACTGGGGATAATTTACCCCACCAGACAAGTCAAGAGAAGGGAGACTTAAGACACACAACAGTGTCTCAAGCTAGCTTGCTGCCAGCTTCACTGCCTCAGCTATCAAGTAGCACTTGCACACACTTCTTTTTGGAGGTCCTAAAAGTCAGGGACAAAATAATCCACAATGACAGATAGATTTTGTAATGCTGGTGAGAAACAAGTCCTAAATGAAGAAGGATAGGGGTATTTTTGTCATCAAGGGATTTTAAGTATTTTTAATAGTATTTGTCCAATATTAGCTAGAAATTCCATCTAAAGTGGTTAAACGGATGACAGAAAAATTAGAAACCCAGATGAACAGCTTCTAACTTTATATTCAGTTTTGTCAAACCTCATTGAACCTTTCACATTGCCCTGCAACTTAGACGTGTGTGGTAACAACCACCCAGAAAACTACAGATTAGATAATATCCTAAATAATTTCAACTAAAAAGGAAATTAAGAGCCACCCTGCCAACATGATTTTAAATATTTACCTACACTGCTGTTATCTTGGAGGTAACTTCTTTAAATGTCTTTTTAGGGTGCCTTAAATATATGTCAATTACACTGAAACAAAAAATTTTACCATCTGCTATCATACGACAAGGCCATAACTGCAAAAAATCTCAACTAACAAATCCAAGACTGGGATTGCATTGGAAAGCCTATCCTTGCAAGATTCTCAAAGCAATTTTTTTTTCTTTAGAGATCAGTTAAAGACCCAAAGAGGATCACTGGTGTCTAAATCAGTTGAATAACAAGGGAAAGAAGGGACAAAAAATACAGGAAAGGAAGATAGATGAAGGAAAGAGAAGTAGCAGCAATTGCATATGGTGTTAGATAATATAGACAATATACAACTAAGAAGTTTTCCTTGCAAAAGCCAATATTCTCCTGCTGTTTTTAATTCAAAACCTTTCAGAATTAAATAAGGAAACTGAATATTGCTTGGGAGCCTCTGGTTTGCAGAGTTCAGTGAATGACAGAGTTCAGAGGGGGGTGATCAATGGCACAGAATCGAGTTGGAGGCCTGTGGCCAGTGGAGTTCCACAGGGATGGGTTCTGGGGCCAGTCTTGTTCAACATCTTCATGAGTGACCTGGATGAGGGGACAGAGTGTACCCTCAGCAAGTTGGCTGATGACACCAAACTGGGAGGACTGGCTGATTCCCCAGAAGGCTGTGCTGCCATTCAGCAGGATCTTGACCAGCTTGAGAGTTGGGCAGAGAGGAACCTCATGAGATTCAACAAGGGCAAGTGTAAAGTCCTGCAGCTGGAAAGGAACAAGCCCATGCACCAGTACAGACTGGGGGTCGAACTGCTGTCCTGCAGTCCTGTGTCCAGTTCTGGGCTCCCCAGCTCAAGAGGGACAGAGAAATTCTGGAAAGAGTCCAGCACAGGGCCACCAAGATGATCAGGGGACTGGAACACCTTTCATATGAGGAAAGGCTGCAGGAACTGGGGCTGTTTAGTCTGGAGAAGAGGAGACTGAGGGGAGATCTCATTAATATTTACAAATATCTAAAGGGTGGGTGTCAGGAGGTTGGGGCATCTCTTTTTTCTATAGTAGCTAGCAACAGGACAAGGGGTAATGGTATGATGCTGGAACACAAAATGTTCCATTTAAATGTAAGAAAAAACTATTTTACTGTGAGGGTGATGGAGCTCTGGCACAGGCTGCTCAGAGGGGTTGTGGAGTCTCCTTCCTTGGAGGTCTTCAAGACTCGCCTGGACATATTCCTATGCGACCTGATGTAGGTGAACCTGCTTCTGCAAGGGAGTTGGACTAGATGATCTCTGGAGGTCCCTTCCAATCACTACCATTCTATGATTCTATGAACAGCCTTGTACCCACTGCATTGGAACAGTCTGAAAATCAACCTGCAACAGCTGTATTTGCCATGAACTCATTTTTACCAAGAGGAAACCTAAATCAAAACCTGTTTGTGTTAAAAGAGTGCAGTGACTAGCAGCATGGAAAACAGAGATGCTATCTTTCTTGCTGTGAGTATCACAGAATGGTATGGGTTAGAAGGGACCTTTAGAGGTCATCTAGTCCCACCCCCCTGCAGAAGCAGTGTCACCTAGATCAGGTCGCAGAGGAACGCGTCCAAGGTGGGTCTTGAAGACCTCCAAGGAAGGAGACTGCACACCCTCCCTGGGCAGCCTGTGCCAGGGCTCCATCACCTGAACAGTAAAATAGTTTTTTCTTATGTTTAAATACACATGTGTAATTGAGGGTTGATTGTTTTTTTCCCCCCCTAAACTGGTCTTCACAATTCTCTTTCAGTTTTGTACACTGCACAATATTCAAAACTGAGATACAGAAGGACAAATCCTGGTTTCTATGATCCTAGCAGGAATCTTGCTGCTTGTCACAGATACCTAAGCATAACTACTGAGTTAGAAACAGTCAAATCTGTAGAATTAGGTGTGGAAAAAACAAAACAAACCAGTTTTGCATGTTATTGTTGCATCAATAATTGCACTCAACAGATAAAACTTCATGCATGTATACAAGCAGGAATGTGGATGTACACTTTCCAGCAGCCACACATAACATGAATTTGGCTTCATACATGTATGCATGCACACACATCAGACAAGTACACTTATACCCACCTTTTAAGGACCACCACCTAAATTAATTTCTTTTGACCTAGAAAATCTTTCTTCATGGAAGGCAAAGATGTATCGCAGCATACACAGACCAAATCGTACTGAGCAAAACAGAGTTGTACTGAAAACACAACATAGGAAAAAAAGGCTTGATGAGAAGTCCTAAATATATTTAATTAACTCATGACACATCACACAAACTCATGGGAAGAGAAATTACTGACTCCAAGGCTTTGAGTTCAAAAAACCCCCACATATTTCCAGGATAGCTGGGTAAGGATGACAACTTTCAAGAGCTATTCTCATTCCTTCCTTAGTTGTCATTTTAACTGTGCATAAAAAGGGCTGAAAAAACTGTGTTTATTAAAACTGTCTGTATTTCAACACATACCAGGAGTTCTTCTCCAAAGAAAGACAAGAAGTCCAGAGAGCAATGCAATACAAACTGGAGGTCCAATGGTACATTTTCCCATCCTCTATACAATAAAACCAGTAAAGTGAATGAATTTAAAAAAAAGGGAAAAAAATCCTTATGTCAGTATGGTAAACTATGAAATTCACGTTTTCCTCTTAATGCAAAACAAATAGCTAAAGACCTGTACTGAAAGAAAAATGGCTACATGTCTCTACATAACAAATTATATTCTGAAACAGTAATTCACCTGCAACAGTTGTATTGATTCTCACAGATAATAACATCTCCCCCTAAAACATATTTCACATTGTCTTCACTCCATTGATCAGGAGTGCTTTATAAATGCTTCGATCAGTCTGTTAAGGCTTTTAGCTACACATGTGCATCCTGTGATTTTGTGGAGCTCCAAAAACACACAGGTATGGCATGCCAAGAGAAAAGAAACCACGTTTTTTGTTACAGGCTGTTTCCTTCTACACATCCATTATGTTGCTAAGAACATGTTGCACTAGATTTACTGCAAGAATCAGCTGTTTGTGTCTTCTACAAGAGACTAACTTGTAGCGAAAAAGCAGGTTTTTCCCAAGACATAGTTTATATGTTTGGCAAATGACTAGTATTTTTTGGTTCCCTGTTGACACAGATCCAGACATTTTTTTCATCCTAGCACACTGTCACTGAGTTCTAGTTCAGACTGATAGACAATAAACTCTCATTACCATAAGGAAATCCGACATTGTATCAGCATGGTACGCTGCATGGACACATCCAGATACAAGATGAAAAATAACACTCCTGAAGAAAGGAATTGCACTTATAGCACAGATTCTAGAATCAAAAGTTTTTATTAAGGTAAGCAGTTGAGAGACAGACACTTGAGAGCTGTTAGAATAATTAATAATCTACATCCTCTTAGTGGGCTACAAAGACGTTAAATCTGATGCTAAAGTCAGTGTGCAAACACACTACAACATCATTAGTACATACAGTTACAGCATCCCCCCAATCCCTTTTCACTATTCCAACAAATCTAAATCCTGACTTGGAACAAGCTAAAAAGGTAATTCAAGTATCGTGTTTATAATGCAGTGCTGGCTCTTACTGTGCACTTCCTGTCAAGGTATAAAATACCACAACAGGTTGACTTGTAGCTGTAGGAACGTGGACAGCGACCAACAACTAATTTTATCTATACTGCCAACAACTCAGAAATCTGCTGTGAGCAGATCCACCTTGAAGATTGAAATCAAGCCATAGAAAGGCCTGACTTTTATTAGCAATTACTCGAAGTACTTGGCTGTCCTTCTGAAACTAAGCACAGTTGTTACACACCAAATAAACTCTCTTAATGAGCTCAAATCCCACAAGCAACAAAGAAAAATGGTGCTTCCACCTCTGTCAGTAAATATTATCATGGACAGAAGGTTAATTTTATGCAGACAGTGGCTACACAGAAACAAATCTACACCAGTGTCAATGCACCCACTTGTTTCCTCCTTGTTGAGACATTTCAAGGGATTCGTCCTCTATGAAAACACAGTTGATGAAGCTCAATGCCCCATTACTACAGAGGTATTTTAAAACCTGGCTTCATTACATGTCCAGCACTAATCAAGGATAATAATTCAGTTTTAAGGCACCATTCTGATATTTTGAAGTTAGGTCAGACAATTTCCAGACTTATCTGGTTACTGGCTCAAGAAACATTAATCCTCTCAAAGTGTCTGTTTACAAGTGAGAAGGTAGATCCATCCATCTCAGGAAATCTGGTACAAAGAGGGGCTGGAGGCTCAGCATAAGCTCTCCACTACCTACACCACCACCTCATTCTGTGAAGAAATCGGTATTCAAGACCACTCTGAATCAAGCCACATATGGACGTGTACAAGGATACCCCCATTTCCCAGACCACTGTATTTACTACCCATTTTGCAGCCTTTGTTTTAATCAGAAGTCTCAGCAAAACATAGGGAAGCTCCAACAAATGAAGAAAACTTACAGTTTCTACAAAAAGTTTTCTCACCAGTTCTACCTATTACAGAGTCTTTACCATGTACTCTTACATTCAGCATTGAAAAGAAAAAATGCCTCACATTTCTTGGTACTCTGTTTTGAACAGGTATACAGGAAGTATAGAATATTGTTATTTCACCTCACAGCAACAGAAGCAGCATAAAATAAACGTGTGGCCTGCTTCCTCTGTGCTCCTATGATAATCTTAAGTCTATTATTAGTCGGATTGACAAGCTTCAGCTCAGTTTAGCAAGAGACATGAAGCCTGTAGCACACCTGTTTGTGACACTTTTGCATCTAATTAAGTAAATAGGTTGTTCCCTCTTTTGGAATTAACTTTTCACCTGTAAGTGCACCTTGAACAATATTTTGGGTTTGTGAGGCATCCTCCTCTATGTGAAACAGCTCTAGCTCTTCCATACTGCACTATTGCTTTAAAAATTTACCATCAGGAAAGGTGCTAACAAAATATCCTAATTTAAACGGTTCTTTTTTCCCCTTGTTAAATCCTCAAGTGTTTTGAGCACAGCGCCGGGGTATAATAGAATGTGAATAAGTAATGACAGATAAAGAAGTGGATTTAAATAAAATATCCCCTATTACCATTTTTAATTCTTATCTATTGTTACGACGACAGCCATCTGGAATATTACAGCAAGGTGCTCATTCAACCCAGACAGAAAAAAACGCAAATCAAACCCCAGAACAATGACCTTAAATCAGGATTTAAGAGGACGCCTTGCTACCAAGAAACACTGCAGCCGTGCCGCTGTATCTCGCTGCAAGCCTGCACGTTGCCAGATGCGAGGCCGGCGACCCGAGGCCGGGGCAGGGCTCGGTGGGCCGCTGCCGGTGCTGCTGCCGGTGCCCGGGTAGAGGCGCTGCGGTGCGGCCGCGGCCCCGGCCCCGGCCCCGGCCCCGTCCCGTCCCTCCGCCGGGGCAATGCCGCCCCCTCGCGCTGCCGGCGCAGCACAGGCGCTCCGGGCACAGCACCGCAGCGAGCAGGCGCCGGGCTCCGAAAGGAGAGCGTCCCTGTAATTGCACATTAATTACAGCCTTTCACCAAGGTCAAAACGAACGTTTGGAGGCAGCGTTAAGTGGCGTGATGTGGCAAACACATAATGTGGCAAACACATAATGTGGCAAACACATAATGTGAAAAAGCTCTTCCTTTTTTTTTTTTAATGTAAATTTTGACATTTGCTGCCTTAGTGAGTACACAGCTTGCCTCTCGCAGTGTAAGACCCCACAGTAAGGCATCTCTCTCGTGTACAAAAATAGGGACTATTTAACTCACACACCAAACAAATTTCAGTGAATGTGAGGCTTTTCTCTAAATTAAATCATTCTTGAAGATACTTTGCATTGAAATTAATTAATTCCCAAATGAGACTGGCCAATAACGTTATGCTACCTGTAATTATATTTATGTGATATTTGTAAGAATATAAAACTTTTAAATGGATCCAATTCACAAGTAATGGAAACAGCAGTGCAGAGTGGCTGTTGAGTGCAAGCAATAAATCATATAAATTGCATAATTATAACTTCCCATGGCTCCAGAGAC
Organism: Colius striatus; assembly: GCF_028858725.1. Lineage (NCBI taxonomy): Eukaryota > Metazoa > Chordata > Aves > Coliiformes > Coliidae > Colius > Colius striatus. Next base: position 68,141,287 of record NC_084760.1, on the reverse strand, counting down.
AGTTTCAATGAATGATAAAGCAGGATGAATTTTATAACCCCTAAAAGGAGAATGCTCTAGCAGGGTAGTCAGGACACAGACGCAATAAGCTGGCTAGATGAGAGGAGAGCAGTGGATGTCATCTATTCTGACTTCAGCAAGGCTTTTGACACTGTCTCCCATAACATTCTCATCAGAAGGCTCAGGCAGCATGGATTGGATGAGTGGACGGCAAGGTGGATCGAGACCTGACTGAATGACAAAACTCAGAGTGTGGTGATCAACAATGTCAAGCTGGATGCCTGTGGCCAGTGGGGTTCTTCAGGAATCAGTTCTGGGGCCAGTCTTATTCAACATCTTCATCAATGACCTGGATGAGGGGACAGAGCCTGTTCACTGATGACATCAAAATTGGAAGGACTGGCTGATTCCCCAGAAGGCTGTGCTGCCATTCAGCAGGATCTCAACCGCCTTGGGAGTTGGGTAGAGAGGAACCTCATGAGCTTCAACAAGGACAAATGTAGAGTCCTGCAGCTGGGAAGGAACAACCATGCATGGGCACAGGCTGGAGATTGTCCTGCTGGGGAGCAGCTCTGCAGAGAGAGACCTGGCAGCCCTAGTTAATAATAAACTGAACATGAGCCAGCAACGTGTCCTTGTGGCCAAGAAGGCCAATGGCATCCTGGGATGCATCAAGAAGAGTGTGGCCAGCAGGTCAAGGGAGGTTCTGCTCCCCCTCTACTCTGCCCTGGTGAGGCCTCATCTGGAGTCCTGTGTCCAGTTCTGGGGTCCCCAGCTCAAGAGGGACAGAGAACTTCTGGAGAGAATCCAGCGCAGGGCCACCAAGATGATCAGGGGACTGGAACATCTTTCATATGAGGAAAGGGTGCAGGATTGAATGCTGTTCAGCCCGGAGAAGAGACAACTGAGGGGGGATGTCATTAATACTTACAAGTATTTAAAGGTGCATGTTAAGAGGATGAAGTAACACTTTTTTTTTTATGTAGTCCAGTGACAGGACAAGGGGTAATGGACATAAACTGAAACACAAAAAGTTCCACTTAAGGAAAAACTCATTTACTGTTCAGGTGATGGAGCCCTGGCACAGGCTGCCCAGGGAGGGTGTGGAATCTCCTTCTCTGGAGGTTTTCAAAACCAACTTGGACATGTTCCTGTGTGACCTGATCTAGGCAAACCTGCTTGAGCATGGGATTGGACTAGATCTTCAGAGGTCCCATCCAATCCCTACCACTCTGTGATTCTTTAACACAGACCCTTCTCCAGAGCTTGTTTCACTAGCGAGGACTCACTACCCCTCCCCCAGCCTCTGCTGCACACTGAGATAACACCCTAAACATTGGGCCATGATCTCCTACCTCTTCTTTAAGGGGAAAAAAAAACACCAAAAATGAATTCACCTGATTCTGGAGGTTTGCAAGAGGAGAAGACTTAAGTTTTGCTTCTGGCTGAAAGAAAGATTTAATGCATTACTATATCAAGAGCCTCTTCCAATGTATAATACCTTCTTTTCAAACATATTCTCAGTGTTAGTGCCTCCTCCCTGACCCATCTAAATTCTTCTACTAAACCTTTTTTTTCCCCTTCCTTCAATTTTCCAGTTCATTATACAAAATGAAAAATAAATTATTTGTAGTATCCAAATCACAGCTGCCGCCTCAGGACAGCAGGGGAACAACCCCTTCCCTTTTTCTTCTTCCTTGCAGCTGATTTACTTACCATTCACAATGGAGCTGAGCCAGTACCATACTCTGTCAGGCAGAGAAGCGCCTTCTTAGTGCTCTCTGATAACACAGGCACAAACTAAGTGGCACAACAAGACCTGGCGTTAAGTCTTCTCGCAATACTTAGTTAAGCTGGCGTAGCTGATGATACAAGACTCCAGTGAATGCTACAACAGTTTAAGTTAATGTTACTTTCTGCTAGCAAATTGTTCCTGTTTTCCAACTAATTTACAGCCCACATACCTACTCTGCTGTTATAACTGTTTACAGTAAATCTGATTTGCCTGTGATTGGTGAAGCAATAACTCTCAGTAAAAGGGGCAGCAAGAACATATTTCAATCCAACACAATAAACGATGGCAGATTAAGCTCACTTTTTAAGAATGCCCTAACAAAACCTGTGGAGAGAATGTCTTTTCACAGAGGTGCTGTTGGCAAAGCTGGGAAGAGTTGTAGAGCTTGCTGTCACTCACAAAAAGCATGCCAAAATAACAATGATAATGTCTGAAGAAAGCAATCACCTACAGCAGGAATGGGAAACAAAATCAGTTTTGTCTGAGCTAGTGACCTTTGACTGGTAGACAGTCAGCTAACTTTTCCCACCTAATCTCTTATTACAGAGTTATTCCTGGACAGCAATTCTTCTATTACTATGCTTTTTATGTATTTTATAAAATTAAAAGCTCACGATACTCAGACTTCAACTATTCCCTGAAAAATATCAATGTCCTGAAGCAGAATTCTTCATTTTAGGTAGGTCATTTACAGAAACGTCTCTTTTTGCCTTCTTAAACTTCACAGCTAATGTAATTCCTGGGAATATCTTGAGTATATAAGTTTATAAATAGTTTTACTGTTCAGTAGCAAAACATCATGGGGGAAATAAAGACAGACAGAAATAATAATTTCAAAGCCAAGTCATCTTGGGCTTCCTGATGCTTAACACAGGAGAATTACTTCTCACCCATCACACTCTGTCTTGAGAGTTTAGTAGTTTATCACAGCACAACATGGTCCTTTTTCTAACTGGGAAAGAACAGATGGGAGACTGGAAAACACTGCTGAAGACAACACACATTTGTGATGTGTGATGGCACAACTAAACAAGGGTTACCCAGCCACATACCCTTTAAGCACAACATCGAACAGGGATAATAGGCAGAGTAAGAAAAACAGTAGGGTTTATAATAAGGAAACTGTACAACAATGCATGTCCATGTGAGAGCTGCACAGAGTGTTGTCTCTAGCTTGGTTACCATTAACAAGAGCAGATCACCTTGTTGGGAAGGGAAGAGCACTATTTGGCATGAAGGCACTTTAGCACACCATCCACCTGTTCTAGGTCAGGAAAAGGATCTGGGAGTATAGAGCACTAAAATAAACAGAGACAGTTCTCCTGCTCTGAGAACTTCAGATACTTTGCTGCTGGGAGGGGGAGAGTGAAATACTATGGGTTAATCCCTGCTGGTTTACATTGCACAAATATTGAAATACAGCCTCGGGATAGCAAGAAGAAGGTATGCACACAGAAGAAAGAAGCAGAAATAGCTTCTTATTTGGCTTGTTCTCTTCCACTAAACTTCTAGGTTGGAAAAATACTTGTTGGAAAATATTGACAATTTTCAGAGCAACTATCGAACTACCACATCCATAAATCATGCAAGTAGAATGAAGAATATGTCTCTGAGATTTGCTACACGTGGATTGAAACAAGGATTAAAAAGAAGTGGAAAGCTTGGAAAAATCGTGGAAAAATAAACCAACAGAAATAATTTGCAGAATAGAAAACTAAATTAACAGTAAAGCCTATCCATGCAACTTACTTTATCAACAACTGGCACCAGAAAAAAATGTTATAAATGAGAGAATAGTGTAAGAAATTAATCATAAATAGAATCATAGGGGTTGGAAGGGACTTTTAGAGATCATCTAGTCCAACCCCCCTGCCAAAGCAGGTCCACCTAGATCAGGTCGCATAGGAATATGTCCAGGCGGGTTTTGAAGACCTCCAAGGAAGGAGACTCCACACCCTCCCTGTGCAGCCTGTGCCAGGGCTCCCTCACCTGAACAGTGAAATAGTTTTTCCTTATGTTTAAATAGAACTTTTTGTGTTCCAGCTTCATCCCATTACCCCTTGTCCTGTTGCTAGATATCATAAAAATAGGGATGTCCCAACCTCCTGACACCCACCCTTTAGATATCTGTAAATATTAACAGGATCCCTCCCCAGTCTCCTCTTCTCTAGACTGAACAGCCCCAGTTCCCGCAGCCTTTCCTCGTATGAAAGATGTTCCAGTCCCCTGATCATCTTGGTGGCCCTGCACTAGACTCATTCCAGAAGGTCTCTGTCCCTCTTGAGCTGAGGAGCCCTGAACTGTACACAGTAAATTAAATGATATTATTTTGCACATACACAGAAATAAAAATACCACAGGAAATGCCAGAAGTTTGAACAGAGGTAAGGAAAGAAAAAAGATAAAGGAAAAATACATGTCAACTGGATTTAGAAAGATGAAGGCTTACAATGAAAGTAAACATATAAAGAAAATAGGAATAACAACTAAAGGGAAAAAAGGAAAACAGTTCAATACTTGGACTTTAGAGGTTAAAATTTCTTTTTTTTCTGACACAGAGAGCATGGTGTTTATCGGAGACAGAGAAGTCTTAAAACACATGCTTTACAGAAAGCTTAATGCTAGAAAGAGGGTATAAAATAAACAGGGGAACTCCAAAGATGATAGAATCCATGGGTTCAGAACTCTTAAAACTCCCGAAACCCAAGCAAATTTTGAAAGACCCAGAGTTTCTTACTACTACATATTTCTTTGAAAGGCATAAAAGGACACCTGGTACTCTGCCTAGGGAGATGCTACAGAAACAGAAAATATATTATAACACAGGAAAAGATCCTCGTGCCCTGGTGCTTTATCCTGCAAAACTGTGAACATGTCTTCTATATAGACCAGTGAATATTGGTTTTCAAGGTCAGGCAGACAGCTTGTAAAAGTTTCTACACTTTTAGGGTTTCCTGTGTTTCTCTGTAGTCTTCATTTCCCTAACCAATCTGCTCATATGCCACAAAGCTAAACCTCAGCAGGGGTCACCATGAGAGGCCAAATGCAAGCAGCATAAGAATGAGATAACACCCACATACCTCGCCTTGAGGAATTAAACAAGTCAGAGAAGATTTGGACATGGCAGCTTCTCTTAAGAATAAATCAGGTACAGAGAGCAGCCTTGGTGAATTGTGTGCTGCCCTGGAAAAGGTGTGAAACTGCTCCACATGATTAGGAGCTCAGATGAACAAAAATTCAATTAACTTTTGAATTGTAAGAAAAGAATTTCATATAGCATAAGTTGGATAAGAAAAACAAACCATTCAGAGACTGAAAAAAGTATTGGGAGCTAGTAAATTAAAAAGGAAAGAAAAGAGGGAGAAGGAAGAGAATCACGAGTTACTGCAGAACTCAGTGAATAGTAACATGAATAAAAATACTAATAACACTCTGCATTGGACTTCATTCATCTAAAAAGATACAAAAATAGGAATAGCTTCTCTAGTTATCATTATATTGACAAAACAACAATACCAGAATGCAAGTCTAACAGAGATTATTGCATTCATCAATTCACCAAATTGACCAATTCTTGGTCATCTGTAAATCACAGGCAGTAAGGCTTCTCTGAATTCATTCCAGTCATAACTAGGTACAAAAAAGCCAAACAGTTACTGGGAATTTACAACAATGTTTGCTGAACTCTGGCAAAAGCTAATTGCCCTGTCAGTTAAAAGGCGAGTGACTCACTTTTTAATCTGAAGTTGTCAAGCTTCAATTGCTTGTCATTGGAAGTGATCACTTCTGATTTTGTCTATCACCATACAGATCTTTCCACGATCAGGTTCTGGTCTCTGAGTAGACAGTTGCAGATGGACATCAAATGACCTCAGGCTTCTGTTCATTAAGCTGAGCAGAGGCACTAAGTACCTCGAGCCTTCTATGACTAGGCCTATCTCTCTACTCTTTCTCCCCTCAACTCTTTTTCTCCACAACTCATCTACAAATTCTCTTCAGTTTTTGAAAGTTCTGACTTCATTCCACCTTTGAGTGGAATATATGACATTCCAAACAATATTAAAGAGAGATATTTTTAAAATTACAGCTTAAAAACCACAAGGGTCTTTTTAAATATATAAATGAGAAACAATAGTTCAAATCACAATCTAAGATTTCTTTTTTTCTTCCAAATGCTGTCCAAACAAGTTCTCTAATCAGTTCAAATATGCTCACATTTCGCTCAAGACAAACTCTAGGCAATGGAGAATGTTCTTACCTACCAAAGGAACAAAAGTACAATACTGTCCCTGGCTGCCTGTGATGGCAGAACAAGAGGACTCGTTATCTGCAACTGGTTTTAAACAGCCTCACTGGCAAAAGCTGTTCAGATGTATGGGCTTTATTTTTCAATTTCCTCTGGTACTACAGACAGGTTGGAGGCAAAATCTTTTTGAATATTGGCCAACTCGCTCTTGAAGCATCTTCAGGCTATGACACAGATACACAAATCATGTGTTTTTGAGTTGGCCAACAACTGAGTCCTTGCAGAAACTGTTGAAAGCTCTGTTAAGCACCAGAAAGCTGCAAAATACACGTGTCCATCTCGAGATTTCTGTTATTTTTAAGTTTTCCCAAGACTGTAATTACACACACAAAAAAAACCTATGCAGAGATAAAAGAGCAAAGCTCACAAATATTCACATCTATGCCTTTGTAATGCCATCTTATGGGGCTAAAAAGGACAATACCATTTTTAATATTTCAGCCAGCAACTAAGCTCTATTTAGAGGAAATCTCTCCCACTGGAATAATATCCTCCCAGGTAAGAATGTGCCTGGCTACTTCATGAGCTAATGAACAATGGTGTGTTAAACCCGTACTCACAGAGCTTTTTTCACAGGTACCAAAAAGAAGGAACAAACTGCATACTGGGGTTTTAACAGTATTCTACTGGGACTTGTAAATTCTTATTTTGATCACTACATAAGAATTAACAAGAACATTTATGTATTCACAAGCCTGCATACTAGAAACCCGAAAATTTGAGAGCAACACATTTTATTCAGGTCATTCTTTTAACTGCAGAAATAAATGCAACAGGGGACTGTTGGAAATGCTATATTGCAAGTATTCTGACTTATGAAAAAAAAAGGTTTTTTTCTCCTAACTACACAGAAACACTGCCCTAAATTGAAAAATTGATGGTAAAAGTCAAAGGCCTGCCAGTTCACTGAACTAAAAGCAATTAGCTTTTAGCTTAAACACTACAAAATAGAATACCTGTTTCTTCTTTAACAGAAGGGGCCTACCAACTGCAAAATGAAGGATTTCCTAGTTAAAAGAATTTATGGTCAAATTCTGCTCTTCCTTATGTAGACAACACTTCCATCAAAGTAAGAGTTCCTGCATCAAAGCAGCATGGCTCAGAAAGGGATGCTGCAGCTTCCACAGCAAAATGCCAGAGGTAAAACTCTGAACTTTACTGAAACTGAAGGCAAAACTTTTACTGATATAAACAGATCAGACTTTCCACTTCAATGCTTGAGAGAGAATTTTGAAAATATGAAACATTCAAAATCATGAATAGAAGACATCTGCAATTCCTGCAGTCTTCTGCAGGATCTAACATTTTCCAAAAGACCACAGGAGATACCACTGGTACCTATTTGCTCTTCTCTGGCACAAAGCACAGACAATCTATCTCTGTACAACATTTTAGAAAATCAGGAACTGGGAAAAAAATAGTAGAGAAAACGTTGCTATGACTTCTGATCTAGATATAGGACGGTTTATCTGCACAAAAATACACATAGCTTCAGCCTGTCGTTTCCAGCTTGCATTATTAATTATATTTCAATGCACCTCACTAAATGAGACGTATAATCCAGCCAAAAATGTATAAAGGTTGTAGACCAAATTATGCCATGTGTCTTCCAGCAGATAATTCCAACAGGTAATGAACTGTTTAATCTTATGCAGCTTGGCAAACACCGTCTGTTTATCTTCACCCAAGCCTTCAACACGCACATCAAACCAAATGTATCTTCCCCTAATATGACTGAGTCTTCTTTTCAGTTAGCATCACTCAAAGTTTAATTGGACTCTGTCTACTACAATATTTTAGTACGAACAAATAAGCTAGGGTTTGAACACAACAATATAGTAGTTTTTTAAATATCCAGTTCGACATTTTTCTTACCTTTCTTACATTATCTCAGTCTACCAGTTGAAATCTTATAGGCAATCAGATACAAATTTACTAGGACCTGCTGCATATGCACCCCACATTCTGTGCAATTAGAGGCGGCAAGATCCCTGGTTTTATACTACAGTCTACTATCTACTATACTACCATCTACTCTGCTTAAAGTCTGTGGACCACACACCTCACAACATAATTTTAAATAGAAGCAGTTGTTACCTCTACTCCTCACACAAGAAAACTGTGGCACAAATCAACTGAAACATGAATAAACTCTCAGTTCCTGCTCCAATGAGAAGACAAACCAAATTGAAGGATACAAAGTTCCAGCTCCTGACTCCAGGCATCAGCAATTCCTTGGTTTCATGCCTTTTACTCCAGTTTGTATCCCCAAGGAGAGAGGAAGAAAATTACTGGATGAGAACTTTCAATTCCTGAGCAGGAGACACAAGGTACTTAACTCTGCTCTAAATAATAAGATTTCCATTGCCTCAGAGTAATCAGTTAAGACTTAAAGGAAATGTAGAAAAAGACAAAAAGCTTAGAGAAAAATCCAAGAATTGTAAATACATTTTCTCTGAGGAATCATAGTCAGGACAAATAATCTCTCCTTCTTCCATTTAAATTCTCTGTGTTTCCACTTCTGTATCTTGGTCAGAAGTGCAAATTAGAAGAGGTTTTCTATTGTAAAGCCTTATTTTAGGTTAATGTACGCAGCATTAAAATAATTTTGGGGACAAAACCCAGCTGTTCAAAAGAGGATTAAAATTTCAGGGTTTTTCTCATCAGATATTATATCTCTCCCATGTTTCAATAAATATTTTTCATCATTCCAGATTTCGTTATACTTCTGTATATCAGTGAGTATAAAGTCTGCAACATTCATGGAACCCTGTGGTGATTCAAGTAACAAACTATACAGTAGACAGTAATTTCATTCATTTTATGTATACAATTATTAAGCAAAAAGTCAGTCAAGGATGATAACATATCTATTTTAAAGCATTTTAATTACAGAAACCTTCACTTAGCTTGTATCCTTACTATTGGTATTTGTGAATAGCTCAAAGAAAACCTTAAACCACTAACTATAAGAAAGAACAAGGCAAAAAGATCTAACTACTCTGCATCTGACAATCAACAGGAACAAAACTTGAGTGGAAAAAAATCCTGTATTTCAATAGGGACTCTTGCATTTCAAATGGAATTGTATCCTAGGGGTTTCCTTTGCTTAGATGTTTGTATATTAGGCACTGTACATGAATGTCGCCAGTCAATATAGAAGATTAAAGATAATGTCTAAGAAAATTATGTGACTTTTCATTCAATCACTTACCAACAATGTAAGGAGGTACAATCTTTTTACAAATTGTATTATATATTTATGCAAGCAGAGCATTAGACTTGTACACTGTAACCTGAGAACACAGCCAAAATATTAGAATGAAAACTTTTGAGTGGAAATGTATTAATGTGCTAAAATTTGAATCAAAAAATCATACATTTGAAAAAATATCTGTAACTAAAAAGCTAAACAATATCTTCACACTCTATTTCTGCTGCTATATAATTCTGTTCTAGGACATCCAGGACATCAGTGACCCCAGATGACCCAAAACATTTTTTTTGTTTATAGCTATAAAAATTAAATAAAATCCAAAATTTTAACTAAATGTAAAATGCTGTACTATTTTTATCTTCAATCAGCAGAAAGTCTGACTCTTTGGAAGAATAACTGCCTGAGATTGGTTTCACTGAAGTGCTACTTCAAAAACAAACTGACACTACTCCTTAAATACCATATTCATCTCTATACTCATCCTCAAAAGAAAGCAAATGAGGCAAAGCATCCTTAAGAGCCCTTTGCACATTTTTGAGAAATGAAAATATCATGCCATGGTAACATATCTTGAACAATGTCCAAAAAATCAGGGAAACAAAGCAAAACCCTGCTGGTACAATACTGAGAATTAAAACTGAAATGAATAAAGAAACCTGTGAATTCTAGCCCACCTGTTTACTGACTTTTTCAATAAAACTTCAAAGTTTTAAGAGGCTAAACACTGTTTCCATACTTCCAACCTGTTAATCTTTCTGGATTAAGCTGTCAAATACATGCTGTAATCCCATCCAACGGGTCTTGACCAAATATATGCAGGCAGTATCTATATGAAATGGCAAAATGAGCAGAACTGCAAAACCAATTACCTGAATGTCTCAATTGCCTCACGTATGAGACAAGGAAACCAGCATTTATCTTTCTTTGAAAAGTAATTCAATCCTGTTTGTTAAGTTTAATACATTTGTCAGCAGTTTTCTTGGGCCTCTTCTGAGCACCCCACTGTCCTCAGACAGGCTTGACCTTTCTGCCTTACTCTGAGCCACTCCACTAAACATGACTATGTCTTTGTGCCACAACTGGAAATTTCTTAGTACAATATCTAGAAATGGCAGCTGTACACCATCAGTAAAAGGAGTTTCACAATGAAATAAGACAGAAAGTTCAGTAGCATGACAGTACTATCTGCTCAATCCCCAGAAGTGGCAAACCTTAAAGAACGTTTGTTGGTTTTCACCAAAGCTAGTGTCATGCTAGAGTAGTTACAACTGCACGCAGGAAGCTGTTCCATCTGTCTGATAAGCAGAAGACACTTGATTTTTTTCTTTTCTTCTTTAATCCTAGCTTTCTAGCATCTTGGCATTGCACTCCTGAAAGTAGCTATAGTCATTAAAAGAAAAAAAAAAAAAAAGTGAAAATTTCATCTGAGCCCAGTATTTCAGAAGATGCAGCTGCAGAATTAGAATCTAATGAAGAATGATTAAAATCGGTGGTATGCACTTTCAAATTTATTCCAAATTCACTCATCTGTGTTGTTTCATATTTATCCTGTTGCAACTCAATCAGCTGAAGCAGCTGAACTAAAAAGCAGAGTAATGAAGAGACCTAGAGCAGAGATGGCAAAATCAGGAATAATTTGATACTACAAGTTTAATCCACTGCATATATAGCTGGCAATAGCATTTCAGGTGTAAAGGAAAAAGTTGCCTGTGATACCATCAGAACTTTCTGCTTGCTAGTTTTTTTGTATGTACACCAGCATATTAAGGTATGTGTGTTCCATTACGGGGTTGAGGTTGCCCGTCTCTCATTCAAGCAAAAGGCTGTTCAGTAACACTTTTCACTGATGGATTGCACTTCCATGATTCCAGCAGAGCCACTTTGCATTCCTATGGCACTATGACTTAGGAAACTTTTTTATCTTTTCTGCTTATCCTAGTTGAAGATCATCATGTTCACTGAAGAGATCCAGCACAAAACTTAGATCAAGCTCTAATTCTTGCGCCTGGTATATCACCACCTCTTTAACTGCAAAATCAGCACTGGGTAAGTTCAGGAGTTATTATTCTGTGTGTAATTATGTAATACTGCTGTCTGCAAGAGTATTACACTTGCACATACAACCTTTCTATAAAGTTAATACCACCATTTATCAGAAGAGAGAGAGATGGAAGACTATAAACACAGAAATGACCTGATCAAAAGACCCCCATAGATACCAGTGGGCGTTGAACCAACCTGCTGTGTCACTCCAAGTTGCCTGAACACATATTTCGTACTTCCTACATTTCAGATATTTGCACCTAATTATTTAGAATGGCTAGATTAAATTTAATACCTCCATTCCATTAGAAAACCTAAACTTCTATTCTCCAAGTGAAAATCAGGAAGTATTTTACATGTTTAAATGAACACTACCATTGAAGACGACCTTTATAATCACCATTATAAAAAACACAATTAGAAGTGCCTCAAGACATATGGCAAACTTAATTATGCAAAAACAGCCTAGTTTTGAGTCTTTTCAATTCTGACAGAAATTGATGCAGAAAACCAATATTTAGTATGCATTTTAGTTATAGAAAACAGGAAACATCTAGCAGAAATTACTCTATGTTATAAAATTCTACAGTTAGTATTTATCAAAAAAGGTAATTCTGTAACACACAAAAAAGCCCTGAACTACTTACAGTTAAATATTATTTAAGAGATGATGTTAATAAAAAGTGGTTTTACTTATTTCATATAGAATTTGTAGAAGCATGACATGGAATGAAAACCATTAGTCTGAACTTCACCCTCAAAGCTTAGTAACAATTTGAAATGCAGTGACTACCATTACATAATTATAAGACTAAAAGATGTGTACAAGTATACTCCACCTGAAAGATCCCAAGAACTTTAAATTGACCAAAGAAAATGAAAATCATGCTTACAATCAATGAAATGCAAACAAGCAGGCAATTTGCATAACGGTAGAAGTCCAAGCAAAGGCAGAAATTCCAATTTTTCAAATGAAACAGCAGAAAGAATACTGATAAGCAGAGTGCAATCACTTATGCTGTGTCTGGACATGACAACACAAAAGGAGCTCTGCAAGGCTGAACTTCCTGAGGTTTTCTGAGGTTTTTTTTCCTATGTGGACCTGGCTTTTACATGCTGCCTGACAGAAGGCTGCTGAGTGTTGCTTTAGAGCATCAGTTGAATGTCAGCTTAGAATAAAGGATGCTACCAGCTGCAGTGCCAGTCCCATTCCTGTATCATCACTGACGCTTTTATACTTTCTGTGAAAGCTAAATAGAATGAACGCTAACTAAAACTGACAAGATCACTAAATAGAGATGACTATAAACATAAGCAGTAAGCTGTTCCATTTTACCACTCAAATGACAACAAGCATTTCGTATAGGTATGACACACAAAACATAATGACCTTGCACAAATTAGAACTGGACACACAATGAGACTCAGAACAGCTTCTTCCTCGTGGAAGCCCATCTGTTACACACTATGTGGTTCTCCTTTAATGATTTATTTAAATATAAGCAACTAGAAGGTTCAGCTTTTCAGTTTAGAATCAGATAATCACTCAGACACAGGATGAACTGTGGAAACAATATGGAAATTCCCTTTGGAGCAGAAAAACCAGCATCAAGGAAAAAAACTATAACAACAACCTGAAAAAAAAGATAAAAGCAAAACATGGAATTATTTTTATCATGTCGTAGGTAGATATTGACTTGGTATTTTTTGGAATAATCTTCATACATTTTCAAAAAAGTATTTAAAAAATCAGTTATGAAGAGAAACAGAGAAGATTTTGTAAAACAGCTGTTACTAAAAACTAATACTTAACATTAAAAAAAGAGAGAAAGGTTTCCCAGCAGGAAGCATATTGCACGTGCTTCTATCACAAGACTTTCAGTGTTGAATCTGACAGAATAAAAATTTGAAATAGAATGAAAATGCTTAGCAGTAAATGGTCATTAACAGTTCAGTAAATCACATTCGATACAATTGGATATGAAGCACAGAACCTGCTTCTCATAAATATTTCAGTATGCAATGTCAGTATTACTTTAAGCAGTAACACTAGTGGTTTCTGCTGTCCACTTGATATTAAGCTTTAGACTAATTAATTGCACCCTCCATAGTGACCAAATATGCATCTTTCTAAACAAAGACTGTAAAAAATGACTGGGAGTATTTCATTTATTTTTCACAGTACATTCTGAACACATTTTATTCCTAAGTAGCTAAGCCAAAATCTATGAGATACTCTGCGCAAGTGTGCAGGAGTATGTGCATAAAACAAGAGAAAGAAGAACAGAGTTTGAAAGAAAATTCAAGTTTCCTAAGAAATCCCTCTACCACATCCACTTCACTATTTAACTAATACATCTGTTCAGTTCCAGCAAACTTCACTCTGCAAGCAGGTTGGTAAGAGCTTTAGAACTTGCACAAGCAATTTCTAAGACAATAAAACTCAATTATGTCAATGAGAGTCGAGCAGCAGAAATTAAAGTATCAGCCTCCAAACAATAGTTCAAAAAAAAAAGGAGTTAAAAAGCTATTTTGATGCGCATGATAGCCTTTATTTTATATTTCCTCTAGAAATTAATTCGGCGTAGAAATTCCACTTAAGATGACTTGGCAAGCACAACCTAGCAATTAGATCACAAAATACAGTCCCCTCTAGTTCTGTGCATACATACATTATTTACCAGGAGATGCTTTCCCAAAAGTGTCATAGGGACAGAAAATGGCTGAGTGCAAGGAATTCAGCACACAAGGCAGGAGAATCTGCCCATTAGTATTGGTAATGAGGAAACCAAGACAAGAGGGTAGGTTTCATTTCCAGCCCTGGGTTACAAATGCCAGTCAACCCATGCCAGGATTTATAAGCGCAATCCAGTGGTTTGGCAGACAGGCAAGTAATTAAGCTTCACTTGTCTGGAAAACAGGTTTGGTTGTTTTGAGCTGCAAAGCAGTTCTCTTCTGTGCCATAACAGAACCTTCTGACTTTATAAGGCAGATGTGCTCACCAGTAAAGCACAAGATCTTTAGTGATTTTCCCAGAACCTTTGTCTCAGCCTACAGAAATACCTGCAGTCTAAAAGAATGTAAAGCTCGCACAGAGCATCATCTGATTTCAAATCTGTTTACTGCAAGTGATTTGCTCAGTTGTGATTGATGCTAAAGCAACCAGGAGACTTGGTTACACCACCAATTCAGATGAAATTACGTGACCTCTGTGTCCCCGGCTTTTCCATCTGTAAAATGCCAATAACTGTTGATCGCTTCCACAGAAGTGTTCTGACGCCCTCCTAAGAAAGTTATTGTCTAAAGGGCAAATTAGCACTATTCATTCTGTAAATGCTAATAAATAGCATTACTTGTCTGTGCTTCTATTATCCAATGGGAAAAACATATTTTTGAGCATGTCTAAAAACATGAAAGGATTTTTGTCAAATCTTCTTTACAAGAAGCACTGACAGCTCTCAGCACAGTAAGCCAAGACTGATTTTTGTACTACATCTGCAATATCTTTTATACTTGGGGAGCTGGCACAAAGTGAGAAAATTCATTAACATGCTAATGATGTGTCCTATTTAAAATTCCAGCTCTGATTATTGTGTGATTAAGTCTCTTCCCCTGACATCTCCTTCCGTATATCTGTATTACTGTGAAAAATCAACCATTATTAATGAAATAAAAAATAGGTGATCAATTTATACACAAGAGGAAGACAAACATACACACATACTTTAGCATTTCAATTTCTTTGTTTAATGTTTTCCATGCAAAGTGATATTATCTTTAGAAAAAAAAGAAAATTCAAAAAAAGTTTTCAGGAAATTCACAGGCACAAAAGAAAACAGTTCAGGTGCCAGATGATACAGAAACAGCTTTGTGGAGAAATACCTGTGCAGGAGGTTTAAAGGTGCTATATTAAAAACAGAAAGAGGGCTCCTGGTGCAGAGAAAGAAGATTATTCCCTGAGAGCAAGAATGAGAGGAGACAACTCCAGTCAACCCAATTGCCTTTCCTGGAGAAAGGCAATTTCTACACTGAAAGACATTTAAAACCACTAACTTATTTAAACGACCATAAACCTTCACAGATGAGAAGACCAAGGGATTCTTTTTCAGTGTTATTTTTGACAGAGCACTGGAAAAGGCTGCCCAGGGAGGATGTGGAGACTCCTTCTTTGGAGGGTTTTTAAAACCCACCCAGACGTGTTCCTGAGTGACCTAAGTGGACCTGCTTTAGCAAGGGGTTGAAGTAGATGATCTCTAAAGGTCCCTTCCAACCCCTACCATTCTGTGATTCTGTAAATCTATGTTTAGTTTGAGTGGACACTTACCTCATAAAGAGTTGGGCCAAAGCAGGGCACAACTGTGCTGCAAGGCAGAACTGCAGGTTCCTACTGCACATCAAGATGTGGAACAGCCAGCCTTGCCCAGAGTATTTTTGCTGTTTAAGTTAGTATGGCTAATTTGGCCTGAAGTGCTCCCTAATGGATCCCAGGAAGACAAGACAGTAAAAAAAAACCAAAAAAATGGAGACCAATTGCATCCTCAGTTAGTAGAGTTAGACACAAAAAGGAATTCTCTCCCTGGCTTATAGCTATAGAGGGAGAAGTCAAACCACCCAGGAATGGGCTGCACCAAGCAACGGGACTAACCACATGTATTAATTTAAGCTACAGCATAGAGCAGCCGAGCCCATGATGCACTACGAGTTCAAGCAGCAAAAGCATTTTAGGTGCCATTTTCCTGCCAGACTACACTCCCAAAATCAGTGTGTCACCAACAGCAGCTGGTCAACGCATTCCCTATCACGTGTCCCACAGCTCATGCTAGGTCCCTAATGCCATCAATCCCACCACATGTTGATGAGCGTGCTAATGCCCCACTTACATGAAGTTCCTGGTCAGCACTGAGCTGGCATGAGGAAAAGACAAAAACTCACTAGTCTCAGCAGCAACATGCATTTTACTAGCTTAAATGACCTACAAAGCCTGAGGCTGTGCAGTAAGTCAGCTCAGACATTCCGACACAAATCACACCTTTTTCAGCACCATCAAAGTCCAACAGAATTATCTCCAGTTCTTTTGAATAACAGTAAAAACAAATGGTAACAAAATCAAATTCCAATTGTTTATAATTTACTCCCGTACAGTACAAAATAACAATTGGTTCATAAAAGTGGATGGCATCTTTAAGATACAGTCTAATTACTGTTTTCCAGACAGTATCAAAAGCTTTTATTCAACATGGTGGTATCAAACCCATGTTAGTGTTCTTAAACTTCAGTAAGATTCCATTTGTTAAAAGAGAAAACAGTGCATGCAAAGGGGCAGGGATGAGGAAAAGGAAGGATCTCAGACTCCAATTTATGTATCTGACTAGTATGTGCTTGATACGTTTCTCCTTAAGCCTACAGAATCACAATAAATTAAAAGAACAATTCACATAGTTAGCACCCAGTGATTTGCAATTTACTGTCAGAAATTGTAGGACAGGAACAATCAGACCAAAATGTAAAGGGGAAAAAAATGAATCTATGAACTGCAACCAACTCTGTTACTTCAGCAATGGTCTTGCACAGGTTTTAATTAAAACCCCACAGAAGAAAAATACAACTTCAAAGTTCATGTGTATTGTAGGAAGTTTAATTGTCCTAGAAACAAAGGAGCAGCAAAAAGGATAGTTTGGAAAGTTAGAACCCCGTTTACCTCACTTGGAAATCTAAGCAATGAGGAAGTATCACCTGGCATGGGTTGGATTACACTATAACAATGCACTACTTTAAATTTTAAATTATTAACCGTCCAGTTGCAAAGAAAGTTCTTATCTAGTAGAATGTGATTGTATACACACATATATTCTTCTATACAATTTTAAAATACTTTAGACATGTTTCTAAAATAGCTCTTGCCTATCCATCTGCCTATGAAGAAACAGAGGCACTTTCCTCAACTAACCTACTGCTCATAAGATCCTGAAAAAGAAAAGACATTTTTAACTCCTAGAGCTTTAAAGGAGATTTATACTTAGCTGTTTAGAAGTAACTGTAGTACCTGTACACTGGTAGTCAATTAAATGTTATTCAGCCTTTTCATTTAATCAAGCAGCAAGGAGGCTGCTTTATCTACTTAATTTCAGGAGAAGGTAGAGCAGACAAGAGGATAAGCCAAGTCGGAGAATGACTTTGCTATTTTATTGTCAGTAGCTTTGCTAACGATTGCATGGAACTTTCTCAGTTCCACTGTGGCACTACAACCCAAGCACGCTGCTTATCACTATGTCAGCTGTGTTTGACAAGCTGTTTAACCCTCCCCAAGCACAAATTCATGAAGAGAACTCTTGCCTTCAGAATCAGGCATCCCTTGCATCTCAAACATTCGGATTCATTGCCAAAAATGTTATTTTTATACATACATACATATATATATATATATATATGTAATTGATAGTAAACTCAACATGAGCCAGCAATGGTCTCTCGTGGCCAAGAAGGCCAGTGGCATCCTGGGATGCATTAAGAAGAGTGTAACCAGCAGGTCAAGGGACGTCCTGCTCCCTCTACTCTGCCCTGATGAGACCCCATGTGGAGTCCTGTGTCCAGTTCTGGGCTCCTCAGCTCAAGAGGGACAGAGAACTTCTGGAAAGAGTCCAGCACAAGGCCACCAAGATGATCAGGGGACTGGAGCATCTTTAATACGAGGAAGGGCTGCGGGAACTGGGGCTGTTTAGTCTGGAGAAGAGGAAACTGAGTGGGGGATCTTATTAATATTTACAAATGTCTGAAGGGTAGGTGTCAGGAGGTTGGGGCATCCCTTTTTTCTATTGTATCTAGCAACAGGACAAGAGGTAATGGGATGAAGCTGGAACACAAAAAGTTCCATTTAAATATAAGAAAAAACTATTGCAGTGTTCAGGTGAGGGAGCCCTGGCACAGGCTGCCCAGGGAGGGTGTGGATTCTTAATTCCTTAGAGGTCTTGAAAACCCCCCTGAACGTGTTCCTATGCAACCTGATCTAGGTTGACCTGCTAGGGTTGGACTAGATGATCTCTGGAGGTCCCTTCCAACCCTACCATTCTATGATTCTATGATATGTGTTTGTGTATATAAATATTTAGTTATATATACTGAATAGAGTTCTATTGTCACAACCAACTGCATATAATGCTTCCACATAAAAAAAACTACATATGTTTCTCTGAATGTGAATAACTGCACAGAATCATCATCATTTTTATTACAAAATGTGCTTAGAAATTAAAGTTTTTCAGAACTAGTCTGACAGATCTCCAAAAACTGTATATTGCTGAGACATTTCTCCCCCCTCCAATCTCCCTCACGTCCAGTGAAATGAGTTGAGAGCATATTCAGCACATTGCTTACCTAGGTCCTGGTCAAACTTTCCTCGGAAAAATCAGTAAGTGTTATGAAATGCAGAATGGTTCATTCAACCCAGTAGACTCCTAAAACACCCATAACTGAGCAAAAGCTGTAGCAGACTGTAATCTACTCACCAAAGGCAGCCTCTCCTTGTTCAAGTTCTTGTTTCAGTCTGCTGTAATCATCTTTAACTCTCTCTAACTTTCGGACATTTCTGGCACTCAAAACCAACAGTTCATTGAGAAGTCCTTCCAGCCCTTCCTTCTCAGATGTTAATGATCTTATTTCTTCTGTCAGGTCCTTTGCAGTACCAAAATTACTTCCTGCATGTTTTATGGGAGCCGGGGAAAGAGAGGAAAGAGACAATGAAGCAGACACTTGCAACATTGGTAGGTTACACAGCAAAAAAGAGAAATTAAGCAACTATTACTTCACAACAGCAACTGAAAGACCAATTTCAGGGAAAAACAAAACCTCAAAACTGCTTTGCAAGCATTCATCTCATTAACATACTACAAACAGAATCATAATTGTTGCACATTTAACCTTATACACACAGGGGTGTGTACACTTTTTTATTATTAGTAGTACTTTTTACATTTTTGGAGAAAATCTTTTCCTACGTTTAGACTTCAGAAAATGTCATACTTTCATTCATTGATCATTGCAGTGTGATCTGTCATACCGTTTTATTGTTTTGGAGGACACTCCAACTCACAATATGTTTGAAATAGATGCTATCAATCTGCTAGACCCTGAAGTATTTCGTCCTTGAACAAAGCAGCACTACACCATAGCTCATAAGCACCAGAAGGTCATTTATAAACGACATGCTGCATTTCTTGAATGGCATGCACCCTGTGCAAAGACCATCAGGAAATGTTCTTCTGAGGGAACATATTTAAAATAAAACCCCTTCACTTCTGGCTCTCCCTGTAGAACCGTCAGAAATGGGTAGAATACCTCAGCATCACCAGCTCACGTTGCTCTGGAGTTTTTAAAAACATTTGGCTGTTTTGGACAAGGATCCAAAGGCAAAAGTTCAATTCCCAACTGGTTTACAGTGTAGCCTAGCAACACTTTGCTCACTTTTATTTTTTACCAGATATTGCCCACCATTTTTATCAGAACCTGGAAAGGAACGTTACTTCAGAAAGAAGTCTAAAGTATAAATGCTCAATGACAGTGAGACGCTCATCTAGTAGATGATTTTTCAAATAGCAGTAACTTGTACAATCCTACATTTATACAGTTCTACCTGTGCCTTTTCAATCATTCAGCTAATTGGTTGAATTTTCATATAGACTTGCTCAATACAGAAGACCTCTAGCACAAGATCTAAACTCTTGCATCGTTCTAACTTAGAAGAAATTTGCTGATATGATCTAATAAGTAAAGGCATCTCAGCACTTAGAAAATTTAGCCTTGAAGCAATATTACTGTAAAGTACATCCAGTCACACATCTAAGCTGTCTCATCAGCTTCTGAATTACAAGCAATGACTTTAGACTTCTTAAATAACCTTTTAAAACCACCAGTATTACTCAGATTTAAAGGTGTCCTTTAGCTTTTTTTTTTTCGCCCTCGGGAATATAATAAACTGTTCCTTATACACAACAGGTCAGTTAAAAAGTTAATTTTCTATAATGAAAATATACTCCGAAACATCAAATCCACATCAGAGTATCCTAAATTGTGGCATTACATCCTTTTTTGTTGGTGTCTCAAAAGCTTTAGTCACAAAGTCTTAAATAGGAACAATTTCGCTGCGGTTCAGTTCCTCTGGGACAGAGGAGCAAGAATGGTACACAAATATTTACACTGTTCAGAAGATGGCAAATCACCACCAGCTCCTGAGAGCAGATCCATTCCTCTAGAGCATAAGAGTGAACGGAAGCACTTCCAGTAAAATAATTACAATCATCTTCCCAGCAGAAAGATGCTGCTACAAATTTGAGTGGTCATATGAGAACAGGAAAAGACTGTCAAATGAATCAGGTTTAAAGACTGGCTGCTAGTAAGTATGGTAGTCTTGGGTGGTTTTGGTGTTGGTTTGGGGCTTTTTTAAATTAAGTCCCAAGGTTATGGTAGTTTCAGTCAATCCTTTTCCTTGTTTAAAGCTGATCTTTTTTGTTTCTTTTTTTTTTAAAGAGTTCAAAACACCCCTAATTTTTAATTCACAGTTAAACCTCTCTTTGTCAGTTCTGTCTTACAAAGACTTATACAATTAAATTAACTATAAATATGCTTTACAAATAATAGGATCTTATGGCTTACTGGGGCATTCACCAAGAGACAACAGGACAAATTCTGTTATCCTAATGTCACACATTTCCAAATGGGCAAAACATGGCAGCAAGATAAGCAAGATAAAAAAAATCACTGGAAAAATTGCAGACATTTAAATGCTTATAAGAAAACAAACCTTACAAACAAAAAAATTAAGGTGCACACCTTTATTCACCTGAACTCAAACCAATCATCAAAGTATAAAAGGCTTAATAAAACATGAAGGGGAAAGATTCTTCATTAAAATCTGTAGTCTGCTCCCACATTTCATAACACAGAGAGGTAAAAAGTATGACATTAACATATGAAAGTTTTATACATCTCAAATGAATCTTAATTCCCAGAGGGGAAGTTTATATTAAAACTGAGGCTATGAGGAAATGGCATCTGATATATATATCCAAAAGCTGAAACTGCCTGATGCAGCTCTCTCTGACAGCAGAAATCTCTGGAAGTTTGCACTGAAAATTCAGAAGAACATATACAAACTCATGTACTACAAGTGCCATCAATGACCTCAATCACAGCAACCAAAATAACTGCTTTCTAAATCCCATAAGAAGGTTGATTTAAAAATTAATATATAATTCCTAGATGTCAGCATTAAAAAACATGCCCTCCTGGGGTTTTGTTTGTTAAGAGACAAAGTCACATTGGATGCTGCAGAAACATTCTGAAGAGACGTCAAAACACTTTATTCTGCTAATATTCCTATTTTTTAAGATAAAATAATTATCTTCCCTAAGTGAACACAGTAAGTGTTACTTTGCCAACCACTCAGAGCTATGTTTTATACAACCATACCACCAGGAAAATTCCAGTTTTGTGATGTTAGACAAATAAACTCAGTCCTAACCCTTCCCAGGAAAATTTTAAAAAATCACTGAAGCTAACAGAACTCCTCACTCTGGAAATCTATATAGACACAACAAAACTAGGGAAGAGTCTAAGACCAAAGCTTAGTTTCTGGTCTAAACCAAGACAAGAGACAGCAATCTATGAAGACGACTGAAGGGTGAAATGCCACTTTTCCTATCCTTCCTCCTCTGTCTTGCAAATCTTCCTCCTGATTAGCAAGGTGCAATTTTAGCCACTGCATAAAGGTCATACAAATACACTGCGCACAAACTCACCAAGTGAGGAAACCCGCAAGTTCAGAAAACTGTTTACAAACATTCAGGTTAGAAAGTCTGTTTCTCTATCAGAGTCTTAATATTTCAACTGGAATAAATACATAGAATCAACAGTGCTTGGATAAAATGGTGGAGGGGAGAGGAGAAAGGAGGAATAACCATGTGAGGTAAAGTTGGGATTACAAATGTGAAATCATTTCACATTTGCTTGGCTGAATCAATTTTACTGCTACAAGCACAACACTGGAAAGTCGTATTTTCACTCAAAAGTATCCAGTACTCTGAACATGCTGAATAATATGCAGCAGCACACTGTCATAAGGAGTTGAGTACGTACACTTAACTTTGATGGGCTGAACCTTCTCTTTATCTCAAAAGACAGTAACAAAAACCCAGTTCAAACTTCCTCCTTAATCTTGCCCTCTGGGGCTCTCTGCTCACGTACAGCCCTCATCCCTTGTTCTCTACAGGCAGTGATATCAAGTAAGCGCCAACAGCTTAAAGTGAACACCAAAAATACCAGCCAAAGTAGGCAAAACAACCCAAATTGGAAAGATAAAACTAAAAAATATCCCCAGGAACAAAGTAGCTGTGTAATTGCCTTTACTCACTGCAAACATAAATAGTATATTTACTTTATTTGCTTCTCTTCCCAAAATTTTACTTGTATGGCTACACACACCACAGCTAAATAGTGCTCTGCAGATCTATTCATAGCTACATGCCAAAAACTAATGTCCATTATAACAGCTAATTGTCAAATTTTGCTATATTGGGCAGACTGTTGCCCATTTAGTAGCCTCAAACTAACATATCATTATTTTGATACCATTTGCCAGCAACAAATTGACTAGAGTTTGAAATCTGTCCCATTTTGTAAAAGCCAATAAATGTGTCATTATTTAAGCTTTGTTAAACATTTCCCTTTCAAAATACAACGCAAAGTTAATGGTCCACATTTTTTTAACTCATATTTTCTCATATTTATTCCAGAAATTACATATGCTCATAGTTTCCATTATTCATACTTGAAGTAGAGAGGTACATGCCATCCCCAGTGAAACTATGTTCGTTGTAGTATAGGGAGCAATTGTTGCACAACAGTAAAGCATATATACTGGACACTGGCTTGAATGTAGGAAATAATAACTTGGTCATAAATTATCATTATCTATAAGGTACTTCTTCATAAACTAACACTGCATTTAATAATACATGAGAAAGCAAAAATTTACGTTTTAGCTTACAGTATTTGCTACTGTTGTATTTATCAATGGTAATGGAATTCAAGGCTGAAAATCCTCCACCCTGTGGTTAACAGGAATACAAACTGACTCCAATAATAGGAAAGAAATTGAAGAAAATAAACATCATTCAGTCGCTCACAAAGAAAAGTTAAAAACATGACAAATTTTGATTTTGGAAGCACTGCCAGTGTGTTTGCACCTCTGAAAAAAAGAAATAGCAAATGAAAGACAGTCTATCATCTCCTGAAACATTTTACAGAATTCCAGCATATTTGAATCACAATTACTGTTTTTAAGCCAATAACACATGCCAACACTTTTATGAAGCATAACGCCACGGAATGATTGATGTGATCTTGAAAGGTAAAGTAAGAAAAATCTATCTAGAAGCAGGTGAGAGACTCCACAGGCAGACATTTGGAGGAAAAATTCTCTTGTACCCAGATTGAATTAGTCACCACAGGAATCCAAACAAAATTTTCAAAACAGAAAAATTTGATGCAAAACACCCCAAATCCCCAAAATAATAAAATTATAAATTGGTAATAACAAGTTAAAAGCTTGAGAAAAGGTACAAAAACTATGAAGAAAATGGCAAAGGTCTGGCAAAGGTTTAGCAATACTGACACATAACCTGTTCCAAGCAGCAATCACTACTAGTGACTGTCAGACCACCAGATGCTCTCAAGTGCCTGCACTGAGGGTGATCAGTATAGCTCAGAAACACATTAGTCTTAGCAAATTATTATGTGCATTAGCCAATAAATGGTTGTTGCAAGTCATGTATAAATATCTTTCAACATGGCAAAGGATACCCAACTGAAAGTGACTCCAAGGCTCAAAGGTCACCCAATAGTGCAGACGTGTGCATTTAGGCTCCCTACGTAACTACTTCCCCTCTTTCACAAGCTCCCATTCACCTTATGCTTCTCAGTCTCTAGTTCTTTTACATCTTTCCCTACTCTCCTGCCTTTGCCTCCACTCATCATCACTGCTAGTGGAGAGGAAGAGAATGCTGAGAGCAGTGAAAGAGCCCAGACATGATCTCCATGATCTGCAGGGCTGCACAGAATCATCAATCCTTTTTTTGCCAACCAGGTCAGGAATGAAAAGCAGAGAGGGATCAGGAAAAGAAATGTTCATGCCACCTAGATTTACGTTCACTGAGGTTCAGAGATTTGTCACCTTGTCTGCCTGGACATTCAGTGGAAAGAGGGACACCACTGCCTCCTCTTCCACAGACTGCACAGGGGTTTTCTCACATCCTCTCCAGACCATAGTAGAGTTTTTTCATGGGGCAAAAGCGCCTTCCCTTTACAGCTCTCCCCATCTAACATTTCTCCTTTGTGCACAAAACACTGGAGAAAGAACTGCCAAAGAGGTTGCTAGAGATAGCAGCCTAGGTAGCAGGAAAGAGAGTAAGTTGTTACATGACTGACTGACTTCTGCAACAGAAGCAGTGATTTTCTGCTGTCTGGTCACATACGACACTGGAACTTCAGCTACAACAAATTATCCTTGAAGTTCACTGAATGCCAGTAACATCCAGCAGTCTCATTTGGAAATGAGATTAAGAAACCTAATAGCATAGCTGTCTAACATCTACATGACTGAGAGTTGGTTTGGGGGCTCGTTGGCATTTTTCAAAAGAGTTAATAAGTTTGACCAAAAGTACACCACTTGCACTAATACATGGAGGCAAATTTTACTTTATGGAGCATAAAGTGACAGTTGTGGGAAGTTATGTCAATACACCGTACTGTATGCTGCAGCCAGACACTGCAATATAGGCATGGAGAAAAATTAATCTCAATATGTATCTGAGCCATTAACCGAGAATGCTGCTGGAAGCAAAAACCTCAAAGTGATGAACCAGCTATGTCATCTGATAATACATCTCTATCAGACTCAAATTCATTAAAAAACTAAGCCTTCATGAAAAGGCAAAGAGAAGCATTGGTGGTTTTACCTCTAAGACTAGCAGAGTTCTCTGACTTACCAAACAACTGCTCTCAAACAGGAGAGACACAACAGTCGCACCATTGCCTTACAACAAAAGACAAATTAAGAGTTGTATGTTAGCATGTCTGTGGAAGATCTCAGCATCACATCAAGAACTTCATGCCTGTACATATTTCTGCATGAAGTGACAGAATACAGTGCAGGCATGAAAACAAGACATCCACATCACCAAAACACACAGATGTATGGCTGAAAATGTCATTCAGTTTGCACTGGCATCTCCCAGCCTGAACACTCTGTTACCTTTCTAACAATCTCACTCCCAACAGCTTAGCACCCAAAGATGGAAGACTGGAGAGTTTATTTGTTACGGTTGCTTTCTGAGCCATGCAGAACTTGCCCTAAATGAGCATCGAAGAGCAGGCAAAGGAGCAACAGTCCTAGCATTGAGTTTTGTGAAAATATGGTACCTGCTATTTATGTCATGCTATTTATAAACTATACTTCTACACTGACATGAGCTAAAAATCCTTTTTGTTATACTGCTGAAAATCATGCCAAAACAGTATTTCCAAACAGCTTCCAATTGCAGGTATTTAATGAAATAGAGATAGAGCTAATTACAGAATGATGACATATGATCCCTTACCAGTACAGACAGTTTTAAAGACTAGGATTTCTACTTTTTTTAAACTACTTACAAATCACCTAATTTTAACTTCTGTGTTTGCATCTAATTTGTTTTTGCAAAGACATAAGGAAAGTTAATGACATGCATCTCAGATAACTATATAATGAATTCAGTATTTCATTCATGTCTCCTTAGCTCCCTGCTAGCCATATTCCAGCTATCTAGTCCCACAATGTTATGCATTCACAAGAGGGAAAAAAAAATCCACATAACAGTCTAGAAAGCCATTGTAAAAATACAAATAACCTCTTATATTCAAATACAGGAAACAGGAAAAAAATGACTAAAAATTCATTTTAGTTTACATCCTCCCTCCTATTCCCAAATTATTTTCTCACTAAGGAAAAATGAGAAACACATTTCTCGCATATGATTTGTTCTCCTGCAGAACAGCCCAAACTAGGAAAATAAAGTTGAATAATATTTCTATATGTATTGGGTCTGGGATAGCAGTGATTTTCCACAGCAGCCCTTGTAGTGCTGTGTCTTCTGTTGGCAGGTAAAAACGCATATTGATAGCACATCAGTGTTGTAGCTACTGCTCATGCAGTATCAAAGCTGTCCCCTCCAGCATTTCCTCACCCATCTTCACCAGGAGCTGTGGGTGGGCAGGATCCTGGGAGCGGCCACAGCCAGCACAGCTGACCCAGGCTGACCAAGGACATATTCCATACCATATGACATTAGCTCAGCAATATATACTCGGGGAGAGGAGCAGGAAAGAGGAGGCATGATTCACTTTGGCATTCCAAAGCAACCGTTACGTGTACCACAGTCCTTCTTCTCAGGAGGTGATCAGACATTGCTGCTGATGCTATGCATGGCTTTGCTATTTCTTTATTAAACTGCTTTTATTTTAACCCATGAGGCTTTCATCCTATTTTCTCCCCTCCTGGCTTGCTGAGGAGAGAGGTGATAGACTGGCATGGTGGGCACCTGGCATTCAGTCAGGGTCAAATCATTCACTCTTACTTACATATTGTCCTATTTGAATTTTCTTACAGGTCTCAGGTTATTTCATCCACAATTTATTCTCCCTTAAATAATTCTGCTAAATAGACATAAAATCATGGAATAGTTTCAGCTAGAAAAGACCTTTAAGATGGAGCCCAGTCCTTGTCCCAGTCCTATCACCCACTAGACCATTTCCCTAAGTGCAACATCCACCCGTCTCTTAAACACTTCCAGGTACAGTAACTCCACCACCTCCCTGGGCAGCCTGTTGCAATGCCTGACAACACTTTCAGTAAAAGAAATCCCTCATATCCAACCTGAACCTTCCCTGGAGCAACTTGAGGCCTTTTCCTCTCATTCTATTGCTCGTTATTAGGGAGAACAAATCAAACCCCGTCTTGCTACAACTTCCTTTCAGGTAGTTGTAGAGAGCTATAAGGTCTCCCCTGAGCTTTCTTATCTCCAGGCTAAACAGCCCCAGATCCCTTAGCCGTTCCTCATAGGAGACATGCTCCACATCCTTTACTAGCTTGGTAGCCCACCTCTGGATTCTCTCCAGCACCTCAATGTCCTTGTAGAGAAGGGCCCATAACTGGACACAGTATTTGAGGTGCAGCCTCACCAAAGCTGAGTACAGGGGAATAATCACCTCCCTCCTCCTGCTGACAATGCTGTTCCTGATCCAGGCCAGGATGCCATTGGCCTTCTTGGCTACCTGGGCACTCTGCTGGCTCATGTTCAGTCGCTGTCAACCAACACTCCCAGGCCCCTCTCTGCCTGGCAGCTTTCCAGCCACTCCTCCCCAAGCCTGTAGCACTGCTGGGGGTTGTCGTGGCCCAAGTGCAGGACCCAGCACTTGGCCTGATAGAAATGCATGGAATTGACCTTGGCTCTGCACTCCAGCCTATCTAGATCTCTCTGCTTCCTACCCTCAAGTGGATCAACACTTCCACCAAGTTTGGTGTCATTTGCAAACTTACTAAGGGTGCACTCTGTCCCCTCATCTGGATCATTAATAAAGATACTAAACAGGAGTGGCCTCAGTATTGAGCCCTGGGGGACAACACTCCTGACTGGCCGTCAACTGGATGCCAATCAAAAGAATGGAGTATTATGTACAGCCATGTTCTTTCCCTAAATGATGACAAAATTTTTACAGTACCTTTTAACACGTTTACAAGAAGCAACTGTTACAACAATCACATGCAGGTTTCTAAGCACTGACATGAAGGTGTTCTGTTTTATTAAAAAAATCTGCTAGATGCTAAACCATAAGATTTCATCAATAAGTATTTTCAGATCTGTATGTCAACAGTAGCATCTCATGCAATCAGGAGTACTTGTTAGCTATAATTAGCTAAAGCTACTGACTTCAAAACCATAAACAATATAACAAGATTCTACTAATCATGTTTGGAGAAAAATTCTGGACTAGCATCTCAGGAATATTAATTGCAAGTTATTTATCACAACAGGTAAATGCCAATCCGAAGTAAGGGAGTTGTTGATATGAAGTGTCTGAATTGTAACTTCGGGAAATAATTTCTTGAACATTTAACTATGGGCAGGTTATTTTCATATGAAATCTCACTGAATCACAAAATGGTAGGGGCTGGGACCTCTAAAGATCATCTAATCCAACCCCCCTGCTCAAGCAGGTCCACCTAGGTCAGGTTAATCTAATGTATTTATTCTATAGCCTTTAATAATACAAAGATTCACAAATTGTCTTTCTTTCTCCTCCACATTTAATTTTACACTTCTTTCAAGGACAAAACAATAGGGAGGAGAGACACTAACATATGTAGCATCATCTCTAATGTCTTTACATTACCATTTAATCTACCACCTTAAACTCCGAGGTGTTGTATTGACAGGAGTAAAAGAACTGTTATGCTTACACTGCATTTATTGGGATATTTTTCTCTTAAAATAAGATTGGCTATATTCTTACATTTTCTGCTGAAAATGCACCAATGCTGTAAATCAATATGTTTGGAATATAAAGTACAGTTCATCTATAAGAGGAATGTTGGCTGAAACTATCAAGGTAGCCATCGAAGGCTGAGGTATATATCATGTTTTCCAAGTCATCACATGTAAGCTCTGAAAACTAATGTATCAATGACTAGATTTTTAAGCTGACCTAAGTTAACTTTTGGGATACATTAAGGCAGATGTGTGCAACTCTATTCGGTTACCTTTTTGCTTTGATCCTGTTCCAAAACCACTTAACTCAAGGAAAACACTACGCTAAACAAAAATGATGCAACAGCTGTCTAGAGAAAAATAATTCTCGGTATTCATTAGTACTGTTGTTTGAATGAATTATCTGCTACAGTAAAAAAAGAAATAATAGACATTCAACCCTGCCTGATGCTTCCAGACTAAATAAAAACCTCTAACTATGACCAAATGTTACTATTACTGCATATTTATACATACACACTGTAATCCTCATTGAATTTCATGCTATTCCATGTCTTTCCTTAAATGATTGAATATTATCCAACTGAAGATTCTCCCGCCTTCTAACAATTTAATATATCCTGTCTGTTCATTAACAATCCCCTAGCTGCCTGTTCAGGGGATACATACATACAGTATCTTGCTTAAATCTTAACCAGGATTTTACATGTTATGACCTTCTTCTCCATAGGAATACACAGAAATTGAATAATTCATCCTTCTCTATATTACCTTCTGCTCACTGTTTTTGCCTTGTTAAATAAAAAAAAGCTATTCCTTCCTCTTTCCTCTTCTGCATTTACCCCAAATTTTCATAGAATCATGGAATGGTAGGGTTGGAAGGGACCTTTAGAGATCATCTAGTCCAACCCTAGCAGGTCAACCTAGATCAGGTTGCATAGGAACACGTTCAGGGGGGTTTTCAAGACCTCCAAGGAGGGAGACTCCACACCCTCCCTGGGCAGCCTGTGCCAGGGCTCCCTCACCTGAACACTGCAATAGTTTTTTCTTATATTTAAGTGGAACTTTTTGTGTTCCAGCTTCATCCCATTACCCCTTGTCCTGTTGCCAGATACAATAGAAAAAAGGATGCCCCAACCTCCTGACACCTACCCTTTAGATATTTGTAAATATTAATAAGATCCCCCCCCCCCAGTTTCCTCTTCTCCAGACTAAACAGCCCCAGTTCCCGCAGCCCTTCCTCGTATGAAAGTCCCCTGATCATCTTGGTGGCCCTGTGCTCGACTCTTTCCAGAAGTTCTCTGTCCCTCTTGAGCTGGGGACCCCAGAACTGGACACAGAACTCCACATGGGGTCTCATCAGGGCACAGTAGAGAGGGAGCAGGACGCCCCTTGACCTGCTGGTTACACTCTTCTTGGTGCATTCCAGGATGCCATTGGCCTTCTTGGCCACGAGAGACCATTGCTGGCTCATGTTGAGTATATATATATATATATATATAAAAATAACATTTTTGGCAATGAATCTGAGTGTTTGAGATACAAGGGATGCCTGATTCTGAAGGCAAGAGTTCTCTTCATAAATTTGTGCTTGGGGAGGGTTAAACAGCTTGTCAAACACAGCTGACATAGTGATAAGCAGCGTGCTTGGGTTGTAGTGCCACAGTGGAACTGAGAAAGTTCCATGCAATTGTTAGCAATGCTACTGACAATAAAATAGAAAAGTCATTCTCCGACTTGGCTTATCCTCTTGTCTGCTCTACTTTCTCCTGAAATAACCTCATGATTAGTTTATTATCAACCAGGACTCCCAGGTCTCTCTCTGCAGAGCTGCTCTCCAGCAGGTCAATCCCTAGTGTGCAGATTAAGGGCACTTATCATTGCATTCTCTGTCCTGCCCTGTTTCCCTGCTAGAGGGTACGGCTTGTTCTATGTTGCTTCTCCCCCCACCCCCATTAGTTTAAAGGCCTCTTTATCAAGTTTGCTAGCCTATTCCCAAATACTGCAGTGCCCTTACGGGAGAGATTAATCCCATCCCGTCCTATGAAGCTGTAGTCCCAAAGGTACGATCCATTGTTAAAAACTCAAAGCCTTCCCGCCAACATCAGCCTCTCAGCCAGGAGTTCATTTGACTGATTTTTTTCATTGCAGACTCCCCCTTTAGTGAACAGGATGGAGGAGAAAATAACCTGACTTTCTTCTTGACTTGCTTCTCTGCTATAGCTGCAATTCATTATGCATCCTAGTTTTTCTGATTTTATCACTTCATACTCGAAAACTAAAATAATTCCTTTTTTTCAGATTTTTTCTTACTTTCAGGTCTTCAGAGAGACTTTTTTAAAATTCCTATATTTCCCCTGTATCCTCTACATACTGCTCTGCATTTGACACAAACAAGTGCTATCACATCAACTAAATGTATCCATAACATACAATGAGGTAGAGAAATTACAGAATCCACTGTCACCAAATTACCTTCTCATCCTCTATTTTCAACCAGTCCCCTCCAGAATTTTGCCTTAGGATTGTATCATTCACAGTCATTAAAATTCCCTGAACTAAGAGGTTTTCAGAGTAAGAATAAAAAAAAAAGAAGCAGTGCTTTTTATCAATACTAAGAAATAGCCCTGATACTTCTTATAAACTACAAAACAGCAATTTTAGTCATGGTACTTTGAAAACAGTTTATAGAAACATCAGCATTAAATTTTCTTTTGAATTCATTCCTGAAACCAGAAATCTTTTTTAGGAGCTAACAAGTATAAAGCAAGAATGTTTTGGAAATAATCTTCAAGCCATCATTTACTCTCTCCAAGTGTCAGGCTGAGGTAAATCTTTTCTGGCCAAGTGCTTCCTGCTGACAGCACGCAGCAGTTGCATGTCTAGTTTATGGGCTATTTTGTTCTCAAGAAAGTCATTAAATGGCTGGGAAAACTTTGACCTTGTTTCTGAAAGAGAGAAAATTACCTACACTCAAACAGCCCACAGGCAGAGAGGGGTGATTGCTCAGCTCACCTCTTGCAGGTGGACACAGTGAAATAGAGAGGGTTTCTATTTCAAAAATGTGTTATGAGAAGCAAGGAAAATGAGCGTGGTCAGCACCAGCACAAGATCTAGTCTTTAATTTCCATTGCTGGAAACATTATCCATTTCTGGCAAACAAACCATGTGATATCGCATGAGGTTTAAAATAATTTGTGTGTGTCAGTGCTAGATTCATATACCTAATTGAGAAGGTAAATCAACAACAGATAGGTACAATCTCGTGCCTTGACATATATGAAAAAACTCTCTAGTCCTTTTTTACTTAGTATAGTACCGAAAAATTCCTTGTACCTTTGTCCTGTTCAGCTGCCTGATGCAAGTGTCTAGCAAAGAGACACCTACTTGCACATCTGCAAACAACCTGCTGAATTAGAAAATCCATTTCTCTACATGAGCCAGAACTGTTCTTTGCCTTTCTCCCTTAGTGAACAGTGAAACAATCCTAAATAAGTAGCCTGTAAAATTGTTATGTATCAGACTTTGTAATCACATTTCAATGTTTTACTGGTTGTAAATAATATGCACGAGTGCTCCAAGGACCAAATTGCTTTTTTGCTGCCAACCTTGGTTGTTTAATGATCTGAACAGCAGAAGTTGTCAATTATTGTATTCCATTTTACAGTGTCATTTAAAGCCATACTTGTAATTATTATATCTTTGTTGTAAATTTATGCTCTTAGCTCTAGGCATTATCAGTTATAAGGTCCAGGAACAGCTATTGATAAGTATTTATCAACTTAACATTCAAAGAACGTGTTGTTTTTCCATAGGTGAACTGCCTACTACGCAGTATGTGCTTCGCCAGTAGTTACCAACTGTGGAAAGCAGCCTGAAGTATCCTGCCTGTGGCATGGCATAGCCCAGTTCTGCCAAATTTGCCATGACTTCAAGGGTTCTACAGAAGTGCACATCAAGGACTTTTCCTATGAAGTTTCAACTATGAAAAGGTCAACAACTGCTCTAACACATCACTCATTACTGCTAGTCCTTCTCATCACTTAAAAACTTACCTGAAACAGCCAACATTTTGGCTTCAAGAAGAGCTGGTAGTTGAGTCTCAATATCATTCACTTTCCTCCTCAAAGTACTGCAGAGTTTCTGACTTGTGCAAACCTAGATTGAGGCAGACAGCTATGATACATAATTCATTCATGTATAAGTATAAGCGTTTCAAATGTTCTTGGTTTACAGACAGGACATAACATCCTACAGCAAAGTAAAGAAGCTTAATAAAAAGAGATGTCTTTACAGAAATACCCAACACAAATCAAAACTTCTTCCCACACATTCTATTATAAAAACAGAGAATGGTATTAGTATTAGCTACCTGCATGAGAGAGGATATGTTTCACTACTAGATAGTGAGGCTGCTCATAAAATAAAGGCCATCTTAGGAACTCTGTATAATTTCAGAATTAGAATGGTGCATAAATAAGCCAACAGTTGGAGTTTAAGATGTCATAACATAGAATGTACAGCAATTTTTTTACAACATATACCATCCTGCGCATCTTATCTGAAAAAAGGCAATGCAGCCATCCTTAATTCTCTGCACAGGCAATAAATAAGGCTATAAAAGCTCAATATTGTACTTTGTTTCACAATCGGGAGACCCAATCAGGGTTCAGGTTTCTGATTTCTCTCTCTTTTTTTATCTTTTTAACTCAAAGTTCTTTCAGCAATGAATCAGGATTGGTATTAAAAACAGAGAGAGGCGGGAGTAAAAAGAAAGGAAGTTCAACTGTTTCTGTACTGTACATTTAAGTGTGTACATTACCACCTCAAAAGGACCATATACAGCAAACACAATTCCTATAGCTCTTATATAATCAAACATATTGGTTCTTACTCCATAGTCCATAATCTATGAAGAAAAACGAACAAACAGAAAAATCCCTCATCCGGCAGAGATGCATCTCTCATTCTGAAGGCAGATATCAAACACTTGCTTAAAACTGTAGCTTGAGGAAACATTGCATTCATTGGAAACAAAGGTAAAGCAATAGTTAAGAGAGGCACAGGCCAGTTGTGAAGAGAGGAGATATGAAATGAAATCTCCAGAAGAAAGTTTCCTTGCTCTTCTTGACTTTATTTTTCCCCTGCAAACACCATGCTTACGAAGGGAAGCACAGCTATCACTTCACTTAACAGCAAAAGTCTTACAGATCTAATGGCTTATCTGTTTGTACAATTAAAGTATTATAACTCAGATCTGACACTAGCTGTAAATCCTTTAAAATGAATAATACTCCCTTGCTTTAGCTGAGAGAATCTATTAACCATAAATGGGTCTTATTTTTTTCTTGAATCAACAGAACTATCCTCCAAGCAGCACTGTTACTATCTAAAGACTTCAGACTCTCCCTATTAATTTAAAAAACATATATTTCATCACTGCTGCATCTATTATAATTTTTTAATTCCCAGATATTTCACTTTGTTTCAGCTCCCCCTTCAAAATGAATTGCCTACTACTTCACCTAAAATGTTTTAAAAACCCCAAACCTGTCAGAGGTGAATAAATGTGCACAAAGAACCCAAAGGCCATTTCTGTCTAACATCTCCAAAATAAATCTGAAAGTTTCTAATGACTTCTTTTTAAGCAGCACTCTCTCTTTAGGGGCATTGAATGGCTCAGTGAATTGCAATTAGATGGGGAATCTTTCAGCTCCAGGAAAACTGCATGAATATATCCCATGCTGGTAGTAACTTAAAGTCATTACCAGCAGACAGCTGTTTGGTAATTATGCAAAATAAGCTAGGAGGTTTAATCAGTTTCTAGTGAACACTGTCCACTTTGTAAGCACTACTGTCAGAACAAAGCTCACTGGCATTCTTTATTAATGGACTGAATGCAGGGACCAGAAGCTGAAAGGAAGTTCCTCTAGGTCACAGAGATGATTCTTCTGGAACAGGAGATAAGTATGTTACCAAGCCTCTGCTTGTACCCATGTCACAAGTATTCTGTAGATAAATGAATAACATTAATCTTCAGAGCTATCATGTGGCATAGTTTGACAAAACTAAATGAGCAACTGGGAGAGGCAAAACAACATAACATTTCCTAAACTAATAGTGCTTCTACATTACATCAGTTCTACTCCACAAATTCCAACTGTTCTCATGTTTCCTAATTATTTAATATTACTAACAGCTACCATTATTCATTGCAGCAGTTTATTCAGCCACTGAGGAAAGGTTATTTCTTAGCTAATATTTACAAAGACAGTGTCTTCCTTGCTCCCAGGGAATGTGCCACCTACCCCTAACCAGCCTGCAAGCACCTGTGACTTGGGCCCCAGCAATGCCCTTTCCCTGTTTCAGTGACCAGCTCTGCTGCAGCCCATGGATCAACAAGCTCCTAGCCAAAAAAAAAAAATCTCCCTTTCCATTTCAGGGAAGTTCTTTTACAGCCAAATACCACTGTATTTATTTTACTGTATCTATTTTAAAATCTTCAGTAGTTTGTGAAGACTCTTGTTTAGGAATATACCTTACAAATCTGTATTCAGACACATAAACTCTACTCAAAAAAGTAGTCTGAAACCAGTAGGATGCCAGTTAGAAAGATATGTAGAATCAAGATGAAAAGCAGCAAAATATCAAAGGCAAATTTACCCACTGTCATCTTGCCAGCATATGATATTACTCTAAAGCAGCAGAAACAAGGACACTGACTAAAGCACTGAAATTTACTCTTCCTCCAGTCATCTCAAAAAAAAAAAAAGTTTTGAGTAACCTTCGCATCTCTTTACAACAGCACTTTGGAAAAGATAGAAAAATTCTCTTTACATTGACTAAAGGAAAGGACAACCAGTCTGGCTCTCCCATACAGCACTATCTTGGCATTAGCAAAAACAGATATTAATTTCTGAAGGAAGGTGGTGAAGGAAGGAGGTTGTTCCCTTCATTAACGGGCTAACCTTAGCTTTTGCAGCCTCAGCTGAAAACAACACAGAGGAGGCAGAAAAGGCCATGTAAATACTAGTAGCACATGGGGGGGAAAAAAAAAAAAGACCTTTGACAAAGTAGTGTTTTTCCCAAGCAGTGAAGAAATAATACAATAATTCAATTTGAATAAACAAATCATTTGGAAGAGTCTCATAACATGCTTCCTATTTATCCTCTCTAATAAATAAAAGCCATCACAAATGAATGGAATGAAATTAAAATAATATTTTACCTATTGAATTTTTAAAGAAACAGGCTGTGGAATTCTACCTTCCAGACTTCTCAATTGGTATCCAATGTTTCAGCTCTTACTGAAAAGGTCTCTAGACACTACAGTTACAAATAAAACTTCAAGAGACACATTTTTTCAGGGCAGAAAGCAAAAAAGTCTCTAACTGATGTTTTAGCTTTGAGACAGCTTGTCTCATTTTAGTACATGAGCTGTAGGTCAATTACAATCTTTTCCTTAATACTTTATTCATAGGCATTAAAAAATTACAAGGACAAGGATGATGTTGTAATGGTCTATACTACTTTTTCCCCAAGATGTGTTCATAAGCAAAGAATTGAGAAGAATGAACTCAAAATAAAGACAGACAGAGGGAGGGGTATGCAAAAGATGACTCACTGAGCCACTCAGAAATAAAAAGCTAACTCCAGTATTATTTCTCAGAAGAAAGCCATGAGAAATAAGAAAATTAAAGGAAAAGTATTAACATCTCTAGTTAGAACCAAAATGTATGTTTAAATATGCCACATCACTTCTCTTTGTATCGAAGGGGGACAGAACCATAGAATAACTCCACTAACCTAACACTGCCAAGCCCACCAATAAAACACATCCCTAACTGCCTCATCTACACACGTTTTAAGTATCTTAATGGATGATGACTGCACCATCGCCCTGGGCAGCATATGTCAGTGTCTAACAACCCTCTGAGTGAAAAAAGTTCTTCCCAATGTCCAATCTAAACCTCCCCTGGCACAAAGCGAGGCCACTTCCTCTTGTTACTTGGGAGAAGAGACCGACTCCCCACCTTCCTATAATCTCCTTTCAGGTAGTTGTAGAGAGTGATCACATCTCGCCTCAGCCTCCTCTTCCATAGGCTAAATAGCCCCAGCTCCCTCAGCTGCTCCTCATCTGACTTGTGCTTCAGACCATTCACCAGCTTCATCGTCTGTCTGTGGACAAGCTTCAGCACCTCAGTGTCTTTCTTCTAGTGAAGGGCCCAAAACTGAACACAACCCTCAAGATGCACCTTCATCAGTGCTGACTACAGGGGGACAATCACTTCCCTGGTCCTGCTAGTCACATTATTTCTGATACAAGCCAGGATGCCATTGGCCTTCTTAGCCACTTGGATGAGGATTGCTAGTTTATTATTAGTGAAAAGGCAGGGAAGGGAGGTACTTCATTTATACTCTTCCTTCACACCAACAAAACCAATCAGACAGGAAAATAAGAGGCTCTGTATTAAAAGTGAAAAATTTCAGTTGCGACTAGAGCTCATTTTCTTTTCATGAAATCTGTTCCTAAATGTTTAAAAATATTTACATGCAAAATCTCTTTAGAAGAAATACTATAAAAACAATCAAAACATCCACAGATAAGTTATTAAGATGCAAGCTATTACCTCCTTCATTAAATATTCTAAAGAACTAGAAACACGTATACTTACTTTTGCAGTAGTTTCTTTAATGGACATGCTGAACGATTGTTCTTTTTCCTGAAGGCTAGAAGGGATTAAAATAAAATTAAATAGTTGAACTCTGATAAATAAGACACATTTTCACAGAAAAGCACATAGGTTTTAAAACGACTCATAGTAACACAGAAGAGCCAATACCATGATAAAATCTGTATATTTGGGTTCAGTGTTGCTAGTGACCAACACTTTTTAGACGTAATTTCTACCCACTTAATCCTGTTTGTTTGCAAAATGGTTCATACACTAGCTTTACAGTTTTTAATTAATGAGTCTATACACATTTTACTTACCATCTGAAACACAATTATGATTATTTGTGTAACCATATTATGTTGGAAGTTCCCAGTCTCTAGGAAAAGGGCTTTGCTAGGCTACCATCCAAACACCTAACACAAAAATGTTTCTGAAACAAAGAGTTTGCAGTTAACTATCTTCTCATAAGCCAGTTTCCAACTCTGCCAGGAAAAGTTCAGCTGTAGCCACTTAGTCTCACAGTAATTTTACATGAAATATCACTGTTCAGTTTGTTTAGTTTCATAAAAACTTATGAAAATATTTGTACCAAGCTGATTCAACAGTAGGGTGAAAATGAGATGAGCTTATATGAATAAATTCAAGGATTTTTTCCCCATACATAACCAGGTAGGTTTACTACTTTGATATTACTGAACACTATGTAACCCTGGGCCTTTGGTGTTTGTAAATAAATTCACGAGTTACATTTTTAAGATAAAGTTAAAAAACTCCAAGTTAAATCAAACATTACTGAGTATAGAGATTTCTTTTGCAACTTCAGTACTCTCCTCCCTCCTATTTGCAGGCATACACTTTTGTACAGTGTTCAGTTACTTTATCATGTGCTATTTCCTTTCATCAGCCCTCAATTCCATGTACTTAACTGTCAGTAGTCCCTACTAGCAGCATTTCAGTTCTTTCTTATAGCTGTATTATCAAAATTGTACTTTCATGACCTCCTGATGATATTCTACATGAATAAAGAACTATTAATTTATTTCTGAGCTTTTCTTTAATGTTCATTGCTGAAGTATCCAAATATTTCAGAAACATTGCTGGATTTGTTTCAGTGACACTCTCACCAGATAAGGCAGCATCATATTCATTTTACATGAAGAAAAGCACGAGTCACTGTTACTCAGGAAGCACGTTAAGACCAAGTGCCCATTTTGACAGGCACACAATTCCTGTTGTCTGATTCTAAATATTTCAGTTTTCTTTTGAGAACTGAACCCCAAAGCACCCAAAGGTGGACTTGCACTCACTGAGCACCCACAGAAAGGCTGGATGGACTGTCTTTCCCAGCTGCACACAGGAGTGAGAGAAAGCCTCAGAGGCAGAATTCAGCTGTCCAGTGTATAATTTAATCACGTTAATGAGACAGCTATTTGCATTGCTTTCCCTAATAACCTGCTTCATGGAGCACATACCTTTTCAATCTACAGCCCAGCAAGGCCAATCACCTCATTACCACCATAGCACACAGAGGTCCCTTCAGCTCCAGATGAGGCAGTCCCCTCAGAAATAGTTCATTCACAGCTTAAGTCAACGCCTATGTAAGGCAACAAATAGAAATGCAGCTGGCTAGCTAGGTAAAAGTGCTTTAACAACATTTCCCACATACCAGACTCCAATTTCAACTCTTTCTACAGCAATATATGGGCAAAATACAAAGTATCACATGTGTAACAAGGCCATTATCAGCTTCCCGCCTGCCTCTGGGCATGCCAGAGGGAATAAACCATTTAGTCGTTTCTTTTCTCAGGCTCTGGAGCTCCCTGTGACTTTTAGCATCTCTCACAATTGGCGTCTAAGCTGGTCAGGTTATGTAAAAAAGAAATGGACTTTGTGTACAGATACCAACGAGGAGTAGCAAGGCTGTTGTGTGTAATTGAATGAATAATGGGTGACTGACCCAATTGTTCTGGAATTGCCTTACAAAATTCAACTCTGGGGACCCAGACCATAATAAAAGGTAAAGTGCAGTTATAGCCAGAAGAACAACAGTATAAAGATGGCATTTTTATTAAACAAATCTCTTCCATGTGCCTTTCCTCTCATCTGTTTACTTTCTTCACAGCAAGCCCCCCCAGGTTCATACAATGTTTCACTCTTCTGCAAAACTCACACAGCTAAAAGGAAGAGAGATCAATGTTTAATTTGTTTTTAAACCACTGATCCAAACAGCATTACAATCTAAAACCCAGTTGTACAGTTCATACTGTTAACAAAGATGCACAAACCCATACAGAATTCCAGGTCCAGGTGCCAAATGGGAAAAAACCTTTTTATAGATTTCTTTTTCACAAACATCTATCAAATTACTGGAAAATAAATAAGGAATTCCACACTGCCATTTCAATGACAGTAGAATTACAGTTTAAAATATTTTGCAGCACTACAGTTTTAAGATTACAAATCACATAATAGACACACTAATCAAAAGTGGGTATAAACCAGCAATAGTTACCAACTATGAACAGCTCTTAACTAAGTTTATTCCTTGGTTGTTTTCTTCTACCAGAAAACACCGTCACGGAGAAGCCTCTCACAAGCTTCCCAATTAGCCGGCAAGCTAATGACCCACAAGAGAAACTAGGCAGCCAACATCAATTCATTCCACTGACAAAGGGCTTTAACAGCCGTGATCTGTTACATGTGACTTGAACCAGAAAGAGTATTTCTTTTACCACCACCCTGGAGCTTCATATTTCATTTTGAGAGAGGTATTCTGTCTGCTTAAAAGTTGCTTTACTTATTACTACCAGAGAAAATGGCTTTTTAAAAGAACTCCTTGGAATAACACTCAAGTCTTGCCTGGGAAGACACATCCATAGTTTTGAGTCATTGCTATTCTTCTCTGGCAGAACAGCTAATCAAGACTTTGACTGCTCATCCTCACAGTCTCTGCAATCTCTTATGAGGACCATTTAGAAGTGACTTCTTAAATTCAATATATGCTAACTCCATCACAGAGAAAGCCAAATTCTTGACCTAGATGACGGAAGGACTAGAATAAGACAGGAATTCAATTAATGCAAATTTAATTGACCACATGTGGGAAAAGAAAGG
This sequence comes from Colius striatus, assembly GCF_028858725.1. NCBI lineage: Eukaryota > Metazoa > Chordata > Aves > Coliiformes > Coliidae > Colius > Colius striatus. The sequence continues at coordinate 68,100,561 of NC_084760.1, read as the reverse complement.
TTTTTAACACTTGCAGAACTGACAGCAATCTATACATCATGTGCAATCTCTTCAATCATGCAGATGGTCATGTAGGCCTATCATGTATATGACTCGCATTGGATTTACACATATTAAGATCCACTATGAGGAGAGAAGAAAATAAAAAAAAATATAGACCTCCTACATCCTAAGGCTTCATTTTATAGAGGCCAGACGAGAACAGGAAAGCAAGAGCTGAGGAATTACCCTTTCTGGATGATGAATGAAGTAATACTCTGGCAAAACATGGACTTTAGTTGGAGAACTGCAGGAGGATGTGAGAATGCTGCATATTCAGAAGCTGAGGCTGACTCGGCACATAATAACAAACTGTGGAAAAAAATTAGGATCCAAATACTTCAAGCAAGCCAGTGACTTTTAAGTATCTCATTTCAATGACTTTAAAGAAAAATAGGTTCTAAGTATGTTGAATTGCAATAACACAGTTGGGATCTACTGAGAAGGTAATGTTCATAATCAGGAACGGTGTGCAGGCAAAACGAAGAAAGCCAAGTTAACACAATAAGGGACAGAAGCAAGACTGTGAATTGAGTAGTCTGATTCACACATCCCTCACTCTACCACAGGCTTCCTGCATGACTTCAGGGGACATTAAATCTAACAGATAATGTTTAAAAAGGCTTTTAAAGCGTACTCTGAGAAGTTATGCTTTACATGCAGGAATTACAGATACTAGGGAAGTGACTTTGTTCAGAGGAAGGCAAACAGCACAATACTGGGAAGAATGGCTTTCTACTAAAGGAAGGCACATTTCTCAATGTCTTTCCACTTCGCCAGTATACTTTGTTTTGCATACCACACTATTGTGTATTTATATTTTGCTTCAATTCAAAGAATGAAAATGGGCAAAAGGCAAGTCATGCTGTTCTCCACATTCAAGATACATAAATAGACATACTGCTTAAGCAGAAACAAAATATATATACAGTGACCAAAAAAAATGTAGTCAGAATGCAGTTTCCATAACTGAACTACCATGTTCATTTCCATCACTAAACATATCAGACACATGGTATGTAAAATTAATAAATTCTGTACTGGAAATTCTTATTTTCATACAGAAACTAAGCAGCAATCTCTGATCTCTGCCTAGAGACTGAAAGACAAAAGGATGCTCCTTTAATAGTAAATATTCTTCCTTAACATTACCGTCACCTAAAACATTTTTCCAGACCTTGTTATTTCACTCCCTACTTCCACAATACAGTGCTTAAGCAAAAAGTACTTCCATTTCTTTAAGCACAACTCAGCACAATTTAAAATTCCCAATATTTGAATTGCTAATTATAGAGCAACAGTCTAGAAGCCTACACTCAGATTGTATGCATATTAGAAAGCATCAACGGCTGAACCCTCAATTCACATGACTACGTATTCTCCCCAAGATAAAATTATTCCTATATTTTCTTGACTATTGGCAAATTTAAACAGGTTACAAGATAGCTAAATATGGCCCACAGTAATGATACTCCCTGCAAAGGACCACCTCCTTCTAATGGTCACAGCCTGCAGGCTACAGTGAGCATGACTTTTCCAACTTAAGTTTTCTAACATGATTCCTTCTTTTGGTTCTGAAGTCAAAAGAAGTTGTACTCTCTTAGAAGATAAAAAAAATATAAACCAAGCCCTACACTTGCTTTTAACAGCAAACAGAAGCTGACCTTCCAAAAAAAGACCTTGTCCCGTCCTTTGCAAAAGAAATCAAAAGTGCTACTCAGAGAACACTTGGTGTAAACATCTGTTACAGTCAAGATTGAGGTAAAAATCCAACAAAAACCCACCGAATGCCTTAAGCATAGGGACTTCACTAGGCCTTTAAGGTAGAATTCCACAATACAAAATCAAATCAAACAATCAATAACTTTCATGTACTTTTATGGTTCCCTTGATGTGCATATCTTGAAAAGCTTTGAAGACAATCAGAAAAAAAAAGCTTCTGAACAAAACTATACTTAACAAGAGGCAGCTTTAAGCTAGGATTAAAAGAAAAAATAAGAAAATATACTTGTATTCAAAGTTTTCTTGAATAAAATCAACAGCTGCATTACTACAGATACCATGTGCCTTTTCTTCTTTACCAGGACAACACATACGAGGTTGCTGTTAGTCCTACATTTCTGCTCAATTAAGAACATTCAGAGCTAGACTGTATTAAGTGCACTAAGGTGAAAGAGAACTTTTTATTTTCTGTTTAAACTCTCCACCACAAAGTTTGATTCCACCTAATCGAGGAAGACATTAGATAAGAAGATTTTCATTCTATGTGATCTGTTCATAAGCCTGGCTGGGCTACATATCGGGGTATCACCATACCAGGAAAGCAATTTTTCACTCAAGCACATAAATTCTTTTGCATCAGTCAATGATCCATGAGACTTCAAACAATGAGATTTTCACAGTAAATATCTCTGTGTTGGGAAGTAAAATCTTCCTTTAAACATAACCCAGGCTCCGATTTTTCCCTCAATAGTGCAGCTTACAAAAAACTTCCATTAGATGACAGAACTGTTTAAACAACAATAAAATCCACAAAATTTCTGCAGAACTGATGTTACAAAAATCCAATTTGTCTATCTAAACCTGTCAGTGCTCTTGAGGCATAGACTTTGACACCAAACAGTAGAGAAAATTTGTGTTTAATTCATACTGAAAATGAATTTTGTGGCAGTTGCAAAGACTAGTCACCCGAATTAGAAGTAAAATGCAAAATGTCACCTTGGAAAGCTTCCAACCTCAGAAATTAATCTGACCTAAGAAAAAAAATTATCAAGAGATGTATTTTAAGGTAGAGGAGCCTTGGACTTTCTGCATACTTCAATTCACAAAGGTCTCCAAGGAATATGAATGAGAATCCAAAATTACACACTTATGTCTCACAGAATCACAGAATCTTAAGGGTTGGAAAGGACCGCGAAAGATCATCTAGTCCAATCCCCCTGCCAGAGCAGGACCAACTAGAGTAGGCCACACAGAAACTTATCCAGGTGGGGTTTTAATGTCTCCAGTGAAGGAGATTCAACACCTCACCTGGGCAGTCTGTTCCAGTGCTCCGTCACTTGATCGGAAAGTTGATTTCACTCCAGCAATTTGTTCTTCTAGCTGTCATTTTTAGAGGACTATTTCTCCATTGTTGCTTTATGCCAAAGATAGCTTCAATACATGTGCTCCTTCACTCAGAATTTATCAAAGGGAAGAACCAGAAGTACACTTTCGCAGTGTCTTTGTATAACTTCGGCTTACCAACAAGACAACCCATTGACTCACAGGTTGCTGGGTGACTGCACTTGTCTTTGCCAACTCTTGAAGAGGTGTACCTATCCCAAGTGGACTATAATAACACATCATCCTGCCCAGAAAAGCTCTCACATACACAAGAACTCCAAACTGAGACAACCCTTCTTTGCCACATTGCTAGTCCCAGTTATGGGGAGGCTTACAGAAAAATCAGGGCATTAGATGACACTTCACAATTTACTGTAAGAATAGTAAGATTATTTTTCTTTCTTTTATTATTTTCTAGGAACGCGGAGGCAGCAACTCGGTCTGCATAGTATGGTAGCTGGGGGGCTTTTAAGATAAAAATCATTCCAACAGAAACAGCTTGTTCAATTAAAGATGTTGATGGCCTCTTTAATGATGAATCCAAGCTGAATTTTCATTGTCATGAACTGAGAAATCTTCTGGTTCTGCAGCACATCATTCAGAAAGCCGAATCGGTCAACTGTTAAAACCAATCATTTGTGGTTGTATTTGTGTATGTGTTTATCACACTGTATTTCCAAGCACTTTTCTGTCAGCTGCTACCGCAGAGCAATTCTGGCAGTTGTTTCTCCAGCTGCTACCTGAAACAGGAGCATGAGGCCGAAAACAAAGGCACAAACAGCTATCTGCAGCAGTAGTTCATCACATCCAAATGCTTTCCCCAGATTTTCTGATGTGTCAAGAGACTTTCATTCTTCTGCTACATCTCTCTGGAGTGCACAAAAACTAGAGCTTTCCCAAAGCAGCTGCAATTATTCTCCTAAGAATAACATGCATTGTACCTCTCTGGCTGAAAGGGTCTGTCCCTGGATATTATTGTTAGCTGTTTATTATATAAAAATGAATTCAGTATCATACATTGATTGGGACAGCTGGTCATTTTTCCCTAAAGAGAAATAAATCTCACCATACGCATACCCAGAGGAATCAGCACATATGTGGTCTGGACTCTTAGGCTGCTACATCCCACTGGATACTGTTCAGGCAAGGAGAGGGAACCAGATGCTCAGCAGTGAAAACCAGACTCCTCATTACACTGCAAATGTGGGTGCTCAGGCAGGTGGTATTTATCTTTCTGATGTGACTTTTACTCCTTTAATGCTGCTTCGAAGGACAAAAATCTGACTCTAAGATGGCTCCAAAGCACTTCAGGTTGCTAGCAGTGGCTCTGTCTTCCAAGTTGGAAGACTTGCTCTCTCTTTTCACAGCTAAGTTTCCAAACCCCTCCTGGTCTTCCCAAGGAAGGTCAGTGTCTACAGTGCAGGAGCAGACTTCACAGAAGCCCTTTTTCCTCCCCATCAGCCTCACCGGGACCAGAGTCACTATGAACTGTAGAGCCACCAAACAAAGGACTCGGCTCAGACACAGACAACAAGAAGCAAGAAGCCCTCTGCCACAATTTCAAACTCTATCAGCTCTTGTCTGACAACTTTTGTTTGCACCTTTAGAGCAAGCAAATTCACTTCATATACTGAAGGCACAGACAGTGGATGGCACACCAGGCTTCCTGCACACTGTTACTAGATGATCTCTTGAGGTCCCTTCCAACCCTTAAGATTCTGTGATTCTTCTAGAGTTGGTCCTATGAGTAAAAAAGAAACAAAGCCACTTGCCTAAGAAGTCTACTCTTCAATCCTAGGCAGAAAAGAAAGGAATGAAACTAACCCTGGGTAGATAAAATGGAGAGGAAAACACCTATACTTCTACAAAATGAAAATTAAGCCTCCTAATCAGTCAGATCATAAAGGAAGAGACAGACTTGCTCTTTCACCTACAACTTGTCTTAACCTCTCACAAAAACCTGCAGCTGAAGTGAGAAAGCTGAAGTGATGATCTCCTCAAAATATGAATCCAGCTGTGGGACTAGCTGAAAATGAGACAATCTCATTATCAAAGCTCAGGTTAGGTTATGACGTTTGCTGTTAAATTTGGCATTTCCCTTCAAAAAGCCCCTTGTGGTAGAGGAAGCTGGCTGCATAGCCAGTTGCTCTGAGGGCAGGAAGTCCAGGGAATTTCAAGGGCAGAGTTCTTCCCAGGTGCCAGGGAAAGTTCCTTCTCATTCTGTCCCTCTCCCACAACACTGATGGATCGTTAAACAAAAGAACTACAATTAAAAATCCAGGGCACCATACCATTTTCATTATATCAGTAGCAGCAGCAGTATTGGCTGCTGTAGTTGTATTTTGGTTCGTCTCATGTAGCATAGACAGAAACATGTTTCTTACCACAGAGAACAGTTTTCAAATTCTGTGTTAAGCTATAAAAAAAAAATCAGAGCAGTATGAAAGGACATTAAGTCAAAGCAACAAGGCATATGCTCAAAGTGACCTCATATCCTCATATCGTGAGAGATGACTGAGCACTGACTAAAATTAACACTAACACTAACAGGCCTGGAGGAGAACCACAGCTGTCAGAAGCCTTGAAGGCTCTCAAGCCCAGAGTTCATGACTGGGATAGAAATGAACAACAGAAAGAGTAGTTTCTAGGGCTATATAACACTTCTTCATGTGATGTATTTTATGTGCAAACACTGTTTTCCCAATTCCTGTAGATTTGAAAAGCTAAAATAACTAAACTAGGGAGGTGAGCGAGAGCTCTCTCTTCTTCTTTCCCATTACCCAGTGACAAAGACCTAGCTGAGGTGGCCACTACACAAGTTGCTTGCTTTGTCTGCACATCTCATCGACTCAAGATGCTCATTTAATCGTGTATATTTATAAGAGGGGGAAAAAAGGCTGGGGCAGAGAAGGTCGCTCATTTACCTATTGTATTTATTTGCATTCCTTTTTAATATTATCCTTTCCCTGGACTTTTGATATTTTACAACAATACCACATGGACAGATACTGTGGTGTGGGCATATGAGAGCGCTATTTTTAAGAAGGGAAAAAAGAAGAAAGACTACTATACAAAGCAGGGAAGAGTACAGAGCAAGAAGTCCAGAAGCTTTATCCTCTCATACAGCAAAGAAGCAAGAATCTTACATAGATTAGACATGCACACACATAAACATACATGCTCACACCTCCATCAGTGATTTATGACTGTAATAATTCTATAAACTAGGAAGGCAAATGGCTAACAGATAGTGACAACTGACAGGCAAGAGGGAGAAAGTCTGGTCAAAAGGGTAGAAAGCCTTTCTGTCAAGGGAGCACCACTGGCTTGCTGGCATCCTCCCAAGGCAGAGAGACAATAGCATTTGAAAATCACTGACGAAGTGAAGAAGTAAATTAAGTTGCACGAGAAGGTAAAAGCAACAGGGACTTGCTGAAAACAGCTGTATAGTCAGTCCCAGGACCAGCTAAAACCTCCCCAGTACCAAATGAGGTCAGATGAAGTTTAGAAGTCTACTAAACCATGGGAGTCTTCATGATCCAACTCATAACACCACATAGGAGTCTCACCTGTAAATACTCAGGAAGATATTTTCTTTAAAAAAAAAGCTTATTTCGCCTCAAACATATCTACCAATATCATTCTCTACTTGTCATTAAGCACTACCATGTTTGTGAAAACATGAAAAAGTGAAGATAAGAAAAAAATTTCCAAAAAACCCAGAACGCAGAACTAAAGACTCCAAGAATACCAGGCACTAAAAGTACAATTAAGTTCTCTGCTGCTTCATACACAGACCCAGCAAAAAGGAACAGCAGTCTGTGCACTGCAGCAGAAACTTTTTGATGCTCTAAAGACACTTCATCCCTCTGCTCTTTGCATTTCTGCTGCACTTCTAATCCCAGAGGATATTTTTGATATGTATGCATTTTCACAGAAATAGCCAGAGAAAGCCTCAAAACACCTATTTAAAAAGGACTTAACTGGATAGACTGTGGGTTATCTAGCAAACAACAGATACTTTTGTGAACGGATAAGGTGCAATTTGTTTTGCTGCTTCTAAATACAGTTCTTTGAAGCTAAGATTTTTGTGGAAAGGCTGATGTGAATAAACATGGTTGCATTCAAACTTCTTCAGTCATTTCATGCAGCTTTCCAAACACTAATTTGACTAGAAATTTCACATGGACATGTACTTTGAAGGACAACAATACATGTACAAAGCAGTCTCTCCTAATGACAACACATGACAGCCCATTCTGAATGCCGCTTTTCCTAAGTTACTATGTGAAACTATGCATAAGATTTGTTTTCTAACTTTCCTGAGTAAATCAACTTCTCTTAAAAAACCCACCTTTTTTGCCTTTATCAGGCTTTGGCCTCAACTGAAGTTGCTGAATGCTTTGGGTATATTCCAACTAATAAGGTTTTCAACCCCTTGAGCATTTGTATTTCACTTTGAATTAATCTTTGTTAGATGAGCTCCAGGCATCACTAAAGCAGAGTGAGCTCGTTGCATAAAACTTCAAGTTCAGCTTCTTGCACCATTGGCCGTGACAGTACTATAATAACTAATATACAGAATGGAGAATTTCCCTATCTTCAGAAGATTCCCACACATCCACTGTGGAACAAAGTCCTACTAATTAAAAACTGTTCCATGGGAAGCGTGAAGAAGTGGTGGAGTATCCAAATAGTTCGAAAAATATTTAATTGAATTTCTTTCTTTCAATCAGCATTCAGTGCCCACACAATAGTTCAGATGGAATTGTGCAATTTATTTTAAGGATGACATGCTGTATAGTCACATGCATCTGTAGATTCACACAAAACCAAAAGAGAAAATGCTAAATCAAACTAAATATGAACAGAAGTATAACACTTTCTCAGTTTTCACTCTGAAATGGAAAGAAATGAAAAAAGGAAACAACAGGTACTAAAGAGAGTAAGTCAAATAATTAACATGCTCTTATTTTATAATTAGAAGACTCAAAACAGTTAAAAACATGTATTTTTTAAATGGTGTACTCTCCGTAGAGGATACTGAAATTGCATATTTTGTTACCTTTTGCAGTCTCCAGGAGAAAGTACTTCAAAGTGAAACTCAGACCTATACTCTTCCCATTTCACTATATGACCTTTACTTAAAAAAAAAAGAGACATGTGTTCTGGTACACACACCACTAGCTGCTCCCACCTTTGAAACACATCTCCCCACAAGCCCATGGAAGTGAATTGAGATTTGGCACTGCAATTTCCTCATTTTATAATAATGATTACACCTTTCAGTTTACCAAAAGCAATTAGGCCTCTCTGGATGAATAAAATGACAGCATTATGTGGTCTCATCCTCAAGGAGAACCCTTGTCAAACCACAAGCTAATCTATTTGTTTGCATATTAACCAACAGCTCACAAGAAAGGGACCACGGTAATGCGTCCAAAATTTGTCAATTCTTCAAACTCAAAGCATGCTCTAGTTACTGACAAAAGCTTTTTGTTTTTAAAAAGTCCACACACAGAAAGATAAACATGACAAAACAAAGGATTATTAATCTTCCTAAAAATAACAATATTTGACAAGAAAAATGAGTTTAAAAACAATGCTCAGCCCAATGTTACATTGACTTGCTCTCCCATTTCTGAACACTTCTATCTGGGTAATTATTCTTCCTTTAAGGTGTTCTCTCATGTTCCCTGAAATTTACTTTAATAAGTTGCTATTTAACAGCATTTAGACCTAGAAAAGCAAAGCTACTCAATGCAATTCATTATAGCACAGATTGTTTTAAGAGATGCCTCACATCAATCCTGTGTTATTCCAGCGTGGAATGCAATTCCTGTACCCAACAAATAATTATGCAAAAGCACATTATAACAGTACTTTACTGACTAACACAATGCAGTTAGAGTAAATACATAGTATCTTGCAACTCAGTAGTCAGAACCTTGTCATTTACAGCCCATCAGTATTGAACTACTTTCTACACAAGCATTGATCTTCAGTATAAGTGCATAAGTAATACATTTATTTCTCACATAGACAGCCTTAACTTTAAAAGACTTCAATTATTCTTTTTTTCCCCACACGGATTTATAAAATAAAATGTATGTTTCCAGAACAATGATTTTTGCATTAAATATCACAAGACTTGGGAATTTAAAAATGAATCTGCTGAACGGACTTCATCAAGTATTTTAACCTGTTACCTAATGTACAACTGCCTTTCACAAGAAGGGGTGACTAAGGATAAGCCAATGCAAGTAGCAGTGATGAAAACTGTGGCTAGATATTAGTTCACAGCAAGGGTGCTGAAATGCATGGGATGACTAGCAAGGCAGCAAAACCTCCATCCTTAGAGACATGTAAAGCTCAGACAGATGGGGCTCAGAAACCTGATCTCACTTGGAAATTTTAGCCCTGCTTTGAGCAAGAGTTTGAGAACACGACCTCCTAAATTATTCTGTAAGTGTATGACAATGTAATGGACACCTATAGGCACACAGGAAGTATTTCCATATCAGATGTCTTAATATTTGCCAGATGCTTTAATATTTGCCAGATGCTTTTTCTGTAAGATGAAAAAGAGAACAGTACGTGACTGGATGCAGACACAAGATCATTGTATTCGATTTACAACAGACTGCGTAGCTTTAAAAGGAAGAAGCTCTCTTCTTTGTTCAGTTTAACAGTGACACTAACTCATCCAGCAACCATTGCAGGTGCATTTTCCTCCCCTCAGTCATTTCGGTTATATAGTCTGCCTTGAAAGCAAGGAGCGGCAGAGACCCCATACTGGAAATGTGTCTGCTGACCATTCATGCAAGCACAGCTCTGGGCTGCTTTCAGCTACCTAAGTAGCAAGTGGTTTGGGGGAAGAGATTAGAGAACCAAAGGCAAGGAAGAGGCCACATGATAAAGTCAAAAGGTTGAGTCCCACAGCTTGAGATTTCAGTCTGTGCTCCCAAAACAGCTTGTGCATTTCTCAATAGAGCAGCAGGCACAGCCATATACAACACTTGGGCATATTTTCAATGTGAGGTACCAGACAAAGAAACCACAGTATATAGAAAGAACTCCTACAAGATTTTTTTTATTCAGAGAAAGCCACCATCTCAAGCAGAGGAAAGAAGCTGCTGGATAGACAGTGAGCAGTATCTTGCTTCTTTAAAAGGCTGCATCAGTCTGGTTGTGACTCATTCCTACCAATTCCATAACTCTACTTCTAAGTTGGTGGAGAAAAAAGAAATGTAACACTTCTTTGATGGACAGTTGGCAAATCCCTCAACAACTTTGACCGCCAGGTCTCCTTTCATCTCAGCTGAGTGCTATAACCATTAATTCTCTACACTTCAGCTCTCCCAGAGGCAGGTCTGCTCTTGCCTCTTGGAATTCTGGCCTTTTACCAGGTTCCTGCTTTTGCTTTCCTGGATACATTAAGGCCCAGCTTAAGAACTGTGATAGAGCCGTGCTCCCTGCCAGCACACTGAAATTCTTGGAAGCTAAGAGCTGAGGCTGTAAGCTCAGATCCAATCAGGTTGCAGAGGACCTAAATGTAAAGCTTCCATGTTCTGAACCAAGGACTGAAGCTTCCACATGACCACGCCATAGGTGGGCATCTACATCATTGCCATTAGTTCTGGTCAGAAAAAGCAGACATATCACCTTATATGATAAAGGAGATTTTAACTGTTTCTGAAGGCTGTCACAGATGCCTGTCTAAGTGTGCTTACTTGTGCAGCTCAAACCAGTATTTCTGTCCCAACTTGCAACAGGGAAACTCCAGCTATGGTAAAAAGAACAGAAGCACCTGATCACTGGCCCTGGTGACGCCAAGTTGATCAACAAAGAAAAATAAACCAGAAAAGTTTTATTGAAGGCATCTTTTAAAAACGGACAGGAAGGAAATTAATTCTAAATCCTCATTAAAGCTCTGAAACCACTTTAAATAATGAACGAAAAAGAATGTTTTGCCTCAGGTGATTGTGTTACTCATGGTGCTAGAATTCAGAGCAAGTTCCTCCTGAATCGGTACTAATTTAACTTATCTTTAAATAATTTTCCAAAGAGTTAAGTGCAACTCAAATCTTGCATCAGCAATATGAGAGAAAAAAAAAAGTGAATATTCCTTTGTAAGAAATCTAAAACTGAGAGAAAATTCCAATCAAAGCACAGGTACTTAGACAGACTTCATCTAAGATTTTTTATTCCTCAGTCTAGGACACACAGGTATAAGATACTATTAAAACAAACTAAACTTAATTCAAGAAACTCCTTCCCATAACCTAATCTAAATTTTTAAACAAATCTCAAAAAAGAGGAATATGTCCTCTAGGAAATGTTCTGCTGACTTCAAAAAAATCTCTATAAATTAGCACACACAAGCAGCAATTTCTCATGAATGTTAATATAACCAAACTAAATCCAACAAACATGAAAAGGGGGGGAAAACTGCAAGCAACATAGTTATTGCTTATCTAGAAGAAATGCAAGTTTGGATAAACGGGAATTTTATTTGTCCTGGTGAGACAGCAGCAGTAAGAAGTTCCATCACCAATGTCCCATTAACTGCTAGTAGGGTTTAGGCTGTAAGCACTTCTATTGCTTTTGTAAATAAAGATGAGGTTATTTCTAAAAAGCTACCAAGAGAAGCTACTGTTCCACTTAAAGGAAGCACACACTGTGCATTTAAGTGTAGATATCCCAAAAGCCTTCATGCTGCATCCCTTCCCCAACTACCTCAAGTCTACTGTCAGAGCTTAAAACTCACCACATTGAACTTTGCTATGATTGGAAGTTCACTAAAGCAAGAAGTATCTCTAATACTTATTTAGATGGTGCCTAGTACACACTTTCAGACTGTGGGACTGCATTAGCAAGCTGGGGATAAAATTCCACCAGTTAATAAGAAATAGTTTAAACTGATGATGGGTATTGACAGCTGATGGATAACTCAACAGTTGATATGCTTTCTGTAGGTGGCTCTTTACTATTAAAAAAAAAAGAGCAAGACTTTGAAATCAAACTACAAAGTCTTTCATCCTGAGGAAGTACAGTAATATTGGAACTTCAAAATCTGTTCTAAGAACATTTTGAAGTGTCTGAATCCAGATAATTAGCTGGCACAGTTTCGAAGAAAACAACTGACAGCCAATTCAAGAGTACATTGTGGAAGATACAAGACTCTAAATCACTGGCAACACACTGAAATTTAAATACCTCTTTATTGTCCCTGGAAGATCCAGACTGAATGGAATTTGATAGGAAGATGCTAAAGTGTCATCCACAGCCTTACTTATTTCCTGTAGTTCTCTCAAAGAAATACAGCCAAGTAAAGCAGCCAGTTCACAGTCCTGTGACTGAATAAGCCTATCTTGTTCTTCAGTTTCTCTTCTTAGTTGTTGATCTTTTGCTTCTAATACAGCCAGTCTTGCTCGGAGGTCTTCAATTTCTTTCTGCATAGAACAGAAACCTGAGTTTACAATGAGCCCTGTCAAAGAAAATCCTCTTCCCACTCCTAGAAAAACGCAGTACAAGTCCCAGAAGTTGCATGAATTAAGGTTATCCAGTTCAGTACAACATTAAGTAAGATATTATTTTACCAATACACTAATTCCTATGTCTGTTGTATTTAGAAACTCTAGTTCAGTTCATAATCTGAAACTCCCCAACTCCATTTCAACACTAAATTTTGCATTCTTCTTTCAACACTGTCAGTCACTTTTTACCTTTAAATTACACACATATTTGCCAAGTTATCAACTTCCAAAAAAAATCCCAAAATTTTAGTTTGACCACGACAACAGAATCTTTCTATAGACTGGCAGCTAAAATCATCAACCACCTGTCTATTCTCCTACAGACTAGCCCTGCAATGGTTCCTCTAGGCATCCAATCCAACATTAGGCACAGGATGCAAGTGGTCAACTACCAACTGTCTGGCCAGTCCTTTTGATCATTAATATTTAGTTCTAAATAAAAAAAAAAAATCAAAGGAGAACTACTATTTCCACACACAGTCACAGACTGAATGTTCACCATTTTCCATAAAACCAAGAAGAGGAGTCTCTGAAGTGTTATCTGTAGACACTAAAGAGACAACAAAGCTCATAATTCCATGCTCTGACCATACTCAGTTCAGCTAAAAAAAACCAAAAAAAAACCCCAACAACCACTCATCACCTTTTTTAGGTAAATAACTAGATATTACAAAACTGACATTAGAGATTACCATATAGCTTTTAATGCCAATTCATTTTGTTTTCTATCTAAATGTCAGTAAGAATATCTCTTCACCCAAAGCGATGTTACAGAGATAAAATCACAGAATTTGAATCATTTGGATGCCGTGTTGATTGATGCTGTAAAAACAACCCCTTCAAAAATTAATAAATCTGCATTTAAAAGAGGGTCTGGGTGGCATATGTAGTAAAAGGGTTCAGGGGCCAAATACTGAGTAATGAAGACTAAATGGTATTCTGAACACCTGAACAAGTACTTTCCATTTTCTGCAAAGTATGAGGCAGGGATCTAGGAAAGAAAGTAAGAAAAAGCATGCTCATATAATTAAAGACTCCCATAAAACAAACATACTATGCACAGATAACTGACTTTGGCATTTCTTTGCTTTTTGAGTGCTTCACTTTGAAATCTTAACATTCTTTTCATGTTTACAACGTAATTTAAGTGGAGTTCACTAACACTTATTTTGTCAACAAACGTACTTTCAGGTATGTTTCAAGCTTCCCAAGTATGACATAGAACAAGAAAAAATGGTCCTTACATGCTAAAGGTCAATTGGCTTAAAAATCTAAACTTCTATCAGTGCTGCACACTAGGAATCTGTTATTTTCCTCCTTTTTTCCTTTTAGATTTATCAATATGGGAACAGAGTAGCCCATGTTTCAACCCACAGGCATTTGTCAAGGACAAAAAGGTCAGGAGGCCAAAAACATCAGTTTTGTTTCTTTCAGTCTCAAATTAGGCTTTTAGTGTGCACAAAGGACAATTATGTCTGTGTTACTGGTTTGGGAATACTGCCAAAATCTTAATAGGCCCTACTTAATACAAAGACCTTCATATTCTGTGAAAGTACTAATTGCAATCACTACAATAAGCAACTTAGATGGGAACAGAGAGAGAGATGAACAGAATTTGGTTTTACAAACACCCTTTTAGTAATGAAATGTTTTTACAACATAGATAGATACCAGAAGCACACAATCTGCATTCACAGAGAGAAAGCTGTTCTGCTCAGGAATAGTTCACAGGCATTCTTGAGAAAATTGAAATTTTAGTCAGTAAACTGGAATTCTCTTGCATTCTTTTCCAGAAATGCCAAGAAGCCTTTAATGTCCTCTTGGTCAGCCTCCAGAGACACATAAAAAGGACTTAAACCCACAGCATGGAGCAGCATGGAGATGATATTCACCTCATTAAACATATGCTGGAGTTTTACTTTGTGGATTTGAATTTAAAACTGAGATTTTGAACACAATAGCTAATTATTACTGACTGTAAATCTCGAGCTTCACTCATGGGCTGATGTTCTCCATGAAGTTCAGACTGCAGTAGAAACATTAATATGTAAATTATAGATACTTTCATAAGCTCTCAAATCCCTGAACACAATTTGAGAAACAACAGAAAAGAGGGTAGAAGGAAAATGAAAGTAGGGATAACAACAACAAAAATTTATTTCACATCATGTGAGATTTTGGGCAGGAGCAATCCATAAAAATGCTGAAAGCCACCAAACAGCACAGGCCAGCCTTCTCCAGAAGCTCAAATTCATGATAATTTTGGTCAAACGTTGATGCCTGTACAACGATGCGGCTAATTTTTCCCTAGTGTAACTTCATAAGAATAAAGATTCACTTAGAGCAAGTAAAAAAACATCAGCTAACATGGAGTCATAAGTACAGCAGTTTTCATTTGAATAGCTTCAGGTGTTCTGATGGGTATCTAGATTATCAAAAATAGTTTTCTGGACACTGATAAGAGTGTCTCCTCATACACTACATCTCCTCGTATATATGTCAACAAAACAAATCCAAATACTATGTAAAAGTGGTAACTAGGATAGGAAAGATTTCTTCATCTACCTAAGGTTTCGCAATGGCCATCTAAGATATGTTTCTTCATTTCTTTCTGAGTTTTGTATATATATGTGCATACAAACACCCAGATGATAATACTATCAGATATTCTGAAGGAAGAAAAATATCAAAAACATTGAGATTTCAAGACAAGACCACAGAAAAAAGCAAACTAGACCTACCACCTTTCTAAGATGTCACATTGCTGAATGTGATTGCCAAGGTCGACAAGGAGGTAGAACAAAGACTTATACTAGATAGCAAACTTAGATTTTTGAAGGACAGTGAAAAGAAAGAGCTAAATTTTGGTAAAAAGGCTACATAGATTTCAAATTGGACAGAAGCCATCTTTAAAACACTCCATTTGCCAAATTACCACGTTGTGAAATCACGTGTCAGTGTAAAGTTATTGTTGGCAAATGCCAACTGCTCCATGATGATTCCTTCATCCTTATGAAATGCATCAATCATTTTTCAGGAACAAAAGCTGGTAAATCATGAATTTATAGTCAATTCTAATCAGAAATGGACAAAAGATTGCTTCCTTCAAAACTTTTTGTCTTCAAATAAAAACTTGTGAGGATCAGTGAAATATTAAAAAGACAAATTAGAACATAAAGAGTGCACTTAAAAAGATAATGAGGAAAATTAAAGCACGAACACAAGCCACCAAGCCTTCCAGTTCTGCTCCTCTGTAATGAGATTAACACAATTCCTGTGCCTGCCATCTCCAATCATCACTTAGATTACCAACTGGACTACAGCCAAGGCTCTAATTGCTGCACAGAGCAAAGTCACTATTACAATAAATTTATTTAATTCTGTGTGACAGCTTACAACCTTTTCCCCACACAGCACTGGTTCTTGGAGACAATTTTAGAGTCCTGTTACCTGTAACCATTTCTTTTCTTGAAAAAGTTGGTTTCGTTTTGTAGCTGAAACCTGCATCCTGTCCAGGTAAGTGGATCTCAGAAGTTTATGTTCATTTTCGCTCCAAAGCTGGGTTTCTTCATGTTTAACCCTTTGGGGGGAAAAAATGGCAGAAAGCAAAAATTAGCATTATCACTGAGTATCAACATCTCAAATATTAAATAGATTGGAACGCTATATGTTACCTTCAGAGTCATGAGACTCCATCACCAGAACGATTACATCTTAAACAGATACAGTTAGAGAACAAGAGACTTTTCCTTGGCATATCTTCCTTTATTATCTCAAACATTTACACTGTTTTTGCAACACGCTGAAGAAGGAAAAAAGAAAACTTGTATAGCTTCAGGCTTCCCTCAGCTCTTTCATACTTCAGAAATTTATCCATCACTGCCTTGGAAGAGACAAAACTAAAGCATATAATTTCTATCAATATAGAGAAAAATCTCTCTCAAACAGAAGTTTAGAAACTTGCCAAAGCCATTTTTGCAGCTTCTGTCAGTTTTTGGAGACTACATTAGAGATCATCTGGAGTGTTTGCTCCGCGATGCCAAATTTTACTTCTCCCTCACATAGCGAGTTCTTTCAAAATCGCAGTCAGTGGGATTTCTCACAGTGGTCGGTACAACCTGCAGCTGTAAATCTTCATGTGATTGGACCCCAAGGTAATCAGCGCATTACATTAAGTGTAAAGTCAATAATCAGCCTCTCAGAATGCACCTGCAAACAATGCAAATCTGTTTTGCCCTGTACCTTCCTGCACAAGCACATGAGCATCCAGAAGACCAATTGCATTTCTGTGTCTGTCTCTAGAGACAAAGAGGGTGCATGTCCACATAAAGGGTACAGACACATTTCAATATCTTGTTTAAAAAAATACTCTGTCTCAAAGAATGTTTTTTAAGCATGATTTCCCATTATAATCTTGCAAAGCAAATATGCCACATACAAAACATGCATAACAGGTCTGGTTTAAGCATGATTAATCACACAATTATGATCTGCATGCACAGCTGTTGAACAAGTGTGTGGAACAAGAGGTTCCTGCTTCTTCTGCAGGACCATCAGAAGACATGCATGCTTTACTCCCTCTCTGTGGGCTGAAGAATTTACTGAAAAGGCAAAATAAAACCCAGAGACTAAAGTAAATGGCATTAATACATAAAAGCCCATAACAACAGTGTAACTGTATTTCTGTAATAACAAATAGGTCAGAGACAGCCATATTCTGAGGTGCTGAGTCATCAGTGTGTTTGTGCCTTAAAACCACCATAGATTACTGTATCTCTAACTGACCACACTTCCTAGCAGTTCTTCATCTTTTAGTAAGAGCTGCATCTCCTGAGAAGTTTCTGAGTGGCTAGTCAAAATTTAGGAAACATTCCATGATAAACCTAGGTTATTCTCAGAATCTCCTTGGAAATCCTATATACATCTGCCTACTTGGTACTGGGGAAACAGAAATAAGATCTCTCTGATCTCACCAAACTCAGATGATTGCACAAACACAGCATTGGTCCTAAGCTAAACATAACCAAACCTGTCTCCTACCATCTGCCCCCAATATATCCTGTGTCAACACCCAATGCAGTCACCTAGAAACACACCTCACAATTTAATCAAGTAAAACAAAACTGAGACGTGAATCTCAGTTTCATGTATTAAACAAATAACCAGACAGATATACTTTTCATTTTAGAAGTTCTTCATTTACAAAAAGATGAGACTGGCTTAATTACAGTAATATTCCAATGACATGTTCTGCGGCTAGTCTGATCATCTTTTTAGTTTTCCAGCTGAAAAAAAGAAATCTTGGGTATACTGGTTTTGTTCCAATTCAAAATGAAAATAAAATCTGAAGCCTACAAATTTTCCTTGAAGTAATGGTCATGTTTTCCACCCTGTACTATCTAAAAATACAATTGGAACAGAAAAGTTTTTAAAACCATTATTGAAGATAGGGTAGATTTACTGCATCAACAAGAGTCAGACCACAGACAAAGCAGTGTGAAAAGACTACAAGAATCAAGTGAGAAAAAGAATGTGTCACAATGACAACTCAAGCTCAAAGAAAGGAACATGCACAAGACAGAAAAATGAAGAGGATATTCATCTGACCCTGATGAACGGCACTGCCCTCAGACCTGTGCAAAGAGAAGAGTTACAGATATAACCATTCAAAGAACAGCAACTATTTCATAAATGTACATATTATATATATATATATGAGATTTTATCTAAAAAAACATATTCTACATACATTATACAGGAAAAAATAAGCAGACTATGCACTTCAAAGATATTTCAATGACTCAGTTTCTGTGACACTGAAGACAACACCATCTCCAAAGCTAAAATCATTATTAAAAATTAATACATGGAGCAAATACATCTTAATTATAAAATATAGACTGCTGTATCCTAGTCTTTAAGGGATGGTAAAGCAGTTTCTTAGGGCCTCAGAAGGTAAAATGAAACAGCTCTGAAGGAGTGCAGTTTGTTTTAAAACCGCCTCATGGCTAAACGTCATAGAATCTGAAGGGTTGGAAGTGATCTCTATAAATAGGAGCTAAAAACAACCATAAAGTCTCAAATTTCACAATAAAATCCTATTATCTGTACTGATTTTATCTAATTTTTATGTATATCAAAAACTACATCCAAATGTATTGACTAGCACACTGCAGCCTTCATATGTAAAAGTTGTCACAAAACAAAAGGGTTTTCTTTTGTTTGTGCTACTGTATTTGAGAATAGCTTCCAATATCTATGAAGAATCCTCTTACTGCTAACAACAATAACCAGTAGCATGGCTGAAAGAAAGACCTAGAAATAGATTCAACTTTTTCTTCCTATCTCCCTTGGGTCATCCAACACATCTCACGTTACCCCAATCTTTGAAGTTCTTATCCCTTCAATAAAGGCTGAGAATTTATTTTTGTGACTTTGTACATATGGTGCTGAGCATGTTACTGCCACCTAACAAGTGATGTATAAAAGGATGTTCCCAAAGATCTATGCATTTCAAAGAAGAATCTGTTTTTACTTTATATTTAAATATCCTCTCATTGCCTGAAAAAGAGCATCAGAATTAAGTCCACAGGGAACCACTGCTCAAGCTGCCTTGCTGTTGTATGCTCAAGCTGCCATGTTAAGGATTCAATTCCATTCTCACTCAAAGTCAGTAGGAAAAGTTTAATTTAATTCACCAGTTCATTATGATCAATGTTTTTCAGGGCAATTCTGAAAGTGGTAGGAAGGAAAAAAAGGGGAAGCAGGGGTGATTTTCATAAACAATCTCCATATTGGTACATTAGCATGTCCTTAAAACTCATCACTAAAATAACCAGAAATTGTATTCTGCTTTTGAGAAAAAAGCTGTCATTTTACACAATAAGGAATTAAGAAACTTACTGAAGATCGGCAGCCCAGCGCAATGCTGCTTGAACTTGGGTCACAAATCTGTCCAAAAAACTGCTAATTGAAGGATGCCTTGAAGGAAGCTGAAACTTTAAAGAATTTTTCTCTTTCTCCAGTTCTTCCAGTTTCCGTCTAAACTTGTCAGCTAGAAATTAAAGTCAAAAACAAAAAGGTTACTTAACAGCGACAAAAAGGTTCCATTTCACCTGAAGAAAAAAGATGAACATAAAGTAAAACACACCTCATGGATAATTCCTCTCCTTTTGATAAGATGTATCAGACTGTGACTTAAGGATGAGTTACTAAGGCTACAATGGAAAATATCAGATAACCAGGATGTTAATCTACTTTTGCCTATGACAAGGACAATACTGCAAGTTTCACAGCATTTTCACAGGGTTTTAGTTTGGTAAATGCTCAAAGGGCTATTTTCCAAGAGCAACAGCTTTGAATTCAACTCTAAGAAAACTGCTCTTTAACACTCCAGTTTTAAAACAACCTTAGACTGCAGCTGTACATTTGAAATCTGATCTTTTAAAAAACTGCATTGTCATTAGGTCAAGAACCAAAGAATCACATGATATCTCAGCAATATATTTCATTAGAAAATGCATACGCAACTATAGCAATTAAAGGATAATCTTATTCCAGACTCTCCTGAATTATGCTTACTGTATCACTCAACAAATATATTTAATTTCAGCTTTAAATAAAAATAACAGGGGTCCTTAAGACAATGCTTTGAGTCTACTATAATGCTATTCTTAAACATATCTCTCTAAGTTAGTTCTTACTTTGTTTTCTGTCCGTGTGTAGAAAATAAAGGAACACAGTTTCAATTACAAATTATTACTTCTGGTACTTATATTCTCTGTTCTCAATAGTGCCAGTATACCAGCAAAATTACATACATGACAGCTAACAAGTCTGGGTGGTCTAAGCTGAACATCTTTGATGATACATTAGTCAAATCAGAATGTTTTGAGCTAGTCCACAAATGGAAAACCTCTCAGTACTTTCCCCACGACCTCGCTGCCTACAATTTTGCACGATTAGCATTCTTTCCCTTCTAACATTTTCAATACAACATGTTACTATCAGAATAACATCCATCTGTGCATGCTTTTTATGGCTAATTTTCTTTCTCTGTCGTCAAAGGGTTTGAAGAAGAGGGGTTGTTTCCATTTGCTGGTATAGTGAAATGAGGCTTTTTTACAATAGTCTGAATTATATGATTATGTATAATCTATATCTGTGACAGCAACTAGCACTGTCATAGAAGCAGAAAGGAGATCAATGGGGTGGAATAAAGGCACAGAACATACTAATGAGACCAGATCGTCTCCCTGGGCCAGCAGACTGTTCCAGGGTAGTTAAGCTCATGATGTTATTGTTACTAAGGTGCAAAATGCTGACAAGGCTCTAGATGAAATAATCACCACCCAAGCAACTTCAGGGTCCAGTCTTTGCCCCAACAATCACATGCACATGTGTGCATAGTCTTCCTGCAAAGGAGAAACATTTCAGTAGTGGAGATGAACCACATCTTCCGTGGCTTTCTTGGGGACCACAGCTGAACAGATTCATCCTATTCTTATCACCACAAGGAAGCTGGAATTTCGTCCCAGAGAAGGCTCCCAAGACCATACTTTGACCAGAAAAACATCTCAGCATCCACATTTTGTGTGGAATTTCAAACACAGCCATGAAAAATATCGCTGTTAAAATCAGATAAGGGTTGAATTGTGACCAATACCCACTGAACAACAAAACACATGGAAACACCTCCTTTAATTCCAGCCACTCACCACTGGGCTTCCTGTGTTACCCAAGCAGGAGCTGTGACAACCATCTACAGCTACTGAAAGACATTGTTATTGTTCTTCAACATAATTACACTCACATTGTGTTTGTGTGTCCATCATTCTACTCCTACTCATCCTGGCCCAAGAAACAGGCTATTTTAGGAAAGAAAACAGATGAGGAGATACACATGCCAATTCATTCTCTCTCTCATTAAATCTTGGCTGCATCCTGCTTTATATATTCCAGTCTACACAGTATTCAATTAGTTTCTACTAACAGACATTTCTAAATTATTTGTTCCATTGGCTTTTTGTAAGTACTATTGCTGCCCATATCTGCTTGTTACCTCTCAGCACTAAATCATTTTTTATCCTTCCAGCATTGTGATTAGGGCTTATGTCTCAAGAGATTCTGGCACCACTGAACTGTACGCTCCAGCACTCAACTTTGAGTTGCCTCTCCCAGAAAGGAGACCTCTCGGTTTGACCTGGCTGATGTCTTCAGCCTGTAGAGAAACCAAGGCATCTCAGTGCTAGCTTCAGACCACAGAACTATGAAAATGCAGATCATGTCAGTACAGCTTTCAGCACTGCAGCTCAAGAGAGATCTGGATCAAGCAGAAGTAATGGAAATTATCAGAAGTCTTGCAAACAGGACATGTGAAATAAAAGAGGGCAATAAGTCAGATTCCTCAATCTAGTGGAGATAAAGACTGAGGGAAGTAACCAGAAAACTGCAAAGAAAGTGGTAATGTAATGCTTTATAACTCGCCTCAGAACCTGAGTCCCCAGTAACAAATCTGAGTTGCAGCAAAAGAAATGGGAAAAAAAACCTAGATATAGTAAAGCATTAAAACTAACTGCTTGGGACAGACAGGAAATCTCCACCAGAGCTTGTTTTCAGGTCAAACAAACATCCCTCAGGAATAGATCTGGCACAGTTTTTAAGGTCAAGGCCAGCAAGATCAAATGTGTTCTAAGATCCCTTCCCACCATATTTTCTAGGATTCTTCAGCCAAGAAGTTGACAGAACAGATGCTTTTCCTAAACCATCAGATTCAAGGACATCACTTCCTTTTACCTTCATTTTAGTCTTACAGGCATGTTATTCCAACATAGACAAAGATCTTCACAGAATCCCAGAGCTCATTGACGGATTGAGACATGAAATGAAACCTTATACATACTCAGATACGTCCATCACCTTGTGACCTGAGCGAGTTGGTCCTGCTTTAGCAGGATGGTTGAACTAGATAATCTCTAAAGCTCCCTTCCAAAATATGGTTGAACTAGATAATCTCTAAAGCTCCCTTCCAAAATATGGTTGAACTAGATAATCTCTAAAGCTCCCTTCCAAAATATACCACTCTATGACTCTATGATCACATAAAGGCTTAATACTTTGTTGCTCTGTTCCATACTTCACCCCAAAACAAGTCACTTAATGCACAGCAAAAAGCAATCCTGTAGTTTGACAGGGGGGTTGGACTAGATGATCTTTTGAGGTCCCTTCCAACTCTTAAGATTCTGTGAGTGAACTATAATGTATTTAATACATGAAGCTTCTCCTTCAGTGCAAACAACAAAATTTAACTCTTAAATTACCCTCCATCCCAATCCATTATTGTCTGATGCTCTTCAGACATCACATCACACTCAATTTAAGGCCAACTCAAAGTACAGGCCTCGAAGATGGTGGCTAACTGCTATTCTCAATTAAACAGACAGCAGTCACAGAACTGCATTGTCTCCAAAGATCATGTTTTGTAATTGCTTTGAGCAAGGGAAGTAGTCTCCATAATTTTTAATTGAACATGAGAACATCTATCTACCTCTCTACTTTTTACATGTTCTGATGTTGGTTTTATTCCCTTGAAGACATGATTCCCTTTATCAGCACTGGTTTATCATTATTTTAAAAACATTTTAAAAAATCATCACAGGGTAGAATCTCATTTGCTATATACTTCCCGTGGTTTAGCCCAGCTAGCACAGAAGCACCACACCAGTCTCTTGCTAGGTGCCCCCGTTCACCGCCATTCTCATTAAGATTGCAGAGGCCCCAGCGAAACTGGGAGTAAAATGTAAGGTTGTTGTGGATTGAGGCGAGGATAGGGAGGGCTCGCTGCCAATTACAGTTCCAGGTAACACAGACTCTGGTACTCGACTCAGAGAGGAAAGCAGGAAAGTTTATTCCACTATCTACAAGAAGGAGATTGGAATAAAAGCAAAAAGGGAGTAGGATGATGAGAAAATTACAACCAGCACTTTAAGATCTCCCTCCCCCATCCCTCCTTTCTTCCTGGGCCCAGCTCACCGCTCCCAATATCTCTACCTCCTCCCCCTTCAACAGCTCGGAGGGGCAGGGAGTAGGAGATGTGGTCAGTCTCTCACAGATGGGCTCTGCTTCTTCTGTCTTCTCAGAGGATGACGACTACTGGCATTCTTCCCCTGGTCTGATATGGGGTTCCTCCCCCAGGACACAGCCCTTAATGAACTTCTCTGGTGTGGGTTCTTCCCAACAGCTGTGACTTCTGCCGATACAAGGTCTCTCACAGGGGACATAATCCTTAGTGAATACCTCTGGCGTAGATTCTTCACCACAGCTGCAGTCTCTGCAGTTATAGTCCCTCCCTCAAGACATGGCCTCTTCTGGGCATAAGTTTAATGAGCTTCTTTGTCATGGGTTCCTCCTCACAGTTACAGTTCCGTTGAACATTGGGTCCCTTCCATGGGACATGGCCTTCTCCGGCCATAGTTTTAATGAAGCAAATCACTGCCCCTGGCTGAGGGTCTGTAACGAAGTGACTGAGTCCCTCCCATAGGACATGGCCTCCTCCAGCCACAGTCATTGCCCCTGGCACAGGGTTTTTAGCAAAATAAGTCTCTGCCACTGATGCGGGGTCTGTAGCAAAATGCAAACAAACCTCAGCCTCACCAGTTCTCTCCATAGAATGCAGAGGAGTCTCTGCTCCAGTACACCTCCTTCTCTCTTTCCTCACTGACCTTGGAGTTGTTTCTCTCACTCTTCCCACTCCTTGCACCATCATCAGCTGGAGAAGAAGAGACAGAAAAAGGAAGAACATTCCTCTTCTGGCCTCTTCTTAAAAAGTGATCATGGAGGTGTCTAATTGGCTCAGCCTCAGAAGTGGGTCTGGCTCAGAGCTGGGGAGAGTTTCAAGCAACTACTTACAGGAGCCATCTTTACAGCCCCTTCCTCCTTACCAGAAAAGGCTGTCACATCAAACCACGAAAATACTGCATACATTTGTGTTTATTTACGTCTGTTCTTTGCTGATAGGTGCAAAGATGGTCAATTGTGCTATTCTACAAATTGCTAGACATTAAGAAGTTGTTTCCTCAGCTAGTCCAATTAGAAATGGCCATGTGATCCTGCCCCACAACCCCATAAACAATCCCCTTCCTCTTTTCCTCACTTCCCTCCAAAATCTAAAGGGCCTAAACCAAGATTTGTGGTGGGTTTACCTGCATAAATCACATATCGCAGCCCTAAAATCTTTTTCTTACCTGCTAGATACTTGTCAGGTAACCTCCCCAGCATTCACTTTCTTAAAAATGTCAAGCTTCCAAGATGAAGTGTTTTTATATACTCATCATCAAAGAAGTCACAGCTTCCAATCCAAAGACCTCTCTAGCAACCTGTCTCCAACCACACAAAGTAGACTTTTAGAGAGAAGACTAAGAACTGAGGTGCAAAGTGTCCCTTGACCTTGATACTGTTCCTGAACCTCTAATGTCAACTGAAAGACTTCACAAGCAAGACACTACTCCTAGGTCACTTCACTGCTGTGAGAAAAGGGGGAGGAGTAAATCACCAACAGGTGAACATCTACCCACCAGAAACTTATCTTTTCCCAGGCCATCTATGCTTTTAGACTTCAAAATATACTGTAACAGAGAACTTTTTTAATGTAATTATTAATTACTTAAACATATACCTCATCTGTTAATGTTAAAGTGGTGTTTTTTTTTTTACTCTCCCCGCATGTTAATAACTTAGGCATCAACATGTTCAAAATGCATCATTCATTTTCCAGGACGGTGACTTACATTAGCTAAAGCAATGCTACAAAAGTTAAAATGTGAGCAGTCCAATGCAAAACTTGAATACCTGACTGAAATGCAGCTGGAGGACAGAGTAGTAAGCAAGGTGATTACAGTCCAACTACTAGCATCAGCCTCCTGAAAAATTACTTGTAGGAGAACATGTAGACCAAATAATATCTAAATATGACATGTGAAGACATATACTGTGATAACTGAAGGCATTACAATCAAGTAGAGTGTATGTGCACTCATAATTTAATAATTAACCATTGAACAGTACAAAGAAGATATACAATAGAAGATATTCAGTTCCTTGCATGTGCTAACACACTGGATCAGCATAAAAGAGAACTTCAGATTACATTAGGATAATTGAGCGGCTAACCTGTACCATGTGCCATCTGGTCACTGGTACAGAGTAAAACCTCTTCTACCTTCCATTCAGCCCTGCATGTGGAAACCAGCAAAATAACCTCAGGCAGAGTTAAAGTACACACTTGGGAAAGGCTGGCTCCAAGAAGGCATGAGGCTGGGGATAGGAAAGGCTGGCTCCAAGAAGGCATGAGGCTGGGGATAAACACTGGGGTACAGCTGCTGCTCCTGTCACTTCAGCAGGCTCTTTTAGAGTTGCCCATGCCCTATGTGGACTAAAAGGAGCACATCTGTAAAGCAAAACAGTTCAGTACTGAGGCCCCAACATCTGCAGTTCAGAGGATCTTACTTCAGACTAGGTTTAATTTAGTCCCATGGACTGAAGGTCAATTAATAGCTGAAGCCCCTTGGGTATACCTCTAAAGCACATCTTCATAATTTGCTCCTCCTGAAAGAAAATCAGTCTATGCACGTCAAAACTGCTCTATAATGCAAAGCAAAGCATAGTAGATGGGACAACTGGGAGATTCCCTTCAACTGCTCACATGTTCTGAAATACAATGCTATTTAGGCCAGGGTTCTTGGAATACTTCCAACAGTCAGTGGCAAAAGTAGCTCCTGAAAGGGACACTAAGCACAGGATAAAGTCTTGCAGACAGGGCTACGGCCCACTGGGTTCCACAGCCAAACGTTTGTGTTCAATTCATAAAAGGCTAAAGCATAATGGCTGCAAGAGCAAAACACAAATGAAACTACCTGGTTTATTCATCACTTTTTTTCATTCTAACCAAAAAAGCAACTTTATGAGATTCAGCTGTGATTCTGAACTCGCATGACTACCCTGAGTGACAGCTGAGCAAACCAAACTCATGGCTGATGAACAGCATTTGGAGTCAGAAGCAAAAGATACAGAATTCCAGGAGGGCCAAAAACTGTAGAGTGCTACAACTCAGTAATCTTTTGCTTTGTTTCACGTGTACTCCTCAGTTATTTGGCATTCTTAGTACAGGTGGCAAACCCTTCTAATTCATGCTTTACTGAGATGCTGGATCAATGTTTGCCTCCAATTCTGGTGCTATTTAAAGTTAGAAGAATAATAACTTGGAGAATGCAAAAGAATAGGTCTCCTGCATTCCCAGGCAGACTCTAGGCATCAGAGGAGCCAGCAGTGGGTTTATGGGGCCAGATTTTGGTAGCAGAAGGCTACAGGGGTGGCTTACTTAAACAAAGAGCTGTCAGAATCTTCTCCTGTAGCTGATAAGGCCAGGGCCAGTCAATTCTAAGTTGGACCTGCCACTGACCAAGGCTGAGCCAATTAGCGATGGAAGTAATGTCTCTGTGATTAACATATTGGAGAAGGGGAAGAACTTGCTGGGCAGATGCAAAGCTGCAACATCAGAAGGGAGTGAGAATGGGAGAACATCTCTACAGACATCAAGGTCAGTGGAGGAGGGATGCCCAAGCACTGGAAGAGAGATTCCTCTGCAACCTGTGGAAAGACCATTGTAAGGCAGCTGTGCCCCTGCAGTCAATGGAGGCCAGTGGGGAACAGAGATCCACTCTCAACCTTTGGAGGACCTCACATCAGAATGGGTGGATGCCTGAGGGAGGCTGTGACCACATGGAAAGCCTGTGCTGGAGCAAGTTCCTGGCAGGATGTGGGAACCCATGGGGAGAGGAGCACACACCAGACAAGATTTACTTGCAGGACTGGGGATCTCATAGGGGATTCATGCTACCAGTCTTGTCCTGAAGGACTGTTCTCCCCATAGGAGAGACCCATGCTGGACCAGTTTGTGAAGAACTGTAGCCCGTAGCAAGGACTCACAACAGAGAAGTTCATGGAGGACTATCTCCCCTGGGAGGGCCTCCACACTGTAGCAGTGAGGAGTCCTCCCCAGAGAGGAAGCAGCAGCAAAGTCCATGTGAACAAACTGATTGTTAACACCCATTACCCCCTCCCTGTCCCCCTAGGCTGTTGGCGAGAAAGAGGTAGAGACCCAGAAAGAAGCATGGGGTGGGGGGGGGAAGTGTTTTAAGATTCAGTTTTTATTTTTTATTTCCCTACTCTGTTTTGTTTGTTAACAGATAAAACCATTTCTCCTCAAGCTGAGTCTGTTTTGCCTGTGACATTAACTGCTGAGAGATCTCCCTGTTCTAATCTCGATTCACAATCCCTTTGCTATGTTTCTCTTTCCTCTGTCCAGTTTAGGAGAGAGAGTTGATAAAATGACTGGTGGGCACCTGGTACCCAGACAGGGCTAAACCAGCACAGAGTCAAAGTGCACAGTGATGACCTGATGTCATGTGGGATGTCAAGTTCCCACCTGCTGGGAACCTGATTTTCATACATAAATCAGTTCAGGGAGAAAAGTGAAGGAAATCTAGTACCCCAAGAGAGAAGCAATGGAGAACAGTATCTGAAGGACTGATCAGGCAGGTTCTCTTGTCTTCCAACAATCTCTGCATTTTAAGCTCTTCAGTCCATACCAGTTACAAGCCAGGACATTGCTGCCTTGTTAAACCATATATAACATTTTAGAATTTAAGGTACTGAAATGCCAGTGTTGAAGGAGAGTTGGGAAGTCTGAAAGCTTAAAAAAAATGCAAGAGCAGACACTCTTCAGCTTTTATACTTTTTATAAAGATGCGTGACACGTTGGCAGATATTGATTTCTTACCTCCAGTTCATATTGAAGAGCATTCATTTAAGGCTTATGAACAAAAAGCTGGACTCTCAGAAGTTTCACAGATGCTTCCCCCAAAGCACAGTATCAAGTTTCCCACCTACATTTTACATCTTAACACTGAAAAGTCTATGCTGTATATGAAACTTCTTCCCAGAAAGGCACTAGATGCAAGCCTACTATATACTTTTAGCATAAATTTTGACCAGTGCCTCTATTTGGCAGAATATCCATAGCAACAACACCACTGACAGACTGCCACTCAGATGTGTAATGTGTTCTCTCTCTCTTCATAATAAGAGTTAAATGGAGTGGTGATTTATGGGACTTAGAGGGCTTTGTGAAGGTGTAGGTGCAGTTGCTTTTGACATCAATGGGAAGAATGATCAAGACACCATAAAGCCAGAAAGTTTCTTCCAGTTTGCCACAGGGAAAAGAAGGGGGTGAGAGTCCAGGAGAAAATTCAGAGTCCTGACATGAGGGATTAATCTCTTAAATTTCTCAGTCCATGTTTGAAAAATTTTGCTTTTCCTTATTTCTTTCTTGTTATCACCTGCAATGATGTAGGCTGAACTATCCTCACGGCTATTATTTCTGAACTGAGCTTAAGGCATATCAAGACTATCTAGATAAATCTACAGCACAATTTCCTGTAACATGATTATCCCAAAAGAAAAGTAGTTATTTTTCACTATCATCTCAAAAAGGAGCCTCCAAAGGAGTCCACAACCCAGTTGTACTTAGGCTCAGGAAAGAGGGCAAAAAAAACTACTCCAACAAATTTATCATTAACAAAACAAATGACAGCCAAAAAAAAACCCCACCAAATTGAGACAATAAAGCATCACATATACAGTATCAGTGAAAATAAGCATCTTAACCCCCACTACTTCCAAAAGACATTAAGTTTTTATAGCATTTTTCATAGTAAGAGCTTTACAAGTATTTTACATGGCAGTATAGACTGACCACTTCCATCATTTTTTCTTTATGCTGGCATAATTCAGCTTTTTAAGCACCCAGCATGCATAACAGTGGCTGAAATAGTTGTCACAAACAGAAAACCATCCACCTTTTACTCATGGTTGTAACAGCACTAAAACAAAGGTATAATTCCATACAGTGTTTATCCCAAACAGTCCTTATCTTTAGATTTGCCGTGTCTGTAAATTCCTTCAAACAGCACAAGGGTTTTAACATACAGGCATTTTGAGACCTCACTTCAGTTTTAGTCGAATCACAGTACAAAAACTGCCCTGTTGACTGATTGCTTCTCATATTCATATGTAAGCATCAAATTTCCAATGAAACCACTGAGATGCCTACATTTCCAATATGAATTTGCAGTAAAAATAATTTACAACATCAAAAGATACATTAAAGGAAAAAACAAGCCAATTGCAGGTGCACTTTATTTGATATCAACATTATTTTGTAAGCAGTGCTGACAGTGCTGTCACTACATGTTAAGTTGTACAGATATAAAGAAAAACACACCTAACGTTGATTCCAGGCTGACTCTGCTTTTTATTTAAAATACAGCAAGGCTATGCAACACAACGGCTTAAGGTTCCTATTCTGAGTTACATTCTACTCCTAAATTAAAACATCCCTCAAGACAAGGAAGCTTGCAAAAATTAATGCAAAGCTTTTGGGCTTGCAATACAGCTCCTCCTTTTATTTGAGATAGTAGACTAAGAGCTTTGGTAAAGGTTTCAAGTCAGTACAGTTCACATACATGAACAACTGTCAGGTATATATTAATGCTGGCTGAGGAAGAGTCAGTTCCAGTTCACTCTGTCCCTTTCTTTGCTCCAGTAATCTCTAAACCAACATCTGCCTTATTTCACTACCTCTGAATAAATGCCATGGGTTGATTAGAAGATAGGCCAGTCAATTAATAGTAAAACAATGCAATACTCTACAATTGTTTGCATTATATTTTGAGATACAGAATCATAGAATGGTGGGGGTTGATCAGTCATTTTTATAAAGCAAATTCTAAATACTCTAACAATAAATGACAAACAAAACTGATGGACTATATCTAGGCTTTTCTATCAAGCATTTTTATGACTAGAGATAGTCAGACTATGTTGATTTTTTTTGTAGCAGACTTTATTAGAGTCACAGTACGTTTCTAAAAATGCTTAGTTCCTGTTGCCAAACAAAGAGAGAGCTCCTTTGTTATTACCTAACCTGAATATAATAAGAGTACCACCCTAGAGCACGTTGTTTGAAGGATGGCTGGGTTTTTTTGTGATAGAAGTCCAAAACTAGTATAGGCAACATAAGAATTCTACAGTGGTTTATCTTCATGCCATGCTGTAAAAATCCACAATAGATCAGCAACGTCAGAACAACCAATGAGTAGGTGTAGTTGTAAGTAAGTAAGCTTGTTGTCTGAGAAAACAGAAAACCTTTTAAAATGTGGCATGTAGTAAATTGCACAATGTTCTCCAAGGACTATCACATATGTAGAGATCAGCTTGCAGTTCTGCTTAAGCTACCTGCTACAGATCAGCACAGCCAAAATACAACTGAACAATATTACCTTCTTTCTGTGGCAAGTCACGCTGACAAAAAGATATCAAATATTCTCTCTCACAGAATGGACATTACATACAGGCAACTATAAAGAGAATATAAATGCATGCACAGCCCCAAACTGATTGCTCTGAAAACTGCAGAGGAGAACTCTACAAGCAAACTTGCAGCTTTGCTCTAGAAACAAAAAGGGAGATAGAATATAAAGGAAGTCTTTATAGTAACTGAGTTGAAAACAGTTCATTCATTCATTATGGATGAGTAACTGAACGCCAGAATATTGCCTTTGGTTTAAAAAAAAAAAAAATCCTTTTTTCTTCCTTTCTTACTCCCTGCATTCCCTTTCATGAGTTCCCACAATAATGCTCCATGTTTTCTCTTATTCCAGGTCTCCATTCTCATGTTTAGTAGCCTAAATAATCTTAAATATATACATCTAATTTCTTCTTTCATTGTCGCTTCCTTATCCCCAATGCTCTTCAAGAATCAAAACTTCACCCTCGAA
This sequence comes from Colius striatus, assembly GCF_028858725.1. Lineage (NCBI taxonomy): Eukaryota > Metazoa > Chordata > Aves > Coliiformes > Coliidae > Colius > Colius striatus. Next base: position 68,068,985 of record NC_084760.1, on the reverse strand, counting down.
TTAAACTGATGTTGTTCCAGATTGTTACCGATCAGTAGATGTAAAACCAAAAGTCTTTAAAAACTACTGAAAAAGCTAGCTTATTTCAGCCTAGCCACATTTCGAGTTCCCACCCCATTGCTGTTTTAAGCACCCAAAAGTTACACTGTTCTACTTCATCCAAAAAATACCAAATTTCAAGAAAGAACACATTAAGAGAGAATAGTTTACAACACTTGTCATTTGTTCTCAGACTATTTTGTCTATCATAAGTAAAAATTAATTCACAAATTTTAACATTTCAAAGAATCATTGAATGGTTTGGGTTGGTAGAGACCTATAAAGGTTATCCAGTCCAACTCTCCTGCAATAAGCAGGGACATCTTCAACTAGATCAGGTTGCTCAGAGCCTCATCCAACCTGACCTTAATATTTTCAGGATGTGACATTTACATTCTCTCTGGGCAACCTGTTCCAACATTTTGCCACCTTCATTATTTAAAAAAAGTGTCTTACTGGATCTAGCAAGAGGTAAGGAATTTCAACCATCTCAATGAATCTTAATTCAATGGCAAAGGAAATTATTTACAACAGAATAGCTGCTGATTAATATTCAGTAACATATTTCCTGTCCTTCCCTTTGAACTTGCCTCACAGAACAATTCACTCCCCTTGGCAACTCACAGGCAGTTTCTCCCCGTTTTGTCTCTCTGCCCCTTGATTCTCTTCCTTTCCCACATCCTGCACCTCAGCTAGCATCTGTTTCTTCAGATGTCTTTCATTCAGGAAAGTGACTTAGATTCCTCCCAGACTTCAAATCATTCTGCCAAATTTATACAGAGCTCTCCATCAGAACTCCCTTTTCCACCACCGTGCTCCAGACTGTGAACAAAGGTTAGAATAAAGCTAACTGTTGTTGCACAGGGAGACAAAACCACACAAAATAAAGCTTTTTAGCTATTTGACCTACTCATGCTGTTTATTTGGCTTTACATATACAAATATTGAGTTCCTGGCTGTTTCCTAACTACCAACTTCAATATTGCTTTCCCGAGACTGTTTTTGGTACCAGGGTAAACACAAAATTATACAGCATACACACAAAATACACAGGGTAAACACAGAATAATTTAAATAATATGGGCCAGGGACAAGTGTAGCTGGATCCTGCAACTCTGGAAGGAAAAAAATGGAATATGAAATGGAAAACCACTCTTTTTTTCTAGAAGCTGTATCTCGAGCATACTTTGTCCAATTAATTGATCCCCAGTTTCAAAACATAATTTCTGACATTCCCAAAATAGCACCAAATTCAGTAAAAAGGTCAGAAAGTTTGTGGGGTTTAGAGCACTGCTCAAAATAAAACTCTCTACAGAAACAGGCTCTCATAATGAACTGGTAGAGCCGCATCTCAGAGCAATAACCTCAGAGGAGGCACTTCCTCTGCTATCTAGTTATACTTTGTATCAGCAGCTTCACAGTGGTGTAAGGTATTGCACTACAAGTCATCATCTTCTGCCCTGAAACAGAGGCTTCTCCCACTTCCTAGGCATGTGTTACAGCCCGAGCTGTTACTGCCATTATTTGTTCCATGTGCGAAAATGAGATAACTCTCCCTTAACTGGCTCAGAAACCCAAGGGAGACAAGCTACCCTGAGCAGTCCTTAAATATCTTCTCAGCCTTCTAGAACAGATTCTTACTGGTTATGTTGCTCAGGGTTGTTTTCACAAGTAGCATAGACTGCCTGCCTTCCAGCAAAAGAAGGTCCCAAGTATTCCTCACAGATAATCACTCTGTACTGGAAATTACACACTTTCATGGATTGATGTTTATTTAGACTCATCTAAAACTCACCAAAAAAAACCAAACCAACCCTGCAGGTTCTTATTCTAAAATTTACTTTGGTTTGCTGAACCCTTTTGTGGCCTGGAAGTCTCTGTTCCAGAAGGTAACATGTTTCCCCCTTAAAAGAGCTGTGTGTCCTGCACGTGAGGAACAGAGCCTGGAAAAACAGATTTCTGCCAGAGCACAGTCATTTATACATGATCCAGTCCATAAAGTAACAACAGGGTTCAAAGCACAGCTGGTGACTCAGGTAAACCACACCTCTGTATCTGTACCAACACATTCTGGCAGTGGTCATCAAGGAACCCATAGCATTCAACTCCATTATGGAGCTTTCCAGACGCAACAAAGGTGGTCATTTTGACAGGTTTAATCTTGGATTTGCCCAGGAGGAAACAAGCACAAGGCAAGCAGGCACCCACACTATGTGAGTTATGTTCTATAACAGAAGAAATTCTTAGATAACTCGCTCAAAAGTCCAACGTCCTACAAACAGTGTTCCAAGAGTATCTCCAAATTCTCTGTTTTCCCACCCTCAGTCATCTATCAGCATTCATACAGAATTTCTTGTGGAATTATCAACAACTTAAGAAAATCATAGGAAGAAAAACAACTGTAAAGAGTTGTGTGTTTTCCCTGTAAAGAGCTCACAAAACAATCTATTAATCTGTTCTGCCTTAGAAAAAGACTGAAGCAAACACATAAAAGAAATGAACATACAATACTTCACCAACATAGTTATGTTTTCCTTATTACTAGTTCCCATAAGGCTCTTAAATCACTGAATGCTAAACCAAAACTTTACAGGATCCGGCAACTTTTAAGAATAATATTAGAAAAAAAGAAATTCAATTAAATGTTTACTCTCCATGCACAATGAAGATAACCCATCCAGGAAGAGTAACTCTTCTTAGTCTACAGTTTCTTTTTATGCATCTGCATATACTGACATTTTCAAGCCATGAAAAGAAAAAAAGCAGTAGGAATATACAGCATGGATTCATGGAAAGGGCTTTGCCCATGGCTGTGGCAGGTGGCTTCAAGTCACACTCTGCTTATTCTCTCATGAGCACCAGTTCTACACTGCAGCACTGCACAATTTCAAATGAATAACCCTACTTCTTTCAGCTTCTAGGTCCTCTGTCTAGGGGCCTCATTAGGCTTAACTAACACCTGTGAGATCTTCAGATGAAAGGATTGCTGTAATTACACAATCTGAACTGCTTCTTGCATAACAAACCTTGTATCATCCCTTTCATAATTTGACCTTTTCTTAAAAGTTAGTGCCCTTTTGATCTTCCAGAGGACTCTATTCCCTAGAAAGACTACTACCTCCTGAAGTCACCTCTTAACTTTATAATTTCAAAAGCAGATAAAGCCCAATCTCTTTCCTACTTGAACAAAAGGCATCCTGGAGCCTTTCTTAAAAAAAAATAAAATTGGAAAAAAAATTCATTGCCTCTTACCTTCTACTTCCACACACACAAAAACACACATTAACTTACTCTTTTCATCCTGCCTGTCCCCACTGTCCCAGCACAGAGCTCCTGGAAGCATTTCATGTGTAAGAATTACCCCTCAAGCACACAAGGCAATAGGCAAGGCTGCACAAGAGAATGTCAGCAGAGGCCAGTGGGAAAAGGACCAAAAGGCATTTCAGCAAGTCCCACTGCCCTTTAACTCCACTTAGGTCCTCCTTTAGCAACACAGTTGTGAATGAGATCACGCTCTATCAACCACCAAGTGCAGTCTGAGACCCATCTGGATTGCATTCACGTAGGAACAGCATAGCCTAGTAAATCACAGCCACTGCAAAGAAGCTTGACCTCCTCCACCACACAGATCCACAGGAATAGCCTCTCATATGACATTTCACTGTCTACAGCAGCCTCACTCCACCTACTCATCATAGCCTCCTCAGGCTGGAAATTAAAGCTGCAAAATCAGTACCTGTGTTGGCTGAGAGACAGGGGATAATTAGAGCCAGGAGGGAAGAAGAGTAGTTTGGGACTCTGATGGGACTTGGCCAGCAAAGGCAAGAGCAGGAGCACCTACTAGTATCCAATATGAGGACAGAGATGTTGCTATTGCCATGCTCTCCAGAAGAGGTTCAGAAAAGCTGGTGCTCCAGAAAGGACATGGGATTTGCATTTTGATAAGAAAGACCGGTCATCTTTCAAGTGTGATCCTGTTGCAGGCCCCAGAATTGCAGGTCATCAGATGCAGGTTCTGCTTCCAGTCCTCCCTTCTTTATTTTGACAGATCTTAAGAGCAACTGACCTCTGTGTTTCCTGGTAGGGGCAGTTTGGCCCTCTTTAAGGTTCTCTTTACGCTATCCACTCTCACTCAAGTGTGTGTTTACAGCTCCCTATTCTGCCTCACAACCAGAACTACTCTCTCCCTAGAATTATATCTGATCATTATTTCTTTAATACATTAATAAATAACAAAAGAGGCTACTTATACATATATATCCATCATTGGGTGAAGAGCATGTGTGTGTACATACATAAACATCCTCCTGGAAAACACGCCTTCCTTGTCGTATACTGAAAACTGTTATTTGACTTCTATTCTCCTTCCAATTACAGATAGAGGTGTTAAGAAAAGAAGTAAGGTTAAAATATAGAAAGCCCTTGTTATTTGGTTACAGAACAACAAAGAGTTAAAAGAACAGATTTTACTCAAAATATATCACTATTTGATGACCATTTCACTAGAATCTCACTTAATCAGTGTTCAAATTACAATTTAGGCAGTAGTCATTTCTAAGCAAGTTGTTCCTTAGTGATGGAAGACATGCTAATAACTTGCATCATGTTATTTACTAGGGGCTCTGCAATTCAACACACATCTTCTTCCAAACAATAAGCTCCTGTCGAGTTACTGTTCCATCAAATCTGTCAATTGCAACTCATTTGGCACTACAGGACAAGGCAACACATTGCATAAAGGTCAAGTGAAAAAATGTCCCTTCCACTACATCAATGTCATAAACTGGTAAAGGTCACTCCATCCAATAATTGCTACTACAGAAAATAACTTTGTTGTAATCTACATGATAGAGAAAAAAAAGCAGTTTGAGTCCTTCATTTTTGTCCAAGACATGACAAACTAACACTACTGTCATCTTCTTGCAGTCCATACAGCCTAATGAGAACAGCTTAACCTACAGGCTCAACAGCTTGCAGAAGTACATCAATTATAATACATCAAGTTACATGAGGACAACTTTTCCATAAAAACCAGGAAAATTAAAATGTCACTGTTTATTGATAGTAACACCTTACAACTCTGAAGCTTAAATCATGACAAGAGCTCAGTGGACTTCACAGTTTTAATTAAAACTCCGAAGACTCCATACAGCAAGCTGACCCATTTTATGGGCAGCTCATCTGAAGCAGTCTGAGTTAACTTGCCTACAGTAACAAGAGCAAAAAGCAAATATGTTCATGTAACTGAAAGCAAACAAACAAAAGAAAAAATCCCACACCAAAAAAAAAAAAAAAACAACAACAAAGCAAATTTGTTGTGGGTTGGGTTTTTTTTTTCCTTTTTCATTTAGCTCCCTATTCCTGTATAATAATTCATTCTCAGCAAAACTGTTTTATGCTTCTCTGAAAAGTATCATTCTATCCTTTGGAACATCACGGTGTGTTGTTAAATGCAAAATTAATGTACACATATAAGAAAGTTAGCATGAGGTCATTTTTAATGCTTGAGCTGAAATCCTAAGGCTAAGTGAGCAATAGCCCAACTTACACAGACACCTGACCCAAGGAAGACTAGGTTGTGTTATGTAATGATGGAAGAGAAGGGGAAGGAAGATGTCTAGTTTCACCTCGTCTCGTTACATCAACCCAAAAGTGATTCACACACAAGTCAGCCTGCTCTCAGTTTCCATTATTAATGACAGATTTAAAACTGAATGCTAGTGCAGAAGATTCAGATTCTGTATCATCGAGAGAAGCTTGGAGGAAACTTCGCAGTTACTGAGAAGACTAGTAAAAATATTCTACACAGCAAAACTCAAGGACTTTTCTCATCATACTGTCTAATCAGTGCTCTGACTATAAGCACTGGGCTTCTGGATTTGCAAAGCTGCTTAGGCCTCACTAGAATTCTCACATGTCAGTTGAATATAAACAAAAACTGTGTACATCCTAGGCAAACTTGAGATTACATCAAGAAGAAACAACTTCCGTTAAAGAAACAAAAAGTTACCCAGAAACAGCTACAACTCTCTCCCCAAGATAAGATAATAAGTTTTAACTACCTGAATGTCTCCAGATGGTGGCTAATAGAAATATCATCATCAATATTAATAATAGAATCAGGGCATTCTGTCAACACGTACCCTAAGAGGTACAGTACAGGTATCTGAAGACACATACCTCTCTTTCAAAGCATTAGTTCTCCATTTAAAAAAAAGACCTGGCACAGCATAGTAACATATAGCTCCTTTCGTAGGTTCTCACTTTCAGAGGGAAGGGGAGGCTGGAAGCTGGCCAAGAGACAGTGTCACTCTTCACAGACCTCTTCACTACCACTTCAGCTGCCACATGCAAGAATAGAAGTGATGTTTGTTTTACTCTCTGGCACATTTTGTAAGTGTGTCAAATTCAACTGGTTATTCAAAGACACTCAATAGCAACACTACCAAGACCTCTAGAAAGCCATAATGTTTTCTTCAGTGACAAGTACTATGATGGCAGCATTGCAACGCTAGGTTGCAAGCAGCTGCAGTAAAGCATATCCAGAAGAAAACAAAATCAATGATCTTTGTTTTCTAGCTGCTCCATAATGGATAGGAAACTTTTTTTAAACCTTTTAGGTTTAAGGACTGCATTTGACGAATGTTCCTTGAGATGTGGATGCTTTAACTGTAACTGAGTTAACACAATGCGATATATCCTCCCTATTCTGGAAAGTGTTATTTACATTTACTGGGAAATTCCATTAAATAGATACATTACTGTGTAAATAAAATTTGCCTTTGGCCAGCTGTTTCCTACTTGAAGAAGTGAAAGCTTAAAAATCTGGAATCTAAATATAAGGAACCCGATATCCACTGAAGTCAGTGGGACTCTTAGGTGCACAGCCTATTTGCAGGCCAGGGTAGTTATACAAGCCTAAGCTGCAGAAGAAAAATGGCTGGGTTTTTTTTGCTTTTTTATAAAGTACTAGGAAGAAAAGTTTACAGACAATATCTTTTACCTTTCCAAGCACAAATCACCAGCATGTAAATACATGAAATAAAACACAGACTCATAGAATGGTAGGGGTTGGAAGCAATATCTAGAGATCATCCAGTCCGACCCCCTGCTAAAGCAGGTTCCCCTCCATCAGGTCACACAGGAACATGTCCAGGTGGGTTCGAAAACCTGCAGAGGAGACTCCACACGCTCCCTAGCCAGCCTGTGCCAGGACTCCCTCATCCTTAAAGTAAAAAAAAGTTTACCCTTGTTTTTGAGTGGAACTTTTTGTGTTCCAGCTTGTGTCCATTACCCCTTGTCCTGTCACTGGAGACAACAGAAAAAAGTGTCGTTCCATCCTCTTGACACACACCTTTTAAATACTTCCATTAGTGAGATCCACCCTCAGCCATCTTTTCTCTACCCTAAATAGCCCCAGGTCCTGCAGCCTTTCCTCATCAAAGAAATGTTCCAGTCCCCTGATCATCTTGGTAGAGAGCCCATCCACTGGACAAAAACAGTCTCTAAGTGACAAGAATTGCCTGACTAGATGAGACTCAGGTCCCTCCAGCACACAATCCTACCTATAGCAGTGACAACTGAGTGTTTCAACATTTCAAGGAATAGAAAGGCCTACAGGGGCAGCCTGCCAGCCTCTGGAATGCTGTATATGTCTTCGGTGCCAGGAATCCCTAGAATCGATTCATCAGGCTCCAGGAATTACCAGGCTGCAATATCTTACACTTAATGCAATTACGCTATGATGAATGTTAAGAAATAAACCCTCAAACAAAATTATAATGTGCTTAGTTTCCAAAACCTTTTCCAGAAATACTTTTTAAGACAGAATGAAGCAGAAGGTGCAATAGGCAGCATGTCAAATACACAAAAGAATATAAAAGATACATTTGCATAAATTTCAAAGAAAGTAAAAGTCTGAAGTTATTCTTTCAGAAAACTCCTATAACTATTTCCTTCCATACAACTACCTTGTCTCCTACATTATATCCCTGCTTCTGAGCTTCACTGATGATCAAAAGCTTTTTTTTTTCAAACAAATTCTACAGAAGTTCTCCCTGACACTGCAAAATTTGCACTGTCATCATTCTAACTTATATTCTCTTTCTTCCTCCACCATTATTAGACAAGAGAATTAAAACTTCCAGAAAGTTAGAAACAAAATCTTTTCTAAGTACTAAAAATACCTCTTGTCCAATTCAGACATTCCTGGTCACTCCATCTTGTTTCACAGATTTTCCTTTGTGAATCAAATAAACTAATATCTAATATTTAGATATTAAGATATTCTCTGCAACTGTTGCTTTCTTGCCTTTACTGGCTTGGCTTTATTTTCTTCATAAATTCATATGACTTTGGCTTATTTAACTAAATCCATCGACAATGACCCCTAGCTGTGAAATATGTACAGATTTCCTCAAACTCTGGAAAAAAAAGAAAGATTGAAATCAGATTAAAATCTTGTTGGTGGCTGACCACAAGGCCCTCATCATGGCAGAGTGAGAAGCTCACCCAATGTGGCTAGAAGAAGGGGCAATTCCAGCTGAACCCCAGGTCTGTAGGCTGCACACCTGCAGTTATATCAGGCTTATGGAAGCAATCAAACCACCAGCAGCATAAGCTCCAAGCAGCAACTTGAGAAGGAAGAAACAATGATATGTGTGAGTTTCAGAAGGTAGGTCAGCAGAGGTGTTTCACAATAGCTTTATAAAGGTGCTTCACTCCCAGCACTAAAGGTCACCTGGGAATTTCCTGGAGATGGTGGGAGAAGAAAGACTGCATGAGACTAACAGAAAGAGGAGCGGGAAGTAAAGAAAAGAACAATGATGCAAATGATTAAGAAAGCTGAATAGTTGCCAGCAACAATAGAAACAGGCAGAAAGCACAAAGGAGAGTGGCCAGAGGTTCCTAGGTGAGAGATTAGGCTAGGAAGTAACAGAAAGCATCAAGAAAGCTAAAAGAAAGGTAGAGCATTTGAGACCAGACACTTAATGCATCTTTCACCATCTCTGGGGAAAATGAGAAAGCAAACATATGTGATTCAATGTAAATATTTTCTAAAAAATAAAAACAAACAAACAAAAAAACCCAATGCCACTGTTCATAGAATCATAGGGTAGAATCATAGGGTTGGAAGGGACCTTTAGAGATCATCTAGTCCAACCCCCCTGCAGAAGCAGAAGATCTAGCTGCACCTAGATCAAGTCACAAAGGAACGCATCCAGGCAGGTCTTGAAGACTTCCAAGGAAGGAGACTCCTCACCCTTCCTGGGCAGTCTGTGCAAGGGCTCCCTCACCTGAACAGTGAAATAGTTTTTTCTTACTTTTAAATGGAACTCTTTTGTGTTCCAGCTTCATACCCTTACCCCTTGTCATGTCACAATATACAACAGAAAAAAAGGGATGTCCCAACCTCCTGATATCCACCATTTAGATATTTGTAAATATTAATAAGATCCCCCTCTCAGTCTCCTCTTCTCTATATTAAATAGTCCCAGGTCTTGCAGCCTTTCCTCATAAGGAAGATGTTCCAGTCCCCTGATCATCTTGGTGGCCCTGCGCTGGACTCTCTCCAGAAGTTCTCTGTCCCTCTTGAGCTGGGGAGCCCAGAACTGAAAACAGACCTCACCAGGGCAGAGGAGGAGGAAAACCTCTCTCGACCTGCTGGCCACACTCTTCTTGATGCATCCCAAATGTTCTTCCAAAATACAAAGCTCTGACAAGACTGAGGACAAAAGATATAGGCAAAGAGCAAGGCAGAATTACAATTCTGTTCCACTCACTCCCTAACAGACCAAGACAGCAAAGAGTAAATTTAGTTCTGCATCTTCCTGTAACACCTTCCTGTCAGAATTCTTTTCCTGCAGCTAACATACAGAAGTCTAAAGCCTCAGGGACAGGAAACTTTGTTAGGAGCCAAGGGTAGCCTTGCAGAATCCGACTCAAACCATTCATAGGCAGCAGAAAAACAACATACAGAAGCACACACCACCACCCCCAATCCTTTTCACTAGCTCCCAGAGCACAGAGATTCAAACCACCAGCACTGAATTTTGTTGCAAGAATACTGTGTGAGGCTCCCTGCCATACTGAAGGGAGTGCAGCAGCTTGACTTCCAGCTCCTTTGGAACACGCACTGTTGGTCCTCAGGCTCCTGGGGGGCTGCTGCAAATAAAGGAATGCAGGGAAACCTGACTTGCTAAGAAAATGTCAATAGCTTTCCAGTCTTGTAAAGGGGGTAAGGAAGTTGTACTTTGTCACCATGTCCCTAAATCCTGACTTCAGGTTACAGGGAGGCAGCATAATGACTATTTTGCACCAGCTCAGAGCCTGCAACCCAGAGGACAGTTACAACCACAGAAATGCAGCACAGCAGCAAGCTGATAATATCCACTACCAACCGCTGGAGACCACAATTAGCAGGTGAGGAGCAAGTCAATCCCTGCTTCCCAGGTGAAAAGCACAGACAGCAGCAGCACACACTAACGAAGCCTGCTGGCTGAATAAATGCATAACAATTTATTACATTCTTATTTATTAATATTTAATTATTAAGTGCACAGGAGAAGAACCTGTAACCCGGAGGAGAAAAAAAGACACTTGTCAAGCACCTTCCTAAAACACCAACTGGAGGGAAGAAAAGTTACTGCTAGGAGATATCCTAATGTTGTAAGATGAGGGTATGGAAAAATAGAATATCAGAGTGGAGACATGGGAAAGTAAGCTTCTTGCCTTATAAACACTGAAGTTCTTCATACTATCCTGTGCACACAGGATGCACTCTTCTTTGTGCACAGCTCCCATGCCTGAAAACCTGGAACTCTTCTCTTTTAAAACAGCATCTGCTGGGGCTGAATTTGCACAGTAGGAGCCATTACTGCTCCTCATGGCCAAAGTTAATACAGTAAAGAAATAGCTGCTTGTTAGCCCTTTCACCAGAAAGGAGCTTCAAGCAGCATATTTATAACAAACAAGTGCAAAACCTGAGAGCACAGAATCGACACAGGGACAGCAGTTCTGACAGACTCATATTTCCCACTAGAGTTACCCTGGTAATTAACATTCCCTTTTTCATTATGGTCACTCCCACAGATTTCAGTAGCAAGCAGCTGCCTATGTTTGGAAGCAGACAAGCAAAGAGAAAGGAAGAGGCTGGTTAGTATCAATGAAAAACAAGCATAGCAAGTGCATGACCTGCACAAGTATCATGCAAAGGTAGTACAGCACTGAACACATCATAATGCTACTAAAAATATCCCAGATGTACAGCTTGTTTCTCAAATAGATATTGCAGGCCAAACTGTCCTCCTCACTGACAGTAGAAAGCTGGACAATCACAAATTTAATGAGAGGTGGCAACAGTGAAATACTCATTCAACTTTTTGACCTTAGCCTGAGCTCACTCCCAAGAACACTCTCTGACTAGAAAAAAAAAAAAACAAACCATTGCCACAGCTGCATTCTAACCTTCAAAAGAAAGCTGCAGCAGTTACTTAATCTTACCTGAGCAGAATACTAACATCAAGGAAGATCCAGTCTCTGGGTATTTCTCCTCTGTAAGTTGGTTTGTGTTGTTGCTTTAAACCCCTTCGCATAGAATGGGCAATTGTGACCTTTAGCTGGCCCTGGTACCTTCTGTCTACTCACTTGGAAGCCAAGATGATAGGTTTGTGTGCTATATATCACTTCAAAAAAGACCTCCGACTGCCAAGAGTCAATTGGCCTGCAGATAAGAACTGGGAAAAAGTCTAGTATTTCACACTGTTTTCTTGATATTTCCAGTGTACTTTGTTATAGGTAGCTTTTCCGGTTGCCTGACAGGGCTATATAAATGCTTTCTTTGCTTTCCTAAGGATACTTCAATAAATTCTGCACCACAGGTAACAATTAGCAATATTTCTTTTAAACAGGCATTGGAGATACTAAGAACAACATGTACTGTTGACTGATATGGTAGATAAATACGAAAAACAGACTTTGGTAAATTTAGGCAGACATACAGTGTAACTTTTTAATGGATATGGGAAAAGAATTTATAATCATATAAAGCAGGCATGAGAAAAAAGACCTCCCTTAGAATTAATAGTCCTCAACATACCTGAACAGCCAACCCTCCAAACAACTCCTTAGGATCTTTCTATAGAAAAGAGAAATATGAATCCCACAGGCATCTGCCTTTCATGAAAGAAATAAAAAAGCCCCACATCTATCTTGGATAAGAACACCCCAGCTTCTAGGACTCCTGCTCCAGCAGTGTGGAAGGTACACAAGCCACCAACCTGCTCACATCTGTTACAGAAAGAAATAACTTGGGTAAGCATAGAGGTGGCCACGCAGTGTGCCAAACTCTGGAGCAGAGAATCAGCTCAAAAGTGAATTCAAATTTCACTTTTCTAACAGAAATAGAGGAGAAGCTGCCTTTTAGGAAATAGAGAGCCACGAAAGCTTTTAGGAGCAAGGAGGATAAACTTCTCTGAAGAACTAATTTTCCATTCTTCCTAACTTCTGAAATAAAAATTGCTTTTGCAGGCAACCATTCAGTTCGTTAGTAGTTGCTCTTAACAGCATTCACTCTGAATGACAATTAGAGGCACTTTGCAAGGAAGTTTCTATTAAACAATTCTACCCTATAAAATTAGAGCAGTGAAAAGAAATGCCTTCTAGACAAATTAAAGCAGGCACAGCAAGTGAGACAAACTTGTCCACTAACTCTAGAGATACAGGAGATACAGTGCTGTTGCTTGCACATACAGAAGGCCAGGAAATGTGACAGACACCACCAATAGCACAAACCCAACAGAAGCATACATGGAGGTATAAGAAACCTCTTGACAACAGGCTTGTTGAAATCAAAGTACAAGTTTGCTTCCTTAAAGATACAACCCAGGAGATGCTTGTCAGCAGAACCAGTCCTGCAGCATTATCCTCCCAGATGACTCCGCGTGGAGGAGACTGAGAGGGGACCTCATTAATAGTTACAAGTATTTAAAAGGTGTGTGTCAAGACAATGGAATGGTACTTTTTTCTGTTGTCTCTAGTGACAGGACTAGGGGTGATGGACATAAGCTGGAACACAAAAAGTTCCACTTCCGTTTAAGAAAAAACTTCTTTGGTGTTGAGGTGAGGGAGCCCTGGCACAGGCTGCCCAGGGCGGGTGTGGAGTCTCCTTCTCTGCAGGTTTCCGAACCCACCTGAACACGTTCCTATCTGACCTGATGGAGGGGAACCTGCTTTAGCAGGGAGTTGGACTGGATGATCTCTAGAGGTCCCTTCCAAACCCTACCATTCCATGATTCTGTGACTCCAGTCCTTACATGGCCTATACCTTCTGTAGCCGTCACATAACTGAGCTCTGGCTTGGATATGAACTGAACTCAATTTTTTCCTTTCATCTGATAAAAAGTGGCATTTTTCAGAACACTTTAAGTGAAAAAAAAAATCTTCATGTCACATTTTTTGACATAAGGAATAATTTTTTTTTTCCAGTGTTCAACAATGAAGTGTGCCACAAGAGAAGAAAGTAAATCAAATACAGCTCAGCTGCCTTGCTGCCCACACTGTTCCTCAGTTAACTCCCATCTGTTGACACTAGGGAGGCATTAGCCATTCACAAACAGACCCATAGCCTTGCTTTCTCCTTTCTTGGTTTTCCTTTCCCCCACCCCCCCATTCCCAATAAAAGTAATAACAATTAAACAGCTTGTCTGAGCTTGTAAGGCTGCCCCCTAAATATTCAAACTGAATGAGTCAGTCAATACACCTATAATAGGTAAGCAGAGAATAATGACTTTGAAAGCTGGAAGACAGAAGAGAGAAACTCCTCTTGTATACAATTACAGGCAGTTTCAGCCAACAAGCAAAGTGGCACATAAAAGACATTTGATAATAGCACAAATACAGTGCATGGCACGGGAAATGAAGATTATCTGTTTCTCTGCCAGACTTCTCTCCTCCTCCTTATTTGGAACTGCATGACTGTTTTTGCAAATGTTCAAAAGAAGAAATTTGTTACTTAAATGAAATAACAGCATCTGACTAGATTCTGTGTATTCCTCATCACAAGTCCTGAGAGCTAGAGGTGGAAAAAACACCCATTGACACACGTAATATAAAACTACACAAAAGTCAGAAGACTTATCTACAGGCAGACATGAACAGACTTGTGATAACAGAATAAAATCAGAAAGCTATTCCAGTAGCAGTGCTTCTGCAGGCACAGTGCTCTGAAACTAAATTAAATTAAATTTTAATTCTAGAATCACTCTACTTTAAAGATTGGATTTTCCTATCCCCCACCCTCAAAAACGTTTCTCAAGATTTCTTCTCAGCATCTTCATTGCTACAACACTCTCCAGTTAGTGGAGAACAGGAGACGTGCCTGAGGATTGGAGGAAAGCAAATGTCACTCCAGCCTTCAAAAAGGGCAAGAAGGAGGAGTCAGGTAACTATAGACCCGTCAACCTCACCCCCATCCCTGGAAAGGTGATGGAACCTTTCCTGCGTGCTATCTCTGGGCATTTAAAGGACAAGAGGAGCCAACAAAAAGGACAAAAGGAGTCAACATGGCTTTACCAAGGGGAAGTCATGTTTGATCAACCTGAGAGCCTTTTATGAAGATGTAACCAGATGGATAGATGGTGGTAGTGCAGTGGAAGCGGTTTATCTTGACTTCAGTAAAGCATTTGACACCATCTCCCACAGCAAACTGAGAATGTGTGGGCTGAATGATCTAGTAGTGAGGTGGACTGTTAACTGATTGAAGGGAAGAAGGCAGAGAATTGTGTCAATGAGGCAGGGTGTAGTTGGAGGTCTGTATCTAGTGGAATCCTTTAGAAGTCAGTGCTGGGACCAGTACTATTCAATATATTCATTGATGACCTTGATGAGGGAACAGAGGGCACTGTCAGCAAGTTTGCTGATGATACTAAACTGGGGGCAGTGGCTGACACACCAGAAGGCTGTGCTGCCATTCAACGAGACCTGGACAGGCTGGAGAGTTGGGCGGGGAGAAATCTAATGAAATTCAACAAGGGCAAGTGCAGAGTCTTGCATCTGGGAAAGAATAATAACCTCATGTACCAGTACAGGTTGTGGAATGAACTGTTAGAGAGCAGTGTAGGGGAAAGGGACCTGGGAGTCCTGGTGGGCAGCAGGATGGCCATGATCCAGCAATGTGCCCTCATGGCCAAGAAGGCCAATGGCATCCTGGGTTGTATTAGAAGGGCTGTGGGCAGTAGATCAAGAGAGCTCCTCCTCTACTCTGCCCTCATGGGACCACATCTGGAATATTGCCTCCAGTTCTGAGCCCCTCAGTTCACAAAGGACAGGGAGCTGCTAGAAAGAGCTCAGTGCAGGGCCACAAAGATGATTAAGGGAGTGGAGTATCTCCCTGATGATGAAAGGCTGAGGGAGCTAAGGCTCTTTAGCTTGGAGAAGACTGAGAGGTGACCTTATCAATGTTTACAAGTACATAAAGGGCAGGAGGATGGAGCCAGGCTGTTCTCAATGATGTCCAATGGTAGGACAAGGGCCAATAGGTACAAGCTGGAACATAAGAGGTTCCAAAGAAACACAAGGAAGAATTTCTTCCCTGTGAGGGTGAGGGAGCACTGGAACAGGCTGCCCAGATGCGTTGTGGAGTCTGGGTGAGTTCCTATGTGACCTACTCTAGGTAGAGAGATCTGGCAGACAGGTGGGACTAAATGATCTTTCAAGGTCCCTTCCAGCCCTTGAGATTCTGTGACTTTTCTCTTCCTGGAAAATCTCATCATTTTACACAATATCAAAAAAAAAACCCAATCCAACCACACTCTCATATTTTCACCCTCTTGCCCTAGGTCCTGAAAGGTAGGTGACATTTCATTCTTGTTATTAGTTACATGGTACCAGAGTAACCAGCTGTTGAAGCCTGCCTGTGATTGGGGTGATTTCAGCTCATGCTCACAAGTGTTTTCTCCACCAAGAAAAGGTCATAGTTAAAATACTTCAAACCAACACCCCTCGCACTTCAATTTGAATTGGGGGCAATTTTAATTACTGCTATGTGCTTAAAAGATATGAGCTTTTTTGTTTTATTCCTTTTGTTCTTTGAAAGAACAGGACAGCTGATTCACTATGAACTTGGGCAACAAAGCATGACTTTTGGCCTATGAATATAGAGTAGCAGATATCGCTTGTATGCATTTAGAGAAGGTCAGGATCAGTGTAGCATCCTTAAGTCACCAGAGCTACGTTCTTAGACCTGTAAACATAAGATTTCTGTAGAATTACTAATGCACTATTGAGCTTTATGCTTCCAGTTCACCACTTTGATTCTTGCTTAGATTAAGGATCAAGAAGTTGCTCCCCTTAAATGGTATTTGATGAGCAGGATTTTTCAGCAATGAGGTCCACTAGGAGGCTTTGCACTACATTACGGCATACAGCAGGAACCTCTTCTCTCTGTATACCTATATGCCTATCACTAAGAGAGTCATTTATTTTCAGATGACTCCCACTGAGGACGAAGTGCTCACTGTCACTCAGGATTCATACTGAAATGAGCACAGCTTCAGTCCAGTGCAGAGCAGCTGCCAAAGTCCTTTCACTACACCACCAGACTATTTGCCAGTACTAGGAGTCACCTATACACCTGAAACTGAGCAGGGGAAAGTCAAAACATGGAGGGGGGGGGAAAAAAAAAAAAATTTCTTCAGTAAAAGATTTGAATGTCATTTTAGGGGCAGAAACACACCCTCAGCAATTTGAGCTCTAACAAATACGAAATCTTGTACATCACAGTTTATGCAGGCCTGGTTCATTGCAAACTTAAAGCTTCTTGAACTCTTTCTCCCCAACATTGAACTGTATTGATGATTTCCTACATTTCAACTTCATTCCTTCCCTTCCTGAAGCCTAACTAGTTTCCTTAGTATTCAGACCTCATTCAGAGGTGGAAATAAATTGCCACCTCCATCCAGTGCTGAACTATAGTTGGGAGACTTCACTCAACCCATAGATTCAAACAATTCCCTCTTCTCTTCTTCTTCTCCCATAATCCTAACAGATGCTCAAATCCCGTCATTTCCTCCAGTGCACATATGTCCATAGTGCTTTCCTAATGAAGACTTTGATGCTCAAATCTACCCCAGGTTTGCTCAATGCTGAGCCCAAAGCAAGCATGATCAAACAACTCAGTGCAGTACCAAAGCCAAGAAATATAGACTGAGAAGACTGGGCATTGACAGAGCAATGGCTTTTTAAGATCATTCAGAAGAAACTAAACATGGTTTACATTGTTCCACAAGACCCTTCTGCCTCTGCCATTTCTCTCCATTATTTTAGGATTCCATCACCAATTGTTTAATATTCTACTCCAGAAGCTGACATCAGTCTCATGGATGAAATAGCTCTGGTGAGCAGACAACAAAGCAGTTTTTCTTGTAAGAATTGATGTAATACAGGGGGGTGCATACAGGGATCTGAATACACACAAGACAAGTTCACAGGGACTTTATATATGAAGCAGAAGACGAAGAGGTAAAATGGGAACATCAGTATGAACAGCTCAAAGAAAGGCTGGCTTTTTAGACAGGATTGCCATTCTTAAAGTTTTCAATTCAATTTACCTGAGACTGAAGGCTTTATGCAAGTTTTATACTGGAAGTATTCTTGTTGCCTCCTGCTGAATGGTTACATTTTCATGACCTTCCTGAAATAATTCAGAATAAAGCCAATTAAGGGTGAAGGACATAAAAGGGCAATGGTGGGTACAGAGTGTCTCAGCTGAAGCAGAGGAGAACTCTCAGAACAGCAATCCATTCCAGAAAGCAAGCATCTCCTCCACCTGATCATGCTGACAGACCTCATTTTGCAACTTTATCTGCCATATCATCTACACTGGCCCTATGAATTTATACTATATGTCAAGTGTCCCCCCCTTATATTAACTGGGATAAAAAAAGGGATAAAAAAAGTTTTGCTACCCATCACATTGTTAAATGACAGTTACATGAGTGGATAACATAGCATGTCTGTACATATTACATATTACATCTCTGATTCACAGCACCTCACCTTGCTTTTTCTTCAACTTTGTCATACATAAACCTAATCCAACTCATAACTTCATCTACTTTTTCACACTTCAAAAATCTCAGTGAGCATGGAGACATCTCAATCACTATTCACTTCCCAAATCAAAACCCACCAGGAATCCTGACTAGTATTAGACTGGTAGGATGGTATCAACAGAAGTTTAAACTCAGATAACCCGACATCAGTTTGGATGCTCACACTGTCAGCATTTCCTGCAGTTTTCTAACTCTTTGTCCAGAGTACATTATTGTGCAAGAGTGCTAGTAATTTGAAAATTATCCTTTTCACCTTTTTGATTAGTATTCATTGCCACAACTCCATCACTATCCTAAAGGACTAAAGGTGTTCCATAAAATGGCGTATTTGCTACTTTTACCTTCCATGGGCTAAAGATAAGAAAAGAATACACAGAAGTTTGCATATGTCGAAGGCAGGGCAGGGAAGCATTAGAGGGGGCAGATGTGCATGCAGAACCATGAACACAGGGTGAGCAGGTGGGTCTGGGCATGTGGACAGGAGAAAAACCTTCGGAGAAAGAAGCAACTAGCAAAGGCTGCCCAGGGAGAGTGTGGAGTCTCCTTCTCTGGAGATTTTCAAGACCCACCTGGACACATTCCCGTGTGACCTGATGGACGTGGACCTGCTTTATCTGGGGGGTTGGACTAGATCTCTAAAGGTCCCTTCCAACCCCTTACCATTCTTTGATTCTGTGTAATTTGAGACAATCTCACTTTGCAGAGGAGTTTGGTAAGCAATGGAATGTCTGCAGAATTATCTAATAAAAGCATCCTGTGAAGGAATTTGACGAGAAATCATTTAGCAATCAGCAAGTAGTGTTACCAGTTACCCACAGAGGACTTGCACTGGAAAACTTCTGCCTTTGTTTTCAAATGGTAGCCACAGTCATTCACCATTATTTAATACCCAATTACACAGAAGTTGCATTACCATGCCCTCTAGAAGTTTCTATCCACATCATCATTTATTAGGCAGATAATAATTAAGAAGAGCAGGTGTCCCTCCACTCTCTTAAAATGTTTACATCTGAAGTGGAAGACGAGGGCAGAAAAAACAATTTCTAATCGTTGGTTGAACTAAGAGTTGTAACGTCTCCAGTGGTCATATTGCAAACGAAAGAATTTTCTTATCTGGAGTTAATATTTCTAGAGAGCAAGGGAATATAAGTCTGTCCTGAATATAAAATTGGGCTGCATGATTTTGCAAGTGCAAAGTAAGCAGATGGACTGAGTAGCAGGAGTGCTATGTCACTCACTCAGTGGGTACTGTCCAGATAGCATATCAACACTTCTCCCAAGTTACACCCATCAGAGCTCTATGCTTCAAACTGCAATGCAGCAAGAAAGCTCTTAAATTATCCATAATTGCTTATTTTGTTCAGATTTTTTTATTGCTTGTTTGTTTGTAAAAGACTAGCCAGGCTGTCTGAGAACAGCTTGGCTGCATCATGGACTGGGAAATAGAGCCTGACTATCAGGAGTGGCAGCCCGCAGTGTCAGTTTTAGACAGCAGATGGTCAGAAGAAGAGAAAGGTTCCAAGCACATGGCATGCCAAAACTTCAGCAATTTTATTTTTGTTGAGCAGCTTCCAGAAACACAGGATATAGCTGAAGCTCTTCACACTGGCCAAGATTAAAATGAGAGCACAGTAGAATCCTACAAAATACCACCACTTCCTAAAAATATTTAGGCTGAACAGTCTATGCAAGATGCATGACTACAGCAGCTTCCTTTCCAATATTGGCTAAGAAATTAAAGAAAACATACTGCATTTTCAATGTTGGGGTATAAGCAGACCAACAGCAAGATCCCATTCTACCTCAAAAGACACACCTTGATGTGACAGAAACTGAACAACTGGGCTAAAAAGTGAATTCACATCAAAAGTGTTTGAAGAAGTTGCTGAAGATATATGTGGTACCCATGTAATGAGTAACACAACAACAGAAGTACCCAGAAGGGTTTATCAGATCTCCCTCAAACACTGGCCAGTACTATATTCTTTCAGTGTAAAAAAAAAACCCAGCCTGATGTTTTCCAGCTGTCTCCCTGACAATAAGACAAGGAGTTTCATATCTTTAAATTGTGACTGGCTCAATTCCTGTCCCAGTTTTGTGATTTAAATTAAAAAATAAAGAATCAATAGCAACTGGATAAGTCCAACATAGACTGCACTAAAAGAAACAGTGATGTTACTGCTGCTAGCAGACAGAAGCCAAGCCCAAGCATTTGAATGACAGCTTCTTAGTCCACAGTTTCAGACAGCATCAAACAATAAATGGATACGAACAAAAGGAGTTCTATCTCTTCATTTCAATCTGATGTCTTAGAGAAACACAGACAAGGTGAAAGAGTTGCAAGGCTTGCGTTACCACTGTTTTTTTGCAAGCAAAATTAAGTCCTAATTTATACTCCACTTAAGCACACAAAAGCCCTTTGTGGAGTTTAAGTTGTTCAGCCTATCGTTCTCTGATCCATGCAAGGAAGAACTGGTTTTGAGAACTCACACAAACTCTCACCCTCTTAATAGCTTTATTGTAAATTTATAAAAACTGGAAGATGACACCCAAAATGACATACCCACAGACTTCTGGAAGCTTCTACAAGCCTGTGATGGAACAAGGCTCTTACAGTACAGCACAACAGAAAGTCACCCTGCTCCTCCAGCAGGCATCACCTTTTATTTAACTAGTAGCCTCAGATAAATACAGCTAGGTTTATATGTCATTCTGAAACAGATACAATCCAAAGTAAAATGTATTTTGAGAGTTTTTTCCAGATATAGTTTCTCTCAGATTCACTATCCTTCCTCAGAAAGGAGAGAACTTGCATTTATTTTTGTGTCCTGTTATAGCAGCTATCTATCAGGCAAACATTTTGTTTCAAAATAACAGAAGTACAGTAAAGCAGGGATTGTAATCAACCCTCCTCTGCAAATAATTATTCCAGAAATAAGCAAAACAAGAAAAACCAAAACACACCATCCACCTGCTTGAAGATCAAATTGGTTCTAAAGTTTAAGATCTATGACAAGAAATAGCACTTTAAACTGGACTGGAAAATGAAATTTGGAAAGACAATACAGCTATATATCTGGCCAGGAGTGTGTGGTTACTGCGTAATTCAGAGTTTGCCAGTACCACCATAAGTGGACAAGACCTCTAACAAAAGTAATTTTCAACGCAGATACCATATTGTTTCCTCTCTCTGCAGCTGCTTTAAAACACATAGTTGGTTTAAGGGAGCAACAGCACCTCTGCTGGTGTACGAGAGGCTAATTGCTACAAAGTCTTTCCCTTCTTACACTTTTGATTAACAGAAAGGTGCAAAGCTCCTACACAGCACAAGGTTCTATCCTTGATGCCCTGCAGATGCCGAAACATAGAAAGGGCAACTGGTACAAATAGGTCTCAAAGAGCAGGAAAAAAAAAAAATATACACAAACATTTTTGTGGAGAGCACACAGCAAAGAAGCCCACAGCAGCTCAAGCTTTGAGATCTCAACTAGAGTAACTGAAAGCTCATGTGACGTTACATGTATATACAGTATGAATTTTCATTGCCGAGATAGGATAGGTTTTGCCACAACAAGCACAAATGTTTCTGTATTCTAGCTGCCATGTTGAACTGATGAGGAGTTGCTCTGATTTACTCAACGGCCTTCACTGGAGAACCCCAACTCTTAGCATAACCAGATTGCACAGCGAAGTTACCATTCCCTACCAGTTGCAAGCAGTGAATCTATACATTCCCACTGCTGTAAGAATTTTTGTAACTAAATTAAAAGAAAAAAATCAGTAGTTCTGCAGAAACTTGTATCAGAGTAACAAGACGGCACATGAACCAGTAGTGAAGTTCAGCAGCACCACTCAGTCCTGACCGTCACCAATGCGTTTGCCCCTCATATTAAACAATGTTGAGGACTTCAAGCAGCAGAGAACAGGAAGAGTTTTTACATGTTTGGGCAATAAATTTGTACTGAGCAAAATATACTTGCTTCCACTGCAAGCACAACTCCCACAGACACATAAATATGCTAGTGGGTTTTTTTTTTTACCTCCCGTATTCAGCAGTGTGTTTAACCTTGGAGCTGTCAAGCTCCATCATGAATAATGAGCCATGACAACACTCCAAGTAATCCTTGGAGAACAGACCAATTTTTACTATACACTACACAAGGCAAAACACTGTTATCATATTCCCATGGTACTGTACCCGCTTTGAAAATATACAGTAATGTGGCCATCAAGAGGAGACCACAAGTAAATACAGAAGAAAAATAAGCTACTTCCTGACATTTCACCACCTACAAACACAGAACAAGCAATAAAACATGTAACACCTTAATGGTTTCTATTTAAAATTAAACCAGGACTGAGGAGGAGATTTGCCTCATTGAATATCCATTTCACAGTCAAGGAACATCTGCGTTTGAGACAGCCCATGGGGGACATAGCATGGATGTAGCCCTCTGCTCAGTGATCTTTAACACATGAGCATGAATATGGTACAGAAAAGTGGCCCCTGCCCCAAGTAGTGCCCACAATGCTCTCAGAACAAACATACCTGTCCCTTCTCCAAACACATAGCACTGCCAGAAAGCATATAAAGAAACTATAGTTACTTGAATGACTGAAGCTCCTCTACACCAACACCTGACCATGCTTAGGCAGGCCTTTAAGAAGGCACAGCATGGGTTAAAAATAGCAATGCCAAAAACCATTTCTTCTGTGCATCTCCCAAGTTCAAGGGGAACAGGAAGACAGAGCAAACAGATTCATCTAAAGGAAAGAAAAACTAGGAAGAAATAAGCTGAAGATTTATACTGGGATTCACTTCTCTCCTAAACAGCAATGGAGGGTTTTGGCTCCAA
This sequence comes from Colius striatus, assembly GCF_028858725.1. NCBI lineage: Eukaryota > Metazoa > Chordata > Aves > Coliiformes > Coliidae > Colius > Colius striatus. The sequence goes on along the minus strand of NC_084760.1, from coordinate 68,045,980 downwards.
ATATCCCTTAAAAAAATAAAATCACCTGTTCAGGACATAAATACTGATCATTGACCCAAACCTGGAAAACACACATTCTGTAACAGACTCCAGCAGCAAGCATCTCTTCTGTGTTTCTGCAAAGTCAAAAAAACCTAACATAACCTTATACCTGACCTGTAGACAACAAGGTGTTTGTTCACAGCTTTGTAGTGGGGAAAAACTTGCCTTTATTTCCATGCCATTTCCCAGTCTCATTGCTACAATTGAGAACACAGTGCATCACTTTCCCCTTTCTCTAGGAGCACAACTTCACCTACACTTTAGTTTCAAAGCTACTGTGAACTATGGGAGCTTTGAAAAAGCTCTGGAAAAGCAGGAGAGCAGCAATATCAGAGACAGTGCATGCCTGCCTTTCCTTAAGCTGCTAAGTTTGTAGTGTCAGGCAGCAGAAACCAGCCTCGAGTACTTTGAAGAGTTTTAAGTGCTAACACATCCATCTCCCTTCCACTGAACTGCTCTTAAAAACCGAGCCCTCTCCTACAAGACCAGATGGCTCTTAAAGTCAGAAAATCTCATTTATGGTTGAGGCTGGAGAACAGCTTCTGCCACTGAAGTGGTAACATACGCAACTTATTTATTGACAAATTAGTTTTCCATTTGGGGGTACAGTCACCCATACTCCTTCTTCATCTACTCTCCTTCCCCTCTTCTCACCTCTTCCACATACCGGGCACTTGGCAGCAATTCACATCATAAGAGATCTCCCCTTCCCCTGCAGACCCCCCAATCAGCAAGACCCATAGAATCATAGAATGTTAGGGGTTGGAAGGGACCTTTAGAGATCACTACACACAGCACTCCTATGATCCCAGGTTCAGCACATTTCTGCTCTTGACAGAGGACTCAGTCTAGCTCTAAGAAGTCCCCTAAATTACAGGGACAATAATTTCCTTTTTAGCATTACAGTTAAAAAGTCCTCAGCCCTCCAACATGCACCATGTCAGTTTCTCCCCCTTCCTAATGATGTATTTTCATTTATGCCTCACATCACAGCTCTGCACGTTTAGCAATTCCATTCCCTGCTAGCAATATTTGGCAATAAAATCTCTTTAAAGAAGGCTAATTGCAGATTTCACTTGAACAGAAATTGGTACTGGGCCAACCTGTAAGCTCTTTAATAAGCTTTCAAACTTCATGCCAGGCAAGACTTTGTTCTCCATCAGGAGTAGCAATGTAGCTCTAAGAGCAAAGGTGGAAATCCTGCCACTGTGAGAGAGGAGGGAAGCTCACAGCTCTAATTCCCCTTGCAGCACTGCACCTTCTCCATCTGAGTCTTTTCTGGAGATACACTGCCTGTGCCTCACTAAAGAAAAATAATGAAAAGTAATCACAAGAAAAAAAGGGGACGCTAACAGTTGTACCAGAAAATGAACAAAGACCGATATGACAGAAACTGGACTCAAAAATTAGGATGCAGTCACGTGCATGGATAGAGAAGGGTATTTTTCTGAGAACACTTGTGTGAAGATGGACTTCCAGTTTTCAAATGGATACAGAAACCTGTGGTAAAGTCTCTCAAGCACCCAAGTATCTACTCACATACCAGCACAAACATATTCTGCCTATGTATGGCAAGACCTTGCACAGAAAAAAGCAATCCTATGTGTGAATGCTCCTCACAACCTTGGTACTGCTGTTACTTTTGCTCTCTGTAAGCTGTGCCTTTCACCTCACACCTGGTGAAATCATATTTCAGCCAGATCCTTTTTTCTGAGAGGAATTAATACAAGACTCTGCTAACCATCCTTTGTGCTACCTGCCTGATAAGTAGGATGGAAACTGAAAAGGCTAATTGATAAAATGATGGTAACAAAGAGATGGTTCCATTTTGAAGATGGAAGAGTAACACCCAGGAAAACTACTGAAGAGCCTTCTGTGCAAGGTTGTAAAGGTCAATGTTTTCCACTGCGGTCCATGACTGCATGGTATCACATGCAGATGTCACACCTGATATACTAAAATTCTGCTGTCAGAGCATCTGACTGCCCAGAGAATCCCAGCTGGAATCTGTGGGCACCATGCACACTGAGCACACATCTGTCACGAAGTCTCCAACTGGGAACTCAACCCATAGGCACTTAAAAAAGAAGAGTTACGAGCATTACACATATAAAAAGTATATACCAATAATGTCTATGACAGAAATTAAACCCATGAATATCTAGGGCATCCTCAGTTTTTAACATACTTAAAGGTCTTTCCCACTGGGATTTGACACACTAAAATAATCACTTGTGACAGAAGCAGACTTTTCTATATAGGTGAGCCTTTAAGAGGCCAATAGAGCCACTCTTGTAAAAGGGCTACACACCTACTGCCTAGATGTTATTAAAAGGAATTTTCATCATCTTGGGAGTCACCTTTGGGGGCAGGGAAGCAGAGTCATAGCACAAACCACAAAGTCTGAGCACTCCCAAACCCCTGAAAGTTCAGAATAAAAAAAAGTGGCGGAAAAGGAAATATCTCGTTCCAACATCATTCTCTGAAGCACCCATGCAGATTCTACTGAAATGTCTGCAGGGCTTCCCAACCGAAGATCAATCTAGCTAGAAGAATGCAATCTAGAACCTCAGAATTATCAAAATAAAAATACCTGAACACAAACTATTGTAATAGGAAACAATTAGGAACATAAGATGTGTGTTACTAGATGCTCTAATTATTAATGCATGCACACACAGAGCTTATCACAAATGCCAAACCATTTGAAAGGAAAAGCACTATTCATATACAGATATTTGCCTGCAACTGTATCATCACCATCTTTTCTAGCTGGTTTTGATTTAACTCAGTGGACATCAAGTCAATCCCACAAGACAGTATCATTCACTTTTATAGCAGCTACTAACCTCCTTTCTGTTTGAGCCCTGCTGTAGTCTCCTGACTAAATGCAGCAAGCAACAAATCGCACTCTGTCAGCAGCCAGTGCCTGTCCTTTCTCCTTTCAAAGCTTTCATTCATTTCTGCCTTTCTGAAAGTCATGCTGCTTCAAAACAGCTGATCCAGATGGTGAATATTTGGATTTCAACCTTACCACATAGTGATGTGGCTCAAGAAAATAAAAACTGTTGCTACCTGCTGCTGACCTACTTCTTTCTTTAATTTGTTTCCTAACACACGACAGAATAAAACAATGCAGTTCATTCCAAACCTATCCATCACTATGTAGAAAATACAAAGCAAAATTAATAGAGGAAGGAGGAGGAAGGAAAAAAAAAAAGCATCATGATGCAGTGGGGGATAGCGAGAAGCAATTCTCACCTTTATCATAGTCATCTTCCTCTATTGCTTTTTCCTGGAGCCTCTGAAGCCTTAAGATCAAGGATTTTATCTATGCAAAGAGAAAGAAGTTAATTACAAAGAAGTTGGACTTTAAAGCATTTAGAATTGTTAATCTCTACATAACATAAAATTTAACAAATTACTACATTGCTACAACAGACCAATTTTGAGAGTTAAGCCCAACATTTTGTAAGTGGACAGACCTATTTGGAAGTCATCTGAATTACAGCTACTTGAGCAACCATGGCTTTAGTCCAAACACATACAGAGAATAACAAACAATAATTCTTGAAAAGCAAAGTGGATCATGTGATCATAGGGTATTTTTCACCCTTTGAATAAATTAAAGTAGGGATTATTAAAAGATTCCGTCAGCATGACATCTACTTCTGATCACATTTTTCTGAACAGCATGCTCTTGATCCCAATCTAACAATGTTTTGCATATATGAGTTTTGAATAGAACACATCCAGAACATCCATATGCAAAGCACAGGTTCTTCTGTAAATAAAAAGAAAAATACAGTTTGAATATTTTGGAACAGGTATAATCATGTTACAGCACAGAAAAATGTGTTCGTATTCAGTCATCACAGTATTATTAAAACATAATTTGGGCTCATCTTCATAACATTGACGTTTGCATTTTCAGAAATGTTTACACTGCAAATGCTAGATAGGGAGCAAAAAAACAAAGCAAAACACGAAGAAAACTCGGATCACATACAGAATGCCCTTTCACATGCAAAAAGAAATTCTTATTTTAAAAAGAAAGTCTTATTTCAAAAGTTATTGCTTCTCTTCATTAATATGACAGGTCTGGACCAGAAGTTCTAAATTTAGTAAAAATCTGAAAGAAGAATTTGGTTAGAATCTTGGCAGTCCTCTCCTTATTGCCATAGCAGTCAGTCTAACATGGCTACAGTTACAAGACTGAAAAGTGCTTTCTTCTTAATAACTTTATACATGACCTGTACCAAACAACTCATTATCTGCACTGAAAAGGTAAGCCTGGATAAAGAAACAGCATACATATTCTCACAGCCCAAAGCCTGAAAGTGCTCAGGAAAGCATTTTCCAGCACAAGAAAATCCATACTCCAGACATTCTGCATTTACAAAATATTTTGGCTTTGCCTGAAACTCTTTTTGTATTAAATACCTATATTTAAATTCTGAATTAGAGAGAAAAACAGGTATAGCAAACGAACAACTTAATAGACAAAGTGAGTTATCAGGACTACACAAATTAGGCAAGACTTCTAAAATTAATGGTATCCTTTCTAAATACAGTATGTGAAACTGGACGATTGAGAAAAGAAATATGAAAAAAATAAAGCCAGAAAAGAATCAAAAAATGCTTGATTAATAATAACCCATAGGATGCCCCAGAGCAAAAACAAACAAAAAGCAACACTGCGTATACTCTCTTTTCCTCAAAGCTTTTATTTATCACATCCTGAAACTCCAATCTTTTTCCTCTGAGGCTGGTGAGAAGTGTGTAACATATTGAAGGGAGGAGCTCTGAATCCTCACCATAAATTATTTTCTGTATTTTATGCCATTCTTTTGATAAGAGTTTTAAAGAAACCTGCAGAAGGAATTATTCAAGTGACATTTTTTTCATACATAAGATGTATAAAAACCATCTATACTGACAGTTCACCTTTACTGCTGTTTGTAGCATTTACTCCATCATGCACTCATTGTGGCAGGTCATTTAAAGTCTGCTTGGGTACCACAGGCCAGGCATGCCCAAGGCAAACCGACTGATACTGTCACAGAAAAGTGCTTTCTATTTGCATGCTAGTAAGATGTTTGGAGCTCCACAATCAAAGAGCTCCTTCAGAATGGCATGTCCTATATCTGTACCATGTGATGACCATTTATTTTTTTTAATAAATACAGGAAAAGCAGGATTTTAACAACTTTGGTATTTTCTCTTTTTTAACTACCATTGCCTTTGTTCCTTTCTGAAAAGTTAGAGACTTGCTCATTATCATTACAATAGCAAGATACTTCAAATTAAACATACACGACTGGCTAACCAAGGGCAAAGACATCTGAAGGCACAAATCCCCAATTCTCCATTCAATGACTTAATGAATACAGAAATTAAAGATAGCAATGTTTCTTTTGTGCCTATCAAATAAGCATATTCAAAGGACAAAAAATAATTTCATATTTTGATTATGTTATATATTCCCAAATTTGCAGAAAATTAATTTCCCAAACCATCCCAGACTATGGGCACATTCTCATTCCAGGCATGAAGTCAAAGAAGCTGCTCCATATCAATATGTGTGAAGTACGTCAATATGCATCTTCCACAAAAATTATTAAAAGAGAATCATAAGCTCATGTCAGATGTCACGGACAGGAGAGCAAAAATAAGAGTTTCTCAAACTTCCGCCTTTCCTAGGAAGGAGAGTTGTTGAAATTCTCTCCAGAGTAGGTTGTTTCATCAGGCCTAAAGACAATATAGAGCATCTCAGAAGGTATGTTTGAGCTGAGAAGTCACAAGAATCTGTGTTTGGGCAGAGAGGAACCTCACAAGGTTCAACAAGGGCAAGTGCAGAGCCCTGCACCTGGGGAGGGACAACCCCATGCACCAGGCTGGAGTGATCTGCTGGAGACTCAACTTTCATTTTTCCTCATGCAGGGATAGTACCTATCTATTAGAATACAGGCTACTCTCATACAGGTGCTTGACTCCAAGAAATCTTTGGCCAAACTTACACATTTTCAAACATAAAGTTTAGTGTTGTTAAATCAATGTGCTTCAAGAACAGAGTTCTTACCACCCCAAAATTGTGTACTACACATACTCCAAACTACAGACAAAACAGCCACCTGTGAAAGAAAATTAATCCAACAAATACCAAAAACTGATGCAAGACGCACTAGAAATGAGCATCACAGTTTAGTAGGACATATGAATAGGGTATTGCAATGCCATCACCATTTTTTTTTTAAAATAAAGAATCAAGAAGAAAATTAAACTAGTTCTCTCTGTTTTATCATTCAGAGTGCTACTGTAAAACTCTACCAACAAAGGCTGCAAAAGCCACTAATATCCCAACTCCTATGTCAACTTTGACTTTGGCAATATAAAACCAAATTTTTTCAGGGCCAGGGGGAGGAATCAAAGACAAAGTGAGTTTACTAACCTTTAATGTACTGCGGTTGCCAAGCAGGCAGTCCTGTAGCACTGGTTCATATTTTTTCATCAAAGTATCCCAATTATGGTCACTAACAGTAAAGCTACTTTCATAGCCTGAGGTGACAGAAGAGCCAGCAGATGCTGCATCCGAGGAATCTGTAGAGTATGAAAATGTCGCATCTGTATCTGAGAGAGAGACAGTCTCACAGTCTTGTAGTTTTTCATTTGATCTGGCTGCATTTTCATATTCCAAATCCTCACTGGGCCTGGAGAAGCAATGCAAAGTTCCCAAGTGCTTATGAGTCTTCGCCACTTCCTCTGGCTTCTGCAGATTTCCTGCAGTACTGGGATGCAGAATATACTCAGTTTCCTTGGTGGCTGACTTGCCTTCAGCATCGCTTGTTCCAGAGGCAGAGTTCAGGGAGAGCTGTATGAAGCTGAAACTTGAGCTAAAGCTATCATGTGCACCAACAGAACGAGAAACATCATCTTTGTGTTGATATTCACAGTTGTTATTCACTTCTGTCTGATTCAAAGCATACATGTTTGGGGGCTTGCTCACTTCAGTGCCATGACTTTTCTGCCGTGTACAGCATGTAGCAAAAACATCTCCTTTGCTTGTTGATGCAGCAGTGTAAACCGCTATCGCTGTGTTTTCCGACTGTGGACTCTTACAACATGAAAGATCTTTGCAGCATCCTGGCATATTTCCAGTAGTGGCCAACATTGTTGCCCCGTTAGCAGGAACTACAACACTACCTCCTGCACTAGAGCGTAAGAACTCAAAATTATTTTGGCACCGTCTGCGTAGAGAGTGGTTCTCAACGTCTCCACAATGCTGCCTGCCATGTTTGAGCTCTTCTGGGCTGAACGGTTTGCAGGCACTCAGGGACTGAACCTCTGTTTGTTGCCGAGCTTCTGGCCTCATGTATCCAGGCCTTTTTGCCAGTTTCTTTTTACGAAGAGAGCCTGCAGGCATTAAGTGTTCCTGAACATCTAGGGGAGGAGGGAAAAAAAGACGTCAAAGAGCTTCAGTAGTTTTCTAGGCTTAACATATTGCAGCACCTGAAAATAATTGTTTCAGGAATTTCAAACAGGGCATCCATTTCAACAAAACAAAGGCACTGACCACACTGCAGACAGGGGAGAAAGGGTATTGCTGGAGAAAGCTATGTGTATTCATTCATTTTCTAAAGAGTATACACTTGAGAACTCACTAACATAATCAAACCTGTGTACAATGAATTGTATCATCTTCCCTATTGATAGCACAACTTTGTGCTTCTTTATTCTCAATTTGCTTAGCTAAAGCACAAACCTTAGGTCTCTCCAATCCAGAATGATTTGCAGACTTTAAAGCACATCTACACTAGGACTGAATTTGCATCAGAGATGAAATCATACTCAAATAAGTTTTGTGCATAATCTGTTACTGCTCATGTCTAATTTCTTGCATTCATATCCATGTTTTATTAGTACGAGTAAGTGACTAAGATTCTGCTTCCAGAAGAGATGTGATTCTGTAACACTCCATGGCTGCAGATGTCAGTCTGATGAGATGTAGTCATTTAGATTTACTGTACTACCTATTGTCCAAGATATAAAGTTTTGTATGCAGAGCCATCAGTCCTGGAAAACTAATGCCACCAAATGCTTGGTAACGTTACTGCATTATTAATATCATTAAGAAAGGGCCTCTGCTCAATATCTCAGTTTCCTCAGTCAACATAGATGGAGATACATTTGCTGAATAGAAAAAATCAAGATGATAAATACAACAAACATTAAAAGCAGGCGATCAGAACGTAGTATCTTTTGTTTTCTGTACATTTCTATTTAAAAAGTTATGAGTGAAAGATTCTGTAGTTACTACTTTCAGTTTCTTATGGATTTATTACTAGTCTGTCCTGCACATAACTGATGGGAATACAAGCTCTGCACCATCACCCATTTTGCAAGACAAAAACATATTGACTGGACCTGTTTGCTAGAATGACCCTTCAAAGGGATCTAGTGACTAGCTGAATTATGGTCCTGATTAGCTGCCCTCTACTAACTGAAACAGAATCAATTGCTCTAGTCTTAGGTGTTAGAAATAAATATTCTCATCATCCACATAAAGCTTCTTCAAAAGCCCAAGTTTCAGATACTCTTTTTACATGCAATATTTTTAATATTCATCTCTAATCACATCTTTTCCTCACTTTTTACATTGACGGATGCGCACATCATCTAAACTCCTCAGCAGCTCCTAACATGGGTCTCATACACACCTCACAACAATGAGATCCTACACAAAAATTTAAGCATTAGACCCAAAACATCCCAGGAGACTTTTCCCAACATTCATTACACTCCAAATAACCTTCAACAAAAGCAATTTATACATTTTCCGCATACTAGAATTGTGGCACATCTCACCACGGGACTGAATTTAAGCTTCTGTATTCTGCTCCCTATCACCATAAATTAGAATACCCCAGCTGTCTCTTACATTCTCTTTTGTCAGAGGAAAAAGCATCACAGAAATAAAAAAGGTCACAGAGTCCATCAGCCTGTCTACTATAAAAAGACAGTGAAATGCTGTACTGGGAGTAATTTAATAGAAATCTTAACAAATAGGAACTGCTCTTGGAGTAAGGGAATAAAAACTGAACAAAATGTTCTTTAGCATTTAATTCTTTTAGTTTATGTACAAAATAATAGCCTAAATTTGCCTTCAGCTGAAGGAACTGGTCATGCAGAAAAAAAAAAGTCATTCTAAGGCTGGATATACTTTATCAACATTTACAAAGGTGAGTATGAGGCCTCATCTGTAAAAATGGTAAAGGTTCTTTGGTTTAATTAAAATCAGTTTAAAATTGATCTCACTAAATCACTATGAATTTACAAAGCAGACAGACAATCACAGCTCTCTTTGAACAACAAATTTAAACTAAGCTAATATAAGTAAGGTTTAAATTGGCCAAAGTGTTTGAAGTAAGGTTTAAATTGCACCAAGTGAACTGGATGCAGTTCTAAAAATTATTGGAGCCAAAGTGGTACAATTCCAGCATCCTGAACTACTCCACACAAAACCCAAGCACCTCAGCGCTGTTCCCAATGTCTGCAGGTAACCCTCTAGGTAGATTTGCCATTTAGCTCCCTGATGGATTCCAAGTCTGCCTCCTCAACAAGTCCAGCAGCAGAAATCCCTCACCTGGCTACCAGAGCAGGACCACTGCCTGAATCAAGACAGTCAAGACTATAGTCCAAGCCACAAGCCATTCAAAGGATGCTGCAAGAAGAGGGCTTCAGGTCCTTAGCCCCAGTGTAGCTGCACTTGAGCGCAAGGCAGAGGAGTGGATGGACACAGAGCTGGCACCAACACCTCAACACAAACACACTTTCCCCAAAATATAAGGGAAGAAAGAGGCAGCTGCAGCCTGATCACTAGCTCCAAGCAGAGAACAGTCACAGTGCCCTCAATCATCACAAAATCCAGCCAGGATGTTACTACAGCTTGGGGTAAAATGTCTGCACATTGTTTACCCTTCTGCCATGGTCCATTCTCTGAAGATTAGAATCATTTCAGTTACCATCACGTATCTGAAATTCAGTCACGAATACTTCGTTTTTCTGCATAGTCTTCCAATCATAGATTGCTTAGTCTGCACATCAGATAGAGAAACTACACTGAATCAATTCTACTATCTTGTTAAAAAAAAAAAGACAAGCCTTAATTTTTTCCCCAAGCAATTTCTGTAGTACGGCTTGGAATCATAGAATCATTTTGGTTGGAAAAAAGCTTTAACATCATCAAGTCCAACCACTCATCTAACACTACCAAGCCCAACACTAAACCATGTCCCTCGGTACCTCAGCTATGCATCTTTTTAATATCTCCAGGGATGGGGGCTCCACCATCTCCCTGGGCAGCTTGTTCCAGTTCTTAACAACCTTCCCAGTGAAAAAGTTCCTTCTAATGTCCAATCTAAACCTCCTCTCATACAACTTGAGGCCATTTCTTCTTGTCTTATCGCTTGTTACATGGGAGAAGAGACCAACTCCCACCTTGAGTTGTAGAGAGTGATCATGTCTCCCTTCAGCCTCCTCTTCTGCAATCTAAACACTCCCAGTTCCCTCAGCCTTGTACTCCAGATTCTTCACCAGCTTTGCTGCCCGTCTTTCAACACACTCCAGCACCTCAGTGTCTCTTGAAGTGAGGAGCCACAACTGAACACAGTACTCAAGGTGTGGCCTCATCAGCACTGAGTACAGGTGGACAATCACTGCCCTGGTCCTGCTGGCCACACTATTTCTGATACAAGCCAGGCTGTCATTGGCCCTCTTGGCCACACTACTGGCTCATGTTCAGCCACTGTAGATTAACATCCCCAGGTCTTTTTCTGCCAGACAGTTTTCCAGTCACTCTGCCCCAAGCCTGTAGCGTTGCCTGGGATTGTTGCGGCTCAAGTGCAGGATCCGGCACTTGGCCTTGTTAAACCTCATACAGTCGGTCTCAAAACTCTACCCTGTTGAGGTTTTTCTGAAAAGCTTTCTTCCCCTCAAGCATATAAACAGCTACATTAAAACACAAAGCAATATAAAAATATGTATTATTTTCAGAGACACACAAATGTTTAACCTATCATCAACAAAAACGAACCACTCTCAAGGATTACTCAATCTGACCAGACAACAACCACCAGTGTTCAGTTCATGTCATAAAAGTACATTTAAATGTTGTAGGTTCCTAATCAGTTATATTTTGACTCATTTTCTGAATTCCAAAGATAACACTAAATATTCAGGATAAGATGGCACTGATGTCAAAGCCTATGTTAAACCAAACTAGCATCATCTCTTTGCAGAAGTAAGCTTTGAAAGAAATTTACTTTTAAATAAAGATTTTTATAACTTTTAAAATGCAAAGGTCTCAGCTTTTTCATCTTACTTATTAAATCTTTACTGTACTTTGATTTAGCCAGGATTTTATAAAGTGTGTCTATGGAAGATCAGTGTTACATTATATTTGATACCAATAATTTCCTCACCAACAGTTCCTGTGATTTCTAAGGTCACAGGCTGAGTTCAGTTATTCAGCTGTTAAATTTCCAAGACATGACGTATAAAGTATTCTCTGAAGTCATTACATGCATGTTATTTTCTATTCTTCTTTAAAAAAAAAAAAAAAGAAAAAAAGAGTTGTGCATTTTAAAAGTCAGAGTGGTCTTCCTCAGCCAGCATTGAAATAATCCTATTTTTATTGACATACTCCCACAGTGCACATGTCATTGAGTTGTTATGTTTGAGCCACTTAACACCTCCCTGTGACACATTTTAAGCCAATTGATGAAACTGTGGCACCGCTCTCTAAAGTAAGAACAGAAATATGCCTTTCTGATCTCCTCAAATTTAAAAATATAATAAGTGTCCTGCATGGGAGAACATGCAGTTGCATTGTGAAGGCCTATTTGGTAACTAATCGATGCCCTACAGCTGGCAACCTGAGATCCAAGGTTTGGCTATTATAGAAAATTGCATTCCTCCAAGTTGAATGAAAGTTACCCCACACAACTTTTCCAGTGTTACAAGGAAACTCATTTTGTTGGCTGCAAAAGCAAGTGGCTAAATTCACTCTAGAACAGCCAGGTGACTCTGTGCTGTCTCAATAAAGCAGAACTATTTACACAGTATGATACTGTAAAAAAAAAAAAAGTATATATTACTGCTCCTTTCATTTTTGTTTTTGTGCAGTCAGCTACTACAGAAGCCCCAAGACAAAAAAAGCCAGGTAAGCCCAAGACCTTTGTGATATATTTCAGCATAACCCTGTTACAGACACTTCTCGGACATCTCATTTTCTGGCTGTTGCTAGATCTCACATTCAAAATTTATCTCTGGTTGATGAGCCCCAAGCCAATGAGTCTCCAAACCTCTTTATACAGGTCACTCATACATTTCACCCAAACCATTACTATCAGCCTAGGCTAACTGGAACTGCCAAACTCATATATTCAGCTGCCTAAGGTAAGTGACCTTTCAGGCTCCCTGGTCATCACTTACCCTAGACTCAGATCTGCAATCCATCCCATGGATCCCTCTGAAGGACAATGAAACATCCTGGGGGAGAAAAACCAGGACTTGGAAAACAAGCCAGTACCAGCACTAGGTGTCTTCAGCACACTCAATAACAGAAGACACTTAACTTCCCCACAAACATCCATCCCAACTTGTTTTCAATCTATGAATATAAATATTTTTAATTAGTAGTTAAATAACTGAGACAAATACATCCACTTTCCAAAGAGGCAGAAGGATACACAAGTTACAAGCCTACAAAGAACATTCACAAGAGAGGCAAAATTTATTTCAGGAGTTTGGGATTTTTAAAGTTTGTTGGTTTTCTTCCTGGGGGAAAGATCTTTTGTTCCCAGTTTCAGTCCAAAAGTCTGTAGAGGCAGTCCATGTAACTGTCTCAAGTGAAGAGAATGCTCTGGTTCTTTAAGTCAAGATCTGAAAACAGCTTTACATATTACACAGAAATAGGGGAGAGATTTCGCATAGAAACTGTGAAGTTTGGTTGGATCCTAAATTCATTTGCAAATAACACTTAATGGGTTCGCAGATATACCCCATAAAAGTATTTCACCAAACATGCATATAACTATGAAATTAGTACACAGCAGTCCTTTTCAAAAATGGTCTATTTAACACACCACACTTCTCTTTCATCACTCTGTCTACAGAGTGACAGCGTGGATTCCCACTACTTCTGCTCAGTCAGATCATCTACAGCAAGGGTTTAATATAAAACTCATCAGTGGGGGGGGAGGTGGATGGAGGAATAAAAAGAGAGTGAAGTGTGAGAGCACATTGACAGCAGTCAATTTCTAATTCAAGCACAGTTTGAGTGCTCCAGCTTGGAGATTTGAATTTTTAATTTCACCAAGAGAGTGGGTTCCAAATTAAGCATCTGATGCACAGTCAGTCTGAAACCAGAATTGAGTTTACTGAAATAGAAAGTAATTTTCTCTTAACAGTTCAGTAGTGATCACATATAATGAAAATAAAACAATGTGGCAGCTCCTATATTGCCAAGGGTGAGGAGTCAGAATGCTTTTAGCTTTATAATTTAATAGTAAAGTCCCAGGACAAATGCTCCTCCTTTGCCTACTGAAGGAATTTTACCTTACAGCCCCAGTCAGGTTGTCAGGACACAATGTCAGTGCTGTCTAGAAAACAATGGAGAGAGAATGCAGCTCCAGACATGAGGAAAGCTGAGCAGTAACTTCCCACAGAAAGCATGGCACTTCAGGATACAACTTAAATACAAGCTACTGCAAGAGCCAGGCATGTACACAGACTGCAGTTACAGCAACGCGTGGGGTAAGGAGTTGCACCTGCAGCATGGAGGCTGGCAGGTAAGCAGAGCTCATCCCTCAACCTGCTCTGCCAGAAAGGAAGTCTCGGGGCTTTGCACAAACCCTTGCAACTCTTGATGCTCCCACAAACTCTCTGTACTGGGGCATTCTCTGATCTTTGACACAGGGACTGTGTGGATTGTGCTTTTGCTGGCTGACAACAAATTGCCACTCTGAGTGGTGAGAGGAAGATCCTCAGCTGAACCCATGAGACACAGGCTGCAGTGCTGCTTTCCTACCCTCAACAGCTACACAGTTAATGCACATCCTTGCTAGAAGTCAGCAGATTACTCAGCATCATCAGTCTGTAGATGTTACAGTCTTTGAGGAGGCATCTCTTGTGCTCCAGCAAGCCAAGGGCAGTTCACTTAGACATCTACACTGGTAAGCAAGAAAGATGAACATGGTAGCCCTTTTGAAGTCTTCCGTGAGACCACAACTCAACCTTCACAACCCTTACCCAAGGCTGTAGGCAGAAAAAAACCCAGAAATTGGAAGCTTCTTTTATTTGACTTGAGAATACTGAAGTGAACACATCAGCCATACCCTTTTCCACCAGCACAGAGGAGAAAAGTATGTGGTTCAGGTGAATCTTATGAACAAGGTATGGAAGACGTACTATAGCAGATATTGCTGAAACTGTGGCAGAATACTAACCACGGGTTAGGACATTTCTAGCAGAAATCACAGCTCCTTCTAAATAAAGTGAGATACAAGTCACTCTGCCTAAAGCAAGTTAGGTATCTAACAAAACAAATAAAAAGAAAACCCGAACCACAACAACAAACTCTTAACATTCCAGGAAAAAAAAAAAATAGTTTATCTCTAGAGGGTAACTGCATTAAATTACAGAATTTAGCAGATGTGCTAGCACAGAGAAAGAATAGCAATTCATACAGAGGGTGAGAAGAGCTCAAGGGCTGGAGCATGCTCAAAGAAGGTGTCCACCAGCGCTACACAGCCAGCAGTCCATACCTGCCCAGGTAAGAGCCCTAGCATTAGAGGCCAATAGTGCTATTTCCACACTGCTTCTGGCCCAGAACGACAACGCACATGAGATCTGAGTGCCTGGCTACTCAGCTCTAAGGCAGGAGCTGAGAGTTATCCCATGCACCTTGCACCATGAACAGAGACTCAACAGGACCAAAGCTCAGTCTTCACACAGTCATGCCAAGGCTTTTAGCAGACAAAGATCAGAGGATACAGTCAAGCAGCAGCCAGAACACAGGCTTGCTGCAGATACACAATTATTTTAGTCAACAACTTATTATCACAATAACAAGTCAAGCACTTGTTAAGCACTTGTTAATCACCTAGTAATAGTTCAATCAATTAGCTAAGCACTTGCAAATAACTCAAACACCTATTGATTAAGCAAGTATTCATTTGAATCACATAAGGATCAAACTGCAAGAGTTACATACCACACCTGATAGGGACCTGTTACCTTAGCTAAGAGACCCTGGTGAATGTATTTGTTCCATTACCTTGGCTATTACCTTAGTTGTTACTAAAACAATGAGACTGATATCTTTTTTTGACCAATCACTGTCATTTTGGAAATTTTGTGTTGGTTGGGAACCAATCGAGGTGAAGAAGCACGTATGGAGGAGCTATCCCTTTTGCCTACCAGGACATCACCAAGTTGTCAGGGCTCCTGTTACCTCTTTCACAGGCACACATAATTTGTATGAGCATCTAAACCAAACCCCACTATAAAGGGTGTACTGTGTCCATTTGAGATCATCCCAAAGAAAACACTCTTGTTAGAGGTCCTTTCCAGTGTCTGCAGATCACTGCTATTCACGTCTAAGAAATCGGGACAATTACCTGCCATAATTTACTGTAACAAGTCTCTCTGGACTAACATATTTTAGCTAATATTACAGGTTATGCTTATTAACATATGCCTACGATGCTCAGATTTTTGCCAGAGGGATTTTTAACTTATTTCTGTCACACACTATTTGTAATTCACTTAAGTATTCCTACCTAAATACAAGGCTATAGGATCTGCCACCCTTCGTTGAACCTCACCTGCCTGCTTACTACCCAAGTAAATTAAAGCACAGTATTAATCTTCAAAGAAATTGTACCCTTACATGACAGAGCTTGTAGTTGTTCGAGTGCCAAGGACTTTGTGTGATAATTGTAATGAAACAAAGACTTAAGCAAAATACTCTGAATTTAAAAAATAATGAGAAGTAAATGCAAAAAACAGACTGACCTTTCAAAAATACTCTCTTCATTGAAAGAAGATTGTCTTGAATAAGCCAGTATTCTGGATTCAGCTTTGTATTTTAAATGGATTTTTTAAAAAGGTGCAGAGTGTACCATATGGTATTAAAACACATACACCTGAAAAGATCTGCTTCCGTAACAAAAAACCTGGCAAAGGAAAACTTTCGAGTGTCATTCAAATTGTGTTCCAGAATAAAGACAGACCATTAACTTGTTACTTCCCATATTTCTTCCCCTGCTTCTTTCAGGCTTACACACAGTACTCTTGATAAGTAGTATTATTAAAAGTAACGGACAGAAGTGCTGCCGCTTCCTTCCAAGGAAAGCAACATGTTTTTGGAGAGATTTGATCTCATCAGTTCTCAGGTACAGCAGCAATCTGATGCATTAGATTGTGGTTAAAGCAGACTGTGTGAGAAGCTATACAACTCACCTGAGTCCCAAAGCATGTCCACGACAGAACTCCTGAAAGGCAGCAAGGAAAATACGCATTTTCACTTTGTACTTTTAGAACGACTGTTTTCATTGAAAAGAGATTTTAAAAGCAGTATTTAGATGTAATTTTATCTTCATAATCTCAAAACACTATCAAACCTTGGAGTCGGAATATCCCTGAGGTAGATCCTGCGGTAAAGCTATTCCATGTGGGATTCTGTACAGTGAAGTTTCATCTGAAACTTCATGTTTAATTTACATTTGCTCCAGAACTTTGAAGAAAATACAAATATTATATTTAGATGACTGCTTAACTTACCTCTAATATGACTTGCACCTGCCTACATTTTTGTGCTCCAAATCTGAACAAGTTTATGCTACTCCACAGACCTCATAAAGGAAAGTATATTTATAAAACATGCATGTCAAGTAGGTCCACTAGGATAGTCCACAGACAGAGGTTTTTCATTGACGGGCTCCTATAATTCCCCAGCAAAACAGTGCTGCCTTTAAGACTGAAGCCTTCTAAATCATCTCCTGCCTAGGTGGAAAAGGAAAATTCACAGTATTTGAAGGGACTTGCAAAAGCTTCACAGCTTAAAAAAAGCATCCTATCCTTCCAGCCCTCAGTAAGAAATTCTTGCATGAATAGCCTTGCAATAACAGAGAGGTGCCAACAAAACTGAGGGAGATACTGAGAAGACACGTGGATTTTCATTTCTATACAATGTCATACAAATGTCAGAGTGCTTTACTGAACAAAAACATATGAAGTGTCTTAAATTACATTAACATCTTAGTCAGAAGCCAGGACTCTTCTGCCTCAGAAAACCAGGAAGGCAGAACCAATGACATCTTTAAGGCTAGAATGCCCTCTTTGGGTTTAAAGACATATTTGCAGCAACAATAAATTTCAGCAAACACAATGCTATTTTATGCTACAGGAAGGAAAGTAAATCAAGAATGCCAAGTGTGCTACTCTAAAACTTTAAAAGATGCAACAACATTCCCAAGATGCTACATAAAAATAGTGAGGATAACAGCAACCTATACACAGCAGTGTACAGGAGCAGGACAAGAAAAAGATAGGTCTAACTTAAAACAAGAGGTTCAGGCCAGACACAAAGGAAAAATCTTTTCACAACAAGGGCAGCCAAGCAGTGGAGCATGCTGGCCAGAGAGATTGTGCAGTCCTTGAAGATTTTCAAGACCCAAGAGGATAAAGCCCTGAGCAAACTGACACATTAGCTCTGCTTTGAGGAGGGAGTTGGACCAGAGACCTCCTGACGTGCCCTCCAACTTGAACTATCCTATCACGCATTTAAAGCTTACAGGTATATCTCAAGATTTGCAGCATCCCATTAGTTACCTATGCACACCAAAAAAGGTCAACAGTTACATCTCTGAAGATGCATCCAGCCTTGCAAGAAAGCAGTGTATCTGACATTCATGGATTTGTATGGAGCTGCTCCTGGTAACAGGGAATGGGCTGTAATGAGTAAGTTTTTTCTAAGCTTCCTCCAGCTCTAAGTCAAACCCATCTCTACGGCTGAGCCAACTGGGAACTTCTGCCATCACTTTTTTAGAAAAAGCCAGAGGCCTTTTCTGAGAGGTGGTGGAAGGAGCTGGACGAGACAGAAGCCACTGTGTGGACCCCAAGGTCAGTGATGGAAGAGAGGAGGAGGTGTGCTAGACCAGAGACCTCTCTGCACCCAGTGGTGAGATGGCAGCTGTCCCCCAGCAACCCATGGAGGGCAACAGTGGAGCTGAGATTTATTGGCAGCTCACATAGGACCTCACGGCACGAGTGACTGGACCATGACTCTAGGGGACATCAGCATTGTAGCAGAACATGTCTGGAGTTCTGCTGCTGTGGAGGAACCCACACTGGAGAAGTCTGTGAGGAGCTGCAGCCCCAGGGAAGGACTCACATCGGAAAGGTTCATTAAGGACTGTATCCCATGGGAAGGACCCTGTGTTGGAGCAGGAGAAGAATGTGAAGAGTCCTCCTCCTCTGAGGAGAAAGAAGCAGCAGAGACCATCTGTGAGGAACTGACCACAACCGCCATTCCCTGCCCTCCCTGTACCACTGAGGGGGAGGAGGTGGAGATGTTGGAAGCAGGTAGCTGAGCCCAGGAAAAGGGATGGGGTGAGGGAAGGAGATCTTGAAGTCTTGGTTGCATTTTCCTCATCATCCCGCCCTGGTTTTGCTTTCTTTTTCTAGTTAGTAGTAGATTAAACTGTTCTTATTTTCTTCCCTAAGCTGGGTAGTCGAGTCTGTTTTGCCCAGAACCACAACTGGTGAACAAGTCCTCCCTGCCCTTGTCTCAATCCACAAGACACTTGGGTATCTTTTCTCCTCCCATCTCACTGGGGCCTTGGCTATCTTATGTGAGCAAGAGTGGTGCTTTGTTGCCGGCTGGGCTTGAACCTCAATGCCAATTTAACTCCGCAAAGGAGTCATATGGAAGTTAGTAAACAATAGTTTCATCACACCCTGGAAGCAGGAAACAGCTGACTTTCTATAAAAAAGAAACAAAAGAAAAAAAGAATGGAGTTCAACATGTGAAATAAATAGGTTCCCAAGCAGCATTTAAACATCCAGCATCCACACACACGCTGGGAAATCACAAGCTTCAGTGATGGTCAGTGCCTTAAGCAAGACAGAAGCAGTAAGGCATAGTAACATAGGAACTCATATTGTTTCACAGCAGCAACAGAACTGTAGTAGTTAGCTGGTGATTAAATGATGCTCGTGAGCATCACTTAAATGTCACTTTGATTTACTGTAGTTATTTCATGAAATGTTTATTACTGAGGCTTTTTTTATTGGCTGTGCAAACATTGGAGAGCATTTCTCTCACAGCATTATTCAGTTTGCCATATTAAAATTTATTTTTATACCTTTTCCTAGGCTGCTTGCCAATTGGAGGACAAGGCAGAGCCATCTGCAAGACTATAATTGTTTGAAGATACTTGCCTTTCAAAAACATAATCCCTTAAATGGTGCCAAAGGTATTATATACACACCAGAAAAAAAAAAAACTAACATCACCTCTGAATAGCTGTAACAAAATCTGCCTTTCACACTAACTTCCTGGCAGAGGAAGAAGACTACCTCTGGCCAGGGAATACTGCCTCTACCCTATCCAGTCCATGAGGTCTAATTATAACAGAAGCATGGAAAAAGGCAAACCTGAATCTCTGCCTCACAGCTGTATCAGGCAGCCATAGCTGTGCCACAGCTGTGTATGTTCTGTATAACTGAGCATACAAATACAGTCATTTCTGTAGCTTCTCTTCTCCTTGGCTTTATTTACAATTTGAAGGATTTCTGGCCTGCTCTCTTTCTTCTTCCACTAGTTTGCAATACTGGTGCTTAAAATACATACACAGACTGCTACTCAGAACTCCTTAAAACAGCCTTAAGCTGTCCTCCACATTGTGTTTAGCTGCTCTGGTTGGGTTTTTATTACTACTACTATTATTACTATTCTCTACTTAGCTCCTTGCATTGTGATCTCCCTTTTAAAAACTTCCTTCATTTTTTACACCATGATTATCAAGCCATTAGAGATCATTTTCAGATAGCTAACATGTAGAACAGTTGCTCCTAAGAAGACATCTGGAATAAAGACAGCAACTCTACACTTTTAAAATTAAGACCACAGCCAACTTAAACTTTCAAAGGCCACTCTTATTGCCTAGGAAGAGCACACAGAACCTCACTAAGACCTTGCAGGTCAGAAATTAGTACCATAAAAAGCATATGTGTCCAGATTCAATAGAAAGATCTGGACCCAAGTTCTACAGATTGTTCTTTCCAAAACACTGGCTATTAGTTCCCAGTCTTACCTCATACATAAAAAGACAATAAAAAAATGTATTTCTGAAAAGTTAAGCATCATAACTATACTCAAAGCAAGCAGAGAATACCTTCTTGGCAAACATGAAACTTTGTAGCTTGGCCCTGGAGCAGATGATCCCATTGAAAATTCTATAGTTAGCAAAAGTTGGCAGCATAGAAAGAAAATCCTTTATCTGCTAAAAGAACAAATATCCCACTGCTAGTGCTCACTGCATACAAAGGAATAAGTGAGAACTGGTCTTTTCTTACCTTAAAGCAACCCGAGACCCTCCCAACACAGCAGGATTTTGCCCTCCTGTTTTCATTCTCACAGGAAGCAGATGGCCAGCACGGATGCACTGCTCAGAGGGAACCACTGACTGGAGCAGCTCTTCTCATGGCCAAGTCTGTACAAGACCCTGGCGGACCACAAGTGTAGGAACACTACAGCAGCTGTCTCACCATGACCACATTCACATTTCCCAGAGAAAGGGGAAATACAACACCTGTTGATTATCAACTAATTCAGCAGCAAAATGCACAGAGGATCGGCTGCCCTGGAGCTGCACTGCAGGCAACGGTGATCAGGCCCTCCCCACACAATTTTTAACAAGAGCCTCCTCAAGATTTTTACTGCTTTAAGCAAATAAAAATGTCCTGTTCTCCTAAACAAGGGCTCTGGCAGGGCAGGAGCAAAGTTTCAGGATGGTGTCCTGCCAAAACAGTGCTGCCTCACTGCAGCAACAGCATAGCCCAGGACCATTCAGGGTGTGCAAGAGCATCTCATGCCCTTGAAACTCCCCACCACTGTTGATGTGCAGCTGTTGGCATCCCTTCTGTGTCACTCCCTCTGGGGACACAATAACCACAAAGATGTTTAAATTAAGGAAATCTTGCTAGAGCAATGTAAAACACCACCAAACTCAGCAGATGTCTGTCCCACTCTCCTGAGATTGGTGTACGTACCACTCTTCAAGAACAAAGCTGGCAATGTAACATGTCCATCACTCTGCTCCCACTGATTGCAGCCTGAGCTATTAGTGAAAATATTGAGAGGTTAATGCACTTCTCAATACATGGGAACAGTCACAGCCCAGTAAACAGCTGTGCTGCCTATTCCCACCATCACCTTGGCCTCTATGGGCCATTAGCAACAGGAAGCACCTGGACCTTAGCCCAGCACATGAAATTCAACCTCATCCCTGCCTTGGTAACCATGCCTGGCCAAAACCCTAAGAGAGAAGGGAAAGGTCTTGTCCCCTAAGCCATGCTCTCCAACACAGGGGAGAACAAGACCTTCCTGATATTATCAGCTTAGCCCTCACAACAAGAGTCAGATATTTTACAGGGCTGAGGCTGCCTGGATTTACTATGCTGGATGCAGGCTCAGACGTGATCCTTTCCTAGGAGCTTCAAGGTGTTTCCGTGAAGTAAAACATTTATACAAGTGGAAAAGAGAACAACCAGCCTACAAGAAAAAGCCATTAAAAAAGCCCATGGTTATAAGCATTTGGCCTTACAAGTAATACAGACACCTGGAATGGTGGTGGTGAGTATATCTGCAGTAGCGATAATCCATAAAACCAAGCTGATATGTCAGTGAAAAGGATGCTGACCACCATATCATTAAAGATATAAATACTTTCAGTATCCCACTAAAACTGCAAGAAAGCAGCAGGAAACAACTTTCGTTCCTCTTCCCAAGCTCTCTGGAGACTTTATAGTTTTCCAAAAACAAAACAAAAACGCCACAAAAACGGTTTCTTTCAAGGCTTAAAATGTACTTTTCAAGCCCAAAAATCTGACTGCCAATTTAAACTCAAAGTACTACCAGATAGATGAGCCGAGCCAGGAACAACTCTGCTTACTTCAGTCAAGCAAAGCTGTGAAGCCATAACCAAACTTAATCACCTACAGGCTCGTCACTTTCATTTTGTTCTAACTTTCCATTATTATCATTAAGCAGAATTTAGCAAAGCCAGCCTTACTCAGTTCAACCTCCTAACTTTTCATTCCACAGGTTGCCTTGAGGTTGCTCTAAGAGATTTTCCTCTGTTAACAGTTTCCTGCCACACTGACCTCTCAGCCCAGCAAAAGAAACCTTTCAACCAGAGCCCACTAAATCCCTCCAAACGACCAACTCTTCCATCACTGCAGAGACAAGGGAGTTCACACACATCACATTCTTTCTGATCTTAGTTTCAAGCTGCCACTTCTCCCATGCAGCTCTTTTCCAAGGAGATTTTATCACCTGAGCATACATACACCGTTTAGCACATTACTGTTACACTTACAGTTCAGACTTGGGTGCTGTTTGATCTGATCTATAAATACAGGCAACACACACACCTTTGAAAAGAAAGGAGCTATCTAAGCTTTTTTTTTTTTTTTTACATTTGTTGGTAGAAATAAACACACAGACAGAAGGCAAAAAGAGTGGAGTAACTAGACAATTGACTCTGACACCAGGGTCACACAACTAACGTACCTATTTGTAAGGCAGCAAGAGAGGAAGGAAAGGGAGGAGGGGGTGAGAAAGAATAGAAAGTGCCACTGATCATATTCATTAGGCAGCAGGATCCCAATTAGTAATTTATCATACAGAGATAATAAGAGATGTGCTAGAAGGAAGTGTGGCTGTAAGACGAAAGAACATCTGAAAGAGAGAGTGGCATTGTACAGTAATGTGCAAAGAGGAAGCAGAATCCCAATTCTGTGTGCCTCAAAGGAATCGCACTGAACAAAGAAACCCTACTTGAGGCAAGCACATGATCTCAGCCCTCTGCCTGCAGACTTCAGATTAGTCATTAAGCCACTTTACTTTCTCAGCATCAGTAAATAGGGAAGTAACTCCACAACAACTGCTAATTCAATTTCCTTACAGAAAACTCATGTTTAACAAAGTATGTCAATAGCAGGTCTCAGCTCCCACTGCAGCAGTAGCCAGGAAGCTAGATAACAGAAGTGTTTCTCCCCAAAAGCATTTTTCAGGTGAGCAGCTAATGGAATCTGTGCTTATATGCTAAAAGAGAAGCAAAAAGAAAATAGTTAACGTTACGCAGAATTATGTAAATGCCTCCAAATAAGGATACTACCATGCTTAACATAGGCACTGTAACCTTTGTTCAGTGCCAGAGGGCCAAGTTTTCCCTGGTGTGACTGCAGATCTATGAAGGGCACATTCATACTGAATACATAAGGGCTTTGCAGCAGTCCTCCTTCAAGAACATTGAATAGTATTACAACATATCCTGAGCTCAATCCTAATCTAAGTGACACAGCATGACAGGGCTGCCCTCTGGAAAAAAAGATACAAGATGCCAAGGATGAACTTGGAAATCACTATGGCAACTCCACAGGTTCCTTTCTGTTCACCTTTGAGGCTGATACTCCAAAGGAGTCAAGAAAACCCCTTTCGACAGGAGTATACATTATGGCCCAAACCAGGAAAGGCTGCAGCCCGTCTGCCATTCAATTAGAAAGAAGTTTTGCTTGAGGTAACCCAGTGCTGAAACAAACAAACAAAAATCCTGAATCCCAAGGAGCACTCAGGAGCTGTTACACACTCCAGTAAATCTCATTTGAAAGGTCAGGTGGTTCAGTAGCTGTCAGAGGCCCAAGTTACGGTGAGCAAAAAAAGCCTAACCGAGTGTGCCTAATTTGTGAACAAAGTCAGAATTAACCTTTAGGGTTTTCTGGTTTGTGAGTACAAAACATTGTTTGCAGTGCTTTCTGTCTTCCTGTTCATCACAATTAGTTTATCCTGGTGCTAATAAATCCTCTTTTCTTGCTCACCCCAGTACAATTTCAGCAGCAGCAGCTTAAGCCCAAACTTCTGACTTCCCTTTACTGAAGTGAACAAAGACTGATTTATCTACAATTTAAAGACAGAGGAAGCAAGCAGCAATACAATATATGCTCTGATCACCCTTTAGAGTGCTGCTGCACCATAATCATCAGGACCGTGTATGAGATGTTATTTTCACTTCCCAGTCCCAAAGAAGTACACAGAAAATCGGTAATTTTGATAGTATAACCATTGGAAAGTAAGAAAAAAAAAAGACATAGTCTTAAGCATACTTAAGCATACAAACCGCTGTTCATAAGCATTTGGGGGCTCATTTACATTCCCTCGACCCATCACGACGACATTATTTTAAGTAACCACAAACCTCTAAACTCGGCCTTTTTCTTTTTAAATCTAATATTTATTTTAAAGTCCCTACTTTTAGTTTCATAAGTGCCTAAAAGCCTTATCAATAGTAAAAAAGGACTATAGCATCACCTGGAAAATATTGTCCATGTCTTCCTTAGAAGGAACCACAACAACTTTAACTTCAGCAATGAGATGAGAGAATACACATACTGTATAACTAAACAGACTTTAGCATCTAAACAAGAAAAGTTTAATAAAGTCCTCTCATTTTCATGCATTACTGTAAGGCCAATGGCAAATTATCAAGTAAATGAAAAAAATATGAAAGGACAAAACCAGAGAAGATGCCTCTCTGCACTTCATTCATCTCTTGGAAAATGCGCATTCACTTTTAATTACCAGTAGCACTTGCTGGTATTTATTCTGCAGCATATTTTGTAAAAGCCTTTATTACAAGAGCACTTCACCACAGAGCTCTTAAAACACCACTCAGAAGCACAGCAAAAAGTTATTGAAGCACTTGTACACAAAGATTAGCGTGGATTACCAAAACATGAATGAGCCGTTTTCTATTAAACCGTTGGCAAGGTCAACTGAAGCGTTTGCAGAAAGTCTTGCTGGACTAACAGAGCTCAGAGAACTGCGTATATCAAACAACCCAAACGGCAGCAGACACACCTGGTGTGCAACACACCTTTCTTCCCCAGCTCACCTAGGAATGGATGAGTGGGGTTTTCTTGCAGATTTTCCCCATGGCTCCAGCATTTTGCCAGCACCAGGGTCGGTAAGGCAGGATGCCTTTAGCTCCGGACAGCTGATGGCTCATGCCACTGACAGGGGAGGAGAAAGAGGAAGAGTAGGAGAGCAGCTCATCCACACTAGAGCTCACACTCTTATAAAGCTCAATTACTCATAACAGCATATACACACAGGTTCTCCATTAAGATGGCAGTTTCCTTTTTCTTCCTATAAGACGAGTTTCAAGATGCTATATAGGTGACTTTTCTAAAGAGCACTGCCACTTCCCTCTTTGCAGTTGGTTCGTTTTAAAAGACCAAATACATTGCATGTTTTTGTATCAACATCGCCACTTTTGGACAGGCTGAAGGGAAATGAATGGTTCTTTTCAGTTAAAGAAATAATACAGACGCTGCTTCAATGTCATTACACGGTTTCTTAGATTGCGCTTATTGGGAAACAAACGCTAAAAATCACTGAGGACTTTTAAAACTAAACGCCTTAAAACTTTCAGACTGCGAAATGAAAGATCCGGGGTTTTTTTTACTTAAAAAAAACCCAAAACAAAACCACAAACCTAAAACTAAATCCCCCCCAGTATTCAACACGACTCAAGAGCTGCCGGCTCTTTCTCGCTTGAAAGCCCTCTCCCGCCCCTTAACCAGGAGAAGCGCTGCCGGGCCCGTCTCCGGTCGGGCTTAGCCTCGCTCCCTCACGCCCCCTTGCTCCTTCATGGGCTTCTCTCGGCGCCCCTGTGCACCGGAGGGCCGGCGGCGGGAGGAGGGGAGAGGGAGGGGGGGTAACGGCGTGCACACGCCGTTACCCCCCCTCCCTCTCCCCTCCTCCCGCCGCCGGCCCAAGCCACCCACTCCCTCAGCAGCCGCGGGGCTCTCAGCCGCCCGCCCCCCGCTCACCTGAGCTCGCCGCCTCCCCCCTGCCGCCGCGGCGCCGCCTGTCGGTACCACCCGCCCGAGGCTGAGGCCGCCACATCCCGATCCCCTCCCTTAGCCAGGCGGAAAGCGAGTGGCCTTTGGCCACTCCCAGCCGAGGGCGGGCCACAGGCAGCCCCGCCGCCCCGGGTTAAGGAGAGAGCTGCGAGCCGCCGAGGCGATGGAGTGGGTCGTGGCGGGGCGGGAGGAAAAAGCTGGAGCGCTTACGGACGTGATTTAGTGATGGGCTAGACAGTGTGAGGTTAGTGGTTGAACTTGATGATTTTAAAGCGCTTTTCCAGCTAAAGCTGTTGTATGACTAGAATCCCACTCCTCATCTGCATCAGTCTGAAAGGACCAGCTTACTGGAAGAGTTGCCTCTGCCACACATAACAGCGTCCTACGACCTCCTTCCTATGTGTCATGGGGAGCTCTGGTCTCAGTGTTGTGGGGGTATGCTTATACCAAGTATATATACCAAACACACTAGTGGGAAACAATTTCTTTTCAAATTGAGCTGTACTCTGCGTTGTTTGGTTCTTACAGCCATCAACTGACTGTAGAGCCCTACTCTGACAGTGTGTTGTGTGTCAGCGACTCACTGAATCATAGAATGGTCAATGTTGGAAGAGACATCTAGAAACCATCCAGCACAACCCCTTGCTAAAGCTGGTTCCTCTCCATCGGGATGTACAGAAACACAACAAGTGGGTATTGCAAAACTCCAAAGAAGGAGACTCCACAAATTCATCAAGGCAATACAATTAGGTAATGTGGTATTCATTGGCTTTAAGTAGCTGGTGCTCCATGTGTCTTCCCATTACTTTTGTATGGTTTCACATCTCTTGATGTTAAACACAGAGCTTTTTTGTTTTCTTGCAAAGCGCTTTCATTTACATATGTATGTATGGGTTTTGGCTGGGATGGAGGCAATTTTCTTCATAGTAGCTCATACAGGGTTCTGTGTTGGATTTGTGACCAGCGTTAATAACATAGGGATGTTTTAGTTACTACTGAGCATTGCTTACAATTGTCTCAAGGGATTTTTTGCTTCTTACACTGCATGGAGCAAGTAGGCTGGGGGTGCAGAAAAAGCTGTGAAGGAGACACAGCTGACCCTAACAACCAAAAGGATATCCCAGACCATACGTCCATGTGATGCCATGCCCAGCAGTAAAGATTGAAGGAAAGGAGGACCTTCAAAGTGATGGTGTTTGTATTCCCAAGTAACTGTTGCATATGTTGGAGCCCTGTTTTCCTGGGAATACTTAAACACCTGCCTGGCCATGGGAAGTAACAAATTAATTCCTCATTTTGCTTTACTTGCTTGTCCAGGTTTTGCTTTACCTATTAATCTGTCTAAACCTCAACCCGCAAGTTTTCTCATTTTTACCTTTCTGATTCTCTCCCCTGTCCTACAGGGAGGGGGCAGCACAGTGAGCAAACTGCTTGTGTGGGGCTTATTTCTGTTAAAATCCCCTCTACTGCTTGGTGGTTTAGAAAATTTAAGCCTCTGTGGCTTCCTGTGTATCTCCTCCCACTAGGCAACACTTTTTGCATTACCTTTTGCTATCCCTAGTATTTCTCTACTGACAGCTTTGTTTCCACTGATAGTCATAATTATGAGCTTTATATAAGCTTATGACTGTCCACTGACTACAGCTTTTTGTTAACTTTGCTAAAGTAGTACCTGCTTCAATCATGGATCATATCCACTGTACTAGCCATGTACATGAAATCAGTGTCCTCCAGCCATCATAGTCTTCCAAGAAGTCTTCATCCTAGTCTTGTTGGACTAGATGATCTTTCGAGATCCCTTCCAACCCCCACCATTCCGAAGAATGCTTCTGTCTTCTCAGATGCAGCAAAAGCTATTGTAAGTTTAAAATACCATCCTATACACAGAGAAGTTTTCATAACATCCAGAAAAATTGCCAAAATAAAGCCCAGGTTTCTCTCACAGCTGACAGCTTACTGCTGTTCTCTGGTTTCAGTCCATTTATTAAGAAATACAAGACATGCTGAGGAAGCCTTGACCTCATGTTCCAGTCTGTGCCCTTCCTGACTTGTGAGAGAAGACAGCGAGCAGCTGTGCCTCACATGCCAAAAATAACCATGCATCCTTCTCCTTCAGCCTCGCTGTGCTGTGTTTGATTCAGATGACATCAGTGCTAGCTCCCATCAGTCAGAGAGAAATTTGTTGTGCAAGGGCAGCTGTACTGGTGCAGACAAAGGGCCCATCCAGCACAGCCTTGCCTCCAACTCAAACCCAGGGCCATTGCCTCAGCAAGAGTAGGAACAAAGCAGCACACACAACACTTCCTATTGGACTTTTCCACTCTCTGACCATTCTCTGCTTAGGGCTTTCCTCAGCTGGGTTCACTTTGTTCAGTCAGTAAACTGCAGAGATCTCATATTCCCAAAGTGCTTGCTCAGCTTCCCCTTCAGCCCACTTCAGCTTTTGGCCTACACAGCACCCATGGGTGAGAGGTTTCCCTGGTCTCAACTGCTGTACGGGCTCCATCCAGCTCCTGGTGCTTGCTCTGAGCCCTGCTATGGCCACTTGCCCTGGAGACCTGACAGGCTTTGGTGCTTGAAAACACAGGCATTTTTTCCCAATGTGTGTGCGCCTCTGATGGTTTCTATATGTGTTAGCACGTCATGCAATCCCTTTTCTTAACTGCACTGTGCTAAGCTATTCAGACCTTGTACAGAAGCTGCTCCAAACCTTTGATTATCTTTGTTGCCCTTCCCTAATTTTTTTCCTATTTATCCATTTTGGAATGGGGGGGCTAAGTCAGGGTGCAGGTTAGCTATGGTTTTCTACGGCAGCATCTACATATTTCCTGCTCTGTTCTGTGCTCTTCAGCCAACTGTCTGTACCATTTCATTGGTATTTTCTTACACTGCTGCGCACTTAGCTTGTGTGTGTGTGTGTGTGTGTGTGTGTGTGTGTGTCTGTCTGTGTCTGGGGGAGACAGGGTGGAATGTGGTTTTCAAAACCTACCTAGACATGTTCCTGTGCAACCTGATTGAGGTGAACTTGCTTTAGCAGGAGGTTGGACTGGATGATCTCTGGAGCTCCCTTCCAAGCCCTAGCATTCTATGATTCTGTGAAAAGAAGAGCTGCTTTTGAACAATCCCTCATTCAATTGTCAGACTGTAGGAAAAGAATTGAAAGGAGATGACAGAAGACTTTAAGCACACCTGGGGGAAAAGTTGCAGGAAGCAGGTAGACTTCTGAAGCAAAATACTGCTAGGTGAGAATAATATTCTTGGGATTTAATGCTGTTTAAATTGTGCCCTTCATGGAAGCTCAAATCCAAATGACATGGTGAGATATCCAGAGCTTACAAAGAAATCTACCCACCTACAGTTTGCCCTGATGCACATTTTGGTGGTACTCAGGTGTTTAGAGTGAGCTATATGCTGTAAGCAATTACACAACACATCTAGCAGAGGATACTATATGGCTGGTTTCCATTTTGGATTAGGCAGGAGGGAACTGGAGCATTTTGCTATTTCTTAATTTCCAGTTTTCATTATAATGGCATATACAGGCACAGCTGCTAAAAGAAATGGTCCTGTTTGCTCCCTCCACCCCTTTTCCACTTGTGCTTGCTTTCCCTCCCCTCATGTTCCTGCCTGCTTTGTGCTGACAAGAGCACTTCTCTGACTCCATGGTAAACCAGTGAACAGATGTCGATTTAAACCTTCTTTTTTTTTTTTTCACCCAAACCTTTCTCCAGTTGAAACCGACTGCAAAACTACAGCGTTACATGCTGCATCACACCAAATTTTAACAATCCCTCCTATGTCCTGGAGGCAGTGCTGCTGCATCTTTCCTTCCCAAATGACTTCCTGAGCCTTCATGCCAGCTCAGAATTGCCCCCTCTGTTTTGCACTCTTCATCTTGGCCTTGCTGCTTCTCACTCTCTACACACATAGCTGCTTTTCTGTGTGGTACCTTTGCTTCCAATTGATATCAGCTCCCCCCTGCACCTGCTGCCATAGTGAGCAGATTTCCTGTAGCTCTGTCCCTTATGACCTCTGGTTCGCCTCATAGCTCAGCTGCAAACTCTGCTTTTCTTCTTCTTGCATTCATCTTTGTTTTTCACTCTCTACTCCATCACTGCTACACCAGAGACCTTTTCTGTTTCAGTAGTAAACACCATATTCTCCAAAACATGCTGAAGGGAAGCCAGCTCTACTCACAGATTCAAGTCAAATTCAGGGGAAAAAGTAATGTTTTGCTTAGCATAAAAAATGAGGAAAGCCCAGACATGTTAGACTTACTTATTCTGATCTCTCCAGGACCAAGACATCTTGATCTTTTCAAACTATGCTCACACATGACACTGCAGCATTTATCACAGATCATAAGGGTAAATAACCATCATGCTCACGCCTTCACATTCTAATACAGATTTTCTCAAGCTATTATCATCTCTCTTTCACTTTAAAAACCATTTACAGGGCACCTTTTTCAACGTGGCTTTAGCATGGCCTAGGGAAGCTCCAATGAGGTGAGAGGCCTGAAAGGGGTGTCTGGCGCAGAGTAACAGCATGACTGGCACAGAGAAGAGTGAGATGTGCCCATGGAGAGGCAGGGCACTCAGCCAAGCTGATTCATCTCACTCAGGGCAAGGGATAACAATAGCCATTGCTGGCCAGGAGGCTGGCAAATGGCAGCTCAGCTCAATGGCCACAGGCCACAAGCTCCCCACTTCCCCACAGAAGCCAGAACATGGCTGATATTTTTCTATTGCCTGGTTCTGCTGGAGACACAACCTCTGAATTGCTTCCTTTCACCTGCACACCCTCAAGGCTCAGCTCACCACCTTTTCTTTCAGTAGCATCTTTTGCAGGGAAAACTAACACTTTCTTCCACTTTTGCTTCATTTTTGTGGAGTCATAGAATCATAGAATTGTTTCAGCTAGAAGAGACCTTTAAGATCGAGTCCAGCCCTTGTCCCAGCCCTATCAACCACTAGACCATTTCCCTACGTACAACATCCAACCATCTCTTAAACACTTCCAAGGACGGTGACTCCACCACCTCCCTGGGCAGCCTGTTGCAATGCCCAACAACCCTTTCAGTAAAGAAATCCCTCCTTATATCCAGCCTGAACCTCCCCTGGAGCAACTTGAGGCTGTTTCCTCTTGTTCTAATGCTTGTTACTAGGGAGAACAGACCAACCCCCACCTCGCCTCAACTTCCTTTCCCGTAGTTGTAGAGAGCGAGGTCTCCTCTGACCCTTCTTTTCTCCAGGCGAAGCAGCCCCAGATCCCTCAGCTGTTCCTCACAGGAGACAAGCTCCACATCCTTTACTAGCTTGGTAGCCCACCTCTGGATCCTCTCCAGCACCTCAATGTCCTTCTTGTCGAGATGGACCTAAAACTGGACACAGTATTTGAGGTGCAGCCTCACCAAAGCTGAGTACAGGGGAATAATCACCTCCCTCCTCCTGCTGACAACACTGTTCCTGATCCAGGCCAGGATGCCATTGGCCCTCTTGGCCACCTGGGCACACTGCTGGCTCATGTTCAGTCGCTGTCAACCAACACTCCCAGGCCCCTCTCTGCCTGGCAGCTTTCCAGCCACTCCTCCCCAAGCTTGTAGCTCTGCTGTGGGGGTTGTTGTGGCCCAAGTACAGGACCCGGCACTTGGCCTGATAGAAACTCATGGAATTAACTCATGGAATTAGTTAGTTAATTAATTCACTTATTAACTTTAAATGTCTAAAACCAGAATTCATTTCACTTTCAGTGATGAGGTTCATCTGCAAAGGATTGTTTTCCATTTAAAAAAAAAGTAAAAGTAAAAGTAAGATCATTCTGGGTTAACCTGCACAGAACTTTTAAGTATATACATTTTTAGCTCATCCACAGAACTGAAGGATTTTTTTTGTGCAGCTTTAATCCCTGCTTAGCTTACGCTATCATGCCTTGTACAAATTGAGATGTTCTATACTTAATTGTGGTTTAGTTAACTCTATGGATATGTACAATAACTCTGGAACATGGTTTGTGATATGATTAGCATAAAGATAATAATAGATCATAAAATAAAGACAATAAATCAGACTGCATAATGCAAAAAGTAAAAGTCCCTGTTCCAGATATTAAACCACAGAGATCCTAGAGATTTTGGCTAAGCCAGAATTTTGTTTAACAAGTTAAATAACTTTTTAAAACAAACTCATCTAACATCTGAAAGAACCTGATGAGACTTTGACTTTTGTTACATGTGAATACATGTCACTTTCCAGAATCACCTCTTTTATTGTTCATCTACAGCTACAATGGAGCAGCTGGTTGACTTTAGTGGAGTCATTTTCTGATTTTGTTCCAAAGACAGTGACTCAACTCTAAAAAACTTCAAAACACAAGTAAAGCTGATAGCTCATTATCATTCAGTTCAAAATATTTATGGGATTAAGAATCCTATTTTACAGATAACTCAAAAATATTTGAAGTTCTAATCCAGTGGATATAGAAATCAAAAGAATTAAGCCTTTGGATATTTGTTTTGACTGAGTGTCTTCCTAGAAACCTAAATTAGTCCTGATCACCAGCAAATGAGCTGAGGATTCATATTGCTGTTCTCTGTGCTTTAGAAATGGATTTTAGGGACCTTTGCTCATAGGAGTGTGGGCCAGCTATAATTCAAAGTCAGTAGAACAACTAAGAAAAAACTGTGAGAAATTAAAGCAGGAACACTGGTGGTTTAAAAAGCAGGACAAGCATGTTTTTCTCAGCAGCTATTGTTTTTACCATTACAACAACCCCAAATCCCAATTTGCTTCAGATTTATTTGTTTTGCATTCTTCAGTAGCTACTGCTTGTCACAAAATGGGCTTTAAACATTATAGTACAGCCACCAAGTTAACAGCCCATCCTGCATTCATCTTTTTACATTTGGATGCAGAATTTCTTTCTCATGAACTGCCATTATTATGGTTGGGGTTTTTTTTCACAGCATGTGTGTATTTGCATTTGAACTTGTCATTATTTGCCTGTAGCATTCATTTTAATAGACCTTACCCCTTTAACTTGTCATCTTGCCCATCAGATGATCAGCTGATACATCAGATGATCATTGTGTTCTGCTCATTACCCATCAGATGATCATTGTGTGCTGCTCACGCACCCACCACGAAGAGCATTCCAACATGTTACTTTTGGCAATGAGTTCCTGACACCTTTATTTTTCCTGTTTTCATACCAGTGTACCCTAAATGATGAATTAAGCAGAAATACAAGATATTAAAAGTGCAGATATATAACACATGTTCCCTGCATGCCAGAAATCCAAGGGGTGCTAGAGCAGGATCGCAGTCCAGGGACTGAAAGCCCAGTGCATTGGGTCTCCAGCTGGAGGATGAAGTCTGGCTTCAAGTTCAGCTTGATCCACGTGTGGCTGTGCTGAGCCTGTCCTTGGAGTTTACATCAGGAACTGCAGGTTGTTCTCTAGCTGTGTGTAACTGTTAGTAGTTGCATGGAGGTTCTATTAAAACAACTCTTCAGTTATCTGCAGAGCTTGCAAAGCATCTAGGGGAACTCGATGACACAGGAAGACTGGGCTCCTACTGAGTAGCTTCTCTGTTCTGAGCTCTCCAAAGTACTTCAGAGTAATGGCTTATGCTCTGAAATTCACTTCCTGTAAGTACAGCCTCTATTCCTGCTTTTTAGAGATCTAATTTAGCTAGATATCTTAGGTCTGTACTAAGACATCACTTGCCTGGATGGGCTCTACTGAGCAATCCTGGCCACTCTAGGTGATTCTTCTCTTCATTATTGCTTGCCACCTGGCCAGTGTTTGCACTATCCAATTTCTGAGCAGAAATGCTATGTTTACTCTCATTTATGATGGCCTATATCCATCAAACTGGTGCTGTCATCAACAGTGAATGCTGAGCCTCAGGCCTGACCAGGCTTGTTTTCATTAACGCCTTCCATACTTACCATGTCATTTCACAACTGATCGAGTTCTTTACCAGTAATTACTTTTTTTTTAGTGACTTTACCCAAGGCAGAGCTTAACCTGACCTGCCTAAATTTCCCTGAGGCTTATTGAGAAGGTACCTGTCATTACCACGGCCTGACCTCCTGGGGTTGTGCCAGGATCCAATAGTCACCTAACCCAAACTCTGGCAGAGACTTCCCTGGCCAAGGCCTGTGACTGGGGAGGGAGCAGGCAACAGGCCAAGCAGTTTCTTTATATTCAGGACATCCTCTCAAGTTACCAAAGGACTGGAAAGCACCTGAGATATCTTCATAAATCCCGAGTACCACCCTCCTGCTTTCTCATTCTTTGTCATCACTAACAGACGGAACAGCTACACTGGGGAATGAGCCTGGCCCCTCACTGAGATTTGTCTCTGCCTAAGATTTCTAAAACATACTCTCATTAGTCTTCCTAATCCTCACCTTCACATCTTCACTGCTGCAGTGCTTGCCTGAGAGTGCATGGATGGCCAACATCACAGGCATCCAGACATTTCTGAGGTAACAGGAAAAAGTGTATCCTCTTCTGTTACCTTCACATGCATGGCTTCTTCACAGGTATTTTTCTGACTGTACTAAGCCAAGCCCCAATCCTGCTAGTGGTACTGTTGTTCCTACCTGATTAGAATCATAAAGGAAATATTTCTCTGGCTGGTAGTACAAGCCACATGGAACAATTCTGGGAAACCTGGCTGTCGAAAATAGATTCACTTTTTAAGAAATAAACTGTATTAATTCAAAATCCTCCTCATTTTATTTTCCCAGTTCAGGAAATGCCATGAGATGACACACGGACTTTCATTTGTTAATGGTTGGAAAGAGGAAAGCTGGTTCCATTTCAGACACCATCAGATAATACCTTTGCCAGAGGATGTTATTACAGTTTTAGGCTAAATATGTAATATAAATAACCTGTCTTCTGCTGTACAAAAAATGTCAACTGGATGAAAACAATTACTGTAAGATAATATGTGGAAGTTTTCCGGCTTGTTAGGTTTCCTAATTCTGCATTTATAATTTACATTGGTGCATAGCACTATCTCCTAGAACAGCCAAGGCTCTGTTGCTCCATTTATGAACCTGCTGTTTGTATCAGTGGTGAAATTATAGGGCTGAAGTTAACCATGCAGTGAGCTAATCTAAACCAAATCCTTAGCAGAGATTCATTTCCATTCAGGAAATAAGTGCCACCTTAAATGAACCATGTTCAATATGAGTGAATTATTATTCCAATTATTTGGCCAGCTTTACAACTTGCCAGTGGCTCGATGCCAGCATTTTACTTAACAGCCTAATAAAAATTTGATTATTGAAACCACCAGGTCAGCTGCACACAGAATGGCAGTCAGGGGGCAGAGAGAGCTACAGCAGTCACCACAACAGTCATTTTCAGCAGCCACAAGGCCAAGGAATTACTTTTCTTTTATGTCATGTCCTGTGATCAGTAATAAAAACTAACTCAAAATACTCCCAAGGGCCAAAGAAACATGCAGATGTGGACCCAGTTTTCTCTTCACCAGCAACCTGTGGAGAAGGATTAAGTGTGGAAAAGAGCTGAGACTGCCCTGGGAACAAGGGACCTCCATGGAGGGCTGGTAGCCCTCCTATGCCCACTGGTGTCTAAAAGGGAAAGGAGGGCAGAGATGTACGGGAAAGAGGAGGAAGCAGGAAATTTCAACAGATTTTTGCATTCCTGGATCAGCAATCAATAAAAGCCATGATCCAGGCTGGAAGTGAAATCCTAGGAAAGCCACTGGCAAAATATTGCAGGCAGATCATAGGGCCGTATTTCTACCTAGAAAATAGACCTTCAGCACGTAACAGCTTGTTAGCAGCCTTAAGATGTGATAAAGCATGCCTATGGAGAAGCTCTGGGAGGGCTGTTATAAGGTCACCTGTATTTTCTTGGTCTGATCACAGAGTACTGAGAAAATCTCTTTGGGAACAAATGTCTGGACAGAAATAAGGCTGCATTTGTGGTTCATGGTTCCTGTGTGATTTGCCACAGGAAGGGCTAAACATGGTTTCCTTCAAAAAGCTGAAGTTAGCTCCTGAGAGACATTCTCCTGGCAAAGTGAAAGCTGTGGAAAATGCAGAGGCTTTGCAGCCAACAAAAGGTTGGGTGAGAATGAAAGTTTAGCTTCTCTTTTCACTTTTATTTCCTTATTCCTTAATTCATGTTTATCTTTAGAGGGAAAAAGGAATAGGAGCAACAATGCTCGCTTGGCTTATTGAAGTCAGACCAAATGCTTTGTCTGTAGCACAGAGGTAGGACTTGGGGATGGGGGGAAAGTTGTTCCAAGGCTGTCAGCAAGTCAGGGTCTGGCACCACGGAGGGCAACATTGCTTAGAGGAAAGATGCTTTGATTCGTGCTCCCCATCCATCTGACATGTCCCAAAAGACTGCAAAAGCAGGATTTCTACTAAATAACTTTTGACCTCCAATTCAAAGCTCATAAGTTAGGATATTTGTCTTACTGGCAGACCATGGCAGGAGATCAGTCTTCACAGGGTCTTTCAACAGCCTTAAAAGCTGAGTATGTTCTGGAGGCTCCCATCTCTCTCCATTGACCACAGAGGGAGCAAAGGAAGGTCACCTTCCTCAGCTGAGCAACCCAAGCTATGGGAGATAAATCTGGGCGATAGAAATGGCCACGCAAACAGAGCCACTGTGATTCAGCACTTGGGAAAATGATCAGAAAGAGAGAAAGCATCAGGAAAAGGAAAGATCAGAAAAGTTTGGCAGAAAGCAAGAGGGAAAAGCAAGGGAGATTTTTTTGAGGACTACTAAGATGATCAGGGGACTAGAACATCTCCCTTATAAGGAAAGGCTGTGAGACCTGGGGCTGTTTAACCTAGAAAAGAGAGGACTGAGTCTTCTTCAACACTTCAAGTACCTAAAGGGGTGGATGTCAAGAGGATGAGGAGACAATTTTTTCTGTAGTTCCCAGTGACAAGTGTCATGGTTTAGGCTCATCAGGGAACAAAAGACCACGATTAGCCTCAAGTACCAAAGACCTGAGGATTGCCAAAGGGCAGGGAGAGCTTAATTGCCCCTTAAGGTCCAGGACAAAACAGACCAGGCTACTCAGCTTGGGGAAGAAAACAGAAAATAACTTAATGCAACACCAACTAAAGCAAAACCATAAAACCCCAAAACATAACCAAAATAACACAACACAGAGTGGTACCATGATGAAGGGTCCGACCAGCCCTTTAAGAACACCTTCTCCCCATCCCTCCCTTCTTCCCAGGCTCAGTCCTGATCCCAGTGTTTTTACCTCCTCCCACCCTGAATGGCCCAGAGGGGCAGGGAATGGGGGTTTCAGTCACTCTATTTTTGATGTCTTTTTCTGTTTGCCTGTCCTCAGGACAGGTGGGCTCCACACCCATCCTTTCTGCAAGTCCGTGGGGTACCTCACACAAACAGCAGCCCTGCAGGGGCTGCTCCCATGTGCATTTATTCCAAAGGCTGCAGCTCCTCTCTGCCTCTCATGTGGGGCTGCTCTGCGGCGCGCAGGCTCTCCAACATGGCCTGGGCCATGGCCGTCTCCCCACACAGTCCCTCGCCCGTCTGGGCTCACTCACATGGAGCTGCTGGTGGCTCTCAGTCCTGCCATGGATCTCCATAGGTTGCAGGGGCACAACTGTGTTCTCGCCACGGCTTGCAGAGGGGTCTCCGGTCTATTGCTTCTCCTTCCTTCCTCCTTCTCTGACTGTAGGGTCTATGTGGTTGACTCCATCTCATGTTACTCTTACACCTCCTGCCAGCACTTCAAATTCCCGTCCCCTAAATAGTGATGGCAGAGGCGCCAGATTGGCCCAGCCGGGCCGGAGGTGGGTCTGAACCCAGGAGCCGGGAGAGAGTTCAAAAACTCTTTACTGCGTCTTCACTGCAACCCGCTCCCCCTGTTACCAAGCGAAAACAGCTCCTTGCTAAACCAGGACACAGTTCAAGGGGTAATGGACATAAACTGGAAAACAAAAAGTTCCACTTAAACATAAGGAGAAACTACTGTGCTGTTCAGGTGAGGGAGCCCTGGCACAGGCTGCCCAGGGAGGCTGTGGAGGCTCCTTCTCTGGAGGTTTCCAAACCTGCCTGGACACGTTCCTGTGTGACCTGATGGAGGGGAACCTGCTTTAGCAGGGGGTTGGACTGGATGGTCTCTACAGGTCCCTTCCAAACCCTACCATTCTGTGATTCTATGAAAAGCAAGAGAAATAGAGAAACTAAAAGAAGAAAGGGAGGAGAAATGGAAAGAAATGAAGATGAGTGGCAAGAGGGAAAACAACCATTGAAGGGAACTAACAGAAACTAAGAGGGGAAAAAGTGTCTGAGAAAAGAGGTCAAAGAGAGGAAAGTCAAAAGCAGCCAAGCGAGAAGCCTGAGCATCACGTGGAGGAGCCCTCATCCCCAAACCCTGGTGAAGGAGCAGCTGCTGCCTGCCATGGCCCCTCCCGCCATTCTATGACAGCAGAAATTTGGCACCTGGTAGCCATCAGCCAGAGAGTGAAACAGTCTGTTCCTCATGGGAAACTTACAGCACTGTTTAATGGACACAGAGCAGAGTTTCTGGTGCGTGGTACCAGCAGGAGGAATTTTTTAGTTCTCTGTTTTTGTTCTCTTTTAGACATGAAAAAGTTGGCAAATTATTCAGGGTTTTTTCCTTGTTTTGCTGCCAAAATTATCACTGCATGACCAAGGCAAGGTAAGCACAGAGAAGCTTCCAAATATATTCTGAGTGCTGGGAATCTCTGGAAACACTTTTGATTTAGCTGTTAAACATCTTTCATACCTACTTGGTACTTAGAAAGTTACACAAATGTGTATGTTTTGCAAATCCAGTGATTAAAAATCACTTACTAATTCATAACAGTAACTATACTGCTGAGAGGCAAAGTTAAATATGGTTCATAGAAAAAAAAATGTGAGAGACGTTAGCCCATATAATTGCTTTAATAGAGCCTATTATTTTTAATGGATACAGATATACACACACAGAAGATACCAAATTAGAAATAGATAAAAGAACTGCAGTTGCAGCTGGATCACCAGGTCCTATAAAACACAAGGAGACCCATTTTCTCTTTGAGACACCTTCCTGATCACCATTTAACACCGTGAGGAAGTGCTGCCTGACAGAGAGCCAGCCAGATCTGGGATGTGAGCAGCGGTTTCATGAGCACAGAGCTGCAGCCACAGGCTGAGGGAGGGGAGGGAGGGAGAGAGGAAATGCTCACAATTGCCTGTTTCCCTGAACCACATCAGGCAGCTGAGCCATCATGGGCCATGGCTGAATTACAGGCATGAGTCACAGAGTTCAAAACAGGAGCATCCACTAATTGTTTCATGGAAGAGGCTCAGGGAAGTCTGAAAGAAGGATTTTGTAGGATATTCTTTTGCTCATTGTGAGCTTTGTGGTCTGTTGTAGCAAAGCCAGCCATCCTGATCTGAGTTTATTTTATGACTCCTAGCCCTGGCAGGGCTGTGTTCCAGGGCAGGGCATTCCTCACAGGCAGTGTTTTCTACTCTGAGCCTGCAATAGCTTTGAAGTTGTCCAGACGAGCTCTCAGACACCACCTGATGGCAAATGGGAGAAGGCCTTGTTCCCTGTCTAGCCACCTCACCAGCTCCATGTAAATGCTTTAGGCAGTTTGGTTAAGATTTGTGCACCTACATTTCGGGAGGTCAAGGAGAGAAGATGATACTGTATCATTATATTGAGAAATGTCTCTTACCCTCAAGCCTCTGAACTTGTGATGAGCCCCTGAGCCTTGCTCAGTGGGGCTGGAGAACTAGATACAAGATGGGGCAGGGCTCCTGGCTTCTGGTAGAGGTTTGCTTTACAGAGACTGGATGTTACATGTTTACTTTATGGGGTCCGGGAGGCACGTGGGTCCAGGGCTCTGCATTGCCACAGCATGTATCCTCATCCTAAGTGCACGGTGGAGCATCGGCTTCCTTTGTCTCACATAAGGACAATTCATCGGTGCTCCTGTGACACTGATACACCCTGGTCATAGGCACTGAGGATGCATGGGAGAGAAATGAGTGGATTCTGAGGCCCAAGGGCTGCACAAACATCAGGGCTGCAGGTTAGAAAGGAGGGTGAAAGGGCCTTCATCCACTGGCAGGTTGCTCTGGCAAGGGGCTCAGTGAAGCTGGGGATGGCTTCCACAGTGCGTATTGCCATAGGGTTACAAGCAGACAGCACCTTTATGGCTGTGGGACAGCCTCATTCCTGAGCTTTTGCCCTTCCCTACCTACCCCTTACTGACCACTACTTCTAGAAAGCTGCTGTGGTTGGGTGACACACAACTCACTTGCTTTTATGGTGATTCCCTTGATCTCTTTGACCTATGTCTTGGACAA
This sequence comes from Colius striatus, assembly GCF_028858725.1. NCBI lineage: Eukaryota > Metazoa > Chordata > Aves > Coliiformes > Coliidae > Colius > Colius striatus. The sequence goes on along the minus strand of NC_084760.1, from coordinate 68,005,359 downwards.
GGAATCACTTTGTTACTCCTTCTGGGTAACCAAGCTCCTCCAGAAGTGTTCTAACCTCTGATTTGCTTGATTAATGCCTCATTCCTCACCCACAGCTTCACTGCTGCATGTGCTCCAGGTTATTGGGATCCACTAATTTCCAGCATCCAGAAAAGAGTCCAGGAAACTACATGCCAAAAATTCATCTTAGTGCACAATAGTGCACCCTGGGTTCCCATGCACTCATTTCTCTAGGTAATTCTGATTCTAGATTTCCATTCACTTCCCCATTGGTAGCTCTGAGCTTCTCCTTCCTCTTGTCCTCTCTGGCATAAAGATGCCTTTCATTCTATCACCAACTTTCTGCTTCTGGTTCCATGAACCTGCCTAAGACAGAAAGGGGTCCGAGCCTACCTGCTGGACTGTTATTTTCTTATCTAAGCATCTCAGGAGACTTCCTTGCAAATCAAAGACAACCAAAGCTCAGGTCTGGAGTCATGTTCTTTTCACATTTCAGTCCCAACCTGAAGACAAAAACAAGAACAGAGAGAGGAGAAGAATGAAAACGAGATTTGCAGTGAGAAAAGACCTGTGAAGGCAGATTCCCTTGGCAGCAGCTCAGCTGGCTGGTTCAGAGGCAGGCAGGAAAGACTTTATGCAGATACAGTGGTTTCTTGCCATTGAGATGATACAGGCATGACAGATTTAATGACTAGGGGCCAATCCTGCCCTTACTCTTTTTTGAGTGAAGCGATTAAGCAGCAGCTGCTTCTGGACCTGTACTTCTCTCAGCTCCCACTTGTGGGGAAAGGTCCCTGCTGCTAGCAGGAGCTGGGCTCATTTGCATTTTTCTTCCATCTGAATTTTTACCAAAAAATGAACACAGACCTTTGTTTTTTTGTTAGTTTTTTTTTTTTTTTTTTCTGGGATGGTGAAAAAAAAATAGAAAATGGAACCCCCAAAAAAAGGAAATTTTCTGTGTTTTACACTTGGATTTTATCCAAGTTTCCATTTGGATTAAAAATACTTGCTGAATTATTATCAGAAAAGGGCGAGTTAGCAAAGAGATCTGCCAGAATTCAGAAGGAGCTCAAGTTAGTGGAAAATTAGCACATTTGGGGAACATTTACTAGAATAGTAACACTTACAGTCTTACATTTAAAACAACAGCTTGGCCTCATCTCTCTAAAAAAACTCATTGCATTACTGCCAAGTCATTAACTTACAGAGCTCCAGGCCCTGTCTACACACAAGCCTGCCATCAGTTTAACTAAAATCACTATTTAATCCATTTAGAGCAATCAGCACAACCTTTTTTTGGAAGGGTAACCAAATTAACCTAAATCAATATGAGCCTGTTACAGAGACAAACAATTTAAGGACACCGACATCAAAACCTGCTTTAGCTCAAGCGATGTGGGTTTTGTGGTGAAGTGAGAGCTCAGGTGGGGCCTGGGGGATGCTGTGATGGGCCTGTTTGGGCCATAGAGCTGTTCCTGAAGCATGTCCAGCAGTAGCTTTGTGTTGAGGTGCCCAAGTGGTCTCTCCTGCACTTTGCTATGTGCATAGTTCTGATCCCCACCACTTCTTGGGGCTGTGCCCTGCTTCGTTTAGGAGCTGTGGCCACCCTCGCCCTATCCTCTTCCTGGTCCCGAGCCCTGCATGAGAAACCCAACTGGCTGGCTGGGGGAGCCTGAAGTGAAAGACATTAGACATAGCTGGCTCTGCTAGAAAGCATTTGGCTTCAATGCCCTTGGGAGACCTTGTTTAAACTCTGTGCTGAAATGCATGAGAGCGTCAATATGGCCACAGCAGTTTATGCCAATGTCCTCCATCCCCATGCTTGTGGCTCTCCCCACAAACAGGCCTCTCAGGAGATCTCCAGTTGTCAAGTCAGCCACTTCCAGTGGCTCTCAGGCTCTCCACGTACTTGCCCAGGTTCCCCTTGAACCCACTTCAGCTTTTGGCACAGGCAGCATCCATGGGTGAGGGGTTGCCCCAAGGCCTGTCTGCTGCACAATGTGCCAGCTTCTGGTGCTGGCTCTGAGCCCAGCTATGGGCAGCTGCAGATGGTGGCCTCTGATTCTTCTCTTGGCAGAGACAGGGATCTCATTAATACAGATATTTTAAAAAATGTATGTCAAGAGGATAGGGAGACACTTTTTTTTTGTAGTTCCCAGTGACAGGACAAGCAATAATGGACATAAGCTGAAAAACAAAGTTCCACTTAAATACAAGGAGAAACTTCTTTGGTGTTGAGGTGAGGGAGCCCTGGCACAGGCTTCCCAGGGAGGGTGTGGAGGCTCCTTCTCTGGAGGTTTCCAAACCCACCTGGACACATTCCTGTGTGACCTGATGGAGGGGAACCTGCTTTAGCAGAGGCTTGGACTGGATGAACTCTAGAAGTCCCTTCCAACTCCTACCATTCTGTGATTCTATGGTTCGATGATAGTGAATAGTTGCTCCATACCCACCTTCTTTACAACACACATACTCTGTAGACCTCTATTATTCCCTTCCTAACACTTTTATCCAGGATGAAGGATTCCTGCCGCTGGATTTCCAGAGTTTCTTTTCACAGAGAAACTATTCCCTACCTTTGGTCCTCCTTCCTGCCCTTCTCCTACGCCTTTTCCAGTTCTGCTGTATCCTTTTTGAGATAAGGGATCAGAGTCACACTCAAAAGCAGGTGAGCCAGGGATTCGTACACTGACATTCATACAGTATATCTTTTTAGAAAGGACTTCTAGTCCTATCCTACTAATTCCTACTGTTTGAATGGCTTTTTTATTTGCTGACAGGAATTGAGTTGATATTTTCATGGGGGAAAAAAGAATCCCAGTATTTTGATCTTGAAGGAGGTACATGGAGATTATTCTTCCCTTCATTTCACATCTACCTACACTCAATCTGTTTCCCCATCCCACCACTCTGCAGCCTCATAATGCTCTTCTGCCATTTTTCAGTCAACTGTTGCCTCTACTACAGGGGATATACCATTATGAGCAAACTCACTCACCTCCTTTGCCATGACTTCACGGGTATGTGTGCGCACAGGGCAGCAGAGAGGGAAGTGCTCAGGAAATAAGACAGAAATACAACTATGTACTTGTACACCAGTTATTCTGCATTCAGGTGCTGCATGGGCAACCCTCCATGGTAACATCCTACGGCAAAATGCGAGTCCCAAAAGCAGAGGAGACCAGAACGAGAAAAGCAGGGCCACAGGTGGACCAGGGGAGGACTGCCGACTGTGCAGACACCTTTAGAGCTGTCTCTGGGTTTTCCTGCTGCCCAGAGGGAGCACCAAGTCAGCTCAAAGCTCCTGGTGACTTCAGGGAGAGCTTTGACCTGAGTCAGAGCTGTGGGACGTAGCTGCAGGTGAGGGATGCCGGTAACATCCTGACCAGAGCCAGGGCTGTCAAAGCATCTTTACTGAAAACACCAGCTTGAATCTACCTGAGCTTATCCAAAAGATGGAGAGGGCTCCAAATCTCTCCTATCTTGATTCTCAGTACCAGCTGAGTCCTGTTCATCCAGAGGTTCACACTAAATCTCATTCTTTGTTATACTGTGGCGGAAAAAGGCGGAAATCTCTCCGAAACCTGTGATCTTTCACAGGCAGAGGAACTGCTCTCAAACAAACGAGCATCTCCTTCCTCCTGTGGCTGTAATCCAGCAAGCAGTTTACATTAATAGGGTATCTGTCCCCCAGCTAAGCTACAAAAGGCCAAAGATGCTCTGATATGGCTATGACCTAATCTAAAACAGGGCTGATTGTGTTGCAGAGTGCCAGTGTAGCAATAGCCGTCTGCAGCCATGTGTCCAGACACCATCGGCCTTGCCTGAACATTTCCAGCATGCCAGCCCAACACCCTGGAGTTCAGTATAGGTGTATTCAGTAATGAATGGGCCCTAGAAGGAGAAATAGATCTCCATGGTGACAGTGCCACCATTTCCAAGTCTGTTGATGCAATTTTGTAAGTGACCACGACCGGTGCCTTTCCACTGGGGCAACTCAAATAACAACTGTGGTTATGTCATCCCCTTTAAAAGACCACTGTGGTGTTTGATTGTCCCTTTGCTATGGTGCAGGGCAGGTGTCTCCTGGCCCAGATCACTCCTGAAAAGCACAGGGCAAAGGAGTGCTGACGGACCAGGACAACGACAGGGACCAACTCACCTTTTAGCATCAACTGAGCAACATTCCCAGGGCTTAAGCACCAACCTTAACCCATTCTGCTCACAGGCCCTTCTTTTACGCCACAGACAGAAAGTCTCGTGGGTTTGAAGCCACTTGTGCTTTCTCTGCCTGAGGGTTTCCTGTGGCAACCACAGCCAGGGCAGGGAAGCACACAGGCACCTTCACACACGCAGAAGCATTTGATTTTATAGCAGTTCACCAGCTGAAAAAAAAAATAGCTTGCATTTTCTTGTATGGGTAGCATAATTATAATATAAATGAAGGACTTTAGGGCTCCAGTCTATGAATCCTTAATAGAGCTGGTGCTCCTTAAAAGTGCTCGTTCAAGTAAGAATATTTGTATAATTCCCAGGGCTGCAAGAACAGGTCTAGTCAAAGTTTCTCATGGCTTTTCATTTCTTTGCCTTTGAAACACCATGCACACATATGAGGATATATCAAATAAACATCTTCCCTGGTATTCCCCAAATTTACAAACAGTAGAAGGTGCTGAGTATAATTTTTTGCTATCAGAGGCCTACCTGAGTCTAAAAATGAAGCTTACACTGCACCACTAGTTATGTTTGTGAGAACTTAAAAGTGAAAGCTAAACTTGAAACTCAAACCCCGCCCCCAAAAGCTTGGTTTGGGTATTTCTACAGCTGGACACTAGGTGGCAGAACAAATACGTGTTCTCTAAAAGTTGACCCGTATGCTTCCTTCAATAAGCAAGCAGGCCCACAGAAGTTCAAGTATAGCATCTATTCAAAACACACAGAAGCTTATAGCTGCCCTGCTTTTCCTCACCAGGTCCCTGATCTCTACAACAAGCATTATGATTTAGCCCCAAATTAATGTCTCTCACCACAAGTGCCCACAGCTCCCCTTTTCCCAGACAACATGCATTTACAGGAGGACTCAGGCAAACTCGACCTCAATATTTAAGAGGCAACCAAAGTTTTGAGAGAGGTGTGAATCTGAAATGAGCCCCAAGTGATTTAGGAACACCAGAGCAACTGCAAGTTGGTAGGACACTGCAAAGGTAGGTCAAATTAAGAAATAAGAATCTGAACTGTTTGCCAGTTACTACTTTGCTCCATTTCTTCAACAGCACCTCAACTGGGAGTTACCATGGATAAAGGCAGAGCAGAATAGGCTGGAAAAAAGGCCTGGGAAGAAGACTACCAGTGATCCTTGCACTTCAGCCGAGCAGCTTCTTGCCCTGACAGACTCTGGAGAGGAGAAGGAGCTCAGGTTTGCTGCAGCAGGAGCTGGGATGGAAGTTGAAAGAGCCAAATCCAACTGCAGGCTCCTGACTGCTTTGTTCTATGACCTTGCACTGCTCAGTCTTGCTCATTTTTCCTCATGGCCCTGGCATCTCCCATGTGTCACCTCTCCTTTTAGGTATGAAGTATGCAAAATAAAACATACCTACTTATAGTCCTGGCTTCAAGGAGAGAAACTACAATGAGACTGACAGCTCTTAACAATATTCCTGTGGCACCACAACACCCAGGACTGTCTGTTCAAGTGCATCCTTCGCCAATCTAGTTCCTCTCCCCAAGGATGCAAAAGCTCATTTTAACAAAAACCCGGGCCATCTCCAGATCAGTTCTGTCAGCTCTTCTCACCGGTGCCATCAGAGGACAGCACCTTGAAGAAGAGTTAAATGGAAGAGTTAAATGGTAGGATGTTTCTGGATTAAAAGGGACCGGGAAGCCTGCGGGAATGTGTGGGGCTGTGGGAGAAGGACTCAAAGATAGATGATGTCCCATGAAACTTGCACTGCACCAGGAGCCAAGAAACAGTTTATGGCGGGCTCAAGATACAATTTCACCTGTTGTGGCAGTGGAGGAGCAGAGCACACACAACAACTTCTTTCTTTGGGAGCAATGAACATCTGCAAGACATGAAAACATCAGCACTAGAGGAGAAAAAAAGAGGATGCACCCACGTGTCACTGGTCTGTAAAATTCAACAGTGAAGGCTCAGAGTTCAGCCCCTCTGGGTGGCCAGAAGGACATCAGAGACAGCCCGTGGGAGGAGCGGAGGAATGAGCCATCACATCACGTTTGGCCAGCATTCAGGGAGGCACCGACTGGCTCCAGAAGTCATAGGCAAGTCTCTTCTGCTACGTTCTGCAAATAGGCCTTTCAAAGGGATAATGGGTCAAGCAAAAAGAGTTAAGAGTTGGAGGAAAATAATACTCCTCAAAGGCAACCTTCTTTAGAACTGGAGAAGAAACTTCTTTCATGTTTGTAGGCAATTTACCTTGGCTCGTGACGATTGCAAACCTCAGACTAACTGAGGTTTGCTCACCTGCAAAAGCAACATGAGATCTGTCCACCCATCCATCCCTAAACACGGCACCCTGGCTGCCATAGGACACAAGCACCAGCCCTCACCTGAGAGCAGGAGCATCAGACCTCTCCCCTCACAGCCAGAGCACTGCTTCCAAATCTGGAGGTGCAAGTAGGCAAACCTACCTAAGAAATCAACCTGATTCCTCTTCCTGCATGGAGATGTTTTACCCCAGGATTCCAGCTAAACATGGGAAGGAGTGAACCATAGGATGGATGCAGGCAATAGCTCAAGAGAATGGTACAGCCTAAGCAAAGAAAGAGAAGAAACAGAGAGGGCTGAGGCAGCCATGACAGCAAAATGGACCTGTAAACAGCCCAGGAGGGGAAAACGGTGCCCACTGTAAGCATTCTTTTATGTTAAAAACTATCTCTAACCCTGTTTCTAACAGCTGCAAACGGTGGTTGCTCACACGTGGGGGTTTGTGGCTACTAATACGGGAGCAAAGGGAAGATGCACGGGAAGTGGGGTGGCACGGGAACTAAGAGTTGTTTGTTGGTTTGTGACAGCACAGCTAGGGAAGCCTGCAAACCCAGCTCAGCACAGGGCCCACAGGTTCTCCGCTGCTCAGAAAATCGAGTTCCCCTTATTTATGACCCAAGGACAGATTGATGCTTTGGGGACCCTTGTGGTCATTTTAAATCCAGTTCTTACAGTCAGCACGAAGGCTCTTTTATAGCTGAGTCACCTGGTTTTGAAGTGTTGTTTCCAGCTGCTTGCAGGGCTGTCTTCCTGTCCCACGTCCTCCCCAGTCCCACCCTACTCTCATGTGCACCCATCCTGCAGCTCAGCCTGCTCTTCCTCCATGCTGTCCCACTCCTCGCCGTTCTTCCCCTCTTTGTCTCTACCTCACTTCCTTCCATTTTGCCTCTCTGCTGCCTTTGCCCTTCCCAACTAACCCTTTGCTGCCATGCTCCAGGCTTTCTGAAGTTTTGACAAGTTTCTTTTCCGAAATGGGAAGTGGCAAGCTCACAGTCTTCTGGTAAAAATCCTGTCACGTCATCTCCCCCCTTTTTCTACCATCTTCCTTTTGTTTGTCTTGGCTACTCTTGCCTGCTCTTAAATTGCAAACTCTTTGAGGGCAGTGCCAGAATCCTGTCCACAGAATTCCATAAGGCACCTAAGATGCTAACTATTATAAAAGGTCCTATTTTAACTTTTTTTTTTGGCTTGTGACTTTCAGTAAACTCACTGAAAATCCAAGCAAGAAGGACTCTAAGTAGACAGACATACGTGTCCTGTCAACAGGAAGTTTCTCTTGCATAACTGCTGGCAGTTCTGGAAAGCTGAACGCTGTTGGGTTTATTTTCCTCACTGCAAATTAATAGGCAGGACAAAAGGGAACCCGTAAAGAAAAAGCATTTCTGAGAAAGGAGATTCTGGAAAGGCAGATGGTTTTTAGCACGCAGAGCTGCCCTCCTGAAACATCTGCTATGACGTAGTCCTCATCTGGCCCCAGACCAAGCGTATCAATAGCTCCACGGAGTAATGGAATAAGAAATGGGAAAACTGCCATCGCTTGTTTAGCAGCTTGTTTTGCTGATAAATGTCTGTCACTTTTCAAATAGTTACAGTATATTTGTTTTTTGGGGGGGAAAATATTTCCTTGAACAGGCGATTTGCAGGCCATTAGCTACTTCCCATCTGTGCTGGTGTTTTAATACACCACACATACACTTTGCTCCCTATTAAAAATTGCTCATGGCCTTTGATGATGGGCAGGCAGCCTGAAGTTTAGAAATCACATCTTGTCATTAAAAAGTTTTCTCTTGCCTCACAGAAAATTTGTATCTCAAAATCATCAGAACCAATAGATATTTTTTTGAAAGATTCTCTACTTATAAAGGTTGCTAGCAAAATAAAAGTACTCTTTTCAGACATCTGTAGTTTAAAAATAATGACTGACTGTCCAAAAGCAGGAGCTGTTGCTCGTTCCACAGCCGGAGGCAGAACATCACTCTGCCAAGCAATGCCACATGCTGGAGCTCATCTCATTCCTTTTCAAGCTTTGTCATGAAAATCTTTACATTCCACCTGTTGGTTGCTAGGGACAGAAAATAGACAGACCTCTGTTTAATATCACACAATACCTCTAACATTATCTGCACTCCCTTCACACACATATGCTCCCACAAGCAATTACTTGGCAGTAAATTTAGCTGTGCCAAAAGACGCAGAACTATACTCTGACCTGCAGCAACTGAAATACTAGATACATACACTTCTAGGGAAAAAAAAAACAAAACAAACAAAAACCAAACCAATCATTCCTTATTAATAAGAATCCTCTTTTCTTTCCCCTCCTCTCATCAGAAAAAAAGCAAAGGAAAACCAAGGGGAGGTTTAAAAATGTGGGTACTGTTGCAATTTATTCCAGTTGCAAGCTCATTTTGTCAACTGAATCCTCTGTGCTTTTTTTGCTTCAAGAGGATCACAACAGAGTTTCCATCCTAACTAATTTTTAGACTTCACAGAATAAAATTAAGGGAGACCAAGAACCGAGATTCAGGATTTGACAGTGCCCCTCAAAGTATGAATATACAAATGGAGTGAAACTTCCAAGTCAAGTCCCACTCACACTGTCATTTACCACTGGGACCACCGGGAAAAAGGACCAACGTGCAGACAGTCACTGCTTTTCAGAATTTATTGTAAAAAATAGTATTAAACCACAGGGAAAACCCAGGTTCAACCCACCACATACTGCTTTATGGGGAAACAATGGAAAAATGTGAGCAAAATGTATTTGCCCATTCCTATCCATTAATCAGATGATCCCAGCTACTCAGGACATGCTCATCGGAAAAATATTTGCAGTATCACAGCATATGGAAGTGGAAATGAAAAACATGCAGTATTTTCAATTGCAGTTGGGAGGTCTATTTCCTGGAGTCTAAAGATCATGTTGTTTTATCTGTTTTCCTTTAGCATAATGTACATTATCAGACCTCCACAACTTCAGACACCAGCAGAAAGCCCTGATTTTTTGCCAACAGTGACATACCCAACCTTAAAGATAAATGTGGAAGTCAGCATGTCTGCCTTATTTCTGTTTGCAGTTTCCTTTCCATAGGAACATGCACTTGATCGAGTGCCTGCTAACAGATATTTTAAAGCTTGACTATCCCTTTCCCATGTATACCAGTTAAACCCCACTGGAGGTCCTCAGGGCAGCACAATGGAGAACAGACTTCCAACACCACACCCCCAATTGTTTTGGCCAAAAACTGTTGTCCTAACACCAAATTCCTCATGTACTTGGTACATCTACTTTTGTCTACAAACAGAAAGATGTCAGATTGTGCACTGAGCTGTATTAGAAAAAACATAAACCAATACACTCCACAGTATGTTTTGCGGATTTTCTAGCTCGTGTCAAAACTGGGAAGTACCAGTGTTAACTTGGACAGAGCTCAGTTGAAACAGAGCCCTCAAATGATGAGTGCATAGTAGGATTTACCTGGTACAATTAGCTTCATTATCAATTGGTGGAAAGTTGACTTAGCTTCAGTTTCACGCTCAGGAGCATCAATCAAAGACAAAACTTAAGTTACGTTGCACCTGCGAGACCACCTCAGTTTCAAGTCAAGCGATGAACTTACACATCCATGAGTGCTTTGGTTTAGGTATGACATGAACCCAAATATTCAGAAACAGGTCAGCAGAAACTGATGGATAATGGTAAATAACAGTACCTAACTTCTTTCCCCCTCTCCACTGCTGTTCTTGCTGAAAACTGCTAACAGCCACCACAACAGTTTGAGTTGACTCACACAGCTGATAATCCCTGGTGTAGAGGGCACTGGAAATTTTGGTCATTCTGAAAGAACATAAAATGGAGCGATACAGGGAATCCCATACCGAGAGGACAAAGTTAAACATTTGTTCTCTTGCACATCCTAAAAAGGATTTTTGGTTACAAATTACCACCGCAAACAGTTTTCTCATAGATAAAACTAAAAATGTCTCCACCTAGAAGACTTCAAGAAGGGTCAAAACCCCACAAACGGTAACTAACCAGCTTTCTCTAAGTCCTCTTCCCTTCTGACTTGCAAGAATCTGCTTATTTTAAGAAAGACCCTCCTCTTGGTCAATCAATTCCGTTTTGCTGGAGAACACGTCAGCCAGCATGTGCTTTGGGATCTCAGATCCCCGTACTTTTAATGTGTAGCAGGCATTCTCTACTTTTGCCAGGCTTTGTTTCAAGGTATACAGCTTCTTGGATACTTCATAAGGTCCAGTGTTGCCAATGAAAGTAAAGCCATCGTAGATGTGCCGTAAGAATTGGCTCAGTTCGAAAGGTGTGTCTATATCTCCGTTCCCAACGCTGCTGATGCACAGCCGCATCAGCTCTCCAGTCAGATCAGCCACTCCCAGCAGGTAATCCACAGGTGTTACCTTCAGGCTCCAAGTGTGGGGCTCTTTATCTTGGGAACTGGAGGTCTGAGGACAGAACAGAACAAAGTCTGGTATGGAGAGCTATGTAAAAGCAGTCTAAGATGATACAATACACACTTATCTAACAGAACCGGTAATTAAAAACATACTGGAAAATTAAACTGCATGGCACTTTCACACAGTCTGATTTCAGAAGGATTATTCCCCTTCCAACATACTGGAAAGTATGCAAGCATCATTTCCACTGGAGATGTGATTTCCATTCTGCCAAGTGTGATAAAGACACCCTGCTTCTACCGTCTCTGTTTGCAACCAGAATTGACATGTCTTTGTACCTACAATTATCTGCAGTTGCTTGGTTTTTTTGGTTTTGTCTGACAGGTCTCAGCTTAACAGATTTCAGTTTTCCCTAAATGGTCTGGCCAAAGCTCCCAAAGCAATGAAGAATCAAAAAGAGCGTGCATTATGAAAACAAATAATATCATTTTGTAACAGGATCTTGAATTTCAAAAGGTATTTTCTACAAGAAGTTGATCTGTAAAGTTGCCTCAGATCCATTTTATATCAACTGAACTCATTAAAATGGCTAAAAAAAAATAAATTCAAGAAGAAAAGTCATCATGAAGTTATAAGTTTGCTCCTATATCCAAGTTCACAATACTTTCTATTGCCAGATATTGGTAATATGGGAGATAACACAGGTTTCTTTCTGTCCTCTTTGTTTCCATAACATGCTGCCACCCAAATTCACCAATCTGGTCCGAGGCATGTATGCAGGGATTGACAACAATTTATTAAAACAAGTGTGCTGCAATGGGTTTGCCTCTGGTAAGAACTAATGCACTGAGCTGAAAACCTGGCTTCTTTGCAAAGTTCTTACCAAGAGAATGAAGAAAGTATAAGAAGTGCTTTACAGAAGAATCTCTTCAACAGAAGCAGACTGGAGAATTCATCTCTAAGTAGCAGTGCTGTGTATTACTGGGCATTGCACGTGCACTGCATCTGCATTTCTGTACATTACTACAAAGCAACTTTGTCAACAATCAAACCATTCCCAGTTTACAGTGTTCAGTGGCAGTAGTTTGTCCCTATGCAAAAAGTTCCATTTAGGTCAGGATAGGAGGAGGTCAGGTCAAGAAACAGCAGATATGGTACTAGGGCTGAGGTATGATGGAACACAAGCTTATCCTCTGAGGGGAAACATCAAGAACAACTCCAGGAAAGTAACAAACAACCAAGCTAAGATATAGGCAGTGCATTTTAACACTAGCTGAATCCAGCCTCCTGTGACTAGTTTAGTATCAGCATTAAGATTTTATTCACAGAGTTCATCCTGCCCTGGATTTATTCTGTCTCCCAGCTTTTGCAACATCACTGTATATTAGAAGGCCTTAGAGGCAGTTCCAGCCATTAAAAATCCCTCCTCTGCATTTTTTTGCTAGGATTTCACTATCCTGGATCTTTCTCCCTACCAGGAGTTCAGTTTGTTCTGAATAAAAAGGATGTGAAACTTATAAACTTGTATCCCACAGATTTAGTTTACTACTTGCCAGAATAAAAAAGCCTGTTTTGAATTTGAACAAATGAGTCAAAGCCCACATGTATACCTAATATCATTCCACCAACTGGCGTTATTTAATCAGATGCCAAACATGTGACTAAGCCTACTCATTGCACTTCCATCCCAGAAAGATGCTTGTCACATGAGAAAAGAAAAACTCTTACCGTGTTTGTTGTTTCCTCTCTGTCTTCTGATGTAAATATTAGTTGTTTGTTGATCTCTTCAACACTAATCAAAGACCGTGTTTTGATAAAATACTGAAATGAGACTGCCTCAACGTACTCTTGAAGTCCTGCAAAACCAGCAGAATTAAGGTAATGATTCAAACTTTCCAGCAATGATCCCTGCTCTAAGGTTGAGGTTTTTTCAGAGATCTTTTAAGTGAGATTATTTCAAGGTTACTAGCGAAAAGTGAAAACTAAGATAACCCAGAAATAACACTGAAACATAATGTAACACAGCACACTTCTGAAGCACGAAAACCAGACCAAGAACACAGCAGATAAACATTTTCAAGTTTTCACTCCAACTGCACTTTTCCTTCAGAATCTTCTGTACTATCAGTTTCAAGCATCACATTCCTCTCTGAGACACAATGAACAGCAGGTCCCCATAACATCCCTCAGAGGCCCATATTGGGACCAGTAACTGTTTAATAGCTTTGTCAATGACATAGCAGGATGGAATGCACCCTCAGCAAGTTTGCAGATGACATCAAGCTGAGCGGTGAGGTGGACACAAGATACCATCCCAAGGGACCTGGACAAGCTCAAGCAGTGGGGCCATGTGAACCTTGTGAAGTTCAACAAGGCCAAGTGCAAGGTCCTGCATCTAGGTCAGGACAATCCCTGGCATAGGGATTGAGATATATGAGGGGATTGAGAGCAGCCCTGCCAAGAAGGACTTGGGAGTACTGGTGGATAAGCAAGTCCAGAGGAGGGCCACAAAGACGATCAGAGGGCTGGAGCATCCCTGCTATGAAGACAGGCTGAGAGAATTGGAGTTGTTAACCCTGGAGAAGGCTCCAGGGAAACCTCACTGCAGCCTTTCAGAATTTAAAAGGGGGCTTATAGAAAGATGAGGACAAGGTTTTTAGCAAGCCCTGTTGTGAGGACAAAGGGCAGTGGTTTTAAACTACAAGAGGGTAGATTTAAACAGGATATAAGGAAGAAATGTTTTACAAGGGTGGCGAGGCACTGGCACAGGTTGCCCCAAGAGGCTGTGGATGCCCCATTCCTGGCAACATTCAAGGTCAGTCTGGACAGGGCTCTGAGCAATTTGCTCTCATTGAAGATGTTACTGCTTACTGCAGTGGGGTTTGACTACATGACCTTTAAAGATCTCTTCCAACCCAACCCATTCTATGTAACAGAGCTTTTAGAATGTGGCATTTGTATGATGGAGAGTGCAGATTATTATTTCACAAGTTCACAAAGACACAGGACACAATGTAGAGAAAAAGACTACAGATAAATTAAAAGCAAGGCAGCTTACCTACAAAAAAAATGAACTTCATTTGTTTCATCTTACTAGCAACAATAGATATTTATTTAACAATGAATTTTGCACTTGTCTGTTTCGTGGTAATTAGCGAAGACACTCCTTAAAACACAGAGGTTAGGTGAAATTCATGCATCTGTTGTTACAAAAAAACCCAAAAATCAACCAGACAGGGTTGTGATGTCCAACAAGAGCACTATATTGAACAATTGCTCTGTCCAAAAGAACTTATATTCTGAAAAAAGGCACGCAGGGGGACAAAAGGAACTGGATGTCGTCAAAGAAATGAAAGATGGAGTAACAAATGTAGCTGTGCCAGATCTGTGTGCCATGTGCAGCCACCTGCCACTATTATCTCTCAGTACCTGCTGAGCAGATGGTGAGTTTCTGTATACGTTACAGCGAAAGTGAGACCTAAAAAAGAGCTTGAACATTCAGATTGTGATTTCACAAGTCCTGTCAGTTTTTCCTCATGTGCAGAAAGCAGATTTGGAGAAGACATGTGGGAAAAGACCCTAAGCAGAAAGCTGAAGCTGGCACTGTTGGTGGGAAAAAAAACCCAGAACCAAACCTGGAGCAAAGAGCCATTCCAGAACAAAGCTAAAAAAATTTCTGAGGACAAAATCAATGCACGTGTAATCTCTGACCTATGGGCAGATAAAGCACCGAAGGAGAACGTTAAAGGAACAGACTGTAACATGATGGAGGTTGCTCTGGCAGAGGTGTTCTGAGCCACTTTAGGGGGATGGTTTCACTTCAAGAGAAGCAAAGAGGGCCAGGACTAGCCGTTTTGCCAGTAAAGTGAGAAAATGTGAAGGTATCCAAAGGCACCTTGAGAATCCTGATTCCATTAGACTAATCTCAAAATCCTCAACTAACCTCTGCAGGACCACAACTTCTGCCTACAAGGATATGCAGGAAGCTGTAAAAATTTAGTCTCAATCAAAACGAAGAGAATATAGATTTGAATAGCAGATGAGGGTGAAAATATCCCTGAAAAAGAGAGGTAACCTCAAGAGAAAATTCAGCTGTAGAAGGCCTTCCACATTAACATCACAGAAGTGTGATGAGTGACCTGTATTTTTTTTTTCCTTTAAAATCCTTATTTGCACAGTGAGCTGAGGTAGTTCAGAACAGCAATTCAGCCTGTGCCCTTTATGCTTCTGTAAAATGGCAGTGGGAAAAGCAGAGTAAACATCCAGCAACCAAAGCCATACTCACTGTTGGTTCACAAATCAGAACACACACAGCGAGCCGCAAGGCCAATTAAGTACAATAATTCAATCAACCAAATTCAGGTAAAGCGTTCTGGGCACGGGCAATAGAAGAATACTAGATAAAAGCTACTCAGAGTTTTCTAAGATAAATAAATTCAGAAGTTGTAGAGAGGTAGATTTCATCACTCATTCTTTTCCCTCTGATGTAACATGATCTTTAATCCATTATGAAATTTGGGCTTTTTCTGTGGAGAAGCTGTAAGCTCCCAGATACGGCAGCACTCAACACGACAACATCTGTCCGAATCTCTCTTTGCTATCTGCAGAGAAGACTAAAGCATCAACTTGGCCTTTTCCCAAGTTCTCAACGAGATCAAACCAGCTCTCCAACCTTTTTGGTAAACAGTTTTCTCGATCAATCACAGCTTTTAGTTTCTGCTCTCTCCACTTGATTACTCCTCCACACACATTTTGTCGAGCAGAAGCACTTGGCTCCTCCGCTCCTTCATATGTATTTTTTCAAACCTGATATATGTCTATACACACACACACACACAGAGATATTTTTGCTTTGTCCTGCTCATCCTCTCGCTCCTTCTGCTTAATGCCACAATGTGAACATGGCACACATAATCTGGCTTCTCAATTACTGTCACTGTTCCACAAGTAGGGAAACTACCTCCCACTGATAACAAGTAAGCCTTACAACACCTCATATAAAGTCGTCACTGTTATGGACTGGTTACAAAGCTTGGTAACTACTTTAGCAAGAAACATTCCTGTTTGACTATTTTTTCCCTTTTTAAAGCCCTTCTGCCAGAAGTAGCTACCACATGACACTTCAGTGACCCAAGACCTTGAAATAAGGTGTTTCTATGTGCAGGTAGGAGAATGTTTAAACGTGTTATGTTTTAGCTTAATGCTAGGACATCCGCTATTTGCAGCAAATAATCCCCAAGGTGAAAAACCCCATCCCATTTCACTACACCATCCAACAATACCTTTCCCCTTGTGCTCTTGTTTTGGATTTGTTCCAAAAATGGCTTATTTACAGACTGTGCTGCCAGTAATGGAATAGTTTGTAAGACTGCCTTTTATGTAATTTTGTTTTCCTGGTACACGGACTGAAAATCCCAATGAAAAGCACCACATTATTTCTACTAGCATTTCTTAAAATTACAGATGTCAGGTGACCAAATGCTCAGATAGTGATATTTTATTACATTTACTACATATAAATAGTTTGTACTAGTGACAAGTCACAGTGAATGAGCACAGCAGCCTTCTTCTACATTTTAAAAACTTATTTACTATTTAAGAACTAGACAGTGACACTGAGATATCTTCTGATCTCTAGAGGAGGAGACTTTGTACCTAAAAGTTTTTTGCCAGCTGTTATCAGCTGATATTTAAGACATTTATCCTTATCTTACATATTCAAGCTCTGAGAAAGAATTGCTAACGAGTTTCTCTAAGAAAAATAGCAAGAAGTTGGGTTTCTTTAAGAAAACCAAGTCACTGCAGTCATTTAACTCAATTAAAGAGTCAAATACATGCATAAGAGTTAGGAAAAGACAGTTCTATTTTTAAAATCAGTGAAGAATGGAAATTCCTTAACTCCAGGAGTCAGGTTAGGGTGAACAGACTCTAATTCCACCTGAAATATAAATGCAGATCTGCACAGAAGTTTTAACACAGAACGACAAATCAAACAGGAGGTGAAAGTTTCCTCCTAAAATTGTTTACCTCATTGCTTCCTTTAAATATCTGTTCAACTGGTAAGAAATGGGTTAAAATTGATTTTGTGCTTTGCAGTTCTTAAGGCTAGCAATGCCAATGCTACCTGCTATCTTCCTAAATACAGTTCTCCTCTCTCTGTTTCTTCTCAAACTCATTTTCTTCTTATCCCTTTGTCCTCTTTCTTTCCTCCTTTTCTCTGCCTTCTTGTCCACAGAGCAACCTAGGCTGATGGTTAGGACCTAAGCAGATGACAGCCTGTGTTCTCTTACTCTGCTCCTCCTCTAAACCATGCAGCAAGGATCCCAGGCTAATAGCATCCACTAGAAAGATGGCAGGAAAATATGGACAGCAAGTTTCTTCCAGGATCACTATATGAAGGGTGGGGCACATTATTTACAGGGAGAGACACGTGAAATTATCCACTGGCAAATTCATTACAAAATCAAAACAGCACAGCCACAGCTCTATTTTATCTAATGTTTAGGCTGGCAAGTTGCATTCTCGTTAAAAAACGAAAGCAAAACACTGCCATACCACAAAAAGGGAAAGCCCACACAAGCCTCCAGACCCGGGAAAAAAAAACAAAACAGACAGATTCTTGTGGAAATCCCAAACAGGGGAAAAACCGAAGTCAAACTGGAGAATTCTTAGTAGCAAGCTCTGCAGAAAATGAGGAGGGTGGTAGACTTAAAGAACACACTTCCACAAGCAAACTGATACACGGAGAGAATTGTTGAAGTCAGTTAATAATTAACTAGGCACATCAACTGAAACAAGCAGCACTACCCTTACAAGTATTAATATGCAAATTAAATCACTTTCCTTCAGAGTCAGTCTCCTCTTAAGACAAACCTGACAACTGACACCACAGTTTTTTCCTTATGTTCTCTTCAGACTTGGCCATGATTCCTTAGATTCACTAGTGTCTTTCCACATGTAAGTGATAAGAACAAAAGTAATTAAACTATAACTGATGCTGTGAAACAATCCAACTGCTTTACTGATTGTGAGCGTGAAGTCAAAGGTTAATTTTCTAACAGTAGACTGAAAGAGCATACAGCCAGCTATCCTCAGAGACAGGCATTCTCTGGACATCCTGTTGTGAAAATGGCTTGAAAGAGTTATTCCACTCAAGGATGGATTTTATAAAATGGGACTATCAAATACAAATAAAAGCACTAAAACAGATGTCCATAAAAGCTTACAAATTTGGTGGGGGGAGTCATCTGTTTGTATTCACAGAGTAACACTTCAAAAGCTGAGTCATTATGGCAGGTAGGGCTATGAGTAGTCTGAATTTTTAAGGGAACTGGGGAGACAAAAAACACAGCTAAATCCATATCCACATAAACAAACTGCTCCATTTTACCAATCTAGTGTTGAAATTACTGTTGTAATCATTACAAACCCAGATGTCAACATTTATCAGAACAACATATTTTAAATAACCTTGACCTGATTACTAACAGAATATAAATAAAGAGTGTATATTACATCTCTCACACTGATTTGTCTAAACTGGTCTGCTGTTACATCAATAATTAAATTGATGCCAATTTCTCGTATTAAGCCCTGAATGCTTTGCTGATTAGTCAACTGCTACTTGACACATCTGTGACTACCAAGAAGTTCTGTTCCCTTCTAGCTACATGTGTTAAAGTGATGGATTTCAGATACTGAAGTGTTAATATCATTTGCACTTTGTTTACAAAGTTGAATACACACCAACTTTAGAGAGAAGATAATCCCAAGATTAGTCTCTTTTTGCACAACTACAGAAACAAATATAGGTTCCTTATTTGATAGGCATAGGTGCCTGTGACAGTTAAAGTACTTCCCCAAATGGGTCCAAAAACCATGCAGAGGACTGCAAAAGAATATTTTAACCTCTCATTGCAGAGAACAGTTTAATCAAGGCTTTTTGTTATTGTTATTAGAAACACATGTACACATGACAAATTGTCAGTTTTTTTGCAGATGGCTCATCTTCGTTCAGAAATTCACAAACTTTCACTTTGCTCCTACTTCAAGACCTGAGGGATGTACCATGGTTACTTTTGTAACCGGGTTTTTTGTTCTGAAGGGTTTGGGTTGATTTTGTGGTTTGTTTTTTTTTTTTTTTATTTCTCACAAAAGTAGTACTGCTAAAGAGCAGCCAATGTCTTACATGAGTTCTTAAAACCCAAACCAAACAAAACCCCAAACTATTCCTGTGCCAAGTAGTCCTCTTGATCTCTTTGACTACATCAATTCCCTTGATAACTGATATAGTATCAAAAGTCATTCTGTTAGATGGCAAATTTTACACCAACAGCCTTGAGGGCAAGTGTTCAAGAAAGGAAGCTCTGACTCAGTCAGGATGTTCAATGATCAAAGAAGGAAGAGCACCTAACACAGCACAAACCCCAGTGAAAGTTCTCCTCAAGAGATGTTGTTTCTATGCAACAGCCCCAACTCATTAACATGTCAGAGGTACCAATGGTGGCCATTTGTCCTCATAAATATAGATCTGGTGAGGTGGTAAAAAAGGTACATCATCATTCAGAGACCCCTATTTCTCACCCCACGACTGCAAAACAAAAACCAAATCATGATGTGCTAAACTAGTTGTTTCCTCCGATAGAGTTCCTCTATGACACATTCTCCTTTGTGATTTTAAACAAACAAACAAAAAAGGTTTATAGATTCCCCTTCCCCCCCACCAGCTTCTCTCATGTTCCACCTGCACTTGGTTCCTGTAAAGGCTCGAGAGCCCTGGTCTGTGAATGACTGATGTTAACAGCTGCAGGGTTGAAAAAAATTCCTGAGCCCTAGCGCTCCATTTGCTACCTATGAACTGAATTAAAAGAAAAACAATGTTACTTGTTCCAGACTGTCACATAAATCACTGCAGTATTTGCCATAATGGCACTCCAAGACTTTAAGACAGTCAGGTCGGAAGTTAGGAGGAGGAGAGGACAATCTTTGGCCTGACCCACAGCATGCATCTTTAAGACTGGATATCCCTTCTCTTATGGACTTACTCAGCCCTCAATGGCTCCTGCAGAATTTACAGCTTGTGCTCAACTCACTGGCTCATTCAGAGATCAGCTGATAATCAGTGCTCACATAATGCACATCCTGTTCAGTCATGTCTGAATTCACATTCATTTTCCCAGGTTTGCCTTCAGGTTTTTGTGTATGGACATACAAACCCTGCAGCATAAAGTAAAAAGTAAGAGGCTTTGCAGTTGTTGATTTTTCACTTTCCTTGAAAGAACCTAGAAGAAAAGCACAAACCAGAAATAATCAAAAGGTAGTGAAATGCTTCAAGCTGATGGTATCACGTTTCAAATAAGCAACTTGAAGGGTGAAGAAAATCAGTTTGACAAAGTGATTTTCTCACTTGGTGATGTGAGTACATCAGAGAAATTTCTCCACAGAGAAATTTACAAAAGAAACAAAGAAATTAACAAAATTAAGATCTGATAAGTATTAGTTTATTCGATGAAAATTCTGTTAATTTCCCAGTATAATCAGGAAACTTTGTTTCCATTTCTGGCATTTTACCTCTCACCCACAACAGCAAAGACATTAATTCTGCAGTTACATCCTGTTCCTGTGTTACTATGTTTTCCCACCATCTTGCAGAAATCAGATTGCTTGCTTGATGGATAGTTTTCCTTTCAAGTTTTAGGTGTATTAAAGTCTTTTCCTGGGTGAGACTTTACAATTCATGATATCTTCCTCATGAAGTAAAAAGCCTTTCTTCTGTATTGCTAACCTATGATTAAATATGCCACTTATTTTTATTACAGTTTATAAACTTTCTTAAGGAAAAAAGAAAAAGTCCTACTTCTACCGTTCTTCATGTGCAGAATAGTCCTCTACCTTGGTCTTATTTCATAAATACATAACTGTCTACAAAACAGTAGTTAAGCACAGCTAGAGTGCGAGATGTTCTTTCCATATTATGAGCAAAAAAGTCAGGAATGAAAGAAGACACGTAACACAAGTCATTATGCGGATAGTTCCTTTAGTTTGTGTCTTGATCTGAATCTTTCATATAATACTAAAAAAAAAAAAAAAACCCCAAAACAAACAGTATTACTTGAATAATCAGCAATCTAAATCTGTCCTGTTTGGAAAAACCTGAATCATCTCCACAGCATCATGTCTGCTGGTCCTTACATACTACTAAAAAATGGTATTCTAGTACAATTAAAGCATTTCCTTTTTATACCCGCAGACTTAACTTTGTCCAATCCAGCAATGCAGTTTTTGTTGCAGCATGATTACAGACCTAAAGTGACTCTAAATGGCATGAGGTAGGTGACAGAAATGAGCTCCATTGTATCCTTCTCTCAGAACAGAAATAGTGCCTGCACAAGATAAATTGTGCATTAACACTGCGTCAATGCTGAACTTTTACACAGAATTTCCCTCACCACCATCAGCAGAAGCAGTCACAGAGCAATAGTTTTTGACAAGGTGCTGACATTTTACAGCCTCATCATCTAATCCTATTGAGAGCAAGTGCAGACATGATAAAGAGCTAATGAGCTTCTCTGAGCACACCACTGTGCTACCCACGGCCACACACAGCAAGCAGAAAGGTCAGCCAATCACGCTTTGCTTGCACCTACTATCATCACTCCACGCCACCCTCCCGAAGAAGATCCACAAGAATTAAGGGGCTCCTCATTCCGTATTTTGTCTTGGGTAAGGCTATCAGCTGTGATGATAACACCATCCCTATGCTTGCTCCTAGCAGAATCTCATGATCTCATTGTAAAAACATCGACATGTAGTCAAAACTATCACTCCAAGAGGTTTCTCAGCCAAGTTGCCCTATAGAAAGTAGTTTAATGCTTCAAATGCCTTACAATCCTCTCACACGCCCTCATTGTTATGGGACAAAAAAACCTAAGTCTACAAATGGCTAGAAATTTAATTTAACAAATCCACATTATAAAGGTCTTCTATTCAATCCCACATGATGCCAACCTGTCACGCAACTTGTAGTCTCCCTCTGCATTACACAAGCTTTGCATTTAGGCAGAGCAGATTTAGAACACACTTAGAACAACTTAATCAATCCTAACACGTCCCTCTTTATGGTTTATGCAGGTCTTTCCTGTATTGATGTTTTCCATAGTATTTTAAATATATATATATACACACAAATACCCAACACACACATATATAAAATCTTGAAAAATGCCTTCCTCCCCTTCATAAATTCATACAATCTTTTTCAGTCTTTTTCTTGCACGGTGTCTCACAACATTTTTAAAGCAACAGTACACATTTCCTCACAGGATATAGAAGGTATACACTGCAAAGTGGGGTAAAGGGGCAGGAATTCTATATTACAAATAGTAAAGCTTTAAAAATATCAACAAAGCAGAACATTCTAACATAACAAATGAAGAGCTCTACATTAAAAAGACTTCATTATTTCAGTATCTCTTTGTTTGCTTGTTTAATCATCCCCTGGGACAATCTGTACTGTTAAGAAACGTGTAGAAAACAGTCATCAGTTTTTGTTGTTGTTCAATTAGTGCTATACTCAGTGTTTGAGCTCATGCAAGTGTCCTTTGGGGAAACGACCTGCGTGCCATTAGCACTATTCTTAATAAGGGAAAGCATGAAACTCCTTTAGTGCTCTGCCAGAATTGTTTTATCTTCAAGTCAAAAGAACAACTGCTTGGAGTAACCCCAAAAAAAGCATTTAACAATTACAAGTGGCAAACAATATTCCCAAGCATTATACTCATAGCACTCTTCTATTTATAGGCTAATAGTTATTATACTGAATAAAATATGTATTAGGCAGCTTTATTATACAGACAGTCCTGATTCCCCAGTTAAGGCTGCTAGAAGGGTTTCCACTGTAAGCTCAGTTTTTAATCCCTTTTACTCGTTCTGCGAGAGGTAGGGTGGGGAACAGGAGGATGTTTCATGTTTGGTTTCAAGACAAAGGAGAATATTTTTAGGAAGTTTGAGGTTAATTGGACATTCTGCTTTTTAGATATGGAACACAGGCGTTTCTTTACTCTTTTTTTAAGAAAAAAAAAGTAGTTTAATGGCAATGTTTTTGTTCATAAAAAGCTTTTTAACTAGTTCTCCAGAATTTCTTTAAAATACAAAATCATAATTAAAAACTAGGTGAAAGGAAGGTCAAGACTTAGAGCTCTAGGAAATACACAAAGACAAAAGATCCAGCACTTTTCCTAGCTACATTTGCTTTCAAAAAGACATGCAAGCCTTTCCACTGTGAAAACCCCAACAAATTAAAGCAACAATTAAAGAGTACACTAGACTAAAAAGCAAGACCAAAAGCAACATTCTTAACTCTTATCACTGTTTCCCTTCCAATTATAGTTCTTCCCAAGCAGTGGAAAGCAGGGGGAATAAAGCATTCCTTCTCACAGTTGCTCTTATCTGACTGTCCCTTCATTCTTCATGTCTCTAGGCTTTCTCTCTCAGTTTCATAACCCTGACATCAAGTATCTTTGCATCTCTGACACCTCCTTGATCCCAGCTCCAGCATGATCAAGATTTTCAAGTTTTTAAGCCTGCATATTTTCATTTTTCGCCATCCCAATGACTACATGGAGAGCAGAGCATTTAATGAACAAGGTAAGAACAAAGCTCTGGCTAAAAGTTCACCTTTCATACTCATCCTACACAGGAGCTCACTTAATGCCTAAAGCATTTCCTGTCTTTTCAGCCACACATGGGTATATTCCACCACGGGGCCTTACAAAACATGCACAATAGACCCCAGCTGGCACAAACTCTCCTCACAGAGGGGCATCAAGTAGAAGAGCTAGAATTGAACTAGACACTGTGGATGAGCCACAGAAATAGAATGAAGGCAACTCAATTTTATTTTATAGTGTTCCTAATGAAGCAAGCAACATCAGGGAGATCAGGGCCAGACAGTACTATACAAATGATGAGATTCCACAGACTTAAGTCTGTGATGACACAGACTTCGTGTCATCTGAAGAGAGGAAAAAGGTAAAAGAACAGCCATTCCCAGTTCTAACTCGAGAAATGCAATGGGGAACTGTGTATTTGTGTCTTAGTTCTGTCCACAAACCTGCAAAGTTCAGGCATTTGTTTGTGGGACTGTACACCTGACTGCTGGAAAGATGGGACAGTGGTCCATTTCTCCTCCCCCTTATTATTCAGTGTACTAATGCTTCTTAGTCATCCTTTTTTTTCACCTAGACGTCAATGATGCATGTTCTTAAATTGTCTTAAGACTGCAGTAAGAAAAATCTTTAATTCTATGACAGTGACTCCACAAATCCCATGTGAGCATTAGGGATGTGCTGTTGCACACATAACTGTGTGGAGGTGTGGGCACCACAATGAAAGAAGGATGTGAAGGTCCTTGAATGCATCCAAAGGAGGGCAAGAAAGCTGGTGACAGGGGTGGAAGGAACATCCTGTGAAGAGCAGCTAAGGATGGGGGGTTTGTCTAGTTTGAAGAAGAGGAGGCTGAGGGGTGACCTCATTGCTCCCTACAACTTCCTGAGGAGAGGAAGTGGAAGGAGAGATGTTGAGCTCTTCTCTCTGGTATCCAGTGACAGGACACATGGGAAAGTCAAAGATATGTAAGGTGAGGTTCAGACCTCAGGAGGCATTTCTTTACTGAGAGGGTGATCAGACACTGGAACAGGCTTCCTGGAAAGGTGGCTGATGCCCCATGGCCATCGTTGTTTAGACCTTAATAACATGCTTTAACTTGGTCAGCCCTGGAGTGGTCAGGCAGGTGAACAAGATAATCCTTGTAGGTCCATTCCAACTGGAATGGAATAGTCTTTTCTATTTTAAAAGCTTTGCAGCTGTCAATGCACTGAGTCATCACATAAAGGCCTGCTGCGTGTATCCTCTTCTGCTACAGGTCTACAGTAATTTGCCCTGCTCTATAATGGGCACATGCATCTTCATTATTTTAAGACATTGACATTTAAAACACTGGGGAAAAGTTTTAGGAAAGTTTAATTCTTTCTGATAGCAACTTTTCAGGTTTTTTTAATCAGGTTCATTTTCATACTAACAGATGTCTTTAAACAAGGTCAGAAATCGATTATGTGAGAGAATCAGTGTAGCTGATTGTGTCTGAGTATTTACCAAACACACAAGGCAAACTTGAACAGATTTCTTCAGTAATTTAGTTTCAGTTGCCATGGCTAGCTTTAGTTTCTGCATCTTTCAGATTAAAAAAACCCAAACACTAACTTTTCAGGTTGGAAAAGATGTCTCTTTCAAAAAACAAAACTAGTAATTTTTAAGTTTTTTTTTCTTTTTACTCAGAGGAGAGAATCTGGAAGTAGAAAGCTGGTATGAAGTTTGCTCACTTGCTTTTTAAGATATGAGTACACATAAGAGTTATCGTGCAACAGGTTTCCATCCATCTGCTCCATAGGCATATTCAGTTACGCCTGAGATGAACACAAGGTAACTCCAGGCTTCATTCTAATGCCTCTCAGTAAAAGCAGAGGTAGGTGTGACTCATTGAACTTACCCACACAAAGCCACATACTAAAATAGAGACGATTCAGGCAAAGCAGCTGATATGAGGTAGCTGGTTACCCCATAACAATTTTGTTCATGGGGCAAGGCTGATGTCTTGTTTCATAAAGTCTGATAAAGATTCATGAGGCAGCAGACCTCAAATGCTGTTGCTTTATAGATAACATATGATCTACACTGGACTAAAAACTTCAGGGGTTATTTGGACAAGGTTTACAAGGATCAACGAAGCCTTCAACAATTTTTGTTCACAAAACTGAATGCAAGGATTTTCAACTTTTACATGCAGTACATAAAATGAAAATGCAAACACATTTTCAGCATGTCAAAACAGCCATAATACACTTGGACTAGTACTGTTCACAGTTTGAGGTTATCTGTAGTGTCAGAGGCTTTTTTTTTAATTTTCAGTGCCTTATTACAGCACTAAGCTATAAACAGCAGCAAGATGCACATAGAGCAAATGGCCCTTTATGAATAACTACTTCTATTTAATTTGAACAACCCAATGCACCACAGGTAAGAGGACTGTGCATCAAAGACTAGCATGGCAAGCTCCTTCTGGTTCAGAAGTGCCAAACTGAGCTTTCACTTAAGAGCTGTCTCATTCTTAACAAATTTCAGTTTGTGTGGGACAGAAGTACAAGTTAACGTGTGCACTGTTTGTCTTGTAAGTTACATAGATGTATTTGCTTCTGGTTTATCAAATCAATCCAATGGATATTTTAAACAATTACATCTTTCAGGGCAAATCTTCAGCTCTCAGCTGAAGAGGCCTTGACTAAATAAGGAAAGATACATAGGATTCTGATATGTTTAAAACAAGACTGATAAACAAGACACTTTCATGCCATGACCAAGATGTCAAAGAAGCAGT
The DNA here is from genome assembly GCF_028858725.1 of Colius striatus. Lineage (NCBI taxonomy): Eukaryota > Metazoa > Chordata > Aves > Coliiformes > Coliidae > Colius > Colius striatus. The sequence goes on along the minus strand of NC_084760.1, from coordinate 67,979,011 downwards.
TATGTGTTTTGTTCATATGTGTTGCCACAAACAAGGTATAATAATTTTAGGTAAGACTCTGTTTATCATCAACGATACAGTGCAAAGACATACGATTAGACAGCAAGAGTCATGAAAGCATAGGGACTTGGTGTCTCCAGTAGACTGCTATTTACAGAGAGAAGCAGAAATTGATGCAAATGAAACAGATATAAACTCTGATTTAATGCTTGTAATATAGAGGCAGAAGCATTTCCAGGTCTTTAGAAGAAAGAAACTGCGAATCTAAGGGTTTTAACTCAGGAACATTATCAACTCCAAAAGGGATCATTTCACAAGACAGTCACTCCCACTGTCTTCCCAGAAATTATAATCCTCTGAGTCAGAGAAGGCTAGCCAGTACATTTCTTAGAACTACCTCTAGTTTAGATGAGGGTCCAAATTATTGCCGTTGTAGTCTCCCACATCAATCCTATTTTAACTTCATTGATAAGATTGTAGGGCAACAGCCTAATACCAGAGCTAATGTTGCGCACAACAAAGATTAACCTGAGTCCTCATTTATAACTATAGAAAGACCTGTGGCATGAAGAGGAACCACTGCTACATAAAGAGAAACTGACCTTAGTGCAGAACAGCATACTTTCCCAGTTTTAAAGTAACTTACCTGGAGATATAGCTCTGTGGAACTGATACATATCTTCTCCAATCAGTTCTTGTGCAACCTGCTTAATCTTCCGTCGGACAGCATCTAACTTGACTTCAGATTCATTTAGTATTTCTTCCCCATTGGGAGCACTGTAATGATGATAAACCAGAAACTGAAAGAGCAGCTTTCAGAACATGAGCAAATACAAGTTTAAAAACTACTACACATTTTCAATGGCTTCAAGAAAAAACAGAGCCAATGTTGGAATGAGAAATGTTCACTGAAACCTACCGCCGATTCTGAAACTCTGTAGCTTCTTACCATGAAAATAATCAACTAATCAAGCACAGTTCTGGTAGCATGATGTTTAATCCAGACTAGCATTTTAATTATTGCTTAAGTAAGAAGAATAAGAACCACATGCAAAGGCTTCAGAAAAGTATTCTGGCAGAACAGCAGCTTTTGCAGAAGTCCTTCAACCTCGCAAAAAAAAAAAAAAAAAGCCCAACATTTGTAATCCATTAGAGTATTGCAAAATGCAATACATGATCTACTTCTACATGTGATTTTTTATTTTAGGAAGTAATTATGGCTATGCTATTCAGGAACAGATGAAATACCCGATTCACAACCACAAACTATACTTGGCATCTGAAGTTTAGTTTATCTAATTTCCTTTAAACTTCCCCATCTCCTCCCTCCAAATAATCTATACGGTATATTAGTTTACAGACTATTTAAGGAACTACTGATAGACTGGTCTTGAGAAAACATTTAAAAGCAAACAAATTTCTGAAAGCCAGAATAATAGTGAAAAACAAAGAAGGAAATAAAAACACAACATGGAAAGCTTCCACTCTCCCAAAACCAGGAATGTCTTACAAAATCAGGAATCTAAAATTTGGATAATGAGTAGTATTTGTTTTTGTTGTTCTTTCCTCTACCAGTTCCCAGCTAGCTAGCCCCTGCAGCAGGAGTAGCTATTTACAGTCAAGGTTGTAGCAATTACTAGAATTATCACAATGCCTCTTCGCGGAATACAAGTTAAAAAAAGGGCAACTTCATAATTCCTATTTATAGCTGTTACTACTATGGCAACTACTAATAGCTACTACTACAGTAGAAATGCACTGATAGGTAACAAAAAATAAATTAAAAGCAAAAGGAGCAGAGAGACCTCTTGTAATTGTAACACGTTAAGACCCATATCTGACACGTACAGCAAACATTTTATACAACAGACTATGTAAAACTTCAAATTTTCCTGATATTCTTGTTTGTCTCTCTGGCTTCCAAAGATTGCTGGAAGGCTCATGAGAACACAAAACACATAGAAGTCAAAACTTCACACAAAAACCTCTTAGGTTGCAGAATGTACTAAAGTAAACAGAACTCAAGTCACGTTGTCTTTACATTGATAGGCTAGGGTGGGGCTGCAAAAACCTAAACGGTGAAGCAACTGCAGAGGCAACTAACCTGAAGGAAGGGTGCATGCTTTTCTCTCCCAGCTCACTGAAAGCCAGAATGCCCTCATCTGCTCTTACACTCTACTACTCTGATCCTGTTTATTATGTCAATAAAACCGACTGAGAAACCTGAACCAGCATCTTTTAATTCTCCAACTGGAGTGAGCATTCATTAGCTCACATCCGCCCTAAAGGACGTTTATGGGAAGTTAATTAAATTCCTCTCAACAGAACATTGCTGCTATTAATCACAAATACAGAGAACACTGCAAGGCAGCTTCTGGGTTTCTGTGGACACTTTCGTGCTCAGTGTGACTCACCTGGTAAACCTGTGGAGCAGAAATATTGTTCTTTTGCTTTCAATGGTTATATCGCGACTGAGCTTCACAAGCCGTTCGTATTTATCATGCCTGGTGTCAAGCTCCAGCTGAAAGGCTGCAGGGTCAATCGTTACAGTAACAAGCAGTTAGCACACAGAGACAGTGAGGGGGAAGAGCACAGAGCCTGTGTGGGCAGCACAGCACCAGGAACAGCTGCAGAGGCCACCACTGCCCAGCACCTGTATAATCCTTCTTTTGTTTAATAACTCAGGTTCAAGTACACATCAATCCTGATGATGCTTTAAGGCAGCCCAAACAATGTTAAGGTAAAAGACTTGTTTCAACTTGTAAAGTCTGTTCTGCAATAGTGCTGTTCAGGAAACTGACTTAACGTTTTACCCAAAGATAAATTTTAAAATGAAACCCTAAACCATTAATGAACAGACTCATCAGTCTCTACCATTAGAAATGCCACACAGTAAAAAAAAAGGTTGCTTAAAAAGGTTGCTTTTGAAATCCCAACTAAGCTTGGCCAAAAGTCAAGTATTTTAATATCCCTAAGAATTAGAAGTACGAAAGTGAGATTAATGACTTAAAATAACAATTTACATTGCAAAGTCAGAAATCTAAGTACAGCAAACACAAAGAAGAGAGGATGCATGCCTGTTTATCACAGTCAAATGTTATGAATGTTTCACAGACCTCATTAATATTTTATAGACCGTTATTCCACTGCATAAACCATTAATAGACAGTTTTAAGAAATTGAACACATTTCCTGTCTGAGGTGTTAAAGTGTCCATGCAAGAAAACAGTAAAAATAAGCCAAGAGGTTACATTTTTGAAGGGTCTGACAGGTAAATATCCTTTAGGAAAGCCTACAAGTTTGCTGGGAAGTGAAGTTAAGATGAAGCTACAAAAATAACTGTATTTGTTGTCACCTTGATAAAAACTTGTTCTCCTTATTTTGTTCTGCTCTCCCCAACCTTCTGAAGCTTGAAGATAAGTTACAAATGCTCCTACGGGTCTTTTTAATCTTTCATATGTCTGATCGGCGGTGCTTTTCCAAATTCTGAGTCAAGCCCAGCACTGAATTATCATCAAGAAGTAGTTTGCCCTCAGATCATAGTGACAGAAACTTGAGGGAGGGTTATTGGTACCTTCCTTTGTAGGAAGCCATGTATGATATTTCCAATTAGCATTTACAAACTTAATCTACCAAGAAACTCAGTATTCTGAAAATCTACAATTTTAATAATGCCTCCAATCTCTTCTGGACAGTTGTGGCTTTTAGACTTTTAAGTTAGATTTTTTAAACCTGTTAGGGACTACTAGGAAGTGTTTTATAACCTAAAAAGATGCAAACAAGCCTTCTGTACTGTTGCCTAAAATTGCAAAGGGTTAGAACTCAAAGGATTCCTCAGGCTAACACCTGGAAACGACACAGCCATCTCCTCCACACATGCCATTTGAATGTCTAATCTATCATTGAAAGCAAAAACTTAAGACATTATTGATTTTGATAGTGCAGATTCTGAGCATTAAAAAGTACACTTAATAAATCTTAACCTTACAAACCATGATACTATCCACTCTCTGTATCACTGAGCTGTCATATTTAAAGTGTATTAATTAAAAAAAAGCCCACAACAATGTCACTGAATACTCCTTGGGGTTTGATTCATTATTATTACAGATGGCAATTTCTCATTAATTTTTTAGAAATCTCTGGTGCCAACAGATCACTATCACAAAATCACAGAATGACAGGGTTTGGAAGGGACCTTTAGAGATCATCTAGTCTAACTACCCTGCAGAAGCAAGTTCACCTAGATCAGGTCGCAGAGGAACACGTTCAGGAGGGTCTTGAAGACCTCCAAGGAAGGAGACTCCACAACCCCTCTGTGCAGCCTGTGCCAGGGCTCCCTCACCTCAACAGTGTAATAGTTTTTTCCTCATATTTAAGTGGAACTTTCTGTGTTCCAGCTTCATCCCATTACCCCTTGTCCTCTTGCTATATACAATAGAAAAAATGGATGTCCCAACCTCCTGACATCCACCATTTATATACTTGTAAATAATAATGAGATTCCGCCCCCCCCAGTCTTTAGACGAAACAGCCCCAGTTCCTGCAGCCTTTCCTCGTAAGGAAGATGCTCCAGTCCCCTGATCACCTTTATGACCCTGCACTGGACTCTCTCCAGAAGTTCTCTGTGCCTCTTGAGCTGAGGAGCCCAGAATTGGACACAGGACTCCAGATGAGGCCTCACCAGGGCAGAGTAGAGGGAGAGAAGAACCTCCCTTGACCTGCTGGCCACACTCTTCTTCATGTATCCCAGAATGCCATTGGCCTTCTTGGCCACAAGGGCACATTGCTGGCTCATTCAACTATCAATTCAAGAACATGTTTTTAAAGAGGAAAATGAAGTTCTTCCTAATGTCCAATCTAAACCTCCCTTGGCACAACTTGAGCCCATTTCCTCTTGCCCTATCATTCATTATTTGGGAGAAGAGACCAACACCCATTTCACTACAACTCCCCTCCAGTTAACTGCAGAAAGTGATCATGTCTCCTCTCTGCCTCCTCTAGGCTAAACATCCCCAGCTCCTTCAGCTGCTCATTAGACTTATTCTCTAGACCCTTCACTAGCTTCATTGCCTGTCTCTGGACATGCTCCAGCACCTCAATGTCCTTCTTGCAGTCACTGGCCAAGAACTGGACACAGCATTCAAGGTGTGGCCTCATGAGTGTACAAGGAGACAATCACCTCCTTGGTCCTGCTGGTCATACTACTTTTGATCCAGGCCAGGATGCCATTGGCCCTCTTGGCCACCTGGGCACACTGCTGGCTCATGTTCATGGCTCATGACTGTTGATTAACACCCCCAGGTCCTTTTCCGTAGTTAGCTAAACTCTTATTTTTTAAAAGTGCATGTATAAACAGATACTAACTCACAAAACAATGCATTCAGTTCACATTAAACTAGATTAGCCATCTATGCACCATAGCTAAGGTCAACAGCTAAGAGTCTGCTCAGCCCAAAGCTTAACCATTTCCTCCTCTCATTCCCATGGCTCAGATTTGGCATTACACCTCTGCAGATCTTACCATTTTCTGTGCCACAAAAGGGCCCAGTCACCTTTAGTTGGGATGAACTTTAGTCGGGCAGTTTGCTTAGCAACAGGTTTAGCACAGTGAGGAGGGGGAACAGCAGGGAGAATCAAAAAGGGAGCAAGTCCTGAGTCGAGGTGAGCTTTTTGAAATCCCATTCTCGGGACTTTTTTGCACAATAAAGCAAAGCACCAAGCTCTAATTGTATAAGCATGAGCTCAGCTAGTTTCAAGTTTCTCCCCCAGAGAAAGATGGTGTATTCTATCACTAAATCCTAGTGATTTCCTAGCAGTTTCTACAATACGTTTGTGTAACCTGGCTTTCCAAATGCTTACTTACATTTAAAAGATGTCATCAAAGCTGAAGATGGATTAACATTCTCTTTTTCCTCTCTTCTTTGACCATGTGGAAAATTGTCATGCTTTCGTTTTCTGAACCCACCTGATCCTATTAATAGAAGATTATTAAAAAAAGAAAATATTTTAAAATAAGCAATTTTGTCAGAGCATAAGCAGCATCAGAACACTGTCTTCAGAGCATTCCTGACCGTAGTCAGATTTTATGGGATAGAATAAGGAAACTGGATGAACCTTATTACCAATATCATCTTCACATCAGCATGCTACTTATTCCACAACATTCCTAGCAAATATTACAAAACCTCCCACTAGTTCAATGGATGAGAGTGGTAAGATCCCAAGTCCTCTTTTCTTGTTTTGTTTTTCTGGTAAGGTCTTCACACCCTTTTATGTTTCCCTTCTGCAAGGGAATGGCTGCATAGAAACACTTGTGGGAGAAAGGACCTCTGAACTAGATTTTTTTTTCCCCTCTCCCTCCTTAATTGTGCTTTTTTTTTTTTGATAATTATTTTCAATGTTCAGCTTGACACAAATCATTAAAACTGTGTGTTTTCCATTACCGTACTTATTTATGTCACGGTCTTCAGTAATCATAAAAAGCAGCAAGGCATAATTTAAGTAGACTGCCATTATCCAGATATGAAGGTTTAGTTCCTGCATCATAACATCAGAGATGTCTACACTCTGCCCATTAACCAATTTCTTCTCTTTTCACCTCAATATAGGTATTCCCGTCAACTGGTCTTATATGCTTCTTGCTTAGCCTCCCTTTTCAAACCATCACACAGAATTCATCTCTTTGGGACTGTGTCTTACTACTGATTTACACTTTGTACTGTTTCTTCCTTTTGTCCTTCCTTCACCTAGGACTGACTCATTTCATCATTCATGTTTTAACCATTCATCCCTCTCACTACCTCCTTTTTACAACAGCTGTACTCTTTGTGTACCTAACAGAGGCCAAAATTTGGCAAACACTTACACACAAGCATACCTGTTTTACTATGTGGAGCTGTCTCAATTTCCTTAAAAGAAGAACAAAAGGAAGCTACTTAAAAGTTACAGACGAACACTGGATTTTAAAATGTTTCCGTTTAATTGTTTATTATCCCAAACCAAAACCAGAAGTGGGCGTAGTTACTTTCTAAAAGAGGAAACTGAAAATCATTTTTTCCTTCTTTTCTGTTAGGACATGAGTTCAGGGTTTTGTTTTTCCTGTAGCAGTCAAAAACATTACAAACACAATCCCTGAAATAGTGCAGATAGTTAAACTCTCCGCAGTATTCTGAAAGTTGGAAACATCATCATGACCTACAGGAAAAAACAGGCCCTCCTGAAGAGGGAGGGAGAGGTAGGGGACAAATAGAGAAAGAAGCGGGTACACTGAATAACCAACAGCTTGAGTATCAGAGAACAACAAATTGCAATAACAGTGACTGAAGCTTAACTTAAAAAATTAAAAACAATTTTAAAGAGAAGGCCAACTTCCTTGCTACAGAGCCCACTTCGTAGCTGAAAGGAGGTTTGTGTGACTGCCTTGGCTAAACCAACGCACAATTCACAAGGCAAGTGCTACGCTATTGGAAGTTAGTTAGCATTACTACTCAGCTTTTGGCCGGAGAGGCTGCTTGTTTAATCACGCTCTGTAAAGCCCAAGTGAGAAGGCAGTAACACCTCAAAAGGATGAAAGCAGTAACACCTCAAAAGGATGAAACCGTCTCTCCGGGTGTAAGGACAGAGTTTAGTGACATGGCTGCAGGGAATGACTGGCTCACTCCTCAGGTCCCCCGCAGGGCCTTCCTCGGGCTCTCCCCACCCCCGACTCATCGCTCCTTTGACTGCTGCCAACCCAGGGAGCTGAACCAGCTGCTGAGGGCTCGGCCAGCTACAGCCGCACCGGACCGGCCGCACGGCGCGGGCCCATACCCGTGCGCCTTGGGGCAGCGGGCGGCCCTGCGCCCTGCCTCAGGGTGCCGCGGAAGTCGCCTGTCTCCGGCGGGTGCCGCAGCCGCGCCACGCAGCCTCTGGCTCCTACTGCCGCCGTCGGCTGAGCGGAGGGGAAGGGGACGGGACTGGGGGAAGAGATACGCGCTCAGCCGCCACCATCACCTTCTTTGCCGCTCATCTCGATGCTGCCGCTGGGCCAGGCCGCGTCCCCCCGGCAACCTGCTTCCGCCCCCCGCTCCGCCAGGGCCCCGCCGCTCCCGCGGCCGCCTGCCAGCAAAGGTGCGGCGCGGGCGGCGCCCGGCGGGCCCTCAGCCGCCCTGTGGGAGGCGCGGTGCGGGGCTGTGGCGGCGCAGAGGGCCGCACCGAGCCTCGCTGCCCGCGAAACCGGGGCAGAGTCGAGGAGCGCGCCGTCCCTCCAGGCAGGCGACTCCGCGGGCAGCTAGGGCGCGACCCTGCCGTGGTGCCACCCGCGGCACGACGGGAGATGTAGTGCTGGGGCGGGGATGGCAGGACCGGGCGGCAGAGCTGTGACCACCGGGCCAGGAAGTTATCCGCCCGCGCTCCGGCGGGTAAACAGCGTGTTCCACCGCCCTGCCCTGCCTTGCCCTGCCCGGACAGCTGAGCGGAGGAGAAGGGGGAGCGCTGCGTTGTTGGCCCCACTGACATCCTTTAGCCTGGACCCGCCAAATGTGGCTGCCACGTCACCCTCCCCTCAGCCCCATCCTTCCGTGTCAGGCCCTCTCCCCACTTTGTCTGCTTTACTGCCCATTCCTTCCCTGGCATAGCGCGACCACAGTGTTTTCATTCTACACGAGGCTACCTCATTCCACGTCAACAGCCCTGAGCAGCCAGCCCCAAGCATTGTCAGCCCCAATCATTGTGTTACTCCCTTTGGTACCCAGCTGGCAGAGGACCCCACAGGACTCAGCTACGAGGTGTACCAAGTGAAGGGAGCCAGGGAGGATGCTAACTGACAGTGAGATGAGACCTTGCAACTGGAGAATCTTAACTGTATATTGAGAAGATCTGATAGTGAAGCCACTTGATACCTGGAAAAGAAATGTGAGAAGCAGCAGGTGCAGCTGCTGCCACGGGAGAGGCAATGGCCACAGCAGGACAATAGAGGTCCCAGGCCTGCAGGTAGGGAGAGAGGGGCATGAGGGGACAATGGATTGCTCATCTGACCTCATTTGGGCACTAATTCCAGCACTCTGGTTATATTTGCACCCTGTTTTGTCAAGCACTGTTTGCTGGGGATTTAATGTGAGTGGTCCTAAGAGACATCACAGAATTGAGCACAAGGGAGAAGGATGCACATTGTAAATATTGCCTTGCACAGAGTGCATTTAGCGGCCTCCAGTTCTTATGGTGATGAGCTACAACACGTCTTCTTGCCCTGCTGGATTATTCATGCTTTCCTTTCCTACAGAGCATCCTGATGGCATCCTGAAGTTCCTCCAAGGTGTTTGAAAAGCAATAGGTGTTGCAGATCTCCAACCAAAAGGCTTGCAGATCATCAATGTTGTTGCTCTGTTGTTAGGTTTCATTTCTTGTCACAGCTGTTGCCTGTTTTAGTAGCTGGATTCCCAAGGAAACAAAGCCCATATGAGCACAAAGGCGGAGTACTCACAGCCTTTGTGTGTGGGTGTGTGTGTCTGTCTGTCCTTCCTCCCCACCCTTAATAATTTTTTAATCTGTTGGTCAATTGGTCAATCTGATTTGACAGAGGGAAAGAGTCTCTAGGAGTGATTATAAACATCCTGACTAGGAGAAAAAAAAAAGTGGGTGGAACTTGCACCTTACTAGCAACCAGATAAGCCCAGCTGTGAGATGTGAATGCTTCAGAGTGTGACTGTTAGCATGGCCCAGCCCTTCTGGCAGTACCAGGACACCAGCCCTGGCCCATGCCTTTGTGTTTGAGGAATAAACAAAAACAGTTATTGGCAAACTTGAATACCAGGTGAATCTGTTGACAGAGGACAATAGATGACTAGTAGAAGAGTGAAGCTTTGACAATGAGTTTTAAGCAGTCTCTGGGCAGTCAAGCAGGAGTTGCTAAAATCTGGTATTTCCAAATATCTAGAATACATTACTCTGTCGTGCAGTGTTCAAAATTACTTAGAAACATAACATAAAACCTCTCTCCAATTTCCTAATCTAAGAAAACAGACATTAATCACATTTGAAAAACAGAATACAAAATTGCATCCCAGCAGAACTTCCCCAAGACTGATTTGCATATTGAGTTGTGCAACAGCTCAATTGCTGCCCTACCAGCTGCACAGGAGCTTTCTCTTTTCTATGTAGCAAAATCAGAACATGAAACAATTTGTTTCAGTGTTATGGTTGCTCGAAGCTTTTGGAAACATACTACTTTTATTTTTTTTCCACTCTTTTTTTGGCTATGCCATTTCCCTGTTTTCAGCAGCTACTTGGACAAAAAGCAGTCATTTTGCTTATGTCAGTGTCACAGGATATTGGAAAGAGCACTGGCATTTGAATGTTTCCCAGTAGTGGAGAGTTTTCAGACAATTGGGAGGAGTAGATGTTTGGTTTTCCACTGATTTCTGTTGGACGCAGTGAAACTTGTACGTGCCCAAAGATACTCAACAGCTTGCTAGACATCCTTGAGATGTTGTCATGAATAAAAACTGTAGGGATTTTTTTCTGAGACAATCAGTTTAAATGTATCACTGTTAAACATCTTTGACAACAGGTTATTTGCAATATTTTCCCCTTCCTTCTAGCTAACAGTTATAGCTTTTCCCCTTCCCTGTCAGTTATGTTTTCTTATGTCCAAAGAGAGTGGCACCTGCACCTGCGCAAATGTGGAGGAACAGCAACATTTTGAAATAGTGAATGGTAACAGAAAGGAGATGCAAGATTTAGTGTAGGGCAAAAAAAAAAAAACCCAAACAACAAATCAATGAGGTTTTTTTTGAAACTTAAGGTTTCACTGAGATGTTGCACATGCCTGTGCTGCAGATCCTAAGATGAGGTTGGTAACTCAGCTTTCATATGGAAAAAAGTGGGTTTTAGGACTCCTGCTTGTGAGAACAGAGCTTGAGTAGGTGGACCAGATATGATCTGTGCCTTTCTGAGTGGGCAAACCAACTGAAAACAACCACTGTAGGAGGCAGGAACTTCTCCATTAATTTTATCCCTGCTGTCTGCGGCTTTGGGCAATGAACTACTTTAATAACAGTCTTATAGTATTGTTCAGTGAGGCTTCTGCTCTGGTGCAGTATTGCCAGCTGAGACCACCTTGAAACCATACTCAAGGGAATAGAGAATGAACCTTTCCTTCTCTGGAAAAGCTCAAGTCTAATATTGCCTCAGCTGAACAATGTGAAGGGCAGACATAGAAGTGGTGGTGGGTCCAACTGAAGGACCACACTAGTGAAGCTGCTTCAACACCTACAGATTTAAGTAACAGAGTAGCATAGAGGAAGAGCCCAAGGAATTTGTCAGACACATGAAGTCACCGTATCTTTATGCCCTTAGTCATCCATGTGTAGCTCTTTGGAAACTGTTTAAGATCCCTGAGTTTACTGGCAGGACTCACAGTGTACTCTTCATGGATCCATGTGGCTTGTACAGCTTTAGAGACAAATGGCTATCTTTGCAATGCCCTCCCACGTTTAAATGACCAGCATGGGAATGTCTCCTAAAGTCTCTGCTAAAGCAACAGCACTGTGGATAATTAGAAGTGGAATCATCTCTGCATATCTTTTTGGGTTTTGTTGTATCTCATGACATGACGTACTCTTAGAGCAAGGTTGTGGGGTTGCCTTGGAGATGGAGGGCTTAACCACAGGGCTATCTGTCATACCAAAGCATTCACATTAGCCAGTATAACTGTGAGTGCTTCCAACAAGCAACGAGTGAAGTGACAAAAAGCATATGAGACAGTCACAGGGTTGCATAAACTGGGGTCAGATGTTCAATTTGAGACTGTTACATGACCAAGGAGTTTTGCAGCTGGCTGACAAAAGGAAGCAGGTCATCTGGCCTCACATTGTTATAACAACAACCTGTTATGTTTCTCAGGCAACAGAGATGCCCATAGTCTTTTGGCAGGATGGATCAGGAGGATGATTTCCTCTTTTCCTGGAATAATGTTTGAAAGCTGCATATGTTTTTCAGCTGATTGAATTTGGGATTTCTCTTGGAAGTGGCAGGATCCTCCCAAGTGCTAATACACGATGGTGCAGCCTTTCAGCAGATCAGCAAGAAGACTTTGGGAATGGGCCATTGATTTAGCCAAAGTGTAAATGAGTGAGTGGAAAAGAGAAGGACAGGGAAAGCCTACAGGTTTGCAGCAATATCCATCTGGAAAAGGAAAAAATAGAGAGAAGACCCAGCTGTGCATTGCCTTTATTCCTAATGTTTATTTTATATCTTCCAAGGGAGAACTGGCAAGTGACTCGCTATGAATAATGTACCCATGGGGAAAGTTTGGTTCTAAACATAAACAGTTAGTGCCTGGCTTATGTCTGGGTGGGTGTGCTGGCTATTTCATAAAGATTTCATTCTACCAAGGCACCCACATAAAAAGAATTGTTTTGGAGGAATTCAAGGTGAGAATATCTTTATTCTGCATCTACATAAACACCAACACCCTTCGTGCAGTAGAAGCACAGTGAAGACACTAACCATACTCCCTCATCTCTCCCATGCTTCTCTCTATGCCCGAGCCCCTTGCAAATTATAACTGCAGTGATGTGATCCTTTATCTTTCTAGCTGTTTCAGTTTGTCCCATTCAATGAAATGCTGTTCCTTTTTGCTATGATGACAGGACAAAGAGAAGGTACAAGCTAAAGTTACAGTTTGCTGTACTTTAGGAAAAGATGCTGATGGAGCAAGAACTGCAAACAAAGCAAAACCAAAATATTTCCTTCAGCTATAGGAGGCACAAGGAGCCTGAAGGTGCAGTTCTCCTCAGAAATGGTAAATCTGATCAGATAACAGCAGAATTTGCTTTTGTACACGTTCCTAAGTCTCTCATTTGAACTCTACCAACCTTGAAGAGCCTCAGATGCTCTTCAGTACCTACAGCTGTCAGTATCCCCTGGATAAGCAGTGCCAAATTCATACTGTCCTTTACCCTCTTGGTCCTCTTCAACGGTGCAGTTTGGAGGTAATGGCTTTTAGCAAAAGAGTTAATGTGATTCATCTTCAGTTAACCCTCTATGAAAAGGAGGCTGGGAAGGGTGTTTGCGTCTACATCTGAGAGAGGCAAAATAATACATTATATGTGGCAAACCCTCACTCGTGCCAATGTAAATCAGGAATAATTCTGTTTAAATTGTGTGCAATGGAGATGACTATCACTTCTTGAGAATTCCCACTGTACAGAATATTTTATGCTGCGGTATAGGTAGGGCCAAACAAACACGGCAAGGCTCTGGTAGTTAGAGAACTGCTTTCCTAACAATTCCCACCAAAAAGTTCTGTTAAAAAGCAGTTAAGGTTGCTCCAGGGCAAAACACACCTACACAAGAAATGACAGGTTAGGGGAACCTTCTTCGCATAAAGTATGGTGCACACCTCTTATTAACCACTCCCAGTGACAAGCTCCAAACCCCAGCAAGAAGCTTCCCTTGTTCTGCAGGATAAAGAAATGAACTAAATACCCATCCCTCCTACACGCTTCAGTGCAAACCCCTCTGGCTTCTGCAACACTAGCGCTACTGGCTGGTGTGTGTGTAGAGCCTATGGGGATTATGGGGGAAAAATAAAGAGATTCAACAAGTGTCTCCCTGAGCATGCACTCTGCTGGTTCTGCTGGTCTTAGGGACCTGCTTTTGACTTTCTCCAATGTTGTTTTCTTTGTGGTTGGCCACTGCACTTAGCAGACCTCTTCCACAATGCAGAGCTGAAGAGGCATGTTTTTAATCTGAGCCATCTTTCATCTCTGAAGAAGCTTTTTATTCAGAGAATGAGCTTTTTGATATACATACACCAGAGTAAATCTGGTCCCCTTACCGCAAAAATAGCTACACTTGCACCAAATATTTGTATGGAACGACTCCTAGCTTATTTATTCAGGAGAGCTTTTACATGACAGGTTTTATAACCCAACACTACAGGAACCTTGGACAGAATGCTGATGGCACACAGTTGTAGTTACAACTAGCTTTTTTTTTTTTTAACAGAATTTTATGATCAGCACAGCATAAAAAATTATGACTAGAATAGCAAAAAATTTGTAGCATAGGTTAGTTTACAGTTCCTAATCACCTGGGCCCTCTGCAGATCAGGTCTAATACTTGGCTTGAAGTATCAATATAACAATCGTAATATAGACTCAGAATAAGTATAAGAATATGAGTCACTCGATCCTTGGAGGAAGCAGATGACAGTGGAGACATCCCTCATCACTGAGGTTCTGCTGACCACATGGATTTTGCTGTTCAGCAGCAGTTGTGCTGCAAGTCCTGCTTGATTTTAGAAACAGTACTCTGTGTGCTTCTGTGCTTCCCTGTTCTGTGATGGGGTCATTACAGCCTGTCTGGGCAGATGCCTGGAATCTGCTTCAAAGTGTGTTGGTGGTCTTCCATCTACCTTCCCAGATAGCTTTATTCCTTCTCACACCTAGCTGCTACTTTCATCCAAGATTCTTCTGCTCCACGGGGTCACAGTGACCAGTACTGACCACATTTCACCTTGTTGTTTCAATAATAATACAGACCTAGTTCTGCTTTTTTGTACCTAGATACTCTAGGAGCAATGTCTTGGCATCACACTAACAGATTTTGTCCACTACCTCTGTGCCACAGGGGGCTCATGAGCCTTTTCATACTCTGTAGAAAGGTAAAGGTTGGTTCAGGCACAGAAACCAGAAGGTTTACGATGGGCATCAGGGGAAGGTTTTGATACAACTGCTATACAGAACTGTATCAAACCCAAGAATTAAAGCCAAATAGGTGAAGTATAGTAGTGCTACGGTCCATTGAAAATGAGCTGGAAGAGACTTTGTCAAGAGATATTCATCTAAGAATGCAATTATGTGTCATGGGTCACATGAAGAATGTGAAGCCTTGAAGATGCTAAAGATGGTAAGACTGAAAATCTCCTCACTGAAGCTACTGTTACTTGACCAGATGTCTCCAAAATTCTGGCCCTACTTTGCCTGACTGCTGTGCTGTGTGATCAACTCCGACCTGGAAAACTGAAATCATCATAAAACCATGCTGATTACAGGGTTGACTGAGCATTTTATAGTTCTGTCACAGTGCAAAGGCCCCAGAGAGCAAATAATAAAGGTTTGATAGCATTTATAACCTCACCTTTAAAAAGTCAGGATGCAGTTTTTATTTTCATGTCCTCCAGGAATATCTAGTTATATCACCAAATCCCAGAGAATCAATACTCATTTAGAAAACCGTAGTAACAGAAACATTAATCCTAGTGCCTTTTTAATTAGGCATTGTAAAGGTAATACACAACACAGAGTAAGGGGCTTTAGAGGATACCCATACGTGATGTGCACATCTCTACTCACTGGTCTAGAATATGATACCGAAAAGAGTAGAATCTTTTTTTTTTCCATGACAAGAATACATCCCATGTGGAAATCATCAGCATCAACCCTAAGAGCTCTTTTGAGCCACTGTTATTAAAAGAACATTACACATACACCTGTACAAGTTGAAGTCTTGGAAGAACATGTCTATTCCCCAGAAATCAAAGTGCTTTCAGTGTGGATGCCTGCAGGGGACAGTGATCATAAAGCAGCCAGAGAGCAAAAGGAATGCTGAGATTTCAGAGCCTGTGTGATTACCCACAGCTGTACAAACAGTACAGTGGAGAAAACAGATTGACCTTGGCCATGTTTTGAGAGTGCCAGATAACCAGGTCCTTCAATAAACTGTGTTTCCACGTGAAGAGGAAAGAGGAGATGGTGACCCTGAAGAGCAGGAGGAAACACAACAGTGACTAAAGCAGCAACATTGCAAGTCAAAAACCTGAACATATTCAAGGGACTGATCTGGGACAGAAGTGGTCAGTGATGACAGGTATCTGCTTTATGTACCTGGCAGCATCAGAAATGGATTAGACTGGATATATGACAGAGGTAGATTAGACTGTATATCCGACCAAGCAGCAAGTACAAGTAGACAGCAGCCTTCAAAACAGGAATTAATGTGCCTTAACCATCCTATACATACCCATGGTAGTGAAATTTTAGCCTGTCTTCAGAGAATTTGAAAGACTTTAAAAGGCAGAAAGTGTTTTAGTGTATTTCTAAATGCACAGGGCCAAAGCGATATTCCCCCAGATATTATCCTGTATAGAGACAACATTGCTGGGCCCCATACTAGCAAATAATTGCAATGCTCACCTTGCTGACCTCCCCTTCACCCTTGCAAATAGATATTTTCTTTGCTGTTTCCTCACTTGGCTGGGGAACACACCCTCCAAAACCAGGATCACTTGCAAAAGTGCAAATACTGTCCCTAGGCTGGCTGTCTGCATCCCCTCTAACCCTTATCTTGGGCTGTGCCCCACTAGGGTTGTTTAGTTAGATGCTTAACTAAATCTCTCTCCCTATCCCCACCTCTCTATGGTGGATCAGTTAACTGGTAAAGAGCTCAGTAGACATTAGGGCTATAAGCCACAGAGACAAAAGCTAGAAATGAACTTAGAATCATAGAATGGTAGGGGTTGGAAGGGACCTTTAGAGATCATCTAGTCCAACCTCCCTGGAGAAGCAGGTTCACCTAGAAAAGGTCACACAGGAACACATCCAGGCAGGTCTTGAAGACCTCCAAGGAAGGAGACTCCACAACCCCTCTGGGCAGCCTGTGCCAGGGCTCCCTCACCCTCACAGTGAAATAGTTTTTTCTTATGTTTAAGTGGAACTTTTTGTGTTCCAGCTTCATCCCATTACCCCTTGTTCTGTTGCTAGATACCATAGAAAAAAAGGATGTCCCAGCCTCCTGACACCCACCATTTAGATATTTGTAAATATTAATAAGATCTCCTCTCAGTCTCCTCCAGACTAAACAGCCCCAGTTCCCGCAGCCTTTCCTCATATGAAAGATGTTCCAGTCCCTTGATCATCTTGGTGGCCCTGTGCTGGACTCTCTCCAGAAATTCCCTGTTCCTCTTGAGCTGAGGAGCCCAGAAATGGACATAGAACTCCAGATGAGGCCTCACCGGGGCAGAGTAGAGGGGCAGAACTTCCTCCAGAATCTCCCATAACTTTGAGCAGGCTGTGGAAGTGATCCTCAGAATGGTTCTGGGAAATAGCTTGAGGACTGAAGGAAACCTTCTCTTTGCTGTGCTGGAAAACGGAGCCTTACATAGTACTTGGTTTTCTCACCTTGTGAATTCTGCCCTTGCATTGTGCAAATCCTCAGGCATACATGTATTCACTCTCATTCAGCATCTTGATAGAGAACGAAGAAAACATGTTTGGAGAGTTTATGAGGGTCACTGTGAAGAGAATTGCTGTGGTTTAGGAATGACAAGAGTTCACTGAACAAGAAAAAAAACCCCAAAACTTACGGCACAAAGGAGGTAGAAAGGGATCAGAAGGTGAAGGTCACTGTTCAGTCACTCATGCACTGGTGCAGGACTCCACCACTAGCACAGGGACTATGAAAGCTTTTCCCTGTTAAGGCTTCACCTATAGTGGCTTCCAGCTTGGCAGGGAAAGTATCTCTCTGATGAAAACAAATTCCTGTGTTCCCCTGACAGTGAGTTGCTCATGCAACACAGAAGCTCTCAAAGAACCTAAGTGACTGCATGGAAAAACAATGCATTCACCCTGGCTGCTTTACTCTTGTCTGTCAAACATTAATTTTATATTGTACAGTTAGCCAAGAACTCTTTGCAAATTTTATCACCTATTCTCCCCAGAGTTTGAAGGCATAAAGCATTCACACAGTGCACAACCTGAGAACTGAAGTATGAAATACATGAAAACATATAAAGCCTGTACAGAAGGTCCTGAAAATGGTCCCTGAATTTGCCTCCACCTTGAGAAGCAATCACTTGCCTTACTGATAAATTATTATTATTTAAAACCAGAGTATGTTAAAAACTGATGAAAACATAAGTAGTCATAGGATATTATTTAGTGGTGGGCTTGGCAGTGTGAGGTGAGTGGTTGGACTTAATGACCTTAAAGGTCTTTTCCAACCAAAATGATTCTACAATTCTGTGAGTTAGATCTGCCACACAAAAGTCTTGTACCTGATTTACAAGAAGTGTATGGAACATGTCCTCATCTGCCAACTGTGTATTGAGACTGTTAGAATATATTTAGAGGAATGAATAATTACAAATTGCACTTAATGAGCAGCTGGGAAACAGGATGAAATGCAAGATGGGTCTTTCAAAACCAGATTGTGACAAACTGAGCGGTTGTCTTTCTTAGGTGTGATAACTCAATGCTTTTGGCAGAGGAAGCATGGTAGGTCTCACCTATTGTACTTCAGTAAAGCATTTGATTCAGTGCTACTACTTAGGTGATTAAAAGGTAAACTAGAGAAGATGGAGATTTGTAGGCAAATTGGAAAGGGGTGAGGAATTGTCTGAAGGGAAGATGTGCTGTGCTTGCATGAGGAGGTTCCACAAAGGTCAGTCTTAGGGCTTTCAATAATTTTACTGACTGTATAGATATTTAAAAAAAAAAAAAAGTGTTGTGAAATGTGACTGATGTGTGATGACATCTGTCAACAGCAGAAAGCTGAAGAGTGTTGCTGGTACTCAAGAAGTTATGGATATAACAGGTAGAGATCCATGAGAGATGAAATTGTACTAATAGGGTCAACAGCTGTAGTAAAAATCAGACAGAAAAGAGGTGGAAATAATGTTAAATAGCATTGTAAAAAAGCACGGGAGAAACTTCACCTGGAATACTGTATACAATTCGAGTTAGCTCTGTTTCCATAAAGCTCTCAAACTGGAACACGTTTTGTGAAGAGATGTCCAGGAAAATTACGAGGAATGGACATCCTGTCCTGTAAGACAAGGGAAGAATATCAGGAAAGCAAAGGACGAGAGACCTTATGGTTTCTCTCCGTAAACACTGTGGAGGAAAGGAAGGGAAAAATACAAACTATTCAACTTGAAGGACAGTCTGACTCAAAAACATTGGCAAACTGACCATCAACAGACCAAGTCCTGAAATTAGAAGAAGGGTCTTAGTTACTTAGAGGCATGACCAAACAATCTTCCCACAGAGGAAGACAGCAGCAAATGTTGCCAGCTTTTGGTATGAGGTGTGTTTAGTTTCCAAAGAGCCTGTATCACATGGCTGCCTGCAGCTACCCAGGCCAGTCTCAGTGCTCCTGAGTGATCAGTTTCCATCTCTGTCCCTGCTCCTGTCCTCAGAGCAGCTGCCGGTGCTGTCCCTGGAAGGCGTTCCCAGTCTTACACAAACAAGTGTCTCACTGGTTGCACAGACTGGGAGGCAAATCTTTGAAGCTCTGTCTCCCAGCCCTCGAGGAAGATCGCTCCCTTTTCTCACAGTGCTGCACAAAACACAAAACCCTCTTCTGTTTCTCCAGCTGCCCCAGGCCTTGCGTCATACTTGCCAGTTTTCCAAAGGCACTCTTCATTTTGATCTTAGGCAGTAGTTAAACAGCTCATTTCTCCAGCCCAGGTGCTTACTCCACCAAGGCAATAGAGAATAGGGAAAAGCTGGCTCTGTTGCTGGCAGGTTCCTGAGCCTCTGTACAGCATTTCTGCCCCGATCGCTTCAGTGCTCTCTGCTTCTGCCTCAGGGCTGCAGTGTGCCAAGCTCTCAGCTGTGACAGCACAAATGTTTGTGGGGATCTACCAGAGCAAGCACCAGGTAACACATACACCAGCTCAGTTGCCAGGAAGGTGCACACAGATTCACAGGGAGAGGAAGAGGAAGGGGAGGCACACAGCTACTGTTGATTATCCATGTAATGACTTCATTTTCCATAGTGGACCAGCCACTTTCCTTACTGGGGGAATGAAATGTGTGCTTTAGCACCTGGCCATCCACCCTAGTCAACATATTCTTTTTAAAGTAGTCAGGTACAGAAAAGATCATGTTAAAATTTTCAAAATACATGTTTCCAAATCCTGGTTCTTGGCAGAACAGGCAGAGGAGATTGTGGGTCAGGCATTAGGACTGTGAGCTCTGTCAACACAGCCAACACATTTGGAGCACCTCAGACCTCCAAAGCCATTGATCATCTCCCAGGGACTGGCTTTCAACATGTGTTCATAGCAACCCACGCTTTCATTTCCTCTGCTTTGACTGCCCCGACAAGGTCGAGGCTGACAGCCAGGAAAATGCCCTCTTGTTGCCTTGGCACTGCTGGTGGTTTACTGAACCACCCACCTTTTTTTTTTTTCTTCAGGGTAATAACAGCCTTGCAATAACTGGAATTTTCCCAAATCCCCCTTGGAACCACCTCTCTCCACTTTCCCTCCTCCTTTCTGGCAGTGGCTTTCTGTGGCCATAGGAAGGATTGGGTACCTGCTCAATGTCCCCTCACCCCCTGGGAAAGCAGCATCTGCTGGGAAAGTAAAAGCTGACTTTTCCCTCAGACATGTTGTCGTCAAGGAGGTGAACTGAACTTGTCCATCTGTGCAGCTCACATGTAAGGTCTGCTGGCACCAAGGAGTCTTGTGGGTTTTGAGAAGAGGATCTGGTCAGTTTTCATAGAAGGTGTTAACAGGGAACACACTGTGAACAAGCTTGTGGAAGGCAGGGGGTATGGGACATGGTTATAATTTAAATTCTCGGTTAGCACAGTACAACCCTGGCCTGAACCCAGGGCTCCTCAAAGACATCCAGTACCTTTTCTAATGGTGACAGCATTCAGAGGTAAACCTGTTCCTAGGCAAAGGGGACATGCAATTGTCCAAATGTCTATCTTTAGAGGAGGATTCCAGCCCACAGGGAGAAATGCTGCTATTTTCCCTGCTCCTATAAAGGTTGGCCCTGATGTCTCAGTCTGACTGACCTTTCACTAGCGTAAAACCTCCAGGGGCTATTTTCATCCTAGTGAAATCAGCCTAGCTTTGGGGTTGGCATCACAGGAGGTTCTTATCTCATGGGGACTGTCCCAGTACAACCTTCCTCCCAAACACACCTCTAGGCTGGAGATAACAGGATCTGCTGTAAATGCTGATTGCTGCTCATTGTCACTGTTCCCCCATTAGAGGAATCCTGAGACAATAATTTAGGATTTCCCCCTTCCCTTCCTTAAGAGTGGCCACAAGCAACTACCAGTATCTTCCCTTCAGGCAATATTTCTGCCACCTTGCTCCCTCACTGGAACACAGATTAACTCCTCCCAGGTGAGTGTAGCTTGTCTTCTGTGGTTGAAAGAGTGGGGGGTGCCTGCAGAAAGCAATCTATCCCTCCTAAAATCTGAACTGTCTCTCTGAGGGAGCATCCAAGACAACTTGCTTTATTTAGACATTCATAATGAGATGGGGGTAAAGCCACATCCTTCTTCTTCTCCAGTATGATGTTTCACAAGCAGAAATGTTCTAAGTCTCCTTCTGCCTGTTGCTCTCAGCTACATGGTACATAGGATGTTAGATAACGTATGTCCTCCCACATTCTGGAAGAGCTTTTTCCCCCAAGTACTATAAATGATGACTTTCATCTTGCTACACTAGATATTCAGCACTGCTTAGTGCGAAGGATGGATGTTTTCATATCTGGCTGTGACCAGTAAACAGTTCCTATCAATGGCAACAAGTGCCTGCAACATTAGGGGTTTGGATTTTGCTTCGTAAATGTCTTTGAAATGGCTATCTTTTGTAATCAATAGCTGGAGACTCTTTCTCAGGAAGAGTTGCTTTGCATCATCAAGAGCAAGAGCAGTCCAAGCCATCTTGGTGAAAGGGACAGTTAATCTCAAAGAGCCAAGTAACTGGAATGTGCCCTGCTGCAGGGAGCACCACTCAGCAAGGTGCATACAGCTGGTGTAGCTGAAGATGGTAGTGCAGCTAGTGTAACTGGTGAAGCTGGTAGTGTAGCTAGTGTAGCTGAAGCTGTTGGTTAGCCAGAAGTTTGGAGGATGGTTGGTGGTTTGTTTCTTTTTTTTTTTTCTGTTGAGGTGTTTTTCTAAAGTAAGAGAAACATCCACATTTGTTCCACAGGAAAAGAACAAGTAATATACTCACATGGAATATATGCAGTTGTCCTCATTTTCTCCTTGCTTACTTTCACCTTCTGCTAATGTAATTTGGGTGACAAGATTTTTCCAAATGACAAATTAGGATAAACAGCTGTCAGGTGCAACAGGTCAAGGGGAATAACTGTCAGGGTTTTAACAAATGAGTAATATGAGCATAGGGCAGATACTGAAATGTGTAAACCCTGCAGTATTTTACAAAGATGGGCAAAGGCAGTTAACTCATCCACACAGGTAGAGTCCTACAGCTGCAGGGTGTTTGTTTCACCGTCTACTCTCCCCTTCCTATGCAGGCAGCTGCTGATGAGATGGGACAGCTGAGCTGCATGTGAAGCAACTCCTAACTCACTGAAGTTTTCAACCCAACATGTTAAAACAAACTTCCCCTCACTCAAGCAGGAGAGTGAAAAGAGGCATGATTCTGCATGGAGAAAAAGCCCCCCAGGTGACATAGGTCCTGATACCTGAGCAGGGTAATTTGCACAGCAGTGGTTTGCATCTGCTTTGCACAGGTGCATGTGCCTACAAAGTGCCTAGTGTGGCCGAGGGACACGCTCTGAGTCATGTCCAATGCAAATGCAGGTCCAAGCTGACCACTTGTGAAACACTTGCCAGAAGCCAGCCCATGAGGCAGGCTTTTCTCATCATTGAGCCTGCAGTGCTACACACATCCTGCCAATGGAGCAACATCTCTAAAAACTGTCCCAAACCTAAGAGGAAACAACAATGATGGTCAAAGTCAGAACCACGTGAAACTGCATGAGTAGGCAATATTGCCTGTGCTGTCTGAGCACCACTCTGATGCATGCAAAACATCTGATTGATAAGTGCAAAGGACTGAATTAAATGAGGTTTAATACATTATTGTCCTCTTGGGTGAGATCCAGTCACTGCCTATATGCCCTTTGCTAGGCTGCTGCAATATGAAGTACAACAGGTTGGCATTAATCATAAGTGAAGGTACCAAAACATGACAAGCCCACGTCTGGTGCTCAGTAGAATGGACCCAGGGAATGCTGCACTTTGGGGCACCTGGTTTGGTCTGTCCAGCCAAACCCATTTCTCTGGGCTCTCCAGCTGAGATGGCAAAGCTGACTTTTGGTACTCCTGGGATAAAAGGCCAGGACTCATAGGAAGTTGGAAATTACCAGGCAGGAACGGGGAGCTGACAGTAGTTTGTACCCTCCCATGCCAACATCCCAAACTCTTCTGTAGCTAAAATACATGGCAAAGTTACCATTTGCCACTGCTCACTTTGCCAATAGTGAGAGCCAAACTTGACTCACATTAGTATTCCCTATGTCTTGCTGCCTGAACACCCAGAAGCAGCTCCATTTCTCTCGATGAAAGGAAGACTGTGCTTTCTTTTCTCTGTCAGGCTTAGAAAATCCACAACACAACACAGAAGATAGAAGAAGAGCTCAGATAAGCCTCACTAAGGGACAAGAGCCTAGGCTGAGTGTGAGGCCAGGTACCCAAGATGCCCCCAAGCCACCCACTCACAGGTAACCTTAGTGTGTACCTTCAAGAGGCCACCTCAGTGTTAGTGGAAGCCAAAGCATGGGGCTGGGAAGTGGTGTAGCTGAGAGGGTTTAACACTGATGTGCCCTGCATGCTGACAGTTTCCACTGCTCAGGTGCTCGGGAGGGAGTGGGTTCCTCCTGCCAGGCATGCAGCCCACATTGGCCCTGCCTGCATTCACATATGCTGCACAATGGCCTCACACAGATAGATTCATGAAGCTAAAAAAAGTTCTGGCTAACTGTTGTTCTGGCTGACTGTGAGGCCTAGATGTGCCATCTAGGAGGGGAAAACAGGCCACCTGGCACTCAAAAAATCTCACGAGCCTGCAAAATAAGGAGGGCAGCATGCTGGTGGGAGGTTGGATACTTACCGAAGATATGTAACTCTTGCAGCAGTACAGAAATGACTCATTTTCACCCCATAGTCCCTCCCACAACCATAAAAAAAGAATACTTCCTTTTTACATATTCTATGGAATATCTGATATTACTTGAACTTTTTGTTATGAAAGGGAAGCCAGTCCAGTGGGACAGTCATTCTTGGAATAACCTACAATGAAATCAAGAGTTACAACTGGACTGACTTTGATGTAACAAGTCCTCAGGATACTGGTGGCTGCTGCAGTCATGTTTTTGTAGGCAGTCTGGATCTACTAGTTTTCCTAGTATAATAATTGCAGTAAGAACTAGATGTTTTGTAACCAAACTGGTTTATACTGGCAAAAGCTCTATTTTGATGATAGAGATGTGACTTATACCACTTAATTTCATTCAGATCTTATTTGGGAATTGCTGTTCCATTATCAAATGTCCTTATGCTGTCTGCAAAACAGGCGAGAGTGATTACTTCTGCGTTGTTCCACTGTTCTAGTACTATTTTCTAGCATAGTTAATAAAAAATGCCTAAACGTTCACACTTTGTAAAGTACTAATATTAGAATAGTTTGGAGAATAAAGAAAGTACTGTCTTAAAACAAAGTAGACAGATGCCTTTGATTAGCATGCAAGGTAAATTCTGTGTGTCAATAAGAGAACAGAATTCACATACACAGATAAATACCTAGAGTACTTTTTAAATTACTTTTTTCAGGCTTGGTATCTTTATTTCCTAAGCTCTCTGTAAGAGATTCTGCAAGAATCCAGAGCCTATATATGTCTGTTGCAAAGAAATTAAGCAGTATTCTGTGACATCATTTAGTGCCATACCCACTTAGAAATGCAGTAGCACTGTCATATCACTGCCAGGCCAGCCCAAGGGACAGTTAGCAGCCTTGCCATTGACAGTTCAGCTACGATGGGTCTAAGGAGCTTTCAGGAAGCAGATGTTTGCTGTCTCCTGAATGTGAAAGGCAGCACAATGGAAAACACAAAGCTATAGGGATAAAAAAAGTATGGGGCAGTATGGGACATGTCCTTGAAGGTGGGATTTCACCTTGTATTTTGTCACAGAGAATGGAGATAGGCTCTGAAGTGGCCCATATATAGGATCCTAGGTAGGAGATCTACCAGGAAGGAGGGGGCTTTGAGCGACTTGAATGTGCAGATTGCTTCAGAGTGGCCACGCATACATTGTACTAATGAAATTCAAGTCCTTTGGCCTAGAGCCTCCCCTTGGCAACCTCTTTCTTGAGGCAACTTGGAGCTCACAGCAATTAGGCTGTGGGTGGGAGGAATTTGCTCTAGGGGTGGCAGGGCTATTCTGGCCCAGGCCTATCCCCTGGGCTTCTCTTGCCCATCATGGGAGTGGTGCATATCCTTAATGGGACTACAGTGGGGCCCTAGGACACTTAGGAAAGGTGGTGCTGGAAATCAACAGCCCGTTCCAGGGTTTGATGGCCTGAGTCTCTTTCTCTGTGAGTGTGGAGGGGTGTGTGGTGCTCTGGGGACAAACTCTTGCTGCCCTTCCTGCAGCTAAATCGCTGTGCCTGGGCAAGTGTCATACCATCAGCCACTATATAAATTAGAATTGTGTAAATTGAGTTGAGTAATTCTCCTACTGAGGTAAGGATGTCAGTGGAAAATGGCAGGCAAAGAGAACAGTTCTTGCAGCAGCACTATGAATAAATATCCACAGGGAAAACGTGTCTGTGTCTCACAGAGGAAGGATGTTGCAGTAATCAAGGTATAAGAGAAGGAACATCTGGCAGTTTTGGCTGTGAGGACAGCTAAAAAAAGACCGTATCTTGTAGATATTATCCAAAAATAGTTTTCAAGACAAGAAATAGCATGTATATATCAAAGTTTAAAAAGAGATCATAACTGAAGTCTATAAAAATTAAGAAAGTCATATGAGATACAGAAAAGCAGTAGGAACTTCACAGTTTATAAAAGATAGAGAAATGGAAATGAAGTTATGCTAAGGCACACTCCCTAGTCTCAATCTCCAGTCACCCGAGCCAAAACTATTTTTGCTTCTTTTTTTCTAGGGTGTAGAAACTGAAGGTGCTGTATGCCACACCTCCTGTGTTTCTTGTGTACAAACCACTTTTCTTGCTTGCACAGGTCTTGTTCTTCTGCCAGCACCTCAAGCATGTGCTTTGGTGGCTACCTCAAAAATTGCTGAGCACTGAAAAGGCGAGCAGCAAGAAACTGACTGTGTCTGGAGGAGCAGGTTATGTGTGAATCCCACTGCTTTCTGCAAGTCAGACACCTGCCTTAGGTTTGCAGGGTTTTGCAAAGTATTTTGTGTGCCACTTTCTTCTGCTGGTGCCCATGACATGAGGCTGGTGTCCTGCTCTTGAATAGGCAGATGCCAAAATTCCCAGAGAGCAGCAGCTGTGGCTATGACCAGGGACTGTTGGCTCACATGGGCAGCTGCCTAGCAAGTCTTAGCACTACCAGGGGCATAGCCAGCTGCTTGGGAGCATTTGGGACTTTAGTTTTAGACTCAGGACCCTTAGTTGAGCATATATCTTCAGGTACTCTAATCTTTCATATGATTCTACCCTTCATCCCTGCTCAGAGGTATTAAGGGCTTAATTCAGCATTTGCAATGGGACCCAGATAAAGAACTTAAGGTAAAAGGACAAGGTAAACAGAGGAGCTGCAGCAGAGGCTGATCAGCATAGAGCCCTGTCATTCGTGCTGTACGTTGCTGCAAGCACAGGACACAAGCTGGCTCAGCAGGGGCAGAGCCTGCATGAGGACACAGTGCTCAGTCCTGGGAGAGACAAGGGCAGTCATAGGCAGAGCAGACAGGTTGCTGGGGCAGCTGCAGCACCTCCTTGGCATGAGGAGAGGAAGGGAGGGAACAGCCATTCTCAAAGCCCTGCTTGGGCAGTCATACCCTGTACACAGCTGTATGGCCACAAACGCTGGAGAACCAAATCTTCTTCCAGCTGCAGTTGAAGGCTTAAAGCCCCAGTCTGCCCTATCTAACTTGTTACTGGTCTCCTGGTAACCATAACTACTCTCCCAGGTTTGTCAGCAAAACCTTTTGTACATGTTTCCCTCATCCCTCTGGAGCTGAAGCGAGCTTCGAGCTGTGCTAGCTCACACAGCTGAAGCACCCAGTTTGCCTGCATCCAGCTCCTTTCTAGTAAATAGGTCAAAGAAAGCTGGCAAGACATGTACGTGTCTGAGTGCTGGGCCAGGAGTAATCTCTTCAGACCTGGAGTTTAAAGATTGGATTAGGCACCTCTGTGGTGCACCCAGAAGCTAAGGCCGCTGACATTTGCTTTCCATGGCTCATTGTGTTTGGTGTGAGCTATGCAGAGAGGGTGAGTCTGGTCAGAGGAAATCCAGATGCACCCACCTTTTCTACTCCCCACATGCTCCTTGACTGCCTCTTCCTTGCCTTGGCAGTTATCTACAGCTAGTATATAGGTCTGCCCCAGGGGTAGCAAAGCCACAGGGGCTGTGCACACTGCCAGGGGCACAGTCTCTCCTCTCTGGAACCAGGTGTGAAAGCAGGGGCGGTCTCGAGGGTCCTGGCAATGCACCGAGTGCATTCCCCTGCCTCCACGATGCAGAGAGCAGTGCTGCTGAGCTGCTTTCTCACACCAGCGGTTGTCATGCACTTAGTTGTTTGCAGCTAGGAAGCAACTGTTTTGATGCTGATTAAAATGCTGGGATCTTGACTGCTGGGCCCTGGCAGTGTAAAAGACAGGGACATGCACTCCTTGTACATGCAATACAAGTCTTGTGGTGTAGATGAGTTTGGGTTTGAGCTTATAAGAGCTCAAAATTTGCAAATTCTCATCTCTTCCTTTCTTCTCAAGCAGTCTCAAACCAATGTACCACACACTCAAACCGCTTCCTTGCAAGTTTCTATACTACCAAGTTCTATGTAATTCAGAACTGCAAAATCCCTTTCTCTGGGTACCTTAGTGACCATCAGTGTGAGCTACTCTGACAAGGGATCCAAGGAGACCTGCTGTTCACTTCTCTGGACAAGCAAGAACCTTATTCTCTATGATTATCAAGAAGGTGTTTGTGCCCATTCTTGTTTTGGGGGACTCTCCTTTCTCTTTGCTGCTATGACTCATAAAACTTGTTAAACCAGAGCATGCCTAGCAGGAGAACACTTAATTACATACCAGTTGCAGGGTAGTGATGGAATTTGTGTTTGACAGGCTGACAAGATGCAAGATGGCTTCATCTACAAAGCTGTTTAGATATCAGTATAGCCAATTGCATCCATAGGGCTAGGTAAACCATACCAGGCACCAAAACAGCAAGGAGGAAGGTAAAATACGTGCCAGGAGCAGGCTCAGGAGACTGTTGGTTTGCATAAACAGCCTGAAAACAGGTCTCTTGTCACCATGTCTGGGTCAACGTGTGGAAATATTATCTGGTAAACCAACGGCCTTGCACTGCACAGTGACCTAGATAGGAAATATGATGCAGGGAGAGAGAAGATGAGACTGTACACTGTTGTAACACATGGATCAGGTTATTTGCTGATACTTTAAACTAGCTATAAGAGTTTAATAGTCAACAAACCACTTGGAAACAAGTTCTGGCCTCTCCCACCAACACAGCATGCAGCCAGACCAATTTATGAACAATGTATTTTAGTAGTTAGCAAAATATTAACAAAATATTCTGAAAACCACTGTATACATCCCAGCTATGGTTGCACCACTTCAAAAGTACAGCCTTAAGGTTTCTGCAAACCTGCTCAGAGGGATGATACCAGCACTGGAGTGACTATTCTGTTGTGCATATAAACAAGGTTGTTTACAAGAAGAAAACCCCACTCTGGCCTCTGAGATTGCAGTAGATGATTCAATTGAAGCAGGCTAGGATAGGCAAGGATTATTTTGCTCACTGTAATCAAAAAGCAAAAGAAAGTGTTTGGGAGATGATCCATGCTACTGTTTGAAATCTCTTCCCATTTCTATATGTTTTATCGCAGTACACTTAAAAGCTATTCATATGACCAAGTAATTTGTCATCAGTTTTCGGTTTGGGGCTTTTTTTGCTTGTCATTTTACAATCAGCACATTGTATCCTACATTCTAGCCCAACTAAGATTAGATTGCTCTGATTTTAAAACTCTACCATAAAACCTTAGCATGGTAAAATAATTAAATACTGTTCTGGTATGGACAGCACATCTCCCTCACCTTTAAAGGGATTGTACCTGGATGACACTGTTAGGAAAGCAGAGGGATGATAAACTTGTAGGGCAATGACTCACTGTTCCTATATTATCCCTTCCATATAATTTTTATATCAACAAAATAAACATCTCTCTTAACTCTGAAACTCTGTTGCTGGGAAGAAAAACATTTAAAGATTGCATATCAAAGGTCTCTGAGATCTAATAATAACTTATCTATAGCCCAGTGTATTCCATATGCAGTCTGTGAGTCAGAAAATGGTTTGCATTCATTTTTAAATCTTCTGTAGACAGAATGTTGACTCCCAAATTGGCTTTATTGGATCCAAATTACTTTGCATAGTAAAAATTCAGCCTCTTATTTTTATATTATCAGATTTTCTTCCCAAAAAAATCAAACAGCTAATTGAATATTCCTCTTTCTAATCTACAGTGACTGAGATTTTGATATTACTGTGAGGCTGAGATATCAGAAATCAGAGTGAAATTTTCCATTTTTAATCCCATTTTCTATGTTATTTTTGTTTTAAATTATACATGAAGCTTGATCTCAACAAAACTTTTGCCCCGTATTTAAACTGTAGATAAGTCTTGGAAAATACACTGTAGATAAATTTTGAAAGACAACACTTTTTAATCTGCTGTCACAATCAAGGGTCCGACGTCAATGAAACTGGAGAGTGTTAGGACAGATTTTTCTAGCTTCTGTAGCAGTCAGCTGTTTTTCTTCTATATTTACACATCTTCTGGAAACAAAGTTCCAAGTGTTTTGCTCTTGGGACTCACTCCAGTCTTATGTTGGTGATTACTTTGTTGCATATTATCTCACTCATGACAGTCCATCAGAGCAATAAAAATGTTGTACATGGTAAACTACCGTAATTCTTATAGCATTCATTGCTGTTTTCACTGATCCCACTGAAATAATTTCTCCATTCATTCTGGAGAGTGAAAGATCTTCTCTAGAGGAGCGGTTATGGACTGAGGGAATGTTAGGTATCTTTCTTTGTCATTTGCAGCTGACGGTCATTGTGGCTGCATTTTCGACTCTGCTGGTAGTAGCTTCTGTGTGGGATAGAAGATAATTTCTCCTTACACACATGTGCTTAGGAAGAGCTGTGCATCTCAGCTTCCTCTCAACCTGTCTGCAGACCTCATCTCACATTCAAGGAGAACCTGTTCCCCTTCCCAATCTCACCACCTTTGCCTGCCTCCATTGGAGCTCCGCACTCCCCTGCAGAACAGCATTGCAAAACCTCCTCAGGGATGAAGACCTCCTCTATTTATAGAGTGCTGAGGCCAGATGAAAGTTTCCAGAGAGCTTTCTGGAAGGGGTCCCATCTAGCTGCTCTGAAGAGAAACAAAACAAAGGGAAACAAGCTTGCTATCTTGCTTCATAGCTTTGCACTACATATAGCATTCGTTAAACCTTTGCACTAAAATACATAGTGCACCAGGCAAGCATTTGATGTTATACAGTGGCATTTATGAACCTTTGAAGAAGTTATCTTCCTGACATGCCTCATCCATATCTGGATTACAAATGAAAAATCAGAAGCTTGGGACAAATTCACTAACATGAACCCACATTCTCAATTGAGAATTCAGTGCTATCTTAAGAAAAGAGGGAAGGAGAGCTGTTTTTAGCTTTATGCTGTAGTTTTTTCTTAAAAGATTCAGTCTCTTGAGGCTGATATTTTTAAACAAAAAATAGGGTTCCATTAACAAATGCACTGCTGAGTGTTGCTCCACAAAGATATGATTCAGCATTTCTTTTACTTAAGTCACAAATGAAATACAGAATATTTCTTAAAATAGGGGATAAATGGTCACCCTAGGTAGAAGCCAGGCTGCATACACAGAATTGGCATATCCACAACACATGAGCCTTTGTGTGTATATAACCTAGTTGTGTTTGGCCTCTCACATTGATAAGTTGCTGTTTATAAAAAAAAGAAAAAAAGAAGGCAGCAAGCTCTTTTTGCCCACAGCACATGGCTTTCATTGAAGGATATGTTTGCACAAGGGAGTGGCATTGCCTCCCACCCAAATTTTACCAAGGCAGACCATTTCGTAAATAGGTGAGGAGAGAGCCTCTATCTATTCTCTGCTTATCCCCTCCAATTCAAACTCTCTATCACAAGGTGAAGAAACTAATCTGAGGAATTTGGATTTTTAATGAAAACTCCTGAACATGGTCCTAGCATTAGACACAAGCTGAGGTTAACCCTCCCTGAAAACAAACAAACAAGCACAAAATCCTAGCCACTACCACCACCACCACCAACGAAAGAGAGAATAATACCAAGGAGAAAACGTAAGCCTAATGAAACAGCAAGGGAAAAAGAGAAATCTGCCTCCTGACAAGATAAGCATTATCATCTTCCATTGCACCCTGGGTGGATGAAGAATGTGTAAATTGCTTGCTGACCTTTTTTTTTTTTTTGCTTCTGCATAAAAATGAAAGGCCATTTCTTCTAGTACCAATAAATGCCACCTTATCTCTAGGTCACTAATTAGCTAGCTGGGTGAGCAAGGAACAGGTTCAGAGGTAACAATTCAGACAGACTGATGCTGACAGCAAGACTCGGATGCAACCCAGCCCTAATTACAGCTCTGTAGCGCATACTATCACCCTGAGAACAAATAAAAAATGTTAATAATTCATATTCACTTGTGTGCTTGCACAAGCTCCTGCTAAGTTTACTTTTCCAGGACCTAATATTTAGGTATTGCTTTGTAAAAGCTTTCCAGCATACAATTCCAGCATTATGTTTTACTGGATGCATCACCAGCATTGTGCTGTCTGAATATCCATTGAAAGGGATAAAACAAATAGTGTCAATTTACATCACGCAGGGGGAAGGCAACGATTTTTCATACTAATATAGGCATGTAAGTTATTATATATCCACTACTAGCACTTGTGGTTTAGTATGTATCAGAAATATCTTACTCTGGTATGAGACTAAGAGTATTTGCACAGAGGGTTGTGCTTATTAGCACAGGAAAGCAGACCACCATCATAATGAATGTGCATCAATATCAAAATTTTTAATACCACATTTGCTCAGTTCTAAATTCCAAAGAACTACTTTAATCAACAGGCAGAAACTTTCAACTACTAAAACCTGAAAAGAAAAAAAACCCAAACAACCAGCTTACAAAATGTTGAGTCCCTGGTATGCTGTTCAAAGAATCAATAGGCTAAACCACCTCTCCCCACATCCTTAGCAAGCAGGATCAGTGGATGCTAGCCATTATCCTGTCTTGGTATAGAATATCCTCCACTTTGGATCTGCCAAGTCTCTCAATCCAGTTTCAAAACAAAAGGCCTCTCTCTCAGTTAGGGAGAAAGTAGAAATGGGTCAAGTTATATAATACTAAGTAAGTAGGGGGTGAAGTTACATGACGTAATTGAGTCAGCTTACTGTTCTGACTTGGGTGGTCCTCCTCTTCCCTGCCCAACTCCTGGCCCTGCTAGTCCACACCCTCTGTTTCACCACATCAAACCACTGGGTAAGCTGATCCAGCTTGTTAATCCAACAGAAAACTATTCTCTTGGACTGACTCACCAAAGGGCTAGACAAGTGTGGTGCTAAGGAGCATGCTGCTGGAGGGAGCAGAACCACCCCTTTTGGTGGGCAGCAGCTCAATACCGTGACTTACATGTACCACAACCAAAGAAAACATTGCAGAAGGGCACAGGAGGTGCATTGGAGCTAAACAGAATAGCGTGGAGTAAAAGCCCATGTCTTCAGGAAGGGTGGAAATAGAAGAAAAGGCATCAAAAAGCCCTTTGGATGGGGAGGACATTGAGGGGCCAACGGCAGGAAAGCAAGGGGACAGTACCTCTTGATATGCATCAGAGAGGTGTATGGGAACACACAGGCAGAAGGGGAGTGGGGAGCGCAGGAGAACACGGTGTTGAGCTGTACCAAGTACATCAAGATTGTAATGGCTCTTCAGGGTTCAGGCTCACAATGACTGTGTGTGCCTGTAGCCAGCCCTGGCAAAGGTGAGCTCTTCAGGACTGATGTGCTGTCTTGATAATTCAGCAAAACATAAGCTATAATATTGTATCTCCACTGTTCAATGGGGAAGACACTATTGTTCAGAAGTGAACAAAATGAAAATGAAGCCTGTCCCCATTCTTCTTGAGAAACTGCCTCATCAGAAAAAAAACACCCAAAATAATCCCCTAAGTCTTATTGAGGAAAATCACCTAGTCAGTCTTACTAGCTCAAAAACTCCCTATTATCTTTTCCTTCCTCTCATAAATTACTGAGACAGATTTCTCCTTTCACAGCATGAAGCATATGAGAATGTTTTAAGTTCTCCGTTTTCTTAGAATCTCTCTTACTAGTACAACTGCCTCAATAAGGAAAATAATTTAGAGATATCAGAAATTGTGCTAGCCAGATGGAGAAAGGGAAAAGAAACTGCATCATCACTCAAAGATAAAATGTCCAGCCTTTTAACAAATACATCTTTATAGCTTCAGGAACAGTTCTTGCATGCCTCTTGAGCTCTGGGTAATAGTTTCTAGGGAATCACGAAAAAAGCACGGTGACTGTAACTCATTAAATAGCGTGATATATTTTAATGCATCAGCTGAGATGGTCTCAAGCTTCCCAAACCAAGGGGCATAGAACAAACTGTCCTGCTCGCCCACACCCCAGGGCATCTCTGTTCTCTTTTCCAAATACAAGGCTAGGCACTGGCAGAAGAGAGAACTACGTGCCTGGCAGCTGAAAGACAAGGAAAGAGAAAATATGATGTGCATTAAATCAGGTATGCACACAACAATCACGGCAGGCCACATCATCCCAACACTGCTCAGCATTGTTTCCACCTTGATGATCTTTTGGCATGTCACGATGCTGAGTCATGATGACACAGAGGCAGGAAGCACATATCAGATGCAAAGTGAAAGGGTCATGTTATAGTTGTAACCCTATGAAGCGCTGATGAGATTTTCTTTATGTTGGAGTCCCTTGTTGTGACACTGGAAGACTCGCTGCGCCAAAATCAAGAAAAAGCTTCCAGGGCAGTTCAGATAAATTTGACCTATATGATTCCTATAAAATTGCTATAAGATTCCTATTTTATAGGAATTTATTCCTATTTTATAGGAATCGTATAGGTCAAATTTATCTGAACTGCCCTGGAAGCTTGGATTTAAAATAGGAATCTTGGGGTTTTGTTATATTGTTTTTTTTTTTTTTTAATGGCTTATCACAATATCAGTAGGTGGATTTCAAATAATGTTTAAACAATGTTCTTTAAAAGTAACTTTCTGCCCATAACTGGACTTTAAGCACCCTGAGGGCTTGCTGGCTTCCTTAAATTAGAAGCCAAAAATGTACGTAATTGTCAATCTTTAGCAAGACTGGGACCTTTTTTTTTTTCTAACCAAAGGCAGAAATACTCCCTCTGGAGAAGCCTCACAAACAATGTGGAATAAGCTTTTGAATTTTCCACGCTACAAAGTTTAAAATGAGGACAAAACCAGAATGAGTCAGTCTTGAGCATTTTCTAAGATTTGCCACATTTCTATAGCTTTACAGATACAGACATCTGGCAGCATTTTCTGTAAATAAAAAGGACATTGTATTGTTCTTCACTAGTGGACCTAATTTTTCTTTATATGTTAAAAAACTTATTAAAGTAGTTAAATATTTAAATACGTGTAAAACTCTCTGGATCAACCTTACCCATATTTTTGATGTAATAAGGCTATATTCCCAGAGAAACAAACACCTGTCACTTCAGGCAGATTCAGGGACAGCAGAAACCATTTTAGTTGCAGAGCCCAGAGGAATCCCACAATATTAAACACAACATTAAACACAAGTTTACACATAGTAATTGAGAATACTCATCCTTATAATCCAGCCCAACCCTTTTAATCTCAGATTATAATGAAAGGGTTTTCGTTTAAACATTACTCCATTATGATATTCAGTGATAAACAAACAAATTATTCTGCTCTAATTTCAGCAAAATCTTTTAGGGAACTACTACAATCCACAAGCATTAAGGTGGTACAGGGTACTGGGGATTATTTTCAGGGCTCTGATCCTGTCTCTCCATTGTCCCAAGGGCTATGTGCTACTTTACACTGTGACAGGAGAATATCAAGCTCTTGATCTATCAGAGAGCTGAAGGCTGGATCTTAAAATTTGCTGAGACCTCTTAGCTTGTGCTGGATAGAGAGTGACTTGAGGGGACCCTACTGCAGTGGTGTGCTCCTTGATAATGTTTGGCACAAGCACAGCCAGGAAATGATCCTACACCTTCCTCATCACCTCTAATGGGTGACCTTTCCCTTGCTTTGCACAAACAGGGCAGGGGAGGTAGGTGGGAGATGAATAAATCACACTAACCCATAGAGTACCTCAGGAAAAGAGCATGCATTCAACAGAGAATCATTTGCATAGCCTCATGGATGTACTTTGTACAGTTTGTCCTGATTAGAAAGGACGTGAGTTTAACAGAGAATCCAACTCAGACAAACAGTTCTCTAGTTTTATTTGGAAAAGCTGCAAACCTGTTACAGTTCACTTGCTAGTATGAAAAGCAAGCTTGAAAAATGCCACTGTTGAGAGCAGTCAGGCTGAAGAACACAGTGGAGTGGTCTGCAGGGAAGACAGCTAATGCTACAAGCCCCCCAGTTCCTAAGTTTAATCATGACACTGTCATGGACATACATCTGTCTGACTGATGCCTTACACACACACCTTGATGTCAGTAGTAGTTAACTTCCAAGTGGCCTTCTGGCAGCAGTGAAAAACAGCTTGGAGTCTCATGGACTTTTTTTCCTGTTCACAGCACAACTATCTGAAGATGAGATTACTTTTTTATTTAAACTTCATTTCTAAGCTGATTTTAGACTGTGAATTAAACACCTCTAATGTTATTATTCTACATTCTCTCCTCTCCTTGGCCTTCAAAGATTCTTTTTGAGTTGCTTACACAACCTTACCACTGCAGTACTCACTATATATAAAGCATGGTATAAGTATAAATGAAGCTGTTATTACCACTTAATGAAAACAGAAAAGTTATTCATTGACCAACCATTTTTCCCCCTCCTGCATTTCTAATAACATATGAGATCCATATCTAAGTGGTGACCTTGCATTTTCATCCCACAACATCCTCATCATGACTGGTACTAAACTTCTTCAGTTGCATTCTCTGCAAAGCAGTATGTCTCATTATCAGTCAAGTTCTTTTCCAGCATTTATTAACATAGACAAGGAATTAGCTATCACGGAAATTTTACTTGAGGAAGCAAGTAAAGAGTAACTGGCAGAAATGAAAGAGGAGGAAGTGCCTTCTCCCTCAGTTTTGTCAACCATGATATTGGTCGTTTTGTTTTGTATACCGTATGTTGCTTTTCATCATGCTTTGTCCTTACCTTGTATTTTAAGGAACAAGCTCTCTGGCAATGAATAGTCTTTGTCTGCTTGGAAAACGTTTGTAGCATGTTGTAGACACTATTTGTAATAAAAATCCTCATTGTCTTCCAGAGTTTCCTTACCAGCACCACTCTTTTCTGCAGCTTTGTTATTGGACAGCCACCTTCATTGTGCTGCTGGTGAAGTGCTGTAATCATAAAATACAGAAAATGCTTTCTGTATTTTCTGTAAAACCAAAGATGGGTTTTGTTGAACTTGACACTTCTGTTGATCATGCTGGGGAACAGTATGTCAAGGCAACCTGAAGTAATTCAGGATATTAACAAATACAAAAACTAGGACCAAGACCTTTAATTGCAACCCAAAAGACACGTGGGAAAGAACAAAAGACTTTTGAAGCTGAATTAGCCCATGAATTAATAACTATCATTAGGTTTTAGCCAGGCACCATATCTGTACCTTGGTCATTTCCTTATTTGTTTCATAATTGGACTATTGAGTTTCGAGTCTGTGACTTTCATCTCCATTATGTTTGCTGAAGGAGTATGCAACAAATGCAAAAGGTCTTTAACTCTTGAGTTTCTTTCTGGCAGGATGTCACTGTTTGCATTTCCGAAGTTTCTAAAAGTAACAGCCTTGACTGTCTTCTCATTTAACCCAGTTTAAGAGTGCTGCGGGTCCAAGGAATTCAGTGGCATTCATCTCAGCTTAAAACAAGAATGCCTAGCCCAGTATTTTTGACATACCTTTTATTCCTGTAGTTAAAGAACAATGCTCATTAAACTTAGATTAAAAATCTGTCAGCTTTATGCTCTGGACTTAAAACTTGTTTTTCACCTACTTCTTTCTGCCTCTACCGCTGTATTTTCCTCCCTTTAAGAGCAATGAAGAAATAAATTACTTATCTGCAACTCAATTTGGTTTTAGTTACCAGCTTTTCCAGTTCATTTGCCTTACCTTTTTTTTTTTTTTCTTAATTCAGCCTTGGAGCTTGCTGATTTCACCTTGAAATCTCATCCTTCAGGCTTTCATGACCTTGTCCTCTCAGTAGTCCTTTTGCCTTTCTCACAATTGACTCTGATTTCTTGCTCATTTTCTGGGTACGTACCTCAGGCATTTGTAGCCCTGGTACGCTTTGTTTCTCCTTTTACATCCTTCGCATAGTGAACACAGTGTGTAACATTCCCTGAAGTCCTATTGCTATGTTGATTGATTTTAAATCCAGTTCTATATATAGAGATTATAAGAACCAAACTGTTTTGATTGCATATACGAAGCCATCCCACTATATTAGTCTCAAGCCTCACAACAGCCTGTGGAGGAGTGGAACCATTACTATTGCTCTTTTATGGTGGCAAAGAAAAACTGGTTTGTCCAAAAATTACACAAAAGCCTGCAGTAGCCTATAGGTTACCAACCACAGGACTAATTTCACCTTTCTACTTCCAGGTCTGTGTATTGGCTTATATATTTGCCTCTCACCAGCACAGCCCACAAAGCCAATGCTTGTTGTGTGTGTTCACCAGACAGTTCTCTGAGTGGGTGGGCAGGAGAATTCCCAGCCCAGCTTACCACAAGGCTCTGAAGGACTGACCACCCTGTTGGGCTGTGCCCCAGGAAACTGCAGAACAGAACTCTCCTAACATCTACCACAATGGTGAAGCCAGATTGACGAGAGCTTACACACCACCTCAAAGGAGTCGGGGTCCTCGTGTGGCTTCTGACAGCCAACGTGACTGTCTCAGTGACTTTCAGCCATCCACCAACACTGCTCTGCCAAACCAGCTTCCTTTTTCCTGTTAGGAGCTTTGCCATGTTGATCACAGCACTGACCCCAACTCTCAGCCTCTCCTCTTTTCAGCGGACACACCACCTGCTCCTTCTTCCTGCTTTTTGCTTTTTTAACTGGTCTGACTCCAGCCTTCATTACCACCAAGCTAGATGGGACACAAGTCACAGTTTATTTATGAGAGCACCAGCGCACATCCCGCTCTGCCAGCTACCCGGTGGGGATATTTTGAGGTCTATGGGAGTGATAAAAGCTGGCGTCCACCGTGGTGGCTGCCGCCACTACACTCCCTGTCACTCAAGGCCGCAGCTCCCCGCTTCCATATCTTCCCGGCATCTCTTCTGCACTCGCCTGGCCCAGCGCAGTGGGGCTGCAGGGCAGCTCACCACTCTGGGATAGGAACAAGGACACCCACAGATTAACGACTTTACCGCCCGCAAGGGGACGGCGGGGGGTGTCCCGGGCAGTCCAGACCGGTGACAACACCCGCCCCCGCAGCTGGAGGGAGTCGGCGGAGGCGGCCGGGGACGCTGCGGTCCTCAGAAGGCTGCTTTCGTCCGCATTCCCACCGCCATGAGAGCAGCCCGACCGAGACCGCCCAGCCCCGGCCACGGGCCTGTCCGTGCGCCCGGGGCTAAGGCTCAGCCCTGCGGCTGCGACGGTGCCTTGTCCCCTTGCGCGGCGCGGCACGGCCTTCCCCGGCACGGCCCCGCCCGTCCGGCGGCGCGGCTCCGCCCGCCTGACGCGCCAGCGGCGCTGGCGGGCTGGAAGTGGCGTACGTGCAAAGCGGGCCTTGAGAGTGGCGCCTCCTCCTCGCCCCGACACAGCGGCGGAGGGGCGGCGGGGAGAGACGGCAGCTGCGCCAGCCCGCGCACTGCGCAGAGGCCGGCGGGGAGCGGAAGGCAGTCTCCCCCCGCCCCACCGCGCCGGCCGGCTGCTTCCCCGCCGCCGCTCTCCCCTTCGGCCGCTCCACCGCCGCGGCAATGAGGGGGTGCTAGCGGCGCAGAGACAGCGGCGCGGGCCCCCGCAGCAGCCCCGAGCCCGGCCGCTCCGAAGGAGGCCGGCGGAGGCGGAGGGCGGCGGGGACCACGGCGAAGCCGGGCGGCCATGATGCAGTGAGCGCTCCCTCCTCTGCGCGGCCGGGCGGGGGCCCGCGTTAGCGCCGCTCCCACCCGCCTCCTTACATAACCCCTCGGCGGCGGAGCGGGGCGGCGGCGGCACCACCAGCGCCATGGCGAATGACAGCGGCGGCGGAGCCGGCCAGGGCGGCGGCGAGAGCAGCAGCGGTGGCGGCAGCAGCGGGAACTGCAGCGAGCGGGACAGGCAGTACTGCGAGCTGTGCGGGAAGATGGAGAACCTGCTGCGGTGTGGGCGCTGCCGCAGCTCCTTTTACTGCAGTAAGGAGCACCAGCGCCAGGACTGGAAGAAGCACAAGCTCATCTGCCGCGGCGGAGGCGCGACGGCGGCCGCAGCAGGGGGCGCTGCAGAGCCCCGCGGCTGCCACCCCCCGCCGACCCGCGCCCACAGCGCCGGGGCCGCGGCGGGAGGTGGCGGCTGCGGGGCGGGGGGGGCTGCGGCGGGGAAGGGCGCCGCGCCGCTGTCCCCGGAGGCTCCTACTGAGGCCGTCCCGCTGACCAACAACCACGTCGCCGCCGCCGCAGCTACCGGTGGCGAGGCGGAGGCCGCGGCCCAGTCCCCGACGCCCTCCGGCGAGACGGTCCTACTATATCGGGACAAGTCGAACCTATACCCGGGCGGCGTCCAGTCGGGGCCCGGCGGGGCCGCGCTGCGCCCCAACGGGCAGACGAAGTCGCTGGTGCCGCAGAGGCTGGCGCTGGAGTACATCGTGCCCTGCATGAACAAGCACGGCATCTGCGTGGTGGACGACTTCCTCGGCAAGGAGCTGGGCGGGCTGGTGGCCGAGGAGGTGCGGGCTCTCCACCACACCGGCCGCTTCACCGACGGGCAGCTCGTCAGCCAGAAGAGCGACTCCTCTAAGGACATCCGCGGCGACAAGATCACCTGGGTGGAGGGGAAGGAGCCGGGCTGCCAGACCATCCGGCTCCTTATGAACAGCATGGACGATCTCATCCGACACTGCAACGGCAAGCTGGGCAACTACAAAATCAATGGCAGGACGAAAGTGAGTGCGGGAGCCAGGACCTCCGGTGCCCCCCCACCGGGGGAGGTGGCCGTGGTGGGGGAGGTGGGGCAGTGGAGCCGGCCTTTCCCTGGGCAGGGGCGTGCGTGCACGTGTGCGGTTGTTCGCGCGTGCGTGCGCGCACGTGCGTCTTGTGTGTGTTTGTGCGTGTGCGCCCACTGCAGCCCCGCGCAGGGGCGGCTGCAGCGTCGGTAGTGGGTGCGTGTTGTGGATCGTCAATGCTCGGGGATTGCTCACCGTGGTGTAAATGAATTGGTTTGTGTCTCCACCTTTCCAGAGCAGGAAAAAACCCAAGGCACCGTTGTCTGATGGCACGACTGTCTGAGTAGGTGAGGGAAGAGCAGTGGATGCCATCTGCCTTGGCTTCAGCAAGGCCTTTGACACTGTCTCCTATAACATCCTTATAGGAAAGCTCAATAAGCGTGAGTTGGGATGAGTGGACAGTGAGGTGGATGAAGAACTGGCTGAATGACAGAGCCCAGAGGGTGGTGTTCAGCGGCATAGAATTGAGTTGGAGGGTGGTGGCCAGTGGAGTTCCATAGGGGTGGTACTGGAGCCAGTCTTGTTCAGCCTTTCATCAACAACCCCATGCACTAGTACAGGCTGGAGGTCACCTGCTGGAGAGCAGCTTTGTGGAGAGACATC
This sequence comes from Colius striatus, assembly GCF_028858725.1. NCBI lineage: Eukaryota > Metazoa > Chordata > Aves > Coliiformes > Coliidae > Colius > Colius striatus. Next base: position 67,937,919 of record NC_084760.1, on the reverse strand, counting down.
GGAGAGTTCTAGTGGAGAGCAAACAGTATGCCCTCGTGGCCAAGAAGGCCAATGGCACGCTGGCATGCATCAAGAAGAGTGCAGCTGGCAAGTTATGGGAGGTTCTTCTCCCTCTCTGCTCTGCCCTGGTGAGGCCTCATCTGGAGTCCTGTGTCCAGTTGCAGGCTCCTCAGCTCAAGAGGGACAGGGAACTACTGGAGACAGTCTGTTGGAGGGCTTCCTAGATGATGAGGAGACTGGAGCATCTTATGAGGAAAGTCTGTGGGACCTGGGGCTTTTTAAACTGGAGATGAGAAGACCGAGGGGAGACCTTATTAACTCTAATAAATACTTAAAGGGTGGGTGTCAAGAGAATGAAGCCAGTCTTTTTTTCTGTAACGCCCAGTGATAGAACAAGGGGCGGTGGGCACAAGCTGGAAGACAGGAAGTTCCACTTGAATACAAGAAAGAAACTTCTTTCCTATGAGGGAGCACTGACATAGGCTGCCCAGAGAGATTGTGTTCTCCTTCTCTAGAGGTTATCCTGTGTGACCTGATGGAGGTAAACTTGCTTTAGCAGGGAAGTGGGACTAGATGATCTCTAGAGGTCTCATCCAACGGCTACCATTCTGTGATTTATATCCCTGCATTTTGTTAAAAGCTTGACCTGGAAGTTTACCCACTGGGCTTAGGATTTTGAAATGCTGGTTCTTGAGTGGGCTTCCTGACAAAACTGAAAGCGATATATTCACTGACTCCTGATAGCCTAGGCTTTGTCTGTGGGGTGTGCTCAGGAGGAGCAGCAGTCTGCACCTTCCTGCAGCTTGCTGAGTGATATGGAAAATCCTCTGTGTAATGTTTGCACACTGACATGAATGAGTTGAGATTTTTTTTAAGTGCAGCCTACTGAGGGCTGGACTTCAAAATGTTGATAGGAGACCTGCATCAGTGCATGGGTACCCTGCTGGCATATATAAACCAGGGAGTTAGGGTCTGACTTTCTGGCACTTAGTGCTGCAGTGGGAAGTGAAGTCACAGCAGTGAGCAGCAGGGTGGCTTTTGGGAGGGATTTAATTTTTTTACTATCATGAAGTCTCCTTTAAAAAAAAAAAAATCTTAATGCTTAGCTGTATTTTGAGACCAGTGAACTGGATCCAAATCTCCCATTCTATTATTGGAATTTGCAAATTCTCTTCCAGTCCTTTAAATAAAATTCATGCCCTTGGTAAAGGATTAATAATGAATATTCATCACTGTTTTTTTTTTTTTTAAAGAGGTTGGGGAATCCCCTTCACAATTTGCTACTTCTCTTAAAACATCAGGAAGTTACTGAATCGGTAGGAGCCATCCTGCCCTGATAGCCGAACTGTCACAGACAGACTGTTGTTGCTGCAGCTGCAGAACCTCAGCTGGTAGGAAGCTGCAAGAGGGAGGAGGGGAGAAACTGGAAGGCAAAAAACAGCCTTGGATTTGTTTGGGGAATGGGAAACTCTAGTGATAAAGGAAAGTGAGTGGGATTTTTTTATTTTAAATGCAGTCTTTGTGTACCATTAGTTGAACCAGTACTGCGCTAAAACTTCAGCATGGTCTAGATTCATCCTAGACCCCCGTTAGTTTGGGCTTTTCTAAGCCAACTTACCTTTTAGACAGTCGTAAGTCTCTTCAGAGCCCCAGTGCTTTAAACTTGCACTCTCCAAAGATCAGTAGCTTTGCTAGATTTCAATTTGATGCAGCAAAGTGCGTTTTCGTGTGCAGCTGTATTCTTCTGTAAATAATACATGCCAAGGCTTTAGAAAAGGACTTTTGGAATTGTTATCCTGAATCGTGTGTGATTCCTGGACTTTTATTTTTTTTTAAGTAGTAACCAATACTGTTGCTACTTGTGAAAGAAAAATCTCTTCATGCTGTGTACTTCTGTGGAGCAACAGCAAAGCAATGACATTGTTTAGACTCACTTGGATTTTCAGTCACTGCTGAAATTCCTCTGTATGCGGGGGATCAAACATGTGCCAGGATCATATCAGTAAAGATGCAATGCTTTACTCGTTGTTGGTACAGAAATGCATTCCTTTCTGCCTTCTCTCCTTCCCTTATTTATTTCCCCACTGAATTCAGTGCTTGTAGTGGTCCAGGAAAGCTTGGTTACTTAAAGTTTCAGTGAGAGCAGAATGAAAACTGTCGGTCACAGTCACAGATTCCCCCTTGAGCTGATTGAACAACAGCAGTTAGTGAGAAGAGATGGACAAGTCAGTGGAAGAGTATAATCTGCTGAAATGTGGGGTTTGTCAGTGTTTAGGAATGCCTGTAAAGTCAGCAGGGGTGGTAGTCATGTGACTTTCACCTGCTCTCTTTTTTGTGTTAATGAAGAACTGTGTCTTTCCTCTGCCCTTAATGCTACAGTAAGTTAAGGAGGGCTGTGGCAAGGGAAGCAGTCTTGCAGTGGAAGCTTCTGTACATCCATCCCTTCAAGGCTCCTGCCTGCTTAGAGAGGAAAAGGGAAGATGTAAAATAAACACAGACACCTCTTTGTTATCTGAAGTGTTTTTTTCTTCACTTTTTGCCCCTGCTTCTTTTGAATTGAGGTTTGATTGCATTGCTACTGGAGTCCCAGTACACTTTTCATTCTTGGCAGTATAGATGGATGTGCAGTGGAGATACTGTAATAACTGCAACAGGTTGCTCTGGACCTGTTCTGTTAGTGGACTTTGTGTGGTGACAGCTGCTTAGTTAATTTACTCAAATGCAGTCTGCTTTAAGGTTTTAGTGGGTATGTTTGGTTTGCATTCATAGCAAAGTCTTTCTAGAAGGAAAGATCGATGTGTAATATTTATTCTTACTGGTTTAATTTCAAGTAACAGGACCTAAATGGAAGGAAATGTAGCACATGTTGATGGACTGAGCCCTTAACAGAATAATTTTGCTACTCCTATGTGCATGTGTTGCAATACTAGGGTTTGTGTAGTTGGTGTTTGTACTTCATATAGAGAATTTAGTGTACCATTTTACTGAAAGTGCTAAATAAATACATTTGCAGTCTCAGAGGTGAGATTTGCAATTCCCCAGCATGTGAACCAGTGAAAGAATTGCAGCTCTTGCGGGTCCCCCTACCCTCTTTAAAACGCTACCAGTACGTTAGAGCTAGTTGCACAAAGTGATGGATGGGTCATCACTGTATGAAATAATTGCAGTGTGGTATGACACATCACACCACAAGGGACTGACTAGAACTGGGCCGTGCTCACAAATGTCAGAGTTGTAGCTGTGCTGAGACTGGGGGTGGTGAGGTCCAGAAGTTTGTGTTTCCTCAGAAAGTAATTTACTGAGAAATTGACTGTGCAATATTGTAGCTTTGAGGAGAAAGTGACTTTTTACTAACAGTTCTAAAGGTGTGTTGCTTCTTAAGCCTAACTTTAATATTTTTTTAATTAACCTTTACATGAAAAACGAACAAAAACCCCAAACCACTGTCAGCCATTTATTTAAAATATTGTTCTTGGGTTCACTGCAGTATCTTAGAAAACTGGCTTTGTTCCTGAATATTGTGCAAGGGTTGGCATTATGTCATAGGAGCTTTTACTGAATCTTTAACCTTTACCAGATCTAGTTCAAGCTCTGTAAACAAGCCTATCCTATTAGAGGGGAATGAATCATAGATAAATCTGCTCCTCAGCATGCTGAAATTCCTATCTAAATATGCCTATAAAAATCTTAAAGCACAGGTAATAAAACTCTTAACTAGCAGCTGTGTACTTTTCTAGAAAACAATGAATTATTGATCAAAAGTTTTAATGATGCTGTTGATCAAGGCTAATTGTTTTTTTATGTTGGGGAAAAATAGCTGTAGGTAACATGGGAGAGGTGGTACCTAGATTATCACTTCAAATATAGCTAAGGCTTAACTTGTATACTTACACCTGTTGGTGGTGTTGGTATTGAACTTGCCATCATTTGCCAAGAAAGTGTTTAGAAGGATGAAAAGGGGAAAAGAAATGGGTCTTGAGATGTATACACTGCATCTCTTGGCTTGTAAAACTATCAGGGAAAAAGCTACATTGTTTTAATGGTATTAACTGATACACGTTCACCAGGGCTGGTGTCTGACCATGAAATAAGGTAAAATGTTAAGTGTGAGAAACCTGCAATTTTACATTTTAAAGTCTCTGTTAGGGGTTTCCTCTGGACTAACCGGGCTACCTAGAACTGATCTAAATAAACAGATGTCGTTGAGATAGCTTTTGGACTGGAGAACAATCTATATAACAGTAGGTGTAAACTAGCCAACTACCTTTGAGGTGTGTGGTGGACGGTACAGTAGCAGGTATAAGAGAACAGCCAACTATTTACTCATCTCAGGAGTCCTGACTTAGGTATTCCTTGCTTTTGTTTTCTTAGTCCCTTTTTTCCCCGGACTATTGCTTTCTTCTTTAGCAGACAGTGGCATGTACTTGCATGCATGAGCTGTGGCATATTTCTCCTACTTGTTATTTTCTAGATTTTTTTCTTCTTTCATCTCTTTCCAAGTAGTAATTCCTTTTTTTTTCCTTTATCAGTTACTGCACATGTACACACACATATTTCTGTTTCTTGCCTGTCCTGTCTTAGGTAGCCAGTGATAGGTATAAACCTGCTTATCAAAGTGAGGAAATGAAATCTTCCCAAATCTTACCCAGATGAGAAGGCTTTTTCTCATTCCCCACCCAGAGGCTGAGAAGCAGTTAAGGGAGGGGACAACTATTCTTTTTTCTCTAGGATTCTCTTTTCCCTATTGTGGAGTCTGTTGATCATCTAAAACTTCATCTAACCCCCAAATTTGCAACTTTTACTGCTATTGCAATAATATCGGACATCCCAGTTGTGGACTGAATTCCAACTAGTCATTATGTAACTGGACATCTGACTTATCAGCTTACTTCTCACTTCTACTCCCATCACATCCAGCACAACCCATTTCCAAACTCTACCTTATGCCTTTTATTGGTAGGAGATCAAATAGATGGTTTGACAGTCTCTGTTACATCCCTTTAGTTTTTTATTCATTCCTTCTCCTTGTAACCCATCAGAAGACCTACAATTCAATTTGATGCATCTTCGTGCTCTCTTGTCTCTGCCAGTAGGCCAGTGGCACCCACTGCTCCTCAGCCACCAGTGGCTTAAAGATTTAATAGCTACACGTTGTGCAAGGCTGCTTTTTCTTGAAACTGTCAAATTACAGATTTGCTCATCCCTTGCTCTCTCCCCACCTCCAATCTCAAAAATAAACTGACCTGACTAAGTACTTTAACTGGTGCTTATAATTCCCTGGATGCACATCAGTTTTCAATATGATGCTGCATGCTAGAGCATCCTGGAGTTTTCTGAAGACCTAAAGGGCTCTGGATGTAGATGAATCTGACTATGGCCTATTAAATTAGCTTATTTCAAAGTTAGTAATGCTCCTTTAGAAAGTAATCCTCTAAGAGTGAGTGAATTTGTCATACCCTGTTGTTAGCTTTTCTGTAAACTGGAAAGAAGCTCTCTGCTCTGACCATTTTTTCTGTTGTTTCCTACAAAGGTTTTGGATTAAATGTTACCAAGGGAAGAGAAATGTAACTAATGAGCAGCAATCAATTGATAGAGCTGAAGCTGTGAGCGGCCTGTAGCATGGAGAGGGGGCAGAAGGAACATGGAGGAGGACAGGTTAAGTGTGAGTTTTGCAGATGCTGTTTAAAACAGCATACAGGAGAGCCAGGCAAAATTTCTGGATATTCGTTCCTCTGTATCTTATTCTGCAAAATGTAACTGTGAATCTATGTGGCAGTAGAAGGACAGATGAAAATAAGAGAGAATAAGGACTCAGCAGCCAGGCAGGTACTGGAAAGTTATAACGGTGGCAAAACACTAGTAGGAGGAAAGTGAATCCAGAGACAGGTGTGGGACTGTGCTGCAGCTCTGGTGAGTCCCCCTCTTATCAGAGGACCCAAAAGCTGCAGCTAAGGATCCAGGCAGAGGAATATTTTTAGGTAGAGGGCTTCCCCACAATTTGCATGTAGTGCGCCTGGTTACACAAATCATTCTGTTTTGTTCTTGGGATTTATCTCACTCTCATGCCTTGCATTTATTTCTAGGTAGAAAACTTAGTAATCTGATTGATACCTAATGGAGGACTGTATGGATTTGAAATTGCCACTGAGTTGTGGAAGTATGTGGCTAGGTCTCTCTATCTCCTCATACTCAAGAGTTGCTTGACCTTGAAATATAATGTGACCAATGTTTCATTGTCATTTCTTTTCCTGACAGCAATGTCTGTTGACAATGATGTTTTCTCCTAGATGAGTGTGCTGGCTAGTGAAGGATGATGTGCCTGGACCTATGCAACCTGATCTAGGTGAACTTGCTTCTGCAGGGGGTTGGACTAGATGTTCTCTAAAGGTCCCTTCCAACCCCTACCATTCTATGATTCGTAGATACTCAGCAGCCCACAGTTCTTATATCCCTGTTGGGTTAGAGCCCTGACATTCAATGAGTAAAGTTTCATGTACAAGCATTTTGGATTTCAAACAGAACAGATGATCAAAAGACTGTCTATTGTCTCAAATGCTTTTAATTAAGAAGCACAGTATCCAGAAAAGACGCTTGTTTAGGTTCAGTAAAAATTAAGACATGAATATTGCTGAGATTCTGGCAGATTCTCCTACTAGAGAAAATTGCAAAGATATAGTAAGTTTCTGAGGGGCAGCTGTGTGTTGGTTGTAACTTTGAAGTGTGGTATGAATATAGCATGTCTGAGAGAGTAGGGAGCACTGCCTGTGACTCCTAGGAACTTTTCCATACCCCCGTGTCTTGGACTGAAGTTCAACAAACACTTTTGACTGGTGCTGCTGGAGAAGTAGTCAATCTTCTTTGCCAACACAAGTATTTACATGGCCATCCTGTGAACTGGTTTGGGGAACTGATCCATCTGAAAAATAAACTGGCAGAAGAAGTGCTCCTGGTTCAGTGTTTGGATGTTTATGCTGGCACAGGGGCCTGGCAGATGGTGAGATTTTCTTTCAGCAGCAATGCAAATTTATGCCAGCTTAAAGTGTTTGCCAAACTACAGCCTTAGTACTTACTTAGTACAAACTACACTTAGGGACTGATTAGCCCAAAATTTGTCCGTGAAAATTCAAAGTTTAAGAAGTCTTCACTAGAGATGTATTTTTTGTTTCTTTCACCTGCAGCTTTGTGTTTGTGCACATCAGTGATTTCAGTACACTGTGGGTAATTAATACTGTTGCTGCTTTGATGTGCAATGCTGTGTCTCCTGCACAGAATGGGCTCAATTCAGTACTGCCCAAAGATCAGGCGGGATGCTTCTCATCATAGCTGTACAGCTCCAGAGGAAGAGCTGTCTTCCCTTGCCAGTGGCCTCTTGGACTGAAATTCCTTGGAAGTGATGTCCTGCCAAGTCATAGGACTGTCTGAACAGCAGTTCTCCTCAAATCTCTGGGTTATTTGTATCAGTAACCTTGACTTGGTGTTTGAGAGACGTTTTCCCTTTTTCTAGATGAGGCGTAATTTCTGAATTGCCAGCTGTTTCCTGCAAATAAATCAGCAGCATATTGTTCTCTTCCGTGATATTTACCAGCGTTCATGATGTTTGTAATTTAGTCCTGGTGTTTAGACCTTCCTGGTTAATATCTGACAACTTTTGTCTTGAACAGGCTAGATTGCTATTGGAGTTTTGCAAAATGATGTCTGTCAAGTTGCTGCCATGCTGTCCTGTGCTGAGTGATAGCCTGCCTGTAGGTACTTGTCAGCATGTACATAGTATACTTGTAACTAGTAAACTACATGTAACCTTGTAGCTTAAATTAAGACTTTCTGCTGCAGCAGAGAATAAGCTTGTTTTATAAAAGGGAAACAAACACTCTGTGTAGACCGAAAGTTTCTTCTTGCCTGTCTAGAAACAAAGTTGATTTTCTTTAAGCTCCTTGGAGAGCTCTTGAGGAAAAGGTGTCACTTTTTTTTCACTTCAAAAATCATTTTGAAACTGCTATTGAATGAGTTGGTTGATTAATTCTTCAGTGGGATGCTTGTGGGGCTCCTTGTCTCTTGTACTGTTGTATTTTTGTTATTTTACAGTAAAGGAGTGACACTGGACCATCCAAGGATTCTGCAGGTGTTGTTTGGAAATAAACTAACTCGGAATATATCAGTACAAGATCTTTAATTATTGGCATGTTGTTTTTACACTACACTAAGGAAGTAATAGTTTGAAAGCAGTATTTTCAGTGAACAGACAGTAAAGTTATTTGACTTTGCAGTGACTACTAAATGGAGTAGTTATTTATGATACCCTTTGTGACTTACTACTTATCTTCAAAAGGAGGACTAATGCTGGTCTTTGTGACCTTTTGAAAAAGTCATTTGATGCTCATGAAATCCTTGTAAACTTCCAGTTTCTGGAGGCTGTTGGTTAATGATAGCTGATCGAGCATATTTTCAATGCAGGTTTGTGCCAGAATTAGCTGGTAAGTGGCAGTCATAAGCTTCAGGTCAGAAAAGAATTCACTTGCTGTTACAAGGCAGTGTCTGTCAAAAATAGAGCAATGCTTTTATCCATGGAGCAGCTGCTTACACTTGAAGACTTTCTTATTCTTTGATAATTAACTTAAAACTACTTGAGAGTATTTCTGTTGGGATATGATATTATAAATTGGAGTCCTGTAGAAATGTGTGTGACTGCATGTCTGTATGGTCATGTGTGAAGGTAAGATAGTGATGTGTATGTTGTGTGCATAGTGCTCTATTTAAGAGATGAAGGCCATACCTGTAGGGTAATTAATGGGGCTTAATGAAAAATATTATACCCAAGGATTAATTTTACACATTAATTTAGGGTCAGACCAGCTCAGAGTACATAGTTGGACCATGGAGACTTTCTGGACTATACAAATGACATAGAACTTTGAGGAGATGCTGATGTGTGGTCCCACCATCCTGCTGTGAGAGCAGACCTGATACTGCTTAGTATTTTTTCAGCAATAACAAGCATTATGTTGAAAATGACACAAAAGTGAATGCAGTGAGGAAATTCAGGAAGCTGTTCTCCCTTTTGATCCTAACAAGAGGCAGGAATTGTTGCGTTGGTTGTCAGGTAACTATAATAAGTTTTAAAATGCAATAAACTGAAAACTTGGGGAGTTTACATGTGTTTACTTGGTTTGGATTTCGTTGTTTTTGATATAAAGATATTTTTAATTGTTTATAGGAGGAGCTTGTATTGTTGATTCACACCACTTTGTTCTGTTCATAGCTTTTAATTGTTGGTGAAGTGACAGAGTCTGTACATTTCTCTGCTGGACATTCTCTTGCTGTGACTTGCTGACCTTCTGATGTGCCAGAGTCTCATATCTCCCTGCTTGCATAGTTCATAATGCTACAGCTATGTCATTAGAACAATCCTGAAGTTACTAGTCAAATTAAACACAAAAATTACAATAATAGACTAACCTGACTGTTATGATATTGTGGAATTTAAGTTGCTAGGGATCAAAAACTTGGACTGTACTACTTTTGAGGTAGAAATTTATATATGTGTAAGTTCTCTGCATTGTGAAAAAGTCCAATGATGCAACATATGAAAGGTTTCCAAAGCAGTTTATAATTGGTTAATGGCACATCTTTCTTGCAGCTGTTCTCTGTCCTGTTCAAGCAGCTAACTGTTGGCTGTGGACACCAAGCTCTCTCAACAGCTTCTGCTGTATTCGAACAGTGTAGAGTTTGTGTTTGGCTGAAGGGATTGGGCCCTTCCAGTTCCAGTGGTGGCTTGCATTGTTGTTCAGGCAGCTGGCACACAGCCTTGCTGCTGTGAGAAAGGAAACTGTGGCCAGTTGATAAGGGCATCCTAAACTGACTCTGTTTGAGCTGGCATATTATATAATGCCCAGTGAAGTAGATGTTGGTTAATCCTACCTCTGTTTGGCTTAACTATATTGGTGATTCCTTTAGCCCCTATATGACAGAACATCAGCCAGTCAGCAGCACTCTTCATAATTGTGGATTTGCTTTTTCGGGTTGTATGGGGAGAGTCTGAGAGCAGGTGCTGTTTATGCTGGAGAGGAGAAGGTGCAGGGGGACCACACCAGTGTCTCCAGATACCTGGTGGGAGTGAAGAAGAGGGAGCTAGGCATTTGTCAGCAGTGCTCAGTGATGAGGCAGTGGGCACACTGAAATGCAACAAATTTAATTTAAAGAAAAGATTTTTTCACTGTGAGCGTGATCAGAGAAGCAGATTGCAGAGAGGTTGTGGGATCTCTCAATTCCTTGAAATATTTGAAACCTTATTGCTGATCACCTTCTGTGAGTGACCCAGCTCTGAGCAGGGACTGGACCAGGTAATCTCTAAAGGTGCCTGCCAATCTCCGTCCTTCTGTGGAAAAAAAATATTGTAGTTTGGAGTGGAGGAGATACAAAACAAACTATTTTTTGCAATCTGTTAAAATAAGGATTTTTTTTTTTTCCCCAACGTTGGCACAATCAGTGTAAAGACCTGTTTATTGAGTATCTGAGTGTAGTGACTAGAAGTTTGTCTTCCTACTAGTGGTCATTTGTTTCTTCAAGAATCATTGTGGTTGGATATGTAAGTAATGTAACGATTTGAAATGTTCCTGGCTTGAGTCCATTTGGGTCATCCAGGTGTTGCTTCTACTGCAATCTGTGCTGCTGCTTCCTCACCGTGTCCTCCCCTGTTGCCTGTTCCACAGTTCATATGTGTATATGCCCATTATGCAGTCCTGTCCTAGGATAGTTTACTGATTTAAAGTGTGTGTAAACTTTCCAAGGCTTCTCAAACTTTTGTTTAAATCAATTAAAAGGAATTACTTACAGAGGGGCTTATGCCTTAAGTAAAATAAAGTAAAATGCCAGCCACAACATTAAAAACAGTTTCGGAAAAGTGTAAGGAGGGAAGCTTCGAACAGGTAAGAGTCATATATTTTGTCAGGCTGTTGCATAAATTAAAGAAAGGCAGATCTCCAGTTACAATCCTCACCCGCTGTTTAACTTCTAGCCATTTTTCTTTCATCTGTATTCCTCACATAGACTTTGCTCCTGCCCAGTTTCCTACTGTCTGTGCTCCCCTGGAGACCTGCATCTGCAGTGGCAGGTTCCTTTTCTGCTGTGAGAGAAGAAGCAGGAGCCAAAAGAGGAGGGTTGCCCCTGGCAGGGGTGCAGAGGAATAGGCTTGCCTCAGTTGCTGCTCTCTGCCAGGTATTCAACAGTTGCAAGGACCCCGTGAATATGCTGTCCTCTCCAAGGAGTGCTTTTGAAAGATAAGAAACACATGCCTTTCAGGAGATGCCAGTTTGACCATCCATGCCCTGTATCTTGTCACAAATTGAAGCCAGATGGAGTAGTGCTCATCTGAAGTGACTTTCTCTATGAACTAGATGCTAGACCATCCCTGAATTGTCTTACTGTAAAAATGAAAAATAAAAACAAAATTAAAGTTGCAGTGTTAACAAAGTATAAACCAGTTGTTGTTACTGTTCAAATGTTGATCGCCCACCCTGCTCAAAACTTAGGTGGCTTTTGTATTCTTGCTAATTAGTTTCAGATTCTAGCAGACTACCTTCTCTTGTTTGCTAGATGGGATTCTTCCTTGTTGAATGTCTCCAATTCACACAAGTATTTGTCATCTGTGTTCATACCATTATGTATTTGTTGTAAACAATCAATAGTTGGTGTATATATGAAGCTTTGAAATATATATAAACTGATACTCTTATATATGGCCGACTTTCTGGCAATTCAGGAACTCTCTGAGCCAGAAACTGCATCTGCACCACAGCTTGTAATGGGCACAGATGGATGGACATATTTGCCATTAATTTATGTAATCTTGTTTTAAAAGCCATTTGTACTTTTGGCCTCTGCAACATCCTGTAACAATGAGTCCCACAGTTTGATTAGATGGAAAAGGAACTTCCTTTTGTTTAAAGCGTACTGCCTGGTGATTTCAGTGTCTCCTAGACTGTGTATTGTGAAAACTCACTTCCCAGTAGTTTTACTTTTTGTGTTTTTAAAAGTCTGGTGTTTACTTCCATACATTTTTGAGCTGACACATTTTCACTCTTGAACTGAAGAGTTGTAGTGGTAGTATTTCTTCAGATGGGTACTGTTGCATATTTGTGGTTATTCCTCTTGCCTTTCTAACTAGAGTTACAGTATTTAACATACAAGTGCATAATGAATTTGTATTCTCCCATAATTGATGTATTCTCTATTGCCTTTCCCTGTCTAGTAACTTAAGACTCTTTAATTGCCTCTCCTGCTTTGCAGAGATTATGTTCTTAGGAGAATGGCCTGTATTTACTACAGCTTTTTTCTGAAGTGATGCTATCCAGTTTAGAAGACATCACTGTGTATAAGGAGACTTTCCCTCCCATCCCTGAGAGTATTCCTTTGCACTTACTCTTCCTGAGTTTCACCTGCCTTTTTGTTGTCCAGACACTTGGTATCATTTTACCCTTCTGTGTATATTTTTCTGTAGTCAGGGCCAGGGTGGATTATGCAACATGGTTACAGGCAGTACCAAAAACACTGCCACTGCTGCTCACCATTTTGTCTGAGGTCACATATGAGAAGAGCACATTCTGTGGAGATCATGCTTGAAACTCCTCATTTTTCACTCCAAAGGGGTTAGTTTGCTGTGGTAAATTTCCTGTTGCAATTTGCTGTTTCGTTGTTCATTGCTTTGCCTGTTACAGTACTTTAGAATTCCTTGGAGGTAAGATGCTTAAAATGCTATCTACTTAGGTGTTTTTTGTTTTTTTTTTTTTACATTGAAGTCAATGCCTTGAGTAAATTTTTATCAAATCTCCATTATAAAGTTGGAAAAAAATGACATGCAGTATCTCCCCAAGGCCAACACCTGGCACAGACTCAAGAACAACACAGAAGTTCCTAGACCAAAGTCCTGACTTTGTCATTTTCCTTAGTGAAAACAGAAAATGGCAGTGGTCTCTCTCATGAGCCCAAGGTTATGCCAAAATTATATTGTAGGCTATGCAGGTTATAAGGTAAACATGTTAATTTTTTACCTATGTAGCCCTATAACTTTGTAAATATGGAAAATAACGTTCCACTGCAGGACAAGAAATGTACATGAAGATACTATCAACTAGCTTGATTTTCAGTTTAGTCTTCTCATACAGCAACATGAATGTTGCAGAGGTGATGTTTCTGACTTTTTTTAGTTTTTACCGTGCCTTTTACTCTTTCTACACCCACATCCTGCACACCCATCGAAAGCCAAGCTGGTAACAAATGATCCTTCCTCACCATTGAGGCTTCATCTTCAACTAGTAATAGCTCCACAGTTGAACCCCAGAGGAAAATTGCCTTTGAATGAGGTAAAATTTGAATTCTAAAACACAGGGTCGGTTTGGTTTTGGTGGGATTTTTTTCTTCCCTCCTTCTTTCTTCCCCCATCTCAGATTGGGTAGAGCTTTCTGGAGGGAGTGATGGAATTCTGGGGCTCAATGGAGAACAGAATTTGCTAGAACAGAAATTTTATTCTCTCTGAGATTTCTCCCTTTGAAAAATCTTTCATACTTTTTTTTCATCATCTGTCCTTCATTTACAAGGAAGGCTTAGCTTGGCTTGGGAACCTTTGATTTAAGGTTGCGCTTACAGGGGAAGTAAATTCTTGTTTTCTGGAGTACCTTGCAGTTGTCTTTCTGGTATAGCTGCATAGCATTGACTGCATTGATCCTGGTAAGAAAATATGTTACTGTTTTTATACTGGCACTTGAGGGTTAGTGTATGTGCCAAACTGAGCAACCAGTCGATACACGAGAGAAGAGCTGCCACTGAGAGTCAGAAAGACAGACTGAAGGTAGATAGATTTTGGAAGACCACTCTGTGAATGTTTCATCTAGGAGCTATATTATGTGAGCAGCCTTCGGCAGGCAATGGGTGGATGTGAGCATGACAGTTTTGCACTGTGCATGGAGCCGTGGCTTTTTTTCTTCTTTTCAGTTGCATTCTGTGTGCTGGGAGTAACCTCTGATGTCTGAGATATTTTGTAGTGTGGTTAATTAAGAGACAGGAGAACAAAGAAGAGCAATTACAGCAGAGGCCTGATGGGATATCTCTGTCTAGTGCTTGCAGCTTCATTTCATGGGGTTAGTAGCAGGGCAGTAGCAATTAAAACCCATGTTGTGGAACTTGCTCCCTTCCTTATTGCAGCGCATGGCTGGCAAGCACCTCAGCTGTCCATGGGTCTTTGCCTGCACCTCCTCTTCCTCTCCCTCCCTTTAACGTTTCTGTCGCTTGAGATTTTTTCCTCTTCTTTGGTTGCGCATCTCATCAGATGAAGACTTCAGATGCAAAGTGAGTTCTTAGATCTGCAGTATCTTTTAATGTAAAAATACAGGGCCACTTACTACCCACAATAGAAGTTAGTAAATCAGTTGGCTACTCACAGGTAATTTCCTGAAATGCTGTCTTCTATTCAGAAATTACTATCCGCTCTTAGTATACAATAATAGATACATGTTTTAGAAGATCTACTGTTTATTTTCAATAATGATGCAGAAATTCCATTTAAAAAATAGTCTATGGCTGAGAAATGTACTTCTGCCAACCCTGATATCTGAAGTGATTGCCAACTGACTTGAGGGGAAGTTGATTTCTTGTATAGAAATATGGAGTCTAGTATTTTGCAGAATTGATTGCCCTTGCAATTGTTCCTTAGTTCTTGTGGTACTCAGCATTATTTTCCACCTTGTGATAATGCAAACTTCTGTCAGTGCAATTCTTTCTTGTATCTACTTCCCTTTCTTCTTCTTCCTTTCATTGCACTGTACATCATCTGTCCATCAATAATTTACACTGCTATTGCTTAAGATAATGAGAAATTAATTTCCCTGAGTTGTTTCAGGATGTTTATGAATTGAGCCTAACACTTTTTCAGAAATTATGGGTTTTTTCTCTATATGGGTGTATATGCACACACACACAGATTTTTTTTTTTTTTTTTTGATCACAGCCTAAAGGTTCAAATAAGCTTCAAAAAATTAAGCTCTGCAGATCATGTGTGTAGGTTGCATAGATATGTCCTGTGGAATAGTCCTAATTGTCTGACATTATACCTTAGATCTAGGCTGCTATTGTTAATTCCTACAGCCTCTCCCCAGTGAGTACAGTAGACTGAAGCCCTAACCTTTAGTTTTAAGAAGATTTGAGTATGTAATTACAGGCTGCATGCTAACTCAACTGGTGCTTAGATTTCTAACTTTCTGTGTGAGCATTTGGGAAGAGAGGTCCTGGTTCTATGCTCTTGTGATTGCCTTAAAAGAGGCAAAAATATTTGTGACAAGTTGTTTCAGAGCAGCTTACTTCTTGTTCCTGCTGGATTTTGTACACTGTGGCTTTTCTGCTTGCATCATCACTTTGTATGGAGTTTGGGTTCTGCCACTTTCTCATTTTTTAGAGTAGTAAATTAAGAGTTTGAGGTTAGCATCCTGCTTCTAACCATGATATTTGTCGAGTTACAGAGAGTTGTAACAGTATTGATTGACAGGAGCCTTGACAGATAGCATTAACAGTTGATGATCTGTGGATAAGCTTACTTGCTTTTTAGCAAGAAATATTTTACAAATAAAATACTGTTTTTCTTATTGAAATAGTGGCAAGGTAACTTTTTGGCCTGGATTAATTGTTTTCATAGCACTTACCTAATGCCAATTATAAATGGATTTGGAGAAAACCAGAGGAGTTCATTTTAATCATTTCATAGTTGGTTATGCAGCATGTTTTATTTTTGCCAAGACATGATGTTGATGTGTTTTTCAATCACGCTGTTCTGGGAGAATGGGGGGTTGGAGCAGCACCAGGAGAGCTCTGCTTTCTACAAGAGGTCCTAACCTATAGATGATCTTGTTGCTGCCATCTGCATAAACTTGTAGAGTCAGATGAATTGGAAAAATCGGTGAGGCTTTTATATCAGCTAGGTGAGGATGTGCAGTTTCCTCAAGTGTTTCTGGCTGCCTTGAGTCGGTGTTGTGTACATTCAGATCTTTCTCGTGCTCACATGGCCATGTGCTTTAGAGCAAATACATCCCATACCTCTCCATTGTGCCAGAATGCCTCCTTAACCCGAAATAACTTGGCTTGTATATGGAAGAGGGATGGCTTTTGGAGTGGTTTTTCTGACATACATGCCAATGTCAGCAGTCCTGCTCCTGGTATTTACGGTCAGCCTTTAGCTCTGTGTGGCTACAGCTGCTGCTCAAAGCTTTCCTCAGGCACTGCTGGGAGCATGACACAGCTGGAACCCCAGTAGGTTTGTATAATGCCTGCCTGCGTTTGAACCGGATACGTTGGGTTATCTGGTTAAAACTAAAAAAAACCCCAAGTATTGTTTATACCAGCTGGGAGCGAGGCCCTATTATAGTGCAATGGTGGGATTGTAAAGAAGGACTTGGATGGAGACAATTTCTGTGTGAACGCCCATAAAAGGCAGTATGGGCAGAGTCAGCATTTCTTGGATTTAAATTGTAGGTGACTTGAAAGTGTATTACAGGCTGTTCATTGCTATTTGGCTTTAAACCTTAGTCAAACTTCTGTGCAGTGCTGCTATAAATTAAAGCAGCACTTGGTCTTTTAGCATTTGAGTGCATAGTTACTTTTAAAATTTATAAATGACTTCAAAGAGTTGTGTCTGGACTATAATATTAGGTGTGAATGCTATAGTGTATGGCATTTAGTTTGGAAATGTATATATGTCCCCTTGCAAATGTCAGTAAAAGCCGATTTCTTCAACATACTGTTGATGGCAGTGCATCATTTTGTGGTTAAAATCCAGAGGTTGTAGCTGATACCTTGGCTTGGATACTTCAGTAAATGTTTGTATAGATGCAGTAAGCTTAAGATACTTACTTGAAGATATTTCTGTACTGTATTTGGTTAACCATGGTACTAAACGTGCAATCACATTACTTTGCAGTTGCACAACATTCGCAGTTATATAAAGATGTCTTTCCTGCCAGCTAAATTTCAGTTACGTGCTTATTTTGCTCCTTAAAGCCCAAACAAAATTACAGTTTTAAGTCAGAAATTAAACAAGTAAAATCAGCCCTTATTTAGCGAAATTGTCATGTACAATTTTTTTTTATCTTCTATAGGAAAGAAGTTCCAGGCTTCTCTAGTAGTTTGGGGAGGAAAATGGTATTTATGATATTCTTTAAATGGCAAAGTTCTCAGCCATTCACTTTGACAGGTGTTAGAGTGAAGTTTTTGATTGAAAATAAAACCAGAAAAACAACCTCCCCTTGCCTACCTTTAGTCCTGAGGGTTTTGTCTTCCCCAGCCTGTCCTGGTATTAAGAAGTATTTGAAGTGCAGGCTGGTGTGCATGCTTTGTTTTTAAGGTAATACAAGTTCGTTTGTGCAGTAGATCTTGCGCAGCCAAGCAAATGCACTGATCATATGCAGTAATCTTAAAATAGGTCATCATGCTTTTTCATGTCATCCATCGGTGTGCCTGCTGACGTCATGTGGTTGGCTGTGGAGTGCACAAACTGCTGTCAGAATGTGTTTTAAACACATGTAGCTGAATGAGACTGAACTTGTTACTATTTCAGTGCACAGTTGTGCTTTTGTGTTATTTTTAGTTTTTCAAGTTTTTGCTTCTTTGCACTCTTTCTGAATGGTTAGTGACAAAACTAGTAAGTTGACTAGTCTCATGCAAGAGTGGAATGTTCTGCCCCATCTTCAGGGGGAAAAAGTTTCAAAGCACTTACATTCTAAATGGTATTACTAATTTCAGAGCATTTATGATGTTAAATTAAAAACAGACTCTTAAAATTTCTGTTGACTCACTTCTCTGTCAAATTTTTGTCCAGTGCCAAAACACTTGAGACATCGGTCTGCTTCTTTTGGAGGGAATGGTGAGCTATCCATGGAGGCCAGCCATTTCTAGAAACACGTTTACCTTATTCAACAGTTGTTTGCATATGAAATGTATTGATCAACTTACTTAATAATAATTTAGACAGATTTACACAAATCAACCTTTCTCCAGAACCAAGTGTTGTGTTTGTTCCTAGGTTTTTAAGACAGAACTTTCTGCCCTTGGTGACTGTGCTTTTCATCAGCCTTCTTTAGGAAACCTTGATTAAGTGTGTCTGAGGGATTTTTTTTGTTTGTTCTAGATTACTGACTTTTTAAAAAACTTTGTAGTAGACTGTGATATCAAAACTATCAGAATGTGTCAAATTGAACCTTTGAAGCACTGATATAACTTGGATGTGCTCATATTAAGTATTTTTTAAATTTTATTTTTATTTTTAAAGGATAGTGCAGATGGTTTAGGCTTGAAGACATTGTTTATACTCAGAAATGCACTAGATAAACTTTACTCTGTTTTTAAAATCTTGTTTAAGCAAGTGCACAACTCTGTGTTCAAATCTCAAAAAGTATACAGTTTTATTTTCCTGATTTGTTTTCCTAATAAGCGGTTAGATTAAGTTAATGGAAGCTAGACCTTCATAAGGTGGAAGGACTGCAAGAGTATTTGCACTGATTTCACTGATTCAGTTTTAAACCAGCACTTTTTTGTTAAATTGGCAAAATTTTGAGAAGAGGCATGTCCTACCTAACTTAGCTAACAGCCTGGGAAATGCCAGCTTGTTAACTATTAAGGAAGATACAATCTTTGGGTTTTTCCCCTGAAGCTTGTAAGTTGACTCAGCAGTCTCTTTGCCTTTGGAGATCTGAGACTTGCAACTTTACAAGCTCAGGTATAGGAGAGCAGAGAGAACCTCGTTAATGTTTCAATCCTGATTTCTCAGTTTAGTAGTGGTGGAGGCTGCAGGACTTCACCTGGGATTTAGGAAGAATATTTGTTATGGCTGTCTATAACACTACTTTCAATTGCTCATCGGTTCACCTTTTAAGATTCTTGTTTCTCTGGTTGCCCTACTTTGATCAGAGCTCAGTCAAAGCCTTAGTGTGGGAATGACCCTTCCATCCCCGAGGCAAAAATCTCCAACATCTCCCCCAGGAGTCTATGTAGATTTTTTTTATTTAATGAATGTATTTCTCAAAGTGTAAGCACATTCACAGTAATTTCTTGAGTATCAGACTTAAGCAGCTGCAGTTCTGACGGTTCTTACTATGGCATTTGGAAGAAGCGATGAATTAACCGAACTTGTATGCATATTTCTTCAGTGGTTCAAGAGCTCATGAACATTTCTCAGAGCCTATGCACGTGCATGAAAGAAAGGAATGATATTTGGACATCAGCTTCTTGTGATCTTGCTGTTGAGTGCAATTAGAATTGAACAGTAAAAGGAGAGTACCAAACTTTATATAGCTAGAGCCAAAAAATACCTGGGCTTGTGTGCTGAATGGCACCCTGGTTACATTCAAGGTGTTAGGATGCAAACTTGATGTGGATCTTCTGTTCCTAGAGTGCTGGGCTGACATAGTTACTGAACCAGTGTGAAAGCCTCTTGTCTTCTGATTTGTGTCAGTTTATTAAGATGTGTGAAGTGAATGTTGTAAGCAGGTAAATATCACATAAAGCTGAAGATAAGTGACTTAATTGGAGAGAATTTGAAGAGCCTGCCACTGAACTGCTACCTTGGCAAAGCTTTCTCTGAACTTCAGTTTGAGAAATCATCATCTGATTGGCAAGTTTGAAGTAAGCAATAGAGTAAAAGTATCCATCTGTTGTGCCAAGCTTTTGATGGTGTGTTATGTTGCGTGATTTTGCGCGCTTATGAAATGCAGTTCTATCAAAGCAAGTAGATATCTTATATTGGCCAGTGCATTAAAAGGCTGATGAAGGAGTGAGGCAGATCAGGTGGCCATTAGCTTCTGAACTCCCTAAAAGCTCATGGAAGGTATAATCCATTTACATAGTCGTGTGCTGATTCTATTTATAGTGTAAGCAGCTATGTCAACTCTCAGTTTTTCCCCTCTCTCTAACTATCTGAGTTCATTTTTCATCTCTGTTCTCAGTTCAGTTTGTCTTCCTTTTGCCAACTCAAGAGCTTAGTATTAGGAGAGAGAGCTTAAAGAGATATGATTTGAAGCTCTGCAATGTTGGAGCCTCTTTCTTTATGCGAGATTCTAACTCAGATTACTGATTCCCCCTTTCTCTTGGGGATATATCAACTACTGTGTTGTGTAGTTTTTAAGGCCATAAGTAGTAGTTTGCTTTTCTCGTGCAGGTTCTCCAGTTGACAGTTATTGAAAGGCATAGATTTTTAATGAGGAAATCTTTTAATTAGCAAGTCTATTTCTCTCCATCTTTTCTAATTTCACAGTGTGGACTTGTTTTTCACTTGTGTGAAGATGTGGTTCCCTAGTCTTACTTAGCAGATAATGGAAGATATCAGCATAAAGATTTATTCAGATGAAAGCTAGCGTAGAAATACCTGGATTAGCTGTGTCCCAAAGAGTTTATTTTACCCCTTGCAAGCTTCTTCTATTTTGGCTAATAGGCTGACAGGAGTTTCTCCCTGATATTTTCTTTCTGTTGCAAATTTCTGTTTCTGTGAAGAAATTCAGAAGAATTAATGAATCCAAGCCAAGATGTACCACATTTGCATGTTTAAGTCAGTAATCTTGATGCTGCTTGCACAAGATAGTACCTGTACAGTCTGTTTTTCCTTCAATTTGATTGTTATTTTGTACACCTTGTGAAAAATCTTAGATTGACATGTGCTTAAACCAAAAAGCGTTTCCTCAGGCCCCGTTGTTTGTCAGGGATGAACAAATTCCTGAACTAGAAATATGTTACAGATGGACCAAACAGGGACAGGTCAGATTTTTTTTTCCCTCCTCTTACTTGGTTCTTTATTCCAGTGGTATGTGGCTTTTTTTTCTTTCTTTGAATAATCGGTCAGATGACCCATGCCAAGGATTTCCAGTGAAGGCTTTGTGAAAGCATCTGATACATTTTGGTAGGAAGTCATCAGTCTTGCATTTAGACATCTTGTTTTGCTCGCTGAGATTTGCAGTTCCTTCAGCAAACAGTAAAAGTGACATCTCCTTGACTGATGCAACTTTCTTTAATCTTAGCTAGACAATAAAGTTACTTTAAATCAATAAATTACTATGACAGAATACATGTCATCTCTCCATTGTATGTTTGTGGTTTGGGTTTATCCCCCTCCCCCGGGAGTTTTGTGTCATTATGTAACTGGTATTTTCCATTCTGAAGAGTTTGCTAGTATTGCTTCCTTTTTTTAAGGAATGCTACCTTAATTCGCAGGTATTGAGCTGTGAGAGGAATGGAGAGATGAGAGGAAAATATTTGTTTACCTGCAGGGCTTCCTTCTTTATAAGTGAATGAGGCTGTCATGCTTCTCTGTGAAAGGTATTTGAGGCTCTTCCCAAATGAAATCACTTTTTCAGCTGCACTGACATGCTCTGCCTCCCAGGGTTGAGTGTCTTAGCTCAGTCAAAACTGTATGAGCTTATGTGGATTTAATTGTTAATTAGAGTAATGGCTGACAGCACTAAGATTGCAAGTGCTCAATTAGTTCTTCTTTTAACAACTTAATGTTGCTCATGTAGGCTGATGGCCTAAAGTTAGTTTTTCCAAAGCTGAGCAAGTAGAACATTTGTATGCCAACAAGCTAGTTGCAGCTTCTAAGTGTGTGAGTGCTTTGGTTTGATAGACATAAGTTGTGTGGATAGCAGACCAGTGAGGGTGCTTTCATGCTTTCTCTGTTACTCATGAATTCCAGAAGGTATCTTAGGACAGTGCTGACGTGCTGGGCATGAGTACTCAGACTAAAAAAGAATGCTGTTGAGTTAAAGAAGGTTAATATTAAAGAGTTTACGAAGGAATCCAGTGGGTGAACAAATCCAGTGTGTGGCTTCTCTTAATTTCTGCAAAGAAGATATTTTACTGAATGCTTAAAAACAGTTATGTCCAAGAAGCATAGAACAAGAGACCTCCTTGTCTATTGAGAACGTGCAAGTAATGCCTGGAGCTGAATTCACAGATGATTTTTCATGGGAGAGCTGATGAGGCAGGTAGCTCTTTTTTCTGGAGAGCTATCAACTTTATTGTTCGTAGCCTAAAGTCTTAAGGAATCTTGGACGTTCTGGTCTCAAGCGCCTGTCTCTCTTGACTGACCTTAACAGTGTTTTGTTGTTTATTTGTCTGTTTGTTTCTAAAAAACCCAAATGAACAGCAAAATTTTCTCCCTGTCTGGCATAAATTTACTTGCTTATTTATACTATAAAACATTGAAACAACAAAAAAAAAGTATGTGACTCTGTTATTTACCTGGGTCAGTTTTTTGACCTTTCCATGTGGATAGTTTTGCAGTACATGACAGCTTGTCACGAACTCGCTTCATGTCATTTCACAGAGCAATATATTTCCTATGTCCTATAAATTGTTAAGTTTTGTGACCTTCCTTATCAGAGTTCAACTGGGGAGAGAGAATTGTCACGCTGGCCAATTTGATGTATATTGTGCAACACTGGCCGATTTCTGAATTTGTTTGCTTTCCAGTTTGCTGCTAAAGTCTGAGTCATTCTTACTGTTATAACAAATATGTATTAGATAAGCTATCGGAGCAAAACTGTTCCTCATTTCTTGCAGTCAATGATAGCAGAAGTTTCAGACTCTGAAGTAAAAAACAAGGGCTTTTTTAAAACATTGACAGTATTTTAGACTCACACAACTGTATGAAACACTTGTGACACTAAATATGGCTGCGGTTTTTTTGTGAAATCGATGACAACTGGCTTTTCCCCAGACCTGCTGAAGAGTACTGCTGGCTCTCTCTTCAGCAACACTGATGTTAAAGATTCCTTTCCTGATTTCCCTTCAGCAAAGAGAACAAATGCCCATTTCAGTGCCTTATAAAGGAAACTATATCAATAGCATGCAAATTTAGGCTTCTGGAACTGCAAAGTTTTATTTTGAGGAAGAGGCAGCAGCCCTTGGAAAAAATCCTGTATTGGCCAGAGAGACTTGGGAACTGTTCTAAACTTTTAACACCAGTTTATTTAGTTCAGAGACAGGTATTTAGGTCATGTATATGCCTGAAGACCTTTTCATATCTGAGTCTAACTCTTTGTGATTTTGGTGAGAACTGACATTCATTCTGAATGAGCTTTAATAGCCATTTCATGCAGCTGTTGAGCAACAATTAATGGCGGAGTTTAATTTACATGATACTTCTCAGCAAAACTGCTTCAATTAAAACTTTCCTGTTATTAGGAATGCTGTTACAGGATTGGATACAGATCTGCTTTCATTGCTGTTATGAGAGTGTGATAGGGTTTGCTTTGTATGTGGAACTTTTTTCAAGAGGTTTGACTTTCAGTGGAAACCAAATATCTTCCTCCTCCAGCCCAGCTTCGCTTTTGTTTTGTTCCTTTTTTTCTCTGTAAGAAAGGAAATTACAGAACCCTTATTACATTACGCGGTATCTTTAACTCACTGTTTTGATTTTTGTGGGTTTATCTTCCTGCCCCAAAACTGATAAGTAATGACTTTGGCAAACATTAGGTCATATTACTTGATACGTGTAACATGTTTATGTAACATCAGACCTGTAGCAACCACACTATGATTGCCATAAGGGGGCTGAGAGGCTGAAGTGTCTAATCTCAAAATTACTAGTCTGTTTGAATTCTGTAGTTTTGAGTACTTTTCCATGCAGTGCAGTAGTCATTTCCACCTCATGTGAATGACATTTGGTTCAGTATTTCAGGGTGGGGGTTTTTTTTATAACCATGATGCTACTATTTGGCAAATACTATGTCCTGCCTAGAAGGAGTTAGCAAAAAGTTGCTTCTTTAGTAGAGTACATATGGAAACAAAGATTTTGGTTAAAATATTTGCTGCTGTAGCAAGCCCATTCTGCTTACCTGTGGTATACAAAAATTTGACTTATTGAACTGCAAGTGCTTTATTTCTCAGCCTGCTCAAAGCACAGATTCTTGCAAGTATTGTAAACTGTGCAAAGCTTTATTTGTTGACCTTTTAAAAAGGACAGGGAGAAGTTAAGAATACTAATATAAAGCAAAAAATGCACTGAAACACTTGATTTTAAATACTTTAAATCTGAATGGGTTACATTTTCACAGTTAACACTTTATTGGGAAAACCATTATTGGTCTGTGAGAGGTGAAAGAGTTTGCAATCCAGAGGTCTCAAATTCTCATTTAACCAGGCTACATCTGGGCAAGAATTGTTATATTTAAAAGAGTGGGGTTTTTTGTTTAAACAGCAGACATTCGTTGAGGCTAGTGGTGTAGTGCATTGTTGGCAGAAACTCCCTTTTTAAATATTCACGTGATGACTTTTTGTAGATAGGATGTTGTCACTGCAGAAATCTGAATATTCTGGTAGGCAGTGGACAACTTGGCCTGGAAAACTTTGTTCTGATGTCTTTCAAAAACCTGAAATGATTCCTGTTCCAACAAATGGACAAAGACACAGGGGTGTACCGTGCAATAAACCAGCCATGTGAACTGATAGCTAATTAAACTAATTAGGCCACCTGTTAGCAAGATGGTCAATTTGTTTCACACACACATCCGCCTGTCTGAAGACTCAGAAACCAAACCACCTCCTAGAGGTCTTTCAAGTCAGCTGAGCTAAGAGTGCGGCATGGGAAGTTAAATACACTACTGTACTGGGAAACGTTTCATGTCAGAAGGCTGTTGCAAATTACTGTTCGGTGTCTGTTTTCAGTTTCTCACTTCTTGACTAAAAAGGATGTTTTTGTTGAATGTGTAGGCTTGTTTCAACAAAAGTTCAAAGACCACTCATGTACAGGACAAAACACAAGCCCAAGAATGCACTTGGAGTGATTGAGTAAGATGAGGTAGTGGTCTTGTCTAAAAAGTCTCCAAAAAAAAGAGTTTGGTGCTACTTTTTTTAGGAGGAATTCTTTGCATTGGAAATAAAAGAAGAAAAAACACAAAAATATAGCTGTGTGTGAGCTCGAGTATTTTTATCACAAGGAAAAGCACGTGCTAAATAATTATGCAAAAGCCATTTTTCGTATCCTGTATTTCATTCAAGGTAGGGAAGTCAGAAGGATTAATCACAATATGGGAGCAGCCTCATCTTCCATACCTTAATTAACAATATTCCTTTCAATGTGTTCCATGCCTTTGTTGCAGATATCTGTTAAAAAACAGCTTTTAACTAGAAAGAAAACACAGCCAAAAGGGTTTTTCCCCTCATTATTTCTAACTCAGTTTTTCTATTGTTTATGTACAAATTACTACAGATAAAATTCATATACTATCCCCACACACAGATAAAATTAATTATCATGTTTAATTCTTTGACTCTAGGCTATGGTGGCTTGTTATCCAGGCAATGGAACGGGATATGTGCGCCATGTTGATAACCCAAATAGAGATGGAAGATGTGTCACGTGTATATATTATCTTAATAAAGACTGGGATGCCAAGGTATGCAGTAACTTCTTTCTATAACTTTTTTTTACATATACTTGCTAATGCAACATTGTTACAGGTCTTTATTCATGTCCTATTACTGTGCAAATTGTGCATCTTACACACATGCACATACACAAGGAGTAAATAAAGAATGTTTTAAGGATAATTGCTTTTACTATATTCCTCGTGTTGAATCATGAATTTACTATTGGAGCAACTAGATTACTTGATTGAGTATGTATATTGAAAGAAAGATGCTGTATTAGCCAAGTGTTTTGGTTATTGCTACATCCATATAGTTCATAGAATCATTATGGTTGGAAAAAACCTTTAAGACCATCAAGTACAGTCACTAACCTCATCCTGCCAGGCCTATCGCTAAACTAAACCCCTAAACTGAACTCAGTACGTCATCTATGCATCTTTTAAGTATCTCCAGGGATGATGACTCCATCACTTCCCTGGGCAGCCCATTCCAATGCTTAATAACCCTCTTGATGAAAAAGTTCTTCCTAATGTGCAATCTAGATTTCCCCTGGTGCAACTTGAGGCCATTTCCTTGTGTCATTCATTACTGGAGAGAAGAGATCAACCCCCATCTCACTGCAGCTCCCTTTCAGGTGGTTGTAGAGAGTGATCATAGCATGTCTTTTCTGACAGTTCAAGTGGTATAAGAATTTACTACCAGTGTCTCAAAACTCTCCATATAGCTAGTGACTATGATAAAGTAACTTTTTAAATAAGGATTTTCATAGCAACGCAGTGGGACTAGGTTGAGTTGACAAACGGACGTAGCTAACTATATTGAAAAGCTGACTATATTGAAAGCATGAAAAAGTAACATAAATATAGTTTTGTTTATTGCTTGATAACTCTGCAGTTGGGTATGGAGAAGTTTATTCTTATTGTGTATGGAAAAAAAAAAATATAATCCTACTGATATTTCCATCATGCTTAAGAAGCAGCACGTGGAAGAGCAAGTAAGCAGTCAGTTTCTGTGAATTAGATGTACCAGATATGGATAACACAGGTTGCAGCTGCCTTTTTTCTTTTTTTCTTTTTTTTTTTCCTTGAATGCCATCTATTTCTTACAAGAGCTGAATGAGACAAGGAGGCTGATAACATACTCATATAAAACTGGTAGATCAGAAAGCAGAGTCAGAAATGGATGCACTTGAAGCTTTCTGTTTCTGACTTGTTAAAATGTCAGATTTGATCCCTCAATTAGAAAACAAATTACTATCTTTTTTTTTGCTGTGATAACATCTTCTCATATAAGTGCACTGGTTGGACTGAACACCTTAAAATGGAGCTTTAGGGCATTTTTAGTTGATTTACAGTTTCTTTCCTGGAAAAAAGTGCATACGTTCTGGAGTGTAGAAGTCAAGCCAACTGCATTTTTACAGTAACTGAAACATTTACTAGCTGGATATTTAATTTATGAACAAAGGTATTTTTATTTCCTGCAAAATCTATTTTCAATTACAAATTAATCTATTACAAGGTATATTAGCTAGTGAAGAAAGAAGATCAGACTTTCTTTAGGAAAACAAATTGATCTAAATTGTTACTTCCTGTTCACTGATTTAGATTGCAATTTTTTAAAAGCTATATCCATTTACCTTGTTTATTACTTGGACTGTCACGACTTTCCCTTGGAGGCTTAAGGTGTCTATTTATAGCTAGATTTATCAACATCAGTAGGAAGAAGTTAACGTAACTTAAAAATAATTAACCCTGCCCGCTTTTGCTCTTTTCTAGGCAAGTAGGTTCAACTGTCTTTAAAAGCCTGCAAGAGAGTTATATTGACCAGAAGTAACATAAATTCAGGCTTTAGTTTGAAGTTTCTTCATTTTTCCTTATCTTAATTAGAGAAGCATGACATAAACTTGTGATGAAATAGTCTCTTTAATGGAAAAGGGTGAAACTCAGATGTGAAACAACATTTCTTTCATCTGTTTTACCATATTTTTAGCCACTTGTGTAATTCTAGTCAGTCTCGTCCATTTTTTGTGAGTAGGTAATGCAGCTAAAAACCAGCCAGTCCCACAGCCTTTTACTAAATGTGAATGGATGTTTAATGTTTACAAGTGTTCTGGCATTACTCAGT
Organism: Colius striatus; assembly: GCF_028858725.1. NCBI lineage: Eukaryota > Metazoa > Chordata > Aves > Coliiformes > Coliidae > Colius > Colius striatus. The sequence continues at coordinate 67,910,406 of NC_084760.1, read as the reverse complement.
GAAAAAATGTGAAGAACATTTTGTTAAATGTTGTCAACACAAAAGCTGTAGATTGATAATTTTTGTAGCATCTGATAAAGCCTTTTATTTCAGTTCCAAGTGGCTGAAGTATTTTCAAATGTGATATGCAGTGCTTTTAAATACAGTGAGACATTTTAAATATTTCATCTGTAGGTGAGTGGAGGCATCCTCCGGATATTTCCAGAAGGTAAAGCCCAATTTGCGGATATTGAACCCAAATTTGATAGACTGCTATTCTTCTGGTCTGATCGCCGCAACCCTCATGAAGTACAGCCAGCATTTGCTACAAGGTAGGACTAAGGGATTCTCTAGGTACTGCATGATGCCTCTTCCATACAGAAATGAGCGAATCCTGATGATAAATGAGTCGACACCATGAATTATGACCAGATCCCAAGTCTTCCCATGTACAGTTCCACTTGCACTATGATGAGATGGGCATATTTTTCTTCTACCTGATTAGACTTCTGCTGTGCTGCTGAGTTTGTATGGATGTCTGATCTCATATTTTGGAGAAAACATCCTCTTTGGCTGGATAGGAGGGAGGACTGCAAACACTAGACATTTCTGAGCATATACTTGTCAGGAGTACTGGGTAGGAGCACACAGAGCCATAAGCAGACTTCACCTTAGCCAAGGTGTCTTGTCTTCATTTTTTCCTTGTAATGACTTTACACTCTCCTCCCTGCCCTTTGTCCTTATCACCTTCCTGTGTTACTGGAAGACTGACTGGGCGCTTCAGTTGTATCTCCCCTCTTTTGGAGAGGGAGCTTTTAGAAAATAGAAACTAAGACATCACCTTTGGTTTGGGTATTGAGGGGACTGTGAGGCAGAAACAACCATTGATACACAAATCTTTTCTTCCATGGAATATTAAAGGAGTTGCTCTCAGTCTGAATCATAGGGGGAACTTGCTCTCTCTTTTGTCCTGCAGCGCAGGGCAGAGGATGATGCTAAAGGTACCTACACTTGCTGCCCCTATATCCTAAGTAGCGTTTCCAGATAGCATCAATAGGTACATCATTGGAGCCCTTAATCCAGACTTCTGTTGCTCTTGCTGCAAAACATTGGGGTGGCCAAAGCACTGAACATTGATTGGAGCTGTGAGATTACACAAGTAACTTTGCAAGAAGTAACTTGAAACTGCCATTGATGTGTCCATTTGCAGCCCTTCAGGGAGGCTATGCTACTCTCCCCTCCCTCTTTGTGCTCTAAGCAGAGTCAGAGGATGAAATGCCATTTACTAAAGCTCCTTGAAGTCTTCTCTCAATAGCAGATATTTCATGTTTAAATGCTCCACAGGCACTGATAAACCAGAGGAGCCGTTTCAGAATGGGTAGTTCATTTTCCCTTGTGATAAATGTCCAAAACATGAGCTTCTTGCAGCACGACTCAGAGGTGGACTTGACGGAGTAAAGTAACAGATGAGGTCACAGGGCAAGGTGATACAGAGAGAGTCTATGTTACAGGTTCTGGGCAAGATCTGTAATAGGAACTAATCAGAAAAAAACAGTGTAAAATTACAGCATCAGTGTCACCCTTTCAATGACTCTTTACACAATGCCTACTAATAGAAAAAGACCCCAGTCTGCCTCCTTTGTGCTTTATGAAATCTTTCTTCTGTCAAACTGCAGAAGTATCATCTCATTTAGATTGTGTTTTATGTCAAGTTCTTCACTGTTTCTTTTTCATCATAGTTAAGGAGGTTTTTTCCATCCCTTTCCCTAGGTACGCAATAACAGTGTGGTATTTTGATGCAGATGAAAGAGCACGAGCTAAAGTAAAATATCTAACAGGTAATCACTTGTTAATGTCTTCTGTGTTCTTTTTTTTAATGGAAGAATTGCTAAGCCATCCATCCTTGGCCCACGTTGTGCACCAAAAGGGAGAAAAAAGCAGCATAACTCAGATTCTACAGGGAAGGTGATCCAATAATTGAGCTGCCAGGCAGTGACTTGAGGAATACAGATCAATGTCTTGACCTGCTCACACTTCCTCTGAGACCTGAGTCAGCGCAGTATTTCTATATGGGGGATACAGCCTGTTTCTAGCCTTTATCTCCCTAGTAAGTGTGAAGGTTAAATACACCAGAGACTGTGAGGCATCACAGAACTCAGAGCCCTGGAAACAGATTTGATCAAATACAGTGATTCAACAAGTGAATACAATTTAACTTGACTAGAATCTCTATATTGAAAAAACAGAAGCCTAAAGTTAAGATCTGGAATCAAAGAATGGAGTTCCTTCCTTCATTTCCAATTCCGCATATCTAGCATCTGTTTTCCTTTTCTGGCTTCTCACTCAAGAGGAAGTTGATCTAATTTTCCTGTTCATAGTAGCATTATAAGGAGAAATGGCCTACAGCTTCTGTCATGCTTGTAATCACCAACACAATGTTGTGCTTTCTAAGTAGTTTAAAAATAACCCAAAATCAGATGTACTGCAAGTGCCCACATGCACAGGGCCAGTTTCTTCATGGTTCCATCCAGAGCTCTGAAACCAAAGATGCTGAAGACATGTGCTGGTCATTTCCAGAGGAGATTTCCAGTCAGTGCTGTTGGGCATCTGAAATGGCATTCTTTGCTCTCTGTCTGCAGTGAGAATTGTGCAAGATGCTTTTTACTTTCTACTGACAATAAAATACAAAATTAAAATGTTGTAATGTAGAAAACTATTAATTTTTTACTAAAGCCATACAGAAGATGTGTGTATTTTTCTTGAATATGAGATCCTGTGCCTGTTAATGCTTTGATAGTCAAACTTTTATTTGAGAGTACCTGAAGTTACATAAGTCACTTTTTTAAGGGAAAAAAAGACAGAAGAGGTGCGAGTTGGTTGGTGGGTTTGTTTTACTTTTTAGCAGCGAGCAGGAATGTTGGATTTCAAAAATGCTCAGAGTTTCTTTACAGGGGTACATACACAGAAACTCTAGATATTCTGACGCAGAATAATGGACAGCATCTACAGGTTCTCAGCTGGCCATTTTCAAAGCTCCCCTTTATAAAGACTGAGATGATGAGCTTCGGAACTGCACGTATGATGCAAAGTATCCAGGTTTCTATTTGGGCAGCCAGGCACACGCCAGCTTTTTGAGATGACAAGTAACCATGGCCTGTTAAACTTTACAGAGCACAGGATGCAGAGCATGTACACAAAAATACCTGTCTTGCTAGATCATGTGTACTAGCCAGTCTTTGAAGTACTCTCGTAAAGCTAATCTGGAAATGGATGTAGCAATTCTATAGACTGTCCCTTCATAAATGCTGAAGAATAATACTGATTTCTTTTTCATATTTCTGCAGGTGAAAAAGGTGTGAGGGTTGAACTTAATAAACCTTCTGACTCAGTTGGCAAAGACGTTTTATAATCCTTTGATCTAGCAACTCCCCTTGCTATTCTCCCTGATAAATCTTGATGCTATCTATTAACTTTTGAATGTGAATAACAAGATAAAGGAAAATCAACAGCAAACCAACATTTTAATAAAGAAGCAAGCAGTGTTTCAATGTTGCATCAAATAGAAGGTTCTTTGACTGCTGAAGCATTGTACTATGTGATTGTGACTCCAGGCCTGTGACTGCTTACGTGAAGAAGATAAGCAATCAGTAAGAAACAGCTTATGCATCTGGACATAAATAAGTGCCCTACACAGAATTTGTCCATCCTTATATTTTGCCAGATCTGTCATCCAGCTGAATCCAATTCATCTCTCCCTTTTTTTATATGGTAAAAGTTTGGATTTTGGGTAATTTTTGTATGACCAGGTACAGTTTATCAAAATTGAGTCTTAAAAAAAAGAAAAAAAAAAGAGAAAAGCTTCAAAAAAAAAAAAAAGAGAAAAAAAATGTAAAAAAAGAAATTTGCAGTATTCTCCAAAATAACATGGATCTATTTTTGTAAAACTGTTCCTACTGTTCTCCTCTGCCATGAAAGACCTAGTTTAATGTAAGGGTTGCCAGTAACTGATAATCACTTTAATTTTCTTTACACCTTAAGTCAGAAAAGGAGCACTTTAATTACCAGCTAAAAACCTGATTGTTTTATATCATATCTCACACTAATCTTAACTTTTAAAAATTGCTGCTGTATTGGGGTTTTTTTTGACTATGTCCTCTCGAACCTTATTAACAGAAGCAAATCTGTATCTCGCTATAGTAACATTCAATTTGTGGTTTTGTATGTTAAACCCATAGAGGAGAAGTTTCTGTCTCTTCTCTGGGGTTTTTGTTTGTTTGTTTGTTTGTTTGGATTGGTTGGGTTGTTTTTTTTTTTATTATTTTTATTTTTTATGTTTTAAGTGACTGGCACTAAGTGAACTTGCCACTATCGGTTGCTGTCATTGGCTTTGGGGACCTGGTAGATACCCTCGAGTTACAAGAGTATACAAGGGCTTTCCTAGGCTATTAGAGGTACCCAGAACCTCCTTACATACTTGACAGAAAATTTTGAGCTTTCTCCCTTTTCTAAAGAATACTTGCCACCCACTTTTTCTCTGTATATAAGTTAATTGAATATCTAAAATTCACTTTAAAAATTTCCTTTTGAAGTGTTGGTGTCCCACGCAGTCTGTAAGTTGACACCTTGATCTATCATATAGTATCAAAGGAGGTGGTCAGCACACTGAAGCTCAAGTGCATCACTCTAGGCTCCTTGTGCAAGACATCTTTTAGGTTTTTACTGGTCTGAAAGATTTCCCCAAAAAGGTACTGCCCTTTGATCAGTACTGAGAGAAGTATTTAGTAAGAAAATATTTCTTTTCTTTTATGTTGTTTTCATTTTATCAAGGAGAGGAGACATCACAGAATAAAAGTGAGATGTGAAGAAACTTTAATATTATTTTTTTTAAAGTGGATATTTTGGACACTGATAATTTTTTTCCTTCTTTTTTTTTTTAATTTTATTTTTTGTTCCTGAGCTTTAAAAGCTTGAGAAAACAAAAGGAAACCTAGAAGAGACAGCATCCATATTTACAGGAGTTTGGGGGTTGATCAACTTACCCACTGCAGTTTTCTACCTGTCCCTTATTTCCTTATTTAGCCAAAACAATGTGAGTGTACAGAAATTATTTCTGTATATATTACAACTTGTGACAATTTTAGCATCTGTATAGTTTGTATTCAATTAGAGACCTTTTCTATGGAAAGCTCAGTAATTTTTTATTAAAAAGATTACTATTGTTCATGTAAAACATGAAAAAGCTAATTGTTTAGTAACAAACTGACAGAAGGGGAAAAATTTAGTATTGGTATATCATTTAGGAGAACCAACAGAAATCCCAATTTTGTTTTTCTTTCACCTTTTTTTTTTTTTAATTAAGTTCTTGCCCTTTACAGTTCTCTTCCCCTTTCCTTCCCAGAAACACAGACAAGATACCTTTTACTGTAAGTGCCTCTGCCAACCTGGCCAAGGAGTGCAAATCTTCATTACTGTCTGGTCTTGCAGTGCATTTAGGCTACCAATGAAACAAGTGAAAAAGCCACCTCTTCTACTTGATCTTCTTTAGTGCTACTTTAGTGGAGACTTGGTTGGTTTTGTTTCAGAAATGTAAAGCATAAGCCTTTAAACTCATTTCAGTCCCTCTGTAATTCAAACTCCCGCAGTTACACGACGTATCAAGTTCTAATCATATTGTAGGTTTGTGCTTGCCAGACAGGTTTAAAAAGTGCTTAATTTTTCACTCCCTGTAAGTCATGACAATAGGGTCAACGAATCAAGTCACCCATTTCTTCCATGTCTTTTAGAAACTGTTCATTTCATGTCGGTTGAATATTCAGTCTTGAGTATCACCAAGCAGGTCCTTGTTTTAAAACCATTTTTTAATCTGTCTTATGATCTGTATGTGTCTAGTCCTGGTTAAAGATAAAGCTTCATAATGCTATTTTTATTCATAATGTTAGCTGGCTGTGAAATGTGAGACCTTTATCTATAGCAGGCAAAGAAATTCAGGATTCATTTACAGGTTGCCTATAAAGTTGTGTAATTTGAAAAGCAGTGTTCATTATGAAAGAGCTCTCAAGTTGCTTGTAAAGCTAATCTAATTAAAAAAGATGATGTATAAAGGTTCTTGAAAATTATTTGCTTATTTGTAGTCTTTGTGACTTTTAAAACTACTCCATAGCAACAAATTCTAAATGTGTCCTGATAAAAGGGAACATGTGGATTTTTGATGGTTTTGTGGGGAGTGTTTTGATTTGTTTCATTGGAGATTTTCTGGGGAGTGTTGTGTTTTAAATCAGAGCTGTATCTGCTCTGGAGAAGGGTCTGGGGTTTTTTTTTGACTGCCTACAGTTACCTCAGTGTGGTGATGATTTTCCTGATGATTTCCTCCCTCAAAAACAGCGCCAAGTTTAAGGTGGCTGAAGAGCAGTGATGGGCATAGAGGCAGCTCTGGTTTTATTCACTGCTTTCTGACAGCTGCACAAGATGCAAAATGATAGTCCTCTTCAAACAGGATTTGTAAGGTTTGATGAGAGCTCTTCAGTCTAACACAGCTCCTGATGAATTATGAGCTCTTTGAAAATGGCAGAAGAATTGTAGAGCCTAGAAATGCCAACCCAAATGACATGCCACACAATTTCCCTAAACTTTTTTATGAGCTTTGTAATGGCTGTGTGGTGATCAAGGAAACAACTGATTAGCTGTGCTTCAGCCATTGCTCCAACTCCTGTGAAGCCTCCCTATGTATGCTTGTTTGTCTTGTAGCAGTTCTGGAAGAGCTACCTGGATCTCCTAATGAGTCAGATACCCTTAGTACACCTTTCATGGCCCATGAGTACCTGTTGTGCTCTAAGGTGGTGGGGTGGTTCTTGCCAGTGTGTTAGGCTGAAACTGAAATACAGCAGCACTGAGCTGATCCCAAAGTGCTTTGAGGCTTTTTCCATACTTTAGTGCTGGATAACTTCTTACATGTTCTCTTGAGATACCTCTTCCTCATCTTTGTTTTACGCTGAACAAGGAAGAAGCCTTTCTAGCATTTGCAACCATCTTGTGTAGACCTGACACTTTTATTGTTGTTGTTATTACGTAGTTGTATAATATGCAGGGGGATCATTTTGCATAGCAAAGTCAAACACTGCACAGGGAAAGATGAAGTGTCTCTTGAGTTTCTGAAAAGAAAGATGCTTGCAAACCTGAGAGGAAGTTAGCTTACACCTGTATCTTACGCAAAACATCTGTCTGGACTGACCACTTCAAGATCAGGAGTGGAAAAATCAAATCTCTGAAGTGATACTGATAAATATAATCAGACTGGAAAGTACAGTTTTGTGCTTGCTGAATGCTTTGAAGATGTGAGGAGAGTGCGAAGTGGCAACAGCCAACTCAAAGTCTCAACACCCTGCAGCCTGTGTATCTTTACCTGCAGGCATGCAGATGTGCAGTTAGAGAGTAACATGGTGGGAATTGAGTACTGAACAACAAAGAGTTTGAATGACTTCATGTGACTTAACTGGATTTGGATCTCATCTACTTTTTTGGGGGGAGGGGGAGGTGAGGGAGTGTGAATCTACAGAAACTTGGGTTTCTCCTATCATCAGCTTTCACATAAAATACTCAGCTTTTTTGCAGATATAAAGCTTGAATTTAAGTACATAGTGCAAATGCAGTGAAGTCTGGTTATGTTATTACACTGCTGCAGGAGCCGTGTTCACTCTGGAGCATCTCCTGAATCTGAGTTGCCTGAGCCTATCTGGTGGGGGTGGACAGCAGCTGACAGAAGCAGGTTTCAAAGTCCTCTGTGCTACCAGGCAGAACCAGTTCCAGAGGGAATTTGCTCTGTTGACTTTTGCTTATACTCACTCAGTCTCATCAAGTGTTTCCCCAGAGCCAGGTACTAAGACTTGGCTGTAAAGTGAAAGAAACAGATGAGACGCAAACCACCAACCCACTGGGGATAGACTCAAGTCCTTAGCAGAAGAGGAAGGAAGGGATGAGTTGAATAGAAATGATAAAGGAAGATGGGACTTAAGCATCAGACTTAAAAAGTGGGGAATGGTATGAGGAGTATGAGACACTAAGTGAAAGTCTGCTGTAGATGTCAGCTTTGGGGAGGAACATGTGTGAGGAGAAAGAATGCACAATATGTTTGCCTCAGGAAACACAGTTGCTGATGTATCCATTTCTCTTCATGGATTTGTGTTGCAAAATAGCATATGTCTAAAGAGGTTTATAACTTTTTGCTTGAACAAGGGGTTGGTTTAATTGTCTTTTAGTTGTAAGTTGTTGGACTTTGAGGGTATTTTTCCCCTCTTATTAAATGACTAGCTCAGAATTAAGCTTCTATTGGTAATAGTTTGAGTTTTTCAGGAGAATTTGCTGTAAATGCTTTCTGTATAACATGGTGATAAATGCTGAGAAAGGTAACCAGCTCTTTTAACAAACACTTTTAGTCCAGTACAAGCGTCTTTGTATGGCATGCACTACATCGGAGTAGAGAGGGATGTAAAGCACATGGATCACAGAATGGTAACAGTTGGAAGGGACCTTTAGAGTTCATCTAGTCCAAACCCACTGCTAAAACAGGTCCACCTAGATTAGATCACACAGGAACACCTCCAGGCAGGTTTTGAAAACCTCCAGAGCAGGAGACTCCACGCCCTCCCTGGGCAGCCTGTGCCAAGACTCCCTCAGTGAAATAGTTTTTCCTTATGTTTAAATGGAACTTTTTGTGTTCCAGCTTCATCCCATTACCCCTTGTCCTGTTGCTAGGTACTATAGAAAAAAAGTGATATACCAACCTCCTGCATCAACCATTTAGATATTTGTAAATATTAATGAGATCCCCCCTCAGTCTCCTCTTCTCCAGACTAAACAACCCCAGTTCCTGCAGCCTTTCCTCGTAAGGAAGATGCTCCAGTCCCCTGATCATCTTGGTGGCCCTGTGCTGGACTCTCTCCAGAAGTTCTCTGTCCCTCTTGAGCTGCGGAGCCCAGAACTGGACACAGGACTCCAGATGAGGCCTCACCAGGGCAGAGTAGAAGGGGAGCAGAACCTCCCTTGACCTACTGACCACACTCTTCCTGATGCATCCCAGGATGCCATTGGCCTTCTTGGCCACGAGGGCACATTGCTGGCTCATGGTTAGTTTATTATCAACCAGCACTCCCAGGTCTGTCTCTGCAGAGCTGCTCTCCAGCAGGTCAATCCCCAGCCTGTACTGGTGCATGGGGTTGTTCTTTCCCAGATGCAGGACTCTGCACTTGTCACATATGCCTGACTCCTGGCTTAAGAGCAGCATCTAAACTGGAAACCCATTCTGTCTTTGAAATGCTGCTGGGGATGGGAAGTAAAATCTCATCTCTGAAAGGTCACCATGTGAATCCAGTGCTCCTTATGGGCCGGTCTGCATGTCTGTGGTTTGCCACGGTGGAACCACTCCCTCTCCTGGTCTTGTTTCAAGGGCTGGGGTGGTTCAATTTTATTTTTGCTTTTAAATGGGAGATGAATCCAGAGTAACTAAAATGTAACGATTTGAAACAAAGCTTAATATCCAAATATTATATTGGGTTACAAGCTGGTTTTTTATTACCTGAAGAAAACAAGGGTCAAACAAAAATCCAAACTATCAGAACTATCTTCAGGCAAGTCATTTTAGGTTGTAAATGTATTTTTTTCTTAGTTGACTGTATGGTAAGCAAGCTTCATAAAGCTCCAAGTAAAGATTGCATTATAACAGAGGATATGATGGCAGCTATAAAGGAACCAGAATATTGGAGCTTGATTAATTGCTGTTACAATCCAGAGTTTTTCCATACAGTGAAGATGGGAGTGAATCTGTCAAAAGAAACCCCAATAAACCAGTAGTCAGCAACAAACTAAACACCACTGGGCTAAATCTGCAGAGTGCAATCTTGGCTGTTGGTATAACCTTGGATTACCAGGACTGAATGATATTTCAGAAGAACTGCTTTTATTTGAGCACTTGGTAACATCTTTGGACATCAAGGAGAGAAATATTTCTCCAAGGAGGATGTGACTGTGGACACTACAAACATTTGGCAAAGGTAATTGGGTCCATGGGTAATAACAGAATCTGTTTTCTGAGATGAGAGTCCAGCTGATGGTGTTCCTGATAACAAAGAGCAAGGGTTGAGCTGTCTGGAGTGGGCGTATTTATTTTCCCTTCATTTCCCGTTCCCTATCCACAACATAATAGCAAGTACTGTGCTGCTGGGCACACGTTCTGCAGAGTCATATTGTAATGAACAAGCAAAAACTGTGCTAAGTTAATTCTCTTTGGGCATAATTTTTTCTTATGTGTAGAAGTCTTTAATGGGATGTAGGTAGCAATTTTTAAACTGCTTAGATTCCTTTTTATTTTTCCCTGCTTACACTATGAGAACATTTTTGTTTTCTTAAAAAAGAAAACTGCACAAGTGGGAAACAACTGTCTATAGTTACGAGCTGCTGCAACTTCATAACCATGTAACATTACACAGTGACGTAAACAGGGAGGGCATGTGGAGACTGTGGTAAAAATCAGGCGGATACAGATCCAGGCAAAGAGGGTGCAGAGGGTTTGGGTGATCCTTATTGCACATGGCAGAGGGAGAGGGATGCAGAAACCCTTTGGAGATGCAGAAGTACACAGTGGGAGCACGAGTGGGTGACTGGGCCTCTCTGGTATCTGAGCTGCAACAAAGCTTCTCCGTAAGAACATAAAAATGCCTTCTAGGTGCCAGAGAGTCTATTTGAGGTGGAGGATGTTGTGCTCCCCAAACAGAAGTTGGTTTTGCTTGTAGCAGTCAAAAGATGTGTATTTGAGTTGGGAGGCTTTTGCTGTATTATTGATTGCAGTGGTGTAAGCTCCTGTTCACATGCGAGGCCTCATCTACCACTATGACTGAACATCTACCGGTGTAGGGGTGAAGGAGTAGGGGAAGTAGGAGGAGGTTGGTTACACCTCCAGTGCTTCCAGCAGGTTTGCAGATCTGCTCTAGTTTCCTCAGGCAAGAGTGCAGGGAGAACAGCTCTGCTTCCTCCCTCCTTGGCCCCTTCCCTTGCCGTTCTGTTCCCACCTGTGCACAGGGCTTCTCCTGCCTCACGCTGACCTGGTTGCATCAGCTCCCCAAGTGCTGTCCCGCATCCTGACAGGCTTTTCTACTACACCCCTGCTGTGAGATTTGGATTAAATTATGAAATACTTGGCTGAAGAAAGTGATTGGGGGTTTTCTTTGCTGAGGTGAAGGCTGGCAGCAGTCTGGTGCCTGCCTTTCCAGGTGGCCGGGTGCTACCTAAGCCCTTGGCCAAGAGTTGCAAAAAAAGAAGTTCCTAGAGAAGAGCGGCTGCCAAGTTATGGCAGCCTCTGGCTACTGCTCCTACATACCCTGAGCTGGTGCTGCTGGACAAAAGCTCAGTGTGGCAAGCTGCCGACCATCTCAGGGAAGCAAACTAATCTTGAGTTGCTGAGGTTGCTCCGCTGGCAGAGGCTCTGGAATTACACATGACACGGCTGACCCGTGGCAGTTCATGGGACATGCCCTTCAGCTGACACTGATATCTACCCATGCTCGCATCACCCAGGAGCAATTTCATACCAAGCTTGGATAACCTTTCTATCAAAGAAAGGGAGAGACAGAAGGAGGCTGGAAAAGGGTGCAAGATTCACAAACAGGGCGTCTACTTGTCAATCTCCTGAAAATGGGATAGCCCCTCGACACAAATCCACAGCCACAGGTGCAAATACTCAAGGATGGGATTGGCCCATCAGATAACAGCTCAAAGGTGAATGAGGGATGCTTGCCTGATACCAGAGGCCTATGCTCCCTCCCCCCTTTCCCCAGGAAATTAAGGCAATGTTTCCCTCAGTACCTGCTGCAGGGTGAGAGCATGGACTGACAAGGACCCCATGTGTGATTCAGGGCCTGTGCTACTCAGGGCACAAAGCACAGCTTTAGTGTGGGAGTTCTCCACTGCAGAAGGTAAGGGCCAAAGGTAACATTTCTGGAGCCTGTAAAGAGATTAATAGGAAGGCTGCATTAAGGCAACTTTTCAGCATTTTCTTCCAAATGAGGTCCTCCTCGTTCATCCTTCATGGGATGCTTGTGTCTGTAACACCTTGCAAACAGCTCCAAAGCTGTGGCATTGCTTACCACCCAGGACATGTGTCTGCTTTGGCAAAACTGCCTTTTGAGATGCAAAAGTTAGAGCCAAAAGTTAGGAGAAGGACCTCTCAGGTGGTGTCTTCTCATCTCTGACAAACTACTTGGGAAATGTTGCCAGCTAGCTTGAATGGTCTTGTAGGGTTTTGCAGTGCCTGAAATACCTCCTATTTCCTGTCATCAGATGCTTTTCCTGCCTTCTAAATCTCTTATGAGGACATTCAGAGTTAATTACATCAGAGCTTTAGTTCATAATCCTTTGCCACTCCCAGCGTGGCTTGGTGAGGCAACAGCAATTGAAACCTGCCTTTGCAGGACAAGTCGAGCAGCGGTGACCCAGCACCCAGCTTGACAGGGCAGAGCTTCGTCCTGCCTCTTCTTGCTCTGGCACATGCCCAGCTCCTGCCTGAGGTCTCCCAGTCTCTGATGCATGGGATGGAGGACTTACCCCTCATGGACATGGTCTAGGGGGTGGCAGCGATGAGAACTGGATGAGGAAGAATATGCAGCTGGAAATAAACTGATTTTTAGAGAGAGTGTGGGCACTCCTGATTTGTGCCAGTGCAAGGACAAGCAAGTGGATCTTAACTGCCTTCAGAAGTAGTTTCACTTTGTCCTGAAGTGCTCATGGGGTTGTTAGGGAGAAACCCAGGGCTGCAGAGGTGGGAAGGAGCTCCTGGAGATGGCCTAGTCCAGTTTCATTGCCCTTGAGTGGGGTCACGCAGAGCTGGCTGCCCAGGGTCGTGTTCAGCTGGGGTTTGAGTGTCTTTAAAAGGACAGAAAGTCCACAACTTCTCCAGGCAACCTGTTTCCATCTTCAGCTACCCTCACTGAAATAGAGTTGTTTCTTAGGTTTTAATTAAATTTCCTGTGTAGGTACTGCTAAATGCAAATCAAAGGAATAACCCAGATAATTCCTAGCAGCCTCTCCCACAGAAGATTTAAGACTGAAGTCCCTTACTTTCAGCTTTTCATACCCCACCTGTTACAGGTGCCATCCTCTCTGGAGCCCCTGGGGTGTTTTATCCTTGGATGACTCCCCTTTAGAGGAGTTTCTGTTTGCCATCTGCCAGAACAGTCCAGACTTTATACAGAATCCTTCTGCTGCTGTGTTATCTGGAGCAGTGTGTGCCAAGTTACGTGGTCCTGTCACACACCAGTGAGTTAGTTGTGCTGTTGGTTGAAAAGCAGCTCATGTGAGATGTGTTGTGCACTAGAAATAGCACAGCCCCTAAGAGCCTTGGGAGCAATGCCTGCAAAATCACAAGTGTGTGCTGGGTTACACATTGAACAGGCCAAACCCATTGGACTTAGGCTGCTGTGTTCAAAATGAAGTAATGGGTAAAAAATAAATTGCTCCTGTCAAATTGTTGTCTTGCTTCTGAGCACTTCTGACAAGTGCTGCCCTTGAGATTAATAAAATAGCCAGCACTTCCCCAAGCCCGTTGCAGGTGCTGCATCCTGCTGTGTGCTGGCTGCAGGAGAGTGCTGAGAGCCTGTGATGGTGGCTGCAGGTGGGCATCCTCCCAGCATGCCATTTGCATGGCTTTTTGGCTTTGTGCCTCTCTCAACACACAACCCCTACCCTCCTGGTGGATCAAAACCAGCTTACAAATGGGTGGCAGCACACCCACAGAGCAGATTGTTCTGGGAAGAAAAGGGGATTATTATTAGGATGCTTCTGGGAAGAGACCAAAGTGGTCAGTAGGAAGGCAAAAGCAGTGAGGAGGAAGGTAAGAGCAGAGGTCCTGTGGCTATTCCATCAGTAAATTGATGAATTAAGCTACTACTAGAATTTAAAACCCAACTAAACTTTGTTTCTACAGCTAAGATACTGTACCAGGGCTTCACTGAGCTCTAGCTCACATCTTACCCCAGACTTTCTATGCAACTGGTGACAGATCTCTGAAGAGAAGGTAGTTGCAGTGAACACAGAGGTTGATGTCATTTAGAGAAAAACAACATGTTAAATACTTTCAAAGTAAGCAAGGAGGGAGACTTTTGGGTTTTGTTCCTTCAAGCATTCCTTATTATGCAGTTTATGAAACGTCAGGTCTAAGACTTATTAGGACAAAAAAAATCCCAGATGAAGGGATGCAAATGATAGGGGATGGATGGGACAGAAGCAGGGTGAGCTATTCAGGCCAAGCTGCACCTTCTTAGAAACTTAATCTAGTCTTAAAGCAGCCTGGCCTGGTGGAAGCTAAAAGGGAATGGAGGGATTAAGGCCATGGCCATCTCCCTTTTTTAGCTTTCACACCTCCAACACACTCCCCTTCCCTCAGCCTGTCACAGCACTCCAGCTCCCCAGCTCAGCCGTGGCAAGGGAGTTTTGTGCTTTATAAGTCCCTCTGGCTTCCTTCAGCTCCGTCCTGCCCCTCTTGCAGAGCTCTGGTGATGCCAAATGGTGACGGCTTTGGCAGCAATGGATTCAAGGGATGCGGAATGTGTAGACCACCAAAGGATGCCGTTTGAGTTATTCACTGAGCCCTGAACTAGAGAAAGGAGCTACTCTCTCACTTTCCAAGTCCCCCTTGTGGCAAAGCTAAAAGAAAAAACACAGTCGCGAATTTACGTCTCATCTCTCGGCTAGTTGCAGATCTCCCCTCTCATCCCACCTCCTCCAGCTTGGTCAGGGTTCCCGCTGAGCCGCCTGCAGCCCGCAGGGCAGGCGTGGGTGAAACATCAGCCTCCTGATTCCGCACTTTCTGTCGGTTCCCGCACAGGTGGGAGAGGAAGAAGTGTTCCATAAGGACAAGGAGTGCCACCTCATGGCCTCTTGAAGAATCCCAAAGTCCGCACAGCCTTGCCTCCTCCTGGGGTTTTTTTTCCCCATGTACACGAGGATGTGAAAACACACACCCAGCATGTTTTCACAAACTTCCTGAAAAGAAGGTTTCTTTCATGGCCTGTCTACCCATAAACTAACGCTTTCAGGGTAATTTAATTTAAAGACTTGTTCTTTGCAACCAATGGTTTCTTTAAGCTCCAGACTTCAAGACAGCTGTAGTAATCCAGCTGTAATGGGGTGTTTTAGTTTGGAGTGTACGATTCATGAATGCTGACTAGCAGGTAAGCAGCAGCTGCTGGAGAGCAGCTCTTTCCTTGCTGTCATCAGTGTCAGGCAGCCACAATCCTATGCTCTCAGGAGGAACGTGGGTCAAGATGTAACCTCAGGAAGTCACCCAATCCAACCTTTCAATGCCTTTTCAATTTAAGGTGGGAAAATCAGACAGCTGATGCATGGGCATTGTGTTCAAGGATGACCAGATCCAGCAATGGTGAAGTAAACAGCTGTAGTGGCAGTTTCTTAACATTCTCCAGCCAGAACAGTCAGCATCATCCTGTTGTTGCCATTGATTGCTCCAACCACTGTCTATCTTGCTTTATCTCAGAAACTCACCATTTGTTCTTTCTTGCTGTTAGCCTTTGGTACAGTGTAACTTGCTTGACTTAAAGGATGTACAGGGATGCTGTCTGTGTGGAAAGCACGATAGAACTGATGGGCTCCAGAAGAAGACATGAGGAAGAAGAAAATCCATTACAAGCCATTTGCTCTACAGCACATCCTGCTGCTGCAGCAAGAGAAGCTTCAAATTTTGAAGGATACTTTGCATCCCAGGAATTATTCACTAACTGTCCAGGTACAACTAAGCCCTCTCTAGCCTTTGACTTTGTAACCTATTATTACTTGGCATCCTCTGTTACCGAACATGAGGCCAGTGGCAGGTAGCACAGCCTGTTCCAAATTACCAATATTTAGTTGTTATCTAATAAATGTTCCTAGAAAGGAGACTCAGGTCAGGAGTTCCTAAATGGACTAAGCAGCAATGCCCACCCTGCCTGAGAGATGCCTGAGAGACATAAACAGCCTGCTCAGCAGTTTAGTTAGTTATTTAGGGCTACCTAGATGATCAGGGGACTAGAACATCTCCCTTATGAGGAAAGGCTGTGGCACTTGGGTTTGTTCAGCCTGGATAAGACATTAGACTGAGGGGAGACCTCATCAACTTTAGATACTTACAAGTATCTAAAGTGTGGATGTCAAGAGGATAGGGTGACACTTTTTTCTGTAGTGTCCAGAGACAGGACAAGGGGTAATGGACATAAGCTGGAATACAAAAAGTTCCACTTAAACACAGGGAAAAACTTCTTTGGTGTTGAGGTGAGGGAGCCCTGGCACAGGCTGCCCAGGAAGGGTGTGGAGGCTCCTTCTCTGGAGATTTCCAAGCCCACCTGAACACGTTCCTGTGTGACCTGATGGAGGGGAACCTGCTTTAATCGGGGGCTGGACTAGATAATCTCTAGAGGTCCCTCCCAAACCTCACCATTCTGTCATTCTATGATATTGCACAGGCGTTGGGGTTGAACTTGCTGGAGGAGGACGCTTCCCGCATGACGTAAATATCCCAAGTGAAAACAAACCATGGTTGGACTGCTGGAGACGGTGAAGTAGAGAGGAATGCACACTATCACTTTTAAAATATGTTTTGAGGCAGACTGTTTCTACCACATATCTTCTTGCAAGGTGCTAATTCATTTTTATTAGTCTCGAGAAAAGATTCAGCTTCCTGTTCCTTCATCAGAATTCATCAAACATTATTAAACTTCCTGAATAACTTTTCCATGAAATAAAATATACTGGAAAATATTTGGCCATCAAGATTTCTTGCCTGATATCGAGCTTCAAGGCAAGTTAAGTACAGCCTCTTGTTATTATTATTATTAAAATGAAATATCCAAATAGCCCACTTAGCTTAACCTCTAGAAGTGCTACCTGAATCTTTCTGAGCAATTCCAATAGATCACCACAGAATGAGGTTGCTTTTGCTTTTAGTTTGCAGAACCGTTTTTTGACAAATAGCTGGCACACGTTTGACCTTTCTCATTTCCAATTTGTCTCAGGAATCAAGTCTATTAACTTGTTTCTCGGATTTCCAGTCAAGCAACTTATTTTGCAGTTCAGTGAAGCGAATGACTTGTTTGTTCAAGCTTCATTACTCGTTTGTGGTGTTATAGATGATATTATCTAAACCCATTCAGGACAAAGTCAACTGATACAGAAGATGAAATTTCTCACCTCTGACCCAAATTTACCAGCATATTTTAAAACCAAGCTAGTATCCATTGTTGTAATTGTGGGAAGGGCACTATTCAGGAACAAAATCAGACAGAAATAGCATTCACAGTAACATATCCCAAACCCCAAGGCCATAGCAACTGCAGAGCCTATCCACTCAGCTCTTTGTAACCTCTATCTCTGTATAAAAGAGATCTTGGCATCGTAACACTTCATTGTGAGAACACGCATGGGCAGAGGTGATGTTTTTCCACAGCTGGTCCAGAATTGCTCAATTGTTTAGAAAACAGATCTATTTTAAGAGATCTGTATATTTGAGACGGGACTTGTCTATAGATTAAGTGTCCCTCCCCTGCCCTACCAGGCTATAACCATTCACTGAATTCTACAGGCCAGTTCCCACATTTGTTTTCTATTTGCTGTTCCAACAAACGCTCTTGATGTAAAAGACAACATTAGAAATAAAAACCCCAACCAAACACAACATTTAACAATACCCACAATCCTCCCTCCTCCTTTACTCTTACGAGTTGCAGTGGGAAAGACAAACCAGGAAGCTGATGAGAACAATAGTGATGGAAATATCTCTCAAAATCTGCTTCACGACATGGGAGACCATTTGTGGTGTGAATCCAGTCCTTGTCTGAATACTACATGACAGTACAACTGCTTCTGAAGTAGTATTGGCCCTGTAAACGTCAGGTGTCACTGGGAAAGCTAACAGATGATAACTGCAGTTTTAAGAAGGAAGTATGGAAAATATGAACATGTCAAATCAAGTTTTGGAATCAGTATTTGTAAAATTTTCCACAGAAATGGAACAAAAGCGAAACTGTACCAAAAAAACACATCAGAGAAGGCAGAGGCTGGTGCAGTCTGTACTCAGCAGTACCTCTTTGAACAGGGCAATTTAAGAAGGAAAAGTGGTAATGCAGAAAGCATCTATTAAACCAGACCGTTGAGAGACATACAGGTGAGCCCACTGGTGAGTAACAGAAGGTAATCACAACTGCCAATTTATTCAGAATATGCAGGAACAGTGCGAGTCACATTCAACATCTGTAGCGTCAGAAATTAGAAGAACATACCAATAAAAGAGTAAAGGTGTGTGTTTATTCCTCTATTTCAAAAGGAGCAGCAAGTTGTCGACTGTACAAAGGTGAACATAAATGCACTTGAGGCTAATAAGGCCATTTAGAGTTGTAGCTACAACATATAAAAACAGTGTTATTTTTTTTTCTTTTTGAGGCAAGGGAGTGACCTGCTAGAGAGTAGCTCCACAAAGAGGTACCTGGGAGTGCTGGTGGGCAGCAAACTGAACATGAGCCAGCAATGTGCCCTCGTGGCCAAGAAGGCCAATGGCATCCTGGGATGCATCAAGAAGAGTGTGGCCAGCAGGTCATGGGAGGTTCTTCTCACCCTCTACTCTGCCCTGGTGAGGCCTCATCTGGAGTCCTGTGTCCAGTTCTGGGCTCCTCAGCTCAAGAGGGACAGAGAACTTCTGGAGAGAGTCCAGCACAGGGCCACCAAGATGATCAAGAGACCGGAGCATCTTTCATACAAGGAAAGGCTGCGGGAACTGGGGCTGTTTAGTCTGGATAAGACTGAAGGGGGACCTTATCAACACTATATACCTAAAGGGTGGATGTCAGGAGGATAGGGTGACACTTTTTCTGTAGTGTCCAGCGACAGGACAAGGGGTAATGGACATAAGCTGGAACACAAAAAGTTCAACTTAAAGACAAGCAGAAACTTCTTTGGTGTTGAGGTGAGGGAGCCCTGGCACAGGCTGCCCAGGGAGGGTGTGGAGGCTCCTTCTCTGGAGGTTTCCAAGCCCACCTGGACACGTTCCTGTGTGACCTGATGGAGGGGAACCTGCTTTAGCAGTGGCTTCAGCTGGATCATCTCTAGAGGTCCCTTCCAACCCCCAACCATTTTGCAAATCTGTGATAATATTTATCATCAGTTTTACAAGCAAGGAATCAAGGTGTTAACTGTTTAACCAGTTAAATGCTTCCAGTGCAGCAAGAGGTATGAAATGACATGTTGGGAAGTTTATACATGTTGGGAAGTTGGAAATGCATCCACTCAGCATCCATAACCTTTGAAGGCACACTAGCTTTAATACTCAACTGACTGGCTTGTTGGTCACTAACCACCCCGCTGGCTGGCTGCCACAAGCAGCAAGATAAAGAGCAACAGGCAATGTCAACTGAATGCCATTTTGACCTGTAAGGCGCTGGAGGTTTAACTGAAAAACCATGAAAGGCTTTTATAACCTGTCTGTGAACAGGCTCCACCAGTACTGCCACCAAAATTCCTTACCACTTTTACTTACTAGTGTCACGATAGGCGGGTCTGTGACCTCATGCACAGAACAGCATATCCTGAGAACTTGTGTTGAAAAGTTCATGGATTTTGTGTAAACCATTAGAAGAAGTGGAGGGAAGCAGTTTAGAAAGGAAAAGAGTCCAATCCAAACCTCATTGGTAGATGCCGTACTGGAAAGTCCTACAACAAGCCCTTAAGTGTAGGGTCTTCTCCTCATCTACCAAGCATCTTGTGCTTGACTTCTCAGCACTTTCATCACCCTTGTGGATTTTCTCTTCTCCTGCTACAATCCATCCACTAATCCTAAATAGATGCTTTGCTATGTTTTTTAATGCCCACGCCTCTCCCACCTTTGCCAAAAGCCTGTATTTGAGATTCTCACCCTCACCTCTCTTCGCAAAAAGGCCACAGCTGAGAAGAATCACTTGAGAGTGTAATTGTGGCTTATGCAAAATATTCACCACTCTACAACAAACACATGCCACCGAAATACAACTGCAGCAAACAGAATAGTATTTATTATAGGTGCTTAAGAATGGCAAGAAACACTTAAATAACAGGACAAAGGGGGTCTTAGGAACAGGATTAAAAGCGCCTTCGTTTTAAAAGCTGCCTTGGAGAGAGGCAGCTGGGCAGATCTCCACCTTCTCTTGGATGAGACAGATTCTGCAGCAAGAACCTTGGCACAAACATCCACCTGAGTACTGGATTCTTTGGAAGACAAGTAGCAGCTGGTTTCCTAGTGATGTGCAGCTCCATGGCACGTGTTCAGCTCACTGAGTGGTTTAAATTCCAGCTCAGGCGAGGCACATAGGGAAGAAACTAGAGCAAAGCGAACCTTGAGGAGAGTGTTTTTCAAGAAATGTTCTGGGCTCTAAGTTAATCCTTTTGAGAGAGTTTTCTGAAGGGCTTCATGTGAGACAGGAATCGAGGTGTTCATTTATTTTAGACTGGAGAACCTGAGTCTGGCAAACAGGACAATGGACTTTGTTATCCTGCCTTACAGCAGTGCTGGAACTTGCAGAGGTCACTGGAGATTCAGTTTTGGGTTTTACAGGTGAGTTTGTCCGTAAAGTGACATCATGACTTCCTCCTTTAATGAAATAGTTCTCAAAGGCGTTTTTGTCTTCTAGCTTCGGCCACTGCCGCAGAGTATTGGGACAGTCTGAGCTTTTTTTCTCAGATGCAACCTGAGCTGCTGTTGTCTGCTCAAGCCAAATCTGTTTCAGTGGCCTGCCAGAAGATGGCGCAACCGCCTTGCCACTCGCAGAACCTCTTTCCACAACGCGAGGAATTTTAACAGGCAGTCCACTAACATCCTTGCAAGATTTTGTGTTAGAGAGCTCAGGAAACTCACGCTTTGAAGCCAAGTCGACTTTCTCACTGGCACCATCGGTATAAAGAGGAAAGAAGATACCACTACGGGGTGACTTTTCAAGCTTTATCTCATTTTTAGGGATCGGTATTGCTGTCACCACTGAACGATGCTGTGATCCAGGTGTGTCTTTGCTTCTAACACTGCTGCTGGAACCTGTGTTTTTTGCTGAGAGTCCACCGTCCCCTCCTCCAAGTCGATATCCCTTCCCACTAAAAGGCACCAGATCTTGCCTGTCACACATTGGTGTGTTGCCTGCAAAGTAAGCAGCGAGGAAAATATGGAAAGTTAGCAGCTTCTTCACATATAAATCATGGGCTTTATATCTGATGTACTACACCCGAAAAACCTGCTGCTTAGAGATAGTGCAGCAAACTAAACCTTTTGCAAAGAATTAAGTTGAGAAGGAAGCTAAAAATGGACAAGTAAAACAGGCTCCATTCCTTGCTACATAAGAGTAATAGCCAAACTAAGCTCATGCAGTGGTTGATCTGGTTTTGGTCAAGGAGCTGTCTGGACAAAAATAGTTTGGAAAAGACAAAAAGAAAGAATTCTTTTAAATACCTTTGTTAGTGGACTCAGAATCTGGCAGTTTTGCTGGCTGAGTTTTTGCATTGGATTTCTTAGAGTAATTCTCTGGCTCCTTCACTTTGATGAATGTGCCCCCACAGGCCTCTTGGTGCTCACGCCACCAAAAGTCCCGTGCAGAGGGAGCTCTATTTGTGGCACGTTTCACGTACCCAAAATAAGGTTTTCTGTTCTGACAGGGGCCGTTGCATCGCCACCAGTGCTGGCGGTACAAATCCACCTCGTCATGGAAACTGTGATAGATCTAGGGTTTAAAAAAAAAAAGGAAAGAAAACAAGCAGTCATTTGGGAATTTCACTAGCTCTAAAATATTTAGAAGGAAAATACGCTATCATTTCATTCCTTTGGCTGAGATTTCTGCATTAGCAGTTAAAAGAGCTGAGCGTGGGTAAAATTTGATCAACATTCAGCTACCATTAAAACAAAGCTTTAAGAAGAGATGGGATGTCCCGACTATTTTGCTTGAACTGCAATAAACTCACTTGGAAAACTTCACCCTAAACAACACAGTGTTTAGAATGCATTGTAAACAATACCAGTATTGTATCCTTCCTCCAGCTACTGTCTTAATTGGGGATCTCATTAATATTTACAAATATCTAAACGGTGGGTGTCAGGAAGTTGGGGCATCCCTTTTCTCTATGGTACCTAGCAACAGGACAAGGGGTAATGGGATGAAGCTGGAACACAAAACGTTCCATTTAAAACATAAGGAAAACCTATTTCACTGTTCAGGTGAGGGAGCCCTGGCACAGGCTGCCCAGGGAGTGTGTGGAGTCTCCTTCCTTGGAGGTCTTCAAAACTTGCCTGGACATGCTCCTATGTGACCTGATCTAGGTGGACCTGCTTTAGCAGGGGGGTTGGACTAGATGATCTCTAAAGGTCCCTTCCAACCCTACCATTCTATGCTTCTATGAATTGATCTTACCAGCCATGTTACTTTTAAGTATCATCAACCCATTAGCCTCTGCTGATTAGCCTCAACTAAAACAGACTGCTATTCCCCAAGTATTACTCTGAACATGGAGCTATGCTGTCCCTGATGTCGTTAAGGTGTTTCAAGATGAAAAGTTTAAAGAAAAATACAGCGGTTATACTTGAAGATCACAGAACTAACAACCCACCACATCACCTTCAACCTGCTCCCACCACCATCCCCAACAAAACAACCAGCAGACACTCAAGTGCAGACTTGTATTGGTACCAACTGTGGAGTGTCTGACAAGAACAAGGGTATTATTCATACCACACCACTTCAAAAGCCAGCCCAGGAAGAAAGACCTGTACAAAATTCGGCAAAGTGGATTATGCTCACCGTGACATTGGCTCCAGTCAAGCGGTTAATGCGGCGCATGTGTTTGCAGAACTTGGGTCCGTGAGACTCACGCTCTCTGTCATTATCAGTAACAAAAAGCAGGGCATGAATCATTTCATGCAACAGCGTCTGAAACGGTGCAAATAATCAGCAGTTTACTGAAAAGCATTACAACTGGTTTCAAAATAAAGATGGAGGTATTTTGCTGCTTTACATGTGTCTTGGTATGGATCTTATTTTCCTGCATTCACAGGTTCAGCCTGGGTCACAAAAAACTAATACTCATTCTACCTGTCCAGTCAAATTACCTCTACTCCCTTACCACCAAAATGTGCTGGAGATACTGTGAAATGTAAAAGGTTCATACGGAGTGCGTGGAGGGGGGGGGGGGGGTGAAGTCAATCTTCAAATACCTCAACAAGATCCTTCCTTGGTCTTAACTTCAGGAGTGGCTCACTTAGACGAATGGAACACATTCCACCGTTTCCTTCGTAGCGACACACTCCAGCACAGCTGAGAGACACAGAAAGAGAAGATGAAAAGCTCCTTCTTTTTGAAGTACACAAAGGAAGTTGAGAGTTGGGAGTTAAAACACCATCCCCCTCCCATACAGGCTAGGTAACTCAGAACATGAAAAAAAACACTTATTTTTAGCGTTTAGTGGTTAGTTCCAGATATGTTGTTCTAGTGTAACTTTAAAATCTGGTGTAGCTTGAACATCTCAACATCATTAAGAAAAGCTAAGCAAACCAAACCAAAATAAAGCCTGGAAGCTCCTTAGAATAAGCTGTGACCGAACTACCAAAACTGAAACTATAGTTGATTAGGTCTCTTGCAATCACTTTAATTCAAAGCTAGCAGTCCTGAAAGGAATAATAAATCACAATGGCCTGTTCTAAGCTAATCTGTTTAGGAGGGAGAGCACTGTTTTCATTAGAACTCCTGATATAGGGAAATACATAGAACAGAAGCTAGAGATTCATAGGCAGCCAACACCAACTTAACTGCTGGTTTCTGCAATTTCACCCCTCACCCTGCCCCATCTTTTGACTCTTACTGAACTTTCACATACTATCACTTCTGCATGCTACTCTGCCAGGAAACATTTTTTTGTTTGTTACTGAGTTACTCCTCTACCAGTTCAGTATCCAAATATTTTCAAGTGTCTAAAGAGTACTGTAAACAGCAGAGGTGCACTTCAGCAGTCCTCAGTCACATCAGCTGATGCACAACTGCAGCCTCCACTTCAAAGCTTTTTTTCTTTTTACTCTCAAATCTCCTATATATTCCCTTCCTAGTCAACTCTAAGCCTTGTTGATATATTCTTACCATTTCATACCTGCCTTTCTGTCACGCTGTAAAATTATCATAAAAACGAGGCACAGGAAGAATGATGGCAAGACAAGAACATCCTTTTCAGCTTTGACTCACACAGTTTAAGACCAAGTTACCTCTCCCACTTGAACATCTCTCCAGTTTTGCCTGCACCACAGAAAAAGCCATTTGGGGCTGCCCAAGGTGACAAGTGAAGGACAAAACAGACTATGACAGTGACAAATCCTGGGTATGAACTATGCTAGAGGTGCGGGACATCCAAATTCAAACATCTGGAAGGGAAGCTGTGGCACTAGTAGCCTCTGAAGCTATAGTGTCCTGATTTTGGCTGGGACAGAGTTATTTTTCTTCCTAATAGGTGCTACAGGGCTATATTTTGGGAAGAGAATGTTGATAACACAGAGACGTTTTGGTTATCGCTGAGCAGTGCTTGCAGGCATCAAGGTTTCTGCTTCTCACTCTTCCCGGCCCGTGAGT
Organism: Colius striatus; assembly: GCF_028858725.1. NCBI lineage: Eukaryota > Metazoa > Chordata > Aves > Coliiformes > Coliidae > Colius > Colius striatus. Next base: position 67,885,786 of record NC_084760.1, on the reverse strand, counting down.
AGGCTGGGAGGGAGCATGGCCAGGACAGCTGACCAGAACTAGCCAAAGAGCTATTCCATAACACAGACAATGTGCCCACTATATAAACTGGGAGGGGAGTGGGGTGGGTAGCCAGGAAAGGCAGATCGGTGCTCGCACACTCGTCAGCGGGTGGTGGGCAACTCCTCTGGGCATCATTTGTCTTTTCTGGCGTTTGGTTTCTCTTCATTACTATTACTATGCTTTATTTCTTCTTAATATTTAGGTTCATTTTAGTTACTAGTTTGTTTAGGTTTAGTTGTTAGTTTGTTTAGGTTTAGTTTAGTTGTTCTTAGCTGAACACCAACCCCACACCCCCGGGTTTTGTTTTTCCGATTCGTTCCCTCATCTCCCGGGAGGTGCGGGGAGAGGGAACGAGTGCAGGGGCCCGAACCGCCACACACGGTTCGCAGAGCTTCCCCCACGCCCCGTTCCCCGAAACCCACGGCCACGGAGAGGACGGTGTCCCCGCGCCGCCGATGGCCCGTCCCGCCATGCTTACAGCGTCATGCGCGAGCTCCAGGACACCTCGACAGCCGAGAGGCGCCCCCAGAAGAGAGTCTCGTTGAAGTGCACGAAGAGGCCGCGCAGGTCGGGGTTGGGATCCAGCAGCTCCCAGGCCTCATCCACCACTGAGAGCGGGCGGAGGGCCTCGGGCGGCGGTGAGGCCTCGCGGCGTGCCGCCGCCGGTTCCGGTGCCGCCGCCGCCCTGTCCTCCGCCTCCCACTGCGCCTGCAGCTGCAGCGCCAGCAGCAAGTCCCGCTCCATCCCGCGCAGCGCCGCCCCGCGGACCCGCCAGCGACCGCCCGACCGCACCGCGCACCCTGCGCCCGCTCTCGGCCCCGTGCCGTCCCGCGCTCCCACCGCGCACACGCCGGGCGCGCCGACACCCACGGCCGCGGCCCCGCCCCACGCCTCCCGCGCTGCCCGGCAGGAGCCCGCGCATGTGCGCTGGGCGCGGCGCTAGGGCGCAGGCGGCGTCGGGCCCCTCCGCGTCCGGTCCCGCGGTGCGCAGGCGCGGTGGCGGCTCTCCGGCGGTCGGTGGATTCTCGGTCGGCGGCGACGGTGGGGCCGGCGCCCTGGTAGCGGCGATGGCGCTGGGCGAAGGCGGCGGGAGCCGGCTGCGGCGGCAGCTGGAGTCGGGGGGCTTCGCGGCGGGGGAGTACGTGAAGCAGCTGTCGCAGCAGTCGGACGGGGACCGGGACCTGCAGGAACACCGGCAGCGCATCCAGGCGCTGAGCGAGGAGACGGCGCAGAGCCTGAAGCGCAACGTTTACCAGAACTACCGGCAGTTCATCGAGACGGCGCGGGAGATCAGCTACCTGGAGAGCGAGATGTACCAGCTCAGCCACATCCTCACCGAGCAGAAGGGCATCATGGAGGCCGTCACCCAGGCCCTGCTCCTCCAGGCCGACCGCGACGACCCCGCCCTGGGCGCCCGCCGCGCTGCCGCCGCCGCCGACCCCTTCCTGCCGCTGTCGGCCAAGGAGGCGGCAGCTAGCGAGGAGGGGCGGCAGCGGACCCTCACCACGCTCCTGGAGAAGGTGGAGGGCTGCCGCGACCTCCTGCCCGAGAGCCCTGGCAAGTACCTGGTGTACAACGGCGACCTGGTGGAGTACGATGCCGACCACATGGCGCAGATCCAGCGGGTGCACGCCTTCCTCATGAACGACTGCCTGCTGGTGGCCACGGCCCTGCCCAACCGCCGCGGTGCCTACCGCTATGACGCTCTCTACCCCCTCGATGGGCTGGCGGTGGTCAACGTCAAGGACAATCCGCCCATGAAAGACATGTTCAAGCTGCTCATGTTCCCCGAGAGCCGCATCTTCCAGGCCGAGAACGCCAAGATCAAGAAGGAGTGGCTGGAGGTGCTGGAGGAGACCAAGCGCAACCGGGCCCTCAGTGAGAAGCGGCGCCTGGAGCAGGAGGCCCTGCCCCGGCCTGCCCCGACACCCCCTGAATCTACCAACCCCTTTGAGGAAGATGAGGAGGAGGGGGAGGGAGAGCCCTCTGCTGAGGAGGAGGTGGTGGACCTCTCCCTCGAGTGGATCCAGGAGCTGCCCGAGGACCTGGACGTCTGCATTGCTCAGCGGGACTTTGAGGGGGCAGTGGACCTCTTGGATAAACTCAGTGAGTACCTGGGGGACAAGCCTGTGAACCAGCCCGTGAAGGAACTGCGGGCCAAGGTAGACGAGCGGGTCCGCCAGCTCACAGATGTGCTGGTGTTTGAGTTATCCCCAGACCGCTCGCTGCGGGGAGGGCCGCGGGCCACCCGCCGGGCCGTGTCCCAGCTCATTCGCTTGGGCCAGTCCACCAAGGCATGTGAGCTCTTCCTGAAGAACAGGGCGGCTGCAGTGCAGACGGCCATCCGTCAGCTGCGCATCGAAGGGGCCACGCTGCTCTACATCCACAAGCTCTGCCACGTCTTCTTCACCAGCCTCCTGGAGACAGCCAGAGAGTTTGAGACGGACTTCGCCGGCAACAACGGCTGCTACTCGGCCTTCGTTGTCTGGGCCCGCTCCTCCATGAGGATGTTTGTGGATGCCTTCAGTAAGCAAGTGTTTGATAGCAAAGAGAGCTTGTCAACTGCGGCAGAGTGTGTTAAGGTAAGAGTGTCCAAAGAGAGTGATGTTACACGATAGCCAAAACAAAGGCTGCAGAGCTTGTAAATCCTCTTTTCTAACCCTGCTTTAGTTGTTGACCCCTGAGTGGGACTCTGGAGAGGTCTCCTGTGTGGAAAGGTTAATATCCATTTGGGGTTGGTTTGTGGTTTTGGGATTTTTACTGGTGTGGCAGAGGAAGCATTAGAATGAACATAGTCTCCTCTGGAGGTTTTCAAGAGCTGTCCGGATGTGTTCCTGTGTGGCCTGATCTAAGTGGACCTGCTTTAGCAGGAGAGTTGGACTAGATGATCTCTTCCAACCCTACCATTCTGTGATACACAGCAAGAGAAACCCTGCCTTTATCAGAAATGCAAATTGTGGTGTTTCTTAATTTTCCCATAACCAGTAAGAGGTCCTAAAATTTACACAAGCTGCCTTTAAGATTTTGTGTTTTATTTCCCAAGCCTGTCCTGGACTACATTTGCATATCGTTTTTGCAAAAGTAATTTCCTTGGGTTATGGTTTCTTTCATCTGCTAATAGGAAGAAAAAAAATGTAGGTGGGGGGGTGTTAAAAAGTAATTGTCCGGGGTATTTTTGTCGGGCAGGTTTTTGTCTTTCATTTCTTACTATCTTGTTAACAAGGAATTTCATAAAGCAGGAGAAGGAAGTGAAGTATGACTCCAGCTTCCCCCTTTTTTGACAGGGATGGATTTGGTAAATGGGTAAGATGTAAAGGGAGACTGCGCACTAGTAACACCCTTTGCTTTTCGTTAATACCCAAGGTAGCTAAAGAGCACTGCAAGCAGCTTAGCGAGATTGGACTGGATCTCACCTTCATCATTCACGCCCTCCTGGTGAAGGATATCAAAGGTGCTTTGCAGAGCTACAAGGATATCATCATCGAGGCCACCAAGCACCGCAACTCTGAGGAGATGTGGAGAAGGATGAACCTCATGACTCCAGAGGCCCTGGGGAAACTCAGGGAGGAGATGAGGAGCTGTGGGGTGGGCAATTTTGACCAGTACACGGGTGATGACTGCTGGGTCAACCTTAGCTATACTGTAGTAGCTTTCACTAAGCAGACTATGGCCTTCTTGGAAGAAGCATTAAAGCTTTACTTTCCTGAGCTGCATATGGTTCTTCTGGAGAGTCTTGTGGAAATCATCCTGGTGGCTGTCCAGCATGTTGATTACAGTTTACGATGTGAACAGGACCCTGAGAAGAAGGCATTCATTAGGCAGAATGCATCCTTCCTGTACGAAACTGTCCTTCCTGTTGTGGAAAAAAGATTTGAGGAAGGAGTTGGAAAGCCAGCCAAGCAGCTACAGGATCTGAGAAATGCTTCTAGATTGATGCGTGTAAATCCAGAAAGTACCACCTCTGTGGTGTGAAGTGACAGAGCTGCTCTAAGGAACAGAGTGTGTGAAAGCACTTATTGAAATTGTTGTGTGTTTAATATATGAATGAAATGGAGGGTTTTTTGAATCCCTGAACACTGCACAAGCCTAACTGTTGCATTCTGAAGCTGAAGACTTAAAATCAAAGCTTGCAAGGATGCGATGCTTTTCTTGGTGGATGATTGGGTAGGGGAGTGAGAAGGTTGCAGTCACATGTCCTTGGACAGTATAACTTCTAAGAGTGGCTTGTGTAGCGTTTGTGACATCGAAAATAATATAACACACAATTTTTTGGCCAGATGCTTGTGAAAGTCTTAAATACACAGACACAATATGACAGGAAAAAGTCACTCTCATCATGTCACTGTAGGAATTCTTTTTTAAGGCAATGTTCTGGCAGGAGGGGAAGTGCTGAAATGCTTCGAGGGTGTGGTATTTGGGGAGACATCATTCAGATGTGACTCAGCACTGCAGGCAAAGGACATGGATTTGCACAGTCTGTTTTGTTTGGTAACAATGCAGACTCCTCAGTTTCTGCAATGTTCAGATTCTCTTGGTTCATTTCAGAGGCAGATCTAAATTAAAAAAATTGAGGGGTTTGTATGGCGTTTTCTATTTGGGTGAAGGGGCTTCTTCTATTTAATAAGGTGGCCTGACAGCTTAAATTACAGCCCTCTGAATACAAACCTCTGCTGTCAGAAACATTTGTTCCCTTGAGAGAAGAAGTGAGAATAACTTTCTTCCCCCTTATATTCCTCTTCCTCGTTTCCTCGTGAACTTCACTGGGGGCAAGTCCATTTGATGAAGTGTGCACTCTTGCTTGAGCTGCTCTCATAAATACATTATGTGCTATTACCTGCTGATAGAGACCTCTTGAGATGTGCAGGGCAAGGAAGAAGAACTGCAGGTACTGTTTAATTTGGAAGAAGATGCTCGTTTTGCCACAGAGAAGCAGCACAGGCTGAAGAGACTGGCCATGAGGCTTTTTGTAAATTATGTGGTCTGCGAAATACACACCCTGTCTCTCCTGCAAATATTAGTTGCTGTAATGGAGCAGTAACCAAGAAGAACTATCTTTTCTTTTTTTCTTTTTTTTTAGAAAGCACAAGGAGTGTATTTGGTTGGGAACTCTAATGTAGGTGGGGGCAGTTTATGCAAATATTTGTGTGTTTAGATTGAGTGGTGCTGAGGATCTCATTCACTGTGTATCTCTGAAAATAAAATAAGCCAAGTCTTGTGTGAAGACTAACTTGAGGAAGCCGTGTCATAGGAAGCTCATTTACACATCTTCTAAGCTTTGTAAACTTCTTCCCCTTTAGTGCAAACTTTCTTAGTTGTGAGAAAATCATGTTGCAGCCAAGTAACCTTGCATCAGACACTCGGTATTCTTAACTGGAGTAGTTGAGTATCCTGTTCCTTTTGCACTTTCACATGAAAGCTTTTGCATTTTGCATCATGGTAATGAACGCCTTGTGACTGCCTGAACAAACAAAAGGTACTGCTAGTAAAACATTCTACATAGCTGCTTGTGCTGGAGCTCCTTCCATCCTCTGTAGATTCCACAGTGCTCATTCAGTGCAGTTTTCACTTTAGTGGCTGCTTTTCATTCTCTTGCTTTGGATGCCTTTTGAACTGTCAGATATTGCAAAGCATGCTAGCAAATCCCAGGAAAGAAAAGAGAAAAAGTACAAAATTGTTGTAAAGGGTAACTCATCGCTCTTGGCGAAAACCCATCGAAAACCACTGAAATAGTGGTCACAGGTAGCAACCTGCCTTTACTTAATCTGAGAACTGTGTGGAATCCAAGTGGATTATAAGTGAGAGCTCTCCATGATGATGTGTATTTTGGAGGAGATGGAGAAGGGAGGGCCTTTTTTTTTCTCAGAAGATGGGTATATTTTATTGTTTTCTTTACCAGTGAAGCAGGCAGAATAGATACAGGTGAGCCTTGCGTGGGGTTGTATTTTTTTGTACAGAGAAGGGTAAGCTGTGAGACTGCAGCTCAAGATACTGATTATTGTGATGCTTGAGGATTTTGTCTAAGGAGCTAAATTGTATTTTTCTGATTCTTTGCTCTGGCGTAAGATCGAACAAGAGGAGAGCCCTAGTTGTGCTTCTGTTGCAAGCTGGTGCAGCACATCTTCATCCTCATCAGAGGGTGAAATGTAGATTGTAATTGTGCCACATGCTCTCCTGTGCCTTGTGTTGCAGCTCACTTCATCAGTCTGTTCATGACACTCAGGGCCTACTGATTTTGTCTCTGCTGCCCTCCATAGAGCAGTGGGCTTACATGGGAGTTGGTCATAGTGGATCATGGAATCTGGCCCTGTGTTGGTGTGATCAAAGGTTGTGTTTGTGTGCCTGTCAGAATTCAGAGACACCTGTGGATTTGTATAACTTGCTATAGGCAGCATTGATATTTTGTAACTTGTGAGTCTGTTCAATTGTAATAAAAACGGTAACATAAGGAAAATAGTGTATACTTAAAATGAGACACACTTTGTGTGTTAATTCAGTTAATGGGAAAAGTCAACCAAAGCCAAGAGTCGTGGTTTAATCCATTTCAGGTAATTTGGAATGGCACTTTTCCTAAGCTGCACAGTTGTGAGGATAGCGTTCTTCAAGTTGGGTTTTACAGTAACTGCTGAATAATATGATGGCAGTTTTATTGATTTGGGGAAGAACTAATTTTAATTTTTGTTTGTTTGGAGACAACTGCATAAAAAATCTGATTTGTTTTAGCTGCTACGACAAAACTGTAATGTGTAAAATTAAGATTTTTGGGTTTTTTTTCCATTCAGATGAATTTATGTATTAGGATCCAAGGCAATAACTTTTCTGAACAGTGAGCATCGTGTATTAAAACCTTTGGACGTATGACACTATTTCTGGTTTTACTACGTCATCATCAGAAAGAGGACGTTGGTTGAAAGTTCAAACCCACTAATAACTTTCCAGTGAAGCTGAAGAGCTTCAGGTCAGTTGTTTGTGAGGGAGGTGTAAGAGGCAGCCAGGTGTGGAAGCCAAGTCATGTCACTTCAGTGGTGTTCTTACAAAGTCAGTATGTGGCTTAAAAAGGTGAAGTTAGAAGAAAACGTTTTTGGATGTGGTAAGTGATTCAGGTTGAGGAGAGGCTGTACTCTAATGGGACTTTGGGTAGATACTGTGAGGCCTTACCAGTACCAGGGCAAGCAGCTTAATGCTGTAGGGCCTGTTACCTTCCAGACATTGTTTTGCCACTAGGGTCCACACATCCTCCCCTTGAATGCTGACTGTGCATTAGAGGCCATCTCCTCATTGGTGGAGTTTTACCCATGGGTACAGGCACCTCCCGTAGTGACTTGCCCTGCTTTAGTAGCACAGTGAAGAGTGAAGATGTTGCACTGAACAATTCAGATGTTTAGGTCAACTCTTTTTCCTTCCTTGGGAGGGTGTTTTGTCTGCTTTTTCTAATTTTCATGCTGTTAATTTCTTAATTCTTCATGTTTTCTTTCCCTGCTGTGTTGCTACACTGTTAGCAGCAGAGGGTCCTGCAGAGGATCTCAGCCATCTACTTTTTCTAAAGGTATGTACCAACATGTGACTTCTTCTGCCTGAGACTCTGCTAGACTGCAAGCCCCTGCAGAGGTGTGAAAAGTGGCTTGTCCCGGCTTCAGCTGTCTCCTGTGAGACATTCAGCTTAATGACTTCTCAAAGATTTGTTTTGCATCTGATCTCTTGTCATTGAACTTCAATATTAGGCAGAAATTCCAATGAGAGCAGCTTAGTACTCCAGCATGATAGTGTAGAATGCCCCCACCACCAGTCTTTTAACAACTTACTCTTTACATTCCCTTTGCTGCACAATTGAGTTCCCTTTTACTTAAAAACAGCTCTTCTGTAAACTCCCAATGTGTTTCTCTGAAGAAAATCAAATCCAGAATGGGGCTTATCCATCAGGGAGCTCTGAGCGTAGCCTGTGGACATACCCCTTTCCTCAGAGGGTCAAGAGCTGGGATAGGCATTTCATCCCTACAAACTCTGAAAGGCAGTGGAGAGAGAAAGTGTGGAAGGAATGTTTCCCAATCTTATGTAGTATACTGTTTCTGTGAAAATAGATTCATGCCCTTTATAATTACAAGGGATACTGCCTAGATCAGAATTTAATTGAGCCACCTTGGACACAGCCATTACCTCTTGAGTATTCAGGAAACTTTGCTAACACAACTTCAGTGGCACAACTTTAAGACAGTTCTCAACTTCAGGGTTCCACGCTCAGCTAGATTCTCTGCTACATACGTGCTCTGTTTGACACAGCAGAAAGTACGACCAACAGGCCCAGGCTGTGCTAACCACTGCACGATATTCCCCTTCCTGGTGGTTTATGTGGTTGATCAGGACATTTTAAAGGCAATTTTAGATGACCTTTCTGTGACCCTGTTGTACTTATCCTCTCTGCTTCCCATGCAGAATCTGGATCATCACTGCATTCATTTTCATGAGCAGCCCACTTCCCACCTAAGCAGAAGATTATATGGGAGAATGGAGAGAACCTGCTCCCCAGATTGCTCCAAGAGGCCTGCGATGGCTCATGGTTACCAGTGGAGGTCCCACAAGAGCTCTGCATCTGTGAGCATCGCCTCCGTGCAGGGAAAACAGGCATTGCATTCAATTTGTTCTCAAGAGACCAGTACAAGAGCTAAAAGCAGGTATGAAAGCTGAGATACCCATCGTGTCATGGCAGGAGCTGGACTCTGAGGCATCGGATTAGGTGACCCAAAATATAATTTGATCCTGCAGCTGTTGGGAATCTCATCCAGATGTGCTAATATGTTGGCATGTAGTTATTGAATGTATTGTGCTAGGGAGGTGGACCAGGGGAAGGAGCAGGTGGCATTAACTTCACTGCTGCTTGGGAAGCCCTTGGAGATGTTTGGATTAATGATAATTTCAAGTTATTTAAAAAAGTCAAATCATGCAGTTCTTCAGTTTGTTGTATCAACACACACAGTTTCTCTGTCCTCCCAGAAAGCTGATCCAATCAAAATCAGAATTCTCATGAAGAGGAGAGAGGGTTAGCCAAATCCTTTGCAATACCAGACATGTGAATCTAAACATCTAGAAACCTGGGCAAAATTGATATCTGAACTTCAGACACCTGCAGCCTGACTGTGAACTGAGAGAAAGCTTTGCCTCAAACCCTTCCAGACTTCAAGTCCTCTGGACTTTGAGTCATTGTTTCGAAAATCACAGTTCATAGGCAACCATCTGAGCCAGTCAGGTTTGTTAAGACTTAACATGTTTTGGGGTTTTGGATTTTTGTTTTGTTTTTAATTACAAATGTACAGAGTTAAGTACGTTTTTGGTTCTCCAGACAGTTTTCACAATAGGAAGGGGCCCAGCTCCCTGCCCCAATTCTTGCAGGATGAGGTTATCAGAAGAGCACTTGAAGCTCTGTAGAGAATCCTTCCTTCCACAGGATTCAGTGATTTTCTCTCAAAATGTGTCTCTGATAAGCAGGTCCTGGTTTTTGTTTTTTTTTTCCCCTCACTAACAATAGGCAGGATTGTTTGTTTTCCCACAGACAATGTAACTTCTCCAGCAGAGATGCCAGATTGGCTCTTTGTGGAGGAAGGAGGCCAAACTGTGTGTAAATTACAACCCTTGCATCTGCCTTAACACAATCCAGGCCATATACCTCCCTGCCTGCTCTCTCTAACAACAGTGTATGTGGAGAGGAGGAGAAGGATTGGGAGGGTTGCAAGGAAAGATCCATAATCTTACAGAACAGCACTTTTTTGTGTTGTGTCCAGTGACAGGACTAGGGGTAATGGGCATAACCTGGAACACGAAAAGTTCCAGTTAAACACAAGGAAAAACTTCTTTGGTGTTGAGGTGAGGGAGCCCTGGCACAGGCTGCCCAGGCAGGGTGTGGAGGCTCCTTCTCTGGAGGTTTTCAAAACCTGCCTGGACATGTTCCTGTGTGACTTTAGCAATGGGGTTGGAGTAGATGATCTCTAGAGGTCCCATCCAGCTCTCACCATTCTGTGATTCTAATTTATGTCCCTTTGACTTCCATCCAGCAAGGTGCTCAAGCTCACACTGAAGAGTGTCCCCCTGAATTTGAAGGGCCTTCTCCTATATTCAGACCTAATTAGATGTTGAAGTGCCTTTCGTGTGTGGAGCATCAGTACAATTCATTTGAATTTCACAAAGACAACCTGCAAAGAAGTGACATGGGGGCAATACTGAAGCAACAGCAGCATATGAGCAAACAAAGCATGCATTTCTGTGACACCTCAACTCTAGTATGACCAACTGTGGTCCCAAACAAAGCCTTCCCCTTCCTCAGTGAGTGCAGTAAGCTCCATAAATCACCTGTGTTGCAACTTTCCAGGAGGCAGCAACAATAGAGTTTGACGTGCTAAAATCAAGTTGCTTCATCTCCCCACAGGTGATACATGGCACTGTTTTAGGGCGGAAGAAATGCCCTCAGGAAAGCTACCATCATTTCTGGGATGTAGCTCCATCTGAGACCCACACCAGTGCTGGGTAGCACCAGGGCTGACAGTCCCCGCCTCCTGCCCATGGCTCCATCCATCCTCCCAAACCCAGCACCTCTCACCAAAAGTACTACCTTCCTGCTGGCCTGAAATAGGTTTCCTCCCTCCTAGTGGGATGAAACCCCATCTTGTTTGCTTGGTGACAAGTGATGTACACAGTAGGCCAAAGGCCCCTGCACCGCCTGCTCGGCATCTTCACACCAAACAGTCCCTCTCCTGGTGTGTCTGTAATCAGTCACCATTTTTTTTTTGTTTTCCCCTGAAGTTTATTACCATTTAAATAGCCTTCCAGCCTGAGACCTCCTGTGGGTGTTGTGACTCTGCTACCTCAAGCTCTGTGAAATTAATTCTCATAAGATGTCCTCACAGGAAATTGGTATGGGTTCAACTAAACTGGTTTAGAAGCTTTTAAACCCACGCAAGACCTTCTATGGCCCTCTAGTTTTGACTGGAACACTTTCTACACACTTGGCTTGGCATATAATGTGCTTAGACAGGAAAGTGCTTATTCCCAATCAAAACTGCAGCATGGAATCCTGCTGTCTGGGACAATGTTTTTGACTACCCTGGGCAAGTTCTGTATTTAACTCAGTGTGTGTTTTTCGGCCTTAAAGATTTAAGGGCCAGACTGCAAATGCCTTTAATCAGGAAGCAATTAATTGCACAAATTTCCTCCTTGCAGTCAGCACAGTGCTCATCCAGGTAATACTCCCTGCGAGGCGATGGCTCATGCCTGCACACTGCTTTTATTACTGTATATCTCTCTTAATTAGTTCCTGTTGGATGGTAGGCCAAGTTGCTATGGGGGGAGGGTTCGGATAAAAGCTACAATCAGTTAAGACAATCTAAAGATAGCTTTAAGAAGAAAAACAAATGGTTTGTTTTCTTCCTGAGCTCTTTTTTTTTTTTCAATATTAATACTGCTTTTGAAGGAAATATATAAACAGGACTCATGCTTTTGATATAAATCAGGACCAGGTTTGCAAGAGTTGTTCCAGGACCTTGAGGTTGAGCACGCTTGACTGGAGCTTTCTCCAGAATTGCCTTGTCCTCATCCAAGAACAATCCCAAGAAGAAAGCACTTGGTTTGTTTCTTTCACACCCACCTCCACGCAAAGGATCACAGTCCTGGTTCTCCCTCAGAAACGGTGTTCAGCTTCACTTTGGAAGAAGTGGATGTGTACCAGGGTAGGGAGAGCCAGGAGGATGTTTATCCCTCATTGTCAGTCCCTGGGGCAGTGTACACACAATATCTCACAAAACAGGAGGGTAGAGCTCAGCATCCCCTCTGCCCCATGTCCAGATCAGGGCCATTTCCCCCTCTGCCAGTGCTGGCACCAATCTCATTCACTTTTTCAAACACAAGCTGCACATCTTTCCTCTCCTACATGCTGCCTAGGAATGACAAACTCCCTCATTATGCTATTATTATAGTTTACTAGCAGAAACCTTCCTCTCTGCACACACAGCTCTTCATTTTTTACTATTATGGGTCTATTCCTAGAGTTATAAATAACACATTAGCCTGGTTTATGTGTTCATGCAAGTCAAGCTATAAACTGGCAGATGAATGAAATTATCTGTCTCCAGAATTCACATTCCTGTCACTTATTCAATTATTTGATCAACATAATTGCTCAGAGCAAGAGCTAATTGGAAAATGACAGGCATTTACCCTCTCTATAGAGGAGAAGAGGCTTATCAGGTATTTTACTGCAGGCGCTTTCATTACTTCCAATATTCTGGAAGAAACAGGGTTTTTAAATGAGCCAGGCCCAAACACACAAAGCTTGTTTGCTAGCCAGATGCTTTCCCACCCTTAAAATAGTTCCAGGATTTTTGTGGTGCAAGGGTTTGAACACGTCTGTACTGCAGTGCACATAAGTACCTTGGCACACATGTGTGGGAGCTGCAAGCCAAGCTCACCCTGAGAAGTCCGCAGCACTAAATGTGTCCTTACTCCTGGGTATCTGTGTTCATGCTGGTGCTGCAGCTATGTGTGTTAGGTTCTGCCTCTGACCAGCTCCATTCCTGGGAGCTGATATGGACAATATCAGTCAGCTGAGGCAGAGGAGCCTCTCAGGAGTGAGAAAGGCAGAAGGTGATTCTTTTGTCCTTGCTGGTGGAGAAAAGACTGTAATTCTCCACCTTGCCAGGTCAAATCTGGCATCAAAGCTGCAGTTTGAAAGCCAGATACCTTTGAAATGATTTTCTTTTCCCCTCTCCTCCCTCAAATGTTCTGGTTCACGCACATCCACACACATCCACACATCTGTGTGCTTTGTTATTAAATGAAAACCTAAGAAGTGGCTGCCAGAGCAGAGGGATGGGGATGGAGAGGATAAGGAGGTAGGAGATTAAAACGCTAAACTGGTCCCTGTTTCCATTCTTAGTTCTAGCAGTTTGGGGTTGGAATATTTAATTTGTTTAAGTAAGAGATGAGCAAGCACTTTTCCAGGCTGTGTGGAGGGGGAGGAAGATCATCCATCAACTCCAACTGTTTGCAACCTATTGTCTGCAGGCCCTGAGGGGATCTGTGGGTTATCTGTAGGGGAAAGGGAACTAAGAAAATCAACCCTGTTGTCAGTTGCCTTAAACTCATGACAGATGTTCTGCACCTCCACCGGAAAATATTGGGGTCTGCATATCAGAATTGGGTAAGACCCATTGTGTTTTCCTCCTGCTACTTGTGAGCAATTTAAGCATCAGACTTTGGCTGCTTGAAAAGGCTCCAAAAGTGGTCCATGGAGCACATGAGGACTGAGAAGCACACTGTACTGGATCTCACCCCCTGAGCTGTGCTGCTAACACTGTGCAAGTGGTACAGGACAGCTCTGGGAAACTCACTGTACTGCCTGCAGTGTGCTAGGGGCTAATGCTGTCTGTATTTGATGCAAAGTAGTTAACTAGGTGAGTAATTATTTAGTTCATCCAAGAGGAGATGAACAAATGAGTGCAGCACAGCGCAGATGTACTTATGGCAGGACATTTCTGACAGTGTAATTTCTTTAGGGTAAGAAGCAAAAGTGTACAGTAAGAGAATAAAAAAATAACCCCACCAGGGGTGGCTATGGAGCTTGCAGTGCCTTGAACTACCTGTAAGCACAACTTTGTTATGCTGCTTAATGGGGAAGCCCTGCAGCTTAGAAAAGAGGGATGCTGAGGGCCCCGGGTGCCATTCCTGATTTGCAGCCCTGCTACACACAGGGCCATAGCAAGCTCAAAATGAGGACAATACCAGTGTTTGATGTCCTGTGAGTGACTCCAGCTAGTGAAATAATAGCCCTCGAGTGTGATGCTGTGATCTCTAAGCTGTGACTAATGGTATAAATCAGTAACCTGATGGCACAACAGGACATCTCCAGCCACCCCGGACCATGACCTCAGGGTGGTCATCCCAGCCCATGGAAAATGTTTAGGGAACTGGAGCATCTCTCTGAAAGAGGAAAAGCTGTGAGATCTGGGGCTGTTTAGCCTGGAGAAGACTGAGGGGGGACCTTATCAACACTTTAAATACCTAAAAGGTGGATGTCAAGAGGATGAGGCCAATCTTTTTTCTGTAGTGTCCAGTGACAGGACAAGGGCATAATCTGGAACACAAAAAGTTCCACTTAAATACAAGGAGAAACTTCTTTGGTGTTGAGGTGAGGGAGCCCTGGCACAGGCTGCCCAGGGAGGGTGTGGAAGCTCCTTCTCTGGAGGTTTCCAAACCCACCTGGACACATTCCTGTGTGACCTGATGGAGGGAAACCTGTTTTAGCAGGGGCTTCAGCTGGATGATCTCTAGAGGTCCCTTCCAACTGTGACCAATCTGTAATTCTGTGATAATATTTATCGTGAGTTTTACAAGCAAAGGAATCAAACCGTTAACTGCTTAACCACTTAAATGCTTTCAGTGCAGCAAGAGGTATGAAATGTTGATGTTCAAAAGTTTATACAAAATATACATCCACCCAGCATCCATAACCTTTGAAGGCACGCTGGTTTTGGTGCTCAACCAACTGCAGCTCTGTATCCCCCACGGCCCGTGACCCAGCAGCCTCCCACTCCAGCATCCAGCCCCGCAGTCCAGCAGCCAGGAGACAGCTCTGCAGTCTTGTAGCTCCTCCAGCCAGCACTCCTGCAGCCATGGACCCAGCCCACAGCCCTCCAGGCCAGCATTTCCACCACTCTGCAGCCTCATAATCCCCCTGCTCAGTGTCTCAGGAGTGCCACAGTGAAGCATACCAGCAGGCCTGGATCCCAATGTCTGGTTCTGTAGCCCTGCAGACTCACAGCCTAGCATCCAGCCCCAAATACCTGAATTCTAACATCCCCACAGCCAGCATCCCTTTCTTGGCCCTACAGTTCAGGACTCCCGCAGTCCCACTGCCCAGCACCCCCCACAGCCCACCATCCATCTGTAATAGCAGCCCCAAATCTCCATAGCTGTTCAGCTCAGCATCCCTGCAGCCCCACACCCAGCAGCTCAGGCATCTCAGCATCCCAGCCCAGGGAATGCAAATGGGGCTGACACAGTGCTGTTGCTCCCGGGTTGATGTTTTATCGTGGCAACGAAACTGTGGCCATGGAGGTGGTTGTAGTTATACTGGGGCTTTTTTTGCCTGAGGACCTGCTGTAAACTGTACTGGGAGCTGGAAAAATCTTCATAGGGTGGGCTTGCTGCACAAACAGCCTCACAAACAGTCAAGAGTTAGTGGTGCAGGGCTGGAGACAGGCATGCAACCTGGGTAAAGAACAGCAACAGCAGCAGCAGCTGCCTCTGCAACTTCTTGTATCCAGTGTTACCGCCTGCTACTTCACTGTGAGCTTTGCTCCCACCAGGAACAATCCCTTCCAGTGCACAGTAACAGATTTTTCTGATTTTAGGACTGGTGCTTTAGTTAGACTGGGACATCCATCCTGCTGAGTGTGACTCAATGTGATTGCATTGCTGCAACTGGAAAATTCAATGAATATACATAGAAAAGTGATTCTCCCCCCTTTTTTTTGGCTATTCCTGTCCACTTTCTTCTCCTGCTGAGCCTCATGCTGCCAACTGCTTGCAGGAGGCTGGTAGCAGGTTTGATCTGATGAAGCACTCCTCTCCAGCCTGACTTAGAGCAGAGCCTTGCCTCATATCTTAAGCTATGGCACAGGTGATTCACTCCTTTGTGAACGTATTCAAAAAGCACAATTGGGCTGTCTTAGCTGGAACTTCATCTCATTTTTTTATTATTCTGGCACAAAATACGTGGTTACTACTTTTGGAGGAGAGAAGGTACTTGAAATGGAAAAAGTCTCATCACAAAATAGGACAGAAAATCAAGCCATGGAAAATATTTGCAGAAGAGTAATAAAAATGCAGTTTGAGTCAATGGAAATATTTAATTTCAGTACATTCAAGCTGATTTTGTTTGACCACTTAAAAGTAAAATGATTTAAATGATAGAAGACATCTGAATAGAGAAAATGCTATTCTAAATGTCAACAATGGAAACCCATGATGCTTTGATATTTTAAATTCTTTTTCGTTATTACTTTTATTTGAGAAGTGTAATGGGCATGTTTTCTTTTGTAGCTGAAAAACTCCTGTCTGGAAAAAAAGCTGGAAATAATGTGAAGCAGGAAGTGTTTAGTTCCAGATGTGTTGTTCTATTTCCTCTGGTATGACAGAAGTACATAGAATTAAAGTTCAAAGATGCAGCGCGGTTGAACTACCTACATATTTCTTGATGTTTGTGCCTCTTAGCACAGGGACAGTCTTTACAGTATTTACAAATCCGAACTTAATTCATTCTCATGCCAAAGGGAGCAATCAAAACCCCAGTGATTCCCAGAGAGAAATCAGGGCCAGTGCATCAGAGGTTTTATCCCGTCCTACATCTGGCTGTGTCGTGTTCAGAGGAAAGATGCATAGCACAGATACAGTCCAATCCCAGCCCTCCTTCAATGAGTCAGAGTCAGCTTCTTAGGTCTTATGGATCTTAAGTCAGGAGGGAATGATGGTCTTGTGGCTTAGGATAAGGAATGTGAATCAGAGGAGTCTATTCATGAAAAAAATTTGCTCCTTTCGTTTCTTAGCAGATGCCTCCACGCAGCCTAAGCAAGTGGCTGCTAGGAACTTTCAGCTGTAGTCATTTTAAAGCTGGAGGAGGTAGAAAAAAAGAGGTCCAATTGACATTTGATCGTTTCTGCAGCAATATTACATTTACCCATAACCACTTGTCCTGATAGGAAAAGGACAAGCACCAGGGTAAATACCAGAAATATCCTGATTTGGGTTTCGGGCTAGCTGAACGCACGTTGATTAAGTTGGGAATGTTGATTAAAGGCCTCAAGCTGTGACCTACAACAATTCAGTCAGGTTGCTGCTACCGCTTATCCAGGCTTGAGTTAAATTGGAAAGCAGCATAGAGCCTCGGTGAGTTTATCAGCTCCAAGCAGTGTGTTTCTAGGCAGATAATCTGCAAGTACCTCCCTGCTCAGCCCTGGAGTCTTATGGGGGATTCAATAGGTTTTCTGTGTGCTGATGGGAGATATTAAAGTCCTTCAGAAAAAAAAAATTACAAACCTAAAAAGCAACCCAGCTTTTGTCCAATCTTCTGGAAATCAGTCATCCAGTCTGTGTAGTTAATGATCAGTTGGTGGGTTAATAGCCAAAAGTGAAGTCAAGGGTGATTAAAGCTGAAAAAACCCCACTAAACTGCCCAGTGACTGTAGTCTAAGACAATATTCAGTCCTTTTTTTGATGGTTACTTTCCTGTCCAGGCCCTGACAGAGGCTGATGGAGGAGTATTTTAACTTGTAAAAGCAATAGGACCATAGAAACAGAAGCCTAAGAAGCTTGGTTAGTTTGGTGCACAGGGCCTGTTTTGCACACCGGGCCTTTGATCTTTAAGTGTACTTAGCGTTGCCATTTTCTTATGTGCATGGTGAAAAGGTGAAACAGGTCCCTTGTTTAGGTAGGACAATTTATTATTGTCATTTACCTTTTGAAGGGCAAGCCATGCAGAAGAGCCCCAGTCAGGGCAGAAAGGCCTTGAATGCAAGAACATTTACGCTTGGCTTACCGGGGAGTGAGCTGCATGAAGGTTTGCAGAACCCTGTCCCTATTGCATTGGGGAAAAAAAGATATTTTTAATTTGTTTGTTTTCAATTCATGTTTCCTCAGTTTACTGATAAAAGGAATTCTGATTATTTGAAGTACAAAGTGAAGGCAGTAAAGGCAAAGATAGGGCTTCTCCCTCCTGCTTCGTGCCATGGCAACAAGATTGTTGGGCAAACTTTGGCTGAATAACCTACGATGTCACTAGCTGTGAAAAGTAGAAGGAATTCAGACCAATTTTGAGGGCACCAGCTGAGTCTGCAGATCCATCAGGGAGAGAAAAAGGCATCACTGCAAGCTAAATGGAGACTTTTCCAGTGAGACCACATAGAGATGGTATGACAGAGGTAAATGATACAATGTAGGTAAGAAAAACTGCCGCTTGCAAAGATGAGACTGTAAGAGTGCACATGTAATTTCTTGTTTCTGTGATCATTCTCCAATAGAGAGCAATCTGAAATCCAGGACAGACAGCATTTAACAGGATCTAGCTGTACAACTGGCAGCTCTCAACTATGTCTCCACCTCGCAGGCTCTTGGGTAGCGGCTGACAGCATAAGTATGGCAGGCCTCTGCTTGGCACCCAACACCCCTGTGTGCCACATCCACAGAGGCCAGCAGTCCCCTGGCTGGAAGAGACCCAAAAGGGCTTCCATGAGCATATGCAGTCCTGCAGTTTTCAGGCTGTCCTTCGGGGACAGGAGGAGGTGGTCAGTGAAGTGGATAAAGAAAAAGTGAATGGAAAAGGTTTGCAACTTCCAGACATGCAAACAAATATTCCTCTAAGGCAACATGAGTACTGAGATGTATCCTAGGCTTTGTCAGGTTTCCTTCCTGTTGTCAGTGAAAATCATCACAGAGCCATTGCACTCAGATTGCTTTCCAAAGCTTTCATTGGAAAAGCAACTGTCAGGAAACACCAGTTGCCTAAGAAATAAAATCAGCTGCTCCTAAGCACTCCTGAACAGCCTCAGGGTGTCTCATCTTGCTGGAGATACCTCAGCCCCTGGAGGCAACTGTACCACTAGAAATGGTCTGGATGAGGGGACTAAGTGCACCCCCAGTAAGTCTGCAGATGACAGCAAGCTGGGCGAGTATATAGATATGCATGAGGACAGGAAGGCTCTTCAGAGGGAACAGGCCAGGCTAGAACGATGGGCTGAGGCCAATTGTATGAGGTTCAACAAGACCAAGTGCTGGGTCCTGTACTTGGGTCACAACAACCCCAGGCAACACTACACGCTTGGGGCAGAGTGGCTGGAAAGCTGTCTGGTGGAAAATGACCTGAGGATGTTAATCTACAGCCAGCTGAACATGAGCCAGCAGTGTGCCCAGGTGGCCAAGGGGCCCCTCACTACACGAGGGACATTTGAGGTGCTGGAGCATATCCAGAGACAGGCAATGAAGCTAGTGAAGGGCCCAGAGCACAAGTCTAATGAGGAGTGGCTGAGGGAGCTGGGCTTATTTAGCCTGGAGGAAGCTGAGAGGAGACATGATCACTCTCTACTAATACCTGAAAGCAGGTTGTAGCAAGATGGTGATTGATCTCAAGTTGTGCCAGGGGAGGTTTAGATTGGAGATTAGGAGGAACTTTTTCACTGAGAGTTGTTTGACACTGGCACAGGCTGCCCAGGGAGGTGGTGAGGTCATCATCTCTGGAGATATTTAAAAGATGCATAGATAAGACGCTGAGGGACATGGTTTAGTGGTGGACTTGATGACCTGAAAGGTCTTTTCTAACTGAAATGATTCTATGATTCTATGAAAATTTGTCCTGCCACCTGCATTGAACTTTCTGTGCTGCCATTTGAGCTCATGATGTCTCACTTAATAGGCTGTAGAGAACAGATTATTCCATTGGCCGTGTTGTGTTCAGCTCCGTGTAGATCACGCAGCTCTTTCACGGGAGCAGCCTGTCCTTCCCTCACCTCACTGCCCATGGGCAAGCCAGCAATGACCAGATTGTCCCCGTGCAGCTTGGGAGCGGCACTCCCCACAGCTCTCCTTTTCCTCTGTGCCATCTTCCCAATGTAACTACCCACTGGGTTTATCTCTAGTTTTGGGTCCTTTTCAAGTGTTCATTCCTACCCTTGAGCTGTATTTCTCAGGAGCAGACAAAGCACATTCCTGTTTCCTCTGCACTTGCTTTGCTCCTTTTCTTCCCTTCAGGAAAGGCAGCACTCAGACCCAGGGGGACTGCGTCAGACACAGACACATGCAACCAGCTCCACCTTAACCAAGACCTAAGATAATCCAAAGCAGGAGAAAAGAAAAAAGAACTCTGTGTGTAGTTAGTACCTGGAGCTAAACAGAGATATTCTACCCCTCATATTTTTTTGTTAATTGTTGCTCTGGACATTTTTGTTTTATCAGATGGAGAATGACACTTGAGACCTAACTAATTTGTGCCACTTGTCAATGGCTCTTTGTTTTCTTTTAGGCTTTTTTCCCTTATTTTTTCCCCTGATTCTATAATCATTTCTTTGTTCCCTTCACTAAGCTGTCCACTCAGAGCATGACATCCCTGCAAGGCAGGCCTGTCTTTAACCTGGTCATATCATTATTCATAGGAGCAGCAGCACAATGATGCACGGCAACCAGGGCTCCCTCTGCTAGGCACTGCACAACAAAATCAAACTCTCCACATCAACCAAACCCAGCTCTACAGTAACCAGGACAAAAGAGATTGGACCCCAGATGAGAAAGCACCTTTTTCCTTATAAAAACAGATTAAATGTGTTGGACTTTTCCCTCACACAGTTTATTGCCCTTGTTAATGGCAGGGTCTCTACACTATTGGAAATTAGCAGCAAGGTACTGACAAACACACAAAGCGGAGGTAGGGCACAGGCCCAGGCGATTGCCCATACAGTTGGCATTGTCCTTGTATGAATTTGTCCCAGACCAAGCAAATATTCCCACAGCTGATGCCCAGGCCTGTTTCAGGAACTGGAGTGGGCCAGGAAGGATTCCCAGCAGCTGATCTGGATACAGTTCTCCTGCTCCAGAGGAAGAAAAGCTCATCCCTCTGGGGATGACTGGTCTTGAGAGCAGAAAACATTCCCTAGCCTGTCACTAATTTATGTAGTTGTAGCCTTGGTGTCTGGGCAGTGAACAGCTTTTAATGGATTTACTCATTCTAGCATCCCTGTGGGGTAGGGAAATGTTGCTCAGCTCCCCAGTCTGAGGGGAAAACCAGACCCATGGGGACACTGAAAAGGCAATGTTGCCAGAGAAGCCTTCAAGTCCCACAGCCCTGCATTATTTCTCAATCTCCTATCCCAGTCTCAGGGCTTGAAACCCTTTGGGCTGGTGAGAATAAGCCAGCCAAGATGTGCCCCAGATCTCGTGGGGATGATGAGGGGCCTGGAACCACATGGGGTGAGCCAAGGCCACCTCCTCTGAGCTCTGTGGCTGAGGTGAAACCCAGACTGGTGAGGCTGGGCATATGCTAGCCAACTCTGGTCCTGAGAGCAGGATCAGGCTTGACCCTTAGGGACTTACAGAAGCTTAGGCAGCTCTGTCTCCTCCATCCCATATGCTTTGCCTTACAGGGACATATGAGCCCTTGGGGCCTTTCAGAGACCACATTTCAAATCCATACAAATAGTTTGTGCAGAGGAAATTGGTGGGCTCAGGAAGAGCGAAGGGTGCTCAGCACTTTACAGCCACATTGTCTGAAGTTCCTCTGCTAAGAAAACCAGAAAGCTATTCAACATCATGATTTTTCCCCATGTCTGTTATGAGGGAGATGATCAGTCTTTTAGCTACTAGGTCATCATGTCTTGTCATGTCCATCACCATGGTGTCAGAAACTGAGAACACAAGGAATCTGTGTTCATTGACTAAAGCATTATTTGAAAATGCAGTGCTTTATCTACAATCTTATTTTGAGATTTTTTTTTTTTTCAAATAATCGATGTCCTTACTTTACTGCCTGAACTGTCACAACTGGACTTTTTGACACAGTACCTTTAGGTTTCTAGGGCCAGCTCCCAGGGACAAGTTGAATGTCCCTGCAGAGCTTTGTGCGCCTGGAGTGAATCTTTGCAGGAGGAGGAGGGAGGTGTTGGGAGTCACAGCTCCACAACAGCAGTGTGATGAAGCCACTCACCCTGCCCATAACTCAGAGATGAGCTTTGCTCCATCCAGCAGCCAGTGAGGCTCTGGACCCAGGGGCCGTATTGGTCCAAGCTGTGAGGCTTCAGAGCTGTATTTATCCCAGCCTTTTATTCTCTCTGTCCCACCTCTGGCTGATACCTGCACATCTCCTGTGTGGTGGGAATATCTGTGCCTTTCCTTGCTCCAGGATGCTGACAGCAGAGGTGCAGCAAGGGCCCACTACACACATAGGGTAAGGAAACATAATTAGACCTCACTGAGGAGGTGAAAACTGTTCATGACCTTTCCCTAATTATTATTCTCCTTGCTGAGTCTTCTTACTCGGTGCTGCCGCTGGTAGGAAAGATACTTTCCTTGCATTATCAACACAACTTAAAAGCAAAAAGTGGAGAAGCTAGAGCTGTGGGAAATGGGGAGATGGCCTAGGAAAGCATCACCTTGCAGACAGCCCCAGATTTCTGAGATCTGCCTCTCCTTCGAGTCCCATTTATAGCAGGTCCGAGTAGATGGTGTAATTACCGTGGTAGTGTTTTGGGCTGGTTTAAGAGGCTGTGCTTTCCTGGCTGCCTTTGGAGTGCAACTGCAGTGACAGACAGCATTCCTGCCAACACAACCTGGCTAAATCCACCGAAACAAGCAACAGACCAATCTTTTGGAAGAACTCGCTGGGTGTTTTTTTTGCCTGTTTGCTTTCAATGACAAGTTTCTGAGAAAAACAGCAGCTTTTTAAAACCCACATACACAGCCAAAAAAAGCTTGTGGACTTTTCCCTCCTCCTCCTCTCTAGCAAATACTCTGCTGCCTCTTTTACAATGCCATTTCTGTTGACGTAAAGCAAAGATAAGAAATGTTTCCCTGTGCTGCCTCACTCAGTTTTCCATGTGTTGGCTTCTGGCTGACTTGCTGTGTGTCCTTGCTGAGGTCTCAATCCACTTTTGACTGAAAACACCCGGGTCCTCGCTTGGCTTATCATGCTGACACAGATGGCAACCTATTAATCTCCTACTTTCGATGCCTTTACCTCAGTGGAAAAGCTCTGGTGCCTTTTAGTGGCTTGTATTTACAGCTACCAGAGGCTGGCACTCAAAGCCCCTAGCTCACTTTTCTGTGAAAACCTCTCCTGAATCATTGGAGCATCAGCATTTCTGTCCTTCTTGCTCTGGCACTCCCTTTCAAAGGGATAGAGGACTGTAAAGCAGCTGCAGAAATAAGTCTGAGCCAGGATCATATTATCTACCAGTAATGCTTTTTCCCTTGTTCACATCATGTCTCTAATCAGAGGACTTCAAGACATCTCAGAAACACCTTCTCATACTCTGATAAACTGAGGCTCAGTTTTCACTCAACAGGAATTTTGCTGTAGAGCTATGTTTTTAGGGCGTGCTCCTTCCCCAACTAAGAGGAGACACTACTCTGGCAAGGTTATCCAGCAAAGGAGACCTGATGAGAATCCTATTCTCATCAGAAAACCGTTTTAGACCAGGCTGGAGTGTGAAAAGAAACCTGTTTAAATTTCACTATTGTGTGAAAATAAACCACCCTGGAAGGACTTGCCCTTGTAGAGCAGTGTTGGTAGCACTGTTCTGGCAAAACTTTCTTTCTAAATCTGGTTCAAGCCTTGGGCAGAAAGAGGTTTGCGAGCAGGAAAGTTGGGACTATATTGGCAATTTCCTTTTGGCCAGGAGACACTCTGGCTGCTAACAAAATAATTACTTAGAGACTCATAGGTAGAGATGGGATGCCTGAAAGGGAAAAAAAAACCCCAAACCTCACACTGTGAGTGGCTTCTGTGTCTGATTTTACATATTTATTGTGCATGAAAAGTTCTGGCCTGAAAACCTGAGACCTGAAGGTTTTCACCTTGTCCCTGAAAAACAAGAGAAACATAATGCCTAGGTAACCATTTTGCAGTGTCTTAAACTTGCTTACAGTTCCTCTCTCAAAGCAGATTTCTGGTGGGGTGAGGCACAGAGTGCTGAGAAGTACCAGCTCCTCCCTGGCTGCAGCTGCCAGCACCAGGGAACTGGGCTGGACTCAGCACCGAGTTGAGGATCAGGGACACACCTTAGAGCCTCCAGGTACAAACATGTCAGCCAGGACACTGCAGATTTGGAGGGCAGGGTTTGCTCTGCACCAACTGAATCATGGTTTTTTTGCTTTCCTGCCTTTGTATTACCATGTAGCATGGAAAAAGCTGTGGCCTTTCTGCCCCTGCTAAGCTTCCTGGGAGCCAGCTTTGGATGCTGTCCTGCGATGGCCGCCCTCAAAGACGGGCAGCTATCAGGGAGGAACAGCCTGTTAACTTTCAATGAAAGTGATGCATGCCCTGGCTTGTTCCAAGCATTTAATCCCCACTGAGAAAATCCTACCAAATGCTTTCAGAGAAAGATCTTTAAATGCCAAAAAGGAAAAGGCTTTTCAGCAGTGGCCGTGGGGTTCTTCCAAGTTTGATACCAAGAGGAAGCAGCCAGCTCCAAAAGAGATAATACTAGGACCAGTCATTGTTTTTCACACTTCAAGAGTAACCAACTAAAAATGTGCAGGCCAATCTGTCCCCACAGGCAGGTCAGCACAGATCTGTAGGCTGGGACAAGCTTCACTTGGGAGGGTGGGTGCATCCCTGCAGAGCAGACGGGGCTCTCTGCTGCCCTCACCTCCGAGCACCATTGAAGAAGTTAAGTCCCCCATTGGGAAGCTGCTCTCATCCTTCATGAACCATGGGCTCATGCAAGGATGTGTATGGCCCAGGGTACCCCTACAGACATCCCACAGTGGTGTGGAGGTGGTGGAGCTCTCCAAGAAGTAATGATCTCTGTTCTCCTTGGCTACTGACCATTTCAGCCCAATCTGGGCAAGTTTTACAAGCACCATATGATATTGGTCAGCATTATGAAGCTGTTGTGTGTCCTGTCTCTGTGTCTATGTGAGACATGGACTATCATCTCTCTTGCACTCCCTTTCCTCTCACAATATTTGCATTTAGGACCAGCAACACCTACCTCCTTTCGCCTGCCTCATTGCTGTCTCCTCCTGCCTTCGCTGCTCTGCCCCATCAGTCTGTGCTCTGATTGCCTCTTCCCAGTCCTCTAGCCAGGTCTTATCACATTAGCCTCTGTCACAAGTCATTTGCAGACTGGGACCTTAAATACAGCCTCATATCCAAAATGCAAAGAGATATCCCTGCATTTACTTTATCAATATGTAAAAGTGTCTGCCTTTTTAGGTCTGGCCATCAAGTCTGGACTCTCTGGTCCAGACACAAGGTCTGCATCTCCCATTGTGCAGCCCATCCAGAACCTCTCAGTAATCTCTCTGCAGGACTGGAAGATCAGGCTTCTTGCACTTGGGTGTACATTTTGGGGGAGGAAAACCCCAGATCTAGCAGGCTGCTCTGGAACTCAGCTCCCCTTTGAAGGAGCCTCGAGGCCTGAAACTGTCAAAGTGATGAGTTTGAGTATGGTGTACAGGTGGGACATATGGGACATATGGTGATGAATTTTGGTGCACACGGACTGCTGGGGTTCAATTCCATTCCAAGAGACCCTGGATGTTTTGTTTGGAAATGAAACAGATGCCTGGCATAACCCTGAGAGGAAAACCAATAAAGGTCTTTTAGCTTGTCTAGAAAAGGAAATGGCTGCTGTACAGAAAATACCTCTGAGGTATACATAACTTCAGGAACAGAGATTATGACACTGAAGATTCGGGTAGGACTGTACACAAGACATGGTGGATTGTAGTCTAGGCTTGGGCATGAAGGACATGGAGATCTACCTGGGAGTCATGTGAAGATGCTCATAAATGCAGGTCAAGCATGGATGGAGGATGCTCACAAGAGGGATGAGAGCAGGGCTGAGGCAAGAACCTGCCAAGGCAACCAGCAGGGTTTCTTCCTCAGAGTTCACAAAATGTTGGGAAGCTTGTGGCAGAAGTTACTCACTAGTCTGCCCCGACTAGTGAGGGGGTTGCTTAATAGGACTGAGAGTTTTTTCCCAGCTGCTGGAAAAAGCCCCTAGAGATCAGGAGTATGGTGGACTGGGATTTTGACAGTTGTTTTGGGAGTCCATCTGAGGAGCTAGTGGGGTTGTGGCAGCTAACAAAAACTAGTAAGGGGATTCACATATGGGCTGATGGTCAGTGTGGCAAAGAGCATCTATGCTGCAGTTACTAAGCCTGTTTTGAGTGCTGTCTGCTCTGCTTCTGGCTCCTCAGAGATATATGTCCAAACTGAGCTGTCCTTTCTCTGTTCGGCTTTCACCTCTGCCACTCTCACCAGCCCCACTAATGTGCAGCACATTGTCCAAGTATGTTTTCTACTCCAGATTAGCCTTTGGATTTACTTCCCTCTCTCCAGATTGTCTCTGTAAACTGGGGCTCCTGTAGCAGAAATAGCATGGAAGGTTATAAACCCCAGTGAGGAGGAGGGCAATGAAATGCCATATACCACAGGGTAGGGGCAGTTCTGTCATTCAGATGTTTGGCATCATGTTGTTATTCTTCTTACCGAGACATTTATCTGCCACCACTTAGATCTTACCCAGTACATCCTCAGCAGTGCCCAAGTGACTTGCTGGGACTGCTGTCCAGCCCCTGTGCAGACCTAGCATGGAGAGCCCTGGGAAATGCAGTGTCTGGAGCAGAGCTCTCACCTCTAGTACAGCTGGAGGGATGTGGGGTAGCCCGAGGGCAGTGAGGGGCTTACAGGACAAACAGGCAAATTGGTGACCATCAAACAAAATACAGGACACGAAGCACTTTTAAGCAGCTGAGATCTCAGATCAGCTGAAGAGGATTTTGAAAGCCAGATAAAGGGCTCACCTCCTGCCGTGTTTCCTCTGCAGAGGCACTGCAGATAGGAGGTTAGGGTTAATTTGTTTTCCGAATTAACTAGGAATTTGAAGGCTTGAAGCAATTGTGCTTTGTTTTGGTTTGGTTTGGGGTTTTTCTTCCACATTTATCTCAACAATCCTTTTTGCCTTCAGGCTCTTCTCAGTCAGAGCTTGGCTGGAGGGGTGGTGAGAGTTTGCTGTGTTAATAATGCGTGCAGCTTACTGATCCCTTTCCCTGGGTAGTGAAAACTTCCCTGAGATCGATATCTTGGGTGATGAAAATGTTCTTGAAACAAAGCCCTGGCAAATAAATACTTTTTTTTTTTTTAAAGTTACAAATCAAACATAATGAAAATAGCACTATCTTGTACTCCTCCAGCCCTTTTCCCTCCCAGTTCTCAAAGAACAGCCTCAAAAGCACCTCTCAGGAGTCAGCGTAGGTCAAAGCTGTCCTTTATACAAGCTGTCTTTTCTTTCTCGGGTTGTTGCCCTTTCTTTGCTGCCTCGTATTTCCCTTTTCTTTTATCCCCACCTCCCCTGCCATCGGCCAGCTCAGCTGCATGATAATCGGAAAATTAAGGGGTGCATCATAGATGAGTTTATTTTCCAGACCTTGAGGTTGCTCTTCTCAATAAAGCACAGGATCTTGCTGACAGCCCTGCAGAGCAGGCTGCACCCTTCCCTTGAAAAAGCATCAGTGCATCACGTCACGCTCGGAGCGCGCCGCCTTGCTCCCTCACCTCTCTCCGTGTCAGGCTTTTCAAGTTGCTACAAGAAAAAAAGAGAAGACAAAAAAAGGAGCAAGCTTTCATTCTAAGGCCAGCATCCAGTTCACATTTTTTATATGGCAGAGAAAATGATAAGGCAGGATATAACAATGACCTGCTTCACGTCTTGATAAAATAATTTCCTCTCTCTGTCATTTTTCTCAAAGAATAATATTTGACTAAAGCAAACATGTAAGATAGAGCAAGAGCTTTTCTGTGAACTGGCTGATAATGCACCAGATTCAGCCCCGAGACAGACAACTGCCACCCTGTTGACCTACGTGGAGTTAAGACTGTTTATTCCCCAGCTCAGAGCTCTGAAAACAATTGGGTTCAAACCTGTAAGATGTGTGATAGGGTTGAGGCTGAAAGCTTTGGAGACAGCGGCTATCTGTTACAGCATCCCTCCATCAATACACTCTCAGCCCACCGCCAGCACGGCTGCCCGGGAGCTGCTCTGACTTGCTGCTGTGGTGCATATGGGCCTCTCCCCTCTGCAAAACAACCAGTTAGCTCATCCTTTTACACAAAAGGCTACTGTATTTGGTAGGGTACATTACAGTATAGGGCAACCATGCAGCTCTGAATCCACTCACGCCCCCCTCCCCGAGCACAGAAACAATGCAGACCATTATAGCTATCTCACTGGTGCCTACTTAGCTCAATGCATTGACTGTATTTGTCTACTGAAGGTGTTTAAAAATGTGCATGTGGCATTTTTTGCTCACAGCACTTGCATGAAGAGCTTTCTCGCATCATCCCTCAATGCCATTCAAACAGATTGTCACCCAGTGCATATCACCCGCCCTCCCTTCGCCCACCTACACAAGTTTTCCTTGTGGTTGTACATCTTTTCTCTTAATGAATTCTCACTGCAGCATTGATACAGGCCATGGATTTACCATTTGTCACTGCAGGTAAGAGGGCACGTTGCTCAGGCACTCTTGTGCCCTCGGTTGAGTTCTCTTGCGTCCTGCAGTCAAAGATTGGAGATCTGCTCACTTTCACTTGGCACACTGTCCAAAATGGACAGATGCTCAGTCCTCTGCTTACAGGACTTCAGCATGCCATGACATGCTGCCCAAGATGGCCAAAGTTGACCAGTGTACTGTATTTATTTACCTTCAGTGTATTTACTGTATGCCGACTTCCAGCATCGCATGCCATTCAGAGTACTAATGAGGTATATGACTTATTGCAAGCTGCTGAGAGTAAAATATAGTTTGCATTTAATTTTTTTTCTTTCCTTGCATTGCTGTGGTATGAGCCTAGTCTAGTCTATTGACTTCTCTCCAATTTCTTTTTCCCTGAGGTGGAAAGTTCCTCTAGATCTCTAGAGGTGGAAAACTACCAACTCCTAGGATCTGACAGGAGAGGGATAACAAACATGTGGGCATGGAGATGGAGACTCCTCCTGACAGCTCTGCTGCTCAGGCCTTTCTATCAAATCTCACATGTGTGGGAGACAACTTTCTTGGGCACTGCTCAGAGCCTGAGGAATAAACTCTGAGAGGGAACTAGAGCCTTAAAAGCCATACCTTTTTCCATTGGACGTGGCTTTTGTTACCTTTGTTCTGTACAGAGGTGTAGCTATATATAAACTCAGAACCACATAGGATAAAACTGAGGCATTGGACTGCAAACGTGGCTCTGACCCCTGCATAGAGCAGTAGGCAGCAAAAGCAGACATAACAGCATCTACTCTCCATGCTCCACACAGTTCTTCAGAAATGACTGAAGATGTTATTCCCCGTCTTGTGTAGATCTTGACTACCTTCAAGGTTTCACTGATGCAACTTGTTTTCAGTTGAGAAGAAGGGACACAAGTCTCTGTGCAATTCACCTATTTTCCTCTTGGCTCATTTGAATGAAAAGAAGGATCTGTAACAACTTTTAGTGCTGGTATTGGTACCTGACTTTGGTCAGGGATGTGATTTGTCACCCGTGTCACTCCTACACCAAGCTACATGATTCTCTGTTGAAACATAATGTTGCTGCACTACAGGTAGCTCTGGAGCCCATCAACCACCACAGCAGAGTGGCCAAGCAAAGGCTTCTCATCCCTTTGACTGAAACATCTGATGGGTTGAAGTTGCCTAATACTGAATTATACACCATGGATTTGCAGACAGGTGTCTGTGGAGCATGTACGCTTTAGGGCTCTGCTATGGAGGAGCCACCCCAGTAACAAATGTGACAACAGGTTGCCGTGATGGTAACCTTTCAAAGAGCTGCAGCTGTTTGCAAAGCAAGCCTGCACCTACACACGTCATGTTTTTCCCTTTCCCAACAAAAATAAGCTGTGTTAGCATTATCCCAGCACAACTGCATCCATACTCTGGGGAGATGGTTGCAACAGTATTGTTAAAGCAATTCAGCTTTTCTAAGTAGAAAGGCTATAATTACACTAAATGAAAACAGAATGCTTTCGTTCTAACCTAGGCATCCCCATGAGGACTTGTACCAAAATAACAAAGGTATGAATTAAGCCATTTGTGTTGGTTCAGTATATGCTTGAGAGCAAGGAGGCTCTCACTGATCTTTCTGGCTGTTGATGCTGGCAAATCTCAGCTGCCTGGGTGATCTCTTCTTTTCAGGCTTCATCACAGGGTGATTGATATGTGAAAGCACCCAATGGGGAAATAAATGATTCGTGACTGTAGCTGGGTATCCTGTGATGTCTCTCTCTGGTGCTAACTCCCGTACATGACAGCATCATCTTTGTTCATTTAGAGGAAGGTAATTCTGCAGGGCTGGGGAGTCTCACAGGAGGGTCAGTGGCCTCTATGGGTCTTGAGCATGAGGGTGTGTCGTGGTTTGGCCCAGCTAGCACAACAGCACCACGACAGTTTCTCGCTCGATGCCCCCATTCACCCCCACCCTCGTTAAGATGGCGGAGGACCCAGTGAAATGGGAGTAAAAAGATAAGCAAGATTGTTGTGGATTGAGACAAGGGCAGGGAGGGCTCACTGCCAATTATGGTTCTGGGCAAAACAGACTCCAGTACTCGACTTAGAGAGGAAAGTAGGAAAGTTTATTCTACAAGAAACAGAACGGAATAAAAGCAAAAAGGGAGTAGGATGATGAGAAAATTACAACCAGCACTTTAAGATCTCCCTCCCCCATCCCTCCTTTCTTCCCGGGCACAGCTCACTGCTCCCGATATCTCTACCTCCTCCCTCCGCAACAGCTCAGGGGGGCAGGGAGTGGGGGATGTGGTCAGTCTCTCACAGATGGGCTTTGCCGCTTCTGTCTTCTCAGATGAGGATGACTCCTGGCATTCT
Source organism: Colius striatus (assembly GCF_028858725.1). NCBI lineage: Eukaryota > Metazoa > Chordata > Aves > Coliiformes > Coliidae > Colius > Colius striatus. The sequence goes on along the minus strand of NC_084760.1, from coordinate 67,855,135 downwards.
TCCTCTGCTCCAACACGGGGTTCCTCCCCTGGAACACAGTCCTTAACAAACTTCTCTGGTGTGGGTTGTTCCCAGCAGCTGTGGCTTCTGCCGATACAGGTTCCCTCACACGGGACACAGTCCTTGGTGAATATCTCTGGCGTGGATTCTTCACCGCGGTTGCAGTTTCTGCAGTTGCAAGGTCCCTCTCTTGGGACAAGGCCTCTTCTGGGCATAAGTTTAATGAGCTGCTTTGTCGTGGGTTCCTCCCCACAGTTGCAGCTGTGGATATTGGGTCCCTTCCTCGGGACAGGGCCTGCTCCGGCCATAGTGATAAAGGGCCCCTCCTTCGGGACAAGGCCTCCTCCGGCCAAAATCACTGTCCCTGGCTCGGGGCCTTTAATGAAGTGAATCGCTGCCCCTGGTCCGGGGTCAGCTTTAGCAAAATGAGTTTCTGCCCCTGATGCGGGCTCATTATCAGAATGAGTCTGTACCGCTGATGCGGGGTCTTTAAAGAAATGAAAATAAATCTCAGCTTCACCAGTTCTCTCCATAGAATGCAGGGGAGTCTCTGCTACAGTACACCTCCTCCCTTTCATCACTGACCTTGGAGTCCGCATGGTTGTTTCTCTCACCGTTCCTACTCCTTGCACCACCACCAGCCAGAAGAAGAGAAGAAGGGGCAGAAGCAAGAAAGAAGATGGAGGAAGACACCTCCCCTTCCGGCTTCTTCTTAAAAAGTGATCGTGGAGGCGTCTAATTGGCTCAGCCCCAGAAGTGGGTCTGGCTCTGAGCTGGGGAGAGTTGTGAGCAACTTCTTGCAGGAGCCATCTTTGCAGCCCCTTCCCCCTTACCAGAAAAGGCTGTCATGTCAAACCATGACAGGGTGATACTAAACCCCTATGCTCTGTTGACTGCTGTACTTGGTCCCTGCCTGGCTGTGTTGTAGTGCAGGGCTCCAGGGAGATGTTTCTTCCCCCTCCCTCCAACTGCAGGCAAAGGGCGTCTAAAATGGGGTCTGCCAAGCTGCCTTCAGACAGGGAAGACCTTGGCAATGTCCCTGCTTTGTAGAGCCCCAAATATTGTCTAAGAGAGCCACATGGAGAGCCACAGCAGCTCCCACGGAAGGGACCAGGCACATAGGAAAGCAAGGTCAGCTATACGGAGTGCTTATTTCCACAAGGCTTGTGCCTTGGCAGTGCCTTTGGTGACCAGGCCACACAGCTCCAGGGTTTATAGAAGCAGGAAGACCTGCCATTTCCAGCTCCTCCAGTGGGCAGTTGGGGCACAATGGGCAGCGGTAGTACATGCTGCAGTGTGAAACCAGCTGCATCCCATGAGTTTGCATTTCAGAGAGGGAAACAGGGAACCAGCACTCCAGGTCACACTAGGGAATCGATGATGCTGAGAATAGCAAACTGAAATCCCAACTGCCACAGAGCAATCAGCACTGGCTTGGATAAGTCCTCTCAGATATCTGTGCTTGCTGTCTGCAAAATGGGGATATTAACAGCTACATCACAGATTCTTCAGGTGGCACCATTCGTGTTTGTAAAGTCTTGTTACGGTCCCCAGAAAAAACATGTTAATAACCTTCCCAATATAGAGCACAGACAAGCTTTTACGCAGCCTTTCATTTTCTGTGCTCAACCGCGAAGCTTTCCACGGCCAGCTTAATTTCAACGGTGCTAAAAACGCAGCCTCCCCTTTCCCAGGGCACACGGCCCCGCTCATCCCTGGGAGCTCACTGACTGCCCTGCCTGCTGCTTCCACGGCAAATACGCCGAGAACAGCCGTCGAGACTGGGGTTCCCTCCTCCCCTGGTCAGTCAGATCGACTTCACTTCGTCAAGGCGGGTGAGGGGCGCTACCCTCCCGGCGCCCCGAAGGCAGCAGCAGCGGCAGCGCGCACCTGCCCCCGCGGGGCTGCCGCACCGGCCCCGCGGCGGGTGGAGGGCGGGAGGGGGCGGGCGCGGGCCCGACGGGCGGGCGGCGCGCCCCCGCAGCGCTAGCCAATGGTGGCGTGCGGCGGGGCGAGCGGGCCAATGAGCGGCGCGCCCGCGCGGCGGCGGCGTGGCTCCTGCGTGCCTGGCGGCGGGGGGCGCGGGGTGTTGTGGCGCCGCCTGGCGGGCCACGCCGCGCCGGGCCGGGCCGGGCTGGGCTGGGCTGGGCCGGGCCGTGCGGCGCCGGCTCCTCCCCGCGCGGCGCTATGTCACGCGGAGGCGCGGGGCTGGCGGTCGGGACTAGGTAGCGTGGGGCGAGGCGAGCGCAGCTTGGTGCAGCGCAGGCGGGATCCTGCTCCGGCGGCAGCCACCGCTCGCGCTCCGCGGAGAGCCAGGGGCGCCGGGGCTGGCTTCGCGGCGGTCGCGCCGCGCCTGCCGGCCCGCCGGGGATCCGCACCGTCCGCTCGCCGCCGCCGCCGCGCCCCGTCGACCCCCGGCCGGCGGCCCCGTGCCGCACGCAGCCCCCCGAGCGGCGGGGCTCTGCGTGGCCGCGCGGATGCCGCCGCAGCAGGAGGGCGAGGCGGGATACATCAGCAAGCCGGTGCTGGGCGGCTGCGAGGTGCCGCCGGTGCCACCGCGCAGGGTGCGCAGCGGACGGGCGGCGGCGGCGCTAGGGGCGGCGCTGGGCGGCCGCTGCCGGGCAGCGGGAACCGGGGCAGGGGCCGCCGCGGGGGCCGGAGCGGGGGCCGAGCCGCGGCGCAGCATCAAGTGCGTGCTGGTGGGGGACGGCGCCGTGGGTAAAACCAGCCTGGTGGTGAGCTACACCACCAACGGGTACCCCACCGAGTACATCCCCACCGCCTTCGACAACTTCTCCGGTAAGGGCCGGGGGCGGCCGCAGGGAGCGGGGCGGTGAGAGGGGGTGCTGCCGCCACGGGGAGCGGCGCGTGTCGCCTGTGCCGCCCCCCGGGGCCGTGGCGGGGCTGCTGGGGGCCGGGGAGCGAGGTGCCACGACCAGCTTTGGTTATTTCGTGGTTTATGTTTTTGGGAGCAGGACTCCACTCAGGCGGGACCGGAGCTTGTTAAGACTTCTATAGCAGCCAGCAGCACCGGTTGATCCCCGTGTAACGGAGCCGGGCTGGTAGCTGCTCTCGCACCCGGCCATGCGGCCAAAGCCGGGCTTTAATTGTGAACTCTCCGGTCTAAAACTTAGAGCTCTCGGCCAGATAGGAAAACGCCTAAAAGGCAAGCTTTCACTGTCCTTCTGTCACCACTGCAAAGGGGGAGGTTCTGGGTTTTCTCTTCGGTTCAGCGAGGTCTTTGTGTGTGTGTCCCGGGCGTGTTGGAGATGTACTAGAGGATAATAAACCGGAGAAAAGGGACGCGGACTGCTTGGCTGGCTCTCCCCGCTGCCAGCTGAGGGTTAGCGCGGTCGCTGACTACCTCATCGCTTGCAGTGAAATGAATCGGAAAGCCCTGAAGGGCTTGTGTGTGCCAGAGTATTAGCGATAGACTCCCTTCCAGCTCTCTTAAGTTGTTAAATCTAACCTAATTGAAGACTGTAAAAGCCGAGGGACGGTAAATGTTCTTTCTTTCTCTTTTTTCTTTAATGGAAAGCATGTAAAGTTGGACTCACCACACTTTTCCCCCCTCCCTCCTCCTTTCTCCCCAAAGCTGTCGTGTCTGTCGATGGCAAGCCGGTGAGACTTCAGCTCTGCGACACAGCTGGTCAGGTCAGTGAAGCCACTTACTTGATTTAAGTGACAGCGGGAGGGGAGAGGCTGTTGCGCAAAGTAGTCCTGCTAATGACATCATGGATTTGAAAGGATTCCCAGTGTTTGATCATCTTATTAAACTGCTGTCGTTGTCACTGCTACTTGACCCATTGCTTTGCCCAGTGTCTGTTGCCGGGTGGGTGACGTCCTGTGCCCCCTCCCCCTGCCGATGTAGGGGCTGGGCACAGGCTGCTGCTCTGCCAGCTCAAGCTTCTGCTCTGCTTAGCTTGACTGGAAAGGCTGAACATATTGGGGACTGAAGGACCACCTAGTTTTCTCTTTGAGCAGTTGTCATTGTATTTTTACTAGATAACTGTGGCTTTAAGAAGTACTGGTGTTTGGGATGTATACATGCAAAGCACCCACAGCTGTAGGTGCCTGGAGATGGAGACTGTGTTTTAGAAGTGGCAGAAGCTTAAGGGAGAAAAAAGCCCTATTGGGTGTTGTCTGTGGAGACTTCATATTTGCTATTCCCACCCCATAAAAAGTGTTGCTGTCCCAGACACGAGGTTTGCTGTAATCTAAGTCCTGAAGAGTTGAGGGTGACTAATGCCTCTCAGCCCCTGATTTGCGTGATGCATAAAACAAGCCTGTTTCTCACCTCCTTGCATTTTCTGCAAGTCCCTGGCTTGCACCACCCAGAGCAGCCTGCAACACTGCTTGCCAGGGGCTTGAGTCTGGGTGTCCAAAAATGTTTTGCTACCTAGCTGGTATTTGAAGGCAGTGGAAGCTAGACTCCTGTGCAGGGAGTCTATGCCTTCACCAAAACCATGCTGAAAAATCTCAGTGGCCTTAACATACAAACCTATTTAGATGAGTTGTAATTGGGCGTCCTACTTAGAAAAGGGGTTTAAAGGGCTGTGCAGTCCTAGACAGCAATGCAGGACTCTCATGTGCTCTAGAAACCAAAGCTGAAATCCTACAAGCAGCCTTCTGCAGATGATGCTAGGAAATAAAACAGCAGAACAGTCCCATGATTTTGTGTCCTGCTGAAGAGATGGGGTGATACTGCAACACCCTTGGCTGTACCTGGTTTTATGCAGAGCGTGGCAGGTGATATTGCCTGTGGAAACTTGGTTACAAGCTGCAGAAGGGACGGGCAGGCCTGCTCACCTCTTGCCTTTGCTGCCCTTAACGGTTAAGGTGTTTGCTCTGCCTGCCCCAGTGCAACTGGAATGGGTAGAGACACCGACTTAAAAATGGAAGGAGACATCTAAACCGACAGAAGTAGCCCTAAATAAAAGATACTTAGCTGGATATTTTGCTAAAACTGCTGCTGTGAGATGGCTGCTGAAATCTACAGCTAAAAAGGCACTCCAAGCAGAGGGAAATTGTCTTTCGGCATCACCATCCCTAACAGGTGTAGAGTCTTTGCAGGTCACATAGCTACCGTTGAAACTGCAGGAGTGTACTTGGGATGTAAAGGACACCATTTCATCTCGGCAGACACCCTTAAGATGTGGGTTTGGCTTTCAAACCCATTGAATAAAGCCCTTTTGAGGTTTCTCATGTAGCAAGAAGAGGCAATTACATGGCAAGGTGCCTTCCTGTAAACTGCCCTGTCCTTCAGAGCAGCCTCTCAGTCAATGCGGGGTTTCTCTGGAGCCAAGTGGCGAGAGCCTGGTTTCCTTGGAGGCTTAATCTGGGAATCAAGAGAGCTAATGAAGCTTGCTTTCTTGACTCGTGTTTTATAAATTACCGTCTCTCTCGGAGATACTGCTGGAAGAAATCCATTCGAGCAGAACAAGACTTCTGAAGGCTTCCAGTGGGCTTTAAACTGCATATCCTGGGCCTCTGGAGGCTTTAAAGCAAAATTTCACTTCTCAAAAATGAACGTGGAACTTGCAATTCAGCAGTAAACTGCAGGTATCAGAGAGATGTTTTCAGCTGTGTGTGTGTGTCCTTTGCACTCTCAATTCAGAGCTTTTGAGAACATGGTTGGTTTTAATTAAAATGTCACTGCCGCTGAGGCAAAATCCTACCTGTTCAGACTGCTAGTGTTACCCTGCTTTTATCCTGCTGTCAGCATAAAAGCAGCCTGCCTGCAGTTAACCCTTGCTTCTTGTCACATTCAGGATCAGCAGCACGCCTTTGTTAGCATGAGGTGTTTGGTTTTCTCGTGGCTAGTTCCTGAAGCTGGAAAAGGGCCTGGCTTTGCTGCACTAAAACTAAAAAAGAATAAAGTAGCACTGGGAGGCCTGTTTGCAGTTTGTTTGATGTGGCTTGGGTGGGAGGAAAAGGTAAAGCTCTTACTCCATGCCATTGGCATGTTAAGCCTGTGCATTGTGAGTCAGTATTGCTGCCATCAGATTTAAATCCCTGGGCACAATGGCAGGGAAATTATTCCCATATCCTGTAGGATGTTGTTAAGTAGTCACCAGTTGAAAAGCTGATTCCAGCAAAAGCAGCTTTCTGTCTTGTCTGCTGCTCTGCCCTTGCCAGGGTCTGGAGGTTGGGGTGTCAACAGAACAGCTTAGAGGTATTTGGGACACTTCTCTTTGGAGCAGCTTGCCCTGCCTCTGAGAGGTGGACCTGTAGCAAGTACCTTCTCCCTCCCATCCTTTGATTTTTGGCTTTGTCACTTGTGTTCCATAACCTGCTTCCTGCAGCATTACTTCTTTGCTGAAATAGGGACGAGGGCCTGTGTACAAGGAGTGGAGGAAATATTTAAGCACTTGACTGGTTTGAGAGTTACGTAGAGAGGAATGTCATGAGGTTCAACAAGAGCAAGTGTAGAGCCCTGCACCTGGGGAGGAACAACCCCATGCACCAGTACAGGCTGGGGATTGACTTGCTGGAGAGCAGCTCTGCAGAGAGACCTGCGAGTGCTGGTTGATAATAAACTAACCATGAGCCAGCAATGTGCCCTCGTGGCCAAGAAGGCCAATGGCAACAGGTAGAAGGAGGTTCTGCTCCCCCTCTACTCTGCCCTGCTGAGTCCTCATCTGGAGTCCTGCGTCCAGTTCTGGGCTCCCCAGCTCAAGAGAGACAAGGATCTTCTGTCCAGCGCAGGGCCACCAAGATGATCAGGGGACTGGAGCATCTTCCGTATGAGGAAAGGCTGCAGGAACTGGGAGTGTTTAGCCTGAAGAAGAGAAGACTGAGGGGGGGATCTTATCATCATCACCACTTACAAGTGCCTGAAGGGTGTATGTCAAGGGGATGGGGCAACACTTTTTTTTTTCTGTAGTGCCCAGTGACAGAACTAAGAGTCATAGACTGGAACACAAAAAGTTCCATTTAAACACAAGGAAAAACTTCTTTGCAGTTCAGGTGAGGGAGCCTTGGCACAGGTTGCCCAGGGAGCGTGTGGAGTCTCATTCTCTGGAGGTTTCCAAACCTGCCTGGGCATGTTCCTGTGTGACCTGACTGAAATGAACTTGCTTTAGCAGGAGGTTGGACTGGATGATCTCTAGAGGTCCCTTCCAACCCCCACCATTCTGTGATTCTATGAAACAACCTGTGGTGTTAGAAAAATCCTAGCTACATGGGGAAGCCACTAACTTCATCTTGTGTGCCCAATGGTGGCAGAGAACCTGTTGGCTAGCTTCGGTGAGACTTCAGGCTGGGTATGGGAGACTTCTGCTCATAACACGCTTCGGTAGGTGGTCTGGGTGCTCTAGTTGAAGTGCTTCTCAAGACAGCAGTGGCAGGTAATGCTCAGTTTCCTCAAAGGTCTGCATCAGACTGGAGCTGGGAGCATACTGGGACATGATCTGGGGCGAATGTGCTCTTTCCATGAGGTGCTAATGCAGTTTCATTCCGTGCAGGATGAATTTGACAAGCTCAGGCCTCTGTGCTACACCAACACAGACATCTTCTTGCTGTGCTTCAGCGTGGTGAGCCCCTCATCCTTCCAGAACGTGAGTGAGAAGTGGGTTCCCGAAATCCGGTGCCACTGCCCCAAAGCGCCCATTATCCTGGTTGGAACACAGTCGGATCTCCGGGAGGATGTCAAAGTTCTCATCGAGCTGGACAAGTGCAAAGAAAAGCCGGTCTCAGAGGAAGCTGCAAAGCTCTGTGCTGAGGAAATAAAAGCTGTGTCCTACATTGAGTGCTCTGCTTTGACTCAGAAAAACCTCAAGGAGGTCTTTGATGCGGCCATTGTGGCTGGTATTCAGTACTCAGATACTCAGCAGCAACCAAAGAAATCCAAGTGTAGGACTCCAGACAAGATGAAAAACCTCTCCAAATCCTGGTGGAAAAAATACTGCTGCTTTGTATAGGGGTTGCAAGGAGCTGAATGCTGCTCTGAGGAAATCTAATAGAGGCTATATTAGCTGAAATCTCCTTCTGTGTTGTCCCGAGTGTATAGTGTAGACCTGTATGTATGTGTATATGTTGCTATTGGATATCTCCATTGTCCTTTCGAGGGTGGCAGAAGGATTCTTAGTTAAATAATTGATATAAATCAGGTCTGGCATTTGACTTTGTTTAAAACCTCTCGTTAAGGAAGAAGAGCACCACGTGTCTGTGAGGGTGGAAGGATTTGCCCAAAGGATTTGACTTGTGTTGTATGGTGTGTATGTGATGGGGTGGAGCACACCAGTGGCCTTTGCTGCCAAGGCTTCGCAGGAGGAATGCATGAACAATGGTGGAAAGGTAGAGCTCTGTACAGACAAGCAAAGGGAAAAATAACACTGTGCCTCCTAACTGACATTTGTAGCTTTAAAACCCCACTCCTGCTCTCTGTGTCTTCTCAAGCCAAGGCTCTTGGGGATCTCATTTAAAAGGGTATGCGAGAGGTGTAATCTATACGCAAATGCCACTGTTGGGAAGGTCATGAATATACCTTCAGTTGCAGTGAGGGAACTTAATCCCTTCTGGAGATGACATCTCATTTGTCACCTCCTGACTTTGTGAAAATCCTTTCTGTCCTCCTTCACCTGCCCTTCCCAGGAAGCCAAGTGGAAGCCTGAGAACATGACCGAGTTCTAACTCGCTACCTCGAGCAGTGGCGATTTCCTCTGTATTTTTGCAGACATGACGACAGTTCATCTATTTCAGCTGAAAGGAATGTAAATGCTGTTTCTTTGGGTTTTTTTTATTGTTGTGTTTTGTTTTTTTAAGAGATGTAACAAATATCTGTGCAGCACCGTGTCAACTGCATCTGGTTTTAAGTCTACAGCCAAGAATTTCAGGATGCCACTCTTTACCTTTTAAGGCTGCTAAAGAAATAACAGGTCAAGATATGTAACAAACTGGACTGGAGGAACTGAGACTGCTGTGTCCTTTTTGTGGTGCTGTTTTCACCCAAACTAAAGTTTCCATTCTAAAGGCAGCAGGTGCTTGTGGTTGAATCTTGTCCAAACTCATAGTCATGACATTGGCTGAGGCCACCCTGGAAATTTAACTGATTTATTAATAATACAGATCAATCCAACAGATAACAGAAATGTGCCTAAAATGTAGCTGAGTGATCAACATAGTGCAGAGTTGAGTGTGACCTATCCTTTGACTAGATCTGATTCCTACTAAACTAAGTCTAATTCCAGCCCTGGAGAGTTTGAGACACCTGAGGAATAGTGTGACTCTCTGCAAGTATCAGTGTTTTAACTTATTCTGCAGAGAGCATTTAGCTTGTGCTCTCTGTCTGCCTTTCTGTGGCCCTGGCTACCTTGGTTTTTTTCTTCCCCATGCTATTTCAAAATCAGATTAAATTCTTTTTTTTTTTTCCTTTGGCCATAGCCTTGAATTGATCTTTTTTTATAGTCTTAAACTGAACTGCAGTGACAGAAAGACTGAACATTCTTTTTTCATCAGAAATGAATCAATGCCCGATATAAAAAAGAACTGTGGAAGCCATTTGGGTTGATAAAACCGACCACAATTTACCTCCTGGCCCATTAAAGAAAATGAGACTATGTAAATGGATCCTGGACTGTATTGGCATGGGCTCCACAGACAGTCATTTTTCCTTCTGTACAGCAAAATGAGTGCAGAATGGGTAATGTTCCATCGTTGAAAACTTGAAAATAGGATGGAAATCTTTAGCTAGGGCCTGATTCAATAAAAATCTGTTGGCTTATGTGCTGGAACAGCCTGGAAAAACAGTTTCCATAGCACAGAAGCTGGATGCATTTAACTCTGTGGCATCTGTTTGGTAATGGTTTAATGTTTACTGGTCATGAGGTTAACATCTAAGCCTTTATATTTCTTCCTCGAATGCTTTGACAGGTTTTCAGATACGCAGTCATCCCTCATCTTGAAAAACATCAAGCCAGCTTTCTCTTGGGTACTTTGCTTCTCTGTAAAATGGTGTCAGTTGATGAAGAGTGTGGGTTTGGGGAGGAGACAGGTTTGAATCTGAGCAGCTGCCATTTGCAAAAACAGCAACATTTCTTCTGAGAGATCGTACTGCTTTGTATCATGCCGTACTGGAAGCAGGAGGTTACATTTTATAAGCAGCCTGTTTCGTAGTCTGGAGTAGCATTACTTTTAAATGTAGCCAGCTGTGACTATTTCTGAAAATATGATGTATATACAACTTGTTATAGCCCTTTACTAGGTGTGTGTAAACTGAGGTCTAATAACTTTATGAATACTGCTCTACACAGGGCTACACAGGGTCTAGGTTTTAAGAATATAACTTTTAAAATCACTGGTATTTTACAAACGCAAGTGAGGGGGACAAGTCTCTATGTAGTCTATAATCTGATGTGCCTTATAAAAAGAAGAAAACCACCTCTTTTCTGTTTTTTAAGTGTAGGCTATATTCTGAAAGAAATATTTCATGTGAGAATGATATAAAAATGAGGTATTTGGAAATAAATTCTGACCTGTGTATGTGTTTGCCTCTGGCTGCCCACTTGGGAAGGCTGGAGGGCGATCCCTGGCCGTGCCCCCAGCAGATACCCAGCAGGGAGGAGGCAGCTGCAGTCCAGGGCTGCACTCTTGCTGCCCCGCCAAGAAAGTTAAAAAACTACAGACTTTGCTCCCTTTCCCCATGCTGCCCTATCCCCAAGAGGCTGGGATGAGTGGGAAGGGTGTGATGGTGGGCTTTCTGCCTCCCTAGCAGCACGGCAGCCTCCTGCTGTGGCCTTGCGAGGTGTGGAGGCTTGTGCCTAGCCTCTTGAAGTGGGCTCCGTGGCAGAAGCACAGCTCGTCTGGGGATAGCGGGGGGGAACACCAAGACCACATCCGTCCTGGGGGAGCCTGAGGGCCCTTTTGGAAGCGTGGAACTGTTCCTTCTTGGCAGTGAGGGTCTTGTCACCCCCCTCCTTGAGTCCTGTCCCTTATGCTAGGGCTGAGCCATGCCAAGCTTGGGGTTGGTGTCCAGCCCCTAGATGTCCATGGCACAGGGGCCTTCTGCCCTTTGGTGCCATAGCGACTGCCCTGCAACTGTGTTACCTGCGTGACGAGCAGCATCTAGATCCCTAGGTATCCCCACAGAGACAGCAGTCCTGCTATGAAAGCACTGAAAGAAAGCTTTACTCTGGACCAAAGTCTATATGCTGATGGTTGTTTTTCTGGCAGCTGAGTGGAGCAGGCACACTGGGGTAGTATAGTGAATACTCTCCCACCCCAGCTGTCTCCCAGGTCATAAGGCTCCTGTATTTTCCACCATGGAAACACATGCAACCTGCACAAAGTAGAGGAAGGAGATTGATGTGCTGTTCCCTTTTTGTTTCCATGGTCAGTTTCTTGCTGAAACAGTGTTGGCTTTCTTTTCTGCTTTGTTAACCAACATGCTGGGAACTGCAGCCTGCAGCACAGCCACCCTGCCCAAGTGCCTGACCTGCCAGCAGGCTCCTTTCTGGTGAGTACCTAGTCTTGAGTCACCACTGGTATTGCTGCTGCCTTTGAAAGAATCACTTCCCCTGTGTTTGTGCACTAGGTGAGGTGAAGTCAGGGTGTGCTCACTGGAGTCTGAGCCACCCAACCTTTGCACACTGACTTTTCAGGCAAAGGGGCTATGCTAGCTGAGAGCCCAGAACCCAAATCCTGGCACAAAAATTCTTCTCCTACCTGTGGGGTGTTGTTTTTCTGCTGAGACAGGCTGCTGTCTTACACGTACCAACATCTGGACAGGACTAAGGCCGTTCAGGTCATCCTTTAGGCCAGGGTAACTCTGCATGTGTGTGCTGCTGTGATCAAAAGGTTCCTTCAGCTGCCCTGCTTCAGATACCGGATGGGCTGGCAGCTGAGGCTGATAAGAGCATTCTGAAGTAAGCCCACTGTACATAAGATTTTCCAGAAACACTGAAATTGCTGCAGCTTTGTGATGGATAGAAGTTCTCAAGAGAGGATTTTGTTTTCTTTCATATCAAACTTAAGTGCTCTAGGAAAAATCAGTCTTTTCTGTTTTTCATGGGAAAAAATGTCACCCTTACCATTTTTTCCCCATGTATTTTATGCATTGGGTGTACCTCTAGAGTATGGTTGAGGGTTGACTAGAGCTAATAAGACATTGACAAATGTGGCCGTTTTGGGAGAGGGCGTCCCTAAGGAAACTTCACCACACTCTACTGTTTATTTCCTTCGTAGACCTCAGTTACTGACCACAGAGAGGGAGAGACTGCTGCAGGAGGTGGCTTTTTTGTATGACTGCATGCAGCTGACCTAGTACTGTTGTGTTTATTATGCTTAAACACTGAACCTCGCTGAAGCATGTGGGCGTGATTACAGTTGAGCAACCTTTCTGAGCTCTGAAAGATAACTGATGTGCTCAGAGGTTTGCACAGAAGAGACTTCTGTCAGCTTCTGCCTTTAGTGTTGTATTGGCATTCAGCAAGGTGGGAAGAGGGGAAAAACAACTATTCAGGAAAGAGCAAGCCATTATAAAGAACTGGCAAAGGCACTCTTGGGCAATGGGAAGTGATAGAAACTACTTTTACCTACTTGAAGCATAAGCAGGTTAAAAGCCCAACTAGAGAAATTCGCGTGGAAATGAATAGCCTCAGGGAAGGCTGTTAGATACAAAAATACAGCTTTTTCTTTTTCAAAGCTGTAGATAGCTGGAAACTGGGAGGAAATATCACTGCACACTCTTGGGAAAAATCACTGCATTCGCTCAATTCTTACACTCTCTTGTCAAGCATCTGCGCTGTCTCAGGACAGGATGTGGGATGAGGTGGACTTTTGGCATCAACCAGCATGGCTCTCCTTATGTATTTAATGTTTTTGAAAGAGCAGGATGAGTTTCAGGCCAACAGCAGGGCCCTAAAATCCAATAGGACCTCCCGAAGCTTTAGCTTCCCACATTAGTGGCAGCCAGTGTGAAGATGTAATGCGATGAGGGTTGTTCACTACCCATTTAGTGTAGTCCTCCACAGTATTACCTGGGGAACGAGCACTTGCACGATTCAATGAGTTTCACCATCTGAGGCAGGGTATTCTTCCATGTTACCAAGTTATTTCTCCACGCTGCTTTAACAAGATGGATACATCTGTGATGTTGTATGTATGAAAGAAAAGGCATAAAGTCTTAGTAAAGCCCTAGCTTAGACTAGCTTTTTTAATTTGAGGGCAATATGTCTAGAGGAGGAAGCGTGAGGAGCAGCAGTCTGTGGGGGACTGAAACTCAAGCTCCTGAGGAGCTCCTCTGGCTCTTCAGTGCAGAGCAAGGAGACCTGCAGCAGACACCAATTCAGACGCTACTGGGGAGTGCAAGAGTGTCCCCAGGTGTCTTGTTCTTTAGGTCTGTGCATTTAGGTAGATCCTGATCATATTATTTGGAGGCAAAATGTGCACTTGTAATGACATTGCCTCTGTATGGGTCTTTACCCCAGCTTCACCGGGAGTATCAATATCGATCCTCTACCACTGCTCAGAGTTTTACTGTGTGGTGGTTCCCTGGGTGCAGCCCACCTACTTCAAGTCCTCTGTAAATTTGAGTCTGCCATTTCCATGCCTGAGCAATCCATAATTTATTCAGTTAACTTCACAGATTTTTTTTTTAAGGTCCTTCTCCCTGGGATGGTAATTTTAGCAGCAGTGGCCTAATGGGGTTAACATGGATGGGATAAATATGACATGGGTTAAAGCAGGGTTCTTGTCTAAGACAACTGCTACTTTTCTAGTCACGGTAGGATGTTCCTGGCTGTGTGTTTGCCCTGGGCACTCTGTGGCCACCTCACCTGTGTTCCTGATGCTGGGCCCTTTGGTGCTGCTACTTGTTAACCACAGCAGAAAACAAGCTCCAGGCAGAAATGTGACTTTTATGATTCATGTTTGCATTTTCAAGTTGCTGATGGAGTGAGAGCTGCATGCACAGAGTCCTGTCTTTTGTGTAGGCAGGCATTTGATCTTCTGTGGTTTAGTGGGAGTAATAGCACCATGAAACAGCTGCACCATTTTCCTCTGCCTCACTACACCCCTTTTTGGTGGAGGAACACCAGACAAGATTTATTTGAGGGCAGTGCTCAAACAGTAGCCCCTCCCAGCCATCCTCTCTTTCCAGGGCCACCTCTACCCCTCGGTTTCCATCTCTACAGGCAATTTTCTCATTTCTTTTTCATTCAAAACAGCACATTGCCTGAAGCCTAGTGCTCAGCATTTTTCTGCTCGCTGCATCCTATTCTTCCATCTCTTGAGCTCTGTCATAGCCTTTCCACATTTTAATTACAAGCTCAGCAGGCTTCAGGCTTCCCTGTTCCTCAGGGCTGAGCAAAACCACTCCTTTTTCTTTCCCCTCATTTTCCTCATCTGCCACAACCCACCTGGGTGAATCTGGGGAGAAGACAGGCAGCAGCCTATTGCAGGGAAAAGACTGAAGATTGTGTGGTGATAATACAGGCGTAAAGTCTCTCCTGCTGCTCCTTGTTACTGGGGTGATAAGGCGGCACCAAAGGCCTGCGTGAGGGGCGAGGGTGCCTGTATCTGCTGGGCTACAGGCAGAGCCCTGGCCATTTTCAAAGGGCTTTGAAGTACCCTCTGACAATCTCCTCTGGGAGATAAGAGACTGCAGGGAGAGGAAGGCGTTCCTGGAAACAGTTTCAGCAGCACGTATGTTTATTTAGGCTGGGTAAGGAAACCAAAGGCTGGACCGCTGACACCTGAGAAGATATGCAGGGATTCAAGCAGAAAATGCAAAGTAATGTGAAACCTTGGGTTTTTAAAGTTTAAGTCAATCTTTCTAGAGTCTGACTCAGGCCTGCAGTTGTATTGGTGAGTACATCCGTGCTTGATCCTTTCAGTATCTGCACGGAGCTGTTATTCATGAATTTGCCTTCACTCTCACTAATGCCATCTGCCTAGGCAGCTGCCCAGCAGTCCCACACTTGCTGCACAAAGAAGTATTTGCATTTTTTGTTTTAAACTGAGCTCCTGTTGGTCCCATCATGTGCTCCCTAGCTCCAGCATTGCCAGAGGTGGTGAAGGTAAATAGTTGGCCGGGTGACCAGGTAAATGACTGGGTGAATTGATCTACTGCCTTCTCTATTTTGTAAACCGCTGTCACATCTCCTTTTTTCCTTCCCATCTGAAGAATATCAATCTATTTTAGTGTCTCCTCATTGCACAGTTGCTCAATCCCCTTGATTGCTTCAGTTGCCATCTGTCTGGGTCTCCCCTAACACCACCATCCCATTCCTGAAGGGCAGAGAGCAGAGTCATAGGCAAAGTCTACATCCTATGTTTTGTTCTCCATCACTCTTCCTGGTAATGCCCAATATGTTACTGGTGATCTTTCAACAAGCTTTGTTTGTTGAATCTTGTCCAAAAAGTCCTGGCCAACCAGCTTTATTGTGTCCCTGGGACCCCTGTTACCCCCAATCTTTCCTTAACCCTTTACAACTGCAGCAGCTTTCCAGAAGGATTTCACTTCAGAGAAGGGAAACTGTTACTTTCCCAACAAAATATTGCCCATGTTGTCCCTTATGTTATTCTATTGTAGCATCTACCCTCCATGGGAACATAGTTACATACGGGAAATAGTTGTTTGTTGTGAGACTTGTACAGCACTGGGAAGGAGAAACCTCCCAGGGCTTCCTCTGATCCAAGTTTTCCTACAGATCTGTGATCCTACCAAGGATTAAAGTGAAATGACTGCTTTCTGCATTTTCCCTCCATCTGGAGGACATGGAGAGTGAAAATTTCCTGTTGCAGCGGGGTACTATAAGGCTTCAGTATGCTATGCTGAGATTTTCAGGTGTGACTCAAGTTTTTGGCTACTTTGGTGAGTAGCTCACCAGGAATTGTTCAATGGGTTTGCTGATCACCAATCCAGTGGAAAGCAAGTCCCTTTATCATTATTCCAGGTCTGATTTCACAAATCTCCAGTTGCATTTTACCCTTAGGAGAGCACAAATGCTTTGCCTGCCTGAGGTGGGAGGCACAGCATTGGTGCAAAATAGTGTTCTCCTGTCAAAGTGCTTTGAGAAAGGGTTCTCTATGCCCTTCTTTAAGGTATAACTTAAAACTGGTTTTGACTCACTGGACAAATAATGTGTCCAATGGAAATTCTCTAAATGTTACCAAAATTTCGCTGAAAATGTTCCCATAATAACTTTGGCTGTGAAAGGCAATTGTGCAAATGTGATGTTTGTGATAATTTTAAAATATTCTTAATTTTGTGAGAGATTGTATTCCCAGACTTTCAGCAGTAGACATCTGCTGTGGCTGGATTTCAGGAAATGGGGACACTTGATATACTGTTACTCCAGGCTAGGAAAAAAAAATGAGTATGATATTATTATAAGTGCTACCTTTAGCAGGAAAATGCAGAAGCAGCAAGCAGGTTGGACTCTGTAAACTAATTGTCAAAGAGATGAAATTCCCTCTTGTTGCATTCAGATCTTGCTGTCAGGATGCAAGGTGCATCCTGTAGAGATTGATCAGGCATTTTACCCCTGTGAATCCAGAGAGGCAACTGTTACGTTTAGTGCTTTTGGGAGAAGCAACATCAAAATAATGAGGAGAAATGGACAGCAAGACTGATGACAGAAGGATGCCTTGATAAGCACAGATATTGTTTGGGATCCAGTCCAGATTTTTGGAGTTCTTCATCTGAAGGGTCAATTAAAGTAGTCACTAAACCCCTTTAAAGTGCCACAGATGGATCCTAATTGGGACCAGGTTGTTCTGGCTGGAGGCTTCGTCTGCTGGTAAAGCTTTCTGGCATGAACCAGGTCTGGCTGACCAGGAAGTGGCCTCAGATCTTCATTGATCTGTGACAGTTCAAAGTGAATCAACATGTCACAGCAGCTTTCTTACTGGTCCTTTGCATCACTTTACTGTACATCTGAGAGTCTTAATATTTACGAGGCTTAAAATTTTGACCTATGCTTTGGATGCAGAAAACCACAGAGCGGAGAGAGGCACAGGAAAAGAAATAGAAGTGGCAGCAGGCAGGCTCAAGGCTGCAACTGAGCAGTGCTCTGGGGCTCTCTGCAGTCCTTACAGTTGTCATTTATGTAATAAACAGGGTAAAAAAATATTTGGGACTGGGGAGTGCTGCATCTTAGAGTCCCGGTTTAATGCAAGCCCCCATTTGCTCTGTAGTCCAGTCTATTGGCTTCAAAGAAGTGTTTCCACAGTGAGGACAGCATTTACTGTGCAGGTTCCTATTAATTTTTCCCTGGCACTTTGTATTTCTCACCCAGGCACTTCTGTTTCTGATTAATTAGCAATTAAGGTGGCAAAAAGATGGTACAATCTGGTGTTTACAAATAGATTTGTCTCAGTGGGTGGACAAGTGTTGAGGTTCTCAGGACACATGGCCCATAAATTCCCCGTGATGGAAGAGCTTGGAGTTGCTTTTTTTTTTGCCCCCTTTTTCCTTTTCTCATCCTGTTTGTTGGGGTTATTCCCAGCAGCGATGTCAGGGGTTGATAATTTGCCCAGGTGCTGCAATCAGGCTGGGACTTGTGCTTCAAGGGAACTTGTGCTGTTCCCTTGGCTCACACAGGACCCCACGGCCAACATGGCTTTCCAAAGTGAAAATGTGTAATAAATGGAATAGCAGCATTGATGGTGCTCCTTTGGAAAGGGAGATAATCTCCTCTGTTTGCACTACCTGCAAACAGTGTTAACGGGTGAAGCATCTGTGAGGTTTGCTCAATAAAGCTGGATTTATCTCCATTGCCTAGAATATCCCCTTTAATCTTGTGAAACACTGTCACTGTAATAAGAAGTTTATCAGGACTTGCATCACTTTGCTTGTTCCCCTCCAT
Organism: Colius striatus; assembly: GCF_028858725.1. Classification (NCBI taxonomy): domain Eukaryota; kingdom Metazoa; phylum Chordata; class Aves; order Coliiformes; family Coliidae; genus Colius; species Colius striatus. The sequence goes on along the minus strand of NC_084760.1, from coordinate 67,837,325 downwards.
TGTCTTGATCCAACGCAGTGCCAATTTGCAAATGTTTCCCTAGATTAAAACATTAGGCTTGTGTGAAGGGGAGAAGCATCATATAACTGGAAGAGAAAGGGAAGAGACAGGATTCATTGCATAAATGTTCTTCTTGACAGCTTTTAGTCAACACTTGAGTATTTTGGTTTTATTTCTCCTCCACTAAGCTTTACATCCAGGCAGATCAAGCTTTTCCCCTCCACCTTTTAAAGCTTCTGATAAAAATTAGATGTGTGATACTTTAGGGCTATGTGTTGCCACATTAGTTAAATAAATCTCTTATTTATCTGGGATCCATTTGGCTGTACTGGGCAGCTTAGGAAGGCCTTAGCTTTATGTGCTTTTCTAAGCAGTCAGATGGGGCTACCCGTGTCGAGAGCTGGAGAGTTTAGGTGAAACCAAGACGGAGAGAGGTGGAATTTTCCCTTTGCAGTCTGGTTCTTTGGCCTGCAGACTCGGGTCCCAAATCTGCTCCCAGTTACAGTGTGTAACCCTGAAGTAACTTGATTTACAACAGCCCACTCTGGATTTAACTCTGTGTAATTGATGGCAGAGTCTGGTCCTTATTATTTATCCTGCACCTAGCTGGTTTAAAAGGTCAGGGAAAATATCTGAGGAACAGAACTGCCTTTGATCTTTGGTTTAATATTTCTGCTACATTTTACATACACAGAGAGCTATCGTGGCCTTTCTCTAATAATTGTTCAGCAAGGAGAGGCATAAGAAGTGGTCTCTGCAATGGCAAGGAAGCTTCTGGGATGTATGAAGTGTAAACTAGAAACAGGTGAAGGAAGAAGATGGTTATTCCCTCTGTTGTTCCCACTAATAAGGCTATATGCAGGTAAAGGAAAGGAAAACAACTAGTGAATACATGGCATCTTAATTAGATCTTTTCATTTGAAATTGTTGGTTTGCAGTGTCCTTGCAAACACCAACACTGTCACTGTAATTCATAGCGGGGTAGTTGCACTCAAGGATTCACGTTTGCCAACATACAACCCTACCCCTGGGCAAATTAGTCATTATTCTGAGTATAGCTGCGACAAAAAAAGATAAGACATCTCAGGTCACTGTTTGCACCTGCTGGCTTTTACGACATCCAGTGCTAATATTTAATTTCATCCCTGCCTCAGAATGTAATAGGAAGTGTCAAGAGGGTTTTGGAGAGCTGAAATGTCTATCAGTAACGTTTGTTACACGGGATACTCACTGAGACCCAGTTAACCAGTTGTGTTTGACACTCTCTGAGCATAATTCACTTTTCTTCTTTGCTTTGCAAATCACCTGTAGCAAAACATTGGGATGGAGACTTGAGAGGTACTTTTCAATACCACTCATTATGAGAAGCAATGCACTGTGGCTTCCTCAACAACTCAACAGCTCGTGTTTTCCTTCAGAGACTCATCCTCTCCAAATCATCAACCATGCAAAGCAACCAGTGGTAGGAGGGTCAGGATTAGCTCATAGGTACTGTTTTAGCTGCCTTCCAGACATGCCAGCAGGTCTACAGTCCAGCCAGCCTGTGGTGACTATTATGTGTTTCGAGGGATCAAAGAGGAATGAAGAGCTCTCATTGAGCTGTTGAAGTTTGTTAAGTCAGGTGCAGATTGTGCAAATGGATTTCTAGTGGTCCAGGAGCCCAGCCCTTGACCAACAAGGTGGGAACAAACATGAAGTGGGAAGGAAGACAGCACATAAACACACAGAATTTGCTATAGTGAGAGAAAGCCTTAGGCAGTGGAAGGGATGGGCTTGGTCTTCTGAAGTGTGTTACTTTTAAATCTCTAGCCCTGGTGAGAGAAAAATAATTTCCATTCTGTGCTGAGATATCTGTGGGGGAATCTGTCTGCAAAATGGTAGTGTCTAGAACAAAATATCACATGGGCATATGTTCTTAACAAATTCCTTGTATTGAGATACTTAATGATCACAGGCTATCCTTACAGACTGTTCCAATACTTTCAGCTGAATATGTACAGGGAATGAAGAACACTTCAGATCTGTATTGACATTTTTATCCAGCAGCACACAAAGCACTACTACCCCATAAAAACTCAGTAAATCTGCTGGTGGTGTGCAAATTTTGTCTTCTTTTTGCATGTTACTTCCACAACTTGTTGACGTTCAAGCTGATGCTGTGGAAAATTGGCTGTTTTCACTTCTCAGGGGAAATTAATTATACTTTTGCCATTCTGACTTGCAGAACTCATGCCAGATAATTTTCACATAAGATTAGGGCAGCGAGCAAGCCTATGAAAAAGCTAAACACCACCAGCCCTGCACCCCACTGCCATATTCAGGGATAGGCAATAAGAAGCCAATTACTGTCCCCAGGAAGGTTTATACACGTTGGCTTGCATCCAAGTGCAAACACGATAATGACTGGGAAAAACACATTTGTCCACAGCCTGTGCCAACTTTTGAGCTTGAAGTCCATTAGTTATTCCACGTGTCAGGAGATGATAGGGTGTCTCCACAGACAGACCTGCGAGTCCCTGCTGGCAGAGAGCTGGGTGAGCGGCAGCAGCCCTGTGAGGTAAGCCATTTGCCTGCAGCCCTGCTCACTCATGTGTCCCACAAAAAGACCTCCATTCTGCTCAGTTCAGGAGGATCTGTGGGATATGCCCAATGTAAATTGCAGGAATCCCTGGGTTATGGCTACACAGGGGATGTGGAGGAGTTTCCAAGCACCCTGCTCACTGTGTGATCCAGGACTCCCCTGAGGTGTGCCGCAGTGCACACCCTGCCCATGAAGCCCAGGAGAAGACTTAACTGCATTGCCTCACCTGGAAATACCTGAAATTCCTGTAGGCCACACGTGCTCCCTCACTACAAGCTTACCGAGCACCCACAATGACCTTCCCTCCCTTTGCTCCAGCTTTTTGTTTCTGCCTCCTCACTTCTGGTCTTCTTTAACCTTGGCAGCGCAGGGGCTTGGCACTGTCCTCCCTTCCCAGGAAAAGCACGTCCTCTCCTGGACTGTGCAAAGGTTTGGGTTTGGATTCAAACTTTGCCTTGCGGGGCCATTCCTATGTTTCTGGAGTGGATTTTCCTTTCCTAGTATCTGCTCTCCAGTACAGTCGTAGCACAGGTATTTCCTCTTGTAATTAGTCCTTGAGCTTTAGGGAAAAAAATGCAGCTTTTTTAAAGGGGAAGGATTAAAAAACCTTCACTGAAACAAAGCATCAGAGCTGACACTCAGTTTTATTGTCTCAGCAGGGGCGAATCCTGCTTCCAATGGACCATGACATGAGATTTGGTTTGTCCCTACATGCCTAGAAAATGTAACCCAGGCCCTCCCCCTCACCGATTGAGACAAGTGTCAAACCCCTCTCTTTCCTTCAGCTCTCTCCATCCTTGGGCAGCAGGCCTGTTCTCAGAAATAGGAGCTTAAATAAGACTAATCTAGGCTGTAACCTTGAAGTGCTGTTCAGCAGAAAGACTAGTCATATGAGCAACATGTGGATTTTTCCTTTCGGCAACAGGCAACACTAAGGCCACAGCAGACCCTGCCATAGCTCATCCCACCAAGACCATGCATACAGTTGGTGATAAAACAGGTTTCCACAGGGGCATTTGATAGGGAGGCAGGAACCTGCTGTCTGAGCAGCATTTGAGGGAGAGCCCTGCCCTTTCCTGAGGTGCCCAGGCAGGCAGGAGTTTGCCACAACCTTGTCCAAGAAATGAGGTCTTCCTGCAATGGGTGCAGCAATCACAAAGTGGCTCAGAGCAGGGAGGGCTCAGGGACACCTGGGCCCCCTGGCCCCATCCAGCTCCAAGCTGTGCAACTTAAAGGAGCCAACACTCCCAAACACACCCAACTGGTTGCTGGGGAAGAGACGCTGTGCTTCTGGTATAAAGCACCTGAATTTTGCTCTCATCTCTTAGTAGGAAAGCAATTGCTTGGCACCTCTATGCAGCACAAGGCACTCAGGAAATGCATTTTGCAGGAACTGCCATGCCTACAGCTGAAGCAGTGTGAGTGCCTTATACCTAGCACCTGGGATTCTCTGAGGGAAGCTGGTGGCTGCCTTGAGCCTTCCAACTTGCAGTAGAAGATTCCTCCAGAGTGGACAAATCTTTGCAAGAAGGTAGTGCAAGCACTTGGACTTTGGTGCTGAGGTTGCACTACAGGGTTCAAACCCAGGATAAAGTCTGCAGGAGCATCTCCTCGAAGTTTCTAAACCACGGAGAAAACCCCACTTTTCTTTGAGAAAGGTAGTTTTCATTCTACAAGTGTTTTATTCTTCCTGTGCTACAGACACTTTTTTTTGTGGGTTTTATGTCAGCTCTGAGAAGCCTTCATTTACCCTTTAAAGAGCATTCATTTATCTTCCAGAGACCTACCTGAGTTGAACCTGGAAGGCTGAGCAAAGTTCCTCTTCCAGAAATCCACCAAAACATTCTTCCATATTTCTCAGGAGGATTTTGAATACCCCCCATTGTTTGCAGCAAATTCGTTCCACAGAATGTCATGCTCTGAGACTTTGCCCACAATGTAGACCTGCCCTTTAATCCTGAAGTTTCCATTTTTCTTTTGTTTAATCCCAATGTCTGGCTGCTTGAGGCATACCAGCTTCCTGGCTAGCAATGTTACTCATCTAGAGAATGAGCATGGAGATTTTACAGCACTTTATTCTTTGCAGCCAAGTATCTGTGTGATCATCCAGTCTCTGCATCACTTGTATAATGCTCACAGCCTTTGCAGAACCGAGCACTCAAAAAAGAAGCAGACTTCCCCAGGCATCCTGGCCTTTACTCTAATGAGCAAGGAGAAAACAGAAACAAGTAGAGTCTCGCTAAGCACACACAGAAGTGAAGGCACACGTAGGAAAGTCTCTCCGGGTACTCACAGACAGACGTGACCAGCAGTGATTTAAAGCTGCTGCCTGCAGAAAACAAGGGGATGATGGCAGGAAGCAAGGGAACAGATACCCAGCTTGAGTGGGCCTTGCTTTGTGTCAGCAATAACCACAGGGTTGTAGGAGGATTCTGTTATTAAAGAAAATAAATTTGAGTAAGTTGGGCAGTTATTCTCCAGTGGGCTGTTTGAGACTGATTGGACCACAAATGGTACCAGGAACACAAGGCCTCTCTGACCGATTGCAGCTTTGACAGCCGTGTTTCTCATTCTCTCTCCTCTCCATTTTGTTTTCTTTAATATACAAGGAGACTAAAATGCAGGTGAACTCTGTGAACTGCAAACAATGGGAGCTCAAAGCTTCCTGAATCGAGACAGTCACGGGCACCACAGCATGCACTTTGTGATGGGGGGTAGTTAGTTCCTCTGGAGGAAATGAAATCACTTGTTTGGAGACTTAGAGCTTGCACAACATTAAAGAGAATTAAAAAATGGAGAAGAGAGGGAGGGAGGAAGGGAGGAAGGAAGGAAGGAAGGAAGGAAGGAAGGAAGGAAGGAAGGAAGGAAGGAAGGAAGGCCTGCCTTCAGTGTCTGGGACATTTCTGTGAGCACTGGCCTTGGTGACTGTGAGCAGGGAAGGGAAATCAACCCCCCCACTTTGCTCAGCAACTGCAGCATGGCACAGCATGGAAGGAGATACCAGCTGAGGAGATGAGATGGGGGAGACATATCAGCACTGAGGAGAGAAAAAGCAGGGTGATAGGGAGAGGGTGTCATCATGAGCCACTGTGAAGGAAGGAATGTGATGCAGAGGACAAACATAAGGAAAACTTGAAGAAATTGTAATCACAATTTTACTGGGCCTGTCAATGGGAATACGGGGGCAAAAACATACCAGTGCCAAACTAGGTAACTGGAAGGTGGAGATTTTCTGAACACAGACCACAGACTTAACTTAAAAAGTGACTCAGTAGTGTATGTAAGTGAAGAGTTTGACTACGTTGTCTGTTCAATAAACAGCTTGGAGAGCCTGGAGAGACCAGGAGAGATGAAGAGTTTTACATCAGGAAAACCAGGAGTAGAATGAAACAAGATAATTAAGAATTTGTGTCCTACCTGACCCAGCAGGATGCAAAACAACTGTGAACAAGTATAGGTGGGAGGGAAAAGGTTACAGGGACTTCTGTCTCACAGGACGCCTCCTTCTTGTGTGAGCCTGGCCCAGTGGACAAAAGTGAGCTTTCAACAGGATGGAGGCTGTGTTAATAGAGGAACTGTTTAGGCTCCAGTTTCTAGGCACAAACCACAGCAATTCAGAATGAAGAACAGCTCAGATGCCTTGGTACCTGCTGAGGACTCAGAACAGCATATCTATGTACAAAATGTCAAGGAGAAGGAAATATATTCTATCAATTTTTCCCCTGTCATAGAAAGGACACTTTCATGGGGCTGGAGATTTCCTGGAGTCTGTGGAAACTTGGGGAAAAGCACTGCCACTTCCATCTCCTCTGGATGAGGGGGAAATTCATCACTGGGATGGGTCTACTTTGCCTGGGCATGGGAAAGTGGAGGAGAAAAAGTCCACACTGTGGATGTGATAGACAGCTGCCACTGCAAAGTCAACCCTGTTTATGATTTGAGTGCAAGACAAAAATGGGCAGTATGAGAATGATGATTCATTTTGAGCAAAGTGGAAGACTTACTGGTAAAATCTAGCAGTGTGCATCACCTAGGAAAGAGTTAATTCCTGTAAGACCTCTCCCTGCACAGAAGCTGGGAACACTGACATTCCCCTCAGGGGATGATCAGCCACTGAGATTTTTTCCTGATGATGTAACACTTGTAATGTGACATCTTGCATACATTTCCTGGTTGAGGTAGTTATCTGCACAACCAGAAGGTATCATCTCCCTACAGCCCCCACCCCACCACCTCCTCCTTACTCTGGCAGTTGCCATGATGCCATGAAACATAGTTGCTGAGGATTTGGTTTCTTAATTAAATCAAGTATTATTTTACTCATCATTACTTTTCTGTGTAATGCTGTGGGAGAAATTATTGGGTTTCCAGCCTGTACTTTTTATGTTAACATGCAGGAGATAAACGAGGTGGTGCAATGGAGGGAAATTATTCCAGCTACCCTGAAAGTACCCTCCCTCACCTTGTTGGCAACAGGACAGTGGATCCAGAATCCTTTGCCTGGTGTCCTTGTGACATGCTGGAAGGGCATTTGTCTCCTGTAGGTTCCTGTACATAAATGTATGTACCTGCCTGCCTTTGCAAATGTCTAAAATAAGGTAGGGCAGCTCAAAAACCACCAGGCAACTGTATCCTCCAACACATGTCAAGGGCTGAACTGCGTTTTCAGATTAAATTTATAGTTCATGCAGGAAAGCAATTGTTTTGTGATTGCTGTGGGCTATTTTAGGTATCTACCATAGGAGAAGATGAATTGTTTCCTGTAAATGCCTGTTTATCTCTGTTAACTGAGCCCAGGGTGTCTGGTTCACGTGTAGATGTCACTCACACGTAAAGACTTTTCAGACAGATCTACTACGAAGTCTGGGAAGAGACCTCAAGCTAATTTCCCAAGAGCTCCCAAGCCCCATTTTACAAAGAGCTAGGTGAATCTGTTATTAAATTTCATGAAAAGCCCTGAAAACACGGCTTCTAAGGCCCCTGAAATACTTTGTCTATGTTAACTAGAGGGTCATGGAAGTCTTCCTCTTCTGTCGGTAATGGATCAAAGGGCAGTGATGGTAGCAGCACTTTAGGGAGCGATGGCTGTAGCACAGCCCCAGCCTGTCTGCTTGGCATCTGCTGTGGAGCTCCCAGAGGCATAAAGGCCAGGACATTCAGGCGGCTAAGTGCTAAGTATTCCCCAAAGTTTATGAAAAAGTGCCTAGTGGGGGAAAAAAAAGGGCTAGCAGGAGTTCTGTAGGTACGTCAGGGGCAGGAGATGACCCAGTGTAATGGCTGTCTGGGGCTGCCTGTGGAGTAGGTGCATGGCTCTGCTGCAGAAAGGAGGCAACTGAAAGGGAAAAACTGCAGCAGAGCATGGCCAGAGTGCTGCAGGGGATGGAGGAAACAGAGCTAGGCAGGAAGCTTAGTAATACTGGATCTGTCCTCTCAGGGGAAGTAGAGGTAAGGAGATAGGAGTTGTGGAGTCTTCTCTGGAGGTTTCCAAACCCACCTGAACACATTCCTGTGTGACCTGATGGAGGGGAACCTGCTTTAGCAGGGAGTTGGACTGGATGATCTCTAGAGGGCCCTTCCAACCCCTACCATTCTGTGATTCTATGGGACTGTTAAAATGCACAGAGTGCTTTTCTCTTCACTTGCACCCTCCAGCCAAGGACATGCAGATATTCACACCCCTACATCACAGTAGGGTTGCTACTTGTTTCTGCCTTCTGCAGAGGGAAACAGAGAGAGGGACTCACCAAGTCACCCACACTAAGCAAGGCAGTGGCAATGTTGAGAGCAGAGGTAGAGCTTCCAAACCCTCATCCTCTACTGGGTTTGCAGGTTGTGCCACATACTGGAAGACCGAGGCTCCCAGACTGCCTTCATAGCATCATGCACAGCAAGAGAGATGTAACTTAAGGAAGACATGAGTGTCAAAAAATGGAAAGAAATATTTTAAAACATTGCTTGTCCAGGGCAGCGGGAAGATTGGTGATCAGCAATTCTGAGGGCAAGTGGGGTGTGCAACCAAGATTTGCAGTCACGATGCAGAAGTGTCTTTTTGAACACGAATCTCTGTTTGATTTCAATTAAGATATGACAAAGACTGTCCACAGTGTATATTGGTCAAACTGGACAGAGTTATTGTGAGTCTTGCAACGTTCTATTAAACTTGATGTTTTTCACTTCCTCAATGAGTGGCATCTTATGGTACCTGAGTGTGCCTTAGTTTCCTTTCTAGGATGGAGACATCAGTACTGTCTGTCTGTGTGGAAGTGAGGGGAGGAAAAAACTATGTCTTTGATATATTCACATGTTTAGTTTCTAACACTGAAGTAGAAAATACTCAGAGTACGAAGCCTTGTAGCTGTTGCTGGGACAGAGATGGACAGAGTCCTTTAAGAAGTCAAGAAGGGCATCTTTGGGCTAGAATCATGGGGTCACAGAATAATTCTGGTTGGGAGAGATACCTCAGGAGTCTTTAGATCAATCCTTACTCAAAGCTGGGCCAAATTTGGCCAGGTTGCTCAAGGTTTGATCCAGCTGAGGCTGGAAAGGATCCAGAGATGGATACAGTATAGCCCCATTTTGTTTGGGTTGAATGGTCGGTGAATGTGGAGGCAGTGAGAGACCCGTCACACCTGGCTCCATTTCAAAAAGGTATTAATGAGCCTGGAGCCTGAAGAGTTTCCTGTAGCCAAACTTCCATGCCCAGTAAAGCCCACTGGTCCCCAGTGTCACTGCAAGACCTGTGGTGCAGCGAAAGGCAGCTTTTGGGTGGCTGGCTTGGCACAGAGCAATGACTGGAAGATATTCCCAGCAGATGTTACAGGCTACCCTGACCTCATGCTGTAACTATTAGACCTTGGATTTATTAGCCTGCTAGTAGAGTCTGGATATATTAGATGCATTAGATCAAAAGTAAGGCAGGTGTGTCCACAACACAATTCAGTGTGGTGACTGCACTGCAGACTTGCCCTCAGAATGAAATTAGTTAAATATTTAGAGAAGATATGCTCCTGGCTTCTGAGAGAAAATAAATGGTATGTAGTGGTGTATGATGAAAGCATTGAAATCAGATGTTCTTTTTGGCTCCTTCTGTGCTTAGAGTTTTTCCTCTTCCTAAGCAAAGGCCCAGAACATGAAGGATTTATTCTGCAGGAGACTGGCATTCTCTGCTTAAAGCCCTGAAGGCTTAAAACCATTCAAACTCAGACATTTGTCAAGTGAAGTGTTACGATCAGTTCGAAACTCAACTTAAATGCTGTCTGCATTATCCCGTTAGCGAGGATTCTCTAAATCCCATTTGCACATCAGAGCTGCACACTGCCTTACAGATTATTATGGTTACTTACAGTGGCCACTGACAACACTCCTAGTTTAACAGAAAGTGTCTCGTTCCTGTGAAGGGGGTGCTTTTAGGCAGGGTAGAGGGAAGGAAAAAGAAGACTGGGAGTAGCAGCACACTTCAGGTGCATCCTCTGCATCCTTGGCAGAGACTAGCACCTTCACTTGGGGCCAAAAGTAAGTCTTAAAACCATTGTCTGCACAAGCTGCTCCATGGCACCAACCTCACACTTCCCAACCCAGCCAGCTTCTGCCCTCTCCACCGTGTTTACTCACCTTTCCCTTGCTGTGACCTTAAATCAGCACCAGGCACAGGTTTGAACCTATGAACTCTTTGTCCAAATAACCCCGGGGCTTTTGAGGGGTTCAGTTCCCGGCAGAGGGAAATCCACCTTCTCAGCTTGCTCTATAAAGAGCAGAGATGAGGATGAGGCTGCCTCACACACTTCCAGCATGGCTCACAGCAAGCAGGGCTAGTGATCTCCAGGCACAGCTTGTTTCTGTCTTAGTGCAGGGTGGGTTTGCACATGTGAGTGTCTGGTAGATGAGCATGTGCAACTCACACGTCCATGAGGCCTGTCTCTTCCCATCACTGGAAGTAGCTCCATGGGGGATGTGGGAATGACCACCCTGTCCCTGCTAGTGATGATGAGGAGCACAGTGAAGGCCCTTTCTCTCTGAGTAATGTGAGGCTGAGAGTATTTGTGGTTGCAGACAGCTTGCCAGGGTGGCATTTGTCAATGACTTTTCTCTCCGTGATATTCAGATTGTCACCCCTCAGGCCTCTCCCTAGTTAGGGATGGAATATGTCTCAGGGTTTTGAGGAGGAAAGGCAGAAGGAAGGAAAGAGTGGCTCAGATATCCTTTCCTTTGTTTTGTCCTTGCACCCAAAAGACATTGGCTTGCCCCCCCGTGCAGTGCCCATGTTCAAAGCTGGCAAACCCAGCTTGCCCTCGCATGAACCCGCTGTACCGTGCACACAGAGTTTCCCAACTCTTTGTACCAGCTCACCTTCTTCACGAAGCCAAGGCAATGACTCCTTCAAGGTCTTTCAAGGTCTTCACAGAATGTGAAGGCAGCCGGGGCCAAATCTTGTACTTTGAAATTTCCACACAGTTGTTCTGAGTTCCAACTGTCTTTCTTGGATGGGTGTTGCCAACAACATACACAGAAAATATGGGTGCCTCAGATCAGTCCTTGGGCAAGGTGGAAGTGGAGAGTGGAGGCATCACATTCTCCCTGAGCTGCAGTACCTCTATAGCCACAGCCAGATTTACACGAAGACAGAGTTTGGTCTAAGGGTTTAAATTCCTAGCCAAACTGATCTGTCCTACTGTTTCTCCTGGAAGGCTGGGCACATAAACAATACCAGTTTAGGACCATTAGAGTCCCTCAGATCCTATTTGCATCCTCCTAAGTTCTTAGCTTCCTATACTTCATGTTTAGCTTTGTCTCTCCACTAGATAGCTGCTTGGAGAAGAACCAGGGGACTGTCAAAGGGACCACGGCAGGAAATGCTTTCATGAGCCAAAGGGAAATTGTAGAAGGTTAAAAATTAGCTGTCTGAATTCTCTGCTGATATCAGTTGGCCCAACATAATGGAGCTGCATTAATTTACTCTAGGAAACCATGTGACACCACTCCTCGTGAAGGACTATACTGACAGTACAGTAAGCTCTCTGGGAGACACAGGGAGGGCATCCACCTCCCATTCAGCACCCACCCCTTGGTGCATATACATTTGTTACTGTGCAAATGCCACAGCAAGAGATGGGGAGTTTTGCATGTGTGGAAAATATAAGGTCTGGATGTAGGAAAACCTTTGGAAGTGCAGAGGCGCACCAAGTTTTCTTTAGTCCCCTCTGAATCTGGCCGAGTGTTACTAAATAACTTAATGCTCTGTAGATTTATAATGTTTGCTGAAAACAGTTTGTATGAAACCTGACCAGCTGAAGTAGAGTCTGAGAATATCTCCAGCTTGCAGAACTGTCATTAAACATTAACAGCGAGCAGCTGGGTCTCCTGTGGATAACATGGACTTGCACTCCTGTCACTGCTAGTGGGAGCAAGCTTTGTAAGGAGAGGGAAAAAAACACCCTGGCAAGTACAATCCAAACTGTGAGTCAGAGGCACAGGGGAGCAATGGGTTTAAACTGGAACTGCCTATCTTTGCCTCTTGAGGCTGAAGTGGGAGGCATGTGTTCCCAAGATGAGAGCTTGTGTCAAACAGGGATGGAGCCACCTCAGATGCAGCTATTCACACTGCTTTACTTTGGTGCTCACGTTGCTCTCTGTGCAGCTCAGCACTGCATCACTGCCAGGGGAAGCAGAGACTTGGGCAGAGAGGACATTTCAGAGGGGCTTAGGTCCAACATCAGGCAGGAGAAAGCAAAGCAAAAAAACTACTTGCAATGGGAGCCATGTGGCATCCTTATACTGTGCCAGCTACTCGAGGCAGATTCAGGCTGGTGCAGACATCTTCCCACACAGGACCAGCACGGGCAACTCCCAGACGACCATTCACAGCAGCTAACATTGCTTTGCCCTATAGACCTCGTTGTTGTGGCACAGGCAGGTCATGGCATTTGTCCCATCTCACACAGCACTAGCATCAGCTCTCTTGACACTAGTCCTAGATACAGTTTAGCAGACAGCTGTGCCAACTCCATGGAAATCCAGAATAGGATTAGTGGGGAAAGGAGGTGAAGGCAGGTAGAGGCTTAAGGACTGAGAACACTGGTACCCTGAGTAGGATTTGCCTCATTGTGTTTTATACTGTGATGAAAGCCCATGGGCACCCACTTGCTGATGGGGCAAGTAGCTCAGCCAGCTAAGGAGCCTCCCATCTGCCTGTGCTATGAGAGAATCCATGAACACAGGCAGTTATCACGGGTAGCTATAGCACAGTGCCTGTGGCTTTCACCTTCCCTTGGGTGTGCAGTTATACCTCTGGGCTTGCATTTGCAATCAATGCATCAGGGATCGAAACCTGGGGTAGTGATCCTGCAGACCACAACACTAACTCCCACAGCCCTGATCACCATCTTGCTCCTGGGCTCATCCCTGTGTGGGCTGATGCAAGCGCAGGGTCTGGGCTTTGGCTGTGGGCTGTTGGGTGCAAACTGTAGGGCTTCACCCACATCTGGTTATGGTGGGGGCTTTGCCTCAAGCCTCAAGAAAAGACACACATCCAGCCAGGGAGGGAATCTGGGGTGAGTCTAACTATCTTCTGATTACCCCACGTTCAGCATCTCTCTTAGCTGAGGTGGAGCCTGCTGATGTGGTGAAGTTTGGCTGGTGATGGATTTTCTGCTGCTCAGCCAAAAAAGAGAACCCCCTGGATTTGGATGATTAGTAAATTAATATGAGTTCTCTTCTCCAAGTGGGATCCACTGGATACTTGTGTCACATCCTTATTACTTTAAAATACGCATGATTTACCTGTGTACATGCAGGAGTCACTTGGGGTAGCACCACTCAACTCCATGGAAGGAAAACAAGCTAAGCTCAGGATGCTCAAGCTCTGCATCAATCCCAGCCTCCTGTGACTACACAGGAACTTGACAACTCTGTTTCCAAAAGGCACCTCTTTCAAGGTGAATTTTCAGAGTGTGGTAGCACAGCTGCACAGGTAGATGGGCAATTTCAATTGAAGTTACGGAGACACAGAGCTAAGAGTTGCCACCCCATGACTTTGAAAGTGTGTCCCAAAGCTTGTTGTTTATTTTTTTCTTTCTTTCTTTTTTTTTTTTCTTTTTTTTTTTTTTTTTAATTTACTGGAAGTTCCTTGGAATGGAAAACACATTGTTTTACAACCAAATGTGTGCTTCATGGGTAACAGAGGTGGTGTGTTTCCAGCCTAGGCTCGGCAGCAATTGGCATTAGAGCATACAGTGGAAGACAGCAAAACAATACACAGGAAGTCTTTAAAATACTGTACAAGAGCACTTGGGCTGATGAAATAATAATTGGAAGCTGTATTCAGCACAGTATTTAAACATCTGCCTAATTCTACCCAGAAACAATTTCACTTGCTTCAGTAGGATTAATTACAAAACTACAGACGAATACTTCAAAACGTCCTGAAGAATTATAGCCTGAGCAAACAAAGGACATTCATTTGATATTTTTGTACATGTACTTGTTTCAGGGCTCTCTAGCTTGAGACTCTTGCAAGGGTTTGTTTTACTGGCAAACCTAGAGTGCATTTCAAAATCCTGTGCAAGGAGTCATGGAAAACAGATTCTGAATGCCCATCCTCAGGCAGTCGTGCCAGAAGAGTTGGTGCCAGTAGAGGAAGAGCCCCAGTGTCATGTGATTTATTTGTCTGGACAATGTAGTTTGTATTTCATATATCAGCAATTCAATATTTCATGGAACAAATATCCAAGCTGAGTTCTGGTTTAGATACCTGATATGTACTAGATGCTTGAATAATGAATAAATCTGAAGAAATCCCAGTATCCTGCAGGCTATTCCACCCACAGGGAAAAAGAAGTGAAATGCTTCCCTGCCCTGTGAGTTGCTCACTTGATTCCAGGAATAATACTTCTGTTTTCCAAGTGCATCTGCCATTTCAAAGCACTTTTCAAATGCTAATTAACTCTGACCATAGCCTTGCCAGAAAGAGAAATATTATCCCTTACTAGACAGGTGAGGAAGACAAAGATGTAAAGAAGTTCCCTTCTTTGCCTCAAATCTCAGAGGAATTGATGGCAGACTGAGCTGGGGAGCTCTTGTTTTTCAGGCTTGGATTTTTTTTGCTGTTTTTTGGTTTCTGGTCCTGTGCTTTAGCTGTTTGCCTAATCCATGTCTAGACACTGCTTCCTTGTCAGAATGGGACCACTGTGGGGGCTGTCTGTTTTTGCGTGAGGGTGAGGAGTGGGAGGTACATAGCTCCACAACACCAGGCTCATGCTGAGGTTCACCCATGGGTGAGGAAAGGAGGCAATGAATAAAAGGGGTTCAGCCTCTGCCTGGAACCAAGTGGATAGGATAGGTGAGAGGTGGGTGTAGCAGGGGGATGCTGTCCAGAGAAGCTCAGACCCACTTCTCTGCATCTGCAGAAAGTCAGCAAAGTTTCTCCAAAGCACACTGCCCGCCTTGGCCTGGGGAACCTGGGCAGCAGCACCTGGATTGGCTTCCTCTTCCCCAGAATGAGGAAGACACAACTGGGATCTCACTGCTTGGATCTCTAAGCGCCTCCAGAAAGGAGACTGCAGCCTGGATGGGCACAGCAGGCAGGGCTGCAGCAAGTCAGGCTGCCTGCCAAGGCTGGACGATCTCCAAGACTCCCTAAATGGCACCCCTTGGAGAAAGGATCATTGAGATCCAGCCAGGCCACGGTAAAAGGGTGAAAACATCCAGCCCTCAGTTGCACAAGGGAAAATCTTGTGCAAAGACTGGGCACTTCACGCTGGAAACAGTTCACAACCCCCTTCTTTCCTGGCCTGCTCCCTGCAGCACGGCCTCACTCATGAAGAAGAGAGAAGGCTATTCACTGATACAAGGTGAAAGCCAACAGCTTGAGGGCTTGTCTATGGATTCACTGAGCTATCCTGATGAAAACACAGCCCCATTCTGGGAAAATGAAATTCGAAATTGTCTTGCTGGAATAGTCTAAAATCATTCCTTGATGGGTATAAGCTGTATCAGGAAGACCTAGAAAGAGTGCAGGTGAGGGAAGTAATATGATTTTCCCTTGTTCCCATAAATGATGTAGCTACACTGACCTACCTTTAATTACAGTGCTAGCACTGCCCCTGCTTCACTCTACCTTATATTTTCCCATTTCTCTCCTTAGCAGGTTGACAGCCACTTCAAATGTAGTTAAAGCGTCTCAGATTTTTTTTTGCCGAGGTTGTAATGAAAGGCATTTAGTCGGCAGAAGGCCTCGGTGATACTTAAATCCCCACAGATGTGATTGCCCCGACCCTGAGCCCTGCACTGGCCTTTAACACTCGCCCAAAGGGAAGGGCTCCAGGAGGATTCTCCCAGGGGGAACCGTTTCTGTTTCACGGGTGAGTAAACTGAAGCCCAGCAAGATTAAGGAGTCCTTTTCCCTCCAGCCATCCCTGCTTTTGTGGTTACTCTGTTGTGATTAAAATGCAGGTGGACCAAGCAATCAGAGATTATAAGGGGGGAAGGAGCCCTCTCTCCGTCACATTAAGGCAAGGGGAGCTATACTAGGGGCTAGGTTGTTAGAGGTGGACATCTGCCCTAGGTCTTGCAGCTCAAATACTCCCATAATTAAGTGTAGAGCTCCAGGGGAATGAGGTACCAGGGTAAGACTGTTAGACAGGGGTCTGTAGTGGGATCACATGAGGTGGGCATGAAGAAGAGTTGCTGGGATGCGTTTGTTCATATCGCAAGGAGCTAGGAGCCATTCCATAGCCTGCTGGCAACTCCCTTCTCTCCTTGTAGGAATGGATGAGAAGTGGTGTGTTTACGTGTGTATGAGCCACCCATGCTGACAGTCTTGCCCCAGAGAGTAAGGCAAATCCAGCATAACTCATAGAGCAAAGATGCATTTGGTGAGGGCATGTGGGTGCCAGTAATGGGACCTAAGGGTGGGGAAATTAGAGCATGGAAGTCTGTGCTTGCACATTTTAACTCCCATTGGTGTGACAGGAAGAGACACTGAAAAAAAGAAAAAAGAATGGTAGAGCCTGTGTGTGACAGAAACACACTTTGTTATATTCCTGTAATATATGCTTTATGTAGCTAAATAAATGTCAGTAAGCTTATAGAAGAGAGGGAAGAAGACAGTCTGTGCTTATCATAGACAGAGAAAGCAAATTTGCTGGATCCACCCACAAAATTAGGATCTTCCTGAGTTTTTTTTTTTTTCCCCTTGACATTTACACAAGGTTTGTTCTCACTAGAAAGCTCCAGAACTATTTGGCAGGTGTGTCTTAAAATGTTTATGGCCATACTTATGACTTCACATCTGTGAAACGCTGTCTGTGCAGGAGCCTGAGGGACAACTGCAGGCATCTTTCCTGGCCGTTCCTCTTACAGTCCTCTCAGCAGATTTTGGCACCTCCAGTTTTTACATGAAAAAGCAGATGGGAGAGACAGAGGGCCTAACACCTTCTTAGCCTAGAGATATTTTAAGCATAAATCTGCTAAGAGACCTCATGAGGTTCCAGGCTCCAAACTTTCCCAAGGCAGCAGACTCAGCTCTGGCGTCCTGTGCTAAAATGCAGAAGCGGTCAGGAAGGAGGTCCAGAGGCAGTGGGACCACTCCAGCCATAGCACAATCACACCAGACAAAGCCAACATGGAAATTTACTAAGCAGAAGGGGAGAGCCAAATCCTCCACGTGCCAGAGAAAGTGCCAAGTTGCCCTGATCTGATAATGCATTGGCCAGTATGGAAGTGGCTAGATGAGCCTCCATGGCTGGCCTGGGTGAATATCAGGAAAAACAATCATGGGCTGCTGCCAGTTTTTGGAGCTGGATGTCTGCCTCTGTGGTTGCACAGCTTTGTTTCAGTACCAGTGGGAGCAGGGTGACCTTGGTGGGAGGAAGGCATCATGGCACAGCGAGGAGCTGCCACAGAGCCATGAGGACAGGCTGAACCTGTGCTCCTGACCTGTTCCAGCTGGGCAGTGGAGGTGCCTCGGCTGAGTTCTTGGTGAGAATAAAGTTATTTGTTGGAGAGGGGGAAAGCACCAGCAGCAATTGCTTAAATGCAGCAGGGGCTATGATTTGACCACTGATTTGAATGCACATTTGTAAGACTGTTGTTCAAACCTGCCACAAAGGTCACTTCTCCTTGACTGTTAATAACTACAGTCACAGTGCTGCTGGTGTCAAATCTCTGCAGAGCCACTGGCTAAGCTTCTTTGTGAACTGTTTGGTAAGTAGAAAGAGATCTTTCCCAAGTGTTTTGGACAGCCAGATACAGAGCAGCCCAGCTCCTCACTGTCTCCCAGCTCTCTGACCCAACAGCCTCTGGACCGTGATCCCCTCCGAGCACCTTGCCTGCAGGGCCAGGAAACCTGCTTTCCTTAACAAAGTCCCTTCTGTTTAACATAAGTGCCTCTTCAAGCAGAGGAGATGGGCTGCTGCTTCATCCATGTCAATATGTTGCCCTAACTGATGTGCTCCCCCATGTGCCACTTTTTTCTCCTCCTGCCCCTGCCATGCAGTGGTGGGCCTTGTACCTCACCCTACTGGCATCACATTATACACCAAATGCTTAAGCAACTATTAACCCTTAATTTCCAAGTGAAGTTGCTTTTAAACTTCACATCTCTGCAGTCCACTACACAGTGTCTATCCTCTCCATCTTCAGGTTTCAGCCTTCCCCTGACTGAGTTTCAAGCAGCAGTATCCCAGTACGACTGCTGTTTCCTATTCTCAACACTGGCTGTAATTAGTGGCTGATAAAGGAACATCAGGACTGCCTTTTATATACATTTCCCCACCCATCACTCCCACAAGCTCTGTGTTACTCCACTGGAGCCACTCTGATTTATTAGTGCTCTGGCAGACCTGCAGTCATAACAGGCTGGGGAATATTTTCTGCACAGGCTCAGGATTAACTGAGGGGTTCAGACCTTCCACAGAGAAGGGATTATAGCAGGGATAAGTGGATCCCTGGTAGATATATCTAATGAGCCCAGAAAGCAGTGGCTGAGGAGAGGACTGAAGATGCATGAAGAGCCCATGGGGTTGCTGCTGCCAGAGCTGTGAGCCGCTCTCTGGGTATGCAGCATGTCATGCCATGTCACAGGCATGGGCACTGCCCACCTCTTCACTTCATTCCTTATCCACCAAAGACACAAAACATTATGCTGTCCTTTCAAGAGGCAGAAAATGGGGATGTACCCTTCCACAGGGGCATCTTCTGCCCTGTAGAAGAGCACATTTATATACCCTTGTGACCATGGGACACATCATGCCATGAATGCTTCCAGCCAAACCTATTACATGCTCTGAGGAGCAAGGTACCATCCAAAAGGGGTGGCCCATGGTTCGCTGCCCTGGATGCTTACTGCTAACTATCTTCACAAAACTACCACCTGAGTTACATAATATCATAGTGTAATGCCTTTAAATCATTAATCTGTCTTACTTCTGGCCTGGCGTCAGAAAAACTGATGAAGGCCAGGCTAAGTTCAGACCAAATCAGAGGACACTGTGGTTAGGTTTATGACTTTTCAGAGGATGTCTCACCTGCAGCCACAAATCTGCCTTTATTTGGCTTGAGCATGATCCAAAATTACCTCAGAGGTCAACAGAACATGTCTTGCGGATTAGTGAAAACTACTGACTAACCTGATGGAATGCATTATTAGTATTATCATCATTCCAGGAAAAAAAGGATGGCTGTAGTCTGTTGTTTTGTAATAAAAGCCTAGTATCCATTTTTCTTCCCTTTTGCAAAAAGAAAAAAGAAAGCATAAAACCCAAAAGGAATAAATATCTCACAAGTGCTTCACACCCTATGCCTTGCTGAATGCTGTAGCCCTTGCTACAAAGAACTCATTGTAGGCAGCGCTTCTAAATCCGCTTTGCAAATGGGAATTAATGAAACTTCCCAGCAGCTCCCCAAGTTAAGTCAGAGGGGCTGAAGTCAGCCTCTCCAGGAGCAGGTTGAGGACAGGAGCTGTGACTCAGACTGGTGGTAGCTGAGCTTCCAAGGGAGAACAATGGCACTCCTCAGGATGCCTGGTGATGTGGCTGGGGAGCTTGGCTCCTGCCTGCAGCCTCTCTGGCTCTGGCTGTTTACTTCAGCTGCTCCTGTCTAAAGTCCCTTGGACTCACTGGTAGAAGCACAGCTGACTTTTGCTGGATTGAGATTAAGTCACCTTTGCCCCAGTGGTGTATCTGTAAAATGGGAGTAATCATATTTCCTTGCTGCCCGGTGGCTGGGGGGAACCTGTCATTGTTCCTGTGGGTGAGAAGGGTGCGGAAAAGGGAAAGGAGAATAAATATTTACCCAGAATCAGCTACAGATAAATCCATTTGTACCATCGTCCCCTCCTCCGGTGACCATTCCTTTCCTATGGGAGGGGGAAACTCCAGCTTCTATTTGGTTAAATCATTTACGTACATTAATGAACAATTAAGGAGGGAAGAGGGGAGAACCAGCCCAGAAAGCCTTCCACAAAAGAGCTGCCCTCTGTTTGTCTTGTTTGATTTAGGATAGGAGCGGAGCAACCTGACTGTAATAGATGAGGGCTCTGTCACGACCCTGAGCGTCTGTAAAATCAAATCTGGGTGGGAGATTTAAGACAAAAGGCCAGACGTGGTGTTGATTTAAACTATTGTAGTTTCTCTGGAGTCACTGGAGCGATGAGAGTCATATCGGGAAGGTCTAGTCCCGTGGGTACCAAAAGAGAAGGGCAGGGTTGGAGCAGCCCCACACTCTTGGCAGGGTTCTGGCTCTGTCAGAAGAGTTGTCGGTTTTGCTCTTGGTTATTTAATTCACACAGCTCAGCCCCGTGATGGTCCCTGGGGCCCAGCTGCTATTGAGAGCTTTCAGCTTTTCACATGAGATCTATTGGATGTGACAAGGTAACCATGGGTCATATGCTGCTTTCTGAGGAAGCCACATTCATGTGCTGCATAGTAGTAAGAACAGTAAAACCCCAAACTCATTCTTTTCACCCCTGCATGAAACACCTCACATTCCAGCTTTGTTTCTGGACTCTTTCCTGTCAGTGTTCCCTAATGGGAGCTATGCAAGAGGTCCTTTTGCCGATCCTCTGTGCATCCCGGGGGTTTCTCCATTCAAGGGGAGTATGGAGAGCAGAGTAAGCAGCTGGTGAGTTGCCATGCTCTTCTAGTACAGAATGGCCAGAAGAGGCTAAAGCCCAGAAGGTGTGTCCCTGTTTGATGATTGTTTGGGCTCAGTAAACAGGTATCTGTGAGATGGAGCTTTGGTTGATGAAGCTTCTGACTGAAGTTCATCAAAGCTAGAAAAATGGGGTACAGAGCATGGAATTGGCTTTGTGCTGAAGCAGAGGAATATAGATCAATCAAATACAAATTCAAGGAGAAACCTTGTACCCTGGAAATCTTTGTTTAAAACCCTTTTTTTTTTTCTTTTTCTCAAAAACCAAAGCATGAGAGAAGCAAATATAATGCTGCCATCCCAAAGTCCTTTCTGCTCTGGGCAACACTGCCTAACACTCTGCAGCCTTCCCAGTGTGGCTCTGCTAATTCCTACCTTGCGGGATGCATCTGAACTGTTATTTCAAACCTCTTCCTCCAGAAGAAAATCAATAATTTAGAAGTAGGACACAGAAGCAGGACCTCTGAGACGCCCCTTACTCATTCCCAGCATTGCTGGTTCTGCCCCTTTCCCACATGTTGGAGTCTATTCGCTTGCACTTTCTCAGTCACAGCAGTCCTGGGACAAACTGTTGTTTTCTAGGACAGGGCTGTGAGGTGGTCAGGGACACAGTGCCCTCTGCAAGCCAGGTAGGGATTGCTAGTGAGACTGCCAGCCTGACTGAAGTCTGATGGGTTGTGTAGGAGTCCTTTGACGTGGCAAGTGGCCATAACAGGTCACAGCTGACTCAGATCTCGGCAGGCATTTGAAGTTAAATCTCCAGAGGCTCAAATATTAGCCTACTCCATCACCTGTCCATAAAACATTAACTCACTCCACCAAGAGGACACTTACACAGTCCTTTGACTCACTGCTTCCTGTACTGGTAGTTTTTCTTGAGATGAATGCAAACCACTGCACCCTGGATGCTGCTGCTCTTGCAGAACAAGATAAACT
This sequence comes from Colius striatus, assembly GCF_028858725.1. Taxonomy (NCBI): domain Eukaryota; kingdom Metazoa; phylum Chordata; class Aves; order Coliiformes; family Coliidae; genus Colius; species Colius striatus. Next base: position 67,815,664 of record NC_084760.1, on the reverse strand, counting down.
CCAGTCCAATTACGGGAGAATGTGAAGTACCATTGATTCAGGGCTGGGGATTTATATCTGGCCGGGGCTGAGGGTCAGGGTACAGAAAAATAGTTGCAGTACATCTGTGAGTTAATTTGTACATTAAATCTGCCTTCATCTTGATAATGAAAGCTGGATTGCCAATGCCATGTATTTAAAAAAACATAAGTCATGCTCCTGAATGATAACAAATATAGCTTGAAAATCATATATTGACTCACTGGCTTTAATTGTCTTTCTTGTTCTGGAGGTATCAGGAGTTTGTGATTTCCATGCTGCTTCTTTTGCAGGGTGAGTTAGTTAGATCTGTGCTGCTGTTCCTAAGAGTGGGCAGACTCTCAGATAACCTGATCCCTGGAGAAAGCAAGGCTTGGAGGAAAACAGACTCCAACTCATGATGAGAGCTGGCAGTACTGCACTGGTGATGCAATCTGTCCTGTCCTCTTCACCTCCACATATTAGCTGAAATCTTCTGGAAGTCAGAAAGCCTCAAAGTACCTTGACCTACCCAGACCCCCAAGGGCTGCCCTGTCTTGCCCACATCTTCCCAGCCAACCAGATGTGCAAGAAGCAAGTGAGAAATAGAGCAAGTCAGTGGGACCCACTGGAGGAGGCCTGTGGATAAAAACATCTCCTCTATCTAAAAATTCAATAGATGCCTGAAAGGCTATGAAAGTAGCAAGTTTTCCCTAGTTCTTCCACGATGCTTATGTAGCTTTGGTCCTGCTGCTTTTGAGAGGTGAGGAACAGGGAGGTTAGACAGCCTTGCACTTGTTTTGGTGTTGAGTCTTTGCCCAGTGGTCAACAAGGTTATTTCTATATGTATTATTGAGATCATGTATTATATTCACAAAATGTTGTTTTTAACCTCTATGTATCACTTACTCCAAACTTATTAATGAGAGGGCGTATTCCTGGCCCTACTTCTCAGCTGTGTTACTAGACCTAATTGAAGTGCTTCAAAATTCTAGGATAAAGAATACTGCCAAGGTATGATGTATTATAATTATTACATACTTAGGAGACAAGTGATGACCATACGGTAATCTGATGAATGAATGGAGATTTCACTTGCTATTCCCTCAATCATAAACATTCTCAGTGAACATAGATTCCGGAATGAGAACCTGCTCAATGCATAAACTTTGACATCAAGGTGTAAATCTGGGCTGGCGGTCACACTTTCGTCATCTCACTGAACAAACGTGCTTTGGACTCATTTCCCTGTGCCAGGTTTTAGCACCCACAGCTTCCACTCTCCAGGAGATTAAACTCTGCTGCCAACGTTATCATACTGTAATATTTGAAATGGTTTTACACAAGAGCTGTGCAAGGCAGCTCTAGCTGGGGCAATCAAGGCAAAGTTGTCTGGTTGCCAACCCGGGGGCGACAGGCTCCTTTCTCAGGCAAATTGCTCAGTGATATTTTTAGCTGCAAATGCACTGTCTGATGCATTTAGTGTTCAGCTTGCAGGGCTGCAGGACACATCACCACAGCTTCTGCTAGGAAAAGTGACAGACTTGTGTAGGGTGCTTGCCAAGTGTGGTTGGCTGGGAGCCGGCGAGGAGCCCAGCGTGGCCAGGAACACTGCCTTCAGCTCTGGGAGCAGGCTGGCAGCACTGATTGCCACATAGGAGCTGGTTATGTGTGTGTTACAGGACAAATTGTTAGTTCCTTTGCTGGTAATAACATAATCGTGAAGAAGACATCAGCTGCTGTTAATTACAGAACAAATCTTTCCAACCTCAAAGCAAACACAGAAGTGGGTCAGGCTCCTGGCAGAGTTGAGCTATCCTAGCCTTTCCTTGCAGGCACAGGTGGCCATGATGGGGTATAGTCCCTCTCCCTCCCACAGGGTACCCAGGCTAACACTGTGACTTCAGCTACAGTGAGGGGAACACAAACTATTTATCCAATGACTTGGTGACCACGGGAAGGTGGCCACTGGCTTTGGAAGGTAGCAGTTAATCTGCAGCTCATGTTAGGGAAAGATGCAAAATCACTTGCTCCATCCCTCTCAACCCACTTCCTGCACAAACCTGTGCTTCCTCAGGAGTATGCTCTGCTCTCAGAGCATAAGGATCTTTTCCAGTGTGAATAACAATGAGATTCCTTGCACCTATTTTTCTAGAGGAGCCTATCCAAATGGATAATTGCCCTTCCTCGTGCACGTGGTAGTGGGATATAGCTGCAATGTGGGTAGTGGGTAGAGCTGCAATGGGATTTTACAGGATTTCAGGCTCTCCTCCTGTGGCACTGTGGTAGGAATGAGACACCTCTTCTAAGGAGGCATTTTTGGGTAGCAGTTATTTCTTGCAAGCAGCCTTCAGGCAGATTGCAGTTTCCCTCCCAGCAGAAGCGAACTCATTGCAGGGAATGACAGAGTGCATGAGCAAGACCTTAAACACATATCAAGTAGGTTGTGATATTTCTTGCACCTTTAACACAGCAGGCAGCCAAAAAGTTGGTGCTGATAGACCAGGTGATAAAATGCCGATATCTGAATTACTCCTTATGGTGTTTGTGGTACATTACAGCAAGAGACTCAAAGCCCAGGAGAGAATATCACAATGACCCAGGCAGACCATCAGCATAACACAACCCAGGAATTTCACTTCAGTTTTAACTCCGCCAATTTGAGTAATGTGGGACTGAACTTTACTCTTGCATTACTCAGGCTACAACGAGTGGCAACTCCATGACATTCTTCAGTAAATGCTTTCAGCAGTCACAGAATCTCCAGGGCTGGAAGGGATCTTGAAAGATCTTAGAATCATAGAATGGTAGGGGTTGGAAGAGACCTTTAGAGATCATCTAGTCCAGCCCCTCTGCTTAAGATCAGGTCACACAGGAACGTGTCCAGGTGGTTCTTGAAGACCTCCAGAGAAAGAGACTCCACAACCTCCCTGGGCAGCCTGTGCCAGGGCTCCCTCACCTGAACAGTAAAATAGTTTGTGTTCCAGCTTCATCCCATTACCCCTTGTCCTGTTGCTAAATACAATAGAAAAAAAGGGATGCCCCAACCTCCTGACACCCACCATTTATATACTTACAAATAGTAATGATATCCCCCTCAATCTCCTCTTCTCTAGGCTAAATAGCCCCAGTTCCCACAGCCTTTCCTCATAAGGAAGATGCTGCAGTCCCCTGATCATCTTGGTGGCCCTGTGCTGGACTCTCTCCAGCAGTTCCCTGTCCCTCTTGAGCTGGGGAGCCCAGAACTGGACACAGGACTCCAGATGAGGCCTCACAAGGGCAGAGTAGAGGGGGAGCAGAACCTCCCTTGACCTGCTGGACACATTGATGCATTCCAGGATGCCATTGGCCTTTTTGGCCACGAGGGCACAATACTGGCTCATATTGAGTTTATTGTCAACCAGCACTCCCAGGTCTCTCTCCACAGAGCAGGTCAATCCCTAGCCTGTCCTGGTGCATGGGGTTGTTCTTCCCCAGGTGCAGGACTCTGTACTTGTCCTTGTTGAACCTCATCAGGTTCCCTTCTGTAAAACTCTCAAGCTGGTTGAGATCTCACTGAATGGCAGCACATCTAGCTGGCATCCAGAACAGGATACCTAGAGTAGGTCGCACAGGAACTTATCCCAGTGGGTTTTGAATGTCTTCAGAGAAGGAAACTCAACAACCCATCTGGGCAGCCTGTTCCAGTGCTCTGTCACTCTCACAGTGGAGAAATTCTTCTTTTGGGGCCAATTGGTACAGCTTAGGTCTCCTGCAGGAAACAAAGCTATTTTAGTAATCTGACCAACCTGATAAAGATTTCCATGATCCTCAGCAAATATTTTAGTGGTGAGCTGGCAGATTGCTTAGTACTTCTATGCACATACATATATATATTTATATGAGATGTAGTCTTTCTGCCAGTTCTTTAAAAGATTTTAAAAATCCCTTCCCCAGGGTGTGTTTGGAAGCTGTCATATTTCTAACACAATGCAAATCTGCATTTCCTATTGATCTTATCTACTCTGCTGTGCTGCAGCACTCTCTGTTTCACATTGCAGCCCCTGGGGCCTCCATCCTCATTAGAAATCCTTTCCCAGGAAACTGGAGATGCCTCAGCAGATCATAGAACAAGTAGTAAGGGCCATCTTAAACCAAACTCTCTGAGACCCTGACATAAAAACAAGGAATAGTATGTGAAACGCAAGGTACCTTACAAGCAGGTTTCCTAATCCCCTAGTCTTGTTTGGCAGACACCGCAATCACGAGCCATCTCAAGCACCCCAGAGGCATTAACTGCTGAAGAAAACAGCATGCATTTATCACTGATAAAAGCAGGGTTTTGGGATTCATTGGCCAGAGGTTTCTTCCTCAAAGAGCTACATTGTCTCTAGAAGTTGTCAAAGCACTTGGTTGATGTGGTCTGTCCTCATAGCACAGTGTCTGCCTGGCCCAAGGGACAAGTGACAGTTGTGGGCAGGCTAGGGCACAGTGGGCTCTGCTGCAGCACTGGCTCTGTCCCCGGCTTTCTGGCAGACCATGCTGACCACCTGCAACAGGGAAGGCTGTAGGGACTGTGCACATGGTGGTGTAGAAGGTTCCCCTAACCCAAGGAAGGGGGTTAATTAATTCCTCTATGCACGTAGTTTGCTTGCCAGAGCACAGACAGCTTACCTGTGGCTTGCTAGTGTTTGCAGGGAGTGAATCTGCAGTGCAGCACCCTCCAGGGCCCCCACCTGCCTAGTGGGCAGACCCGCATCCCTCCTGTGCTCCAAGCCAAAAAAAGGGAGCGAGGAGCTCATGCCAGGGATAATGATGTCGTCCACAGCCCAGCCATAGGTTCAACCTGGCCTCAGACTGCCCTCAGGACCAAAGAGCTGCCTCTGCCTGGGATGCAGCCTGCCCCAAAAGTGCTGTGGGGGTCAGCCTCATCGCAGTGGGAACAATGCATCCTCCATGCCCAGACAGGTGCTTCTGATGTAAGTTTTCATACATTCTGATGTATGTATTCAGATACTTCTGATGAATGCATTCTCTATGCCCAGCGAGATGCTTCCCAGTGAGGCTGACTTCTGGGGCCATCACTGCTAGTGAGGCCCTGCACAGGTACCCCATCCTTGTCCCAACCTCACCCCATGCCAGGCCCTACCTTGAGGTTTCCCACTCTCTCTCTGCACCACCAAAACACCAACAGCACATGCTGCTCCTGCCCCCCTTACACCCAGGAGCATATGAAGCTGAAAGTTCAGGGTTTTTTTTTTAAATTTGGACATTAGGGAGTAATACATACTCATATAACTCATGCAACAGTAGTTATCTTCACAATGCCTGTAGGAAAACCCTGCTGTCTCAGTAGCTGAGCCCCCACAGCCCCTGATACCCTAAAGCTTGTGGGGCAGTGAGCACCCAAAGCGCCCGAGCTTGTGGGAGCAGCTGAACAGTCTCTGCAGATATCGCAAGAAGAGCATGGTTTATGAGAGATAAATATGTCAATGCCTGAGGAGTTTGACTGATGCAATCAGACATTTTCAGCCCATCTTTGCCCCAGAACTACTTGCCAGGCACTGCCTGAAGTTGCTGCTTTTCTTTGACATGCTGCTTTCCAAAAACATTGTGGAAAATAATTCCTGGACTGCATCAGACTCTCTCTTCTTTCTGCTGGGTTAAGCCTCCCATATATAGTTTTCCCATCTACAAATCTTGACTATGCTGCTTAGCAAGCCATTAAAACCCACGCTGAAATCAAAGTGGTATCCTTCATTCATTCCTCTTACGGTCACAATAAGCCCTTGAGCCCTGTGCTTGTACCGTGCCTAAAGCAACAGGACCCTGGCTCAAAACCCAGGGTCCGCCGAGTCCAATAAAAATAACACGTAAAGATTTCATTTTACATCGGGAATGAGAAAGCATCGAGCTCGTATCCTTTCTAATATGCAACACATGTGAAAATCAGCTACAGGAGCAGAAAAGGCTTTCCTGAGTTGTGCTTTTCCAGGCAGAGTTGCTGCCTACCCCTCTTCTCACAGCAGGCAGAAGAACCTCAAAGAAGCAGGTGTTTTTCATGGACAAGTCCCCAGTCAGTGCTTGTAGTCTGCTTGAAACAGGCCACTAATCTTCACTGGGGTCTCTGCTCAGCTGTGTAAACATGCCTTTTTAAAATTTATTTTGAGGATTAGGTCCAAATTCACGTGAAGTTTCACGGCTGTGTTTCAAAAAGAAAGATGAATCCAAAAAAACAATAGCATGGATTAGTTTCTGTTTGGAGAGACAGATTGCAAGCTTTCCTGCAATCCAGGGCTGGACCCACCTCAGAATTACACATCCCTAGCAGCTTCCATTTTTACATTATAATGGCTCTTTATTAGAGGCAACATGATAAAACATTGTAGCTTCCATAAGTTAGAGATGGGAGAAAGAGTCCCTGTTAGCTTAAAGGATTTCCTGAGGTTGTGGAGGAAGTACTGGGCACAGCCAGGATCTGAACTGATTCCCAGCTTTAGCACGTCTACTTATGAGCAAAGCTGTCTGTCTCCCAGTACTCAATGAGAACAGAGTGGTAAGAGTTGTCAAGAAACTCTTTAGAGAAACTATTCTGTACTTCCTGGTTTCTGGCTGTCTATTCAGCCCCGTGAGAGGTTCAGCAGAGGTAAGACACAAGTGCAAGCCACATGCAAAGGAGAGGGAGAATCAAACCTGATACCAGGGATGAGGCTTGAGCCAAGGTTCAGGATGGCTCTTGTTTACCGCTTCCACTGCACCCCAGTCACTCTGAATGAGTTGTCTTGAATTAAGCCATTCTGAGGCTGCCCCCTGCACACAACCTCTTTATTTGGACATCTTCTCCTTGCAGGACATCAAGAGCTGTGACTTGCACCACGGGGAGTCAATGGCTGGAAGGCTAATATGCTGATATCTCCATTTTTACTAATTAGGCAACAAATGATTCCACACTTCTGGAAGTGTGGAAGCACACAGATTATTATGCAAATCAGGTCACTTTGCTACCAGGAGGCTCTAGTGTTGCCTGAAGTAGCATCGGTATCATTACTAGTGCAAATGTCACCTTTCTCCTCCATTAGTTACCACTTCCCACCTCACCCATTGCGCAGCTTTCCAGAGGTCAGAGCTATGATTTCTCACAGATTTGGGAGCACAAATGATGATTTTTAGAAAGTGTCAGTCACCTTCCACAAATAATCCTAATACATTCAGTGCTGATGGCTGGGGAGCCTGCTGCACTAGCAAAGCCACCTGAAGAAGGCATCTTGACTTCTTCACAGAGAAATTTGTGTGGAGACAAGCTATAAACTGGTTCATGGACATACTCCAGACTAGAGAAGACATCTACTTTTTGGGAGGTGGCAGCCTGGAAGCAATAAGCTGCGGGTTCTGGTGGAAATCTAGGGCTTTATACTGTCAGTTTACTTACACAATTAAAAAGCGGAATGAAGAAGTGACACAGAGAATTTTGAATCACTTTACTCTCCAAGTTATTTTGTCCTCCCCACAACTCTCAAAAAGATCTCTTTTTCTCTGTGTCCTTAAAATGAGAGCAAGACAAGAAGTGGAAGCTGCTTGCCCCATCCCTGTCACTAACAGTTGTTGGCAGACAAAAGCTATTGTTTGTTGCCACCAGTTATTGTTCCAGCGGTGGCAGCAGCCCCCAGCACCAGCCCTCAGCTCTGGGCCCTTTTTGTACTCAGCACTGCACAAACAACTGCACAGACTTTTTTCTGTAGATGGCTGCAATTTAAAGAGAGAAGTGCTTTTCTCTGAATTTTCCCACAGGCCTCAGGGACACAGAAATTCACAGGCTGGCTGCAGCCACTCTGGAGATGGAGGTCAGAGAGGGAGCAGCTTGCCCACACCAAGCACACTGCAGTCCCCCAGGTGAAAAAGGGTATCGCTCCATCATCTTCACTGGGGTAGATCTGTTCCTCAGTTTCCAGACCAAAACCTCTGAGTTTATAACACAGTTCAGTGAGGTTTACTGCAAAGCCCCCTTCTCTGTCCCTGGTGCACAACTAAACTGAACGGAACAGAACTTGTAAAGAATCTGAGAAATAAATACAACTGTCCATGGCAAGTGGTGCCAAGACCTGACCTCTGAACACAAGACTGATAGAAAAGGTGAGTACAAACAAACCCAGTTATATAAAATGTGCAAGAGGCCCTGATAACAAGGTGGCCCAGGCCATTTGGTGGTTTCATTGAACCTCCACAGCACAACTCCAAGATACATAATGAGACTTGATCAAACCATGTGGATTTGTTTGAATTTGTCTTGGAATTTTAGGAGTTTATTCAGGAGACAGTGAGGCATGTGGTCTGAAACAGACTCAGGAGTGCCATGAGTCTCTACAAACCAAAGGCCCTGCTGCTCAATGTCTCTGGGGATAAATGATGTTCACAATCATAAATAAATTTTCTGCTCTAGCCTCTGATCATACTTTGTTTTGCACCACGGTAAATCCAAACTGTCTAATATCTTCACCTCAGAATAAAATAAAGAATGAGAGAGAGGAAAAGAGAGAAATCTTTCTTTTCTTTGTGTCTTTTCAAGTTGCAACTTGTACTGACTCTTGCTTGTCATTTTGGGAGGAGAGTGTAGTGACTTTTTTAAATGTCAGGAGATCGGTATAGATGGGCAAATCCCTTTGTCACCAGGCCACGATGCAGAGCTGACGAGTGGCCATCACTCTCTGAAGTCTCTGGCTTGCTGTAATTGCTGTAGCATATTGAGATAGGAAAGAAAATCAAGAGGGAAATGTGCAGGTTTTAGGGGCTCCTCGTGGCTTTCATGAGTTGCTCATGAAACAGCAGCAAAGCAGTTTCAGAGTTTCCTTTGCCACCACCAAGCACAGGTACAGTCCTCAGGCTCTGCACACTCTGCAACATGAAACAGTGATGGGTTTAGTTTTTAGGGTAATGTTTAAACATAATTCATGCTGAGAAGGTGCTATCAAGGAGCCTCCCTTCTATGTCCTGGAACATCTTCTGATTCCAAGTGGCTGTGGTGGGCATGTAACAGGCATAGCCCAGGCTATACAATGCCCCTTGGGGTGCTGGGGACAAAGGCACAGGCATTGCCCCTTCCCACGAGTGCTGGAGCTGCCCTCCCACTCCACTCGACACTCTCTGGGGCTGTGACTAATCACCACCACTTCATTACCAGCAGCTGGGGCTTTGCTGTGCAAGGAGGTGTGAGGTACATGGCCTTTGGAGACTGAGCCTCCACATGCCTCTTGTCTCTTGCCAGCTGCAGTAAAACTGGGCCAGGGGTGGAAGTTTGCTCCATGCCTTCAGTTTCCAATGCTGCAGCCTGTGGTGCTCACAGAGGCTCACTGAAATGGGGAGGCAGTGCTACTGCCCAGTGACAGCTTCCCCACAGCCTTGGCCACCCAGAGAATCTGCAAATTCCTCAAGATCCAGCTTATAATGGGCTGGATGGCTGCTGCTTGCTCATTGAGACTGCAACTGAGCCTGAGCTGCAGAGAGTACCTTGTGGTCACAGAGAAAGGCAGGCTGGGGCTGTGAAAAAAAGGTTATTGTTATACAGTGTATGTAAAACATATTAATAGCATAGACATATATTTATACAAATATTTATTCATTTATCTGTTTAATGCCTGAATTCTGCAGAGGAAATGGTTTATACTCCAAAAGAACTCTGTTTTCAGCAAGTGCAGAAAATCAGACTTATTTTAAGGCACTTTAAGTTGCCCACAGAGCAGAGGCTTCCCCATTCCTCAGGGACCGATGAAAACTCCCACCAGGCTGATAGCTTAGAAAGCTCTTGACCAAGGAGGAGCAGAGCAAATAATGGAACGTGAAGGTAGCTGCTGTCTTGCTTATTACGAGATTATTTGTTCCAGAAAGAAATCCAAGCATTAAATGAAACAGAGGAACCTCTTAAGCAGTGTTTCTGGTAACACTTCAGTAGTGAAATACTATAAAGCATCCTAAATGCTTTTCACAGTTGTTAGGTTTGGTTTTTGGTTTTTTTTAATCTTCCCTTGCTTTTCCAACCTCTCAGCCTGACCAGTGTCATTGCAGGGCAACTTCATGTTTGCTTGTGGTCTCACCAACCCATGGAGGTGACCTGTTGGTATTAACCTTCACCCAATGTAGCCACCAGCCCTGAGATCCTGGCTACACCTGTGTCTTGGCAGGAGTAATCCCCTGGTTTCCCTCCAGCTGCTGCTGGGGGTGGTGGGACCAGTGAGACCATGGCACTGTGACTCTACACCACCTGTGATCGTCTTTTCCACCATGCCCAGGTGCCATGCTGGAGCTTGCTCTTCCAGCAGCAAACCCCATTGTACATCACTACACCTATCACCACTCTTCAGGTGCCTCAAAATTTTATTTTTCATTTGATTTTCGACCAATTTAGCAGATCTGAGGTAGAGTCCCTTGACATGGACATCTCCCAGTTGTAGATGCAGGGAGGCTTGAAGACATGTGCCCAGCAGCCGCTCCTTGTTAGTCCTCTGAGACATAAACCAGTTTCAGTGAGAGCACGTTTCTGTTAATTCAGTCACTGAGGTCTCCAATGCTTCCCTCTGGTCTTATTACCATCTGGGTTCAGTGACTCAAAGTACTTAGTTTATTAATTTGTTTCAGCACCTCCTCTTTCAAGACCTTGGGCTCTTCTGGTGCATTATTTTTATTAGCTGAGCATAGCAAGCCTTTCCAGCACCCTCTGTGGAAAAGACCAGCATTTAAAGGGATCAAACACCTATTCTGACAAATGATCACCACTTTGTTTAATTGCTCTGCTTCCTAGTCACTCAATGGATGTTTTATTTTCCCAGGTATTTAAAATAATAGGTATGTTTGTGTTTTATGATGATCTTGTCATTTGCTTTTCCAATTAGCCTTTCTAATTTACTTATATTTTAATGACTGATGACTTTTTAAAAAACAGAATTAAGAAAACACAAATTATTTTCTAAAAAATCTATTTTTTTAAAAATCCAAAAATTATAAATTCTTTCAAATTCTTTTCAAAATAAAAGCTGCCTTAGGCACCATACACCTTGTACTTCCTCAGGCAATGCATCTTCCTCTCCTCATGACTCTTCAATCCATCCAGCCCTTGCCAGCCCCCAGGACTCCCAAAACTGTAAAATCCCCTCCTAACTGCCCAGGACTCTGGGGCACCCTGAGCAAATCAGGTGCTGAGTTTCATGGTCGTTTCTGGCAAACTCCTGCATACATATATGTGTATAAATGCATGTGCATGTAAAATCCAGTCGTCATAAAACTAGTTAATTATTCGTGTGTAGTGGCTTTAGAAGAGCCAGGGGTCAAACTGAAACCAGCTGTCAACCTTCGGTCAATCCCAAATTAATAATAAGATGTGAGACGGGCCTCTAAAGGTTTTTTAATGTGTTTATATCTCGGCTTGATAAACACAGTCAGGAGAGACAAGATGGAAGAGGCAGGAAGCTTAACAGGGTTACTTTTCTGTAAAAAACAACTTGTGAAAACATCTGTGCAGCCCTCAAGTTTCCCAGATGTTCTCTTTAACAGGGCACTTAACTTGTTTATATTTTGCCTAACACTGGAATCGTGGCAGATTATTTTTGTTGCGGGGTCTTTGCAACATTTTGTAGGTGGTCTCGTAAAAGAGAGCAGATATTTAACCCCCCCACACACATATACACCTCCTTCTCCTTTGCCCTGGTTGTTTATACAGTGGAGCTTGGTACCAGTTCCCTCCGGCAGCGTGTGCGTGGGGGGCCCAAGGGCTTGGCTATGGCTTCTCTTTTGCACTAGATTCACTCTATAAGCCCTGCAGAGTGAGCTGGAGGCTGACAACGTTGCATATGTGGGATGAGATGATTCAGGCATTTTCTTCAGCCTGAGACATCCAAAAGATGGCTTGAAATCATTACTTGCTGTCTTCGACTTGTTCACACCAGCAGCAGCAGGGAACCATCTGAAACCTGAATGATTTGTTCCTCTGAAGCCCTGGTGTGAAACAAAATGCGTCCACAGAGGAAGGATCCGGTGATCAGAGTCTATATAGAGGGTGAATATCAGTGGATTTCCTATTTGCATGGACTGGAAAACCATATATTCTTGTCTTGCTATATACAGGCACAGCTTTCAATTGGAAGTGTTTTGCTTCGCTGGCTGTTTTGCAACATTTTCAGGGATACATGAAGCACCTGTGGTCTTGTCAGGTCCACAGCTTGTCAGGGTCTGAAGGGTTTTACCCCCCAAAATAAATCCCACTTCACAATCCCATGTCTTACAGCACAATTACAGCTCCATAGACTTTTAGATGAGGCCATATCTCCAGCTCCTGGCCAGACTCGATCAAGTTTGGGCTGCTTCACCGTTGGATCAGTTTGGATGGCACGTTCTCAAAGGAAAATTGATGGGCTAGAGAGAATGGTGTTAGCTGCTCTTTATGCTCAGCTCACAGCTCTTACTGGAGCATTCTGCTCTAAAGGGCTATTTCTACAGCAGGCACACATTTATGAAAAGCTGTTATAGTGTGGCTCAAAGTGATGGGCAAAGAGAGGCTGGATACGTCTCCTGGGGAAAACTTGCACAGCTGTAGCTGGGAGCTGGGTACATTGCCCCCAGAAAGGTCAAACAGGATTTACCATAGATGTCTCATTGACATTAGTGCCTTAGAAAATCTTTTTGAATGTGACTATATGATTGACAGACAGAGTTAGGTCACATGCGCTGAGGACTTGGGAAGTCTTATGTTACTTTAATCTGTTTGTTTTCTGTTTATTTTTTTTTGTCAATTTAAAATGAGTTAAACCTTACTTCACTGGGTGGATTTAAATGAAAGAAGGTGTAGAAATACTCTGTGTTTTCCAGTAACAATATTTTCAAGCTGTGGTGACACTATTCCACCCCTCTGACAAAACACAGTTGTAAAAATCTGTTTCTGCAGAGCCCTCTGTAGTTAAGTGCCTGAATGCTGGAGTACAAGCTGACAATACTATAAGTGGCTGGGGTATAACTTAGCACATTGTCTAATGTACTCTTCATTCGTGCTTTATAATTCGCAGTACACATTGAAAAGTGTGCAGCCAGCTTTTCACACCACTGTGCGCAATATTCACTGAGGCTACTTTTTGGTTCGGTTTTTCAGAACAGCTTTCTTTGACTCATTGGTTGTTGTTTTGATCTTCCCTGTTCCCTTTTTATAGCCATTCCATTTGGTTTTTTTTCCCCCATGTGTGGGAAAAACATTGCCTTCTAGCTCGAGAAGCCGCTCTGTGGGGAATGGGGCCTGACGCACCATATGGTGCAGGCAAAAACATCTGCGGATCTCTGACGCTGCAGTTCTGCTTCACGGGCCCAGGCTGCATTTCACACGTGTGCTAAGGAGAAACAAATACAACCTGAGTGTTTTTCAGGGACCTCGACGTATGAGAAAGAGAATGAATTTGCTGGAGGAGATTGTAAAAAAAAAAAACTCCCCAGAATGTTACATCGTGCTAAACCAATTTCCCTAATGGAACAATCTTGCCCCTATTACACTCCCTTTCTCATTAAATTGCAGTATTTGTTCTCTATTGCCATCATGTAGCACTGAAAATAAATGTTGTGGCAAATAGCTCATCTTACAACTTGCAGAAAGGTTAATTAAATGGTGCGTGGTGCTGGCACTTGTTTGCTGCAGCCTGAACACGGGGATGACAGATTGCTGGGGCTGTGTGAGCAGCTTCCTCCTTCGCCCTCATCTAGTCCACACATCAGATAGATGCACTGGGGGATATGTCCTGAGAATATGTCCACTAAGCAATAATTCCCTCCCTGCAGGTGGTCTGCAGTGGTGGTGATATGAATTGGCACCCAAAAGAGACTGCTGTGCATTTGTAGCACGACCTCTCCTCTTGATCTTGGCTGTGTAGCAAGGCACAGGTCCGTGTTAAGTGCCACTAGTAACACCAAAAATCATTTAATGCACTTCACAGGGACTGCTGAGATTGAGGCTCAAATTCAGCTGCCGGACATGTCCCAGTGCATGTGTGGCAGCCTGTGTACAGACCTTGTCCAAGTTGCTGAAGTACAGGTCCTCCTGAGTGACTGATATCAGTGATTGATGGAAGGACCCTTTTGCAGAGAGTAAACATCACAGTGCTGTGTAGAAAAGATTAGGGTTTTCTGCTTGTGTACTGCATGGAGGGTTACTGTCTGCATGGGATTGGCCAAGGAAGGGAGATATGTCTCTGCTTATCAAGCACCATCACAGCAGAAACATCATTTCTGGGACAGAAGCTTTCAGGCATGCTCTGGAAAAGCAATCAGCTGTGCAGCACCTCTGTAAGTCTGCAAACCTCCGGGTGGGAAATGGCCATCAGGGTAAATCCCTAAAACTTTCATAACAGGATCTAGGTCTTCTCAAGCTGGTTACATATCAAGGTGTTCTGCTGAATTTTGCATCCAGGCACAAGTTGAAAGCACCAACTCTAGCAAAGGATCCAGAGCCAGAGTCCTTGCCATGAAGCATACAGGGAAGCCCTTTCCTTCTCCCAGTGTCAGTGAAGAGGAGGATCTTCTGGAAGGACTCTACAGTTTCCTCAAAAATCAAGATGCTGCAAAGAACTCCAGTTTTGAACTGACAGCCTTCCCTGTGGCTGTGCTGTGAAAGGACTGGTGACCAAGAGCTGAACGCTACGCTGGAAACATACAATACATAACAATGCAGAGTCAGAAAGAAAATCCAGGCATTTCTTAGCCAAAAAGTACAATCATAACCTTTAACTGTGGGGATAGCAAATATACCATCAGAAAAAGGCATTACTGCTTACTTAGGACTGCAATCTAATGCTTGGAGTGCCTTGCTGAGCCTCCTGCATTTGTAGCTTCCTTGCCCTTTCTTTATTGCTCTGCTTAGTCCTGTTAAACAGGAAATGAATGTGGGAGTGCCTTGGAATCATTAAGGAGATTTAGGAGTAAAACCCTAGTCAGGGCTGTGAGAAAAACTCTGCTCAGTGGCACCAGCCAAAGACCCCATTCCCACACATACTTATGTACATGAGCAACTGAATCCACAGGAATAATCACCCTGGAGCCCAGTAGGATCAAGGACAGATTTCTGCATCGGCAGCAGCAATGACCATCTCAGTATGAGACTTGTTGCATGGCCTTTCTCAGGCTATGTACCCACAGTGAACTGAAACGCTGTCCCGACGTCTTTGATCAGGCTTCACTTCAGTGGGATTTGAATGTTGCATGGGCCTTGACCTGCACAAAGAGGAATTTTACCCTTTCATAAATATGGTGAGCCCTGGCAGGTCCTGCTCTCTGGGGCTGGTTGGAGCTTGGGAAAAACTACCCAGCCACAGCATTTCCAATGTGGATGCGTGGGGTTTGCTCACACCTGGCTTGCTGGTGCACATGGGTCACCCTGCACATAAGCTCTCCAATAATTTACAGGCAAGCAGTGGATCAAAAGCATTGCATGTCTCTCCTAAAGTCCCACACAGGGCTGCTGCCTTTTATGGTGCAGCCTCAATGGGCAGACAGAATTTGTGCTAGAAGAGAGGATGGTTGTAAGGGCCCACAAACACCTGCGGCACATGACCAGGCTGAAATCATAGACTGCTTTGGCAGAGTTCGCTACAGAAGGATTTTTCAGGCTCCCTGGACCCCACGATGTTAATGTGACAGGCACCAAGTGGCTGCCCTCCCGGGCACTGCTCCAGCATGCGCAGCACGAGCGACTGCACACCCAACATCAGCTTTCCTCTCCCCTAGGCTAAGCCTTGTATCAGTGTCACTGACAGTCCAGGGGTGTAGATGTGCCAGCTTACAGCTTGTGTCTTCTGGACTGGGGTGCAGAGCATGTTTACCTTGACTTAATGACAAGCACATTTAGAAAAGGTTTCCATCACAGAAGACTGAGGAGACTGATAAAAACAAGGTCTGGTTCCTCCTGGACTGTAACATAACTGTGTCCTTTGGCTTCCTGTTTTATTGGCTCCGTTCACAGTGGTCTCTAAGGAGCCCATCAGAGGCCTCTGTGCTTGTTGTGTTCAGAGCAAGCATGGTTTCTACAGACAGTTGCCTGCAGCTTGCAAAAGCAGGTTTGCCAAACCACACATAATAAATCAAAACACAATTTCCAAGTGCTAGAATGGGCAAAAGCTACATTTTACTTCAATGCGCTCTCTTCAAGAATTTCTTGGCCTTGCTTTTTCAGGAACACTTAATGAGAGGGAAGAAAGCAGGTAGGTAATAAAAAAAAACACCACAGGTAGGTTGCTCAAAGACTTTATCTGGTTATTTCCAAAAGCAATCATTTTACAACTGTCAGAGTTACAGTCTGTAGTCTTTATGCTTCATATTCCCAGGTACTAGGAGCTCCCACAAGAAGCCAAGCAAGTTCAGCTATGATTTACCATCACCCTTCAGAAATATGCTTCCTTCAGAAACAACTATCGTCTTTCTAGATACAGTCTTCCAAAAAAAAAGGGCAAAGATAATGTTGTACATAGTTTTTGTAAGGTTATATTTTTCTGCCTCCTAGATATGAAAAGGCCTCTTTTTGTACAACAACAAAACTTCACACAGTTCAAACTGTTTCAGTACCACCTTAATGTTTTTAACATCAGATTGCAACATATCAGTGTCAGAATGTACTTACTGAAAAGGCCTGAAAACAAAGAAGCTGTGAGCTAAAAACACCCCCAAAAAGTAAAAGCTGGGCCTGTTGAATTAATATCTTAACATAAGCCTCTACTTCTTACTTTCAGTTTTCCTTTCCAACTGACATCTGAAACTAACCAGAGTTTATCTCTCTGTTTCCATCAGAGATCACAGCAAGATGCCTCCTCCAGCTTTTGCCTGTCACTGCCTGTAACTCTCTGCAGGGTTAACATTTTCAATAGGTGGTAAGAAGTTATACCACCCTGCAGCATGAATTCTTTTAAAAACTATCTTGTATGGGATCTTTCTGACAGCTCTACACTGAAAATTTTTGTTTGCAGCTCACAGTTGTCCCTTTCCAGGGAGCAGGTTTTTGAAAATCCGTGTGACACCTCCAGTTATGATGCCAGCTCTGGCAGTTGATTTGTAGAGGAACGGGTATGGACCAGAAGTTGCCCTGAACTACTTTTTAAAGTGGGCCTGTCTGGTTTGCCATCTATCATTAAACAAATGTTAATAGGCTGAAATGGCTCCTCACTCCCTCACCGTTAAGAGCAAGGTTTTAAATGCAGATGTGGGCCTTTGTTTCACAGAAGATCCTCACTTAAACCCACCTTAGCTCTGCCCATCACAGCATCTGAACTGCCATCTGAATTTTGCAGCTGGTGTTTCCCAGTCAAAAACCCTGCTGCAGTTATCACCCTTCTTTCATCTGGGAGGCCCACACACACATATCAAACTTGAGTACACGTGTGTGGGAGGAATAATCCTCCTTAAATTTCCAAAGTGGTTTTCACGGATTCTCACACTTGTGCTGGGAATTCAGTGTACAGCCTAACTCCATTTAGAGTTTTAACTTATCTCTCAGCTAAAACTGAATTAATTATTGTGAAATCGATACAAATTACATATAAAATATCTTACTCCCTTACTTGCTTACTGTTAATTTTCTGCACTCACTAAGACATTCAGTATTCCTGCAGATAACAAATGTCCTGCTATGCTAATACACTTAGCATCTGCAAATGAGTCCATAAAAAGGGGCTGGTTCCCATTCACTGAAGTGGAAGACAGGAAGGATTCTCTAGGGTCACAGTGTCTGCATCCTCCCCCACAGCACACCTTCAGGCATATTCCTCTCCAGGGCTTTGTTGTGACTAATTAGAAATGGCAGAGGAGACTGGGAATACCTTCCTAAGCAGCGGGACTATTAAGCATTTCCCTCTGAAAGTGCCCTCTTTTGTTCAGAATTTGCAACCCAGTAAGGAAAAGCAACTTGTTTTGCATGATGCAGCGACAAGCATCAAAGATAACTGAGGCTGTGATCTGTCTCAGACAAAAGTTAGTGTGCCAGGAAATTGAGGAGGCAGCAAGGTTTCCCAGCACCACAGAGCTATCAGGAGCTGAGTGAGCCCAGGACCTGGCCCTTCCCTCTGCTTTCCCAGCTGAAAGGGGATTTCCAGATGAGATGCCTTCAAATAGCCCTGCTGGGAAATCTGCATCTGTCCCTGCAGATTTCAAGGCTTATTGTGTTTTCATTCCCTTTTTCTCTCTCTATCCCTCTTCCCCACCACCAGAGTATCCGACATCTTCCATTTAAAGTAACTAACAATAATGAGGTCCCTGGTGAACTTCATAGACTGACTGTAATTTCTGCCTTTTCCAAGTGAAATTCTGCCTGGGGCAAGGTGAGGTCCCTCCCCATAGGGATGGTGAGATCTGGTGACATTACCCCACCACAGTCTGACTGTGGGTCTTTCCCGGTATTCTTGAAACTATTGACCAGGGGAGTGATTCTGTGAGTTGACCTATATTCCTTTAACAGCCTTTTTTAATTGTCAGCCAGGTAAAGGTGTCCTGGCAGCAGGAAGGCAGTAGACTGCCATTACTGTGAGCTTGGCTTGTTGGTGCTGATCAACTCTCCTGGGACCAGCTCTGCCAACCGCTGCTGCGGGTGTTCTTGTTGCCTGTGGAAGAGCTGGGCATATGGTACTGGGGAATGCCAGCCAGGAAAGACTACCGCTGCCCAACAAATGTTTTTGTCATCAAAACATTAGGACACTGGAGTGCTGGAGAAGGATGTCGAGGTGCTGAAGAGGATACAGAGGCGGGCTACCAAGCTAGGAAAGGATTTGGAGCACATCTCATATGAGAAACAGCTGAGGGATCCGGAGCTGTTTAGCCTGGAGAAAAGAAGGCTCAGGGGAGACCTTATCCCTCTCTACAACTACCTGAAAGGAAGTTGTAGCAAGGTGGGGGTGGGTCTCCCCAGTAACAAGCAATAGAACAAGAGGAAATGACCTCAAGTTGCTCCAGAGGAGGTTCAGGCTGGATATGAGGAGGAATTTCTTTACTGAAAGGGTTGTCAGGCATTGAAACGGGCTGCTAAGCGAGGTGGTGGAGTCACCGTCCCTGGAGGTGTTTAAGAGATGAGTGGATGTTGCACTTAGGGAAAGGGTCTGTTGTTTGACAGGGCTGGGACAAAGGCTGGACTCAATCTTAAAGGTTTCTTCCAGCTGAGACTATTCTGTGATTCTATGAAAAGACATGAGAAACAGAAAAAAAGTCGCAGAAAAGCCTGAGACCATGAATTCATGAGGCTCAGCCTCTCCTCTTCCTTCCTTCACCCTCTAAAAAGGCAGGAGGCTGGGCAAGAGTCTCACTTTTGGGCCTTACAGGGCTCCCAGATCCCAGCCACTACCAGTGTGGGCACTTGACAGGAGATGCCCTCACCAGCATGGGATGATGGTGCCTTGGGCACGCAGGGTTTCTAGCTTTCTGTTGCTTCCCCTATGGCCTTGTTGCTAAACCTTATCCAAAGGGAGCAGGGCTGGAGGTGTTGTATCTCACAGGATACAAATGGCAGCAAAGCAGCATCCCAGTGTATGGCATCATTCTCGGAACGTCACTTGTGCTGTGATGCTTCACTTTGCCTTGTGTTTGGGACTTCAGCATTTCCTATTATTCCAAGTAGGAATGAGAGGCAAAAAGACCCCAACCCTCAGTTGCCCTTGAAAGATACAAAAAAAGGTTTTCACTTGACTGAAGCATTTTGTGTCAATTTTGGCTTTTTAGTTAATAACATGTTACAGTAGAGATAATAACCCTTAAAAAGCAGTCACGTTAAAAAGGCTGTTCCTGAGAAATCAAAATATTTTAAGTCTGTGACAATATTGAAACCTTCCACTTCTCTGCTTTCAATCTTTCTCATTGCTCCCATTTTTCACAGAACACAGAGTGGTTTTGTTTAAAAGGGAGCTGTGTTCCCAGCGGCTCAGCCACAGTTGTCACAACTGACTCTGACTGCATGCTCATAAATTAAAGAGAAAGACTAAAGGTTCCTGTGATGTCATAATCTGGGTAGCTGATCTGGGTTAAAAACTTGACCCATCCTGACTCCTTCTGTCTCTCAAATCCTTTCCACCTTGGTTGGTATTGCATCAGAATTGCTTCTGTATCTGTATCCATATGTGTATCCATATCCATATCTATACCCTCTATATGCCTATTGCTTCCTGATCTGGATCATGCTGCAAATATTCAGATAGAAGTGGCCCATTCTGGCAGGGCAGCACTGATCTGTGCCCTCCTGCTTATTCACAGAGCAGAGGACATCTCCTTCTCCACTCTATATGCCTCAGCCATGAGCTGGACCTGTGTATCACCTATGGTCTGAGCCAAGCAGAAGAACGGCTGAGCACCAAGGCAGGGAAGAATTGGGTCTGAACTTCATGACTTGTCAGTCAGTCCTTGGCCTCTCATCAGGGGGTAAAAATTAGTGCTAATTAGAGCAAGTCGGTATCTTTGGAGATTTCTCAACCTGGCCTTCATGTAACTGTGCATGCTAAAATCTGAAGCATTAACCAAATACTGGGAGTTGGGTTTGGATGCCAGGCTGGGTTTAAAGTGGGCTTTTCTCTGTCTGCTGTCTGACATATATATGAGCTACAAATCAGTGGGTTAGGAGTGGTTCCTTTGATCACCAGTAGCTTCCCTCAAAGATAGGTGTGCCCTGTCCTGAAGAGTTCAGTGTTGTGCTGCTCTGCCTCATGTACCACCTCGTCTACAAGGACAGCTTTTTCCCCCTCATGTCCTCCCTGGCTGCTGCTGTGAAGCCAATATATGCGTCATGTTGTAAGCTCTGACAAACTGAGCAGCAATGCAACTTGCCAGCAGACTGGACCAGTCAGCAGTGGGTGCATTTCCATCAGTGAAGGCCGAGGAGCCTGGGGCTTGGCTGGTGCAGACACCCCTGCCCTGTGCTGGCTTACCCCAGTAATAGTGGGGCTACTCCTCCTCAGAAGATTAAACTGGGAGGTTTCACCAAAGGACATAAAATGCCTCAGCTAACACTGAACAGAAGACAAGGTTGTGGGGAAAACAAAATAAGTGGAAGATTTTCTAATTTATCTAGGGTTGATAACTAATCTACATGTATAATTAACTCTCTCCTCTCCTAAGCAGGCTGTGGCACTGGATAAAAGGGATATGGGTAACATGCTGGTACCAGCCACATCATTAAGGAACTTTTTAGATGAGAAACGGTCAGATCTTGGAAGGTAATACCTTCTTCCCACTCCCTGTGGGAGTTAGCTGCTGTTGGCTCTGTGCAAAGTTTAATTTCCATGCATAAAGCTCCATGAAAAGTTTCATTGGATCAAACCCCCAAAGTCTGGATCCTCTTCTAGAGGCTTAGTGTGAGCAGTTTATACCAGATTATCTTGAATCCCAAGTGCTGGAATATGATGGGCTTGGCAGTGAGTCTTCACAGGGCTTCTCTGCAAAGAACTGTGGGGGCTCTGAGGCCTCTATCCAGAAAGATATTCTGGACTATGCTAAGCAGAGAAACATTGCAATGCTGCAAAAACTGTGGGAAAGAGACTCTTGTTAGACTTTAATCTTCCCTCAACATGTGGCTGACGCGTTCATCATTGCCAGGCCTTTCCCTCTGAAAGGATTACTTTATCACAGAGCTCTTTTCCTCATTAAATAAAAAAAAAATCAAACCAAACTAACCAAGGCCATAGTTTATTTTGTTTCATGCTATGGGTTTATTTTAAATGTATTAGATTTCCTTCTTTTTTTTTAAGGAAAAAAAAAGCAATAACTGATAACGAGTGCATATGGATCCTTTCAGTTTAATGTTTTGTTTACACTGAACGCTGGTTTGCCTGCAAAGTGTGTGTTTTAAGTTACTCTGCTTTATTTAAAACCAAATATTAACCTCTTTGTCCATGTATGAGAGAAAGAAATGGAGAAAGGAAGACGTGATGGAGCCAGATGATGAGGACCACATTGTGGGCTGCACTGTTGGCTGGTGCCTCCTCCCCTCCTGCTCCTGTGTTGTTTCTGCAGCTCAGCTCCACCACCCTTAAATTCAGAGTTTGAATTTTGAGCAATGTATTATGAAGTTTATGCCACAAAAAGCAAAGGAGACAAAGAGCCTCCTCTTTTTGTCCAACCCAGAGGGGCTGGAGGGGTGTAAGTGGTCCATGGGGGCATTGCCTGTCTGTGAAAGGGCACTTCTGCAAGACTCCGACCTTGCTGGTGTCCTGGAGGTGGTGGTTTGGTGACACATGTGGGCAACGGCACATACAGATGGAAAAGCTCCTTGTGGTCCTTCACTCTGGTCTAGGACTATCCTGGTTGTAATAGGGGCCTTTCTGTCTGTGGAAGAGCTTAATTCAGAAGATCATAAAGATGTGTTAAAACCACTGCCACAGCCCCATCCCTATGGGTTGGATTTCCCCAGATCCCTCACTGCTTCTGCTCCCACAGAGACTCACTGTGTGTGTCCCCACCAGGCCTGGGCTTGCAGCCCTGTGTTGACAGTAACCAAAGCAAATGGCCATACAGTCTCTGAAGCATCATGCATGTAGGTGTGGTGTTCCACCTAAGATAATGTTTGTCACCAAATTGTCACTCCTGCTATGAATATGCGGTGAGGGGAACAGATAGAAAGGTACTTTCACCCTTGAGGCTGCAGCAGGGAAGGGAGCAGAGGCTGTTCTGTGCTCTTATCCCCGGAGCAGAGTTCACAAGGATTGTCAGACCTTGCTGAACTGGGTCTCATCAGGAGGCAAATCCAAATTTCTCCTACAATTACAGAAGTGTGAGTGCTTGGTTCAGACCTTTTTGGAGCCAAGGCCTGCCTGAAGCAGCCTGTTGCAGTGAAGAGGAAGCTGTTCCTGGGCTCTCCTTAAACCCATGACAGTAACACAAAGCCCTGAAGTGGCTTTGCAGCTTACATTCAGAGCTTTTTGGCTGAGGCTGATTCGACTTCAAAGGCAGGCAAATCCACAAAATTTCCAAATCTCCACAGCCTCTTTCTAAACACAGACCCGACATGTTACAGAGTGCTTCCTGTCTGTTGGACACATACCCCCAGTATTAAGCTAATATCACAAATTGAATTCCCTGGAATATCTCCAGACTGCCTAGAAAACATGACCCAGACTTGAATTAAATCCTTTAAAACCAGAAACAACGCTTCTTGCAAGCACAAATCATGTGGTTTTTAGTGCCTTCCAAAACGAATCTCAGCTCTTGGCTGAGGCTGGCCTTACACATCATTCCCACTCCACAGCCTAAGTTTCTCTGGATGTCACTGCCTCACCTCTCAGCTGTAAATTGAAACTTTTAAAGTGCGTGTTGTCTGTCTGCAACAACTCTCGAGAAGCTAAGCGACTGCTAAAGGGAAGAATGGGAGCAGGATAGAGCCCGTGTGTACAAGTCCAGGCAGTTCTTGTTATGAAATAACCCTCTTTTTTCCTAATGCTGTTACAAAGGCTCTAGTCTGTGTCTCAGTCCCATTCTTCTTCTGTCGTTCCTGTGTCAACTGATTTTAGCATCACTGTACTCTTCACTGCTGTCAGAACACCTAATCACCTAATTCATTGTGTCCAACACAGCTTTGGAAGGCTGTCTCTGCCCCAGGGAGCCTCGTTATCCAAATGTAAGGCAAGAGGCAGCAGAAGACCATAGGCAGGCAGACAGGAGCAAACAGTGGCTTGTGGTCTCTGCACAGCAGACAAGCTGTTTTCCAGCCTGCAGTCTGGTAGTGATGCTCGGTTCAAAGTTTTCACAGCAATGAGTAGAAATAACACTGCCTTCTAATTCTTCAGCAACAGAAATCAGTGGGGAGTGTGCTGGAAAGGATGGACAGAGCACAGGGGAGTTTTGTGATTCCTGTAATCAGGGATACACTTTTACCTTAGAAAAGAGAAGACTGAGGGGGCACCTCGTCAACACTTATATATATCTAAAGGGTGGATGTCAGGAGGATGGGATGACACTTTTTATTCTGTAGTGTCCAGTGACAGGACAAGGGGTAATGGACACAAAAGATTTCACTTAAACACAAGGGAAAACTTTGATGTGAGGGTAAGAGAGCCCTGGCACAGGCTGCCTGGAGATGGTGTGGAGTCTCCTCTGGAGGTTTCCAAACCCACCTGGACATGTTCCTGTGTGACTTGATGGAGGGGAACCTGCTTTAGCAGAAGGTTTGACTGGATGATCTCTAGAAGTCTCTTCCAACCACTACCATTCTATAATTCTATGATTCTGTTTCCATCAAGTGGATAAGGCTAATGCTGAGATGCCCTCATCCTCACCAGTGTCCCAGTGATGCTGCTGGGGAGGCTGCCTGAGCGCCATGAACAGGAGACAGAGGCTTGAGAGGGAATAACTGCTTTGACGAAGAGAGAAACTGAGTTACCTCTTTTGCTGGGACAATGAGCAAAGCTGTGGGAAACAACCAGTTGGCAGCTCCTTGTACTTGGCATCACTGCGTTTGCCTTTCCTCTGTACAGTGAATGGGCTTCTGGTCTGTTGAGGTGGTGGGCTGAATAGAGGGCTGGGGCTTTCCCTGGTCTCCCCATGGGACAGCTGCGACTAGCAGGCAAGTGTCCCCAAAATCCAAGAAATTCTCTCCTAGTCTTCAGAAAGAGACAAATCTTGCAGTTTCTTTAAAGCATCCCCATACTCCTTTCTTGTCCAACAGACCTTATATCACAATAGGGTCATTATGAACAAGGCTGAGCACTCTGGCTGACCAGAGATAAGTACTCCAGGACTGTCTCACTCTGCCCAACCAGGGAGTTTTAGGGAAACTCTGCTCCCCTCTAGGGGGTGAACTGTCCAGAGCACTTGGCATCCAGCTGCTCCTGGGATGCTGTTTATGGCTCATTTTTTTTTAGGCAAGATGGGTGCACTTTAAAAACTTAACCACTACTTTTGGGCCTGTGGTGGGAAAGAGATTGTTTTGCAAATCCTTTTCTGCAAAGGCGAGTCAAAAGGGAAGATGTTTGGAGCAGTTGAAGAGCAGTTTTCTGCTTCACAGCCTTCTTAGCACAGTTATCTGATGTCTATTAAAACTGAGTTTATTAACCTTTCTTTTTTTTCCATGTCTTCGTAGTTTATTTTCACAACCTAGAAGAAAAAACCCATCTTTTAGACTTCCATCATCTTGTCAAAATGGCTGAAACTGACCAATCATTTGAAAAGTTATTGGCAGCAGACAGGGGCAGATGAACTCACAGACCCTGATCTTATAAGCCTTGTTTTCTTACCGAAACAGGCTAAAAACGGCTGTAGCCTGAAGGCCACGGTATTTCCACCTAGGACAACCCTATTTGAGTCTGAATAGCAAGCAATTCATCCACATAACACTCAAAATAACACCTCCTGCTCCATCAGCAGCGCTTGGGAGGCAAGATGTGTTCATGCAGTTTTCCAGGCAGTTTCAAAGCTGCTGAAGTGGACCCCACATTGATAAGACCATCTCTCACCACTCTGCAGCCCACCAGGCAAACAGTGACTGGGGTTTGCAGGGCTCTGCTGCGTGGATCTGCCTGGAAGGGCAGGCAAGTTTTGTAGGGATGTGGAACAAAAGACAGGCAGGATGATCTGGAAGAGGGGAGGTTTTCTTTGTCAGGGAGAGTGGCTACAGGTGCAGAAGCACCATGTGCTTGTGACGTTAAGAACCAGTATACATTATTATTTATGATTAAATGTCCATCTGTCAAATTAAAATGCCTTCTTTTGAAGTTACATAACACAGAAGAATAAGAGCGAAGCCACAGACATCTCTCCGCAGTGGTTTTTTTTTGTCTATCATTCTCTGAAGCCTATTGAAGCAGAAACCACATTTGCATTACAAAGGATGCAATGTCTTTGTGTCTCAGTGCAGTGGCTTGGACCTGACCAACCTTCCTTTCTAATGATGGTCAAGTAAAAGCCCTGGTCCAAATTAATATGTACTGTGACTCCTGTTACTTCAGAGGAGTTACAGCCAGAATAAAGGCACCCCACTAATCTCTCCTTTCAGTCAGGGCTCTTCCCTTTGAGTGCAGTCTGTTGCATCAAGTCAGTTAACTACAGAGGGGACACTGGTAAAGTGTCCCCAAGGACCTGGTTCTTGTCCTCCTCTTGATGTGTGTCCAGCTTGACGTGAATCATCTGAATTAAGATAATGTAAAACCTGGGGTATGGGAAAGGCAAAATCCTGGAATTTCTACTCATCAAACCCACCTTCAGTGTACTGATTTGAAGGCTCGAGCATGCTCATCTACTGTCCCAAGTGTTCAAAAACTGAAGAAATGTGACAACTCCAGCCCACCTGTTTCTACAGAAACAAAGTTTTCAAGGAATCAGATGTTTCCCAAACCTTTGTACGACCTCTCCAAAGGCCTGAGTTCATCTAAGACAGGGATTTGTAACACAGGTTTGGTTTTCTTGCTTTCACATTCATTCTCTAAGGCATAGGCATAAGCTGCCTTGCTCATTCTTATTCTGCCAACAGGATCTTGTCTCTTTCCCATTAAGAAATGCCCTCCCCTCCTCTGCCTCAGTGAAAAGCCCTCTGTGCAAGGGGAGCACAAAGGTATGGAGCGTCAGTGTTGATGCCACCAAGTGAGCGTGCAATTAAAGCTCTGCTCCTCAGAAAAGAGCCTCTGCAGACAGTTGCTGACTGCAGACCCACTTTCTGACAGCAGCAGCTGATGCACAATGCTTCCATTCAGCCACTGACAGGTCCTCACTGCTCACAGGCCATGCTGGCCTTCAGCTTAATTCAGTGTGTAATGGATAAATAACACAGGGCCTTTGCTCCCTGTGCTCACCCCCACTGGGAAGCGCAGCACTGGAAGAGCTTGAGCAGCCTTTGCCATGTTTTCACTCCCAGGCTTTAAAGGAGGCTGTTTCACCAGCCCTAGTTTGTTGGTGCCTTTCCATGAGGTCTTGAGTCTCTTTTCTACTGGTTTTATCAACTATTCTAATTCTCAGTTTCTTCCTCTGCTCATTGCTGGGCGGCTCCTGCAGCTCACAGCTCCTGCTCCTGAGCTGTGCAGCCTCCTAGATCCCATGGTATCAGTGTGCCCAATGCTGAGTGGTACCTGAGCATCACCACCAGCAGAGTACAGCATGGCGGGAAGCTGGGAGGGCACTGGGGACAGGCTCACTCTGCCTGTTCACCCCACGATGTGGTATGGAGGTTGAGAGATTGGTTGGGATTTCATTCAGATGTGATTTCTGTTTGGAAGGTAATGGGCTGTTAAACAAGTCAGACAGTAAAGT
Source organism: Colius striatus (assembly GCF_028858725.1). Classification (NCBI taxonomy): domain Eukaryota; kingdom Metazoa; phylum Chordata; class Aves; order Coliiformes; family Coliidae; genus Colius; species Colius striatus. The sequence continues at coordinate 67,788,481 of NC_084760.1, read as the reverse complement.
GGGGGATTATGGTTTAAGGGGGCATAGCGTGTGACTCAGAGAGGGTAGTTTGGAGGCAAATAGAACAGAAAGCAGGGGCATGATGTCTGGATACTTCTTGCTCCCTTCAAATTGTTCTGAGCCAGTTTGATGAGGAATGCACAAAGAAAATTCCATCCTGTTTCTGTTCCTGTGGTGCATTTTGACTGACCCTAGCAAGGAAAGTCATATCCACTCTGCACATACTGCAGACCTCTGTCATGGTCAGAACAGGAGGGACATGCACAAGCTCCAGCTTCTGCTGTGTGACACTGTGAGTATGGGGCTTGGCCAAGCCGTCACGAGCTGCCCCTCAGCAGAGTGTGTGCAGCACATACAATGCTCTGCTCCCTGCAAGCAAGTACCACTCCTGTGCTCTCCATCTCCAGTGGGAAAGAAGTGTTTGCCAAAATGGGAGACAAGCTACAGCTGATGAAACTACTCAAAGCAAGGCCAGCAAGATCAGGTTATCTAGGGCAATGTCCAATTGGGCTTTGAATATGTCTGAGGATGGAGATTGCCCAGCTGCCTTGGCAGCATACTCCTATGTCTGGTCATTAAGAAGATTCTCCTAAAATCCATTGGCTCATAGAATAATTCAGATCATAGTGACTAATATTATGACAGAAAGGGCACCTTTGGTTTCCTTACACCTATGGCAATATCAGTTTAATTGTTGCACATGCACAGAAGAGAAAGTGAGGCTCTCAATACATGATGCAGGGCTGCCTGAAAAATGCAGGCAAAGGTAGCTCTGTGGGGAATAAAAACTATGCTCCAAAAGCTCTTAAAAGGCCTTGCAGCTCAAGCTTGGCTCAAGAAGTCTGAAATCTCATCAATCAATGAGGTTTATTTTATGGGTCTAGATAGAAATCAAATAAATGTGTAGAGTTCTGGGTAAGAAAAAAGTTTGGGGTTAATGGCTCATTGTATTTTAAAATAGCTGTATCATTTTAATTAGTCTGGGAGTCCTTTGGTGGTCTTGTGTTGTGAGAGCTGCCAGGAATGGCTACAAGCAGCAGGACAAACAAATATCTTTTTAACAGAGGATTATGTGGGATCCAGTTCTGCCAATGAGGTCTCTTTGTATCCGTTGAGTGAGAGCAAGCAACTCTCTAAGGAAAGTGGGTGTCTGCCCTTTGGTTTCATTTGAGTTTGGATTTCTTTGCTCTGACGTCACCTCAAGTCTTACTGCTTGGTGTCTCCTGGGGAGTCCCAGTCACACATTTGCGGGGGCAAGCGAGGCAACTGTAGGTCTATCCTAGGCCTGGAACACCCCACAACACTGTCAGGTAAGTGATGCAGCTCCCCACACTGCAACCCTCTCTATGCAGTGTTAACAGTGATGGACATGAGCTGCAGGGATGAGGGGAAAGGTCTGCGCGTTGTGGAAAGGCAGAGGAGGAACTGGACTGAACACCATGGCCAGGCCCAGCCTGGGAGCCTAGGACCTTGTGGCACTGTTGCAATGCCCTGACCAGATGGGGCAGAGCTCAGCCAAGTGACTCCTTGTAATGTATGAGACCTGCGAGCCCCACTTAAGCCACTCCAGGCTGGTGGATCTTAGCTGAAGATCTGGCTCAAGCTTTGGAACCATCTTTTCTCATGTGAGCATGATCCATGTTTCAGATTGACCCTCTTGGCATTTAGCCAGAAGTTGAAGAGAGACCCATGACTGGTCCCTGGTAGGATCTTACTATTGTACCACAATGTTTAGGTGTGTCTCTGCTCTAGCACACCTCGTTCTTTCTTCCCTCACTGACCTTGGGGTCTGCATGATCACTTCTATTTCCTCCCATTCCTCCCAGCACGTCCCAGAAAAGAAAGAACCCTCCTCTTTTGGCTTCTTCTTCTTAAACAGTGATCACAGAGGCATCCAATTGGCTCAGCCCCAGAGGTGGGTCTGCCTTAGAGCCAGGGAAAGTTTTGATCACCTTCTTACAGAAGTCATCATTACAGTCCCTTCCCCATTATCAGAAGTGGCTCCACACATACCCATAACACCATAGCAGAAGCTGCCCTGCATATTTTGGAAGGTGATGATTTCTGCTTTCTCCTCTTACTTCTCAGTGAAAAAGCCTGCAGGTATGGAAATTCATTCCTTACAAACTCTGGCAACCACGACAAAAAAATAGCATTTCAGCAGCTAAACAAGATCCTACCTACCCTACCTTGCCCAAGAAAGTCAGAAGTCAGGATTTAGTGGTTGGACTCGATAATCTTAAAAGTCTTTTCCAACCAAAACAATTATATGATTCTATGATTTGCTGTCGTTAAACCCTTCCACCACCACACCCAGAGCAGTTTCTCCAATCACCACTGCTGGTCTCTGGTTTTTTTAGGTCTGAACCTAATTACCAAGGCCCAGGTCACCCTGTCCTGCACCACTGCGCAATTCATGTGTAAATGTCAAGTTTTAACAGACCTCAGCCTGGGCTCTCCTGCTGCAAATGAGAGTTAGGGGTGGAGGGAAGGGAGAGGGCTGTGGTGGTTCCAGGGGAGGGAACAATAGCTGCTGCATATGGAGCAGGTCAATAGGCTGCCATATGCTGTCTCCCTCAGCTCTCTGCTGCTTAATCCCCGCTTTCAATGTTGTTACCAGTGCTGGTTGATCACCCCCTTGCAGAAAGGTGGTTTGTACTCTGCCATTCAACACATTTTGATTTTAAGTCTAAGAGTATTTTCTGTTGTACCCTTATTAAAATGGAGGACAGATTAAGAGGTTAGTCCCCATGAATGAGTCCACAACCAGCCTGGGAAAAGCATGAAATTCATCTTTTCTTAGCAAAAGGCTTCAATCATGAAGTTTAGTTTGTGGCTTTCACTCTATGAAAGCAGTGGGGCTGTTGGGAAGGAGTACAGAAAGGGCTTTGTTCATGCTTCCTCGGCTTGATATATACGATGAAGGGATTCTTACGCTGCATATTTCATCTCTGCACGAAGTTGTAGTACTGATGGAGCATGAAATTCTCCAGTGATCAGAAATTATGTCTCCAATCAATAACTCCATATTCCACATCCTCTCTGGATCCTTGCTCCACATCCATCCCCAGCAGCACACAGTGCCTGGCACTTTTTCCCCCCCCGGCCAGCAAGGTAAGCAGCCGATGCTTATGTGGACCCTGATGAGTCCTTGTGCTTCATTCAATGTGGCACAAGAGAGCATATGTCTTTCTGATTATGAATGAGCAGTGAGGGTAAACAACTCTCCTCCTGACAGCAGGCTGCATTAGCCTCAGTATTTCAGGGTACCCCTTGCAAAGGGAGGGCACTGGGAGGGAGGTATCCCAATCCTAAATCACTCTTTGTAGGGCTACTCCACTGTATGCAGGTTGCCCACTAAGCCTGCTCTTGTTTCCTCCCAATTGACCAGCCCCTGGAGGTCCCCACAGCCATCCCTGCTGTTCTTGTCATCGCTGTCCTCTGCAGCAAGGTGGGTTCCTCCTCCTGCCCCTCCAACCAACTCCTGCTTCAGGGCACAGCATCATGCTTTTCCCCAAGCTCTCCCACAACACCTCTAGTAACACTTCCATCTTCTCCAGAGCAACGTGCTACAGTCCTGCATTCCTCCAACACTCCCCAGTTACTTTCCTACATACAATTGTGCTGTGGATGTCTTGGGGGCGGTTTTGTTGCCCTGGTTTTGGCTCCAGGACTGAACAAAACCAGGGCTGCTTGGTCTTATTATTACCTTCTAGACAGAAAGGCAGCCAGGGATAGGAATCTAATGCAATCAAATTGCCCAAACCTTTAACTCTGACGATCATTTTGGGAATATGACTGAGGTTACTCATTCATATATCCGAAGATGCCTATGTTGGTGGGTCTGAAAAATACTTTGTCAGGTTAGATTGCTCCTCAGGGAGGTATAACAAAAAGGCAGAAAAATTGGCAGCCTTTTTCTGAAAGCGAGACTCCAAGTGAGAGCTCTGCGGTGCATTAATTAGTAGGTGAGGGCTGGGAAACTGATGAGCTGCTGCTTAAAATTACAGCCTGCCTCTCTGCTTGTGAGACAGTCGAGCAACGCTTTTCAAAAATACGAGTGTGCTTGGGTGTCTTAAACTATCAAATAGATTATTTTATCTGAGAGTTGGTCTCCAGTATAACACTGGGTGGATATTTCATTTCAGACAGGAGCACACCACTCGTATAACCACAGATCCTCCCAAACATAGTAGTTACAGTCTGCAGTCAGATACAGCAGTTGTCAAAACCTCAGGCTTGATCAAGGGAGAGGGAAAGAGATTTGAACTTCAGGCCTGGAATGGGTTTTGAGCAGAAATTTTGCTTTCACCTTCCTCTAATCCTTAGCAATCCTTAATATCTTCTATTTCTTCCTTAATCTATTAATTGGTTAATAGAGCAAGAAACCTGGGAACAGGGAGCCTCAGTATTACATATGTGCATGCCTGACATCATGCTGTGCTTGACAATGAAATTCTGTAAGCAAAGCTCAAATGGCTTGTGGTAGCATCAGATGCCCTGCCACGACCTGATTCATCTGATTCTCTTTGGTTATAGATTTTGTTAGACCACAACAAATTTGACCACAACAAAAATCTCATTAAAGATCACTGTCATTCTCATTTCCTTTTGCTTATTTGCCATCTGTATCACAGCAGCTGCTGCCCATGACTGTAAGCTGAAAATGCTCCCCAACACACAGAACTTTGCACACTGCGTGTGAAACAACAGAAAGCAGCGAAACACCCATAATGCCATCATTACTGAAATCACAGGGGGCCCGTTCCATACTCACAGCTATGGTACACTCATATTTCTAAAACATTGCCATTTGATGTCTTCATAATGATCCTTAAGCCCGATACCTCCCTCAAGAGAGCTGCTCTTAGGTTGCTCTTTCCCAGCGGGACTTTTTGTCTGACACTACAAGGTAAAGGCATAGGAAAGGTAGCTCGGGAGCCAACCTTTGGAGGCAGCGGGGACATTTTTACCACTGCTGGGGTGAGTTTCTCAGTTCCTGAGTAAAATAGCCCCAAGGGACATGGAGGTTATGCCAGGCAATAGGTGAGCACAAGGCTTGTACCACTGTAATACACCCACACTTCTATGCTGAAAGGTTTGCACCAGTGCTGCAAGGATCACGGGGAAGGGACATTTCCTCTTATCAGATAAATTTTCCTCTGAGCACACATCTCCTGTGTTTAGTTGAAGGCCAAGAAAGGAAAAAAAAAAGAAGAAAGGTTTAATAAAATCTATTCCACCTTCTTTCTTTTTTTTTTTTTCCCCCCATGCAAAATCAATGCCTATGTGCTCCAAGAACGAGGTCTGGCAGAGATGCCATGGGGACAGGAAGATTACCACTTGTCATCAAAGGATCTATTACAATTTCAGTGCTGAGTGGGTGGATGTTGCTGTAGAAACCTTCCTTATCAGTTTCTTAAGCTTGTATGATAAAAATCTCTGGGTTACCTAGGGATGAACATAGAGGGTTTGTTAAGCAGTCAGGGCAATGTCATATACATTCTGGTGCTTATCTTCTGTGAATGAAAACTGGTATTAAAGCACTATGGAATGCGTGTATAATGCACAGCAGCCACGGCACTGGCTTTTTAAACATTTAATTGAAACCTTACCTTCCTCTTTTTTCTGATCCTTATTATTTATTAAAACAAAGAAATAATCCAGGTGGGTAAGTGACTGAAGTGCCACTGTGGGGTGATGTAAGAGAAGAGTGGGAGGGCTACTGTGTCTTTCAGGTAAGCTCAGGGAGGATGGATGAGTGACTGTTTAGGGATAGCCAGTCCCCTATGACCTTATCCCATCTGTTACAGTCACTGGCAAAACTCATCTGGTGAGTGTCTGCCCACTGGCTAGAGAAGGATTTTGACTGATTTTGTTAAATTTTAGCCTCAAACAACATGAACAGAAAGGCAAAGGGATGCTTTTAGCCTTGAAAATTACCTCTGGACTCAAATAGCCAGCAGTTTCTTGTTTCATAATCAGCAATCTGATTTTATTAATAAATTAAGACTGACCATTATTCCCTTCTTTTTTAGCTCTCAGATAAATACCTCTATTCATATTTCTTCTTTCCACATCCCTAATTGGTTGTTGCCTCAATTCTTTGTTGTTTTGGGTTTTTGCTTTGAGTTTCTTTGATTTACAAATAAACTTATCAGAAGGAAGCATTATTTGATGCTATCTTTAGCAACATGAAGAAAAAAACTCCAAGCCGTATGAAAAATGTGTGCTTCAGGCAATCAGAATGATCCTTCTTCAACAGAAATGGTCTTATTTTGCATTAGTAAATTTGGCTGTCCAAATTAATGGGTCAGACTGGTTTTGCTTGGCTTTACTAACAGAATCGTCAAGACTGGAGCTCTGCTCCCGTTGTTCCTCTTGATTGAAAAAAAGGATTTGCTGTTATTAGACCATCCTGGGAGAGCAGGAGAACATGGATAACTCTTTCTGAAGAGACTTGAGTTTCAGTGCATAGCTGGGAATTGGAGACTTCTGCCTCTAAAGTGAGTTTGGGAAGCACCAGGAATGTGAGAGTGGAAGGGAGAGGCCCCTACAATTGCCCATCTGGTGCCATGGCAGGTGCCTCAGAATGACTTCAGCTTTTCCCGACTGCCTTCAAAGTCAGCACCACCTTCTAGCTGTGGATAGCATATGTGAGAAGTGCTACAGAAGGATTTCTTTAATTTATGCCTGGTTAAGTTACCTCAAATCAAGAGGCTACCCCAAAATGAGAACTCCATAAATCATTGTCCTTTTACAGTTGATGTGAAAGGAGCTGTGGGTAAATAATCCAAAAATATTGGCAATCTGATGCCAGACCCTGGGAAAGCTTGTTCCTGGGGAGAAAAAAAAGGCTTACACAGCACTTCCTTGGTCTCTTCTTGCATGCTGGCATTCACTGATTTGAGTGATGGTAGACTCATTTTTCAGGATAAATTCAGCAAAGTTGTGGGTTTGCATCCAAAACTTGTAAAATTAGCAGCATGACTTTGTAACAGAGTAAGGCTGGTTGAATTTTTATTGAGAACTTTCAAGCAAAAACTCTTCTTTGTTGTTTTGGTCTGAATCTGAAACTCCAAGTGACAAGTTAGAACATTGCTACCAACATGACCTGCTTTCAAAGTAAGGGAAATTTCCATAATAAGCCTTGGAAGTGAAGATAAGCAACCCTTGCAGAGACCTCAGAGGAAGAGTAAAATGATGACAAATTCAGTTAATATTGTTCTTCCTCTATTAATCTACTGTGACAGAGAAGGACTTCATCAGCTAGATAAAATGTCTCAAAATAAAAGCGTATTAAAATATCTCCATGAAGAATTTGACAGAAACTATTATCTTCAAAATGTTTCAACTAGAAAAGCCCCTATAATATTCCTTCAGACTTCGGCTTGTATTTTTGCAAATAGGAAATAATAATGGCCAAAGGACAACCAAAAAGCAGTGTTCAATCAGTTCATCTCAATGTGCATGATTTTGTTCTTCTTTTAAGTTAACCCTCGTTCATTGTGAAAATGTAACAATCAGTAGCCATGCCCAGGCTCAAGCATTTTACAGCACCTCTGATTTTTATGAGACTGCTGCAACCATATTAGCCCATGCTGTTCTAACAGCTGGGAAATCAGGAGGTATTATTTGCAGGTTTTCTCATGTTCCCAGCTGCAGGCTGGTTTTCCTTAGCCATGGCAGGGTGCCAGCTTGTTGTCAGTGAGGCCTATTAGATCATTATCCAGCATCATAGCACATCACAGAGCTGTGCAGTGCTCCTAAAGTGATAAAATCCTAGTTCCCTGGTGAATTTTGGAGAAATGTTTATAATGGCACTTGTTAAAGTTAAATGTCTATTAATGGCCTTACTAAAACTGCAGTATTCAATCAGTTAAACTTCTGGGTTGAAAGGTGGGATGTGGGAAAAGTCTATATATTTACAATTATGGATTTCTTCATTTTGAAATAAAATATTTTGGGTTCTGTTGTTAGCTAATTTGGTTTTTTTTTCCAAAAGAAGTGGGCACAGGAAAAGCTACAAGGTTTGTTTTGTAACATTTGCTTTAAGTTCTTTTAAAAAATGGCAGGTTTTGCAAAGCATTTCCCTGCCCTATAAGCAAATGAATTTCTGTGTTTTTGTAAACCCACAATAAATAGCCACAAATGACTGGAAAAATAAGTCTTAACCAGCTTTTACTCAAGCAGAGCAATTGGTAGGTGCAAAAGTGTCAGGAGGAGTGGTGAAATTAGGAGGTTTGGGGTTTTTTCTCTCCTGTCATCTCTGAGTTACAAAAGTTAAAGGATTTTCATATTCCATTGCTTGTGTCTCTCTTACTGTTAACTCTGCGTTTTACTTTTTTGAGCTCTAGTCTTGCCAACACTAAAGCAGATGCTTGAGGTAACAGTCCAGTAATTTCCATGGCTTTTCATTGAGTACTCCCCAATTTTTCAACATCTCTCCTCATTCACAGACCCCAGGAGTGAGACTGGTGCTCCCATAAGTACTGTGGCTTATAAGCTCCCTGGTCTGCAGTCCAGGACAGTGCTGACCTCCCCAACTATAGCATGATGCTCAGATCTACTTTTCTGGTGACCACATCACTGGACTCCCTCCTGCTTTCCTGCATTTCCAGAAAGGACCTGATCACCCAGTGTGCCTTTACTCTCTGACCTCATGTTTGTTGGGCTTGTGTTCCATAGAACCAAATCACTCCAGATCAATAACTCACTGAATTTAATGTTTTCTGCTATCTGCAGGCTTTGGCAGTGGTCTATCTTTGACAGGTCGTCCCCGGGTGGCCCACTTACTTTGCAGGAAACTAATTTAGGCTGCCCGGGGAGGGTGTGGAGTCTCCTTCCTTAGAGGTCTTCAAGATCCGCCTGGACACGTTCCTGTGTAACCTGATCTACGTGAACCTGCTTCTGCAGGGGGGTTGGACTAGATGATCTCTAAAGGTCCCTTCCAACTCCCACCATTCTATGATTCTATGATATCTTCCAGCTCTGTCATAGAAATATTAAATATGGCCCCTGCCACTCTTTGCAAGGAAACTTGCCAGAAGTGCAGCATTTTGTAATGCTATATATGCTTGCACTTCCCCATCCACCATTTAATTTCAAAATCTCTCATTTACCCCAGTTTTTAAGACAGTCAACGTCACACTGATTTTCTTCACCCCTCACCTTTCTGGGCTTTCTGAAGTCTATGGTAGTAAAGAAAGCTGCTGCCTCTGACAGTCACACTAGCAATCTCATTGAAAAAAAATATATACCAAATTAGTTTAGCAAAACTTATTTACCTTAATTCATAAAAATTGTAGGAAATGTCATCAGGGATTGTGTAGCTGGCCTCCTGCTCAAAGAAAGACTTGAACAATGTCACATCAATCAGACACGGTTTTGTCACCAAGGCATGAAGACCTCAAAGGACAGTGATTCTGCCCCTTGTCCAGAGCTGCACTACTCTTCCTCCAGAGAAAAGATTTTTCCTCATGTCCAACCTTAGCATCTCCCAAATCATATTTGGTGCCCATTGCTCCTTGTTGTGTCATCTGACAGTACTACTTTTGTAACCATCCTTTAGATAGTTATAGGCAGATATTAGATTAGTCCCCACACCACACTAAGCAAGCCCCAGCCTCAACCCTCAGCCCTGACTGTCTCTGTGCCCTTCCATTGAACTTGCTGCAGCTTCTTCACATCCCTGTTGAACTGGGACACCCCTAAGAGGATGCATTATTCAAGATCTGATGTCACTAGTGCCAAACATAGGCAAATAATAACCCCTCTTAGTCAACTGGCCATCCGAATGCAGCCCAAAGCCATGGGAGCACAGTGACTGCTCTTGAGTGGGTTGGTATTCAATGCAACCCTGATGTCCTGTTCAGCAGAGCTGCTACTAAATCATAGTACTACTCTTTAATTCTTTGCTAAGCATTTCTTGCCCCTGCCAGCTGTTGCTGCCCATTGTTATGAGCTGAAATGTCATCACTGCCCTGCTTGCAGTGTCTAGCCTCTGCAAGTCTAATAGAATACAAATTTTCTCCTAGTCCTCTGGAAACATCCCCATAGGGATCCACAGGACATAGTATAATCACCATAGACTCTTGGATATAAGTAGTCCCTGATGGTTCACAAGCAGCTATATTTTCAGTAGATTCTTGTTAGCATTTTCCTGTTGCTGTGCCATAAGAGGTATTTTACAGTGATCCTTCCCCTCACCACCAGTGTAGTGAAAAAACTATTAACCAACCTATCTTCCCAGGATATTACTCCTAAATACTGCATAGAAAGTGTCAATAACTTTTGCTCCTAATGTAAACCCCACCTGTTTCATGCCCTTTGTTTCTACCTTGAGCACAGGATACATTGTCTTTTATGATTTTTTTCCCCTTAACTTCTACATTATATTTGAATTCGCCACACACCTAATTCACATTGGTATTCATCACATACCTTTCATATATCTGCCTTCACTGCTCTTCTCAGCCCAGCTTTTTCTTTTATAATCCTGTTCACGTGTCATGTCTGGATCATAGCACAGGGGCTAAAAAAGGTGTTGCAGTACTCTACCAGTGCCAGACGAATGGTAGGGGGATTGTGCAGATAGAGTATTGTTTCTATTTTAACATTTGTACTACTATCAGGATTTCTCAATGTGCTAGTGAAGTGGAAATCAGCTACAGTTTGGCATTGAAACTCTATGGCAGTAGGCTTCATCTTGCTCCCTAAGCTATGAAGCAGGAGCAACTTCAGCAGGAAGAACCTATGCCAGGTATGACTGTTATCACCTGGCCTGAGGACAGTGATTAACAGCTCTATCCTGTGGCTCTGGACAACAGCATTTTAAGAAACATAGCATCAAAATTTGAGCACTGTTAAGCAGGGCAGGGGAAAGGTTCATAGTGATGATGGGACTTACCAACAGTGAGAGTACAATAGAGCCACAGAGCGTGGGATTTTGGAGCATTAGTCTTGGCCTCTCTGGAGCCATGGTAAGCAGAGTGAAGGATCCACAATCATGACTTATAGCTATGAACATACAGTACCATCCTGAAAGAAGGGGGAGTCAAAGTGGCATTGCCTGTCCGTTTTGATGGGCTTAGTGTGATATTTGCTGGTTATTTCTTTCCTGCTGGAAATGGATTGGATCTGCATCCCTTTTGCTGTCTTTGAAACATCAGCTCAAGAGGGATGAAGAACTTCTGGAGAGAGTCCAGCACAGGGCCACCGAGATGATCGGGGGACTGGAATATTGTCCTTATGAGGAAAGGCTGTGGGAACTGGGGCTGTTTAGTCTAGAAAAGAGAAGACTGAGGGGGGAATCTTATTAATATTTACAAATATTTAAATGGTGGATATCAGGAGGTTGGGGCATCCCTTTTTTCGATGGTGTCTAGCAACAGGACAAGGGGTAATGGGATGAAGCTGGAACACAAAAAGTTCCACTTAAATATAAGAAAAAACTATTTCACTGTTCAGGTGATGGAGCCCTGGCACAGGCTGCCCAGAGGGGTTGTGGAGTCTCCTTCCTTGGAGGTCTTCAAGACCCACTTGGACATGTTCCTATGTGACCTGATCTATGTTGACTTATTTCTGCAGGGGGGTTGGACTAGATGATCTCTAAAGGTCCCTTCCAACTCTACCATTCTATGATTCTATGATTCTATGATTCTGTGATCAAGTGGTTTGTGTTCAACAGAGCTGAGAACTTAACTTTAGGGGGTTCCACTTGGCTTACTGCCCAGTCTGGTGAATCCCCAGGGAAGTTCTTTAAAGGCTGCCCAAAAGAAAACAGCTTTAATGACATAGTAAATAAGTACACTCATATCACGAGGAAATGGCACTGCTCTCAGAAAGGTGACATCCATAAGTGTTCACCAGCTGGATTATTTCCAGGGATGACCTCTTCAGGCTTCTATCGATTGCTGGTGGTTTAAAAAACACTGGAGGTATTAAATGTTTTATTTTAACTTTTCTCCTCCTACTTCAAGGATGTGGTGTCTATGATGTGGAAGCAAAAACCAAATGAATAAAGAAAGGAAGAAAAGAAAGGCAGCAAAAAAATGAAAGAGTGCATAAAAGGCAATAACAAGAGTTTGCCATGTAGTCAAGATTAACTTCTATCAAGTCCTAAGCTACCAGAAAACAGCACCCTAGAATGTGAAGTCTGTCTTCCTGTGAGTCCTCAGCGCCATTTTTCTAAAAGCCTGTCTCTCTGCCAAGCTGGCCAGCCAAGACTTTCTAGCTATGGCAGCAGGAGAGCTGAGGAAGTTAAGTGGACTTCATTGGTTACAGCCGGTGTGATCTGTGCCTTTTCTCTTCCCCTTCATTCCCTCTGAGCCGTGAGGACACAGATGCCTAAATCCTTTCTGAAAACAAGATACTGGGCTGCGGGAAATGCACTTCTGCACCCTTTTTTTCTAGAAGGAGCAGTGCTGGAGGAACACAACTTTCCACACTGACCCTGGAAGCCTGGCCACTCTCATGTTGGGGCAGAGGTAAGGTTTAATTAACCTCAGCCAGGCATTTTGTACACTCGCTCCAGCTGTATGCCAATTCCTGCAAGCATGTACAAATACCCTGGAGGACATTTTTGCATCTTGCTCTGACTTTTTTAGATAGCAGCTGCTCCTTTTATTATTTATAGTGACAAGCTCTATTCTCGAGTGTTGTGGGTTTGTTTTGCCTCTCATAGGCTTGCCAAATGTTTCCCATTGCAGGAGCCTGATTTGAGGTATTTATCAGTGTTGCCAACACTTCACCTTGCAGACTGAAAGTTTACATTCCTGGGGATGGCCTCAGACTGGATTTTTGGTGAAAAAGGTTAGCCTGTAGTCTCTGAGAAAGTTACAGACTAATGGTTGTGTTGACGAAATCCGATGGCATATTCTTCTAGAAGTCCAAGTGCTTTTGTGGTTTGGAGCAAGGACTTGAAAGCGCTCAAAAAATGAGGAAGCAAAACAGTGATTATCTGCAAAATGTTTGGCTGGAGTGATGTGTTCAACATCTCCAAGGTGCTGAGCAGGAAGGGCTCCATTAGCCAGGGCAGCACTCAGCCACTCTGTACCATGACCTCTCTTTTCTTCACTAGATCTCCTCCTGCCTCCATCCTTACTTAGCATGCTAAGGAACATGGGAAAAAGACACTAGCAAAGGAGTTATGAGGGCTAAAAGGCTCTGAGAGAGTGTCATACAAGCCTTACTGCTTAGGTAAGGTGGAAGAACATTTTGTTTGGAGCAAAGCCAACATAAGCCCTTGTTCTTCCCTAATCTTCACTTTCCTTCTCACTCTTGTGCCATCCCTCCAGGCTTGGCACAGAAGTGATCTAGTAGTAATTGTTAGCTCCCACTGAGGTATTTCCCACCCATCAATTCCTCCACTTTGCTGGCCTAGTGGCCATCCATCATGGAGCTCCCATAGCCGCCAGGCAAATGAGAGGGACAAAGGCTGATACCTCCAACACATTGGGCCAGCCCTGTGTGACCACTTTGCTGTGGGAGCATGTGGTGCCACCTGTGTTTGAGTCCCTATGAAAGCAGTTACTGAGGACACCCAAAAAACTTGTCTCTAGGTTCTCTCACTCACAGCAAACTGTGACCACATCAGCTACCAAGGGAAGGCTGTACTCTTCATGTTTTAAAATACAGAGGCAACATTAATTCAAATGTTTCCTAACTTTTGAGTGCTTGGCTTTTTAACCTCAATATCATGTCTGGGAGTAATTATCGTTTGGGTGGAAATCCTGTGAGGGTCCCACTCTGAGCACTGTTCAGACATTAAAAAAAGGCAGTTCAAAGAGGTTGGAGGGCAAATGGGGAACACAGACAGAAAACACAACACATCAGATCTATAAGGCAGGCCACAGTGTATATCTGCTAGTGGCTGTACACCTGGGACTGGGACCTCTGTATCTGCTGGATTCAGGCTATCTCGCTCAAAGCAGGGCCTCACACAGCTGCCACGGGCTCCAGCTCTACTACCGTGGCAGGAGGTTTCTTCCTGCATGCTTGGGACAGGCAGGGCTATCTCTTCACCCTGGTAGCCTCCACATAACCCAAGAGAGGCAAGGAAGCTGGTCAGAAACCCAGATGTCCTTTAAGTCCTACCTTCGTACAGGAGCCACCTGTGCCTGACACTGACCTCTGCACCTTGCAGGGGAATGTGTGAGGTTTAGTGAAGCAGGGTGATGATAGAGGCTGGGGAAAGCTCACAGTCCTGGCTTCACCTTGACCAATGCTGCAGGACATTTTTTAATAAAGCAAACCCTTGCAGTGGCCCTTTCCATGCCAGGTTTGCTGTTTTGCTCACTGCTGTTTGCTGCAGAGCTGTAAGGAAGTCTGAAAATGGTGCCCCTGTTGTTATTGGCTTCCCTCAGCTAAGGGTGCTCCCACTAGCTTGTTAGCACAGGCTTCTTCTGCTGTGGTTTTCTTATGGAAAGAAAGAAAGAAAACAAAACAAAAGAGCTTATTCTCATGCTTGTTTTGAGAACAAATACAAGGAGTTATGAGGGCTTTGCAGGCAGAGCCTATAGAACAGGTAGATTGGGAGATGAAAGTCTGTGAGCCAGAGTGGCATCCCCTGAAGCATATGGCAGAGCAAGCTTTTACTTGGCACAGAAACAGACCCGGCCAGTCACTGTTCCAGATCACTGCCCTGGTGAGGACAAAGACCTTGCAGTGATGAGGGCTGAGAGCCTGGGATGCTACCTATTGCAGCAGTTATTAACAAGAACAATGCAGCTGAAGGTGCAGCCATACCTCAGTGTGGCTCCCTTGGCACCAATGGAGTGAGGATGGCATTGCGTGCTGAAAGCCCATCTTGCTATGGCCCGAGGGTCACTCTGTGACAGGTTTCTTCCATGAGCTGTATGCAACACGGATCCACTCACATCAGCCTCCCTTCCACTTGGTTGCCTCCTTTCCCTACTCGTGTGTTCTTGCTGCCATTAAAGAGAGAGGTATTACTTCAGGTGGATGTAAGACATGAGGCACTTTCATGAACCCACAATCATTTTAGATTGATTGGGGATGGTCTTTTGGGGACAGTGCTTTTGCAAGTAATGTTGTCAGCTAAGCACTCAGCTCTAGCTCAGCGATGCATGTTATACAGGCATGCACACACACAAGAGACAGCTTTATTGATGGAAGTAGTGATGTTCAGGACATGCATTTCTTGCTTCCTTCTTATTCCCTGCTGTTTTCTGTTTATTTATTTTTCTTTTTTTTTTTTTTTGAGCTAGGCAGCAGCTAACAACTTATTTGAAGAATACAGTTTATTTGAGCGACTGCATGGCCATGTCAAAAGGCTGCTCGAGTGTGAAGCTTGAGTTTACAGTCATCCTCCTTATAAAGGAAAATGGGGTTTTACAGCAGAAGGGTCTTTATAATACAAAAGCTGATGCACAGTTTCAGACTGGATACACCTAGCTCAACATTTCATTGGGCAGTAGCAGGTACATAGAAAAACAAAAACAGCAAGACAAAGGAAGAAAGATCCTTTCTTCAGTCTGACCTTCTGGTTTCAGGCTTGAATTCACAGAATCTCAGAAAGTCTGGTCTGGGTTCTCACTCTTGGGGACCACTTGGTCAGTGGAGAGTAGGGCCTAGATTGTGCTACCCAAGGCCCTGTCAAATCCAGACATGATTGTCATATCACCTTATTTGACCCATCTTTCCAGCCTGTCCAGTGCTATCTGTGTGCTGACTCTTCCTTCTGGGCATCTGTACTGTCTTTGTTAACCACTGCTCATGGGCCAGTCTTCCCTACGTTCATCTGATCTCTTTTGCTGAACCTACTTAAACTCTTGTCTTTGCAGCTTCCTCTGGCAGCAAGTTCCACACAGTAAAAGAAGTACCTCCTTTAGTTCAGGTCATGGTACTCAATCCTTTCATCAGAGACCCTCATTCCTGCACCATGAGAAGCAATGAGTAATAGGAGAACTCCTGTGTTCTAGGTCTTAACAGCAGTTTTGATTCTAGGACATAATTCAGTACAAAGATTTGTCAACTTAAAAATAAATTACAGCCCAAAGATTGAATGTCTCCATAACTCAGCCTATGCTCTCAGTGGACCTGAGGTCTGCAAGGAGACCTCTGTATTTTCACTCTTGAAGCTCATACTTAGTCTGTTTGAGACTTTTTATGCTTGCCGCCAGACTTCCGGTTTACAAGCAGTTAAAGGAGTGTGAACTACTGCAAGGAAAAGCAATGAAGGATTAGGAGACATGAGGAAAAGGGGCTATGCAGTCCAAACCCAGTATGTCCTGTTAGGTGTGAAAAACATCCTCAACTCCACAATCTCTTCATTGCAGGGAGGTGAAAGAGCAGATCCCATTGGCTTTATAAGGAAATAGATGAGATTATAAAAGCCATGGCTGCTAGGATCCTATTTCTAGTAATGCCTCCCTGCTTGTTTGGTGGGCTTTGGTTTTGATTTTAACCATGCTTTTCCAGAGGTTGCTTAATGACAGGGGAAATAGCAGTGGCACATGAGTAAAACCAAACCAAACCAAAGGAATTCACAAAGAGTCTATTGAATTACCAGTCCTTGGATTGTTTTGCCAAGCCAGTGGCACTTGCTGCTTAGTTCTTCATCTGCTTTTTCCTCCTTAACCAGCTCATCCTCCAGGAAATCATCAGATAGCTTATTAAGTACCTCAACTCTAGCAGCTGGTGTGACCCTAGGAATGTCATGGGTAAAATCCTGCTCCCACTATTTGACATGAGTCACAGTGCTGCTTTCTCCAGGTAAGAACAAGCATGTGAGATCAGTGTCTTTGAAGCTGAGCACAGCAGAGTGCTGTATCTTTTCTTCAAACTGCCTCCAGCTTATCTGGCCATCTCTCTGTCACCGTGTGACAACTGCCTCCATCCTGGTGCACGGTGACCTTATTCATTCGATCCTGAGCAAAGGCTGCAACCTGAGCTTTTTCCAGGGATCTGACAGAGGGCTAAACTAAGGTGCAGTTTAGATTCCAATTGTTGATGAGTATTAAAAGCAGGGACTGGTTTTGCAAGGAGGAAGAAGCCCATCATATAAAGCACAGCTGAGTTTCTGTGGGATAATAAAAGCCTCAAAATAAGAAAGAAATTGGGGTGCACAAATCCCATTGATTTTCAGAGGAAATATATGCCTAGCTTTTTCAGTTTTCTAACCAAATTTCCTTCTTGGGAGGGTAGGAGATATATCTGGCATTCTCTGTTGAGCAGAAAACTCTGGCTACATATGAGGTACACAGAGAAAAAATTCCTTGTTAACTTTTCTTTTCTCTAGACAAAAGTTTCATCCCACTATGGACAGCAGTGTCTTTACTCCATGGGAACAGGGTAACTGAGGTGGCCCTTTCTGCCTCACCCATGGTCAGCAGCTCTGCTGTGGAAAGCTTTGCAAGTATGACTATCTCCCTCAAGCTCACAGTAATCAGCCTCTCATTGGGCTTCAGAAAGGTGTTCCAGAAGAAAGTGTGACCACTAAATCCCAGATCACATTCTGTGTATCTCCATGTACTGCCTAACACTAGCTTTGAGTGTCAAAGCCAGTCTCTGTTCACACAGATTCACTAAAAGTGATACTTTTGCAGGTACCAACTCTATGGTGTTGCAGATAAAAGGAGCCTCATACATAGTATAAAAGCTCTGGAAAAAATCATCATGTTAGCTTTACTTCCTTACCTGAGCTGCTCAGGGACCACTAAGCACACAAGACTCATATGGATCAATACTGATGTTTGTTTCAGATCTATCTATTCTCAACATAGCACAGGCCCTCTGAATGCTGAGCTGTAAAACCACAGAATCATTTAGATTGGAAACAACCTTCAACATCACCAAGTCCAACCCTTAACCCAACACTGCCAAGCCCACCACTAAACCACATCCCTAGGCACAACATCTACACGTCTTTTAAATACTTCCAGGGATAGTGACTCCATCACTTCCCTGGGCAGCCTGTCCTAATGCTTGGCAACCCTTCTGGTGAAGAAATTTCTCCTAATATCCAATCTAAACCTCTCCTGGTGCAATCTGAGGCCATTTCTTCTTGTCCTGTTGTTAGTTATCTGGGAAGAGAGACTTAACAGTCACTGACTTCCTTTCAGATAGTGGTAGAGAACAATAAGGTCTTCCCTCAGCCTCCTTTTCTCCAGGCTAAACAATCCCAGTTCCTTCAGCTGCTCCTCATAAGACTTGTGCTCTAGACCCTTCACTAGCACCTCAATGTCCCTCTTGTAGAGAGGGGCCCAAAACTGAACACATCACTCAAGGTGCAGCCTCATCAGTGCCAAGTACATGGGAACAATCCCTTCCCTGGTCCTGCTGGTCATACTGTTTGTGATACAGGCCAGGATGCCATTGGCCCTCCTGGCCACCTGGGCACACTGCTGGCTCATGTTTAGATGGCTGTCAATTAACATCCCCAGGTCCTTTCTTCTTGGTAGCTCCCCAGTCACTCTGCCCCAAGCCTGTAGTGTTGTCTGGGGTTGGTTGTGGCCCAAGTGCAAGGCTCAGCACTTGGCCTTGTTAAATC
This sequence comes from Colius striatus, assembly GCF_028858725.1. Lineage (NCBI taxonomy): Eukaryota > Metazoa > Chordata > Aves > Coliiformes > Coliidae > Colius > Colius striatus. The sequence continues at coordinate 67,769,967 of NC_084760.1, read as the reverse complement.
TCATACAACTGGCCTTGGTCCATCACTCCAGCCTGTCCTGGTCCCTCTGAAGAGTCTTTCTGCTCTCACAAAGATCTGTGCACCTGCCCAGCTTGGTGTTATCAGCAAACTGACTGATGGTGCGCTCAATCCTCTCATCCAGATTATTGATAAAGACGTTAAACAGAATAGGCCCCAGCACTGAGCCCTGGGGAACACCACTGGTGATCAGCCATCAACTGGATTTAACTCTAGTCACTATGACTCTCTGGGATCAGACATCCAGACAATTTTTCACCCATCACAGAGAAGGTCCATCCAAGCCATGGGCAGTGAGTTTCTCCAGGAGGACGTTGCGGGAAATGGTGTCAAAGGCTTTCCCAAAGTACACACAGACCACATGCACAGCCTTTCCCTCACCCACTAAACGGGTCATCTAGTCGTAGAAGGAAATCAGGTTAGTCAAGCAGGACTTGCTTTTCACAAACCCATGGTTGTCCCATATGTGTCACTTGATGGCATGTCATTTAGGTGTTACCCAGGGTCACTAAAACAAATAACACCAAAGGCAGACAAAAGGTGAATAGATTTTCTGCTGGATGAGAGCATGGGGTCATCCTATGTCCTCTTACGTATCACAGGGGATGGAGCTTCATACAGCTACCCCAGTATTGCACTCAATAAACAAGGTTTGATCACCCATCTCCATGCAATAGTCAGGATTCCTGTGCTTCTCAACTCTCAATCCTCCTACTTACCAGTGTAAAAGGAGTTTATCACCACACGCCACAGACAGATCTCAGATGAGCAAGCATAATAGTGCAGTTGTGAGGGGGAACGATGACACTTCGGTGTGCATATTGCATCCACATCAGAGAGCATGGGTAGGAATGGAAAAGTTAAATTAGCCACGTGGTGTTGGGGGAGGAAAATTGCATCAAAGGAGCAGGGTCTTACTGCAGAAAGAAATTATCTGCCAAAGAAAAGAGTGGAGGCTCCATTGCTTGAGTTTTCTGAGAGGAAATTAGACAAGACATACAGAAATACATCTGAAGGGCTCCTGTCTGATTGCAAAGTGGCTAGAGTAGACAGCCCCTTTCTGTTCATCATTTGTTTTAAGAGTTTTATTGCTACTGTAGTTAAGCAGGTGAACATCTGTTGCCCACCTGACCCACCATAAAACCACAACTGTCAAGAGCAGGACACATTGTACTGTGATCAAGGGGCAAAGTTTTCTTACTGTGAAGCCTGAAGGCTTTCATTTACATCTCTCTACCCTGTTAACAAGCAGTTGAGCACATGTTAAGAAGAGGCTCACCAGAACCAAACAGCATGTGACTGCCTGCCAAAGCAAGTGACATCAATTCTTGGACATATATGGGATAAATTATACTTTCTGTGATTATTAAGACTGAACTGAGTTCTCACTTATGGGGGTGGATATGAACCAGGTTTTGGTGGGTTTGTACATAGTCCCAGTAACTGCCACTGATCTGCTGTGTAACTGTGGGCACTGTTGCATCATTACACTTCAGCTTTTTCATCTCTTGAATGGTAATAATGTTTGTCTTTAAAACGAAAGAGCTTTGAGCACCACTGGGAAAAAGCAATCCATTATTCTAACTAAAGAACACTAATGCAGAATAGTACTGCATGTTTTGGCTCCCTTCTAGTTAATGATTAGGCATCACTTAGGGGCTTCTCTACAGGATACAGGACAACCCTTTAAGGTGTAAACAATTAAGAAACCAGGATGTGATGCTGGTTACAACAGTGTGAGCCAGAGGAACTGTTCAAGGCTGACTCTCCTTTAACAGGAAGCATTAAATAAATGGCTGTAGGTGATAATAAAAAGGGCAGTGTGAAACTATCCAGTGGTACTCGTAATATGATGAAGTGTGGTTCCATCACAGTGCTATTAGCATGTAATATTATATTGCAACTGGTGCTAAACAGTCTTGACCTAGGTAGGGCTTGCCATGCTGAGTCTTGTACAAATGTACAGCAAATGGCTATTGCTCCCCTAAAAGCATCCCATAGCAAAGACATGGGAAATTCGTGAAAGGCAAAAAAAGAAAAGCGGAACAGGGGGAGAGGATGCAAATAATAGGGTATGCACAGTTCCTATCATGCCCTGCAAGGAGACATGGCATGAAGACTGTGTCCTGTGCTGCTCAGAAGGAGGCCAGGGAGGTTATGTCACTGCTGGATAAAAGGTGATGGCAGCTGTAAGGACCCTATGCTGAGTGCTGGATCATTGACCACTGAAGTGTACAATGGAAAATAAAATTCCCTCACTGCTTCCAATTAGCAAGGAGCTTCAGTTAATTTCCTGAAAACAGTCATGTTTAGTTAAAAGCATAAATTTATGCATGTGAAGCACTCTTGGCTCTGATAGGATTCAGTCTAGCAAGAACTCCTTCTCCTGCTCACCAGGGCTTGCTAGGAGTGCTGCCGGCCACCAGCTGTCTAGTATCCATTAGACCTGGGTGAGGTTTGTTCCTAAGGTCCTGCTGCCTGGGGCTGGCTCCTGATTGAGCCCAGCTCAGAGCCCTCCCTCTTCCATGTGGTTTTTCAGGCAGATGCCAAAAGCTGAGGCAAAAGCTTATAGCATGCCAATTACCCTGGCCTCAAAACCACAAATGATTGTATACAGCTGTTGGCAAATGAAACCTTGTTCCAAACATTTAATATCTAATTGAATAAACTTGTGGAGCCCGGCTCTGGGTTCGCCTGTTTCCTTGCCCCTCATGTCATCTCTCCAGCCCACTACCAGATCCTGTGTGTTCCAGCAAGAGGGGAAGGAGGTTTGTGCCTTATGACTTTCTGTCATTGATTAAAAAAAAAATAATCTGCCACAGCGTAAGTTTCAGATCTATTAATTTTCTGTCAGATACTGGGGGTTAATTACAAAGTCCATTTCCTCTGTTTTCCCTGCATCAGATTTCTGCTAATAGACAAATAAACTGATTTATAGTGGCTTTTGGTTCTTCAGTAAAGATGCAACAAGTGCTTCTAAATCAATGTGGTGAATGGTAATTATGTTTGATGGGAAAAGGGGGCAATTTTTCCTTTCTTTGTCAAATGCCTTGGATAAATTGTTTTTGTGACCTTATCTATAACACAAGGGTCTAGTCACGATTTAAACTTTTAGGGCAATTTATGAAATACACTCCTTGATCAGACAAAGACACCAAAAATTACTATGCCAACTGTAACTTACACCACAGAGAAGGTCGAAGAAAGGTTAGCATTGTCCTTTTTGGAATAACAATATCTTAAATTAAATGTACCATGTTTAATTTTTTTAAAAATCCAGAGATTATATGGTTTACTTCTGAAGAAACAGCACCATTCTGAAACATGTGTAATGTTTCAAAGGTTATGAGAAACAGATGCCACCAGCCCATCCATTCTGAATGACATCTGAAGTTATATGCAATTTTCTCCAAATTGCCTTTTAACATGTGATTGCCTCAAACCCAACTAACTGAGCTGGGCTGTGCAATAGGCAAATGGGAAGCCTACTGCAGCAATCAACATCTCCCAGGGAGGGAAATATTTCTCATCCAGCAAATCATTTTGACCTATCAGTAATGAACTGTGCTGCAAGAAGATGTTTCTCTCTTCTTTAAAATCTGTGCAAAGTGAACGGCTTCAAGTCTTTTTCTCTGCTTTAGGATGCCAGTGTTACTAAAACATTTTTGAAGGATTCTCTGGCTTAGAGGAGAAAAAGGAGTTGTGTTAAATCTCCCAAAGGGAATGATTTTGTTTTGGTAACAGCCTGATCTCTCTGGTCCAGAGACTTAGTATTCTGACAGAAAGTAGCTCAGATTATAATCCAAATAATAGATCCCAAGAGAAGCTTCCACTCTGTAGTAAAGACATCAAGAGGGGAAAAAAAAAAAGTACTCCATTTTATCACCATCTAAACTCACTTTCTGCTTGTCCAGTGGAGTTGTTGTCTAACAGAAAGCTCTGTTAATACTCTGTATAACTCTCCATTACATTAAAGACTTCTTACTCAAGCAAAATTATATCATTCAAATAATGATGCTGATTCTTGGATTAATTTAGAAGAATTCATTATTCATACCAAAAATAACAACAAAAAAAGGAAAAGTGTAATCCTCTCTCTTCTGTTCTCCTGCATAACAGATGCTGCAATCTCCAGGAGCTTGCCTGGGTGTAGTGAGGGGCAAGATTTTGTCCTGGTGGGCTAATTCTGCTCTAATTCAACACAATTCTAATTCTAATGCAATGTGAGGAATTTGCCCCAAAGAGCCGCAACGTGCATAGTATCAAGCCCTCAAACCCACCAAATCTCTCAGTTAACTGTAACTTGTTTGTTTCCCCATCTCCCCCTTACAGGAGTGCCCGGGACACAGCAGAGAGGGGTTCACTTGGTCACACAGCCCTGTCGTGGCTCCTAACCTTCACCTTGAAGGCAGCTATTGTCAGTGCAGGGAGGCAACTAGAGCTTCACAAAAGGCCTTTACACAGTCAGCTCTTGATGGATATCAGCCAAGAACCCCAAATGCCCTCTGCCCATGATCCCCAGTGCAGCTGGAGCTGCCAACCTCAAGCTCCAACTCATCAATGCAGGGACTGGTGGAGGTGGCAGGTTAGATGGGCTGCAGCTGGATGTCTGCTTAGAGCCTGGCTTTGTGTGCAGGTGAGAAGTTGGGCTTGAATAAAACGGCAAGATGGACTTGGATATAACTGTTTAGATAAAGTCAGCTTGGGAATGAAAAGGAACTGATGCATGAGCCTCTTCTCTGGACAGGTGCACGGTTTTTGACACTCCAGTGTTACACCCAGAGTAACCCCAGTTACTCCACTAATTTTAGTGGGACTGCTCACATGTTAAAGAAATGCACATATTTAAGTACTTAGCCCACATTAAATGTTTAGTCTAGTGTGGTTGAAAGCAAAGGGGCAACATTGAGCTCTACTGCTTTGGTAACTACATAGGCAAGGCAGAGAAGTTATACCTGGAAAGAGACAGAAAAATAATCCAGGAAGGGTTCTTCATCCTTAAAAGCTATAAAGATGGCAGAGAGAGTAAAATGAGGGATGTAGGCAAAAGCAGAGAGTGGGAGGTGGAAGCGAGGAAGGAGAGGAAACAAAAAAGAACATAGTTGTGGAAGCAGGGAGTGAAAAGACAATTGCAAGTTTGAAATGGAAAGCTGGAGAAACACTCTGTAGTCTTTCCCTCTGGGGGTTGCAGTCAGTGATGTGGGCTTTTTATAAGCCTATGTTAGGATAATTCTTTTTCCCTCTTGTTTTTTCCCCCTTTTAAGGTCTATACCATGTTTGCATTTCCTCCCCCCTCCTCTCTCTTTGCCATGGCTGTTCAAATCTAATTACCAGAGGTTCACTATATTCATTAGCTTCATTCCCTCAAAACCCTGGACTGCATGTCATCTGGATCTGATTATGTATGGTGCATTTCATTTTCCCAGCCATTCCCCTACCTGCTTTTAATCAGCATGAGGTTTTTCATTTAAATGTCATTAGACTTTTGAATAAATATGTAAAGAACATTACAAATAAATACAAAAGCTTCATGTAAGTCAGGAATAAGGAAAGCTATGCCCGAGACCACCCATTGCCACGTCCTTCTCTGAGGAGGCTATACCAGATATGCCCAGAGGTGCTAATACAGCCTGCCCTGTTTTGTTAGAAGAGCACTTTGTTAAGCAGCAGATTTTTACTAGCCCCTTGAACGTTCCTCTGAGGTTGTATATGAGGTTTGTACAAAGCTCAACACTTGGTAATGCATTTGTGGCTTTCATTTCTGTCTGAGTGCAACAACATTTCCGTAAGTGGTTTGCCTCATGCCTTGCAAGGTGGCTAACCAGACACACTCACCTGACAGTGTCTGTCAGCTCCAGAAGACCTTCAACGCCTTTCCATGCAAGTGAGGATTTATTATGCGTGGAGGGGGGAATCTAATCAACAGAAATAATTGAGTTATAGTCTTTGTAGTGAAGTTAAGCATTGTTACATGCCTAATTCTTATTCCATGACTTGACCAACTCTGCTTGCCTTGGTAAAGTTAAGTATTAACTGAGTTCCCCCCAGAGTGAAGGTTTCACAGTAGGAGTCTAATAGACTAAAAGTACAAATGAAATCCATACAACCTTTGTGATGGGTTCAAAAGAGGATTCAGAGTCTTTGAGAGAGATTCCTCAGACACAGGTTTGATGAAGTCTCCATGGTTGTACCTCTTTTCCCTTTAAAGAAGCAGCTCACTGCTCACTGTTTCTGTCAGGTTTTATTCTCATAAAATTTTCTCGTGCATCTATTTGTTCCAGTACTTTGTTTTCTCCAGTATCTGTAAAGCCTGGTCTTACTTTTCTTAACCCTTCCAATATATTCTACCCATCCTTTTGTCTTCTACAGAGTGCCTGATATCTTCAGTTGGTCCTCTTAATAGCCTCAGTACACAGTTCCTTTGACATTAGACCCTAGCCTGAGGCTAGTATCTCTTAGCTTAATTGGAACTTCTGCTTTGTTTCACCCTGAAGCTGACTTTACTTCCATCTTTTATCTGAGTAGGATATCTATCCTTCTGTGCCTGAAGTCCTCATGGAAGAACCCTGCGGAGGAATTTAGAACTCCATCTATTTTTACTGCAGCAGACCTAAGGGAAGACACATATTTAAGTGAGCAATTAAGCAAGATTACCTGCTTGTTATATTGAGAAATACAACACCTTGCTTGACAATTCCCTAGAAAGGTGCTGCATAACAGGCAGAGTTTGTAGCTCTCTCCCATGTGGCACTAAAGCTTATGGCTGCTATTTAGAGGTTGATCTAAGTTTGGAACTCATTTGGGGTACTCATTTGTTACCATGTTAAAGTGAACCTAACTAATAGCAGAAAAGAGAGAAAATATCTATAACGTGTATTTTAAGTAAATACTTACAAAATACTTACAAAGTATTTTCAGAAAAAAAATAGAGGTTACATCTCTGCTAATCTGGGTTTAAACACCACTTCTGCAGCATTACGCTCACCGAGTCAAGTAACGGCAATGCACTATCTGAGCAACTTTGTTTCGAGTAGTGCTTTATTTCAGTGACTTATTTTTTAACATTGGTTTGGTTTAGTTACTCAAAATCTTTAGCAAGCGGTCTGAGGTAGCATATTGTTTTTTAAAAGATTGCAATCTGTTTGAGGACTACATATGATGTAAGTTGAATGAAGCATAAATATGAAGAATGGATGACATGATTTTCTTGCTTGGCCTGTCAGCTCTCATCCTTGGGTACTTTCACTCTCTACTTCCTCAGTGGGGTTGTGCCTCCCAGAACCATCTACTAGTTTAGAAAAGCCAAATTGAAGAAAGCTGTGGTCAATATTACGAACTCTCCTACTGTCTTCGAACTTTCAGTTCTTTCCTCCATTTTAGTTCCATCATTTTTTTTAATTGGTTATCCATCCTTTCCACATCTTAAAGTGGTCCAATCCAGAATAAAAGAATGATCTGCTTAGGACTGAGGAACATCATACCCAGCAGATGTCTAGGTAATTAAAGCCCCCATGAGCACAGTATCCTGAGATCCTCAGCTCTTGTATAAATGCTTCAGGAATGTTTCCTTCTTCCTTTTTTTTTTTTTTTTTTTTGAGATGGGTAACAGATGCATACAACAGTGATCCTTTTTTCTTTCAAATCAGGACTCCTTATCCAAAGCATCTGTGTGCATTGGCTTCTTGATGACCAAACTCTGTCTCTGTCGGCAGCTGTTTTTCACAGGTAGGAAGCTTTGTTAAGAAATTCATAACCATTGTCAACCAACTTCTACAAATGTAATGATTCCTCAGGAAGAGGACGGGAGAAATCATATCAATAGTATTTATTCCTGACTTTCAAGTAGGCTAAGTATCAGTCTCTCTTTTCCTTGTGGGAGGAGGGCAAGGTGTTAGCAAAATTAGGTTCCACTTGAGAAAATTCTATCCAGTATGTGCTTTAATGCTTGCAGAATCAGGAACGAGTCAGTTTGCAAAATCCATTATGAGCTGTGTAAGCAAAGAGAACAGACCCCTCAGGTATCTGTATTTGCTCTTGCTTTGAGAAAATGAGACAAATTTGATAGGAAGCAAATGTTTATGAGTCTTCAGTCAATGATATCCTCACCAGCCAGGTGTTCAGCATTTTTATATCATCACAAAGTCCATACTTATAAATGTAAAATTACTTCAGCTAAATGCCACCTTCACTTCTACTTGGATGGTGTTCAGAACCCTGGACATTACCAAGGCGAACTTTGGCCTCTTCAAGCAATTGCTAGGGGAAATCCCATGGGACAGGGTACTAGAAGGTAAAAGCGCCCAAGTTAGTTGATCAATATTCAAGGATCACTTTTTCTAATCTCAAGATCAGAGCATCCCAGTGGGTAAGAAATCAAGAAAGGGAGCCAGGAGACCTGCATCGTTAAACAGGGAACTGTTGGGCAAACTCAAACAGAAGAAGAGGATCTACAGATCATGAAAGGAAGGGTTGGCCACTTGGGATGAATATAAGATTGTTGTCAGAGGATGTAGGGGGGCAACTAGGAAAGCTAAAGCCTCGTTGGAATTGTGCCTTGCAAGGAAGGTCAAGGACAATAAAAAGGGCTTCTTCAAATACACTGTGGACAAAAGTAACACTAGAGGCAATGTAGACCCGTTGTAGAATTACATTGGTGCCCTGGTAACCGAGGATACAGAGAAGACAGAGTTACTGAATGCCCTCTTTGCCTCTGTCTGTATTGTTAGAGACTGTCTTTGGTAGCCCCAGACTCCAAAGGAAGTCAGGTTAAAAGAGGATTTCGTTTGGTTGATGAGGATTGGGTTAAGAATCAGTTGAGCAGTCTGGATATGCATAAATCCATGGGCCCCAATGGGATGCACCCACGGGTGCTGAGGGAGCTGGTGGAAGTCATTGGTAAACCACTCTCCATCATCTTCAGTAAGTCACGGAGAATAGGAGAGGTGCCTGAGGAATGGAGGAAAGCAAATGTCACTCCAGTCTTCAAAAAGGGCAAGAAGGAGCTGGGTAAGTACAGATGGCCAGCCTCACCTCCATCCCTGGAAAGGTGATGGAACAACTCATCCTGGATGCTGTCTCCAGGCATTTAAAGGACAAGAGGGTTATTAGGAGCAGTCAACATGGCTTTAACAAGGGGAAGTCATGTTTGACCAACCTGAGAGCCTTTTATGAAGATGCAACCAGGTGGATACATGATGGTAGTACAGTGGATGTGGTTTATCTCATTATCAGTAAACCATTTGACACTGTCTCCCACAGCATCCTCACAGCAAAACTGAGAAAGTGTGGGCTGGATGATCAGGTAGTGAGGTGGATTGTTAACTGTTTGAAGGGAAGAAGGCAGAGAGCTGTGATCAATGGGGCAGGGTCTAGTTGGAGGCCTGTATTTAGCGGAGTCCCTCAGGGGTCGGTGCTGGGACCAGTACTGTTCAATATATTCATTACTTAACTTGCTGAGGGAGCAGAGGCCACTGTCGGCAAGTTTGCTGATGATACTAAACTAGGAGCAGTGGCTGGCACACCAGAAGGCTGTGCTGCCATTCAAAGAGACCTGGACAAGGGCAAGTGCAGAGTCTTGCATCTGGGAAAGAACAACTCCATGTATCAGTACAGGTTGTGGAATGAACTCTTAGAGAGAAGTGTAGGGGAAAGGGACCTGGGGGTCCGTCTGCGCAGCAGGATGACTGTGAGCCAGCAATGTGCCCTCATGGCCAAGAATGCCAATGACATCCTGGGGTATATTAGAAGGGCTGTGGGCAGTAGACTGACAGAGCTTCTCCTCCCCCTCTACTCTGCCCTCATGAGACCACATCTGGAATATTGTGTCCAGTTCTGGGTCTCTCAGTTCAAGGACAGGGAACTCCTGGAGAGAGTTCAGTGCAGGGCCAAGAAGATGATGGAGTGGAGCATCTCCCTTATGATGAAAGCCTGAGGGAACTGGGGCTCTTTAGCTTGGAGGAGACTGAGGGGTGATCTCATTAATGTTTAAAAATATGTAACAGGCGAGCGTCAGGAGGATGGAGTCAGGCTGTTCTCAATGATGATAGGACAAGGGGCAATGTGTACAAGCTGGAACATAACAGGTGTTGTGGTTTTGCCCAGCCAGAGCAAAGGGGAAAAAAAAAGCCACAACTCCTTCCCCTCCCAGCGGAATGTGGAGGGCATTGGAAAAAAAAAGTAAAAGAGCCTACATAAGTTGAAATAAGAACAATTTACTAGGGGAAAGTTGAAGAAGAACAGCTATAACAAAAATAAGGGGATATTACAAAGAAAACTGGTGAGTGACGCAGTTGCTCACGACGTGGGACCCAATCTAAGTGACTGCTCCAGACCAGTGACTGAAAAACCGCAGCCCTGGAAGAGAGCTCTTTCCAGCCAGCTCCCCACCTATAGACTGGGCATGACATTAGGATGGTATCGAATACCTTCTGGCCAGCCTGGGTCAGCTGTTCAGGCTGTAGCCTTTCCTGGTTCCCAACAGGAATTAACTCTATCCTAGATTAAACCAGGACAACTGGTTTCAAAGAAACATAAGGCAAAACTTACGAGAGTGTGGACCACTGGAACAGGCTGCCCATGTGGGTTGTGGAGTCTCCTTCTCTGGAGACATTCAAAACCCACTTAGATAAGTTTCTGTGTGACCTACTCTAGGTGGTTCTGCTCTGGCAGGGGGGTTGGACTAGATGATCTTCCTAGGTCCCTTCCAACCCTTAAGATTCTGTAAAGATTCTGTGATTCATTTCCTCCACATCTCATAGTTTCCTTCTTGAAATAGATCTATCATTGTAGAACCTCACCAAGACTTTCTAACACAAAATTCAGACTCAGTATCAAACCCAGACCCAAGCTGGCATAACTGATGTGTGTCCTCAGTTCTTGATTTCAAAACAGAAAGGTAATGACTGTCCTGACTATACCATGATTGAGTGCGGGAGCATGAGTGTCAACTGTCTGGCCACCCAGGCCTGCTTTTAACTTCTGTTACACTGACATAGATTGGGAAGTAGCACATGGAGTCAGTGAAAACCAAGTTCACACAATTTAGTGAATTATCTTTGATTTTAATACAAGTAAATGACTGAAGAGGATGTCCAGCCCAAAATTTCAGAGGGTTAAGTGATACATGAGAAGGTGTTCTTCTTCAGGTTAAACTCCCCAAGTCTGGGCTACTCTGTCTCTCCACTAGTACCTCTCTAGTGAAGATCAGACTAAGGCCTTCAAAGAAAGAGGGAAGCCACAAAAGGAAAGTGGAAATCCATGCAGCAATGGGGAAGCCAAAACAGGTGGATTTAAATTGCTCTGGGTTAGTATAGCTGAGTGGAAATGGAGGAGATGGAGTTATTGACTGTCAGTAGAGAATTACAAAGGTCTTTGCAACCCTGGGGAGCAACCATGGGAGTTAGGACCCCAGGCAAGGATTTCGGGCCCAGTTTCCTTGGAGTATCACCTCTGGTTGTATAGATTCACAATGAATTAGAAGAGTGGCTTTTGTGGAGGAAAGGCAACAAAACGCTTTGCAAGGAATGCTGAAACTGAAGCTGAAGGCTCTTCCTTATAATGAGAAGCTATAATTCAAAGTGAGGTTTCCAAGGCACAGATGTGTGCATGTGTGCTCATGAAGACTCACTGCAGTAAAAAGGAGAATAACAGCACAAAAGAAAGCTTTTCCTTGCTTTAATGAAGCTAATAGCCCTCTACTCTCCATGAAGCACTGGAGGATGTAACCATTAACTTTTTATTTGCAATTTGTATGCACCTTGCCACACTTGCTTTTTCAATTGTAGCAATCTCAGTGCAGTATCTAGGATATGAGGAAAAGCAGCATGTAGAAAAAGGGATCCTGTGGTGGGAAATGATGAACTGCTTGGTCTATCTGCCAAGCTAGCCCCTACTGAGCTGTTTAAGTCCTGTTCTACGGTCAGGTAGCTTGGGCAACTAAGTTTGCGTTAGTAATGGCCACCTTTGATGGAGCCCTGTGTGAAATGAGCCCAAAAGTAACTTTGTAGTCAAAAACTGAGCAGCTTGTCCTGGTTGTAGTGCTAGAAGCACTCCTTTTATTTGAACTGCTTCTTTAGAGATGCTGTAGCAGATGGCACGGAAGGAGAACAATATGTAGGGAAAAAAGGAGGCAGTACATCCCGTTCCATATGAAAACTTTGTGCAAGGAAGGAAAACTATAAAACCAGCATAAGTATATGATATTTCAGTGTGTGCAAAAACCTGATGGCTCTGGCTAAGATAACAGAGGCTTTGTAATGAATGGCATCATTATCAAGGTACCCTGCATATATGCACATCTATTATATGTGGATGGGATGGGTAAGAGTGTCATACAAAAGTCTGTCTCCTTAGCCACAGGCAGGTTTTCTTTTCTTTTCTTTTCTTTGGTGGTATATCTTGACACAAAGGCCATACTTCTGACCTACACACTTTTAGAAGTCTGCAACAGCTGTGGGATAGTTTAATTGAGGACTGGGGGTTGTGCAGCAACCTTGTTTTTTTTGGAAGGAGAAAAAAGCTCTTCCAAGTTGTGTCATGAGAAGGCTACATTCAGTCCAGACCTGACTGGAGCACTCCAACTCTCACTAAACTCAGTCACACTAAATCAGCCCTTGGGTTCAAGATATCAGGGCAGAAGGGATTAGCTCTTAGGTGAAATACAGGGGTGGGATGTGGGAGACCTGAGTCTTTGTCCTAGCTGTACCACAGGTTCCCAGCAGAAGCTTCTCTGCCAACAGTTACAGATTTCTTTTTCTGTGACCACAGGCAGATCGCACTGGCCCACCTGGCAAGAGTAATTCATCAGGGTCTCGAGGTCACTCTGAGATGTTTAATTGAAACACAGTACTGAGGTTTGGGCCCTGACAACCATTGACTTTTTCAATCAGCCAAAGTGAAGATCAGAACACAGAGAAGACCCTACTGATCTCAGTAAAAACCATTTTTTTTACTTGGTGGACCAAAAAAAAGTGAAAAAAAAAATTGTATTTTTCCTGAGCAAAGTATTTCATGCTCTGTCTCTGGCCATTAAAATAGTAGAAAACAAAAAACATCCCATGATTTCTTTTAAGCCAAGAGCCTGACCTTCTGATACAGTGAGGACTTACTCCACGTGGCTTGTTCACAGACATCTGGAAGTAGCAAAGAGACAGGAACAGAACAAATTTTTCCTAAGTCTTAGGTCTCTCCGCCAAAAGGCTTGCCAGACATCATCTCATGATTTTCCTCTGATGTTCTCTTGAAGTGTCTTACGCATCTCCTTGTTTGAGCTAGAGCTATTTATAGCACAGCAGCAGGCAGGGAGGAGAACGGGGCTAAGGCTATAGATTCAGTGGCCTTCGTCACCAAACCAATGTCCTGTGGCTCTTGCGAGGACACTGTGGCCATAAGCAAAAGAAATTAATTTTGTACCATTTATCTCTACCCTTTCCTCCCTAAAACAGCCTCATCAATTTTAATGTTAAATTAATAAATAATAACAAGTCGCTTAAGGTGTTAATGGAGCATTAATTATTGCTGAGGTTTCTGTGGAAGGGCATGTGACATCCACATGAATACCGAATGACTTTCTTTATGACTAGCGTAATTACAGAGAATATTAAATGAAGCCAAAAGTGATGGGGCTCTTAGCAGTAATTTTTAGCAATTGTTCATACAGAACCCGATTTCCGATACCGTATTTACCTAAATTGGCTAGGAAAAGCACACGAGGCATGTAAAGCACCATGAATCACTCCAGTTTACATCTCTAGCTTGAAAAACTGCTTCCTTACTGCCCACAGGAGAATAATAAGCGTGGCCATTTGGGTCTGGTTTAAACCCGAGACTGCGGCAAAATGTGTCAGAAAAACAGAGTGCTGCTCTCCATTTCTGGTGTTTAAAGTTGAGGGGTTTTTTTTCAGGAGTAACAGCAAAAATGATTTTATGAATAAAAAGCAAGGAGGGAAATTTAAATTCAACTTGCCCATTTGCACATTGCTGGGTAGTCAGAGTTCTACAGCCAGGGAGGGCTCTGGGTGAGCAGCTGATAAGTTTGGGATGTTTTGCTTGAATTTATGCAGAAGAAGCTGAAGGAAAAGTGAGGAAAGGTACATAAAAAGGGCCAGATCCTTGTGCTTGAAGCACTTGGAAGATACTGGGAATTATATGCTTTTATCTGAAGAAAGAATCTGTCCCTGAAGACAACTCTAGTATACACCACAACTCGTGGAAAAGTTATTCCTGCACTTAAATTTGAAGCTGGAAAGTTATTTAGTCCCTAGGAAGACACACACAATGCTCACCCCTGAGTGGGAGGGCTGTAGGTTGGGTTTCCCCTGTGCCAAAGGAGAGATGTCAGCCCTCAAGGCAAAGGGATCCTGAGTCAGTAAAGCCCAGACTGCAGAAATATTCCAAGTAGAGTTGCAATTCTGGGGCTTTGAATTGGATGCAGGTGGGAGGCTAGAGGAAGAGAGGGGCTTTGGCAGCCATGCTGAGGTCCTGGAGTGTTTTCCAGGGTGTGCTCTATTGTACAGCTGCTCAGTCCCACACTGGGTTTAATTATCTGAGGCAAAGAGTTGACCTGAGAGCATGAAAGCAGAATAAAGAGGCTTAACGCTACCTGTGAGAAAATATCCTCACTTGTGAACTTTGAATTTACTTGAAACTGAAACTTGAGCCTGGATTTCAGCATCAGGATTGAATGCTGAGTGTTCTCAGTGAATATCCTTTGATGAGCTGCTATGCAGAGCTCACTGGCTTTTCTGCATGGTTGATCTTCTAACTCACATGGCATTACTTCAGTGCATGACTGCCTGCCTCAGGAACTGGCCTCCCTTTGCCCAAAGTGACTTGAGCTAACTTGCCAATATGGTTTAACTTTTGGATTAAACAAGTTCTAGATGTGCCTGAAATGTTCCCGCATGTAGAAATCCCTCTGTGAAAGGGCATGTGAAAGGTGAGCAAGGTGTGGGGGAAACTTGTATTTTATTCATACTCTCTTCTCTAATTAGAAATGTGAGTTGGTTGCAGTGTCCCTTTATCCTATTTCTATAGGGTTTTTGGAAGCCTTATTGTATCTGTGTGCCTGCTAATTTCCTCAATAGACTAATTCAACGTGCTCCGCTGACATGTAGTTAATTATGTTTCAGTTAACTCATTTTCCTGGATGATGTTCAGCTGCTGTCTGTAAATTAAATCATTGCCTAGCTAATCAAAAGTTTCTGAGCATGGTCTCTTCTACCTATGCACACACATTCTGGCCTGGCACTCTGCTCAGTATCCTGGCTGGAGCTTTGGGAGTCAGACCTATGCAAGTGAAATGTAAGAAGGAAAAAAGTAAATGGACCCTCAACCTTCTGAAACTCCAAAATCTTTCTACAGTTAAATGCAGTGTCTATGCCTGGGAGGATTTGATGAGAAATGGTTAGTTGGATGAGCTCTTGGGGAGATATCTGCACAAGAAGCCATCAGCAATCACGCTCTTTGCTCGTGGTCACGTCCTTCCTTCAGCTGCCCATTTGGATCGAAGAAAGAACAAGTAAGTGTCTGTATCTCACAGAAGTGTCCCCTTTTTTCCTGACTGAATCTTGTAAAAATATTTGAGGATATTAAGGGTCCTGGGCATGCTTTCACAGTGGCTGTGTACACGGTAGGTTTTTAGTATCACAGCTGTCTCTTCTTCATTGTGTTGGAGAAGTGAGCTCTGCCCAAGGGAGGCCACAGCAGGACCCATCACCACTTCACTAACTATGAACTCACATGGAAAGAAAGTTTAGAGTTTATCAAACTGTGAGAAATGAATGTTAACTGGCCACAGCCATGGAAATACGAGACCAGACTTTGACTTAGATCAACTTGATTGGTAGCTAAGGATTTATGTCAAGGATAAATTTGCTTCAGGCATTACAACAGGTGAGCAATTCCTCTTTGGGCAACTTGACTGGCCTGTAGCTCACTGTACCAGGCAGTGGCAGGATGCCTCAGGTGACATTTTAGAGCCCTCCAGAAGCACGACAATCTCCTGGGGAATGTATTTCTGCTGTTATGAAATGGATTTCATGAGTAAAGCAGAGGCAAGCACGGTGAGCCTCACATGCCAGGAACATCTGAGGTGAATTGCCTGAGAGGCAAACAGCTTACACAGAGAACGGCTAATAAAAAAAAATCGCATGCAGAATTCCAGAACTGTTTCACAATATCCCACATACTCCCCTTCATTTGCTTGTCTGGGAAGCGTATAAAGCAGGGGTGGAGATCTTCTATTTTAAGAATCTATTTGGGTCTTTGTTTTCAATGGGGGAACTTAAGTTGACACTGATTCCTCCTAAAATTTTCAGGCACATGGGCCTTTAACTCTAGTTCCTTCACGTTCGTTTTTGGTATCTGATCTATACTTCATCTTACAAAAGGGATATAGATATGGACTTTTCTTCCTGCTCTCAAACGCCTACTTTTCCTAGCCATGTGAAGCATGAAAGTCAGTTCCATCTAAAGGTAATCCTAAGCAGCTAAGCATGTAAACTGAAGTGGGAAAAGTGCATTTTTTGTACTTTAAAAACTAACTTTTTTCTGCCTTCAAGGAAGGGAGCAATAACATCATCATTAGGGCTGGATTTCTTAAACAACACTGTTGACTATGTCTGAGTGAATCGTGGTTTAGATTGTTTGAGATCTCTGGAAATCATGAGCATATCCTGGCTGATTTGCAATAAGGAATATCCTGCAAAGGCTTCCTGTACCAGTCATGCAAAAAGCCCCAAATTGTTGGCAGAAATAGTGGGTGGAAGCTGCACAAGGGCAGAGGATAAATCCCAGGCTTTTGGTCCCTACTCTACAATACTAGTAACGGTGTTTTAGAGGTTGCTCACATATTTTGTAGTACTTCTTGGGATATTATACTTGGAGACTCTTTCCATACAGACATTACTGAGAACACAGATCTGGCACCTATTACATCTGTAACAACCTAACATTGCCTTTATCAGAACTGGATCTTCCCCTAAAGGTATGTCAAGATCCAATCTGTAAGTATTAATATTTCAGTAGTGCTGATTTATGCTTGCTAGTCAATCCGTCGAGTTCACCACCACCCATGAGTTACCTTCTGGTTTTGATATAGTTTTTCCCAAAGGTCTCATACTGTTTCAGAGCTTATTTCTTTTTGTCTGTGGATATTGGATACTGGTTCTGTCACTTGTGCACCTGTACACACACCTGTCACTTTGCCAATGCTTTCAGTACCCTAGCTCAGGGCTCCCTTGCTGATCTCCAGTAAGCTCTTCAGGACTGGCAGCAACTTATCCATTCAGCATGGTTAAAAGAGAAGGTGTTTCTCTGCTCTTACTTTTAACAGGAGGAATGGGCAGATCTGGATGAAGTACTGGCACCATGTTGAAATCTCTGGCAAATATTCCACTGGTCTCAGCAGGGACGACTCAATTTCACTTTCAAAACTTCCAACATATGATTAACAAAACAATTCCAAATACAAGTTTCTTGAATAAAAAAAGTAGTGGGAATAAAAGATATAAATAAAAAGAAAGTATAAAATAAACTATGCATAAACCACTATGTACTTAATAATGAAATATAGCAGGATGGATTTTTCAGGATCAATGAGATGAATGCATTAGCTCATGCTCTGCAGCATCTGTGCAAGCAAAGTCCTGCTGTATGTAAATTGGATGCCTAACAACTTGTGTGGCTAGGCAAATAAGCCATATGTATGCTTACCTTGTGAATTTGTAATTAATTCATGCTCCTGGGTGAAATTCAGTCCTGCATGAAATCCAGCACCTCTGTAAGTCTCCTCTTTGTCCTGAAAAATCTTAACAGCAGAATCTGAAGACATCTGAAACTCTATATATAATTAATACTAAATGAAATCTAACATACAAGCTGTAGTCAAGAAATTTGCTAATAATTAACATCCATTAGCTGGTGTCTGAAGACTGGGGGGAGGAAAATGTGACTTTCATCACAGTAAAAGAGATGAGGACTGGGGAGGAATTTAGGAATTGACAAGTCTGACACCTGTGCCAGCCAAATTAGCTCAGAGTTAGTGTACATCTGAACAAAAATAGGCAAGCGATGAAGAGTCAGCCTGGCTTCTGAGAGAGAAGCTCTGCCTGGCAAACCTCTACAGACATTTTGGTGAGGTCAGCTAATATGTGATGCTGGTGACTCTCTCCTTGGTTTTCCAACAGTGTTGTCATAAAGGTTTTTTATAGAAACTGAGTAATCGAAGGACAAGAGGTAAGGTCCTAACCCACACAAGTAACTGGTTAAATGGTAGAAAACTACAGATGGGAGTAAATAGTCATTTTCCTCAGTGGAGGGAGGTCATCGAGGGAGTTGTGCAGGTCTCTTGTCTGTGCTAGTGACCTGTGTCAGGTTGGGGTTGTTTATAAATAATCTGGAGAGGGAAAGAAGCTGCAAATTAATACTTGTTTGTGATAGGCAGACTGTTAGGAATGGCAAGAGGACATAATGAGACTGAGTGGCAAGCAAAAAGCAAGTGAAATTCTTGTAGATAAATGATCTAGATTGTGAACCAGACTGTTTACATCAGTGGTGTGTAGGGGAGGGAGAATTCCCATTTTGTATGTATGGTGATGGGCTCTGAGCAGACGGGTCTATGAAAAGAGCAGCTCCATCCACAGAGACAAGCTAATTAAATATTGAGACACGTTGGGAAAAGAAGAGAGGGTGAAACGGAAACACCAAAGCTGCTGCCAGGGTAGAGGTCCTGGCTCACCCCTGTGTAGCTCCAGGCAACAGCTCGGGGAGGACGGGAATAAATAGAAGCAAAAGTATTCTTAGGAGAAATGACAGAGTTGGTTAGGACTATTAAGCCTAAAAAAGGTAGCATTTAAAAAGATATAAGAGAGATTTAGAAAGTTGGAACTGTCATAGGGTGACAGCCAGGAATCAACAACTCATTGTCCCTTCTGCTGCAAGTCCCAGGGCCATGCAAGCACTGTTGAGTGGAGCCAGTGAGACAAAGGCAACATAGCTTCTCTTTGTCTACTGCTAATTCACATGCAAATATACTGGCTGTAGAGACTCAGTTGTTCAAGGGGACTCTGGACTGGGTTAAAATACATCTGTAGGGTCTAGCTTTGGGCTTGCCTGTGGCAGCAGGGTAGAGCTTGCAGGGCTGCCCCCGCACCGTCCTGCCTGGAGAGTGGAAACAGGAGTGCTTTTTATTAAGAACTGAAAAGGACCGCCCAGTGACAAATCAAGGACCAGATTCACAAGTGAGCTGCTCAGACCTCATTAGCTCCTGACATAGTGGTGCCAAAAGAAAAAAATGGAAGGAGGGAATGTGTTTCTCCACACCAGCTGAACAATCTCCAACAACCATTAAGGAGGTTTAATCATTTAATTATTGCAGTCTTTTTACCACAGAGCAGAATTTACAGTTTTCAAGTCAAAGCTTTATTTCTTACCCTTCACAAGTTTGAAAGTAGACAATAACTCCAAATCTTCTTTCTTAGCATTGAATGCAAAAAAGCTGAATCTACTGTAGTGATTTTACTCTTAAACAACAGATATGAAGTTCACTTCGAGCAGATTCTAATGTAGTTTATTACTTTTGAGGGAAGACAGTCATTTTGACACCTTATCTGTGTAACCTAGTTAAGCAAAAGTGAGAGGTACATCTCAGCTGCCTGATCTTCAGGTCTGTTTATGGTGGTGATTGCTGAGCTTGCACGTGGTCCTGGAATGACAACCCTCCTACTTAGAGCAGGAGCATATCTGATGAATAGAGGGCTATACATCTTCTGGACCTTCATGCCTATGTGCATTGTCTACAAAGAGCAGAGGCTGAACTCTGCAGGCAGCAGAGGATCAGCTGAGCTGCACACACAGGCTGGCTCATGTTGCCAAGGGCGGGTGGCAGCTTGGGCTGGCAATGTAGCAGCTTGACTACTAACAGCAGCCTCCCACTGAGGTTGCCAGCGATGCTCCTGTGCTTGTAAGCACTTACTGGGCTTTAAGTATCCCCTTTCTGCTGACTTTGGGTGAGAGAGAGCACTCTGTGCCTCTCTCACAGCTGCTGAAGCCCCACTGACTGCTGTCCTCCAAAAGATGCTCATGCCCGAGCTTCCACTCACTCGAGTGTTCCACAGATTCCCTTGTATATTTTTTCTTCCCCATGCATAAATCTTGTCAGCTTCAACCTAATTGCATCCTTTTCCGACAGATTGTCTCAGGAGCAATGCAAATGAGTTTCAAAATGTGGAGATCTGGTTTATATTTGTCAGTTAATTGCCTGAGTAGCACAGACATCTAGAGCTGGCACCTGCCTCCTTGTGTTAAGATCCACTTTTGATTTCAGACCTGAGACTGCTTGTAGAAGATGAGTTCCTGATGGAGGAGGAGGATATGCTCTTCAGGCAATATCTGCGCCTAGGTGACAGAGACTTAAATGGCTCGGATTGGGTGTCTTTTAGACTGCAAGCACTGCTCAGGGTTGTGCCCTGATGCAAGGCAGCGTGAATCTGTTCACTTCTGAGCAAGCTGGCCCAGTCTTCACCCAGTGAAGCCCCCACCTTCTCGTCCATTGACCTCTGTCCATGTTGCATGACCATATGCCTCCATGATTCACGTGCATGCTGACCTTGCTGCTCCCTGAGATTTGGCTCTGGGTTGCTTATCGAGATGAACAGGGCAGGGAGAAGAAGCACTTGCCCTAGTGGGCTGTCTGTCTTATTCTGCATGCTGATGCTGGAACTAGCAGGACCTTTAGTTCTTTTTCACATCTCTTATTTAAAAATATTCCCTCACACTTAAACATCAAGTCCTGAAATTCAGCCTATATTTCTTTTGCACTTCATTTCACCCCTGAGTCCAAATTTCTTCTTTCAAATCCATATCAGCTTTACTCAGACCCCCGGCAGCACACAGATGAAGTTAGTCAAGTACAGATCTGGCTCTCATACCAAATGTCTGAAATTAACCCTGTTTTCTTTCCCACACACTTCTGTCTTTTTCACTCTCTTTTTTTTTTAAACAACAAGATGGCAATCATATTAACAGCAACACATTGTCTGATAAATTCTGATGAAGACCACCACAATGAATGTGAATACACAGCCTATTGGGCTGTGTAAGATCTGGCTTCCCTTCAGGTAAGTCTTCCTGCTCCTGCTGCCTTTCTGCCAGGGACTTTGATGGCAGCAGATCAAATTAACTATCTGAATGCCCTAGAAACTGCAGAACTACAAGCAACACATGCTTGCAACTCCACAACAGCCCTAGTCCTAGCTCTGATATTTGCTAGCTCATCCCAACACAGGACACAGCAGAGTCAGGTTGGAAAGGTTTGATGTCTTCTGCCGACACAAACGTCATGGTGTCTCCATGCTGCGACACAGGTGCATCAGAAATGCACAGATCACTTTATCTGTGCTGTGGTAGGAATCTTGGTTGGGCAACTTCAAGGCTGCAAGCCTTTGCCAGCATATGTCTGCACAGCAGAAACTCACTGAGTTAAATTACCCAAACAGGGAAGAAACTGAAGATGTACTGATTCAATGCAGTTCTGAGGCTTTTTTCCCCCAGATGGTTCATGGTCTTTCCTGTGGAGGCAACAGGCAAGGGTTGTTAAGACAGAGCAGAATGAACTAGCAGTCAAATGCATGTGCATTTCTGGGATCAAGATCTTAAATCTCCATGAAACCTGGAGAAGGGATATAACTGTCATCTTGCATCTGTTGCTAGGAAGCTGGGACTATCAGGCAGGAACCATAACAGGTGAAGGACAAGGCACTGGAAGCTATGTTCTTTCATCAAAGGTTTGCCTTTCTTTTTGAGGATGATTAAATGCAAAGGCAAATATTACCTGGGGAAACCAAAGGCACAGGAGGGAAGGGAGAATGTGTTCAGGAGAAGTATCGCCACATTTGCCCTGTTCTCATACTCTTGATTTGTAATGCAAGTCCTTATTCTTGTTTTGCAGGTAGGGAAGTGTAGCCAGCTAGTGTTAAGGCTGGAAACCACCCCACAGCTGGTTTTGGAGCTGTGTGGGTCAGCCAGCTGCTTGCACTTTCACATGAGAGAGAGTATTACTAACTCCTGTGTCATGGGCTGAGTTAAACCCAACCCTGGTAGTGGTATCTGTTTGCTTCTCCCAGGAGCAGGATGCTAATCTCTGCCCTTGGCAGGCAGCTCTGTTTAATGCCCTGGTTTGTTTATCTCCACCAAGACAAACATCCCAGCTACATCTCCGCTAGAGTGAGCTAAATAACACCAGGGATGAATGTGGGCCTTGCAGATTTTCACACTGTTGACAGCACTGTAGTGTGCAAATATGGCTGAGATTCAGTATTGGCAGTTCTTTACACTTTGTTTCTTGTAGAGGATGAATAGGTGTTGTGGAGGTCCTTATTTCCCCTGTATCTAAGCTCATATTTTTGCATAAGATGTAATTAACCGAGTGCCTTGATTAATCAGAAAGGGGATTTTAAAAATTCAGTCTTCTGATTCTGCATGTCTACTGCATATTAAAAAGCCAATACACACTGCCACAGGGTATTTCCCATAGAATAACAACCACATGAGTTGTTTTGCTCCAGGCTGTTAACTTGAGCTGATTAGTAAACCTTGGACAAGGCTTATATACTTCAGCCTTTTAATGATGTCCAAAAGTTGCACTGAGTATCTTTCACTGGAAAAGCAACCCCCTGATCACTTCTCCAGAAGTACAAGATTGGTCAGCTTCTCTTGATAAGGAAATAATTTTTAAGCATTTACTTATTGCTTTTAAGCATTTATTCATATATATCACTGATGCTGTGATGTCCATTTTCGGAGGCTGAACGGTGGCTTTTGGGGGCTCATTTCCATTTAAAGCCGATCATTTGCAGTGCTCACCATGGAGTTGTGGCATCTCATTTTGCATCCCGCTTCTGTCCATGCTAAATGCCTATTTTGGGGCTGGAGATTACACCCTGGGAATAGACATTGAAACTTCAGCATTGCAGTGCTGGGGCTAGTGACATCTAAGGTCCTCTTTGGATCTGTTCCCAGGAAACTACCCACATAAATTTGTCTTGGTCTGCCTCGTAACATGAAGCAACACCTCCTCCCTTTGCAGTTCCTGCTGCATGGCTGTGTTGTGTCAGTTACCCCAGACACATTAAAAAAATAAATAAACCCAAGTGTGCCTACCACTAACAATCCTGGTGTCAGTTTTATTTGTTGCACAGAGGAGAGGCTATAATAAACATAAAACAAAGAAATGAGGAAATCTTCATTACAGACTGCTTTTAGCAGTATCTTGTACTAATAAACACAGTTGTCTGTTTGGAAAGATGCCTTCAATCTGTTGATTTATTAGATATAAGCAGAGCAGCAAACTCCGGCTTCTCTGCTTGTACGAGCCAAGCAGTGGGAAGAAGCAGCTATGTAAAATTAGCCTGGCTTTTTTTGTAAACATTGCTTTATGCCCGTCAGCTGGGGAATTATTCTGAGCACTCAAGAAAGCTCGTTGCCTCAGCCTTTCTATTTGCTTCCACCAGGCAGAATCCTGGTCCTGCTTGAACTGGCAGGAAGTCTCTTGCTGACTTCACTAGCACTGGAATATGGCCGAAAGCCTTCAGGGGATTACTTGTGATGGGTCAGTGGTGATCTCATGGTCACTGTGGACAAAATGTGTCCATAAATCCAGTTTTGCTGTCCCAGTGCCCAGGCAAGCTCCAGGGAAGGTCCACAGCCTGCTCCTGTTTTCTCATGTGGGATTAAGTGCTGCAGTTGTGCTCTCCATACACCACCACTCGAGCCCAAGGGCTTGCTTGCTGGCACAGGAAAAATATGAATGTGTCCAATTTTACTGATTGTTTTTTAAATCTAATTGGATTTTAATCCTGAAATGAGATAATGAAGCCGCTCTGGCAACAGCTCACTGGCTACATGATCACCATGCTGTAAGGAAAAGGGTAGAGCTGTCTGCTGAGTGCTGCTGTGCACCACTGAGTGCCTGCCCCCTTCATTGGGCAGCTCGGAGAAGATGGAGACCTTTCCTCGAAGGAGATGGAGACCTTGCTTCAGCTCCAGCACAGTTCAAAGCTCCCTCTTCCTCACAGCTCTTGGCCAGCTTCCTCAGGCTGTTTTATAGATACTTTTACACCCCTTTTCTTCAACAGAGGTGAGAACATTCGTGTGTGCTGGTGTTGTGGGGTTTAAGCAGCAGCAGCAGCAGCATGCCAGGAAATGCAGTTGCCCAGTGAGGACAGAGACTGCTTGAGGTGATGTTTTCAAGCTGCAGTAGCTCACATCAGGAAGGACAACACATTTTTTGCTGCCTTTTACAACTCTGTTACAAACCTGAGGAAAATTGCTGGTTTTCCATAAGACCTAGCTCTAGATGTCATGTCATCACTTCATTGTGTTCATAGTCATAATTCACTGTTGCAGAGAAAAGCTAAGGCACAGTGTTTCTTGAAACATCAGAAGCCAATTGATAAAGAAGAAATCTGATAAAGATGGTTGTTACAGGCTGCCCAGATGGGTTGTGGAGTCTCCTTCTCTGGAGACACTCAAAACCTGGATGAGTTCCTGTGTGACCTGCTCTAGGTGGCCCTGCTCTAGCAGGGTGGTTGGACTAGATGATCTTTCGAGGTCCCTTCCAGCCCTTGAGATTCTGTGATTCAGTGATTCCGTGAATGAGATGGCCAAGTGTATGTCTGAGAGATCCTTGTTGTCTTTGCCAAAGATTTACACTGATCTATGGGCGTGGGCACAGGGAGCACACAGGGACTTGTTCTGCAGTTGCAGAGCTGCTGTGGGGCTCTGTTTGGAGATGCCTCTAAATGGGCTGCTCTGATGAAGCCATCATAGCTCCACACTGAGATTGCATCAGTGAACACTACTGCCGTGGGCAGGAAGGCCAGCTGGATGCAGAGTGCTCCATCTCTCCTATTGATCCACCAATTCTCTCTTACAAAACAGCACTATTTTCTGTTTCTGTGACTTTTTGTGTTGCTCAGCTCTGGACAATATTATTCTTACTCGGAATCAGAAATTTAACTTGTTGGGTTGGCCAGGTCTGTTTAAGCTATTAGCCACACGTGGAAATGCAGACCAGAGTTGGGGACTCATGATTATAGCTCCTCAAAAAGCCTCTTTTCATTGCCCTAAATTTTTATTCAAAAAACCTAAAAACATGGAGAGAGGTAGAGATCTCCCTGCATAACAATACCTGACTTCAATTTTTCCATCTGAAGCTTGTGTGATCATTCCTTTGATGCCACCAAGGCTGTAGATTCACTTTCTCACCCCACCATGTAGGGACAAGGTCCACTTTAATGTGCCCAGACCCATAGGTGATTCTGCTCCTAAACACTGCCAGCCAAGGGAGAGTGACATTTCTGTTCATTGCCTGCTCGAGTGCAGCACCTATTCCTGCAGTAACAGAGTTCTTTTTAATCCTTTGCCTAAATTGTATTTTTGCAACTTAATTTCATTATGCATAACTCCTCTCTCCTTGACAAATATTAATTGATGCAAGTTCTCCTTCCACAATCCTTAATACTCAGTGGCAGATAAAAACTCATGACCTTCCTAAGGTTTTTTTCACGTTCAACCATTTCTCTTCTTTATTTCTTCTACTGTGAGAAATCTGCAGGAAGATAACAAGGTGAGCTTTAAACATTTGCAATACTTTTTTTAAAAAAAATGTCTTTTTCAAGTGTATATGCAGTGCTTGTGCCCAGAGAAGGAATGAAAATCCTGAGGATCCAGTGGAGCATCCTTGTTGCACAGCACCAGACTGCAAAGATCAGGGCTTCCTGTTGCAGACTGCAAAGATCCTGGGAAGGAGCAGGGTAAGCCCAGAAGACTGAACAATTTAGATCTCATAGCTACAGCACAGCAGGTGGAAAAGGGCACCAAGGAAGGGAAGTGATATGCTGTTTCCATGTGCTCAGTGGCAGCACCAGGGATGGATCTTGATGTCCTGATGGCCTTGTAGTATCACTGCCTACAAAAGTTCGTCACTTACTATCATTTCTGTTTATCTTTGAAAGGTCCTCACTATCCTGCCTAGGCTTCCTGGAAGAAAACCCTGCAGTTAAGGCAAAAAAGACTTCCTCATCCCTCTGTGAGAGTGGTTCAGCAGCACCAGATGCCCCCCAGCCCAGATGGCTGCTGCAGCAACATGGGGGTATTTGGAAGAGGGGCTGTGGAAGAAGTATTTCCTCACTTTGCAGGAGCAAGGGAGACTGAGAAATTTAAGTACCAGTATAGAGCCTGCTTCAGTGCTGATCCCATTGAAACCTGTGTGCTCTGCCATTCCCCTGTGATGTTATCTGTGTGTTGACTCCTGGTTGTGTCACATAAAACTGCCCCACCTTAGGTCTTGCTCTTACTAATCTCAATTAACTTCAGTAATCAGAGCTAACTCTGGTTTAAACTCTATTGCAGCCTGAAGGACTTCAGAGATAGGGAGCACGGGGAGGTGAGGTGGGAGTGCTTAAAGACATGTTTGAGTGTAGTTTTTCATACCTGGGCAATCCCAGAAAGACATATAGTAGGTGATAACCCTGGATGCCAAACATTCTGCTCTGATGATGAAAGCTCCCGGTGCATTTGAGAGCCACACATGCTCCTCTCCTCCTCTGACAACTGATCTGCAGAGGAATCAGGGAAGGAAGGAGCACAGTTGTATCCTCAGCCATTTGTTTAAGCTGTGATTATTGCTTATAGTGACTTTATTTATATTCCCTGCATGGGAAGTGATATTTGTGTTTTGTATAGTGTCACTAAAGAAAGGGATAGGAGAGACAAGGAATGCTGCATGCTGTAGTTAAATTACACAGGTCAAAGCCATACATGATGTGATCTACCCCAAACACACCCACAGCCTCAGAGGCCTGGGTTCAGTTCTCAAGCCTGTCATTTTATGGAAGGCAATTTGTGGCAAAACCACATTATCATATTTCACGCTATGACACCAAAGAAAGAACTAAACAATAAGATATCACATTTTATAGCAATCCAGCAACAAGAGAAAACATTGTGTAAGGGCTCAACGTTATCATTGAACAAGGAATTCAACATAGTGTATTCAAGTTAATATACTTATGCATTCCTGCATACAACTTTTCTGAATATCAGTTACAAGCAGGAGTATAAAGTGCATCTCCCTTGGGGTGACTGTCTGTGCATCACTAATGATAGCTCTGCCATAAGGAGTAATAACATTTAATGTTCCAGTAAGAGAAAGATTTTAAAGTCAGGCTACGAGACATGAGGAGTAATTTCAAGTAAACCACCCAAGTACATCTGTTTCCCTCCAAATGTTATCTTAAACTTTAGTGCTGGGGTTTCTGGCAGAGAAATGAAACTTCAGGCAGACTTTGAACACCCAGATATTATTTTCTTTTTGTTTGCTGGCCATGACCTTTTCTTATGGCAGCCTCAAGGATTTTGAGGTACTGGGTTATCCTCTGTTATACCCAAGCAAGTCTGTTGATTGCTACAAGGTAAATGCTACCTTATCTGTTACCATACCCGCTCACATGGCTGTAGCAGGTTGCCCACATGGTCTGTTGGGCACTTCCAGTAACAGGTTTGTGGACACAGCCTTCTCAGCCCTGTAATTCCCCATCATGCAAACAGCTGGAACAAGTCGAAACCAAGCAGGAGACAGTATTGTTACCATATATATTCCTTATCTTGATTTACTTTCTTTGAGTAAGCACTTAAAGGAGTTTTTAAGAACTCAAGTGCCATCAAAGCTTCTAGCCATTTCCAGAAAAAACAAAGACTACAGGTAGGAAGTTATATTTTAAAACAACATGTTTCAAATGTTGTTTGTTTTCCCCTCAGGCACTCAAACGTGATATACTTTTTCCTGTCTTTATTTTTTCCCCCACTCTGAAATCCAGGATAAAGTACTACAGACAAAACTGAAAAGGAATAGAAAGAGTATTCAGGCCAAGTCATCTGAAGGCTTTTCTATTTTGCAAACTACTTCCTTTAGGACTGAGAGATAATGAAGGCTTGTGGGAAAAATCTTGTTTAGTGATTAACTGCCTGACATGCAGTGTCCAGTAATTAACATAACTTGAGTGCAAATATAGAGATACTTGATGGAGATGGCTCAAATACCTTTAAGATCTCTTACATAGGCCCGGATCTATGGATGTGCCCAAGAAAGTATCTATCAAAGGAGAAGAGCATCAAGTTACATGAAAGACACTTCCATTCAAGAGGAAGGGGATACACAGATTCAGAGCCCATAGTCATACTCGAAAAATGGGATGCATCTGCATGTCCTTCCAGTGAACCGACAACGTGACTACTGACCTTGAAAAATGTGCCAATTTTGAACTCATGGGATTTGACTTTAATGACCACCCATTTGCCAATTTTGGAAGCACCATGCCTGACTCACTAGGAGAAAACATGCACGTGGTGCTAACTTGGATGCAAGTTTCCTCTGGCTTGTTGATTGTGGTTTTCTGTGTTGTCAGATGCTTGTTCATGAACTCTCCTATAATTCCCAATACCAATGCATATCAACTGGGTCACCTTCAGTGCTTGACTTGGGGACAGTGGTACATACAAACAGTTGTCTGGAGTGACTAGGGAAAAGTTCTGACACTTCAGGTGAAATCCTGTTTCCTTTGAGACAATCCTGAGTTTGTGGGCTGATGGAGCTAGGAGCCAGGACCTCAACTTTCCCTGCCTCTCACCCTTCAATCCCCTCTAGGTATTACAGTGCTTCGACTACCAAACGATTTCCCTCAGGGCTAATCAGTTTTCTACCTGGTAAGGAGTATGTCATGCTTTAATGAGAAGTGATTGGAGACTGTACCATCATTATAGTTTACGAGCAGAACACATGATTTTGAGAAGTTGCCATCACTGAACAAATGCATGTGCTGGGCTTTTGGAGACCTACAGTCCATGGGGTCTCTCCTAAACGTCCTCTGACCTGTTTGGCCTCAAGCAGATCCTACCAGCGTTTGACCCATGGGGCCAGCATCAACACTTTGCCCACCAGGAGCCTGTGCTAAAATACTCCCAACACAGAGGAGACCTAACACTGCTGTAGGTACACGCTAAGGATGCTGCTGTACTAGCCTGCAGCATGATGGACACATCATGCAGCACTGGATATGTTATAGAAAATCCCTTTCCTTCTTTAAACAGGTTGCTTCAAGTCCTGCTTCCATAGCACTTTTCAGGGAAATACTTTTGGCCCAACAAATAAGGCAGGTGTTTGGATGGGAATACAATGCCTCTTGCTAAGACTCCTCCAGCCCCTTCTGCAAGGCTTGATGGGAGAACTCACCGCAGGCTGTCCCTGTGCCAGAACCTCCAAACAAACCTTCTAGCACTTCCACCCATTGTCTGCCTGCAGCTCATGCAGTAAGGTGGTCCGCCATCACATTTTTAGGTTGCTTTATAACAGGTACACAGATCAAAGCAGGATGCCATCCATTTTCATTGGCTTCCTGCAAAGCTATTGTCAGTGGCCACCTACCACTAGCTTCATCATAAATATTGGTTGGTCCACTA
Source organism: Colius striatus (assembly GCF_028858725.1). Classification (NCBI taxonomy): domain Eukaryota; kingdom Metazoa; phylum Chordata; class Aves; order Coliiformes; family Coliidae; genus Colius; species Colius striatus. The sequence goes on along the minus strand of NC_084760.1, from coordinate 67,740,435 downwards.
TAAATAGAAGTAGTATCAGTTTTAGAAACAGATAGAAATTCTTCTTTACATCCCTTGCCAACCTTTGTCGCCTATTTTTAAGCTATTTTTCCATTAAAGTCACTGTTTTATCTTCCCTTTAATGTCTTTGTACAAAAGCCATTAATCTCCTGTATGTAAAACTGTCAAATGCTTCTAGAAAATCAAAATACTCTGCTACCCACTAAATTGCCCTTATCTGTCATGGCAGTGGTATCTTCAAAGAATTCCTGAAGAGTAGTTAAGCATGACAGGATCCTCCTGTGCCTCAGCCTATACCGGCTTCCTTTAATCAAGCCAAGGTTTGGTTGCCCTTCTCTTACTACACTCCTTGAAATGGCTCCCAAGCCTTTTCCAGAGAACAGATGTCAAACTCACTGGCTGTATTGCTTCCCAGATTGTCTTATTAGTCGTTTTAATTTTATTTTCTTAAACAATAGTCATCTCTGCCAATTCCCAGTTCTTGTGTAGCCTTTCCTCCTCCTTGGACCTTTTACAAATATGACTGCTTCTCTGATTCCTGTGCATGCTCCCTCAGATACCACGGGGTGTGTGACATGGGGTCAGAGATATGGATGGTATTTCTGCCACTTAGTAAGTCCTCAGAGCACTTACGGACAGAGCTTTCTCTTTTAAACCTGGAAGCCTGATCTCAGAGCTGGGTAGGTTCTTTCTTCCAACAGGGTTTATAGTCTGCATTTGCCTGACGTCAGTTACCTATACTCCTAATCGTTTTGTGTAAGAGCTAATGATAGTTTGGGTTTTTTTAAAGAGAATATGTCTTTGGGAACAAAAGCAAACTTAAACCTGCTTCCTTGAACATTGTTTAAACACTCCCACCTCCAACCAGAGGGTTATCTGAGGGCAGGGAGTAGTAATTCTTGTCCCTGTAACAATGGGCTGCTGTGGGGAGGTGAACCACAAGTAATTCTGTATCAACCAGAGACATTTCTTTAGATAGCTCTGTCTTGCTGCAAGAGGCCACGCTGGTTCCTGGATGGCCAAGGTCAGACCATGCTTAACTGCTGCTCCATGTCAGAAAGTCCATCTGTGCGTATTGAGGGGAAAGGCATCAGTGGAGAACATGAATTCCATCTGCACTCTTTAAAAGTGGGGCTTTTTTCTAGATTATTAGCTCCAGGCTCCAAATTCTGCTTGGTACTGACGAGCTTCAGGTGTGATCTTCCCCTCCCACACACACATATTGCTAACATCTGCTAATGTTCTTCTGGTTCAGTTTCTCAGCCCAGGAAGCGCTAACCTTGACACACATATTTAATTTCAAGTGCAGCAAGATTGTCGATGGTAAAGCACTTACTGAGCCTGCTTGGATGAATACATAAGTTAATAGCTTTCTCTTGGACTCATGTATATGTATTATGTTAATGACAGCTTTTACATGAATTCCTGTAGGGAAACAGTGCGGTCTATATTAATATCCCATCTCCATTTGAGTCTGCAAATTCATATAGTAATTGATTAACAGCAGCCAGAAGGAATGAACAAAAAGAATGTCAGGACAATTTTTAGAAGGAGTGGCTAGCTCAGGAAGGGCTTAATGGATCCTAGTCTGCAATGGACCTAGCCTTGACCTTACTGAAAGTAATGGCAGTGTTGTGTTTATTTCAACAGGAGCTAATAGAGGCTCAATGGCTATACTTCAGTCACAGGAGATCTACAGACTATGAATACTACAATCTCTCTGCTTCAAAATTTAAAATATTGACATCTACACCAAGAATTGCTTGGCCAAATCCTGTTTAGAAGCATGAAGCTGCCACTCACAGCAACTGGCAGGCAGAAATGCAAAAAAAAAAAAAAGGTGAACTAAAACCAAGATGGGAACTCCCCTCATTTTAAAATCAGCCTGTCCCCTCCCCACAGTCTCAGCACACTGCTTTTGAGCACAAAAAGTATCTTCTTGACACTTCGATCTGTGAGCAGTTTAAGATCTATTTTAATATAAACATATGTACGTACATATATATCCTGCAGAAGTGCCCATGTGACAGCAACGTGAACTCAGTCCATGCTCAGTTCTCCTTTCTCCCAGGGCACTTGTGCAGTGCAATTTTCCAGATTCAAATGAGTCAGTAGGATTCTGCAGGTATGTCCAGGGAGGCCTTGGGCTGGCCCAGACTTGCTTTCTCAGAGGGGCAGAAACAGGGAACAAGAAGACCATGGAGCTCACAGGTGTCCTGACACACTCCGTCCCTGTTTTTCTTCCTAGTCCCACACCCTGTAGGAGCTCTTGAGCCTCTTCAGTTATCCCTGAAGGTTGTTTTATGCAGGAGGAGTCCCCTTCTGGCTTGTTAGGATGAATAAGGACCACTTTCTCCACCAAAATGCATGGACAAAACCATGCGTGTCAGTAAATCTGATGTGGGGCATCAATGGGACCACAGGCCACTCACCTTGGAAGTGACAAGAGGAACATGAAGGCACCTTCCTCCGCTTCAGCAAGTTAGAGCATCTTTCCTCTCCATCGGCACTTGCCTGCTCAAAAGCTCAAGGGCCACGAACAGCAGGAAAAGCAGTGTCTTCTACCTTTATACATCATCTTTAGCGACTTCTTGCTTGGCAACTAAAATAATGATGTTGAAAGGCTTTTAACTGAGTCAATCTCTCACTCCCCTACAGTTAAAACCACTTCACGACTCAGAGGTTTCTCCCAGCACTGCACAAACAAGGATTGTTTTCTAGAAGAAAGGTTGGGTGTATAAGGATTGTGTTATAAATCATCTTTTTTCATTACGTGTCTAAATAAGCACAAGTAAATCTCGGGCAGAAATGTTCTTGAAAAATTTAAAGTGGTCTGTAAACTACTACTGGGCTATTCATGGCTTTGGATTAGGGTTTTTAATAAGATGCTATCTTTGTTCCATCTCTTCATTCCCAGCCAAAAATCATAAAAGGCAGAAGATTTAAGTATTTTCTTCTGGTTGGTGAGTTTTTAGTGAACACATAAGCTGACGCCTTCTTAGGTACATAAATCCATCTTAGTATTCTAGACATTTCCGCAGCTCCTTTGATCATTTCATTTACTTTTTGCTCACAAAATTTGCATGTAGTGATGGGTCGATTTCATTTGACATAGCTTTTTTATCAGTAAATTATGAGGCATGGGACTGAATGGATCACATCAGGGTTAAACAACAGGCTGTCATTTAGGTGAGCAGGGAATAAGGTTGTTCAGCTACACAATTCCTCCTTGGCCTGGAGAAATCAGGTTTAAACAGCCTGTCTATGCCTGCAATGCCATGTGGACTGTGACAGGCTGAGGATCTAACATGCAGTAGCATTTCTGAAGGACCTCATAGTGACCATGCTGGTGTCAGGTGAAGAGCTGGTGTCCAGTGCAAGCTAAGGAGATTGACAGAAAGCCCTCCAGCTGCTAGACAAGAGGGACATACATAAAGTAAACCAGCAATGTTCCTCTGTTTTTTTCAGTTCCTTTAACCAATAAGCAGGATAACAATGAGCTCTTTTTTTCTCCCCATTTTTCTGTGTCCTGTCTGTATACACTGCAAATCCTTCTGGGGCAGGGACTGGCCTTGCAAGGCAGTTTTGGACTCTGAAGACATGTAGGTGTCTAGGGCTAGAGGAGCAGTGGGCAACTCCAAGAAGCTACTGCTTTGTTTTGATGCTGCCTTCAATGTTTTTTTCAGGAAATGCTACACATATGTGCTGCTCATTGCCATACGATCACCTCAGTGACAGGACAGACATGGATGTCACACAGACAGCATTGCACGGGACTTCCAGACCTCCCTGCACCCACCTCTGGTGCAGGACACACTGATGCAAGCCATTAGAGATCTGACAAGAAGACATCAGTTGCAGAAAGGTGCAGCAAACTCCCTGAGTTTACCAAGCTAATCCTTTTGTGCACATCCCCAGCATTTGAAAGGCTCAGCTAAAAGATTTCTTTCATCAATCACTTTTCTGACACTGTTTCTCTTGATTCACCTTCTCCAGTGAGTTAACACAGCCTGTGCTGAAAGCCTCTTCCCTTTTGTAGTGGCTGAGAACTAAGTAGCTGCAAGTCAGTTCACAAATCTTGCCTGAGTTACCAACTCAGTAGCTGCCCAGTGACCTACAGGCTTTGTAGGCCATGCACAAGGTGTACATGTGTGATTTCCTCAGCATCAGGGCAGAGAAGGTGGGCACTGCCTGCACTGGGCTTGCACAGGAATGGGAAGGGCTGTGCCCACATTCGAGATGGATTGGTTTAGCTCAGGCAGACTTATTTCATGCTGTCTCTGAATTCTTTGGTTGGTTTAGGCAGAGTAAAGGAGGAACTTTGCCAAAGTAACCCTAAAAGGTTGGTAGGGGGGGCGGGGGGGGGGGGGGAGGGGGTAGTGGAAACAAGAAAAGGAAACCCAAGATGCTGATTAATAAAGCTCTGTCCAGGCTCTGCTGTTAGGCAATATCCAATGACAGGGAACACAAACACATCTCATCACTTCCTCTGTCTTGGAAGATGACAGGAAGGATGGGGGGGAGGCTTTTTGCTTTGAGGATGAGCTAAGTTAAGCCCTTAAAATGAAACAAAGACAATTTGTAGACCCCTGATAAAAGCCCTGCGTGTGGCATAGAAAGTTTCCACTGCAGTCCAATGGGTTTGTTATAATCTTATCGCCTGCTGCTGACTTATCCAAACAGCTGCCTCCTACCTACTTATCTCTGTAGAGGGGTGGGGAAAATCACAGTACGTAACAAAGAGTTGCAGACCACACACACATGCACTCAGAACGTCCTGTGTGCACAGGACTCTGAATTTTCAGTGACAGAAAATCTCCCAACTGTGAAATGCAGGATTTCCCTTCAGCTGGTTCCTGCTCCTGCTGTTGTTGCTATCAGTTATAGCACAAATGAGTGTTGACTCTCTGCTAAGATTTTACACAAGCAAATGAGTATCTCTTCACACAGTTCCTCATAGCACTGTTCTCTTTCATCCAGCTTCCTTAGAGCAATTTGCTCTATGTTGAACTCTTACCACTGGAAGCACCTTTGAAATGGTGGTACTCATTCTTCTGGTGAAGTGGAGCTCACCTGAATGTTGAAGACACATTTCTATCACCTTCATGAATAGAAGAAAATGAAATAATGGCCTCCACTTGTAAGACTTCAGGTTTGGAATATGGTGAATTTCAGTGGCAGCTCCTGAACATGCTGCTGTACTGAAATATGGATACTGTGAGATGAAAGAGGCATCCAATGAGTTATTTGTTTCAGCCCTGCTTGGAGCAAGTGCTGATCTTTTAAATGGCGAGCTTGTCCAATATCAAAGTGTGCACAGGGTGTGTGACATTCAGGAAGCCTATTTTATATCACTGATTTGCAGGTTGTCCAGGGAGGTTGTGGAGTCTCCATCCTTGGAGATACTCAAAAGCTATTTGGGCATGGTCCTGGGCAACCTGCTCTAAGTGTCCCTGCTTAAGCAGAAGCTTTGGATAAGGTGACTTCCAGAGGTGTCTTCCAATCTCAACCCTTCAGTGATTGATTCTGTGACACCACTGGCATTGTGGGAGCAAGATCTCCTTTGTGACAGAATGGCCTGATCTCTGCTCCAGCAAATCCCCAATGCTTCAATGGCTTGCAGTCTATAGTTCCTTAGAAGGGTGAGTGCTGTACACAGTTATGGCAATTTGGGGCCCACAGTGAGCCATGGTGCCATGCCAGTGGGGCTCTGTTCCATGCCACTGCTAGGCCTGCTCCAACTCCATGGCTCTCTTTGCAACTCGCCATTTGCTTGGCTTGCCAACAAAAGTTTTCCTAATATCTAGCTGAAATATTCTCCATTTACTGCTTTTTCTCCAGCTCTTCTTGATCTCTCACCTCCTTATATTAAGGATTCATGTTCCCTGTCCTCTTGGTGGAGTGATACTTTCTTTTTTCCATATATTACCTATCAAGCCCAGCCCTGTTCCTTTGCTTTCTCTTCCTTCTTTCCCAGACTTGGTCCTGAGGTCCCTCTGGCAAATGGACTCGAATCTGCTGCCCTGACACACAAAGTAAAACAGTTCTCATACTTGAGACTTCATATTTTAAAGCCACAAATCAATTTCCAAACTCAGCTGTAAGTCTATAAACCCATTGTGATTTCCCTTGGATTCTCAGGACCTAGATGCACCAGGTGGAGGTCAGAAGGGGGGCACCCAGAGGACTCATCTGTTGAAGGGAAGATTTTCACAAAAGAAGATGTGGTCTAGAAAGGTCCAGTGCACCCCAAGATGCTGCTTTCAGTCTGGGGGGTTCCAGTCCCTCAGCAGTTTACACAAGGTATATCCATCTGTGTGGAAGTAGAAGTTGGCCCAGAGCGTTGGTGTTGTTGGGACAGCTGTACATAGCTGAGAGATTTTCAGCTCATTATTCTTTTAAACTTCCAAACTGAATTTTGCCCAGGACAAATAAAATTTGCTGCTCAGAATCTGAGCATCGTGTTATACCTTCCTGAGAAATGGACTTCTCCACTCTCCCGTTTTTCATCTCTTTCCTCTGAATCACCACAACCTCATTGTCAATACAGAGAACACTGGAGTTTTTTGGTATTTTCCCATGCAGCTCAGCTGCTTGCATCAACACAACTTGCTACACAGGAGATATAGATGTCTACAAAAGGCTGCATAAACTTCAGTATTTCTTGTGCATCTCTACTGTTTAAAATTACTGAGATTCCACATTTTTGGTTTGGCTTTGTTAATTTGGGAGCAGCTCCAGGTTCGATTTAATCCATAGGGCAAAGTCATCCTAAACTCAATGAGAACAATGTATTGGATAGCCATAGCCATTTCTTAGGATGCACTATGTGTATTTTAAATACCATTTGTGAAGGATAACAGACAAGGTACAGCTTTTACTAACTTGTATCGTAAGTAGGTAAAAAAGGAGTCCTCTCAACGGAGTTAGAGACTCATTTGGTCATCTGCAGCCACAGATGCCAAATGTTGATATTTTCCTGACAGAGCCAGGGCTTTTTTAATTATTTTCCTGCAAAGCTGGCTGTACAGCCCTGTGAGTACTCAAGGATCTCAGCTTTCTCACTCCTGTGGATTGCAAAGAAAAAGGTTGTAAATACAAAGGTTCAAATAGAGGAGGAAAATAAAATGGACCTGGAATTTTGTTATCTTAAAATCTTAAAATGTCCTGATTATTAGCCCTGACCCACTTACAATAAGCAGCTTATTAAAAACCTGGACTCCAACAAACTCTCTCTAGATGTCTGTCATCTTGGGAGATGTAGCAGGAGAGCCTTACCCTCTTCAGCTAAAAAAGCAACGGTGAACCTTAGAAGGAAGCCCTTTCTGGCTTCGTTTCTGCATTTGGATTCAAGGGACACAAAGGATTTTTTGAACTGTCTGGAAATTAAGATGCTCTTTAAAATCTTTTGCAAAGATTGCTCTAAGGTTTTAATGAAACTTCCATGCCTATAAAATGAGTTTTAAAAAATTAGTGCAAGAAAGTTTAAACAGATTAGCAGAATTTAGTAGGTTTAAAACTAAGTTGTTTGAAACCGCTCTGAAAATCTGCCAAATCTGATAGGAAAGGAGGATCTTCACAGAAGGTGTTTCAGTCATGTTGGACAGTGCTGTGCAAAGAGGTGGTTTTCAAAATCAATCCTTTTTCACCAACTGCAGTAGGACTATTTTATAAAGCCAGCCTCACTCTATTTAAATGCTGTCATGCCAACACATTTTCACTTAACCAAGCCTGGTGTTTTCCTGTGGACAGCTTTTTTAGTGAAGCTCCGCAAAAGCTTTGCGATGAAACGCAAATCCTTCTGAAGCCTGCCCCCTTTCGCGTTTCCTTATGAGCTCGAAACTCAACCCAGGTTCGTCCAAAAGTTCAGTGAGGGTTCGTGAACTTTCCTAGCCCAACTGGATTGATTTATGGTTTTGTGCCACAGCCACACAAACCACGTGGCCTCAGCAAACAGCAAAACGCAGCGAGCCTGAGCGCAGAGCCAAGCAAATCAGAACCGTGGCCTCTCCCCTTCCACCCTCTCCTCTTCCCCTAAAGGGTGGGTACTGACTGCGCATCCCCAGTGGCTTCCTGGGACGTCTTCTAATAAAAGAACCGATCTTTAGCAAATTTTAAGGCATCTAGTTGTGCTGACCTGTCAGGAAAACAGTCCAATCTCACAGGGTCTCTTCCAAAATTAAAAAGAAAAAAAAGAACAAAGCAAGGAAACAGATGCTTGAAGTTAAGTATCTTAGTTTTTATTTTTGTTGACCAAATAGCTGGGCTGATCTCCACATGCAGCTGAGCGTACAACAGCTCCTGGTTTTAATCAGAGACGTTGTTTAGATGACCAAGAACAAAGAGGAAAAAGCCTTACACGGGTGTTCCTTGGAAGATCCTGTCCCTCAGCTACAGGCCGTGCTTCTGACCCACTGTGGATGGAGGAGACAGTCCCAGGCTGAAGGCAGCCAGTTGCCCTGGCACACACAGGGACACACAGGGACACATGGGGACACATGAGAACACATGGGGACATGTGGGGAACTTGAGGAGTTGTGGAGGTGCAGGGGCAGCTTGGTGCCTTCCCTACCTTCCTGCCTGCTAGCCCCAGGTGCCAGGGGCTGATCCAGCCAAAACATGCTGAAGGCCATGTTCACATGGTCCCAGCTGGTGTGGAGCAACTCTCCAGCCCTTATGATGATTTGTGACTTGCTGAGGATCTCAGGAGTATCTTAGTTATGTCCAGTGACACTGTGGTATCCAAACACCATCACTCCCACACTCCAGCCGTTCACCTGTGGTTTTGGCTTTCCTGATCTGGAGAGTGGGAGTGGAAACTCTATTCTGCTCCAACTGTTTGGGATCTGGTAGCCACATGTGTTGTTAGGATGTCACATGACACTGAGTTCCAAGAGACAGTGGCACAAGGCAGCAGTCCCAAGGAGCACCCAGACTCAGCTGCCCTCTTGCTTGTTTGTGCAGCTTTGAATCTAGAGCGGCAAAGGGTGATCCCTGCGGTAACGAGGTGTAAATACAAACAGTTTTGGCTTTCTCTTAGTGGGTGGCTTTTGTCCCTCTCCCATGGTGGCTGGGATAATTGTGTCATTGCAAGCAGTGGGGTCCATGCCAGTTGCAATTGCTTGTCACATTGCTGCCAGTTGATGCAAGCCCATGTCAAGGGGGGGTGACAGCCAAGACAAACATGCTTCATGAGCTCATTATATCTTAGCTCACACTGACAGTGAGCCATTTCCAGCTCTGCAACTGCCTTGGGGGCCTTGAAACAAGCTCTACTAGACTTTCCAGTGGTGGATTTGGATCGTTCTGTTGTCTTCTCTGGGACACAAAAAAACCAAAATCAAAAACAAAGAAAAAAAATGATTCAAAAGAAAATGTTGACTTGAACCACAGTGAGGTCAGGGTGTAAAAAAAGCATTGTGTGCAGGGCTCTGTTTATCTGCAAAGCTAAGGAGTTTTTAATGCAAATCCCTAGGGAACGAAAGCAGAGAAGATTTTCAGCACTCGTGCACCAGAAAATGCAACTTGTGCTCTTTCATGTGAAATGCCTGAGCTGTGGGAGAAATCAACATGTTAGATGGGTACCAGGGCATCCTCCTGAGAGTCTGCTTTGTTCTTATCAGGAGCCTGTCACCCTGGTGGTGGCTGGTTGGAAGGTTGCACAGAGGTGTTGAGCTGGAGTAGACAGTTTTCCATGCTGGAAGTTGAGAGCAGAAAGCTCAGTGGAGGCTGATGCTGCAGCAGCAGATGTTGCAAGGATAAGCAACACCATCTGGTGAAACCATCAGTGAAATGACTATCACCTTCAGGGTCCCTCAGCAGCACCTTGGGCATCAATAAATGTGAAGGAGCAGAGCCTTCAGGCTGCTCCAGAGATGTGCAACCTCGTATGTAGAGTCTGACAGTGGCACTCCCAGGAAGAACCACTGTATACTTTGGTGGCATCCACAGAGAACACTGCTGTCTTGTCATGCCTGGGGACAGAGCAACTCCTGCTTGCTCACCAGTGTTTCTGGCCAGGGCAGGAGGAAGCAGAAGAAGGTAGAGAGTTTCAGCCATCCTGGGCTCCTGGGCCAAAGCTTTTCCCTCCCCTGAGAGTTTTGAATCCCTTTTCCTACATTCAACTAATGAGTGGAGAGAAATTTTTTAAGTCTGTCTCTCACTCAATTCTGGGTTTCCTCTTCTCTGAGGGTACCACAATGCAGCATCTGCCACGTTGCCAAGGGTAGAGGAGAGTGGGCTCCAGCATGAACAGAGAGCACAGTGCCTTTGGCAGCTGCAGCCAAGCAGCCGGCTCAGGTTGCCTTTCATTTTAATGGCTCACATACCTCTCTCAACGGCTGTGTCTGATTTTCAGGGCACGACCTTGATTTTACATCAAACATTCCCTGTGCCTCTCCTCATCCCACTGCTGTCTGGCTAGATTTCCGATGCTAGAGCTGATCTTTCTATTAAAATGTTTGGGTTTTATTATTTTTTTAACCTAAAGCCCAACTAAAACTCAAAGCCTTGTTTCCTCAAGGGCTCCTGCACTTTGATTCCTCCTCCTCCTCCTCCTCCCCACCACTGACAGCTGCAAAGTGCGGTGTGTCTGCAGGGGCCAAAGCTGGAGGCAGCCGCTGTCCTCTCTATACTTCCCAATACCATAGGTAGCTGCTGTGATCCTCCTCTTGCTCATAAATCAGCCCATAAACAACCAACATCTGGAGTACTTCCTATGTCATTGGCAGCTATTGCAAAATCAATACTGCTGTTGAAGAAGCCCCACTGATAGCGAGGGTACATGCCTGTTCCTTGGCACCTAGCTGCTGCTTAAGAACAGAAACAAGGAAGTACCTGGACAGAGATTTTGTAATTGAACATTTGGTAGCTGATGAGGAAGGGGATCAGATAACTGGGAGATAGATGGTAAATAGGGGTCATCTCATTCCTAACGTGCTTTTCAGCCCAGTCCACACTCCAAAAGGCTAAATGACATCACGCTACCACTAGCACCCCAGCATCCTTCAAGACTCCTTAGGGATGTGTTACTTTTCCTCTTTTTCAGCTTAGAAAATGACCATTCCAGGGATCAGTCATATTGAAAAGCAATGCTGCTTGAGAGCTCCATGTCACCTTCTAAACCCTCCATGTCACCTTTCCCCTCATTAATTCTCATTTGGGACTTGACAAGCAAAGCCCATCTCTGGTTCTGTGTGGCTGCTACCAGGCACTGTAGCAGGGACAGCTGTGCCCAGGTATGCTCACTGTGAGAGCATCCCCTTCTCCTGTGCTGTACCTCTGGCTGCCCTTTGCCTCTGCACAGCAGTGGTATACACATAAGTTGTGAAACATCCCAAGAATCTCCCAGGTGAAAGGCCCTTGGGTGCTACTACTCAATGGGAAACTTTCCTCTATGTAATTTACTCACTGAGTACCTCCAGCATGCAAGCTGAAAGTGATAAGGAAAAACTACTTTCCTGAGAATGAAGGAGCCCTGGCACAGGATGCCCAGGGAGTGTGTGAAGTCTCCTTCTCTAGAGATGTTCCTCTCACATTCCTGTGTGACCTGGTCTAAGTGAACCTGCTTTACCAAGGAGGTTGGACTAGATGATCTTCAGAGGCCCTTTCCAAGCCCCTACCATTCTGTGATTCTGTGGTTCTGTGATTGAATGGCCAATGTCATTCCAGTCTTCAAAAAGGGCACAAAGGATGATACCGGAAACTACAGGCCAGTTAACCTCATCTCCATCCCTGGAAAGGTGATGGAACAACTCATTCTGAATGTCATCACTAAACATATGAAGGAAAAGATGGTTATCAGGGGGAGTCAACATGGATTCACCAACCAGAAATCCTGTTTGACCAACCTGATATCCTTCTATGAGTGCATAACCGCCTGGCTAGATGAGGGGAGAGCAGCGGATGTCATCTACCTTGACTTCAGCAAGGCTTTTGACACTGTCTCCCATAACAGCCTCATCAGAAAGCTCAAGCAGTGTGGCTTGGATGAGTGGACAGTGAGGTGGATCGAGAGCTGGCTGAATGACAGAACCAGAGGGTGCTGATCAATGGCACAGAATCGAGTTGGAGGCCTGTGGCCAGTGCAGTTCCACAGGGATCAGTTCTGGGGCCAGTCTTGTTCAACATCAGTGACCTGGATGAGGGGACAGAGTGTACCCTCAGCAAGTTCCCTGATGACACCAAACTGGGAGGACTGGCTGATTCCCCAGAAGGCTGTGCTGCCATTCAGCGGGATCTCGACCGGCTTGAGAGTTGGGCAGAGAGGAACCTCCTGAGGTTCAACAAGGACAAGTGCAGAGTCCTGCATCTGGGAAAGAACAACCCCATGCACCAGTACAGGCTGGGGATTGACCTGCTGGAGAGCAGCTCTGTAGAGAGAGACCTGGGAGTCCTGGTTGATAATAAACTAAACATGAACCAGCAATGTGCCCTTGTGGCCAAGAAGGCCAATGGCATCCTGGGATGCATCAAGAAGAGTGTGGCCAGCAGGTCGAGGGAGGTTCTTCTTCCCCTCTACTCTGCCCTGGTGAGGCCTCATCTTGAGTCCTGTGTCCAGTTCTGGGCTCCTAAGCTCAAAAGGGACAGAGAACTTCAGGAGAGAGTCCAGCACAGGGCCACCAAGATGATCAGGGGACTGGAGCATCTTTCTTATGAGGAAAGGCCGCGGGAACTGGGGCTGTTTAGTCTAGAGGTTGAAGTATCACTTTTTTCTATTGTATCTAGTGACAGGACAAGGGGTAATGGGATGAACCTGGAACACAAAAAGTCCATTTAAACATCAGAAAAAACTATTTCACTGTTCAGGTGAGGGAGCCTTGGCACAGGCTGCCCAGGGAGGGTGTGGAGTCTCTTTCTCTGAAGGTCTTCAAAACCTGCCTGGACATGTTCCTGTGTGACCCGATCTAAGTGGACTTACTTCTGCAGGGAGGTTGGACTAGATGATCCCTAAAGGTCCCTTCCAACCCCTACCATACCATGATTCTACGCATGGAAGCCACGCTTCAAGCCTCTGGATGAGCCCTTGCCGAGTAAGTTTGAACTGTCCTTGCATTGTAACAACAGCTGACTCAGAGATTCAAGAGAAAATTTTGTACCCAGGATCAAGCATCAGGGCTGTTACCCCAGCACTGGAAGTCCAGACATGGTCCTAGGCTTGTAGCTTGTACGAGGAACAAACCTGTTTTCAACCTGTTTTCAAGTTCTTCTGAAAGTGATGTGGCACAGTGTGAAAAGTGAGACCTTCCTAGATAGTACAGGCCATGGCTGAGGAGTAGACAGGCTGAAAACTCAGTTAGAAGACATGTTCAGAAAACAGCAATTACAGACAAAGCTGTGCAGTCAGGTGCATAGGTGGTGGGTGGGCAGCAGACACCGTAGTTGCACATGCAACAGGAAGATGAGCCCCTGCATGGTGCCATGACCACAGCACAGCCCGTACTGGCCTTTATCCACATGTTGCCTACGCAAGCCCTGCTCAATGAAGTCTCTGCCACCAAAGCCCCACCATGAACTCCCAGCACTCTAACCCATGGGGTGACCTCAATAAAGTTCAACCTGTGCAGGCAAGATGTTCTGGGAAGATTCCCCACCCTCCCCCTCAGGGCCCTCGCCTGCTGTCACAGGCCCTTACTAATTGGATACATCTGACCTACCGGTGTCTTTGAAAGTCCTCCAAGGATCTGTTTCAGGAAACACATTTGGTTTCACACTGAATTTACAGAGTGAAAGTTTTAGCAGCTGGAGCAGTCTGAACCAAAGCTGGTCTTTCCACAAGAAACAAATCGCATATTGGATCCAGATCCCTCCTAGTTTCAGCTTTCCTCACCACATACTCCTCTCATTACCTTTCAGTGAGAAGGACTTTATTAAAAGAACAACAAGCAACAATTTTGTCTTCCTCCCCCAAAGTCCTTGCTGTGCCTTGGACAGCTTTTCAATAAATTTCAAGCCACATGACAATGAAATTAGATGTTCCAAGTGTGAAGAGCAAGGTGGTATCCAAAAAAGAACAAAGCAAACACTAATCCTGTCCATTTCAGTTTTCTCTAAAGCCCCTTGATGGCAAAGGGCCTTGCTCAGGGAACATCTCCTCCTCCACAGACACTGAACACTTTCTAAGGAGATGCAGCAGGAGTGTGTCCCTGTTATTAGGCAGGAGAGCTGTGCCACAGGCAGGTGAGTGACTTGCACAAGGAGACTCAGTAACAGAGCCAGCAACGAAATCTGTGTCTCCTGTACTCAAAGATAATCTCTTATCTTTTTGATCAAGCTCCAGTCCCCATCTGTAGGCAGCATTGCTGTGTGGGGATGGATATTTTTCATTTCAATTAAATTTGACTTGGTAAAAGTGGAAAGAGCAGTGTCTCTTGGGCCTTAGGTGAGGTCAATGACCCAGGCAAGAAAACTCTGGCTTTCGTTTGTGTGGCTGAGCCACACCCTAAATAATTCGCATTTTGCAAATTACATATCCAAATGATGTATCTAAAAGACAATGCTGATGGCATATATCCAAACTTCAAGAAACATTCAGATAACTGCCACGGCAATAAAGGAATTCAACAGGTCCCTGTATGGGCCATAAAAACACTCATTATGAAATAAAAAATGAGTCTTTACAACAACATTAGCTCATTTCTAGATGGAGCTGGTGAAATAGCTAATGATAATGCAGGAGAGCTTCGATATTTTGTTCTGTACTTGAAAAGAAAGAGAAGATATGCTGAAATGACATAAGGATGATAAAGTGCTCTCCAGTGCACCACTGAGAAGAATGACAGACAACAGCTGTTAGGAATAAACAATTTTAAATTGCAAAGCCCAGATAACTTCCACCCTGAAGTCCTTAAAGAGCTGTCTGGGAGATGTTTGGCCTAATGGCATTCATTTTTAATAACCTCGGAGGTGCCAGCAAAGTTCCAGTGGACTGGAAAAGGTCTAAGTGTGTGCCAGCATTTAAAAAAAGACAGGGTGGAAACATTTGACGTCAACTCCAGGCCAAACAACAGAGAAGATGACACGGGATTCAAGCATGACAAAAATAAATGAGATCATCACCCGTTGACAGTATTCCATAGAAAACAGATATCCTTTAGTTTTCTAGTGAGTTTACAAGTGCAACTGACAACTGTAGCTGCCTGGAGGTGATGCCTGGATGAGGCACCATGAAGCATTTTTGGGTGAGAAATAGAAATTTGAAATGGCTCCAGACAACATGTGAAACAGTTGAGGGGCTGGACAGCTGACAGGCACTAATGGAAGTCACACACACACGGGCTCCATGGGGATGTCCTCCAGACACAATACTTTACAGCAGCTTCCTCCAGCCATGTGGAAGAAGAAATTGTTGCTACCAACAGCATTTGCAATGACCATGGGACTGGCAGGGTGCTAAGGGGGGTTAGATGATCCCAGGCAATGAAGACAGTTAGGAAGCTGAAGTCATTCAGACAAAATGCTCTGCAATACAATTTTAAAAAGATGTTGTACAAGTCGCAGGGGAGACAACTGTACCTACTGTCTACAGACCTGTACCCTGAATTTTGCCTTCCTTGTGGAAAAGTATCACAGCATGAACCTGTGAGATGATGACACCAGAAAAATGCCAAAGGGGCAGGTGTGGTTGTGTCAGGACAACCAGAAAGCTGATGAATCCCTGAAGCAAACTGCTAGAGGAAAATGGCACTCTCCATTCTGAGAAGTGCTGCCCCAAAACCTTGATCTGTGCCAACATGAAAAGGAAGGAGCCATCTTGTTCCCTCAATCAACAGCATTTATCAAGGATTAGATTATCAGGGAGTAAAGTTACTCAACCCCACTGCACTTCTGTGAGGTGCGCAGCACAGCCACAGCCTTCAGGACCTTCTCACTTCTCCATGATCCTCCCAAAAACCCAGGCGAGAGCTTTGCCTGGATTCTCCACTCCATATGTACAAAATCAGCTACTATGACATTTCGTCAGGAGGCCAGGACAGTACCTGTACCTTGGAGGGAAATAAATCAAGGGAGTGGAAAGTGGATGTCACTGTTGTGTACCAACAATTTGGGTTCAGGCTCAAATGTTCTTTTCTGCTTTAACCGTACTGTGGCATGGTTGGGGGCTGCTCCTGTTCACATGTCATCTTTCCAAGTTTTGCCCAGCTTGTTAGAAAGAGATGGAGAAGGAACACATGAGGCAAGGCCATGTGACAAGGGGAAAAACTGTTGCTACAATTAAATAAATCTCATCCAAATTTTGTTCAGCTGTACCCAACTGGAATGCCCTTGTGGGTTTTTTTCCCCCTAAAAATACCGTAGTGTTGTAATTGACGTGGTGCTCAGAGGCAAAAACCTGCTTCCAAAATTGTTCAAACACGGTAGACTCATTTTCAGATATCTAGTCTTCCTCTAGTCTGTTTTCCCAGACTTGTGCTGAAGAAAGCTTTCTTAAAAGGCTTAAAAAATTAAAATTGTTAGAACCCAGACAAAATAAGGAGTGAGCTGCATCTCACTAATGCCTCATGAATGTCTTTGCAGTGCACATCTTGCAGGTGAGGACATGGGAAGCAAAGCAGCCCTTTCCTGCTTGTCATGGTGTGACATAAAGCAGTTCTGGTAATCAGGAAGGGGCTGCAGTGGTGGCTCCTGTAAGAAGTTGCTTAAAACTCTTCCCAGCTCTGAGCCAGACCCACTTGTGAGGCTGAGCCAATTAGACACCTCCACGACCACTTTTTAAGAAGAAGCTGGAAGAGGAGGCTTCTTCCTGTTTCTTCTTCTTCTGTCCTTCCTTCTCTTCCGGCTGGTGGTGGTTCAAGGAGTTGGAAGAGAGAGAGACAGGTGACCATGCAGATGCCAAAGTCAGTGAGGGAAGAGAGGAGGAGGTGTGCTGGAGCAGAAACCCCCCTCCTTTGGAGAGGACTGGTGAAGCTGAGATTTGTTTGCACTTCATTAAAGACCCTGTGCCAGCGGCAGTGACTATGCCCAGAGGGAGGGACCCTGTATTTGCAGAAGCCATAACTGTTAGGAAGAACCCATGTCATTAAGGACTGTGTCCCATGAGAGGGACCCTGTATTTGCCTGTTTTTTGTAGGTAGTAGAATAAACTTTTCCTTACTTTCCTCTCTAAGTCGAGTACTGGAGTCTGTTTTGCCCAGAACCGTAATTGGCAGCGAGCCCTCCCTGCCCTTGTCTCAATCCACAACAACCTTGCTTATCTTTTTACTCCCATTTCGCTGGGGCCTCCGCCATCCTAACGAGGGTGGGGGTGGATGGGGGCACTGAGCGAGAGACTGCCGTGGTGCTGCTGTGCTGGCTGGGCAAAACCATGACACTGCTGGAAAGATATTTTTCTGTCAAAAGGCCTCTTTCCTGATCTTAAAGGTCTCAAAGGTCTTCTCCAACCGAAAGGATTCTGAGTCTATTGAAGCAGCAGCAGTGGGGACTCACACAGCTCCCCAGAATGGTGCAGGCAGTGCCATCAGGGCATGCAGGCTCTGCTTCACCCTGCACTCACAGATGTGGAGCACAATTTTTAATGTGCCTTGCACCACAAACAGCATCCTGGTTGCTCCCTGAGAAGGATGGGTTTTGCCCCTGTGAATGAAGGGACTGCAGTGCTCATCTGCTGGGCTCATTTTTGGTTAACATGCAGGGTTCGGTTTAGCCCCTTCATTCCAGCAATCCCCATGCAAAGAGGTGTTGTTGATAGCCACAGGCAGCGTCATCCACAGGCCGAGGTTAACATTTGTTTTCATTTTAAAGCAAACAAAAAAAACCCCTGGCTTGAGAAGCTGGAGCAGTGAGGATACTGAGGGCCAACCTGGCAGATGGCAGCTCTGCCAGGGCAGTGCGGACGCTCGCTCACTGGGGCTGGCAGCCAGGTTTTCACCAGGGTTTGCGCTCCATGTGCTGGCAGCCAAGCCGTGCATCATCCCAGTCTAATGGCACGCACAGAAATAACACAGCACTGGCAGAGGCTCCAAGCCACAGCATCTGGAGGAGCTTGGACAGAGGCATTACTGCCTGGTCCAAGCCCTACTTGCAGATGATGAGGTATCCTGGAGGAAAGCAGGCAGGATTTGCAGGGTCAGGCGCTCCGTGATTAATAGGCCATTACCAAAAAGTTGTGATGCCATGGGCTGCAAGCTGGAAGGGAGGGAGGGAGCTTGCATGATGCAAGCCAAAGAGCCTGATTTAGGGAAATAAATGTTCACATAAAAGGCTCGGGGTCCATAGGGGAGAAAAGGCTGAGGTAAAACTAACTGCTCATTTTTGCTGAAACTGAAAGGCCTGTAAGTCACCAGTCCATGCCCCCTCACA
The DNA here is from genome assembly GCF_028858725.1 of Colius striatus. Lineage (NCBI taxonomy): Eukaryota > Metazoa > Chordata > Aves > Coliiformes > Coliidae > Colius > Colius striatus. The sequence goes on along the minus strand of NC_084760.1, from coordinate 67,722,138 downwards.
GAAGAGCTGTCCCTTCAGTGACAGCACAAGGTAATGTCTGTTTCCTTGTCCCTTACATCTGATTTTGCTACACCAGAGAAGCTTATGGATCCACCTGCAGTTAGAGTGTATCAGTGTGAATAACCTAGTGAGCTCTTTTACTTAGCTTAGATAGTAGAAAGCTCTTTTCTAAATTTCAGAAGAAAACTCCCTTTGATTCCATTTATGAACATCCTGTGTTAGCATTCCTGGAAGCAATGGGAGGATTTTGTCTGGTGTATTACTGAAACACTGTCATGTTTACTAATACTTCTGAATTGGCCCAAGCTGCATTCACATCATTACACAGGCAAACAATAAACAATCATACATTGGACATCCCCCACAAAGGACTGGTTATTGTATCACAGGATTAGCTACACATGCTACCTCTCGCTGTGTTCACAGTTCAGCAATATCAAACCCTTCCATAAGCCCCAGAGACTTCCTAGGCCACACTGTCTTACCCTGCCTGGCAGATAAACCTGTGCAGGGGAAAGTGGTATGAAGCATAGTGTGAACATGAAAGGAGAGGGGGGGAAATGAACTGCTCGTCATGCCCTGAAATACGAAGGATCCAACTAATCAGTGCATCCCACCTGCCCCTGGCATCCCTCAGTGCTCATTGAGATGCAGAGGGAAGCGTAGCATGGTGCTGCTGGCTGAGGTCTCCCCAGTTCAGGGATGGCAGCTCTGAGCAAGCACCTGCTTCCCCTGGGATGGGATCCAGCCAGCACCCGCCAGGAAGACAGAAAAGCCCCTTCATGACACTAGATGAGATCATCTGTGGGAGAAGAAGGGAACATTCAAGCACAGGGTTCTGCATCAGCAGCAAACCTGCTAAAAAAACTTCCCAGAGTGAAGCCTGGAATTTTAAGCATGCCACCCAACACTTTCTTATGATCCCTAAGCTCCAGACAGTAATGAAGGGAAGGTGAGGAACTGCTGTCCACAGTTTCCAGGAGGAGGTCTTTGAAAACATAACAAGCAAAGGCCAAAAACAGCCCCCTTCAGCTAAGGAGGCCTTGGCTCTGCTTGCACATTGCGATATAATGGAATATTCCTGCTCCACTGGTTGCACCAGTTAAAACCCAAGACAAGTGGATCAATGTCATGGCCATGATTGCCTATGGACAGTGCCACAGCCAGGTGATCTTCAGGACAAAACTCATGATGGCCTCCCATGTATAACATCTTCCTGCTGTCTCCACACTGCCCAGTGAGCCCACAGTGCCATGAGCCATTCTGTGGAGCAGCTGGTCCCTGCCACTCTGCTGGCACAAGGTACAGAGGGGCTGTCAGATCCAGGACTGGCTGAAGCCATCGCCACTTGCACTCCTGTCCCTGTGACTGTTAAATTACATCTCTGTTATCCACATGGTAAAAACTTTTCTAGCAATGGGAAAACATGTTTGGGCAGTAAATTTTATTTGAGATCAAGCAGATGAACCATAGTTTTGGAAACACCTCTTCAAAATGGCTTTCTGATCCTCTCAATAAGAATGAAAACTGCTTTATTACCATTTAGAACCTCTGGTAAAGACCAGCATTTTCATTCAACCTTTTTTTCTATGTGCAGACACCTCCACATTTAACAGTGACATGGTAGAAACCAGTTTGAAAGCTTCAAAAAATTGAGATATTCCTTAAGGAACTTGAGGAATTTGGAAGTTTTGTAACAAACTTGAGAGTTTCTAACAAATTTTCACCAATCTAGCAAGTATTGCACGCTGACTCGGCTGCTTTTGGAAAGGCAGCAAAGAGTTTGAAGTCTGTGGGAGAGTTAAAGCACAGCTGGAGTCCCACACAGAGGAGATGGGTGGACTGGGCACAACTCAAATGCTAAATCCAGCCTCCAAATGCTGAAGCTCTGGAGCCATTAAACCATAACCACACTGTCATCTCAGAACAAACAAATATTCCCAGAGAGCTCCTGAGGAGATGCCCTTAAGCCAGCTTTGAGGGACATTTGAGGGGCACAGGACATGGGCTAAGATTTCAAATCTTTCTGCTGTTCCTCTGTACCATCTCTAGGAAACCATTTGCTGCTTTCTTTGCTCCTATCAAGTGCTGTGAGGCAATGAGAGCATTTGGTCCTCCACTCTGGAGGCCGTGAGGCTTAATTCAATAGAGGCTGTAACCTGTAGTTTCCCTTTCTGCAAACAAATAGCTTTTACCTTTCCAGGAAAAGGAGGAAGGGACAAGTCCTGGTTAGAGAAATCCTTTACAATAGTGCTTCAAAAAGTACTTTGAGATAGTCTAGGTTATACAAATGAACATTAGCTGATAATCTTTGTTTGTGCTCCTGCAGTCCTCTTGAAGGGAAATAATTTCCATGATTGTTGCTCTCTCTTTGTTTATTCATTTGGTGACTTGTTTTCAAGAGAAGGGCGCTTAGCTGGTCTATCAATGCTCTTTGTTAAACAGGGCTTTTTACACCTTTTTTTCCCTTCCCTGCCTTTATTTAAACAAGGGTATTGATTGCACACAGCTCAGCACCAATTAAAACAGAAAGATCAAGTTAGCCGGGGTAGCAAGGCTGGCATAAGATGTAGATAGTCCCTTCTGCTCCCTTCCTGAGCAAACCCTAGAGGCCCATTGCTGGAGATCAGGCAATTGTTTGGGAAAGGGTGACAAAATCGGTCCACATCTCTGTCCTGGGTGGCTGCCTGCCTGAGGATGGATGCACTCACTTGTCACACTGCTGGTTAGGGAGACAGAAGAGCACTCCAAGATATTCCAGGGTACCTCTTCATAATAACGTGGCTAGGTCTGACAGTGCATTAACTCACCTAAACTTATCTAACTAACAAAGTTTAGTTTGGTTACTCATAACTCGACTCTTCCTCAAACCCACTATTGTCCACTGCTCAGGACTGCCGCAGCTGTGAGCCAAAAGGTATAATTCTCGTACAAAAGCTCTACTTGCAGAATATCCAGATTCTTGAGAGTTGCAAACATGGGACAGCCAAGCAGAAAGCCCTTAAATGTGATGAGGAGACAAATTTCCTCACCTCTGAATAAAGATCCAAAGTAATGTCTTGACCCTACTACTTCAGCCTTGGAGTACAGTGAGGTTTTGCCTCCAAAGTCTTTGCCCAGTCCCCTGGAAATCACCCATCACTGAGGCGAACTCTTGAACTCTTTGCTGAATGTATGCTTCGGAAAATCCACTGGTGCAGCTGAGGATTGGTAGCACCTGCCACACTGTCCAGAAGCTGAGCTCTTATCTAACTGGAAGGTCAGTGACTTCCTCAGTCCACCTAGTTTTAAAGTAGAGAAGGAGTACTTTAATCCCGGAGCATAAATAGGATAGGACTTGTTCAAGATGGCCATTGTGTGCATGATAATAAAGGTGCAGTATAACAACTTAACCCACCCGTGCTGTTGTGTCTTGCTGGTGTTAGACCCAAAATTTCTACCAAAGATCCACAGACACACCTTTGCATCAGAAAGAATTTCTGTAGAGAGACAGCAAGGACTCGTGTGCTGTTTGCTCATGCTGGCAGTGCTCAGGAACACCTTGGCCCCTACATCCCTGCACAAAGGGCCCTGCAGCAACTGCACCATCAACTCTACAGTCTAGACAGGAGCATTGAACTGCCCTAAGAATCCGGCCCCAAGGTGAGGTCTCAGGGCTTGGTTAACATCATTATGTTAGCACCTTAGTATGCTACCTGTCTTCAGATCCATAGTTATTCCTTGCTCCTGCTCTATCCTCCTCTTCTTTCCCACTTTACTGCGGTAAACCTTGGGTGCTTATGACTATTAAAACACCCTCCCATACATAATCGACCCTTGCAGTTTGTTTTTGGAGGACAAAAGGTGAAAAGGCATGTGTATTTTCAGACATATTCCAGGCAAAATCTTTGTAAATGCATTTTGGAGTACATGAGGGCTTTCTGCTGACGTCAGTGTCACAGCATAAGCCCTGTGATACTTATCCTCAGACGCAGTTACTGGTTATATTACACTAGCTTCCTCCAGGACCGAGTTTCCTCCATGCAAACACACAGAGATCTGTTTCTGATATTCAGGTCAGCCACCCTAAAGAACCCACAAATTTGTTTCCCCATTACAGATGAGGACCACAGCCACATACGCCACCAGCAACTTTGCCAATCTAACATGTTGATTGATGGTAGAATCAATCTAACATGGTCATGCTTTTCCTCTGCAGCTGCTTTCTTCAGTTGCTTTCTTCCCATCCAACCCTTGCCTTCCAGCTTTGAAGGGCAACAGTCTCACCAAGAGTTTGTACAGGAGCTGTTATCACTAAACACCAGAGGACTTTGTTTCCTTTGTTTTACCGGGTTCTGTTGTTGTGGCAACAACAAACAACAAGAACCAGTCTCTTTTCTTTAAAAAAAAAAAAGTTTGATTTTTAAAAATCATGCCAGATTTTGTTTACCAGGAGCAAGAGAAGAGCAAATGCTGACAGCAATTGTAAAATCAGATTATTTTCACAGCATTCTTTGCCATGGAAGCAGCCCTATGGCTGTACCTAAAGCAGTCTGAAGGCCAGTGCTGCCAGAAGCACAGGAATGCCTTCCCTGCTTGTCCAGCAATGCTCCCATACTCTGCCTTAGCTTAGCAACCCACCACTGGGTTTTACATCAACTTAAAACCACTGTACCAGAATCACACTCAATTTGCCACCTTTTTAATTTTTTTTCTCCTTAAGAGAGTAATCTAAATTGAAAACTGATTGTGAGAGGTTCAGTTCCATGGGTGAGGAAGGTGCGGTAATAAAGATTTCTGTAAATGCTCATATCCATCATACTCGGAAAGCTGTGGTACATATGGTAGCTGTGCCCTTTGCTCCGGCAGACTTAAGGCAGAGCACTCATTCATCACTCACTGAGAGCAATTTCATCTGGGAAATAACCAGGGGAGTGGTGAATCAGCCAGAACACGAGAGAGTTGTTCGGCCAGCAAAGGCGGCAAAAAAAACAATAATAAAAGGATGATTTGAAAAATGAGAAGGTTTTCAAATGGGGGTTTGTGGTCACCAAAGTCTTCCAGGAAAGAGCAGGAATAAAATCACTTCACTCATCTTGTCAGCTTTTTCAAATTGGTGATGTTATGTCTGAGCTTGACCTCAGAGGTCACTTCAGAGTCAAGAGAGAGAAGCAGGGACCAGCAAAGCACAATTCACCTGGCTGATGTTTGTTCTGGTTTGAGGCGAGTTGTGCACAGAAATGCCTCTTTCCCTCCACTGACTGTAGCTCAACTGTTGGACACAGGTATCTAAAGGTCAATGAATAAGTCACATCAGGGTGATTTCTGAAGGAGGACAACAGTTACTAAGCCATTCTGCACAGGCATTGCTTGTTGGCATCCTGCAGCCTGTGTTAAAAGCAGTGGCTGACATATTCTTCCTTTAAAATACAAGAAAACATTGCCTATTTTTAAAAATGCATAGTAACTATAGATTGCTTAAAATTAGTTTTGCTAGTGATCACAATTGCTGCACATTTCTCCCATGAACCAATAAGCCACTGCTTTCTGCTGAGTCAAGCTCACATGCAGCAAGAGGTGCCAGTGAGCTTCTCAATTGGGTACAAGTGTGCACCGGCTCAAGCATCTTGTGTGATCAGGAGAGAGAAATACAACCCCCAGCTAGTGCCAGCAGTCACTAGCAAATAACTTACCACTTAATGAGATGAACAGACAGCTTGTGTGTACCCAAGGAACACAGGTATGTAAAATGAACGCTGTCAAGCCCACCACTAAACCCTGTCCCTCAGCACCTCAGCTACATGGCTTTTCAATACTTCCAGGGAACAGGACTCAACCAACTCCCTGGGCAGCCTGTTCCAGTGATTAAAAACCTTCTCAGTGAAAAATCTCTTCCTAATTTCCAATCTAAAGCTCTTCTGCCACAACTTGAGCCCATTTCCTCTTGTCCTATCATTCATTACTGGAGAGAAGAGACCAACCCCCACCTCACTACAACCTCCTTTCAGGTAGTTGTAGAGACTGATCATGTCTCCTCTCAGCCTGCCCTCCTCCAGTCTAAATAACTCCAGCTCCCTCAGCTGCTTTTCATAAGACATTCTCCAGACCCAAATGCATGGGAGTTCTCCCTTCAGTCAGCATCTCTGGTATGACCTGTTGGGCTCTGAGCTGCATGAGAGAGGTCAACAAACAAGCACCATCAGGCTTGTGTCAGGATACCAAACTCTGCCCATCTGTCCTCAAGCATGGGTGCACCAGGAAAGGTAACCTCTCTCCTGTGTGAATCAGTCCTGTAGGAGGCTGCTGCAATCAGCTGGGCATAATGAGTTACAGTTTGTGCTGTCACTTTTTATCACATGCCTTCCCCTGTACCCAGCACAGATGTCCCCCAGCATTGCTGAGAGCCTACCCTGCCCAAGGCTGGCAAGGGCCTGAAGGAAGCTGCCACAGGGAGCAGCCCCACAGCACCTCACTGCACACCCCTCAACTTGCCACCTTCTCCCTCCCTGCAGTATCACTGCACAGAGGCCCCCATCCAGCTCCCACCAAAGATAGTGGGAGATTTTGTCCCTGTCCAAAGTACAATTGAGCTCAGGCCCCAAGCAACCTGTGCTATTGCAAATGCTCAGTGGACTTATTTATGCCTGTGGCATAAATATTTCCTCTTCCCCAAGGGACACGTAACGCCTCTGGAATTCAGCGAGATGCAGGCACAGGCAGAGGCACAGGCGGTCTCCAGCATAGCCGGGTGCTCACGTGCAGGTACCCACATGCACAGCCATCCCTGTGAGCCTTCCATCAGCAGGGTCTGCCGCTGCCCACACCTTCCAGCTGCCAGCCCTGCCCACTGCAAACCACCCCAGGTACACTGTCCCCATCTTTGCTTTGGGATAAAAAAAAGGGATTTGGTTAGAAAGCAAAAATAGTGTAGACAGCCAGCTGGTAAATCCTGTGTGTTGTTAATATATTTTTTTACTCCACCTGGGGAAAAGAGACTTCTGCAAGAGGCCTGTCACAGGAGAGGTGGGAAGTTGCTTTGCCCAGATTGCAGCCCACTTAATCTGTGTGTCTGTGCCTTTGCTGTTGTTTTTCACACACCTGGCCCCCGTGCCCACTGAATCCACAGGAATCACAGATTCCAAAATAAAGCAGCAGGAGGAAAAATAAACCAAAAGCACAAGTTGCCCAAGAGGAGAATGGAAGATAGGGATGCACCATTGCCCTGGAAAGAAATAAATACCCTTTAAACAGAGGGATTGCACAAAGGCTGTGTTGTCTGAGTGTATAAAAGCTGACTTGGAGGGCACTTGCTATGGCACAGAGCTAGCGTAAAGCCCTGCCCCTCAGCTACACCACAGCTCAGGCCTTGTGGAGCTCCTGTGCCAGGAACATACACTGGCCACAGGGGCAAAAGGGATGCAAAACAAGCCTCCTCATAAGTCAAAATGCTGAGAGGTTGCTCTCAGAGCTGCCAGAAATTGGCATATGGTTTCCTCGTGCCCCCTCTGCTCAGTGTGTCAGATTCTCCCAAGATCCTGCTCTGGGTCACTTCAGCAAGGACCACAGCCCTTGCTTTGCAGACACACCTCACCACACAGGAGTATTCATAACATGGTCTGTTGATACCTGTAAGCTGCAAAACCACAGTGGCATTTTTTTAAAAACAAGACACTTTTAACTATTGGGCAAAAGAAGCCTCAGCAGATTCTCATCCTGGTCCCATGAAAGGGAAGGCAGCTTTTTCTAGACACCCCTCCTCCTGGGTTAATGCATTACCCAGGGAGAAGAAAGCAAAATGGAGATGCAGGCAATGGGAGTAGCATCAAGGTGCTGCGTGTCCTGCCAGGAGCCCTAGTGCTGAGCCACAGAGACCTGGGAGCTGGTCCTGCTGCCCAGTGGGAGCCCTACCTCCAATCCACCTCGGATCTGCTCGGGAAGATCAGCCTCTCGGCAACCCACTTCATACACAGAGCTGAAAATAGCACTGTTTTTGCCAAAACATACACTCAGGGCTTGGATTCAACAATGCTGCATCAGCAGCTTGTAATCAAGTTGACAGGGGGCTGATTGTTTATTGAAAAGAAAGAGGAGGGGGAAATCGCTATTCAATAAAAAGCAAACAAGCCAGAGGAGAGAGGCTGGGCTGGGGTTTCTTTTTGTTGCACACTACAGGAAATCTTTTTGGTGGGCTTGTGACAACTCAGACCTTGACCTGCAGTCTCCTCTGCAGGCAGCTGGGATGGCAGGGTGAGATGTGAGCCTGGGCCAGGACTGTCTCAAAGCCCAAGCAGGATGTGAGGGAGGAGAAGAGAACTTATTTGTGCAGTGCAAGGCGTGTGTGTGAGCTGTCAGCAGAGAAATGGGGAGAAACATGGAGGGAGGGGAAGAGGAATGCTGTAAAGTGTAATATGTAAACTGCCAATCACATCTGTGGTGGTTTGTGCTTCAGATATATGGCTTTCATCTTTGCTCTTTATTTTATAGGCATTTCTTCCCTCTATGGCTCAAGCAAATATTCCCCCAGGGTAAAATATATTGGCTTCCAGCCTCCTCTGTTTACTGTCCAGGGTTCCTGGTTGAAGCCAACGCAATGTTTTTTTATTTGCTTGTTCTTGGTTTGATTGTTGGGATTTTGGACTGCTGCCTCCTAGGCTGCCTGAGATATTGCTGTCCTTTCATTCCCATGCCCACACCAGCTTCCCCCCACAGCACAGCACAGGTCCCTCCTCCGCTGAAGGGCAGCCACTGGCATGGGTGGCACAGGATTTTCCAGAGCAGCTAAACTCTGGGCCCTCCTTGGTCCTCAGTGGGCTCCTGAGTACTGTGAAAATCACATGGCCTGAGGCATCTGAAGGTGACACGGGAAGGGCTGTAGGGAGACAATGTCCTCAACGAACAACATCCACAGGAACTCCCTGCAGTAGATGGGACCCCCTGGCCAAGAGCAGCACCTATGCTAATAACCAGTAGAAAGAGGGATCTGGGAATCATTGTGGGAGAAGGATGAGAGAGGGGAGTTGCACTCAGAGTACAGCCCAAACCAGGAATCATGGCAGGCAGGATGGTCTTTAGGGCAAAACTGGGGACATTCACACACTTCCCTACAGTAAGGGTGGCTCAGCTTGGGGCACCTGCTTCCTCCACAGTCTGCAGCATGATTCTGGGTTTCCACATGCTTCCCATAGCTGTTTGCACTTAGCATAAATACCAGCTTGCTCCAGAGCAGGGGGATAGCAGCCCCAAGACTGGGCTCTGCAGGCTCTGACAGAGCCCCTGGGATGGCTGTAGTTTGTCTCAGCATTGTGACAACAAGCTTAAGGTGGCCAAGGGCTTTCCATTTTTTAAGGGGTGTGTATTCCTCACCTTATCGACTCTGCCCTGAGGGCTCTTCTACTGCTCCTCTCCAGTAATCAGCTTAATCCCACAGGCTACCTCAGGCTGTACCTCCAAGTGCCTCTTGCATGATGTCACACTTGGTCAGTTTAGCTGCAAGCCATCCTGGAAGCTGCCTGCTGCTGCCATGATAGATGCTCTCCCAAAACCATTGCGCTATATGCAAGCAATCTCCCAGCCCCTGTTGAAGAATGGGGCTGCACAGGGGCTGTCATTATCTCTCACTCCATAAGCACATTGAGAGGTGACTGGTGGTGATTCACCAGCTGATGCATTTCTGCCATGGTGGCTTTCAGCTCCTGTGCTCCTCTGGAGCAAAGGAGATTGCTTGCACCTGGCCAGGAAGGCTACACTGGACCCTCAGGGAAGGAATGTCTTGCATGGGGAGATCCTAAGTGACCTTTCAGACCAGGGTTACCCCCATGAGGGCAGAGGATGCAGCAGGAGCCTGCACAACACTTGCCTCCAGCAAGCAGGGCTACTTTGAAGGTAACCCCAAGCACCCCTGGGCCCTGCCACTAGACTGATAGAAATCAAGCCAATGAGTATTTCACAGAATCACAGAACGATGGGGTTGGAAGGGACCTCTAGACATCATCCAGTCCAACCCCCTGCTAAAGCAGGTTCCCCTCCATCAGGTCACACAAGAATGTGTCCTATTTGGAAACCTCTAGAGAAGGAGACTCCACACCCTCCCTGGGCAGCCTGTGCGAGGGCTCCCTCACCTCAACACCAAAGAAGTTTCTCCCTATGTTTAAGTGGAACCTCCTGTGTTCCAGCTTATGTCCATTACCCCTTGTCCTATCACTGGACACTACACAAAGAAAAGTACCGCCCCATCCCCTTGACATCCGCCTTTTAAATACTTAATTAATGAGATCATTCATTACTATTAATTATTAATTATATGGCAGTATTAATGAGATCCCCCCTCAGATTAATGAGATCCCTCTCTGGATTTCTTGAGCCAGGATCCAGGTGGATCAAAAATTATTCCTCTCACTGCCATGGAAATTTAAATTAAGTCATGTAGCAAAGGGCTAAGGAAACTTACTTGCTAAGTTAGTAATTACCTGACAGATACCACTGAGCCGTGGCAACTAGGTCACAGTCAACCATGCCTCCAGCCCTTAGTGACAGTGGCATGGACTACCCTACCACTAGTGCCATGAGCTCAGCATCCTGGGCCTGAAGCTCTAGTGGGTTTTCCTCAGGTATGGATATCCAAGAGCCTGAGCACCCACCCTAGGAAGGTAACTTCTGTCCGATGCAAGTTTCAGGCATGTTACTCTAAAGTTCATCCTTCTTTTTCTTGGCTTGGTTGAAAAACAGTGAAAGCTGAAAACAAGTCTCTTTGTGAGCTCTGGGAGTAGCACAGTGCTGGTGCTGAGCTCCTGAAAGTGCTTTTTTGTTTGTTTTAAATACAATCTCTCTCCATAAAATTGATGGAAAATCCCATTGAAAATGAAATAGCTTCATTTTCATCACATAATCTTGTGGGAGAAAACAATTTCTTAGATGCTGATGACATTCAATACTACTTGTTCTATACAGCCACTAAAACACTGCAAAAGCAACCTTCCCCAAGGATGTCACCTGACACTTGAGTCTTTGAGGCCCTGATGTCTGTATCTTGGTTCTAAAATTGGACTCCCTCGTGTGGCTTTTTGGCAATCTTCTGCCACTCTGTTCTAAATTCCAACTAAAGCCTACAGGCTACAAAGGAGGAGATGAACCCTTTGGGACTTCTCTCCAAGTCTGTCCAGCAGCTTAGTCACTGCTGGATCTACTGTCATGGAGAAATATGTCTGCCTCTGATAGGACCAACCCAAACCTCATGATGCAGGCTGGCAGTACAATGAAATCAAATAAAAGAGTGCTTTGCGTTTATAAAGAGGGTCAGATGTTTTAAGGTGTGATGCATACCAAAAGAGCCAACTTCTGGAAGAGTTAATCATCCAAAGACCAAGTTAAACAGGACACAATCAAAGCCATGTGGCTGCCCAGGGACAGGCTGGGTTCATGAATGACACTGGAGGTGGGGCCTCGCTGAGTCACCAGCTTGTTTTGTTTAACTTGGCCACATCTGTGGATAACCCCTTGTAACTTGGCTCTCTTCAGCACTTTCACACCTTTAAACAACTGCCTGCTTTTCACTAACTTGTCCCCTTAACTTTGCTTCAGATTAAATAGTTTTGGTCTGCTATGTTCTCTTTTCTTTCAGTTTCAGGCAAACCAACAAAGTGACAAGACTTTAATCACCTGCTTTCTACCTAGTGATGTTTAAAACTAGCAAAGCATCCTAGCACAATGCAAGTAGGAAAAATATTTGCATTAAGAGCAGACACCTCATCCACTGTTGTACCTTTGTTTTACAGCACACATACCAGAACTTGCAGAGACATCTGGAAACATGCATTTTCCCAAACTGATTGCCAGTGGGCCTGAACACACCGCTGGAAGGCCTGTCCATACACTCTGTTTTCATCTAGGTTGCTTGAGAGTAAGCAAAATCTCACACATCCCTTGGAATGACAAAGCACACTGCCCACCTACCCCTTCACATCTCCCCTTTAAGGTAGAGACAGCATGTGCAATAGGGTACCACAGACTGAAAGACTTGTTTAGTCTGGGAAAGAGAAGACTGAGAGGGGACCTCATCAACACTTAACAAGTATCTAAAGGGTGGTTGTCAGAAGGATGGGGTGACACTTTTTCTGTATCATCCAGTGACAGGACAAGGGGTAATAGGCATAAGCTGGAGCACAAAATGTTCCACTTAAACACAAGGAAAACTTCTTTGCTGTTCAGATGAGGGAGTTCTGTCACAGGTTGCCCAGGGAGGGCGTGGAGGCTCCTTCTCTGGAGGTTTCCAAACCTTCCTGGACATGTTCCTGTGTGACCTGACGAAGGGGAACCTGCTTTAGCAGAAAGTTGGACTGGATGATCTCTAGAAGTCCTTTCCAACCCTGACCATTCTGTGATTCTTTGATTCATCACATCACCACAACAGCCCTGGATATGAAACCATAAATGTTCCTCAAAAGGGAAGCCTAGGCTTTCAGGAAAGGCTGAAAGACTCTCATCTGATCTTAAGGCATACTTTCAGGCCGTGTCTCAAGGATGGCTTTTCCCAACAATCCCATTACCTCACTGCACTATGTCTCCATAGGCTGTGACAAGTCTCGTTTGCCAGCTCCAGGACCAAACATACCAGGAGTATGCCAGGTCTTCAACACACTGTTAATTCCTCACTTCACTCCCCCATCACACTATTAAGAGTCTGCGTGTCTTTAACATGTCTCCCAGCTCCTGCTTGCCCGTGGCCCTCCTTCAGCATGCCAGCCCTGGTAGTGAGGGGCAGCTGCCAGGATCATGGGAGCATCAGATATCCACATCCACATCCTACTCCACCATCACACACCAGGTAGGAGGAGGAAAGGGGATGTTCCGCTTCACCACTCAACGTTGTAGTGGTCACACAGCTGTGCCATCACAGCTCCATTATCCTGTTTGTCTGGGTATAGCTTGATTTCTGTTGGGAAGTTTGGAGTGCTGTCTTCTCAGGCAGAATGGCCAGATAGCTGCCACTCATGGTAGGGTACAAAGAGCCTTGTCATTTCAAAAAGACAGTCTCTAGATTTCATTATGCAATTGGTTTCTGTGCTTGCAACTTTAAATAAAAAAATACATTTCATTAGCAACATGATCCCAACCTTTTGTTAGCAAGTTGCCACTTTTAAACTTACAGAAGCTACCATGCTGTATTTGGAGGTGCCTATATATGCTTATGCCATACACACTCAAGCTGTAGTCAAACCTGATGAATTTTGTCCCTAGAAAGTCTTTCTGTCAGTGGTGTTGTTCTGGATTTCAAAATTGGCCTAATCAAGACCAAACTTCTCAGAAGTATAAGGGGCAGAGTATGACCTCAAATCACTTCTAGGCAACCAAATCTGCAGCAGCACATGGAAAGCACACTCCTCATATCTGCCATTTCCAGCTAGACAGTCACAACAGGAGCAGCCACCTTTCACTATAGGAAAGCACCTAGCTGAAACATGTCGGTCACATACCTGCTCCACATTTTATCAACCCCTCAGTCCTAATTTTTGACAAACTGGACACCTGAAGCACCCTCTCTATAGGATGTTTCTGCTATGTGGCTTGGTTGCAATCCTCAAAAGCCTTTGGATGAAAGATGTCCTATGAAAAAGAATAGAAATGGCCAAGAATATTTATTTACTTGTAGCCTTTGAGAATCTCTAAGCAAGGACCAAGTTCCTGCTGTGCTAGGTGATGCATGTGAATAGTAAAACAGCAATTTCCATTTTACCCTGTCACAGGAATGAGAATTGGAGCAGTCCTTCCACAGTAATTTCCCTGACATGCTTGAAATGCAGATGTGCTGGGTTCTCTTTGTGCTTAGCTTGGGAAATACTGTTTGTGTCTGTATTTTAATGGTGATTTTTCCCATTTATGTCTTTATTTACTAGTCAAAATAGAAAAAAATCAATTATTCTTCTATTTGACTGACTGCACTAAGATAAAATGTTTGCACATGTAAGGATATTTTAAAAGGATTTAACTGTCTACAGGAAAAGTTTCATGACAAAATTCTACTGACATTAATAAAACAAAATAAATATGTGTAGCATTTCTTTTGCATCTTGCAGGAAAGGTAACTTATTCTTTATGATGTATGTGCTGTGATCTCAATGATCTCAGTGATCCACTTCTCCATGTATGGAGTCCTTGTTTTTTGAGATAAGCAGTGTGTTGGTTGGTACACTTAGCAGTCAAAAATACCTCTTCAGACACACTTTGTAGAGAGAAAAGGATGGAATGGCCTTTTTGTATAGCCTGATGGATGTCTTTGGCATTTCAGACTGAACAGCAAACACCATAAATCATGTCAGCAACACAGCCAGGATCCAAATGCACTGAAGCCCTAGGCCCAAGTGTCAGCCATCCATTGTGAGGATGCTCAGAGGAGCTTATTTTCCTGTAAAGTTCAGTGGATGTGAAAAACTAATGGATGGTGGGACTAGCTTAAATATCACACGCAGTAAAATAACCTAATACTTACTGGCAAAGGCTGAGAAATAAGGTTGCTGCATGCTAACAGTTCTTGCAGTTGATGACAAAGCTCACCATTTTCTGTCCATCTGTCTTTCTGCCTGCAAGTATTAAACCCATAGACTCACTTCATTCCAGCTTGCCTCAGGTTGTAGAGAGCTTAAGTTCCCATGGGTTTTGTGGAAACAGGTGGCTGGATGGAAGGGAGTTGTAGTGCTGCCTGTCTAGAGAGTGAGGCTGCAGCCTGAGATGGATATCAACTTGGTCTTTGCTATTGCAGCTGAAAGATTCAAAAGGTCACCCCTTAGTCTTGAGAAAGGGAATTTAAATGAAAACAATGGAACCTGTGCAATCACTGGATTTATAAAGTGTTTGCCATATGAAAGGTGCAGAGGGACAACATGTGTCCTTGCAGTGCAAGCAGTGTACCAGTATCAAGGTAGCCTCATATTGTTATTATATACTACTCCTGTCAGATGCAGAAACGCAGCATCTATGTTTAGACACTGTTTTGCTGAACAGAGTCGCTACAGTGACTTTGCTGAAGCTGCTGCTCTGTTGCACCAAACTTTCTGCTCTCCAGGACATATCAAACTGCTCCTCAAACACCTTCCAGTCGTACTCCAGACACATGTACACTCAGACTTAGAAGCATATGGGCTGTCCCTGCAGGATTTTCAACCTTTTTTCAACCCAATTTCCTTTTGCTAAATGCTAGAAGCACTATTAAAAAAGTACTTGAATGGCTTATTGAAACAGAGGCCTGAGTTTTTAGGAAGACACTAAAACTATCACAACCTTGACTGTAATTGCATTAATAGCAATTGGACCGGTTAACCTGATATAGTTCACTAATTGCAAACTTTGTTTCCTCTTTAAAAAATCTGAGGGGATTTTAAGACTTCCTGAAGGGCTGTCAGTTCAGCTTAACATCTGCTTTTCTTTCCTGAATTCCAAAAAAACAAGTTGGCTTTATTAATACCTCAGTTGAGGGAACAGAGCATTCTGTCAGTGAGGGGGGAATGTGGGCTACCTTGAGCCTGTCTGAGTGAGGCAGAACAAGCTGCAATGTTGTCTCCTCTGTTTTCACCTTCCTTTATTTCTCACTTGTGTGGTTCCTCATGAACATGACTGGCTCTCTCAGCCTTGCTTGGACTCCCTCCATATGCATATAGAAGTATTAATAGATACATTTCTATATACATATGTGTGTGTGTGTACGAGTACATATCTCTTTTTATCATGATTCTGCTGCTGGAGTAGAACCAGAGGCTCAAACTCCTCATTATTTGGAGGTGACAGAAGATCACTAAAAGCAATGGAAATCGCACCAAAAATGTTTGTCTGAACATTAAAAAAACCCCAATTTTGTGGCCACAGAGCTGTGCCCTTCTACCACCATCACCCAAAACATGTCAATAACTTATTCCCCACCCTCCTCAAACCACCTGGAATGGCATTTCAGAGAGTAGAGGTGAGATCCCTCTCAGCCTGGGCTGTATCAATCATCTCCCCTTGAGACCCTCTCTCCAGAACTGCCTCTTTTAGGGTCTCCAGACATTCATTTCTGACTCTTTCAGAAGAATTTACCCTCTAATGCAGCAGTGCAGATAAGTGGGAATACTGGTGTGATACAGATCTTCTATATTAAAGACAGATCCAGTCTCCAGATTCTTTAATATATTTCAGCATTATTTACTCTGACATGACACAACCTGACAAGATAAGATATTTTCAGTGAGGTGAGATATGCATTACCTCCAGAGGACTTTGCAGCTCCCTGGAATTTTACAGTCTAAAAATCACTACAACAGAGCCATTTCTGAGATTTTAAAGCATTCATGTAACATTACTTTTACGCACCTTGGCTTTTTGAGCTCTCTCTGGGACTAGAAATGCAAGTGCTGAAATACACGAAGAAAAGCCAGTCTCTTTGTTTAGATGAGATTCATAGTCTAAACTTTCAGACTAAAAGTAGGGGCAGGTATTTCTATTACATTATTTCCATAAAGAAAATCAAATATCCATAGGGAGTCGTGATCAAATTGAGAAAAAAACAAGAACAAGAAAGTGTTAAGAAGTAGACAATAAGTCTTGGATACACTTTTTTCTGAAGCCTTCTGTACCAACGTCACAAAATGGCAGCTGTCCTGCAGCCAAGCCAGTGACCTTGAAAATTTCTAGGTTCAGTGCATAAGGGTTGAACAGTTACTTTTGCTGTCAGCTCTCATAACCAACCAACAGCTTTTAGAAGGTCTCCTAACACTGGTCCTGATCCTCATCTGGTTAAAATTGAATTACAGACAATGAAACCCATCTAGTTTATAAGATCTGAGGGTCTTGCTCACTGCAGTCCTGCCAGTTGTTACATAAATGTGTCTTCAATTGAGTAGAAAGTGTTATTAAAAATATAACTGTAGAGCTAGAAATAAATAGGCAATATGTTTAAACTCATTTAATAGTTTCTTTCAGTAAGTACTATTAGAGGAAGTGAAGCTGCTTTTCGTGAGGTTGCTGTCTTTGTACGTGACCTTAGTACTGCATCAGTGCACTAAACGTTTCTTTGTAATCATGGAATCAGTCTGATTAATAGTGAACTAATCACTTCATTCAAAACATACAAGAGACATGGGTCTCACCAGCTCTTGTGAGTGCCCTGCTGCTCAGCAGTTAGCCTCTGCTCAACATGTACTGGAAAACCAATCCTTTTTTCTAGCTAAAAATTATCCCTTTGATTTCCTAAGGCTTCTGATTTTTTCTTAAAGGCTTTTTTTTTTTTATCATAGGGAAGAGAAGGAGGTAAAAAATGATGGTAGGGAATAAAAGGCTGAAGGAATGCAGATATCTTTTAATGCAATCTTTTCCTTGCTAGAAGCATTTCTTAAATCTCTTTGACTCGTGCAAAGGAGCAATCCATCTCTACTCTGGTCAGGAAGAGTGGCTGAATTTCACTCAGCCAGCATTGTTTGCAGCAAGCTGTCTCTTCCCCAGCTCAGCATAAGAGGAGGCATGGGGCTGTCCCCCTGCCACCAGGTGCCACCTGCCAGGCAGCAGCTCTCAGTCCCTCTGCAGCCATCCCACTGTGTGGGCTGAGGACACACACGAGAGGTTTCAATTTAGAGATTTCTGGCCTAGAGGCAGAAAGTGCTGCCTAGTGAGCCACTCCAACCACCCGAAAGAGATTGAATTTAAAAAAATAAAAAAGAAGAAAGAAACACAGATTACATTCCTGCTTGCTTGCAATCTGATCCCATACTGTGCAGCCTTTGAATTAAGCACCTCTCTGAGAGGCAACTGTCCTATTAGAATAACATACAGCATTAAAACATGGGGCTCTTCCCAGGGAATGCTTTATTGTGTGCATGCTTCATTTTTAATATTCATGGCCAGCTCTGTTTAGAACATCCTTTTGACAGAGGAGAGGCACCGAGATAAGCCGTTGGGATAGCAGTTGTCCTGGAAACAGCAAGATCCACTTATTTTTAGCACTGAAATCATCCAGTTAAAGAAACTACATTAAAGAAACACTGTGATTATGGTACAACAATAAAAAGACACATGGGGTATTTACAGTCACCGGGATAGTGTGACGACACATCTTCAGCCACCGGGTCTGGCTGCCAGTAGCTTGGCTGCCAAGCTGGCAGAGCAAAGTGTGCCCTTTCTTTCTGAGTGATGACAGAAACCCAGGAAGGGCCTAAGGGGGGATGGCAGGGAAGGCACAGTATGTGCCTCTCCTCTTCCGGGCTGCAGCCTCTGCTGGAGGTAAGGAAGGAGGATCCTTCTCAAAAATGCAACACAAAACAAACAAAAATATGCTTTTTCAGCTCAGAATGCTACCAGGAACACACAGATCAGAAGGAGATAAGCCATGAAGTATGGGCAAACCAGGGCAGAAAAGAGGAGGTGAAGATTATCTCTTCAACCTTGCTTCCTAGTGCTGATGTCTCTGGTCCCTGGTGTGCATGACCCTAATGACCCCAGAAAGCCTGGGAGCTCCATGCAGAATGTCACCCCCAAGCCCAAATGCTAAACAACAGGCACAAGAACCATGACAAGAAAGTGTCTCAACCAAAAGGCTTCCTCCTCACCTGTGCTGGGGCAGGCCTGAACTGCACCAAGCAGCACCCTGCTGCTGATAGTATGATCCTTGTCCTCCGGGGTGCACAGCAAAGCTGCAGGTGGATGAAACCAGAAAAAACAATGAAAGTTAACGGTGGCTTTTTTAAAGCTAATCGGAAACAATCTGTGGGCTACAATAAAGCTTCAGCGACAGTTTAAAAGTGGTTCTTGCTTTATCTAAGCCAGTTTGCCTGTTCTCATTTCTTTGAGCACATGACAAGAAGGCCTGACATGAAAAGACATCTCCTAGCAAAGAGCTGTGCAAATTTTATTGCTGTGAAAGTCTATTTGTTAAGAGTTTGCAAAACGTTGTGCTCAGGCAGTGCTGTCTGGATGTTCAAGCACAGCTTTGACACACCAGTTCCAAAGTTTCAGGGGCTGATCTACCATTCCCTGCACCCCCTGCCTTGATTTTGGTAAGAGCTAGCAAAGCCCAGTGAGTATAACAGAGATGCACAGCAAACACGCACAGGCATCTCCATAGCTGTTGGGTGATGGTGGCCCACATATCACAGACAATACTCATCAAAGTAAGTGTTGCCTGCAACTTTGTCTCCCTGAAGGAGAGAGAAGAGTGAAAAGAGAGGAATAAAATTTAGAAAGGCTCAAAAGAGAGAAGGGAAAAGGTAGAGGAAATTGGGGTGCACCTTGGGACAAGTTTTGCCTTGGTGTGGAGAAATGGGTAACTTCTAGCTGAAGGAAAAATGTGGGGAAAGGCTTAGAGACAAGGGAAGAACTGGAGCCAGAGAGAGCCCATGTATATGTATGTGGGAGAAATTCTAGGTACAAAAAAAGGATTGTAAGAAAGCTTTGGGATATGCAACAAGCTTGACCATTAGCCTCAGGAACACGCACAGTCCTGCAAGTTAGATCTGCTTGAAGCTGTCCACTGCCACTACCCTTTGTCAATGAAGGAGCTTTTCCTTACACCTGAGTTGAATTTGGATGTGAAGATATGGCGAAGACAGTAAACCCAAAGCCAGTGCTCTTCCAGATAACATCTCATAGTCTTCCCTGTGCAGAATATAGGTTTCAAGCACATCCATCTGAGAAGGATGGGCATAGCCACTCCCTGTAGCTAAAACTGAAGGGGTTTAAGGTGTTGCTGTGGTTGTTATAGCTAAAAAACAAAACAAAACCAAGTGTACATACCTGAAGTCCATCCTGACCTGTTCACAGATGTGGAAAAATGACTCATTGGGTGTCTTCCTGGCACTGGTTAGAGTGGCTATTATAAATCTATCTGAGCAGAATGGCTGCTCTTGAAGCAGCTATTCCAATATGAGCTTTCAAGTAACTCCTTGCTACCAAAATAATGGTGAAGAAAAATCTTTGCTTCCTTCTTCACTGTATGCCTGCCACCATACTTCTAGTCGATCGTGGATGAGAATTGAGGTGACCTCCCGCAAGCAGAAACAGCTGGTGAGGAGGGGGAAAGAGATACAAGATTTTCTGATCACTGCATACAATTCCTGAGAGGCTCTAACAACATTCTCTTAACACATAGCACTATCTTCCTTGGTACTGGGGATGCCAGTAGGGATTAGTTTTCACATTCATCATAGGGCTAATGCTGTAGAAAATGAAACCTTAGTGCTTTAATTTATTTTGCTCTAGCTTTTGTAAGATGCTTTTGCTACAGTAATGAAGTGGCCATTGTGCCTGCTCGCTATCAGCAGGATGGACTGCCAATGGCTCGGTGGCATGCTGTGACAGGGAGACAGGGAGGTGTTTCTTCTTGGGCTGAAGGAGGTCATCTGTCATTCTGCCCGGAGGAGGTCACCAAATCCTCTCTGTCCTCCAAGTGGATGCAGACATATAACATTACTTGCATTGCCTCCCAGGAGAGGGGTCACAGACCTACCCCATTATTCACCTGCAAATGTTGCTGGAAAATCAGTGGTTGTATTATCATACTGCAGCAATAACGGCATCCCTTGAGTCCCTGTCCCTTTGCACATCCAAAGCCCTTGGTGCAGGTATATGAAAGACTTAAGTGTTCACGACTGCTCATTAATCCAGCAGCTATTTACCCACCAGCTCTGACTTCCTCAGTAGATTCAAATACCTCTGGGCCAAGCATTCCTCCTTGGCACCCCCAAGAATGTATTTCTGGGCACAAAAGGCATTAAGCAAAGCCAAACCACAGCTCCACTATCTCGTTTTGTGGCCACAACTCTTTGTTAAAAATGAGAGGAGGTGTTTGGATTTTTTTCCCATAACAAATGCTGCTTATTTTAAAATAAGAATTTCTGGGTAAGTCCACTCTCACTGACTTCTAGGTGCTTTCTCCCCTTAAAAAAAAATCTGATTTTTCATCTCTCCTGCTTTTTCTCCTTGTGTCATTCATCTATTTTTCTACTCTGATGGAGCTGAGGAAAGAAAAAAGAGGAAATAAAATTGAGAGGGAAAAGAAAGCATCCTCCCTGATAATTTTTTTGATCCGACTCACCCAATATATTTAGTGTTTTTGTCTTAATTAAGACCCCAGTGAGTTGTATTACTTCTGTTTTTTAAGCTATTTCTTACAGCATCCTCCCTTGCTGCTTTTTCTGCTTTAGCTCTGACCCCTGACGTACACTGATGTTCAACTTTGCCGTGGCTCATCAGCCAGAGTGAGCAGCACTGAGGCCAGCAGGCTACCTTGTATTCAGCATCATTCCCAGTATCCACCCTGGCCCCAAAAATCATGTCAGATGGTGGTAGCTGTCAGTCATGAGTAACCATAGATGGAGTTCAACCCCTGACCTGTAAGTCACTGGTCAATCCATTAAGCTGTGCTTTCCTCCTACAATCAATTTTTTAATATCTCAACTTTCGAGTCAAGATGACCCATAAGTAGCAAGATGGGTGAGGAGCTATATTTACCCTTTCCATGCTCTTGGGCAAGAGGAGGTGGGGACATGGTGAACCATAGTGGATAGATGCCCTGTATTACCCAGACTTAACCCCCTTTACATAGGAACAAACAAGCGAACAGCACATGGAAAGAAGGAAGGATTCTTTCTGATGGTATCTTGCATTTTCATGTGGTGAGTCAGAGATAAAAGCATCTGGAAGGGAGCACACAAGCTCTTTTAAATCTTCCTTCTGAGGAGCTGTTTCCAGAAGCCTTGATTTTACTCTGGTATTTCCAACATGAGCTCATGGTACTATCACGTCCTGCTTAGTTTGTTAACTGGAGGTGAGGTGAGAAAGGTAAACTAGGCATGTGCATGGACCCTTTTGATGGCTGCAATATTACCATCTTACCTTGGGAGGACACCTTCCTTGGTGAAAATCTGCCTTGAGTCAAAAGACCCCTTGCTATTTGTCTTTAGTTGAGAGCACCAGTTGGACAGTGAGGGGAAAAAACCTAACACCCACAACATAGAGGGCATCCCACCCAGGCACACACACATTGCCAGCCCAAAGCCATAGGAACTCTGTGGGAAGAGAGGAAACCTGCCTTGCATTCTCCCAAGAGCAACTCAGACACTCTTTCAACCCACCACACAGGCGGCAACAAGATAGCTATGGTGACAGCCACACACTCCAGCCCCCAGGTGACAGTGCCACAGTCAGCTGCCTTCAGGTGCTGAGCAATTTGCCATCCTGTAAGAATGCAAACCACCATTTCAGGAGCCCTAGCACAATGGAGTTGCCCCAACCATATGGGAGAAATTACTTATTCATGCCAAGAGCAATCCAAAAGACATGGATCTTTCAGTGGATGGCAAAGCAAACTTTCATCTGATTTTTGTTATATTTTAGTAATAGACTTCAAAGAATGTAAGGCACTTCCCTCCATGCTAACGTATTTCCTTTACATTTAAGTAGAACTAAAGACTGCTGACACTAAGGATACGTAGGAAGTAAAACATGTCCTCCCTTCCCCAAAAAGACTCTCCTACTCATTTTGTGGCCCAAAAGCTCTTCTCTGAAAAACTCAATTCAACTTTCCTTCATCCTCAAATTCTAGGGTACAGTTATAATTAGAGTAGTATTGGAGTAGAATGACTGAAAAAAAAAGAGAGCAAAAAGCCATCCATACACGTACATATGTGAGAGAGTGCCTATAGCTATAGAATTCTCTGTAAAAGATACCATTTTTCAGATTACCCAGAAAACTGGTCAAATGCCTGGAAAATTTTCTTTCCAAGTTTTCATCCTGGCCTCTGAAACTGCATAAACAAATCTTGTCCCACTGGAGTTAGTGGAATAATTTGTGTTTGGCTTGGACTCGGTCTGCCACATGCACATGAACTCGTACGTGCAGATACTTGTCTGAGTCTGTGAGCCAGGTAGATAACTGTGTAAATTTCTTATTTGTGTGCAGTCCTGTCCAGCTGGCCCATGGTGCTGGCATAGGCTCTATAGGCAGAGTGAATTGCTGTATATGCTCTTGCTTTTCCTGCCCCATTAAGCCAAAATTTGCTCTTGCAGGCGTGCTGGACTGTAATGCTCTCAAGGGATTGAGGCGGGCAGTCATATCATCTGAATTCATCACAGGAAGGAGATGGCAGCCAAGTATTTGCCCCTGAGGGCTCAGCTCTACTCTGAATGGTGCTTAGGGTGGGTTTCAAGGACAAGCACACAGTGCAATTGCACAAGGCCTCAGGGCTTCACAGAATCACAGAATGGTAGGTGTTGGAAGGGACCTCTAGAGGTCATCCAGTCCAACCCCCGCTAAAGCATCAGGTCACACAGGAACGTGTCCAGGTGGGTTTAGAAACCTCAAAAGAAGGAGACTCCACACTCTCTCTGTGCAGCCTGTGCCGGGGCTCACCTCAACATCAAAGTTCTTCTTTATGTTTAAGTGGAACTTTTTGCATTCCAGTTTATGTCCATTACCCCTTGTCCTGTCACTTGAGACAACAGAAAAATAGTTGTGTTAATGAGAACCCCCTCCTCAGTTGTCTCTTCTCCAGGCTAAACAGCCCCAGATCCTGCAGCCTTTCCTCATAAGAGAGATATTCCAGTCCCCAGCTGGTGGCCTGGACTCTCTCTAAAAGTTCCTTGTCCTTCTTGAGCTGGAGAGTCCACGGTTTTTGGAACAGGCCAAACCAGACAAAATGAGGGCTAAGACAGGATTAGCCCATGGCTTGGTCCATGCCCAGAGTCACCCATGGCACTGCTTGCTCTTGTAACTCCCCCATTAATTACTTCAATGTCAAACAGCCTGCAATATCAGGCAGTGCTTTTGGGAAGAATTTGCTCCATAAATGGGTCCTGGGCTTTGTTAACCCCCTAAAGCACAGCCAAACACTTATCTCAGGAGGCTTGCTGTGAGACCCAGAGTATCTCCAGGGACATTGACATGCCAGAGGTGCTTCAGGAGTGCTGCTGTTCTAACTGCATATAAACCAGCACGAAAACAGGAGTGAAGGAGTTTTGGAGTGAAGAAAGAGTGAATACAAATATACATGTACTAGGAAAGCCTTTTTGATGAAAATAGTGAGGGCCAAGCTGCCAGTGGGGTGAGAGAGGAGGTAAACAGCAGGGACAGATTATCACATACTAAGCAGGGGAGGGTATAAAGGAAGCAAAACCTTTAAAACTATAACACTCAAAATAGGCACTTTCTTGACTTCCATTTTAAGTGCATAGATTTTACACATTGTCTCTTTCTGGCTTCTCGTAAACTCCCGTGACATCGATTGATGGAGACACAGAGGATTAACTTGCAGACAATCCATTGCAAACTTCAGCCAGTCTGAACGTTTAAGCAGATAACTCTCTTTTTATGTAGGGCAACTGGCGGGGAAAATGTGTCACCATTTTCTTTCCTGCTTCCTTTGAGTGGTAAGATGAGACGCAAGAACACTTCAGACCCTGAGAGCTCAGCTTCCCTTCCCACTGCATCGGGGATGCCTGGGTCACCTCCACAAATGCCAAAAGCTCGTGCTAGGCAGCAGCAGAAAACCAGAGGCATCTCCCAGAATCAAAAAAGCTGGTCCTTACCTGCCTCAGGCAAAGAGGGAAAAGAAATAAAGCAATTTGATCCCCTCTGCTGTCCAAGACAGGCAGCTGAGTGCTTTACCTGGTAGCCAGTTCCTTGGTTTCCTATGATCTACTACACAGTGAGAAAATATGTTTTCCCTATTTGCTTTACTGGGCTTTGCCACACTCTGAGCGCTACTACCTGGCAACAAGTAAATCTCCCCAGATCCTATCTGAAATGAAAGATAAGTGCTGGGACACAGTCTGGAGCGTGTTTAGAGAGAGGAGCAAAGAGAAATGGTTTTAAATGATGTAAAATGCCATTCAGCAACCTAGGAAGCTTTGTCCTGTGTCATCAGGAGAAAACTCACTTGCTCTTTTCAGTCTCCTGGAAAAAGCAGCAGGTAGGCTCAACACAGATTTTGGTTCCTCTCTGGCTGGACTCCAGCTGTGCCACCAACACATGGCAGCCAGCAAGGCCTGGTGCTCTGCCCACGCAGGAGGATGGCAAGGTGGTGAGAAACCCTTCCTGGTCAGATCAGAGCTCTGCAGCACGGCTCCCAGCACTGAGGTGGATGAGGGCAGGTAGGGCACAGCACCAGAGCTGGCCTCAGAGAAGAGCAGGGGATGCAGAAACCCTTGGACTGCTCCAGCCTGGTAGTTCCGAACATCTTCTGTGTTACAGCAAACAAAACAGTCAGAGTCCCCCTGCGACTCATTTTGTCAGGAAGAAGAAAGGGTGGTTGCGGTCTCCCAGACACTACCTTGTGACTGGAGTCATTGCTGTTAGCCCTACTTGTGTTCCCGGCACAAGAGAGTGAGGTGAGAAGGAATAAAGGCCTATTTGAACGTGCCTCCAGCTGATGTGACAGGCCAGATTGAATAGCAAGCAAGAACGGCAATGAAAGGGGATAAAAACCTCAACTTTGAAACGTCTCCACAGTCTCTCTCGCATTCGAAGCAAGAGAATGGAGCAACTTCAGCCTCTATGTGTCCAGCCTGCTGTCCTTTTGGCTCATGGTATGGCAGCTCTAGTGACTCAGTAATCTGTTTGCCACGTTTTTTTTTTTTTTTAAAGCAGGAACATAATTTGATTCCCTTTAAGGAGATCAAAACCAGGAAGCATTTAAGTAGGATTTCCTGCCCAGTGTGAAATACAAATTCTTTTCATCACAGAAAGCTAACTGTGTTTAAACACTAGTAAATGAAACTGGTTATGCAATGAAGCTGTAGGAGATCAAAGTTGATTTTGGTTTTTAATTAAGATAACAAGGTACCTAGATTAAGGAAACTGGTGGTAACCCACTGCCTAACTACTTAAAGAAACACAAACACTTCCCCATTAACTTAGTGCATGCACAGAAGAAAATGAGGCAGCATAAAAATTGCCTCTGCTTACAGTCAGGAATTGAAACTGGGCAACGTCCTGCTTGAATTTATCTACATAAGACACTATTTCTTCAAGATGGGAGAGGATCTCATGAATCCTACTGGACATTATCTCCTCTCCTACATGTCTCTTCTGCTCACTTCTGGTGCACATCCTTTTAAATATGTGTCTTTCTGTGTATTGCTAGCTTGTCTGTCTGCACAACACCATCGGTGCTCCTCTTCCACTCATGGGGCTATCTAAAATTCACAAGCTTGTAGGTCATTCCAGTCAGGATGAAAAGTCAATGCAGGGCTTAGGTAGTATTTTGGAAGCAGCTTTGTTTATTTACAAAGGAAAGACAAAATCCTGTGTGAAGTAGAGGGAGCCAAGCCACAGGAGAGGGCTTCTCTGTTCCCAGCTTCCCCCGCTGTTTTTTGGCCAAGCTCCCCACCCAAAAGCCCCCTGTCTCTGGGCTTCTCCCAAGGCCACACACCGTGCTTGCTCAGGCATCTGCCTTTGTCTCGTTCTGCGCTCGCTCCACTTCTCCTCCTGAGCTGCCTGGCCTCACACCCACATTCACCTCTTCCCAAAACAGTTCTGCACCGAAGATCCCCTTCCCAGAGCCTGCTTGCTCCTGAGGAAAACAAACGAGCCTGTGGTTTGGGCAGAGACCTCTGTGCAGGGTGGAGGTTTCAAGCAGTCATTATTTTGCTGCCTGCTTTCCAAAGCTGATTGCGGGGGCTTTTTAAAGGAAAAATCTGAGAATGGGGGTTAATCTGGGGTCCACCTTATTAGTAAAGCCATTAAGCCTTTCAGGAAAGCCCTACAGAGAAGGCTGGGGCTGAAGCCACTAGGTTTCTGTAGAGGCTCGGAATATTTATAGGACCATGTCAGGAGTGAATGTTGGTGCATGGTTGTTGGAGATGAAAGGGAATTTAGCCTGGCTAGCCCCACAGGACTGTTACAGGGTTTTATCTCTTCTGCAAGGCTGTGTGCACCATCTATACATTTCAGTAATGGGCATATAGCTCCTAAAAACCTTGAAATGGCAGTTCATTGTTTGCAGGAATGTTATTATTTTCCATAAAATTTGATAGGATTTTCCAGGACCTGTGATGCTTCAGTGCAATGCATTCTTGGCTATCAACAGCCATCTTGGGCCCCAGGAGAATGCTCTGCAGAAACTATAAAAAGGTTTTAAACACTCGTTTTGATTTACTGTAATGACAAGCTCCCTCCATGGTGCGATTGGGGCGGGGACTCAGAACATATTTCTGGGCTTCATTCAATTTCCACACTCTTTGTCCCAACTGATTTTGAAATCACATTCACTCAGCCTTAAGCCCATACTCATACCACCATATGACAGAGGTTCACGAAGACGGTATTATTGTCAGAAAACAAATGCTTCAGAGCTTGGATGTGTATGTCTTCCCCTTGATTAATTTAGCGACCTTATTTGTTGAAAAACAGGGTTTTCCCCTCTTAAACTATCTTGCACCTATTTAATGGAGGGATAGTGCTGCCACATCCCTAGAGCTTGGTCAGTAACCACACTCTAACACCCATTCCTGGTGCAAGAACCAAATCCTTATTAGCGCAGGACATATCTGTGAGGGACACCAAGCTGTCTGCTCCTGCCCTGTACTAGGAAGAGCTGCTATTTCCCATCTTTTAAATTCCACTCAGTGTTTCTGAGTGGCCATGGTGCTTATTTCACGGTTCAATTTGTAGTCTGCTTAAGTTTGTGGGAAACTTGCAGTGAGCTTGGGATGGGTTGCTTACAGACCCAGCAGCAGCAACTGGTGGCTGAAGTCTCCTGTTTAATCCCAGACAGTTGGCAGGGGCTGGTCAACCTTCCCTGTGCCTCACTGGTGATCTGTGAACACCTTTCATCTTGAGAGAACATATCAATCTATAAACTTTTTGTGACTGCAGCCCTTTCACTAAATGCCTAAGTAAAAAGTGGGTGCAGTGCTGGTGTAGGCTGTAGGAATATTTATCATCTCAGATCAAGTATGGAGACCTCCTGTAATACCACTCTCAACCCTAGGTATTCCAGGATGCTAAGCTTTTCCTCGTATCCCAAAAGGAGTCTTTGGGAAGCTGATTTGTGCCATAGTTTAGAAACAGGCTGCAGAACAGTTTGATGCTCTTTCACTGAGGATAACATTTCCCCCTCTCCCTTTCTTGAGCCTCAACCTCCCAGTTAACCCTTTTCCAGCACTGTACTAACAAGTAGAACTACTCCCTGCGTTGGGTCATAGGATATAATGATTTGCACCCAGAAAGGGTTGTCCCCCTTATCTCAGAACGAGAAGGGGCTGACTTTGAACCACTGGCCCAAGGGTCTATATCTCACTTTCATTTCTTTGAGTCTTCAAGGTGTACTACTTCTGTCCCTTACCAATGAAGTTTTGCACTAATGAAGTTTTCCATTTTATTGCTACAAAGCATTCACCCTGAAAAAAATACCTCAATAACAAAACCTGATCCAGGCTGAAAACATCACAGCCAAGCAAGAGAGATGTTTTTAAACATCCGCAAAGCAACACCTTTGTGCTAGTGAATAACAGGACTCCCAGAAATCTGGGTGCCTTTGCACAGAGCCATGTGAATAAGCAAACCACAGATCAATACAGGCCACAGTGTGCGTTACTCATTAGCATGCTGGGAGCTGGGAGTCCAGAGATGATATCAAACACCAGCTCCCCCCTTCCCCTGAACAGAGCCTACTGATAGGGCAGCCTGTGCTGCCAACAGTGAGTCATTCATCATTCTGTCCTCCTTTCACAACAGCATGATTCAGTGTTTGTAAAGGAAAGTCTTGACTGCAAACATTACACTCATTCAGCTGTCTTTACCCTCATTGCAACATACAACATGGATTGTGCTCCCCATGATATTTGCCAGGACAGTAAATCAGTGGAGGTAGATGATGTGGAGATCTGTGGAAACCAAAGGAAATCTGGAGGGGGCCTGTGCTATGAAACTACTGCTCTTGGCATGTCTGACACTCATTCCTCTCCACACTGCCTCCAAGTCAGCCCCAGTGGAGAAGCCCAGCCGAGGGCCATGACAAATCTGGAACGAAACTAAAGCAAAAGGTTCACGCGTAAGGTGAATTTTCCAATTTCCAGGCCTACAAATTCAGCCTGAGGAGAGGGAAGAAATTAAGCAGTACTATACCCTTCCTATCTCTTCAGTTTCCCACAGCTGCAATGCTGTGACTGCAGACTGACAGTTTTGCTGATAAGGCAGAAAACAAAGTGAACTCACCTTGCTTTTCCCTAACTACATTAGTTTTCTCTTGCCAGCAAGACTGAAAGCTAGTTTTTGTCAGCCAATGCAAAGCACTCAGAGTCTCTTAGAGCACAGATATGCTGATCAAAGAGATGCCTCTATAAAAGAGGAAGGTCAGCTCCACAGGTTCAGCACAATTGGTGTGATCTGGCTGTGCTTAAACTGATATGAGCTGTAGGAAGCCAAAAAGGGACAGGGAGATGCAATCCATCTCCCCTGTGTGGGGTTTGTTAGGCTTGAGGGAAGATTTAGCCCCTAACCAGTTTTCTGATCATCCTTAAGACTATCAGCTACTCTGCTTGCTGTTACTGTAATTCTCCAGGTGACTTTGCCTACAGTCACCAGTGTCAGGCAGGAAAGCAATTTGGGCAAGTGTGGCATCATCCCATCCAGGCTATGCACAAATCCTAGATTTGACTGGAAAGGTAATTTGAAAGGCAGAGTAAAATGTTTTCTGATAAGTAAGTAACTAGTAAAAATGCTTTCTATTTTCCATATTTTCCTTTTTCTCAAGCAAGAGTGGTGAATAGGTCTCTGACTTAGAGGTATCTGCAAAGCACGTATAAATCAGCAGAGTCCTACCGACATCTGTGGTGCTTTGTCATTCTACACAAGCTGCAGATAAAGCCTTAAATGTTTCCACAAAGCAGAGTTATCGGGCTCCTTGGGGGCTTGTATGAGTTAACAGAAAGAGCTTTCTAGCAAAGTCATCCATCACTTGGCTATCTACTATCACCAGCGTGCAGGTAAATCACCAGCGTTCTGCTACCAGATGTTAAAAAGGCAGTTGACCTTCTTGTATATTCCACACATGAAAAGAGCTCAGTAAATTATTTGACTTTTAAACAACAATATTCAACAATTTACTGCAGAGCCCACTAACTAGATGAGGTGTTATCCTGGACATCCTGACCAAATTCCTGCTGGGTTAATTATACGTTGCCCGATTGTCCCCCTCTGTTTCAATTGTGGCACTATTTGATGTTATTTTTTGCTTCCCCCCTAAAGTTTGTGCTGGAATCCTGCTGTTTCTATATTGTACAGCAAAAGTGTAAGTGTTACAATTGTAGATGAAAGATCTCTGTATGTAGAGTTTTACAAGCACTCATAAATGCATCTTTATGAGTGCAGGAGCTGTAATGCATGGATATGATTGGTTTTATTGCCTTTATTAATGTTATTATTGTTCCTGCTGTTTCAAATACTACTTCCTGGATTTTTCTTGACCAGTCTTGAAACATAGATTTGAATTAGCATGAAAAATAGAACCTTCATTTACCCAGAGTAACATGGTGTTCAAATTTTGGGTTACATTTCAGATCCGTTTTAAGGCAAAACCATCAATGGCAAATCCATACTGAGATTACAGTGTGGATTTCCCAAATCTTGTGGGCAGGAATTGCTGCCAGAGCTGTGAATAAAGCTTACTTCAAGCCAGGATTAGATCAGAAACAATTCAAAACAAAACAAAAAAAAAAAAGGAGAAAGAAAGCTGGGATAATAACTACTGTGCTGGAAAATCTTACTAATACTGCTTAGGGACTTGTCATATAAGATGTAATCAATAAATATTATGTTGATTGGGATTGTTCTGTAGAGGTTATTGGCTAATAATTTACACATAGATGTCTTGGCTGCTAACTTTTATATATGTTTTTCTCTGAGTACTTCCCCCCTTTCTGTGTGTACCAAATACTACATATTCTTGGCTCGCAATAAGAAACATCAAAAGGCAGAAGTAAAATGAGGAGCAAAGTTCCCTTTGCTGAGGGCACATGCTGTGGCTGCAAGGATAGGCTGTGGGTGAGATCTAGGAGGGAAGGAAATTCCAGCTCTGGTGAATTATTAAGTAAGCAAACTGCTTTTCCAAGGAGAAGTGCTTGTGATCTGTCAATCATATTGCTCAGCTGATTTAAGGGACTAAAACCATGGAAGACTTTTCACTCAGCTTAAGGTACATTCTGCAGGCTTCAATGCAAAGATAGTCCATTTGAAAACATAAGAAGAGATGAATTTTTTTAATCAAAATCTGTGGTCTATGGTAAATTTGCAAGAAGGAATAATAAGGAGTACAGGGCAAATTCTACCTTGCAGAGAGAAATAGGGATCTCTTGGGAATACCCTGCTCATATTCAACCAATGCAACCTGAGCAAGGTCAATTTTAAACTCAGAATATCTATCCAACACATTAAGTTCACATTACTTAGATAATTACACATAGCTACCTACCCACACACTGCCTGTCAATGCAGAGAGTTAGCAAAAAATGTCATCTGTGTTACTTGGATACATCTCACCATTAAATAGACCATGTTTCTAGGCCTAGTGTGACCCACAGAGGGACCTGTGGAATTGCTGACTGTTGAAGTCTCTTTAGTTCTTGCCCCCTTGCTAAGTCTATGACCTACTGCAATCCTGGTAGGTGAGAGGCCAGCAGGATAGTTTACCCCAGCCATTTAATCTGAAAGGACACACAGGACTCTGGCTCCTCACAATACATTTAATATGCCACAGGATTCATTTTTTTCTTGGGCTTTTCTGTAAATTGGTGTTAATACAAAGGCAGGAGAGCTGAACAGTTGATACATGTCCACCTCTAACAGGATGCAAGTCAGCATTTCTTCCACGTGAGCTACCAGCCAGCATTCAGCTTAAAGCGTCCTTCAGGGTGTACAGGATTAAACCAGAACATTTGTTGTCACAGAGCCCATGGTTTGTTTTGCATGCACAGCACCTAGCACCAGAAAGCTATACTCCCATAGCCCTAACGATTATTCAGACCACTGCAGAGTGGTATTAGGGATGCAATTAGAACCAACCATATAACCCATCTGACTCATCAATCACCATTCTTTCTCCTTTCTCAAACTCTGTTTATTTCCCAAACTCTAATAAAAAGCCATCTCTTTCAAAGTGTGGATGGCACATACCTGTTAGGAAAAGGGTTACATTCTTCTCCTTGCACACTGTAAGAAAGTGTACATGAGCCTGTAGCTGTGAAGACAAATTTTTGGATGCTGTTCATCCCTGACATGTTTCTCCTGGCCACGACATTGAATGCATTCTTTGCTACAGTGGAAGGAGAGTTTGTGTGCAGCTGCTAGTACTGCTATACCTTCAGTCTTATTATAATCTCTAAAATGAGCTATTTGCCACTTATGTACATAACCTCCCTTCCTCTCTCTTCCTACAGCATCCCTTCAGCTCTTTTGTCATTTGGCCACAGAGGCACCAGTTTTCTAATCTAGTTTCATGGTCTGATAGACCTGGACAGGGATCAGTTTGCTTCCAAGGCATTTGTGTAAGAGGGGAGAGAGCTTTGATCCATATTGGCAATTCAAGCTAATAGGATTGCTCCTCTTATGCCTCAACTAGATTGTCACAGTATCCTCATGTGATAGTCTGCAGTAAATCCCATTCCCAGAAATTTAAGCCTGTGGCTTCCAGATCCAAAGCCATTAACTTTGTGACAATTAATAGGCTGACAATACAGTCCCTCTCCATGCAAAATTCAGAACAAAAGCAGATTGGCAAGACATAACCTCTCTCCAAGACTGGTGGACCCTTTATGTAGATACTCGGCATTGCCTGAGCTATGAGGCAATGGAACATTTGAAAGATCTGCTGCAAAGAGACAAATTTGGGACATTTTATTTAAATGACAGCAAGAGGACTTAGTGATATCCCTTAACCCACAAGACATGAGATGAGGGGGTACTGAGAGAGGAGAGCAGCAGAGAATGGGGCAAAACCATGATTTTAAGTCACCCCATTAGGAGAACCTTCAAATGCAAAAGTTTCCTTCTTGCTTGAAGGCCAGCTCCTCCATTCCCCTCAGATGGCCTGAGGGGGGCCACCCCTGCCAGCTCCATGTTATTCCTGCACACAAAACTCTTTCTCCTCTAACACATATCTCTTTCACTCTATACTCCGCTAACAATGAGAGCAGCTGCACAACAAATTGCAAAGTCCTTTGGAGATCATGTGAAGGAAAGGACTCAGAACATCTCATTTTTCAACAGGGGAGTTCAAAGACACTAAACCTCTCAAAACAAAGACTATTGGATGGGACATAATGGAAGCAGGCTGGGATGTTAATTTTATTTTCTAATCAAGACATAAAAAGGCACCTGTCCTGAGCCCTGGACATCTTTGTCCAGGGAGCTGCAGGTGGACATCTCACCCTTTGGGGACAAGATGGCACCTAAAATCCAAATGAGAACTTTGGCTACACTGTACCCCTGGACTGGCTCCTGCCAGTCTTCCATCCTGCCTCTTCCACTGTTTTCCAAGATCAGTCTTCCTAAGCCACACAAAACAAAATGTATTTTCATGTCAGCCTGTTCCTCTAAACAGTCAATTACCCTGTCAAATACCAAACACCTCTTCTTTACGGGAAATTCCTCTGGGAGGCCCCACCTCTTCCTCCTGCCAACCGCTCTTTGCTTTGTCCTTTTAAAGTGGGGCTAGAGGCAAGAGCTTCTGCCCTTACTTGTTAGCAAAGGCAATTATGACCACCTTCTGTGAGTAATTACCCATTTCTATCTGGCTTCTACAAAAACCTACATTTCAGACAATTACAGGCTACCTGGCAGCTCTCATGCTGCTGGGATGCACAGCACTCAACACAAGCCACGTTTCAGGCAGTTAAGTAGGGTGGAAGAGTTAGCTGCCTTCTTCCTCCTCTCCCTTCCTCACACTCTCAGGAAACAGCCACACCAGGTCCCTTAGCAAGTGGTATGGCTATACCAGTGCTCACCTGCACTTGGACCAAAACAGTCC
Source organism: Colius striatus (assembly GCF_028858725.1). Classification (NCBI taxonomy): domain Eukaryota; kingdom Metazoa; phylum Chordata; class Aves; order Coliiformes; family Coliidae; genus Colius; species Colius striatus. The sequence goes on along the minus strand of NC_084760.1, from coordinate 67,688,185 downwards.
TGTTGTAAAGCAAGGTATAGAAAGCTGGAAAGCCACTTGTGTACACTGTGCTGTGTCATGTACATGGACTAACTAGCCTTTCTCTGTGCCCCACTGTGTTACATGACAGTGGCACGTCCAAAATCCAACTCAATTCTCCATTCTTAGGCAATAAATAGCCTGCTTTAAGAAACGCAAAGTATTCACAAGTGAATTTTGCAGTGAGAGCAACAATTGAAACATCCTTTCTTTAAGTTTGCTAGTTCAACCTCTTCTGCAATTTCTGAGAAACAGTAGAGCCCAGGTGAGCTGTGGCTTCCTCCAATCTTCCCTACCTTTCAAGACCTCTGAGCTGGTCATGCACCTAACTCAGTTAAGCACATATCCCAGTGAGATTAGAGATCCTGAAGCACTTCTGGAAATGCCTAACCAGAGAGCAAAGGGCTGAATTTGGTGACTGAGTTGAGTACTATGTATGTTTCTTGTTCTTAGTGTAACACTGTGTGATACCTCCTGTAAAATGACAATCGTGTATTTGTTAAAGGTATCAGACCTGATACTCATCTCAGCCTGCCACAACCTATTATTTGCATCTGCCTGTAGTGAACATGAAATGCTCCTTATAAAGCAAATGTCTCCCAGCTTACTTTACGTGCAGGCAATAGCCCACAGACTCAGTTGAATTTATGCTTGATTTCTACCGAGATGAGTTTAAAGTGAAATAGATGGATACTGAACCAGAGTCCCTGGTAAAATGCAGGGATAATTTCACTGAAATCAATGCATTACATAGATGGGAAGCAAATTGAAAGTCAGAATTAAACTCTGTGCCAGAATGGCACTCAAACAGGCAGAAGCAACAGCAGCTCAGATTAGTAGTGAGTTGGTGAGTTGGTGTCTCTTTCCTTCAACACAACAGCCATCTACATCAGGTCCTTGTGATTAAATACAACTCTTTGGTAACAAGAGTTGTGTACATCTTAGGGAACAAACCAACATCTCTGTGGAGGGGATGTTTATCCACAAAACAAAGCAAGCCACCCTATGACCAGCAGAACTGACATAATCCAGTTTCCTACAGGTTAATGCTTGATGGCCATACTTTTTCACTGCACTAATGCCTTTGTCGAGCTCCCTTTGATCTTTCCCACCTCCAAAATCTTTTCATTCTATGTCTGCATTTACTTATCTGAGCCCAAGCTTCTCTGCAGCATCTTGCCTGTACTCTTAACTGCTGAGAAGCCATGGGGCAACAAGGGCTCTGGTCAATCCCCCACCACATGTTGACTGGGTAGGCCCTGACCACATCCAGTCAGCAGGCAGAACTGAACAGATAACGTTGAAAGCATGCTGCAGTTTTTTCTTCACCAGAGCCATTGATTTTAAGTACGCCAGAGGATACTCTGTACCTCCTGAATAACCATCAGTTTCCAAAAAAGTTGTAGGAATGTCATGCCTTTTTCATCTCTACTCCTATGTCAAATTTGGTGACTTTAGTCAATGGGCTTGAAGCTTCTTAGGGGAAGGGGGGAAGTTTGAGAGAAAAATGCGTGTAGAGAAATGCAGTCACGTAAGCCTTGCTTTGTTAGGGAAGCAGAAAAAATGTAAAAGCTGGATATTTAGCTGATACTACCCAAAGTATGAGGGACATACATTGTCAGAGGGGATGACCCTGTAGGATTATTTACGTGTGTGATGGAAATCTCTATCAGGAAAAAAAAAGAAACCCACAAAAGGACCATAAAGTGGCCCACGTTGCCTTTTTAGCTCTGGACAGCCAAACTCTCCAGGGTTTGACGAGATACATAACACAAACCTATAAACTGACAATTCTGTGTTGCCTCTCATTCCCAGAGGATTCCTGAGTACTGTAACAAAAGATGACCCCCCAGATCACCCAGCCAGTCACTCAATGCCCTGCTTGGAAGGCGATTCCTCCCTGTCTCCTCCTGGCTCATGCGTTTCTCTCTGAGCTTTTGTTACCGACTGTTGTGCTGCTGTTCTTGAAAAAGCATCTAGCTGCAATAGCCTCCTGCAGCCCTGAATTCCAAGGGTTACAATGACAGCGCTGCCTGAAGCAGTATTTCCTTTTCCACCTTCTGCATTTGCCAGCTGTTAACTTCATCAAGATTCTATATTGTGAGAGTCTTAAAAAAAATAAAAGGCTGAGGGCAACTCTGTTTTTTCCATAGGCTTTGTGAGAATGCTGTCAGGCCAGATTTGACCCTGAGAAATAGTGGAATTCAATGGGATGCCATGACATGGCAGGCAAGGCAGAGAATAATTCAGCTTTGAAAACCGCTCCCAGTTCAGGAAGAATTCCCAGTCACCTCTGGCTTTTTGATGTCAGTCTTCCTGATAAACAGAGGGAGTAGAAATCACCTCCTCTTTTCTGAAATAATAATCATTTGTCTTAAATATCAGCGTCACTGGAAAAGTTGCATCAGGTCCAAGGTTGCAGGGCTGGATTTCACTGCCCTCCCGAGACAATGGCAGATCTATGGGACACCCTGCACCGTACGTGCCTGTGGGATGACTCAACTCACAACTGTCTCTCCTACCCAGGCACAGAAGTGATAGCTTTGACCTTTTGCTCATGGAAGAAATGATAGGAAAGAAAGGTCCTCCACATCTTTGGGACAAACTGCAGTGTCACTTTACCAGGGGATAGCAAAGCTCTGGAACAATTTGGGATAGGAAGCGAGGAAGGACTGTGCATTGACTGAGATGGCAGGTGACATTTCAAAAAAGCAGGACAGGATTAAGCAAACTGGAAGAGGGACAGGATGCAGATATGAAGAAATCTCTAACTTACACACCCTGGCACACTTTTCATGCAGCACATCTTAAAGCTGGAGAGTCCTTCCCGTGCCCTCTTCCTGGAGCACTAGCTCCCTGGGAGCACCCCAACTACAGAAATCTCCATCTTCCCAAACAGCTCTGCAGTTTCCTCGGGTTCTCATGCCTAGCTGTGACCCAACACTGATTTTTCTTCATGCAAAGAAAACGGATAGAGCCTGTGCAGCTGCAAATATCCCATGAGTTGCATTGGGATCCAAGATCTGTTGCTTTTTCCTGTCATAGAAGCTAAAGGGTTTCTGAATGAAGTTAGGTTCTCAAAAGGTTTTTCCTCTGCTTGAAGGTGCTGGTATAACTTCAGTCTACCTTTCATAAAAGCAGACTTAGAGGAAGGCTGAACACATTTGAAAATCTTGCCCCAGAGCAGTGAAAGGATCATATGAACAGAGACATTTAATTAATAACTCTAGAGTAATTTAATTATAGCTAATCCTTTTACTAAGAACACAGGCATCATACGATTCCTCAAAGCTCTCAAGGTCCCCGAGCTACTACTATTATGCTGCCTTCCGAGGTGGGGGATCCACAATTATTAATTCCAGGCCTGTGCCCCACCACCTCTCCAGGATTTGATGTAGATCACATGTGAGAACACAGTAGTGTTTTTGTCGAATTAACCAGAGGATGCATGCAGTGTTTATGTCTAGGTGCAGCACCGTGGGCTGCTATCAAGGTTTGATTGCCTATTATCCTGCCTCCCACTCTGCTTCCCAGCTTTGTGGGATGTCTGTAGGCAGCTCCCCAAAGAGAGTATCTTTCTGTTTTCCAGCATCTGCAACCACTCTGGAAAGAAAATCAGCATGAGTAAAGTGTGGCAGTAAGATGTCATTTTCACTCTGACAGTACAAAGGTGCGTGCCTCCCTGCTTTGGCATCTCCATTTTCTGGAAAGCTTTTACTCAATAATGGCCCCATAAAAGGTGATGCAGATGTCTGCAGAAGGAATGAGGAGCACAGTTTCCTGACCACAGGGACCATACACAGGGAGACAGAGTCCAAGTGGAAGCAGAGGAAACAGGTACTTCTGTCCTTCTGGCTAGCTGTCCTTTCTGCTGACACAGAGTAGAGGTAAGTGTCCTTGTAAAAGCAATCAGGTGCTGGAAGGAGGCCAGGCTCTCAACTCCAAAGCATCTTGTCTCACACTTTTTCAGATCTCAAGATCCACTGCTTTCCACAAATCTGGCCAAAGCTGTGTAGGTAAGCCAGAGTGTCCTCGGTTCTCAGCCTGTGTCAGTAGCATTGATATCTCCAGCTTCGATGGAGATGACAGAGACTACCATGAGGGAGAGGAGAACTGAACACCATACCTCCAGCACCTTCCCTGCAAGGGCAGATAGCAAAATTATCTGTTCTCACAAAAGCAGGTATGTGGAGTAACACACAGACTCCCAAACACTTTTGAGTGAAATGGGAACAGAATCTGCTTCTGCAGAATAAGGCCTTATTCTCAGTCTGTACATATTGTCAATAAGTACATATCTCTCTTCAACCATCTGGGTATTTCATTGTTTATCTGGACAGCAGCAAGCTTTTAGCAGTCTTTACTTTAGGCTTTTTCTGACAATGACTATTGGTGCAATATTTTCTCACAAAAATACACCTATCACTCCCACCAAAGACGGTCACATAAAGACATTTGAGGGGTTGAATGTGGAAAAAAAGAAGCTTTCAGCCTTTCCATTCTGTCCTTTCTCCCTGTTCTTACCCATCCTCTGTTCACACAACAGTGGGAAAACTTTCCTATCCTCCCAGGCACAATGTTAGTTTTATACTAACATTACTCAGTTGGTTTTGATCCTTTGGCTCAGTTCCACCTCATCCAACAAGGGGCTGAGGACAAAGGTGTCCTTTGCCATCTTCACCTGGCTCCTGGGCATGTAGGAGTCAGTCCTGGTTGCAGCATCAACTGTCTGTCCAATAACATGGGCAGCCCTTAACTCCCAGCCCTGTATCATGAATTTGGACCCAGGCTGCCATGCAAAACTGTCAGTTGGTGTAACTGTGACAAGTCAGTGACAGATGTCAGCTGAATGTATGGTTCATAGCTGCTCTGAGGACGATTTCTGATCTTCAGCAGCAGCCCTAACCTGTGGTCTTACTTCTCAGTGACAGTGCTAGGCTGGAACTCAACACAGGAAATGAAAGAGTAGCTCTAAAAATAGCAAGTTCCAGCTAATGCAGTGACACCTGCTAGGCAGGGTTAAGATCAGAGCTGCAGCCCTTTCATTCCAAGTTCCCCTGTGTTTTGTTTGTTGCCAGTTCCTGTCTGAACACTACCACATGCTGCTGTTCTCCCTTTCCACTGCCCAAGGGGAAAGCACCTGGATGGCGGGTGTCAGGTCCTGCCGATACATGTGAGAGGGGTGCGGGGATGAGCTGAGTGGGATGGGCAGCCTGCATCGCCCCCACATCGTCACAGGGAGCAGGAACCCAAGGGCAGAGTAGGAAGGAAGCTGAGGATCGGTATAGTGAGGCATTAAATAGCACATGCTGGATCTCTGCTTGCCAGGGATTCACCGGCCCCTGTTTCTAAGCCCTCAGTTCCTGGGGAAGGCTGGATATGAGGAGGCTGGAGGAAGTACAGCTGAACCAGTGGAAGCAAAACTTACACCACCTACAACAGCCTCCTATGCCCCACACAGAAGTCAGTGACCTACAGAGCTCCCAGTAGGTGGGAAAAGCACCTGGCCCACCAAGTTCTCAGAAGTGCATGTAATGATGGTACAAATAACCTCTCTGGGATCTCACATACAATATTTAGGGTCCACTGTCCTGAACGGCCCCAGTCAGTCTTCTGCAACTGTTAGCACAGCACAGCCCTCTTCCCTATCATATGGGGAGTTCACTTCTACTCTGCTTTCTTTCAGGCAGTGGGAGAGAGGGTGATCTCCATCACCCCACAATTCTCGTCCCCCTTAATGAGCAAGGGAAGGCTCAAAAATGCTTATTGCAAGGAAGCACTCTCTTGCAGTCCTTGTGCCAGGGCTCTGTATGATCATTGCAAAAGCAAGGAAGCGTACTTCCTTCTGGTGGGAATTACTGGGTGAAATACTGCCGTTGGCATTGCACCAGGAGTCATGCCAGACAGCAAAGCTGGAACTAAAAGGGTCCCAGGACTCTAAAAGCTCCAACTACTGCAAGCACAGGCAGATGGTTAGTTCAGACAGATCTCCAGCCCGTGGTCACAAAATATTCCACAGGATTCTGTAACAAGCTTGAGACCAACAGCAAAGAACAAAAGCTACAGCTTTTGTGTGCCACAGGAAGATAGCAGTAGCAATTGAAAGCACCTCAAATGTTCTCAGACCCTGCTGTAAAACTCCCAGATGAGCTTTGAAATTGACCAGGCCTCACATTACAAAAGGAACAGGAAAAAATCCAACAGACTGTGGTACCTCCCCATTTGACCTAAAGGGGCAATTGCAGAGGTCAGCTTGATCCCAGCATGGACATATTACACAAGACAGGACAATGTTGTCACTGTCCTGCCACTAAGACAACCTTCTCCTTAGCTTTAGCCACTCTTCTGACCTGCTTTTGAGGAAAAGAGATCTGGAAGCTAAATTGTCCTGTAAGTTGAGGGAAAAAAATCTTTCATGGCTTTTTCTCTGCCTTCCTTTCCAGCCTTAGGATGAGTAAGTCTCTGAGGGAGGCCTGTTTGTTTGCCAAGGAACTCGGGAGTTCTGCACCTCCCTTTATGCTTACGAGAAGATAGCGACCCTTTGGTGGGAAGATCCAAGTCTTGCCAAGAAATATGTTTTGGCAACTCTCCAGAGGCAATGACAGCTACAGGCAAACAGGCTTCCCTGGAGAATAAAGGGCAGATGGAGATATGTGACCCTGGACTTGAGTTTAGGCTTGGCAAATTCTTCATATCTATGAATCTGTGTCATGAGCAAGGGTGTTTGCTACCAGTTTGAGTCCAGAGGAGAAAATAGCAGCACAGGCACTGCAGCACCCAGGCATGCAATGGTCTATGTCTGAAAGGCATCACTGCATTTTGCACAAGGATTCTCAGTTGGAGTGAAATCAGGTAACATAGGCACTCCCATTCCTGGCAATGTGGCTCCAAGCCAGCTGCAAAACCCACGCAGAAACTGTTGCTTGGCAATCACTGAATCCCACATTGGTGTGACTCCCAGTTAGTTCACATGCAATACTCCCGCGTCTGCATGAGCTGCAGGCACAGCTTTGCACAGCAGCACAGGCATGCCTTCCTGACACTGTACGTGGTCCACAGTCATCCTGACCTGGCAGCTTTCACAGGTGCCTCACCTAGGCAGACTGGGGTTTCTACTCTTTGCCATCTGCAGGGCATCCTGCTCAGAGCTCTCTGAAAACAAGATACTACCCAGTTCAGGGTCCATCTCTGGATGCATGTGTTGCTTACATTCATGGATTGCTCTCCCAAAGAGACCATGAGATCATAGTTAAATGGGTAGAGGCATCTGTTTCCCCATCAGCACTCAGGTTTGACATTTTCACTCCTGCCTGTTTCCAAAGTGCAGCTGAGAGCATAGGTAATCACAATGGACAATGCTTCTCTCTTTAACAGACCATGACCTGGGCCACTTCCTGGAGCAGCATATGGCTCAGCACACTTTTGCTTCCAGGGATCCCCAGAGATCCCAGAGAGCTCTGGAAATGTCAGTCATTCCCCAAAATTCAGCCTCCAGGCTTCACCACAGGAAGTGAAGTTATTTTGCTCAGGCCTGCAGCTCCTCCTGCATCTTTAGCCAGCAATATCACATGGAGGTACAGGACAGTTCCTGATGCGCTTACCCCCTGCCTTTGGCCAAAGAACAAAGGTCAAGCAAATAATACCAGGGTATTGCTGTGAGTGACACATCATTAACAGAATAGGTGTAAGGACTGTATCCTGAGAGATCTGGATTGCCTCTGCTCCCCACCAATGGCCTTCCCTCATAGCCCATTTTGAAAGCTTTACAAGCCCTGGGCAGTCACAGATCAGTTACCTAAACTCTGTTTTCAGAACTTTTCTTGTTATCTTTGGACAGCTGGGTCTGTGAAATCGCCTATTAACAGTTTGCAGAGTGATTTACCTAATCTCAGAAGAGTACATGTTAATCTAATGGCCAGATATAATGGCTGGACAGATCAATAAGGCACATTCCAGCTCTGCAGAGTCTAGACTTGCAGGGGAGGGGTGGTGGGACTTTTGTAGCAAAGTAACCTAAAAGTTATATATCTGTTTGTTTAAGGAGAGGAGCAGAGAGGGAGTGATGTGTTCAGTCAGAAAGAGCCTGAAGAAGTTTTGTTCTGGATCCAGACACCATAAAGAGCCCATTGTAAATGCTTCTGCTCTCTGATTTCAGTAGAACTGTATTTCTGCGAAGCTGACAGGCTTTGCAGGTCCAGTTTGGGAGGGTATATGAAACTGGACGCACATGTGCATAAGACCGTTGCAAACACACAGGGTTGCATGTCACACTGTGGGGAACTTGTTGCATTCAGACCCACCACAGTCCCTGGGACAGATGGACTTTGCAGCTGTGCAGTTCTGGTAACAGCACGTGCATGTACCTGAGGTATTCAGAGCTGACTGATGGATATCTGCACCACTGCTGTGTACTTAAACAGATTAGAGAGGCCATAACACATTTCCAGCCACATCTTTTGTCACTCTGTTGTCTATTCCAGCAGTGTGGCTGCTCTCAAAGATCCTACCCATCTCTGGAAATAAACTCTGCGAAGGGCCTAGCCCCCAGCTGGTGTAACAGAAGACCATGCAGTGGTGCTAATTTACAGCAGCTGAGAATTCGCCTCAGTGTCTCGCAGCCTAAAACAAGACTCTATAAAAAGAGGTTTCTCGAGTTCAGCTGTGGTGCAAAAAGCCCTGTTCCTATAAGCCCACATGGATTTGCTCTGGCCAACGTTAGAAAAACAAGTCTGAGAAATCTTTTGTGTGCACACAAAGGTCTCCTCCCCACAGACACTCGAAGACTGTATCTTCCTCATGATATTTTCTGTTTTCCTCATCCTCCCCCTCATGTTTTCATCTTATTTTCCCAGTAGGTCCTCACCAGAGGTTCGCTGCAACGTTCAGCAGAAGATGCTGGTGCCACTTTGTGACAGAAAATCCTGACTGCTCCTCTGTCTGTGGAAAGCTTGGTTTAGTCTATGTCTGCCTCAGCACAAATCACTTATTTGCTTTGCTTCTGTAAAGCCTGTACAGCTTCATTCTTTACCCTCCAAGTCACTCAGTATACACTCAGCAGCAGGGATGAAAGAGGCTTCAGGAAATAGCATGCTGAGATGTGAGGCCTCCCAGGCCTCCAATCAACCCCCCTGAAGGGGAAAAGCCTAGGGCCAAAGACCAAATTCTAATTATAACAACAGATCTGCAGTCATTTCCAATTTTATCAAGCTCTTCATCGTAGAATTAAACAAGTTATAAAATGGATGTACTATCTTATTCTTCCCTCTAGTATTAATAGTGTGATGTTGTAAAAACATGGCAATATCTAAACAACATGTGAAAGGAACATTAAAGTGATGTGTGAGTGACAGAGGAAAACAATATTAGTGTGACAGACATCTCCTTTCTTGCTCCACAGGCATGATTTACTACTGAATCACACCAGGTTTAGGCTACAGCAACATTTCTGATGGCAGTGGGGATGATTCTTAAATTAAGCCAACAAAAACCTAGCAAAATTTCACTGTTGGAATATGAGAAACTGCAAAGATCACAATGTAAAGAGGAAGGATCACCAATAATGTTACCAGCAAGCATCATGAGTTGGTCAGTTTTCATTTTGGGATTGAGACTGATGAACTTGCTAGGACACAGAATCTGACAGTGTACCTCAAACATCATTTTCATACTCAGAAGCAAAATTTCTGGGAAAAACAATAACATCCCAAGTAATTAATAATAAAATCATAGTTGTCCCTTCCAGGCCGAGAGTTTATGAAACTTGTAAAAACTAGTACAATAGAAGTGAAATGAGATAGGCTGTAATTGCAGGAGCAGAGATTGAGCCCTGCAATCTCAATAGCTGTTCCACCAGAATCCTTTGCTAGGACTTTCACATTTGCATATCTTGGTGTGCAGCTCTTTAGGATAACTAGACATGGTGATACATTCCTCACCATAGCCTGGTTCCTTCACTTCTCTGTTATGCAGTCATTTTCCATCTGTGCAAAGTGGGTGGCATTTTACACTTACTTCACTTTCTCTTCAGTCAGGTGTAAATGGCTACAAGAGGTTCAAAACAGGGTGGAGCTGAAGTGAAGGATAAGAAAAATAGGCTGTTATTTCACTCCATAAAATCTGTCTCTTGCCTCTAGCATTGTAGGTGGAATATGACTGAAAATGTCATGAGAATATTCCTACTAGTTCAATATGTTTGTACAGTGCCTAGTGCATTGTACAAATAAATAATACTTGTTACACTGTACCCCAAAGAAGCTCTGAATGTGATTTGTAAAGTGATATTCAAGAGATTCGGAAAGGCAAAGAATTCAGGCTGAGGAAAAGGTCTCACACATGAGCAAGAAACAGAGTACAGGATTACAATGGAAAAAAAAAAAAACAAACAATCCATATACTTTAACTGCAGTGGCAACAGCAAACTGCAAAGGACTGAGCACCTTGCTTTACACACATCAAACCTTTTTGCAGTTAACCTCTCCTATCAGCTGTCAATTGAATGGATTAGTCACCTCTGCTCAAATACTCTTTTCACATTATCTTCCCTCTCGGGCACTTTTTACCATGCAAAGTGTTTCACAGAGCTGTGCAACTGACAGCGTATGAGTTTGCAGTGGAATGTTCTTTATTTGGCAGTGCAGAATGTCTGAAAAGGTCCTTAAAGCATTTCTTGTTAGTCTCTTAGGTAGAAGCTGACGATCAGTGACAACATATGATCTGTTTTAACAACAGAGTGTTGAGCATTACTCTAACCTGCACTCCTGAGCAACTGTGATATCCAGGGGACTACATTCCTACAGAGGGCCTTCTGCAGCTCCACTCAAATCAGCAGGGACTTTCAAACCAAAAAAATGCCCGAGTCAGAATCTGGCCCATTGGGGCTGTGCTGTTCTCTACCATGATCTGCTCTCCCTCTGCCTGGTTAAGGTCGCATGCATGGGGGTAATTATTCCTTCTGCTTCCCTTTTTCCACTGCCAAAAGAAATGCCTAATGGATCTTCAAAGCATCAAAGTCTCTGAGATGCTTTTGGCTTGATGTAGGGGCAAATATTTATACTGCAGTGCAACTTGGAGGGTGTTTTTAAAATGTTTTTTATCCTGACAAGAGACTGCAATGGACAAGAAATTTCTTGGGGGTGCAAAGGGATCTGCTATGACTGCTTACGCAAACTAAAATCTGTCCTTACCTGTCCTTCCCTCCTTCTCAGGAGACTCACAGGGATTATGGGGTAGATTCAGTATTTTGTCAATGAATTTTTCCCTGGAGGCAACTTAGGCAAGTGGCTTCCGTGTGTATATAAGCACCACAAAATATGCAGCGTCAGGCCCTCCAATGTCTGCAGACATCAACCCTCCTTAACACAAGGGGCACGTGCGATGGGTCACACCGTGAGTCAGGCAGCTTCCTGCCCCAGTGGGTAACCCACCCAGCTGGCAACACTGCACATCCCTGCAATCTTTATTTTCACAGGAAATAACAAAGAAAAATATTAAGGTGCCTATCTATACAAAACAATACAGGACCAGAATCTGTAAATACAATACAGGATCAAGTTTGCATTGCCTACCATTTAAGGCCAGAAAGGACTACCAGAGAGTGCATTTGGTCTGACACTTTGCATATATATCACAGGCCATTTAATTTTAATCACTTTTCCCTGTACCAAACCCAAAACCTTGTGTATCCAAAAGACAGTTCAGTCTTGATCTGAAGCCATCCAAACAAGCTGAATCCCTCACATTCATTAATCATCTTCTCTGTTAAAAATGTGAGTCTTCTGTCAGGTGCATAGCTTTGGCTTTGATTCACAGCCATCGTTTCTCATTTTCTCTTGCTTTGCCAGGGTAAGTAACCCTTTAGGGTCTGCCATTTTATCCCTGTGAAGTTACTTATAAATTTTCAGGCACAATTCCATCTCCTTTCTGACAAGCTAACCCCCAAGTCTCTCCCTGCAAGGTATCTGCTCTGGCTACTGAATCATTTTGTAATTGTTTTTTCCACGGTCCATATTTTTTCACTGTGAATTTTAAAGTATGGACACTAAAAGTATATGTTTTTCTGTTTGAGTTTGTCACCTGTTGAGAAGCATGAATTACACTCCCCTCCCTCCGTTCTTATCAGCTGAATCACATATCAGCTTTTTCACTGTTTCACTCCAGAATGATGTCAGACTAATCAGCATGGAGAAACTCAACTCATCCGTTCCCCTTTTTGGAATTAATGGCATAAAATTAGCCTTTTTCCAGTCGTCTGAGGGACTTCCAGTATCCGGGAACTGCTCAGCATTAGCACCAGTGGGCTCGTAATCCCTGCAGCCAAGTCCTTTACAGCGCCAGCCCATAACTCCTCTGGAAATATGGATACAAATATTTTTTTCCTCTCCTAAAGGTTCTTCAACAGTCATTCTGCTTACTAATGGAAAGTATCTTCTGTCCTCATTTAAAGCAATATCAATTATTTGTTTCCAACTGCAAAGCAGAAACATTTATCCAAAGCATACATCTTTCCCTGTCACTGACAATTTCTTCATTCCCATGTAATCACATATCCTATCACCAGAGCCTCTCTCTGTCTCTAAGGGCAAACTGTTTTGGTTTTCATTATTCTTTCTTTCCTGGTATCTTTAGCTTCCCTGAGCAGTTTCCTACATTTCATACCTCTAGCTTACTATTTCTTGCAGTCTCTCTCCCTTTTTTTCCACTTGTTAAATACCGGAGAAAATATTTCTATGTATTACTTTCACCACTCTTCTGATCCACCATTTAAGGTCATTAGCATCTTCTGGGTTTTAAAATGTGTGTATGTTCAGACACAGGGAGTCAGAAATAATACTTATTCTGCTTAGAAGACTAGAGAGGATATAAACCACATCAGTGACTGATTACTAATATTAAATTATTTGTGTTATTTAGTTACAGTGTTGTTTACTACTTTATAATAGCTTAATGTTGAATAATTTTACACTGCTGCTCAGTGTTTTCATTCTTCTTTGCTGAACCTCAACTTTCCAAAATAATTAAATCTAGCTCAAAATGCAGGTCTGTCATTTTTAGACATGCCCCCTGCCCATGCCCAATTACCTGTCAGCTGGAACAAACTTGCCACCCTTGTTGAAGGGGACAAAACCTGTTCACTTACCAAAATAAGGCTGTTACTGGCACACATGTGCAATGCAGCGATGCTCAAACAAGGGATGTTTTCTTCACAGGTTCACCTTGATCGGGACATACAGGAACATGTCCAGGTGGGTTTTGAAAAGCTCCAGAGAAGGAGACTCTGGGCAGCCCTGTGCCAGGGCTCCATCCCCTGAACAGCAAAGAAGCTTCTCATCATGTTCAAGTGGAACTTTTTGTGTCGCAGCTTTTGTCCATTACCCCTAGTCCTATCACTGGACACTACAGAAAAGATGTCTAGAGTTCTCTTACAACCTCTATCATTCTCTGATTCTTAGGGCTCTCAGGGCCATAAGAGGGTCCACTGGGGCAGGTCCTGGCAGCCAGGGCCTGGCCAGGAGCAGGACAGCCAGGAGCACTGGGGCAGTCCCAACTCAAGGCATTGAGCATCTCCCAGGGCCAGTGGCTGTAGGGAGCTGGAGCCCAGTCCTCCAGCTCCCTACAGCCCAGGCATCGCTGGGGCAAGTACTGACAGTCCCAGGGGCTGACATGGGTTCCTGGGCCACGGGCAGAGGTGGAGCTACATAATCTCTCTGGAAGACAATTTTATTTTTTTAAATGACAGCTGATTACAGTAATTAATGTCATGTCACCCCCTCCTGTGAGGAGCACTGCTTCCCCAGTGAGCAGGATCGCCATCATCAAACCATCCCCATGAGCCATACTGCAATGGCAGCACTGCTGGTGGGTCACCCCAGGGCTTACCTGCAGCTCCCCTGCAGCCTTGCCCAGCCTGCAATGCCCTAACAGCTCACTCTTCTTTCTACCATTCCAAGAGTTTTACTCTTCTGGCTTACAATCACAGCATGAGTCAAACCTGAGAGCAGTGTCCCTGCCATGAGGCTGCCCTGGCCTCTCCGGTTTCAGCTCCTGAGGTCCATCCCAGCTAAGGGCTGTGTCTGGACCCTGCCATCCCAAGCAAGCCATGTCTGTGAGACCTCTCTAAATTTCAAGGCAGAGCTGCACTAGCCAGGGTTGGGACGGCATTGTAGATGCCTCCTTGACAACAGCCAAACAAGTTTCTTAATTTCCACTGGAGTGAGTTAAAAATGGTTCTGTAGATCCCTGGCAGAGAAGGGTGTTTTATTTTAGCTCAGATGACCAAGCCTCAATGGTCAAGATGCTTTAGCCAAGCTTTCCGAAACTTCAGGGAATTTCAGACTTGAGGGTTTTGCTCAGGGTCATCTCTGGTGCTCCCCGTTTCCAGCGATTTCTATTCTGTAAGTCCTGTGAGGAAAGGATAGATAGCTATGTGCTATTTCAGGAATAAATGAACCATTACCATAATATGTGATGGGCAAGGCCTGAGGCCACAGGCTTTGTTGGGAAATCAGAAATGAAGTAGGCAAATTTTAGATTAAATTTTTTAAAACAAAAATGCATGTACATAACACAAATTTCCACAGCAGTAAATGATTAATTCCTTCTTTATAAAAGCAGCATTTCTGAAGACTCACAGAAATTATTCTGTTTCAGTATAATTTTATTTAATCAGGCTTTGGATTAATTAATGTAATTAGTCACTATGGGGGGGTATCTTGGAGTGATTTTATGGAGCCTTTTGTTGTGCTGGTTCAGGTCTTACCACTTGATTTAAACATGACTGGAGGGCCTTATTAACAAGAGTGATTAATGCTGCCTAAAACTGATTACAACCTAATTTTAGCTGCAAACCCAGGTTTCTGCTTGCTTTCATCATGAGCAACTGCAGTGACTTCAGACCAAATCCAGTTCGGCTTATGGTTGAATAGCAGCAATGGCACTGGTGGCCCATAGCCCCCACCACTGGGGATGGCAAAATCCACTCTGGCTCACACTGCTGAAGAGGCTTGAACCATATTGGGGTTACTGTGAGGGGACAACACTTTGCCTGCAGATGGACACAGAAAAATCCAGCAAATCCTCTTTACTGACTGAGAAATCGGTATGGCTTTTTATTGGGTTGACTTCTCTACTTAACCATCTGCCTGCTGATCATGTACCTTTTTGTACAACACTAAACACAGGAAAAGCCTAGCCTTGAAAATTCCAACTCTTAACTTTCCCTATACATAAAGCCAAAAGAATTTCAAACATTGCCAGGCTGCTGAGCTGTCGGGTGTGTGTAAGTGCATACAAAATGCAAGTATGTATGTGTGCAATGTCAGAAAAAATGGGACAGATCCTGACGTGGGAAGCCCCAGTGAGTAGTACCTGAGCTTCCAGACCATCCCAGCCAATGGTGGTAATTCAGAAATAAGCAATCGTGCAAAATATCTGGCGCTCTGCATTTATCTTTTAAATTATTTCTATTTTTCTATTAATAACAATACCACCAAAATACAATAAATATCTAATTTGAATTGTATGTTAAGTAAAGCAGATGTGAAGTTTCTAAACAAGATATCCTTGAGGTTTGGCTTTGAAAAAGAAGGAAGACGTTTCACACAGTCAATGACATCTAATTTTTTCAAAGGCTTAGCTCGACATTTCCAAGAAAAACAGTTCTTTCCTGATGAAAGGCTGCACTGAAAGAAATGTCATGTGGAAAGGAGGAGTTTGGATTGGTACGGGGTTTATTGTCATAAAAAGGAAGAAGTGAGGATGGGTGAAAGGAAGCAAAAAGATCAAACTTCGAATTTAACAAAGGCGTAGCATGTCTCCACAATGTCTGGCATAAAATTACCACAAAACCTGAATTAATTTATGTCTCTGAAATTAACTCCTGCATCAAATAAGATTCTCCTCTCTTTCCAATAAATTATTTCTATGCCTATAACTTTCCAGTCTAGTAAATGAGGGTTGGAGCTTTTTTCTGGTTTTAGTTCCTTTCATGCTAGTTCAAGAAAACGGGGCTTGCCACTGCATAATTTGAGGACAAAGTAGCGGGAAAAGGGCCAGCCTTCTGTGTTGGTAGAGCTTCTGTCCACATGCCTGACACTTAACTACAAGCAAGAAAGTCAGTGAGGAGCCTGCAAACCTTACAAGACGACAGGCTTGTTGTGGCAGCCCACCACAGCATACTGAGGTGGGGATAACTGCCTCTTGCTGTAGGACACTTGCCCAGAGGCTGTTGCCTTGCCCAAGACTTGGGAAGGAGTGTGCGTGCATGTGTGGGTTGTACAGCAACCCAGGCATGTGAGTTGTGTGCCCAGCTGGGTCACACACGTCAGTGCCGACAGGAAACTCTACATTTATTTTATCAGTGAAGAAGGAGGTAGACCCAAAAGGATCAGCTCCCTGAGCACTTGCCAAGCCATCCATAAGTGCTATGTGCTGTCTGCATTTTTCGTTGGATCAATTAGAACTAGGGCTGGATGAATGTTATTTGCCAAATACATTATTTAGCAAATGTTGGTCTTCTTTACGGAAGATGCTATTTGACTAATCATTTCTGCTCTAGCACCATTCAAATACTATTTGCTGAATAATTTATGAGAGGAACAAAGACAAAATGCATTGAATAATTTATTCAAAGAAAAATTGCCTCCAGTATTTGGTTAGCTCTAATTAGATCCTCTTTTCGGATAGATTACACACATATGTGCACGTGCTCAGGCATAAGTACACACAGGAACATGTGAACATACTTAGCCAGCCAGATTCAGGATGCACAGCAGATTAGCACCACTTTACTTCAGTGATTTTATGCTTGAGGCACACTGGAACAGGCAGAGTAGGAGCAAAGCCTCTTAAATGGAGTGAAAGAGTGAATCTGAGACAGAAATTTCTAATCTGAAAATGAATTTTCCCTGCACAAATGCAGGGTAATGCATAGTGCATCAGGGAAAGAGAAGCTGATAATTCATCTAGCTGGTGATTTGAGGACAATGTGAGAACCAGCAAAAAGAAATTCTCCCTCAAGTGGATCCAGAGTCCCCCATCTTTGACAGAGTGCACGTAAAGAAAAAGGATGCATGGACTTCCCTATTTCACACTCCTGTGTGGACAAAGAAGGCGATCAGAAGGGAAAAGTGGCAGGTATTTTGTGGCAAGAAGAATAGAAGACCACTGCAGGATGATTTCAAGACTGTCAAGAAGCCGAGATCATGTTCATACACTGCAGAACAGCTTTTTCTCCCCAACTCTCCTGGAGTACTTCCAGTTATTACCTTTCAACTGCAGCTTTTCTTATCTTTAGGGCAGGTTACACATGAGTTCCTAGGGCAAGGAGAAGCTTCGCTGACCACAGTGAACTGCTAGATAAAGACACATTGGCATCTTCTGCTGGTTACCTTATTTTTCACAGCTAATTTAGGGGCAGGTATTTCAGGTAAAGTGTCAGCTTTAATTCACAGCTCCTTCAAAGCTACTTTCATATGGAGCCACATAACCTCTCAAAGTCTGGTACCTCCAGGTCAGGGTTGAGGGCAGCAGAAAGATTTTACTGACAGCACAGCTGTTTGTGCCATACCTAACCGCGTGGATAAACAAAGGGCTATAATTTAGCCAAGATAACCTTTGTGATAACCTTACAAATGCTGACATAAACCATATGCGCTGCCCAATCGCAGAACAGCAAAGACAAACCTTACATAAACTCCAAAACTTTACAAAATTTATATGGTGGCACATCCAGGATCATTCGCAATAGTGAGGGATCCCACGTTCAGGTCTAGATTTTCAGCTCCCTGCAGCACAGGGAGTAGAAGATCATCTCCAATAAGATGAAATGTGTATCAAATAAGATACACATATCTAGCCAAAGCAGACTAGAAGGCTTTGTGTACCTCAAAAGAAAAAGCTTTCCTCGACTGTTTGTTGTCTGCCTATTTTATTTAGATAGCTGGACAAGATAAATGGTCAGATATGCAACCAAATCAAAATGCAATGGTTAAACAGAAACCTCTAATTGGTCATCTTGAAGGACAGTGATGCATCTTCTGTGGTTAATTTGCTCCCAATTATTTCCTTTTTTTCCTGCTTCTATTTTTGTGGAGCTCCCAGAGCTGCCCTAATGGTAGAGAAAAAGAGTAATGGAGATAATTGGGAACATCCTGAATAACCTAATTCCAGTGTCCTTGTGGTATGACTAGACACTTAAAGGATGTCTCCAGGACAATGTTAGCCAGCATGAAAGGCTGCAGTGAAGGCATCAGAGTGAGCTCTCTTCGTTTAAGAGCTTGTTGGCGCTTTCAGTTAATAAAATTCACTTGGGAAGTATTTCCTTTTATGTCTGACAGGTTTCTCTTTTTGCCCTTTATATATGAAGTGTTACCATGCAAGCAGTTCACTAGCCATTTAATCATCCTGTCTGGGGTGTGTAGATAGTGTATCCTTTCATATGTAGAACTTAAGAGCCCGGGTTTCAGAGAACATTTGTGTTCAGAGGCAGGACTCAAGATGACACCATAGTTAGATGACACCATAGTTAGGTAACACCATGGTTAAGTATCTTGCTTAGGAGTTGGCTTATGAGGCTTCTGCTTCCCTTCCAACACAGGTAACATTGCTGCACAGGTATGTGAATGCAGCAGGAGCGTGCAAATGAGTTCAAGCTGAACATCTGACATCAAAGAGTCTGCACGATGCTGCAGGCGGACATGGGGACAGGGAAGTGAGTTTCCAGCATCCCATAGCTGTTAAGTCTCAATGCCTCCTTGGAAGATGAGGATTTTATTTTGCTGGATGTTTTCAGAAAGAATACACTGACATAGCTGTGAAGTGCCTAGATTCACTGTGATGGAGTGACATAAGTAAATAAGAGTCATCTGAGATGACAAAAGGTCAGCCCGGGCTATACTCGAAATATGGTCCTAACTGTCCCATGACGGTCCTCAGTTCTGAAAACTGGCACTAATAAATTAATGGAAATGGGATTCATTTTAAATTCCCCACCTGCAAAGCAAATACCAAAGTCACAGGATGCTGTCTTCTTCAGTACCATGGAGTTGGCCATAACAAATGTGCTCAGCAAATGTAGGGGCAAGAAGCACTTTTTTTCCCCCCAGTATTTACTGCACCTTCTGACCAGTGTCCTCTTGCAGCATTGAGCAAGGACAATGATGTCAGTACCAGGGGGAGATACCCACTCTTGCCAGAGTTTCCTGACCTTGACAGGGTCCAGCATGGTGCCTAGCCCCTTCCCTAATAAGTGTTTTTAATTCTACATAAAAGTACATGTATTCTACTATGTCACTGAGTGCCAAGTCAGGTCAGAGCTTGACGTTTGATTATTTTGCCATAAAGCAAGAGCTCTAAAAAATTCAGGCTTGGATAAATAATCACTGCCCTTTTTAAGGAATTTATTTACAAGGGCATCAAAATGAAAGTGACAGCAGTGGCAGCAAGTAAATTACTGCTGCCTAATTGGGCCCAAAGAGAGTTTGGGGCCTGAAATGTCCCTTCGTGTAGATTGACAGAGAAAAGAAAAGCATACTAGACACATGCACATTGACTTTACCAGACTTTAAATTTCTGATTTTTCTGCTAGTCCCTGAAGTGCAAGAAGTGCTCTATTCCTCGCTGCTTCTGTTTCCAGACTGTAAGGTTTGCAGTTGGAGATCTTTATTTACTGTTAGACTTGAAAACAAACTTGTCAGGCACTCTTTGTGGAGCTCATTCAGTTTCTTTTCCCTCCCCTACCCAGGAACACAGAGCCAGCCCAGTAATTTTGCTGCTCTGTGTTTCCTAGGCAATCCTACTCAACACTGACCAATTTCTTGTGAAAAGAGATGCAAAAATGCCAAGTACTGGCCACTGCACTTAGAAATACAACTCACTCCTTCACACTGGGAGCCCAAAATTTCACAGGGGACGTTGTACAACCTTGCGGTACTGTCCTTCAAAAGTACCCGGCACAGGCACAGCCCTTTGTTACTATGTCATTGATTATAAAACAAGATCAAAAAGCCCTTATTTATTTCACTAGAAACACAACTACCTTCAGTTGGCTGGTAGGGAAACATTCACCAGAAACATTGTTTGATCTGGGCTACTAACCAAATAGAAATTTCCATGGCTTCAAGGTTGTAAGCTGCAGTATTTTAGATTACTGGGATTGAATAACTACTTCAGAATAAACTTTCTAAAGTTAAAGGTTGATGGTTCTGCATGTCTTAAAGGACTTGGTTCTCATTTCATCCTTTTTTCCTTTTTTTTAAAAAAAGAAAAACAAATAGAAAACCAAACACAGAGATAAATAGAGATAATTCCCCAAATAACCTCAATGTGTTAAGGTCTGGGGCTGTGCCAGTGTAGGTCTGGGAGTCATCAGGGAGGAGTACCAGGCTGATTGCAATAACACAGCTAGATCCCCCCCAGGCAGGGGATCACAGCCCTGTGGGTGGGAACCATTGATCTGGCAGGAATTAGCCTAACCAGGCTGCCCAAGTACGTAAGCGCACTCTTATGAATGTCCCCCACTCTCTTTACCCATTGTGACCTCAGATGAGACATCTAATTTTCACAAGCAATACTTAACAATAAAAGGTGTCAGTTAAAACTGTAGAGTAGGGAAGAATAACACCAGCCTCTATATGGGTTAAGAAGAAGAGTCCAAAGAGCATGAGGACATAGAGGCAACACAGTTTATCCTACAGGATTCAAAACAAAGAAAGGGCATGCCACGTTCCAATGTTTAAAAAAAAAACCCCTGTGACTGAATTATATGAAAAAGGCTCAATCACAGCAGAAAATTGAGTTAGGCTAATGGAGAAGCTGTCATTCTTATAGGTGTAGAAAGCTGCAAGATCAGATTTGTCATCAGAAGTCAAGTTGGTGAAATTTACCTTGCTTGCTAGCAAAAATTAATATTAAGCATCATTCCAAAAAGAATCTTTAGAGAAATGCATAATCCTCTTTTTGTGGAGTTTTATTTCAGAAAGGGACAGTTCTGCACATGACTTATCCTTTCCTGTGAATAAATTTGTTAAGGTTGAGAAGATGGAGTCCATTATATGGTCCCATAGTCAGATGACACGACACGCAGCTGTGAGATGTGTTATTATGCAGCAGAGATACAGTACCATTTCAGTGAGTCTTCTCAGAAAGGTTGCATATCCAGTGAAAATGGTAAATTTAAATCTTTTGTTAGCTTTTCTTTGGTTATTGATTTCTCTGACATTTTAAAATGAAGGGAAGAAACAGAAGCAATGTGTGATAGAAAGCTCATTACTTCAAAGCTGCATTCAGCCCCAAAATCCTATTGATGCTGGTGAGTTTGGAGTACACCACAACAGTAGGTTTTCTGAACCCACAAAATCAGGCTTTGGGGTGAACAGATGGTAGAGCTGATAGATGAGCAAGATAATACACATACTTAGTCACTGGAACCTGTGAGCTGTAATAACAGCTATGATATTTTGGCTGTTACTCACCACTAGTTTTGCAGGGTACAAGGACTCTTGGATCTGTTCAGACAGAAATTCATGACCTGTACTTGACCTACCCTCATATTACCCCCAGCCTGCACACAGAGTGAGTGACTTTCTCTGCTGCTGCAGCACAAATTATTAAAGATTGTTGTTTTCTCTCGGGAACATCTTCAGGCATGCTTTGCTGTTCCCACTGAAATACACTGTGGCTTTACCATTGATCACCAGAGGGCAAAATGGAGAATTTCATCCCTCTGGAAAGAAATGGTCTTGAGCAATTTTCTTGTTTTGTTTTACATGTATGTTCGTTTGTCTAATTTACTGAAATGATTCCTTTTTTCTCTGCAAAATGTTTTTTTATTCAATAAAAGGTTGTCCTCTTTCAGCCTGTTTTCTCTTTGCTGGCCTTGATTTTATTGCTCTGCTGGCTGGAAACAAGTTCTGAACTCCTTGTTCAGTCCTTCGCTGTGACACATTTTATTTCCAGGTATTAAGGCATTTAACACTGCCCAAGCTTGATGAGGACATCATGTGCCAACCTGAAGGTCTGCATCATCTAACTTGAAGGTTAGCTGTTGGATTTAGCAAGGTTACTTCAGCAAAGGAGGTATCTCCTAGCTGAACGAAGAAGAGAGAGTAAAGCTATGACTATGAAAAGAGTTTGACAGAGCAGCTTGTGGCCTGTGGGGCCAAGAAACCCCAGGCCAGGCCAGAAGGACAGCCAACCCCAAATGAACGTGCAGAACGCAAGTAGTCCACACAGAGGATGCCACCAAGCTACTGCCACAGTGACTCTGGGACTTACTGAGCTGGTGGTTGCATCCAAGAGATCCTGTTTAATAAGTACAGTCTGACATAAATCATGTTGCCCTGTTTCAGGGTGCTATACGTGGCCTTTGCATAGTTAATCCTCTCGTGCTGCTATGGGAAAGGGAACACGTGCTTGACACCAACAGTGCAACCCTTGGGTACAATTAAACATCAGGAACTACTCAAACATTTTTGAGGTTTCTTTTTTATGCACATCTGGTTTTTGACCTTGAGGAGAGAGACTCTTTGGTGGCCAATTTTCAGTGATAAGAGGCTGCTGTCACAAAAAGCCGCTGTCATGGCTGGCCCAATGCCAAAGTCAGTGCTGGGAGACTTGAATCTTTGCTGGAAGGAGCTCGTCCTCCCTCTGCATGGGGCAATGAGGGGAAGTTTGCTCTGCTGTCACCCTTGTTTTATCTGTTCAGCAGGTAAATAGAGGACTTCAATCTCTGCAGCAGCTGCAAGCTCAGCAGCTTTCTCCACCACATCATTCACTTGAAGATAAAAACGATTATGGAGAGTCCCAGGTCTCCAGTGCAAGCTGTTATTTGATTTATTTATTGGCAAGGGGTTCTAAAACATGGTAGGTGCTTTTTTTTTGCAGATAGGAGGAGACACAATTGAAGGACTTTGAAGGGCTGACAGCAAAGATGTAGTGTTCATAAAGAACACTAAGACAGAAACAGAGAGAAGAAAGCTTTCAACATTAGATTAAGTGGTTACTTATAGTCGTTATACAAGTCATGGTTGTTTGAGCACAGAGATGCATATGTACACGTCTGTATTCCTTAGGCATGCACCTCTGTACTGAAGATGTTGAATATATAAAAACAAAATGAAGCCTCAAATATTTATCCAGTGGGAATTAAGGAAAATCCATCATTTCTTGGCCAAGGTTCAATATCCAACTATGACTGCAGTATAATCACTACAGAAAGCAGCCAGGGTGCAAGAACAGGCACTTCTCTAAAGAGCAAAAGGGTCTTCCATTGACCCAAGAACATTATCTGAGCATGAAAGAGCAGCTCCCTGCTCAGTGAGCAGGCTAGTGCTTGGTAGAGAGTGCACTAAGTACTACGCAAATGCTGGCACCGATTACCCAGTTACCTCTCATGAAGCTCCTGCTCTGCAGAAAGTCCCTTTCTCCAATGATGAGTTACTTTGACTGGCCCACCTGCATGATCCCAACCAGCTCCTCTACTAAGCCTGTTTATAACTCTGTGCATTAGCTGCCTTCTTTTTAAGCCCTGCCACAGCCCCTGGAGAGTGAGGGGTACCTTCCTGCCTCTTGCCCGTGAAGGAGTTACTGTGGCAGCTGTGAATTTATACCCAATATCAGACCGTGTTGGCATGGTCTGGCCTTTACTTTGCTTTGTTGCCTTTGCGAGAAACCACCTGAGATTTGCCTGAGCTATTTGATTTTTAAAAAATGCAAGAAATAATATTCTATAGAGCAATGTAAAAATTAAACAGGTTCCTTATTTCTCATCTAACTGGCCTGGAGGTGTGTAAGAGGTGTTCAAGGGTACAACACCAGCTGCAATCACAGAGAAGGCCATCTGAGTTATGGGCTATTATTTAAGACTTTGGACCGTGTAATTGTTTCCTTTCTTCCTGAGATTAAAGATAGAAAAAGCAATACTGTCTCCTTAGACAGGAACAATGGACATTCAAAGCCTTTTCTGTCACTTGGGCTGAAAAGACAGACATTTTGTGACTAGATTCTGTAAGTGGGTGAGAAGAGATGCTGTGCTGCCCCGTCAAAACACCCCAGCCTTGGCACAGCCACCTCCTCTGCCTGGCCTACTGTGGACAGCAGGCAGGACACAAGTGGACTAAGGGGCTACACATGAGCTGATGATGCCAAATCCTAATGTGAGATTGCAGCCATACAAATTTGCCTGACCCTTCTTTTTTTATGGTTTCCCCAAGTGAAAACTGCAGAAGGGGCTCTGTGGTTTGTGGCTTTTGCTTAAGAGCACTTTCACAGCTCTGACAGTATTCAGACTGGATTTGGTCTTGCTCCCCCATTGCCCCCCTCCTTCCCTGTGGGCTGAAGTCTTCCTTCAAGCAGTGACTCCCAGTGCCTGACACCAGCGAGCACTTTGCAGCCACTCAGCCAAGAGCAACTTGAGCTCCAGCTCCCAGAGTGGGCCAGAGGCATTCCTCCAGCACCATCCAGCAATGTTTGTTTTCTTCAGTCAAACACTCCGCTTCCTCCTCTTTTGGAGTAAACCCCTGATTGCCAATGAAGTCAGAGGGAGTCATGCCTTTGGTCTTGGCAGATGACAGAACTTGGCTCAGGGCCTACCTGGACCCTCTGTTTTCAGGTTGCACTCCTGAAGATGCCATCCTAAATTTTAACCAAAGGTAAATCTACCGATCCCTCTGATAGTTTAGTTTCACATTGACATCTGACATAGAATCATAGAATCATTTCAGTTGGAAAAGGCCTTTAAGATCATCAAGTCCAACCACTCACCTCACATTGCCAAGCCTATCACTAAACCACATGCCTCAGCACCTCAGCTATATGTCTTTTCAATACCTCCAGGGTTGGTGACTCCACCACCTCCCTGGGCAGCCTGTTCCAGTGTTTAACAACTCTGTCAGTGAGAAAGTTTTTCCTAATCTCCAATCTAAACCTCCCCTGGTGCAACTTGAGGCCTATTATACATTCCTCTTGTCCTCTTGTCCTATCATTCATTACTAGGAAGAAGAGACTAACTCCCACCTCACTGCAAACTCCTTTCAGGTACTTGTATTATCTTCTTTCTGATATTGACTGACACCTTTCCTGGCAACCACTAGACCCCTGAACCTGTTCCTCACCACCTCCCCTCCTCACCCTTTTGCATCCAGACCCACAGCCTGTAGTGGGTTGAGGCTCAGCGCTCACACAGCCATCTGTTTTAAGAGACTGTTTTAAGGTTTTAACCTTTCTTCTCTCTGCTTTCATTCCAAGATTTTCCTCCATGCCTTTGTCAACTGGAGTCTGGATTACAGCTGTAGCCCTGGCCCCAGCAGCTGTAGCCTTGCCTCTTGCAAGTTCCCCCAGAAAAGTCCTTGTCCTGGCTTCCCACCTCACCCTTCTTTGGACCTCATGCCAACACATTGCCAAAGGCTGCAAGCAACTTGGCTGTATGTTGGTGATCTGGTGATGCTGACCTCCATCTTTGCTGTGTCAAAGGACCGAATTTTCCTGCCAGCTAAGTAGCTTCCCTCACATTCACCATTTTGTTTCCTCTCTCACATCTTTTTCAGTGAGGAAAAAAAGGAGGTGGAGGAGTGCCTATGACAAGGTGCTCTTGCCCTGCAGAGCTCCCTGTGCTGGAGGTCCTGCTGAATACAGGAGGGCAAAAGATAAGTTGCATTTCATAGCTTGTGGTGCAAAGCTCAGCAGTGCCTCACTCCTTCAGCTTGATATACATGAGGTCTCTATGAACCCATATGACTATTTTTACAGCATGTCCTGGTGTGGTTTTGCAGGGACTGCATTTTCTCCCTTGCCCTGCATTCATCCTACCCTGCATACAACGTGTTCTCTGGGCTTCTTGTTACAGGGGCAGCCATATAGCAGCACAGCCCCCTTTCCCTAACTACACTGTGGCTGCTGCATCCACCTCTGGTCCTGGCACAGCATTCACAGAGGCTGTATCAATCACTCCTGACTCAACACCATTTCTAGTGTGACAAAATCACTTGCTCTGCAAGTAAGCCACTGAAATATATTACAGACATGGAACTGATTTCTCTCTGTGCTCAACTGCAGACTCAGGTGCCCAAGGCAGCTCTGTTCTCTTGGACTCCTCAGTTCCCTCTTGCGTTTCAGCTTGCTGCCTCTTCCTATCCGTCATCCGTTTCGTCACTTTGCCCTTACCTCAGCTCCTCCAGCCATACTCATCTATCCTGACCACATAATGGCTGTATAATAACATTACTGAAGGGTTTGTTTTCCTTTGCAGATAATCTGTCCATAGTCCAGCTGAGTCGAATTTGAGCCTGACAATGATGACTTGGTGAAAACCTAGAGAAAAAGACCTAGAGGAAGAACAGGTCTCCTGTGTTGTAATCAGCAATCTACCATCAGTCCTCAGACATTTCTGTGAGCTTCAATATAGGTGAAATGCTCATTGCAGATGTGCCCTTCTATAGAGGTTTCTTACAGTACAGTATTTTTAAATTTAAAAAATAAAATATTTCCCTGGAGAAAATAACCCTCCATTTGGCACAAAATACAGATCTGAACAACAACCAGATCTGCATATTCTGTCTTTCTCTTGCACAATATCTTATGCCACCCCGCTCCCTTCTCTAGAAAATGCACAGGGAAATACAAGGGAATATCTGTATTTTACTTTTGTTGTGAAAAGCTTCTCACGAAAGAAAGGAAGCCTCAAGAGTATTTCAAACTGTCATTTATAGTTCCTATTGCTATAACTAAAACATGTGTTTTTGTCATAAATCAGACTGATAACTATTTATACATCTTGCACTGTGCCTTTTTGTTCCTCCTACAGAAAACTCCGACAGGATTCAATAGAAAATAACAATCCAGCTTCAAAGGCTACATTCTCATTTATAATGAGCAAAGAAAAACACGAGAGCAAGGAGAACTGGGGGCTGCAGACCTGGGGAGTTTGAGGGTTCTCTCTTGATGCAACACCCAGGTTTTGGTGAGGATATGAAATCATTTCATCAGCAGGTGCCAACATAAGTGCATGTTCCGGGCAGAGCAGATTTACCCAGCTAGGTCATTGGAAGTCAGGGTGCAAATATTCAAAGTGTGCTGCATAAACTTTGACATGTAGGGGGTGAAGCCTGTCTGGTTTTCCACCTCTGTGATGGGAGAAAGGACTGGCATATCAGATGTTACAGAGAAGGAGAAGTGGACATCATTAAATGGCCTCTCAGGTCAGATTTGCTGTACTGTCCCACCCAGGGACCCTGTGCCCTCCAGCTAAGTGATAAGGGTGACATGTTTTGAGAAAGGTGACTCTGATGGTGTAAACATCCCCTGGCTGCTCCTCTCACTGCAGGGGTAAAGTGACTGTCCCACGAAGCTAAATCACTGCTTGGAAATGTGTGACCACAAGGTGAACCGGGGAGAGCTGTCAGCAGCAAGAATGGCAAGAGGAGGTGGGGCTGTTTGATTTGGCTCTGGGATTCTGGTAAACCAAAGGAAATGTCCATAAACATAAAAATGTCACTCCAGTAATAGTAACCGACATTGCTTCTATCTCTTTCATCAAAAACCCCAAACACTCAATGGGGTGATAGGAAGAATGCAGAGCTCACAAAAAACCCCTAGAAACATCAGGCCCACTTTCATTTTCAACAACCAGCAGTGGGAGAGTTTGAGCCATGCAGAAAGGTAGAATTGTTTTTTAGGCCTAGTCCCAAAGGCAGCTGTTCCCAGTGCATAAGGTTTTAAATAAGAGTTACACAGGGTCTGTTTGGAGGAAAAGGATCAGGGATATTTTTATTGCTTTCTGTGGGACAGTAAGCACATAACTTTCCCCAAACTTGCCATGACATAGAGCAGTATCTTACTGTTGCTGGTTGATGAAATTGCACATTAGTATCATGATGATCAGTGACACTAAAGGTTTTGGGTTTTTGCCTTTCAGACTTATTGATCTTTTTCCCAAAATCACAGGAGGTTTGACTGCTACACAGGCTGAAAGCTACAACGTGGACACATCAAAAGCAGCTCTGAAATGGTGTCTGTGCACCACTTTACCAACGAGTGCCTCTCACTCCCACCAAGCTCCCAGGAGGCCTGGAGGTGTTGAGAACCCACTGCTCCTGCCAGAGCTCACTCTCAGGAGCTCTGGGAGGGTGACAGTGACATTGACATGTCAGCCTGCTGTAGCACAGCTGCTCTCCGTCTCCTGGCCTACAGTACACGTTAAACTTGGCTGGTGTTCATGTGGAAGCAACAACTTTCTGAGCAATTCCCCTTCTCTGTACCCTGAAGGGAAGCCTCCCTGCACTGTGGATGCTCAGCATTTCCAAGAAACAAAAGCACAGCTGAGAAAGTACATATACAGATGTGCACTTTTTTTCCTAATCCAAGGCCTATGGATGTTTCAGGTCCAATAGCTGTGACACTTTGGTTTTGTTTGGAAAGAGCTCAAGGATGAGAATTATGAGGTACAATTAGCATGTACTTATTAGAGATGTCCATACTTCTGGCTGTGTTTCAGTGCTAAGGTTCAGAGTTAATATGCTGGCAGTAAACAGAGATGGCCTGCATCTCTAAGAGATATTCTTAGACAGCACATAGTTTATGTGCTGTTTGCATTTGAAATAATTTTCTCTGCAACCACAAACACAAGTCTTCACATGTATAAAGGACTGAGAAGTTGCTGTGTGATTTGGCAATGGTAAAAGACACTAGGCCAGCATGCTCTGAAGTTTGCCAGGCAAATGCAGACAGGGCTTTTTCTTCCTTTGTTCCATCTCCCCACACATTGTGCACTGCATAATTTATTTATTAAGACTATTACGTTTCATTCAGCTTATTGTAAATCCAGAGAGCATTGAAAAAGGGGAAGGCAATATATGAGTAACTGCTGGCCACTGCCTTCCGTGGGGTCTGCAGCTTGCTGTTAGGACAATTGCAGAAAAGCTGTGTGAGCAATAAAGTTCTATTAGAGAAAAAGCATTACCACTGTGTACTGGAAGGTTCATTGAAATCAATGCTAATAGCTTCCTTGGAAAGATTTTAGAAGGTAAATATTCCTGAGAAGTGCCTATCTCAGTTCCAGTGTTTTCAGTACTCGTAACTTAATTCTGAACCTTATAATTTTCTTTTTCCCCCTTAAAGCCCTTTCACTTGGAGTCCTATGGGTACATCAGAATCGCCTTTCACTTCTTGCAAGGAAGAAGTTTGCAGTTGTCAATGGGGTGCAATTTTTAGAGTATGGTCCAAAAGCTTAAAAAATAAACCCCAAACAAACAAATGAGCAAATGAAGTAAAACCCAACAAATATCTTCATCTGTCAAGGCTGAAGCTATATACATACACACACAATTGCCTGTATGAAGCAACTGATGGAGCTCTAATCTGTACATCACAGTCACGATGATTCAGAATAGCAAAACTATTTGTTGAAAAGACAACTCCAAATCTTTGCTTCCGCCCAACGTCCCATCAAACAGCAAGGCACAATTTTAAGGTTTATCTCCTGCATCTGCCCTCCAGCCTGCTTGAGGTTTCCCTGGTGCTGACTCATGACAGCCTAACTCTTCCCCATGCTGCTCTGATGTTGCTCCCACTGCTGTCTCCCAGAAGACATATCGAGGGATGGTCCTCTGCGAGAGAAGGGAAGGTGAAAGAGGTGTGCCAAGCCTGGCAGTGCAACAGGCAAGGATGTAATGCCAAGGGACCCAAATTCCTCCCAGGCATCCAACACTAGAGCTCTGATTGCCGTTTTTTTCAAAGTCCTGTACTATTGAACTCTTGGTAACCAAGGCATCTGATGGAGGGACAGGAAAGATGTCACTACTATGTGCTTCTTGATTTCTTGACAGTTGCCTAAAAAGTGACATAAAAACCCCTCTAAGAGCAGTAGCAAAATTTTCTTGAGTCATACTGGAGGATTAAAGGGACTCCAGACTTGACATTTTTATCATCATCTTCTTTTCATGCAGCATTAATTTTGTGCAGAATAAAAGTGCTGGAAAGAAGCACAACAGCACTACTACAAATAATGAAAAGATGTTTTGGTATGCTGGGAGCAGGCTTAGTACAACACAAGAAGCTGTGGTGTATAGCAGTCACTCACACTCTGTAAATTCAGGTTTATGGGGAAAAAATGAGGATGCTGAGACAACGGTCTGAGAGCAATAAAACTTGCTCTCCACTTAGTTCTCCTACATCAACAGGATTATATTGTCCTCAGGGACAATGAGAATGCGCCCACTTCTATCTCTCAGTGCTCTGGGCAGGAGTCAGTGACAGCTTCCCCAGCTAATCACCTTTCATTATCCTTCCTCAGTGGCACAAGGCATCACACCACACTGCTCAGAAGATCACTTTTCATAGCTACTTATGATCACTTATCATAGCTACTGGCAGAGGACTGTGTTCTCTCCCTTCCCAGCACCCTCGGAACTTTGCCTTGTGAATCAGAAATACATCCGCTATCAAGGACTAAAGAAGCAATGCAGTAGTAGCTGAAAAATTCATGAGCCTGCACATCATACAGCCACAGAGGGCTAAGCCTTCTCCCTGGAGTCAGGGAGGCCAAGATGCATCATCTGCTGCTGGTGGACAGTCAGCAATGGAAAAAAGCAAGTGGAGTCCAGCTCCAGGCATTGGGCTCTACAGTTTGGGAGCAGGAGCTTCAGTAACATCATTTACCCTTTACTTGCTACCTGTGGAACTTCTGGCTGATGCCAGAGACTGTCATCCTTAAAAAAAATTATCCTAGTGTATTGCTCAGTTACCGTTAACGAGCCTTGAATAATGCAAATTTTCAGGATAATTAGGCTGCCCCATCTGCAGGCTTATACCACAGCATCCTGCCTCTGCAGCACTGAAATAGAGTCCACGAGAGTGCCATGGCTTGTCAGGGATGCAGGCTACTACCCCTTACTTGTGTTCCATGTTGGTATGAATGTCATGCCTCATGACATCTCCAGGATCCAGAAGGATTTTAAAACCTCGGGAGAGCAGGTAAAAGGTAGAGGGGCTCAAGTTATTTTCTCCTCTGTCTTGTTCACTAGAGATAAAGGGGGAGTCTGCAATGGAAAAATCAGCCATGTGAACTCCTGGCTGAGAGGCTGGTGCCGGCGGGAAGGCTTTGGGTACTTTGACAATGGATCCTTCCTTCGGGACTACAGCTTGATAGGACGGGATGGGATTCATCTCTCCTGTAAGGGCACTGGAATATTTGGGAGTAGACTAGCAAACCTAATAAAGCAGTCTTTAAACTAAAGGACTTGGGGGGTGAGAGGAGAAGCAAAATAGAACAAGCTGTCCCCTCTAGCTGGGAAACAGGGCAGGGCAGGGAATGCAACGATAAGTGCCCTACATCTGCACACTAGGCTGAGATATGGAAGGCTGGCCACCCTGAGAAGAGCCAAACCAGGAAGGAACCTCCTGCACCCATTCTATGTGTTTGAGTAAGCCCCTGCGCTGCCTCTACACCCATGCACGCAGCCTGAGGAATAAGCAGGAGGAACTGGAGATGTGGGTGCGGATGTGGGGCTACAACCTCATTGCGGTCTCAGAGACGTGGTGGGACAGCTGTCACAACTGGAGCACAGCCATGTAGGGTTATGGATTGTTCAGGAAAGACAGACTGACAAGGCGTGGAGGTGGAGTTGCTCTCTATGTGAGAGAGCAATTAATGTGTACCAAACTGTGCCTGGGTGGGGATGAGGAGCGAGTAGAGTGCTTATGGGTGAAAATTAATGGGCAGGGCAAGGCAGGTGATGTTGTTGTAGGAGTTTACTACAGGCCACCTGATCAGGAGGAGGATGTGTATGAGGCCTTCTACAAACAGCTGAGAGCTGCCTCACGATCACAATCCCTGGTTCTCATGGGGGACTTCAACCACCCTGATATTTGCTGGGATAGCCACACAGCCAAGCATACACAGTCCAGGAGGTTCCTACAGATTGTTGACAACTTCCTGTCGCAGATGATCAAGGAACCAACAAGGAGGGGTGTGGTGTTGGACCTGGTACTAACAAATAAGGAGGGTCTGGTTGGGGATGTGAAGGTCGGAGGCAATCTCGTCTGCAGTGACCATGAGATGGTAGAGTTCAAGATCCTGTGTGGAAGACAGAAGTGCCCATGAGACCCAGTCAATCTTCAAGCACCACTTCCTTCAAGCCCAGGATCAATGTGTCCCAATGGGCAAAAAGGGAGGAAAAAGAAGTAGGAGGCCTCCATGGATGAGCAAGGATGTGCTAGGACAACTCAGGCAGAAAGCAGCCATCTATGAGAGGTGGAAACAGGGGCTGGCTTCTTGGGAAGAGTATAGGAACATTGCCAGGGCATGCAGGGGTGCAACTAGGAAGGCTAGAGCCCTTCTCGAATTACATTTAGCCAGGGATGTTGAGGACAGTAATAAGGCATTTTTCAAATACATCAGCAGCAGAAGGATGACAAGAAGGAATGTGGGCCTGCTGCTAAACACAGAGGGTGCCCTGGTGACCGAGGATGCAGAGAAGGCCGAAGTACTGAATGTCTTCTTTGCTTCAGTCTTTACGGCCAAGGCTGGCCCTCAGGAAGCTCAGTCCAGTAAGGATAACAGGATGGCCAGGACAGCAGAGAACTTGCCCTGGGTGGAAGAGGAAGAGGTTAAAGACTTGTTGGGCAGGTTTATAAGTCAATGGGTCCTGATGGGATGCGTCCTAGAGTGCTGAGGAAGCTGGCTGATGTGATTGCTAAGCCTCTCTCCATCATTTTTGAACAATCATGGAGGACAGGGGAGGTGCTTGAGGACTGGAGAAAGGTCAATGTCACGCCAGTCTTCAAAAAGGGCAAGAAGGACGACCCAGGAAACTACAGGCTGATCAGTCTTACCTCCATCCCTGGAAAGGTGATGGAACAACTCATCCTGAATGTTATCATTGAACATATGAAGGAAAAGATGGTTATCAGGGGGAGTCAACATGGCTTCACCAAGGGGAAATCCAGTTTGACCAACCTGATATCCTTCTGTGAGGGCATAACCGCCTGGCTAGATGAGGCGAGAGCAGTGGATGTCATCTACCTTGACTTCAGCAGGGCTTTTGACACTGTCTCCCATAACAGCCTCATCAGAAAGCTCAAGCAGTGTGGCTTGGATGAGTGGACAGTGAGGTGGATCAAGAGCTGGCTGAATGACAGAGCCCAGAGGGTGGTGATCAATGGCACAGAATCGAGTTTGAGGCCTGTGGCCAGTGGAGTTCCACAGGGATCAGTTCTGGGGCCAGTCTTGTTCAACATCTTCATCAATGACCTGGATGAGGGGACAGAGTGTACCCTCAGCAAGTTCCCTGATGACACCAAACTGGGAGGACTGGCTGATTCCCCAGAAGGCTGTGCTGCCATTCAGTGGGATCTCGACTGGCTTGAGAGTTGGGCAGAGAGGAACCTCATGAGGTTCAACAAGGACAAGTGCAGAGTCCTGCACCTGGGAAGGAACAACCCCATGCACCAGTACAGGCTGGGGATTGACCTGCTGAAGAGCAGCTCTGCAGAGAGAGACCTGGGAGTCCTGATTGATAATAAACTAACCATGAGCCAGCAATGTGCCGTCGTGGCCAAGAAGGCCAATGGCATCCTGGGATGCATCAAGAAGAGTGTGGCCAGCAGGTCCAAGGGAGGTTCTCCTCTGCTTCTACTCTGCCCTGGTGAGACCTCATCTTTAGTCCTGTGTCTAGTTCTGGGCTCCTCAGCTCAAGAGGGACAGAGAACTTCTGGAGAGTCCAGCACAGGGCCACCAAGATGATCAGGGGACTGGAACATTTTTCATATGAGGAAAGGCTGAGGGAACTGGGGCTGTTTAGTCTGGAGAAGAGGAGACTGAGGGGAGAACTTATTAACATTTACAGATATCTAAATGGTGGATGTCAGGAGGTTGGGGCATCCCTTTTGTCTATGGTACCTAGCAACAGGACAAGGGGTAATGGATGAAGCTGGAACACAAAAAGTTACACTTAAATATAAGAAAAAACTATTTCACTGTTCAGGTGAGGGAGCCCTGGCACAGGCTGCCCAGAGGGGTTGTGGAGGCTCCTTCCTTGGAGGTCTTCAATACCAGCCTGGACATGTTCCTATGTGACTTGATCTAGCTGGACTTACTTCTGCAGGGGGGTTGGACTAGATGATCTCTAAAGGTCCCTTCCAACCCCTACCATTCTATGATTCTATCCTGCTTTTTACCCAGGCTGCCCAGCTTATTCTGCAAAGACACGTTTAGATAGTGCTATTTCCCTAAATTATGGTCACCAGGGCTGTGTCCAGATTAGGAAACAAACAGATCAAGGACTGCTCTCTGGCACTGAGGACAAGCGGCCCAATGTAGTCCACATCTGCCTAGCTAAACTCTCCTTTCCAGGGAAGTTGGATGGCTGCCTCCAAATTGCCTGCT
Organism: Colius striatus; assembly: GCF_028858725.1. Taxonomy (NCBI): domain Eukaryota; kingdom Metazoa; phylum Chordata; class Aves; order Coliiformes; family Coliidae; genus Colius; species Colius striatus. The sequence continues at coordinate 67,653,795 of NC_084760.1, read as the reverse complement.
GGGAATTACCAGGGACATCCATTTCTTAAGTCACACCTTGAGTGGATCCATAACTCTAAGCAAACAATTCACATGAGCACTCAAATTATGCCTGCTTTTTTTCTAACAGACCTCTTGTATCCAAATGTCCTTTTATAATGGTATTAAGCAACACTATAAGCACGAACATAGGAAGCAATGAATGAAGCCCTATTCTCCTGTAGCACAAGCAAGTTTCTCTTCTGTAGGCATTTAGGAAAGAGAAGGTTTTGATTTAATTTTGTTTTCTTCTCTGTTTTTCATTTTTGCAATTAGTAAAACCATCAGTATTATTCCATTGCCACAGAATGCTTTCAGATGTATTCGTTGGATATATATCCGCCTTAACATTTTGGCCTTGCTTTCCTTTACATGACAGTATAATCAATTAAATCACTAAATAAATCCAGTGTGAGATCAGAATCAAGTCTATGTACAGTGACCATTGTTAAAGGGGGTAAAAAAAGCTAAGTGCTTCCTTCCCATTGCATCACATGGCATCTTTTGCCAAACAATGTGCCATGTTACTTTCAGGCACGTGATTAATGCCAATGCAGTTCCAATAAAGCTTACAATGTGCACAGCCCCACTGTGGAGAGTCAGCAACAGCAATGATGCTGTTCTTCATCTTTCAGTCACCAGGGACTTCCAGCCTTTTCCTCATTTCTGAGTATTAATCTTTATTTCCTTTTCAGAGTAATGGCATCTCTCAGCAATGAATATTTTTATAGGCTGGATACATCCACAAGAACCTGAGCATTCATTTCAGCTGTCTTGTTGAAAGGATTTTGCCTCAGAGTGCCACTTCCATTTCTCTTCTTCCAATTTGCTTATTCTCTCATTTACTTTTTTTTTTTCCAATTTGTGGCAGTCTGGATTTTCTCTACTGTAAATACCAACCCTCAGCTCCTTTGCTGGGGCAAAAGATTTGCTTTCAAAGTTATCTAATGTATTCTTACATGTGTTTTCTATGTGCAGGTCCCTTCTTGACTGGGATAGAAGCCAGTAAAGGCTAGAACTAGCTAGAACAGTAGTTTTCAATACAGAGAGGAAAAACAGTAAGCCTAAATATGCATTTACACATGGGCTGAATCCAAAAGCAGACAGAACTCACAAGGTCCAAATTTTCTTCTACACTAAAACCTCTTTAAATCAGTCTGGTAGTGGATTGACACCTTACAGTGTCTACAGATATTTAAGGGCCATTTCCAGTGCCAGAACACTGGAAATCCTTAATTGACAGATCGGCTCCCAACTCTCATGTGTTTGGCCTGACTCTGAAGTTTTGACCCACTGTAGCCTTTATTCCTAGACGCTTTACAGTATCAAGCAAGGCATTACATAAACTAGGCACTTCCCTGGCTGCTAAGAGGCAGCTGTTTGCAGTGGTTGTGTGTGGTTGGAACAGTAATATCTCTAAAGTCTTAAGGCCCTTTGATCCTTCAAGGGTGATTTTTGGAGTGCAAAACTTCATGTATCTTCTCAGAGTAACATCTACAAATGCTCTAGGATTTCAGGAACCACAGTCTCTCCCTTCCCAGCAGCAGAGGGAGGGCAGGCATGGAGATGTGGAGTGCGTACTGCTGACCCAAACCTCCAGCCTCAGACTGATTGGATGGATAGAGCTGGTGGGCTCATAGCACAGAGGCAGGGCTGCAGCATGACAGACAGAATATCTATAATCTATGTTTACCTTATTCATGTGTGCCTGCTTCTATTTCAGATAGACAGATAGACAGATCAATAGACAGGTAGATAAACAGTGTGTGTGAGTGCCTTAGTAGCATACTTTCTCTGAGTGAATGAAATATGCTTTCATTAACAATTGACTAAATCAAGTGTGGCTATTCTTTCTTTTACCAATTCTTGAATGTGCTTATTAGAAAATCCTTGCTCAATCAGGCCAGAAGTGGTTTTTATAAGGCTTTCTAATAAAAACCAGCTGCAGCTTCCTGGGGAGCCCTGCATACACACTGGAGACCAGCGGGGAATTGGGCATTTCAATCTTTGGTGGCACAACTCTAGCAGAATAAATACAAATTCAGTATGTTTTGCATGGTCAGCAAGATCTGACAAGATCCAAGACCCTAAAAGTGTAGTCAAGCCTAATGCATCAGGGCATTAGTTGAGCATGTGCAGGTGATGAGGTGAACATGTAGCATCATTTCACTGGATACATGAATTTTAAAGGAGTGAAGAGACCAGCTGTTTTTTCAGAGCCATCCACCATTCATCCCTGGAGGCGGAAAGCAAGATGCAATGAGCCAAGAGTCTGATTTGGGGTGGCAGATCCATCTTTACCATGGGAAAAAACAGATTCTTCAGTATGAAATGACATCATCTTTAATAGCGTGGGATCCATCACCAACAACTGTAAACAGAGACTGATTTACAAGGCAAGCAGCCTTCTGAGACAGCAAGACTTGATTCAAATTTGCAATCCCAGATTTTTGTAGAATAGATTTAAAGTACCCTGATTTTATGCAACTCCTGCATTTAAAGTTAGGTGGCACAGAATTTCTCCAGACTGAGCAAATCTGGCCTTCTCACCTGGTAATTTCTATTGTAACAAAAATTACTTGGGAAAATCTCCCTGATGCAGAGGTCTTTAAAATGAAGGATCACATGCAGGCAGGGGACAGTTCTGCAGCACCTAAGGGTCTTGCTCATTTCATGATATGTCATATTTTTTAGCCTGGAGAAAATGAGGCTAAGGGGAGACCTTATTGCTTTCTATGACTACCTGAAAGGAGGCTGTGGTGAGGTGGAGGTCAGTGTCTGCTATCAAGCTACAAGAGATAGGACAAGACAAAATAGCCTCAAGTTGTGCCAGAAGAGATTTAGGTTGGATATTAAGAAAAAATTCTTCATGGAAAGGGTTGTCAAGCATTGGAACAGATTGCTCAAAGCAGTCATTGAGTTAAGAGATGTGGCAGTGTTGGGTCAATGGTTGGACTCAGTGATCTTAAGGTTTTTTTCCAATCTAAACAGTTCTATGATTCTATATGTAGGAGTCTAGCATGACCCTGTAACACATTGTGATTAATTTGGACTCTGAGCACAGGTTTGATTTCCAGCAGTTGAGCCCATGCCATGGACGCCAGCCTCACACCTCCCTGCAAATGGGGACACGGCTTATGTATTCACAGGCCCCCATGACACAGCCTGTCTCTTGCTGTAGAGCTTTGTCTGATAGGCCAAACAGCTGTAGCTGATGTGATCTTCCAACCTTCCTATCTCCCTCCCATATAGTCATGAAGGGGGAGAGCAACAGAGGTGCTGCCTTGCAATCGCAACATCTGTCTCATATATCACCCTACAAGCCATCCTAAAAATCATCCTACAAACTACCCCCGTCCTTAGGGGCCACCAAGAGCCATGGCCCATTGCACCAGGGATGTCTGATGTGTCCCCCACTGTGACTGACACCTGATACAGTACTATCTCCAAGCGCACATAAGGTGACGCTCAAGACAAATGTGCTACAGCATCTCTCTATGAGTGTGGTTGTGTGCAGATATGAGAAAATTGCCATCAGAAGGCAAGTTGCCTGTCATATCAGTGCTTTATAGTACTAGAGTTTTTCAAAGGATCAATCATAACAGCATAGGAGTGGCTTTATTTGTGTTAAGTGCCTACCAATTTGACGTAAGATAAAACAGCCTAGGCCTTGCCATATTAAAATAGCTTCTGTTACTACATTGCTATAAATTTACACTTGCAATTGTAGCAAGCATATTTATGTGCTAGTATCTTACTTTCAAAAAAGACAGTAGTGTTTCAAAGAGAGATTCAACATCAGAGCCTGTAAATTTTAGAGACTGTTCCCATGACGTGGTTTATTAAGTAAACCATAAGAACAACCTGGGGGCAGAGGACCCTTTATGGAAGAGTATTACTGGTGATCTTTACCCTATAGGAGGATAACAGTGGAAAGCTTAAGCAGGTCTAGTGCTGCAGTTTAATTTTGAAACACTGCCACCTCACGTCGGCTTAGCAAGGAGGCACAATCCAGTGGGGAGATTCCTCCGGTGTCTGCCTGGCAACACGTGGCACGGCAGCCTTGCTCCCAGAGGCACTGCAGGTCTGCTCTCCCTTTGCAGGTTCAGCATCCAGAACACATGAGCTATGAAGCCAAGTACTGGTGTTTGCTATGTCACGTTGGTATCTGTGTTGCAGTGGGTACATTTGTATCTCCTAAGAAGATGTGAAGCACCAGAGGCTCATTCCTCCTTTGTGACTTTGCAGGAAGGCTTCAGAGGAAACGTGCACACAGACAGACAGTCCTAGGGTGCCAAGGCTGTCCCCACAAATGGCTCCATTTCACATCCTGCAGCAGGGCTTGATTTATTGCTCTATTTTCTGCTACTTCTGAGCAAAAACTGAAGTTTCTCCCTTCCATATCAGGGACACAACTGGCACGCAACTTCTGGTGTGGTTACTGGTTTAATACGGAGCAGAGAGTTAAAATGAATGCTGTGGTTTTACGGTCAATAGGAATGCTTCTGTGTATAATACTTTGGTTATACAGCTCAGGACCTTTTTTTTTTGTACCTGACCTATGTTGAGCAGGAGTTACATTACAGGCTGAATGGTGGAACTGAGGCTCTCTATGCCTTTATTCCTGGCTAAAATTACAGCTCAAATTGGCCAAACACCTTAGGAAGAGCAGAGCTTGGGGACTTGTGTCCAGCGGGCCTGGGAGCTGGGTATGTCCAGACTGCAGAAATGGGAGCATCGGCCCTACCAGAAAATTTGGTGCTGAAGTTTCCAGAAAGGACTGTCCTGAGATGCCCTCTTCATACACGATCCTGTCTGAAAACAAACCACTTCTTGTTCTTTGGACAGTTAGTTTTCAGCCCATTTAGCTTTCTGAGGCAGCTCACAAGAGTTAAAAGGTTGTTCTCAGAATTTCCCTGAGGATGGAGGAGGCTATACAGTTTTGGTGTTTGCTGGAGTGTTTCTACATGCATGAGCTGAATTAGGTGGGAATGTGGAAAGGGCTAGAGATCACCGAGCATCCTCTCCTGCTATCCCCCTAGTCAGCTCATCTTATACATGTATGTGTGTGTACTACTCACACACAAGAGGCTTACAGAATCATACAATCACAGAATGATCAGAGTTGGAAGGGATCTCTAGAGACTATCCAGCCCAATCCCCTGCTAAAGCAGGTTCCCCTCCATCAAGTCACACAGGAACGTGTCCAGGCAGGTTTGGAAATCTCCAGAGACAGAATCTCCACACCCTCTCTGGGCAGCCTGTGCCAGGGCTCCCTCACCTGAACTGCACAGAAGTTTCTCCTTGTGTTTATGTGGAACTTTCTGTGTTCTAGCTTATGTCCGTTATTGCTTGTCCTGTCACTGATCACCGCAGAAAAAAGTGTCACTCCATCCTCCTGACATCCACCCTGTAAGTGTTAATGAGGTATCCCCCCTCAATCTTCTTTTTTCTAGGCTAAACAGGCCCCAGGTCCCACAGCCTTCCTCATAAGAAAGATGCTCCAGTCCTCTATTAGTCTCTGTTTCAATGTGTTAAGTAAGGTGCCTAGTTCAGCAAAAATGTAATTAAGTGTGTGTTTAGCTTCATGCATTTAACGCTGGGCCTAACAGTTTATGCGCACTTTAGGAGGTGTAATTCTCTCTTCACCTTAAGTAGTCACCTGCTTGATCCCCTGTTCCCGCCTCTCTGAGACAGTTTGGCACCTGCAAAGCCTGCAAATATGTTGCACAAGGAGCACAGGGAGCCTTGAAGTGCTCCTCTGGCTCCTGTGAGCACTCATTGGGTCGGCTCCTGGCCCTGGCTGGCTTCTTCCCCAGGCCCTGGGACTCCAGCCCTACCTTGGCGCCAGCCAGATGCAGGTAAGGAGTAAGAGGCTTGTAGGACACAAGAGGTGAATCCAAAGTGAAATGAGACAAGTGTCAGTAAATAAAACCTGGAGGAGCCATGAGATGGCACTGGGGAACTGTATAGAACACAGCAGAGTGAGAAGGTTAGGGACCTAATTAAAAAACCCCTCAGGCTCTGACCCAGACCTAGCAACCCCAGCTAGGCAACAAATCCAGACTCGAAGCATATATAAACAGGCTTGAGAGTTTTATCAACAGCCAAGAGGTGTGGATTAAGGGTGAAGCAGCATTACAATGCTGAACAGAGAAGTGTTTAAAATCCACCTTAAATTAGGGAGATGCTGACACACTTCCCAGAACAATGTCAGGGACAGCCTCAACGCCAGGAGGCTGCGTTTTCCAGTTACAGTTCAGCCTTCAGAGGATCCTCACGGATGAAATTCCCTCAGTCTCAGTAGGTAGGGTTGAAGTGGGAGCCTGTTACAGCCCAGTCTCATGTCTGTTTAAAATGTCAGGGAACCACATCCTCCAGTAGCAATTGTTTCAGAGTCAGAGATGAGAACTTCTGCCATACGAAACTGATGATTAATCGGCTTATCTGCATATGGAAGGTATTTTCCAAACTGTAATCTGTTAGTAGCTGCCTTAGGTCATGTAGCAAAGTGATTTATAGTTTTACATTACCCTACCATGTGTAACCGTTTTCATTATCTATCTAAATACTTGATCCTTCTTGACATTCAGCCTCCATTATGGGACAGATCCTGACACGTCCATAGCTCCTTTGGGCCATTCTGTTCATGTCCAGCACCCAGAAGTCAGAATTATCCTGCCAGCTGTGGAATTTACAGGTGGAATAGACACAACTGCTCTTACCATCCCTCCATGCTGGGGTTGCTTGTGCCCTCTATACAGCTTTGGGGGATTTCTGCTAGTAATAAGCTTGTCTGATGTGGTCATCCTCTGATGTCTTTTTGGCAGTAGACTATCAGAGAAAGCAGAACTAAGATGAGACTTAATATCCAGAACGGTGGTTTGCAGCTATCCATGCTTGAAGTCATATGGCTGCATATGTAGGTGTAGTTAAATCCCTTGCCTGAACAAACCGGTTTCCCTGCTGCAATGAGACAAGTCTCCCATGCAACGATCTAGAAGTTCCTTTTCCGCAGTGAAAACAACACGTGGTAGGTGGATTAAATAAGCCAGAAATTGAGGTGGGATGTGAGGAAGGAGACAAGAAGAGGAAGGAAGAAAAGCTAGCAATTAGGTCCAGAGAGCTGTTACTCTGCAAGCTGAAGCAGGAGGAGGGGGAGTGAAACATTATTTGGGTTGTCAGGAAGAGGAGAAAATAGAAGCTATGGCAAAGAACAATAAACATAGATAAGTTCAAGTGCTCTTTGAATCTGCAAAGGCTCATGTTAGACCAGGACTCATCACAGTGCCATGCTATGGCACTACGTGGAGACGTGAGAAGAGTGACCGTCCTCCCTTCAAGGCAAAACAAATCCTGGCACCCCAGAGGCTCCCCAGCACAAGCATATACTCATGCATGCACACGTCCATGCAGTAAACAACGAGCACACACATGCACATAGCATGACAGGAAAACATTCAGAATTGCATTTAGCATCTCAAGAAACCTAGGGATTACAGACTGGACTGTGAAAATGCATCTGTGCAGCCTGCACTGCTATTGAAAATCTGTGCCCACCAGCCACTTGGTAGCCATCTGTCCTAGCCACTGAATATCAAGCAGAAACACTCCATATATGCTTGCTCAATTGCAATTCTGCTCACCTTGAGTTTGAGAGAAGCAGCAAACACTGTCAAAATGACAAGCTGACAGCAACAACCCTGCAACAATATGCTGTGGCAGAAGGAAAAAGAGAGAAAGAAAGGACATTTCCAAAAGAGATCAAGACGTGATGCTGATGTTACCACACCCCAGGGAGAGGGCTGAAACTTATCCAGCTTATTTAATTTTTAAAACTATAGGTTCAGTCAGATTTCCATTCCCAAAGGTAAGCAGCCAATTTCCTTCTTCCATGAATAATTCAGCCTTGCTTGTGTATTTACTGTTTCATATGTCATCTCTACCTTAGTGTGTAACAGTTCATTTTGGACAACATCTCCCCAGTGTTCTGGAAAACGTCTTCCTCGTTCCTATTTACAAATTTCTTCAGTTTCTAGACCAATGCTACTGGAGTGAGTCCAGGAAAAGTGGGGCTGTGTATCAATCAGCAGGTCAACAAAGGTTTCTGGATCAAATGTTAACACTGCTTGGGAAGACATCCATAAGTTACTCCACATTTCAGCACAGGAAGGAGGAAGCAAAGAGTGACTCAAATTGAATCCAGGATTTCTTCTTTACAGTAAGAGAAAAACAAATCACTTCACAAATTTGCCAAAAACCATGATAGAAGGCACATGGAAATCCATGTCATAACTTAGTGTAGCTGCCTCTGAAGTCCATGAAGATATCCAGGTAAGGTTTTTGTGGCCTTTGGCTCAGCCACAAAATGCACACAAATCACTGATCAGAAAAAAAGACTGTGCAAAACTCAGTAGAGAAACAAAACCCTGCCAGGGCAGGATGATAGGTTAGAGATCAAGCTAAACAGGGTGTGAACTCCAAAATGTAGGTTGGAGGGAGTTTTTTATTCCTAGAGAAAAAAGGTCTGAAAGTTTTGGAGACAGGTCCCAATTACCTTCAAAATTTGGGAGACATTTAGGGTTGGAGTTCTGTCTCACATTCAACCTAAGTATAACTAAGGCAAATACTGAGAGAAGAGATCCTTTGAGTGATGTAGTTACTGGTGCTGAGCACAAGCTAAAGCAAAGTGTAAATATGAAACAGATCCCAAACCTTGTGTTCAAGCTTGAAATTAAATTTCTCCTCCCGATAAGTTCCAGCATCTAGCTCTTCTGGGTGTGAAATAAAGCACATTATTAGAGCCAAGAAATTCAAAAGGAGACACTCTTCTCATGTCAGGCTGGTGCTGCTGGGATGAGAAGCTGCTTGGATCGGATAAGCTTGCTTTATACTCCCTGCAACTAATAAAATAAAGGCCTGGCTATACTAGCATTTTAGCTGATAACAGAGGTATAATTTGCTAAGCTGTAGTCAAAGGATATCTTCTTCTGTCTTCTTATACCATGACTAAGACACTCTTACAGAAACCACGCTGGAACTTGTTGGAAGCTCCATCTATGCCCAGGACCAAAGTGCGTTCCCACTACCCAGTTCATAGAAGTTCAGATAAGGATCAGCTATTCCTGTCTTTAAGCTTAGAGCTGACTGCTGTCAGTCTCGTTAAACGTGTAACATGCTTGAGAACTTGTACAGGGCAGAATTTTGCCAGAGGGAAAAATCTGGCCAAGGGTATAAAAGCTCCAAACATCCAGGGTGGAGGAAAGCAGGCCTCTCAATGAGGTATCCCTGAAACCAGTAATAAAAGGTAATCTTCCTTCCTTCCTTCCTTCCTTCCTTCCTTCCTTCCTTCCCATAAAATAAAGCAACAAATGGTTTCTGCAGTGCTGACAGAACTTGTTGTTTGCTGAGGCTGAGATATAGCCATTGGCTGTTTATCTAATGCAGATAAATCAGCAGATATCAGAGTAAAGGTCAATTAAGTATTTGCACTATCCCTAAATTACACAAGAGTGTGTCATCATGCAGATTGTAGCTCAGAGTAGCTACCCTGGCTTGTATTTTAGCTTGTTCCTTTCATCCCAGAAGTGAACATTCCTGCTTTTGACATGTATAGGGAGTGAACAAAGTTCAGGAGGCACCGAACAGAGGGAGAGTTCCCTAATGTTTTCATGGGAAAAGGGCTGCTGGCCAAAACAACAACCATGTCAGTAGCACATGTACATATTCAGAAAGTACATTTTATGAATCCATGGGTTTGTTGTCAGAATGTCACAAAGCAAAAACAGAAAAACCCCTCCACATAGTTTACCCAAATATGTGGCCCAGTACGTGTTTGGGAGGAGAGAGGGAACCGGGTGGAAGGAGTTTTATGTGACTAAAAGAGGGGGTTTTTATGTGTGGCCATACTAAATATGAAAAACATGAGTAAGAGGCATGGGAGAATACAAGGAAATTCCTTTGGAGAAGTTAGAAGTCAAATCTTTTTTCCTTAGACCTTAATCTAAATGCAGGGTGTGCAGTAACGAACCTGAATGCAAATGGTTCTCTTCTGGCCAGGTTGGACACATGGCTGGACACAAAAGCCAGTGTATCACTTTGCACCTCTCTGAGAGGGCATTGGGCTCATACAATACATTGGGGTTGTTCTTGCTCACATTGCAGGGAAGTCTGCCTAAGAAATCACTATATTGAACAGGATGTGGAAAAAACAATTCTCACTTTTTATTTCATGGCTGTCATAGTGCCCTGAGGCCTCAGCTGCTGCAGGAGCTCTGCAGTGCAAAGCATCATATCATATGGAGCAGATACCTTTCCTGGCTTCTGACATCACTCTCTGCTCCTGAGGAAGAGTCACTCCCAGGGGATGCTCTGCAGACCCACGCTCCCCTTGCTCAAGGGAAGAGCCTTTAGGTTGCCTCAGGACTCGAGCACAAGCTCTGCTCCAGGAGTTGCATGTGTGAGACCATCTTCTGGCTCTGCCTCACCTCTCTTCAGCATCTGTGACTTACCAGGCCTTCAGCTAAACAGAAAAGCAGCTGCTTCATGCCTCTGTGACTTCATGCAGTGAATTTGCTCCTGCAGCTGGCTCTGTATTACATCACTAGAAGGTGGGATAATACAAGGCCAGGTCTATTTCATATAATGTCAATATATTTGGGATAATAATGTTTTCCAAGCCTCCTTCACTCACCTTCAGGAGCTGCAAGCCTTGGAAAACCAGATGCTTAAGCATATGATTCAGGCACAAGGCTGGTGCAGTGAATCAAAAACAATACAAGAAAGTACCTTAACTGTTACTACCACAAATTTGAGAAAGCTGAAACCTGTGGCCAAAGCCCCACAAGAATTTATGCTCTGGTATAACTAAACCCTCCCAGGAGATTCCTGGGTCAAGATAGAAGAAATAGAAAATTTATGGCATTCCTTACTTATCCATCTCATCCCCAGCATGTTGCTTCCACTTACATTAGCTGTGGATTTTATTCAGAAAAATTACTCTTCCTGCAAGCTACTATGATGATTCTTCTTTTTTTTTTTTTTTTTTGGCATGAGAAATGAGAACAGAAAAGTCAGATGTGAGGGAGCAGGGACCAGAAAAAAAAAGTTCATTATAATGATTATGTATCCACAGCAGCAAGTTATTACAGATTAATAACTTCAGCTAGGTTGAAAAATGGCAGAGCAGTTACACAGTGCCAGCTGAACAGATGTAGTTGTTGAAGGAACCAAAATGTGAAAGACCTGTCAGAACTACTAGAAAAAATATCTTCTAAGGTCCAACATTCTTCTCCCTGAAGACAGAAGATGAGACATCACCTGCAAGTTTCATTTGTAAAAGATCCTGCTTCAGAGGGGTATTCTGAAGTGGCCTCAAGCCAGCAAGATCTGCAGATGTCAGGTGATGTCTGTGTGGCAGATACACTAAGGTGACGAGTTCTTCTAGTGGCTAGAATGCTCTGCACGTGCCACAGTTAAGAAAATATTACTTTCACCAGAAAATAGCTTTCCAAAAATGGGAAATTTGCTCTTTCTGCCTGTCTGGCCCAAATCCAGACTTTGAAAGCTGTTAAAAGCTGAAACAATTGTTCTTCAGCTTTGGTGTAAATGATTCACCCTCTACCCCAGTCATCTGCTTGGATTATTCAAATCACCTACAGCATTCAAAAATGACCAGCATCTCAGAGTTTGCCCTGCTGTCCCCCAATGATAGCTCTTGCAGGTCACACCTGAGAGCAAGGCATCACTCAGTCCCCAAAGTGGAAGGCTATGCCCCCCAGGCTGTCAGAAACAGGTCTCTCATACAGCAGAGCAGAAAATAACCCACTAGAAAAACACAGCCTTTTGTTTTACCAATTAACACTTCCCAATTTAGCTGCTCCAAGACAATTGCCAAGTTATTTGTGGGGTTTATTTTGCTCCCTCACTGAGGCAGCTGCTACTCCTTTGCTTTCAGGCCACCACTCAGCAGCTGGCCAGCCAAGGAGCAGGGGGACGTTGGAGTAGCACATTACCTGCGCTTTCCCACAGCCTCACTTACGAGGAATTGCTAACACTGAGTAAATACAAACACTTTGTGAGTGTGACACATAGATCTGCTGCATATGTTTTTACAAAGGCTAGAAAAAGTGGGTCCCAGGAACTTTCCAACTTTCTTTTAATGAGTAAAATTGTATGAAATAAGAGGTGGATTTCATTTCAAGCTTTTTCTCTATTTGTACACAGAGAAATTATTCATGAGATACAATCAAAAATCATCTTTACATTCTCTAAGAAGACAAGAGCCAGCAGACTTTTGAAGGACATTTAAGGCATTTCTTTTTAATAAGAGATCAATGTAGCAGCATTGTTGTTCTTGATAAATTTAATGTTATTAGAGGCTTCTTGGTTTACTAGGATACTAATGAGCATTTATTTGAATGATGATATATTTATGATTTATGTATTTGACAATCAGCTTTGGAAACAAAGTGTTGGTTAGAAGAGATGTATAATTATATGCAGCCACAGAGAAGGTCCCATATGTTTTATACATAGATGAGGCAAGCTTTGCCTTTAAAAGCAGCTTCTGGCCCCAGCTGAGGCATTGTTGGTACTAAAGTTTGTGAGCATTTTTAGGAGCATTCAGGGAACTTTCCTTTAGGACACTGATGATTCCTGATGCCAACCATAGGGGCCAGATGCCTGAAACTACTGGAAGCCCACTTTAAATTATCTGTTTTCTATGAGCCTCATGTTTTTGGAAGGATGGATCAAATTAATCATATTATTAAAACAACAGCAAGGAAACCAGTGACTGCAAGCACAGGCATTGGTCCAGGGAGAATTAGATAATTAATAGTAGTTGCTATAATCTGACTTGGGCACACCTGCTAAACTGGGAAAGCCAAAGCAGTATTTATTTTGATGAATTTTTGTGGGAGAGTGCTTGGAAAGCTCAGGATATTGTAACATTACTAGTTCATGTCGTTTTAAGTCTGAATAGTCCATGAATAATTGAATTTCACTGAGCTGTTAAGACATGAGACTTATGTTTATCCAACTAGGGCTATTAAAAGCAAGAATGTTGTGGATAATGTTGCCAATGTTAATTAATTGAAAGAGTATTAGTTTGAGAATGCTCCCCTGAAGTTGCCTCTTCCAGCCCCTGCTAGCTATGATTTATAGCTACTTGGCCTGGAGGTGTGGAAAATTTTGACTGAATTGCTGCTGCAAGCTTCTTCCTTAGCACTGAAATTAGGCTATTATCCTATACAATTTGTTAGGAATGAAATAAATATTTTTCTTCTAATAATGATGTTGGTTTAGAATGTTGTAAGGGTTTGCAAGTTGAAGCCCAAAGGATTTCCGTGATGATTACTTGAAGCAAAGAGCAGGTAGCCTCTCTACAATTATTTATTTCATAGAACCATAGAATAGTTTGGGTTGGAAGAGACCTTTAAAGGTCATTCAATGGTGACTGTGAAGAAAAAAAGTAACCAAGGAAAAAAATTAAGTGTTCACAAATCTGGAATATACTTTCTCAGCATCCCCTGGGGGAGGGATGGGGGTTCCTATATTTTGCCAAATATAAAGACATATATTACAGAATCTTCACAGAATCTTAAGGGTTGGAAGGGACCTCAAAAGACCATCTAGTCCAACCCCCCTACCAGAGCAGGACCACCTACAGTAGGTCACACAGGAACTCATCCAGCTGGGATTTGAATGTCCCCAGAGAAGGAGACTCCACAACTCCACTACCCAGGGCAGCCTGTTCCAGTGCTCCATCACCCCCACAGTGAAGAAATTCTTCCTTGTGTTTCTTTGGAACCTCTTGTGTTCCAGCTTGTACCCATTGACCCTTGTCCTATCACTGGACGTCACTGAGAGCAGTCTGGCTCCATCCTTCTGACACCTGCCCTTTATCTATTTGTAAGCATTAATGAGGTCACCCCTCAGTCTCCTCTTCTCCAAGCTGAAGAGCCCCAGCTCCCTCAGCCTTTCATCATAAGGGAGATGCTCCGCTCCCTTCATCATCTTGGTGGCTCTGCACTGAGTTCTCTCCAGCAGCTCCCTGTCCTTCGTGAACTGAGAGTCCCAGAACTGGACATAATATTCTATATGTGGTCTCACAAGGGCAGAGTAGAGGGAGAGGAGAACCTCTCTTGACCTACAGCCCACACCCCTTCTAATACACCTCAGGAGAGTCTATAAATTGGGAAATATTTGAAAAAGCCTGCAACAGGAAAAGATGCCCGCTATAGGATGGTGTAGTGAGGGGCAAGTTTCTGATTAGCCCTAAGAAAAGTTTGAGGCAAAAAAAAGAGACATCCAGTGGGAGCTCTCTCAACAAAATTCTCAATTTAGCTCAGTTTTGAGCTACAGGATTTGTTTATTTTTGAAGATTTTTTAGAAAGCAGAACCTGTTGCATACCGTTATGTTTAAGAAGCTTTCCTAAAAATGCAAATGAAAGCTATTAGGTAAAGTTTAATGTATAAAATGCATCAGCCACAAAAGCCCAATTTGTAATGGATTTGATTTATAAAATGTCACCTGACCAATGAAAGGGGATTAGAATAATTATTCAGCTAAATATAAATGGATAGGGAAATATATCATTTACTTGGTCGATAATAGCTAAGATAACATGCTAAAGTGTTATGACCTAAGAATGAAAGATTACTTTCTAGTTTAATTACTTCTTGAAACAATTTAGAAATAATTATACTCACACAGTTTGGTTACCTGCCACGATGTTGCAGCACATAATGTAAGAACTATTTGCAATCTGGCAACCCTCACATTTCATCCAAACATATTCTTGCTGTTGCGACAGAAAGACCCTGTGCCTGGGGAGTTTTTACCTATACATGTGTGATTCATGAGATGCTGATATTTATGCACAATCATTTGTTTCTGGTCACTCTGAAACCAGGATCTGTAAGACTGAGGGATTCAATGCCTCTCTTTTAAGTGGATAGGAGGAAGATACAGACATTGTAGACACTTTATTCATAGGTGTTTTGGGTTAGAATCACAACTAAAAGGTATGCAGTGCAAGCTAAGAGAAACACAATGATCAGACAAAATAATTAGAAATATTAAATTGTGTGTGATATATCCCAAAAAAATGGTAAACACCCAAATAAAGATATAATTAGCATATGAGTATTTATTGTTTAAAAATCAACAGAAAGGGTAAGCAACTACTGTAAGCTTTCACTTAAAATTTTAGGAAGCCTTGATTTTATTGTGGGCTGCACAGGTTATGATTTAACTTGCAATATTAACAATATTCCAAAGAAAGGCTATAATCTTGTTATCAGCCCAGCCAGGAGGGTCTCTCCCAACCCTGAAAGGATACTTCAGTTTTGCAGAAACACAGGTTGGGTATATTTAGAAGTGAGATGTTCACTTAATGTATGTGAATTTCACTGTAGGCATGCAAGTATGTTACTGAGAAAGGTTATAGGAAACCTTTTTACTGGTTAAGAAGGAAAATGAAAATGTGCTGGTTTTCTATGTTTACTAGAATTTGTTTTGGTTTATCATGAAGATAAGACAACATGAATATATAGTGATGATTTCTATTTTGTGGAAATCATTTCTAGGGCAGTAAGATATTAATTGCCTTCATTAAAAGTTAATTAGAAAGGAAGAATGTAAAATAGATACAGTAGGGCCTAAACAGCCTATTTAGGAGGAGGGCTCTTCTAAACCCTCCTAAGGGTGACACTTCTGGACTGCCCACCACACCACTGCTTCATGGCTGTGCTGAGTAGCCCAGTTAAATAACTGCTTTGCTGATAGCAATAAAGAAATTTACCTCTACATTTCAATGTTAATGAATCTCCAAGGTTTCTCCAATAGTTTTTAAACCATGGGTCAGAAATGAAGCTGGCAAAGGCAAGAGGTGTTAATTGGCTGAGTTTTAATCCAAAAATAATCTGAGTACTGTCTTTGCCAATGCCTCCAACAGAGAAAGATTCAGTCTCCTGCCTCTGGACTTCTGAGTGGTTTGATCTGGAATTTTTTAAGTATTCCAGATTGTTTATTCAGACTCAGGGCCTTTTCCCATCACTCTCATTCTCCCATGAGCATCATTTAAGTTATCTTATTAGAAGAAGATCACAACTGGAAGCCCAGGCCCAAGAGCTTAAATCTTGTCTTTTAATGTACTTTTAGTGCTGACAGGCTGCTGGGAAAATCTCCCAAAATCTACTTTTAAAATATCAGATGAAGTGACATTTTTGTTACTACTAACAAAAATATTCTAAGGAATATTCTGCCCAGAGTAAATTTACTCAAACATACATAAAGCGCAGAAACTAAAAGAAGAACATAGTGTAAAGCATCCTGGGCTGTGGAGTCATCTCCCGTGAGAAACAAGAGTGGGCTTGTGCTATGTACCCTCAGAACTTGATACTCTTTTCAAGTGTACATAGCAGAAACCATCTAGAAGGTCAACCAAAACAACCTTGCATGAGTCCCCAAAGGAGGGAGTGAAATTAGTCTTTTTCTGTCTTAATCAATGTGAATCTCCTCAACATACAAGGTGCTTGAACACTGCTGTAAAATATGCATTACAGAATACAGGGTTAGGCATGCTGGATCAATAGTAGCTTCTGTACAACTAACTCTAACTATAGCTTCAGGAAGCAAATCCACTGGATTTAAACTTTATAGGATTTTCATTAAGTCCTGTGCTGTTTATATTGGCTTTACATTTAAGGATCTTATGCAGACCTAAATCTGATTTCTGGAACTTAGGGAGGGATTGTGTGTCTCAGCTGAGTAAAATTTAATCCTGAGCCAAAACTTTGAGCATAGTCAGTGATCTGCAGGGTATGGGTATCACCCCATCAGTTATGTGGTGTCAGAAAATTATCCTCTTTGGTCTCCAAGAAGCAGCTGACCTACACTGGTTCTGTTACACTGGATTACTTCAATTGACTTTGTCCATCTAGATAATGTTGAGATCAACACACAAGCAGAGCTTTTATGCCTTGACAGAAGCCTGCAAATATGTATTTGTATAGCTTTAATGGATGGTGACTTGTTCCTGAAGAAAATAAATGGCATCTGATATTTTCAACCGTGACCAGGATTTTGATCAGTTCCATTTCTTTTTCACTTTAGTTTCCAGCACAGAAACCTTCTTCTACTATTTTGCTCATTCAGAAGAGCATCCTGTATTCTCAGGCAATACTTCATCCACCTAGCAAGTGAAGTGTTCTTTTTACACTTGGAGCTCAGCAGGATATTCTCTTTTTTTTTTTTCTTTTTAAACTCATTTTCTTCCTATTGCCATGGACTGGCATTGGCATGACCTTCCATGGAACCACCCAAGAGCTTTGCTGATATACGCTTCCTATCCCTTAAAAGGAGAAGCAGCGTGAAAGCTTCCAAGCTGCCTACTGCGAGATAATCCATGTATCTGGCAAATAGCCCCTGAGCCCTTGTCCTTCTTTTGCCGAAGGGGAGGTCAACAACTGTGGTCAACAGCAAAAAACAGTTGTTCAGATGCATATGTGCTATCTGGCTGCAGAGGCCACCATGCTATTGGGAGGCCACTTGCCAAGTTATGGAGGTAAAGTACCAAAGAACATGTCTGGCACAGCACCAGCGCCTATGAAGAGGACACAGCCAGCCTGGGCTCAGTGCCATCCTCACAGATGGGCACATGTGCAAGCATCTAAGGAGATATAGGTGGAGCACCTGTTTTGGGGTGCCTTAATGGACATTTGCTCTGAATTTCTGTGCCCATGACTGAGGGGAGGCACCATCCCCAATGCCAGTCAGTATCCAGCTGCAGAAATGCTGCAAGTTGAACTTTGAACTCGGAGTCCTTCATCTATACCTCCTTCAAGGACACTTACATGGTTAGAGTGATCCCAAGGGACCTGAATATGTGAGAATCAGACACCGCCTTAAACATACGCTGATGAGTGTATTTCACCTCACAGCTGAAAAAGGGAACGTGTCCTTTTGGGGCACTTGTAATGGGCAGCAAGAGGTACTGTGAAGAGATGATGCCTCTGACGTAACCAGTCATAGGACACTGCTCTAAGTGCAATGCACTTGAAAGACTAAAAGGAATAAAAAACATTCATCTGGCTTTGAAAGTAAAACACGGTGAGAGCTGAGTCATTCTGACAGACTTACAAACTCTGAAATATGTGCTGAAAAGCATATCTGCCTCATTTGTCTTCAATCTGTCCTCTAATTATTGATAACAGATCTGTGTGGGTTTAGTGTGACAGTAACAGCTAGGAAGCTAGGTAAGATCATCAAACACATTTTATATAAGCCATCAATAGCAGTATTCAGTCACTAGCACCATAGGCTGGATGAAAATCTGTGCCCATTCATTTCAACTGATGTCAATTTGATGATATCATTCTTCATAGACCACAAGTGTTTTCAAAATTCTTTTTGAAAAAATGCTGTGGAAAATAAGACCTACAAGGAAAAACTTGCTACAAGGTTATCTACAGTGAAGGTGACCCAGGCAGAAACACAGCCATGAAAAAAAGATGTGCATGGCCAGAGAGAGAATTGCATTGTGGGAGCTGAGATTCACCTGCTACATCAATATTTCACAGAATCACAGAATGGTAGGGGTTGGAAGGGACTTCTAAAGATCATCTAGTCTAACCAACTACTTAGGCAAAAATTCTTCCTTCAGATACTCTTGAACATGTCTAGCATTCCATTTTGTAGCACACGGGAGCTTGTACATCGCATCAACATGGGGCAGCTCAGTCACTTTTCTCCCAGCAAACACAACGTGCTTTCCTTAGCTTTTGCACCAAAAGTATGGTATATAAAAAAGTGACTTTAGACCTTTGATGTTCTGAATCTTAAGTGTGTCTAAAAAAACCTAATCCAAAATCTGATCCCTTAATAGGTTACTGTGAGATTTTCTTTTGTGGAATGCTTCATGAGTATATGATAGCAAGTTGAAAACTGCTGATCTTGCAGCTTTTAAGACAGAAATAGGCTGTGGGTTTGGAGAAATGTAGCAAACATTTGGCAGTGAAAGGCTTAACACTGCACTGCAGACCAGTTTTCTTAAACTATCTTGGCCCAAATCACATCTGCAGACTTGTGCAAAGACATAGCAAGATTACAGCCCTAAACACATACCCTCATGCGTGGCTGCCTTCTCTTCTCCCAGGTCTCTTCCAGCTGCTGAGCTCTCCTTACAGCCACGACAGATGTGCAATGTGCCCTACTTTGGCCTCTTTACATTTAAGCCGGCCTGTCCCAGCTTTCACGGTTGCATAATATCAGGAGGGTGAGCATTATCAGGAAAGCATTACATACATTAGCATCCTATTTTAAGAATGCTGTGGATGAAAACCACAGCACCTCAGGAGCAGAGGACCCTTTTCCCTGTCAGGAAGCTCTCTCCACTGAGCAAGGCTTAGCACTTCCAGCCTGTGTCCCACCAGATTTCCCTCTAATTGCATCTGTGCACACAACAAAACAAACATATTCCAGGACCTTCATGGTCCATTTACACTCTTGAATGAAAGCAGCTTTCAGAGGCAAGGATGTCACTACAGACTGCATGTTTAAAAGTATGCAACAGTTCAGAGAGGAAGATAAGCTTGTTAAAATTTGGCTTTACTTGCCAAACCTGAACAAAAGGTTGCCTATTATAATTCCAATGTCATGATGAACTGCCAGCAGCAGGCATAGGAGTTGCAATCCATGGCACACACCTCCGTGACTGCTTCCAAAAACCTTCCAAAACCCTGCTGGGAGTGCTGTGAGCACAGCCTGGCAGCAATGGGTATCAGAAGGGCTGGGAAGGCAGGGGATAGCTGAAGGGCATAGGCCCAAGGGATTCAGTGATTTTCACCACCAGCCTGATGCCTCATGACTACCCTCTTGCATCTGCACAAGCAAGCAATGCCTGGAGAAAGGAAGATGAAGCCAGATGTCCTGGGTTGGGGTTTGACAGTTCCTACTTTTAGGCATTTATAGGTCACGTGAGAAGAGCGTAGGAACACTGTCAGAGTATGCAGGAAGGAAGCAAAGGAGGCTAAAGCCCTCTTGGCATTAAATCTGGCAAGGGATGTAAAGGACAAAAATAAGTGTTTCTTCAAGTATATAAGCAGCAAAAGGAAGACTAGGGAGAATGTGAGCGTGCTGCTGAACGAGGTGGGTGCTCTGGTGATGGAGCAAACAGAGAAGGTGGAGCTACTGAAATGTCTTCTTTGCTTTAGTCTTTCCTGCTAAGGCCAGCCCTCAGGAATTCCAGACCCTGGAGGGCAGAGAGAAAACCTTCAAGAAGGAAGACCTTCACTTGGTTGAGGAGGATCGTGGACCCACTACTTTATACAACAGGTTTGGGCTGGAAGGAATCTGAAAGATTGTCAAGTTGCAACCCCTGTGCAGGGCAGAGACACTTTCCAGTAGACCAGGTTGCTCAAAATTCCATCCAATCTGGCCTTGAATGCTTCCAGAGATATAACCATTTGGTTATCTGTAACATGGGACATGACAAGACAAATTCCTCCTCGAGCATGTAGCTCACACGCTGGCCCAGACAGAGGCCCTACTTGCTGAGCCATCCAGGTGAACCACGCAGGTTCACACCCATGTCCAAAGCCACATATGATTGCTTCCCGGGGTTGCAATCGAAGCAACTGGTGAAGCAGAATTGAATCAAGACCGTTACGTTGTGTGAGTATCTTCCAGGATATTTACTTGAGAAATAGGACTCAAATGAGCAATTTCTTGATTATATGTGAGTTCTCCTGAGAGGGAGAACTGCTTGGAGCTTGAAAAGGGGAACACTCACATGACCTCAAGTGTCCCAGAGTAATCTATAAACAAATCTTCAAGTATGTGGTATTAAAAATATCAAACACTTCAGCCATTCCCTATTATTGAAAGTGAATTAACGCAGTCAGTTGCACACCCTTAGCACTATTTCACAGAGCAGTTAATCAGTGACACCACCAGGCTAACTTCCTAAAACTTAGTGTCACACAAACCTGCCTGTGTTCCGGACACTGTCAATAAGTACTATACTTTTAAAACATGTCCCAAATTTCTGTTGTCTTTATTTTTTCTGTGCCTCTCTTGACATGCTGGAATAAGTATTTAAACCCCTTCACTGTATCTACATGATTCTTGCAACATTAAATCACTAACTTTTTGAAAGCTATGGCCTATAGTCTGACTTCCTTTGGCACTTGTGGGGCTTTTTTCTATTCTGTGCATTTCTTTTTAAAATGTAGGGCTTCTATATACTTTATGCCAGTAAAAGTGCATTAACATATTTCCCTGGACAAAACACCTAAAAATATCATACATGCTTCTGCAAGACAAAAAGAGATGGCACTCAATCTGACATCAGGTCAAGCTTGTACTTCTGCATGGTAGCATAAAGCTGTCCAAAGATGAGCTTATCCCAGTTTCTGGTGATTCTTCCTGAATACCAAGTTTTCCCTTTTTCCCTCTTACTGGTGAAGTAATGATAAAAGAAAAAAGCAGATAGCTTGCATACAGCATGCCAGACTTCAGCCATCACCAGATGCCAGTACAGTAGTGTAGCTTGTAGGCTTCATATTTATTCTTGGAAAAGTTTGCCATGGGGCAAGACAAAGGAGTTGAATTACAGTACCAATGTACGTTTGGAGTCACCTTGTCCATCAGCTCCTGCCACTGGGCTGACAGCTGAGGGATAAGCCCATGAATTTAGAAGTATCCAACCCATAAATTTCCAGGCGTTAACTGCAATTACATTAATTGACAATCATGTTCATAGGTTGAGGGCAGCATCTGTGAAAGCCAAAGATGACAGTGGTCAGATGATGTCAGTTGTTTTCAGATGAAGTCAGGTGGCCAATGACACTGCACACAAGGAGGTCATGGAAATCTCAGAGGTTTCTGAGCGCATCAATCACCTATCCTCATATTTCATTTCGGTTGTTGGAGCCAAACTCAGTGCTGCATCAAACTGAAACCTGCAGCTTCCTTATATACTGAGTTGCTTTCCATATTCAGCACACAAGGAACAGGAAAGTGCAGCAGAATTTGTTATTCTCCATTTTACCTGTCGCACAGGTTGGATTTTGGGTGCCACACAGTCATACCTAATCGAGAAAACAGCAGTGTCAAGCCACGGGAGCGGCTTTCACATACGGCCTTGTAGTGCCACCTTCAGACCAAACCAAGAAAGGACCTAGAACTCTCAGTAGTAGCCCACCTTATCTTCATCTGCACGCAGCCAGAAACACTCAGCCCACAGGGAAAGCAAATACGAAACAGAGCCAAACTTCAGCTCCAGACTGAACTTTGTTTCCCTCCCATACGGCAAAGGCAAACAGAAGGATCTGGCCACTAGCAACGCTAGGCCATCAAAAGCCGTGTCCAAGTCTGCAAAGTCCTAAGTCAGGCTGTTTTACTACGGAAGAAGGTACTTTCACAGAATATCCCATCCTGAGTCTGGCTCTGAGAAGATCTTGTGGGTTCTTTTCCATTTCTAAGGTGTCAGGCACTAATATTATGGTACAGTAAAAACTAGTATAAAATAAGATCAGTATTTTTAGAGAAACCCTAACTAAATGACCTTCTGAGCAGCAATTTTACAATCACAACCAACTGTAGGCACAATAGCTGTGTTGAAACTATTTTCAGGGATAAATGATAGCATTTAAAAGCCTGATCTGTGGATGCAATGGTTTTAGATGACACAGAAGTTTCTAGCAGACGTAAACATCAGAAACCATAAATCAGAAGATGCATTAAGCATTTGGCTTTTGGTATTTTTTCACCCTCAAGATGAACAGTGATAAGGTCAATGCCAGCTATTGATTACTTCAAAAGAATGATTTTATTAACACATAGAATCTTACATTCTTAAATTACTGAGGTATCAGTTATGTCTTTTTTAACCTAGTACAATCTTTCTTAACTATAACTGATTTTACCCTTTGTTCTAATTCTCTCTTCAAAGCAGAACTACTGAAACACCAAATCACATTCATCTCTCCTGTTCTCCTGTCTTTGCTTTACCATTCTTCCAACCTCCATCTTTCTCTTCAGTATTGCTAATCCCTTTCACAGAAAGTTTTACAGTTTAAATGTGTTTTATTGGCATATGCATGTGAACTAATTGGGAAGGGCTGGAGGCAGAGGAGTCTGTCATTAGCACAATGACACATTTGTCAAATATAACCTTGCCTCCATATAGGTAAGCTCATCTTGCAAAATAGATATAACAAAAAACAAGAGCTGACAAGACTAATATGTCTCAGCCTAAAGTACTGTTTGTAAAGTGCAAGGTGTTTAAACTTCTGTGTTGTCTTATTGATATGACATATTCTTAGTAACCTAGTAAAATCTGTCTACTTCTGTCTTAACCAGTCTTTGGGGATTTTTCTGTTAACACTTTTGGTTTGGTGTGATTTGGATTTGGGTGGGTGGGGGTTTTAGCAAAAATAACCAACATTTATCAGTGATTTGGTGACATTATACAAAACTTCTTTAAGGCCCAACCCAAGACACAAAACATACCACTTTAGGAGACAGCTTTCAGTGACAAAGCTCTTGCCTGTGACATACTGGGATCCATGTAGCTCATCTGAAGACTTCTTGGCTTCCTCCAGCATTCTGGAGAGGAAATACCCCAGAGAAATGCTCACATGACATTTTAGGCCTCAATATTCTCTGTGCATCAGGGCTATGACAACTTTGGTAGGTTATTACTCTTAAGAGTAGGGACTCATTAAGTTACTTGGTTCTTTGAAAACCGTAGCAAGTTTCTTTGTCTATATGTATCCACAACATCAGGAATAATCTGAGGGGTTCTTAGTGCTGCCTTGACATGTATTGTTTCACTGATGAGATAAAGCCGATCTTTGACCA
The DNA here is from genome assembly GCF_028858725.1 of Colius striatus. Classification (NCBI taxonomy): domain Eukaryota; kingdom Metazoa; phylum Chordata; class Aves; order Coliiformes; family Coliidae; genus Colius; species Colius striatus. Next base: position 67,629,905 of record NC_084760.1, on the reverse strand, counting down.
GTAAAAGACCAAATAAGGAGATGGCTGACACATGCTGAGGCAGTTTTTTTTTCTACAGCTTGGGAGATGATGGAGAAGCAGAAAGAATGGGAAGTTGAGAGCCACAAGATTAAAAATCCAGAAATAACAGAAAAGAAAATACTAAAAGGACTGGCAGAGAGGAGAATGTGAATAACACGCCGGAAGTATTGTCTGGGGAGGAAAAAGATGGGCAAGGCTGTTGTGGTAGAGTCTTAGTGCCCCTTGCTGCCAGACTAATTAGGATCACATGAAAGTCAATGAGACATCAAATAAAGAATCGTATAAATGACACATTATTGCACTCAGGAAGTTTGTTCAACAATATGACTTCCTTTGGGGGGTTATCTTGGAGGTAAGAAAATCAATGGTGAAGTCAGGAGCTCTGCAAAAAAACCCAAATCCCTATTAGCTTACATATACCATGTCACCCAACCGGATTTGCAGCAAAAAAAAAGGCTCAGCCTTCATCTAAAAAGCTAGCAACTAGAGGGTGAAGGAGGCAGATGGTACTCCAAAGAATCTGGGATAGACAGCTGGACAGTGGGATACAGTTTTCAGGAGGAACTGACACAGGGAAGTTCTGCACCAGGGGGAAAAAAAAAAACCCATACAAAAAATCTTTGCACCCTCAATAGCAGGAAAGCCAACTGGTGAGGTTCATATTTGAGATACTCAACACGTGCCAGAACTGAGGGACTACTCCTCCCAAGGGCAGCCGGTCAAGGGCATCCCGCTCCCCGATGCAGCCTCCCACAGCTGCCACACTTCCCTGTGTGAACCGCGGAAGGGAACTGTATACAAACGCCCTCAAGGCCTCACACGGGCATGGCGGCGGGTAGGGCTGAGGGAGCGTTCGGGGAAGCCGGACAGGGCCGGTTCGGGACGACAGGCCCAACGGCCGCGGCCCCGCACGTGCGCCGTGTTTTGGTGGCGGCCGCGAGCGCGCCGCGCGTGCGCGGGGAGGCGGTGCTCGCGCTCCGGCGTCGCCTGCCCCCCCCCACCCCCCTTCCCCCGACGCCGGCGGCGGACGGTGAGGTGGGACGGGCCGGGCCCGGCGCGCGTGCGCAGCGGCGGTCGTTGCTGGCGGGGCGGAGTCGGGCCGCGGCGCCGGTGGCTCGTCCGCTTCCCCTCCTGGACCGCCCGCTCGGCTTTGTCGGGCAGCGAGCCTTCGTCCGTCAGCACCTTCCCCAGGTGGGGGAGCAGACGCGCGGGGAGGGGGCTCACCGCCCCTGGAATGTCGCAGACTGCCATGTCCGAGACCTACGGTAGGAACCGGAGGCGGGGCGGGTTCACTCTCCTCTTCCTCCTCCTCTCCTCTGGCGATCGGGCCCGGGCCCGGGCAGTCAGCTCCTGAGGAGCGGGGAGGAGGGCAAGAGGCGGCGGGGCAGGGGCTGAGGCGGTGTGGCGTGAGGGGCGGCAGCTGCAGGCGGCGGCGGCGGCTCCCTGGGCTGCGGCGGGCGGGCTGCGCACCCCCGGGGGCGGGCTCGGCGTCTCCAGCCGGTTCTCCTGAGCCGCTCCTCTCCTGCGCGGCAGCGCCCTGCCCCTCCCTTTGCTGCCCGGGCTGAGGCGGTGGTGAGCATTCAGAGTCATCCGTCGCGGTGTAGAGGTATTGACTCGAAACGCGAGTGGAGTCTAGGCAAGGCAACTTAACCACTCCTTACTGTGGCAGAACGAATTCAGACGGAAAGTTGCAGTGTGTGGCCTCCAGGAGAGGGCTGCCCGTTTGTTTTAATCGGCAGTTGTGTTCTCTTGAGGGTTAAGTTAGGATGATGGTGAGTTAGGAGAAAAAAGTGGGTGAATGTGTTCGTAGGTCCCTGTGCTGGCACAGATATCTAATCACTGCTGATAGAAAAACATCCGAAGAAGTAAGTCGGAGTGCAGGCGCTGATGGGGCGTGTCAGGGCCCTGCAGGGAGGTGTCAGAGAGGAGTCCAAAAGGTAAGCAGAGCTAGTATTGCTGGCTAGGTGGAGGAGACAGGGAGTGACTTATAGTATTTGTTTCTCATCTTTATAGCTTGGCTTGAAACAACTCCGTTTCCTTGAATGGATTTTTTTTTTCTCCCCTTTCCATAACATACAGTTCTATAATATTTTGCAGCATAAAAATGCTGCCATGCTTGTAAATATGTTCAAAGTCTGTTATGATAGGCTGTTGGGGGAGAGTAAGATCAGGATTGAATACTGTGATAAACACTTTCACTTGTAATTTTCCAATTTTGCTACACCATCTTATTATCACTAACTGTTCAGACTTTAGAGACAGACTTAGCGTCCTCTTGCTTTTAGAGCAGAGCCTTGAAAATAAGGAATAGTTTGGATAATTAAAGTGAAATTGGACACAACTCTACTGTGAGGGAGGCTGGCATGGCTATCAAGTTTTTATTAGTAGGCTAGCTTACCTGATCGTTTCTGCTGTGTCAGTTTATTTTCAGTACCCCAGTCATCAGTGCTTAAGATGTTTTTGTCCCACTGGTCACTGCTTTGGTGTACAGCAAACGCCCATACCTGAGGGAAAAATGAGGCAAGAGTGTGGGGCAGCTCTGGAAGTGCAAACGTTAGGATTAAGACTCTAGTTCTTTTTTCTATACTTCATGAAACATGTAAAACTTGAATGTAGAAACCAGAGAGCTGTCCTTTGTAGGTCTAGATTTGAGTTTGAAATAATTTCTCATACCTTGAACTCTTGTGATCAAGAAGTAGAATCACTTTGTCTGTGCTTATAGCAGGATTGGTGGTCTCTTAAGCAAAAGAACTGGTAGACTAGAGATGACAAAATTTCAGCGGGTGCTTCTGGTACTGTAATAGTAAGCAGGATTAGACAAGCACTTTTCAACACTTTTTTGCATTGTTCCAGTGATGCAAAATAGCAATTATAAGCCCACTGTTCCTGTTGATACTTTCCAACAGTTTTAGTGTCCTAGAAGACAAGCCCTTACAATTGAAGGTTTGCAGAAGCGAGTTTTTCCTTTTCGTTGTTTAATTCCTTTTTTGATGTATTTTGAGTTTCAGTGTTTGTTCTGTTCATACACAAGTTACAAAAATTCTTAGCTACAATACTTGAGAACATCAAGGCTTACAGTCAATAGAAGAATAAAAACTAAGTTATAACATAAAATTTAGCAATGACTGTGCTGTCTCTGACCATAACAGCATTCAGTATCTAATTTCGCAGTGTCCTGTCCACATATGTAGCAGCCCATTTGACAGTTCAAAGTAAACAACATGATGTAGAAAACCATAGATCTTCTGTGCTTGATGAGCTCTCTCAGATTTTATGTGCTCACGGTCCTAACAAAAGAGTGGCTTGTTTCTGACCAGCTGTTACAGTCACAATCAAGGATGATAAAAGCATTAGGGCAGTTTCTCCCTGGTGTTGGAGATCAATAGTCATTGTATTGCTTCAGTGCTGGAATCCTTGTACTTTCTGTCTTTGTAGATGCTTATTCCTGAATTGGATTTTTCATCTTATCACCTGGATTTCAGTCTGCTCTAATTATGTAACCTCAAGCTTTTCATCTTATACAGATGGGCTTGGGAAGGTGGTTGGTGGTTTGGTGTTTTCAATGTCATTTTGCTATCTGACTTCATATTAACTGTAGTTTTGCTGTGAAGTTTCAGCTTCTCTTCCCTTTGAAAGAGAGTGAGGTCTGCTTTTTTCAGTATTTTTATCAAGCAATAAGAAATAAAGACCCTTTCCTCTGGCCTATCCTTTCTCCCTATCATACTTCATTATCTACCTCAGTTAATTGATATGTGTCTTCCTGTTTAGGTTTTTTTTCCCCTCCTTGAGTTCTTTTCTCTGTGTCAAATTCTGTCTGCTTTGAAGCTCTTCTGTTCACCCAGTTTTCCCAACTATTTCAGTCCTTCACTGTGATTCTTGTCGTCACTTTCCTCTTTTCAATCCAAGGTCTTGTAGCCCCCTCCCAGTCATAGCACTAAATTATTTTGGTTGCAATCCATATTTTCGTTCCTCTAGATCTATTTCATCAGTTATATATCTTCTGCTCATAGGTTTCTAATCTCTTTAGCCCTGTCTTATGTGATCAGTTTATTTCTGGTGCAAACTACCAAAATGAAACCAATCATGAATGCAAGAAAACTACCTGAGTTTTGAGATGAAGTTCAGAAAGCGCTTTTTACTGCTACTTTTGAGAGAGGAGGGTCATTCTGCAAAAAGTTTCTCATACAACATTGGAAACAAATCTCTTTGTTCATAGGGAAATTACTTGAACTCAAGTTTTCTGAGATGCAGTGGCCTCTGCAGATACTTTCTCCCACTTCCCAGTGCAAAATGTAGATGGTTTTGTGTTATAGTAAATATAGGCTGATGTAAAAATAGCTTACCTTTAATAGGTAAATGCAAAGCAAGCTTTATATTTTAAATGGTAGAAGGATATAAGAAAGGTCGTACTGTCTTTGTAGTAAATCCAAGATTCCAGTGAATTTCTTTCAGTCCCTTACTACCCTATGTTTTCTCCACCAGTATCTACTACTCCCAGTCAGATCACTTATGTTTATCAATCTCTGTCGTTATCATCTTTCTGTCCATTTCAAAATGCTCCTTTTTGGTCTGGATGATTTGATTAATCCTTTTCTGCCCATCCCATCCCCCCTACCTGTATGATGGTCTCTGCATTTACCACCCTGACCAGCAGTTTATTTCAAATCTGATTTTATTGCTAAGAGGGTATAGTTCTTTTGCTTGAAAGGGAACAGATCTTCTCTCTTTCAAGCATTCATTATACAGATTGGAATAGAGCCAAGTTTATCTATTCTACCTCTTTATCTTTTTAACTCTTACTGCTAGAGACAGGAGTAAGCAGGGAGAATAGCTCCTTTTTTTCTCTCGAGGCAGCATATGCCAGTAGGAATGCTTCAGAGCACTCTTTCCTTATGCAGACTTCTGCAAAACAGAAGATGTCTAGCTATGAGAAAACTTTTTTAATGTCATGAATGAGAGGGTTTCCAAAGGGTTCGCGAATATGAATTCTACTCTTTATCAAGGAGTTGGCAGAAGACTGGACTGAGATTGAGGATATAATTGGGTCTTTTTTTTCCCCCTTCTGTATTAGCAAGCATATAAGAAACAATTTAATCGTCATTACATTTTAAAGTAAGCTCAGAGGCTGTACAATTATTTCTTCTGCTGGAGTAAACTTAGTCAAAGGAGGAGGTTGAATGTCTGGGGGTGGTTTCCACATCAGCCATCTGTTTTTGCTAGTACTTGAGTTAAAGCACGCAATTGTCTCCCTTCTCCTTTCCCCTCAGTTCCCCTCCACACGTGTAGTTCAGCTGCTGGTGTGTCCTTGTGGTGGAGCCACGGTTTTACTCCTTTCCACCTATGCTAGAAAATGTTTTGTTTCCTGTACCCCCTACCCAGTTTGGGTTCAGGCAATGCATGTAACTCAGAGGGGAGTAAGTTGATTCTTTATACTCCCTTATTTCCTTTAACAGCCATGCCATGCTAAGTTTCATCTCTCCATGCTTTCTCAGGCACATGCCTCTGTGCTCTTTTTCCTTTTGACACAGAGTTCAGTTTTCATCTTAAATCCATTCTCTATAATGGTGATCTTATTTATAGGCAAAGTACTTTAACTTTTCTGGACCTTTTTGGTAGCCAGCATGGTAGCAAACATTTGTAACAGTTGAATGATGTTGCCTTTCAGCTTTTCCATGAAGGAGGAACAAGAGAATTCAGAAGAGAAGGTTCTCTAGGACAACAGGCTTGGCAGCTAACTGGAATGTTTGAGCTCAGAGCTGCTTTGTCAACAGCAAAAAAAAAAAAAAAAAAGTGGGGCTATGAAATTAAGTGACCTTAACTCCTCTGGGGAGAGTGGGAAGGGGACACCAACAGGAAAAACTAGAGCATTTAAAGAGTAGTACACACACTACGATACGAGTAGCGTTTGGTGAAATTGCAAATAATGAATATCATGTTTTTTCCTGGGTGTGAGTACGTAGTTATGTTACAGTTGGGATAAAAGAAGCTATCTGTCTAATCTCATTCCGTTTCTGTGATTCTCAACTGTGCTAACTCTTTGGCTACATCTGTGCAATTCAAAGAGAAGATATTTCATGTGCTAAATCAAGCAATTAAAAAAATTTTTAAAAATTAATTTATATTGTTCCTATTATCATATAGAATGGCATTATAAGAAATTCCAGAATAACAAAATGAAGAAAGTTATCCTTGTTCTTACCTGGTATTATTTTACTCATTAATGTGCTAGGCTGTGAACTTAAACTTGTTAAATACGGTTGTTTGACTTTTGGTATTGACATATACCCTTTCTCACGTTTCATTCCAGTTCATTAAATGCGGAAAGTATTTCATAGTTCCCAAAATATGTTATCCAATGCTTGTGGATAACTGTGAGAAGTCTAAAAGCCTTTGCTATTTAGAACAATTTAGATAAAATTGTTTTTTAAACTGATAGAAGCACAGTTACATTTGTGAGTGTAACTTCAAAGTGTCATTTCTAAGTCTGCATATGTTTGGAAACGTTGCTGCTTTTTTTCTTGTAGACAGGTTTTGATTGTTTTTGTGTAAGATACCAGTATTTCCACTCTATGGTAGAATAAACCACATTTCTCTTATTTTACTGTAAACAACTGAATTGAAACTGTAGTTTCAAGTTTCACCATAGAAAATCAACTTGCTGTTCCCTTGTAGAGGGAAATATTGTTTTTGTGTACTTAAGTAAGCAGGTATTGAATCAGCATCTAAGTGATTTATTTGTAGGAAGGATTCCCTTTGAAAGTCATCTGTCACAGTAGAATCTTGATAGGAATTGGAAGTCTATAATAAAGTGCTGCTAGAATATGCTGTTAGTTTGAAGGTAAGAATGTAAAAATCCCACAATATCACTCTTGCTTTCAGAGCAAAATATAAAGCCACCTCATCTTAAAACACCTCAGGAAAAAGACAGTACTGTTCCAGATCAGTCGCTGGCAGCAAAACGGTTCTCGGTTTCTCACTGGCCTACAGCTTGCCTGCAGAGAAGGGAGCAGCCTGTGGAACTGGCAGTTCAGCATGGGTTCATGGGGTGCACAAGTATGGTGTTGTGAGCCACATCTAACAGCCAGTCCTTACAGTCATGGAGCAAAGCACTATAGGAATAACGTTGTGGGTTTATTCTTTTCCTAGTTCAGTTTGACAGTAGCTGTTATACTATGAGCCATCCATGGAAATATGAGCCATCCATGGAAAAAGAGAAGGTAGACTTGAATTTTGTTATTGATTTTTAACAAGAAAACCTGGCAACCAGCATTCACCAGATACATAGAAGAACCAGTTTTAACAGGATTTCAGGTTTACTGCTGGAAAAACTGCAAAACTTTTAGTTGTAACTATGTCTCAGAACATCTCACGTTTTGAGGAACTCTCTGAAAGTGGTAAAACCAGTGAGATTACACACACCCACAGTAGTTTAAATATACAAAAAGGTACCCAAGGCAGCTAACTAGTGACGTTTAGTCTGTAAAAAGAGGAACTTTGCTTTTTTTTTAAGACCTTTTTTTTTCCCTTAACCTAACACTTTAGGGCTATTTCACACTAACACTGAAGATTTGATAGAATGAAACATTCTTAGTTAGCTTCAGCATGTTTTGTGGTTGAGATGACATGAAGGGCCTTTCTTTACAGGAGATAATGCACATATTTTTCACAACCTGAAGCAAAATCCTTTTTCTAACTATTTCTTTCAACCAGAAAGCATGAGCAGCTGGGTGGGGGCGTGAAGAATGAGAGGAGTTTGGAACAGAATGTCTGAAGCGTGTAAATGCTCATATTCGTGAGCAAGAAACAGCAATATCTGAGAAGGGTAGAAATACAGAATCTATGCCCAGCCTGTTAAAACATCTGAAACAAGAAAAATCATGCAAAGTTAAAACGTAAAAGAGCAAAAATCCGCAGTGAAATATCCTCTGTTGTGCTATTGGCTTTTCAATAGTGGAAGTTTTCTTAACATATGAGAAATGTTTGCTTGTTGCTTTTACCAGTGCTAGGGAGTGTTTAGGATGTTCAATAACAAGTAATATTTCCTGCATGAAATGGAACAAGAATGTAGATGTGTGTGTGTGTTGAATTTGATTTGTAAAGCTAAAGACTCAGGGTTCTGAGAGAAAGGTATCAATGCTTTGACTTGCTTAGCATAGTCTAGTTCATATTATGCCATCCCCTGAGCAAATATCCATGTAATCCATTTTACAGCTCTGAACGCTGTTAATGAAATTAGAGGTTTTATATTTGTTGATATTGCAAACTTAATGCCTTTCATTGCATGCTTACCTCATGTCATCTAGAGACATGGCCTGGTGTCTCCTGGAGACCTGCTATATTTCTAAGAGAAACTGCAATAAATTTGTGAAGATGACTGTAAAAAAAGCTGCTACTGGTGGAAAAATAAATGGTCGATCTTGCACAAATTGTAAAGGTTGCCTTGATGGCTGTATATTAGGGGAAGCACTTATAAACCTTCCAATCACAGTTTTATCAGTGTATAAGTTTGAGAGTGGCAAGACAAAGAAGCTTTCTTCAGTCTTCAGCCAAACTGAAAGCAGATCGAGGGAGGTAGCACTAAAGTGGTACCATTAAAGTGTTATATTTAACTCTTAAAACAATGTAAATGGACTATAAATCTTGAATACATGTATTACTAATGAACACTGATGTAAATGGCTCATAAATAAAGTGCTAGAAGTACCTGAATTTCCTCCTTCCATGTGGAGAAAATGTGAAAGCAAGCATCCCAAAATAAAAATTACCTCTTGCCTATAAATTTTGTAGAACAATATTGAGGTTGTTTCATCTTTATGAGTATTAAAACAAAGCATTAGCATTAAGCTCTTAATATAGAGAAGTTCAAATGAATGTGAGTTGAGAAAAAATAATTGCAAATACAAAAATATATACACTTTAAGAAAGAACATCATTGTATAAGGCTTGTGATGACTATAGTTGATATCTTACCCTTAAAACAGGGTGCTGGAATGCAAGCTATACATATACTTGTAATTCAACCTGTTTTAATTAATTCAGATTCAGCCATTTCCATGTCTTCTTGTCATTTTTGTATCTCCATAAACAAACAGCATTCTTAGCTCTCACCTTGTAATACTGCTATTGAATGCACTGACTTATTCTTCAGATTTATTGTTATTTTGCTGATTTTGTCTTCCATTCCATTGTCTTTGAAATAACAGCTACTAGGGAATAGCTGGCTTGTGAGCCTTGTCTTAGGACAAAAATGTGAGCACATGCTAAAACATAGCAATTTTTTTTGTTGTTTTTCAATCTTCAGATTTCCTGTTTAAGTTCTTGGTCATAGGGAATGCTGGAACTGGAAAATCCTGTTTACTGCACCAGTTTATTGAAAAGAAGTGTAAGTATAAGTGAGCACAGTAAGAGCTCTCCATTGCTTTGTAGCACAGATGAAGTCTCTCCCTACATGGGTATCTCATTCTTTTTCTATAAAAGTTCCTGTAATTCTCTTACTTGTATAAATGAGGATTTTGACTGGGAATTGTGTTCAGAACTATGCTGTAAATCTTTATTGCACACTATTTGCCTCTAATCAAAAGCCTGTTATTAAGCAGTATTCTCTGTTGCTCTCAAATAACAGGATGTTGCAGAAAATACAGATACTTTCTGTGAGAATTGTATCTTGCAGCTATAAGGTTCCCTAGATATGTAGTAGAGATTTGGATCTTTTAGGAAAAAATGATGAGCAAATGAAAGAACAGCTGAATTGCTGATGTAAATTTAGAAAACCTGTAGTCTCTTTCTAAATAAATAGACACTGTGTGTTCTTTAAGGACTGTGTTCTATGATAAATACTGGTAGAGACCACATTTTAAGTGTTATTTAGAGAGGAATAAATGATAGAAAAGAAAATTTCCTGTTGGGTAGTGCATTTAGCATCATGATTAAAAATAATATGCATTTGGAAACCTCTGTAAATCTAAAGCAACTATTACCTTTCTCAATTGAGTGGTAATTCACCTTATCTCTTGAACAATAGCTTTAAGATAATAATGTGTAATCACTAAGGAGCATGGCACGATTCTGTGATTGAACTCAAACTGTGACCTTGCTTCTAGTAAGGGCAGTTGTTTATTGCTGAGAACCTGTGATACCAACGTACGCAGAGCAAGCATCTTAAGCTTGTGCGTTAAAGAAGTAGCTCTTAGTTATTCATGAGCAAGACTGTCTTTTTGTGTTCTGCTTTTCCATGAATGTTAAATTGCATCAAAGTATTAGAAAACACAGCTGGGAAGAAAAGGTGTGTAAAAGCCATCTTCTTGTTTGTTAAGGTGAAGTGGGAATTAAGGCAGACCTTTCTAGCAGAAATTCTGAATTGAATAAGTTGTTCAGAAATTGTCAGGCTGTTTATTTCTGCATGGTCACAGTAGACTTATGAATGGCACTGAATTTGATATTTCAGGAAGTAGGTTGTAATTTGAACACTGAAGACTTTTTATTATACCTAAATTGGATTGTGTAGAAACTGATTATTCACTCTAAATATTCTTGAAATTAGTCTAACTTTATTTCTTTCCTGTTGTAGTCAAAGACGACTCAAATCATACTATAGGAGTGGAATTTGGTTCAAAGATCATAAATGTTGGTGGTAAATATGTAAAACTGCAGATATGGGATACAGCAGGACAAGAGAGATTCAGGTACCCTTTTTTAATTATTTTTATATAATTTTCTTAAGTGTGTGTTATCAATTTGTTGCTGTGAGTGTTTGGTATTATTTATCCCTGCTTATAAGTAGGCATAGCTTCTTGATCAGTGGAACTTTGTCTGCATTCGTATTAATAACTAGTCCAGATCTTCCAACTTAGACATAGATCCACTCATTTCATGAAAGCAATGCTGGCTTGCAGGGTCTGCCCTTCTTTCACTGAGTATTTTCAGTGATAGTTAAAATATATGAGTAGAATATGTGGCAAAAAGTTTGTTCACTGGCCAAACTCAGAATAGTTTTTTATCTACCTGTGTGTGCTTAATTTTGTGTTTAGCAGACCTTCTATTGGTTGGAATAAGTAAATACCAGGAAGTTTTAAGCTGTTCAAAATCTGCATGAGAACAATTTTATAACATAGTAGTATTTTCTTAGAAGGAAAAAAAAATCAGTTGTCAAGTTCCTTTGGTGAAGTGCTTCTAGAAAGACTGAGATCTCTTAAGTTTCTTAAAGAGAAGGTGATGTATTTGTCAGCTTAGAACCACTGATGTACTTTTAATGCTATATTTTCACTGTCATACATCTGAGGCATAGGTCAAACTCAGTAAAGATTCTGTATTCCTAAATACGGTCACTATAAAATAGGACATCAGGTTTTTATATTTTTGGGATGTGAGGAGGAAATTTCTTTCATTTGGAAAGGGCAACAGTGGTTGAGCATGGTGGTAGTCTCAGTGATGGGCAGTAATCAAGTTGCACGTACTTCATTAGACATGTTGTTTAGATACATCCTTGAGTAGGTGAAGCTGGGCAGTGCTTGGTAGTCTCTCATTAAAGAGGTCTCTTCAGCCAAGTATCTTGGGATTCTGAGAAGCTTAGAGGCTCTGTACTTCCAGGGGCTTGAGCAAATTCTGTTCTTTCAAGTTCAAAGTCACAGCCTTGCCTTTTTTACCTGTTACTTTTAAGGGTGATCATGCCTTTGTATTCATAACGTGTTTTTTTCTTCTTCCTCTGTTTTGAAGTATGCTTTGCTCTCCTTGCTTCCTCTTCAACTTTTAAATTGTTCAATTACAGCTACTTTGCTCATTCTCTCCTCACTGCTAAGAACTCAAACATAAGTTAATGATTTCTGTGGCATGGAAACTGTACAACTGTACAGTGAAATCACCATCAGCTCCCAGTTCTGTGTCAGGCCATATAATATAATAGAATGTGTAGCTTCAGCAGCACATGGGACATAATGTACATCTAGGTTTAGTGAAAGTGCTTTGTTAAAAGTCTAGTTGTAAATAGTCTACTGCTGCACAGCTGATAACATTGTCTAAAACCCACATTTTCTTTTAAATACATAAATGAGGACTCTTTCTTAATATAGATTGCATTATATTAACCCAGATTTAAAACAATGACGATGTTACAGAAATGTACATCTGTAACTCTATTTCAGGTCTGTAACAAGGAGTTATTATAGAGGAGCTGCAGGTGCTTTGCTTGTCTATGATATAACCAGGTAAGAAAGCTAACAACTCTTTTGCTTATAGGCTACCAGATACAATTAATGCCTAGATTCCTCCCAAAGTACCTAATCCTCTAACAAAGAACAGGCAGAAAGGAAAGAAGTATAAAAAGTACTTGTGTTTTAGTGCATATTTAACTTCTGAAACTTGCTTACATGAGATACTGTGAATGTCACAAACAGTCAGAAAGGGTTAGACATACATGGGGAACTGACCCACCAGTAGCTGTTGTAATCATGGTGGACTGCATGCAACCACTAGCTCAGGAAGCCTTGCAACAGAAACTAACAGCAGACTTCAGTCACTTTTAGCCAAGATGGTACACCCTTGTTGTGGAAACTGTTGATTTGTATGCTGATGTAACAGCTGGAGAAGCCAGCTCTGCCTACACAGTCCTTAACTGTAGCTCAAAATTCTGTATCTTTTACTCTTTTGCTATTGTAGGCGGCCAATAGAATACCCTACCATTACACATCTCCACATTTCTTCCTGGCCGCCATTAACTGATATTTGTCTGATGGGTTTTGTGTTGGTTAATGATGATTTGCTAGGTCTGTTGTTTTTTTTGTCCTGTGAGTGGACCGTTCTCCTCTGAGCAGTGGTTGAAATCTGTATTTTGTGTTTAACATCAATTGGACTATCTATTAGTCTGTACTGCTTGAAGGGTTTATCTCTGACCACCACTACAATGATTAATAGTCATTGGGTGACCACCTGTAATGTTACTGTTCTTGACAAAAATGTGGAAGTTCGGGCACACAGTTCTATACAAGTGTAGTAAATTCTTACAGTCTCACCTGAAATTCAAGTATCAGTTGAATTCCATGCTCAATAACTCATTCTGTTACCTCAATTTCACGCACAAAGACTAGATTTGTGCTTAAAATTTGAGCTTTTCGCATTAACAGGGTCTTTTATAATGGCATGTTTGTATTGGCATATCATGGTTGAATTCATTTTGCTTTTTAAAAACTTTAAGCTTTTAAATAGTTTTATGAAGGAACTTGATGTTCTTCCCACTCCATAGCTGGGGCATATCAAGATGTGTAGGTGACTTGCCTGACTAGCAGCAGTTTGTTATTTGCCACAAATACAGAATTGCCTTCCGAGTCTTAGCTCCGTTGATCTGTTGCTGAGAAATGAGCACGTTCTAATACAGGATGTCATTTCCTACATAGCCGGGAAACCTACAACGCCCTTACCAATTGGTTGACGGATGCTAGAATGTTAGCAAGTCAAAATATTGTGATAATACTGTGTGGAAACAAGAAGGATCTTGATGCAGATCGTGAAGTTACTTTTTTAGAAGCCTCTCGTTTTGCACAAGAAAATGGTAAGTACCACCAAAACCTTCATGCAGCATTCAAAGATGCTTAATGCTTATCATTTTTTTGCAGTTAGGGAGTACTTTTCAAATATCTACAGAAAAGAGAGTTCTGTCAGTACATGAGGCAAAGAGAGGACAGCGCCTGTGGTGAAAACTACATGTACTAGTTAACTCTTAGTACCAGTGATTCTTCCAGTCACAACTGTTACTTAAAGAATACTTTTTACCTGAAGATATATTCCCTAGGGGATGTAATACAACTACAGGTATTGCTTTGCCTCCAAAGGGCCAGGGAAAAAATTAAGAGCACAATTTCTTAGTTTTCAGCATCTTTTAGATTCTAAAAATTGTAGACAAGTTTGGATGGAGTGTGCTGCAGCTGGAAGCAGTGAGTTTGAATCATAGGAGACTGAGTTCAGTGCTTGGAATGGAACTAGAGGACTACTACCTGGTCTGTGGTGATCAGAATTTCCAGTCTGAGGACACGTTTCTGTGGCAGCTAAAGCCAATCTCAGTCTGAGTTTCTGTGCTGCAGTACTGCCATCAGTAAAATCTGGTTTTGCTTTAGTAAGTCAATTACAGTCTTTTCTACCAACTGTGGCTACTGGCTGTCCTTTTGCCTATAATAACCTTCTCTTAGTAGAGAACTATATGAAGTTATTTGGTTTCATGTGCTATTTTTCATGCATAGCCCAGGTTATTATCTTTGTATTACAACTTCATTGCGTTAATATATAAAATTCAGAGGAAATGGTTTGTAGTTTTATTGTCAAAAGCTAATTTTTCTAGACCATGCTATTTGATGATAGTTCTCCTTAAGATACCTTTTATTGTTGCTAGTTTTCATGCTTTGAATGACTATATCACATATTCCAGACTTGTTTTGAGATTGTTTTATTTTTCTGGTGTCAAATGCAGAGCTGATGTTCTTGGAAACAAGTGCACTAACAGGTGAAAATGTTGAAGAGGCCTTTGTACAGTGTGCAAGAAAAATACTCAATAAAATTGAATCAGGTAATTTGAGATTTGGTTGGTTTGTTTGGGTTTTTTTTTTCCCCTGAAAACTCACAAGTACAGATGGAAATATCACCATTGAAAGTTCTCTAATAGAATTAAGCCAAAGACCCAAAATGTCACTGTGGTAAAGTAACCTGTTTGGTTTCTAGCTGCTTCCCATATGTTTTAATAGGAATGGACATCTAAGAACTGTGTATCTCAAAGGGTGGGTGGTGTGAATTATGGGTGGGTTTACACAGTGTTTACCTTAACAGCTCACAGTGTAGGCTGTGGGTTGCTATGTGCCTACAAACATCAAGCCTGACGTTAGACAGTTTGAGCGATGCAGGATAAAACCCCAGGATCAGGGTAGACATAACTTTTAATTCTGCTGCTCATATGTAGCAGGAAATACAGTCAAGAGAATTTAAACAGTAATACTAAAAATTTCAGAGATGTTTCCTAGCAACTGTGTTTCTCTAAAGTGACCTTTCTGCCTCTCAGTTGAAACCATTTTTACTTTTGCAGATCTAGAAATAGACCAGAAGCATCTCAGTGCAAGTGGGCAGGTTTCTATTGGAGACGGGCTCCTTAGTGTTAGGTGTCATTACAGCTAATTTGCATTTCAGTTTTCCTCTCCTACCTTCTAGGTGTTTGGTGACTTCAAAGTTTTAAGTATTAGTCATATTGAAAAGTCTGCCTCAGACCATAATTACACATATTTTGAGATGAAAAGAATTTGGTATTTCCGTAGGAATTTCCTGATTACTGTGTCAAATTGATGCCAAACAGCAAGTTTCATTCTAAGCAAATGAACCCAAAGCTACTTTCTCATTATACTGTAATGATACTATGATTTAAAGAGGGATTACCACAACAGAATTAAGTCTTATTTTCTGTGAGCTGTTCCTGTTTTCTTTGTGTCAGCACATGCATTGAATCATAGAAGAACGGAGGCTGGAAAGAAACTATGTGGGCCTCTAACCCAGCCCCCTGTTTAAAGCATGTTCAGGTTCAAAGTGAGAGCAAGTTGCCCAGGCCTTGTTAAGGCACATTTCGAGATGCTCTGGGAACAGAGATTCGACAGACCCTCTGGGCAATGTCTCCTAGTGCTAACCAATAGCTGCTGTCTACCTAGTCAGTTGCCAGTACACCAAGGTTTGGGCTTGTTCCATCACAAGTACAGAGCTCTGCATGTGTAGCTGCTGAGTGTCAGGAGGTTCTAGCTGGCCTGTGCCTTTAGCTCAGCTGAGGTCTTTTCTAGGTGGCAGCTCTACCTGTGAGCTATCAGCTGTTCCCCTCAGTGTGGTGTCATCTGCTGACTTAGAAAGGGCTCACGTATGCAGTGAACCTGAATAAGTGGTTTGAATTATTCAGAGGGATTCTTTGGGGGTTGTTTGGTTTGGATTTTTAGACTAATTGTTTCTAGTCTTGGCCAGTCCATCACACAGCCATAAGGACATTTCTGAAGGTGCAGGGTATGGAGTGGGCAGAAATGGAAATCAAAAGTAGGGAAGGTCGAGATCCTTTGCCCTGAGGGCAGTGCTTTATGGAATCCTACTGCCAGATTGATCCAGTTTTGTTTGGCTTGGTATCTACAAAACTACTGTTTTTGCATGTTAATCTCTGAAAGCACCTGAGTTTTAACAGTGTTTGCAGAAAAGAGTTTGGACACTTCCTTTGTTTGGAATAGTTAGTGCAAATATGTTTTGTTGTTGCAGCCTAACGAGACAAACTGCTTTCTCTTTTTGATGAAGGACACACAACTGAAGGCACAGGAGAAAACTATACTGGTTTAGAGTTGCTTAGAAGTGAACAGAATTGCAATGGAACTCTCCATAACTAGAGCAGAATATCATTATGTATGTTTATCTAATGTATTGTTTGCACGTGATTCATCTTCTTGTGACTGTTTTGTTTCTCATCAGGAGAATTGGATCCAGAAAGAATGGGCTCAGGTATTCAGTATGGAGACGCTGCCTTGAGACAGCTGAGATCACCACGTAGAGCACAAGCACAAAGTGCTCAAGAATGTGGATGTTAAAGAAACAAAACACAAAATCCCAAATTCTTACTTTAGATACAGAAGGTAAGGTTACAAAAATCCCAGGGAGTTGGGTAAACTACATTTCATCAACGCGCTGTATCAAGTGTTTGTTTTTTTCACACTTAGCCTGAAAAGTAACATAGAATCTATTGAAAAAATAGACACTGGAATGGGTTATTTCTTTTATACTTTGATTTTTCTTCTACCCTCTGCCTACTAAAGCAAGACTAGTGCTCTTACTGAAGCATTTCTAGATTTCTGTTTACTCTTGAGTAATGCTGTGGAAAACATTTTAAAATTCTGTCTTCCTGAAATGCATTGTAGCCCTAATAGTTATCTAATGCAATGTAGAGAAGGTAAATAATTTCTGTTCTATCATGGACAAATATTACTAGAAATGAGACTTCACAAAAAGGTGAAAGTATGATGCAGTGTCTTGTCCAAAGCTGTTACGTAGTCTTTTCTGAAACTAGGAAGTTTAAAGACTCAGGCTTGAAAATTAAAGATAGTGCTGGATTTCTAACTTCCACTGACGACTCTTTTTTTTTTTTTCCCTACTATCTAAAAGCAGACTGAAGTTGTTCTGATTCCTGTCTGCTATGAGTAGAAATGCAAATTAGAGACCAGTAGTATTTGCTGCTTAAACAGCATTGTTATCTGAAGTAGCTCTTCTAGGGCTGTTGCAGCCTATGGAACAGGTGTGCAGTCTAAAGACATTCTGCAGAAAAAGTGAGCAACAGATTTTTCCCTTTATAGCAGTGGCAGGAAAAGAGACAGAAAAGTCCCATACATGCTTCTAAGAAGGGCTTGGTGGTTAGTCTTTCTGATGAACAGTTGTCCTTGAGACACTTCTTAATATTGATAGATTTTACTTAAACTCTTTGCAGTATGTAAGTGGCTCTTAGGACAGTCCTCTCTTCCCTTGTAGTTAATTATTCTGATATAATTAATCCTTATTTCTCTGGTACAAGGACAGCAATATCAAATTAAACAAGTCCTGCAGGCATAGTTACTACGTGATTTTTACTGTCTTCATTTTTTATCAGGGTGAGCAGTGCACACCCGCAGAAGCTTTGCACATCATTAAGTCAGCATACAATTCTACATTCTCATATTTCGTTTGGTATTCTGGGAGCTTAGCTCTCAATTTAAGCTCAGGAATTTAAATAATGGATAGGAATCCTTCCTTTTATAGGAGAAAAAAAATACCATCCTTCAACTAAGAGGCTACTGGAAAAGAGCATTAGTTTAGTTCAGCTTTGTTACAGCTCTACGGGAGTGAGTATTTATTAATCTTACATCGGGAGTTCAGTTTTTTGATTGATCGGATGTAGATAATTGATGGAGTTCTTGCCTGTTTTACAGCTGTCCTGCAAATGATGTGTGAAGAAACAGAAAAGCTTGAAGGCTGTGCAGTTTTTAAAGAAACATCTTTCCACTATCTACAGACAGAGCAGAGCACTGCTGACAGCAAAGTGTCCCGTGTGGTGTGGGCAGCAGTGTTCATACAGCACACAAGTCTGCAAAGCAAACTTGATCATTTGGTGGACAATATTCAGACTCATGCCTGTATGTAAACATTTTCCATTACCTATTTTTGTTCTTTCATCTCTAGTTTAAAGCATTGCTCTTATACTGTAAATAACATACTGGTAAATTTACAAAGCATGGTATACTTCTGTATGCTGATAGAATGTTGCACTATGAGCAGTTTAATATTTTATTTTTTTATCATATAAACAAATTGAACTGAGGTAGGAGTAGGAGGCTTTGTCATGTTTGTTCGTTGCACAATAGTTTATATTTATGGCCAGAACTATAAAACCACTGGCAGCCTCAATGAGGGGTTGTTGTTTTGTTTCTTCCTTCTTTGTTTGCCACATTCTAACAAGCCGTTGACGTGACTGATTCTCAACAGGTGGTTATGACCCACGCTTACGTTTACTAAATTGTCAAGTTGGAAAAGCAATTTTTCTTTATGTTCACATATCCTGGTTTATCACAGTTCCCAAATAACTTCTGAAGCTCTTCTATCAAACTGCAAAAATGTAGAAAAAATACTTTTAAGGATTTTCTCAAATGGCTGTTGCCTGACTTGGATTTTTTTTTTCTTGGTCCTGATGTTTCGTGTAGCGCTGGCACCATGAAGGTGGAATGTATATGTGAACAGAACTGTGCGTCTTCTGTGTGTGTTTGTGATTCTAGGGCAGGGGCATGGGCTTATGGAGAATTATCACAGTAGGAGTTCTTCTGACCTCTTACTACAGACAGAGCAGTTGGCTGGGGAAATATGATCTCTGTTGAAGTGTCTGGTGAGGTACAAACTGAATCCAAATGAGTGGTTCTAAATGTATAAAACTTAAAGTACTTTATTTCTCTTAATGTTCATACAGTATAATTAAGAACTTGAATGTTAAAATCAGGCTTTAAAATTAGCAACTCTGTCTTGCTGGAGCTCTACCTTTGACTTTCATGTGAGTGCACTCATTATATGTCATGCTGTCCACATTGCCCCCAGGAGACTCATGCAATGGAAAGGGAAAACTAAGTGTACTACTTGTATAGTTCTTTCTTCCTGTGAAACTCATCAAGGGGAATTTCAACCTCTGTACTGATTTCTATTTTTTTCCCCCCCTTACGTTAAAACCCACAATTTGGACTCTTTCCTTCCCCTGTTTATTGTGAGGAAGAGACAGGGGGTAAGAAATTAGGAATCCTGTCTTCATTCCTTAGCTGGAGACGGAAGAGACTTGAAGAGGGTCCCAGAGGGAAGACCAGACCACAGGTATAGTGTATTATTTTTACAGTGCCATGATGACCACGTAAGAGACCTGTGGCTTTTGTTTTGCCAGGTAAGGAGCTGCAGAAGTAAGCTAGTATTTCTGGAAGTAGCTAAATTGTGCCAGCTCAGGGAAGTGATTTCACTGGCACTGGAAAACATTTTTTTCCTTGTTACTTGTATAACTAGAAATGGAGATGTCTCCTTGGAAGTGCAAATGAGCACAAAATAACTTGATAGGAAGCCAGTGTTGAAATTCCAAGATGAAGCATGCTTTATCATTTCTATATTCAAATCTATCTGTCAAATGCATGTTTAAAAAACTAAACCAAAAAACTGATGCTGTAATTGGAGGGCAGTGAAAGCACAAGAGCAAAGCAAGAATACTACCCAGAGTTATGCCATCTTCATGGGATTCAGATCGTGTTTAAAATTATGCCTTCTGTCCTCACTTTTTTTTTCTTGGTTCAGGTGGATGCTGATCTGAAAACTGTTCACCTTAGGTCATCTCTGCTTTGTATTTTAAAAGCCCATATTGAGTTTTACAAAGGCAGTTGGGTCCAAAAACTTTCATGATGTCTCTCTCTATGTATCACATTGTTGTAGTTAGGATTGGATTTGTTACAGAACTGGTAATTGTTCTCAAGTAGTATTCTCCTCCTGGTAAGAGTGTAAAGTATTTTTGAAGCAGCTTAATTGTGCATTTACAAGAACATCAAAAAACTCTAAAGAAACTTACCTGTCCTCTTCTCTCAATGTGTTTTGACTTCCAGTACTCAGAACTGGAAGCAATGTCAAAAAGCAGGTACTCCAAAGAAAACGTTGGATATAGTTGACTCCTCCAGCAGTCCAAACAGCAGATTACCTGCCAGAGCTGGGGAAGGGAGGGTGTTGGATCTGAAACCCAAAACCAGTTCTAGAATGCTGGGAAAAGATGAGATAGGGGCAGTCTATTCCCACCCCCCCCCACCCCCCCTTACTGCAATCCAATCAGCTTTCATGGTATACTGACAAAAGTAAAGGCTGAGCCTGTGCTTATCAGGGGTGACATGGGACAAGCAAAGCTGAAGGTATCTCTCTGCTGTTACAATGTTTGAAGCGGTTGGCTGTTGCTCAAAACTTCTATTATTACAGTAGCAGTTGAAAAGAGAAGGGACTTACTTAATCCTGTTGCTTTTAAATAGAAACTTTAGAGGTTTGGCAGGGATTTTCTTATGCTTCTTCCTGCCTTTTTCCTTTGACATGTACAATTGGCCTTTCTTGTATACTTGGTTCTTATAAGTAGTTTGGCCAAGTGTCTGGTGAAGCAGCAGTAAGCATAGTTTCATTCTTTCTTTAACCAGCTATCTTAAGTTGTCCCTTTCCTACCTGGAAGGAAAGAGTAATGTCAAAACTCATTATAATGACATGTTTTTACCCTTTTTATAACGTATACTCTTCCTGTATACACATTAACTGGGTTAATGTGCAGGTTTTGTAGTACTGCAACCTGTTATGCTGCTTCCCCCATTTTAAAAAGAATCTTTCTAAAATGGCAACTCCTGAGGGAAATACTGTGGGAAGCAATACTTCTTGCCAGTGCCAGCTACATTGTTTACTGTTTCTCCTCTGAAAGTTCTTTATTTCTATAATAACAATCATGCCTGGAGTAGATGTTGAGCTTTAGCATTATAGTTCACACAGCAAACCAAACCTAGCTTGCTTAAACACTGAGAAATAGGTTAAATTATGTCATTTTAGTGTAAAAATCTTACTTTATCAGAGCAAGATGGCTTAGAGTTTTACATTAAATAATACTGAATACCTATATTCCAGGATGTGTTGGAGGTGGAGCTTCAGCTGTTAAATTGTGTAAGGTCTGAAAGGTCTTACTAAAAGCCTATGTCTTGCCTTTGAATCAGTCTGTTGGCCTACACTATTTCATTTAATGCTTGTATCTAGCACCCAATAAACTCTTTCTTGATTTTCTAGGTGTCTTAGAGCACATTCTGTTTACTTGCACAAGTTTTTCCTGCTAAGGGAAGTCCATAACATAAGCCCCAGATGATCTTGGGACAACCTTTCTGCTAAATTTATCATATAGTCAATATGTGGCTGGGAAAGCAGCAGCACTGATTAAGGTGCTGGAGTGCTTCAGTCTGTTTCCCAGGAGCAGGTCCTTCACTGCACTCTCTGGTTGCAAGGGAAGACCCCAACCCTGCAACCACCCTGACCCTTAGCAAGGAACACTACACCTTCTTTCCCTTGTGTCCTATGGCTGTAAAGGTACCACTCAGCTTCCTTGTCTTTCTGCACCGACAGCCAGGGATGAGATGGAGCTGTCTGGGCCTCTAGGAGAAAGGGTCTTCACCAGTTAATGCTTTAATGCTACATGGGAAATGTTGCTCCAGGCTACTAGGCAGTTCTGAAGTCATAGAATTCAACTAGGTAGCTTATGGTTTAAAAGTATACAGATTCCTCTAGGTCCTTAAAAAATGAATGGTATTAAAAAAAACCTATATTTCCTGTATGCTAAAAGAATTTTAACACTTGTCATGGCTTAACCCCAGCCAGCAACTAAGCACCCTACAACTACTTGTTCCCTGCTCCAGTGGGATGGGGAGAAAATCAGAAAAAAGTAGCAAAACTCAGGGTTTGAGATGAAAACAATGTAACAACTAAAATGAAAAACTAGGATAACAACACTAGTAATTAAAAGGTCACAGAAATAAAACCGAAGTGCCCTAGTGGTGCACAATACAATTGCATACCATTCACTGACCATTGCCTTGAGCTTACCACCTCCCTCCAGTTAATATACTGGGCATGATGCTTTATGGGATGGAATAGCCCTGTGAGTAGTTCAGGCCAGCTGTCCTGGCCCTGCCCCCTTCCAGCTTCTTGTCCTGTTGTGTGTGTGTCCCTACTCCCCCTAGCCCACTCACAGGCAATGCAGGAGGAGAAAGAGAAAAGGCCTTGATGCTGTGTAAGCACGGCTCAGCATTAACCAAAACATCCCTGTTATCGATGCTATTTTCATCACAAATCCAAAACATAGCCCTGTTCCCACTGTTAGGAAGAAAATGATCCAAGCCAAAGCCAGAAAAATACTTCAAGATACACACTGTCACCCACAGCAAGTAAAAACACCACATCCTGCATTTACTGGAGAAGCTGCAGCCTACAGAACTTCAGTGCAGCCACGCTTTAACAGCTTAACTTCTCCTAGAGGCAGGATTACACTTGTTCTTAGTGATGCAGCTTCCTGGTTTTTTTCCCCACATTACCCTTTTTCCAAAGTTCTAAATGAAGATTCCTATAGGCTTCAACATGCACAGCACTTCAGACAGCTCTTCTCTCAAGCTCTATTTTTCCCCTTCTTAGTAGAAAAATCCAGTCAAGATTGGGAAAGAATCTGTGGGAGAGTTACAGGAAGAACATAGATGACAATCTGGAGTTGTAACTGTCATCTAACCCTTTACCCAACACCAGTATGGGACAAGCAGAAGCCAGTTTGCATGCAGAGTCTCAAGCACCCTATAACAGAAAAAAACAAGACCCCAAAACACATAGTGCAAATAGCCAAGGCAGTTTGTGTCACTCATTTTATTCACATGTACAAGTTGACACTGCACTATTAAATATAGACAGTACAGAAGCATTAAAAACAAATACTGTTTAAAAACTTTAAAAAACACATATTGCTTCAAGCTTAGATGGTATTTCCCTATTGGTTTTAAAGTGAATTCAGTGCTAACAATAGCTGAGGCAGCTTCCCATTCACTTGTACCCTTATTTTTATCAGGGCTACTATCAAGGTGTCGAGTCAGGCTCCATATATGGCTTTGCTGCTGAGTGTACTAACTGAGCTGGAATATAAACAGGAACACCCAGGTTACCAGACATAAGGCCCTCAGATTGCTAGCTTTTGGTCCCTGTCACAGTAAAAACCTAAAGTCAGAGGCCTTTATAGCCCAGTGGCACTGTGTTATACCATAAAAATAAAATAAGAACAGATACACACTTTCCCTACATGTTAAATATGTGATTCAAATGTGCATTTGCTACCTGGATAAAATTCTTATCAAAATTCAAGTCCATCCCTCAGTTTCCTTAAGTTTGGCTCCAAGTTTAGCCATCACCTTGACTATCTCAGCTTCCGGTAAGAGAGTCTGTAATGCACAGTTGCAGAGATGTGACAGCAGTGACCGAACAGGCATGCTACTGTATTTTACAGGGACATTCTTACACTGTTTTCATTGTAACATTTTACATTGTAAACTCTAGTCTTCACAACACTATAGTTAAACTGCAGCATTACACATTGTAGAAGTCTTGTTTCACTTAGCTAAGTACTTTCATCAACAAAAAGGAATAAACAGTTAATGAAGACTTCAGACAGCTGAGTATTTAACTGTGCTCTTACAAAGTTTTACTTCTAAAACAGGAGTGCAAAGTGTTCATCACTTGGCTGAATTCAAGAATCCATACAAGACAAGGTTCAGAACTTCCTTAACCAAACAGGGTGACTTTCACTAGGTTTTCCATTTTTCAGTGAGTCCAATTTGATGTAAAACAGCCCCCTCCTGTAAGAATCTATGGAATATGATTAAAGCTGTTACACTTGGAAAATGCTGCTTTTCAAGTCAATTGGATTTTAATTTAACATCAAAATGCTAAAATTACATTTTTCCAGCGTTCAGCCTAGCACATGCCAAATATTTTGCATCTACAACTTGCAGCAATCAGAACTATGCTGTTTCACGGAGTGTAAGCAAACACACCAGCATTTTTTTAGTCAAGTCTTATCCCAGTGCAGGAAAAGGCTACCTGATTTGCAGAATTACTTACCTCTCACTTCAGGCATTGTATTAATTAAACCAAGACAGTACCAACATAGCACCAGGATTATCTTTAACTACAGACCATTTGGAAAAGCCTAACAGTGACTCCTGTGACCCAATTACTGTCACTGTCTTCTGGCATATTGTTTTAGTGGAGAACAGCTCTTGACCAGACAGGGATAAAAATTAGATCATTTCCTCAGTATACAGCAGCCTTGATGCTGTTGAAGATCCTCATGCTCTGTAGAACACCTAAACGAACCTGTTTGAGATGTTTGGTATCCAGTATCTAAAGAAGAAGACATTTAAGCCTCCTATCATTATTGGAAATACCAACATCTAATGAGATCCCTCTTACTCAAAAATGGGTACTTAAGGCAGGCACCTACATTCTCAGTGAGAAGAGAGAACTGTAGAAGCTGCCTTTGAAAGCATGGCAAGATGAGTCCTGCCCTACAAGGGAACTGTCTAATGTGGCAAAATGCGCTCAGGGCACAGTCCACCTGCTGTAGTTACATAAAGCCTCCAAAGCCTGTGGGCAACAGGAACAGGCAGAGCTTTTACCAAATAAGACTGTTAAACACTACCAAGTTAGTCCTTTGATACTGTTGTTCAAAGGTAGGGTGGATTTCTCAATTGAAACAGCATCAGAAGCAACTTTAGCATATTTACAGTAGCTATGTAATGAGGAAAACACTGCAAAAAATAAAAGGAATCTCATATGGAATAAAGGCATCCTCTGCAATGGCTTGCCTCAGTTTGGGGCACTGTTCTAAAGTCTTAGGAAGTTATGGCCTAAATTATATTCCAACTTAGAAGTTGGAATGCAGTAATTTTGCTGTGTAGAAAACATACTTAATCATAATTTGCATTCTCGGATTTCAAAGCTGTAAGATCTCTAGTAGGTAGCCTGGACAAGAGTTATCTGTATTGTTACTGCTTTATGCTTAAAAGAATCAGATTATAATCTCACAGATTCTAAGACTAAAATTGAGAGTTATAAACCTTTACCAATGTAGTTAACACTAGGAGGCAGCAGTGCTTGGTCCCTTGTCATGATTACTCTCCATTAATAAACTTAATCAAGCTTTCCACTAAGCATGTAACTCTATTGCAGTAGCAATTCTTAGAGTCCTGCTTACTCCTGAGATTATGGAACAAAGACAAGACTAGTGCAGGTTTCTGCTGCAGAAGTGCAAGTGTGCTTCCTATGGAAAGGTGTCCAGTCTGCAATACACAAGCTTCAAAACTATTAAACTGAGATAACCAACATATATAACACAACACATCTGAACAAAACTTTGAAGCTTACGGCTACAGCAATAATCTGCCTAAAGCTTAGCTACCAAACTGAAAAAAAACTCCAGAATTTACAGCAGATTAAGGGGAAAAAAACCCAGAGGACCTCACAAACAATGACTTTTAGAATGTAGAAGTAGGACCTACACAGTGAGAGTACTCTTAACTCCATTCAGTGTTCTTGTTTACTAAAAGGTACACCTCTCTCCCTTCCCCTAGCCCTCATTTCCCTACAGTGAAGGGCTGTGCACCAATTTTGAGAGACAGAAAGCTTCTCGGGACTTTATCTACAAATTCGACCAACACGATTGTCACGTTTAAAACCTTTTAACAGTATAGTTGTACAATACCACCAAATGGAATGCATATTGCACTCTGGCTCCCACTGACAATAATAGATATTCTTTCATGTTAAAAATAGACTTCAGGAGCCAGCCCTCTCCTTCAATAACCTGGCATTTACATGATTAAGCACAAGCATAATAGAGTGGTACAACTTGATACTGGTAGAATAAGCAACTGCTTACTGAGCAGCAGCTATCAGGTAATGATTGTCTGCATCAGTTATTTGGTACAACAGGCACAGCAACAGCAAAACAATCCCGTAGCTGTTTCTTGCCCTGAAAGTTAGTAGTTTATTCTAATGACCTTAGAAACAGCCATAAAAGTTAGCATCAGCAGATTCACTAATCAAACAAGGTTTTTGTGAAAGTTTCTGTATACAGACAGTACTTGATATTTGCCTGCCTAAAGCATCTACATTTTTTTAATGCTGTTTACCAGACCCACTGGCTTTCCTGTTGCCCGTCTTAAGATACTTAATTTTGGTAGAAGTATTAAATAGTACTATAAATGCAAAGGCACCTCCATCACACCTTTAAAGTCTTTCCCCAACACCACCTCCCCATGACTTGGACTTTTAAAGTAAGGGACAACGGATTATTTGTAACCAAGGTCAAAAAAAGTGTTTGCTTTGACTTCCTGTATGCCAAAGTTCCCCTCTCCCACCCCAAAAACAAGTCAACTGAAGCATTAGAAAAATTCCCAAAAGGGGAATTGGTTAAAAGGTTGGGTAGCTATATCTAAAAGCCTCTTCAAGTGGTATGGCTCCAACAATACACCCCACTGTGAGGTAGGTAGCCAGGATAAAAATATCATAACAAATATTTTAACAGCTGGAAACTCCCTGTAAAAACCTTGCATAAGTAGTTTGGTTCCTTGCACCAGTGTCCTGATATACAGTAACTTCTTCTGAAGATGCTGAAGGGAATGCAAATTCACCGAGCTCTTGCCGAGTAGCATCTCATGTACTCTGTCATCCAAGGGTTGTCTGGTGGGGAGGGCTTTATCCGCCAAGCTTTCTCTGCTTCTACTGATCGCACCCGCCTCTGAGAAAGCTTCCTTTTCTCCACTTGCCTCCTGTTCTTTGCCCGCAGAGCAGATTCATGAATCTAAAAGACCAGAGTTAGCATTACAGCAGGAAAACAGCCTAGGAACCACCCCAGGAAGGTGAGGATCACTTTGCATTTGTCCCAGTCCCCCATCCTGAAGAAAGAGGGTTTTGCTAGCAAGATCATATTCTCTTCTGTAATTTGCACCACTAACTGAAGCACAGAAATTTTATTAGCAATGCCTCAGCTTCTATTCTGCATTATTCTTTCCCACTTCACACCATTAAACAATTCAAAAAGTCATTAATGTTTCTCTATCCTACTCTGACATGTTCTAAAAGCCTCAATTCTCTTTCTACCACTTTAAATTTATACATCCCTCAAAACCTCAGTAGTAAGACCAGTCCCTACAGACCAAAGAAGTGAATTTTGACAATATGCTGTAGGCCCACCTACATACATTTTTATATTAAGAAGTGGCTGTGTTTTCCTCAAATTTAATCTTAAGACCCAGTTTGTTTGTTTGCTTGCTTCTCTCTCCAGATTTAAAACTGTTATCTCCCATCTCAACTAGAGGAAAGTGACAATCTTTTAAACATTGAAGTGGTGAGCTAGCCAGGTCAGTAGTCAGTTCCCACTTCAAGAAACATCCTTAGTGACAAGGCACTACATAACTGGAAGTGTTTCAGAAGCATCCCGCCCCTTCACTCCAAACTCAAGACCCAATCTTTGGACTTCTGTAACTGTTTCCAGCATAAGAAATGTTAGAAGCCTTAGAAAGTCTCTGCTCAAGTCAGGCATCAGCCTCTGTTAGACTTCAACATAAAGCACCAGTCAGGTGTTTCCACCACTGACCAAAGCTTATCAATCCAGTAAATTGCCAGGAAGTGCAGCTATATCCAAGAGCTGCGAGGCTCAAGTTCCTTTTCTTCTCTTCCAGGAAGGAAAAGACTGTGCTTCAACCCACTTCCAAAACAACCCTTCAGAAATCAGCTCTATCTTGTAGATCAAGACCACCACCCACCTTACTCTTCAGATGTCCTGGATCATAGATTCAGGCTCTACCTCAGTAGTATGATAAAGACAAGACATCATCAGGGATACATTAATGATTATGTTTTACCAGCCTAGGAGAGCTATAGAAAAGAAAGAAATTGATCTATTTAACACTCCAACCTCATGTTTCTTGTGAAGTCAGGAAACAGACCCCACTACAGCAGAATTCTGATGCTGTCCATGACCATATGAATTTTACTTGTGCTATTTTGCTGATATTTCCATCAACCCTGCAATCCTTCAGCTGTTCAATAGACCATTCTGCTGTCAGAAAAAAAGGTCCGTGCTGGAAACCTGCTGAAACAGGCTGCTAGACAGACACTGCAGCAGCAAAACATTCATACTTTGTCAGGGAGGCTCCCCTTCCTAGGACATGCCCCAGCAAAAGTCTCTCTTTCATAGCACAAGTGCTACCCAGCGTTTATATACCTGCCTGCTGTGGGATGCCTGGCACTAACTGCCTGCTGCTTTTCTCTTGTTTTCATGAAGTTCAGAATGCAGAAATGCATGTCTTACAGCCACTTTGCTGGTAGCACTGTAACAGCCAGAAACAAGATAGCCAAGCTTTAATCAGAAATTGCAAGTATTAGTCAAACACGGGAAGTTGCAAAACCAATTAACAGTTGAGTGCTATTTGATTTGGATGTGTCACACCTTCAGGTTTATTGCTAGAATGTTTGGGGTTTTTTTTAGAATTTACTCTTAGAACCTCCATGCACTCAAAGGCATCCCTAATAAGTTACACCTAGGTATTCAACGTGTCTTACCCAGGCGATAAGTAGTTGTTGCCCTTTAAAAGCAGAAGCTTTTACTTACTTCATTTGCTGAAGCAGAAGCACAGACATTGTGAGTTTTCTGGCTTCCAGTATCTGTCTGTCTTTCTCCCCACCCATACAGAGCAAATGGATGTTTATTCTCCTTTGGTGCATCTGTCTTTGGAGGACTTTTGGCTGATCTTCGATCATTACGACTGGGCAAGGCACTTTGGCTCGGACGTCGTCCTGTACGGCTGGTTTTGTCTGTTTCCTTGACAGAAGTGTGTTCTAGAGTTTTTTCTTGCTCTTCCTTCTGCTGCTTTTCTTGATCTTCTCTTTCTTTCTCTAAAGGAAAATAAAGCTTTAAGCTCCAAGTGACAACATATTAAAGCCTGATTTGCACAGCCTCTCTCAATACACCATTGAAGCTGTCCTTTTTTTAGGAATAGGAGCCATTACTTCCCTAGCAACAGGGTATATACTTTGCTTCAATGCCTTTATTCTCTCTTTAGGGACTACAAATATTTCCAAACCCATCACTCTGTACATCAGCTTTCACATAAACTTTCCTTCCACAAGTGAGGCTACAGATAACCCATAGCTCCAGGCAGTATTTTAAAAAGACTGTTTCCAGTGATCTTCTGTCTTCACTATTTCATCCTTCCATCTTTCAGACAGAAAACATACAGGCTGCTGAATGCCACACAGATGCTGCCAGCCAGTCAGAGCTCAAGTCTGATAAGAGTATGTGCAGTATTAGATCTCTCATATTCCAAGCTTCTACAGGAAAAAAAAGGATTCCTTTTCAAGCTCCTTGATTATACATCTTGATTATGGTTTTCTGTTTACAAGAGGACTATGAAGCAAAGACTTCGAAAGTGATAGACTTAACCCTTGCTATCTGTTCTGTGAAGTATGTTCTACATTTAAGTACCACACTCTACAGGCACTACTCTGTGGCTCATTTTCCGCCACACAGGCTTTTTAAACCTTCCACAAGAACGGTCCAGCATTTGTCGTCCAGACAGGTAGATTAAGATTTGAGGGAGAATTTGAAGTCTCCATCATTGTTAATTTGCAGATGGAGATCAACATGGAAGACTGAATCAGCATTACATATTTAAAAACAGAAGAAAACAATCTTTTTGCATTATAGAGCTGTGGAGCAACTAGTTTTCCTTTGTTTGTGATACCTCACAGCTGGCAGTTCTTGACACTTCCTGCGTACTGCTACTTACACACACAAATATTTGGGTCTTAGACTTCTGATGAAGAAAGCCAGTGTCTGGTACAACACTGCCATACTTCATAAATCCAAGGAAAAGGCTGATAGGAGAGTAATGCCTTATAATAAGGTTATAAGTGATTTTGCACAAGCTTGTTTTATAATATCATTAAACATAGTCAAGTGAATGCCCATGGATAACAATTACTGACTGTAAAAGCATGGCCAAAGATTTTTTTTCCCCTTTTGAGATCTGTAAGATGTTACAAACTTGTGACAAGAGGTCTTGAACTATCTGCTAATACTAAACCAATATCTTTATCAATGACATGGACAATTTGCACGTAACACCTAGTTGGGTGAGAGTGTTGGATCTGCTTGAGGGCAGGAAGCCTCTTCGGAGAAGGCTCTCCAGGCCAGGCTGTATCAATGGGCCAAGGCCAATTGTGTGAGGTTTAGCAAAGCCAAATGCCAGGTTCTGCACTTGGGCCACAACCCCAAGCAATGCTACAGGCTTGGGGCAGAGTGGCTGAAGGGCTGCCTGGAGCAAAGGACCTGGGGCTGTCTGAATGAGCCAGCAGTATGTCCAGGTGGCCAAGAAGGCCAGTGGCATCCTGGCTTATATCAGAAACAGTGTAACCAGCAAGACCAGGCAGTGATGGTCCCCCTGTACTTTGCACTGGTGAGGCCACAAGTGCTGTTTTCAGTTTTGGGCCCCTCACTACAAGAAGGATATTGAGATGCTGGAGCATGCCCAGAGATAGGCAATGAAGCTGGTGTTGGATCTAGAGCACAGGTCTAATGAGGAGAAGCAGAGGGAGCTAGGGATGTTTAGACTGGAGAAAAAAAAAGGAGGCTCAATGGAGACTTTATTGTTCCCTACAACTACTTGAAAGGTGGTTGTGGTGAGGTAGGTGTTGGTTTCTTCTGCCAAGCTACAAGCAACAGGACAAGAAGAAATGGGCTCAAGTTGCACCAGGGGAGGTTTAGATTGGAGATTAGGAGAAATTTTTTCACCAAAAGAATTGTCATGCACTGGCACAGGTTGTCAAAGGAAGTGGTAGTCACCATCACTGGAGATATTTAAAAGCCATGTAGATGTGGTGCTGAGAGACATGGTTTAGCAGTAGACATGACAGTGCTCGGTTAATATTTGGACTTGATGATATTCAAGGTTTTTTCCAGCCTAAACAATTCTAATGACTCTATAATGATTCTGTGATTCTAATCAGATAAGCTGTGTACAGTACATTAGTGAAAGATGATTTTGGAAAAGTACATACACAGAACCTTGTTTTAATTCTCCATCCTGCAAATCTTCAACTGTAGTGTAGCCAGGTTGGAGGCGTATGCTGGATGTTGAACATGCATTATGGACACAAGCAGACTTTGTGATCAGAAGTCTCTGACTTTCAGGCCAGCCATGCCTTTTACATAGATGGCAAATAAACCCTTTATGAACCTAAGAGCAGAGAAGTCTACTAGTAAGTGATTCCCTTTGAGTGTCCACCTTTGAGCATAAGAAGCTGCCTTCCGATAGACACAGCGATACCTTCAAACTCTGCTGACAAGAACATGCATGTTGGGAAGTTTTGCAGCTCTTAGCCTAGGGTCTGATCCTCAGCTGGGTGGGAAGAAATCCAGTCCTACTCAATGTGAGTGATAGCAGAAATCTTCACTTTATTGAAAGCAGGCTCTAACTTATATACACTGCAGGCTTCAAGCTAGCTCAGCAACAGCAACTGATAGGTTACATTTTCACGTTTATCCTACTTGCGGTTTCTGCGATAAGCAAGCTCCCTCATTTTTTCACATCTTGTTTTTCCTCTAAGTTGTCTACCACCTTTAGCCACGAACAGTCTGACCTTGAGGGAATGGAAAGCAGCCAGCAACTACTTTAACCATGTCTCTGACCGTGGTCTTGATTGTGCACCAAATCCATATAACTAGAGCCCAGGCTGCCTTGCCCCAACGGGCCTAGCATTATACCCCGGGATCCATGTCCATGCTCCCTCATTTTTTCTCCACACATGCTGACCTTGCAAGTTTTCCACCACACCATCTATTTCTGGTTGTGGTAGAACCAGCTGCAAGCTGCCTCTGTTCCAAGTCTCAACATTTTCAGCCACCACTGGCATACACTGGTTATGTATGGAGTGAATTCTTCTGCTGGCATAGTTGTTCATCTAGTTCAAGGCATGCTTACGTATTGAGAGGTTGACCACAAACAACTAGAACAAATTTCACCTAAGCATTCTCCTTAAAAGCAGAAAGGCTTGCCAGCCCTGTGACAAAACAGCAATCGTTCTTGCTAATTGCTATGATTTAGCTAGTCAAGCAACCACATGCCCAGTCTGGCACTGCTTCCATTTCACTTCTACAGCAATGATGGAATGAAAGTCACTTGCCTGGCACACTGTTAAAGTATGCATTTACTCCTGCATTCACATTGCACTTGTAGGGTAAAGTCATGATGACTTGCCACATGGCCCAGCATCTCCATAAGGTAAGCCTGGTGCTCTGTTGCTAGCTGTGAGTTTCACCAGCACATTTTCTACTTGCTGCCAAGCAGCAGAGTCCCAGATGCTGGGCCCCGACCAGAGTAGTCTGCACACACACATCCTCTCAGCTGTCCACGCGCAGCACTTGGCTAGAGGTGATACTGCACTACAGCTGAGTATTTGGTTAAGAATAGCCAGCAGTGTTAAAGTATTTGGAGCTGTATTTGTTAAGAATTCAGTTGAGAGTCCCCACAAAACAACCAAGAAGAGCAGGAAAGACCAAAGGAGTGACAGAGTGAGAATAAGAAATGGCCAGATGAATTTCACACATCTAAATATTAGGTGCACAGTTCCAGTCATGATAGCCAAGGCTGGATAAAAAGTAAGCAGGAGTGACCTCTCTATGGTAAAAGACCTGCTTTGCATAGTGTCCCAGGCTCTGGGACACACTGCTCCACCTCTAACAAGGCAGCTCATTCATCACAGCTGCACCAGGCAGCACAGCTATCCTTTTACAACGTATTATCCACACATGTCTCTAGACAGCCCATTCCTAAAAAGGGACTAGCTGCATCCATTATCAGAAGGAAGCACTGTTTTGAGACAATAAAACACCGAAAGGGGACATTTTGCTGAGAACTCTGAAACAGGAGTGCTTCTTGTGGGAAGTGTTCATCCTCTGTTCAAGGGAAAATGGCATCTTCCTTCTCTACAAATGAGAAAGGAGCAACACTTGAGTTCACGAGCAGCAGAGGTGGCATTTAGAGACTTAAAAGACACAGGGAAGTGGGGACTCTGTAATTGCATGGATACTCTAGCTTTAAGATACTATTTAAAGGTAACAGCTATGCCTGGGGATGCTGCTCACTGGCATATAGTTCCAGCTGGTGCAGAAATGATTGAGCCAGCTTGTCCCAAAATAGCAGTATAACCATATGGGTAAATGGCAGGAAGAGTCTTGTGCAGAGTCTTACAGTAAACACTGTATACCAGCAAGTACTGTGGCACTTGATAAGCACCTGATATTAGAGCAGGTATTTCCATGACTTCATTCCTAGAGTACACTTATAGAGAACTCAATTGGTGAAAGCACAAGGCAGATGTTATTTAAGCCCTTTATTTAAAACTACATTCTATCCAAGCCATTTTCAGAGGAAGATAGAAAAGCAGCAGCTGATAGCAGGGAAAGCATTAGATCCAGGTGCTCAGGGAGCCCAACCACCAGCAACACCTACTCATCTCCTCCTTCCCATGCAGTGCCAGCTCCCACAGCAGGCACAGGGAACTCAGCACTGCCTGGCTGCAGCATTACAGGGATTAACCAGGAGAGGGGAAAAGCTGGGAATGTTTCAAACTGCATAATGGATGCTAAGAAGAGCACACTGGGCAGGAGGGGATTAAGTGCTTAGCAGGCAGAACAAGGCTGCCAGGCCCACCCAATATGGCTGTTGAAAGCTCCTGCCCAGAGATCACATAACCCTGCTGCATTGCCAGCTTGCTTTATCAGCTTCCCTCCAGGGCTGTAGAGCTGGAAAAGCTTTTCAGTCCTGAAGAGTAGAGCTTCTCTCCCTCTGAGTACTGGATGCTGTGTGGGACAGACAGGACTCCTATTTCTAGTAAGTCAGCAGGGCCTTTGAAGTATCAGCAGCCTTCCAATTAGACCCACAAGGTCCTAGGGATTAACAATAGTATCTCTATGGGGATGTTTTTTCCTTACAGCACTAGCTCAGGGTTAGGAGCACTGTGTGCTTAAACTGCCACAGGCAGGACTCAGACTCCTGCTTTAGTACAAAGAGCTCTCCAAATGGGGCAGGTCTCCAAGGCCTCTTGAAGGGAACATACCCAGCTGGGGGTATGAAGTGACTACAGATGAATAAAAATTAGTTCCTACAGCTGAAACAGATTGCAACATCCTTGCTTCCAGACAGATGTCCTGTGAGGTAGTGTTGGACCCACCAGCAGCTCAAAGTTGATCAGATTCTCGCAAGCCTCAAGAGCTCAGAAAGTAAGAACTGGCTTGGCTTGATAGTAAAGCTTGTTTCTAAAAAAAAAAAAAATGAAGCAAGTTTGAATCACACTGTTGCCTTCCTCCCCCAGCATAAGCTACTCTTTCCCATGTCCTTGAGCCAGCAAATACACCTGCAACATCATGGCAGACAAGATCAGGGAGCAGGTTTGAAATTGGATCTTCTGCTGAGCTGTGCTAATCCAGCTCCGTCACTTTCCAGCTACTGTGTGGCAACTGCTTTGATACCAGCTTGTCACTACTGTCATTTAAGACCTCTGCGCAAAAAAAAACAAAGCCAAAAGAAACCGCTGAAGGCAAAATAGCAACAAAGATTGAAAGATGCCTTCATCCTGCCTGAGTGCGCAGCAGTGTCATTTCACAAGCAACAGGTCTGACAGCAGCACTGCTGCCAAGACCTCCTGTCTTTTTCACTTACCAGCCCACTGGGTTCTGTTGACAGTTTTGAAGATGTGTCAACTAGACCAGCTGATGTAGGTCAAGATTTTGTTGCATTATGTTTAAAGCACATCTGTGCCTGGACATGTTCTACAGAACAGTCCCACAAATAGTTGCTGCCAAGTGAAGAGCCAGAAGGAATTAAGCCAAGGTTGCCACCCAGCATGCCTTAGTATCACTCTGCTATAGCTGAAGTGTGAGATACAGTGACAAAACACATCTGTGTCCTACACGTTGTCTCAGGTGTTCACATTGGCAGTACTTTAGACCAACAGCCCCTAAGTCAAGCTGCATACATCAGCTTTCTCTACACACCCCAGAAGCATTTACAAAATGTTTAACAAACACAGAGGCTCATTTTAATGGGAGAAAGGAAAAACAGTAGCCACACAGCTCACTGTGAATTGGCTTCACCTCAGATACAAGGCAGCATTAGTACTGGCCAAACATACCAGGGCACAGTACAGTAGACACCACTCTGCCAGAAATCTGGCTCCCCACAGAACAGAAGGAAACAGCAGTAGCCAGGTAACAGCCAGGATGCTGCAGCCTGTGGGTGGATGTCAGATTCAGAAGACAAAAGATGTCATCAACATGAGCACACTCAGCTACCCCCACAGCACTTCAGTGTAATTAAGTTCTTCCAGAAAAAAAAGAGCAGTTGAACAATGGAAGATTCACAGAGTGGTAGTTTATACGTTCTCTCCTCCACATGTTTTAATTAGTCAACCACTAAGCACATATAAGGATGTATTTTTCATTTGTCCAATACCAAATGAGTTGACCGCTTACCTATTAGTGTACACTAGTAGGTACAATGAATCTCCACTTAATACAGCTGCCTAAGCAGAGTTACACAGAATCACAGAACAGCAGGGATTGGAAGTGACCTCTAGAGATCACCCAGTCCAATCCCTGGCTAAAGCAGGTTCCCTTCTATCAGGTCACACAGGAACATGTCCAGGTGGGTTTGGAAGCCTCCCTGGGCAGCCTGTGCCAGGGCTCCCTCATCTGAACAGCAAAGAAGCTTTTCCTTGTGTTTGAGTGGAACTTCTTGTGTTCCATCTTATGTTCATTACCCCTTGTCCTGTCACTGGACACTACAAAAAAAAAAAAGGGCCACCTCATCTTCCTAGTGTCCACCTTCTAAATACTTGTCTTAATGAGATCCCTCCTCAGTCTTCTCTTCTCCAAGCTGAACAGCCCCAGGTCTGACAGCCTTTCCCACAATCTGTGTTGGAAGAGACCTCAAAAGATCATCTAGTCCAACACCCCTGTTAGGGCAGGACCACTTTCCTTGTAAGAGAGGTGCTCCAGTCCCCTGGAGTTGTTTTCAGTCCTTTTGCTAAGAACTTACAAAGCTCCTAAATACTGGCAGAATTTGGAAAAACATTTCCCTAAGCCAGCTGGCAAAGAAATGCATGTTAGGTACAGATTTTTCTCCAATTACAAGAGTAAAATAGCAGGGACCTAGTAGAATGTTATGTATTCCTTTACAGCAACCATGGCAAAGTTGCATGAGCTATAGAAGCACAATTGCTCAAAAACAGGCTGCTGTTGCTCCACAGTCCCTCTGCCACTGGGATGAGGACACAACTAGGTACACATTGGCTAGTCATACACACCATCACTGGCCACAGAAAGTGCCTGCACGAGCAGCACATCTAGAGCTATGAAGCTTTTATCCACTGCCAAAACCAACCCAAACAGAATCAGGCTGCCAAGTCACTTCAGCCACATCTCCCAGAGAGAAGTCAGGGAGAACAGCAGGGAGCAGGCCAAGAACTGAGCAGATGGCCAGCAGCCTCTAGCCTTGACAACTGCCAGTCCCATCTAGACTATAGCTGGCTACCTGCTCAACCAGCAGACAAACGAAATTCTTGTCCCTACCACAACTGCACAAGAGGGGCACATGTTCAAACTACCTCAGAGAAGGTTAAAGTGCCAAGTTTAAGTATAGTTTCAATAGCTCCCACCCTCTGCTCCTTAGAGGCCAAGCCTTTAAGGCTGCCAGTCAGGACACTTCTTCCCATGTAACCATTCCCTGCTCTTACGGAATTCCTCACTGTTTTTTTGGACTGAGATGCTGCATGCTCCTTCCACACATACTCCCCAACCTAACTTCCTCCAGGCACTACAAAGCCCTTCTTGAAGGAAGCAAGATGATTAGACCCACTAATTCCCTTTTTGATGCTGGTTAACTAGTGTGCTTCCATCCTTGCCCAGCTTTGGGGAGCTGGAGTGCATTACCCTGGCAGATAGCAGCCATGTGCACCCCCACATGCACAAATCAGTCCATCCAGCCACAAGGACTACAGCTCCCTGCAAAACTCCACAGCACTAGCATGCTCTGAAACACCAGGCCTCTCAGAGGTGACAGCATTGCTTCAGCTTTCGTATAACATGATATTCTTAAGGACAATGAATGCAGTTCAGCCTTGAATATAAGAACACAGATTATTATAGTAAGGTCAGGCCCTAAGGGACATTGAAACATATTAGTCTGCCCACTGCAAACATAAGCATGTCTAACCCCAGAACAACTCCCAAGCAGCACAAAGCTGAAGCTGAACTAAACAATTCTCAAGGATTTTCCCTGCTCCTGTGCCACAGACATACAGACTACTCAAAACACATTGCAAAATACCAACCAATAGCTGCTATAGAAAGTTCTCTCATTACAGGTAAAAGAGATCATCCTGTGGGATTAAAAAATACCAACTTGGGAAGCTCGACAGTGTTGTTACCTATCTACTCACTCTGCATAGCTAATTCTTGAAACATCCAAAGGCAAAATATGCTAAAAGAGAGCAAAACAGCATCAGCTCTGCACCTTCTTAGGCCTCCAGTTACTCAGCTGCAAACCCAAGACCAAACCTAAGACAGCATTAAGAACCAGCTGTTCAGCTAAGAATGGCCACACATGCAGGCAGAGGAATTTGAGACCTGGGGCTGTTTAGCCTGGAGAAGAAAAGACTAAGGGGAGACCACATCAACACTTACAAGTACCTAAAGAGTGAGCTGTCAAGAGGATGGGGCAACACTTTTTACAGCAGCATCCTGTGACAGGACAAGGGGTAATAGACATAAGCTGGAATACAAAGAGTTCAACTTAAACGCTGAGAAAAACTTCTTTGGTGTTGAGGTGAGGGAGTCCTGGCACTGGCTGCCCAGGGAGGGCATGGAGGCTCCTTCTCTGGAGGTTTCCAAATCCACTTGGACAAGTTCCTGCGTGACCTGATGGAGGGGAACCTGTTTTAGCAGAGGGTTGGACTGGATGATCTCTAGAGGTCCCTTCCAACCCCGACCATTCTGTAGTTCTGCTTACGACTCTATGAACGCAATCAGCAACTGCGTCAAGTGCCAGGCACTAGCGCACAGTCCAACGTGCCACCGCGGTCGCTTTCGCCAGAGAACCGGCTTATATAACGGCAAGAGATGCTCCGCTTCCATGGCAACAGTTTACATAAGCGCCGTGACTCAGGAAGAGAGTTACCGCCACTTGGCTCTTTGCAGAGACGCCTCCGGTGCCACAGCTTCGGCTCCTCCGCAGCCCAAGCAAGGGTCCGATTATCGGCACCGTGCTGCCTCCGGTCGGGAAGGGCGGGCGCCTCGCGGAGCCGCGGGCTGCCGAGGGGCCTCCCCGGAGCCCTCGCTGCCCGGCGCTCCCCCGCGCCCCACTCCGACCCCCGCCGGCCTGACCCGGGCTGTGCCACCGGCCCTCCTCAGCCCCGGCCCCGCGACACCACCCCCCCGCTCGGATGCCTCCCACGCTCGGCCCCTGCGGACACCCCCGCCGCAGGGACGGATAAGCCGAGCCCCTCACGGTCACCCCGCAGGGCCCGGCCGCTGCCGGGGAGCAGCACCCCACACCGCGGCACGGCCGCCCGGACGGGGCTCCGCAGAGGGACAGAGCCCGCCGGGGCTCGGGCCGGACCTCACCTCCCCCGCCCGCCGCCATTACCCCCGCTCCCTACCGGGGCTGGCCTGTCCCGCCTCGCTTGGTGCTCGCACCGCCGCCGCCGCCGCCTCCTCCTCCTGCGCGGCCGCCGGCGGTGAGGGGGAGCCGGCGGTGCTGCTGCCGCCGCCGCCGCCGCTGTCCTGCTCCCAGCCGTCCCAGAGCCAGGGCCGGTGCGCCTGCTCCAAGAGGCGGCGGCTGAGGCGGTAATGCAGCAGCTCCAGGTAGCACGCGCCGCACGACTCCCACTGCGGCTCCTTGAAGCGCTTCATGTACTCCGTCTTCACGCGACGCGCCGGCACCACCATGGTGCGGCCGGGAACCGCCGCCACCGGGCAGAGCCGAGGGACCCGCCCCCTCCCGCTGCAACGTTTAAACCCAAACAGCAGCGGCCCGGCCCGCCCCGCGCCGGCCGCGTCACGGGACGCTCGGCGGCCTGAGGCGGGGACGGCAGCGCCACCCAGCGCCGGGAGACGGCAGGGAAGGGAAGGGAAGGGAAGGGAAGGGAAGGGAAGGGAAGGGAAGGGAAGGGAAGGGAAGGGAAGGGAAGGGAAGGGAAGGGAAGGGAAGGGAAGGGAAGGGAAGGGAAGGGAAGGGAAGGGAAGGGAAGGGAAGGGAAGGGAAGGGAAGGTCCAGTTGCACAGGTGCTTTGTAGTTAGAACTAACAGTAAGATGGTACTTAGCAAAATAAACATATATAGACACCTATCCTCACAAAGGATGTCCTGGGATGACAATAATAAGTTGCTCTGCCTGAGGGGGAGAGACGGGTATCAATAGGTAGATGCGCTGGGCCCAGTCACTTTATATGCACGGCTTGGTAACAACTGTACACTGAACATCAGCAGCAGCTTGATGGGGTGGGCCTGGCTACTTTATACGTGTGGCTTGTTAAGGACTGTATTCTTGAAGAAGGATCAGAGATATTATTCCGGGATCAGCACCTAGCGCAGGGCTCACCCGGAGCAGAACTCACGTGCTGCCTCGGCACTGAGCTCCCCCCGCCTTCACCTCTGCTGCCGACCCACCCCACACCAGGGCGAGCCGTGCCCGCGGTGAGGGTGTCAAAGCCGAAGGCCCCCAGCTGCTGTCCCACCGAGAGGTGCTGGGCCCCCAGCTGCTGCCCCAGCACCGGCTGAGGTGGGGAATCTGTTGTGGGAGGAGGAGGGCAGCTCCAGACGGGGGGTATTTAAAACCTCAGGGTCAGAATGAATGCATCGACTTGCAGGAGCAATTCCTTTTTTGTGCAATGCCGCCACAGGGGCAGCTGCTGATTTAAACTCTATTCCTGCGAGACAAAAAAAATAGACGGGTGGCGGCGGGGGGTGGCGGCTGAAGGGAAGGGAACGCGTCTCCAGCAAGAGGGGTCTGTCTCCATTTTGCAATAATCTGCTTAATAACCCATCCTCAGCGAATGCCTGGAATAGGATTCGCCTAATCCAGCCCTGCGTTTGGCGGCTGCAGTCGCTTGGGAAATGAAGCGCTCTGGAGGTAAATGCAGAAATGCATTCGCCCTGCTGCTTGCCCGTACCAAGGCATGGCCGTGCTCTTCTCCTCCGCCCAAATGCTGCACCACTCTCTACCTCACACTCCGCATTTTAAGGCGTCGCACCCGCGTCCTGCCCCTGCGGGACACGGTTGCCCTGGGGGTTGGGGAAGGGTTGGGAGGATGCTGGGGGGCCTTTGCCCCCGCACCGCGCTCGCTGCACAACACCCCTCTGAGAGAAGGTGGCGGGATCCCCCTCGTCTGACCCCAGCTCCTCTGGCCGACAGGTTGCAAACACTGCATTTTGGGCAGCGAGGGATTCGTTTCCCCCGCTCCCCGCCACCCGCAGGGCTCTGCACGGCGGCCGCCCCTCCAAGCCACGCTCCGACACACGGGGGCACTGACGGGTTTTCAGAAACACTTCCAGCAAACAACATTTCCTTGGATTTCATAAGGAGGTAAACATCATTTTTGCCTTGCCTTCCACCTCCCTTAACTTGCACAGGTGAATAAATGGAGGCAGAATATAGCTCTCTGTTTTTACGTGGAAAGGTAGAGACTGTGCTTCTCCGTGGTGAGAGAGGCACAGACATTGCCTGACCTTTGCTGAAGCGCTGAGATGTTCATCTCCAGCCCTCACAAACCCCCAAGCCTTTGCCCTTACGGCAGCCGCCCTGTGACAACAGGATATCAGGCAAATCCAAGGTCCTCCGCTGTGGTTCAGGAAAATGCAATCAGGACATGCAGGGCTTGGGGCTGCAGACAGCCACATCGTACAGCTGCCTTCATAAACCTATTAGGCTCCAATTTAAAACCAGCTTCTCCGGTTGCCTTCAGCTCTTACGGCTGCCCTCAGAGAGAGGCAGCGATGGAGCTACAAGGTAAGCAAAGCCTGGGCAGTGTAAATGTGGGGAAGACA
The DNA here is from genome assembly GCF_028858725.1 of Colius striatus. Taxonomy (NCBI): domain Eukaryota; kingdom Metazoa; phylum Chordata; class Aves; order Coliiformes; family Coliidae; genus Colius; species Colius striatus. The sequence continues at coordinate 67,588,651 of NC_084760.1, read as the reverse complement.
GGCACAGAAAAAGCTCTCCTGATGCATCCACCACTACACAACAGCCTGAAAAATGAGTGAGGAACTCCTTTTGCTGGAGGAAAACCAGGCAGATGCAGCAGTTTTTGCCATCTCTGTGCTGTCTTGGGAATTAGATTGCCCAGGGAGGATGTGGGGTCTTTGTCTCTGGAGGTTTCCAAACCCACCTGGACATATTCCTGTGTGACCTGCTTTAGCAGGGGGTTGGACTGGATGATTTCTAGACATCTCTTCCAACCCCTATGAGTCTATGGTTACATTTTGGAGTTGTCTTGCTCGTTCATTATCCCCATTGAGGGCTCCAGTGGGAGCTGGAGTGTCCCCGCTGCCTTTGCCCTTAGCACCTCTGTGGTCTCACTGCGGTGCAACCATCCTCCCCAGTACCACCTGCTCTAACAAAGGGCTTCTATTGGAAAATAACAGGGGACAGATGGTATAAAGATACCTGTAACTGAAGACAGCAGTAGCAAAAGCCGCTATAGCAGTGCTGTGTAGAGAGGAGAGTGAATCACTCCCCAAGTAGCCGGCACTCTGGTTTCTTACCCTGATGTTCTGTTCAGCCTATATGAGCAGATAACATCAGCAGATTTCATATAAATGGGCAAGGTCTGGGGGCTACAGTATTTACTTTCCACTTAGGAAATACTATTTTGTACAAAAGCTGCACAGTTTTAGCTTGGCAGTTTTACAAAAAGGCTGTTGTTCCCAGATGACATTTCAGAGCAACAGTCATTTACAGCTTTTCCTTCCCAAAGAACTTCTGTCCCCAGTTTCAGAAGACAGCTATATCAGAGGTACATGGAGATTCACTTGGCTTCACTTCCTTACAAAGAAGAAAGATTTCACCTTTCACAGGGTCAAGCTTCTCCTGGGGTGCCCATAAACCTGCTGCTCAGTCACTAACCTTCTCTCAGCTGTCACACATGGAATGCCAGAACGACAAACATCAAATCCTGGCACACATTTTCTGCATTATTTTTCCCAAAACTCTGCATCCTTCACAGCAGGCATCTGCTCTTCCTATCAGTCAGTAAGATGTTGGCACTTTATGGATAACATAGTATTGTTAGTAGCTGCCTCCACCCACGCTTTCCGTTGAACTGTACTTCTTTTAGGGCCTCTTATTTCTTGCTGGCATGGCAATTAGCAGCCAGCCACCCATATGCTATGAATGCACCTTCACATTTCCATTCCAGTTTCTCCTTAGCCGCCCAGGACTGGCAATAGCTAGGCTTGGAAAATAACTGGAGACCATTTGTATAATAAAGACCTGCAATGCTGATGCTGAAAATCACACATTACCTAAGGCTGATGACAGTCTGGCTGTCAGGCACATTCTCCATGGCCTGCCATAATCGATCTTTGGGCTTACAGTGCAGCAATCATAAGGCAACAGGTACCAACATCTCTCCAGACCAGCCACAGTCCCAAATCAGCTCTATCTGGCAGCTCAGAGGGAGAATGCCGAGATTGTCCTGGGTGCAGGACAGCTTCTCTCTCATCCCTCCAGCTACAGCCAAGCAGTTCCGCATGTGCCAGACAAGAATCATTCCCTGTCCTCAACACAGCAGCTCTGGATGTTCTCATCGTAGCTGTATAAACATTATAATTTCTTTTTAATCCTAATGAGCTTTGGCTTCAATACCTCATGGCAGAGACTTCCGTGGGCTGAGGGTAGCCAGTTAGTAAATGATTCTTGAATAAGGAACTACAATATTTATGAGGCTGATACTAACACTTGAATTTCCTCTCTTGAATATTTTCAAGATGGGCTTTTTCCATCTTGAAAATGCTGGGGGTTTTCCCTGCATTAAAAAGCAAAATACAGACACCATTCAAACTATAACACTGCAATTCTAAATGTGTTTTTTCCTTTTAAGGCACTTTCCCCCCAAGGATCTTAGTTATGCCTTTTAGTCTGTATTATTTCTCTCTTCCAGGTAGCAGACCAGTTGGCAAGGTAGGTCAAAAGTTTCAAACGAGATCTAGAGCAGGTGACTGATCAATGCCAAACCCAGAGAGTTCCAACTTTCTCCACTACTTCCCTTCAAATGGGAGCACCAGAGCTTCTCTCTAGAGAGGAGAGCAGCCCAGCCTGGGAAACATTTGTTTTTGCCTGAAAATAACTTCCTGAAATAACTGCAGCAAAGTCATCGGTAGAGGAGTAACCTAATTTTTATGCAAAAAGTAGCAGGTAACAAAAAACGAGTGTGGATGATATTTGCAGTGTGGTCACAAAGACACGGGGTAATTGTAGGGGTAATTTACACATGGGTTTGACTTGCAGTCTTTTGCCATTGCATCTCTCCGTGGCTCTGGGCAATAAGGGGAGGGATAACAGTTTATATGTCATAGGACTGGAAAATTACATGTCAACACATCTTTCAGATTGGCAGATTGGCCTCCAGCCAAAGCAGGAGCTGTCATGGTCTGAAACTGGGCTGCTGAGCTAGTGCTTGGCTAAAATCTGGAGGAGAGAGACAACAGGGAAAAGAAATAAGCTGTTTCTCATAGAGAAATATATTTTTTAAGTAGTCAACCAGCAAGAATATTTTGCCAGGCAGGTGAAAAAAATACATAGGCTTCCTAGACCTGTGAAACTTTGCCTTCACCTGAATCAGTGAAACTCTGGTAGATACTGGGGGTAACTGTCCCAAGCACTTCACAAAACAAGCCATCGCGCTGTTAATAGAAGCCTGGTTAATCCCACAGATGCAGGTTCTTTGGTTTCATGGACTATTATCCCTTTTAGGTCTGCACCAGCTGCCCACAGGGTAACACTGTCATGAGAGAAGGATCAGAAGAGCTGGTTCAAACTCTCTGTGAGGCAGGTTAGCCAGCGACAGTGGACTTGGCTGCCACTGATGCTGTTAGCCAAAGCTCTGGGAAATTTGGGGTTGGTCAGCATGGGCTGCGACCCAGCATGAAGGCCCTGCAACCCCTCTTCCAGCAGCTCTGAGCACAAATGTGCAAATCTCACCTTTTTTTTCTTGGAGCAACCTAAAGTGTTCTACCCTCAGAGCTCTGAGTGGCTGTGCCTCCAAGCACCCACAGCAGCAGAGGTTACAGCGATCTCAGCAGTTCCTCAGAGCTTTGCTGAAGGTCCATGCTTTCCACCCACAGCAGCAGAGGTTACAGCAACCTCAGCAGCTCCTCAGAGTTTTGCTGAAGGTCCATGCCTTCCACCCACCTTGCTAAGAGATGAAAAGATAGATGTAGCTTCTTGGGCTGCATGATAGGGATGTGGGCCTACGAGAAGAACCCTCCGCTGAGCATCCTCTGACTGCTGCAGCTGAGTCCTGGACTGGGCACCCAGCAAAGTTGGCTCTTCACCAAATGGTGTGAATGCAGCTCAGCTGCCAGCTTAAAAACTGATGCCATGGGCAAAGGACAAGCTCTATATTTTTTTGCTTTCTTCTCTTTCTGCCTCTTACTCCTTCAGCTTGCAAAGTTGCACACTATTGTTTGCCACAGGTCAATGGAGTCCTAACAGATTTGATCCAAGGTTTTGGGGCATGCTTTATGGACAGGCACTCTAGCCATGGTGAGGAGGCAGGAGAAGTGTTGAAAGACAATTTCCATATACTTGTACCCTGGTTTGATCTCTCTGCCTCCTCTCACACCCTGTTTTGTTTTCTTCCCTCCTCACCAGATCTACTCCACACTGTCAGCCTGGCCATGTTTCCACCAGAAATTGGGAGAGAAGCTGGAGACAGAAGATATAATGCTGTGGGAACCTGTAGTCACTTCTCCTCCATATTTCAAGGGGATAGTTCAAAGCAAAGAAATCCAGTCTGGGAATGTCTGGGTTCTGAATGTCTGTCAGAGATAACTCATGCTGTTTCTGAAGTTCCCCTGAAAGAAAAGATAAGCAGAGACTGAGGCAGTACTCCATGTAGAGTACTTACATAAGTACTTACATATGGATCTTACTTCCATAAAAACTCATCAAGGCAGAACTGGATCATGCTCCAAGTGGCAAAGCCAAACATATTCACTTCCAATGTGCAAGATATTGTCAAGTTTGTGGTCTCAGTAATAGCTACAGGTTGCTACCTCCATGAGCCAAGGCAGCAGGTACCCTGTGTGCACCTATTCAGGGAGAGGCAGGCAGTGGAGAAGTATCTGAGCCACACACTTTCCTCCATCCTTATCTCAAGCTCACAGTGCTGCACAAAGCTGTTCTTGACTTGTAGTCCCTTCTTTCTGGAGCTCTGGGACAGCAATCCAGTCACCGATTGAGGTTTATTTTACTGTTGTTGTTGTTTGTGTTTCTTTTTCAGTCCCAGACATATCTCCCTTTTCTCCTTTCACCCCTGCAACCACAGCATGGCACCCAAGAGGCTGGTACAGCATTTGCCACAAACAATGGTCTGGAAATCCCCAGCATGGGCTGGCCACCTCTGAGACCCACATATTTTGGGGGGAAATGGAGGTGCTTGTCACCTTCTCCTCATACCACAGTAGCATAGGAGTGCTGCTGAAATGATGGGCTCTGAAAGATGAGTGCTTCAGACTGTCACAGCTGGGCTAGTGTCAGCTGATGGGGACAGAAAGTGTCCCTGTGGCTTCAGGCTGTTTTTTCCAGCATAGGAACCCACATGCCTTACCATTTCCTATGTGCAAACGTGGTGCCTGCCTGTCAGGTCCTGAGTTTGACACCAGCCTGTAGAATGATGAGCCTCAGTTTCCCTAGCAGTAAACTGATGGGTAGTAATAAATGTGGAAAATAATTTAATGCTTGAAAAAACATCCCAGAATTTGCAGTGAAAGGGCTAAGAAGAACAGCTCAGGTGAACATTCCTGAACCTGACTTCAAATACCAGAAATTAGTGGCAGCTCACTATTGACTTTTGGCTGATTTTACTGTTAGTTTGCGAAATGTGTGGAACCTAATCTCGTTGTTCCTCCCACTGGAAGCAGTAGCTCTTCAATACAGAATAAACCTCATCCCCATATAAACTCCATTTATGGTGGCAGAACTTTGAGATTATCCACTAAAGATTGCCCCAGTCATCTACCTTTTTTTAGTGAAGCACCTCCAGCACCAGTTCAGAAAAAGCCTGTGTTAAAGCTCTTCCCCAGCCCACCTACAGAAGCAGCCCCAAAGGACCTGACAGCTACAGCTGAGGACAAGGGGTGAATAAAGATGCCAATAGGGCAGAAGGAAGGAACTTCCTGAGAGGCGATTTCCCTACCCTAAGCAGTACCCATCAGTGTGCAGGAAATCGAGCTTCTTGACAGGACACTGCTGTACCATGCCACAGTTCAGACCCAAATAAAGCCAGTCACATTGAGGGCTCCCCTCTGAGCAAGGACAGGGCTCAACTGCTGAGCTGAACTTCTAAATTGCTTCCAAAATCGCATAGGAGCAGCAGAAAGAAACCAGGAAATGGTGGCTGGGAAGGCGAAGGCAGGTTTGGGGACTACAAGTGGTTGGTGGACTGCTCCCCCTTCCCTAGCCACTGCCATCTTGGCTTATCCTCTCTTCTATCTATTTGGGAAGAGAGCTGGCTTGGAGGACAAGCAGTTGAACTCCATCCTTGCTGCCTCTCACTACCTTCACTGCCTCTTTAAGTCAGGGTAGGGGCAACCTCGTGGGGAGCCTTCCTGTGGTGAATATGATGCGAGTGTGCAGTCTGGACTCAGGGAACAGCATCCCTAATATGGTCTGAGTCACGCTGACTGGCTGGGGACTCCCTGAGAGGAATGGAACCCCTTATAAAAGTAGCTGGGTCCTCCCACGAAGGCAAACCTCGCCGAGCTTTAGCAGAGCTAGAGTGAGGCTGGCTCAATATGGCAGTTTTGTCTGCCCTTTGGACATTATCCAGGCTTTCTTGGGTTTCACACAGTGTGAGGCAGTGGCCTGGGCTGTGCGTGACCTGTCGGATGCCAGCAGAGAAAAGCCCCTTTCCAAGCAGCAAACAGCTCCTGTGGGAGAAAGCTGCTGGCACGGGCACCCTGCCTCGCTCCCTGCTCCTAGCCATTGCAGAGGCAGCACGGCTCTCACAGGGTGCAGGCCAGTGCCACCACACCAGCCCCCACCCTGCCACTCCCCTCCATGGCAAGACTTGCAGCAACTCTGCTTTGGTTTCCCTTATCCTAAATCCAGTGCTTGTTGGTGTGCTACACCCACCACCTCATCCCATCTGCATCCTGGGCCTCAGGAGTCGTGTGGGGCACTCCTGTCCAGCGGTGCTGGCTGGGGCTGGACCCTCCCCACATCAAGGCCACAGTGTGCCCACAACACACTGCTTCTCCCTGTCTTACATGTGATAGGGATGTGGCAGCACCAACCCCAACGGAGCTGGGGAGAGTGCTGGGCCAGGCCAGGGGTGCTCATGCATGAGGTGGGGTGACTGGGGCACACAGCTCCAGCCCCAGCTCTTTCCTAGGGTTTGTGAATGGCAGGAGGAACATGTGTGCCAGGTACCTACTGGCATGTTCACCCCAAAAGTAGCACCACTACTTCATATGGCTAACACAAGCAAGTGGCAGAAAGGATGTGGCACCCTTCTAGCAAGTCCTCACTGCTCTGGCACATCAAAAGGGAGGGAAGGAAGGAAGGAAGGAAGGAAGGAAGGAAGGAAGGAAGGAAGGAAGGAAGGAAGGAAGGAAGGAAGGAAGGAAGGAAGGAAGGAAGGAAGGAAGGAAGGAAGGAAGGAAGGAAGGAAGGAAAAGGGGGAAAAGGGGGAAAAGGGGGAAAGGGAGGGGGAGGGGGAAAAGGAGAGAGAAAGGGAGTAAGAGAGAGAAATAAGGAATGAAGAAATGAAAGAAAGAGAGAGAGAAAGGAAAGAGAGAGAGGAAGAAGGAATGAAGAAATGAAAGAGAAAGAAAGAAAGAAAGAAAGAAAGAAAGAAAGAAAGAAAGAAAGAAAGAAAGAAAGAAAGAAAGAAAGAAAGAAAGATAGATGAAGGAAAGATGAAGGAAACCTTTTTATGCATTTCCAGAGTGAGTCCCTGCCTTGCTTAGACACCTAAGCTTGTTAACTGCTGACTCTTTGCTCCCTGTTTAGCACAGGGTGAGTGCAGCCCCAGGGGAAGGTGCTGTGAAGGGGAGCAGGGCTGGGCACACACGGAGGTTTAAAAAAAAAACCCCACTTTGAACAAAATGGCAGCAGCATGAAGGTATTTTCTCAGATCTCACAGGGGAGTGTTGGGGTGGAACCGCATGAAAAGCATGGCACACCTTTAAATGGACATAAAATGTGCCTTTGGCAGGGTGGGATCTATTTTTAACACTTTGGAGCTTGCAGATGTGCAAAGCCCATGTGTGCAGGTCCCTGCAGTGAGCAGGAGGCACACGGTCAGCCCTTTGGCTGTCTGGCTGGGAAACACCAGAGTAGTCACAGTTCATTTAGCCTCCAGTGAGGCGGGAGATTATTTTACCATGCCCCTTCCTTTGAACTGGAAGCAGCCCCAGCTAGCAGCACAAGCATAGGCTGATGTACTGAGCGCTACTGGACGGATATCAGCTTTGCAGTGTCCTTTTTGGAACGGGTCAGGCGGGGTCTATGTTTCTAACCACAGCATCCTGCCTGGTTCTGCCCATGGGAGGGAGCTGGTGGCTAGAGTGTTGCAGCCAGTGAGGCAAAGCAATACCAGGCACCCTGGGCATGGTGAGGCACATGCCAGTGAGCCGCTGGTATCCACCATCAACAGGAAGGACAAAGCTGCAGTGGAGGCTCAGCCCATCTGTCAGCACTGCTGTGAGGGTGGTGGGGCTGGACACTAGCCATTCTGGGCTGTAGTCTGGCGTTGCCCTGTGCCCCACCATCCCTTCTTGTCCTTAAGAGCTCCTTCATTGCTTCCTGGAAGAAAACCTATCTGTCCAGAAAAACCCAGTGCTGATTTAATACAGAAACACAGATACTTTCGGCACTTTTTTCTGTAGTGCCCAGTGACAGGACATGGGGTAATGGACATAAGCTGCAACACAAAAAGCTCCACTTAAACACAAGGAGAAACTTCTTTACTGTTCAGGTGAGGGAGCCCTGGCACAGGCTGCCCAGGGAGGATGTGGAGGCTCTTTCTCTGGGGATTTTCAAACCCACCTGGACACATTCCTGTGTGACCTGATGGAGGGGAACCTGCTCTAGCAGGGATGTGGACTGGATAATCTCCAGAGGTCCCTATCAACCCTAATCATTCTGTGATTGTGTGATTCTGTGAAACACTACAGCCATTTCCTCAGGTCTCTCCAGATTGAAACTTTAATATATTGTCTCCAGACACCTCTTTGTCTCCTCTAGTGCTCTCCATCCTAAAATACTCCTGCAAAGCAGCCACCTCACAAAGATAGTCACCAAAAAGGCCAACCACTCTCCAACAGCTGCTGCAGACCCTGGAGCACCCTTGCGAGAAGGACACCTCAAATCTGCCATCCTACTGGGATTTCAGTTCTTGGAGGATAGGGAGCAACTACAACCTGTGCGTACGACCTGTGACCTTGGGAAAAGCCCAAGCTTGAAACTCTGCATCCCCCCCAGGCACCAGAAATTATCTTGAGAATGGTTTTGACAAAGGATGCCCTTGAAAAAAACCTGTGCACCACTTGTGAGCAGCTCCCCTAGAGAGTGCTGACATCTGTGTATATTGTTCATAATGAATTATCTACTCAGCACGGGGAACCTGTTGGCTCTGGAGAGTGGCATTAAGCTGACTTTCCTCAACTTGCTGATGTGAATCCAGCCCGAGCTGCCTGTGAACCAGACCTCTCCCTGCACAACCCACCAAGGTGCCTGGAGGCCACAGCAGCACTGAGGGATGACCCCTTGTCCCTACACAAAACAAAACATCAGTGTCCAGAAATACTGCTGTAAGTGGCAGTCAGGCTGCACATGGAGAATTACATGCTGGTTTCCCCTTTGAGGGACCACAGGTGCTGCAGAGGATGGGCTTTGGAGCAGCAAAGGAGCTGGCTGTGCAGCTTGCTGGCTCCTGGCCCAGCACCGACACTCTCCTGCTGCCCTGGAGAGAGAGCAATGACTCTCACTGCACCCCCAGCTTGGCCTGGGTCAGGGGTGATGGGCGTAGTGAGGAAATTCATGAGAGACAGAACTAAAAAAGCTGCTCTGAGCTGTGCTTGCTGGAGAGGCTCAGTACCTGCTACATACTCGTTGAGAGGATCACGAGCATTGCCCATAAGTAAATTTGAGCTGTATGTTTTGCTATCAGCAGCTGACAAGGAGAGTGGCTTTACTCCTGAGAGAAGAGACCAGGAGTCTGGGGCAATGTGTTGTGCTCTTGGCACTCCCACAGCCATTAGGCATCTCTGCCATCCCTACACTCCCACTTCCTCACTGTGCAAGAGCAGAGCAGCATCTTCCTCTGACCGTGAAATGCTAATTAATTTGTAGTCGTACCACTGTCTGAACAGCCCTAGGTGTGTGCTTCAGTACAGTGTCCCTGTGGGGCTCAGACCCACTGCCTGCTCTGAGACCTCTGAGGAGTAAGGTGCTCAGCACCACTGAATGAACACCACAGCAGCCCAGCCTTGGCTGGGCAGGAAAGAAATTGTCTTTCTGTGAAGTCCTGTGAAGAGTCAAACAACATCCACCAGAAAGCAGTTATCTCCAGAAGGCACACAGAAAGAGGCAAGCAGGAGTAAAACCAGTACCTTCATCCACTAAAGTCTCAGAAACGGGCAGCTCTGCAACCTCACTGAGCTGCTTTCCAAAGAAGATGTTGGACTAGCTTACCGTGACACTCAATTTTACAGCTACTCCCTTAAGGCTCCAAGGAAGACAAAGAAGAAGATCTCATGCAGAAATCACCCTCCATCCCCCCCATATCAAACCTCTTTGTGGAGAGGGGAGCAAGGCCACACAAACCCAAGATTCTCCCTGGGCACAAGCCTGGCTGAGACATACTGGTAGAAAGAGCCTTCGTTAAATTTAGTAAACAATGAGCAATTTCCTTTCCCAGAATGTGTCAGGTGTGCCAACACAGAGCTTTGTGACCAGCTGAGGCAGAGAAGCACCATGCCTACCTCTCTCAGCATCACCTGAGAACGAAACAGGAAGGCCTCATCTGATCTGGTTTCTTCAGGAGGGCTTTTGATGACTTGGGTTTTTGCGCAGTCATACTATGTCCTTTGCCTGTCCCACTGTGAGTTTTAATACCGGTTTATGTGTAGGGAACTTTGTGTGTGTCTGTGTTTATCTAGGGCTACAGGTTGTTCCTGAAGCACACTGACTGCATTACCCTTCCTTCTGCAAAGGCAGACATCACTGTAAAGTCCCAAGGAAGATCCAAAGATGGATGCACGTGTCCTACATTCAGCTCCATTCTCTCCTTTGCCTGGTCACTTGCAGATGACCACCATCAAAAAATGACTGAAAGGGAAAAAGATGATCATGCATTAATCCAAACCACCCTTTAAAGACTCTTGGCATGCCTTTATCCCTCTTTACCCATTGCCTGTGCAGAGGAAATGGGCAAAACAAGTCAGGACTCTTCCTTCTGCCTTTAGTTGGGTTGCTGCCGTGCTCCCCAGGGCAATTTCCATTGCATCCCTGCTGCACCTTTGTCTCATCACCCTTGCTCTCTGCCTGCTTGATGGGGAGATATGCACCACTCTGCACTGGTCATGGATTTGGGCATTTGAAGAAAGCACTAAAGGGGACTGGTCGGATCTTGTTGGGGAAGGAGGCCCTATCTCTGCCTCACAGAAAACAGGGGAAGGCAGGGCACAGGGAGCCTTCTCCAGCCTGTTAACAGAGAGCAACATAGATGGTGCCAGAGACCCTGTGCCTGTGATACCAAAGATATAAAGAAGGGAAAAACAGACCCCCTTTGACAGATAAGTAGGTCTTCATAAGGAACAGCCCCCCTTTGCACAGTTATGATCCAAAGAATGGACAAAGACCTGTCAGTATAAACTTTGCACAAACAAGATGAGCAAGTCTGCCAGCTAAAGGTGCCGGTCAGTGCTCAGCATCCTGGTTCTGCTGAGGTACAAAAGCAGGACCTAAAGAGTTGTGAGTTGTGACCATCTGTGGACAAACTAAGTGAAAGCCCACCTCAAACAACCACCAGAGACCTTTCCCCAAACTCAGCACCCTTGCCCAGAGGCGGTTTCACAGTGTCCTGGCATATGCATTAGGTATCTATGAGTATTCATTGTCTTCGTGTATGTAATGAATGTGTTTTGTCCCTTGGTGTGCATGTCAGGAGGAGAGATCCCCCATGCACCTAATGCTGCCATAAACCAATATTGTCATTCTAAGCTACCTTTGATTTGGTGAGGGCTCAGGTGAACCCTTGCTCTGCTCTTCTTTCCCCACCTTGTGCTGACAGCCCCCTGCCTCCCAGACTTTTTCACAGTGCAAAAGCCAAAGAGCACATCAGCTCTGCTCTTTGGAAGGCAGCAGACGTGTAGAGGTTCACTGTGCCCTTCCTAACTTCCCTTCCTCTTCTAAATTATTTCTTGTGTCCACTCATATGCCACCAGAATCCCTTCAGCAGTTTGGAAGGCTTATTTAGCAAGTCAGATATAGCAAGGCACAACTTTATAAATAGAGAGGGGCATGGCTGGGGACTGTGCAATGTGACTCATAAGTCAAACTGCCACTGAAGAACTTATCAGATGTTTGCTTTAAATATTCATTTAGCAATACCCTGCTCATGGTTACACTTACCATATAAAAACACCGTTCCCAGATGTGGTGTCAGTGTATTTATGGTAGTGCCTCCAAAACTACTCTGAAGCCACTTACTGTCTTGCTGGTCAGAGATAAACCAGGGTTGGCAAGAAAGATACCTCCTCAGAGCTTAAGCCTGCCCTCGCTTCCAACTCTGTAACTCAGTGTTCTTTCCAAGCACAAAGCCAATGGGACCACTACGTCATGAAACATTTTATCCCTAAATCCCTTTTTTTTCCACCCACATATATCTTATTTGTCAAAGCTACTAAGCCTGCAGAATACCTGTGGTCCAGACTTACTGCTTTTCCCTTTTCTTCAATACCTTCATTGCTCAAATGGTCCTTAATTCACTCGAATTCTTCCACAGAAAATCAAGAAAAATAGGTGTGAATTGTGAAACCAGCAATAAAATCTCTACAGAACAGGTGACAAATTAAATGCACAAATCTTACACATTTCAGAAAAATAAGGTTTTAAAAAATCTTTTTCTTCCAGGTGATCATTTCATGGCCTCAAGCCATACTAGGTTCTGGACTTAAGGCAATAAAATTAATTGTTCCCTCCCTTCTGCTTCCTTACTTTTGCTTTTATTACTATGGCTTTGTCCCTTAATGGGCACCTGATCATACAAGCACTTCAACATTAACCAAATCCTCTCAGCAGCTCCAGTGAGGATTACTTGCAGGAATCAACTCCAGAACATTTCCCTAACCCAGCAGAGGGTACCTGACACTCGGTAAGTGGGCTGAAACTTTGCTGCAATGCTGCAATAGGCCACATCTAACCTGCACAGCTAATAAAAATTAAGACTGAGTGTCATGCAAATACAGGGCCCCTGGGAGCCTTCTCCTTATGTGGCCTTCTCCTTCTTGGTTCATCCCAGATGCCTTCTCCTTAGGTGGCCATTCCTCCATGTCCACAGCTCCCGGTGTTTGTCCTTTCCTTGCCCAGACCCCCCTGCCTGGGCACGAGCTCTCTCCATACCATCTGCTGACCTTGCAATATTTTCCATGTTATTCTTTGCTCTCCTCTTTTTATTTTTAAACAATGATGCACATTCAGCAGGTGTGCTCCCTGGGCTGCCCACAGTCCTGCTGCAGCCTTTGCCTTGGGAATCACAGGATCACAGAATGGTAGGGGTTGGAAGGGACCTCTAGAGATCATCTAGTCCAACCCCGCAGCACCTCCAGTTTGGGCAGAGCTACACCGGGTTTCTGGATACCAGTCAAGATGTGACAGGATTTATGTCAAGTTGCTTCTCCATGCAGGAATGTGTGCAGCAGGCACTTATAAAAACAAAGATGTCAGCACACCTTAGGCACCTCAGGGATTAAATGATGCCTTTTAAACTTGGGCTTTGGATTTTAGCACAAACTTCCACTTGATGCCATATTTTGCTGCTTAAGCAGATCAATCTTCTTTAGTAAGTTGTCTGGCATTTAACCCCTGACGTGAGCCAGGGCATCGTAACCCCTCAACCACACAGTCTCAGCCAGGATGGGCAGGCTTCAGTGGGCTAACACAAAAAAAGGGGACAAGAAGTAAATCTCAGAGTTGCAGGCCTAAAATAAATTACCATGTTTCCCCTAAAACATTTATCCCAAGAGAGATTTCTCACATTGTCTCTGAGTTGGCTGGATTGAATACCACAGTCCTCCTAAAGCTGCCACTTAATGGAGTCTGAAGAATAATCTTATCCCACAGGGCTCATGCAGGCCAAGTATGGAAGCATCACACGCAAAACGAGGACAGAAACTGCTGATGCTTTGGGTTGCTGGTGTGAACAGCTCAGGGAGAAGAGGGTGGTCTGGGCTCTCAACAGGGTGATGGACGCCAGGGAGACAAAGCCAGAGATCCCCTGCACCACTGGTGGCTACTGGAAGCCTCGGGCTTGTGGCCACGCTTGGAAAACATTCAGATTTCAAGACTTTCTATGGTATTTGTGCCAGGAAACTGGTCTGCATGACTTTCAGAGCTAAATTTAGGAACACAAGTGTTTTCACATTCCCCAAACACCTTCTATGACAACATCCCCAAACCCTTCATGAACATTAGCTATTCCTTATTATCTTCCTTCGAGATGGAAAACAGAAAAGCCACTTTTCTAACAACAAACAAAGTCATCAGTGTTGACTTGCTCATGGTCGCAGAGGAAAATCATGATGGGCTTGGAGATGAGAAAGGAGAAAAGGGAAAGAAAATAGTCCTTCCAGTGGAAACTGCTTGGCTCCTGCAGTCACAGAAATATGACACATCACCTGCAACAGTGCTTCTGAGATGAGGCAGGAACATCATCACTGCTCCAAAATGATTTGGGTTAGGGGGCTCTGGTAGTAGTCTGTTGGAGTTTTCTTGGGAGAGGTAAGGGTTTCCAGGACAAAAAAAAAAAATCTTATGGAGGAAATGTGCTTTTCTACAGCCTTCTGAAAAGTGCTGCAGTCCCTACATACCAAATAACTCGTGGCAAGAAACTGAACAGCCTCAGCACTTGGGCCACACTTTGTTCTCGGGATGGGATGTAGTGCAGAGCACACAGAGCTCCCTGCTGCTCCCTCTGGCTCTACACCACAGGCAAACAGCCCACTGACAGCATTGCTCAGTGCTGGCAAACTCCAACTGGTTTAGACCCTCATCCCTCTGTTATTCTAGTCATTCTATGTAATTATTTTTTGCCAAAATGGATTTTTAAATCTTACAGAAGCAGATAACAGTTTCCCTGGGGAATCTTGTTGCCTTCTTTTGGGTCAATCTTCTTCAGCCCTCCTCCCACTTGCATGACCCTCCCATCCTTCCCTCTGCAGCCAGACATCTCCCTGCAGGCACAGGGAAGTTTGTGAAGGGCAGGACTGTCCTGTCTTCTCGTGCTCCCCTAGTATGGCTGGCATTGCTGCATGTCTTGCACCAGGCCAGCAACCAGCCCTTCCACTGCTCTCTGGGTGTCTCCTGCCAAGCAACACTAGCAACCTAAGCTCAGCACCAGCCACTGCTGGTGGCAAGGTAAACTCATTTTGCGCTCAGATTGGGTAATATCTGTCTCTGAGGGACCAGAACATGTGAGATGAGTTACTATCTCCTGTAACCACTACAATGCTGCCCATGGGACCACCCTTGTCCCAGCCCGTGTGTGCTGGGCACCAGGGCAGCTCTTGCCTTGGGAAAAGGACAGAGCTGCATCTATACAGAGGTCCCCTTACACTCGTGTACCTGGACCCCTACTTGTAGCACTCCTGCTTTGGTGAAAGGGAATAGCCTTACCAGAAGAGCTAGAGGGCACGACCTCTTTTGCAAACACAACTCGGTCCCCCATGCCACTGTGAGCTGCGATTGAGGACCATTGCCTGTTGCCACTGGCTGTTGGCTGCTCATCTCTGAGCACATGTGAAAGCCCTTTTATAAGGCAGTCCTCCCCCTTTCCCCTCCAGCAGTGAGATTTCTAAGCTTTAAAGCCT
Source organism: Colius striatus (assembly GCF_028858725.1). Classification (NCBI taxonomy): domain Eukaryota; kingdom Metazoa; phylum Chordata; class Aves; order Coliiformes; family Coliidae; genus Colius; species Colius striatus. Next base: position 67,573,537 of record NC_084760.1, on the reverse strand, counting down.
TGTTTTCCCTAGGAGCCAGAGAAGCTGCTGGAAGCCAAGCAGTGAGGGCACAGTGGGGCAGGGAGAGCATGTCTGGAGAGTATTATGGGTGGGAAGGATGTGCCAAGGAAGAAAGCTGCTTCCAGAAATCTATATATATGCATCTCCCTGAGGTGGGGTTACAGAAGGGCCCATTCCCGGGCTGCCTGCGGCACTCCCTGAACAACAGCAGCAGAACTGCCTCCAAGCCACACACTTTAGTCTCAGAGCACAGCCTTGAGCAGCTGAGAGAAGATGGGCTTTGGCTGCAATCCCTGCAAGCACAATCCCTGACCCTGCCCAGGGTCACCACAGTGCTGGAGGTTTGCATACTGCTGGCCTCAGTTCCACATCGGGCAGTGGAGTTTCGAGGTTGCCCTGTATTGGGGAAGAGGGAAACCTCATGGGCAATAAAAGGTTTCTCCATCATCTACTCATCTCCAACACACACAGAGCACATCCTGAGTGGGAGCCAGTAGTACTCCTGCCTCTCCCCACTGCATGCCTGTCACAGGCTGCTTTGTTTTTCAGGTCTTGAACAAATTAAAAAACGGAGCTTTTGCCAGCTGCAATTACAACTAATTCCCCAAAGCTGGACCCTTTTAGCTCCCTTAAAGGCTGTTCTGCACCTGAGGGATTGAGGAGGATCCTCAGAGCTGCCAGCAGTTCCCAGGAAAGAGCATGAGGTCAGAGGATGCTCTGAAGGGCCTTGTCACTAAAGCTGCCCACCCTGCCTGGTGTCTGTCCCACGTGGGAGCCTTCCACACCAGCACCAACTGCAGCTACCCATCAGCTGATCAGTAGGTTACAGCCACCCTCGTGTGCTCCTTTCTCCAGCCCCAGGAGATTCACCATAGAAATCTATACATCTGGATAGCTCTTTGAATCATTTCTGAAAGAAAAATGCCTGTTTTCTTCAAAAAGAAAGAAAAATGAAAGAAACCTGAGCAGGCAATCTTCCATTTCATTAATTTTCTCTATGGATTAATGAAATAGAAACAGCACATTTTTTTTCCCTATAAAGTAAAAGCTTTTGAAGTTTAGGACAACTGTGCTTTGAAGGGCTTTGTTTCAATGCTTCGCTTTCAAAACTAAAGAGTGCTGCACAATTTGTTGCTTAGGATCTTCTCTTGAAAAAATGATGTTAATTTTCAAGGAGCATCTATTTTTATCCTTTTACTAGATATCATTGAACACATACTATTGGCGAAAAGCCCACAGGGGATTCACAGTCAAGCGAGCACGCAGCAGAGCTGCATTGGTGTCAGTGCTGAGAACGTGTGTGTGCCCTCTCAGCAAAGCCAAACCTAATAAACACTGTAGGTCCAAGTGGTTTTTTGTTTGTTTGTTTGTGCAGTTTTGGAGCCCTGGGAGAGAAGCATGTCAGAGTGCCAGTTCTGTTTTCCAGAACAGAGGAGAGAGCTGTGTGGGAGGTAGCCCATCATGGGCCATGTTCTGCTCTCTGTGTGACACAGATTATCACATTAGCAAAATCTCTATCAAAAGGAAACTAGAAAGCCCTTTCAGTGCCCTCATCTTCACCAGGATCCCCTTTGTTTTGCTCAGAGATTCTCTCAAGTCTGTTCCTCAGAACCCAAATTTGCCTGTTACTTGGCTTCTTAAACAATTTTGCAAATGGCCTGGACCCCTGCAGGCTCTGAGAAAGCTTACAACAAAACCTGGTCACCATCATGCATCCCAAGCTCGTTTAAACAGCCCCACAAGGTTTTGTCCCCTCAGATTTTCCATCTCATGGTGATATTTTCAACAAGGACAAGTGCAGAGTCCTGCACCTGGGGAGGAACAGCCCCATGCACCAGTACAGGCTGGGGATTGACCTGCTGGAGAGCAGCTCTGCAGAGAGAGACCTGGGAGTGCTGGTTGACAATAAACTAATCACAGTCAGCAATGTGCCCTCATGGCCAAGAAGGCCAATGGCATCCTGGGATGCATCAAGAGTGCAGCCAGCAGGCCAAGGGAGGTTCTTCTCCCCCTCTACTCTGCCCTGGTGAGTCCTGTGTCCAGTTCTGGGCTCCTGAGCTCAAGAGGGACAGAGAACTTCTGGAGAGAGTCCAGTGCAGGGCCACCAAGATGACCAGGGGACTGGAACATCTTCCTTATGAGGAAAGGCTGCGGGAACTGGGGCTGTTCAGCCTGGAGAAGGGGCTGAGGGGGAAACTCATTAACACCTATAAGTACCTAAATGGTTGGTGTCAGGAGGATGGGGTGACTCTTTTTTCTGCAGTGTCCAGCAGCAGGACAAGAGGTAATGGACATAAGCTGGAACACAAAAAGCTCCATTTAAACACAAGGAGAAACTTCTTTACTGTTCAGGTGAGGGAGCCCTGGCACAGGCTGCCCAGGGAGGGTGTGGAGTCTCCCTCTCTGGAGGTTTCCAAATCCACTTGGACAAGTTCCTATGTGATCTGATGGAGGGGAATCTGCTTTAGCAGAAGGTTGGACTGGATGGTCTCTAGAGGTCCCTTTCCCCATTGTTTTGTAATTTTATGATTCTATACTTGCCTCCAGGACAACTTCTGACATTGACCATGGGGTGTGACTGCAGAGCTGAGCGACAGAGTCCTGCACTGGTCCAGTCCCTGACATAGCAGTCTGTGGAGCAAAGGGTGAGCTACAGACCCAGAGGATGCTGTTGGTACAGTCCAGAGCCGTTCTGCCATCACCCTCCCTCCCATAGCATGTCGGTGTCCTGCATCCAAGGAAGGACTCCCTTTTAGTCCTGAGGATCCTCTGCCTGCTGCCAACAGCACTGTTACAGGCTCAGGGAGGATAACGAAATTGTCAAGACATGCTCAAACTCAGACTGCTGTGCACAAGCAAAATTTCCCCAAACACCTTTCCAAGACCAAGGCTTGTGAGCCATGGGAAAATCCAACTCACCTGTTTCCAAACCATCTCTGTCTTCAGTTGTGGAAAATCCCAAGCCCAGGTAAAAGACTGGTTTCAGATTAAAGACATAGTTTGGTTTGAAATTATAAAACCCAAACAAGTTTGGTTTGATGGGCTTAAAAATTCATTGCAGCTGAGCTTGCTGGTTGAGGAAGCAAAACAAGCAGTTGTAAAAATGCACGTTTTGGCATTTCAACAGGATTAAATTGGCACTAAGACTATGAAGAATACCTGATGATGTGGGTTAGTATGAGACAAAGTGCTGCTGTCATCGAGATGCCAGTCGCAGCATCAGCCTCCCTGCACGAGGCAGTGCCTGCGCATTGCTCTGCCTGCTGGAGGATTGGCCTCAGCCCACAGCTGCCACCCTAAAGCCAAGTTTGGCATTGCAAGATCTAAATTTTTAGTCAGAGGGAGCAAGTATTGGATTTGACCAGGCTACAGGGAGAGTGGCTGGCTCAACATCAACCTCCCCAAAGTCAGCCCCTTCTGTTGTGGGTTTGGGACCCTGACTTTAATCGTGCAGGTGGGAAAGCTGAGACTGCACTGAGTGAGTGCTGCCTTCTCCACAAGGCTTCTTTTCTAACTTCACTTTTATCTGTGCTTCTAAACCGGCCTTTTAGCCAACTAACAGAAGCAAGTCCTAAAAGCCACTTTATAACACCACTTAAGCCGCAATTGAATCTGAGATCAGGGAGTCAAGTGGGCTTAATCTTAGTTAAGCATCTCCCCAAAACTCAATGCAACAACTTGCACACATGACAAGCAAAAGCTTGTGTTTGGTTCTTAAGGAGCAATTGTGTTCCTGGTTTCTGGTTCAACCTCAGTTACTCAGAGAGGGATCTCTGCTCAGGAGCATTTAGAGCTGCCCCAAAAGGCTTCCTTGCCCTCAGACATCTGGGAAGGATCCAGACAGCTCCTCCCCTAGGCTTTTCCTTTTGGGACAGGGCTACAAAAATGTATACTTACATACAGGTCTCACTAACACAGGTAAAAGCAGCCAAAATGCAAAACAAGTGCACCCTTGGCATAGTCACAGCAGAGTAAAAAAACTTTCCTGGGCTCTTTTTTCCCCAGCACTGCTGTCTCCCACAGCAAAGGGACACCCCAAACCTCAAGCACTGCTTTCCTGACAGGGTCATGTGCTCCAGGAGTCCTCCTCCTCCGAAGGCTGCTGGCTCCTGCACGTGCCCTGACCTAGAGAGCTGTGCCAAGCTTGGCAGGGCTTTAAGGTGGCTCCCCGAGGGAGCAGAGCACCTGGGGTGGAGAGAGGGGGGAAGAGGGGGGGGAGGGTACAGTTAAAGCAAAGGTGAACCCCAGAACCCCCCGCTCCAGTAAGAGAGAAGCAAGACAGGTAGGAGCATCTTCCCCACCTCCTACCCTGTCCTGCCTCCTCCTAGGGAAAACAGGCAGGCAAACACCCTTGGCAAGGGGAAGCCCCTCGAGGAAGCTCCTAGGGTTTTCCTTGGGGCTCCTGGGGAGATCCTGCATGAAGGATGGGAGAGGGTAGTGCCGGAGGGCAGAGGAGGGGGTGGTCCCTCTGCGGGCAGCCCCTCCCTCTCGTGTGGCCAGTGGCAAGCGCCCAGTGTCAGGCAGGGTGAGGAAGTGGCCCCGGCTGCCCTCGGCCCCCCAGGGACAGCGCAGCTTTCCCATAAGCGGAGTGGAAAGCTCTTGATTTAACCTGTGCCCGCCACCTGCCCTCGGCCCCAGCCTTGTCTCCGTCCATCACGCCTCGGGCCATGTGCCAAGGATACTTTGGGCAGGCTGAGCCCTTTGCAAGCCAAGGCTGCAGGTAACCTTTCCCCCGCCTGGGTATAGGAGGAGCAGGCTGGGCACCCACCTGGCAGCGGGACGAGGCAGCACACACAGCCAGCCCCGGGGCTGCTCTCGGCCCCGCAGAGCTGTCTGCAACCCAAGCAAGCCCCAGAGAGGCGGCTCCTCGGGCTGTCCTCTCCCCTCCCCCGAGCTCCTCCAGCTCCACCAGCCGCGGCCCTCCCTCAGCGAGGGACAGAGGAACCCGCGCGCAAATGACCACAAACGACAGCAGGAGGGGTGTGACAGAATGACCGATGATTTAATGCTTCTTGAAGTTGTTGGGGGAGGGAAAGGGGGGGTGGGTTTTGGTTGGTTTTTGTTGTTGTTGTTGTTTCCTTCCACAGGGCATTTGGTTTGAAAAACAAAACAAAACGAGGTAAAATAAATTAATTTATGTACACTTTACATACACTGTGTCACGTGGAGCT